>NC_042618.1:330779950-333248700 GCF_901001135.1 Rhinatrema bivittatum | reverse complement strand
TGCGCCAAATTCCCTTCACTCCTTCAGGCTGATATGGAGCTGCAGATCTGCTGCCCACTGCCTTTCCACCCTCAGGACAGACTGCCTATTCAGACTAATCTGACAAATTGCCCAGTACAGGATTGAGCAAGTTTTCCTCCGAGCAAAACCCACAGCAAGAGCCAATTCTAAGGGCAAAGGAGAAGACCAGCACCAACCTCAGCTCCTTCTATACATACCCCAATAGGCTCTTCTGCGAATCTACATTGTAACAATTTTCTGGATCATTCAGAAAACAAAATCAACATCCTCAGACCATACAAACTCATAATCCCATAGAATTTAAATATTGACCACCCTATAACAACGATGAACTAAAGGACAAATTAGAAGAACAACTAAAAGACATAACACTTAATGATTGTAACTCAGCTACAGAACTCTGGTTAGACTCAACTAAAAAAATAGCCGATGAAATAAACCCCATCAAAACAATAACTATCAAAGAAACAAAACAAAATAACCACTGGTATAATGCAAAAATAAAAGATGCAAAAAGAAAGCTCAGAAAATTTGAAAAAATCTGGAGAAAACACAAAACAACTGAAAACCTAACCAAATTCAGGAAACATTTAGCTTTCTACAAACAACTGATCCTTAATACTAAAAAAGAATACTATTCCAATAAAATAGAAAAGTTTGCCAATAACCCAAGAACCTTATTCTCCATAGTAACGAAGCTCACAAATGACAAACAAGAATCACCTCAAAGTCTTCCTGAATCAAAATGCAATGAATTAGCTAAATTTTTTAGTGACAAAATATTAAACCTAAGAAACAAACTCCCCAAAAACAGCAAACAAGCAATCGTAATGCAAAAAAGAGAAGTTAACATATGGTCCTCATTTATAGAAATATCTGAACAAGAAGTTGAATCAATGATAAAAAATATAAACCCTGCTCCACATAAAATCGATACAATACCAACAACTGAGATAAAAAAAGATTACCAATGTAGTAACCCCAACACTAACTAATATCATAAACCTATCCCTAACTGAAGGATTAATGCCAGATACACTAAAAGGGGCAATCATTAAGCCAATCATCAAAAAGAAAAACAGTGACCCATTAATCCTCATTAACTACCGCCCAGTCTCAAACCTTCCATTATTAGCTAAATTAATAGAGAAAACAGTACAGAAACAGCTAGCTGAACATCTAGACAATAATAACACACTGTACCCTTCACAACACGGCTTCCGAAAACACTACAGCACAGACATTACTTCTCTCACTAACAAACATACTAAGAGGTTTTGATAACAGTAAACATTATATCCTTATAATGCTCGACTTATCTGCAGCCTTTGATACAGTAAACCACAAAATACTACTAAAAAGACTTGAAGAAATTGGATTATGTGACAAAACAATAAACTGGTTCAGATCCTACCTAAACAACAGATTCTTTCAAGTCCAGATAAAAAACACATTATCAGAAAAATTTAAACTTGAAACAGGAGTATCTCAGGGTTCAGCGCTGTCTGCTACCCTCTTTAACATATATATGCTACCCTTATGTCATCTGCTGGCAGGCCTAGGGATAATACATTACATTTACGCAGACAACATTCAATTAATTCTACCAATAGACGACACAATTGAAAAAACATTAAGTCTAGCTAACATGTACCTAGACATAATTAAACAACTACTAAACCAGATGGAACTGGTTATCAACATTGACAAAACTGAATTCCTTCACCTTGAGAGAAAACATACTAAAATCATTCAAACACCGATAACCCTAAGAAATAACCAAAAAATTGAGCTAGCCGAAAAAGTAAGGAATCTGGGAGTAATAATGGACCCAGAAATCAACCTGAAGCAACACATATCTATAAAAGTAAGAGAAGGCTACGCAAAACTTATGGTCCTCAGAAGATTAAAACCATTACTCACACCTGCCCACTTCAGAACAGTATTGCAAACACTTATCTTTTCTAGCACTGACTACTGCAACGCACTCTTACTAGGACTCCCAAGCACATCGATAAGACCACTCCAGATACTTCAAAATACTGCAGCCAGAATACTAACGTGAAAAAAGAGGGAGGACCATATAACCGAAACTCTAGCAGACTTACATTGGTTACCCATCAAATACAGGATAAAATACAAAGCCTTATGCACCATACACAAACTAATATATGATAAAGAAGCAGACTGGCTAAACACAGCCTTCCACAAAGAAACCTCCGCTCAACAAACAAAGCACTACTAATAATCCCTTCAGAAAAGTCAGCAAAATTAACCCAAGTGAGAGAAAGGGCTTTATCATTGGCTGGGCCCATACTATGGAACACGATGCCACCCGAACTCAGATTACAGAATAATCTCAAAACTTTTAAGAAAAATCTAAAAACATGGCTCTTTAAAAAAGCCTTCACTAAAAAGAGTGTGGAGGGTAGAGAATGAAAGTACAAGGTAATGCAGATGAGAATGAATTTAATCAATCCTACTTTTAAGAAATAATATTTCAAAGCGATAGTAACTCAATAATATACCTGGACTTGACCAACATTACTCAAATAATGATTTTATTTATGAAATTGTAACCGAACTTTATTGGCACCTGTTAGAATGTAAGATATCCTACATTTACTTACCTTAGTCTATGTGCCTATTTGTAAACCGTTGCAATGGTATATAACTTAGCGACGGTATAGAAAAGTTTTTAATTAAAATAAACAAACACTCATTTCTGCTTTTTCTTCTGTTCCCAATTGGACCTCTTCCAGTATCACTAACTCTGAGCCATTCTGGATCGAATTTGACTCAACTTCAATGTTAGAGCTCAAACAAGTGATCCTTAAATTGAATCCGTCCTATTGCGCACTGAATCCCTGCAGTGTCTCAATCATTAAGAACATCAAAGATGCTTTAATACCTTCCATCAAATCTCAAATTAATCTTTCACTATCTAAAAGAGTTTTCTGAAATCTCTTAAGAAAACTTTGGTTTAACCTCTTTAAAAAAAAAAAAAACCACCCAGTCTCGATCCATCAGATTTAAACATCTATCAGCCTAGCGCATCCAACCACCCATTAACTTGTGCGCTAGGCTTGGGGCATGATATTGCATCAGCCTGTCTGTGTTTCAAGTTAGACTATTTTGTGCCTCGCATGGTAGCGCAGTCATTGGACAAACCATAGCAATAGAGGAAGTGATGGAGTGGTCCTGTTCAGAAGTTTACATCCCCTTAGTTCTTAATATCATGTATTGCCCCCTTTTCCATCAATGACTGCTTGCAGTCTTTTGTGATAGTTGTGAATGAGGTGGTTTATTTCCTCATGTGGTTATGCTGCCCATTCCTCTTGGCAAAAAGCCTCCAGATCCTGTAAATTTTTTGTTTTTCTAGCATGAGCTGCATGTTTTTCTCCCCAAAGTGGCTGAATAATGTTGAGGCCAGGAGACTGGGATGGTTACTCCAGAACCTTCACTTTCTTCTGCTGCAGCCACTGAAGGATCAACTTGGCCTTATGTTTCAGATCATTGTCGTAGTGCAAAGTCCAAGTGCATCCCATGCACAGCTTCCTGAATGATGAATGCAGATTCTCCTTCAGTTTGGAGAAGACGACTGAGGGGAGGATATGATAGAAGTCTACAAAATCATGAAAGGACTTGAACAAGTTAATGTACCGTATTTTTCACTCCATAAGACGCACTTCCCCCCCCCCCCAAACGTGTGGGAGGGGGGAAATGTCTGTGCGTCTTATGGAGCGAATATTTAAAAAATAAAAAAACCGAACCCTACAACCCCCCACCCTCCTGACCCCCCAAGACTTGCCAAAAGTCTCTGGTGGTCCAGCGGGGGTTCAGGAGCACTCGGGCCGTCGGCTGCCAGTATTCAAAATGGCGCCGATAGCCTTTGCCCTTACTATGTCACAGGGGCTACCGGTGCCATTGGGCGGCCTCTGTCACATGGTAGGAGCAATGGACGGCCCGCACCATCTTGTGCTCCTACCATGTGACAGGGGCTGACCAATGGCACCGGTAGCCCCTGTGACATAGTAAGGGCAAAGGCTATCGGCGCCATTTTGAATACTGGCAGCTGACGGCCCGAGTGCAGGAGATCGCTCCTTGACCCCCGCTGGACCACCAGGGACTTTTGGCAAGTCTTGGGGGGGGGGGGGGGTCAGGAGGGTGGGGGGTTGTAGTTAATTAAATTTTAAAGGGTTGGGATGGGGAATGGGGACAAAAAAAAAAATTTGCTCCATAAGACGCACAGATGCCCAGGAACAGAGCCAGTTTAGCACACCTTTTTTTTTTTTTTTTTAATTTTCCCGCTCTGAATCCTAGGTGCATCTTTTGGATCGAAAAATATGGTAAATTGATGATTTACTCTCTCTAATAATAGAAGGACCAGGGGGCACTCCATGAAGTTAGCAAGTAGTCATTTATTACGAAATCAAAGAAAATTATTTTTCAGTCAGCGCATAGGTAAGCTCTGGAATTCATTACCAGAGGATGTGGTTACAGCATTCAGTGTAACTGGGTTTAAAAAAGGTTTGGGTAAGTTCCTAGAGGATAAATCCATAACCTGCTTTACGGTAATTAATAAGCAATAGTAGCTTGTAATCTATCTAATGTTTGGGTGCTTGCCAGGTACTTGTAACTTGGATTGGCCACTGTTGGAAACAGGATACTGGGCTTGATAGACTCTTGGTCTGACCCAGTATGGCAATTATGTTCTTGCCTTTTCTAGCCAAACAGATTGAAAGTGTTGACCTCATTCAACTAACTTCGTTAAGATCCATCAGGTATTGGATCCTCATCAATTTGGTTTTAGGAAGTCATTTATTGCATAACTTCTTTTATTGATCTAAACAGATACTTTCAGAAGTGCTTCCAATTTCTCTGGACATCACTGCAGCCTTTGACACAGTCTACCATTCCCCATCTTGCTCCATTGTCTACGTGAACATGGTATCGATGGCTTAGTTCTTCAATGCTTTCGTTCCTACATATCAGACCATTTTCAACGTGTTGAATATGATCATAAACATTCTCCTTGGTCTCCAATGGTTTGCCTCAAGGGTCAGTTCTTTCCGCGATCCTTTGTAACATTTATTTAGCGCCACTTTGTAAGATTCTGACAAGTCTGTGTGATGTATATAAATGCTACGTGGACATTCAATTTTTTGCTCGAGTTCGCCCCTCTTGGAACAATACTATTGAACTGGTTAATCTATGCCTATCTTCCATCAAACATTGGCTATTTTTCAATAAATTATCATTAAACATCTCTAAACCATAATGTGTTTGGATTAAACATATCCATTCCAAGATTTTGCTGCCTTCAATTTCTATTGAAAATACCTTTTTTTTTCCATTAAACTCTCCAATGCGCAACCTTGGCATACTAATAGATCCTTTGCTATCTTTCCACCCTCATGTTAAAAATATCATAAAGTCTGGATTCTTCAAACTAAGAATCCTGTGTGGTCTTAAACATCTTTTGGAAAAATCTGATTTTCGGAAGATAGCTCATGCTTCTATTCTCCCCACAGTAGATTATTGTAAATCTGTTCTACTAGGTCTTCCTGCAGTAACTATAAAAACCTTTATAACTACTGCTCAATGCAGCCGTGCAATTCATTTCTGGAAGCAAAAGACGGTATCATATTACTCCCGTCCTGATAGATTTACATTGGTTACCCATCAGTGAACGTAATAAGTACAAAATCACAGTCATTACCTATAAACTGATTTCTGACTGTTTCTTCATGGGGCAATGCTTTATTACATCTATATTGCCCCACCTGACAACTTTGCTCTTCTCAAAGAGGCCTTCTTGATGTATCTTATCCATCTCATGCCAGGCTGTGTACAACCAAGGACAGTGCTTTTCCTATTTGTGGAACACTTTTCCAGTAGAGCTGCATTTGGCAGTTTAAAAAATTTTAAATCCCTATTAAAACAATGGCTGTTTAAGCAGGATTTTTTACTAAACTATGGCACTATTGCAAGCATCTCCTGATTTGGTTACTATCTGTCCATGTTCAAGTATATTTACTGATATAAGCAAGTTGTCTTACCGTAAACTGTGATTTCCGTAGATAGGGAATTTAGCCATGCATGCTGGGTGACGTCATCCGAGATGTCACGAAGGCAGAGCTTACTCTCATAGCTCGAAGAGCTTTGAAGTGCACATGACCTCGGGCTCCCGCGCTCCTCGAGCTTCCCTTCAGTTTGTTTTCCAAGCTAAGTGCTAGTGTAGTCGTTGCTAGGATGGATGGCTGTACAGGGAGGTGGGAGAGAATGCATGGCTAAATTCCCTATTTACGGAAAACATCGTTTACGGTAAGCAAACTTGCTTTTTTCTGTCGATAAGCAGGGCATTTAGCCATGCATGCTGGGAGTCCCAAGCTCATAGGTTGCAGGGATCATATTACAATGTAAGTAAATTTTTATTTTTTTTATTTTTTTATTTTTTTTTTTTTTTGCAACCTATGAAAGGTGGACAGCCATTAAGGTTTTGAAACAGTTTTTAGAATTGCAAATCCCAAAGAGGAATCTGATGCAGACTGCTGATCGAGGCAGTAGTGCGATGTAAATGTATGAATGGAGGACCAGGTTGCTGCTCTGAAAATATCCGGGATTGGCATTCCCTGGATATGCGCAATGGAAGCTGCAATCACTCTAATTTGATGAGCCTTTACTGGACCTGCAAGAGCCATCGCCTTTGTAGAATAACAGTATTGGATACAGGAGGTAAGCCAGTTAGAAAGTGCTCGCTTTGATACCGGTTGACCCAGCTTGTTTGGGTTGAAGGAGACAAATAATTGAGAGGAATGTCTGATTGAGTCAGTCTTGTTTTTGTAGTAGGCTAAAGCTCTTTTACAGTCCAAGGCATGAAGAAGTCTTTGACGATCGTTCGAATGTGGTTTTGGGCAAAAAACCAGTAGGGAGATTGTCTCGTTTAAGTGAAAAGCAGATACTACCTTTGGTAGAAAGGAAGGGTGAGTTCGTAGTACCACTTTATGGTGAAATTGAAGATATGGAAAATTGATTACCAGTGCTTGCAGCTCACTTCTTCTTGCAGAAGTGATGGCTACTAGGAAAATAACTTTCCAGGTTAAGAATTTGAGCATAGAAGATGACATGGGTTCAAAGGGCGGATTCATCAATGCCTCAAGGACTATTTTAATATCCCATGGAACTATCTGTTTTTTAAAAGGCGGGTATAGCCGAAGCAAGCCCTTCATAAATTTGGAAATCAAAGGATGGGATGAGATGGAGCACCTGTTATCCGTGACATGATAGGCTGCAATAGCACTAAGGTGAACCCTTATGGACGTAACTGCTAGTCCTGAAAGGGATAAACTGTGGAGATAAGTTAGTAGTGATTCTGGAGGACAAGAAAGGGGGTCGAGTTTCTGAAGAGTGCACCATTTTGAGTACCGTTTCCATTTGAAAGCATAATTTCTTCTGGTGGAAGGCTTGCGTGATGCTATGAGAACTTCCATTATATTTGGTGAGAGGTTCAGGGGACTTAATATTTGCCGTTCAATCTCCATGCCATCAAGTGAAGGGAGGACTGCATTGGGTCTCAAGACTCCCTCTGTCTTGTGAAAGGAGAAAAGGGTCCTTGGGCAGTGGTATTGGATGATTGATTGAAAGACGAAGAAGATATGCATACTTTGGTTGTCTTAACCATGCAGGAGCTATTAGGATTAGATTTGCTCCATCTGCAATACATTTCTGGACGGTGCGTGAGATCAGTGGTATGAGAGGAAAAGCGTATAGAAGACCCCTCCCCCACGGAATCAGGAAAGCATCCTGCGACATCCTGTGTATACTGGGAAGAGGAGAGCAAAATTTTTCTACCTTCCGATTCTCTTCTGATGCAAAGAGATTTATCTCTGGAGTACCCCAGTATGCGAAGATTTTGTCTGCTTCCGTTTGAGTGACCATTTGTGTGGGTGGAAAACTCGGCTGAGTTTGTCCGCTCGTGTTTGCAAGTCCTGGCAGGTAGGATGCCTGTAGGAAGATCTTTTCGTGTTCTGCCCACTCCCATATTTGAACCGCTTCTTTGCAAAAAGTTAAAGAACCGGATCCTCCCTGCTTGTTTATATAAAACATTGCCACTTGATTGTCGGTATGAGTCATTACTGATTTACCTAGTATCCATGAGTGGAACGCTATCAGAGAATTCCTGATTGCTCTGAGTTCCAACAGATTTATTTGGAGACACTGTTCAGTTTCCAACCACAGTCCTTGAGTCTCTAGATGTAAGAGATGGGCTCCCCATCCTTTTGTGGATGCATCTGTTGTGATTATTAGCTGATGAGGAGTATTCTGGGTTTGGGCTTCCTTCGTTTAGGATGGATGGACGAAGCCACCATCTGATGTCTTTTTTCATGGAATTCGTAACTTGTATGTGAAACATCTCCTGCGTCAGCTGGTTCCATTGAGATTTTAGACCCCACTGGATACGTCGTATGTGGAGACAAGTATTTTGGGCTACATGAATTGCTGCAGCCATATGACCTAAGAATACCATTATGTGATGTGCCGGAACCACTCTCAGACATAGAACAGCCTGAGAAAGGAATTGTAAAGTTTTGATTCTGTCCGGAGGTAGAAAGGCTCTGGAAAGTGGGGTTTGAATAACTGCTCCTATGAATTGAATGGTTTGGGAGGGGTGGCGTTGGAACTTCTCGTAATTTACTATCCAATCCAAGCTTTCTAGACAGAGTAGCGTGCATTCCACCTGTTTAGGAGTTGAGCATTGGAAGATACGAGTCAATCGTCCAAATAAGGAAATATGTTTATTCCCTGTTTGAGTAAGTGTGCCACAACAGCTAGACATTTTGTGAAGACTCGTGGGGCAGAGAAGAGACCAAATGGAAGTACTTTGTATTGGTAGTGGTGGTTCGCCCCCTGAAAACAGAGGTAACGCCAAAATTTCTTGTGAATTGGAATGTGAGTGTACGCGTCTTTTAGATCTAGGGAGCACACCCAGTTGTTTGTTTGTAGAAAAGGAAGAACTGTTTTGAGAGAAGTCATCTTGAATTTTTCTTTTGCAAGACGTTTGTTTAGTGCTCGGAGATCTAAGATGGGGCGAAGTCCTCCCGATTTTTTGGGAATGAGGAAATACTGGGAATAGAAGTTGTTTTTCCTTTGAGAGGAAGGCACCAGCCAGATTGCCTTCTACTGAAGGAGGAGTGAGATTTCCTTCATAAGAGATGGGATTTGTATTTGAGAAGTATTGGAAAGGAACTGAAACGTAGTTGTACCCTTGTGAAATTATGCTTAGTACCCATTGGTCTGTGGTAATACTGGACCACTGGGACTGAAACAAAGATAGTCTCCCCCCACTGGAACTGTTGTTGTGGCAAATTGATTTTAAAAGATTGTTTAGGAGCCTGCTGAGAAGGTTGCGGCTTCTGCTGTTTCTGGGTCCTTTGCCGTGGTCTCTGTCCTTGCATTTGAGATTGAGGTCTTTGAGGCTGGAAAGGCTGTTGCCTACAATTAGATTGGTAGGGCTGATAGTAGCAATATGGTCTGAGATAATAGAAACCTCTTTTATATGGACTGAAGTAACGCCTAGATGTAGAAGGTGTGTCTAGAGGTGTCGCCAAAGACTCGACCGCAATATTCTTTTTCTTAATTAAAGAAACTGTCTTCTCTGAGTTTCTCCCCAAAGAGATTGTCCGGTCTGCATGGTAAATTTGTTAGTCGGTCATGCACGTCTTCTCTTATACTGCTGGCCTGGAGCCATGCCAGACATCGAGCGGAGATGGATATTGCTGATGAATCAAATGCTTCATATGCTGTCTGCAACAAATGATGCAACCCTTCTTGGAGGTCCAGGAAAGGCTGAGGTAGTATAGCGTCTCCATGCGAGGTGGTCAGCAGGGGCTGCAGTTGAGTACAATTAAACAAATATTGTATAATGTAAAATTGATGGTGGTTAATGCGGGAATTGAGCACTGAGTTTTGATAAACCTTTTTTGCAAAATCATCCAGAAGTTTATTGTCTTTCCCTGGAGGTGTGTTAGAATACAGCCTGTTCTTTTTTGCCCTTTTCATTGCAGATTCTACTACTATCAAATTAAGAGGAACCTGCACATTCGAATAGTAGGAGGTCTTCTGCATTCTATATTTTAAATCTAGCTTTTTTGAGATTGGGGGGAGAAGGTGCAGAGTATCCCAAGCCTTGTCCCATAAGGCCCTCCAAAATTTGATGAGGTAGAGCAGTTGGCTCAGCCGGGACATCTAGTATTTGAAAAATCCCCATTACCTCAGATCTTGGGTCTGGGAGTTTTCGAGTTTCTATATTGAGTGCTAAACCCAGTTTTTCCAGTAATTTAGTGTAAGTGAGATCTTCAGGCGGTGAAGTAGGCTAAGGAAGATCTTGTGGAGAGTCCGATGGAATACCCTTGAACGTCCCGGAGATAAGGGAGAAAGATCTAGAGAGATTGTGTGAACAGACAATACAGGAGAATTGGAGTGATGCGGAGATGGAAGATCATGAGGTGGAGTAGGAGAAACTCGTGGATATGCAGAACCTTGTGAATCTGGTGCAAAAGATTAGTATCTGATGGTAGACCTTGAAAAAAGGTGTGTAACAGCGTAGTGATCTGAGACATTGTCTCTTGAGCTGTCAGCCGATGAGGTTGATCAGGTAATCTGGCAGATTTTTTGGCCCGTTTAGCTGGTATTTTTGGAAGTGACAAGTGAGGAGATCTTGGCCTCTTCTTTGATGGTTTAGGAAGAAACCTGATCTGGTGATGAATCCCAGCTGCCCGCTGGGTCGTCAACTATATCAGATAATATTGACGGAGAATGGTGACCTCCTGGCAGAGATGTAGTGTGCTCCAGAGCAGATCCTGGTAAAGATGGTGCTGCAGATGGAGGTGTAATATGCTTTGTTTTTTTATGTTTATTTACGTGGTCTATCCTGTAGTTTAGTAGTTGTAGTCGACTTCTCTGGTTGATGAAGAGAAGGTTTTTTATGTTTATGAGTGGATTGCGTCGTGGACTTCCTAGATGCGTCGTAGACAGATGCCTTTGATGTATGACGCAATCGACCATGCGTCGACACCAAGGCAGAGAAGCTTGAAGCGACGCAGGTTTCAACGAAATGTGTCGTATCGGTGCGGCACTCAACGCATGATCGCCAATGCAATTTTCGGCGCATGGCCTTCCGAAGTTGAATGCGTGCGTCGAGGAGTCTCGGACCAGGATTTTTGTTTGCCCGGGGAAGACTTAATCGACCGCTTGTCAGTCAGAGAGGGGGCATATGAGTGCCTCAACTTCTCCATTTGTTCTGCCCTTTGTCTCTTGCCCGCAGGGACATTCTTCCACAGTCCCTGCATGTGGCCTGATCATGGTCAGGACAGAGGCATAAATAACAATAATTATGGCAGTCAGTCGCCGACATGATCTTACCGCAGGAGCAATACTTAAATCCTGGGCTTTTTGGCATCTTGGAGATAGTCTTTAGTCGAATTTTTTAGTTTTTTTCTTTCCTGTCAGGGATGAGAGTAGCCACACGTCCATGTAGTACCGCGGAAAACTAAAACGAAGCTTGAGGAACACAGGAACCCGAGGTCATGCGCACTTCAAAGCTCTTCGAGCTATGAGTGTGTAAGCTCCGCCTTTGTGACATCACGGATGAAGTCACCCAGCATGCATGGTAAATGCCCTGCTTATCAACGGAAAAATGTATGTAATGTATATTTATTTTATGTATGTTTTATGTTGTACATCGCCTAGGTTTTTTTTAGGCAATTAATACATTTAAATAAAAGATAAAAGGCAAGATAAACCTCCCTGCTCTCTCCTGGTTAACTCTTGTTTGAGCCAATCATAATAGGGCTGGGTAGAGACCGAATGTCAAATTCATCTTGAAGATCAGAAAAGGATAGTAGCTGATCCCTTCATAAAGGTTAGCCACCAGTCTAAAAGAATGGAAAAATCCTGTCCTCATGATCCTAAGCGAAGAAAAAACAAAGGGCTCCTGCCCAGTGCTATGTAACCCTTTACACAACAATGCCCGCCACGTCTTAACAGTACAAGCTATAAGGGGACAGTTACAACAAGCTCTTCTAACCCCCCCCCCCCCCCATGTCATGGGTGCCCTAGAGAGCAGGGCCATGAGATCTGTGCCCTCCGCTAAGTGTCTCTCAAGGGCAAGCCATGGCACAGTGTGATCCCGGTATAACCACATACATATGCCAGAAAGCCACCCAAAAACAGGCCCGCAAGTCAGAGAGCCATCCCGCCCCACTCCTTGGGTCTGGTAAGCATGAATTTGAAATGAATAAAATCAGCAAGCTAACAGAACTTCAGCCAGAAACACTGCAGAGTAGGCACAGGAACACAGGACGCAAACTCTGGAGGTCAGCAGAGCTGGGATATGGCATGCCTTAAAGAAAAAGGGAGGGTGGACGAAGAGTGCCTAAAGCAGAAGAGTACAGTGATATAAGAGAAACTGTCTCTTCAACAAACTCCAACAGTAAATGCTTTATTCTTGGATGAAAAATCCAATTTCTACCAGAAAAACTTATGATTCAAATTGAGAAAATAACTTCAAAAAGGGACTTTTACCTCCAATGACACTCATGGCCACTCAATAGCTAAACTTTTTAGTAAACTCTAGGATAAGTTAAAAAAAAATCTTCTCTGCAAATAATATATTAGAAACTGGAGATCTTTATTTCTTAACTATTTTGTCAAGGCAACATATAAATTACATCATATAGTCTACTCTATAGTATGTATTTGATATAAAAGACATGCTATAATCTAGCACTGATCTGACCTGCATTTTTTATTCATTATTTTTCATCAACAAAATTCTCAACATAGACCGGAGCTGCAATTGATGAAATCCTGACACTAACATTACTGAGCCTACCAGATTATTTGTAGCATTAATTGAGTACTAAGCTCAACATGGCCAGTATTATCAAGCAATATATTGAAAACTTTATATTTTCAGAGCATTAGAATGAGCACCCATGGGATAATAGCATTTGCTATAGTCAAGCAACACTGCTGAATCAGAGCTAATGCTTGAAGGTTTCTAGATCTCTAGATTAAATTAATTTTATCGGCACTGGATATGAACAGAGTTCCCTAAGAAGTTCTCAGACAAGAACATACACCTTGAAATTTTTTCTTGACAAAGGGACTCTGGCAGAGTGAATGGACCCTACATAAGGTTAATGATGAATATGCATGAGGAAAACAGCCCCAAGGAGTGGTTTTAATATGATTTTAGTAAGCTAATTGGTGTTTCTTTCCTCTCCATGGCATCCTGGAAGTCTTAAATTTTAATTAAGGTTTTATATAATTATATACTTTCTATGGGTACCATTTTTATTGATTATTGTAAGATACCTTGGAAAAAGGTGCCATATAAATTAAACAAATGTAGATGTACAATGAGCTAGCAAGATATGTTGGCAGAGGCCAGCTTATGTATGATAATGGTTCCCTGGAGCTCCAACCTGGCAGACTCAGCCAAGTGCAAGGAATCTGTAATTAAAGCAATACAAAAGAACCAGTCCTTGCCAGTAACCTGACGCTCAGGAGGGAGGGCAGATGAAGGCTGGCATATTTCGGAACAGAGCTTCTGAAAGAGCTAGAAGGATTATCAACAAGTGGGGAAGCTTACTTCCAAGATATGCTGGACTTCAGCCAAGGACTTGGCTTACTCTAAATAGAGAAACCGAATCACTTCTAAACTCAGCAATTCCTTAGCCACTTGTAAATGGAACTAAAAGCTGTACCTGAAAAAAGGACAGCAAACAGTTACAGTTTGGCATTTTATTCAAAACCTTATTTTATATCAGTTTGCTTAGAATAAAAGTACTAGCTTACACATTTAAATATACCTTCTTGTAAAAAGCTTGTTTTTCCCCTTCCCATGGATAGCACTATTGCAGAGATCATTTTATAGATGAATCTATTTTCTGCTCAATTAGTCAATTTCTGGACTCAGAACATCTGTTAATGGGATGTTCACAGGTCATGGCTCTATGCCCAAAGATCTTCTCTTCACATTGCTATATTCCTTGTTACTCATCTTTTTTATATGCCCTGACTTCTCTTCTTAATCCATGACACATCAAAGGAAAGCACTCATTTGTAGAACACGGATTGTTAATTTGGATGCTACCTATGATCACATATTTTGAGATGATCTCTCTCTTTCATGTTGGCTCCGACTACCAACCTGGAACTTATGGTCACTATTACAGATTGCAATATTTCTTTGGTCAGATTCAAATGAACTAGCTACCATCCTAGAGCATTAATGGCATAGAGAAAAATATACACAAGTAAGGCCTTTTTGGGATCTTTACCAAGGCAACATGCCCCTGTTAGAACAAACAGGTTGTGGTTATAGAGACTGAACCACTGTCCCAAAGCATCGTCCACAGGAGGTTGCAAGCATAGTTGATTCAGGGATTTAATACAGTGACCCCCTAGAGTTTTCTAGATCCAAAAAAGAACATCATCTAGACAGTAGGGAGAAAAAACTGTTCATTCCCTCTCCCTACAGTTTTGCAGGAGGGACCTCCTCAATGTTAGAGCTGTAGAGTGGAAAATATGAGGGATCTATCGAAGCTTAAGGAATGGCAGCTAAGATTTAATGCTAAAAATGCATTTAAGATGCAAAAACCCAAAGGAAAAGTATAGAATACAAGGTGGATGTATCTGAAGATCTTAAGGTGGCCAAACAAGGGGATAAAGTGATGGTAAAAGCCAGAAAGATGCTTGACTGCATAGAGAGAGGAATAGTCAGCAGAAAAAGAGGAGATATCGCCTCTGTACAGGTCCCTGGTAAGACTTCACTAGGAATACACCATACAATTCTGGAGACTGCCCCCTTGAAAAGAATATAAACAGATGGAATCTGTCCAGAAGGTAGCTACTAAAATGATCGGTGGTCTTCGCTCTAAAGCATATGGGGACAGAAAGATCTAACAAAACAGCAAAGAGAGCACTGGATTGGTCCTGTATATCAAAATGAATAGGCAAAAGGCACCACCTATTAATGATTCAACGTGGCTCAATCAATATCAAACAAATCCAAAGGATATAACAATGTGTATATACATAAATATACAATATTTGTAAGATGCCGCATCAGCAAGCCTGGCGACGTGTTCAACCATGCAGAGTTGAACCGTTCGGTCTGATAATCATCTGCGGCTCTTAACGGCTGCATAGCCTGTAAAGGATGTTGTACAATAACGAAGTAGAGATCTTTTTGTAATCCGTCCGAAACAGCTGCAAAGCCTGTGAATTTGTACTTATAGTCAGTATCAAACGGCTCAGAAGCCTGTAGCAGTATTAAACAAGTAATTCACATCTTTATTTTGAGCAGTTTTTATAATTAGGATCATCAGATCCAAACTGCACTTATTCAGGATGGCATTCCAATCCTGTAAAAAAAAAAAATCAGGATCTTCCTTGTATAAATGAAGTTCCTTTATGATCCATAGTCCTCTTGGGATCCTGTGCTGCCTGCAATATTCCAGCATGTGTCTGCATGTAAAGAGGTACATGTGGAGCATCACATGAGTTTGTTTAATGCAGACCATTGGTCATTGTCTGTTACTATGGTGGTAAATCCAAATATTGATGGTTTAGTGAGAAGGGCTTGCAACTCAGCGTCCGAGAAGCTGAGAGTTTTTAAGGGGTCTGTCCCCGACATGGCTCAAAAATTGACAAAACAGCAAAAAGAGCACTGGATTGGTCCTGTATAGCAGTGGTCCCCAACCTTTTTTGCACCAGGGACCGGCTTCAAGCAAGACCATTTTTCCATGGCCCGGCAGGGCGAGGTGGGGCTTTGGTCATATGGGGCGGGGTTATGGAGGGGGTTGGATTTTAGTGCATACTTATTTAATTATGACATTTATAATAGCAGACATCGCATAATACCCAATAATTAAAATGGCAGTCAATCAAGATAAATAACCTTAAAAAGCCACCTTTATTTACCCTCTCCAGCAACTCTCCTTTCCCTTCCAGGCCAATAGCACTCACCAGAAGCAGCAAGGGCTGCTGAAGCTCTGTCCTCACAGTCCTCTCTCTTGTCACCCCCCCCCCCCCCCCCCCCCAATTAGACCCCACAACCAGTCTCGGTCTCTCTCTCACACCAGTCATCTTCACACAGATGCACCAGGACTCAGGGCAAATGCATGTTGATGGCCCTATTAGGTATGCGCGCGCGATTCAGAAAGTAAAATGTGCAGCCAAGCCGCACATTTTACTTTCAGAAATTAGCGCCAACCCAAAGAAAGAACTGAAGGAACTCTGAGGGAATGTGTTTGTGATTGCAACATCAATTCATCACCAAAATGTGTAATGTCATATCAGTGCCATGGAAGACGGTGAATATTTACATGGAATTTCAACAAAAGAAACTAAGTGTGAAGAGTAATTTCTTGGAAAGACTACCTTTAAAACTCTTAAGGCCTCTGAAGTAGAAGCTTTCTTATGTTCAGAACAAATTCCTGGGGTATGGTGAATGGGACAGGACTCAATCACTCCAGAAATGGACCCACCTTCCTAAGGAAAGACCTGGAAGAGAGGCACTACACACATGTGCGCACACAGAATTTTGAGACATTAGCTTTGAACAGCTCAGATGAAAATCCTTTGGATGCATATAAAATTAGTCATTCAACTGAAATTATTTCTTTATCCATAATACCTAAAGAACATAAGAAACTGCCATACTGGGTGAAGACCAAGGGTCGATCAAGATTGTGGGGGCAATTTTCAAAATAATTTACACACTTAAAACTGGGTTTTACATATATAAATGCATTTTATGCGTGTAAGTGGGCTTTTGAAAATTGCCTCCTTATATGCCATTGAACTATCAAATAGGTTTTACATGCAGAAGTGCATTTTAAGCACATAAAAGGGCTTTTGAAAACTATCATAATATGTTACTCTTGCACATGAAACTTCATTGAAAATTATCTCCATTATGCTTTAAGGTGATAAGACCTCATATTTCTGGCCTTTTCTGTAACTAAATATTTTTCTTTTATAATAGAAGTACTTGACTTTGAAACATCTAGATGCCATATTCTGGATGTCAGAGTTATGTTGCTGTTTTTACATAACTGATCTACCCATGATACTTAAGGACCTAATAACTCTCAGTAGAATTCCTGAGTCACTAATAAGTGGTTCAGGTATAAATGAATACAATAACCCTTTGTGCAAAGATGCAGTAAGAAATGTTATAATGATTGTAAATAATGTTATTAAACCACACACAGAACATGAGGCAGATAAAGACCATATGGCCGATCCATCCAACCTATCCACATCTCCTACTCAGGCTTGTAGTCCTTTCCTTACCCTCAGAGACTTCACTGTGCTTGTCCCATGTTTTCTTGAATTCTGATTCTGTGCTTAACTTGTCTTCACCACCGCCACAGTGAGGCTGTTCCATGCATCCAATCACCCTTTCTATAAAAAGATTATTCCTGAATCCATCCCCCTTTCATCCCATGACCCCAGATTCTAGAGCCCATCTCCTGTGCATTTATTCCTTGGGGGTATTAAAATGTCTATCACGGTGTTTCACAAACCTCTTCCTCAAGGCACACCTAACCAGTCAGATTTTCAAGATATCCATAATGAATATACATGAGATAGATCTGCATATACTAGAGACCCAGAGTATGCAAATCTTCTCATGTATATTCATTATGGCAATCCTGAAAACCCAACTGGCTCCAGGACAGGTTGGGAAACACTGCTCTATCATATCTCCCCTTTTTTCCAGGGAATACATGATTAGATCTTAATTATGTCCCCATATGCTTTATAATGAAGAATGCTGACTATTTTAGTACCTACTCTCTGGACTGACTCCATCCAATTTATATCATTTTGCAAGTACACTCTCCAGAACTGTGCACAGTAAACCCAGAGACTTATACCGAGGCAATATCACCTCGCCTTTCATGCTAGCTATTCCTCTCGCTATACACCCAAGCATCCTTCTGGCTTTTCCTGTTTCCTTATCTATTTGGCCAGCTTAAAATCAAATTTGATCACCCTTAGATCTTGCTCTTGTTTTGTGCACAAAACATCACCTACTATACTGTATTGTTCCCTTGAATATTTGCAACCCGATGCATAACCCTGCATCTTTGTAGCATTAAATCTTAGCTGCCAAGACTCTAGACCAGGGGTGGGCAATTCCGGTCCTCGAGGGCTGCAAACCAGTCGGGTTTTCAGGATATCCTTAATGAATATGCATGAGAGAGACCTGCATACACACTGCCTCAGTTGTATGCAAATCTATTTCATGCATATTCATTAGGGGTATCCTGAAAACCCGACTGGTTTGCAGCCCTCGAGGCCAGGACTTGCCCACCCCTGCTCTAGACCAACAATAGCAAACTCCAGTCCTGGAGTGCCACAAACATCTTTGGTTTATAGGATATCTACAATGAATATGTATGAGGCAAGTACTGCCTCTATTTTATGCAAATATATCATGCATATTCATTGAGAAAACCCAGAAAATCAGGACCAAAGTTGACTGTTCTAGACCATTTGTCAAGCTTTATAGATCCCTCATGTTTTCCCACAGCTTATGGGGTGTCTATCCTGTTGCATATGTTGGTATCATCTGCAAAAAGGCAAAGCTTTCCCAACAGTCATCCTGTAAAATCACTTATGAAAATGCTGAATAGAAATCAGACAAGGACGGATCCCTATGGAACACGCCTCATAATTCCACAGAGTGAACCTTTTACCTCTTGTCACCTCCCAATTAAAAGGTTTCTAACCCAGTCAGTAACTTTAAAGCGCAAACCTAGGATGCTCAGTTTGTTTATAAGTTTGCTTATGCATAACTATGTCAAAGGCCTTGCTGAAATCTAAGTACATAACAGCATTCTCCTGATTTAACACTCTGGTCAACCAGTCAAAGAAATTGATTAGATTTGTCTGACAAGGCATACCTCTCATAAAACCATGCTGCTTTGGATCCTGTAATTCACTGGATTCCAAAAGCTGCACTATACTCTGTTTTAACAATGCTTCCATTAATTTACACACCACCAAGGTCAGACTAACTGGCCTGTACTTCCCACATTCCTCCTTACTTCCACCTCTATGAAAAGAAGCCATATCTCTCTAGCTCCAGTCCTTTGGAACCACTCCTGATTCTAAAGAAGCATTGAAAAAGGTCAGACAGCAAACCTGCCAGAACTTCCTTAAATTCTTTTAATACCCTTGGATGTATCCCAGCCGGCCCATTGTTTTATCTTTTGGTTTTGCTGGTTTCTCACAAATACGGTCTACCTCACTTCCATTCCTATTTGTAACAAAGGTACACAAACTGCTGAGCCAAGATTATAAATTAAAATTTCTAATGAGATATCTTGTTGGAAACATTCAGGTACACACCACTGTTAAAAAAAAGTGCTATACAGCTAATATCTTTGATTTTGGTATTTCTATCCAAAAATGTATCTTTCTGAGTATACGATTAGAAATTTCACATTTTAGTACTAGTCCAAATCTGAAGCTTACTGTCCTTTTGACAATCACAAATCATGTTGTTCTAGTGAGTATCTAGAATATTGTAATTTAATGTCAGTTTACTCAAGCCTTTTGTGGGCAAAGCCCACACTCATCTTGTGTTATAACGGTCCTAAAAATGAAAACAAAACAATATAAATCAAAAATAACATTGTAAAAATACAACAAAATCCCTACTACAGCCTGGCCCCTCTCCCCAATCCAGCTAAGCAGCTAGAACAGACTGCCTCACAAACTAAAATAATACTTAAAAATAAAGTACTCCCATCCAATCCACACAAAATAGTTTTTCTTTGAATAAACATTTGAAACCAAGTTATCTTTGAAAATGTATTTTGCCCACTGCAGCCTACCTTGATAAGGATATTATCTAGATTATACTGATCTCAAAAAAGAAACAGCCTTCCCAAGAAGATAGTTACTGTATTTGCTGGCGTATAGGACGCAGTGGCGTATAAGATGCACCCCCTTTTTTTACACACATTTTTAAGGAAAAAAATAATTTTCTATATTTTTTAAATTCCATAATGATTTACTGAACTGAGGATTATAGCTCAATATTTAGATGGAAGAAATATTGATAGACTGTCAGTTATAGAAATACTGGACATAGATATGTTGATCAGAGAAATTTGACTCAAGACACCTGGGATAGTGAGACCAACGATCAATACATTTTCGGGTGGATTGTAGAAAAGTCAGGAGTCTTTGGGAAAACAACAATGAAGTTTACACAAAGGCAGAAAAAGATTGATCAAGACTGAGGATTAGAAAAAAGTCAGGAGTCAATATATGGACTGTAGAGACTGGTACAGTGATTATAAGAATTGTAAGAAAGCAGTAGATCAATGCTCAGACCAGTGTTCTAGGGACTGTAGGAAAGAAGAAATCTCTAGGAAAAAGCAAAATTGCTTACCTTGTAATAGGTGTTATCCAAGGACAGCAGGATGTAGTCCTCACATATGGGTGACGTCACTAGCGGAGCCCTAGTGCGGGAAAACTTTCTGTCAAAGTTTCTAGAAACTTTTGACTGGCCCAGTAAGGCCACTGAGCATGCCCAGCATGCTATGATATTCTCTGCCACAGGTGTCTCTCTTCAGTCTCGTATATAGCAAAAGCATTAGCAAAAATAAAATAATAAAGGTATGAGGCCCAACTCCGTGGGGTGGCGGGTGGGTTTTGTGAGGACTACATCCTGCTGTCCTGGGATAACACCTATTACAAGGTAAGCAATTTTGCTTTATCCCAGGACAAGCAGGATGCTAGTCCTCACATATGGGTGATTAGCAAGCTAGAGGCTGAGTCATTTTGTATTGAGGCAACACTGGTGTATTGTTGTTGAAATGAGTCAGCCGAAGATCACAGAACATTGGATGTAGAAGGAGTTGGGTTTAAACTGGAAACAAGTTCTTTAAGACAGATTGTCCGTAGGCTGAATCTTGTCTTCATTGCTTGTCCAAGCAGTAATGAGCTGCAAAAGTGTGAAGAGAACTCCACGTTGCTGCTTTACATATGTCAAGTATTGGCACTGAACGATAATGTGCTACTGAAGTTGACATTGCCCTTACCGAGTGTGCTTTTACTCGCCCTTGGAGAGGAAGACCTGCTTGTTCATAACAAAATTGTATGCAATCTGCTAGCCAATTTGATAGAGTATGTTTTCCCACAGGTTTACCTGGTTTGTTTGGGTCATAGGAAACAGAGTTGATTGGATTTCCTGTGGAGTGCAGTGCGGTTTAAGTAGAAAGATAGAGTACGCTTGCAATCCAAGGTATGTAAGGCCCTCTCTCCTTGGTGAGAGTGAGGCCTTGGAAAGAATGTGGGTAAAACTATAGATTGATTTAAGTGGAATTCCGTGACTATCTTGGGGTGGAATTTTGGATGAGTACGGAGAACCACTTTGTCATGCAAAAACTTTGTGTAAGGTTCATATGTGACAAGTGCCTGTAACTCACTAACTCGTCTAGCTGATGTAATGGCTATGAGGAAGATAGTCTTCCATGTAAGAAATTTTATATCACAGGAATCTATGGGCTCAAAAGGAGAGCGCATGAGTCTTGATAGAACCAAATTTAGATCCCATTGTGTGACGGGATGTCTAATTGGTGGTTTGAGGTGAGTTAAACCTCTCATAAATCTGCTGACAAGAGGTTGTGTAGAAATAAGTGCATCTGCTACCTGATTATGGTAAGCGGAAATTGCACTTAAATGTACTCTTATAGATGAAGTCTGGAGACCAGATTCTGAAAGATGGTACAAGTAGTCTAATAAAGAATTTGTAGGGCAAGTGAAAGGATTGATGTTTTGCTTGCTCCACAAAGTGAACCTTTTCCACTTGGAAGCATAGTTCTTTCGCGTGGAAGGTTTAAGTGAAGCTATAAGTACTTGAGATATATTGGATGAAAGATTGAGTGGTTGTAAGATTAAGCTTTCAACATCCATGCTGTCAAGGACAGGGATTGAAGGTTGGGATGGCGCAGTCGGCCCTGATCCTGAGTTATGAGAGTTGGAGCTAGTCCTAGACGAATTGGATCCCTGGCTGAGAGATCTAGAAGTGTGGGAAACCATACTTGTCGAGGCCAATGTGGGGCTATGAGTATCATGGTCCCCTTGTCCTGTTGTAGCTTCACCAGAGTTTTGGTTATGAGCGGTATTGGAGGATACGCGTAGAGTAGGCCTGAGTTCCAAGGGCGAGCAAATGCGTCCTTGGGTGGCCTGTTCAGGTTGTATAGGAAACAGTAGTTGTCCACTTTGTGATTCAGATGTGATGCAAAGAGATCTACTGTTGGCTGTCCCCAACGTTGAAAAATCTTGGTCACTACTGCAGGATCCAGGGACCATTCGTGTGGTTGGAATTGACGACTGAGTCTGTCCACCACTACATTGTGAATGCCTGGCAGATAAGTGGCCTTGAGAAACATGGAGTTGTTCAAGGCCCAACCCCATATCTGAGCTGCCTCTTGACAAAGGAGGTATGAGCCTGTTCCTCCTTGCTTGTTGATGTACCACATGGCTACTGTGTTGTCTGTTTGTATCAGAACAGACTTGTTTGTAAGGCAGTCCTTGAAGGCATGTAGAGCATAGCGTATAGCTCGAAGTTCCAGGAAATTGATTTGGAATGTTGCTTCGAGCTTTGTCCAAGTTCCTTGTGTTTGGAGAGTGTCTATGTGAGCTCCCCAACCCAAGGTGGATGCATCTGTAGTTAGAGTTATTTGTGGGAGTGGTTGTTGAAAGAGTAGGCCCTTGAGCAAATTGTCCTTGTTCACCCACCATAGTAGAGAAGAACGTAGCTGGTGGGTTACTTGAATTTGGGTATGCAGTGGTTGAATGGCTTGTATCCATTGTGATTTTAAAGTCCATTGGGTTATTCTCATGGCTAGTCTTGCCATAGGAGTGACATGAACTGTGGAGGCCATGTGGCCTAGTAAGGTTAGAAACTGATGAGCTGTTGCTTGTTTCTTTGAGTGAATCGAGTTTGCCAGTAGGAAAAGTGTTTCTGCTCGACCATCTGGTAGAAAAGCCTTTGAGAGGATGGTGTTCAATTCTGCTCCGATGAATTGAAGCAGGTGAGATGGAGTAAGATGAGACTTTGGATAATTGATGAGAAATCCCATGGAGTGCAGTAGAGCAATTGTTCGGTTGAGAGACTGTAGTGCTCCTTGTTGAGATTGGCTTCTGATGAGCCAGTCGTCTAGATATGGGAAAACATGTACACCTTCTTTGTGTAAGTGTGCTGCTATTACTGCTAGACATTTGGTGAACACTCTGGGAGCAGATGCCAGTCCGAATGGCAGCACTCTGTATTGGAAATGTTGGAGGCCCACCATGAAGCGCAGATACTTGCGATGAGGAGGGAATATTGGTATATGAGCGTAAGCATCTTGAAGATCCAGAGAACAGAGCCAATCTCCTGCTTGAAGAAGTGGGAGCATTGTGCCTAGGGAAACCATCCTGAACTTTTCTTTCTTTAGAAATTTGTTGAGATTTCTGAGGTCGAGGATGGGACGTAGGCCTCCGGTTTTCTTTGGAATGAGGAAATACCTGGAGTAGAATCCTCTGCCCTGCTGTGACCTGGGCACTGGTTGAATGGCCCTGGCTCTCAGGAGGATGGATAATTCTATTTGTAATTGAGTTATTTGAGAATTTTGTTGTGGGCAGGAAGTTGGTGGAAATTCTGGAGGAATTGAGAGGAAATTTAGTTTGTAGCCTCGAGACACTATGGAGAGTACCCATTGGTCTGTTATATTTGTACAATTTGAGTGGAAATATAAAATTCTTCCTCCCACTGGTATGTCTTGTCTGGGGTTTAGAAGGAGGGCCTGTTCTCTGGGCTGTTCAAAAACCCGTCGCTGGACCAGTCTGTGGAGGAGGTTGAGTGCGGGTTGTTCTGGGTTGTCTAGATTGTGAGCGTTGAGTAGGCCTAGAAGGCCTAGTTCTAGCAGGTTGATTGTAGTACCTTCTTGGTCGGTAGTATGGTCGCCTAGGGTCTCTTCGAGGAAGACGCCTAGAGGCCTGAGTTGTTGTGTCTTGTGGTAGTTGGGACAACTGTCTTAGGGTCTCTGTGTGATCCTTAAGTTGTTGGACAGCATCCTGTACTTTTTCCCCGAATAAATTGTCTCCCAGACATGGCAAATCTACAAGCTTTTCTTGTACCTCAGGCCTGAGGTCTGATGCTTTTAACCAAGCCCACCTTCGTGCTGTGATTCCTGCTGCTGCTGTTCTTGAGGCAGTGTCAAAATTGTCATAAGCAGCTCTTACCTCATGCTTTCCTGCTTCCAGACCCTTGGTAACTATGGCCTGTGCTGATTCTTGAAATTGCACTGGTAGAGAATTTGTGAGTTCTTCCATTTGCTTCCAGAGATCCCTCTGATACTGTGTCATATACAGTTGATAAGCAGAGATTCTGGAAGATAGAAGTGCACTTTGATAAATTTTTCTGCCAAGGGAGTCGAGAAAACGATGATCCTTCCCTGGAGGAGCTGAGGAGTGTGGACGTACACGCTTTGATTTTTTCTGGGCGGATTCCACTACCACAGACTGATGTGGTAATTGTGTTTTTTGGAAACCTGGTGCTTGTTGCACTAGGTAGGTAGTGTCCACACGTTTGTTTACTGTTGGAACCGTGCATGGGTGCTCCCAAATACGGTGTTGCAGGTCTAAAAGCACATCATGAATGGGAATCGCCAGAACTTGTTTTGGTGGGTCCACGAACTGGAGGACTTCTAGAGTGTGTTGTCTAGAATCTTGTTCTGAGGATAGTTTGAAAGGGATTGTATCCGCCATGTCTTGCACAAAACTAGAAAAAGATAAATCCTCTGGTGGGGATCTTTTTCTTGATTCAGGAGGTGAGGGTTCTGACAAAGTCCTCAGAAGAGGTGTTTGACCCTTGATCATCCCAAGAATCATCATCATCATCCGGATCTTGATAGGGAGTTCTTGGGGTTGGTTTTGATTCTGAATGAATACCTGATGGTCCAGGTAATGGTTCATCGATAGAAAACGATGGAGGGATGTTATCTGTGGTTTTCTGTGGAACTGTGTCGATGACGTTATGAAATTTCTGTAGAAGACGTTGGAAGAGTGCTAACTCCTGAGGGTCAGTGTCCTCTGCCACTGGTTGTATCGAAGTAATAGGTGGCATCGATGCAATCGTGGAAACTGGTCTTCTCGGCGTCGATACTGTCGACGGCGGTATCATAGTCATCGGCATCAATGTCATCGGTATCGATGGAGCAGACGGAATTCGATGCCGTAATAATTCTAGGCGTCGATATCGATTCCCGTGCTGTCGGAGTCAAGAGTGACCCCGGCATCGGTGTTACCACCGGCATCGGCAAATTTGCCGGCATCGATGCTGCAAGCATCGACAGAGAAGTCTGTCCTGAAAGCTGGTCTTTCAAAGCCTGTGAAACCGCTTGTCGGATTAAATTGGACAATTCCGGCCGCACAACCGATGGAACCAGAGCGGTTGAGGGCAGTGGCGTAGGCTGAGGTACGAGTTCTTGCACAGTACCTTGTAGAGGATCTGGTGCAGGTAGTGGAATCGAGGTAGGCCGAGGCGTTGAGAACTCCGATGTTTCTTGGTGCTTAGGCCGCTTTGCTGTCGAACCTTCCTGGGAAGCAGAGTCTGACAACGAGGGGCTTCGATGCCGGTGTCGTGTCGATGTTTAGACTTAGTTTTTTCGGTGGATTTTGTCGACGTCGAGGACGATGAAGGGGACGAGTGGTCCCCCGACGGTCCCGGGTGAGGTTTTTTAAGAATTATGCGCTTAGTCGCTCCCGCCGGAGACGACTTCGATGACTGTGATGGAGAAGGTATTAGTTGCAGGCTGAATAAATGTTCCATTTTTTCGAGCCTGGTCTTCCGACTTTTCGGTGTCATCTCCGCGCATTGTGGACAGTTACTTACGTCGTGTTTGTCACCCATGCATATTACACATTCAGTATGTGGGTCTGTGAGTGACATTTTTCTGGTACAAACATGGCATTTTTTAAACCCTGTTGACATTTTGTCTTTTTTATTCGATCGATGGCCGTCGATACGACTTGAGGGGAAAATAAATTTCCAGTAATCAGAAAATTTGAGACTGGGTTACTTACCGGCCGGTAAGAAAAAGAACCCAAGAGATTTTCTGAGAGAGAGAATATCAAATAATGACTTTTAAGTCGAATTGAAGGGTTGAGAAAAACTCAACGGCTCCGGAACCGCGATGCTGGTAGCAGCGCGGGAAAACAAAGACTGAAGAGAGACACCTGTGGCAGAGAATATCATAGCATGCTGGGCATGCTCAGTGGCCTTACTGGGCCAGTCAAAAGTTTCTAGAAACTTTGACAGAAAGTTTTCCCGCACTAGGGCTCCGCTAGTGACGTCACCCATATGTGAGGACTAGCATCCTGCTTGTCCTGGGATAAACAGAAATTTGGAAAAAAAGACCAGGAGGATTATAGGACTATCAGGAGTCAGGATTATGGATTTTAGATCGAAATTATCAAAGCTGTAGTGTAGGGAAACTAAAAATCAATATATTAATGGCAGGAAAGTAGATCAAGATTATGAAGATTGTATGAAAGTCATAAACCAGTATATGGACCGCAGGAATACAGATCACAATTATGAAGATTATAGGAAATTTGGCAGTCAGCATGTGGACTACAAATACAAAGACCAAGAAGGGAGAGAATCAGAAGGGCAAGGCTTGACTACATCTAATTTTAAATACCGTATGATGTTCCTGAAACAACAGACGGAGACTCGCTCCCCGATGCCACTGCTGTGCCCAGCACCAGCCAATCAGGGAGCAAGGGCGTGGGGAATCAAAATTAACAGCATCTGGGGGGGGGGGGGGGGGGGGATGCGGTGGTGTTGGGGAGCGAGAGCGCACTGGCCAATTGGGTGGCACACCCTCACTCCCAGATGCAACTGCCGTGCCCAGCACCGGCCAATCAGGGAGCAAGGGCGCGGGGAATCAAATTTAACAGTGTCCGGGGGGGGGGGGGGGGGGGGGGGAGTGACGCAATGGCGTCAGGAAGCTGTAAATTTTGATTACCGGCGCATAGGACGCACTCCTTATTTTTCCACCTATTTTCAGGGGGAAAATGTGCGTCCTGTACGCTGGCAAATATGGTATGTTATTGATACCTTGAATCCCATAACTGGAATTTCGAAACTGATATAGGAAAACAATGAATATATTTCCATTTATTACCTCTAAAGGAGCTACTAGTTGATAAATTCCAACAGCTGGAAAATGCAAAATTCTTTTCTGTAAAAACAGTGTCTATTAAAATCTTCAACCTTATCTGCACAGACAATGAATAGCTATAGTATTTTTTGGGGGGGAGGGTTGATTTTTTTTTTTTTTTTTTAAGACAGAATAGAGTTCAGATATATAGCAATTTTAGATCTAATTATCAGCAGAATGTAGGACCTGGTAGAAAAGGTAACAGCGATGTAGCTGTTTAGCCTAGAATATTTTCACAGACCTAATGTTACTGGGCAACGGTAATGCTCACTATGGCTTCATTACTTGATAGTGCACTCACTTACTTGTCCGTTTTGTTTTATTTTGTAAAGATACATTGGTAACGAATGGAGAGTCTGGGAGGGAGGGATGGGAATTATGGGGGAAGTTGCATGTTATTTACAAAATGTTTGACCAATAATGTCCATGATGTATTGTTTGTTTTCACAAAGTTATGCTATTTTGCTATATGGTCAATAAAACTTTATAAATTCAGCAGGGAGTCTTGCAGAAAGGTTTTTCTTGAGAGGTTATCCTTATAGTGCAGTATATACAGCATTTAAAAGAGCATGGCATTCGCCGAGGACAGCTCTTCTGCAGTACAAAACACGCTCTCCAGTCACAACTGACATCTGTGTACTCACACACACAGATAAATCCTACTTAATAATGCAAAGTATAAAAAAACATTGGCACATCTTGCAATTGCATCCGATTTTTTCTGAATACCCACTCTTTGCATACCAACGCGGTAAGAATCTAAAGGACTCTGTTGTACACGCTACTGTCACTTCATGGAACCCTACAAGACAGCCAGGTAGCCATCGCGGCTGTGGAAACTGTGAAATGTGTCCTATCACGATAGAGGGATCCTCATGGAAACATCCCCACACGGGTCGCATCTATTATAAAAATTCTGAGACATCTTGCAACTCCACTTCTGTGATATACTTAATCGAATGTCCCTGTCGTTTAATATATATTGGCCGCACGAGTAGAAAAATTAAAACGCGGCTCTTTGAACACCGCAGCCGCCTAAACACGGAGAAAGTGGAAGCACCGATGGTAGATCATTGTATGGCAACTGGCCACACTTTCGACCAATTACGATGGACCATCCTTGAACAGATTTTACTCAGTCCACGTGGAGGTGATATTAAACAAATCCTCAACCTCCGTGAACAGTGGTGGATTTTCACCTTAATGTCCGTAACACCTCTCGGTCTCAATGACTCTGTTGAATGGGTTTCACTCATTTAGTTTCCTGTTTTAGCTAATTGTTTTGACGTCATTGCTACCTGATCCCGCCCACAGCAGTAGGTATATAATTAGTAATTTAAAATGGCGGATCCTGCTGCCGAAACAACGCTGCAGCCAAGTAGCAGAAAAAGCGGGCAGTCTGGAAAATAGTAAGTTTATGGCATCTAACAGCATATACTGCGATTGTCTTGAACATGAGATGAGTTAACTTTGCCTCATTGTATTGCAGCACTGGCACACTGCGGCCCCTGAAGAAGGTTCCCCAGAAACACGAGCCGTGTCGGGCCAATACGCCAGTCCCTGACTGCAACCACACATAAGCTACGATAAGTGTTTATCCTTTCTACTGTCTATAATTTCCAGTAACTGACAACACGTTGCCGGTACTCCGATCGTTCTGTGAGACCTATGATTATAATTTTGTGACGGTGTATGCAGAATTTATCACCGCATTATTGAACTATTGGCATTCAGGGACTAATCCACTAGTACCCTGCCATAGTATATATGAGGTCTCATTATCTAGCTTACTAATGGGCTACAGCAAACATTGATGGTATAAGATGATGTTACTTTGAAGAATTGCAGTGGATTTGGAGCATATGTTTTCAGGGCATTCCCTCGTTGCTATGCTGCTAGAGGAGGAAATATCAATTAGTCTGAGAGCCCTAGGTCTTGTTTATTGCCTGCCTTGGACACTGCTGGGATTAAGTTTGATGGTATGGGAGAACATCATAGCAGGCAATCACTGGAAGGCCCGATGGAATCTGTATTGAAGCAACCTACCCAAAACAGTCTGGAAGTTTTATGGCAGGCCATAGTGAATCTAGAATGCACTGTTAATAAGTTTGGAACTTTTTCTTCGAATATGGTTATTGCATTTTTTATACTAATATTTTATGGGTAGCAGATTTCTGACCTTGCATGTCATCAGAGTACAAAATGATAGAAAAGTTAAGGTTTATTGGCTTTTGTATTATCACTTGAATGCATATCTAAATTTTTGTATATGAATACGTGTCTGTGTAAGTTTAAATGTCAAGGCCCATATCTGTTTTGCCATATTTTCTAAAGTTTATTCACCACCAAGGAACCCATCATCACACAAGACATTTAAAACTGGTATAATACCCATAATTCATGCACTTTACAATCTGGGTTTGTAGTCATGGATGTCATCTAGTAATCAGTTTTCATGGCACTGTGTCACAGCACAAAAAATGAGGCAAACTATGTTTTTGTGAGGCACTGTTGGACTGTCATCACATCAGTAGCAATACAAGAGTCCTCCTTCATGACAACCCTCTGTTGTATAAAACAGCATGGTCTTCTATGCAGTAAAGGGTGACGGTAAGAAAAGTTATGATCTACCTCTCTTTGATGCTAAAATTATTCCACAGTATTAGAGTAAATAGACATGATCATCACAAAGCAAACAGTAGAAAGATTTTCTTTGCCATCATTAATTCCTTTGACAGACAGGACCCTGTGGGATTACTAAGTGATGTACACAGCCTAGCAGTATTTTGTTCAAACTGAAGTTGCCTCAAATAATATGAAAACCACTAATGCAGAGAATACTTTATTACTTGATTCAAGGTCAGTTGGATATCTAACCTGGGAGCAAGCATATTAAAAAAAAAAAAACTCTACAGGGTTTTCATATGAAACCTGGTTTAAAGGGCCATCTTTATGGTTGACGTGAATCCAGCAGGTCCATTTCTAGTCTTTGAAGTCCAAGCACCACCGATGGAATCAGAGAGATTTTATCCTCCAGAAGTCTGGTCTATCCATACCTGGTACAAATCTAATCCCTAGTTGATATTCTGAAGTGTTTCCAGAGAAAACCTTTGTTCCAGCTGATAATTCAGAATGCCTCTTTAACAAAGACACCACCTAGCTGAGGCCCGGTCTTGGAACATTCCAAATGCATTCTACCTTGATAAGGTTGTCATCCAGATATAGGAAAAGAAAAGAAAAGAATGGCCATGCATCATGACATAAGAAGATTAACCAAAACCTTAGTGAATATTATGATGCCTAAGGAAAGCCAACACAGAGGCTTATCACCTGGTCAGCCATTATAACATGTAGCCACAGACAACTGTGCATGAGACCAAGTCCAAGGGACTGCTGGCAGCAAAGTTAGATTCAAGGCAACAATGCCTGTTGAGACTCAGTTGTGGCTCTTCAGAACTCTGCTTTTTTTTCTGTTTTTCTGTCAAGGTCTGGTAGCTCCACAGGAGCAACTTAGTTGAAGTTCTCACTGCCAGAAGCCTGGAACAAGAAGGACAACTGCAAAGGAGAAGAAAGTAGGACTGCCATCATGGGACTGGGTCTCATAACCTATAACTTCCAATCTGAAAGAAAAAATACTGTTGGCCTGAATATTCTCAAGCAACAGTAACCGTACAAGTCCTACATAAAGACTAAGGTTGTTTGAGGTTGATTTTAAATCTTAAACCTGGCTCTTCCTGATTACAGCCTTGTTGATTTTAAGCATGTTTCTTATAACATACAAATTTCATGAAATCTCCTATTTGTCTTCTCTGTGTATCATGACTACACTGTAAGCTTCCATGAACCAGAAACTCTCATTTATCTATGTACAACACTGTGTATGCTAGTAGTTATTATAGAAATGATTAATAGTACTAATCATAGTTAAAACTGGTATTCATTTTACCTTCTCTTGAGAGATGAATGGCTGATCATAAAAGCTTCTGAACTTGGGAACACCAAGTTTACATGTTACAGCATTTCACTTTCAAGATTAAAGCTGCTTAACTCCCTCTACATATGAACCAAGTCTATTAATTATCTGCAGAGCACCTTATTTATTTTAGTAAACAAATCTTTATCAAAATACAACACATAATATAGATTGTGGACAGGTTTATGGAAACAAAATGAAGCATTTAAATATTACTCAGAAAAGATAACACTTCTAAAGGCATACGGAGACCTTATGAGATCACAAAAGCCAGGATTGCTTCTGGAAGAGACGTGTCATAGGTATACATTATATTGTTTTCATTTATTTATACTATTAATTTGTATGTTATTCCAACAACTCATACAATCTGAGTTTAGGCATACACTTGAGTAACTAATAACCACACCCTGTATTTCTAATACTTTCTGCAATAAAGCTGAATTCAAGTCTACTTAATGCTCACAATAATGTGAATTCAAAGATCCCTAAAAAATACACTCAGATATGAATAATTGTATTTAATACTTAACTGTCACGGAATTAATTTGAAGGTATATACTTGATTCTGAACACACTAATGGTTTCATGTTTCTGTTATAATGCAACTAAAATATTTTCAATTTATTGTGTGTTAATATTGGAACTAGACAAGATGGTAACACATGATCAAGAACTACATACCTATTAAGTGGTTATGTTCTCACTGAATAAAGCCATAAGTCTGATAATTGACCCCAATATGCTATTAAAGCTCATGCATCACTGCGTTAAGGTAATTGAATGCCACAGGAGGCAAATTTACATGCATTTCTGAAAGCACAAGTTTAAACCAGGAGTTAGGTCACTTGAGACAAATCCTGTGACCTCAAGATATTCTCAATTAGAAAAATGACCAGCCATATCACAAAAATCCCAAGAGGACCAATGTTCAAAATGCTACATTACGTTCTTTCTTCCAATCATAAAGCCACTTTCCCTTATCAACAAAAGCTTTTTGTCTCAGACTACTGCTTTACATTAATGGTGTCAACAATGAGTATATCATGTGACATTTACCTATCATGAACAAATATGAACCAGAAATAATGGCAATAAAATTAGAATCCATGAACACCTCCTCACACATAATTTCAAATAAAACTGTGCCCTGTGCGTACTAGGGAGGATTTCAAATATATGCATAGTAGCTTTACTATATCTTTTTAGTATTTTATTCCTAAGTAGTTATTCCATAAATTCCTTGAGCAGCTCACCCATAGATCATGTATACCTCAAAATCAGTCATAACAAAAGTTGATCCCAAATGGCCTTACACTGACTATATCTAACTACATTGTATTTGTGTCATAAATGAAAACGTGTGCTGCAAAGACGAAATAGATCTTGGTCAACAAAAGGGTAATTGGTGATACTGTTCCAAAAAAGGCTGCTAATAAGTGGATCATGAGAACTTTACGGCAGCAGCTTAAATAATTTCGAAAATATTAAAATAGAAAACATGGAGTCTTTTTTTTTTTTTACTTAGATTTTCAAAGGAGGTGGCTGAATAAAGGCAAAAAGATTAGCATTCAGAGGGAACAAAGGATCTGAGAAAAGAACAGAAATGAATATCTGAAAAAGTTGAGAAAAACAGTCAAAGGAAAGGTGTGAGCAGAAGAAAAAATAGGGGAAGAGTTCAAAATAGCTGACATGTAACATACTGGGGCAAATGTAATAAGACCCATGTTGAAATCGGCACTATTTTTCTGTGCTTAATTTTTTCAGCGCGCGTGAAAAATGGGCAGCTGCATAGGATGTAATAAAAAAGGAGTATGCCACAATGAGACGTGCAGAAATTCCATGCAGAAACAAATACACGCGCCATTATGTATGTAAAACCACGCGCTCAAGGCCCTGACTAGCAACTCGTTCACTCATTCGTTGAGAAACCCATCAGTGTGTGGAGACCCGTGATTGATGATCATCAGGGTGAAAGCCTTTCCCTTTCAAAATACGTAGTGGTCCAGGAGTGGGATTTAAGCTGGGACTCCTCTCGGGCCTACCATGAAACTACCTCTCAGCCTGTTCTCTCCGACCTTCTGCCATGCTGTAAGGCTTCTGCCACTGTTCGGCTGACCCGCAAAATGTACTGTAGCTTAAAAAAGAAGTGAACAAAATCCATGATTATACTAAAACTGTACTGACACTACCTACACCATTGCCAGCAAAGAGAAAAATGGTCTGACAGGCGCTTTAACTCCTGCTCTGACCCAAGTGCTAAAAAAACCCACACTAAATGTTCTCCCTGCTAATGCAGCTCGCTGCATAGCCCATGAATGGATAACTACCTCCTTTACATGCCATTTGCATGCAGTCGCACAAAACCTGTCACGGATATTTAGTACAAGTTTGTGTGCGCATTTTTCCCGCACTGAACAAGTTATTACATACACGTGCAAGGTCAGCATTGGAAAACGGGCAATTACCCACACAAAAACCCATGGCAGGTTGAGCATAGTTTATTATATGAGTCCCACTGCGAGTGAGAATCTTCACAGGAAGTGACAAGTACTAGAGCAACCCAACTCATTTGCTTTGAAGCCTGATAGGAACCGAGACCTCAACTCCTTTTTCCATAATAAAGAAGCAGTGTTCTATAATACAAATTTAGGATATATCTGGTCCTCGGCAGACAGACTCAAGAGAAGCATAAAACCTTTTTTGCTTTTAGACAAATACCTAACTTAAAAAGGGTAGAGATTTCATAAATTTTCCTGATAACTGTTTAATTAAATATGAAAGAAAGATCTTTTTGGATCCCTCTCAACTCTGAAGATATGCATAAGGAAGATCTGATAGTGTGGCCAATATATCAACGTCACTGGTGACAGGTTGAGGTATAGTGATCAATTATTGCTCATGCCAGCCTGATTATTTTTTGCTGTATTTTCCTTATAATTTTTATTCCTTCGAGTCTTCCGCACCTCTGTATTGTGGACTTGAATTTCTGAATGGCTAGGTTTTTCTCTGTGTAGATCAATTTCCTTTCAGGATATGTAATGATTCATGTTAAAACTCTAAAATGTTATAAAGAAAACAAATGTTAAAAAAGAAGAAAAGATAGTTAAAGATGTACAGCAAAGTGGAAGATCTCATTCAGATATGCCAGTGAAATGATGAAATGCAGAGGTGGTTCTATAAAATATGAGAAAAGGAGAAATATGTACAAGGAACAAGCAGAACTACTAAACTAGCATTCCCAACTGGTGTGCTACAACTTTTTCTTTCAGTTGATAACCAGAGCTCCACAAGAAGAATTCAGGCACTGCAGCAGTCATTTTATCTTTTCTCCTACATTGGCTGGCCTGCAGGATGTCCTCCAGCCAGCAAAGGAAGTCAGAGAGAAGGGATTATCTACTGCTGCTGTTTCTGCCTCACCCTCTGCTAGCTCACCTCTGCAAATGAAACTGCATAGGGCCCTGTAGTTTACCAAGCCCTGTTGCCCCTATGCAGTTCCAACTGTAAAGGGAAACCAGCAGAGGAGGAAGCAGCAGCACCACCAGGAAAACTACCTCTGGCAGACATCTGTTGGTTCCAGGACAAGGGTGAGAAGGAAGGAAAGATGGATATGAAAGAAAGGGTGATTATACAAGGGGATTTGGGGGAGAGGGAAGGAAAAATGATGATGCCAGAGGAGTGGAAGGAAAGGTAAGGAAAAGGATGATGCCAGGGGAAAGAAAGAGGAAAATGATACCGGGGGGGGGGGGGGGTAGGGAAGGACAAGAAAAGGGAAGGTATATTCTCTGTGCAACATTTCAAAAGTAAGCAAACAGAACAAGACTGTATATTTCTAGGCATTTACAAAATATGTGCATGTTTTACAGTGCCAATCAGAAGAGATTACAATCAACTTCTCACCCAGATAATATTTTCCAGCACCTACCAACTACCTTGCTTATGCTCACCAAACCTCTACGTGGAAGCGTCATCAGTGAAATCCAGAGCAGCCAAATCTATTGCATCCTTTTAATATATTACATTAGTAGGGACCTTTGTTTTCCATTTAAATTTTATTTTCGCTGAGAATTTCAAGATTATAAAAAAAAAAAAAAAAAAAAAAAATTAGTGGAAAAATGACTTATAACAAACGAGAAAAATCAGTGGAAAAGATTTTTCCACTGATTTTCTTGTGTCATAATCTTGAAATTCCCAGGTAAAATAAAATAAAAACTGAAAATGAAGATTCCTATACATTCCTGTCAAATAATTTAATCCCCTTGTGAAATTGTTGCCCAATATGGTGTAACCTGCTAACTTCAAGGTATGATATTCAATCCCCTTGTGAAATTGTTGCCCAATATGGTGTAACCTGCTAACTTCAAGGTATGATATTCTCTCCTTCAGCAGTGTTTCCATTCTACTGCACACAGCTGATGTTGAAGTAATGGGGTCTTTAGATCTTTGCTTCCTCTTTGTTCCCACCCTTGTGATGTGGTTCTACAACCGCTCTTCTCCAGTCTTCTGGAGCCCTTTATCTCCTTTGCTATTTCTGGCTTGTACCCCCATTAGGTCCCATTGCCTTGTCTGCTTTCATCCGTGCCAGTACCTTGAACACTACCTCCACAACAAATGCTAATGGTATTCACTTTATAATCCTTTATCTTTTATCCCTTTCCCTCTCCTGCTAGCATTAATACCTAACAAACTTTTGTTCAAGATTTCTTTTCTGATCATCTTCACTAAAAATTGCTGGCAGTTTTACTTCTTACTAGTCCCTGCTACTTTATTATTTCTATAGCACTATTAGATATACACAGCACTGTACAATCACCCTTTAAAGTTAAATATCTAAAGAAAATCTAACCCCCTGTCCTTATCGAGTGAGCAGTCTATTTCTCTTTTTAAGCCTTTCAGTCTAACTGCATCTTCTTTCTCCCTTTGTTTTGCCTGTCCTCCTCCTCTTCTGAATCTGCATTTTCAGAATGCAAGGTTTTTTTCCTTACGTTTTCTTCTATTTCTTTTGTGAATCATAGAGATCTCTCCTCTATTCTCTTCCACTTGCTAACATGCCTGACACAAAGCCTTATTGCCATTTCAATATCTTTTTAACTGTCCCTAGTTTATAAGTACCTCCTGAAGTTTATTCCTGACAAGGCTTCCTCAAAATAAACAAAATTTAAGACTTGTTATAATATTGTTTATTTCTAGACCAGTGTTTGCACTGAAATACTCAGAATATTGATCACTGGGCTCCAGACTGTCCCCTATCACAGTGGTGGGCAAACTATGGCCCATGTGCCAAATCCGGCCCTTAAAACGTTTTTAATCCAGCCCACCTATCACCCAGACACTTTCTATTATGTACGGCCCACCGATGCTCCGACATGCCTGCCCGACGTCAAAGGCCAAGTTATCGCCCGTGATGATGCTTGAGCAGGAAGGTCAGAACATTGGTGCATTTTAATGCAAGGAGAGGCTCCATTTGTTGGTGTGCTGGTGGAGGTCCCACCCACACCTCCTGCCCACGAGGAGACCCTCCAGTCTTTGGCGAGGAGAGACAGTGCATTACGGTGCTAGCGGGATTTCCACTCCCCGCCAGCAAGGAGGCAGCCCACTTAACATGCTTCTTAGTGCATGAAGAGAAATCTGCTGCATCAGCACTGGCAGGGTTACCAACCCCAGACAGCAAGGAGAAGCCCAGTGCATCAGCGCTGGCGGGATTTCCACTTCCCGCCAGCGAGAAGACAGCCCAGTTGGTCAGCAGGCAAGCAGAGACCTGGTGCGTCGGCGCACTGGTGGAGTTTCTACTCCCCCACCCGCGAGCAGAGTCTCTGCTGTGACGAGTGGTGAGTAATGGAGTAAGGGAAGGGACAGAGGGAGGCATAGGAAGAACAGAGAGGGAAAGAAGGGAAAGTGGTATGGTGAGTAAGTGAAATGGAAGGGACATGAGTAGGAAGGTGATTGACAGGGGGAGGTGGTGAGTGTCAGGGAAAGAAACAAGTATATGGGAGAGAGGGGCTAGTAACCGAGTGGGAAGGGGTAAGAATGACAAACAGAAGAGGGTGAGTGGGAGTGAATGACGGAGGGGGGAAGGTGAGGGGGTTGAGTGACAGAGGGAAGGAGGATGAATGACTGAAAGTGAGAAGGGAAAAGGGAGGGAGGAAGTAGAAGAGGGGAGTGAGTAGAAGAGAGGGTAGATATGTGTGTGTTTGTGTAAGTTTGTGTGTATCCTACTCTCCCTTCCCCCTACTAATCCAAGTCTACAATCTCAGGGTGACTAGAAATGAAAAGTTTCCAGATATGGTGGGAGGGATTTTGTTTATCCTTATTAGTTTTAATTATTGGGTGATTGATATGTCTGCAGTATTGAAATATTTGATTGATTTTGGGGAAATGTTTAAAGTTTGTAGTTTTTCCATCCTTATTCTTAATTATTAGGTGGTGTTTTGTCATTTGTTTTGAAATATGCTTTTTATTAGTATGGTTTTCTCACTGCTATGATTGATTTATATTTCTTGACTGTTTTATGAGGAATGGTGATATTTCTGCTTTTGATTTATTGTACTGTATATGAGTCTGACTTAGTGGCTTCTAGTCCAGTTTTTTTGTCTATACCTTACTATTTATACTTCATGGCCTGCATTTGTGGCTGAGGTTAGGTAGTCTGATAGCTGGAAAAATGCCTTGTACCTGTTGGGTTGAAGGTTTTTCTGATTTTGGTAGAGGCTGGAGATCCATAACTGAAGGGGCTCCTTGGGTTCTAAACATGATGGTGTTTTAGCCTGCTGGATACTGAAATGCCTGCAGCAAATTGATGAAGATTTGATTCCTGTGTCAAGGACCCGCCATGCCACGCCCCACCCTATTCTCCGGGCCCTCATTGTGCCCCCAGCACACAAAGAAGTTTGCCCACCCCTGCCTATCACCAGCTCACTTTAACTTTTCCATTTGCCAGTAACAAATCTAGTAGATTTCTACTAGTAACAAGGATCTTCCTTCCAATAAGTCACAGATCGATTTGGCAAAGCATTGTTTTCAGAAACTCTGCAGTTAAGTTGTTCTGTCAATATGAATCAACAGAAGCTATAAATTAATAAAAGGACTCTGGTGAATCAAAATACATACAATTCTGGATTAAAAAGCATAAAGTAGTTAATGTAACACGGCATGCTATTATTCTTAACTAGGTCCATAGCTATGGGGATATACTACTCTATGCTGGCCAGAATGAAGAGACCAGTGAAATGCTAACATCACACCTTGGTATTATGTGCAGTTCGGTCACACATCTCAAAAAAGGATAGAGCAGAACAAAGATGCATGGATGGGCAACAAAAATGATAAAAGTGATAGAACATAGACAAACATGATGGCAGTAAAAGACCATACAGTCCATCTAGTCTGCCCATCCATCCAATTAATTTAGCATTATAAATTCCTATCACTCACTTAGAGATTACCTGTATATATCCCATGCTTTAATTCAGATTTTTGTCTCTACCAACTCCATTGGAAGGACATGCCATGCATACACCACCCTCTCTGTAAAAAAATATTTCTTATGATTACTCCTGAGTCTAGCCCCTTAACCTCATATTATGACCACTCATTCTAGAGCTTCCTTTCAACTAAAAGAGGCTCACCTCCTGTGCATGGAAACCTTTGAGATATTTGAATGTCTCCATCATATCTCCCCTGTCTCACTTTTCCTCCACGGTGTACATTTTTAGGTCTATATTCTAAAGCATACGGGAATAGACCTAAAGACCACAGACCATTTTAGTAGCCACCCTCCAGACTGATTCCATCTTATTTATATCCTTTTGAAGGTGCAGTCTCCAGAACTGTAAACAATATTCCACCAGGGACCTACATAGGGACAATAACACCTCCCATTTTCTGCTGACCATTTCTCTCCCTATGCAGCCAAGCATCTTTCTGGCTTTTACCATTGCTTTATGCACCTGTTTGGCCATCTTAAAATCATTAGATACAATTACCCCCAGATCCTGCACTTTCTTTGTGCTTAGAAGCATTTCATCTTTGATACTGCACCTTTCTCCTTTTGGTACAGCATCTTAAATGCCATTACTCTGCTTTTTTTTAGCATTAAATCTTAGATGCCAGACCTCAGACATTCCTCGAGCTTCGCTAGATCCCTCATGTTTTTCACACCTTCCTGGCTGTCCATCATGTTACAGATTTTGGTATTATTGGCAAAAGGACAAACCTTTCCCAAGAACCCTTTTGATATGTCACTCACAAAAATGTTGAAAATAACCAGTCCAAGGCGCCCTCTCTGAGGTACACCACTAGTTAACAGCCCCCTCCTCAGAGAAAACGTCATTTACCACTCATATCACCTCACACTCAGCCAGTTTCTATCCCAGTCAGTCACCCTAGGATTCAAACCAAGGGCACTCTATATTTATAAGTCTTCTGTGCAGAACAATGTCAAAGGCCTTGCTGAATTTCTTTGGAGTGGTATAAAGCAGGGGTCCCCAAACACCGGTCCGCGGACCGGGACCGGGCCGTTGGGGATTTTTGCCGGTCCGCGGCGCCGCCGCCAAGCACCGGTAGGTGTGTCGCGTGCTCCCGGTCTCTCCCGCTGCTCTTCCTTCCCTGCTGCCGTTGCCGCCGGGCTATCAGCACATTCAAGCCCAGCGGAAACGGCAGCGGTGTTTGAGGAAGCTGTGACACCCGTGGCTGGCCTTTTCTTCTTCCCGGGCCTGCCCCCCCGTGACCCGGAACAGGAAGTGGTGCGCGGGAAGGAGAGAGAGCCGTGCCGTGTGGAAAAATAGCGGCGGCAGCAGCATTGGCCCCCGTGTAATCGAAGCAGCCGGTAATCGGGAAAGGAGACAGCAGCATGAGCCTCCCGCGGCCGATGGGATTCTTCTTTCTTGGCCTGCGGGGGCTGCTGCAGCTCCCATTTGTGCTCGGGGGGGGGGGGGAGAGGAAGTGAGTGAGAGAAAGAGAGAGAAGCAGCCAGCCAGTGTGTGATTGACTGGTCAGAGAGCTGATGTGTGTGTGTGTGTGTGTATGTGAGAGACAATGAAAGTGATTGCTCAGGGAGATGACTGATGTGTATGTGAGTGTGTGAGACATTAGTCAGGGAGGTGACTGATGTGTGTGTGTGAGAGAGAGAGAGAGAGAAAAAGCATGGAAGTGAGAAGTCTGGGTATGTGGGAAAGCATGGGCGTAAGAAGCCTGGTGTTGGGGGGCAGGGGGTGAAAGAAAGCATGGGAGTGAGAAACCTGGGTGAGTGTGCATGCATGAGAGAGAGAGACTGGTTGGTAAGGTGACTGGTGTGTGTGAATGTGAGAGAATGTGATTCAGGGAATGAGAAGCCTGTGCATGTGGAGAGTGAGCATGGAAATGAGAGAGACTGGTGTGTGTGTGTAACAGAGAGAAAGTGATTATGGGAATGAGAAGCCTGTGCATGTGGAGAGAGTGAGCATGGGAGTGAGAAACCTGGGTGGGTGTGAGACACAGCATGGGAGTGAGAAGCCTGTATATCTGAAAGAGAACATGGGAGTGAGAGACTGGTGAGTGTGTGTGTGTTTGAGAGAGACAGAGAAAGTGATTATGAGAGTGAGAAGCCCATATATGTAAGTAGAACATGTGAGTGGGAAGCCTGTGTGTGTATGGCATGAGAGAAACCGTTCAGGAAGGTGACTGGTGTGCGTGTGCCAAAGACTGGGAGATGATTGGTGTGTGAGAGACAGAAACTGGTCCTGGGGGCATGACTGGTATGGTGTGTGTGTGTGAGAGACATGGGCACTAAGGAAGAGGACCATGAGTATAGAGCTTAGCTTCTACTGCTGCTTCTGGGTGTGTGCCACGGCTTGCAGGGAAGGGGAGTAGGAGAGCTGCTGGAGGAGGTAAGTAAAGGTGGCTTTTTAAGTTTATTTTTCTTGACTGACATTTTAATTGTGTGATGTCTGCTTTTTTGAAATATTTTATTGGTGTTTGGAGCATGTTTAATAGTTTTTATGAGTTTTTAATTGTTGGATGTTATTCTGTTCATAGCTGTTTAGAAACATTTATTCTGCTTATTAGTATAGTTTTACAATTATTTCTGTGTGGGGATCTATAGCTACTTGCTAGTTCTGTTTTCCTAATAAGAGGTGTATTGGTTTTTAGGGCCTGATTTAATATTTATAGTGTTGCCTTTTCATAGATAGGGTTGCTCCTGTTTGAGTGTATTCCATAATACAGGTGTAACTGTGTGCAGATTAGTTTATGTGCATTACTACAGATCCTGGGAGTATGTTAGGTCGGTTCTGTGTCTGTTACCGAGATGAGATATTTTACTAGCATGTAAGCGTTTGTATCGGTCTTATTTGTTGTGTTTTCTCAAGAGGACATGCATTGGTGGTAAACTGCTGTCTTTTCATAAGTAGGGCTATTGAGCCTGGAAGTAGAAGGAGTTTGAGTTGCTGTTACTGAGATGACACCAGAACATCTTTTTTGTAGGGTGAGTTGTATGGGGAATGTCATAATTCTGCTTTACATCCATTATTGTGGGTCAGGGGGGTTCCCGTGGATGCAAACTGTACTTTTACATCTAGTCCCGTGACGATCATGGGTCAGTGTGTCATGCATGTGAGAACCTATGGTGAGTTGAGTCACATTCACATTATAAATGTCATAATTAAATAAGTGTGCACTAAAATCCAATCCCCTCCATAACCCCGCCCCCATATGACCAAAGCCCCGCCCTTGCCCCGCCCACGCCCCACCCCCACCCTGCCCTGCCGGGCCATGGAAAAATGGTCTTGCTTGAAGCCGGTCCCTGGTGCAAAAAAGGTTGGGGACCACTGGTATAGAGTGAAGATTAGTTATACTTTTTTTTTCTTTTAAATCATTAAGTTATGATTTGTAACGTTTTGTTTTATGTGGTTTGCTTATTTTATGAATGTAAATTAACCACCTAGAAGTGTTGATAGCGCAGTCTACAGGTTTTCAAAATAAATAAAGTACACTACTTCTCCAACTCCAACACTACTTCTCCTTGATCCAACTCTCTGGTCACCCAATCAAAGAAACTGATCAGATTTGTGACACAATTTACCTCTGGTTAAGCCATGCTGCCTCAGGTGTTGCAATCCATTGGATTCCAAAAATTGCACTATTCTCTGTTTTAGCAGGAATTCCATTAGTTTACTCACCACAGTGGTCAGACTAACTAGTCTGTAGTTTCAGGACTATTCCAGACTCTAAAGCAGCACTGAAAAGATCAGATGGCTGAGCTGCCAGGACATCTCTAATTTCCCTTAGTAACTTCGGTTGATCCCATCTGGCCCTATCGCTTTATCTACTTTAAGTTTAGTTAGCTCCTCACAAACACAGTTCTGAAACTAGACTAAGATTTACCCCACGTTCAATTTTATTTGTGCTTGTTTTATGTGGTCCTGCTCCAGGACATTTCACAGTGAATGCCAAATATTTGTTAAGCAATTTTGCTTTTTCCTCATCAGCCTCTACATATTTCTCCCCTTCATCTTTGAGTGTCACAATGCCGCTTTTGCACTTCCTTCTATCACTAACATATCTATAAAAAAATAAAAAAAAAAAGTCTTCTCCCCCATTTTACCATATTTGCTATTTTTTCTTCTATTTGAATTTCTGTATTCCTATTTTCACAGCTTTTCAATTTTTCCTTTGTGATCTCTTCTAGTTTATGAACACTAACCTTTTCTCCCTTACCTTTTCAGCTACTTCTTTGGAAAACATAACAGCCTCTTTTTTCCTCTTCCCTTTATTTACTTTCCTAACAAAATGATTAGTTACCCTGATATCTTTTAGTTTTTGCCCACTGCCCTACTACTTCCCCTAGATTTTTCCAACCAACTACTCCTTGAGATACTCACCCATTTTAAAAAAGTTAGTTTTCCTAAAGTCTAGGACTCTCGCCTTAGAATGAACCATCTTAACACTGCACCACTTCATCTGGTGGTCACTGGATTCCAGATAATCATCCACCACAACACCAGAAACACTGTCCCCATTGGTAAGAACCAGATCCAAAATTGCCCCCTCCCGTTACCAATTGACAGAACAGTTCTCCTTACAAAGAATCCAGGATCTCCCTGCTTGTAGAACAAACTGCAGTTGAGTTGTCCCAATCCACATCCAGCAGATTGAAATTCCCTAGCAGCACCTCCCCTCACACAGCAATCCTGTGACTATCCTCCATTAAATCTCTATCCGTCTCCTCTGTCGGTGATGGAATGACTCCCCTATGAGGAAAGACTAAACAGGTTAGGGCTCTTCAGCATGGAGAAGAGACAGATGAGAAGAGATATGACAGAAGTCTATAAAATCATGAGTAATATGAACAGGCAAATAGAAAACTTATTTACCTTTTCCAATAGTATTAGGACTAGTGGATACACCATGAAACGAAAGGGTAGCACTTTTAAAAGAAATGGTAGAAAGTATCTTTTCAGTCAGTGAACATGTAAACTGTGGAATTTGTTTCCAGGCAATGTGGTGAAAGCAGTTAGTGTCACAGAGTTTAAAAAAGGTTTGGACAAATTCCTGGAGGAAAGTCAATAAATCACTTGAGGAAGCCACAAGTTATCCTGGTTATGAGCAAGGAGGATTGAACCTATGTTTTGAGATCCTACCAGGTACTTGTGAGCTGGATTGGCCACTGATGGAGACAGGCTTGATGGATTTTTGGTCTGAACCAGTATGGCATTTCTTATATTCTTTTGTTTAATTATAACATTTGGAACATACCACAATGTTCCGGTAGCTACCCCCCCCTCTTTTTCCAGCAGTTTTTTTGTGCGCTGATGTAGGTATCAAGATAATCACTAACTTGATTTTATTTTACTGTATTTTAAACTGCTGGTTTTATGTTTTAATTTTGATATTATACATCTATGAAACATTTGTACATTTATTTTATTTATTTATTTGTATTTTTCTATACCGGCATTCACGGAGTTCGTATCATGTTGGTTTACATAAAACAAGGGGTGAGAAATACATTATAACGTAAATAACTAATAACTTAAGAGTATACATTGATTAGTGCTTTCACCATGTAAGCAATCAATAAATCTAATAAAGATATGAACATAAAAAGGATAATCTAATAAGCTTAATAGAGTAGTTGTAGCATAATATAGTAGGAAATGTAACATAATAAAATAGTAGATAATAGCATATATGGACCAACTGGCACATTTAGTCTGGTGAATGTCTCTGCTTCTCTACCCATACTTACAAAACATCTACTCCCCCATGTCTTTTACCCAACCTCTCAACCCTGTTCTTCTTCCCACTTCCATCTATGTCCCAAGCATGTTTAAGTAATCTTAACATTTTTCAGCAGTCTTGATATTCATGTCCCATTTAATTATATATGAATATTTCTAAAACCAATTAGATTGTGGGGAAAAATTGTCAAAGTCAATGGTTACCCAAATGATACTGATACAGGGGCTGGAAAAATCTACTTGCCCACCGGGAGTGGAATTTTTTTTTTCCCCAACACTGTGGCATCTTCTTCTCCAACTGAAACCTTGGCAAAACAGAGAGGGCTGAGGCAGGGGAAGGGAACAAAAAGAGAAAAGTGGGGGAAGAAGAGGAACATGCATCTCAGCGAGGTGGGGAGAAGAGGAGACAGAGGGTTGTAAGTGGGAGAGAAGGTGTATATTTGCCAGGGAAGAAATGCACTTATGTACTCCCACTGCTCCCTTCACCCTCCAAACAAATTATTAGGAGGAGGAGGAGGGCAGTGGGAGTACATGGCAAGGGTATTTCAAGTGCATTTCATCCCTGGTGATTAAGTTCTAGAAGGCATTTTCAAACCCTGATTAAAATACTTGTATTACCTTTTTATTTAAAAAAAAAAAAAAAAAAAAAGACCATGTATTACATGCCTTTTTTTTTAATGTGATAGTATTTTAGTAAAATAAGTTTAAGTAATTAACATTTTAATTACCAGTTGATGCTTATTTTACACAAGAAACCTGTTTTGCTACAGTGATGTGAACTGGTATATTTGATAACCATTATCTCATTCTGTATGATACATTTATGACTGTTTGCCTTGCTAAATAGCTAGACATTAAAGATAAATGATTAAACCAAGTGTTTTCTTTAATCCATTGCTCAAACAGTACTGAAATCCTCTGTCAAAATACTTTTTCTATGGTAATGTCATTGTGAAAGGACTATAACACCAAAAAGACTGCATGAAGAGTTAGACAACAAAAAAAAAAAAAAAAGTTTTAAACAGCCACTTTACCCAGGAATTTTAAGATGGCCAAAAATAAAAAAAATTAAATAGCTTTTGAAAAATGTCCTACTGATAAATTATTGTACTCTTGGTTCTCACAACAAATTATTTGGTGGCTTTAGAATACGAGCACCAATTCTTATCAATGCAACCACTTGCAATTGTTTGCCTGAACACTGATCTTTTGTGGCCATAAAAAAAAAAAATTCTGTTGGTGACTATATTTGAGAAATGATACCTTAGACTTGCAGTTTGCTGTTTCTCAAGTCTGATAAACACTATGAAATACAGATTTACATGAACAAAAACAAAAATTCCTGAACCAAATGCAGTTAAGAGACATCGCGTGTGCATTGCATTTTCAAATGTATGTGTGCCATTTTCCAATCAAATTTAGTGTGTGCTAAGAGCAGATACAAAGTCCACAGGAAACTTGTATCTGTGAGCAATTTTCAAAGGTTAAGTATACACAAGACTTTCCTTTTGAAACTTTTCTCAAAGAGCCACTGGACTTTGCACCTGGGCAAGTTTTTTTGAAAATGACCCCTAAAAATTAATTTTACCTATAGCTATGCCAAAGAAACTCAAGGACTGCGTATACTGCTAGATAATATGGACATCCAGTCATAACACCACTGCTTTAACATAAATAGCCGTTTTTTGCTTTCTTGACCCTCCATGGTTGTAAACTATCACAGAAGGGAAGAGCCTCAAAATACTAACTCCTACTCCTGTCTTGCACTCTTAATGTACTTTAGAGCTCAGATATAAAAGCTATATACAGGTCTCAACTTTGCAGAGTATTATTCGTGCATATGCAGGGTTAAGGATGATTAAAATCACAGTTTGAGTCTCAGATTCTTGAAACTGTAAGAAGTCTACAATTTCTCTCTCTGAATCTACCTCATACTGCTCATGTATAAATTAGTAGTATATCATCCAGAATGTTTTCAAGTGGGACTGAACGCAGCAGCAGCATTTAATATGCCTGAAGGTTTAGAATATTAAAATAAAAGTGCAAGAGAAATGGATTGTCAATTGATGAAAATTTTTAGGGAGAAAAACAGAGCACCACCAGTACTGCAGATTAATATAATATTGAGGCATACTATATCTGCTCTGTTCTGTCCTTTTGTTAAGCTAAAATGTTTTGAGTGGAATGTGAGAAGCATAAAGAAAGTACAACCAAACCTTTTATACACACTGTAAACATGGCTTGTGAAGTATAAACCAGACTTTCCTTCTAATAAGCTACCCTATCATCTGATATAAGCAGATTTAAAAAAATCAATTTTTAGTTAGCAATAACAATGCTTAAAAAAAAGTTATTTTAACAATAACCCTAGAAAATACAAAAAAGAACAGGCATACATTTCACAGCTGTCTGCATCTACACTATTGTTGAACTCACAAAACGTTATGTACGCAAAAATGCTTATCTGTGCAATTTTTTTTTATAAAGAAGAATTCAAATTTGTGCACTATGAGCCAGTATAATGCAAATAATGTTGGGTTTTCTTGTGCACACACACAGCTTACAGGGAACAGTGGTGCCGACTGAAGACAAACTTGAAGCACTCTAACCCCATATCCATAATATATTTTGCATTTTTCCACATTAAATTTCATCTGCCATTTAGATGCCCAGTTTCCCATTCTATAAAGATCTTTCTGCAGTTCCTCAGTCTGTTTTTGTTTTAATGAGAAATTACTACTTACCTGATAATTTCCTTGTCTTTAGGATAGTCAGATGAATCCAGGACCAGCGAGTTATGCACCTCTACCAACAGATAGAGTCGGAGCAAACTGACGTCACAGTTATATATACCCCTGCAGTGACATCAGCCTGCTAGTATTCTCTTCAAAAGCAAACTGTAGACAGACTAGCAAAAAACGTGATTAAAAACAGAACACCATTTCAATATCAGCCAACAGGAAACACTGAGCTCAGACAAGAAATGTATTAATACTAGTCTACAGACTGGATTAACACTTACCAGTAATCCCTGTAACATGTAGCCACGCAGGAGGACCTTAACACAATCATTCAGCAGCCAAGGGCAGGAAGATGGATTCATCTAATCATTTTAAAGAAAAGGAAATTATCAGGTAAGTAGTAATTTCTCATTTCTTAGCGTTTGAACAGATGAATTCAGGACCAGTGGGATGTACCCAAGCTACTCCCGAATAGGGCAGGAGGCTGCCCACAGTCCTGTCAAAACTGCATGTGCAAAGCCTGCATCCTCCCAGGCCTGCACATCCAGACAATAATACCTGGAAAAGGTGTGTAAGGAAGACCACATCACAGCTTGGAAAATGTTGATGGGAGACAATCTAATTTCCGTCCATGACACTGCCTGAGCCCTAGTGGAATGAGCCCTAACCTGACTAGCTAATGGCTTTTTAGCATCCACAAAGACGGCTGTGACTACCTCCTTAATCCAGCGAGCTATTGTAGCCTACGAAGACGGCTCTCCCTGTTTACTACCACCAAGGAAGACAAACAGGTGATCCATCTTCCATAAAGGCTGTTAACTTCCAGATACCTGACGATATGTCTTGACATCCAAGGTCGCAACAGATGATACTCCTCTACATCTCTTTCCCTGACAGAGACGACAGGGACATGGACTGATTCAAGTGAAAATCAGAGACCACGTCCGATAAAAAAGAAGGAACAGTAGGTAGTTATACCACCTCTGGAGTCACCCAGAGGAATGGCTCCCGGAAGACAAGGCCTGCAGCTCAGAAATTCTACGCACAGAACAAAATCGCCACAAGAAACATTGTTTTCAAAGTCAGTAACCGCAAAGAAAGGCTATGCTTCAGTCTAAACATATGGCCCGCTAAGAAATCCAACACCAATTTAAGACTCCACAAGGGTACTAGGAACTGCAAGGGAGGACAAAGACGTTTCACTCCTTTCAGGAAACGAGCCACATCAGGATGAGCCAACAAGGATCCACCATTTACCTGACCCCTGAAATAGGCGAGAGCCACTACCTGTATCTTTAAGGAATGTGATAGCCGATCATTTATTCAATCCATCCTGCAAAAATTCCAAAAATGAGCAGGATCTTGACTGAACAAGGAAAAGCACTTCAATCTTAATACCAGGCCTCAAATACTCGCCAAACCCGCACATAGGCTAAGGAAGTGGAGAATTTTTTAGCTCTTAGCAAGGTGGAAATCACTGCCGCAGAGTATCCATGTTTCAGCAAGTGAGCTCTTTCAAGGGCCATATCGTAAGACAAAATCAAATCAGGTCTTCATGAAGAACAGGTCCCTGCCACAACAGATTCCTGTGTACCAGAAGTCAAAGGGGCGAGTCCACCAGGAGTCATCGCAGATCCGCACACCATGGCCTCCTAGGCCAATTTGGAGCAACCAAGAGCACCATCCCTCAGTGGCGCTCGACCCTCCAAATCAACCTGCTCAACATGGGACATGGAAAAAAGGCATACAGTAGCTTGTCTTCCGGCCACTCCTACACAACAGCATCAATCCCCAATGACTTTGGATCTCTCCTGCGACTGAAAATCAAACTTTCACACTGTGAGACGTTGTCAGCAGGTCTAGAAACGGAAGACCCCAACGATCCAGAATCAGCTGAAACGCCTCACCTGACAACACAATCTCCTGGGTCCAGACTCTCCCTTCTGAGAGTCTGCTCTTACATTGACTTTTCCTACTGTGAGTGAGGCTGAGATCATCTGGCGATGCACTTCGGCCAATTCCAGAAGTTGATCTATTTCCTGCAAGACTTGCTGGCTCTTGGTTCCTCTCTGCCGATTGATGTAAGCCACAGTCATTGCATTGTCCGACATTATCCAGACCGCTCGACCCTGTAACCTGCAGAACTGTAAACATGCCAACCAGACTGCCCTGGCTTCCAGCTGATTGATGTTCCAGAGATACTCTTCTGCATTCTACTGCCCCTGCACTGTCAGTTCCTGACAATGGGCTCCCCAACCAAGGAGGCTCGCATCTGTCGTGAGTACCAGCCAGCCTGGAAATGCTAGGGAAACTCCCTTCCTTAGATGAACTGCTTGAAGCCATCAATGCAGTTGTGAGGAGTCTTCCATCGGCAAGTGGGCCAAATCGAATAGTCCTGAGACTGCAGACTCCACTGAGACAGCAGGGAGCGCTGAAGAGAATGCATATGCCCCCTCGCCCATGGCACCACTTCCAGGGTTGTTAGTCTTGCACAGGACGACCTCCTTTTTATAAAGAGGCGCTGAAAACTAGGACTACAATACTATTATATATTGTTATCCCAAAAGATCTTAACTCATTGGCGACGCAAAAATTGTTAAATATTGACCGTCATAATAGGCATCATCGTATAGTATTAGGACTTTCGTACTCTGCCTTATATGTAATCATTGGTCAGAGAAACATCTTTATTTAAATTTTTTTTTATATTTTGCTACACGTGAAATCCATCACCATTTAAAATGAGAACTTTTATATTTAAGCCGTTGTACTTATACCCTTGTAGAAAATGAATTCATGCCCGAATGTTCCAATTTTTCAAAGGTAAGTTTACCAACTTACTGGTGTTGGTAAACTTACCTTTGAAAAATTGGAACATTCGGGCATGAATTCATTTTCTACAAGGGTATAAGTACAATGGCTTAAATATAAAAGTTCTCATTTTAAATGGTGATGGATTTCACGTATAGCAAAATATAAAAAAAAATTTAAATAAAGATGTTTCTCTGACCAATGATTATATATAAGGCAGAGTACGAAAGTCCTAATACTATACTATGATGCCTATTATGACTGTCATTATTTAACAATTTTTGCATCTAATCAATGAGTTAAGATCTTTTGGGATAACGTTGGTATATAATAGTATTGTAGACCACTTCCAGGGTTGCCAGCGTTAAACCAAGCACTTGTAAGTAGGGCCATACAGTGGGGCGCCGAGTGTTTATCAACAGACACAGCTGTGCCATCAACTTCTGAATATGAGCTTCCGTTAAGAACCTTGCCCTGCTTGTTGAACCAACCTCAAGGTATTCTAATGACTAAGCAGGCTGAAGACTGCTCTTGGCCAGGTTCACCACTCGGCTGAGCTACTGCAACAGGGAGATCACAGTCGTCCAAATATGAGTGTATTAGCATCCCATCCTCTCTTAACCATGCCGCAACCACTATCATTTCCTAGGAAAAGGTCCTGAAAGCGGTGGTTAGACCAAAAGGCAGCGCCCGAAATGGATAATGGCAACCCAGAACTGCAAAACACAAAAAACGTTAATGTTCTAGTCAGATGGGAATGTGAAGATATGCCTCGGACAGGTCAGAGATGTCAGAAATTCCCCCAACTGCACGGCCATCATCACCGAGCACAAAGTTTCCATGAAAAAATGAGTCACCCGCAGATGACAGTTGACCCCTATGAGATCCAGGATGGGACAAAAGAAGGAGTCCTTCTTGGGCACAACGAAATAAATGGAATATTGCCCCACAGCCCTCAGACTGAGGAGCCTTGCTAATGTACCCTTCACTGCCTGCTTCTTCTGCGGGGAGCTGCTCCATAAATGTGTACCCTGGAACACTGTAAAACTCCAATGTATTTCCTTCTTGTATAACTTCCAGGACCCATTGATCCATTGTGATCTCGACCCACCTCTGATAAAAGAGAAAGAGGTGTCACCCTATCTCCTGTTCCCGGGGAGTAGGTCAGCAAACCTTCACTGGGAGGCTCAGGAGGTTCCACTATCCAAGTCCATGCCCCTTCTGGGTTGTCCGGGATGAAAGGACTGCGACCTTCCGAACAGCCGAGTCCTCTGAAAGGTCGCTCCTCTATAAGGACAAATACGCTTGAATCCCCTAACACAAACTCATGTTAAAAGAGCATGGTGCCTGTTTCTTACCCTCCAGCAATCGAGGAACCAATGCTTCGCCCAACTTACTGCTCAATTTTTTAACTCACTCCCAAACAAAAGTGAGCCTTTAATTCTGTCCTATCTTCAGACATCCATGTTTTTACTCTCCCTGTTTTAATGTAACTTCTCAATTCCACCTATACGTTAATTGGTTTTCCCCTTGTTCTAATGTAAACCGGTACGATAAGACCTGGTCTTGAGTGTCGGTATAGTAAAAGAAGTTAAATAAATAAATAAATAAATTTTCTGAGGTTAGCCTTGGAGGTCGCATCGTCCGACCAATTTCTCAGCCATACCTGCCCCCTGGCCACTATTATCTAAGCCATCCCTCTGGCTGAGGTATGGACCAAAGTGCAGCCTGCATCTGCCAAGAAGGCGGCTGCTGGTTCCATAACTGCCCTGGAATTCATCCCAGAATTATCAATCTCCTGAGAGAGAAGTAAACAAGAGCAAGCCATCAGGGAACAACAAGAAGCGATCTGCAAGGTCATTGCCACTACTTCAAAGGCTTGCTTAAGGATAGCCTCAATCCTCCTACCACATACATCCTTCATAGCAACTGCTCCCTCCACGAGGATAGTTGTCCACTTTGAGACTGCACAAACAAGTGCATCCACCTACAGAAAACGCTCTCACCACCGGATTCCAGAGGGTACAGGCCTTCCAAAACCCAACCCCTTTTGAAATTAGCCTCTGGGGCATCCCACTCAAGATCAATCAATTCTTGAATGGCCACCATCCAGAGAATAAAATAAGAGACTTTACACAAGGAAACAAAAATGAGATTTTTGTCTCAGACATGGAATCCGCCCCAGGCACTCCCAGCATTTTCAAAGTCTGGAAAATCAAGGCTGGTAGTTCATCTCTATGGAAGAACTGCAGCATAATCCTATACGGTTCTAATCCCGGAGTAATTTCTCCATCCTCTAGTGAGTCAGGATCGGCCTCATCATCTGTGCCATTCAGATCCTTATCAGGCAGACCTGCTGCCCAGCTGGGTGTACTACAGCGCTTAACGGCAGAATCTGACGAGAGGTCCCCACCTGAGACTCTGCCCTGGCAGCATTGGACAGGGTGGAGTACTGCGCCTGAAGAAAGGATTGCAATCCCTGGAAAAATTCTACCCATGAAAAGAGAAGAATTCATGCCAAAACCAGAAGACACATAAGGCATATTCACTGAGCTACCCTCCCCGCTGATGAACCAGTTACGGGAGTTCCAAGATCAGGCACCCTTCCTGACATGTCTTTACCCACACCTTCATCCAGCTGGTAAGAATTAGACTTAGTAAAATCAAAGGGAGCTAATTCCCCCTGAGCCTCCAAACAGCTCTGGCACAAGCTAGCGGGCACTCCAGGCTGAGATGCCTGAATATGACAGGCAGCGCAGAGGGAAAAGTTTCTTAGCTATAGGCACCATTAGGCCATCAGTACTCTTAACAGGATTTTTTTTTTTATATACGTCTAAAAAATGTTGGCGTCTAACTTAGGGGTCCAAAACTTAAGCATCCCAAAACCTAGGCGCCCTTACAGAGAGGCACCATAATACTAGACGCCACAATTTTAAGCGCAGAACAAACGCCCAACTTGTATGCACAGGTAAGCGTGCGGCCACTAAGGGCAACGCTTAACTTGGATACACAGAGGCCCGTCTAAGCATCAAAAAACTGGATGCACAACCTGGACGCGCAGCTAGTCGCACTAGCCAAACCAACAATCCTCAAGAGGGCAGCCTAACAAAAACATGCAAAATACTGCTGAGGCCTACCACGTGGCACACAGCGAAAAAGCCTCAGAGCAGGGTCTAGCCTAAGAAGGCTGCTCAACCTGTCAGGCTGCACACATCCCTTAACCTTCCATGGAGTAGGACGAACGTCAGAATGGCATGCTGGGCACGGAGACGGAGAAAGCCCTACACTCTTATTTTTAAACTTACCTTACAGAGAAACTTTCTGAGACAGTCTCCAGCTGCAGGGAGAAAGAACATATACCGTCACCGCCGCGTCACCGCCGCACTTGGCTTCCTGCACCAGCTGCCTTTCAGCTGTTTGAACAGCTAAGTCCATGCCGGATGAACCACCAGCTACCGGACTAAAGCACTCATCTGAAGGACCTTGGAAATCACCTCAGGAATTCTCAACTGGGGGAGGGACCATTTGGTATCATCGCAGGAAAGCGGGGCAAATTAATTTTCCTTTTATTTCTGTTTTTCAAAATAAAGCAATCCCCAGTTGGAAGATGCACGTCTGCCATCTGCTGGAGGCAGAGAATACTGGCAGGCTGATGTCACTGCAGGGGTACATATAGTGTGACATCAGTTTGCTCCATCTCCTGGTAGAGATGCATAACCCACTGGTCCTGGATTTATCTGACCAGATGCTAAGACATTACTTTTAATAATTTTGTGTCACTTGCAAATTTGATCATTTCTCTCATTGATGCTCTTTCCAGATCATTAATAAATAAGTTAAACACTGGTACTAGCACAGATCCTTAACACCCCAGTATTTACTTTTTTTCAATGGGAAAACTGATCATTTAGTCCTACTCTCTGTTTATCTTTTAACAAGTTACTAATCCACAGTAAGACACAGCCTATTATCCCATGATGTTTTATTTCCTACGTTGTATCTCAGGAGAGATTTCAAATGCCTTCTAAAAATCCAAATATACTATATTAAGTGGCTCACTTTTATCCACATGCTTTAAACATAGGTTCAAAGAACTGTAAAAGCTTTTATTTTACTAATCTTTCTTTGCTAAATCTATGCTAGCCCTCCCCTATTAAGCCATGTTTTTTCATAGGAGGGTGATTCTGAAAGCTATTTCATCGAAAATAGGATTTTTGAAAACTGTGTTGTGTGTGTTCAGAGGCAGATTTGAATGATAAGCCACAGATTGTCAGCAGCAGGTCCACAGGTCATCCAACAGTCCATCTGACTCCTTCATAGATTTCTTGTTAATGTACTTAAAAAGTTTATTATTAGCCTCTTTGGCAAGTCTCTTAAATTCTCTAAATTTGCTTTAATAGTGTTTTACATCTAAATTGCCAGTGCTTATTTCTCTATTTTCCCTATTAGATCCTGCTTTCCACTTTTTAAAAAAGGATGCCTTTTTGGCTTTGTCTCTTTCAAAGCACCATGTAGCCATGCTGGCACTTGCTTATTCTTCTTTTATAATAGCTTTTATCTGGGTTTCCAAGATGGTACTTTTAAATCCTCATAATTGCTCATTTTAGTTTCCTTCTAATTCCATTTGATCATAGTCTCTCTTTTTAAGGTTATCAGCTATTGCAGTCATTTTATTGACAAAGTAACATGTTTTATAACCTAAAGTACTATAAAGATATAGGCCATCCTAAATGACTCAACATTTGGCTAAGTTGAAATACTATTCAAAAATTAAATAGCAGTAAAAAAACAGTATTATATTGCGTAAAAAATAAGAATCAAAACTGCATTAAAAGCTAGAGAGGTGCTAGAGAGTTTACTGCTGGATAGATAAAGAGGTCTGCTCTCTAAGAAACAAATCAAAAATAAGTAAACCAGCTACCTCTTCTAAATACTTATCCTAAGAGATAACTGTCATGGTCACTGGTGAAATGGGTAAAACAGAAGTGGCTTTTGCAGCATCACACAGAGTCAAAAGATCCAAGCAGTAACCTCCATCACGATAGGAAACTGCGCTGGCAAGGAAACAGAAATCCCCCTTACCATCATACTTGAGCATGCAGCAGTCTTTCAGCTGCATCTCAGCAGACACTCGTCAGGCCACAAAGAGTGGAAGGTACAGCTACAACCCAGCAGACTGTTAGCCACTAATTGCTAAGAGTGGGAGCAGTTGCTGCAGCCTGGGAAAAGCAGTTGCTGCTGCTGTGGCCCAGCATACTAACCACAGAACCAGGAAGAAAAGCACCTGCAACATCGTAGAATGTCAGCTGCCATAGCTACACAGCCCAACAGAGGTTAGAAGGTGAGGTTAGGTGGAAATGGAAGCAAGGATTTGAAGAGAGAGATCTCGGCAAGAAACTGAGGGGAAATGGGAGAAAGAAGAATTGGTAGAAGGGACTCGGAGTTGCATAAAAAGAAAATAAAAAAAACCTCTTAAAAGCAAAGTTCCAACTTTCCCCTACTACCAACTTCCCAGGAGTAGTAAGAGAGAGAAAAAAAAAAAAAGAGAACCAAAAGAATAAAAAAAAAAACCCAAACACACAGAATATGTAAAAAAAAAAAAAAAAAATATATATATATATATATATATATATATATATATATATATATATATATATATATATATATATATATATATATAAGTAAATGGTAAGACTAAAAGATATTAACTACCATGCCTAAATTGTGTAAATATTTCTCTATCACTGCTTATCATGATCATTGCAATTCCCAAAACAAAAAGATACCAAAAAAAAAAAAAATCATGATGCAACTGAAAAAAAGAAATAATGGATATGGCTTCCCTTACTGAACAAGTCTCTATTTCAAATGAGTGAGTGAAATGGAGGAAAGGATTCTACAATTGGAAGATACTGCGATACTACTACAGGACCAAGTCAAAATCATTAATGAACTAAAAAGGTATTCTGAAGATGTCAATAATAAGTGACTGAGAAATAAGAGGAGGGGTGGCCAACTCTGGTCCTCAAGAGCCACAAAAAGACCTGGTTTTCAGAATATTCATAATGAATAGGCATGAGATATATTTGCACACAGTGGAGGCAGTAAAAGCAAAACACTCATGCATATTCGTTGTGGATATCCAAAAAACCAGATCTGTCTGTGGCTCTTGAAGACCAATGTTGGCTACTACTGAATTTGAGAATTTTGAGGATTCCAGAGGGAATGGAAGCAGGTATAGGCAACCTCTAGCCCTTGTAAACATTAATCACTTGGGTTTGTAGGATACCCCTAATGAATATGTATGAGAAAGATTTACATGCACACTATTTCAACTGTGTACAAATCTGTGTCATGCATATTCATTAAGAGTATCCTCGGGGCTTAATTTGTAGACAAAAAGAAAGTGGAAGAGTGGCGGCTGAGTTGTGCAGGGCCAGGGTCAGGTGTGGCCTGAGCAAAGGGGCAGGACTAGGGCCAGATGTGAACTCTGGCTTATACACATTTATTATCCTGATTTTATATTCCACTTTTTGGCACTTTAAAGCAGATTACATTCTGGTACTGTAGTTATTTTTCTACCCAGAGGGCTCACAATCTAAGTTTATATCTGAGGCAATGGAGAGTAAAGTGATTTGCCTAAGGTCACTAGGAGCAGCAGGGGGATTTGAACCCTAGTATCCCTGGTACATATGTACCCAAACACAATCTTCACGCTCCTAACATGATCAATGAGCACTGGTGGCCAAAAAATTGCTGGGGGATGGGGACGTGGAATTGCTGGAGTAAAGAGGAGATGAGAGAGAGCATGGAGCACTCTCGCTCTAACCTCTCTCCTCCTCTCTGCCCTGGTAATGCTGATCCTCCATCTTCATCTTCCCAAAAATTCCCCAGTGGTCCTGGTCACCCTTCCTCCCATGTCCTAAAGCCCTTAAGTCTAACCCCATATCCCCAGTAATCCTTGAGCCATTCCTCTTCTTGGAAAACCAGCAAATATCAAAGTCTCTCTTCTCAGCCAATTACAGGCCTTCTCTTGGTTGGCTACTACTTACGTGTGCTTCTCCTCGGCGCATGCCAGGCAGCGGTTCTAAGGCTCGATTTGAGCGCTTGGCTGTTTTGATGGCATGTCGCACTATTCTTGCTGTCTGGACAGAGCCCTTGACGGTACCAACGCTCACAGCTTGGTATGCACGAATGGCCTCCCTGGCCCAAATGGAAAGACTGGATTATCTGGCTGGCAGGAGGAAGCCCGATAAACATTATAGCTCGTGTTGGGATGTCTGGTTTACTAATCTTCCTAAGTCTCTCAAGGAGGACTTGGGCCACACTGGGTACACTACACAATGGTCATCTAGGGAAGGGGGGAAAGGGAAGGGGCAGATTAAGGTGTGAATGGAGAATGCAAGTGTTGTCTGTGGGGTTTGGGGATTGGGGACGGGACAGGGTACTGGGGTGAAAATGAAAAAGTACGGTGGGGAGTCTGCTGTGACTCTGGTTATACTGTGTTCTTCAGGATGTTATTGTTCCTTATATTCTGTTATTGCTTGAGTGGCAGTTGCTACTGCCCCCCTGTTAATAAAAATTATTTTGACAAAAAAAAAAAAAAGAATTAGCTGGCTCACCTCTGCTTTGGGGATATGTGAGCAGACTGGTGTGCACTGTCTGCGGTCTCCTTACACATGGGTATGAGGCCTGGCTTTCAAAAGCATGACCTGCTCTAAGCATCCTTAGGGGCAAGAAGGAAGGGAGCAATGCCTCGTGCTCTCCTTATTTTATTCTCTCCTTCCCCCACCAGACCCAATCCTATCCCATCACCTCCTTTACTTTTCTGCTCCCTCTCTGATCACTTCACTCACAGACTGCCTCCCACTCTGATCATCTCACTCACATCCCACAGCACCTTTGATCCCGACTAGTTCACTCTTCTCCCCCACACAATCCACAGCCTCTCCAATTCCTTCACTCATTCCTTTGCCCTCCTACATCCCACTACTCATCCCACATCCCCTCTCATTCACTCTTGGCCATTGGAGAACGCCCCTGCTGCTCTACCTCTTAAGTCTGAAAAGAAATGTCGAAACTGTATTCCTGACCATTCCCCCACAAATTAAGCTCTGGGTAACCTAAAAACTTGAGTAAATGGGTATCCATTTGGACCAGAGGAGGGTTGTCTACCCTGAAGAGAAGAACATGATCTGACACATATTTTACCAAAATTACTGAAGATTCAATTTATGAAGGTCTTTGAGATTGAAAGAACATAGCATTCTGTAACACTTTCAACAAAAAAATACAAATGATTTATATCTTCAGATATTCTAAAATACTGGAAATCCTAAAATAAGTCAATCTATGGGGCCCTTGTACCATAGAAAAGAATGAATATTTTGATCCTCAGTTTCAGCACCGAAAAGGAAAACCTTTCTGGCAAAGTGAGAGAAATTAAGAAATATGAAAATAAAGGTTTAATTGTTCTATCCAAATACGAAAGTCAATGTGGATAATAAAATGAACAAATTTAAGGATTCTGAAGAACTTTTTTATTGATTCGCTTTCAGAGAAGAAACTGGCGCAAGGAGACTGGTGGAGAATGCTAGTGTGAAATTTAGTTTTATATACTGTAGACCTGATTAAGAGATGCAATGATTTTTTTATTTATACTTCTTATAATTATACACAAAAGTCTATAAGTGTAATCTGGGTTTGGGTTTAAGATATTTATTTACAAAATATTTGATATTACGCTTTTTACAAGGTTTGGTCTCAAAGTGGATTACAAAAATTAAGACAGACTGGCATAACATGATTAATGTAGTTAACACTGAGTGCCATTGTGTGGCATAAGGACCAGCGAGAAAAACTAGTATTTCTAATGAGCCGGCTGGGGAAGCGCCTTGTTGAATAACCATGTCTTGGCTTTTTTCCACAAAACAAGGTACTTTGGTTCCTGGCGGATGGGTAAAGGAACCTCAATGAAGAACTTGGGAGCACAACAGCTGAAGACTCTTAGTCTTGAACAGTTCAGTTTGGCAGAAGTCATGGGTGGGGAGGAAAGAAGGGCCTTTTGTGAGAATTTGAGCTCTCTAGCTGGGGTGTAGAAGGCAAGGAGACAGATGAGATACTTCAGGGCCTGTTTTTCACATATTTGAAGATGAAGCAGAGGGTTTTGAATTTAATTCAGGTTATAGTCAGTAGCCAATGTACTCTGTATAAGATGGTGTTATGGTGGCTTGAAGGTTTGGCCCCTACCAGGATTCTGACCAAAGAGTTTTGCACAAGTTGTAGTCGTTTCAAGAAGATCTAAAAGTGATAATCTTAATGGGAGTCAGCCATGACAGCTCAGTATTCTATGCCAGAGGTCCTCAAACCATTTCATCCAGCCCATGGCAGCAACTGCAGAAGGAACTTGATCCAGCCTGCAGTGGGAGTACATTCTACTACTACCACCAATTCAGATACTTGAAGTCGGACGTGCAAGTGGCAGCACATCAGAGCGGCATGGGAAGGGAATGCCGGTGCAAGGCAATCGATTGGCTACATTATGCATTGCTGGTATTAGTGCTGCTTGTGTAGATGGAGCCATGAGCCAAAGATAGGGAGAGAGGCTTCAGCACAGACATAAGGAACTCTCAGCTGCTGTGGAGGACAGTGCAGGCTAGTGGGAGGAAGGCAATTGATGGGTACCAAATCATGGATTCTGCAAGACTGCCAAGGAATATAAGTAAGGATGATGATTCTTGGACCTCCAAATCATGCTGCCATCTCTTCAGAGCTCTGGGGGATGGTGCATAGACATCATCCCCCAAGGATGCAGGCTTTGGAGGCACAAAGTGCAGAAATCCTCATTATTATAACCCAGATACCAATTAAGAGTATCTCTCCCTGGATAGAGTCTCCATAGGGGGTTGTTTTGCTCATGCCATGAATCTAGCATTCTGCAAGAGGGGAGTCAGAAGAAGGGGAAAAAAAAGGGGGTGAGGAAAGACATGGGAAAGAAAGGGATCAAGAGTGATGGAGGGGGTTGTGAGTGAAAGGGTGCACCACACCACACACAAATACCTCATTCTGCCATCCACCCTCCACCTTCCCCAATCCCTACTTACCTAAATGGGCAGATACTGTGAAGGAGGGAAACCAGTGACCATGGTTGCTGGGGATGTAGCAGGTTTGCTAACTTTGGAGAAATCTAGAATTGTTTTCTTACGGTAAACTGTGTTCTCCATAGATCGCAGCATGAATTAGCAATGACACATGGGTGACGTCATCTGACAGCACCAGACAGGTTCATCTCTTTAGCTCAGTAAAGTTTTTGGTACTGAGCATGTGAAAGTTCCTGCACGTGTTGCCTTGCAACCCTCTCAGTCAGCGTTCGAGCTAAATCTAGCTACGTAGTTGATTCTCCAGGGAGGCGGGTATTAAGCATGGCCAATTCATCCTGGTGTTTACAGAGAACACCATTTATGGTAAGCAAACCTACTTTCAGCATCAACAAGCAGGGCTGAATTAGCCATCACAAGTGAAGAGTCCCAAGCTGAAGGTTCCAGAAGAGCACTTAGCGGAAAACAAACTGGGCCCCACGATGGAGAGTAGAATATTGGCGAATAGGCTATGCCAAACTGCTTATCCAAAAATACTGTCTCTTCTGGATAAGATATCCAGACAGTAATGGAACATGCAAATGACCAAGTTGCAGCTTTACAGATGACTGCTATGGAGAGAGTTCTCAGAAGAGCAACAAAAATATATGGCTCTAACTTGATGAGCCTTGACAAAGCGTGTAAGCAGAAAGACAGCAAATGCACAGTAATGTGTAATACTACCCATTAGACAGCTAGACAAGGAATAAATCGCCACTGTTATCCACAAATTAATAGCTTTGTAAGACACAGCCAGCTAAGAAGCCTGACAGTGTGGTAGAGCTCTCCTCCAGTAACATGGCATGGCTCTCTCACAGAGGAATAAATGAAGGGCCTTCAGTGCAAGTGGTATGATTTCTGTGAAAACCAAAGACTACTTGAGGAGAAATTCAAGATGGGTGTGGTGCACCCTTTCTTTATAAAAGGTCTAGTCACAGAGGTTTCAAGTAGGAACACCTCCTTCTAGATAAGATACTTCAAGAGGCCAACTTTAGCAGCTCAACCCTAAAGTTGCGTAAGAGAGGAGGTCTCAAAACTGGAGGTTTTAAGTACCAGAAAAAGCTCCACAAAACTGTGATATTCCAGAATGAAGCAAAAGTAGAATTTCCTATATTGGGAAGAAGCAAGCCGCAGCAATAAGAAGCCAGCCTGACTGAAGCATTAAGACTTGCTGAAAAGAGGGGGAAGTAAGGATGGACAAAGATCCTTGGTAGAACAGGTACAAGAAACAAAGGGCCTACATGGTACTTGGATGAAAATATCTGCCATCTAAATCCATATTCCTCTTTGGGGTGCAGCTTCTTTGTCAAATAGAAGATACGCTGGACCTCTCTGAACAGTGAAGAGAAGAAGTAATCAAATGTTGAACTCCCTTGCTATCTAGTTATTTATTTATTTAAATTCTTTTGATATACCGATACTCAAGACTAGGGTCTTATCGTACCAGTTTACAGCGAAACAAGGGGTAACCAATTAACTAGAAAGATAAAATTACAATGAACAGGGATTTACAGAGTGGGAGAGTTGAGAGCAAAAAGAATAAGATTAACATAAAGTTTAACATAACAAAGTTTTAACAAAAGGACCGAGTGTAGCAAGCTTTGACAGTGGCTTTGAGTGTAGCAAGCTTTGACAGTAGTTGAGTGAGGGAAGGTTCATAAGGTATAGATGACCTTTCTCTTGCGGTAAGGGTGAGTTCTCTTAGAGGAACTTGAAGGATGATGGACCACAATATGAAGAAAAACATACCTAGAGTGGGTTTTACAATGAGGAAAAGCTAGTCAAACCTAAAGAACTTTTTAAAGGTTTCTTGTAACTAACTGCAGTTGTGGAAAGTGCAAACAGTAGGTTTGCCTTCCACATTATCCTAAAAAGATGCCAGAGAGGATCTGTATTTGCTCTGTAGGATGGAACCATCTATTCAGCTTTCTTGACACTTTTCAATACAAACAGGACTAAGGATAAGGGCCTGAAAGGATGGACTGGTCTGTTATGTTGGAAGACTCTGTGAAGGGGATCCACTAATGAATCAAAGACTCTGGGAAGCCTTGCAACCAAGAGTTCATACCTAATCTTCTGAGATTCTGGGCAAAAGGAAACGGAAACTGAGCCTCCTTACTTGCTGTCAGACTACCATCTGACCATCAGTTTAGATCAATTATCCAATTCTTTGCATGAGATGGGAGAATACGTCTAGCCCAACCCAGAATGATTTGCATCTCCAAGACATTTATCAGGAAAATATGTTCCGTAATGGACTATGGTCCCTGAACAGAAGCAGCCAGTGATTCTGGATATTGGAGAGACCCAAAGAAGAGAGCATTCCCCGGACCAACAAGTTAAGCATGCATAAAGGGAAACATCCTTCATCGACGAACCAATATAAAGTCTAACAGGTGATATATGAACAAATCCAGTGATAGATAGTGGAGCACTCTCAGTTGTAGAGACATAAAAAGACTACAGGCCCTAATGCCAACATGTGGCCCAAAAGATGTATCACTGACCCAATCTGATGGGAAGAATCACCTTGCTTCACTGATACTATCCATGTTCTGAAGAGATAACGTTTAAGGACTGAGGGCTGAAAGAGTTTATTAGATCTTGATACCAGCCATTCACCTAAGCACAGAACAGATACATAATTCCCCAGTGGTCAAAGCATGCTACTAGCACAGACAACAAATTAGTGAAGATCTCTGAGCAACCAAAAATCCAGAATGGCACTCCATTGACTTCTGAGCATTCATCCACCTCCTTGCTTTGAAAAACGTCATTTATTTATTTACATTTATATGCCACTAATGCTTAGGTTTGAAGCAGGTCAACAAAAACAAAAAAACCACAACACACAATATTATCACATACAGTTGTGCTCACAAGTTTACATACCCTTGACAGAATTTGTAAGATGTGTAGCATTTTAAGAAAACATGTATCTTTTAATGTGCTTCAATTTACACTATTTTATGCATCACAGAATAGCACAATCATTAAGCAAACCATAGCAATAAAGGAAGAACTAAAATGGTCCTGTTCAAAAGTTTACATACCACTGAATGCTTGGGCTAATATACATTCAAGTTGACACTCACAGGTTTGAGATGCAATGAAGGGTAGGCATTCACACCTGTGCCTTGTTTGGTTGTAATTAGTGTCTGTGTATAAATAGTCAGTGAGCTTCTTAGCTCTTGAAAAACCCTTGTGCATTTCATCCTGGTCTTCATCACTTTGGTGATTACTGAAGCATGGAAAAAGCAAAAGAACTGTCAAAGGATCTGCGAGCAAAGGTTTTTCAACTTTATAAATCAGGAAGATGATATAAAAAGATATCCAAAGATTTGAAAATGCTAATCAGTACTGTTCAAACTGACCAAGAAGCAGAAAACTATGGGTTTGGGTAATACCATGCCAGACCAAGAAAAATTTCAGACACAACTGTTAGGGAAATTTGTTGGAAAGCAAAGAAAAATCCACAAGCAACTTCTACTGAAATACAGGCTTCTCTGAAACAAAGTGGTGTGGGTGTTTCAGCATGCACAATAAGGAGATACTTGAACAAAAATGAGCTGCATGGTAGAGTGGCCAGAAAAAAGCCATTGCTGCATCAACATCACAAAACAACCTGCTTACAATATGCCAAACTGCACCTAGAGAAGCATCAAAACTTTTGGAACAAAATAATTTGGAGTGATGAGCCCAAAACTGAACTTTAGGTTCACAAACAAACGCTATATTTGGAGAAAAGTCAACACCATCCCTACCATGAAGCATGGAGGTAGATTTCTGCTGATTTGGGGAAACGAGAGCTACAGTGGCACAGGGAATTTAGTCAAAATTGATGGCAGAATGAATGCAACATCTTATCAGAAAATAAAAACATACATAAGAAATGCCATACTGGGTCAGACCAAGGGTCCATCAAGCCCAGTATCCTGTTTCCAACAGTGGCCAATCCAAGTCATAAGTACCTGGCAAGTTCCCAAACATCAGATAGATCACAAGCTACTATGGCACATCTAACAAGAGAAAGAGCCTTTTCCATTGCCTCCCCTAAACTTTGGAACTCCCTACCTAAAGATCTGAGAACCCAACCCAACACGTTCAAAAAAGACCTAAAAACATTGCTGCTTTGCAAATTCTACACTGACCTTCATACTTCTTAACATCCTAACTCCCAATCGAACTTTCATCCAAAAACCTCAAAATAACTTCTCTCCAACCAGAACAAACAATCCCTCCTCCTCCCACATAATGATATTTTCTGGACTTGAAATGTTTAACCTCTGTTTAATATGCACATTGTTATACTTTTTCCACAATTGTTAAGAGAGTTACAATTTAAATTTTGTAAACCGTTATGATGGTTTTACCAAATGACGGTATATAAATAAATAAATAAATAGATAGATAGATAGATAGATAATGGATTTATCCTAGAGGAACTCATCCAACCACATTCTCTGGCAATGGATTCCAGAGCATAACTATGTGCTGAGTGAAAAAGAATTTTCTTCAATTTATTTTAAATGAGAAACTTGCTAACTTCATGGAGTGCCCCCTGGTCCTTCTTTTATCTGAGAGAGTAAATAACAGATTTACATTAACTTATTCAAGTCCTTTCATGATTTTGTAGACTTCTATCATATCCTCCCCTCAGTCGTCTTCTCCAAACTGGAGGAGAATCTGCATTCATTCAGGAAGCTGTACATGGGATGCACTTGGACTTTGCACTATGACAATGACCTGAAATATAAGGCCAAGTTGACCCTTCAGCGGCTGCAACAGAAGAAAGTGAAGGTTCTGGAGTGGCCATCACAGTCTCCTGACCTCAACATCATTGACCCTCTTTGGTGAGAACTCAAACATGCAGCTCATGCTAGACAACCAAAAACCTTACAGGATCTGGAGGCTTTTTGCCAAGAGGAATGGGTAGTACTACCACAAGAAAAAATAAACCACCTCATTCACATCTATCACAAAAGACTGCAAGCAGTCATTGATGCAAAAGGGGGCAATACATGATATTAAGAACTAAGGGGATGTAAACTTTTGAACAGGACCATTTATCATTTCCTTTACTGCTATGGTTTGTTTAATGATTGTGCTACTATGTGAAGCATAAAATAGTTTAACTTGAAACACAGTCAGGCCAATGCAATATCATGCGCTGAGCCTAGCGCACAAGTTAATGAGTGCTTGGATGCGCGTTTTGGACGTGCGTTCATAACCCCGATGCAATAAGTGGATCAGCGCATCCAAAATGCGCGTCCAAACTCGCATGTAGCTAACAGTGTTCATCACGTATAAATTCCATGTAGATGAGGCTATTAGATATTACCCGTAATGCAAAAAAAACACTCTCCATGCGCCCGGAGCAGGCATAAAGTCTTCCCCACACATCAAGGGCTCAACTTAAACCAAAAATCTATTTACCATGCAAAAAATGTCTTGAGGTAAAAAGAAAAAGAAAAATTTGGAGTGCACAATGTACACCCACCATATAGAAACTGAGGGCAGTTTATATTGTGCATGCGCATTGCGCGAGTAAATTAGCTGCTGCAGGATAAAATGGACACTCATAAATTGAGTGTCTGTTTTGGTAACCTGCACACACATGGCACTTAAAATGAATTTATTGCTTCACTTACTGCCGATTGGTCAACTCCCTGACACATGTCAGTGAAAATGACCGATCCCCTTTCAGAAGGCCGTCCTGAAAGGAGATTTGTCCTTTCCACTGACACTTGTTAGTGAAAAGGACCAAATAGAGAACAGCTATACCGGGGAGGTGGGGAAACTCTGGCCAGGCTGATGTGGATGCACAACCACTTCTCCTGGGCGCCCGATGCAGAGCACTAGGGATGCACAAATTATCCATTGCATGTCCCTTTTAGCATGGCAGCTCATTTGCATATTGCATCGAGCAACCAGGAGAGTTGGATGTGCGCGCATTCAAAAAGCATGAGTCCACTTTTGATGCATGTTTTTTTACGAGCATATTGCATCGGCCTGATTGAAAACAGATGTGTTTTATCTGATCACTTGTTTTCTTAAAATGCTACACATCTTACAAATTCTGCCAGAGGTATGTAAATTTATGAGCACAACTGTACTTAAAAAGATTCAATTACTCCCAACAGAAAATGAATTTTTCCATTATTTGGTCCATCAGTCCACCCTTCAGGGAAATGCTTGCCTAAATAGGAAAGTCTAAAAGTCGTTGTACATTCCAATGTCCTCCGTTCCTGCGGTAAAGAGTTCCACAGCGTAGGAGTTGCTATCGAAAAAGCTCTCATCTCTCCTAGTCCTGCCTGTCGGATGGTACCAATGTCTTGCAACATGCTCTGTGATGATTGCAATGCCCTAGTCATGGTGGAGTAAGGGGTGATCATCTTGAATTCATCCCAGAACACCACCTTTAACAGCCTTCGTAAAATGAGGATATTACTCACATGCTTTGTATCCTTAAAGATGAGAAGGATAAGAACTACTTGTCATGCTCTTTGAGAGGAACAAGCTCTAACACTTATTGATGAAAGAAAAATTTCCTCTCAAGCTGTGACTGGGCATCTGATGTGGTCCAAATGGGAACTCAAACGATGATGTGCAAGAAGATGGAGGAAGCATTAACAGTATCCACAATCTGTAACCTTGAGGACTCTATGGTCCTGTCTCTTTTCTGCAACCCTTCAAGGAATAGCAGAAAACTATCCTCCACAGCCCCGTTAAAAAACTAGGGCTGAGTATTGCTCCTTAATCTCTAAAAGCAGACCATCATCAGAGAAGGGGATATCAGTCTGCTTAGTGTTGTCATGCAACCAGACCATATGAGACTGATGAGTCACCATACAAACATGTCACAGAGGGTTCTAGAGGACTCTGCCCCAGATAATTTTGAAAAAGGAAGGGCCTTTTTTTGCCACTGTAGCATTGGGCCACTTATTTAAAAACAAAATCTCCAAATGACTCCAATTACCTACAGCCAGAATTCTGGCAGGAGAAGGCAGCTGACAGGGGATGAGAGTTTTTTCCATTCAGGGAAGAAATAGGTCTCCTTAGAACTTAAAGTTAAGAGGGACCATGATCCCAAATAAGACTAAGCGAGGTGGGAACTTTGTGATGTTGGAGGAAGAAACAAAGGGAACTTCCCTGGAACTATGCCTATCATCTTGTAATGCCTCTGGCCCTTTTATTGAGGACAGCCCGGATATAGATTGTCAAGCAGATAACAATGACTGGGTTTTGTTAACGCACACAAGTAATGAGATTCCCCACCAGGGTAGGGCTCTTTTCTATTGTGATGGATTGCACACTTCTCTTGAACAAAATCCTCTAGACAGACCTGTTCTGGGCTCCCATCAGGACTACTTGTCAGGAAATGGGTTCTGACATTTTCTGATGTACAGAGGAACTCTTGAATTGGGAGCCACAACTTCTGTGCCAACAGCCGGAGGCTTTTGCACAGATAATACAGAGCGCACTGAAAGCATCAATGAAATAAGTGTATTGAGCATGCCGATGAGGCAGATGCGCTGTCAGAACAACTTAATTGATTGTTAGATATACACCGATGGTGCAGATGCATCAATGATGCAGGAGCATCAACAGCACCAATGATACAGAAGCTCCTGATGCAGACATATGGCATGCACCAAAGGTGCAAATTCACCAATGATGAAGACACTGAGTGCACCAATGGAACCGATGTATCAAGCCAATGCTGAGGCCTTGAGTCCAAAGCGTCATGCAGATCAATGATGCTTGGTGCAGAAAGATTGATCATGTCTATCTAAACTCTCCTATGTAGGCAACCCTCGCCCTAAAGGTGCCAGATGCTCCTGTGTCAACGGCAATCAGAAGTCCTATGATATTACTTCTCTGCTCCATCCTGAGATTATGGCAGATCCAGAATCCGGTGCCACAGAGAGGGGAAGCCTTCTGCTAGAGCTCCTGCTCGACTCAAATGTATGGTAGTAGGCTGTCCATCATATATGGACCCAAGATTTTTTTTTAAAGCATTAAACATTAGTGTAGAGGGGTTGCCTAGTTAGTGATAAAAATGCAAAAAAAAAAAAAAAGGCCCTAGGGCCAACATACAACAAATTTCACAAGAAAAAGGGAGGGTACACATCCATGCCACAGCAAAGACAAATGGAAACTGAGGGGGCTCACGAATCACCATATATGCTGGAACTCAGACACATGCTCAGTAGCAAAAACTATGAGCTAGAGAGATACCAGTGTCATTAAATGCCATCCATAAATGATAGCTAATTCAGCTGTTTGTCAATGAAATATTATTACTGACACTATGTGCCACACTCTACACCCGTCTCCTCTCTTCCCCAGCATTTCAAATCAACAAAAAAGTGTCAGACTTTGGTTCCCCTACCCCCAAACAGCAATCAATTCTGAAGGGCTCTATTCTTCCCTCTCCCCCCCCACCAGCTCAGCAAATTCTGAGGATCGTCCCCCTGGTACTCTTAATGATTTAAAATGTCCTATGTGGCCCTTCTTTTGAAAAAAAAAAAAAAAGTGTGGGGACCCCTGTACTTAGCAATTAGAGAATTCCAGAGAGTTAAAGTCAGTCAAGCATGATGAGATCAGAATAACTGCTATATATCATGTGCATGCAATGATATGATTCCTAAATTTGTAACTGCTGGAGAATCTGTGCCAGAGACTGAGAACTATTATATATAAAAACTGTACAAAATCTAAAAAGCCCAGCTGGTTCATTCCAAAGTGGTTTCCATAAAATTCCTTGGGAATTCAAACATGTGTGGAATCAGAACCATCCTTGGGAGCGAGCAGATAGGTGCAACCACCCTGAGCCCCGCTCTGCCATGGTAGCCCCATCCCAAATACTATTTCAGCATTCCAGAGCCTGACATCCTCCTAAGATCAGCCCTGTATAGCGGAACATTATGTGCACTGGCCAACACATCTCTTTATTTTAAATGGGACACTTTTAGCTTTATTAATGACCAAGGCCAGGAATGGGGGAAAAACTACTTTGATGCTGGGTAACTCAAGCCCCTAAACTCTAGAGCAGTGTTTCCCAACCCTCTCCTGGAGGCACACTTAACCAGATGGGTTTTCAGAATAGCCATAATGAACATGCATGAGATAGATTTGCATACATTTGAGACCCAGGGTATGCAACTCTCATATACATATTCATTGTGGTATCCTGACTGGATAGGTGTGCCTCCAGGAGAGGGCTGGGAAACACAGCTCTAGAGCCTGGCACACACCACCAAATTTAGCTGAAAAATACTGCTGCAGGAGCCAAGGCCACGTGAAGTACCACAGCTTGAGTCAGGGCAAGGTACTGCCGCAGAAATTGCATATGAGTGGGAGCAAGAAGGATGGAGGAAGTTTGGATGGGAAGAATGCAGGAAAAAATAGCAAATAAAGAAAAATAATAAAAAATGTTTTTTTAAAGGATTTAAAAAGCAGAAAATATACTCTTCCAAACTCTAAACCTTTTACTGGCACCTAAATTTTCTAAAACATTTTCCACCCCGACCATGGCCTTATTTGAGAGTTTAAAAAAAGAGAGTGTATAAATGCATATGTAGTAGGGATCATATGTAGGATAATGTTCTGCATGAATAGGGCTGTAAAAATGTATTCACTGGTCTTAAAAGATTACATAAGGGGGACAGTATCAGGGAAGGAAAAGTGCAGAAATAAGTCTGGAATAAGTGAGCTGGTGAGGCTGTAAAGTGATTAAGTGGAAGAGTAATAGGAAGTGAAAAGTTCTCTTATGGCCTGCTTCCAATATGGGCCTGATACATTACAGGGGTTTTCACATTTTATGCCTATAGGAACAATGCTTAGTATTATAGACACCATCAGCACTTTTTATTAGGAAGAAAATGTTGGCTAGTAGATTCTTCTTCCCATCTTTCTAAATGCAATTTATGGTGGCCAAATGTTTGTTCTAGGCTAATTGTATGGTTCATAGTATGTTTTGAGAGGATTCACCAGCAGAAGCTGCAAAAAGGTTTGATATATGTCGGCTGCTGATATTTCAATATTGTTGTATAGAAAAGTTATATTGTACAACATGATGGTAGCATCTTCCCAGACAAGTTAATGTTTTGTTCAAAATCGAAGAACTGCAGATTCAACAAAATTATGTGAGCATAAAAAAAGCTATATTTCTCCATAAAAAGGAAGCCTGCTTATGGATTCCATGAATCGTTCTCTTACCATATGAGGAACCCATTAGGAAGTTGTTGTGGGAACAAGCCTTCCCCCTCCCCTCTGGCTAGGCCCCACATGGACTCCACATTGACAGAGAGGGCCCAAATGCAGATCTTGACACCTGCCAGGATCAACATTTAATTTTTTTGAAATGTTTTCCCTTCTTCTGTTGAGGACATAGGAGTGTTATATTTCAGAGCTTTATATCTTCAGACAGCATTTTAACTCCACCATCTTTGTAAGTCAGCTAATTTAAAATGCCTTTCTACAGTAATGCACAACAGCATTCTTGTGTTATCTGTTATGAAATGCATTCTGCAACATAGCATTTAAAAATCCATACACACATTATTATTTGGTTGGGGAGCAAAATGAAAAATACCAAATCTTGGGCATGACTTTAAAAGATAACTTAAGATTCACTGCTTACCTCTCCTATATTGTCAGTACTGATATTTCTGGACATGGTAAGATGACTTTCTTTTTCACCCTTTATTATTTGCATTTATAGAGTTGCTTTTATTCCTTTATGTAACACCCCCATGCCCCCTCTCTGAGTTGAGGTCACAGTGCAAGTTTGCAAGCCAGAAAGGGAGTGGGAAGGCACAATGCAACTGCATCCCCAAGCCCCCCCCCCCCCCCAAAAAAAAATACCATGCTTAGGGCACTCCTCAAGGATTTTCAGAGCTGAAGGTTCCCCCACAGTAACCTAAATCACACTGACCACACAGTAATAACGGTTTCTTGAACAGTTTATTTAAAAATAGGAATGAGAAAGGAAATGAAGAGCATGAAAGGAAAAAATAAGCAATATGCAAAAAGACATGGATAATGTTAAAATATTATACAGTACATAAACAGTGAAAAGTTTCAGCAACTTAACATCCTAGAAAATGAAACAGCTCTACACAATTACCTCTCTGCACTAAGCATAGATGAGAGATAAAAAAAAAAAAAAAAAAACCCATTCATAACCAACTCGGAAAACCCTCAGCAAAAGAACAGAAGTGAAATGCGCCCTCTTTCAAAGTCAATTATTCCATAAGTGACCACTATTCCCTTGCATAGCTGTGTTAGTCCATGCAAATATTTTCCATGTGGATAGAGGGAATAATAAAAGTTAGAGATCTCATTTTAAAAATTCCTCTTTGCTGGTTGCTTTGTACATCCAATTTTAATAGGCACTCTGTTTCATAAACAGATCAAATCCAGAGACTGTGGCCAATACTCACTGCACTCTGGTCCAGTGCAGCCAGACTATCCTCCAGTGAGAGTCTCACCAAAACACCAGCCCTAAAACAGCTTCTAGCAGGCACTTGCAGTTCCCAGCTTCCATGTGCTCAGTTTTCTGCAGCTGAAACATGTCTGACTCTCTGCACAGCACTGAACTTCCAAACTGAGATGCCCTCCTTGGCTCTTTCTTGATCAAGAACTCTCGGGTCTCTGCATACAACTGCCCTAGCTCCTTCCAAAAATCTTCCATTTTCAAAAACTCTTCCTGGGCTAAATCTAACTGAACTTCAGCATCCTGGTGGAGAAATCAAAGAGAAGAGGAAGTACAAACCTCACTGGCTCACAATGTCAACTTAACTCAGCAGGGAGAAAATAAAGCAATGGAGCAGGAGTCCATTCTTCAGTCCTGGAAGATGAACCAGGGGCTCCTGGTTCTCCTCTCTCCTTTAGCAGGAATGCAGCATGATAAGGGAGGAAACACAAAACCCTGCCAGCATGTCCTTGCAGGCACTTTTTTTGCACTATGCCCTGGGAAACAGTTTTAATCAGTCATGCTACAGCAAGCACCTTTCCTTTCTTTTCCAGTCTTGGAGGCATGGGGGAAAGCTGAAATCTTTTGGGCAGGGCTCCAGTGCACTTCAGAATTTGCCCCCCCCCCCCCCATTACCTTTATTGGAATAGAGCACCTAATTTCTCTATAATACATATTCAAAGATAAATGCATTAATGAGACTCTTCCTCTTACAGCTGAATTATTCATGCACACTGGCAACATTAATAATTGTAAGAGGAGCCTGTAAGCCTTCTGTACCTGTCAAGCAATTCTTAGTTTTGTTCTTTCCAATAAAAGACAAAAAAAAAATCATTAATTCATTTAAAAGAAATCTAAATCAATGAACCTGGTGCTTCAGCTTCCAATTTAGCTAAGACTGTTTATAAATCTCAGCAATTCAAATTAATATGAATTTGAATAGCACAAACTTCCTCAATCTAATTAGATTTGATATGGGAAAAGCCAAGCTCCTAAGAAGCAAATAAACACTGACAAACCATAAACAAATAGAAATATAAAGTTAATGTACTGCTAAAATTTTACTGGTTTTGCAAAATAATGTCAAATAGTTAAGAAATCAAAATACATTATAAGTTTAAAAATGTGATATATTAATCTTGTAATTCAAAGTTGAGTAAACAACCCTTTCCTCGAACAGTCAAATTAGCCAACAACCCCTGTTTGATGTGAGCTTGAACATTGGACAGCCAATGACATTGAACACTATTATCTCATGCAGAGTACATCTAATTTGAAAACATGTTTTCACTAATAAAAGAACAGTAAACTAACGCTGGTCTTGTTTACACTGATTTTCTAACCCAGTAAACATGGAAATTAAAGAATTCTAATAGCCTAACTAAAAAGACTGACCTACATAACTATACAAAAAAACCCATCTATAGCAGCTGAAAAAAAAATACCTTAGTAATTAAAGCATCAACTGATTAAATACTGAACTACTTTGAGTTGAAGAGCTTAATGCATTTATGGAACCACTGTTTAATACTTTAAAAGTACATGAACATTTCTTAAAGGAGCTATATTTTAATACATTTTGCACTGCTTTGGGAGCCAATAGTTTATCTACAGTGTCTCAAAATGATATGGGCATAGTTTTAATAAGATGTTTTTAGCTTACTGTAAAGAACATTTCACAAATAATTCTGCTCGTTATGCACAGAACACCATATCCTCTCATGCTACCCTATTACAAGGCCAACTGACCCCCAACTACATCTCTGAGACAAGGCAGCTTTCATCACTGTAAAAGATATTTAAGTCTGAATTTACCATAAATGGATTCATAAAGATGCTAATACAGTACACCCCAATGTCAAGCAACGGCAAGTTTTCCCAAAGAGCTCTGGATCACTGAATCCAGATCAAGAATACAATCACAAAAGAGAAAAATGAAAGAAATGTTTATTGAAAACTTGATTTGAGTGCACCACTTTCCAGAAATCACAATTGTATTCTACCTCAACATCTTTCTTCTAAGGCTAACCAGAAAGGGTACAAATGCATCTGCTCTGCTGCTCATTTTTCGTTCATGTGTTTCTCGTTAGTCCTCTAAAATCCACACCGTACAAACGCATCCAGTAAGAGATTTTTTTTAATCTACATAGATCAAGCATATTCTCCTTTGTGCAAGTAAACTGGGGAAAACCCTAGTCAGACATGGGTAGTTCTACTCAGAAACATAAAGGGTCTGATTTGAACTCTCAATCACAGAGAAAAACGTAAGAAATGTTTACTGAAAACTTGATTTGAGTGCACCACTTTCCAGAAATCATAATTGGTGTATTTGGATGCATTGTTGAAGTTACTGGATTTTTGGTGCTGTTTTTTGTTTTGGTTTTTTTTTTTGGGGGGGGGGGGGGGGGGGGAGAAGGGTGTTTAGCTTTGTAGTTCTACTAACACACACAAACTGATTTGAAAGAAGCCATTAATTTGGCATAACCATTACTTAATAGTGGCAAGTTTGGAAAAATGACTACTTTTAACCTCATGATATATATTAAAAAAAAAAAAAAGTTAGTTTGTGATTCAGAAATAAAAATACTGCAGTGCAATTCCTCCTCCCTAGGTTAGCTTGTTTTAAAATGAATATATTTGGTTCTGTTACCCGATTAAACTTAAAAATAGTGGACAGCCATAGCAAAGATTTCAGCTTTTAGTTTTACTAGAAATATGGAAAACCACTCCTAAATATTAAATTATCTGAGGTACATACCGTAGTTTACATTTTGCCTGGAACACATAGCCATTTATTAGTAGATCTCTACATTTATAGTAAAAAAAAAAAAATTAAGATGTTTTGTATATTACAGGCATAACTTCAAACTAATGCAGTAAATAAACTTCACTTGCCTCATGAGCCATGCAATCTCCCTACTGCCCTTTTTAGGTTAAAAACACAGGATTAATGTTTTTCTAACATAAAGCCAAATAGATAGGAAGAGTTTGTCTTCATGGCAGTGAAAAACATGCCGATTATAAACAAGGAAATCTGAACTGATCACTCCATATTTTGAAAAAGAAAAAACTGCTTCAAAACAATGCTCAGAGCCCTGCAAACCAGGTTATATAATACGAACCGGGAGTATGAAGTTCAAGTGCCATCTACACTATTACCTTTCGTCTGTAGTGCAGCTTATAGCACTTAAAAGTCAAATTATATCCACGTTCTCGGATTTCTTGAGTCTAATTCTTTAAATATCCTTAACGCAAACAGAAAGATCTGGGTTTACCCCGAGCATACTCTGGAAATAGTATTTCAAGTTTGGTTAAAGCAATGAATTAAGATGAGGAAGGGCAGAGATTTTCGCAAAATTGTAGCTGCGACCTATGGGAACAAGTGTCAGCCTAAAAATAAATAAATAAATAAATAAATAAAACCTACTGGTAGATGAAAACTGCATCCCGACCACAAAAAAAAAAAAAAAAGGGATAAGCCTGGGGAAGGAGGAGGATCCTTCTCATTATAAAATTGTAGCAGTGTGCAGGTGAATTTAAGATATATTTTGAGTTTTATGTCCAAAACATGCCCGGATCATCTTCTTTCCCCCTTCATAAAACAACAAAAGTTAATATCACAGAATGCTATCCTTTCGGCTTACCTTTTCTTCTTTTCCTCTTGGGGCTCTTTGGCAGCTTTTGACTCAGTCTTGCTGTAAGGAAACAATTGGATATTTTGTCTGGGTGGTTTATGTTTTCCTTTCTTGCTCTTGTTTTATTTTGTCTCTTTCTTTCTTAAAGTACCCGTAATTTTCACAGAGCAGAACACGAAGAGAGCCTCTTCTGCTTGAGAGTTGGCAAGGATGGGTGGATGAGGGGCTGTTTAACAGACAAAGGCAAAAAATAATAATAATAATCTGCCAGCAAGAATAAGGAAAAAATAATACTGGACTAATAAAAATCCAAACAAAGCGGCAAAGCAGAAATAAGCAACATCTGATCCAGCAGAAAGGAGGGAGACCGGTCCACTTTCCAAATAATCTCCTGATTTGAAGCCAGCAGTGCACTGAAGCCCCCTTTAAAAAAAAGTCGCCGAAAATGATTGTTTAAATTTAAAAAAAAATGTTGTAAACCCCCCAAAATACAGGTTTTCTTTAGCAGTAGTCGCAATAATAAGAGTTTATGCTTCTCTGTTTTTAATGTATCTCCGCAGAGTTTAATCCACACCGATAAACCTCAACGCCGTGAGTTTCAAAGTGCAAACGAATAAAAAGTCTGAAACCTTTGTTTAATGTCTTCCACACGCAGAAGAAATAAAATAAAAAAAAAAAGAAACGGGATAATTTTAAAAATAAAACCCAGTCCGACAATCCAGATAAGAGAGCCAAAGGAGGGAGAGAAAGAGAAAACGAGAGACAGAGGCAGAAAGCCAAGGTTTATCCGAAAACGTCCTTTGGGATTGAAGCTTGCGCTTGGTTTCCTTTTTTTCCCTTTCTTCTCCTCTCACTTTGCCCACAGAAAAACCTTCGGTTAAAAAAAAAATCGGTGTGATACAAAAAAAATTGCGTTTTTTTTTTCTATAAAGATCACTGGGCTCCTGTCGTCGTTAGAAGCAGGGCTGCCGCGGCCATTTTGTTGCTAACTGACAAGAAACAGCAAGACGCGTTTTGGGGTTTTTTTTTTTTTTTCCTCTCCCTCTCGCTTGCTTTGACCTCAAACAGGAAGTCGGCCATAGAGCAAAAAAAAAAAAAAAAATTATTCAAGTGAAGAAGGTTCCCGCCCCAAACAAACCGCAGAACCAATCAGCAGCCGGCTGCCATATCGCTTGGCACTGCCTTACTGTTGCCATGGGGATTAAAGTTCTTCTCTTCCAGTTGGTGTTGGCCCGCCCACTTAAAGGGAAACTAACAGTTATTAGTGCTGGATGGATATCCTAAAATATGATTTTTAAAATACTGCATTATTGTATTTTTTAATAATTCTATTTTCTTGCTTAAACTATGTGAAGCCTTTCTTCCTTTTTAAAACGGCCTTTTTTATGCGTCTGCTGAAAATGTAAACGCTGCCTCGCTGGCTGCTAGGGCTGAGGTCTGTTAAGGCAGTCTGGAGCCTCTGCAGGCTGTATAGATAATTGTCATATTGATTGGACCAATATGACAATTATCCAAAAACGCTATTGTGCAGATTTCGGTATCATGTATAGATCTCTTCCTCGGGTGACAATACTGGGGGTCACAACATGCCGTTACCCTCCCCCCAGGCTGACAAGCAGAGTGATGATCCTTCAGCAAGGAATAAGACATGAAACCAAAAGCAAGGTGGTTCATTGCGTTTGAAGCCTTTAAAAAATGTTATTTACTCACTAACTTTTTTTTCAGGACTGTACAATCTTCATCTCTGTCCTGAATTCTACAGTAATTAACTAAGTGAAAGCAGTAAAGTGCAGGGGACTGACCTGCTCTTGCTAAGCGTTTTCCTGCTGAGCACTACAGCCCTCTCTCTCTTGTGAGACAATACAGCCTGCCTGACCCTGAGTTAGTGGCTGCTTGTAATTTGAGACTTCCCTGCTATAATCAGAGCAGCTTCACTTTGCACCATAGAAAGAAGGCAGCAGAGCAGGATGGGGATCTAAAGGGGAAGAGGGCGAGGAAGGGGGGTCCACAATATGACTCAGTTATTATTTTCTCCGTTTTGCTTGAAGAAAAGGAGGCTTTTACAAATATCAAGATCAATAATAAAAATGCTTTTCTTTATTTTCATTCTGGTAAACCAAACTCAGTAACCATCAACAGCAGAAATCAGGGCCGGATTAAACCAGTGTGCACCTATAGGCAACGGGAGAAAGAGAGGGAGTTATCTTCCTCCTCTGCCGGAAAGAGGAGGGGAGTTGATCCCTCCTGGCCAAATTCTCTTTTTGAGGCTTTCCCTCCTCACCTCTAAATTGTTGCACCGGCTCCAATGGCAGCAACACAGAATCAGGTTGATGCAATATCGGCGCGCAAAAAATGGGCGCTCAAAAAATGGGCGCTCATGATTGAGCACCCACTTTCATAACACGCGCCCATTCACCTCTCCCAGGTGAGCGATGCACTAGGCTAAGGAGCTGCCGCGTTAAAAAGGAGGCACTAGGGGAAATTGTGTGTCCATACAGCCTCCTTGGCATTGTAGCTATCAGTGCATCCATTTTTTTCCCATTACCGGCATATATTGGACTCCCAGAATTTTTTTTTTTCAAAAACTTTAAATTTTTTGTACGATGCTGCTTTCTGTGTTTCCTCCTACTTTTTTTTTTTTTTTTTGCAAAGATACTTTTAGGGGAAACCACAGAAAGCAGGATTTTTGTTTTTTGGGTTGAGCCCTTGAGCGTGGCATGCCTTAATGCCAGTTCTCAGGCTGTTGTTAAATTTGCTGCATTACAATGTGACATGTACATTGCCTAGTGTACTGTTTAGGCAATTCACAAATATGAATAAAGATAAAAAATACAACTTGCATTTCCAGAAAATTGATTTGCTTTGAAGTTCCTTCTGTAGACCAAATGCCTTGGGTTTTCTTGATTCCCAGATGAGCATCCCAACCCATGAGAGACGCATCCGTTGTTATTGTCTGCTGCACAGTGAGTGGGCGCATTCTGCGACCATTTATCAGATTGGAAGTATGCAATCACCAGTCCAGAGATTTAAGGAAGTGGGCTGATAAGGAAATCTTCTTGGATAATGATTGAGTGCTTTGATTCCAATGTGTCCATAAGAGCTATTGGGCACATCTCATCCTTAAGCGTGCATGTGGAACTACATATATCATAGAGGCCATGTGACTTATCAACTTTAGGAAAATATGAGCTGATAACTGAGTTTTTGGTAGTATTGCAGGTATTAAATTTTACAATATTGTCACCCTTTGAAGAGGTAGATAAGCTTTCATCTTTATTGTGTTCAGTATCGCACCTATGAATTCCAATTTTTGTGAGGGTGCTAGCTTGACTTTTTTTAAATTTATTACAAATCCTAAACACCTTAGATTTTCTATAACTATGTAAGTATGTTGTACGGATTCCGGCCTTGAAGTGGCCTTGATTAGCCAATTGTCCAGATAAGGGAATATCATAATTCCTCTTCTTCTGACGTACACAGCTACTACTACCAACACCTTTGTGAATACTTAGTGCTGAAGCTAGTCCAAATGGGAGTGCTTGGTATAGAATCAGATAATGGGCTCCTTGTACACTGAAGTAGAGGAATTTTCGATGATCTTCAGATATTGGAATATGGGTATAGGCATCCTTGAGGTCTATTGTGGTGAGCTAATCTCGCTGTTGAAGCAGAGACATTATTGTCTGAAGTGAATGCATGCAAAACTTTTCTTTGTGTAGGTGTTTTTTAACTTCCTGAGATTGAGGATGGGTCATAATTCCGATTTTTTTTGAATGAGGAAGTATTTGGAGTAAAATCCTCTTTTGCATTTCAGTCTTGGTACTCGCTTGATGGTGTTTGTTACGCGTGCCGCCCGCAGCAGCCCCGCAGCATGCCCTCTCACTTTTTCAGACGGACTCCAGCTCATGGCTCCTCTTCGCTGGCGGCGGTGGGCCGCCAGCTCCGACCTCAGGTTCCCTCCAGTGCCTCCGGCCCTGCCACGCTACCCAGTGTTGCTAGCCAAGATGTCCCTGTTCTTTGGGCCTCTCCGCATGGCCCGCAGAGAGACGCCGCCATCAACGCCCCGCCCCTTTCTAGGCGCGCACGCATCATTGATTCTTTTAAAGGGCCCGCGGCGGGAACCTGGCTGCAGACCCGAATGCTGATGTCAGACTCTTCAGCGTATAAAAGCTCAGGCCTCGCTCATAGCATTGCCTTTGCAACAAGTTTCCTCGTACTCGTTGCTGATCCTAGAATCGTCTCATCGTTGTGTTCCTGTTTTCTGTGGTTCCCGGTTGCTGTTCCGTCTATGTGTTGGACTGGCTCTCTGGATTTGAACTCTGCTACACCTGAGTACTCTTCAGCTTCTCTCCAGCCCCAGACCTGTTATGGTTATTGATGTTTGGGTGGATCCTTGGACACTGTGGCAGCTGATCACGCCCACGGGGGGCAGTCCCGTGAGGGACCACAGTGTCAGGCTAGACTCTGGACACACAAACACAGATTTTAATCTTTTATTAAACAGTCTTGGAACCACCAGAGGTGGCAGTAGTGAGTAGTAGATGTTGAGCCCGGCTGGGCAGGTCTCCCACAGAATGCTGGAGCAGCGAATCCTCTGCTAGGCTGTGCTGTAGTGGAAAGAGACTGAGAGTTATGAGTACATTGAGTAGCCATTTCTACCTAGGTAGCTATACTATCTCATGTTATGATTTTATATGAGTGCTATGCATACTATTGTTTGCAATGGAGAGATATGGCTCCTTGGTTCCTGATCAAATGTTTGACATGTATTATGTAATTTATTGTTGTTAAACTGGTTGTGCTGTTTTCAATAAATTACAAATTAAAAAAAAAAAGAAGAAGCATTCAGAGTCCCAGGTAGAATTAGGAGAAGCTCCGAGACAGGGAGAGCAGAGAGACTTAGTTGTAATGTATTCACGTAGCAGTAACAGAGATTCCACTAAATGAGAGGTCTGGCACCGGAACAGGGGGCAGGCCCTCGAGGAGCGAGTACCGTATTTCCACGACAATAACCCGCCCACGTATATAACCCGCCCACACACATAACCCGCAGGTTTTCAAGATTTATGAAAAAAAGTTTTAATATACCCCGCCTCCTCATATAACCCGCGGGTCCACTCAGCCGACCACGAGGCTCCCTCCGCAGCGATCCCGACGCCGACGCCTCCTCGCCGCAGCGCTCCGCCTCCCGCTGCCGTGCTGACCAACCCGGCGAAAGCTCCCAGCAGCCCTCAGCGACTCCCCCACCGGCTTCAAAAGTTGCGACGCCTCCGGCTCCGCTTCCTCTTCGACCGCTGACCACGAAAGGGTGCAGGCCTGCGCGATCGGCGCGAGGAACCCACCGGGGTAAGGCCCAAAACTTTTACACTCACCCCAGCGGGTCCACTCAGCCGACCACGAGGCTCCCTCCGCAGCGATCCCGACGCCGCCGCCTCCTCGCCGCAGCGCTCCGCCTCCCGCTGCCGTGCTGACCAACCCGGCGAAAGCTCCCAGCATCCCTCAGCGACTCCCCCACCGGCTTCAAAAGTTGCGACGCCTCCGGCGCAGGGATAGGACGGACTCCGCTGCTGTAAAATTTTTTCTGGATAACCCGCCCACGTTTATACCCCGCGGGGGGCATGCGGGGTAGGTAAAAACGCACATTACCCGCGGGTTATGTGCGTGGAAATACGGTACTTGGTTCCAGTGAAGCAGTACTGTGGAATAGATGGTAGTTGTACTCACAGATGGAAACTGTTAGTGAAGTCTTCCAAGTAGAAGGGTTTGAAGATGCAGGCAGAGACTCAGGGAACATGAGCCCTCAAGGAGCAATTACCAGTTTCCTGATAGCACCTGAAAGAAGCAGAAGAGGCCCCCGAGTAGGGGGTACCCCGTTAGTAACCCCGAAGGGTGTAAGAGTTCCAGATAGTGCTGGAGTGGCAGAGCAGCTTCGGTATGGAGAGCGAATCCCATTCATAAGGTTACCGTTGCTAACTCGATGAGCTAGCAAATACTGTAGGCTTAAATATCCGGGCAGCGTGACGTCATATCAGGGGGACGACCCTGAGGTTCGCGCCAACGTGGAAATAAAGATGAGGGCGGCATGCACACGTGCGCCCTAAGGTACCTTGGAGGAGCATGGTGGGAGGCAGCACCAAAGCCGGGCCAGGGACGCTGGAGAGGACGGCAAATACATGCCGGGGCAGCCAGTAGTCCGAGGTGAGTGGGAGGAGCCACAAGTAGTGAGAGGTAGGCAGGGCGAAGCCATCGAAGACCGATGTTCGCAACAGTACCCCCCTTCAAAGGGCGGACTCCAACTCTTGTACCAGGTCTTGGTTTTTGAGGATGCATCTGGTGAAACTGAAGAAGCATCTCTTTATCCAGGATATTAGCCATCGGCTCCCAAGAATTTTCTTCGGGGCCGTAACCTTCCCAAGACAGAAGATATTCCCAAGTTTTGCCACGTCTTCTTACATTAAGAATAGCTTCAACCTTATATTTATTTTATTTTATTTTATTTATTTAAGGTTTTTATATACCGGCATTCATGATACAATCACATCATGCTGGTTTACATTGAACAAGGGGGTGCAAAGTAAATTAAAAACTGGAACCTGTGCAAAGAAAGAATGCAGTTACAATGAACAACAAGGGTGATCAGACTGGGAGAAGAGAGAAATATTGTAGGAATTTAACATTATATATAATTATTTACAATATATATAATTATATTCAAGGTCATCAATATAATTATATTCAAGGTCATCTTCTCTGTTGATAGAAGTTGGTTCAGGAGACTTGGATGAGAACTCACTGAGAATGAGTGGTTTCAGAAGTGAAATGAGGAATGCTTTGTGGATTTTCAATCCAGGCGGTAGCTTCAGACTGTATGTAATGTTGCCAAGACGTCGGAGGATTGGAAACGGTCCAATGTAGCGAGGAGCGAATCGAGTGGAGGGTAACTTTAGTCTCAGATGCTTAGTTGATAGCCAGACTTTATCACCAGGTTGAAACATAGGCGCTTTAGAATGGTGGGCGTCATAGGACTTCTTTGCTCGATCACCCGCTTTAGTTAGCATATCTTTAGTCTGAGTCCATAATTGATGGATATCATCAGCAGTGGATTGAGCTGCTCGGGACGACACTGAGAGCCTCAGTGGAAGTGGTGGTGAAGGTAAACGTCCACATACCACTTCAAATGGTGTTGATCCAGTGGATGTTGCTGGATGTGAATTAATGGCGAATTCAGCACATGGTAAAAGCTCGGCTCAGTTATTCTGATGGCAACTCACATAGGCCCGAATGAACTGTTTTAGGGTCCTATTCATCCTTTCAGTTTGGCCATTGGATTGGGGATGATTGGCAGATGTATAATCCAGAGAGATGTCAAATAGCTTGCACAAAGCCTTCCAGAATTTTGCCGTGAATTGAGATCGTCTATCCAAGACTATGTGCTTCGGTAGGCCATGAAGGCGAAAGATGTGTGCGATGAAGAGCTTCGCAAGCTCCAAGGCTGAGGTAAGCCAGGCAGCGCCACGAAATGAGCCATCTTGCTGAAACGGTCAACCGTCACCCAGATAGTATTCATTCCTCCAGAAAGAGGTAGATCAACTACAAAGTCAGTAGCGATGTGAGTCCATGGCTGTTCCGGAACTGGCAGCGGTTGTAGCAATCCCCAAGGCTGACCAGAAGTAGGTTTATGTTTGGCACAGTTGGAGCATGACGCTACATAGCAGTATGTGTCTTCCTTGATAGTAGGCCACCAATAGTACTTCTGTAATTTCAGGAGGGTACGGCGTTGACCAGGATGGCCAGCCAATTTGGAATCATGAGCCCAGTATAGAAGTTTCTTTCTGGGGTTCTTAGGCACAATAGTTTTACCGGCAGGCACAGAATGGGTAGCTGCCAAGATGACTTTCTTTAGGTCGATGATGTGCTGAGGTTCTTCAGAGACATCCTCAGAGAGAAAAGAGCATGACAGGGCATCAGCTCTGGTATTCTTGTCTTTGGGGCGATATTTGAGCACGAAGTCAAAGCGATTAAAAAACAAGGACCATCTGGCTTGTCTGTGGTTAAGACACGTATGATGGAGATACTCTAGATTCTTGTGGTCCAAGAATAAGGTAATTTGATGTTGGGCGCCTTTGAGTCAAGGCCGCCATTCCTCAAATGCCAGTTTAATAGCCAGGAGCTCTTTATCTCCGATCCCATAGTTCTTCTCTGCAGGAGAAAATCGTCGCGAGAAAAAGGAGCAGGGATGTAAGGCTTTAGAATCTCCAGTATGGCTTAACACGGCCCCTACTCCAACATCTGAAGCGTCAACCTCCACGATGAAGGGTCTATTGGGGTCCGGGTGACGCAGTCATAGCTCAGTGGAAAAGGCAGTCTTTAATTTCTCGAACGTGGAAATGGCCTCTGCAGACCATTTAGAAGCGTTGGCCCCTTTTCATGTCACTGCAGTTAAGGGCACTATCAAGGAAGAGTAGTTCTTTATAAAGCTTCTATAGTAATTTGTGAACCCCAAAAATCGTTTCAGGGCCTTCAGACTGGTAAGTTGAGACCAAATCTTGATACTCTCTAATTTTTGGGGATCCATCCGGAAGCCTTGTTTCGAGACGATATAGCCAAGAAAAGGCACAGACTCTTTGTGGAATTCGCACTTTGACAATTTGGCGTAGAGGCGATGTTCTCGAAGTCTCAGTAATACTTGTTTGACATCTGTGTGGTTGAGTAGACATATCCTGTGAGAATATCAAGATGTCATCTAGGTAAACAATGACACTTTTGTACATCAGGTCCCACAGAATGTCGTTCATCATGTTCTGAAACACAGCGGGAGCGTTGCACAGGCCAAAGGGCATTACCATATATTCGAAATGGCCATCTCAAGTGTTGAAAGCTGTTTTCCACTCGTCGCCGTCACAGATGCGAACCAAGTTATAGGCTCCCTTTTGGTCAAGTTTTGAGAATATCTTGGCTCCTTGAAGTCGATCAAACAGCTCTGAAATCAGAGGTAAGGGGTATCGGTCTTTAATCGTGATCTCGTTCAGACCTCAATAGTCGATACAAGGACGCAGAGTGCCGTCCTTCTTCCCCACGAAGAAGAAGACTGCGCCTGCAAGAGACTTAGATGGTCTAATGAAACCTTTCTGCAGGTTTTCCTCAATGTACTCGGAAATGGCCTTCTTCTCTACCACTGACAACGGGTAGACATGTCCCTTAGGAGGTTCAGCATTAGGTTTCAGTCGTATTGCGCAGACATAAGATCTATGTGGCGGAAGGATGTCAGCAGCTTCTTTGGAGAAAACATTACAGCTACAAGAGTGTGAGTAATCTAACATCTACCAGTCTGTCCCACCTACAGCTCCTCACTGGAAACCTGCATCGGAGCTCCCTATACCACCATTGTGGGATGGGTCTCCTCAGCTGAGGACCCAAGACTGCTGCAGGAATATACTCACTACTGCCATCTCTGGTGAACTCTACAAGCTGTACAATAAAAACTATCTCTGTATTTGTGCATCTGAGTGTAGCCCAGTACTGCAGTTTCCCGCAGGGCTCCTCCCCGTGGGAGTGGCCATCACTGCAGCACCTAAGAATCCACCAAACACCTTAAAACCATAACAGATTGCTAACTCCATGGATTCGGCTGAGCTCACCACATTGCAGGCCATTCCAGGCCTGGCCCAGCAAATCTCCGAACAATAGAACTCGCTGGATAGCTTGACTGTGGCCTTTAATCTACTGCACTCACAGATGAACGCCTCTACTACCCCAGGTAAAGAAGAAACACCACCAGAAGTGACAGTTAAGACTGTTGTACCCCTCTCTGCTCCTACACTCTTCTCAGGGGAAGCTTGGAAATGTAGAGGATTCATCAACCAATGCTGCATGCATTTTGCCCTGCAACCTAACCATTTTCCTACAGCATATGCCAAGACTACATCTATCCTGTCTTATCTGGATGGAAGAGCACTGGCTTGGGCTTCTCCACTGTGGGAGCGCGATGACCCCAACCTGAAGGATCTTACCGGGTTTTTGGAACTGTTCAAATCGGTGTTTGATGACCCTGCCCGGTACACTACCACAGGATCTACATTGGTTCATCTGAAGCAAGGTAATAAACCTTTACCAGACTTCGCAATAGAATTCAAGACTTTGGCTTCAGATTTAAATTGGGACTCTAGATGCTTGAAGACACTCTTCTTTGAAGGCCTGAACTCTCGGCTAAAAGGCGAACTGGCGGCTCGAGAAATGCCTGAGATCTTGGAGGACCTGATTAAATTGGCCACAAGGACTGATCACCGACTTCTGGATAAGGTTCAAGAGGTCAAGAGTTCCAGGAGACCTAGCCAGGGAGAAATCCGGTTCAAGACTATATCTAAGCCTACTCAGTCTAATCCTGTTGCTGGCGAGGAAGAACCAATGCAACTAGGCCATAGTCACCTGACTTCTAAAGAGAGAAGAATACGTAAAAGATTGGGCCTCTGCATGTATTGTGGACAAGCTGTCCATGCTGTACAAACATGCCCAATCTGTTTGGGAAACTAGCAGACCTAAGTCCCGTGGGAGGACTCTTCTTAGGTCTAACTGCACCCTCTCCTCCACTCTCTCTTCCAGTCTCCTTGATATGCGGACTGCTTGAATTTCAGACTCTTGCCCTAGTGCTCTGGGGCAGGAGGAAACTTTATACTAAAACATCTAGTGGAACATCTGCGGATCCCCACCACTACCATGACGTCTCCACTATTACAATCCTCTATCCATGGAGAGCCTTATCGTTTGACATAACCCTACTTACAGAACCAGTAAGTTTAAGGACAGGCGCTCTCCATACAGAGACTATTTCCTTCTTTATGCTAGAGAAGGCTATACACCCACTAGTACTTGGGTTACCGTGGCTGCAAAAGCACATGCCTCAATTCAACTGGGCTACTCTGGAGCTTTCACATTGGGGTCCAGATTGTCATGGCAAGTGCCTGAAGAAAGTCTCTCCTGTACCCTGCATGCCAAAGACCCCATTGTTGCCTGGGCTGCCGCCTCAATACGCATCTTTTCAAGATGTATTTTCTAAAGAAGCTGCTGATGTACTACCCCCACACAGATCCTACGACTGTGCTATCAACTTGAAACCGAATACTGAACCACCCAAGGGAAGGGTCTACCCCCTCTCTGTGGGAGAAAATAAAGCGATGTCTGAATACATCCAAGAAAATCTTCAAAAGGGTTTCATAAGGCCATCCAAGTCTCCTGCTGGGGCAGGTTTCTTCTTTGTGGGGAAGAAGGATGGAACCTTACATCCATGCATTGATTATCGTGGTCTAAACGAGATCACGGTTAAAGACCGTTATCACTTACCTCTCATCTCAGAGCTATTTGACAGACTACAGGGAGCCAAAATCTTCTCCAAGCTTGATCTTAAAGGAGCATATAACCTTGTTCGTGTTCGTTCAGGCAACGAATGGAAGACAGTGTTTAATACCAGGGATGGACACTTTGAGTACTTAGTGATGCCCTTCGGCTTGTGCAATGCCCCAGCTGTCTTCCAAAACATGATGAACGACATCCTGCGTAACCTACTCTACCAATGTGTCGTGGTATACCTAGACAACATCCTGATATTCTCTCAAGACCTGAATACCCACACGGAGGATGTCAAGAAGGTTTTACAGAGACTGCGGGAGAATCGTCTATACACAAAACTGTCAAAATGTGAATTCCACAAGGAATCTGTACCTTTCTTAGGGTACATAGTGTCTAACAAAGGGTTCCAGATGGATCCTAAAAAGCTGGAGAGCATTCAGAAATGGACTCAACCCACTGGTCTAAAAGCTCTTAAACGATTTCTGGGATTCACTAATTATTACAGAACCTTCATAAAGAATTACTCTGCACTAACTATGCCATTAACAGCTCTGACAAAGAAAGGTGCCAATGCTGCCAATTGGTCTATTGAAGCTGTCACTGCATTTCAAAAGCTGAAGGATGCTTTCTCTACTAAGCCATGTCTCCATCATCCGGATCCTGCACGCCCTTTCATCGTGGAGGTTGATGCCTCAGATGTTGGCGTAGGGGCTGTGCTAAGTCAGATCAGTGACGCCAAGATCCTACATCCATGTTCCTTTTTCTCCAGACGCTTCACGCCAGCTGAAATAAATTACAGCATTGGAGATAAAGAGCTACTGGCGATAAAGATGGCGTTTGAGGAGTGGCGTCCCTGGCTTAAAGGCACTCAACATCAAATCACAGTTTTTACAGTCCATAAAAACCTAGAATACCTTCACTATGCCTAGTACCTCAACCATAGACAGGCGAGATGGTCCCTGTTCTTTAACAGGTTTGATTTCGTCTTGAAATACCGACCTGGAGATAAAAACATCAGAGCAGATGCTCTATCTCGCTCCTTCATATCTGAAGACATACCTGATGCTCCACAACACATCACTGACCCAGAGAGAGTCATTCTTTCTGCTACTCACCCAGTGCCCTCAGGCAAAACAATTGTGCCTAACAACCTCCGGAAGAAACTACTAGCATGGGCTCAAGACTCTAAATTGGCTGGACATCCCGGTCAATGGAGAACTCTGGCGAAGCTACAACAATACTACTGGTGGCCGTCTATGAAAGAAGATGCGTTTGCCTATGTAGCGGCCTGTGCCAACTGTGCCAGACAGAATTTATTTATTTATTTATTTATTTTATTTTATTTAAACAATTTTATATACCAATGTGCAGACAAAGTCCATCTCTATGGTTCACATTTTCAACATCTAAAAACCTCCGCCCGGACGTCCTTGGGGCCAGCTTCAACCATTGCCAGTGCCAGACGAACCGTGGACGCACATCGCCACGGACCTTGTGGTAGACTTACCACTCTCAGGGGGCAACAATACCATCTGGGTAACAGTGGATCGTTTTAAAAAAATGGCTTACTTTGTGGCGCTTCCGGGCTTACCAACTGCTAGTGAACTTGCAAAGCTTTTCATCAGCCACATTTTTTGCCTGCACGTCATGCCTAAACACATCGTCTCAGATAGAGGTGTACAATTCACAGCCAAATTCTGGAAGGTTTTTTGCAAGAAGTTTGATATCACTCTCGACTTCACTTCATCTTACCATCCTCAATCAAATGGCCAAACTGAGAGGATGAACCGTACCCTCAAGCAGTTCCTCCGTGCCTATGTTAGTTCATGTCAGAATGACTGGGCTGAACTGTTACCATGGGCCAAGTTTTCCATCAACTCCCATCCAGCAACATCTACTGGATCAACACCATTCGAAGTGGTATATGGAGGTCTATCTTCACTACTTTTGCCACTTCCGCTGTCAGTGTCGTCCCCGGCAGCTCACGCTACTGCCAATGAGATTCAACAACTTTGGAAGAAGACCAAGGAGATGCTTATTAAAGCTGGAATCCGAGCTAAAAGGGGCTATGACGCTCATCACTGCAACGCTCCTGACTACAAGCCTGGTGATAAGGTCTAGCTGTCTACAAAACACCTTAGACTTAAGCTACCATCAGCTTGCTTTGCTCCACGCCATATCGGACCATTTCCCATCCTCCGACATCTGGGCAACCTCTCCTACAGTCTCAGACTTCCCCCAGCACTGAAGATCCATAACGCGTTTCACAACTCTCTATTGAAACCGCTCATTCTCAACAAATTCAGCACCTAGACACCAGATCCCCCTCCTGTTGACGCAGAAGAGGACATCGAGTACAAAGTGGATGCAATACTTGATGTAAGGAAGAGAGGCAGAGTTTGGGAATACCTCCTGTCATGGGAGGGCTATGGACCAGAAAATAACTCGTGGGAACCTATGGCTAATATCATGGACAAAGAGATGCTGAATCAGTATCACCGATCGCATCCTTGGAAACCAAGACCAGGTAGGGGGTCTGGAGGAGACCCTTTGAAGGGGGGTACTGTTGCGTCCATCGGACTCAGACAGCTTCGTCCCACATGCCTCACCTCAATATTCGCTTTCTCCACCAGCCTCGGGAAAATGGTGACCACCGCATCTGCTTGCCGAACTCCCCGGCGTCCCCGGAATGGCTATGGTGAGGCATTCCGCCATGATTCACCTGAGGGCCTCCTAGGGTGCGCGCGCATGCATGCGCGCTACCCACGTCTTTATTCTGACATTGGCGTGAACCTCAGGGGCGTCCCCCTCGAGTGACTTCACACTTCTGGGTATTTAGGTTGCCCATTTGCTGACTGACTTTGAGTTAGCAAGGATTGGATTTGTCCGGTCTAAGCTGCTCTGCCGCTTCTTGCTGCTGCTGGAAGCTCTCTCTACCCTCCAGGGTTCTAACTTGGGTACCCGCTCCTTGGGGGCCCTATGCTTCTTTCCAGGTGTCTATCCAGTATCCTGGTACTCGCTCCTCAAGGGCCTGAGTTGTCTATCGTGGTGCCTACTACTATTACTTCTACCTGCTGGGAACTCCACCATTACAGCTACAAGAGTGTGAGTAATCTAACATCTACCAGTCTGTCTCACCTACAGCTCCTCACTGGAAACCTGCATCGGAGCTCCCTATACCACCATTGTGGGATGGGTCTCCTCAGCTGAGGACCCAAGACTTCTGCAGGAATCTACTCACTACTGCCACCTCTTGTGAACTCTACAAGCTGTACAATAAAAACTATCTCTGTGTTTCTGCATCTGAGTCTAGCCCGGTACTGCAGTTCCCAGTGGGGCTCCTCCCCGTGTGAGTGGCCATCACTGCAGCATCTAAGAATCCACCAAACACCTCAAAACCATAACAATTACTAGTATTGGATAAGTCTATCCACCCTATAGTATTTGGGCTCCCCTGGCTACAGAAGCATTCCCCCCAATTCAACTGGGCCTCATTGCAACTAGTAGAGTGGGGTCTCGCTTGCCATCAGTCCTGCCTCCAAAAAGTGATACCATCTCCTGTCATTCCCCTGGCTACTACGTCCTCTGGCATACCTGCTTCGTATGCTGCCTATGATGACATGTTCTCCCAAACAGAAGGCTGACCTCTTTCCGCCTCTCTGAAGGTTTGATTGCCCAATTGGTCTCCTTCCTGGAACCACGCCTCCTCGTAGACGCACCTATCCTTTGTCATTACCCGAGACAAAGGGAATGACTGAATACATTCAGGATTATCTTGCAAAAGGATTTATTCGCCCATCTACATCACCCGCTGGGGCGGGATTCTTTTTTGTGACCAAGAAAGACGGGTCACTTAGGCAGTGTATTGACTACAGCATCCGGGTCCGCAGCCAAGTTCCCGCCACGGGCCCTTTAAAAGAATCAATGATGTGCGCGCGATTAGGAAGGGGCATGGCGCTGATGGCAGCATCTCTTCGCAGGCCACATGGAGAGGCCCGATGAACAGGGATATCTTTGCTAGCAACACTGGGTAGCGTGGCAGGGCCAGAGGCACCGGAGGCCCACCACCGCCAGCGAAGAGGAGCCAGGAGCTGGAGTCCGTCTGAAAAGGTAAGAGCTCCATGCCGCGGGGCTGTTGCGGGTGGCACGTGTAACAGTACCCTCCCCCTTTATGCCCCCCTCCTGGAGGTTGGGGTTTGCCCTGATGGGCATGGTGGAAGTTCAAGAGGAGTATTTTTCGAGCTGGCTCCCACAAATTCTCTTCGGGTCCATATCCCTCCCAGGAAAGGAGGTACCCCCAACAGTGGTCCCTACGACAGACGTCTAGGGCTTCGTGGACCTTGTACATCGTATCGGTTTCCGCCACCAAAGGAGGTGGCTCAGGAGCTTTCCAGGCAGGCCAAGACAGAATCACAGTGCTGGGGAGGAGCTGGCTGTCGTGGTACATGTGGGCACCAACGACATAGGAAAATGTGGGAGAGAGGTTCTAGAAGCCAAATTTAGGATTTTAGGTAGGAAGCTGAAATCCAGAACCTCCAGGGTGGCATTCTCTGAAATGCTTCCTGTTCCACGTGCAGGTCCCCAAAGGCAGGCAGAGCTCCAGAGTTTCAATGCGTGGATGAGACGATGGTGCAGGGAAGAGGGATTCAGCTTTGTAAGGAACTGGGGAAACATTTGGGGAAAGGGGAGACTTTTCCAAAAGGACGGGCTCCACCTTAACCAGAGTGGAACCAAGCTGCTGGCACTAACTTTCAAAAAGGAGATAGAGCAGCTTTTAAACTAGAACAAGGGGGAAAGCCGACAGTCACTCAGCAGTGCATGGTTTGGAGAAATGTATCCTTGAAGGATACTAATGAAACAGGAGAGTTAGGGCATCCCAACAGAGAGGTTCCATCAAAAGCAAACATAGTTCATATGCCTATATGTAAAAAATCACCAAAACTAATGATTACCGAATTATCCCAAACAACTGAAAAGCAGGATGTTAAAACAAGCAAAAACCACACTTTGAAATGTCTGTATGCCAATGCCAGAAGTCTAAGAAGTAAGATGGGAGAGTTAGAGTGTATAGCAGCAAATGATGAGATTGACATAATTGGCATCACAGAGACTTGGTGGAAGGAGGATAACCAATGGGACAGTGCTATATCAGGGTACAAATTATATTGCAATGATAGGGAGGATCAACTTGGTGGGGGTGTGGCACTTTATGTCCGGGAGGGTATAGAGTCCAACAGGATAAAGATCATACAAGAGAGTAAATGCTCAGTAGAATCTATATGGGTAGAAATCCCATGTGTGTTGGGTAAGAGTATAGTGATAGGAGGAGTATACTACCATCCACCTGGACAAAATGGTCAGACAGATGATGAAATGCTAAGAGAAATCAGGGAAGCAAACCAATTTGGCAGTGCAATAATAATGGGAGATTTCAATTACCTTGTATAAAGACGTGGTATTTGATAATTTTGAACAATCACAATGCTATGTAAATATTTTTATCAATTTTTATAATGTATATTTAAGGACCATCATACCACCCCCAGTGCTCACAAGTCATACTTGCATTTTCTGCACTTTCACAGGGTCATGTTTAATCAATTGGTCCAGATGACTGACATCAATGTTCAATTTTTTCTTATTTTTATACTATATAATAAAAAGGCAACTTCCCTTGTTTCCGGGTTATCGGGGTTGCTTATCCCGTAGCTGTCGGAGGCACTTGTCCGACGCGCGCGTTTCGCCACACAAGCTGCTTCAGAGACATCCGTTTCAAGCTCTCCAGATCCAGCACTTCCCCTTGCTTAGCGGGGTATCTAAACAGCATTTATTTCATGCAGAATGCTGCGGGTCCATGAATTTTTCTAAGATGAAGAAACTTGTAGTTAAAAGTTAATTTTAGCGATATCTAATTTTTAGCAAAGCAACATTTAACGATGTATATTTGCAAGTGGGAAAAAGAACAAATTTATCTGACTCACCGAACACCGACGCCGTCTCCCTGCTCAGAAAATTTCAGCAGTGAGGCGGCTCGGGCCGGTCTGATTTTAAATACAATGGTTTTTTGCGTCCACCTGACAGTCAAGTGATTCCTGATTTCGGCGGGCAATCACCAAAAATGAAACCATTCAATGTCTTTATTCAAACCACCAGGAATGACTGATTTCAATTGAAAAATCCACTTTTGCTCGCATTGTCTTAATGTCTGAATACGATTCCCGCCTCGCCAATGTTGATTGATGATTTCAAGCACTGTCCATTTAATATCATCAAACTCGTGCTTAAATTCCTTAAAATGAGCGACCAAAGGTTCCTCAACTCGATTAGTGTTGATGCAACACTTATGTTCAGTGAGACGGGTCTTGATTTTTCTTTTAGTCATGCCCACATAGATTAAAGGGCATGGGTAGAAGATCGCATAAACAGCATGAGTCGAGTGGCAGGAGGATTCAGGCATGAAATTGTCTTCCCTAATGCTGTGGTAATGTGGGTCTGGGGTGATTTCAATGGACAGAGTTTACATTTGTCACAGACTTGAATTGGTTCAACGTTTACTATAGGTTTTGAGCAGTTTGAACGTACAACATGATCTTGGATGTTTTTGCCTCGGGAATATGCAATTCGTAGAGTTTGATTGAATAAAGGATGGATTTGCTGAATAATCCTCCAGTGCATTCTCATGGCTCTACTGATAGGTGCCGACAACAAGGTATGTTTCAAAACCACAGTCTGTGGGTTCAATCCCAGCTCTGGATTTTTTGGCAAAAACAAATAATCTCTATTAGAATAGAGTGCTCGCCGGTATGCTTTTTTAACACACTGGGTTGGATAACCACGTTGTAAAAAGCGATTAGCCATTTCTTTCGCTTGAATCTTGAAATCATCACGATCTGTGCATAGTCTCCTCAGTCTGAGGAACTGGCCCACGGGAAGATTTCAATTACCCCAATATTGACTGGGTAAATGTAACATCAGGACTTGCTAGAGACATAAAGTTCCTGGATGTAATAAATGACTGCTTCATGGAGCAATTGTTTCAGGAACCTACAAGAGAGGGAGCTATTTTAGATTTAATTCTTAGTGGAATGCAAGATTTGGTGAAAGAAGTAACGGTGGTGGGGCCACTTGGCAACAGTGATCATACCATGATCAAATTTAAACTAATAACTGGAAGGGGGACAATAAGTAAATCTGCAGCTCTAACACTAAATTTTAAAAAGGGAAACTTTGATAAAATGAGGAAAATAGTTAGAAAAAAACTGAAAGGTGCAGCTGCAAAGGTTAAAAGTGTTCAACAGGCTTGGACATTGTTTAAAAATACAATCGTAGAGGCGCAGTCCATATGTATTCCGCGCATTAAGAAAGGTGGAAGGAAGGCAAAACGATTACCGTCATGGTTAAAAGGTGAGGTGAAAGAGGCTATTTTAGCCAAAAAAAATCCTTCAAAAATTGGAAGAAGGATCCATCTGAAGAAAATAGGATAAAACATAAGCATTGTCAAGGTAAGTGTAAAACATTGATAAGACAGGCGAAGAGAGAATTTGAAATGAAGTTGGCCATAGAGGCAAAAACTCATAATAAAATCTTTTTTAAATATATCCAAAGCAAGAAACCTGTGAGGGAGTCGGTTGGACCATTAGATGACAGAGGGGTTAAAGGGGCTCTTAGGGAAGATAAGGCCATTGCAGAAAGACTAAATGAATTCTTTGCCTCCGTGTTTACTAATGAGGATGTTGGGGAGATACCAGTTCCGGAGATGGTTTTCAGGGGTGATGACTCAGATGAACTGAACGAAATCACTGTGAACCTGGAAGATGTAGTAGGCCAGATTGACAAACTAAAGAGTAGCAAATCACCTGGACCGGATGGTATGCATCCTAGGGTTCTGAAGGAACTCAAAAATGAAATTTCTGATCTATTAGTTAAAATTTGTAACCTATCATTAAACTCATCCATTGTACCTGAAGACTGGAGGGTGGCCAATGTAACCCCAATATTTAAAAAAGGCTCCAGGGGCGATCCGGGTAATTATAGACCAGTGAGCCTGACTTCAGTGCCGGGAAAAATAGTGGAAACTATTCTCAAGATCAAAATTGTAGAGCATATAGAAAGACATGATTTAATGGGACACAGTCAACATGGATTTACCCAAGGGAAGTCTTGCCTAACAAATCTGCTTCATTTTTTTGAAGGGGTTAATAAACATGTGGATAAAGGTGAACCGGTAGATGTAGTGTATTTGGATTTTCAGAAGGCGTTTGACAAAGTCCCTCATGAGAGGCTTCTACGGAAAACTAAAAAGTCATGGGATAGGAGGCGATGTCCTTTCATGGATTACAAACTGGTTAAAAGACAGGAAACAGAGAGTAGGATTAAATGGTCAATATTCTCAGTGGAAAAGGGTAAACAGTGGAGTACCCCAGGGATCTGTATTGGGACCGGTGCTTTTCAATATATATATAAATGATCTGGAAAGGAATACGACGAGTGAGTTATCAAATTTGCGGATGATACAAATTTATTCAGAGTAGTTAAATCACAGGCAGACTGTGATACATTACAGGAGGACCTTGCAAGACTGGAAGATTGGGCATCCAAATGGCAGATGAAATTTAATGTGGACAAGTGCAAGGTGATGCACATAGGGAAAAATAACCCTTGCTGTAGTTACACGATGTTAGGTTCCATGTTAGGAGCTACCACCCAGGAAAAAGATCTAGGCATCATAGTGGATAATACTTTAAAATCGTCGGCTCAGTGTGCTGCAAATAGAATGTTAGGAATTATTAGGAAGGGAATGATGAATAAAACGGAAAATGTCATAATGCCTCTGTATCGCTCCATGGTGAGACCGCACCTTGAATACTGTGTACAATTCTGGTCGCCGCATCTCAAAAAAGATATAGTTGCGATGGAGAAGGTACAGAGAAGGGCAACCAAAATGATAAAGGGGGTGGAACAGCTCCACTATGAGGAAAGGCTGAAGAGGTTAGGGCTGTTCAGCTTGGAGAAGAGACGGCTGAGGGGGGATATGATAGAGGTCTTTAAGATCATGAGAGGTCTTGAACGAGTAGATGTGACTCGGTTATTTACACTTTCGAATAATAGAAGGACTAGGGGGCATTCCATGAAGTTAGCAAGTAACACATTTAAGACTAATCGGAGAAAATTCTTTTTCACTCAACGCACAATAAAGCTCTGGAATTTGTTGCCAGAGAAGGTAGTTAGTGCAGTTAGTGTAGCTGGGTTCAAAAAAGTTTAGATAAGTTCTTGGAGGAGAAGTCCATTAATGGTTATTAATCAATTATACTTAGGGAATAGCCACTGCTATTAATTGCATCAGTAGCATGGGTTCTTCTTAGTGTTTGGGTAATTGCCAGGTTCTTGTGGCCTGGTTTTTGGCCTCTGTTGGAAACAGGATGCTGGGCTTGATGGACCCTTGGTCTGTCCCAGCATGGCAATTTCTTACAGGCTTTAAAAGCGATACATGGAATGTATTATGTATCCCCAGTGTAGGGGGCAGCCGAAGCTGGTATGTAACAGGTCCGATGCGTCGGGTAACAAGGAAAGGCCCAACGAATCTAGGAGCAAATCTCTGCGACGGAAATTGAAGTCGGAAGTATCTGGTACTTAACCAGACTTTCTGGCCAGGAAGGAATTCAAGAGCCAACCGGTGTCGACTATCAGCATTTCTCTTGGCCCGGAAAGCAGCCTGATGCAGATGAAGATTTCTCTGTTCCCATAGCATCTTAAGGGCATCCGCAGTAGCCTGTGCCACAGGGGATGGCATGGATAGAGATATGGGTAATGGTGGTCGTGGTTGTTTCTCACAGACGATTGAAAATGGGGATGTTCCAGTAGCCGTGGCATTGTGAGAGTTGTGAGAAAACTTTGCCCAGGATAAGAGGTCTGACCAGTTATCTTGTTGGTCATTGATGTAAGCATGCAGGAAAGCCTTCAAAAAGCGGTTCATCCATTTGGCTTGCCCGTTGGCCTGTGGATGATAGGCGGTTGTAAGGCTGATGTTAATACCGAATTTTTGGCAGAGTGAGCGCCAATATCTGGCGATGAATTGAGGACCTCGATCTGAAACGATATCCGTGGGTAAACCATGCAATCTGAAAATATGGTGGAAGAACAATCACGCTAGCTCTGGAGCAGATGGTAGGCCCGGTAGAGGTACAAAATTGGCCATTTTAGAAAAGCGGACTATGGTGACCCATATTACAGTGTGCCCTTAGAAGGTGGCAGATTCATGATGAAATCCTTAGACAGGTGAGTCCACGGTTCCTCGGGTACTGGAAGTGGTTGAAGAAGACCCCAAGGTGACCCAACCAGGGGTTTTTGCTGTGCACAAACATTACAGGATTCGACATATGCTTTTGCGTCAGAGACCAAGGTAGGCCACCAGAAGAACTGCTGGAGCATGGTTCGTGCTCGTCCTGGGTGACCGGCAAATTTGGAATCGTGTGCCCAGCGGAGAACTCTTTCTCGGAGTCATCGGGGCACTACTGTTTTTCCAGTAGGAACTGGATGGGTGGCAGACAAAGAGATACAATCTAGGTTGATTATATGGGTTGGTTCTTCCGGAATGTCTTTAGGCTCAAAGGACCGTGATAGGAGATTCTTGTCGGCTGGGCGATAGCGGAGTTCAAAATCAAATCTAGAGAAAAACAAAACCCATCAACCTTGACAGGCGTTGAGATGTTGTGCTTGACTCAAATGTTCCAGATTCTTATGATCAGTGAACACCGTAAATTTATGTTGTGCGCCCTCTAGCCATGGGCGCCACTCTTCGAGAGCCAACTTTATGGCGAGCAATTCACGGTCCCCGTTGCTGTAATTTTGCTCTGCCGATGAGAATTTACGGGAGTAAAAGGAACAAGGAACTACAGTACCAGAGGCAGTGCGTTTGACTTAGGATGGCTCCAGTCCCAATGGCGGAGGCATCAACTTCAACTAGAAATGGACGAGTTAGATCTGGGTGGTATAGATAAGACCCCTTCTGGAAGGCTTCCTTCAAACGATGAAAGATGGCAATGTCTTCAGGTGGCCAGTTTTGTGTGTTTTGGAGCAGCCAGTGTTGAATAATGTGGGATGAAGTGATGACAGTAATTGAGAAATCCTAAGAAGCACTGGAGCGCTTTGAGTCCCATTGGCTGCAGCCAATCACGTATTCCCTTTAATTTAGCGGGGTCCATGGAGAAGCCTTGCTGAGAGATTATATAGCCAAGGAAAGGCAGACTGGACTTTTCGAACAGATATTTGTCCAATTTCGCAAACAGATGGTTTTCACGAAGACGCTGGAGGACAGTTCATATGTTGGCGCGAAGAGTGTCGAGATCTCTGGAAAAGATGAGAATATCATCCAGATAAGCCACGACTTTAGTGTACAATAGATCTCTAACAATTTTGTTCATCATTCGTTAGAATACTGTGGGTGCGTTACAGAGGCCAAAGGGCATTACCAAGTATTCGTAGTGACCTGGTATTAAAAGCAGTTTTCCAAATGTCATCAGGGCGAATCCTCACCAGGTTATACGCCCCTTGTAAATTGAGCTTCGTGAAGATGGAGGCACCCTGAAGCAGTCAAACAATTCAGAGATCAGCGGTAACAGATATTTATCCTTACTCGTTGCTGATCCTAGAATCATCTCATCATTGTGTTCCTGTTTTCCTGTGGTTCCCGGTTCCTGTTCTTCTAGTGTTACATTCGTGGACCCTTGGGCCGGCTGAGACGGGTGGTGATGCACTGTGGGGAGCCCACAGTGGACGTTGCCACCGGGAGGCAGCGCTGAAGAGGTTGTTCTGGGAAGGCTTCACCACTGGAAGCCCGAGGTCCCCCCAGGAGGAGCCCGTAGGGCTGAGCCCAGGAGGTCCGAAGAGACTTCACCCTTGGAAGCCCGCAGTCCCCCCGGGAGGAACCCATGAGGACACAAGCCACTGGGTCTTAGGCGAGACCTCCAGGCGGGTGAAGAACAGGATACCTGAGGAAGACGAGAGGTTTGGAGCCGGAGTCCACGCAGGGACGGAGGCTGAAGCCGGAGTCAGTGGATGAGCTAAGGTCGGAAGCCAGAAATCAGAAGCTGAAGTCAAAGCCAGGGACGGAAGCTGAAGCCGGAGTCAGAGGACGAGCCAAGGTCGGAAGCCAGAAGTCAGAAGCCGAAGTCAAAGCCAGGGACAGAAGCTGAAGCCGGAGTCAGAGGATGAGCCAAGGTCGGAAGCCAGGAAACAGAAGCAGGAGAAGTCCGAAGAGCAGCAACTAGTGACTCAAAAGAGTGAACCTTGTTGCAAGGCGAGGTTTAGGCCAAGCTGCAGGGTTTAAATACCCTGCAGCGTCTGACATCATCCGAGAGCTGTCCTCCCTCTTCCCACGCTGGCCCCTTTAACAGTTTGTGCGCACGCGTGCGCCTAGGGGGTAGGGCCAAGTGCGTCGGATCGGTGGCATCTCCCTCATGAAGGGAGAGCTGCGGCAGGAGCCAGGTCAGGCCTAGATGGCCGAAGAGAAGTTCCTGCGGCCCGGGCCGGCCCCCAGGTAGGTGGAGGGACCGGGGCATGGCCCGGGACCATAACAGTGCCCGCTCTCCTATGCCCCCTTCCCGGGGGTCTAGGTTTAGCAGGATGATCCACATGGAACTGATGGAGGAGGTCATTGTCCAGTATGTTGGAGGCCGGCTTCCCCGAATTCTCCTCAGGCCCGTAACCCTGCCAAGAGATGAGGTACTCCCAACGTCTGTGGAGGAATCGCACATCTAGGACCTCTTTGACTTGGTAGACTGAATCCTTGTGTGCCTCAGGCATGCCGGTACAGGGGTCTTCCTATGGAAGATGGACAGAACCAACGGCGTCAGCAGGGAAACATGGAAGACATTGTGGACCCTGAGCGTAGGCGGGAGGCGGAGGCGGTAAGTAACTCTCCCCACCCCTTCCATGACGGGGAACGGACCGACATACTTTGGGCTAGGCGCATGGAGGGAAGCTGCAGGCGAAGATATTTCATACTTAACCATACTGTTGTGATAGACAAAATCCGGAAGTGGATCCTTAGGCTGACTGCCCGGCGGGAACAGTCGGGAGGCAGAACTCCCACTGGGCAACTGGAGCTTCACCTGGAAACCCGCGACTCCTCCAGAGGAGCTGTGAGAGCCCGGGTCGCAAGGTCTTAGGAGTCTTCGCCCTGGAAGTCCGAGGTCCCCCCAGGAGAAGCCCGTAGGGACCCGGACCGCTGGGACTTAGGCGAGGGTGAAGAAGCCCAGGAGTGAAGTACGGACCGGAGTCTAGGCAGATGGCAGGCAAGCAGGAATCGGAGTACGAACCGGGGTCAAGGCAGGCAGAAGACAAGCTGGAATCAGAGTCACGAACCGGGGTCAAGGCAGGCAGAAGACAAACTGGAATCGGAGTCACGAACCGGGATCAAGGCAGGCAGAAGACAAGCTGGAATCGGAGTCACGAACCGGGATCAAGGCAGGCAGAAGACAAGCTGGAATCGGAGTCACGAACCGGGGTCAAGGCAGGCAGAAGACAAGCTGGAATCCAAGTGCAGGCAACAGGAATCAGGAACCGGGTAGCAGCAAGGCAACTAGTACTTCAAGGAAGGAACCTCGTTGCAAGGCAATTCGAAAAGCCCCGGGTCCCGGTTTAAATCCCTACCCGGCGTCTGACATCACGGGGGGCGTGTCAGCACATCCGGGTGCTGACAGCAGAAAAACCCTCCCATCGCGCGCGCGCGTTCCCCCGAAGGGGAGGAGTCCCCCGCGACGGCCGGCGGCGTCTCCCACGAGGAGGAACTAGGCCCATGCTGCCCGCACGAGCTCCGAGCCCGCGGACCGCGGCCCAGACCCGGGACCTGGAGGGAAGGTAAGGGCTCGGACGCCCCCGTGGCGGCCGCGACCGCAACAGTACCCCCTCCCTTACGCCCTCTCCGCCGAGGGCCAAGTTTCCCAGGATTGTCCAAATGGAACTGAGTTAGCAGTGATTTGTCCAAGATGTTCCGAGCTGGTTCCCACGAGTCCTCCTCGGGACCGCACCCCTCCCATGCCAGCAGGTACTCCCAGCGACGGGCGTGGAAGCGGACGTCCAGAACCTCCCGTACTTGATACGTATTCTCACCTGAAGAAGCAGAAGAAAGTGCATCCGAGGAGGGGTGATGGAAGCGTGAAAAAACCACCGGTTTCAGCAAGGAGACGTGAAAAACGTTATGTATGCGCAGGGTAGTGGGAAGACGAAGTCTATAAGATACCGCTCCTATACGTTCCGCAACTTGGAAAGGACCGCAGTAACGGGGAACCAATTTGCGAGAACGATTGGGTAGGTGAAGATTCCGGGTGCTGAGCCAAACCTTGGTGCCTGGCAGGAAGACTGGTGCAGGACGTCGGTGGCGATTAGCAAACTGCTGAGACTTCTTCGCTGCGCTGGTTAGTCTGTGCTGAATACTCCTCCAGAGACGATGCACTTGACTTGCTGTGGTTAGTGCAGCAGGGGAAGGAACGGAAACAGGTACTGGTATTGGGGGCCGCGGGTGGCGACCAAACACAATCTGAAAAGGCGTTCGTCCCGTGATGGCATGGGTGTGGTTGTTGTAGGCGAACTCAGCCCAAGGCAGAAGAGAAACCCAGTTAGTCCCCTTCTCAGAAACAAAACTTCGGAGGAAAGTCTTAAGAGTACGATTAGTGCGCTCCGTTTGACCATTGGTCTGTGGGTGGAAAGCCGTAGACAAATTCAGCTGTACCCCAAATTTCTTACAAAGGGCACGCCAGAAACGGGCCGTAAACTGTGGTCCTCTGTCAGATACGATACTCTGAGGTAGTCCATGAGCCCGGAAGATGTGTTGAGTAAACAAAAGCGCGAGCTCAGGTGCAGAGGGTAGTTTAGGCAGAGGCACCAAATGGATCATTTTAGAGAAACGGTCTACGGTTACCCAAATGACCGTATTACCTTCTGAGGATGGCAGATCCACCACAAAATCCGTGGCAATGTGGGACCACGGTTCCGCGGGAATAGGTAGTGGGTGCAGCAGGCCCCAGGACCGGCCATTCAAGGGTTTTTGCCGAGCACATACTGGACACGAATCCACATACAACCGTACATCCTGACGGATTTGAGGCCACCAGTAATAGCGATTTAGTAGATCGAGAGTCCTCGCTCTGCCTGCATGACCTCCTGAAAGGGAATCGTGGGCCCAGGCTAACGCCTTTCTTCGGTCCCTGCGGGAAACCACAACTCGACCTAGAGTAGAAACAGTGGAATTGGCCACCTGGATCTTAGCCGGGTCAATGATGTGTTGGGGACAATTTTCCTTTTCCTCCTGAATTTCATAACGGGAGAGTGCATCTGCCCGAACATTCTTCGCGGCTGGCCGATATTTTAATATGAAATCAAAACGGTTAAAGAAGAGTGACCAACGTGCTTGTCTGGGATTCAATCGTTGGGCCTGGTTTAAGAACTCCAGATTCCTATGATCAGTGTAAATCGTGACCGGATGGAGAGAACCCTCCAACCACTGTCTCCATTCTTCCAGTGCAAGTTTGACGGCCAGCAACTCCTTATCTCCTATGCCGTAATTACACTCAGCTGAAGAAAACTTTCTGGAGAAATAGGAGCAGGGTAGGAGATGTCCGGTAGTAGAAACTTGCGAAAGGACCGCTCCCACCGCAATATTCGAAGCGTCTACTTCAACAAAGAATGGCCGAGTGGGATCCGGGTGACGTAGACAAGTATCCTGGAGAAACGCCTTCTTTAACTGATCAAAAGCCTCGCAAGCTTCTTCAGGCCATAGACGGGTGTTAGCCCCCTTCCGAGTCAAAGCAGTTAAAGGTGCCACCAAAAGAGAGTACTGGGGAATGAAGTGTCTATAGAAGTTAGCAAACCCCAAAAACCGCTGCAACGCTTTAAGCCCTTCAGGGCGGGGCCACTTCTTGATGGCGGACACCTTGCTGGGATCCATCCGGAAACCGGTAGAGGACACTATATACCCTAAGAAGGGTAACGACTCCCGCTCAAAGAGACATTTCTCAAATTTCGCATACAGGTGATGGTCCCGTAGGATCTGGAGGACTTGTCTCACATGTTGTCGATGGGAGGAAAGGTCTGGAGAATGTATTAGCACGTCGTCCAAATAGACTATTACACAGGAATGTAGTAACTCTCGTAGAATCTCGTTCATTAAGTGCTGGAAGACGGCAGGGGCATTACACAGCCCAAAGGGCATTACTAAGTATTCGTAATGGCCGTCCCGGGTATTGAACGCCGTCTTCCATTCATCCCCGGGACGGATCCGGACCAAGTTGTATGCACCGCGCAGATCCAATTTGGTGAAAACTTGAGCCCCCTGGAGTCTGTCCAACAACTCTGGGATAAGAGGCAGCGGGTAGCGATTCTTCTTGGTGATGGCGTTGAGCCCACGGTAGTCTATGCACGGCCGTAAGGCTCCGTCCTTCTTTGCAACAAAAAAGAAACCAGCTCCTGCGGGAGACTTTGAAGGGCGGATGAAGCCCTTCGCCAGATTTTCGGTAATGTATTCCGACATAGCCCGAGTCTCAGGCTGAGACAAAGGGTATATGCGTCCCCGAGGAGGAGTAGAACCCGGGAGCAGTTCAATAGCACAGTCAAAAGGTCGGTGGTGTGGTAACAGTTCCGCTTTCTCTTTGGAGAAGACATCCATAAAATCCGCGTACGGGGCCGGTAACTCCAGTTCGATGAGTGCCAATGGAATCCGGTGGACTTTCTTAGCTTGGAGACAGGACTGGAAATAGTCGGGGCTCCACTGGGTGATCTGAAAGTCCTTCCACCGGATTACTGGAGAGTGCTTTTGGAGCCAGGGTAGACCAAGGACCATCGGATGTACAGCTTTCTCCAGAATCAGAAATGAAATTTCTTCGGTGTGCAATAACCCCGTCTGCAGAATAAGCGGGAAGGTCTCTGTGGAAATGCACCCAGATAGAGGAGTACCCTGAATAGAGGTTACCCTCAAGGCAGGAGTCCTAGTTCGTGTAGAAAGAGACAACTGTTGCACGAGCTCCTTAGAAATGAAGTTGCCTCCAGCCCCGGAGTCGACCAAGGCTTGCGTGGAAAAAGAACCACCCGGGTATTCCAAAGTTACTGGTATGGTACATGGAGGAGCAGTGCCAAGGCAGCCTAGGGGACACTCCTCCCTTACCTCTAGGCGCGGGAGTTTTCCGCTCGTTCCTTGCATTGCGCAAGGTAGTGACCCTTACCGCCACAGTACAGACACAACCTCAGGTCGCGGCGACGCTGCCTTTCCTCGGGCGACAAAGAAGAACGACCCAATTGCATGGGCTCCTCCGAAGAAGTTGCTGAAGAGGCGGTAGTACCTCGAGAGCCAGAATTCAGGGTCTTTGGTGCCACAGATGTCAGGCGTCGAAAAGGGCGAGCCTCTCTCGCCCTCTGCTGTAAACGCCGATCGATTCGACCCGCAAGGTCAATAAGAGAGTTGAGGTTTTCTGGCAGATCGCGAGCCGCTAGCTCATCCTTTATACGGCCTGCTAAGCCCTCCAGAAAAACGCCCCGTAGAGCTTCATCCTGCCAGCCTACCTCGTGGGCGAGTGTGCGGAAATCCAATGCATAGTCCGCAAGAGACCGTGTTCCTTGCCGAAGCTGGAGCAACTCAGTAGTAGCGGAAGCTTGTCGTGCTGGCTCATCAAAAGCCGCTTTAAACTCTTCAACAAAACGGTTCAAATCGCCCAGAGCCGGATCACTATTCTCCCACATGGGTGAAGCCCAGTTCAAGGCCCGTCCATCCAAAAGGGAAAAAATGTACGCCACCTTGGCGCCGTCAGTAGGGAACTGGTTAGGCAAAAGGGCAAAGCGCACGTAACATTGGTTTAAAAACCCTCGGCACGCCTTGGCATCCCCAGAGTAGCGGGATGGGGCTGGAAGCTGTGTCGGAGTCTGGAAGGTTACCAGCGGTACAGGAGCAGGTACCGGTACCTGTACAGGTGCGGGCGGCTCGACATCCATGCGAGCTGCCAACCGCTCTACAGTAGCGGCCAGAGAGTCCAAAACTTGTTGTTGCTGAACTAAGCGTTGGGCCAAACCCGGAATGGCCTGTAGCCCGGCGAGGTCTGCCGGATCCATGGCCTTGCAAACTGTTGTGATAGACAAAATCCGGAAGTGGATCCTTAGGCCGACTGCCCGGCGGGAACAGTCGGGAGGCAGAACTCCCACTGGGCAACTGGAGCTTCACCTGGAAACCCGCGACTCCTCCAGAGGAGCTGTGAGAGCCCGGGTCGCAAGGTCTTAGGAGTCTTCGCCCTGGAAGTCCGAGGTCCCCCCAGGAGAAGCCCGTAGGGACCCGGACCGCTGGGACTTAGGCGAGGGTGAAGAAGCCCAGGAGTGAAGTACGGACCGGAGTCTAGGCAGATGGCAGGCAAGCAGGAATCGGAGTACGAACCGGGGTCAAGGCAGGCAGAAGACAAGCTGGAATCAGAGTCACGAACCGGGGTCAAGGCAGGCAGAAGACAAACTGGAATCGGAGTCACGAACCGGGATCAAGGCAGGCAGAAGACAAGCTGGAATCGGAGTCACAAACCGGGATCAAGGCAGGCAGAAGACAAGCTGGAATCGGAGTCACGAACCGGGGTCAAGGCAGGCAGAAGACAAGCTGGAATCCAAGTGCAGGCAACAGGAATCAGGAACCGGGTAGCAGCAAGGCAACTAGTACTTCAAGGAAGGAACCTCGTTGCAAGGCAATTCGAAAAGCCCCGGGTCCCGGTTTAAATCCCTACCCGGCGTCTGACATCACGGGGGGCGTGTCAGCACATCCGGGTGCTGACAGCAGAAAAACCCTCCCGTCGCGCGCGCGCGTTCCCCCGAAGGGGAGGAGTCCCCCGCGACGGCCGGCGGCGTCTCCCACGAGGAGGAACTAGGCCCATGCTGCCCGCACGAGCTCCGAGCCCGCGGACCGCGGCCCAGACCCGGGACCTGGAGGGAAGGTAAGGGCTCGGACGCCCCCGTGGCGGCCGCGACCGCAACACATACTTTATCCCCGGGGAGGAAGGCTGGGGCTGGACGTCGTAGGCAGTCTGCGTACTTCTTAGCGATAATTGCAGTGCATTGCAGCTTCTGTCGGGTAGAGTTCCAGAGACTATGTAACTGTTGGGCCGTGAGTTGCACAGCTGGAGATGGTACTACCAACAGCAAGGGCAAGGGAGGTCGAAGATGTTCCCCATACACCATATAGAAAGGAGAACTGCCGGTGGCCGAGTGTTTGTGGTGGTTGTACGAGAACTCTGCCCAAGGAAGCAGAGCCACCCAATCATTCTGTAAATCACCCACGAAGGACCGGAGGAAGGTTTTCAACGTCTGGTTCGTGCGCTCCACTTGGCCGTTAGCTTGAGGGAGGAAAGCAGTCGTGAAATCTAGCTGGACCCCCAAACGTTTTACAAAGAGCCCTCCAATATATTGCCGTGAATTGCGAGCCCCGATCCGAGGCGATCTGTCGGGAGAGTCCATGAAGGCGAAAGATGTGGTGGGTAAACAGGTTCGCGAGTTCAGGTGCTGTAGGCAACTTAGCGAGGGGAACGAAGTGGGCCATCTTGGAGAACCTGTCAATCGTAATCCAGATCACCGTCTTTCATTCTGAAGAGGGCAGATCAACAATGAAGTCTGTGGACAAGTGGGTCCATGGCTCGGTGGGGATAGGCAGTAGCTGAAGAAGACCCCAGTGGTGGCTGGTATGAGTCTTCTGTTGAGCACAGGTCAGGCAGGAGCTGACATAGAGCTAGACGTCCTTCTTAAATTGGGGCCACCAGTAGAACTCGGAAAGTAATTCCTGGGTTCCAGCTACCCCTGGGTGACCTGCGGTCAGGGAGTCATGGGCCCAAGACAGTAATTTCTTCTGGAGGCGAACCGGTACTACCGTCTTCTCCATAGGAACCACATCGGATGCCGCGAGAAGCACCTTGGCCGGGTCGAGTATGTATTGTGGCGGATTAGGGGTATCCTCCGTCTCCGCCGTACGGGACAGGGCGTCCGCCCAGATGTTCTTGGATGCTGGCCTGTAGCGGAGGAGAAAATTGAAGCGGCTAAAAAAGAGGGACCACCGAGCCTGTCAGGGGTTGTGGCGCTGGGCGCAGCAAAGACATTCCAGATTCTTGTGATCCGTACAAACGATCACTGGATGTTGGGCTCCCTCCAACCATTGGCGCCATTCCTCGAAGGCCATTTTGATGGCCAGAAGTTCCTTGTCTCCTATGCCATAATTTTTTTCTGCGGGTAGAATTTCCGGGAAAAGTAGGAACATGGCAGGGATCTACTGCTGCTGGATATTTGACTCAAGAAGGCTCCAACCGCCATATCGGAAGCGTCAACTTCCACAATGAACTGATGTTGGGGATCCGGGTGATGGAGACATGTGTCCCAAAGGAAGGCTGTCTTCAGTTCTTGGAAAGCTCGTAGCGCAGCTGTACGCCAGTTTCTAGCGTCGGCCCCCTTCTTGGTGAGGGCCGTAAGCGGAGCCACCATCCTGGAGTAGTGGGGTAGAAATTGTCGGTAGAAATTGGCAAAGCCCAGGAAGCGTTGAAGCGCCTTGACCTGCACAGGTTGAGGCCAATCCTTGATGGCCATTACTTTTTCAGGGTCCATATGGAAACCCGTGGAGGACACAATATACCCGAGAAAGGGAAGGGACTCTTGCTCAAATTGGCACTTCTCCATCTTGGCAAAGAGCCGGTTATCCCGAAGTTTCTGCAACACCCTGCAGACATCTCTGCGGTGCGAATCCAGGTCCTTCGAGTATATCAGCACATCGTCCAGGTAAATGATGACCGAAGTGTGTAACATATCCCTCAATACCTCATTCATGAAATTCTGAAAAACCGCGGGAGCATTGCAGAGGCCAAAGAGCATGACCAGGTATTCGTTGTGGCCATCCCTCATGTTGAACGCGGTCTTCCACTCGTCACCTGGTCGAATCCTCACCAGGTTGTACGCCCCATGGAGATCCAACTTCGTGAACACCTTGGCTCCTTGTAGTTGATCCAGTAGCTCCAGGATCAATGGTAGTGGGTATCGGTCACGTCGTGTAATATTGTTCAGACCGCGATAATCTATACAGGATCAGAGAGACCCATCCTTCTTTGCTACGAAGAAGAACCCGGCTCCAGCCGGGGAGTTAGATGGCCTAATGAACCCTCGGTCCAGGTTCTCCTGGATATATGCGGACATGGCCCGTGTCTCTGGGAGCGACAACAGGTATACCCGTCCTCGTGGCGACATGATACCCGGGATCAAGTTGATGGCACAGTCAAAGGGTCGGTGCTCTGAAAGGAGCTCAGCCTTCTCTTTCGAGAAGACATCTATGTAGTCTTGATATTGTAGTGGCAGCGCCAGAGGAGCGGTCAGGAGAGGTATCGAAGGTCAAGGAACAGCGGTCAAACAGGTGTCAAAGCAAGATGAACCCTAGGACGCAACCTGGAGATTATCCCAATGGATTACCGGGGAGTGCTTCCGCAGCCAGGGTAGCCCCAAAATGACCGGATGCATGGACTTTGCCAAGATGAGGAACGAGATTTCCTCCACATGCAGGAAACCCGTTCGTAGCGTGAGGGGCTTGGTACAGGTAGAAATAGTCCCTGGAAGGGAGGTCCCATGAATGGACCCCAATCTGAAGTTGTTGGACTAAATCCCCGAGGATAAATTTTCCCCCGGCTCCAGAGTCAATCAGGACTAGTGTATCAAAGTTCCCTTCGGGACGGAGTATGGTCACTGGAACAGTACACGGGGAGGCAGAAGTGGTGTTACCTAGGGTTAGCTCCCCAACTATCCCTAGGTCCGGGCGTTTCCCGGACACTCACCACACCGAGCCAGGAAGTGTCCCTTGCCACCACAATATAGGCACAGACCCTGGACATGACGTCTTCTTCTTTCCTCTTGAGAAATTGGGCCCCGGCCCAACTGCATGGGTTCTGCATCTTGATTTCCCAGAGAGGCAGAAGTGGAGGGCACTGGTCGGGAAGGTGTGGTTCCAGAGCTCCCGGGTCTCTGAGCGGACCTCCCCTCCCGGAACCGGCGTTGGATATGGCGGTCCACGCGACCCGCCAAATTGATGAGAACATTCAAGTTGTCCGGGAGATCCCTGGCCGCCAGCTCATCTTGGAGCCTTGAGGAGAGACATTCCAGGAATATGCCGTGAAGGCTGTCATTCCCCCAGTTCAACTCAGCTGCAAGTGTCAGGAATTCTACTGCACACTCGAAAAGAAGCCAGTTACCCTGGCATAGCTGAAGTAATTCTGAGGCGCCCGTAGGCCCGCGGGAGGGCTCATCGAAGATCTGTCAGAAGGTGGCGACAAATTGCACCAGGTGGGCGGAATGGTGCCAGGTTCTTGTGGCCTGGTTTTGGCCTCTGTTGGAAACAGGATGCTGGGCTTGACCCAGCATGGCAATTTCTTATGTTCTTAACTAAAGTGTGTCTGTCTCCATACTCAAGCCTAGCCGGTGGTCCCTCTCGGGATATCCTCCCAGGGCCGTGGTCATCTGCCACTGGCCCAGGGACCCACCTACAACTATATCAGATTCATTACAGATTGCTACTCCTTAGCAAGACGATATCTGAGACACTACAAGATTGCTGACTCCTCCTCCTTTAGGAGCCATTACATCATATTGCTACTCACATCTCTATCACAGAGCTTTCCTAACAGATTGCTCCTCCCATCAGATAGCGAAACCTAACAGAAATCCAACAGATTGTTAACTCCTAGCTTGTCAACGAAGCTCACTCATAACAGGTAAGGAACCTTGATAGAACACTCACACAATGGTCTCATAGAAGCCCAGGAGCTGGAATAAATAGGCACTCAAGAAGCGAGTACCTGGTTCTAGGGAAAGCTCTGAGAGAGCGATGGTAACTCACTGATGAAGTTGGCAGTGACGACTTCCAGGCAGAAGAGAATACAGAGCAAGTCTGGGAACAAGGACCCTCGAGGGAGAGCGAGGCCCCCGAGGAGCGGGTACCCCTGGTAAGTCCGAGGAGGCAGAGTAGCTTGGAATCCGAAGCAAGTCCTTTCCATTCCATTCCATTCCTTGCTAACTCGATGTGTTAGCAAATTCTTATATATATCCATCACGGGTGACGTCATCTCAGGGGGACACCCCTGAGGTTTGCGCCATCGCCGGTAATTATGTCGGGGCCGCGCTGAGTGTGCGCCCCTAGGCCTCCAGGAAACATAGCGGGTTGCAGCATCTAGCCGGTCTGGGAACGCCGGAGGACTTCGGCAGAAGGACGCCGCGACAGCCAATCTTCCCGCGGTCGAGGAGGGAGTCGCCAAAGAGGTAAGGAGGGCGGAAACAGGGTGTCGGGAACTGACGGACACAACAATGAGTGAGTAATGCATATTTTAAAAGCAGCAAATTACGTGCATATATACACATACTAGAGTAAAAAAAATAGGGGTGGATTTGGGGCAAGTCAGGGGTAATCTGGAGTGGGGTCAAAATTTACATGTGTAAATCCGTATTTTAAATCCAGCAGCTATAGCTCGCGGTGGGCTGTTAGCTGCACATGTTTACTGCTCTTGATGAGGTGTAAGTCTGCATAAATCTCTGTTTAGACCTAAAATGATTAGGTGAGGGGTCTGGGTCAACTGGGGGGATTGGAGGCTAAAGAACCAGAGGGGTCTGGATGACTTCAAGATGGACTGGGAAAACTGGTGGACTAATTGGTAAAACCAGGAATGTCCTTCACGCGAGCATGTTTTAAACTCCATTTACCTGCGCATGTTAACGCTAACAAAATCTTAAGGAAGATGTGCAAAATATGTTTGCTTGACTAATTGCTTAAAATTAGGAGCATACATACACCCTGTATGCATATTTTAAATCATACGCACGCAACTGCATGAACAATTTGAAATTCCAGCGCATGAATGCTCGTACACTTGTTTCAAAGTTAGCATCCCTGAAGACTGGAGGGTGGCCAATGTAACCCCAATATTTAAAAAAGGCTCCAGGGGCAATCCGGGTAACTATAGACCAGTGAGCCTGACTTCAGTCCTGGAAAAAATAGTGGAAACTATTCTCAAGAACAAAGTTGTAGAGCACAGGGGCGGATTTGCCTATCGGGGGATCGGGCTTCCCCCGGTGGGTCAGTCTAGCTGGTCACGTGGTCTCAACCACGTGGCTAATGGTCTCTTGCAGCCTGCAGTATCTTCCTCAGCCCTGCCTGACCTCCATCAAGGTAGGTGGCGGGCGACTGCGAGGCTGCAAAAAATGTTTAGTCCCGATTCCCGACACAGGTGGTAGCTGCAGGACCTAGGCCAGCGATTCTCAACCGGTATGTCGCATGCTACGCATGGCTGAAGAAAAGAAGACTGTGGCTGCCAGCCGCCCCCGGAGACCAGGCTGGCGGAGGCCAAAGAAATGAAGATCAAGGTCGGCAGGGCCGAAGAAAAGAAGATGGGCGCCGCGCAGCCAGCCATTGCCGAAGAAATGAAAATCGAGGCCGGTGGGGCTGAAGAAAAGAAGATGGGTGCTGCACAGCCAGCCACCACTGGAGACCAAGCCGGCGGGGGCCAAAAAATGAAAATCGAGGCCGGCGGGGCCAAAGAAAAGAAGATGGGCGCTGCGCAGCCAGCCACCGCCGGAGACCAAGCAGCGGAGGCCGAAGAAATGAAAATCGAGGCTGGCTGGGGCCGAAGAAATGAAAATCGAGGCCGGCAGGGCTGAAGAAATTAAAATTGAGGCCGGCGGGGCCGAAGAAAAGAAAATGGGCACCGCGCAGCCAGCCACCGCCAGAGACCAAGCTGGCGGGGGCCGAGGAAATGAACACCAGCGCTGCTAACCGCCGCCGGAGACGAGCTGTTCAGCTGGGGGCCTTTGTATGATGTATTTGAGATCGGAAGGGTGCTTCTGTGTGTGTGAGTATGTGAGAAAGGAATGGTGTTTCTGTGTGTTATGTGAGAAAGGAATGGTGCTTCTGTGTGTGTGTGTGTGTATGTGAGAAAGGAATGGTGCTTCTGTGTGGTTGTATGTGTGTTTATGTGAGAAAGGGATGGTGCTTCTGTGTGTGTGTATGTGAGAAAGGAATGGTGCTTCTATGTGTGTGTGTTTATGTGAGAAAGGAATGGTGCTTCTGTGTGTGTGTTTATGTGAGAAAGGAATGGTGCTTCTGTGTGTGTGTGCATATGTGAGAAAGGAATGGTGCTTCTGTGTGTGTGTGTGTGTGTGTGTGTGAGAAAGGAATGGTGCTTCTGTATGTGTATGTGAGAAAGGAATGGTGCTTCTGTGTGTGTGTGTATGTATGTGAGAAAGGAATGGTGCTTTTGTGTGTGTGTGTGTGTGTGTATGTGATAAAGGAATGGTGCTTCTGTGTGTGGCAGGGAAGGTGCTTCAGTGAGAGTGTAATGTGTATGTGAGAAAGGAATGGTGCTTCTGTGTGTGAGGCAGGGAGGGTGCTTGTGTGTATCAATGTGTGTGTGCGAGAGAGAGAGATGGAGCATGTTTTTGGCTGGCTTGTGGCTGTGAGAGAGAGAGGGCATGTGTGTGTGTTTGAGCCTGTTTGTAAGTGAGATAGAACATGTGTGTGATTGAAAGCTTGTGTGTGTAAGTGAAATAGAGAGAGCATGTGTGTGATTGAAATCCTGTGTCTAAGTAAGAGAGAGTGAGAGCACTGTGTGATTGAGAGAGACTGGCCAGAGAGGTGACGTGTGTATGTGTGTGAGAGACTGATCATGAAGATGACTGGTATGTGTGTGCTTGTGTGTGAGAAAGACTGGTTGGGGAGATGATTGGTGTGTGAGAGACAGAAACTGGTCTTGAGGGTGTGACTGGTGTGTGTGTGTGTGTGTGTATGTGTGTGTGTGTGTGTGAGAGAGAGAGAGAGAGAAAAGACTGGTTGTGGTCCCTAAGGAAGAGGACCGTGAGGGCAGTTTCAGCAGCTACTGCTGTTTCTGATGTGGCCTGCAAAGGAAAGGAGTAGGAGAACTGCTGGAGAGGGTAAGTAAAGGTGGCTTTTTAAGTTCATTTTTCTTGATTGACTACCATTTTAATTATTGGGTAGTATGTAATGTGTCTGCTGTTTGAAATATTTTATTGGTGTTTGGTAAAGTTTTCAAAATTTGCATGAGTCTTTAATTATTGGATATTCTATTCATCAGTTGTTTTGAAATTATTTTATTAGTATGATTTTATAATTATGATTCATGATTTATATATCTTGATTTTATTGATTGTTTCATGAGGAATGGTGACATTTTTGTTTTTCCATTGTTGCACTATATAGAGTCTGGTGTGAAAAGTTTTACAGTTTTGTTTTTGTCTGCACATTTCTATTTATACTTTATATGGCTTTATTCTGTATTTGGTGAGAGTTTGTGTTCTGCATGCAAAGACTGAGATGAAGCATTCTTTTAACGTGGTTTCTCTGTAGGGATCTGTAGTAACTTGGCCTCTTCTGTTTTCCTGATAGAAGGTGTATTGATATTTTAGATTCTGGTGTAATATTTGTGGTATTCTTTTTCATAGGTAGGGTTGTTATTCGTTGAGTTTTGGCAGATAGTACTGTGTTGCTACGGGAGGACCATGCCAAAATATATCACAATAGGTATGATGCCATATGAATTCCAAGATACAAAGTTTTCTTGTTGGCATCACAACAGTGAATGAAATTATCACAACAACGTGTATATTAATTTTACCTCAGAATGTCACTTGTTCTGACTCTGGGATTAAGCCCGTCAGTTCAAGCTGCTGGTGACTGTGGAACAGTGTATTGTTGTACTGCCACCTGCTCTTCTACTGAAAATAGTAAATGTTCTCAAACTAATAGGATTCTTGTTGAATGAAAGTACTTACTGAAATATTTTATAAATGATGATATATGTGGGCGCGGCCCATGGATTTTATAACATGTGCGTGCCGGGTAGCTTTTTTTATGTTTTAAGGGGTGTGTACATATATATGTAAATTATATATGTAAATTATATTGTATATGTAATTGGGTACCCATGGGCCAGTATGGAGAAAAATCCCCCGGGCCACAATCCGCCCCTGGTCGAGCATATAGAAAGACATGGTTTAATGGAACACAGTCAACATGGATGTATCAAAGGGAAGTCTTGCCTAACAAATCTGCTTCATTTTTTTGAAGGGGTTAATAAACATATGGATAAAGATGAACCAGTAGATGTAGTGTATTTGGATTTTCAGAAGGCGTTTGACAAAGTCCATCATGAGAGGCTTCTAAGAAAACTAAAATGACATGGGATAGGAGGCGGTCTTTCGTGGATTACAAACTGGTTAAAAGACAGGAAACAGAAAGTAGGATTAAATGGTCAATTTTCTCAGTGGAAAAGGGTAAACAGTGGAGTGCCTCAGGGGCTTTTCAATATATATATAAATGATCTGAAAAGGAATACGAGGAATGAGGTTATCAAATTTGTGGATGATACAAAATTATTCAGAGTAGTTAAATCACAAGTGGATTGTGATACATTACAGGAGGACCTTGCAAGACTGGAAGATTGGGCATCCAAATGGCAGATGAAATTTAATGTGGACAAGTGCAAGGTGTTGCATATAGGGAAAAATAACCCTTGCTGTAGTTACACGATGTTAGGTTCCATATTAGGAGCTACCACCCAGGAAAAAGATCTAGGCATCATAGTGGATAATACTTTAAAATTGTCGGCTCAGTGTGCTGCAGCAGTCAAAAAAGCAAACAGAATGTTAGGAATTATTAGGAAGGGAATGGTTAATAGAACGGAAAATGTCATAATGCCTCTATATCGCTCCATGGTGAGACCGCACCTTGAATTTTGTGTAGAATTCTGATCGCCGCATCTCAAAAAAGATATAGTTGCGTTGGAGAAGGTACAGAGAAGGGCAACCAAAATGATAAAGGGGATGGAACAGCTCCCCTATGAGGAAAGGCTGAAGAGGTTAGGGCTGTTCAGCTTGGAGAAGAGATGGCTGGGGGGGGGGGGGGGTATGATAGAGGTCTGTAAGATCATGAGATGTCTTGAACAAGTAGATGTGAATCGGTTATTTACACTTTTGAAAAATAGAAGGACTAGGGGGCATTCCATGAAGTTAGCAAGTAGCACATTTAAGACTAATCAGAGAAAATTCTTTTTCACTAAACGCACAATAAAGCTCTGGAATTTGTTGCCAGAGGATGTGATTAGTGCAGTTAGTGTAGCTGGGATCAAAAAAGGTTTGGATAAGTTCTTAGAAGTTTTCTTAGCGAATAGCCACTGCTATTAATTGCATCAGTAGCATGGGTTCTTCTTAGTGTTTGGATAATTGCCAGGTTCTTGTGGCCTGGTTTGGCCTCTGTTGGAAACCGGATGCTGGGCTTGATGGACCCTTAGTCTGACCCAGCATGGCAAGTTCTTATGTTCTTATGTTCTTGTCCCTGTAATCCAGGTTGTCTCAACCAGAGGCAGTTCTATCATGAGGCAGGATGAGGTGGTGGCCTCAGGCAGCAAAAAGTGCCCCTCCAAAACAGCTGCCTCACCCTGCCTTCAAAGACAACCTGCAGCGCCTGTCAATGACATCCCATGGGGAGGTGGGAACCCCATGGTTAGGAAACAAAGAACAGTGGCAGGACAGTTTTAGTGACACTACTGCAGGGTAACCACCCCCTGCGGATGGACGAAAAGAAAAGCGGGCGGATTTGGTGGCTTACCCTTGGGATTCCCATCCCCCGGGGGCAAGAAATAAAGGGCCAGGCAGTGCAGTTTTAGTGATATGCCTGTGGGGATCCCACCCCCTGTGGGCAGAAGAAAAGAAAAGCGACAGCAGTCTTGGTGGCCTGCCCGCAGGGTTCCCCCCCCCCCCCCCCCCCCGGCAGGCAGGACGAAGACATGAGGACAGGCAAGACAAGAAAAGAAGAAGGTGAGTACATGAGAAAGAACTTCACCCTCTTCCATCAACTTAGCTCTCCTTCCATCTTACTGGTCGATTTTAAAAGCCCTACACATGCCAAACCTGGGAGATATGCACCTGACTTGGCCTGGCGCAGTTCACGTGGATTTTAATAACCGAGCAAGTACGCGCACAAAAAATTGTTTCAGAAAAAGAGGTGGGGCATGGGCGTGGTCTGGGCGTGCATGAGCGAGACATAGGTGGGCCAGGTCTGTATCATGAAGTCTGCGCGTAAGTCTTTATGTGCACAAGAACATAGCAGGGTCCCCTACTGCACAACTTTACTTCTGCTATGGACAGCATGTAAGTTGTGAAATTAAAAAAAAAAAAAGGGTAGTTAGTGGGGTTTTAATGGTTGGAGCTAATAGGGTAAAAGGGAGATGAGTTAGCTGGGGGGTAGGAAATCCTCTCCTTTGCTGGGGAAAACTCGGAACAAATTGGGAAGAGAGGTAATTGTGTCGGTGCGCGTCTAGTAAAATTCCCTCCCCATTTACGTGAGTGAGGCAGCATTTGCATGCAAGTGTGAGCGTCAACATGAAATTGTGTGCGCATGAATACGCAAATAGCCAGTTTTAAAACACATGCATGTATAAGTGCGTTTGTCTTAAAATCACCGCATCCATGTGTGCGAGCCAGCAAACGCGCATATACGTATGCCCGCGTGCAAGTCTTAAAATCTACTTTTTAGTGAGAAGTGAAAGGAAGGTGAGCGTGAGTGATTAAGAACAACCCCTTCCCTTCCTAGAGGGAAGGCGGGGGGCTGAACTGACTGAAGGGGAAGTTTCACTCATCCTCCTCTCCCCTCCTCTTCACAGAGCTCTGCTCTCCTTCCCTTCATTTCTCACTAAGAAGGGAGGGAGGGGAGGAAGGGAGAGAATGAGCAGGAGGAGAAGGGAGTGGAGTTGGGTGGGAAAGGAATGGATAGTAAGAAGGGAGAAGGTGTGAGGGGAAAGGAAAGGAGTAGATGTGAGTGAGGGGAGTGGCGAGGAAGGGGAGGGAATAGGTGAGAGTGAGAGGAGGAGAGGGGAGTGGAAGGGAGGATAAGTGTGAGGAGAAAGAAGAGAGGAGGAGTAGTGAGGGAGACAGGGGTAGGGAGGATGTATAGGAGAGAGAAGGGAGAGGGCAAGAAAGGAGGTAGTGAAAAGGGAAAGGAAGAAGGGGAAGGGAGGATGTGAGTGAGAAGAGGGAGGAGGGGAAGGAAGAAGGTGTGGGTGGGAAGAGGGAGGAGAAGAGGGAGGAGGGGAAGGGAGAAGAGGGAGGAGGGGAAGGGAGAAGGTGAGTGTGGGAAGAGGGAGGAGGGGAAGGGAGAAGGTGTGGGTGGGAAGAGGGAGGAGAAGGGAGGATGTGTGGGAGAGGGAAGAGGAATTAGGGAAGTGAGGATGTGTGAAGGAAGGGAGAGGAAGGAAGAGGTGAGGGGAGATGGAGGGGAAAGGAGGAGGTGTTTGTTTTGATGTTAATTATTTGTATCATGCACTAAACTGAAAATTGATTGTGTATGTCTTGTAAACCGCCTAGAAATGTTGGTGGATGGTATATAAATAAAATAAATAAATAAGTGTGGGGGCGGCAAGGGGGAGAGGGAGGGGAAGAGAGGAGATGTAGGACAGGGGAAGGGAAGAGGTGTGGGGAGGGGAGAGGTAGGATATGTGAGTGAGGAAGGGAAAAGTAGGGGGGAAACCAAGCAAAAGGGAAGAAGTATGGGAGAGGAAAGGGGGAAAGGGAGGAGAAGGGAGGTAGTGTAAGGGAAGGAGCTGAGAGGGGAGGGAAAGACAGGGAAGGGGGTTGAGTGAGAGGGAAGGGAGATGAGTGAAAGAGATATGGAGGCTGCTGCAGCATGTGTATTAGAGGGAGAGAAAAGTGTACATGTGAGCATGTGAGGAAATGTGAGCAACCTGTATGTGTGGGAGAGCGAATGGGAGAGAGTGAGTGTATATGGGAATGTGAGTATGTACATGAATGAGAGAGAGTGTGTGTGTGTATATCTGTGTGTGGCAGAGTGTGCATGTGTCGGACAGCTTGTTTGTATATGTGTACGTGGCAGAGCAGGCATGTAGAGAAGAGCTTGTGTATATGTGTATGTGTGTGTGTGTGTTTATGTGTGTTTGAAAGAGAAAGAAGAAAGTTTGTGTGGAAGAACCTTCCCTCCCCACCCCATCAGCTAATCTATGAAAATATCTGGGTATCTGGAAATCAAAAGTTCCCATGTATGGAGAGCGGTTGATTTTTTATCCTTCTTAGTTTTAATCATTGGGTATTATTTGATGTATCTGCTGTTTTTCAATATTTTTTAGCGTTTGGAACATTTTTAAAAATGTTTACGCATTTTTAATTATTGGATATCATTCTGTTTGTCAGCTATTTTGAAATATTCTTTTTAATAGTATGGTTTTACTATTATTGATATTGTATGAAGAATGGTGATGTTTCTGTTTTTCCATTGTTGAGCTGCATGCAGAGTTTAGTGTTGTGATTTCCTGTTCAGTTTTGTCTGCACATTTTAAATTTGTACTTCTTGAACTCTTTATTCTGTATTTGGTGAGGGACTGTCTGTGTTCTGCATATTTGATTTCACTTGAGGTATTCTGGTAGCATGTAGTTTATGTGTAAGATTCTATAGAAAATAGGCTTGTTCTGTTTTCCTAATCGGAGCAGTATTGGTGTTTTAGGGCCTGGTGTAATGTTTACAGGGTTGTCAGGGCCAATGGAAAAGTATTTGGCACCCTAGGTGAACTTTTGGTCATGCATCCCCCTTCCCCAATTTACCTCCAGCACAGCGCTTCCTCCTATTGGCAGCAGTAACTCCAGCTCAGCGCTCACATCTTTAAAAGACAGTGTCGGGCACCATTTTGGGTCTCATGTTGGTAGGATTTTGCCACTCCAAAACGTTTGGGGTTCTAGGCAACCGCCTAGTTTGCCTAATGGAAGGACTGGTCCTGAATTTTGCCTTTTCAGAGGTAGGGCTGTTACTATTTGAGTGCTTGCAGTTAGTGTTGTTTGGGTACAGGAGGTTTACTCATGACTTTGAGCGCCAAGCCGACACCCAACACGCATTGCAATAGGCCTAATACCATATGGGTTCCAAGTGTCTTTTTTGCCTTTTAGCAGGGTTTTCTGGTTGTCATACAATATGTTTATTATATTTACATTCACTGTTGTGAGCGATATTTTTACCTCAGAAAACTGTATTTTGAATGTCCTTTTTCATGTAAAATCTATTATACAGTAGATGCATAATTTTTACTTGTATGCAAGGTGAGTTGGGGGAGGAGGCCGGGATTGGGACTGGGGTGGCGGGCAAGGCTGAAGGTTTGCCTAGGGTGCTTTATACTCATGCACCAGCTCTGCAGAAGGAGATAACCTGCACAAACCAAAAAATAATAAACAAAAAAAACAAAAATTTGCTGGGCAGACTGAATGGACCACTTGGGTCTTTTCCTGCCATTTACCACACACACACACACACACACACACACACACACACACACACACACACACACATGTTTTATACCACTATTTATAAAAGAAATTGAGTGTGCCCCAGAGCTCATACTAGAAGATCTATTTACCTTCCAGTGATGGAAAGTGGTGCTTGGAGCAGGGTCAGTCTTACTGTACTATGGGGAAATTTTCTGCAAGCTGTCAAAAAAGGGTGGAGGGAGGAGGGGGTTTAAGGGTCTGTTTATGATAGTGACATGCTTTTGAGGTGGGCTTTGTTGAAGCGCTGCATTAACTATGTTTATGGGAGTGGGGATCACATAAATGATTTCCCACCACTGTGAGTATTTCATTTTTTAACAAGCTCAGTGTGTCTACTGGCAAGTATCAAACATCACTTAACATCCATCATCATTTTTTTCTCCCCTTAATTTCGCTTGTAAAATGACACACTGCACTACATTTGCACCTGGTGCATTATCGCCGGCTCCTACACATCTTTCTGTCTTTGTTGTAGATATTTTCAGGTTTGTTGACTTCCTGTCTTCTGCAAGGGCTGGATTAATTTTGCCAGTTGAAAGTATTTGGGCACCAAAGTACTATCCAAACAGGAAAGCTGTTTCATGCGGACGATTTTCACTGTGTCTGTTGGCATATTATTTAGTGGGAAGTAAATACTGATTTATTCAAGACCAAAACATCCCACTTGCTCTCTGAAGTTTTATTGTATTTTGTTCAATATAGATTGTTATATTGTATGTTGATTTTATTATGTATGTTATGCTGTAATCTGCACATCAAGACATTTGGATATTCAGAACAAAAATGCAATAAAAGGTAGATTTGAAAAGGGCCGCATGCCCGTGCGCCCACAAATGCGCGTTATCTCGCTGTGCAGAAAAATATGTGCTATTTTATAACCTATGGGGCAGATTTTAAAACCCCTACGCGCGCCGAGCCTATTTTGCATAGGCCCGGCGATGTGCGCAAGCCCCGGGGTGCACGTATGTCCCGGGGCTTGAAAAAAGGGGCGGGGCGTGGGTTGTCCGAGTCATGGCAGGGGCGGGGGCGTGGCCAGAGGCCTCCGTAGGGCCTCTAGGCCGGGAGATCATGCGCCGGCGCTTGGTCGGTGTGCGCAACCTATGCCTGCCCAGAGGCAAGCGCAACTTGCAAAACAAAGGTATGGGGGGGTTTAGGTAGGGCTGGGGGGCGGGTTAGGTAGGGGAAGGTGGGGGGTCGGAAGGAAAGTTCCCTCCGAGGCCGCTCCGATTTCGGAGCGGCCTCGGAGGGAACAGGGAAAGCCATTGGGGCTTCCCTAGGGCTCGGCGCGCGCAAGGTACACAAGTGTGCACCCCCTTGTTTGCGCCGACCCCGGATTTTATAACATGTGCGTGGCTGCATGCGCATGTTATAAAATTGGGCGTAGATTTGTGCGTGCTGGGTTGCGCGCACAAATCTATGCCCGCGTGTAGGTATTAAAATCTGCCCCATGTGTGCATGTCTGGAGCTGTAAGTACATACATATATGTGCCACTTTGCTACTGCTCCTTGTTAGGCGCAGGAGTCTGGTGAACATTGCAGGAGAGAGAGAGAGAGAGCCTCTTTATAGGCCTCAGTCTGATTCTATATATGGACCATTGTAAGGGGCACTTTGATTCAAGGTGAGTTTTCAGGAGGTGGGCTGGGGTTAGGGGGCTGTTGTTACAGACACCTTCCTAACCCCAACCCACCTTCCGAAAACTCACCCCCTTACAATGGTCCATATATAGAGTATCAGACTGAGCCCTATAAAGAATCTCTCTTTCTCTCTCCGCGATATTCACCAGACTCCTCCACGCATAAGGTGTTACATGCGCCGTTTGTGGCAGACCAGCGGCATGGCCCTCTCACCTTTCCACTAGGACTCCAGTCTCTGGTTCCTCTTCGCTGGTGGCGGTGGGCCGCCATCTACATCCTCGGGCCTCCCTTGGTGCTTCTGGCCCTGCTACTGTCTCCGGCGATCCTGGTCCTGATGCCACTACTCGTCAGGCCTCTCTGCGTTGCCTGCAGAGAGATGCCACCACTCACGCCACGCCCCTCCCTAAGCACATGAGCATGTATCGCTGATCCTTATTTAGGGACCGTGACGGGAACCTGGCCGCGGCCCCAAATGATGACATCAAATTATTCACAGTATTTAAGCTCAGGCTCCCCTCCATAGCGTTGCCTTTGCAACAGGTCTCCTCGCTAGTCAAGTACGCATTGCTACTAAGAGATTCATCTTTTCCTGTTCCTTGTTGTTTCTGGTTCCTGTTTCCTTGTTCCTGTTCTGCCTATGCTTCGGATTGACTACGGATTTTGACTTTGCTTTGCCTGACTAACCTACAGCCTATCTCCAGTCCCAGAGCTCTGCTTTACCTGAATAGATTCCACCCTATCTCCAGACCCAGACCTCCGCATCGCCTGACCATGCGATAGCCTATCTCCAGACCCAGATCTCTGCTTCATCTGACCATGCTACAGCCTATCTCCGGACCCAGACCTCTGCTTCGCCTGACCACGCTACAGCCTATCTCCAGACCCAGACCTCTGCTTCATCCGACTACACTCTTGACTATCTCCGTGTTCAGACCTCAGTTTTGCTTGACTACGCTATTGACTATCTCCGTTATCAGATCTCAGCTTTGCTTGACTATGCTATTGATTATCTCCGTGATCAGACCTCAGCCTTGCTTGCCATTGCCTCTGGATTGCCGCCAGCCCTGACTCAAGTCTACCATTGGATGCCTTCCCTGTCTACTTCCTAGACATGGATTCATCAGGCTTCGGCCTACCTTTGCTCGAGCACCCTCTGTCTGCCTTCGTTCCATTGGTGCCCGAGTTTCCAGGACATTATCCAGTCCAAAGTAGAACTGTACCATTCTCCGCCTGCTGTCTCTGGGCTGAACCCACTTCTCCTGCAACTATACACAGAGGCCCACCTAAGTCCTGCTGGCCCCGGCACCCAAAGGCTCAACCCGTGGGGAACGAGGGCTGGCATAGGTGAAGCTCCAGCGGCCTCTGCTTTCAGCCCGCTCCACCTGCTGACGGTGGGGACTCTAGGTTCTTACCTACGGGTTGCATCAACCCCACCTCGGCTCAAGGGTCCATCTCCGACGCAACACAAGGCTTTTAAAATCTACTTTAATAACTAAAGTAAATAAATAAGTATCTAAACCAGCACTTGAATGCATAAATTTGTATTTTGTACTTCCTCAATAAATTCCCTCTTTGAATGGAGGACATTTTCTTCATACTGAAATTGATTTGAATTTATCCTCAGCACAATCTTTCAACTAAACATTTCTTTTTGTAAAGCAAATTTCAAATTTCTTTTCATTTCCTGTTAATAGTGAAAATAAGGGTGTCACGGAATGTGAGTCCTTGGGCTGTGGCAGAGTTGAAACTACCCAGCTTGCAAACCATGGGCTGGGTACACACCGACAGCAGGCGAGCATTCTATAAGCTGGGACTGAGCAGCCTCTTTCCCCACAGGTTGTGTCTTTTGGTTCGGACACCAGCAGGGTTCAGGAGAAGGTCCACAGCTAGGTGAGCGTTCCAAGGTCAGGGAAAGCAACAGACAGACTGAGTCAGTATCCAGGCTGGGCTCTAGGCAGGCGGCATCAAAGCAGTGATGGTATCCAGGCAAAGGTCTAGGCAGGCGGTGGTCAGGCAAAAATCAGTATCCAGGCAAGGGTCAAGGCAACAAGAGATTGGTCCAAAGAGAGTAAGGAAACAGAGACAAGGACAGGGCAAGGCAGGGAACAGGAACAGGCAGGAGCAAAGCAAGGCAGGAACGGGATCAAAGCAAGGCAGGAACTGGAATGAGGCAAGGAGCAAGGCAGGAACTAGCAACGAACACTGGCGGGAAGCAGGAGGACCTGTTGCTGAAGCGTCCGCTAGCTGCAGGAGAAAGTCTTAAATGGTGCCACGGACCCTTTCCCACTGTGGGATCTTTAAGAACTGTTGGGTTGGATACGCACATGCCTAAAGGATGCCGAGAATGGTGTCAGAATGGTGACATTCTGGTGCATGACATCAGCAGCATCTCGGGGCCTGGCTATAGTCTTGGCTACAAGTAAGCTGTGCCGGCTGTAGGATGGGCGCCACAGTTGGTGCAGCATTACAAAGGGTCAACAAACAAATTGTAGATGAGAACTGTTGTGTCTGTGGACCCTTGGGCCGAGGCAGAATTGGCTCTAGTTGCAGGGAGGAGCCCTGCAGGTTCCCACTATTGGCAGGTGGACCCAGGCAAAGCAGAGACCAGTCAGGGTGCCAGGGCTGGCAGGACTTACGAGGGCAGATGAGGTGGTCTGTAGGAGCTAGAGTTGTAGGCAGGCAGTAGTTAGGCATATCTGAGGTCCAGACAATGGTCAGAGTGTTGTGTCTGTCGGTTCCCGATGCCCTCTCTCTCTCTGCCCTCCTCACCTCTTTGGCGCCTCCCTCTTCGCCCGCGGGAAGATTGGCTGCTGTGGCGTCTTCCTGCCGTGGTCCTCCAGTGTCCCCGGACCGGCTCCTCGCTGCTAACCGCCATGTTTCCTGGAGGCCTAGGGGCGCGCGCGTGGCGTGGCCCCGACTGAAGTACCAGCTATGGCGCGAACCTTGGGGGCGTCCCCCGAAGATGACATCACCCGCGACGGATATTTAAGGTCTTAGCAAGGATAAGGAATGACAACAGATTTGGATTCATTCTATCTAAGCTACTCTGCCTCCTCGGACTAACTAGGGGTACCCGGTCCTCGGGGTCCTCGCTCTCTCTCTTACTTTGTAGATTGCAGTCTGGAACCGGTACTCACTCCTCGAGGGCCCTTGTTCCCGGACTTCTTCGAATTCACTTCTGCCTGGAAGTCAGCACTGCCTACTACATCTGTGAGTTACCATCGCTCTCTCAGAGCTTTCCCTGGAACCAGGTACTCGCTCCTCGAGGGCCTATACATTCCAGCTCCTGGCCTTCTATGAGACATTGTATGAGTCTTACCATCAGGTTCGGTACATGAACTCTGCTTACTCACTATATTTAAGTTTCTCTACAGCTCAGCCTCCAGGGATCGCTGTTCCAGCTTCTGAGGGACTACAGCCCAGCCAGGCATTCCAGCTCACTACTGCCACCTCTGGTGGTTCAGTATACTGTCTAATAAAAGAACTAGTGTGTGTCTGTCTCCATACTCTGAGCCTGACCGGTGGTCCCTCTCGGGGTCTTCCCCGAGGGCGTGGTCATCTGCCACTGGTCCAAGGATCCACCCTCAACTCTCCTAAATACTACAGATTGCTAACTCCTGATTGCTCCTCCCATCAGATAGTGGTTTGATTACAGATTGCTAACTCCTCACGGAGAATCACAACACAGAGGCAGGCAGCGGTCAGAGGCAGGCAGCGGTCAAGTATATCTGAGATCCAGGCTTAGAGAGGAGAAGAGGGATGGATAGGCTGGGCAGGCAGGAAAGGACAAGTACAAGTAGGCAATGTGGATGGAACATACTGGAGTGAAGACAGAAGGCAATCTGAAGACAGCTGGACGAAGAAGCTGGACAAGATTGGAACGCTGGGCAGCAACATGTACTACTAGCAAGTAGTTGGACATGTTGCTGAGGCAGTGAGGGAAGGTCACAAAGAGCCCTTTAAAGGGCTTGTCGTGTGAGGTCATCAACATGTGCCATGGGGCTATTCCCGTCATGGGCCCTTTAAGAAGAGTGATGTTGGGTGAGAACATGCCTAAGGAGGAGCGCATCTGGATGAGCCCGGTGGTGTCCTGTCACATGTGGAGATGGTGGCATTCTGCTGCGTTGGAGCATGGCATCTAGTAGCAGAGAGAAGTGGTGGCATCTCATGAGGACAGCCTGTGAATTGCCAAACGAAGCAAGACCTTAGTATTGGAGTAAGTTAATACATCTGTGACTAGCTTACAATGCAATTATCCTTTTGTTCTAGAATGAGAGAGAATTCTTGCCCTGAATATTATGTATAATAAGCACTACTGGAACATTAAATTAAAAGATTTAGCATCAAAGTGCTGTATATACAAAACACTTGCTTCTTCCCCAGAAAAAGTCTATTGCAAAAAATGTTCTATCATGCTGTGCATTTTTCCATATTACAGTATGTGCTTGTGTGCAGAGATATGCAAATCTTGGAAGAATTGGTTTCTCAGAATATGGATGAGTTTATTAGAAGTTCCAATAAATCTGACAAAATCTGTTAGTATCGAGCCATACGTGGCTGTTTGCAGGCCATTAAAGGATATTCGTGTTTCTGCTTCAAGAATCTTCCAGCAGGGTAAAGTCAGTGAGGTGTGAGTGACCAGTGAACAAAGGGAGGTTCTTTTGCCCTAGGGGGATATAGATATTGCTTCTTATGAACCACAAGTGTTGTGAATTGCACAAAAATGCAGTAATCTGTGTGTTAAGACACTATGCGCTGGATTTCAGTGCACGGTTTTTAACACCGTGCACTTTTAACTCCTCGATGCACTAAGCTAATGCTTTGCTAATGCATTGGGAGTTAAAAAGAAAGCATGTTGAAAAGAAAATGTGCGTTCAGCACAGGCCGAACGCACATTTAAACTCTGGAAGCGGGTGTTATGGCTGACAGGAGAAAATACTTATCCAGTTATGTGGCAGCTATCACTACTTAGCCAGGTAAATAATGACTTAAATGGTTACGAAGTGGTGAACTGTGGCTAGATAAGTCAGTACTTATCTGGCTAAGTGTTCCCGACTTCCTTTCTTTTTCTATTTTTCCCTTTTTTTCTGACTAGGAGTTAAGTTTCCAGCTTTGGGAAAACTTAGGTTCTTGCCTGCTTAATTCTCTGCTTCGGGGAGTACTACTTAATGCCCTCATTTGCATAGGATTTCCCACTTTGGAACACACAATTTCTCTACACAAAAACTCCTTGCTTCATCGGCAGTAAGTCTTGCCCACAGAAAATGTACTTAGAAATACAGGCAGCAAGGTGCACTCAGCTCATTCGGCTGAATGCACCTTTCTGCATTGGCCTGAGAGAGTCTAAAACCTTTGAGGTAGATTTTAAAAGCCCGGTATGTGCACCAATTGAGGGATGCACGCACAAGCATCCCTTCCATGCGCCGACTGAATTTAAAAGCCACCCAGATGCATGCGTATCTCTTGCTGTGTGCACATCTCACTTGATTTGAAAAAGGGGTGTGGTCTGGGCAGGGCGTGGGTGTTCTGGGGTGTGGGCAAGAGATGTGCATGTAAATATTTACGGGCCTGGGCACACACCAAGGTCCAGTGCTGCATAAGTTTACTTCTGCTATGCTAGAGGTATAACAAAAAATAAAACAAACTAGCCATTTCTAATGGGTGTAAAGGGTCTGGAGTAACTGGAAGGGAGTATAGTGAGGTTTGAAGGACCAAAATCTTAACTGGGGAAACTGGTGCACGAACTGGTGAACTGGCAATGGCATGGATGCACGTCCATTATAAAGTACCCTGATTTTCAGGTTAGAATCAGGATTTACACACCTAGGCATGCACTTATTTAAAACTGGGTGCACGTGTGTGTACATCCAGTGTATTTTATGATAGGCACGCTTGTTACAAAATCACCGTGTCCCTGGGTGCGCACCGACACACCTGCGTCAATGTGCACCCGTGCCCCTGTTTGAAATTTATCATCCCTGGGTTTAGTCCCCTTGGGCTTCCTAGCCTTTTCTGGTTCCCAACTGGTGTGAACTCTGGTTTGAGCTGTTCCAGGGCTGCAGTAAGGTTTATTCCCAGCCCTGCAGTTGCCGAAGGTGACCCCCGATTAAAAGAGGTTACCCATGTTTGATAGGTCAATCAGAACTATTGGGTTTGTTGAATATGGGTGAAAGATAGATCTCTCAAATGTCAAACTTATAAATCCAGTGCATTGAAATTCCTTCTGCTTTTGTTGAATTTGTGACAAACTACCTCCATGAAACCTGGGAAAAATTTGAAAACTACAGCAAAATTTGAAGTAGCCTGAAAATCCACCTGGCTCAGTCTCTAGACATTTCACACTCTCTGCTTGTGTGTGTGCATTTCATAAATCTGAAGAGCATTAATGTGTTGCAGACAGGCCGAGATTTAGACATACGAAACACAGGCAACTGCCTAGACCACCAAACTTTGAAGGCGCCAAATAATTGGGCTGAAGGGGACCCTGCTCCTGCTTGCTTCAGGATTTATGCGCCGGTGCTGCTGTGCTCTCTTCCTTCCACTTTCCAGTTCTGCCTATGGGCACCAATATCTTAAATCTGGCCCTGCATCACAGGCAACATCCAAATTTGCTAAATCAGGGGGAAAACATGGCAAAGTGCTCCATCGCTGTTAGGACTTTTTCTTATTTTTACCTAATTTCTAGTGTCTATTATCATGATCAGAGATTATGGTCCAATAAACTACATCCATAGGTAAACAGCCAAATTACAGGAACAGATTATGAGGCACATTTTAAGATCTGCGCGTGCGCAGTCATTTTATTACATATGCGCGTATACGTGCACGCGTCATAAAATCGGCTACACGCGCGTACATGTGCACACGATTTTATGCCAACTCGCATGTGTAAGTGGGGGGGAATTTTAGACTCGTGCACCGAGGCACTTACCTATTTCCTCAGTTCGTTCCAAGTTCACAGCAGTAAAGGATAGGACTTCCTAAACCCTAAACCCCCTAGCTCACTTGCCTCCTTTTCTTTTACCCTATTAGCCCTGACCCTTAAAGCCACGCTGACTAGCCTAGTTTTTTGATATTTTATTACTTACCCGCCTTCCGTAGCAGAAGTAAAATTAAGCAGTGGGGGACCCCCGGCGCTCGCTTGTGTGCGAAAATACTTGCCCGCAGACATCATGGTACAGACTCAGTCCTCCCGTGCCCCACCCAGACCCCACCCACGCCCCCACTCCTTTTTGAACTTTTTATATTTTATGCGTACATGCGCATTTTTACAAACATCCGCGCGGTGCGCGCCAGGATTAGTCATGCGCATATCTCTCGGCTTTGATGAGCCAGAATGAGTGCAACGCTGACTGCTATCGATATGCCCGTGTCTACTTTGATCCTTAGAGAAAGCTGCTTTCACAGCGACTGAAAAAAGTAGGTCAATGCTTGCAAATAAAACAAGAAAAGAACTGGAGAACTGTTTGCATGAGCACGTTTTTTTCACTTTTGAATATTTTTTTTTCCAGTTTTGGGCTAGATGTATAGGGCCGGATTTTAAAAGGGTTACGCGATTAAGGTACGCGCGTAACCCTTTTAAAACCCACCTGCGCGCCACGAGCCTATTTTGATTAGGCTCGGCGGCACGCACAAGCCCCGGGAGCGTATTGGAAGTGACGCGGCATTTTCGGGGCATGTCCCGGGGGGGCATGTTTCCGGCTCGGGGCGTGGCCGAGTGCCCCGACACAGCGGCCTGTGTCGGGGCCTGCCGCACCAGCGCGCGTAAGTTGCTACTGCCCGGAGGTAATAGTAACTTTTAAGATAAAGGTAGGGAGGGAGTTTAGATAGGGCCGGGGGGGGAAGGTGCAGGGGGGTGAATGGAAAGTTTCCTCCAAGGCCGCTCCGATTTCGGATTTCGGAGCAGCCTTGGAGGGAACGGGCAGTGCGCGCAGGGCTTGGCGCGCGCAAGGTGCACAAATGTGCACCTTGCGTGCGCCGACCCCGGATTTTATAAGATATGCGTGGCTATGAACATATCTTATAAAATCCCGCGTACTTTTGTTTGCGCCTGGTGCGCGAACAAAAGTACGCGCGCGCGTAGATTTGTAAAATCTACCCCAGCGGTTTTATGAGAAAACATTTCAGTTTCTAATTTTTATATGGGTATATTTTTCCTGAAAATGTGATTGCTGTAGGGTGAATGGGTCGAGAAATAATGACGGTAACTTTTAAACAGGCACGCGGGCACTCGTGTGCACGTTTGCTGGCTCGTGTCCAGAGACGTGTCCATTTTATGAGCTAGGCATGTATATGTGCATGTTATAAAAAAGCCTGGATGGGCGCACATGTGTGCACAAATGCTGCTTCTACCGCACAAGTGGTAGAACTTTACAAGGAACGTGCACCAGCGCCATATGTAGTTTTCCCAGTTTGTTCCCGGTTCTCCCATTTAGGGGTTAGGACTTCCCAACCTTCCTAGTGTAATAGTCTCCCTTTCCCCCTGTTAGCACATCCCTTAAAAAACCGTTGCAAAGTCTAGATTTTGTTTATTACTTATACGCCATCCATAGCAGTAATAATGTTACGCAGCAGAGGACCCCGGCATGCGCCTGTACACATGAGTATTTACGCACATCTTTTGGCCTTGCCTGACATACCCAGACTCCGCCCCTTTTTAAAACTTTGTGCGCATACCTGGACGGCTTTTAAAATTCACTTGGCGTGCGCCAACCTGACTTGTGCGCGTATCTCCCAATTTTGGCGCGCGCCAGGCTTTTAAAATTCACCTGAATGTGTACATAGACAGACTGACAAAGCAAATATATAGCAATTTTTTTAAAGCATGAAATGCAGTTCTTCATGTTATAAGAAAGTCATTCTTAATTTTGCAGTCTGGCAAATGTTTTCATCCTCTTTAATTCTGACTGAGGGTTATTTAAAATTACATTTCCTCAATAACTGAAGAAACTGTCTTGTTATTCAAATTAAAATGTCTGAACAAATAATATTTACCTGTTTATCTAGCACCAGGAATGAATATGGCACTGTACATGGAGGCTCAAGTGGTTACAATGCTTCTGCCCCAGGAAATTTACGGTAATCTACATCTGAGCACAAGAATGCCAGGTGGATTGCTCAGCATGAGACAATGGGCTAATTCAATAAAAATTGTTTCCATAGGTACAGAAAGTCATTTTTGAATGATCCGATTAATATTACATGGTGAATCTAATCTGACATACTCTGGATTCACAGCTATCCGCTGCTCCTTTTACTTACAATAACTTGATTTGATATTGTTATCTCCCTACAGGCGTTTCTTAATTAGCTTTCCAAAGTTTTAATGTTTAAATTTTACTGTTTGGATATTTCGGCCTTGATTTTATTACACTGATTTGCTGTATTTGGTTTTTAATTTTTAATGGATTCAAGTATTTCTTTATGATGTTTTTAAACATTATTTCTCCTTCTGTTATTGATCTATTTTTAATGTATTGAATCTACGTTGCTAATTATTTTAACTTTGATTTATTCATGATGAGATCTTGTGTATATATTTTGCTATCTTGTATATTGCCTATGATATTACTTATGACGCGATTAGAAATGATAAATAATAGTAATAATAGTAGTAGTAGTTATTATCATGCCAGTATATAATACTGTTGTTCCTTGCCATGAGTGCCTCTAGTGGAAAGGTGAGTGGTTAAATTAAAAACAACAAACAACAAACAATAGACGGGCCGATACAGAAAACCTCGTGGGAGAGCCAGCGAGCGCCCGTTCTTCCGATGCGCGCCCAGGCCACTCTCCTGGGCGTGCGATTCAGGAAGCCAAGGTATGCAAATTAGGGCCCGCGGTAAAAAGGAGGCGCTAGGGACACTAGCGCGTCCCTAGCGCCTCCTTTTTGATAGAAGCGGTGGCTGTCAGCGGGTTTGACACCCGACGCTTAATTTTACTGGCATCGGTTTTGAACCCGCTGACAGCCACGGCAAAATTGAGCGACCGTCTTCCAACCCGTGGGCCGCGGGCAGATTAAAAATTTTTTTTTAATTTTGGGGCCTCCGACTTAATATCGCTATGATATTAAGTCGGAGGGTGTACAGAAAAGCAGTTTTTTCTGCGTTTCTGAACACTTTCCCTGTGCCGGCTGAAATTAATTTCAGCCCGAGAGTGATAAAATATCAATTTCCTTGTTTCTTGGCTGTTTTCCCTTTTCCTTAGGGCTGAATTTTAAAAGCGTTGCTCGCACTAAAAGGACCATATATGTGAGTATGTGAGCAACGCAGATTTTAAAAGCTGCTAATTATGTGCGCATATGCTTGTGCGCAAGCTAAAAAAAGGGAGGGGCATAGGCATTCCTGGGGTTCGTTACACACGAAGCTCCATATTTTAAAACTGGAGGCCGCAGCGCACAGCGGTTTGTTAGCCGTGTCTACTTACTGCTGCTCCTGATTAGGGATGTGCATTCGTTTGCGACGAAATAGGAAATAGAGACGATATTTCCTATCTCGTCGCGTTTCTGGAGGGCGACAAAATGATAAGAAAACCCACAAAATTTCGTGTGGTTTTCTTATTGTACTTCGGGGGCATGGTGTGGGGGGGGGGGAGGGGGGAGAAAGGGCACATAAAAAACCCCCCCAAACCCTCTCCAACCCTTCAAATTTAATTAATTGCAAACCCCCACCCTCCCAACCCCCCAAGACTTGCCCGACCGACCCCCCAAGACTTAGCGAAAGTCCCTGGTGGTCTAATGGGGTCCCGGGAGCAATCTCCCCTGTCACATGGTAGGAGCAATGGATGGCCCGTGCCATTTTTTAAGATGGCGCTGGCCATCCATTGCTCCTATCATGTGACAGAGGCCGGCCAATGGCTCGGATAGCCCCTGTCACACGGTAAGGGCAAAGGGCCATCGGTGCCATTTTGATTACTGGCAGCCGATGGCCCGAGAGCGGGAGATCGCTCCTGGGACACCCGCTGGACCACCAGGGACTTTCGGTAAGCCTTGTGGGGTCGGTCGGGCAAGTCTTCGGGGGCCGGGAGTGTGGGGGGGGGGGGTGCAATTAATTAAACTTGTTGGGGTGGGTTTTGGGTTTCGTTTCAGGGGGCAGATGAAATAAAATCGACCCAAACTGCGGGAAAACGAAATTTCCCGTGGTGGGCCAATAACGAAGGCCAAACCAAAAGGTTCGGCCGAATCACATCTCTACTCCTGATGAGGTGTAAGTCTGCAGAAATCGCATTTTAGGACTAACACGATAGAGTGAGAGGTTGAGGCCATCTTGGGGGAGGGGGGGGATTTTGCAGGCTGAAGATCCAGAGAGGTCTGGATGACCTTGAAATAGACTGGGCAAACTGGTGGACTAATTTGTAAAACCGGGACTGTCCTTCATGTGAGCCTGTTTTAAAGTTTGCTTCCCTGCGTGCGTTAATTCCGCCAAAGTGCTAAGGAAGATACGCGAAGTATGTTTGCTCAAGTAACCACTTAAAATTAGGTGCATACTTATACGCGGTAGGCATATTGAAAGTCATACGCATGCAGACATGCGCAGGATTTAAAATTTCAGGGTATGTGTGCTTGCACATACGTATGCATTCGTTTTAAAATTAGCCTGTAAGTGTTGAATTATTTTAATGTAAATATGAGAGGGTATTTTTTAAATTAATTATAATTTTTGTTTACAAAATCTTTAAAACTACGAACTATCAAAACATCTTTTTTGTATTGCTTTATTAACATTTCTTCTTCTTCTTCTTCCTTTTTTTTAGCTAGAACTGCTGCTTTACATAGTCGGAATAAAACAGAGTAAAGCCCGAAATTTGACAGATTTTTGTGTCCTTTCCAAATGGCTTCAGTTCAGAGCAGTCCAGTTGTGAAAATTCTAAATTGATTCTGTGGTTTCCTTAGCAAACAGCACAATGCAAATTAGCTGAGCGTACCATCACTGTTTGCACCATCTGTATAAAAGATAATACAAATAGCACTTCCCAGAAGCTTAATCATATCTGCCCTCTGCTGCCAAAAACAGCTTAGATGTGAAGTGGTTTAAAAGCACAAACACACTCAGAAAGCATTCCATGAAACCAAACTTTTTGCAGTGAAAATTAAAGGATATAAGGCAATGCATAATTTGAAAGCTCCACTCAAACAAGATACCTGGAGTATAATCTTGAAAACCTTCCAAAGAGCACAGTGTTGTCATTCTTTTCACAGCTTGGGATATTTCTCAGTCCTGTATTGTTGGAATTACAGACAAGGAAATTTCAGCTCTCTACAGCCTTCATCTTAAATTCCGTGCCTCACACTCCATCTACGCTTTCAGATGTGGGATGAAAAAGAGGTTAAAACAGGCACTGATGTGGGTATTATTATTCCTCCAGCAACACCTTGCTGTCAGTCTTGCATCCTTTTCAAAATCCTTCATGGGCTTGCTTCTGCCTAGCTCTCTGACCTCATGTCTATTCATCATCGTCCCCTTTCCCTCTGCTCTTCTCTGTCTTGTCTCTGTCCTAACACACAATCTAGGCATATATGATAGCAGATCTTTCTGAATTGATGCATGCTGTATCTGAGATGACTTACCAGTGTCTCCTTGGCTCATTCACCAACATTCTCCCTCTTCATATATTGTCTAAAAACACACCTCTTCATCCTGACCTTGATTAATATATTCTAGGGTTTCCTCTGTATTGGTGACTGTAAGCTGTAAGAAAGATGCTATATAAAATCCAAATGTATTGCCTTGAATAGACAGCCATTATTATGTTCCACAGGGACGTGGCAATTGCTTATCTGTTTTAAAATTATGAAAGATCATAAAGTAGCTGAAAATATTATGTTGTGTATTACATTAATAAGAATCGGTTCATAGAGACATCTTTTGTGGTATAAGATAATTGTCGCCAGTATGTCCTGTTCTTCTAGTCTACCTTGCTTTGGAGTTCCATTGCCTGAGTTAGCGTGAGGAAACATTCTTCTGATAGATGTTGATATGTGTAGGTTTATAATATAACTTACATAGCATTATGCTCCTGTTATCACAGTGACCACTGACCGGCATGTACAAGATCTGGATTAGAGCAGAATCCTCTGGCCGATTCTGTTCTATCACCTATTACTGTGTCCCACACCACTGGCTATTCTGCTAGTAGAGGCGCCGGACCACATGTTTCTCTACAGCTGCAATTTACTTGACCATGCACATTATTGTGGATAAAGGCTCAGTTGCAGCCTGATTCACTTATCTTTGTTTTTTCCATAGACACAGAGTAGGAGAAATGACTTAGTGAATCAGGCCCTACTTGTATTTTAGTAACATAGGAATGCTAGTTGGATTGCACTATTGCTTTCTTTTTAGGTTGTATTTCTTGGTCTTCTTTCTTTATTTGTCAAAATGTATTTTGGTTTGGATATTTTTACATGGTTTTGGAATGCGGAGTGTTCATCTTATTTTAAGATTACTCCCCCTGTTTTTTAGATGTGTTTTCTCAGTTCCTCGATTATTCCATGGTAAATTTATGCTTTACACATATCAGCATCCTGCCTATATTGGGCTCTGGTAAACTCAATACATCTGCACCCTGACTTATTTAATTCACAAGAGTGGAAGAGAGTAAGTAGAGGCGTTTCAAAAAACTTTAAACATTATTATCTCCTTGGAGATTAATTAAAAATGAGAAAACAGAAGAGAATTCTTAAGAGCTTTATTTTGACTGTTAAGGTAAGTATTTAGAAAATCATTTTTCAATGTGTATTGATTTAAGCCCAGGTATTCCAATAATGTGGAATATATTTATGCAGGCATTGAGTAACCCTTCCATTTTTAGTCCACTGGAAGTAGTATCCAGTTAATTGTAGAAACTGTTTGTTAGACATCTACTGATTCCTTCTGGGAAGGCTGGTAATAAGGATAGGTAATAAGTATCTGCCACAGGATAGGTAATAAGTATCTGCCACAGGAGGATGTCAGTAGTCCTCAGAGGATGCCTCTACATATACAACATAAAAATACAATGGAACATAAGGATGCAGCTGCAATGTCAAGGAAGCACCAAGTTATATGTTATAGTGCAAGGCGTAGGCAACTGCAGAACATGCCTGAATTCATTCAGTCTAATGGATGTAAATGCATGAGTGTGCAGCACACATACTACTGAGCCTTGAGAGGGTTACAAAAGTCTTGTTGGTCAAACCTTCATTTTTATGATTTTAGGTTGAGGTGCATGCAATTTAAAGGAGCCAGCCTATGCTTTGCATTCTACAACACTGAAGAGTCTAGCAACCAAAAGTACATGTTTTTATGACTTAAAAGTTTTGTTCTAGTTAGAAAATGGATGTGCAGAATTTTGCAATGAAATAATTATTCTGAATATGCAGTTATATATTATGGTATATTTTTTTTAAAACTTTGGACTACATGCTAAATTCTTTCAATTGGAGTTTACCTGTTTGGGAACAGCAATAGCTTGTAATGCCATCAAAATGCCCATGCCTTGCTTTAGTTTTGTCTACTTATATGTGAACTCAGTAATCAAGTATGCAGTTAAATAGATATGTCTTTGCAGCTATGTTCAGATTTTAAATACTCAAGGTTGCTGCTTTTCTGGAAAATAGATACTTGCATAAAACGTCCATCTAAAAATTATTGTTTGAATGGACAAACAGAATCTATGATGGAAAAAAATAAAATGTAATTGCAAATGATTACTTTAACTGCCATGCCAGAAGAGACTGCCATGCCAGAAGAGACTGCCCATCTGATGTATTTAGGAAAAATGTTCCAGAGATGGGGTGCAGCAGATGAAAATGCTGTAGCCCTGGATTATGTGAGGTACAAATCTCATAAAGAGGGAGCATTTAAAAAAGGCCTTCTGAGCTGATCTCAAGGACCACTTAGGATTATACCACTCCAGGCAATCCTTACAGTACTGATCCCATATCTTTCAGAGCTGTGAAATTTAGAGAGAGGAGTTTAAACTGAATATGAGCATGCCCTGGCAACCAATGTAATTCCCCAAGCAGGGGAGCCATTTTGTCCCCAAAGTTAACTTCCACTTATTAATATCTGTTCCAGAAAATATTGAAATAGCACTTCTGCACAGGTGATAAGATTGTGAAACTGTCCAGCTTTCACTACTGTGCCATGTGGATAGACCCCTGATACTATCAGTGTAGTATTTAGAGTATCACTCTTTAAACCAATGGCTTGACTTTAAAAGTAATGTGAACATAATTCTAGTCTGACAGAAAGAACATAAATCACATTTTCTACTCCCTCTTCATCCAAGCCTCCGATTCCTTATTCAGCAGGCACTCTGCACAGAGTCACAATGCCACAGTTTCTCTATTCAATTGAGTAGTAGCTGGAACAAAGAGCCCATTGAGATCAAGCTGTCTGCTAGGGGGTTTTTTTTTTTTTTTTTCCTAAGCTCACATTACTTTCCTCAGATGGTGTTAACTAATTTCATTGACAATATTCATAACTTTGGGTAGCAGACCTGTCACCCATACAAATGAAGCCTCTCCTTTTCACATGCAGCCCCAGCTCCGTCCCCAATTCCTATATTTAAAACTTGGCTTTGGTGGGGGGTGGGGGGAGGGGAGGTGGGTGCTTGTTTTGTTTGGCATAAGCCTTGAGATCCTGGGGGAACTGCTACCAGTTCTGAAATTTGGGGCTCCTTTCTTTTAGTGCAGAAAGGCACCAGATAAAGGGTGGGCTCATTCAAGCAGATTTTAAAAACATTCCACTTTGTTTATTACATAATTTAATCACCCTGTTTAACGGTACGGCAGCCTTATAAAACAAGCTCCTATTTATCTCTTAATGTAATTCCGGGCATCCCTTCCAATTAGTTACAATGATTGAAAACGTTTGCATTTAATAAAGTACTTCCTTCCCCCGAGGCGTATCTCGTCATGCTGCTTGTCTTCACAATGTGAAGTTCTAATCGCATGTAGGTGACATCACTGAATGTCAAATTAACAAACATTAAATATGATTTCACAAGTGCGAGTTTGTTACATCACAACCCAACTATAGAAAATGTCTGTTGTTGCCTTTTATTGCTTTTGTGGGAAACAAAGTCTGAACTTTCCTAAAGCACAGTCCTACACTCATGCTCATGTCCTGCGTGAAGACAAAGGAAACCGATAGTGTGGCTCTTTCTTGTTCTTCCAACGATAATGTCTCCAAAATGGCAGTCATATCCTATTCGTGAATGACCGCCAGGATGATTGGTCCACGCTATTACCCTGGGCCGAGTTCTCACATAATTCCCATATTCACTCCGCTACTGGGAATTCCCCGTTCCAGATTGTCTATGGCAAGCAGCCTTGGCCTCCTCTTCCTCTACCTCTTTCTGTTGCCTCTCCAGCAGCTCACCTTTCTGCATTGCAGTTGCATGAAATTTGGAAGGTTATCAATACCAGACTTCTACGGGCGGCTGATGCTGCCAAGCGGATGGCGGACAAGAATCGTCGACCTTCCCCTTTGTTTAATGCAGGAGACCGAGTTTGGCTCAGTACACGCCACATTCGTCTTTGGGTCCCATCCATGAGACTCGCTCCCAAGTACATTGGGCCATTCCTTATCAGTAAGCGTCTGGGACCAGTGACCTATCGCCTTCGACTTCCAACCAGTCTTTGGATTCATAATTCCTTTCACGTCTCATTGCTGAAATCATTGATTTCTTCTTCCTTCCATGCTATTCCTCCCCGATCACAGACTGTTGCATCCGAGGAAGATCCGATCTATCAAGTACGAGAAATTCTGGATGTCCGTCGTAATCACAGGCGGTGGGAATATCTGATTGCTTGGGAGGGGTTTGGTCCAGAGGAGAATTCATGGGAACCATCAGTGAATATTTTGGATAAAGCCTTACTTCAGCACTTTCATCTAACGCATCCTGAGAAACCCGGTCCTTCCAGGAGAGGGCGAAAGAGGGGGGGTACTGTTGCAACTCCTGGCTGAGGTAGCCCTCGGCCAGGACCCCCTACTTCCTTCGGAGCTCCGGAGCGGGGCCTTCTCCCGGCGCTACGGGCAGTGCGCAGACCACAGCATGCTTTCCCCGGTGTCTTTACTACTGCGTCGGGGAGAGCGCGGCAGGTCCCACCTCTTAAAGGGGCCGCGGTGCGTGGTCCAGGTTCCTGTGTGCTGTACTGGTGGTTCTCTGCTTTGCCTGCCTTGACCCTGCCTGGACCCAGACTCTACTTTGCCTGCCGCCTGCCTTGACCCTGCCTGGACCCGGACTCTGCTTTGCCTGCCGCCTGCCATGACCCTGCCTGGACCCGGACTCTGCCTTGCCTGCCGCCTGCCTAGACCCTGCCTGGACCCGGACTCTGCTTTGCTTGCCACCTGCCTTGACCCTGCCTGGACCCGGACTCTGCCTTGCCTGCCGCCTGCCTAGACCCTGCCTGGACCCGGACTCTGCTTTGTCTGCCGCCTGCCTAGACCCTGTCTGGACACAGACTCTGCTTGTTACCCCCTGCTTGGACACAACCCTAGACATTTCTGCTCCACCTTCCGGAGAGGTGTTCGTCAGGACTATACCTCGGTGAGTACCCTCCGGACTAAGGGTCCACAGTAAACTAGAGAACAGGGCCCAGTGCATCGGGTTGGCGGCGTCTCCCTCATGAAGGGAGAGCGCGGTGGCAGCCATGTCGGGCCTGGATGGCCGGAGATGAGTCCGTGCGGGCCAGGCTGCCCTGAGGTAGGGGGAGGGACCGGGGCACGGCCCGGTCCCGTAACAGAGATAGCGCTGAGGAGTGGATGATAGTAGTTTTCACAGATGGTGTCTGTAGCGAATTCTTCCAAGTAGAAGAGGAGATAGATGCAGGCAGCGGGTCAGGGAATATGGGCCCTTGAGAAGCGAATACCGGTTACCTGATAGCGACCTGAAAGAAGCAAAAGAGGCCCCTGAAGAGTGGGTACCCCGTTAGCAGAAAGAGTCCAATGGAAGTTGGAAGGCAGAGTAGCTGGGTACGGAGAGCAAATCCCATCCATAAGAATTCCCCTTGCTAACTCAACGGCTAGCAATAAAGTATAGGCTTAAATATCCGGGCAGCATGACGTCAACACAGGGGGACTGCCCCTGAGGAACGTGCCAATGAGGAAATAAGAATGAGGGCCATGCGGCGCGCATGCCCTAAGGTACCTGTAGAACATGGCGGGAGGCAGTGCCCAAGCCGGTCCGGGGATGCCGAGAGGGCGGCAGGCAGACACCGCGGCAGCCAGGCGTCCTTGAAGAGCAGGAGGAGCTGCAGAAAAGAAAAGGTGGGCGGAGTGAAGCCATCGGGAAGTGACGGTCGTAACAGATGAGTTTGTGGTCGTGCACTCGGGAGCGCACGAAGGGGCGCACAAAGGGGCGTGCCCCTTTGTCGCGCTCCTTCGGTGCGCGTGCCTCCGGCGTTGCGCTGGGTCCCTTAAGCCGACGCCTCCTGGTGACGTCGGAGGTGGGGCGGGGTTAGACCCGCGCGGCTTAAGGGTAAGGGCAGCGATGGTAAAACGCCCAAAGTTTCAGCACAGCGTTTTACTTAGTGCAGGCTCCCGCCCTTCAGCTGGGAGCAAGTAAAGTAGAATCCGAGGTGGTGAGCAGGCAAAGATGAATCCGGCGTTGCGCTGGGTCCCTTAAGCCGACGCCTCCTGGTGACGTCGGAGGTGGGGCGGGGTTAGACCCGCGCGGCTTAAGGGTAAAGGCAGCGATGGTAAAACGCCCAAAGTTTCAGCACAGCGTTTTACTTAGTGCAGGCTCCCGCCCTTCAGTTGGGAGCAAGTAAAGTAGAATCCGAGGTGGCGAGGTGGATAGATGTAAAGATGTAAACCTGTATATCCGAGATAAGTACACTGCAAAGGCCACTTAGTGCACGGTTATACTGCGGGGAAGCAGCAGACGTACGGTGACATCATCGCTCGGTCCCTTTTTTTTTCAGGCCTTCAAAGACCGATGCCATCCCGAATGTAGCAGCTTCTTCCCTGTGCAGTTATGGCGGGTACTGGTTAATTAAAGGCAGGGGATATCGGTCTTTGATTATGATCTCGTTCAGACCCCGATAGTCGATACAAGGACTTAAGGTACCGTCTTTCTTCCCCACAAAGAAGAACCCTGCGCTGGCTGGAGACTTTGATGGTCTAATGAATCCTTTCTGTAAATTCTCCTCGATGTACTCAGTCATAGCCTTATTCTGAAGGTAAGCCAGGGAGCTCAGCCAGGTCAGGCTCAGCTCTTGGACACACAAACACAGATTTATCTTTATTTAGACAGTTTGAGAAGTCACCAGAGGTGGCAGTAGTGAGTAGAAGATGTAGCCCAGCTGGACTAGTATTCCCCAGGCGCTGGAACAGCGGTTCCTCCGGTAGCAGTGCTGTAGTGGAGAGAACTGAGAGAATGAGTACAATAGAACATTCACAGAGTCCCAAATAGGGAGAGCTGGACCTCGTGGAGCAAGTACCAGATCCCTGGGAGCAGGGAGACTCGTTGGCAAAGTACTCCCACAGCGGTTCCATGTAGGAGATGGCACTGACGCTGGAATGGAGGCAGGCTCTTGAGGAGCAAGTACCTGGTTCCAGGGAGATCGCTCTGAGGAGTGGATGATAGTAGTACTCACTGATGGTGTCTGTAGCAAATTCTTCCAAGTAGAAGAGGAGATAGATGCAGGCAGCAGGTCAGGGAACATGGGTCCTGAAGGAGCGAGTAGCAGTTACCTGATGTTGCGTTCATGCTTCTTCTCGCCCCTCGCACCACCCTCTCTCCCTTGGAAGCGACTCCCTTCGGCTCTAATGGACAGATGCAGCCGCCGCTTCTCTCTGCCTCTTGGTCCCGGTGTCCCCGGGCTGGCTTGACGCTACGGATCCGCCATGTTCCTGATGACGTAAGGACGCGCGCGCGCTCCAGACTTTGTACCAGCAAGGGCGCAAACCTCGGGGGCATCCCCCCGTAGTGACGTCATCCATTCGCACTTTAAAAGGTCTTTGTTTGCTAACCTCTAACGAGTTAGCAAGGAACTCCAACAGGACTTGCTTCGGCAGTCCACGATACTTGCAGCAACGATCCGAGTCAGTGAAGGGAATCCTTCCCCACTGCTTGGCCTTTTCAAACTTACCAGGAGTATCCATGGGAGCTCCGCTCTCTCTTCTTGATTTCAGATTGCCAGAACACTCTGAAGACTCCTCATTGCCTGGAAGTGATCGCGGACGTGAACACAGTGAGTTCTATTACATAGGAATCGGTACTCACTCCAGGTACGAAGATCAAGAGTTACATTGGCAAGATTGCAGATAGGAACTGGTACTCGCTCCACGAGGGCCCATGTTCCTAGAATCCTTTACAGACTCTCTTCTACTCTAGAAGCCATTTCATATACAGCAATTGTGAGTTCTTATTACAGACTGTTTGTAGGAACCAGTGCTCGCCTACAGCTCCTGTTCCTGAACATACTGAAGACTCTCTGTGGCATAGAGACCATTGCAGACATCTACTATTGTGAGTGTACCATCTTGTATCCAGTATACCCTGTCTACTCACTACTTCTAGTCTCTCTCTACAGCTCAGTGACCCAGAGATTATATTCCAGTATCAGAAGGACTTCAGCCTTACCAAACACAGCGACTCACTACTGCCACCCCTGGTGATCCAGCTTCCAGTCTAATAAAGAACTATTTGTGTTTATCTCATATTCTAGCCTAGCCGGTGGTTCCTCTCAGGATCTCCTCCTGGGAGTGCTGTCATCTGCCATTGGCCCAGGGATTCACTATTTCCTCCAAGTGGTCATTCCTTTCACTATTGTCACTCTGTGGGAGTCAACCACTACAGACCACTAACTCCGCTCACAGAAGTATTATATAGACAGCTACTCCTCTTTCTTGAGACTTGCCAGCAGCATATATATATATATACAGATTGCTACTCCGTAGCGGAGGCATGATAGATTGCTATCTCAGTAGCGAAGTACAATATACCTATTGTTCTCTCATCTCCTCAGAAGAGTATCATTATAGAGATTGCCAACTCATCTTCCTTGGAGAGTTGATCCATAACAGATTGCTACCTCCTTTCCTTACAGGTGCATCTTACAGCATTTCGCTAACAGATCTACAGATAACTAACTCCTCCACTCTGGAGGAGCAGGTCATGTTATATCGCTACTCCTTCCCCTTTCAGGAGAACAGCAGAACAGATTGCTAACTCCGCCCTCCTGGAGGAGGAGATTGTACCAGATTGCTAACTCCCTAGCAGATTGGTAACAATTTATTGCATTTATTTTATAGAGCATAAATGTCCAAAGGGAGCCATGAAGTGGGCTCTAGTACAATATACTGGTCTGCATAGTCAGGGAGTGATATGAGCATAGCTTTTCTCACATATAAGTGTGCTATAAGGATGGTCTAAGCTGTCTCTCTGCTACTCTGTTTAATTGTACTATCGTCAGACCCTTATCCACTACATCTCTGGCATATCTGTATGCATGGGGTCCCATTTGTAAAGAGAAGAAGGGAAGTTTACATATCCTAATTTAGAAGTCTCTTTTTTTTTCGGGGGGGGGGGGGGGGGAGAGAGATTTGGAAGGCAACAATAATTCTAGATCGCAACCTCAAGAAAACTTACCTGGACAACTTTTGAAAGTACAATCACTTTCTTCACCCAAATGATGGATTAAACTAAGAACAAAGGAAACAATTTCTCAGGCAAAGAAGCTCCAAGACGTTATGTGCAATACCCAGTGAAAACCTATATGTCTCAAACGAGACTGATTTCAAATGCACTCAGGCTCCTACTCATGTCGTTATGAAGTGAGTTTTCAAAAGGGTTTCGTGGGTAAAAATAGCATATACGCACATAAGTAGTTTGTACATGTGTACACCCTATTGTATAAACCCCAGGAGTAGGCGCATAATTGCAGTTTAGCATGCACATTTTAGCAGGGAGAAAAGGGCAATCTAGGGCCATCCCAGGCTGGGGTTCAGAGTATGCAGGCAAATTGCTATAATGTAAAAAGTTTGGGAGTAATTATCAAAAAGATTTACAGATGTAAAGGTAACTACTATTGTAGCAATTTTCAAAAGCCATTTACCCCCGTAAAGTGCACTTATACAGGTAAATCCTATGGACAATTCAATGGCATACACTGTAGCAATTTTCAAAAGCCCACTTACATGAGTAAAGTGCATTCACACGTATAAAACCCAGTTTTAAGCATGTAAATGGTTTTGAAAATCAGGCCCTTTTTTATGCTTACATTACCGAACTTGTCCAAACATTTTTACCCCTGCTAATGGACTCACACCATTAAAATCAGTCTTGTTTTTTGTCTGCAATTTTTGGGTGGGAGGTCTGGATGAATTGGTGGAGGTTCAGGCTGAAGTGCGAGAGGATCCAGGTGGAACGGCGGAGGTGGAACGGCTAGAGGTGGAACGGCGGAGGTATCAGCAAACTGGTGATTCCAAGTACGCATTCAAGTATTTTCAGAATGGTACATGTGTGCCTACTGTATAAAATACCTTCCTCTGCAATTAAATCAGGGTGACTAGGTGGAAATGTTATATATTTTTACGTGCCTAAAATCTATGGGCCTGATTTTAAGAAGCATTTACACGAGTAAGTGGGCTTTTGAAAATTGCTACCATGTATGCCATTGAATTGTCCATAGGATTTATTCGTCTATGTGCACTTTACGCGAGTAAATAGCTTTTGAAAATTGCTACGATAGTATGTTACATTTACGAGCATAACTCCTTTGGAAATTTCCTCCTGTGTACATATGTTTATAAGTAAGCGTTTTCTGGCAATGGAAATATCTGCGCTTACTGCAACTTACACGCATACATGGAGGTCAATATTCAAAGACATTTAGATGGATAACTCACAAGCTTTCCATCTAAAAAGCAACTTTTAAAATATTTGGCCACTTATCTGGCAATAATTTAACCAGATACAAACAGGCATTCCGGGGGCATTCCAGGGCATGACTAACTTATCCACCTAACTTAGACAATTTTCGGTTGTAACCAGCTAAGGAAGCCGGATAACTTTAGACCTGCTTTAGAGCAGGTTTGTCCTTGTTTGGCCGGAGAACTACCTACTTAACCAGATGTCTTCAAAAGATATGCCGTGTGTTTTATGTAGAAATGCTCTTGAACTCACTTACCGTGGATAAACTACAAAACTCATTCATATATTTTTTTTAATATAATCTACGCCTAAGAGAGTTCAGAAAAAATAATAATATGGTAATGTAATTAGCAGCTTTGGCTGTCTGATGAAACCACTCTAAGGACTGCTCTGAAATGCAGAGCCATTATAAAGGAGATCTGAGAGCCTCTTGAAACTTCCTGAAATGTGAAGTGCATTCTTCTATAGAAATGTTCCAACCTGCTCTGCTCTCTCCGGGGCTCCAGATTAATTAGAGACTTGTTTAGTACATGAACGAGGAACGAACTCTTGGTTCAGAGAGTGAAATAATTTTTTTTTTTAATCGTTTCTTACATTTACATTCCTATCGTGGAGATCTTCGTTAGTCTTCTGGCACAAAGTTGCCAGACTATGGCCGGTAGCACATTATGGATTTGCACTGCAGTGCAGAGGATCCCGTAGAGATGGTGCACTCAGGCCCAGGAAGAGAGAGAAGAAGATTGTCACTACAAGTCAATGGCCAACAGTATAAGCACTTCTAGGGTTTATCTTTAACTTAATTAAGCACTACTGATGGCTTTTTAATATTTTTGCCTATAATACTTAAACACATTGCTTTTTATCTGCCTGAGTGTGACTAATTAAATTCATAGTAAAAGTTGGAATGGCTTAAACTACTATGCAATGGGAATCTTAAAATACTCCCTGCTGATGACCCTCAACTTCTGACCTCATGACTTGTAAAGTGTTAATGGTGTACATGGAAGACTTTTAACATATACTGTCTTGAAGGAATGTACATTCATTTGAAATGAAATGTGGAAATTGTAATGAAATTTCAAGATTCTACCATATAACAAAATAGTGCCAGCCTTGGGTCAACTGGTAGCCATTTTGAAAGCAAATAGCGGTAGGACAAGAGCAATTGGGGCTTTCATCTGCCGACTGAAGACTCCTGGATGGGGTAAGAAGTGGTGTGGAGAGGCTTAGGGGTCTGGCACAGGGCCTGAGGAGCTTTTATTTTTAAACTTTGGTGATGAAGGTGGGGCCTAGATCCATAGTTTTTCCTTTTCTTTTTGTTTCGTGTTTCTTTTTGTTTTATTTTGTTTTTCATTTTAAATAAATGCAACAAAATGAAACAAACAAATGAAATTGTGATGGGCGGGGTGCCTGTGAGCCCTTTGTGCTGTGGCGCAGTTGATGCAACCCCGTAGGCGAAACTATGAGGCCCACGCCAACAGCTGGTGAATGTGCCCTGGAGCTGGACAGTCTAGAGCTTCACCTATACCAGCCGCCTCCCCTGCAGGTTGAGCCTATGAGTTCTGGCAGCCAGCAGGGCTTAGTTGGGTTCCTATGGCAGTTGAGCAAGCTAGAGTCCAAGAGCAAGCCGAAGTCAAAGCAGGTAGCAGACAGGAGATACCAGGAAGTAACCAAGGGTCGGAACAGGGAGCAAGCAGGTGTGATAAGGTCCAATGCTAAGGTCAGGTCCAGATGGCAGGCAAGCGTAGTCAGGTCCAATGTTAAGGTCAGATCCAGGCAGCAGGCAAGTGTAGTCAGGTCCAAGTCCAAAGTAGTAGGAGGTGAATACCAGGAAATCAGGCCAAGGATGGGACAAGAACAGATTAAAAAGACTGGATGAGGCAAGGACGTTGAGTAGCATGTACTGCGAAGGTAGGAGACCCGTTGAGAAGGCAGTGATAGGGAGCGCGGCCGGGGCTGAAGTACCCAGCCGTGCTGACGTCTTTGGGTGCCATCCAGGACTTTTCCTTTAAATACAGGTGCGGTGAGCGCGCACTCACCTAAGAGGCTGGCGGAAGAGAAGCAGCCTGGAAGCGTCAGCGGTGTCTCTGCCATGAAGAAAGACTGATATCGCCAGGCAGCGGCTGAGGTGAGCACAGCCAGTGGCGGGGCCGTCCCACAGTTGGCCAAACATAACAAAAATAAAAAAATGAAAGGAATAGTAACAAAACAAAGAATCAAAACACTTTTCAATTCACACACCTACTGTCAGGTATGTTCATGTTGCACTGCTCCTGATGAGTCATCATCAGGTAAAGCAAGTCAGAAAGTTTTAATTCACAAAACCATTGTACTCTTGAATGTGTACTACACATTCAAGAGTACAGTGGTTCTGCTGGCTATTGCTTCTATTGACAAATATGAACTACAAGTCCCAGTATTCAGTGGGACTCGAAGGTGCTTCAAAGCATGCAGAACTATGATGATTAGGCTAACATAGATGATCTCTGTGTCTCCTATAGTAATTTGGGACTGAACTTTCAAAACCATTTATGCACATAAACCCCAATTTCTTGTGTATTTTTACGCACACTAGGGATAGGCTTTCCAAGGAGTGGAGTTGGGACTTGCACACTCACTATTTTATTTTCAAAAGTATTCACGTAAGTCGACCTGCACAAGTTACACTTTGAAAAGGGTAGGTGTAATTTTGTGCAGGTTATTCTGTGTGTGCATTGAAGGGCAATTAACCGAGCACTTTCAAAATGAACTTAAGCACATTAAGCTCACTTTGAAAATGTGGCATAAAGTCTGCATGTAAAAGTGACAGACAGACAGTTATAACATTACCCTCCCTGTGGCCTACTTAGTTCTATCATTTTAGGGTCCTTTCCACATAAGGTTCAGCCACTTGACCTCATATATATGAATATATAGTAGGTAGGATGCTGCCAAGCAACCGGTCAAAAGCAGTTTATTCCACTGCTAATTCAAAGCTGCGGAGTCTTGTATTTCTACTATGGCCTCACGCTTCAGGCTGTGGCACCGTGTGCTCTTGAAGCAAGGGGGCCAGGCTCCAATCCTGTCCCACCCCAACTCGATCCAGATCAATTAGGGTTCTCAGAGCCACCCCAGCCATGTCATTGGGGTGCGAGGGGTCAGAGACGGAGAGATGAAAGCAAAAAAAAAAAAAAAAAGGCCGACATAAAAACGAAACACTTCAGATTTGTAGGGTTAAAAAAAAAAACAACCTGTCGGCCAAGCTGAAATGCCCCCCCCCCCCCCCCCCACCATGGATATACCACATTAAAATGCACAGCTACGCACGCCAGCTGGAAGCAAAAGCCGTTGTGTAACAAGGTCTGTTTTCTCAGTACTTCCGAGGTTTCTTCCAGGTGTGCTGCTCCCTCAGCCCTCCTCCCCTAGAGTGGAAGATTGCAGCTGTCTGATAGGTCTGGTGCAGTGTTAGACCGTTATCACACAAGGAAAAAGGCATTCCGTTAAACTCCATATTACTGCCCCTCTTTCACCCCCTCCCAAAAATGCACATATACAATTTTCTCATGTAGAGATTGCATAAAACTCTACTGAGGACATTGTCAATTTAGCTGAGTTTTGAGTTGGCCAAGCTGAAATATGTCTTGAAATATGTATTTTCTTTAAGTTTGCATATTCCTGGTGCTTACCAAAATAATGACTTTGGTGACATTAATGCCCCAGCAAAACTCAGCAAAGGTTATTCTCGGGCCGGTGTATGCCCATGGCATTAGGTTTTACTGCTTAATTAATTGTACTTTAAGTGCAGAGTAATTCTTGGTACAGTGACAAGCCTGTAAGATTAAATCTATTTTCAGTCAGGCTATACGTATTTTTTTCAAAAGAACAGCACATTTGAGCCAGGAGCATCATTTATTCATAATGCAATAAAGCTCACAATTCAGCGCTGTGTTTTTGTTTGTCAGAGTTTATGAACACATTTTACCATAGGAACAGAAGATACATTTTTCTTCGAAGGCGGAGACAGATGGAAAACGCTTTTTTTTTTTTTTTTTTCATGATGCAAGCTGCTCAGATCCCATAAGACAGCCAGGTGCCTTGTTAATCTATTGACATGTTTACAGCCTGGGCCTTCTAATGGAGGAGCACTAAATAATGATGTCACTTTTTTAATGAACTTCCTGTTTTTTTTTTTTTGCTTGGGCTTGAATTTATTATTCTCATTGTCACTAATGTTAGATATGTGCAGTCATAGATTGCTGTACTTACTATAGTGTAGTAACAAATTAGATGACAGCAGAAAATGACCAACTGACCCATCTAGTCTGCCACCCAGTTATTCTGATTCATACTGCTAAGGACATGCCCCAGCTGCCAGCCATAAAAGACTACTTTTATCCAAGTAAGTCTTGGTTGTCTTTCGCTTTGGTTCTCCACCACTCCACACAGTTGCGTGTACAGCCAATCTAACATTCCTCAGGAACCTCCCCACTGCCCCCAGCTTAAACCCAATCCCCCCCCCCAAAGCCCTGCAACAATCCAATTAGCCAATAAAACTAGTGAGACCCCTGTCCAAGTATTCCGCCGCCTAGGTCCCCCAGCCATCACTAACCTGTCAGTATTTACCCAGTTGGTTTCTAGGAGTCATGGCCTGCTGGTACCAATCTAGCTCCCCTATGGCCTGCAGTGTCACTAGGTTTACTCAGCTTCTCAAAGCTCTTCCTACCACTGCCTTCCATATCTGACCCAAGCATGTCAAGATTCTATTTCATGTGCTGCCCTATCCCACCTCCATTGGTGGACTCCACTGGTAGACTATTCCAGGCTTACAACATTGTTTTCCTCTCTTATTTTTACAGTGTCATATTTAAGCCTGCATTCAGGCCCCGTTCCATTTCTTGCCACCAAGTTCTGCAACATCCACGCAGCCAACAAAAACTAGTGAGTTTGTTATCAAAAACATCCAGTCTTTACCTGCTTGACTGCTGACTCCTTGCAGATTACCCAAACCTTATTGGAAGCCTAATTCAACTATTCCACCGCTGTTAGGGTTTTACCATTGCTCCGTGAAGTTTACTCCAGCCTCCTTGGAAGCCTGATGCAGTTGTACCTCTGCTGTTAAGGTTATAACAGCCAATCCATACAAGATACTGCTGGGCAATCATGGTTTAACCATGGCAGCTCAATGCAGTCAGATCACTGCTGTTAGGGTTTAACAAAGTCTGATGCAATATTGAAACATAGAAATGATGGCAGAAAAGGACCAAAATGTCCATCCAGTCTACCCAACAAGTTCATGGTAGTATCTGCCAAGCCTTGCAGGATACCTCCATGCTTAGCAGTTTCCCAAACCGTAAACGTCAGGGCCCTTGTTGGTTACTGTTTGAATCCAATTCCCTGTGACCCCTTGCCATTGAAGCAGAGAGCAATGATGGAGTTGCATTAACAGTATGTAGGCTTATTGCTTAAGGGTAGTAACTGCCGCAACAGCAAGTTACCCCCATGCACTCTTTTCTTCATTTCTATCTTCTAGTTTTTAGGGATCACTGTTTTCATTTTCACTACCTCCTCCGGAAGGACATTCCAGGCATCTACCATCCTCTCCATAAATACATATTTCCTGACGTGGTTCTGAGTCATCCTCCCTGAAGTTTCATTTCATGACCCCTAATTTTACTGATTTCTTTCCAATGGAAAAGGTTTGACAAAAGTGCATCATTAAAACTTTTCAGGTATCTGAAGGTCTTTATCCTATCTCCCCTGCACCTCCTCTCTTCCAGGGTATACATATTCAGATTCTTCAGCCTCTCCTCATAGGACTTCTGTTATAGACCCCACACTATTTTTGGTCACTCTTCTCTTGGACTGCCTCCATCCTGTCTTTATCCCCCTTTAGATACAGACTCCAGATCTGAACGCAGTACTCCAAATGAGGCCTCAACAAGGACCTGTACAAGGGCATTATCAGCTCCTTTTTCTTTATTCCTTATTCTTTATTCCTCTCTCTATGCAGCCCAGCATTCTTCTGGCAGTAGTCAAGATGTGGCTTTACAAGTGATCTATAGACACAGAGTCCAGTTTTCTGCAGCAGAGGTAGATTTTTTAGATTCTGCAGCAAAAGATAGTAAATCTTGTGGCAAAGTTTCTGCAACTATAAGGCTATTATAGAGTATATCTGCATACATTTGAAGCATTTTCCTTAATAAATCATGTGAATTTATTTTGCATAATAAAAATAAAGTAGTTTTCCAAAATTGTAGGGAGATATACTAAGCCATGAGAATTTATCGTAGGGGGCCAAATATCATGGGAGGGCTCTCCCCATGATATAGAGACCCTCCCCATCAAACTATCATGGCCATACCTTAGCACGATTTTTTATTGCAGCACAAACGTGCAACTAAAATATCGCACTGAGGTAGGGGGCCTTCCCATGCACTGGCAGGCCACCTCGGCCGGGGACATCAGCGCTTAAAGGGCCCAAAGCCCAAAAATGTGTCGTCCCCCCCCCCCCCAAATAGTAAAAAACGAACCTGGGGTCTTTAGAGATCCCACCCGCCCCACTTCATACCCCTGCTGCCTTCTGAGGCAACTCTGGCCTCCAAAAGAAAAAAAAAAGGAACTCACATAGCAATGGACCACACCCTTACTCAATCCCTCCCGTTAATGCTGAAAAATGCTCCTTTAGCCTTACAATCCACCTCATCATCCCCATGTCATCCCAACACACTCATCCAAATATTGTAATATCACTAAGGGTAGTGGTTCACCCCCACCCCCAATCCAAAAAAATTACCCTGGTGGCCTAGGGGGGAGGAGGTAGATCCCCATCTCCTTACACCCCTGTATCCCTTAAAGAAGTCATTGGTAGTCCTTGGGGGCCTGGCATGCCCCCTAGCTTTAGGTCCATCAATGCCATTTTTAAAAATGTCAACCTGACTTTGCTCCTGTCTCATGATGGAGAAAATTCCAGGGATTGGACTCCAAAGACCCCCGGGATGGTTTTTGACTAATTGGGGAAGTGTTTTTTGGGCATCTTGGCCCTTTATTTTTCCCATGGGACCATCGGGGACCTATGTTAGCATCCTGATGCTCCCTGGGAAAATATCTACACCTCACTCAAATAAGCTAAAATAACAAGGCTGACTTTTCCTAAGCTGCATTATTTTATTTACTTAAGATTGCCTATGCTTTGCGTGCATTAGGCAATTTTATGCATACAAAGCAGCTTATTTCCATAAGGGGAGGAAATCTTCAGGTATATCTTACATTAGTGCCACAATATGCTGTTTAAATCGCGATACTGACTTATTGCAGCTTAGTAAATCTAGGCCTTGGTTTGCATCTAAATAATTTATTTTGTTCTTTAAAGAGTTTAATGGATATAGAATTTCAGGTATCGATGTTGGGAAGGGAAGAAAAGATTTCAGGGATGAAGAAAAGAGGAGGGAGGATCAGGGAAGAGGGAAGAGGAGAATTGGGATAAGGATGGAGGTGGAGGAGGAGGAGGAGGAAAGATTGGGAATGGGAGAGTAGCAGGGAAGCTTGAGATGGGGAAAAAAGAAGAATGAAGGGAGGTTCTAGGATCATGAGGGGATACAGAGGGGGGGGGAGGGGAAAGGAGGTTATGAGATCTTGGGTAGAAGGGGGTAGAAGGGGGTCCCAGGACCCACAAATCGTTATTTAATAACAATGCAGAATGGTTCAGCGCAGCACTCCATTTTCATACACCACAACTGAATTTGCGTTCTGCTAACAAAGGTTTACTTTCAATACCATCTCCTACATTAGCACATTTAAACAGTGTAAGAGAAAGAGAGAAGCCTGTCTTTGGCTGGACCCAAATTATGGAACTCCTTACCATCTGAAAACGTGGTTATTTCGGCAGGCATTTGGTGAGCACACATGAAATCTTGGTTATTCCCTCAGCCATGTTTCCGATCACGTTTTATATTTTTAACTGATATATTTTAACACATTTTGTTATTTATGTACTTAAATTATGTGAACCAGTATGATGCCCCTCAAATACCGGTCTATAAAAATAAATAAATAAATAAATAAAATAAGGTGCCCCTCTCCTGGCTTTAATCCTGCTCACCTCACATGCCCTCTCCCTATTCCTTGTCCTTTCTCCCTTTTTCTCTCCTTTCCTACCCTAGTCCTCTTTCTCTCCCTTACTCTCTTTACTCCCAGTCCATTTTTTTCTCTCCTTTTCGGTCCTCATCCCAGGTGCCTATATAAACATTCATACTCACATACAACCATCTACTATTCCCCAGCTTCTTTCACACACACACACAGCATCTCCTCTTTCATACAACTCCCCCCCCCCCCCCCGTTTCTCACAACCTCCCAAGCCCCAATCCCTCTGTTCTTACAAACCCCTAGCCCCTCCTTCACATTCTTGCAATCCCCAGTTTTTCTATTCTCATAGCTCCCTTAGCCCCTCTCTCACAATCCCTTAACCCCTTACAACTCAACCACTCTTTCACATTCCTCCAAGACAAAGCCCCTCCTACCTGATCAGGAGGCAGAAAGAGGAAGAAAAGAGAAGCAGCATGTCAGGCCACAACCTCTTCCTCTGCCACTCAGGCTCAAATGAGCAATCAGCCCAGGGTGGCACAGGAGGAAGATGTAGCCTTACATGCTGACGCTCCTTTTCCTGCCACCAGATCAGCCTAGGAGGTGGAGAATCTGCTAGGGAAGGGGAAGGGAGTTTAACATATTGTCAAACAGCCTCAGTCTCTATAACTTGGCTCAGCCTTCTGGTCTCCTGTGGCAATCTCGTGGGAACTGGTTGATTCCATGGGAAGGGGTAGATTTTGTGGCCCTTCCTGCAGCCACTGCATATACAGAGGAAATATCTTTTTTTCTGCTGACAATACCCCTACTTATGCATCTGAACACACTTAGGGGGTGAATTTTGAAAGCATTGATTGCATTAAAAGGCTCATATTTGCAAGTATCTTGGACGCCATCTTGGGCTGTCCTTTGCTCCTACCATGTGACAGAGGCTGGCCAATGGCACTGATAGCCCCTGTCACATGGTAAGGGCAAAAGGCCATCGGCGCCATTTTAATTAGTGGCAGCCGACAGCCTGAGAGGGAGAGATCGCTCACGGGACCCCGCTGGACCACCAGGAACTTTCGGTAAGTCTTGGGTGGATGGTCGGGCAAGTCTTGGGGGGTCAGGAGGGTAGGGGGCTGCAATTAATTAAATTTGAAGGGTTGGGATGGGTTTGGGTTGTTTTTTTTTAATTACATTTGAAGGGCCGGGGGGCGGGTTTTGTGCTTCGGTTCGGGGTCAGATGAAATAAAATTGGCCCAAACTGTGGGAAAATGAAATTTCCTGTGGCGGGCTGATATCAAAGGCCGAACCGAAAGGTATGGCCGAATCACATCTCTACACTCTATTAAATCTGTCTGCTTGTGTGTTTGTCATTCCGGCAAGAAGGTTGCTTGTAGTGAGATAGACTGCTGGAATGCCCAATCCCATATCAGGGCCACTTCTTTGCACAAGCTTATGGAACCTGATCCTCTTTGCTTGTTTATGTAAAACATGGCCACTTGATTGTCCGTGTGGATAATGATCACTTTCTCTCACAGGAAGTGTTTGAATACAGTCAAGGCATAGCGAATTGCCCTGAGTTCCAGCAGGTTGATTTGATATGTTGATTCTAGGGTTGTCCATTGGCCCTATGTGTGGCATTAAAGCAAATATGCTGCCCAACCCCTGGTTGAGGCATCTGTGGTAAGAATTAGTTGATGAGGCAGTGGCTGTAAGGGTGCTCCTTCTGTTAGAACCTTTGATTTCAGCCACCAAGTTATGTCCCTTTTAATTGAGGTTGAAATGGGTACTATGGTTGAAAGCGGTTGGTACATCTGCCACCAATGTGTTTTCAAACCCCACTGTAATCTTCACATGTGTAGATGGGGAGGGATACTGCATGAATGGCTGCTTCCAAGTAGCCCAGTAGGATTAGAAGTTTGTGCACCTTGTCTTAGTACAGCAGTTCAGTTGCAACATGAGAAGTTATAGGTCTTACACCGTGTCCTCAGGTAGATACACCCTATCTCATATGGAGTCTATATTTGGTCCCATAAATTGTAAAATTTGAGTTGCTTAGAGGATTGACTTCTCAGAATTGATAAGAAAGCCCAACTCCTTCAGGCATTGTATCAAGGTGCATAGATCTTGAAATTCCGACACATTGGAAGACACTATTAGCCAGTCATCGAGGTATGGAAAGATTTGAAGACTTTTGCGATGAAGATGTGCCACAGCCTCCACTGAACATTTTGTAAAAACTGTTGGGGCAGAGGAGAGTCCAAAGGGGAGTACCTTGCACTGGTATTGTTTGGTTCCAATTTGGAAGCAGAGGTACCGCCAGCAGGAAGGGTGGATCAGGATGAATGCGTACGCATCTTTTAGATCAAGTGAACACATCCAATCTTTTGGTTGTACGAAAGGTAGTATGGCTTTGAGAGTCATCATTTTGAATCTCTCTTTTTGGAGCATTTTGTTAAGGGGATGGAGGTCCAATATTGAGTGGAGATCCCTTCTGTGCTTTGGAATGAGGAAGTTTAGGGAGTAGAATCTTGAATGGCATTTTTGTGCCAGTAGGGTTTCCACTTCCTGCCAAAAGAGGAGAATTTGGGAAGGATCCCTCGTGGGTGGGGCTGGTTGGGGAAGATTCAAAGGGGTGGCAAAATTCAAATCGTACCCATGTCGAATTATGTTTAGCACCCAGCGGTCAGATGTTTTTCTGGACCATGCTGAGTAGGGAGTGGTTACTCTTTCCCTGACCAGAATGGAAGACTGTGGTTTGTTTGGCTTCAAAAACCTTGGCAGTAGAAGAGGCCCGGAAGGCTCATCTGCATACTGCTCCTAGCATCCCCCGGGAGAGGAGTCCAGAGGTCACTGCAAGTGATCCAAGGATTGAATTCCACAGCCCCAGCTTCCAGAGGCCTCACACCCTTTGCAGTAGAAGAGGACCGGAAGGCTCATCTGCATACTGCTCCCAGCATCCCCCGGGAGATAGTCCAGAGGTCACTGCAAGCGATCCAGGGATTGAATTCCACAGCCCCAGCTTCCAGAGGCCCCACACCCTTTGCAGTAGAAGAGGACCAGAAGTGCACATTGTTAGACACGCGAATCTCAAACCCTTCAATTAACTGAGTGAAGATCAATTTAATGGTTGTTAAAGAGGATTGGTAAGTATAGCTTTGGGAAATCTTTGGACTTATAAAAGTTTGATGAAAGGTGAAATAGAGGGATATATTTAGAGTTTGTGTGTGTCTGAGGTAATAAGCAAGCCAGAGATAGTTAATTCTAGTGTCTGTCTTTCCCACCCACTCAACCCTTGATTTTTAGGCAAGAGACACTTTCTCATTAAAAATCAATCAGGGTCTTATCTAAATCATACTACTGTACCAGCCCTTATTGAAAGTTTAATCATCCCCTTGTAACACAATAGCTGATTAATTAATAAATTCACCTGTAAATGTAAAGTACTCTAATTCCAACTCCCTTAGTATCCTAAACTTAAATAGCAAATTAATTAGTAAATACTCTTGTAAATTTAAAGTACTCTAATTCCAAATCCCTTAGTATCCTAAACTTAACTAGGAACTCAATAAAACTAAGATGAAGGCAGCAGTCCAGGAGCAAGAGGGGGCTTTCCAGTCTTTAGCATTGAGTGTTGCATGTATGATTTTTTACCCGCTGGTGAGAGATTGTATGTGTGCGCTCGGTGCAAAGAGCTCCTGGCTTTCAGGAAACGAGTCCGATCTCTGGAGGCTAGAGTAGCAGACTTGGAGGAGCTGAGGCAGACAGAGAGGTACATTGATGAGACCTTCAGGGATATAGTAGCCAAGTCCCAAATCCTGTCTGGCAGCCCCAGTGCTGCCTTGGATCAGAAAGGTCTCCCAGTAGGAGAACATCACCCTGGTGTAGCAGGAAGTGATCCTGTAGCAAGGACCTGCTCTCCAGGTGATGTATTGTCGTCTCGCACTGAGGACAAGTCTCCCAGGGCTACTGCCCAGGAGGGAAGGGTTAGGCTGGCCATCATAGTTGGTGATTCAATTATTAGAAATGTAGATAGCAGGGTGGCCGGTGGACGTGAGGACTGCCTGGTAACTTGCCTGCCTGGTGCGAAGGTGGCAGACCTCACGCGTCACCTAGATAGGATTACAGACAGTGCTGGGGAGGAGCCGGCTGTTGTGATATATGTGGGCACCAACGACATAGGAAAATGTGGGAGAGAGGTTCTGGAAGCCAAATTTAGGATTTTAGGTAGAAAGCTGAAATCCAGAACCTCTAGGGTGGCATTCTCTGACATGCTTCCTGTTCCACGTGCAGGTCCCCAGAGGTAGGCAGAACTCCAGAGTTCCAATGCGTGGTAGGGATGTGAATCGTGTCCTCGATCGTCTTAACGATCGATTTCGGCTGGGAGGGGGAGGGAATCGTATTGTTGCCGTTTGGGGGGGGGTAAAATATCGTGAAAAATCGTGAAAAATCTAAAAATCTAAAAATCGCAAAACCGGCACATTAAAACCCCCTAAAACCCACCCCCGACCCTTTAAATTAAATCCCCCACCCTCCCGAACCCCCCCCAAATGAGTTAAATAACCTGCGGGTCCAGCGGCGGTCCGGAACGGCAGCGGTCCGGAACGGGCTCCTGCTCCTGAATCTTGTTGTCTTCAGCCGGCGCCATTTCCAAAACGGCGCCGAAAAATGGCGGCGGCCATAGACGAACACGATTGGACGGCAGGAGGTCCTTCCGGACCCCCGCTGGACTTTTGGCAAGTCTCGTGGGGGTCAGGAGGCCCCCCACAAGCTGGCCAAAAGTTCCTGGAGGTCCAGCGGGGGTCAGGGAGCGATTTCCCGCCGCAAATCGTTTTCGTACGGAAAATGGCGCCGGCAGGAGATCGACTGCAGGAGGACGTTCAGCGAGGGTTCCGGCGCCTCGCTGAACAACCTCCTGCAGTCGATCTCCTGCCGGCGCCATTTTCCGTACGAAAACGATTCGCGGCGGGAAATCGCTCCCTGACCCCCGCTGGACCTCCAGGAACTTTTGGCCAGCTTGTGGGGGGCCTCCTGACCCCCACGAGACTTGCCAAAAGTCCAGCGGGGGTCCGGAAGGACCTCCTGCCGTCCAATCGTGTTCGTCTATGGCCGCCGCCATTTTTCGGCGCAATTTTGGAAAATGGCGCCGGCTGAAGACAACAAGATTCAGGAGCAGGAGCCCGTTCCGGACTGCTGCCGTTCCGGACCGCCGCTGGACCCGCAGGTTATTTAACTCATTTGGGGGGGGTTCGGGAGGGTGGGGGATTTAATTTAAAGGGTCGGGGGTGGGTTTTAGGGGGTTTTAGTGTGCCGGCTCACGATTCTAACGATTTATAACGATAAATCGTTAGAATCTCTATTGTATTGTGTTCCATAACGGTTTAAGACGATATTAAAATTATCGGACGATAATTTTAATCGTCCTAAAACGATTCACATCCCTAATGCGTGGATGAGACAATGGTGCAGGGAAGAGGGATTCAGCTTTGTAAGGAACTGGGGAAACATTTGGGGAAGGGGGAGACTTTTCCGAAAGGATGGGCTGCACCTTAACCAGAGTGGAACCAAGCTGCTGGCACTAACTTTCAAAAAGAAGATAGAGCAGCTTTTAAACTAGAACAAGGGGGAAAGCCGACAGTCACTCAGCAGTGCATAGTTCGGAGAAATGTATCCTTGACGGATACTAATGAAACAGGAGAGTTAGAGCATCCCAACAGAGAGGTTCCAATAAAAGCAAACGTAGTCCATGTGCCTATAAGTAAAAAATCACCGAAGCTAATGATTTCCAAATAATCCCTAAAAACTAAAAGCAGGTTATTAATACAAACAAAAAACACACTTTGAAATGTCTATATGCCAATGCCAGAAGTCTAAGAAGTAAGATAGGAGAGTTAGAGTGTATAGCAGTAAATGATAAGATTGACATAATTGGCATCACAGAGACTTGGTGGAAGGAGGATAACCAATGGGACAATGCTATATCAGGGTACAAATTATATTGCTGTTATGATTCCTGCCCATGGAGCTATTCCCCGCGAACAGGCCTCTCACCTCCTGTGCTGCCTTTCACAAAGCGGCAAGGAGCTGCCGATGTTCTTCACGGCAGGAGCCACAGTCAGCTTGTCCTCTTCACCGCGGCAGGAGCCGTGGCCTTCGGAATGCCTCCCCAACATGGTGTTGCAACCGTCACTTCCCAACAGCTTCCCTCTGCCTACCTTTCCTTTTCTGCGGCTCCTCCTGCTCTTCAAGGACGCCTGGCTGTTGCGGCGTCCGCCTGCCGTCCTCTCTGGATTCCCCAGACCGGCTTGGGTGCTTCCTCCCACCATGTTCTACAGGTACCTTAGGGCGTGCGCGCCGCGCGGCCCTCATTCTTATTTCCTCATTGGCACGTTCCTCAGGGGGTCCCCCTGTGTTGAAGTCACGCTGCCCGGATATTTAAGCCTACACTTTATTGCTAGCCGTTGAGTTAGCAAGGGGATTCGCTCTCCATACCTAGCTACCCTTCCTTCCAACTTCCATTGGACTCTTTCTGATAATGGGGTACCCGCTCCTCGGGGGCCTCTTTTGCTTCTTTCAGGTCGCTATCAGGTAACCGGTAATTGCTTCTCGAAGGCCCATGTTTTCTGACCCACTGCCTGCATCTATCTCCTCTTCTACTTGGAAGAATTCGCTACAGACACCATCTGTGAATACTGCTATCATCCACTCCTCAGAGCTGTCTCCCTGGAACCAGGTACTCGCTCTTCGAGGGCCTGCCTCCGATCTAGCGACAGTGCCATTTCCTACGTGGAACCTCGGTGTGAGTACTTTGCCAACGAGTCTCCCTGCTCCCAAGGATCTGGTACTCGCTCCTCGAGGGCCAGCTCTCCCTGTCTCGGGGCTTCTCCATATTTGGGACTCTGTGAATGTTCTATTGTACTCATTCTCTCAGTTCTCTCCACTACAGCACTGCTACCGGAGGAACCTCTGTTCCAGCACCTGGGGAATACTATTCCAGCCGGGCTACATCTTCTACTCACTAATGCCACCTCTGCTGGCTTCTCAACTGTTTAAATAAAGATAAATCTGTGTTTGTGTGTCCAAGAGCTGAGCCTGACCTGTGGCCCCTCACGGGACTTTCCTCCGTGGGTGTGGTCAGCTGCACAGTATCCAAGGGTCCACCAAAACCTCACTAATTATAACAGATTGCTAACTCCATGGATCCGGTACAGCTCAATGCCCTGCAGGCCATTCTGGGCCTGGCCCTGCGCAAAGCTGAACAACAAGACGCATTGGAGAAACTCACTTCTGCGTTCCATCAGCTGCTCTCACAGAAGAATCAAAGCGCTACTTCCAGTAATGAAGGTCAGTTACCTGAAGTAACTATAAAGACTACGGTACCTCTGGCTGCTCCAGTACGTTTCTCTGGAGAGATTCAAAGAACTGGAGGTTTCCTAAATCAGTGCTGCATGCATTTTGCATTACAGCCTTCTCACTTCCCCACAGCCTACGCCAAGGCTACTTATATTCTATCTTATCTTGATGGAAGGGCCTTGTCTTGGACCTCAACGCTGTAGGAACGTAAGGATCCAATTCTGCAGGATATTGACGGATTCTGGATTTGTTTAAATCCGTTTTTGATGATTCTGCTCGAGTGACTGTTGCTGGTTCTGCTCTGGTGGACCTGAAGCAAGGCAATCGACCACTGGCTGATTTTGCAATAGAGTTCAAGACTCTTGCTATGGAACTATGCTGGGATCCCAATTGTCTGAAAACCCTCTTCTTCAGAGGTCTGGATACTTGCTTGAAAGACGAGCTGGCCGCTCGTGAGACACCTGACTCGCTGGATGAACTAGTGGCTTTGGCTACTAGAATTGACCACCAGCTTTGTGATAAGGTGAAAGAACTCAAGCCTAGTAAAGGACCGGTTCAGAAGGAGATTCATGCTAAACTTGCACTTCAGATGGTTCCAGTAATACCTGTCGCCAGTGGAGAGGAACCGATGCAACTTGTTCGCAGTCACCTGACTTCAAAAGAGAGAAGACTTCGAAAGAGGCATGGCCTGTGTATGTACTGTGGACAAGCTGGTCATGATGTCCCAATATGCCCAATTCGTCCAGAAAACGGACAGGCCTAAGTCCTGCGGGAGAACTGTTCTTAGGCCTTACTACGCACTCTCCTCCGCTCTCTCTCCCAGTCTCCCTGATCTGTGGACTGTCCGAAGGTCTAACTCTTGCCTGGTGGATTAAGGGGCAGGAGGCAATTTTATACTTCGACGCCTAGTGGAACATTTGAGGATTCCCCTCGTCACTTTGAAGGTTCCACTGCTCTTATCATCTATCCATGGAGAGCCTTTGCCGGGTGACGTGACCTGTCGCACCGAACCGGTGACCCTTCGCACCGGAGCCCTCCATACTGAGTCAATTCCCTTCTCTGTGTTAGAGAAGGCTATGCACCCTATCGTTCTGGGGTTACCTTGGTTGCAGTTGCATCAGCCTCATTTTGACTGGGCCACCTTGGAACTCTTCCGCTGGGGCCCAGGTTGTCATGGCAATTGACTTAAGGAGGTTTCTTCTGTCCTCTGCCTGCCTACAACTCCAGTGATGTCAGGACTGCCACCTCAATATGCATCATTCAGTGATGTGTTCTCCAAAGAAGCTGCTGACATCCTTCCTCCACATAGACCTTACGACTGTGCTATAAGGCTGAAACCGACCACTGAACCTCCTAAAGGATGTGTCTATCCACTCTCTGTAATAGAGAATAACGCTATGACCGAGTACATCGAGGAGAATTTACAGAAAGGATTCATTAGACCATCAAAGTCTCCAGCCGGCGCAGGGTTCTTCTTTGTGGGGAAGAAAGATGGTACCTTAAGTCCTTGTATCGACTATCAAGGTCTGAATGAGATCACGATCAAAGACCGATATCCCCTGCCTTTAATTTCATAGCTGTTTGACCGGCTTCAAGGTGCCAAGATATTCTCGAAACTTGACCTGAAGGGAGCCTATAACTTAGTTCGCATTCACATTGGCGACGAATGGAAAACAGCCTTCAACACTCGAGACGGTCATTTCGAGTACTTAGTAATGCCCTTCGGCCTGTGCAACGCACCCGCTGTGTTCCAGAACATGATGAACGACATCTTGCGGGACCTGTTGTACAAGAGTGTCATAGTGTACCTAGATGACATCCTGATATTTCTCAGGACTTGTCTACTCATCTAGAGAACATCAAACAAGTACTACAAAGACTTCGAGAACATCGGCTCTATGCCAAGCTATCCAAGTGCGAATTCCATAAGGACTCTGTGCCTTTTCTGGGCTATATTGTGTCTAAAGATTGCTTCCAGATGGATCCCCAAAAATTAGAGAGTATTAAAAATTGGTCCCAACCTACCAGCCTGAAGGCCCTGAGTCGATTTTTGGGGTTCACTAATTACTATAGAAGTTTTATAAAGAATTATTTTTCTTTAACTGTGCCTTTAACTGCAATGACCTGGAAAGAGGCCAACACTTCTAAATGGTCTGCGGAGGCCATTTCCATGTTCGAGGATTTAAAGACTGCCTTTTCCACCGAACCATGCCTGTGTCATCCAGACCCCAACAAGCCATTCATCGTGGATGTCCAAACCGGAGACTCCAAATCCTTACATCCCTGCTCCTTCTTCTCGCAACGTTTCTCTCTGGCAGTGAAGAACTATGGGATCGGAGATAAAGAGCTCCTGGCTATTAAGTTGGCATTCGAGGAATGGTGGTCTTGGCTCAAAGGCACTCAACATCAAATTACCGTGTTTACGGACCATAAGAATCTAGAGTATCTCCGCCATGCGCAACGTCTTAACCATAGACAAGCCAGATGGTCCTTATTTTTTAACCGTTTTGACTTTGTGCTCAAATATCGCCCCGGAGACAAGAATACCAGAGCTGATGCCCTGTCACGCTCCTTTCTCTTGGAGGATGTTCCAGAAGAACCTCAGCATATTATCGACCCGTAGAAAGTCATCTTGGCGGCTACTCATACTGTGCCCGCTGGTAAAACCATCGTGCCTAAACACCTCAGGAAGAAAGTGCTCTATTGGGCGCATGATTCCAAGCTGGCTGGCCATCCTGGTCAACGCAATACCCTGCTGAAGCTACAGAAGTATTATTGGTGGCCAACTATCAAGGAAGATACACTCTCCTAAGTAGCATCTTGTGCCAACTGTGCCAAGCACAAACCTACTTCTGGCCAACCGTGGGGATTGCTGCAACCGCTTCCAGCTCCGGAACAGCCCTGGATGCTTATCGCTACTGACTTTGTAGTCGATCTTCCCCTCTCTGGAGATACGAATACCATTTGGGTCACAGTCGACCGTTTCAGCAAGATGGCCCATTTCGTGGCGCTGCTTAGCTTACCTTCATTCAGCTTTGGAGCTTGCAAAGCTCTTCATAAACCACATCTTTTGCCATCACGGCCTACCGAAGCACATAGTCTCGGATCGAGGATCACAGTTCACCGGCAAGATCCTGGAAGGCTTTGTGCAAGCTTTTCAAAATCTCTCTAGATTATACATCAGCCTATCATCCTCAATCAAATGGCCAAACAAAACGGATGAATAGGACCCTGAAACAGTTCATTCGGGCCTGTGTGAGTTGGCGTCAGAATAACTGGGCCGAACTGTTACCATGGGCTGAATTCGCCATTAATTCTCATCCAGCATCATCCACTGGATCAACACGTTTTGAAGTGGGGGACGTCACTGAAGCTCTCAGTGACGTCCCCAGCAGCTCAATCCACTGCTGATGATATCCATCAATTATGGACTCAGATGAAAGAAATGCTACTCAAAGTAAGTGATCGAGCCAAAAGGTTTTATGACGCTCACCATTCCAAAGCGCCTGTCTTTCAACCTGGTGACAAAGTCTGGCTATCCACTAAGCACCTTAAACTGAAGTTACCCTCCACTCGATTTGCTCCTTGCTATGTTGGATCATTTCCAATCCTCCAACGTCTTGGCAACATCACTTCCAGTCTGAAGCTACCACCTGGATTAAACATCCACAACACTTTCCATGTTTCACTTTGAAACCACTCATTCTCAGTGAGTTCTCTTTCAAGTCTCAGGAATCATCTCCCATCAATGCAGAAGATGACCTAGAATACAAGATTGAAGCCGTCCTTGATGTCCGAAAACAAGGCAAGACTTGGGAATACCTTCTTTCATGGGAAGGTTTTGGCCCTGAAGACAATTCTTGGGAGCCTCTGGCTAATATTCTTGACAAAGAGATGCTCCATCAGTTTCATCTCTCGCATCCTTGGAAACCAAAACCTGGTACCCGCAGAGGAGTCCGCCCTTTGAAGGGGGTACTGTTGCGACTGTCACTTCCCAACGGCTTCACTCTGCCTACCTTTCCTTTTCTGCGGCTCCTCCTGTTCTTCAAGGACGCCTGGCTGTCGCGGCGTCCCCGGACAGGCTTGGGTGCTGCCTCCCGTTATATTCTACAGGTACCTTAGGGCGCGCGCATCGCACGGCCCTCATTCTTATTTCCTCATTGGCACGTTCGTCAGGGGTGTCCCCCTGTGATGACGTCACGCTGCCCGGATATTTAAGTCTACACTTTATTGCTAGCCATTGAGTTAGCAAGGGAAATTCTTATGGATGGAATTCGCTCTCCGAACCCAGCTACTCTGCCTCTCCAACTTCTATTGGACTCTTTCTGCTAACGGGGTACCCACTTCTCGGGGGCCCCTTTTGCTTCTTTCAGGTCGCTATCAGGTAACCGGTACTCGCTCCTCGAGGGCCCGTGTTCCCTGACACGCTGCCTGCATCTATCTCCTCTTCTACTTGGAAGAATTCGCTACAGACACCATCAGTGAGTACTACTATCATCCACTCCTCAGAGCCGTCTCCCTGGAACCAGGTACTCGCTCCTCGAGGGCCTGCCTCCATTCCAGTGCCAGTGCCATCTCCTACGTGGAACCATAGTGTGAGTACTTTGCCAACGAGTCTCCCTGCTCCCAGGGATCTGGTACTTGATCCTCAAGGGCCAGCTCTCCCTATCTCGGGGCTTCTCCATATTTGGGACTCTGTGAATGTTCTATTGTACTCATTCTCTCAGTTCTCTCCACTACAGCACCACTACCGGAGGAACCGCTGTTCCAGTACCTGGGGAATACTAGTCCAGCCGGGCTACATCTTCTACTCACTACTGCCACCTCTGGTGGCTTCTCAAACTGTTTTAAGATTTATTTATTTATTTATTTTTAATTTTTATATACCGACATTCTTGTATAATATACAAATCATACCGGTTTACATTAAAACAGGAGATGCAGGAAAAAAAGTTACCTTTGTCAAATACATTTAACATTAATAACAATGAAAATTGTTAACAAGGGATAACAACTATGAAAAAAATATAAATAAATACATAAATAAAAGATAAATGTTTGTGTGTCCAAGAGCTGAGCCTGACCTGTGGCCCCTCACGGGACTTCCCTCTGTGGGTGTGGTCAGCTGCCACAGTGTCCAAGGGTCCACCCAAACCTCACTAATTATAACAAGTAGTCAGGACCGGTGCTAGTTTTTTTGCTGCCATGTGGGAAAAAAATACCCTGCTGCCCCCCCTCACCGATTCATTCAGTAGCTGTCCCAGGCCCATCAAATAAAGCCCAGCTCCGTCCTGCAATCTATATTTATAAAAACTGACACGCCCCCTGCCCAGAAGCCATGGATAAGGAAGTATATATATTATATTTGCATGCACTCCTGTGGTGCCAGCCAGAAAACTCTGCAAAAAAGACACTTGGAGCTCCTATGGAATTAAACCTTTTCTAATGCGTATTGGATGTGAGCTTGGCCCTCAGAAAACCATGAACAAACAGAATTACCATTACAATATAGTAAACCTCTCATACCAAAACAACCCTAACAACTTTATCTATGAAAAGGCAACACTGCACATATTACACCAGGCCCTAAAACATCAATAAAAGCTTTTATTAGGAAACCAGGCTGCCATGGATCCCTACACAGAAATTACATGCCAACAAAATACCTCACTTCGATCACATATGCAGAACTCAGAGAGACCCTCAGCAATTACAGAATAAAGAGATCAGAAAGGAGGGGGCGGATCCAAGATGGCCGCTTAGTAGAGCTGCGCATTTGGTGAGCTCCTGAGTTGAATACATTTCCTGCTATCCAGATTACCTTTATGGGGAGAAAGTGTAAGCCACAACGGGAACCTTTCCCTGCAGTACCCTCGTCGTCAATGCCAATCCCGGGACCCATGGCCGCTCACATCGTGCGCAGGGATGGAAATATGGGGAATTTGCAGCTGCTGGAGATTTGGGGAGGGGAAGAGGAGCTCCCCTCTCTCCCAGGCTCAATGTCACCTTTAAGCCCCATAGAAAGGACACTGCTGGGGAACCCAGCGGGTGAGAGAGATACCCCAGAACCGATGGGAATGCTTGCCGACCGAAGTGTCGTAGGGCGTGACCTGGCAGGGTTTGGAGGGGGTGAAGGCTGTAGGTGCAAGCCCAAGAAACAGCGAGGGACAGACCAGTGTTGGAGCAGAAATATCTCTGTTGGAACGAGTTGGAGAGCCCACAGTGAATCCTGCATTGAATATTCCAGTGGTGGTAAGACCTTCCACTTTCACTCTAGAGACCATATGGGAAACTATTATTGAAATGCGATCTTCTATTTTACAGCTAGTTCAGCCATTAACTGATAAAATGAATCAGCTTGAAGAAAAAGTAAAAGTGTTGAATCACACTACAGTGGAACTGGAAATCCAAATAGTGACGAATAGACAGCAGTTAAATGAAATAAAAACAACTCAGGAAGTATTGATTAAAGACAAGAATAGTACTGCTAGAAAAATAGAAAACCTGGAGAACCTGAGCAAAAATAGAAATTTAAGGTTCATAAATTTCCCCCAGGTCCCTCTGACTCCCCCAAGAGATTTGTTCAAACGGTATCTATTGGATATATTAAAAGTTGAAGAGGTGGCAATACCTCCGATTACAAAGATCTTTTATGTACCCAAATCAAGAAGACTAGGGGTGCAAACACAAGGAGGAACACCATTGGAACCGGAGCAAAACCAACTTGCGGATAGTTCTAATTTTCTGGAGAGCTCAGACACTGAATTGGTGATATCAGCGACACTGATAGTGTCTTTAGCACTGGACCATGATAAAGATTGGCTTTTGCGGCTATGTTTGTGTCATAGGAATGAATTATTTCTTGGCTGTAATATTAGAGCTTTCCCAGATGTCTCTCGCGAGACACAAAAAAGAAGGAAAGCCTTTTTGCTATTAAAATCACAGGTTCAGCATATTGGGGGGGGGGGGGGGGGCATTTTTCTTGAAATTTCCATGCAAATGCACAGTATAGTAATAATACGTATACATTTTTTGATCCCCCACAACTGTCCCAGTTTTTGATAGAGAAGCCTGTGGTTACTCCAGAAAGTACTAACATTGATGCTGCTAGTCCTACATAGTTATATGGTCTCTATATCTATTAAGCTTGTATTGGTTATATATAAGGGTGGTCCTTATTATTCCTTGAAGTTGAGTAAATTCCTCCCCCTCACTTTGTGGACTTTATATAACAGAGATGTTGAAAAATGTTATTTCTTTCTTTATGTATGTTTTGTTTAGAATGTAAGATTTAACTTCTCTGTATTACATTATCAAGAAGAATTCTTGTTATAATTTGTAAAATGCGTAAAGAGAAAATTAAAAAAAAAAAAGAGAGATCAGAAAGCATAAACAGAAACGTGCTGAGAAGAACTGAACTGGAACCCATAACAAGCCAGCCTCTACATGCAGAGCAACAATGGAAAAATAAAAACATTACCATTCTTCATAAAAACATTAAATAAAATCAAGAAATATAAACATTAATCATAACATAAAGTCAAAGTCATAAAAAGAATATTTCAAACCAGTTAATGAATAGAATATCAACAATTTCCCAAACACCAAAATAGATTTCAAAAATCTGATGAATAACAAATCCAATTAAAAAATGTTCTAATCCTCCCCTCCCCCCAAAAAAAATATTTGAAAAGAGCAGATTCTTCAAATTACATCCAATAATTAAAACTAATAAGGAGATGAATGATGAATCCAGGCCTAAATTTGCAAGCCGGCCAGTGACCGACCCTACCCACTTTTCAGGTTAGTGATTTTCATTATTTTGCAAGTGGAGGCCACTTTGGCAAGAAAACTCCAATGTGCAAGCCAGGACCTTCACAGACAAAGTGGATATTGCCCTGGGCAAGGGGGGCGGGGAAAGTCCCCCTCCATTGATGTACTGAGAACAACTCCTTTATCTAAAACAAAGTCTGTTCCCCACACTATCTCTCTCCCCCTCAGCCCCTCTCCCTCCCCCAGCTCATCTCCACACACACTCTTCCCCTCAGCCCATCCTCTCTGCACTCTGTTCCCTCCATCAATCCATCTCCCAACACTCTGAACTTATCTCCTCAGCACGCTCTCTTTCACCAACTTTTCTTTCCTCACCCCGCACAGTTTTTCCCCAATAAATTTTCTCCCCCAACCTCATCCAGCCAGTCTCAGTCGTGACCTGTGTCTCCCACCAGTCAGCCTCCACCATCCTGTCTCCATCCCCATCCTTTCTAAGCTGTATCTCTTCCCCCCCCCCCCTCAGTTTGTTAATACCCCCTCCTTCTTCTCCGGAGGCTTGCTGATGGCACCACCTCAATAACAGGTTGCTCTGTTTTCTTCTGGCACCGCATGGCTCTCAGTGCATTTGAGTCACGCAGCTGCCCACACTCCTTCGCTGTTCTCGCAGTCTCACGTGAATGGTGCGGTAGTTCAGGCACTATTCACGGGAGACCGTGAGAAGCTGCGCAAGATCTATCTATTTATACATTTATTTAAAAGTATTTATTTCCCGCAGCCCCCAAAGTTTGGGGCAGAGTACATTTATTATATTTATTTATTTATTTAAGGGCATTTATATACCGCTTTATAAAAATAAATTTTGACAAAACGGTTTACAGGAAATAAAATAAAAATTACATACACAAATTAAACATACTACTCATTTTACACTTCCACAAAACATAAGAATGCTGCCACATAATGTCTAAAGAAAGCAGAGCAGCTGTTCTGAAGGCAGCACCTGCTGCAATCCTCCAGAGAAGGTGTGGGAGTGGTAGCCACCACGGGCTCCCAAGCCTTACAATGAAGACCACTGTTTTAGTTGCCTAAATTTAGAAGCTTAAACAGGAGGAGGTTTTTATTTAGGGAGAGCTGGGTGCTAACTCTTTAAAGGGGTCATTTATTAAAGGTTTTCTCCCATTTTGTGTCTATGGGAAAAATGCTTAGTAAATAGGGCCCTAAGTTGAGTGGCTAGATCTTTTGAATATCAGCCTGATAGTACCCTGGTAGCTCTAGACCTGGAGTGTCACAAACAAGTCTGGTTTGCAGGATAAATATGCATGAGAGATGTTAGCAAAGAATGGAGGAAGTGCATGGAAATATGCCTCATGCATATTCATTGTGGACATCTTGAAAACCAGCCCTGTTTGTGGCAGTCCAGGACTGGCGTTGCCTACCCTTGTAATAGATGATGGCAGAAAAAGACCAAACACCCATTCAGTCTGCCTAATTATTTTGTCCACCAGCATCCTCTCTCTCTTTATCCAAAGCAATCTTTTTTGCCTTCATTCATGGTATTCCACCATCTTTAGTACATGAGCATATTAGAAGCCTTGCGACTTTCAACGACCAGCTTATTAGACTCATTCTCAACTATAAAGATGAAAAAGATATGCTGGCCTAGTATTTCAGTGCATAATACAAACCCTTTCCTTCAGAGTATCACAAATATTTGGTCATGTGCTACATGGGCTGACAGATTGTTTGATTAAAATTACTAACTGGGGATAATAACAAACATGATTACATTACCAGGAGTTCTATATACACAGTGTTGTAAACTTCCATAAAACACACTGAATTCCTTTATATGCACGCAAAATCATTTATATCCAAACAGGTTTCCAAAAATAGTCCTCTACTCAGAACAGTTTCTTTTACAAAATTGTTTTGTTTTTCAGAAAGACTCCTTTACAAAAAATTTTTTTAAAAACCTGTTACAAACAATAAATTCCATGTAGAACTGACAATGCTTACTTTCCGGGATGCACACATGAGTGTTGTGTGAATACATTGATCCCCAACAAAAATACCCCTGTCAGGATCTTCTAGGAAAGGGGTGCTCAAACCAGTCCTATGGGCCCTGCCTCCCCCCCCCCCCCCCAGCCAGTCGGGTTTTCAGGACATCCCTAATGAATATGCATGAGATTTATTTGCAAGCACTAAATCTCGTACTCTAGGACCCCCTGACATGTACTGACAATTTGGTGTGTATGTTTGTTATCGTCCCTAGTTAGTGCTTTTAGATGTTCTGGGGACTGATCTTTTTGCTTCTGTTTATAAATTAAGGGCTGTTTTAGTAAATATACATGACTTTGAAAATCAATGGCTAAAATTTCTGAGCAGTTTAGGTAAAGTCAAAACCTTTTTTGCTTTTCTATGTTATATCAATTATATTTTGGTGTTTTTTACAATTTAAAAGTACTGTGCCTGACTTTAAATGATCCCAAACCATATCTTGAACAATGCCCAAACAATGCAATATTTACTTAAACTACCATATTAATTGCAAGAATGGTTTCACTACATTACTTGGAGTTACAGCCACAGTCTCCTAATAATAAATGACCCGCTGAACCTTGGCTCACTAGCTTCTGACAGAATCATGTGCGGTGTATGCATCCAGCACAATATTAATAATCTGAACAGGATAAGATAGCATTGTTAGAACCAAACTAAATTTACTGGCCTGTGATTGCCTATGGTACTTTTGCTGTTGACCTCGACTTGACTGGGAGAGAACAAAAAATTCAATCAATGAATAGCTACATAAGACTTATGATCACTTCCAACATGTGAACTTAACAGACGAGATCTTATCGTGATGGAAGGGGAGAAAGCAGATAGAGAACATGAGTGAGTGCATGTGTGTGTGCAGTTGGGAGTAAGGGGTGAATCTGGAAGATTAGTGTATTAAGAAACATGCAAAGACTTTAGCAAATTCCTTACACATGCACATTTTTTCTTTTTTTCAATTGCCAGTGAATTAAAGCGTCCTGGATGTGTCATTAGCTGAGGTTTTAAGCCAACAGAAAGAAACGAATCAAGGCCAAGAAAGAGCATGGGGCTGGCAATCCCTTGGCCATCTTTACTGAATTTCGACTGCCGCCTGCCTCTGTCCCAGTTATCCAGATGAAATGCCTACTGTACCATACAGTTAGAGAGAGACTTACTTTGCACTTATTGATCTCAGGGTTTCTTCATTACTTCCATGGCATGCTAAATCAATACCTAGGCCTAGAGCAACATAATAGATTAAAAAAAAAAAAAAAGAAAGAAAATCAATGAAGGCATGAATATTTATAATGGATCTAGTGAAAACTTGCTTTGTATTGCTAGCATAGTTTTGGACCTTCAGATTTCAGGGTATTTACTGTAAAGCATACAAGATCAATACCATGGAGATATAATACAGCCTTTGCTTTTTAATATAGTAGAATAGTGCACCTGTTAATGCATACTGAAATATGTATTTTCCCTTTCATAGGGGGAGAAGGGATTTTTTATATGTCTTCATTTTAATGTCATAATATCAAAATATATATAACAAGAGGATTTTAATAAAGGCCCCTAATTTCCTACAGCAGATTATGGGTAGATTCTACCACTGCTTCAGCTTCATATTTCTCTAGATTCTATGTCAAAGGTTGGCAAATTGCACAGCAGATTTTTCAAGGTTCTGCATCCATTATGTGACAATATTGCATACCTTTGCATAACGTTTTATATTACTAACTCTGCAGAAAAAGCCACATTTTTTTGAAAATCTGTCACATTGTGCTTAAACAATATTTAAATTATGCACAAATATGAAATACTTTTTAAGTACATGATAAATGTTATATTATGACCTGCAACAAGTTACAGGTTTCAATTGTGCAGTGTCACCTTTGTCCTAAATTAGAGCACATATTTCATATTTTCTTGGGAAAATGAGCCTGGCTGCATAGTACATGAGACCAAATAACAACCCACTGGCCAATCTGGGTCTGCCCAGATAGAAACCCTTTCATGCTAATTTCCTACAACTCTGGATAGATACGTACACAAATTCCCACCTGCCTAAACACACACCATCTCCTCCCCACAATGTGTCCCACCCAGCCTGTCAACCCTTTTCCCAGCACCTCCCTCCAGAGCTGTCCAAGTATAGTCTTCTCTTTCATTTCTTTACCGTTACCCTTCATGAACTCTCTACCGCCATGTTCTTTGTGTGTCCCAAACATTGATGAAACCTGGTACAGTTGTGGTTGCCACTGTCTCTGCTGGTAGGCTATTCCAGATGTCAACAATCCTCTCAGTAAACAAGTATTTGCTTATGTTTCCTGTGCAATCTCCTCCCCGCGGCTTCACGTCATGACACCTTGGCCTTGCATTTCCTCTTCCATAGTGCATAGTTTTACAAAGCGGAGACTTTTCAATCCTCATTGAGAGGAGGTGTTCCTGGGGTCATGTTAGATTGGGGTGGGGGACAAAGGGCACACATAGCTGGCATTTTTGAATCTTAGTGCCTACTTTTCTAAATCTACCTGAAGAAAAAGTAGTTGTAAGTGACCACATGTATTTTATTTCTGTGGCAAGTTTCAGAGCAAAAGTCTGCATTTGCTTTTGCTTTGAAAAATGGTGAAAAGTCCACAGGTATAATGTAAGTGCAGTCGTTATCCGAAGGCAGGCAGTTTGAAAATTGCCCTCTTTAAGTGTTTTTCTTCCTAGAGTTTGTGCTGCAGGCCTTGTTTCATTTTAGAAGTCCTTTACTGAACTTCCTCCAACCTCTTAACGCCCTTCAAAGGTAAAGCCTCCAAAACTGAACACAGTATACAGTGATCGCTACAGAAGAAATATCTCTTTTTTTCCTGCTAAATAATACCTCACTTATAGACCCTGAACATACTGTGAGCTTTCCCAGTTGCTTCATTACATGGACCTGCAACTTTGCATGGACTTTGCATGGACCTGCAACTTTGACATCATTTGATATGATTATTATTATATCTCCTTCCAGGCCCATCCAGGCCACGGGTGGGCCTGGATGGGCCATGGCCCATGCACTTTGGGCTCAGGCCCAGTCAACCAGGGCTGTCTGACACCAGAGCAGCAAGTCCCCTGTGAGATCCCATTCCCGCGATGGCGAAGAAGAGCACCGGAGCTGCAAGGTCATTGTGGGATCCCATCCCTGCGATGGCGAAGAAGAGGACCAGAGCCGGAAGGCCATCAAGGGATCCCATCCCTGCGACAGCAGAAGTAGGAGTTTGGCGATGCCTAATGAAAAGGCCCCATTGTTGCGTCCGTCGCTGCTTGACGCCCTCACTCCGCCCTCTCTACCTCTGTGGCGACTCCCTCCGGGTCTGATGGACGGTTAGCTGCCGCGGCGTCTCCATGCCATCTCCTTCCGGCATCCCCGGACCGGCTCGACGCTGCGGATCCGCCATGTTGCCTGATGATGTAGGGCACGCGCGTTCCCATTGATATACCAGCAAGGGCGCGAACCTTGGGGGCGTCCCCCTGAATTGACGTCATCTGCTTCCAATATAAAAGGTCTCAGTATTCGCTAACGAATTGAGTTAGCAAGGATTCGGATAAGGATTCGTCCAAGCTACTCTGCCTCCTCGGACTTACCAGGGGTACCCGCTCCTCGGGGGCCTCGCTCTCTTATCTTTATTTCAGATTGCAGATAGGAACTGGTACTCGCTCCTGAGGGTCCATGTTCCTGAACACTCTGAAGATTCTCTACTGCCTGGAAGCTATCACAGATACAGACAATTGTGAGTTACCATCGCTCTCTCAGAGCTTTCCCTGGAACCAGGTACTCGCTCCTCGAGGGCCTAACCCTTTCCAGCTACTGAGCTTCCTCAAGACCTTATGTGAGTTGTCATCCAGTTCTGGCTATGAACGCAGCATACCCTGTCTACTCACTATCTATAGTTTCTCCTCAGCTCAGCAACCCTGGGATCGCTGATCCAGTATCTGAGGGACTTCAGCCCTGCCGGGCATATCAGCTCACTACTGCCACCTCTGGTAGTTCTACTAATCTGTCTAATAAAGAACTATCTGTGTCTGTCTCCATACCCTAGCCTAGCCGGTGGTCCCTCTCAGGATACCCTCCTGGGGGCGCAGTCATCTGCCATTGGCCCAAGGATTCACCTATCTACATTCCTTTACAGCTGGGTGCCCTCTTCAAGCACTCCGCTGGTAACAGATTGCTAACTCCTCTCCTTCAGGAGTCCGTAATACAGATTCGCAACAAGATTGCCAACTTTTCCTTCTACAGGAGTCAATACCTACAAGATTGCTAACTCTGCAATCTATACCTTAACAGATGGTTAACTCCTCCTTCTCGAGGAGTAGAGCATTACAGATTGCTAACTCCTCCTTCCTTAGGAGTCAAACCATAACAAGATTGCTAACCTCCCACTCCAGGAAGAGATTCATAACAAGATTGCTAACTCCTCCATCCATGGGAGCAGATTCATTACAGATTGCTAACTCCCTAGCAGATTCCTAACACCCATGTGTGTGTGAGTGAGAATGGGAGCTTGAATGTGTGTATATGGGTGAGAATGGGAGCCTGGGTATGTGTGTGTGTGGATTAGAATGGGAACCTGGGTGTGTGTTTGTGTGGGTGAGAATGGGAGCCTGGGTGTGTGTGTGGATTAAAATGAGAGCCTGTGTGTGTGTGTGTGGATTAGAATGGGAGCCTGCGGGTATGTCTGGGTGAGAATGGGAGTCTGCGGGAGTGTATGGGTGAGAATGGGAGCCTGGGTATGTGTATGGATTAGAATGGGAGACTGGGGGTCTGTGTGTGTGTGTGTGTGGGGGGGGGGGGCGGTGAGAATGGAAGCCAGGCATGTGTGTATGTGAGAGAGACTGGGAGCCTGAGTATGTATCTATTGTTGCATCCGTCAGACTCAGACGGCTTCGTCTCACATGCCTCACCTCAATATTCGCTTTCTCCACCAACCTCAGGAAAATGGCGACCGCTGTGTCTGCTTGCCGCTCTCTCCGGCGTCCCCGGAACGGCTATGGCAAGGCTTTCCACCATGATTCACCTGAGGGCTTCCTAGGGTGTGCGCGTGCGCACTACCCACATCTGTATTCCAACGTTGGCGCGAACCTCAGGGGCGTCCCCCTCGAGTGACGTCACAACATCCGGCTATTTAGGTTGCCCATTTGCTGACTAACTTTGAGTTAGCAAGGATTGGATTCATCCAGTCTAAGTGGTTCTGCCGCTTCTCGCTGCTGCTGGAAGCTCTCTCTACCCTCCGGGGTTTTAATAACTTGGGTACCCGCTTCTTTCCAGGTGCCTATCCAATATCCAGGTACTCGCTCCTCGAGGGCCTGAGCTGTCTACCTTGGTGCCTGCTACTATTACTTCTACCTGCTGGGAACTCCACCATTACAGCTACAAGAGTGTGAGTAATCTAACATCTACCACTCTGTCTCACCTACAGCTCCTCATTGAAAATCTGCAACGGAGCTCCCTATACCACCATTGTGGGATGGGTCTCCTCAGCCGAGGACCTCAGACTGCTACTGCAGGAATCTACTCACTACTGCCACCTCTGGTGAATTCTACAAGCTGTACAATAAAGATTATCTCTGTGTTTGTGCATCTGAGTCTAGCCTGGTACTGCAGTCCCCCCGCGGGGCTCCTCCCTGTGGGAGTGGCCATCACTGCAGTACCTAAGAATCCACCAAACACCCCAAAACCATAACATCTATCTGTGGGTGAGAATGGGAGCCTGGATGTGTGTCTGTGTATGTATAAGAATGGGAAACTGGGGTGAATCTGTGTGTATGAGAATGGGAGTCGGGGAGTGAGAGTGAGAGCTTGTGTTTGTGGTAGAGCAAGTGAGAGTGAGAGTTTGTGTGTGTATGTATGATAGAGCATGTTAGAGTGAGAGCTTGTGTGTGTATATGTATGGTAGGGCATGTGAGAGTGAGAGCTTATGTGTGTGTGTGTATGTGTAGAGAATGTGAGAATGAGAGCTTGGGGGGAAGAGATATGAGAGCGAGAGTTTGTGTGTGTGTGAAGGAGTCTATGAGAGAAAGCATGAATCCTCTGTGTGTGTGTGTGTGGGGGGGGGGGAGTGTGTGTGTGAGGGAGGAAGGGAAGAAGACAGTATGAGAAGAAACAGAATGAGAATAGAGACCCTAAAAAGGAATTAGGAAATGACCGACAAGGGAAAAGTAGGTAAAAAGAGACTAGGACCAATTGATTCGAAAAATACAAAGATCAGACAACAAAGTTAAAAATATATATACGTTATATATTTTGAGATTTTAGCAATTGGAATATGCCATCTTTGGGAATGTTCATTTCTTATATCTTTTTCTTCAGTATTCCACTGTTCAGAATCTAGTTTCTCAGGCTTTCTATTTTGCTTTTGTCTGCATGTTTCTGTTTCTAATTTGTAGTCTCTTATTTTTATATTAGGTAATGGTGAGCCTCTGTTTTGTCTGTGTGTGACTGAAGTTCAGTATTTCTGATAGCATATAATTTCTTTGTAGTACTCCAGCTTGTGCTGTTATTCCAGTAGGTGATGTATTAATGTTCTAGGGCCTGGTGTAGTATTTGCTTAGATGCTATTTCATAAGGCAACTGTTATTTGACTCCTGAGAGTCAGTGATGTGACTGTATAGTATGGCAAGGTTCTAGATGTGTCTTTTTTTGCAGAGTTTGTGTTACTTTTATTTTTTTATTTTTATTTAGCATTTTTTATATACCGAGGTATAGCAGAGTTGCCTTCACTCCGGTTTACATTTATAACAACCTGTTACATTTAAAATTTAATTTTAACAATAAACTGTGGTAACTGGTATATAATAGTATTAGTAGTATAAACAAAACAAGATATACAATAGGATAGGTACACTGAAATGTCTGAGTTCAAATCATAAAGGGGACATCTGTAGCTTGAAAGAAGGAGAGTTAGTCATAGGAGGGAGATTGAATGTCAGAAGGCTATGGGATTATTTTTTAAGATCATTGTGCGTGCTGTCATTAAGAGTTTGGCTGAGTAGCCAGGCTTTTAGGTCTTTTTTAAAAGATTTTATGTTTTCTTGAGCGGTTAGGTAATGTTTAGCAATGGAGGGATCTTTTTTGCTGAGGTAACACCAGAATTTGAAATTTTTTTTTTCATGTTGGTTGTAAAGTGAATTATCCTAGCTCTGCACCTGTTCTGATGATTAATGCTATTTTAGTGTAGTTATGATGATTTCTGGCTTTCTGCAAAGAGGATTCATGAAAGAATACATTGATTTGTGTTTTATTACATGATTTGTTGGATCTGTTTGTTTTCTTTGCTTTTTACATGATATACATTTATAAACTGCAATAAATATAAAATAAATTAATACTGATTAATAAGGAATTTTTAATGCTGGTAAGTGAAATAATTGAGGTAAAATGTTTTAAAGTTTCACACTTGGTGCATAATGGCTGTTGCGAACTATTTAGAAAGCCATTGTAGGGTGCAGTATATGGCATTATTTATCAATAAGAACACAACTAGTGGGTCTCAGAACTGCATGCCTACTAGGAATGTGCAGCAGGGATGGATTCGTCCCATTCGGTATTCGTATTCGTCGGGACCCAAATCTGTTGTATCCATTCTTGGGGGACCCCGATCCGTTCATTAGTTACATATGTATTCATTTCCCCCCAAAACCCCATCCCAACCCTTTAAATTTAATTTACTACAACCCCCCGCCCTCCTGCCCCCCCCCCCCAAGATTTGCCAAAAGTCCCTGGTGGTCCAGCGGGGGTCCTGGAGCGATCTCCTGCAATCGGGCCTTTGGCTGCCAGTATTCAAAATGGCACCGATAGCCTTTGCCCTTACTATGTCACAAGGGCTACTGGTGCCATTGGTCGGCCCCTGTCACATGGTAGGAGGAATGGATGGCCGGCGCCATCTAAAAACCTGATTGTCTGGTCCAAAACCCTACATGCAAAAGTCTACCAGCCAGGTTTGATTTAGGGCACAAAGTGAAAACTGTCAAACTAGTGGCGTAGCCAGAACTGATTTTTTGGGTGGGCACAAGGTTAACATGGGTGGGCTATAGGCATTAGAAGTGTGCATTCGTTTGCAACGTATTGGCAATCCACAACGTATATGCCATATTCGTTGTATTCGTGGGGGTCGCAAAACGTATGACAAACCCCTACGAATACAATGTATCACTAACGAATAAACCCCCACCCTCCTGACCCCCCCCAAGACTTGCCAAAAGTCCCTGGTGGTTCAGCGGGGGTCATGGAGCGATCTCCTGCACTCGGGCCTTCGGCAGCCAGTATTCAAAATGGCGCCGATAGCCTTTGAACTGGCTAGTAGACTTTGAGCTGGCTAGTAGACTTTTGCATGTAGGGTTTTGGACCAGACAGCCAGGTTTTTAGATCTGCTGTGTAGTGTCCAGTCAGAAATTTTGACCGGACATTGAAAGACCATTTTTTGTAGGATAGATTCTTGGCTTCAGGGAGAGAGTGACAGGGATGGCACCTCACAGCAGAGAGCTGTGCTGTGAACTGTGTGGTATGGGGGAGAGGAGGAAGGGCACAGCACAGCCCTTAAATCTCAATGACTCAGCAAATCTTTGCACCAAGAGCCCACTGGGTCCCACCCAGTCCCTCCTTGTGTGTTGGGCCGAGACCCGAGAAAGGGGCTGCAGTGAGCCAGTAGGGAGTGACACAGGGACAGAGGAGGGAAGGGTGGAGAGACAGACAGAGGTACAGGGTGGAATAAAATGAATAAATAAAAAGAACAAGATATCAGCAGGAAGGTACAGCTTGCAGAAGAAATAGGCACCACACTGCAGAGAGACTTCACAAAAGCTGGTAACACATGAAATAATTTCTACTTTTAATAAATATATAAAATACCATATATAAGGGGGACAGCCCTATGATTCAGTCAGGGAAATAATAAGGGGGGTTGTGGTGATGCGGTTCACCCCGGGTAACAGCCAGGAGGGGGTGTGCCATCTGGGAGGAGGTGCCACCGAAAGGAAGGTCGGCAGCTGTGAGCAGAGCCCATCCCAATCGCGGAAGAAAATTGGGGGCCGCAAGTGATGGAAGCAGAGCCGGTGGAAGCACTAGGCGCCCACTTAGAGTGCCACAGGTCTGGGGGCCACAACTACATAAGCCTTTTCTTCTTCCCACCTGCGTGGCCCGGAAGAGGAAGTGGTGGGTCTGCACAGACAAGAAGAAGGAAAGGCCATGCAGTCGCGGCCTGAAGCAGGAAGAAGATCAGCGTGTGTCCTGGGTCATTGAAGGAAGAAGCAGCATTTGTGAGCACTTGGGAGCAGCATCAGTGCTGCCTCTCCTCCCCACCGCAGAGCCGTACCAGTCCCCACAATCTCAAGAAAAATGAAGTCACCGTCTGTCTCGGGGACTGAAGGAGGAAGCTGATGCTGTCCTTCTGATGGGGAGCGGGGTAGGAAGTGAGAGAGAGTGTGCATGTGTCTATGTGTGTGAGAGAGAATGTCTGTGTGTGTGTGTGTGTCTGTCTGAGAGAGTCTGTGTGTTAGACCATGTGTGTATGTGTGTGTGTGTGTCCGTTAGAGCATGTCTGTGTCTTTGTGTTTGAGCATGTGTGTATGCATGTGTGATAAAGCATGTCTGTCTGTCTTTGTGTGTGAGATCATATCTGTGTGTGTGAGTATCTGTCTACAAAAGCATTTCTGTTTGTGTGACTGTGAGAGCATATCAGTGTCTATGTGAGAGTATGTCAGTGTGTGTGTGAGTGCATGCTCTGTGATTGAACATGTGTGTATGTATGAGAGAGAGGAAAAAGAGTGTGAGGAACAATCCCTCTCCTCTCCTCTGCTAATCCAGACAATCTCAGGGCATCTGGAAATCAAAAAGTCCCAGGTACAGATGGAAAGGGATTTTTATTTAGTCCTTTTTAAGTTTTAAGTATTGGATGGCGATTGTGTCTGCTGAATGAAATATTTTATAGGTCTTTGGAAAATGTATATGCGTTTTAAATTATATAATGTTATTCTTTTTGTCAGCTTTTTGAAATATTCTTTGTATTAGTATAGTTTTACACCTGTTGATGTTTTATATTTGCTGTTTTTATTGTTTGATGTTTATGAGAAATTGTAATGCTTTTGTTTTGCCATTGTTGCACTGCATACATACACTGGCTTGTTGCGGTTTACAATTCAGTTTTTGTAAAGTTTTTGCAAGTTTGTATTACTACTTTATGGTCATTTTATTCTACATTTTATGAGGGTCTGTTTGTATTTTGCATGTGCGACTGAGCTGACGTATTCTGCCTGTGTGTAGGTCCTGTGTAGGGATCTATAGCAGCTTGGCTTTTTCTGGTTTTCTAATAGTAGGTGTTTTGGTGTTTTAGGGTCTGGTGTAATAATTGCAGTGCTACCTTTTCATAAGTAGGGTTGTTAGTGTTTGGGTGCTGGGAGTTTTGGTATGGGAGTTTTATTATACTGAAATTGTACTGAAATTGTAATTCAGCTTACTTGTGGCTTTCTGAGGACTGACCCCATACCCATCACACATTACAATAAACCCAATACCAATTCCAAGGGTCTTATTTGCTTTTCTGCAGGGTTTTACAACACTAAATGTAAATATAATATACATATTGTAAGGGATATTTTTACCTTAGAAGACTGTACTTTAAATGCTCATGTAAAATCTATTATTCTAAATGCATATTTAAATGTGTGTAGGGAGGGAGGGACCGGCGGGGGGGGGGGGGGGGGGGGAGGGACTGATAAACTGTAAGTTTCACCTAGGGCACCTAATACCCTTGCATTGGTCCTGGGTGGAAGACAGTGAAGAGAGTGACTGGACACCCGCAGGCAACCGAAGAGGGAGAGGGTCAGAATAACCGCATGTGAACCTAGGTGACTGAGAGATGAAGGGATGTGTGAGTGTGTGTATGTATGTGAGCGAGAGAATGGGAGCCTGTGTGTATATGGAAGTGAGGGGTGTGTGTGTGTGTTTGGGAGGGTGGGTGGGTGTGAGGGTACGTGCTTGTGTGTGAGAGAGAGAGCCTGTGCGAAGAGGTGTGTACATGTGAGGGAGAGACAAATGGATGGAGCCTGTGTGTAGGGGTGTGTGAAAGACACAGAGAGAGGCTGTGTGAGGGAGAGGGGAACCAGATATCACTGGGGGGGGGGGGAGATGGAGACATGAACCTTGGGGGGGGGGGGGGTGTCAAAGGAATAATCCACCCAGGCTGCCAAATACTTTAGGTACGCCACTGAGTTCAGTCCAACTATAGAAAAACACTGCATGTTTAAACATTTGGAGGATTTTTTTTTTTTGACAATGGCCACATTCCAGTTTAGAGAAATATTTACTGCAGGTGCCATATGTGCTTGTGTTTCAGTTTTGAAACAAATCTGATTTATTGGTTTATCAATTGCAACTATTTACTGCTACACATGGTACACAGATCTGGGTCTGCTTTGCTAAGAGTTTTCTCCTATTCTGTATATCTATGGAAAAAAAAGCTAAGGGATGAATTTTGAAAAGCCCATCGCACGCCAAAACTGTGAGATATGTGAGTCTGTCTGGCCGGCAGTGTGGGGAGCAGATTTTAAAAGCCACCTGTGTACACGCATATCTCCCAGTATGTGCACAAATAAGAAGTTGCAAGAAAGGGGCGGGGCATGGGCGTGGCCTGTGTGGGGCATGGGTGTTCCAGGACTTTAACATGAAGTATGCGCGTATTTACGCGTGCAAATACATGCTGGGGTTCCCTGCAGCCTAACTTTCCTACTGCTATGGATGGTGCATGGGTAATAAAATAAAAAATTCCAGGCTAGTTAGCAGGGTTTTAAGGGTTGGTGCTTAAAGGGTAAAAGGGAGGCTATTTAACTAAGGGGGTTAGGAAGTCCTATCCTTTACCTGGGCAAACTGGGGAAACTGATAATTGCGTCAGCCTGCATGTCTAATAAAATCCCCCCACATATACGGTAGAGGCGGCATGTGCATGCATGTATGTGCATATGCATGCAAATGCCGCCTCTTCCGCGTAAGTGTGTGGGGGGGATTTTTGTTGGGAATATCTTTATTGTTAACCTTGATAACCACATAACATCATATTTGTAACGGACAAAATCAGAACATAAAAGATAACAGTGTCCGAATACAAATAATGTATACAAACAGTAGCCTTATCTACTCATTTAGAAACACTTTCATCAGAAACATCTGTTCAGCACGTACAGGGCCCATTTCTCCTGGTCTCTGTGTATATTTGGATCCTGGTTAACAAGATTTGTATTTTCTATACATCAATCTATCTATAACCCTACCCTATTTCCATGAAATCACCCCAAACTAATAGATTTATTTATTTTATTTATTTATTTAATTTTATATACCGACAGCCGTTTGCACATCGTGCCGGTTTACAAGTAACTTACAACCATAAGATATATAGGCAGAAGCCTTTACAAATAACAGTATGTAACATAAATGCAGTAACAGAGCAAGAAACTAATGCAGAAACAGAGCAAGAAACTAAATAACTTAGGGAGGGAGGGGTAGGGGTAGTCATGACAAAGGGGGGGGGGGCGGGGGGAGGGTGAGGACAGACACATGGGGATAAGATATGTACAAGGGATTCAAGCAATAAATTGATATGTATAATGGTTTTATACAAAGTTGTATAGACGTGAAAACAAAAGTCATTGGGGTGAGGTGGTAAGTGTGACTTGTACTAAGTAACATGTTTTAAAAGCAGGAAGTTAAGTGAGAGGTTTGTAATTCCTTAATTAGATTGAGGGGTAGGTGTGGGGTGTAGGTCATGATGGGGGGTGTTAGTGAGAGAAGATGAACGGGTAGGGTTATTGGAAGGTGAGGAAGCTGATTGGGGGTAAGCTTGGCGGAAGAGCCAGGTCATGATGTAGGTCATGATGGGGGGTGTTAGTGAGAGAAGATGAACGGGTAAGGTTATTGGAAGGTGAGGAAGCTGATTGGGGGTAAGCTTGGCGGAAGAGCCAGGTTTTGAGTTTCTTTTTGAAAGTGGATGTGGAGGTTTCGGTACGAAGGTCAAGAGGCATAGAGTTCCAAAGGGAGGGGCCTGCGAGGGAAAGGGCTCTATTGGTGGTGGAGATGAGTCTTGTGGATTTTATGGAAGGGGGAATAAGAGTTCCACGGAGGGAGGAACGGGTGGGTCTTGTGGAGGTACGAGGGAGGAAGGGTGGGTTTATCCAATTGTAATGTTCGTTAGTAATACTTTTGTGGATGAGGGTGAGGGTCTTGTAAATGATTCGTGAGTGTATGGGGAGCCAGTGAAGATCGATGAGGGTGGGAGTGATGTGGTCTTTCTTGTTGGCATTAGTGAGGATGCGTGCAGTGGCGTTTTGAAGGAGTTGTAGGGGTTTGATGTGGGTAGCAGGGAGTCCAAGTAGAAGAGCGTTACAGTAATCAATTTTTGAAAAAATTATATGATAGATATCATACCCCCCCCTCCCACCCCGCGGTCACCTTCCCCCCTCCCCTTCCCATTGTAGTCACCCAGAACTGTCAGGTATATTGAGAGATTGAGATATTGAGATAGTGAGATACACCAAGAGCTTAATACGGCAACCATGCAACATTCATTTAAAGGAAACCATGAGCCTCCCAAACCGGACTCCCTAGGCATTTATAAGAGTAAACCCAGTTAGCGCAGAAAATTCAGAAGTTCATGTCCTCCCAGTGTGCTCAGTAGATTCCACTTCTTCCAACTTCGGTAAAAGCTCGCACACTGCTTGTGGTAAGTGGTGGACATGGTCCTTCCAGATACGTACAGTCCACTTCCGGTATTTTAATGGTCTTTGTTTCGCCGTCCGATACTCCATGTGGAGTAACCCAGAAAGTTTATTTTCCCATATGGATATATACTGCGGGGCAGGTTCCATCCATTGTGCCAAGATAGTCACTTTTGCTAATAATAATACTTTATGAAAGAAAGCCATTTGGAAACAGTCCACTTGGTAGTCCGTTTCTGCGATTAAGCCAAAGAGCCAGATCTTTGGATCCAAAGGAAAGCAGAGACCCCATAAGGTAAGCAAAAACCGCTGAAGATACAGCCAAAAAGCTTGGACCTTGGCACAGGCCCATATCGCATGGTAAAAGTGTGGTGCAGGGTGCTGACATTTCACACAAAGGTTCGTGGATACCCTCCCCATGTGAAAAGCAACTTGCTGTGAGTAGTAAGCCTGGAAGTAGAACTGGTAGAGTTTGTCCCTCAGAATCACATTCTCCACTATCTTCGGAATAATCCGTAGGCTCTGAAGAAGGTCCTGATTGGTAAGTCTTTCCGGTAGGTGTCTGTTCCATTTATTTAGGGTCTGATCGTTGGGCGCCGGATAAAGAAGGGATATCAACGCGCCGTAATATTGAGCGCAGCGAGTACGCTTGCCATCCTGACCCAGCAGCAGAGGCAGCAATTTCATAGATAAAGTGAAACTGGGGCATGTAAGTAGCTGTCCATTGATAAAGTGCCGTAGTTGCAGGTAGCAATAAAAGTCAGCATGGGGCAGTCCATACATATCTTGCAGGTCCTGAAAACTAACAAGTGTTATTGACGGAGTAGACAACTGTAACAATTGGGAAACATTCACTAAACCCCTTTGCGCCCATCGGAGAAAAGGTGCATATTGCGTACCCGGTAAAAACAATGGGCATCCCCTTATAGGTAGACAGACCGTACGCTCCGGTTCAAGTTCCAGTAGCTGACACAGCCTACGCCACATTTGCCTAAAAGGGCGAATAATTACACTAGATACAATAGCACGGGGCAATGAGGCAGCTGAGGACTGTACCGCAGCACTTATAGTTAGTGGAAAAACCCAGTTATTGTAGTGATCAGTCGGTGAACAGTGCTGCGTGTTAACCACCCAATCCCTGATATGTCTGAGCAAGCTGGCATAATTGTACGTTCTGAGATCCGGGCATCCCAATCCTCCCATTAGCCGCGACCTCGTAAGTATAGATAAGGGAATACGCGCTCGCTTCCCCCGCCATAAGAATTGACTCAGAGCTCGCCTCGTATCTTGAATATCCGTTTTCTTTAACCAAATTGGCAACATAGCAAATAAATAGAGCCACTTCGATATTTCCATCATTTTAACCAGTAAAATCTTTCCTGACAGAGAAAGGGGAAGATTCTGCCATAAGCGTAGCTTATTGATATACTTAAGCTTCAATGGTGTAACATTCAGGGCATATAATTTCCCCGGGTCAGCAGGGATGTGGATTCCCAGATATTTCAAAGATTTGTCCACCCATCGCAAAGGAAAAGGACCAGGCCACATGTCGCGTAAGGTACCCAGAACATCCAATGCCTCTGATTTGTCTACATTTATTTTTAAACCGGCAAAGGCCCCGTATTCTCTTTGCAACCTTAAGACATGGGGTAGCGCTTCAACCGGATTGCTTAGTACAACAAGCATGTCATCCGCGAAGGCAGCTACTTTAAATTCCTGCCCTTTAAAGCACACTCCTCGCAGCTCTGGAGCCTGTAGCAATTTGCGCAGTAATGGATCTAAAGCAAGGATGTAAAGTATTGGGGAAAGAGGGCAACCTTGCCTCACTCCACGCTGAATTACAATTTCCCCTGAAAGAGTGTCATTCGCTGAAATATGGGAGGTAGGATGATTATAAAGAAGCGCCACAGCTGCGAGAAGTCTGGAGGGGAAACCAAAGCGCGACAATACTGAAAACATATAGCCCCAGGAGACCCTATCAAAGGACTTTTCAGAGTCAAATCCTATGACCATCGTCTGCAGTTTTTGCCTGTGTGAGGTTTCAATGGCTGAAAGTAATCGAATCACATGCGCCCCAGCATTACGGCCACCAACAAATCCCACTTGGGAAGGTGATATTATGGTCGGTAGAACCCCATTCAAACGTAAAGCCAAAATTCTAGCAAATATTTTTAAATCATAATTTAAAAGCGAAATGGGTCTGTAAGAGGCAGCCATGAGAGGGTCCTTACCGGGCTTTGGAAGGACAGTAATAAAGGCTTTGTTAAAATTAGGAGGAAAAGCCCCGCTATGCCAAGCTTGGTTATAGAAGGCAGTTAATGGCCCCGCAACCTGGTCCTGTAGAATCTTGTAATATTCCACTGGGAAACCGTCTGGGCCGGGGGATTTGTGCCCTTTCCCTGTCTTAATGACCCCTCGAATCTCGAGTTCAGTGATAGGCTTGACTAAGAATTCCTGCTGGGAAGCAGAAAGTTGCGGCAACGCCAGGTCCTGAAAGAAACTTGCCTCCTCCAATTCCCCCCCTATCCGGTCCTCTGTGTAGAGGTGTTCATAAAATGACCTTAAAGTTTCCAAAATCTCAGGGGAGGATGTAACCACTGTACCAGAACTTGCTCGGAGTCCCGTAACATACGCTTTTTTCTGTTTGATGGCTACAAGCCTCGCTAAAAGCTTGCTGGATTTATTGCCAAATCTGTAAAAATGATGCTCAGAAGCGGCCATCATTTTTTGAGCTCTCAAATGTAGTTGGGCATTAAGTGCATGCAAACAATTCCTATATACCTCTCTGTGAGCAGCAGTGGGCCTCTCCGCTAGATCTTTTTTTGCCTGTTGCAGATGAGCTTCCAATAGGAGAATAGCCTCATTCATTTTTTTACTCTTATTAATAGCATAGGCGATGATCTCCCCCCTGAGCACCACCTTACTAGCCTCCCAGAATAGAGTTGGGTCCTGAGTATGCTCCTGGTTATGTGCAGCATAATCTTCCCATTTATCCCGAAGATAGCTTTGAAAGGCACTATCATTAGGCAAGTGCCCTGGGAGCCGCCATGATTTGCGTTTGGTTCTATCCAAGGTGAACCAGACGTCCACCCAAGTAGGAGCATGGTCCGCCACTGCAATAACCCCAATCTCAGCATTTTCTACTCTGGAAAACATGTGTTCCGCTATCAGTACATAGTCTATTCTTGATAAGGTGCCATGAGCCTTGGAAACATGCGTATAATCACGTTCCACTGGGTGCAAAACTCGCCATGGATCTAATAGCCCCAAACGTTTACAGAATTGACCTACGCCTATATTCCCCATCGTGCGGTATCCTGGCGGAGTCTGAGATTTATCAAGGTGGCTATCCATTACACTATTCATGTCTCCCGCCATTATCAGGTCGCCCTGTACCTTGGTGTGCAGTATAGTAATTAAATTGATGAAAAAGTTCGGGTCCGGTACATTAGGGGCATAAACATTACATAGTGTAAAGGCCTTACCCGCAATAGTCCCAATTATAATGATATATCTCCCTTCATCATCATGTAATTCTTGGGTCACAGTGAGCGGAGTATTCTTGTTTACCAGAATCGCCACACCCCCCTTCTTCCCTTTTGCCTGGGAAAAAAAACACTCTGAAACCCATTCCCTACTGAGCTTTACACTCTCTATCTCTGACAAATGTGTTTCTTGTAGGCATGCAATATTGGCTTTCAGACGGTGCAAATATTGGAGAATTTTTTTCCTTTTAATGGGTGATCCGAGCCCGTTAACGTTCCATGAAATCACTCGGTATTTACCCCCCATCATCCTGCCAAGGATAGGTATAAAAACCGTTGTACACACCCATTTTGAAAGAGGGGCTAGGCTCCCAGCCTAACCTAACCCCCTGAATCCCATGGCTCCCAGTGTAGTCACAATCACTCAACTGTACTCTGAAAATCCCTTGCGCTGTCCCGCATATCTCCCGGTTCCACGCCCTGTGGAACTCTCATGTCCAGGTGACCACTCCCTTCCCCCCCTTTGTTTCTCGTACCCATACCCGATGCAACTATCCGTATCCAGTGACTTCCCAATTTAACTCCCCAACCCCCTAAATCCCCAGTCCCCAACATTGTACCTTTATGGTCTGTTTCTCCTTTGGAGAAAGGACACGTGTAGTATGCGGTTGGACGCCGCGCCCCCCCCCCCCCCCCCTTTGTCCCCAGTATATCAGTAACCGTATATTCCATAAAGTTAACTAATACCCAACAATATAACATTTAAAGTAAAAGCAGTTCACTTATCAAGTTCCCTCAAAGTCAAATAAGATATTCTCTCCCGGTCTTCATCCAGCTGCGCCATGCCCGTATCAGGGATCCTCTCGCCAATTGTCAGCCACTATAATGAGAATCAATGAAGGCCTTAGCCGCAGCCGGATCTTCAAACATTTTAATTTGACCTTCATGCCAGATCCGTAATTTCGCTGGATAGCCGAGTGCAAATTTAATTTTTTTATTAAATAGTAGAGAGCAGTATGGAGTAAACGCCTTCTGGAGAGCCGCCACCCTAGTTGAGTAATCCTGCACAATTCGAATTTTATGTGACTGATAAAGAATTTCTGGGATACTTCGTGCAGCCTGAGCTATACGTGCTTTGTGCGCGAAGTTAAGCAGTTTAGCGATTACAATCCGGGGTCTCACATCCGATTGTCGTTTGGGGCCCAGGCGATGCGCCCGTTCGATTGAGATGGCGCCCTGAAGGTCTGGGAGTGAGAGTGCCTCCGGCAGCCATGTTTCCAGCATGCTTCCGAGCTGGTTTTCTTCCAGATTTTCAGGGAGTCCAATGAATCGTAAGTTCGAGCGCCGTGCACGGTTCTCGAGATCATCTATCTTATTTGACTGCTCTAATACAGTTTTCTCCAGCTCCTGTAGCTTGGAGGCTTGATTATAATTATCATCTTCCAAAGTGGAGATCCTCCCTTCCACGTGGTCCACCCGCGGGCCCAGCTCCGTTAGCGCTGCTTTTACTTCCTCCAGCTGCGATCCAATTCCCGCTAATTTTTCATCCAGAGCAGTGTGAATTATATCCTTTATTTCACCCAGTAGCTGGTCATTTCCAGTTCCATTCGGCATTTGGGGGGCTTTTTGCAGCACAGTCGCGGTCGCCATTTTGTCCTGCCCCGGTTTGCTTTTCTCTTTTTCCTTCCGACTCCCCCGAATCGGCTTCGTTGGAGGAGTTTTCTGCATGAAACTCACGATCGATATAGGCGCAGCCCCACCAAGTCTTTTAAAGCTCGTTTGTGCCGGGATTCGAGTTCTTTTTGAGGGTGAAGACGGCGCAGCGTCCAGAGCTAGGCAAGACACGTCTTGCTTAGTCTATCCACATCACGTGACTCTCCGTGGGGGGGATTTTAATAAGGGACATGTGTCGACTCAATTACCGGTTACCCCAGTTTGTTCCCAGTTTGCCCAGGTAATGAATAGGACTTCCTAACCCCCCTAGTTAAATAGCCTCCCTTTTTCACCCTGTTAGCACCAACCCTTAAAACCCCGCCGACGAGCTTATTTTTTTTTTAATTTTATTACTTACATATCATCCAAAGCAGTGGTAAAAACGCGGCAGGGGGAACACGGTGCACTTATGTGCGTAAATACTTATGTGCACATTTCATAGTAAAGTCCCAGAACGCCTATGTCTCGCCCATCCCCCCACCCAGACCACACACCCCCACCCTGCCCCTTTTTTCCAACCTCTTATTTGTGCGCGTTCCGGGAGATATGCGTGTACGCGAGCGCCTTTTTAAAATCCACACAGCCTGCGCTGGCCTGACTTCTGTGAGTATCTCCCGGCTTTGGCATGTGCCGGGCTTTTAAAATTCACCCCTCGATATTTTGATCTGGCTCCTCAGACAGAACTGTTCATGGCATGAACTTATCAATAGATAGACACATTCTGGCTTCTCCTGGTACCCTTAATATACCTAATACTCACTACACAGCTTTAGCCTATTCTGCATGTCCTGCTTACAGAGCTTGCATCCATTCATACTGATGATAAGGAGCAACGGGAAACTTTGAAGCTGATGCAGTAAGGCATGTTCAGCAGAGTGCACGGTTTTACCTTCAATTTTATGCACATTTTATGTTCACAAATGTTACTCCCAATGCAGATAGGAGTTTTGCACACAAAAAATGTGCTTCCTGCTTAGCGCCCTTGCAAATAAAGCCATTAACTATATCCCCACAATGCAGAGAGGTGCCCTAACTCATATTTTCTTAGCACTGAAAATTTCACTCCTGGTCAGAGGTGGAGTAAGGTTTCCAGCGCTTGTGTCAGTCTATGGGCAGAAACTGAAATGTTGACATCTGACTGGACTTGTAATTGGAAATCATGCACAGAAAGCATGCTTTGTGCGCATTAAAGTCCTTTATACGCACAAAGCTCGAATCACGGCTGAGAGACTCCGCCTACATGTTATTGCGCCGGCCCCCTCATTAGGCAGCATGAGACTGTGCATGTAAAAACACAAGAAATGAGAGGTTTGTTTACTGTGTGAACACAGGCATAGTTTGTCATAAAATAATTTTGAAAAACTGGAGTTTCTTTTTCAAGCAGTTTCAATGTCTTCCAAAGTTTAGATAGCAATGGTCATTATTACTGCTGAATTCTCTGGAGTTAACTTCTATACAGGAGGATACAAAGGCTTCTTTCAGAGTCTCAGGGACGGATGCTCTAAAGTACATCAATGTTCACACAAGCGTTAACGCACGTTAATTAGCTTTCACAAACTTCAATGCAAAATCTAAGCAAAATAGGTAATGAGCTGAATAATTATGCAAATCAGCTTATTACCTATGAGAGCATAATAAAATAATACATGTTAAAGCATGTGAATGTTAACACAGAGTCATTAATATAAGAAACTTTACTCCTCAGGGAGGTATAGTGTTTTTGCTTTATTATCAGCGTAAAAGTGTTAACTTTAATGCGAGAAATTTACCTCCAATGTGATTTGCATGCCATTAAATGGGCCGCCAACAGGAGATAATTAATGCACATAAATGTCCTACATCAACGCACATTAGTACATTGGCATCTTTGTCTGGGAAAGTTCCAAAGATACTGAATATTAGCTCTAAAGCTCTCTCTCTCTCTTTCTCTATCTTATCTGTCATCCACCTATATCAGAACATATCGTGCTAGGCAAATTACAGATCATTAAAACATATTCTCATAAAATATCAAAAATACAGCAAAATGAATACCATATAATGTTTCTGCCTTTAAATACAATATTGAGCTCATTGCTATCTGCTGCATCCAAAATCATCAATTTTGACTGAGTCTGAAGGGGTTGCTACTGCCCCCTATTTCCCCTTGCCTCCCCCTCCCCCCCCATTCCAGCTTCAGGATACTCCCAACAATTTTCTTTAGATAGATGTTACTGGTGTGCTTGGGGTTCAAGGAAGTCATACTGATTTTGTTGCTAGATGACTGGCCCTGTGTCTTTTCAGAAACTTCCCTCTAGCCCCCCTGTCTGTGCTGCAAACTTGTCAGGAGCCTGGAAACATTATGAAGATCTCTCTGGATGATCTGCTTTGTCTTTTCCATTAGTCCCCCATTCATCATAATCCATTGCTTCCACCAGACTTAGAGGATAATGTTTTACCTAAATGGGAAGCCTAGGGTATAATTTTCCTAGCTGATTTGCTCAACTCCACCTTTCTGATGTCCTTTGAGCAACTGCAGAGAAGATCTGTGCTGCTTCCCAGGACACACTTATATGGATATTTACAAATAAGGCATTACATCACCTCCTGACTGCCTTTTCAGCCTCTCTCTCTCTCTTTTTTATTTCCATTGTATTTTCTATTAAGGAACAACCACATCTACTCATATTAAGTCTTTTCTCTGTCTATAAAAAAAAAAAAGAGCTTTTGCATACCCGTGCCTCAGTCATCATTAACAGGATGGAAGAGAGAAATTAAGGGCGATTTTTGCCGGGAGCAATTTTCTGGCAAGATATCATATTTTAGAAAGGAAAAAAAATTTCAATATGCAGCGAGATACAGGAGCTGCATTTTAATTTGTTCGCAGGCTGCTGTTTGTCACACCTGCCACGAGATTAATTCCTGCCGGTCTCCTGACTCTGGCAAACACGGCTGAGAGAAAGGCTCCTGCTGTGTGAGGGCTAGGTGCTGTATCTGGATGAAGAAAGAGAATGCTAGCCCTGAAAGTGTGTCCTTTATATTTTTTGGAGGTGAGCCTATTCAATCCTTTAGTAGGTAGATCCTTTGTTCTTTGCTCCATGAAGCTCCTTTGCAAACTGGAAGGGATGATATGCTATTTAAATTAGCCTTACAGCATTAAACCACTTTGCATAAAAGAAATTCTCAGGTTTAATAGGTCATATTGGGACTGGGAGTCAGAAGAAATGAGCAGCAGAGCACTGGGAGTCAGGAGAGGTGAAGAGCAGCACCCTTAGGTTCAGGAGAGGTGGGGAGTAGAATGCTTGGATTCAGGAGAGGTGACAAGTGAAGCACTGGGAGTCAGGAGAGGTGGAAGTGGAGCACTGGGAGTCAGGAGAGGTGAAAGTGGAGCACTGGGATTCAAGAGAGGTGGAAGCAGAGCACTGGGAGCCAGGAGAGGTGGAAGAGGAACACTGGGATTCAAGAGAGGTGGAAGAGGAATACTGGGAGTCAGGAGAGGAAGAGGAACACTGGAATCAGGAGAGGTGGAAGTGGAACACTGATTCAAGAGAGGTGGAAGCGGAACACTGGGAGACAGGAGAGGAGGAAGTGGAGCACTGGGAGTCAGGAGAGGAGGAAGTGGAGCATCGGGAGACAGGATAGGTGGAAGTGGAGCACTGGGAGCCAGGAGAAGTGGAAACGGCGCACTAGAGTCAAGAGAGGTGGAAGCGGAGCACTGGGAGTCAAGAGAGGTAGAAGTGGAGCACTGGGAGTCAGGAGAAGTGGAAACGGCGCACTAGAATCAGGAGAGGTGGAAGCGGAGCACTGGGAGTCAAGAGAGGTAGAAGTGGAGCACTGGGAGACAGGAGAGGTGGAAGTGGAGCACTGGAAGACAGGATAGGTGGAAGTGGAGCACTGGAAGTCAGGAGAAGTGGAAGTGGAGCACTGGGAGTCAGGAGAGGTGGAAGTGGAACACTGGGAGTCAGGAGAGGTGGGAAGTGTTGTTGTCAGGAGAAGTGGGAAGCAGAGTCCTAGGAGTCAGCAACAGTGGGAAGGCAAACACTGGGAGACAGGAAAAATGGGACATGGCAGAAAGAGGAGTTTATTGAAAGAAGACTAAAAATGTGGACTACAGACTAGAGCACAGAACTGTCACATGAGATGTCAAGCAGAGAAAAGAAGAAATTAAGATGCAAAAGAAGCAAAGTAAAGAAAATCCAAAAGAGAGGAGCAAAGCACACAAAGAGTCAGCATCAACAGCCTTGGTCATTTTTCCATAAATGCTATATTTCTCCAAACTTACAGCCTTACTTCTCCCTTTCTTCTTATATTCCATGATGGGAGCAGAGCGACAGCACTGTCATTTTGATGAATGAGACTGGGTTGAGTGGGCCATTCAACGTAACCTCGAGATTTTAGCTCATTCGCTGCCCTAATCAGGCTAGAGAAATTGCTATTCCCCTTGGCTATTTGGGTATACACCTGTTTGGCCTTCAGGTTGCGATGAATATGAAATGCGAAACATGGCTCTTATTTAGGTTTACATCCTAGAACATTCAGTAGTGATTGAATGAGCCAGCTGTTCACCCAGTTGCAGGCACTAGTAGATACAACTGTGCAGGAGATGCAGGTTCATGTGGTGGGAGGCAAACACGTAGATGTGGAATGGGTTGGTACTGGGGTGGGGTGTGTAAAGAGTCATTGTCCATAGAAAATACCCACCATAAGTGAATGATGGTGCCCATCAACTTTGTCTTGGGTCCTTGCTGCCTGCTATTATGATAGTGAGCCCAGCTGGGGACAAATTTCTACTTGTCTGAACGCTCAGGTTCAGGAAGATTGAAAATGTCTTGAGGTTACTAACTGCTGCTATTCTTTTTTTTTTTTTTTTTTAAGTATTTTCATGGAAGGCTAATTCATTCCTGGATTTAGTCCATTGCCTGCATGGAGCCAGGCCATCTTTTGCTGTGGAAATCAGAACTTTAAGTCCATACTTGCAATAGGATAGATCAACCTGTCCTGTAAAAAAAAAAAGAGCTAGTTGATAACCATGCAGTCTCCGGTCCCCAAAATAAAAGCATCGATAGATGATATAAAATGCAAATTTTTCAAAAGTTTGGCTGGGATTTAGACATGTAGAGGGTAATTTTAAAGAGTGTGCATAACTCTGCACATGCACACACACATAGGTCGGTGTTTATGTATGTCTCTACTGCAGTGTACAAATCAACTTGTGTGTAACACTAGCCCCCCCCCCCCAACCACAACCCACCTCCCGAAAACACACCCTGAATCAAAGTGCCCCCTTACAAGGGTCCATATATAGAGTATCCGACCAAGCTTCATAAAGAGGTTCTCTCTCTCTCTCTCTCTCTCTCTCTCTCTCTCTCTCTCTCTCTCTCTCTCTCTCTCTCTCTCTCTTGTACACTGGCTGGGGAAAATTAGGGGTTATGAATGTCAGTGCTGCCCCTTTTTCTCACTCTTCCCAGCTATTTAAAATTCACATAGCACCCACTTACACGCATATGTGGCCATTTTTGCACCCACAAGGCCTTTAAAATGTTTTAATTTTTTCTTTATCTGTTTTTTAACGTTTTTTTTTACCTCCAAGTACCATTTCATTTAACATTGATTCAATTTTGGTTCCTTTACCAAAACAAAAGAAAAATTAAAAAAGAAAAAAAAATTAAATCAGAAGGAGCTCCCAGGACCTACCCCTGCCTACCTCCTGAAAATGGGGCCAGGACCGGGAAACACCCCCAGCTCCCAATTTCTTCTCTCATAGAATCAATTGGATTCTGGACAGTCAAAGGGTCAAGAGGGATGCCCACTGCCCTCTTGTCTCCTCAGTAGTCTCTTTTAAATGGAGCCAGTTGGCCCTGAGTTTGGTGCCATAGTGATGTCAAAATGGCAGTGGTCTCAGGGATGGCCGGCACCATTCCCTTGTCCAGCCATACCAACATATGAACCTAAAAGAAAATGGCATTGGCCGGTCAGCCCTGAGACTGGCACCATTTTAAAGTCACTTTGGCGCTGGTCTTAGGGCTTACCAGCACCATTTTGAAGAGACCACTGAGGGGGCAGGAGGTGAGAGACTGCCGAGGACTTGGAGTGAACTCCCTTGAGAGGGGTAAGTGGAGGCAGGGATGGTTCCCAGCCCTGCTAGCTTTCTGGGGAGGTCAGAGGGGCTTCTGGGCAGCCTCTGGGGCAGGCTGCAGAGGACCTTTGTTTTTGGAGGGTGAGAGGCAGTTTTTTTTCAAAAAAAATTTTATTGTTTTTTTTTTCTTTCTATTTTTAAAATGGAATGAAACAAAATAGGAAATGTCATTGACATTTTGTTTCAAATGAATGCACATCCCTAGCAGATGTATGGAATAGGTTCCCAGTGAAGGCAGTCGAGTCAAAAACAGCAAATAGAATTCAAGTAAGTATGGGATATGCACAGAACATCTTTAGCGACAAAGATGTGAGGGGTGAGCCAGAGATCAACTGGGGTGTTTAGCATTGAAAATGGGCTTACTAGTTAGGCCTAATGGACCTGATCTACTGTCATATTCTATTTCTCTAACTATTGGAAAATGTCTTTGTTTTTGATTCCTTTAGAAATAGGGCCATGGCTAATCCAATAGCAATGTTGCTCACTGCCATGTGTAGAACCTAGGTTCGATTTTTGAATCAGGTCCTCTGCTTTTTGGACAAACTGGACCTAGGGGTGCAGCACAGGCAGCATTCAAAGCCCTTGGGGAAGAGGGAGTCATCACACAATGGTGACACTGAGTGACTTGATTCATTGCCCATTCGTGCAGGAATCCAGAAGGAGTCCCGGCACATGGCTCTTGGCCGAAGACTGTCACTGCGATGGCTGGGCTAGGTGAGTGAGGAGGAGGAGATAAAATAAGGGGGAAAATCCATGGGTTGATGTGAATGAAATCTCATGGTACTGGATCCCACTTCTAGTTCTGAATGAGCAGGAAGCCCAAAGAGGCAGGAAGAAAATAACAGGGTCATCTTTCCCCTTTCCCCCTCATCCCCCCCCCCCAACAAAAAATAAAATAAAATAAATTGAGAAAGATTTAGACTGTGAAAATGAAAAGCCAAAGGTAAGCTGTTTTACTGAGCCCCACCTGAGGCTGCCAGAGGTTTCCTTTGGAGGTGTCATTTTGATTAATGTTGCTTTCCTTTAAATGACCCCTGAGGTCGCACGAATACTTGAAAGAGCTTCTTGTACTTCCCCTTGACACCAGCGGGGAATGAGTGTATAATTTAGTCCTTACAAGACTCTCTCTCTCTCACCCAACAGTCTGTAATGCAAAATATAATAAAGACTAGCGTAAATGTAACATTGATTGGCGGAGGGGAGGACCGAGAGAAGCAGGTCAGACAACTGCAGTGTTCTACTGAAAGGTTTGCCATGCTGACACCTGCCTTCTCTTTCACCTCCTCTGCGAAAGGAATGAGATAAAAACGAATACAAGAAATATCCCCCCTCCCCCCCCCCCCCCACTGTCCCTCCACTTCAGAATTAGAAGCGTGGTAAATTAAACAAGATAATATACAGATTGAAGGTGGCAGAGATGATTAGCCAGCAAACCAAATCATCACACCTTTGTTGATCAGCGATCAACTGGGATAATCATGCGTGGTCATTTATCAGCCTGCCTAGCTCTGTCAATAGCATTTAATTCTAACTAGTTCATGCCATTTCCTGTCACTAGTTATAACAAGGGAATCTTCATTTTCATTTTCATTTTTTATTTTATTTTGTTTAGGAATTTCAATATTTGAAGGAAAAAAAAATCTATCATGTGATGTGGCAAAGGACCAGCCAGTGCCATTTTGAAAAATGGCTGCAGCTGGATCCAGAGCCTAGGAAACACTTTGGGCCTACACTAGCTCTCCAGGGCTTTAAATGTGAGTACTGGGGAAACTGGAGGGTGGCTTATTCAGGGCCGAGTAGCCCCTTTAAGACAGGGCTCTGGGAGCATTGGGTCATGCGTTAATGTTCCGATGCTCCTAAGTTCATTTTGTAGTTCATTCAAATAATATGACTTGCAATATTTTAGGCAAGCTGTATTATTTGATTTGCATAGTTTAAGGTATGGATGACTTGATTAGCATGCATGCTAATCAGCTCATTTTAATACATACAGTCCCAGGAGATAATAACACAAGTTATTTGAGATACCTCACATTATCCTGTATTAGACCTATTTTCTGTGCGGTAAATGGCCTAACGTGGCTTTGTGAATGAGTGTTACGATTCCTGCCCGCGGAGTTTCCTCCATGAGCAGGCCTCTCACCTCCGTTCTGTACTGCCTTCCTGATGCAGCTGGAGGCCGCCGACATCAAAGCCGCATTCCGCAGCAGTCAAAACCTGTTGCTGACGTCTTCTCCCGCGGCCCGGACGTCACATTTGGGGCCTACACTCGTGGCAGGGAACCACGAGCCATCTTGTCTTCCGCGGCATAGGAGCCGCCACCGCTGGGGCCTACTTTCGTGGCAGAAGCGCTGTAGTCAGCCTGCCTTCAGCGGCTGGGAGCTGCCAACACCTGTCCCGACCTTGCTAGTGGCCTGGGGCCGCCCCTGAGCTCTCCCTTGCGGCAGGGACACAGCCATCAGGCTCTCCCTGCTTCTGCCTGCCTCTCTAGGTGCGTGGACGTGCCTCCTTACTAGATTTAAAGAGCCCATGGCCGGATATGCCCTGGGCCCCACCTGGTGACGTCATCCTGGGCGTCTTCCTTGTTAGCCCTATAAAAGGGCTTCTCCAGCACTCTTGCTTCGCCTTGCATTGGAGTTCCCTGCTCCTGGAAGTCTCGTCTTCCAGCACTCCATCAGGTCTTCGTTCCTTGTTCTTCGTTGAAGATCCATGTCCTGTCTCGCCTGAGTCTTCGTTGCTTCCTGTGGCTTCCTGATGTTCTATGTCTTCATGTTCCGAGGTTCCTAGTCCAGGCTTCCTGATGTTCCACTTCCTGATGTTCCAGATTTCCTGATGTTCCACTTCCTGATGTTTTGAGGTTCCGTTCCTCCTTTGCTTGTTCCGAGCCCTCTTGACCCTCCAGCTCCTTTGGTTCTCCAGATGACACCTTGATGGGGTAAATCCGTCTCGTCGGTTCCTGTTCTCATCATTGGAGTTTCGTCTCGGCTGGATTCCCTTCCTGAGCTTGTCCCGCTCTCCGCGTGGTCCATGACCAACCTTTCCAGGTTGTGTAGGGCAAGCAGTGGGACAGGGTGGTCCGTGACCAGCCCATTGGGTCCACCCATGTCGATGGACTGTTTAAGGCACTCTGAGAGACAGTGCTTATGTCTGAACCTTCCAAGTTCCTCGTCTCGTCCAGAGTCTTCCAAGCTCCTTGTCTCGTCTAGAGTCTTCTATGTCACAAGGCCTTCGTCTGCCCTTGTCCTTAGTCCAGTCTGCTGCTTCTTGCCGATACCTAGTGGCAGGTCCGAAAAGGCTGGGAACGGTTGGAGGACTGTTCAGTACCAACATTGCGTTGTTGGCCTTCCAGAAGCATGCAGGACCAGTTGAGGGTCAGACCTTAGTCTTCACCCGTGCTTGGACACGCTTCGCCTACCTTGGTACTGCTCTGCAGTCTTCTGGGTTTGTGCCAAGGCCCAAGGGCACACAATCCCCTCAAGATGGAACCGCTCTCCTAGCGTTCCCGGAACAATGAGTCCCTAAGTATGGCTGAAAATTCTAACTTCAGATACCTATAACTGAGGTGCCTAGGTCAGGTGCTCATCTTTCTTTCAATATTAGCCTATATGTTGTCTTGTAAGTTACTATGTTACAAGCAATCAGGATTTAGAATTCTATGTTACTAAACAGAAGCATACTACCATCCAACTTTGCAAAATTTAAAACAAGCAAATTTCTCCAACCTAGTTCCAATCCCATTCTCTTTCCTTTCCCTTTGTCATTCTCCCTTTCACTCACACTTATTCTTGCCATCTCTTTTTTTGTCTGGATCATCCTACCCACTGGCTCTAGCACCAGCTGCACCTCAACAGCAGGCTCATGGCAATAGCAGTCTATCCTGCTGCTGTTCCTTGTGTCCTTGGGCAAGTCACTTCACCCTCTATTGTCTCATGTAAATATTTAGGGGGTGATTTACAATGGAAGAAAACCTTCAGTAAATAAGCCCCTTAAATTGTAAGCACTCTGGGCACAGGGTGCCATGGTCTGGTTGGCTGGAGAAGGGGATTCCCCCTACCAGAACAGAGCTCTCTGCCAGAGCAGGGCGGAGTCTTTTGCCTGACCAGCCACTTCCCCCTTGGGTTAGGCCCACAGGTTCTAGTGGCTGGCAGTTCTTTTCTGGAATAATGCATGGCCAGTTGTAGTCAGGCGTGCAGTAGTCTTCACCTGACCAGCCACCTCCCCATTGGATTGGGCCCACGGGTTCTGGAGGCGGTGCACTGAATAAGGGACAGGGCATTCACTAGAATAGGAAGTGCACCGACAGGGCAGGGAGATAAGTAGACACAAGGCAGGCAAAACCAGAACAAGGTCTCCTATTAAGGTAGCAAGCTTGCTTACCATAAAAGTTTTTTTCTGTAGACAGCAGGATGAATTAGCCATAACATTTGGGGGATGTCATTCGGTGGCACAAAATGTACCCCTTTCTCTAAGTTCGTAGAGCTTTTGTTCTATTGAGCATGTGCAGGAATTCATGCATTGGTGTTACCCCATGAGCCCCTTCAGTCAATTTTAGAGCTAATTCTAGCTACATAGTCAACTCTCCAGGGAGGCAAGTGGGATTTAGCATGGCTAATTCATCCTGCTGTCTATGGAGAACACTATTTACAGTAAGCAAACTTGTTTGGATACTAATGGATGAGTTGAGATAGGCTTAACCTTGATTTGAGCATAGTAAGTGGCTATGGCACTAAGGTGCTAAGACTTGAAGCAGAAAGAGAGAGCAAATAATTTAGTAATTCTTTGGGTTTGCATGCAAATGGATCCAAGGAAGTGTGTTGACACCATCTAGAGCAGTGGTTCTCAACCTTTTTTCAGTCGGGACACACCTCACAGATGGTTCTCACATGCGTGACACACTGAACATGTGACCATCACCAGGCTAAATGTAAACAAACACTCTGCATTCCACAGGAACTCACTCGACCCCCAACAATGGGTGCAGAGCAGAACTAGGACATTCCCCGTTCAATTTACCATACAAAAAAATATATTTCTGGTGACATCTCAATACCAGCAACATAAACACTCTCTCCTACCAGGTGCAATAGACCTCCTTATGAAAAAACAGTAATTTACCACCAATGCATGTTCTATTGAGAAAACACAACAGGTAATATTGATACAAATGCCTACATGCTAGTAAAATACTTCACCTCGGTCACACACATAGAATCAACCTTCACCAAGTACAGAAAGACCACAAATTACAAATATGGAAACAGAAACTGGAATGGAAACCCCAAAAAGCCACTCTGCATTCTGTGCAAAATAAAAATATAGCACCTATCAGACTTCCAGGATCTGAAATAATGTATATAAACTAATGTGCACAAAGTTACACCTGCATTATGGAACTCAAATAGTAACAACCCTACCTATGAAAAGGCAGCACTGCAAAAATTACACCAGGCCTTAAACACCAATACACCTCCTATTAGGAAAACAGAACAGGCCAAGCCGCTATAGATCCCTATCAAGAAACTATAAGGACGCAGAACACCCTTAGCTGGGTCACACATGCAGAACACAGACAGACCCTCACCAAATACAGACTAAAGTGACCATAAAGCTAATGTTTTTGTCTCCACATTTCTATTTATCAATTCCCTGAGAAATATAAAATAATCTAAAACTAGAATATAATAAATGTTTCAAAACAACTGATAAATGGAACATCCAATCATTAAAATTTTTCAAAATTATTAAAAATTCTCCAAACACCAATAAACTATTTCTAACAGCAGACACATCACATAATACCTAATAATTAAAATGGCAGTCAATCAAGAAAGATAAACATAAAAGCCACCTTTACTTACCCTCTCCAGTAACTCTCATACTCCTTTCCATTGAAGGCCAATAGCACATACCAGAAGCAGCAAGGGCTGCTGAAGCTCTGTCCTCACGCTCTTCTTCCTTAGGGCCCATGACTAGTAGGGATGTGAATCATTTTTTGACGATTTAAAATATCATCCGATATTTTTTAAATCGTCAAAAAATCATTAGGGCCACGATACAATACCAATTCCCCCGATTTATCGTTAAAAAATCGTAAATCGGGGGAAGGGGGAGGGCAGGAAAACCGGCACACTAAAACCCCCTAAAACCCACCCCCGACCCTTTAAATTAAATCCCCCACCCTCCCGAACCCCCCCCCCAATGCTTTAAATTACCTGGGGATCCGGCGGTGGTCCAGAACGGCGGCGGTCTGGAACGGCCCCCTCAATAGAATCGTGTTGTCTTCAGCCGGCGCCACTTTTCAAAATGGCCGCCGCAATATAGCGGCGGCCATAGACAAAAACGATTCAATGCAGGAGGTCATTCCGGACCCCCGCTGGACTTTTGGCAAGTCTTGTGGGGGTCAGGAGGCCCCCCAAGCTGGCCAAAATTTTCCTGGGAGTCCAGCGGGGTTCCGGGAGCGATTTCTTGCCGCGAATCGTTTTCGTACGGAAAATGGCGCCGGCAGGAGATCGACTGCAGGAGGTCATTCAGCGGCGGTCCGGAACCCCCGCTGAACGACCTCCTGCAGTCGATCTCCTGCCGGCGCCATTTTCCGTACGAAAACGATTCGCGGCAAGAAATCGCTCCCGGAACCCCGCTGGACTCCCAGGAAAATTTTGGCCAGCTTGGGGGGGCCTCCTGACCCCCACAAGACTTGCCAAAAGTCCAGCGGGGGTCCGGAACGACCTCCTGCGTCGAATCGTTTTTGTCTATGGCCGCCATTTTGCGGCGGCCATTTTGAAAAATGGCGTCGGCTGAAGACAACACGATTCTATTGAGGGGGCCGTTCCGGACCGCCGCCGTTCTAGACCACCGCCGGATCCCCAGGTAATTTAAAGCATTTGGGGGGGGGGTTCGGGAGGGTGGGGGATTTAATTTAAAGGGTTGGGGTGGGTTTTAGGTGGGTTTAGTGTGCCGGCTCACGATTTTAACGATTTTTCACGATAGTTTACACACCCAAACGGCAACAATACGATTCCCTCCCCCTCCCAGCCGAAATCGATCGTTAAGACGATCGAGGACACGATTCACATCTCTAATGACTAGTCTATCTCACACACACACACACCAGTCACCTGCCTGACCAATCTCCCTTTCTCTCTCTCTCTCTCTCTCTCTCTCTCTCACACACACACACACACACACTCACACACACACACCAGTCCCCTGCCTGACCAATCTCCCTTTCTCTCTCTCTCTCTCTCACACACACACACACATACACACACACACGCACACACACACACACCAGTCACCTGCCTGACCAATTTCTCTTGCTCACACACCCACAGACACACACACACCAGTCACCTGCCTGACCAATTTCTCTTGCTCACACACACACACCAGTCACCTGCCTGACCAATTTCTCCTGCTCACACACACACACACACACACACACCAGTCTCCTGCCTGACCAATCTCTCTCACACACACACACCAGTCACCTGCCTGACCAATCTCCCTTTCTCTCTCTCTCTCTCTCTCACACACACACACACACACACATACACATACCAGTCACCTGCCTGACCAATTTCTCTTTCTCTCTCACACACACACCAGTCACTTGCCTGACCAATTTCACTCACACACACACACACACACACACACACCAGTCACCTGCCTGACCAATCTCTCTCTCTCACACCAGTCACCTGCCTAACCAATCTCTCTCTCACACACACACACACACACACACACACCCACCCACCAGTCACTTGCCTAACCAATCTCTTTCTCTCACACACACCACTGACTTTCCTGAGCAGTCTCTTGCTCTCACACATTTCTCTTACTTTCACACACATTCTCTCAAACACTTACACTCATGCTACCTCACTCTCTGTCTCATTCACCCCCACCCACAGCACACATAGCAGCTACAGCACAAGGTAGCCGGTATGCTGCTATTAAAAGCAGAGTCCTGACAGGCTGGAAACTGCAGCAGGAGCGACCTCCCCAGCCCCACAGAGCTAAGAAGGTAGCCCTCAGCTTTTTGCTTGTGCTGTGATTGATCGCGGCACAGAGCAATCAGCTAAGTTTGTAATTTTATTCTTTTCTCCCCACCCCAGCCTTTTTTTTTTTTGCAGTTTTAATTATTATAATTTTATATTTTCTTGCAGGTGTCGCGCTGGCCAGAGAAGGGGAGGTCGGAGCCGGGGAGGGGGGGGGGGGGGGCAGCGGGCCATGCTCCTTCTGCAGCAGTAGCATGCAGGCATGGCTTTTTCTTCTTCCCGCGTACCCGGTAGATATCACTTCCTCTTCCGGGCCACAGGGGCAGGAAGAAGAAAAGGTCACGTTCCTGTTGCCGGCTTCCACAAAACACTGCTGCCGTTCCCCTCGGGGCTTGAAGGTGCTGATAGCTCAGACAGGAACGGCAGCAGTGTTCGTCTCGATGAGGTGAAAAGGAGGGGAAGAGCAGCAGGTGCGCGACACACCTGCCGGAGCTTCGCAACACACTAGTGTGCCGCAACACATCGGTTGAGAACCACTGATCTAGAGAACTGTTTCCTTTTAAAACTGTAGGCTCTCCTAGTTGATGTGTAACCAAGAACATTCTTTGGTTACCAGTATGTGCTGGGAATACTAGCTAGATGAGGATAGTGGATGGGGGGAAGACCCATTCAAATTCCAGTCCTTCCTTTTGAGGGGCCTGGGAATGGCCGTCCCTTTAGGAAGCTTTATAACAGCTCTCTACTAAGAGTCTGGAGGCAGTCATGAATGATTTTTGGAAAGTTAGGAGATAGTGAGGAGCTTATGTTATGATTCCTGCCTGCAGTGCTACTCTCCGCGAGCAGGCCTCTCCACCTACCTGCCCGAATCGCCGTGTTGCCGCCTGTCTCTGAAACCGCAGGGACCCCTCACGTGGCTGGGAAGCCGCCGAAGCTCGTGCGGCCTGGTCCACCGCACTGCCAGGTCCTTCATCCATTTTCGCGGCCCTGCCTAGGCCACCACTGAAACACCATCCATATGCAGCCTGGAGGCTGCGCCCACCTGCTTGTGGCAGGGAGCCGCCGCCGAGGTCTTCCTGAGCGGCAGCGGGAGGCCGCTGCCACTCCGACATCATCCTGCGGCCTGGAGGCTGCTCCGAAGCCTGCCTGTTCCTCTCTGTCCTGAGCGGTGTAAGACGCCACTGTCCATGGTCCTGTCTTCCTCCAGGGCCCTTCCACTAGGCGCCGGCACGCGCCACTTCTTGGTATTTAAAGGGCCAGTAGTAGGAAGTGCTGCTGGTCCCACTGGAATCCAGTTCCACCCAGTTTCCTGCTTCAGCCCTATAAAAGGGCCTTTCTTCAGTCACTCCTGGCCTTCGGATTGGGTTCCACAGTTGGCTGTGTCTTCTCTCCGGTCCAGGTCCTCCGTGGTCTTCTCCTGCTTTGATGGCTTCGTCTTCATGTTCCTCGTCCAGGTTTCACTCATCTTCGTGTTCCTGATGTCCTTCGTCTGGGCCACCAGATTTCTTCAGATTCCTGATGTCCTTCGTCCATGTCTTCAGGTGTCTTCATGTTCCTGATGTTCTTCGTTTGTACCTCCTGATGTCCAATGTCTTTCCTGATGCCTTTGTCTTCGTCTCTGCCTCCATGCCTTGGTTTCCTGATGTCCACTTTCCTGGCGTGCTGTTGTCATGGTCCACGACCAGTCCTGCGGGTGGGCTGTGTAGGGCGCCTCATGGTACAAAGGCCATCCTCATCTCTGCACTGCAACCCTCCGGAAGACTTCTGCTTCAGTCCTAAATTAATCCTTAAGAATCGAATCTTGTGCTTGAGTCTTGTCCCAGTCTTCGGAACCTATTGCAATTTGCATCCATCCATGTCAAAACTCTGTTTGACCCTGCTCTGCGCCAGCATGGTCCATGAGCAGTCCTGAGGAGGACTGTTTAGGGCGCGCCCCGGTGCAGGCCTCTTCAGTATCTTTGTCATGTTCTGGTATCAGCTTCCATTATCTCTCCTAGAGTCTGCTACGAGCCCAGCATGGTCCGCGACCAGTCCTGTGGGTAGACTGTATAGGGCACGCTGCGCCGCAGTCTCGACCCAGTGCTTTGACCTCCTTGCCTTTGTCTACAGTGCCTTGATCCTTGCCTTCGTCTACAGTGTTCTCGCTTCAGTCCTCGTCTAAGTCTTCTGTGTTTTAAGGACTCCATCTGCCCTCGTCCTCTGTCCAGCCTGATGCCTCTTGCCGTATCCAGCGGCAGGTCCGAAAGGGTTTGGAACGGTCGGAGGACTGTTCATTGATCAACATTGCGTAGTTGGTCATCCTGGGGCATGCAGGTCCGGTAGAGGGTCAGACCTTGTATCCTTGTCTTCGCTTCAGCCTTGACCTGTTCTTTGTTACCCGTGCTTGCACCAGCTTACCTCCCACGGTGGGTCTTGGGGCTCCTCCCTGAGTCATGCCATGGCCCAAGGGCTCACATCATCTGCTTGAGAGACGACTGCGCCTCTGCGCCCATAACAATAGCCGAAGGCTTCCAAGCCCTCGATTCGTAACAGCTGCTGGAGGTCGCACTCATAACAGGATCCGAAGGCCATGAGCTTGGTGAGCTATGCCCGACGGGCTTCAGTTTTCTTTGGATTTTTTGGCCTTGATTTTTGCTTGGAAATTTTTTCTTCAGTTCTGGACCTTCTTCAACTTGCTTGTGCCCAGAGAAATCTTTCACCTTAGTTCCTGGACATTTAATGCTTGCTTTACTCAAATGTTTTTTTTTGTTGCTGTTTCTCTGCTACAGCTGTCTGGTTCCCACAACCTGCAGGAGGCGCCTGCATCCAGACCATCTTTGCGTTCACTCGTCCTGGAACTTCCTCGATTGGCAGGAGATGCCTGCCATGGTTCCAGTGTTCATCTCTGTTCTTCCCACTCCGATGTGGTCCAGCTCCCTAGGTTTCATATGACCTGCAGGAGGCGCCTGCACCCAAGACCTATCTTCACTTCATTTCTGTCAATTCGTCCCTTGCCTGCACTGGCCTAGTGATGGCTCTGGGGTCTTCTCAGTCTGAAGCTTCTCGCCACAGTTCATGCCTAGGGTTCTTACAACCAGCATGAGACGCCTGCACCCTAGACTCGTCCTTGTCTCTCCGCTTCTGTCTCCGCTCCTGTTTGCATTGTCCTAGTGCTTGCCATTGGAGCCATCTTCAACTAGAAATCTCCCTTCATATCCGCAAGTGAGACTCCAGCTATGGACTACTTGTTGGTTTTTCGCAGATGTCACCTTCCAACTAATCACCTGGAATCCACAGTTTGGTCCAGTTTTTGCTCTATGCAATTGGATCCTACCCAGGAGCACCTTCTCGAGCTATTCTGCACCCTGAGCTCACTATGATGGGTCCTCCAGCATCCTTCACACTTTATTCCAAGCCACCAGTACCCGGTTGGAGGATCCCGATTTCCTGCCCTCTGCTCTGCTGTACTGCCTTATTGTCGAGCTAAGGACTGCATTTGACTATCCATCTGTGGAGATTCACGGCATATCCATGGAATTCTCCGCTGTCTTCGAACCTTTCTCTTGAGGCTCCATCCGTCGTAGTGGCTCCTTGACCCAGTCCTAAGGAAACTTCATCTTTATCGTCATCAGAGCAATCATCCTCAACAAACAGTCCCTTGCATAAGTACTATAGCGACACCTACTGACCATCAAGTCTGAGAATGACTTCACTACGTTGTGAGTGCCTGAAGTATTTATGGATTTCCCAACATGCAACATTTTTATACCAAACCGTAAAGACTTTTCTCAGTTAGCCATGCCAGCCGGGAAGCAACAATCCTGAGCTTCTTGTCTACGCTGCCTGCTCAGCTTCAGACTTCCGCCTTTCGCAAACCCCACCTAAGTCCAAGCGGCTCGGATCCCCAAGGGCTCCTCCCGGGAGGATCTCGGGTCTTCAGTGGTGAAAATTCTGTGGGTTTCTCGGTTTCGACTTCCTGCTCAACGTACGTCCTCGGGAATGCTTGCCGTACATTAGTCCCCAGGTAAGCCGCTGAGGTCTTCCTGAGCGATAGCAGGAGGCCGCTGCTGCTCCGACATCATCCTGCAGCCTGGAGGCCGCTCCGAAGCCTGCCTGTTCCTCTCTGTCCTGAGCGGTGTAAGATGCCGCTGTCCATGGTCCTGTCTTCCCAAGCCCAAGTGGCTAGGATCCTCAAGGGTTCCTCCTGGGAGGATCTCGAGCTTCCAATAGTGAAGATCCTGTGGGCTGCCTGGTCATGACCTTTGCTGAGAGTCTTTCCTCGGTATTGAATTCACCATCTTCTTTTAGATAAAAGTTGCCTCTAGGAGCAACCCTCCATCATCTGAGCTATGTGCATCAGACTTCCATTCAAGTCCTCCTGACACCACAGCTATCCAAAAGTCAGCTAGTAAGTTGTCCACTTACTCTCCTGAGTTCCATCGTCACAGCTATAAAGTCTAGCTTGAAGTCTGATTTGTCTTTTCCATGTTACCACTGTGAACCAAGAACTGGTCTTCATTACAAGTTACTACTCGTTTATGCTTTCTGTTCATCCTCGACGTTTTGCCTTTGAACTCTGCCACCTTGATCTACAGAACCTGAGATGCAAGTCTGCTATCCTGCAATCTGGTATCCTGCTTGTTTCGTGTCTTCAGTGTCTTGTTTTATGCCTTGCCTAGATCTTCAATATTCTTCATGTCTTCAGCTACAGTATTACCATCGCTACAGTTCCTCGTCAAGATCTTCCAACGTCTGTTTGTGGACCCTTGATCTTCCCCTGTCAGTATGGACTGATACCTTGTCTCCTCTAAGCTGTTGATAAGAGGCTTGAGGAGGGGGTCTTTAAGGAAGGGGTACTGTTACGATTCCTGCCCACGGAGCTACTGTCCGCGAGCAGGCCTCTCCACCTACCTGCCCGAATCGCCGCCTGTCTCCGACACTGCAGGGACCCCCCACGTGGCTGGGAAGCCGCCGAAGCTCATGCGGCCTGGTCCGCCGCACTGCCATGTCCTGCCTCCGTCTTCACGGCCCTGCCTAGGCCGCCACCGAAACGCCATCCATATGCAGCCTGGAGGCCGTGCCCACCTGCATCTCTCTGCGGCCTAGAGCGGCTGCCGACCTGTCTTGCGGCAGGGAGCCGCCACCAAGGACTTCCTGAGCGACAGCAGGAGGCCGCTGCTGCTCTGACATTATCCTGCAGCCTGGAGGCCGCCCCGAAGCCTGCCTGTTCCTCTCTGTCCTGTGCAGTGTAAGACGCCGCTGTCCATGTTCCTGTCTTCCTCCAGGGCCCTTCCGCTAGGCGCCGGCGCGTGCCTCTTCTTGGTATTTAAAGGGCCAGTACCAGGAAGTGCTGCTGGTCCCACCAGAATCCAGCTCTACCCAGTTTCCTGCTTCAGCCCTATAAAAGGGCCTTTCTTCAGTCACTCCTGGCCTTCGAATTCGGTTCCACAGTTGGCTGTGTCTTCTCTCCGATCCAGGTTGTCCGTGGTCTTCTCCTGCTTTGATGGCTTCGTCTTCATGTTCCTCATCCAGATTTTCAGTCGTCTTCATGTTCTTGATATCATTCGTCCAGGTCTTCAGTCGTCTTCATGTTCCTGATATCCTTCGTCCGGGCCTTCAGATGTCTTCAGGTTCCTGATATCCTTCGTCCATGTCTTCAGGTGTCTTCATGTTCCTGATGTTCTTCGTTCATACCTCCTGATGTCCGATGTCCTTCCTGATGAATTTGTCTTCGCCTCTGCCTCCATGCCTTGGTTTCCTGATGTCCACTTTCCTGGCGTGCCGTTGTCGTGGTCCGCGACCAGTCACATGGGTGGGCTGTGTAGGGTGCCTCACGGTACAAAGGCCATTCTCATCTCCGCACTGCAACCCTCCGGAAGACTTCTGCTTCAGTCCTAAGTTAATCCTTGAGAATTGAATCCTGTGCTTGAGCCTTGTCCCGGTCTTCGGAGCCTATTGCAATTCACGTCCGTCCATGTCAAGACTCTGTTCGACCCTGCTCCGCACAAGCGGGGTCCGCGAACAGTCCCGCAGGGGACTGTGTAGGGTGCACCTCGGTGCAGGCCTCTTCAGTATCTTTGTCATGTTCCGGTATCAGCTTCCATTATCTCTCCTAGAGTCTGCTACAAGCCCAGCATGGTCCACGACCAGTCCCGTGGCATTTAACAAAGGCATTTCCAATATACCTTTGTTAAGTTTAATAAGTTTACTTTGTTTAACCTCAGCCTCTAGCTACTTCAGCTCCCAAGTTCCCATGACCCTGTTTTATTGTAACTTTACATCTTCTTCAATGTCAATGTTAATGTTTATGTTAATATTATAACCCCCTTGTTCCTTGTAAACAGATATGATATGATCGGGATCATGAATGTTGGCATAGAAAAAAGTTAAATAAATAAATAAAATATTCCGGTATAAGCTTCCATTATCTCTCCTAGAGTCTGCTATGAGCCCAGCATGGTCCGCGACCAGTCCCGCGGGTGGACTGTATAGGGCGCGCTGGGTCACAGTCTCGACCCAGCGCTTTGACCTCCTTGCCTTTGTCTACAGTGCCTTGATCCTTGCCTTCGTCTACAGTGTCCTTGCTTCAGCCTTTGTCTACAGTGTCCTCGCTTCAGTCCTCGTCTAAGTCTTCTATGTTCTAAGGACTCCATCTGCCCTCATCCTCTGTCCGGCCTGCCGCCTCTTGCCATACCCAGTGGCAGGTCCAAAAGGGCTTGGAACGGTCGGAGGACTGTTCATCGATCAACATTGCATTGTTGGTCATCCTAGGGCGTGCAGGTCCGGTAGAGGGTCAGACCTTGTATCCTTGTCTTCGCTTCAGCCTTGTTCTGTTCTTCGTTACCCGTGCTCGCACCAGCTTATCTCCCACGGTGGGTCTTGGGGCTCCTCCCTGAGTCATGCCGTGGCCCAAGGGCTCACATCATCTGCTTGAGAGACGACCGCGCCTCCGCACCCATAGCAATAGCCGAAGTCCTCCAATCCCTCGGTTTGTAACAGCTTACCTTTTTGAACTTTTCAGGCTCAGTCAGAGGGAACAGGCTAACCCAGCCTGGGATTCTTGATCAGGGTCAGGAGGGTGGTCCAACCAATCTATTTCATAGCTGGTTGGGTCACTGGACACCTGGGCCTTTATTGGACTCAAGGCATGGGGAACCTTGTGTCTGGGATGCCCAGGGATAGGAAAGACAAGCTTCAGAAGTGGTGGTGACCTGTTGTGGGCAGCAACTCCAGTGTTATATTCGATTAAGGGAAGAGACTATTAAGTTAGAAATCCAGGAGGAAAATGTTTGGCTGCCCCTTCCTACCTGCAGTGGAGAAGGATAAGAAAAACCTGCATCCAGGCATCCCTCCCATAAGGGATTCAGAGTCAAAGACTGAGACAAACTAAAGAGTGGAAGAACTGCTAACCATGAGTACAAAAACTGTAAAGATCCTAGAGGACACCAATCTGGAGCCTTCAGCCCCTGAAGAGAGAAGAGAGATTACTCTCTGTTCAAAGACAGGATTTTTGGCCATCCATGGAAGGGGTTTTCCTTCCCAGCTTAAAGGTTGCCCTGTCCACCAGGAACTCCATCTCACCTAAACCAGGAGGGTGGTAGGATCCCTTGCCCATGCAAAGATTCCTGCACAGACAGAGGTAAAAGTGTAATTGAGGAGAGAAAAGACTGTGGTGCTGGAAGCATATTTATTGTGCCATCTGCCACTATCTTATACAGTAAATTTAGGTTTTTGATACCTACTGCCTAACACCACTATCTTTATTTGGGCACACAGAACACAGAAAGAAAAGTGACTCCTCTCCTAGGGATAACCAAGAGGAAGTTAACCCTAGGAATCCTTTCCCCTCAAGCCTAAGGAATCCACATCCGGGGAAAAAGGCACAGAAAGGAGCTAATCAGGGTTCCTGCCCTAAAGAACTTCTAAATACTTTTATGGCCCCACCTAAGCAGGGCATGCATATCAGAGTGGGGGTTACAGATGGTTTCCTGGCAGACACTATTATATCTACAACCTCTTTGGGAGAACAATTTGGCAATCATTGCACGCTCAACATCCAAGCAGTCAAGTTGAGGGAAGATTTGGATGAAACAGACATCACTCTTCTTACACAAGAGGGACTGGAAGACTGCTGGACAGCTGTACCAGATCCTTGAACCAAACTTGTCTGGGCCATATTGGAGCTATGAGGTGGGGGAACACTAATCCAAGACCCCAGTGATGAAGAAGGGACTGGGAAGGGGTCCTTGTTTGCCTCAGAGGGTATACTACTGGTGTACATCCTCTGGTTGACTGGTCTGCACTACAAGTGAATGCCATGGGCTAAAACTGCCTCATAGGAGTTCTGATGGAGTATCCGCATGATATGGGTATACTGAGATTTCCAGTAAATCTGATATCTCTGAAAGGAGAGGTTGTAAAGTACTCTTCTTATCCTTAGCTGCTAAAGAGGTAAAGATATCCTTCGCCAACTCCGCTACTTGGTTCAAGGGCTAATGTGCCATCTCTTCTGGCGTGGGCAGTGGAACATCCTCTTCTGATACTAGAATGGAATCCTGTATATTTTCTGGGTCAGGAATTAGAGGCCGATTAGATGTAAGAGGTACCAGAGGGCAAATAGGGTCTGGCATCTCCAGACGTTGCCCTTGTTCCAAAACGTTTGTTGGTGTAAATGCTCTGGTAACTGGTGGGTGCAGGGGAATCATATCCTCTTTTGCACCTGACAAATCCTTGACAAGTCAGTATACACTACTTTGGAAGCAATGTAGCATGATGTATCAATGATGGAGCAGCCCATTCCGGTGGTTCAGTAGTCAAAGGTGTTGAGAATCAATGCATTTTGCATTCTGGGGCATGATGCTTATACTTATGTGTCAATGGTGCTGGAGCCTTGTGCTTCGACAGCACCAGGACTTTGTGCTTCGATGACTCCTGGGTCTTGTGAATCAGCGGTGCCAGGACTTTGTGAGTTGATGGTGCTGGAAATTTATGCATTGATGGTGCATATGTACCATGGTTTGACAGCAATGTTGCACCATGTGTCGAGGGTTGATGCATTGGAGAGTGCCTTGAAGGTGCCGAGACTCGATGTTTCTTCAGTGCCAGCTGCACCGGTAGTGTTGCAGAGTGGTGTCTCTTTTTCTTCGACACATTCCGCTTTTGTTAGCTTGACCCCAAGGATTCGGGAGATATTTTTGAGGATATCTTGCTCAAGTCCATACCTGGGGAGGCAGACAAGGTTGCGCTCTGAGAAGAGAAAAAAATGTAACTTCTCAGAGATTTACATAACTTCTGCACTTTCCAGGCCCTCGACTTTTGGGAACTCAACTGTTGGCCTTGACCCAGGCAGCAGTGGCACAAACCATGTTCATCGATAATGGATGTTTTCCTATTACAAATACAGTCCTTAAAACCACTCAAGGTGGCTTTCTTCTTGCTGGACATCCAGAAGAAAAAATCTTATTCTTTTCTTTTCTCTCTTTTTTTTTAAAGTAGCACTGAAAAGTGCTGTTTGAGGGCTGCTGAGGGCTGCTGAGGCAGCGAGGAACTTGAAGAAAAAATATATTAAGAATTTTACATAAAAAACAGAAAGATAGAGGTACATGTCCATGCTGGTGCTTGGATGAAAAAAGTCTGGGGGAGCGCTTATGAAGTAATTCCTGCACATGCTCTATGAACTTGGAGAGAGGGATCCATTCGGTGCATCCAGATGACATCACCTACATGTCTCAGGTAATTCTATTTCTTTCTTTCTTTCTTTCTCAGTTCTTATATACAGCTCACTCAGGTACCAGACTGGGCTGGTGTGGTGTACAACATATAAAATGCACAAGCAGCCCTGCTTGTCAATGGAGAAATCAGACTAACAGGGATTTGTTTCTACATAATATAAGGTAACGGTAGCTCAAGCTTCTCTAACATTATACGCCCAATTATGCCAAGGAGTGATCACCAATAATATGTCTGAACTCTTTTTGGCTCTGACTACCTCATGGGATGAGATGAAAGTTCAGTATTAATACCACTGCTATCTCTGACTTTTTCAGAATGCCAGTTGAGATGGTGCTTTTATAATATGTTTACTGGTCATTTGGGAAATGGACTGAGACAACGTAACTTCTGTGGGTGATAATGACTTCTTGGATACTGCCATCCTGAGATTTGTTTGAACCAATCATATAGAGGCACAGACAGAAGCCAGGGTGGGGGAGGGGACGAGCTCTCTGCTGAAGACTGGAATAGACATATCTATACTTGCATCTATATGGTGCCAGCAGTTTCAGAGTGCCAGCAGTCTATGATGTCCCATGTCTTGACAGATTCCAATGGAAACACATTGAGTTGCCACGACAACCGTAGGGATAGGTGCTGATTACCATTAGTTTTAAACTGCCAGCACTGTATACATATCTCCCACTTTAAAAAAAGAAAACATAAAAAAGAAAAGCAGCTGGATGCCCCAGGCAGTCCTTTGCTTTTTTCAGGAGAGAAGAGACAAACTGTCAGGGCCATACAAAGACCATTTATGAAAGCACCTATCGGAGTGACTCTGTGTGCCTGACCAATTTGTCCTTGCTGTCTTGTAGGACACATACTTAATTGGAAAGACTGTCTTTACCTCTACTGGCAGTGGGTGGAGGAGGGGGGAGGCAAAGATTCAGACTAGGAAAAACAAAGGAGAGCATTGTGAACAAGGTGGGAAAAGGAAAGAGATTTCTCATAAGACGTACGAGCTACTTGTATTGCTTTATTATTTTTACCTTCTGTGGCATGTCTCTTCATTCCTCCTATTTTTTTTTTTTTTTTGCAGGCTCTGCAGTCTCCCACATTATGCAGGTCCCATGAAATAATCTTCCTAAACATGCTATCTCACTCTGAATGCTGTTGATAAATAACATCTTGTACAAATGAGGCAGACCTCTTCATATGTTGTATGAGTGCCTCTGGCTATTCAATGTAAATGCATTCTTTGTTTGGGTTTTATGGCCCCGGCAATTTCCCCATTTTCCTTTGGGCTTCCAGCTCATTCAGAACCAGGGCTGGGATCTGGCCCTATAAGTCTTCATTCAAAATTACCTGGGGATTTTCCCCCCTATTTGCTATTTCCTCCCCCACCATCTACCTAGTCTGGTCACAGCAATGGTCCTGGCACATGGGCCTATGCACCAGTGCTCTATCCGGAACCGTTCAATTCATAGGCCCTGAATGTGGCCACTGGGTGTAGCCCTTGAGCAATGACCTCTGCTCCCTCCTCCACTCCCAGATTTCTGCAGCTTCTATCCAGCTAACCCTGGGAGAGGAATACTTGACTTGACAGATCCAACCAGAGATCTTCTGCTTGGTAATGCACAGCAACACCAATGAGCCACCTGGCCGGCTGTAAGTGCATTTTTAAGAATATACTAGAATTAATAATATTTATATATATATACACCCCAAAGTACTCTGCAAAGCTGTGATTTACTGTGGAGATGCTGCTGGTGTCATGAATTGCAAGGACAAAGCTAGAATAATTTAAAACAGTCAATGGGATCTATCTTATGAAAGAGATATTTTGTCTAAAATAGGTTACCCAACAAAGATACAATTAAACTTTCTAATAAAAATAAACAAAAATACATTACTAACTCAGGAGGTCAATTCTCAAAGCCATTATTTATTTATTTTGTGCTTTTTTTGACACTTAAAAGCAGATTATATGCAGGCACTTCCCTTTTCCTGGAGGGCTTACAATTTAAAGCCGAGATTCATCAAATTTCAGTAAATATAGCAGAAATATGGCACATTAGCATCCGACGATAAAATTAGGGAAATTAACGAAATACCATAAGGCATATGTAAGTATTGCTTCATGCGACGCACTACCACTTCGCGTGTCATTTTATGCATGGTGCGTTATTATCTTGGTTTATATATTCTGGTTTCCTGCAGCTGCCTCTTTGAGAGTTTGTCAGGCGCTGAAGAGAGAGGAGAGGTGGTGAGTTGATGGTTAGTTGGAGTTTAGGAGGAGATTTTTCTAGTGATTGCCTGAGTATGTTGTCTAGTTTAATGGTCTCTTGTCTTTATCTAGGTGTGAAAGTTTTTGTGTGTTTCTCTTATTTGTCCCTTTGTGTGGAGAAGAGTGGTAGAGGAGTGGTATGGAGTGGAGTATTGAAGAGAGCCAGTCCCACTCTTTGGAACTCCTTTTCAATAGAATTGTGTCATTGTGACTCAATGAAGAGCTTCAGAAAATCCCTCAAAACGTTTTTGTTCAAATTAGCTTATTTTTAAATTTTTATTATTTTTATGTTTTTAAATTTTATCTTATGTTTTTTAGTTTATCTCATCTATATTCTGTATGCCTTGTGCATTGTTCTTTTAACTATTTATGTATTTTATTATGATTTATTATTTTATGCTTGTACCCTTGTACATTCCCTAGGACTATTTTAGTGTTAGGCGTTTCATAAATCTCAATAAATGTAAATGTAAATGTTGAGGAGCAGGAGAGGTTGGAGCATGGAAGATTTGGGGAGAGAGAAGAGGAGAGGGTGAGGAGAGTAGGAGGGAAGGAGGCGGGAGGAGAGAGATTATGAGGGAGAAGGAGGGCAGGAGTGGTCGGAGGAGGAGGAGTAGGGACAGTAGGAATAGAGATAGGGAGGAAGGAAGGGGTAGAAGGAGGCAGGAGGGGAAGGGGATAGGCACTTTAGTGTGAAGGAATGAGGAGAACGGCAGGGTAGGGCTAGACAGAGGGTAGGGGAGTTGTCAGGACAGGTGCAAGAGGGCTGGAGGAAGAAGGGGAGTGGGGAGTGGGAGCAAGAGTAAGGATAGTGACACCTCTCCAGAAGTGAAAGAGAGAATCAGAATCTCTGGCAGCTAGGCAGCAGGTCAGCCGCACCTACACACTTACATGTTCAGTGTGGAGGAGAACGAGCTTTTCATCCCCAGGGTCCTCGAGAATTATAACCTGCTGTTTGGAAACCTAGCTGCAAAGACCTCCAGAGCTGCCAAGGGCCAGATATGGTGCACCATAGCCCAGCAATATCTCAATGCAGCGGCATCAAGAGGACCGGAGATCAGGTGGCATACAGCTACAGGGACGTAAAGATGCAGTTAAAGAATAAGGTGGCAAGCAGGAACAAATACATACACCAAACAGAAGGAGGAGCCCCTTACCTAATTGTCCTGATGCCAATGGAGGAGTGGCTGATTCAACAGTTGGGACCAGACATGTTTGAAGGGATGGACAAGGCCCTGGACATGATGCGAGCCGGGGCTGGTAAGTCACATTGGGGCGGATTTTCAGAGCCCTGCTCGCGTAAATCCGCCCAAAACCGGGCGGATTTACGCGAGCAGGGCCCTGCGCGCCGGGAAGCCTATTTTACATAGGCCTCCCGGCGCGCGCAGAGCCCCGGGACTCGCGTACGTCCCGGGGTTCTCGGAGGGGGGCGTGTCGGGGGGCGGGCCGGAGCGCGCGGCGTTGCGGGGGCGTGTCGGCAGCGTTTTGGGGGCGGGTACGGGGCGTGGCCACGGCCCGGGGGCGTGGCCGCGCCCTCCGTACCCGCCCCCAGGTCGCGGCCCGGCGCGCAGCAGGCCCGCTGGCGCGCGGGGATTTACGTCTCCCTCCGGGAGGCGTAAATCCCCCGACAAAGGTAAGGGGGGGGTGTAGACAGGGCCGGGTGGGTGGGTTAGGTAGGGGAAGGGAGGGTAAGGTGAGGGGAGGGCAAAGGAAAGTTCCCTCCGAGGCCGCTCCGATTTCGGAGCGGCCTTGGAGGGAACGGGGGGAGGCAGCGCGGCTCGGCGCGCGCAGGCTATACAAAATCGATAGCCTTGCGCGCGCCGATCCAGGATTTTAGTGGATACGCGCGCCTCCGCGCGTATCTACTAAAATCCAGCGTACTTTTGCTTGAGTCTGATGCGCAAGCAAAAGTAGGCTGTTCGCGCGCCTCTTAAAATCTACCCCATTACTTGTAAATGTGAAGTCTGCTACAGATGTCCACACTTGCATAGGATGCTCACATTGAATGATGCAAAATGCAGCTACAAAGGTAAAAAGTGTGCAACAGGCGTGGACATTGGTAAAAAATACTATCCTAGAAGCAAACTCCAGATGTATTCCATGCATTAAGAAAGGTGAAAAGAAGGCAAAACGATTACCGGCATGGTTAAAAGGTGAGGTGAAAGAGGCTATTTTAGCCAAAAGATCTTCTATCAAATATTGGAAGAAAGATCCATCAGAAGAAAACAGGATAAAGCATAAGCTTTGGCAAGTTAAATATAAGACATTGATAAAACAGGCTAAGAGAGAATTTGAAAAGAAGTTGGCCACAGAGGCGAAAACTCACAATAAAACCTTTTTGAAATATATCTGAAGCAGAAAGACTGCGAGGGAGTCGGTTGAACTGTTGGATGATCAAGGGGTAAAGGGGCACTTAGAGAAGATAAGGCCATCGCAGAAAGATTAAAAGACTTCTTTGCTTTGTTGTTTAATGAAGAGGATGCTGGAAAGATACCTGTTCCAGAGAAGGTTTCATGGGTGACGATTCAGATCAACTGAACCAAATCATGGTGAACCTGGAAGATGTGGTCGGCCTGATTGACAAACTGAAGAGTAGTAAATCACCTGGACTGGATGGTATACAGCCCAGGGTTCTGAAAGAACTAAAAAATGAAATTTCAGACCTATTTCAATGAATTTGTAATCTATCATTAAAATCATCCGATGTACCTGATTATTGGAAGACGGCAAATGTAACCCCTATATTTAAAAAGGGATTTGGGGTGATCCGGGAAACTATAGACCAGTGAGCCTGACTTCAGTGCTGGAAAAAATCGTGGAAACTGTTTTAAAAAATAAAATCACAAAACATTTAGATAGACATGATTTGATAGGACACGACTAACATGGATTTACTCAAGGGAAGTCTTGCCTCACAAATCTACATTTTTTTCAAGGGGTGAATAAATATATGGACAAAAGTGAACCGGTAGTTGTGGTGTATTTGGATTTTCAGAAGGTGTTCGATAAAGTCCCGCATGAGAGTCTTCTAAAAAAATTAAAGAGTCATAAGATAGGAGGCGATGTCCTTTTCTGGATTGCAAGCTGGTTAAAAGACAGCAAAAAGAGAGTAGGATTAAATGGTCACTTTTTACAGTGGAAAAAGGTAAACAGTGGAATGCCTCAGGGATCTGTATTTGGACCGGTGCTTTTTAATATATTTATAAATGATGTGGAAAGGGATACAACGAGTGAGGTGATCAAATTTGCGGATGACACAAAATTATGCAGAGTAGTTAAATCTCAAGCAGATTGTGATGAATTGCAGGAGGACCTTGCGAGACTGGAAGATCGGGCTTCCAAATGGCAGATGAAATTTAACATGGATAAGTGCAAAGTGATGCATATAGGTAAAAATAGCCCTTGCTGTAGTTACACAATGTTAGGTTCTACCTTAGGAGTTACCACCCAGGAAAGAGATCTAGGCATCATAGTGGATAATACATTGAAATCATTGGCTCAGTGTACTGTGGTGATGAAAAAAGCAAACAGAATGTTAGGAATTATTAGGAAGGAAATGGCAAATAAAACAGAGGATGTCATAATGCCTCTGTATTGTTTCATGGTGAGACCGCACCTTGAATACTGTGTCCAATTCTGGTCACCGCATCTCAAAAATGATATAGCTGCACTGGAGAAAGTACAGAGAAGTGTGACCAAAATGATAAAGGGCATGGAATGGCTGCCCTATGAGGAAAGGCAAAAGAAGTTAGGGCTGCTCAGTTTGGAGAAGAGATGACTCAGGGGGATATGATAGAAGTCTACAAAATCATGAAAGGACTTGAACAAGTTAATGTATATTGGTTATTTACTCTCTCAGATAATAGAAGGATTAGGGGGCACTCCATGAAGTTAGCAAGTAGCTCATTTAAAACAAATTGAAGAAAATTATTTTTCACTCAGTGCATCGTTAAGCTCTGAAATTCATTGCCAGATCTCATTTCTTATTGCTCACTAGCAGGGATATGTGTTGGCTTTTCCTGAGTCCAGTTTATGGACTTTTCCTCCAGGAACTTGTCCAAATTCCTTTTAAACCTAGCTAGGCTGGAAGCCTTGACCACATCATAAGAACATAAGAACATAAGAAATTGCCATGCTGGGTCCAGACCAAGGATCCATCAAGCCCAGCATCCTGTTTCCAACAGACGCCAAACCAGGCCACAAAAACCTGGCAATTACCCAAAAACTAAGAAGATCCCATGCTACTGATGCAATTAATAGCACTGGCTGTACTTAGAACATACAAATTATTCAACAAATCCCCAACTACAAATGTTAAATATTTGATGGCACTTCAGTTATATGACCTTCATAATAGGCGTCATAGTGTGGTAATCCTTACCATTTTGTCACTCTGCCTTATGCTTAATCATTGGTCAGTCCATTTTTTATATAATTTTTCATGTGCTAGTGCTCCGTGTATTAAAACGTTCACTCGAATTACTACAATCAGGCCGACCACATCTCCTCACAGATGGTCCGTAGCAATGTGACCAATCTCACATCGCTTCTCCGGTGTCTGTGCTACGGACCATCTGTGAGGAGAGTCTCGGGCTAATAATATGCAACAGAAGTAACATCATGTTAAGATAAGTATCGAAAAAAAGACTGCAAGTTTTGTAGTAATTCGAGTGAACGTTTTAATACACGGAGCACTAGCACATGAAAAATTATATAAAAAATGGACTGACCAATGATTAAGCATAAGGCAGAGTGACAAAATGGTAAGGATTACCACACTATGACGCCTATTATGAAGGTCATATAACTGAAGCGCCATCAAATATTTAACATTTGTAGTTGGGGATTTGTTGAATAATTTGTAGTTAATATAATTGATCCCTATCTCATAAGAAAACGTAGCGGTCGATGACCGGGGGATATTGGTTGTACTTAGAACATGCCATACTGGGTCAGACCAAGGGTCCATCAAGCCCAGCATCCTGTTTCCAACAGTGGCCAATCCAGGCCATAAGAACCTGGCAAGTACCCAAAAATTAAGTCTATTCCATGTTACCGTTGCTAGTAATAGCAGTGGCTATTTTCTAAGTCAACTTAATTAATAGCAGGTAATGGACTTCTCCTCCAAGAACTTATCTAATCCTTTTTTAAGCACACCTATACTAACTGCACTAACCACATCCTCTGGCAACAAATTCCAGAGTTTAATTGTGAGTTGAGTAAAAAAGAACTTTCTCCGATTAGTTTTAAATGTGCCACATGCTAACTTCATGGATTGCCCCCTAGTCTTTCTATTATCCGAAAGAGTAAATAACCGATTCACATCTACCCGTTCTAAACCTCTCATGATTTTAAACCTCTATCATATTCCCCCTCAGCCGTCTCTTCTCCAAGCTGAAAAGTCCTAACCTCTTTAGTTTTTCCTCATAGGGGAGCTGTTCCATTACCCTTATCATTTTGGTAGCCCTTCTCTGTACCTTCTCCATCGCAGTTATATCTTTTTTGGGATGCGGCGACCGGAATTGTACACAGTATTCAAGGTGCGGTCTTACCATGGAACGATACAGAGGTATTATGACATTTTCCATTTTATTCATCATTTCCTTTCTAATAATTCCCACCATTCTGTTTGCTTTTTTGTCTGCCGCAGCACACTGAACCAACTATTTCAATGTGCTATCCACTATGACACCTAGATCTCTTTCTTGGGTTGTAGCACCTAATATAGAACCTAACATTGATTAACTATAGCATGGGTTATTTTTCCCTATATGCATTACCTTGCACATATCCACATTAAATTTCATCTGCCATTTTGATGCCCAATTTTCCAGTCTCATAAGGTCTTCCGGCAATTTATCACAATCTGCTTGTGATTTAACTACTCTGAACAATTTTGTATCATCTGCAAATTTGATTATCTCACTCGTCGTGTTTCTTTCCAGATCATTTATAAATATATTGAAAAGTAAGGGTCCCAATACAGATCCCTGAGGCACTCCACTGCCCACTCCCTTCCACTGAGAAAATTGTGCATTTAATCCTACTCTCTGTTTCCTGTCTTTTAGCCAGTTTGCAATCCACGAAAGGACATCGCCACCTATCCCATTACTTTTTACTTTTCCTAGAAGCCGTCTTGTGCTCCTACCATGTGACAGGGGCTGACCAATGGCACCGGTAGCCCCTGTGACATAGTAAGGGCAAAGGCTATCGGCGCTGAACTTTTGGCAAGTCTTGTGGGGGTCAGGAAGGTCCCCCAAGACTTGCCAAAAGCCCCTGGTGGTCCAGTGAGGGTCCGGGAGCGATCTCCTGCACTCGGGCCATCGGCTGCCAGTAATCAAAATGGCGCCGATAGCCTTTGCCCTTACTATGTCACAGGGGCTACCAGTGCCATTGGTCAGCCCCTGTCACATGGTATGAGCACAAGATGGCGCCGGCCATCCAGTGCTCCTACCATGTGACAGTTTCCGGCCAATGGCACAGATACCCTGTCACATGGTAAGGGCAAAGGGCCATCAGTGCCATTTTGATTAGTGGCAGCCGACGGCCTGGGAGCCGGAGGATGGCCCAGAGCGGGAGATCGCTCCCGGGACCCCCACTGGACCACAGGTACCTGTAAAAAGGTTTTGGGGGGGTTGGGAGGGTGGGGGAAGCTGAGGGGTTACTTTTAAAGGGTTGGGGTGGGTTTAGGGCTTATTTTTGTGTGCCGTTTTTTCCGCCCTCCCCCAAAATGATAAGGGACCCCCCACGATCAATATTGTGAGGTTTTCCTATCATTTTGGAGGAGCCCCCAATTTCTGACGATTTTGAAAATATCGACGATATTTTCAATCGTCCGAAGCCCGATTCACATCCCTATCAGGCATGGTTCCAGTTGTTACTTGTATAACTGTAGTGATTGTATTGCTAATATATGCCAATGAGTGCTGACCCACAAGACATAATGTGGGGAATCTCAAACAGCACAAAGTCATCAAAACCCCTAAGGCATACTACGATGGTTGAGCCAGGAAGAAGAATGGCATTAAAAGTCCAAGGAGTGGTGCAACAAGCATGCAAAGCAATGGATGGTCAGGGAAAGACCAAAAGGCATCAAGTCCTGGAGGGGAAGGGGATTTGAAAAGACCCTTGACAGTCGGAGCAGTGGAGAAAGCATCCTAAGTTACAAAGAGTGGCTTGGAGTGCCATCAGCAGCAGTGGCACTAATGATTATTACAAACTAAAATGGTAGGAGCAGAGCACACAATAATAATAGTAGCTGAAAAACCTTCAAGTTATACTTGAGGGCTGAGGTGGGAGGAGGAAGAATAGCATCAAAAGCCTGAGGAGTGGTGCAGCAAGCATCCAAAGCAATGGATGGCCAAAGCAAAACAAAACGTTGTCAAGTACCATTGGGGAAAGGGATTTGGAAACTACTGAGAAGCCAACCGGAGTGGGGGATGCCTGTCTCAATAAAAGTAATGTGGCTGATCCTATTAGTAGCATATGCTTTTGTCAAACTGTAAAAATTGAGCCATAGATGTGTTGTGTACATATGGCCGCAACAGTGAAATTTCAAGTGGCTCATTAAATCAATTATGGCTCCATCTGTTGCTTTTATAACTGTAGTGATTGTAGAGCTACCACTTGCCGATGAGCACACCCCCAAGACATAGTGCAGGAAATCACAAACAGCACAAAGTCATCAAAACCCTTAGGGGTAGATTTTCAAACCGCGCGAATTGACGTACTTTTGCTGGCGCATCAGGCGCCAGCAAAAGTACGCTGGATTTTAGTAGATACGCGTGTAGCCGCGCGTATCCGCTAAAATCCTGGATCGGCACGCGCAAGGCTATCGATTCTGTATAGCCGGCACGCGCAGAGCCGCGCAGCCTACCCCCGTTCCCTCCGAGGCCGCTCCGAAATCGGAGCGGCCTCGGAGGGAACTTTCTTTTGCCCTCCCCTCACCTTCCCCTCCCTTCCCCTACCTAACCCACCCACCTGGCCCTGTCTAAACCCCCCCTTACCTTTGTCGGGGGATTTACGCCTCCCGGAGGGAGACGTAAATCCCCACGCACCAGCGGGCCGCTAGTGCGCCGGGACGTGACCTGGGGGCGGGTACGGAGGGCGCGTCCACGCCCCCGGACCGCCCCGGGCCGTAACCACGGCCCCGGGCCCGCCCCCAAACGCTGCCGACACGCCCCCAAAACGCCGCGCCGACCGGGCCCGCCCCCGACACGCCCCCGACACGCCCCCTCGCCAAACCCCGGTCCTTACGCGAGTCCCGGGTCTGCGCGCGCCGGTGCGCCTATTGAACATAGGCGCACCGGCGCGCAGGGCCCTGCTCGCCTAAATCCGCCCGGATTTAGGTGGATTTAGGCGAGCAGGGCTCTGAAAATCTGCCCCTTAAGGTATACAGTGCGGGAATTCACAAACAGCATAAAAGCACCAAAATTCCCATGGTGTACAATGTGGAGAATACCAAAAATATCGTGGAAAGTTGTACAAAGCACACTCGTAAATCCAGGAGCAAAGGTGTGCTGTGAAACAAATTTGCAGAAAGTCTGGTAAGCAGGCAAAAGTCAGTATGAGTAATCCTGAGAGAAACATGGTCCTGTGTTGGGGAACTAAGTTATATTCTCCTACTGACCCTGCTTTGAAATAAATCTCTCAGGATTATTCATAATTACTGACGTTTGCCTTTTTACCAGACCTTCTGCAAATTTGTTTCGTAGCACACCTTTCTCCTGTACAGTGTGGAGAAACACAAACAGCTTAAAGGTTTCTATACCCCCATGGCGTACAGTGCTGAGAATCGTAAACAGCACAATAGTGTCTATATTTCTAAGGCTTATGGTGCAGGGAATCACCAACATAAAAGTGTCTATACACCTATAGTGTACAGTGCGGGGAATTACAAACAGCTCAAAGATGTCAACACCCCAAGATGTACAATGCGAAGAAATACAAAATGCATAAGAAGTCAAAACCCTTTAGGTGTATAGTGTGGGAAGTCAAATCAGCATAAAGGCACCAAAACCCCCAAGGCATATAGTGTGAAGGATCACAAATAGCATAAAGGTGTCAAACCATCCCCAAGGCCTAGGCTGTGGTCCATCACAAGCAGCACAGTAGGGGTCTAAACCTCCACACCATAGAGTGCGGTCAATTGCAAACAGCAAAATGACCTAGACCGGCCTTGACAACAAGATGGAAAACCAGAAAAGAGGTGGGTGAGAAGAAAAACTTGTATTTATTTCTTTTTTCAAATTATTTTTTTTACGGCAACAACACCCCAGTATAGCCAACAAAGAAGAAGGGTGGGAGAACTAGGCTGAGAGCTAAACAGAAACAGGTACAAAATTAGATTGTAAGCCCTGTGGGAATAGGGAAATACCTATAGTACCTGAATGTAATTCACTTTCATGCACACTTTGAAGTGCCAAAAAGTGGAATATAAAATTTTAAAGAAAGAAAGAAATCACGAGGCACCAAAACTCCTATGTTGGTACATCATAGGCATGGCAGGTAGGCATATTAACAGCATGACCCCAAGTGGTACATCTGGGGCATGACAGATAGGCAGAGCAGTAGAAAGACCCGATGATATACCTGGGTTGTGGCAGGTAGGCAAACAAGTATTAAAACCCCTAAAATGATATATCTGGGGCATGGCAGGAGGCAGAGTAGTAGTAAGCCCTTAAAGTGGTACATGTGGGGCATGGCAGGTAGGCAGAGTAGCAATAAAACCCCTAAGGTGATGCATCTGAGGCACGACAGGTAGGCAGAGTAGCAGTAAAACCCCTAAGGTGCTACATCTTGATCATGGCAGGTAGGCACGTGGCAGCAAAACCCTCAGGGTAATGGCAGATAAGCATAGTGGCAACATTACCACTAATGTGGTATATCCGGGGCATGGCAGGTAGGCAGAGTGATAGCAAGACCCCCTAAGGTAGTACATCTGCTGCATCTCAAATCAGATGCTTATGAAGCGTCCCAAATACTTACTGCTTTTCACAGAAAAGCTTCCTATCCTTTATGCTTCAATGGAGCTGCCCCGCTATTTTCCTGCCTCTTTATCTGGTCCTTCAGGACTGGGCCCCAGCCCCAAGGCATCCCTCACTGCCAGATGCAGCAAGTGTGCAAAGCAATGCGTACCCTGAAAACCCCATCATCTATTTCTTTTATCATATTTTTACCCACTGTCTGTCACAAAGAAACCTGCCGGAAGACTCCTGCCTCTCTCTGGTCTAGCTGCTAACTCTCCAGCATTTTTCTTATTGCCGACAGAATATTGTACAAGGTATGGTGGATATCTATCACCTGCATGTGCAGCACAGCTTACTTGCACCCTGATGATTCATCCCAGCTAGAGTGGCTACTTGCCGCTGCTGCAGTCAGGTCCCATGAGGGAGAGATAAGCATGTGCAGCATTTACGCTGGTCCAGATGTCACTGGTGAAACGCATGCCCCTCCCCTCTGCCTTTGCCAACTGCACCTAGATGCACTGATCGTACAGGGTGTGGATAATCTGCATATTAAATGTAGTGCTGGAGGGAATTTTTAAATCAGGGGCTAACATATGCCGCAGAAACTTCAAGCCCCCCCCCCATTCTCCTCTACCTGCAGGGGCTGGTCATCCAGGGCAATCATTTCCCTGATGGTCCTTTCTTTAGTTGCTGCCTTCCTCTTGCCCCGGGACAGTAATACAGAACATCACCCCATTTTTTTCTATGATGGGTTGCCAAGAGCTGCGGGATCAGCTTAGAGAAGTCTTCCTCTTTTCAACCCCTTTCCTCTGGCTAGTACTGCCAACCTTTCCTGATGCCAAAGATAGTGGGTGCTGCTTCTGCAGGTGATGCTGCATAGCAGCATTTGTCAGATGCCCTACTTGCATCTCTTAACTGATATCCTTACTGCAGTGAATACACTGAGCAAAATGTGAGTCCTGCCTCACTTTAAAGTGCCTCCAGATCAGGATGTCGTCCACAGTCTCTTTTCTTAGGGGCCAATACTGGCATTGGAGTTAAGATTGAGGGTGGACCCTGTGGAAAAATGCCAAGGGTTTTAACTCATGCATTCTACCTGCACTGCCTGCTCTTCCTAGGGGTTGCTCTCAACATCAGTATCATCTCTCTCGCCATTACTGACTAATCCACCCAAATTTTCTTCAGCTACTAGCTTTTCAACTTCTGAGTCAGAGAATTACAGACAAGATTCTTCCTTAGAAACAGTTGGTGAAAATACTGCCATGACTGACTCAGAAGCAGTAACCATAGTGGAGCGTACTGCCAGTCTTGGCTGTTGCATTCTGCTGCTCCTGCCCTGTTAATACCAGCCTTGAATAACTTTTCTGCCTTAGCTCTCTGCTCCAAAACTAGAGGGAGAGGAACAGGTGGTGGTACATGTTCTCCAAATTTCAATTGCTTCTGCCTTGAGCTGTCTTCCTTTCCTATCATTCGGTGGCTAAAAAAAATCTCTTTTCAATTTTGAAGCAAGATTGCCTTTTAAAAAAATCTTTGTTCCTATGCTGGGCTACCTATGCAGCTAATCCTCTACCCCTGTTAAGGCTGCCATTCCTACTTTTCACTTTTCCTCTCAGTGACGTGATAGAATTTGAAGTGCACTGCCTATTTAGGGGTTTGGATATTACGAAATAATTTAATATTTATTGACACTGTATGCCCACTCATAGTGCCACTCTACTGTGTGGAGAACTGACTGCCTGTCTGTCTGTCTGTCTGTCTCTCTCTCTCTCTCTCTCTCACACACACACATACAGTGTATATACTCAGTGCTAATTGACTCATTTTCCACACAGAAAAAACTGTTAGTTAAACATAACCAAAAAAACTGGCAGTCTGGTAAGACATTTCTCTTCAGTCTGTCATATATCCTCACTGCTGTCCTATTTTAGACATTCAGACTTGACAGAGACAAAAAATCTGCCACTGCTGCAGTCGCCACACTTCTGTTGTGGTTACGTGTGTTTTGGTGGATCTTTGGGTGCTGTGGAGATGACCACGCCCACAGGGAGGAGCCCCATGAGGAGCCACAGTGCTGGGCTAGACTCATACTACAACAAACACAAGAAAGTTCTTTATTAGACAGCATAAAGAGAGCCACCAGAGGTGGCAGTAGTGAGGCAGTCTGTAGTTACAGTATCAAGGACATCAGCAGAGGGAGCCCTTCTCTCCTTGATGACATCAGGAGGCTCCACAGCAGGTCTCCCAGTGAGGAGATACTGTGGATGAGATAGACTGAGAGTTAGAGTATTCACTAGGTGTTTGCTGTTGGTATGCGATTCCACCAGGTATGTTGTAGAAGTAAAGGCACCGAGGCAGGGAGAGCAGGCCCTTGAGGAGCGAGTACCTGTTCCTGTAAGGCACCTGAAATAAAGCAGAGGGCCCCCGAGGAGCAGGTACCCAGGTTAGTAGTTACCCCGAAGGGCAGAGAAAGAGCTTCCTGTGGCAGCACGGAAGTGGCAGAGTAGCATAGACAGGAACAGATTTGAGTCCTTGCTAACTCAACAAGCTAGCAAATTAGTGAAGGTAATATACCCGGATGGTGTGACGTCAGCCTGAGGCAATGCCCTTGAGGTTCGCGCCAAGGCTGGTACAAAGACATGGGTTGCACGCACACCCTAGCAGGTACCTGGGAGGAGCAATGGCAGGAGGCTGCACCATAGCCGTTCCAGGGACGCCAGAGAGGTCAGCTTGTAGACACGGCGATAGCCATCTTTCCCAGGTAAGCGGGAGGAGCCGTGAATAAGATGAGGCAAACGGGGCGAAGCTGTTTAGGACCGACGGACGCAACAACTCCTCCCCTGACCATCCCCCTGTGAAGAGAAAAAGCAACAGTGCCACCTCCTACATCTTTCTGGCTCACAGGCTGATGCAATAAGGTGCGTTCAGCAGAATGCACAGTTTTACCTGCACTTGAATGCATATTTTTTTGAATGTAAACCTTACTGTCAACGCAGAAAGGGGTTTTATGCTCACAAAATGTGCATTCATAAATGTGCAGTTTAGCGCCATCGCATGGAAATTACATGCTGAGGGCTTTAACTGTTTCCTCTCGATGCAGAGAGATGAGCAGACTTAACTGACATTCTTAATGCTGGGAACTTTATTGCTGGTCAGAGGTGGAGTAAAGTTTCCAGTATTAATGGCAGAAGTGGCTGGACCAATTCCAGGAGCCAGTACTCAGGGTGTGTGAATGCCTGACAATCTGAAACCACATTTTAATATAAAATAGATAGCAGCAGGGATATCTCCAGCAGTAACTAGCAAGTGCTATCCCAGAGCCCAGCTCCTGTTCCTTCCCATACTGGTCCTGGCCCTGTGCTTATTGGCCAACTCATCAAATGTAAACCCTGTGGGGAAAGAACCCCTCCTTACATATTACACTTCAGCAAGGTCTGTTAATGGCTTATTGCATCCTTCTACTGAACTATCTGTTTATTTATATAATAATAAGAATGTTCTTCTTGAAACTTTATGCACATATTTGTTAGAGGTGAAAAGAGGAATTGCATCCTCTTCAAAATGTCCTCCCACCTTCCCTGATGTATCTGCTGCTGGTGTTTTCTGCTCAGGCAGCTTCCTGCTGCCTCTTGGCCCTATTCTTAGCCCTTGCTGCAGCTCCATTTTTGCACTTTTTTAACATCTTGACCCTTAGTCACTCTGTCTGCTGCTGCAGGGAAGAGCCATTTTATGGCTAGTCCAGCTACTGGCACTGGCAACATCTTCTAACTGGAGGCCACACAGGCATACCCTGGGAAGCTAAAGAGCTGGGGCTGGGTCTGGAGAATAAAAGGACACCCCATAGAAAAAAATGACAGAATCTCTTGGAAAATAGAATGCATTGTCCTTAATTCCCTATAAGGCAAGCTGGAGCCCTTCAAATCCCTGAGAAACTGAAGTGATCATAAATGGATGAGGCTAATCCCTAATGTGGGGAGGGGGCCAGCTAAAATTTTGTGAAGAACTAGGGGTAAAGAGTGATGTAAAATACAATCATCAGATCTACTTTCTTCTTAGAGGTTTGCAAGCCGAAATCCTCTGTCTTCAGCCTTGAGGCACTCGTACTACTGCCATCCCCTCATGCTCCCTCACTCCCAAGTTAAAAGGTGCTAACTCCCGATGCATTAGCATAACATTAGCTTACTGCATTGGGAATTAAAAAAAATAAAGGAGCTTGTGTATTAAAAAACTGTGTGCTGGAATTCAGTGCATAGTTTGAAGATCAGAAGTATCCCTTTACCAGTGCCAAATCCAAAAATGCATAGCTTTTTAAAAAAATCTGAGAGAGCTTCTCTGAACAAGTCCTTCTTTTCCAACTGCTAGAGAGGCAATACAAAGCTTCTTGCACATGCTCAGTGAGAGTAGATCAGTATCATTTAATCCAGATAGCAGTAATAGGCTACTAAAAAGATGCTACACTATGACTTTTCCTCTGTTTTGTCTCCATGCCAACTTGTCCTACCTCTGCTCTGACAAGGTTGTGATGTCACACAGGTAAGAGTTCATTGCTATAGTTACCAATTGTTTTTATTTTGCTCAGCAGTATACAGCCATAGACTTAAATGTTCCAAAGACTTGAATGGGATACATAAACAAATGAGATGAACATTTTTGTTAAATTTGTGGGACCCCCCTCCATTTTTTTCAGGGGTCCATGAATGAAATGAAAATAAGACTTATTTGTTGTGTTTTTACCCATTTGTTTCAAACGAAAGCACATCCTTTTCTCTGATTCGTTTTAAATCTGCTACCTGCCATTTTGTTGTATGGAATGTGATGGACCCATATGATCATGTCACGATTAAGACCTGGTTGAGTCCCTGTTTTAGCTAGAGAGATAATAGGTTAGAACAGAGGGAGGTAACATTCAAATACAGCTCCTCCTTCTGTGGAGTCTAGAATGGTTGTCCCCTTGGAAGTCTATTTCAGAGCTCTCCATGGGGAACTCAGGAGGCAGTCCCTTTAGGTTAGCTCAGGGTGCAGAGATGTTAGGAGTTTACTTTTTGTTGTTTTACAGGCCCAGTCAGTAAAGGCAGGCTAACCCAGTCTGTTGGTCCTGACCAGGGTAGGGAGGGTTTTCCTTCCAGTCCACTTACTAGCTGGTTGGGATATCCATCTGATTTGTTTTTGAGGGTTTTGAGATTTTCCGTGGTAGAAGCCTTGTGAGACATATGGGTCTTTCTTGGGCACAGGGATTGTGGAACACGTATCTGGGATACCCAGGGATAGGGAAGACCTGCCCTTCACAACCTCGATGAAGAAGGGGATGACAATGACCCACTGCAAGGAACAATTCCAGTGTTAATATCAGTTTTTTGGGGGGAAATAATCCATTTTGTTAGAATTTGCAGGAGGAAGGTTTTGGCTCCCATTTCCTTTCTGTTAGAAGCAAGAGAACTGCTTGTTTCAAAGAAGGTTCCTTACGTCAAGGACCCAGAGGGAGTACTAAAGAGACTGTGTAAGATCAAGGAGAACCTAAAGATCTGCTAACTATGAGTAAAGGAAACAGCATCACTGGCAACACCCACTGGTATTCACCGCCCTGGGGCAAAAAAAAAAAGAGGATTTACCCTCTGTAATCCAGACTTTACCTGTTTATCAGCTTGTAAGGGGTTTTGATCATCGGTGGGAGTCTAGGGAGGGGGGGACTGCGTTTAGTGCCTGTATGGGACTCTAAGCTTGCTTGTTGATTTGCTAGTTGGAGGGTGTTGAAGTGTAACGCACCCTCTGACCTGTCTTGTTTATTTCTATGAAAACTAATAAAATGTTATACCATAAAAACACTGCCCCTCTGGAAGATCCACTTTACCTTAACCCACGAGAGTGGATGTCCTGATATAAGTGAGTCCTGCACAGATAAAGGGAAGAGACTGAAAAGGGATTGAAGAGAAATTTCTGTGGTGCTGAGTTTGAGGTTTGTGACATTCACCATCAGTGCTTAACAGTAAAGACTTTTATTTTGAACACTACTAAGTGGCTCCAGAGTATTTTTTTCTGCACTCACTGCACCCACATCAGGGCCCAACATCCCAGGGCAAACACAAGGGAATGTGCAGGGAAGGTGCTTCCATTAGGCAAACTAGGCTGTTGCCTAGAGCGCCAAGATTTTGGGGCCAGCAATAATCCTGCAACTGTGATGTCTAGAGGGATGCTGAATCACAGCCAATACTGTCATAGAAGGGAGCGCTGTGCTGGAACCACGGTCATTGGTAGTTAAGTTGGGGGGGGGAGGGGGGATGAATGACCAAAAGTTCACCTGGAGCGCCAAATATGCTTGCACTGGCCCTGGCAATGTGTAAGGAAACCACCCCTGTCACACCGGGTCCCAAAAGGACGCCTTTCTTCCCCCGGTTCAATGTACCTACACCTTGGGAAGTAAAGGAGGTACCATAGCTAGTCTGGGCTCTTGCCCCAAAGAGTATAAACAACTTTATGGCCTCACCCGTGCCGGGCTGGCACACCGGGGTGGGGTTACAGGAGTTACCTTTGTAGGGAGCTGCGGATATACCTTTGTAAAACAAAATGGTGCTCACCTCAGTGCCTGCTGGTGCCATTTTGAGACCTATAGAGGCAGGAGTGGATGTGTGGATCATTCCAGCTCCTTAGACCCATGGATGGAGTAAATGGTTGGGGGGAGCTCTGAGGGAATCCAAGGTGAGGGTACTGTGGGGGCTTTAGTGGTAATGGTGGCCATTTTAAAATGAAACAAAATAAAAGCAAAATTTTGTTTGTTTACAAAACAAAATAGGAAATTTTGTTTCAAACAAAAGTGCGTGCCTATTAGTTGCTTAGGTTACCTCAGAGTTATTTGGAAAATTGGCATCACATTTGCAACCCTCCAGTCCTCAGTTTAAAGACATGAATCCATCAGGAACCTTCATCACTAGATATATATAAGACCCTTTTATTTCTCTAGGAAATGAAACATGAGGCAAAAGAATTGCAGTCGCGTCCATATTTTTGCACTTCCAGGATTATTTGGTATCAGCTCCATCACAACATTCATGATATTTTTGCTGCTCAATGACATTTGTGATGTTATACGATTACAGCATTTGTAACACCATTGCTATTTGACTAGTAACAGGAACTGGGACATCATTGTGACATGATTAGCAGATTAAGAATATGACTACTGTTTGTAAACTATTTGTCAGAATATAAAATATACAGAAATGCAGTGTCTTTGAAACACGAGGGCTAAAAATAATTATGCTCATGTAATTCCATGATTTGTCTGAAGACTTTTTGTTCACAAGGTTGAGCACAAAGTGGGTAATGACCCTGAGGCTTCTGGATTTTTGTCAGATCTCGTTGTCACAAAGTTGGATAAATCATAAACCCTTTGGTGGCCATTTTTCTGGAGGTCTACTTAACGTTTTGCAGCTGTACCAACAATCCTTATAGCAGACTCTAGAGGGAAATTCCAGGCCAAGCAAGGTGCTTTACACATTCACAGCCTGGAAATGGTCAATTTGATTGATTCTTGGCCTAGGCATACATAAAGCACCCTGTCTATTCTTGGATTCCTATCAGGATTGGGTCTCAAGAGAGCAGATAGATACTTAAAGAGAAGACTGTGGCTTGATTGCTAGTATAGCAGGATGTGGGCAGAGCTTACAAAGTCTTGTAGTCATACAGAATGCCACACCTGCTTGTGTATCAGGACTAATCTTGTGTCCACAAACTAAATTATTCAACAAAACACTGAAAAGAAGATGGGATATTATTATTAGAGCCATGTGCTTGGCTGTACTCATATTACCTGAGATCTGATCCTATAATGTTCTTTTTAAATGAAGTATCCATTTGGTTTGGAAAAAAACACAGAGGGTATATTTTAAAGCAATGATAGGGCCTTATTCAAAAGGACTTTTTCTCATTCTGTGCCAATGGAAAAAAACATATTTATTGTATAAGGTGCATAGTCTACTGTAAGAAAACTTCCTTTACAAGTTATAAAACTAATTTCTCAGTCTGTTGGTTATAAAGAGAGCCAACTGCAGGGGTGGCAACTCTGCTCCTGGAGGGGGCTCATTGTGAATATCATTTCAGTGCACGCAAACAGGTGAAAGACTGCAAAAACCAGACAGATGCTTGGCTGCATAGGGAAATTCCTAGTGAGATTTCATTTGCAATACTGTGTACAGTTCTGGAGACAACATCTTCAAAAAGATATAAACCAAAGGGTAGCTGCTAAAATGGTCATTGGTCTTCATTCTAAAACATATGGGGACAGATTTACAGATCTAAATATTGTATACCTCTCAGGACAGGTGGTATAGGGGAGATATGATAGAGACATTTAAATACCTCATACCTCCAAAATTTCTATGCAGAAGAGGCAGGCCTCTTTCAAAGTAAAGAAGGCTCTAGAATGAGGGGTCATGGGACGAGGGTGAAAGGGGGTAGACTTGGGAGTATACTAAGGAAATATTGCTTTATCTGTGTTGTGTTTGAAGGTCCTCCGGCTGCTCCCGCGAATCACCACACTTAGCCTCATGGCCCGGTCTTCCCTTTTGGCTCCCCACGTGGCGTGACTCCCCTGGTCTTCTCGTGGCGACCACCATGCTCCAATGTGGCGAGATGCTGCCAATGCTCCATGCAGCAGTATGCCACAGACTCCAGCTGCCCTGCTCTTCCTAAAGCGCAAGCACACCTGACATTGCCCTATTTAAAGGGAACATGCAGACAAAGCCTGGAGTCACCTCCTGTTGACATCACTTGCACAGGCCTATAAAAGGCCCTTGCTAACACTCCTGCAGTGCCTATGCAACAGGTCCACCTACTGTGAAGTAGTACAGGTTGCTATAGAGGCTTGTTTTTGTTCCACTGCCTTGTCTTCAGCGTCCTTGTCTTCAGTACTTTAGTACCAATGTCATTGTCTTCAGTTCTTCAGTCCCAGTGTCCTTGACTTCAGTTCATCAGTTCCAATGTCCTTGTCTTTGGATCTTCATTTCTTCAGTGTCTCCCTCGTTGTCTGCCTGTGTTTCTCCTGATCTTCCTGCCCTATCTATCTGTCCCTTCATTCCCTTTGGATGGATACCTGGTTTGACCTTGGCCTAATCTCAGACACTTGATCTCTGCCTACCACTGACCACTGCCTGCCTCTGAATAAGCTTGACCATTGCTTGCCACTGATCACTGCCTGCCTCTGGAGACACTTGACTGCCACTTGTCATCGACCACTGCCTGCCACAGGATACTCAATTCTTTCTCTAGTCCAATCCAGCTGCCTTACAATGAATCTCTCTGTCATCAGCAGAAGCCCTTGCCTAAGACCTGCCAGCCCTGGCACCCCAAAGCTCAACCTGAGGGGAACATGAGCTGGTAAGGGCAAAGCTCCAGCAGAGACTCTGCTTTGACTGGCTCCTCCCTGCAGGTTGCGTCAACCCTACCTTGGCCCAAGGATCTATGACTTCAATAGGTTGCTGAGGCCATGGATCCTTTGAACTTGACATCATTGTAGGCCATCCCGGATCTAACCCATTGATTGCAGGATCAGCAGAGAATCCTGGAGCTCCTGACTGCCTCCATGGAGCGGCTATCTACTCGCCTGGACACTTTATCCACTTTGGTGGCATCACCTCTTCCAGCATCAGGATCACTACCTCCCATAGCCTCCAGTTGTCCTATATCAAAACTATCAACTCCACCTCGGTATGCTGGGGACCCCATGTGATGTCAGGGATTTTTGATTCAGTGCTGTATGCACTTCTCTCTACAAGCACCATTGTTCCCCGATGATCAGACCAAGATTACATATATCCTTCCCCTATTGGATGGAACTGCCCTAGCATGGGCCTCTCCCCGCTGGGAGAGTAGGGAACCCCTTTTGCATAACTTGCAACAATTCATTGAACTGTTCAGAACTGTCTTTGAGGAGCCTGGTCGTATGGCTACCATGGCTTCTGAGTTACTTCACCTCCGCCAAGGCTCCAGATCCCTGGTGGAGTACGCCATAGAATTCTGAATGTTGGCCACAGAGTTCAACCAGCGAAAGGATAGTCTCATTACAATCTTTCTCGAGGGCATCTCCTTAAAATTAAAGCATGAGCTTGCTGCTCAGGGTTTCCCTGCCTCCTTGGAAGAACTCATTGGGTTAACTGGGAATATTGACTGCCATTTCCAGCAGAAGGCATGAGAGATCTGCCCACCTCAAAGAAACATTATATTAGCAACCTGGTTCCAATGTCCAATTTCACCTCTGGCTCCTGCTCCCTCGACCTCTACTTTTCCCAAAGAACCACATGCAATTGGGCCTTAGCCATTTGGCCCCAGAGGAGAGGCTCTGTCGCAGACAGCAGGGCCTTTGCTTATACTGTGCTAGCCAGGGCAATCTGTTGGCTCAATGCCCATTAAGGTCAGTAAACTTCAACGCTTTGCGTCCTATGGGGAGATGACCCTAGGCCTTACTGTTTCAGCTTGCCAAGTACAACTTCCCGTGACCCTGGAGTTGGGTTCCACCTGCTTCACCTCACATATTTTTGTAGATTTGGGCTCAGGAGGGAATTTTATCCAGAAGGAACTTGTCGATCAACTCCTTTTTCCCACGATCCAGAGGGTCTCCCCCTTGATAATCTCTTCATTTCTATGGAGATCCCCTTCCAGGCCAGTTTACTCTGACCATGGTACCGGTGAAATTCTGTATCAGCCTCCTGCATTTGGAAAGACTCAGCCTGCATGTGATCTCCCAGGCCATTTATCCCTTTATCTTGGGATTACCGTGGTTCCAACATAATTGTCCACACTTTGACTGGGCTACCCTACAACTCACCTGCTTGGGTAGTGAGTGTATGAATTCATGCCTGGAGCATGTGGAACCTCCTCAGCCTATAACTGTGGCTACAACTATTATGGGGCTCCCTCTGCAATATGCGGAATGTGAAGATATCTTTTCGAAGAAAAAGGCCAAGATCCTACCACCTCACAGTTTGTATAACTGCAGGATTGAACTCCTCCCAGAGGCCAAACCCTGCATGGACACATTTACCCTCTGTCACTTCCTGAGACTCAAGCCATGTCCAATTATGTCCAGGAAAATTTGGAACTTGGTTTTATCAGCCCTTAGTCTTCCCTGGCTGGGGCCGGGTTCTTCTTCGTTGTGAAGAAGGGTGGCTCCTTAAGGCCATTCACTGACTAGGAGGGCTGAACACCATCACAAAGAAAGACGGTTATGTATTACCCTAACCTCAGAGCTTTTTGACCACCTATAAGGTGCTAAAATTTTCACAAAGCTGGACTTCAGAGGTACATACAACTGTATTTGTATCAAGGCTGATGACGAGTGGAAAACTGCATTTAACACTCAAGATAGATACGATGAGTATCTAGCTATGCACTTTGGGCTTTGCAATGCTCCAGTAGTATTCCAGAAAATGATCTATGAGATTTTTGGAGATCTACTCTACACCTGTGTGGCCATGTATTTAGATGACACACTGATCTTTTCACAGACACTGAATGCCCATCGTGAGATGTCCACACCATGACAGTGGCTGTGAAAGAAGAACCTATACACCAAGTTGGAAAAATGTCTCTGAACAAGAGGACCTCCCCTTCCTGGGATACATCTCTCATGATGGATTGCACATGGATCTTGCCAAGGTAAAGGCCATCAGGAACTGCCTTGCCTGCTGGGGGTTTGAGCTGTACAAAGATTCTTTGGTTTTGCTAATTATTATCGGCAGTTTATTTCATACTATTTCCCAGTGGCAGCCCCTCTTACTGCCCTTACCCATAAGGGCACCAGCATTATAGACATTTCAAGAATTGAAGAACGTCTTTGTGGACGGGCTCCAACTACATCATCCAGATCTTATGTGGCCCTTCGTCTTATAAGTTGATGCCTCTAACATAGGTGTGGGAATGGAGCCAACACACTCCTGAAGAAATACTGTGTCCATGTTCCTTTTTCTTGAAGAAGTTCTCCCCTGCAGAGCATAATTTCAGCATCAGAGATCGAGAGCTCTTGGCTGTCAAATTATCCCTCGAAGAGCGGTGCTACCTACTTGAAGGAACTCAACACTGATCACAAAAACCTCGAACTTCTACATCAAGTTCAGAAGCTAAATACAAAGTAGGCCTGCTGGTCTTTGTTCTTAGCTTGCTTCAACTTCAAACTGCTATATCGTCCAGCACTCAAGAATCAACAGGCAGACTCCCTCTCTAGCTCCTTTCAGACCAAGGATGTCCTAGAACCTCCCAGACACATCATCAATCCTGCTAAGATACTCCTGGCTCCCACAGTAACCGTCCCTCCAGGTAAAACAGTTGTACCTTCCATACTACATGAGAAAGTGTTGAAGTGGGTCCATGACTTCCATGTGGAAAAAAGGATTTGCACTCACAAAGAGGGGAGTAGCTGGCTTGTTACGGCGGTTACTACCCCAAATCAAAAAAGCCTGATACTTCACTTTCAATGCATATACAGCATAGTTCTCTGATTCAACGGCAGGGGAGAAGAAAAACTGATACTTCACACATCCAGCAGAGCTCTCTGCTTCAACGGCAGGGGAGAAGAAAAGAGGGTTCGCACTCACAAAGCGGGGAGTAGCTGGCTTGTTACGGCGGTTACTACCCCAAACCAAATGTGCCTGATACTTCACTTTCGATGCACATCCAGCATGGCTCTCTGCTTCAACAGCATGGGAGAAGACTGATACTTCACGCATATCCAGCATAGCTCCCTGCTTCAACGGCAGGGGAGAAGAAAAACAACCAATAAGGGCTGTATAACATAGTCTGGGTAAAACAAATAAGCATGGGTGTAGCTTGCTTATTGCGCGGCTACTACCCCTAACGAATCAAGCTAGATATTTCACTTGGATGCAGCTCCATCACTGCTCTCTACATTAAAGGTGGGGGTGGAAGGGAAATAGAACCAAGAGCTAAGAGAAACAGATAAGTATGAGAGAAAAAATGTGTGAAGCTTGCTGGGCAGACTGGATGGGCCATTTGGTCTTCTTCTGCCGTCATTTCTATGTTTCTATGTTTCTATGTTGCATTCCACCCTGGGTGGGTACCACCCCTTGAATTACTTCAGCAGCATTACTGGTAGTCCCAGATGAAGCAAGATGTCAAGGCCTACGTTGACTCGTGCCCTACAATGCGCATGGCCAACCCTGGGGGCTGTTACAGTAATTGTCAGCCCCCAGGTAACCCTGGACCCACTTGTCCATGGACTTTATCGTGTACCTCCTTGTCTCAAATGGCGCCTCTGTGATTTGGGTGGTCATAGACTGTTTCTCTAAGATGGCTCACTTTGTCCCACTACCAGGTTTCCTGTTCACACCAGAATTGGTGTGCCTCTTTACTTTCCTTGTCTTTTATCTGCATGACTTGCCAAAGTGTTATTGATCTGCTCCTCCAGAGGGGCGGAGCTAGCAATCTGTTATCGATCAGCTCCTCCCGAGGAGAGGAGTAGCAATCTGTTATGGATCTGCTTCTCCAGAGGGGAGACGTTAGTAGATTGTTAGTAATCAGTTCCTCCAGAGGAGAGGAGTTAGCTACCTGATGTAGATCTGTTCCTCCAGAGAGGAGGAGTTGCAATCTGTTATGGAATCTGCTCCCCCGAGGAGAGTAGCCAGCAATCTGTTGTACTCCGTAGAAGAAGTTAGTGATCTGTTGTGGGTTGACTCTCCACAGAGTGGCAGTCTGTATGATACCGCTCTAGTAGTGTAAGCAATGAACACATAATGTCAATTGGTGAATCCTTGGGCCCCCTGTTATCTGTAAACCAGCATGATGTGATTTTTAATCATGAATGCCGGTATAGAAAAACTCTAAATAAATAAATAAAAATAATTTTTTTGGGTGCCAGTCTTCAGCAAATGGATCCCAACCTATTGAGAGATTTCCATCATCAGTACACCAAGAAACCCAGCCCTCAGGAAGGGGGCTTAAGAGAGGGGTATTGTTGCGTTGGTGGTCTGCAGGCTGCTCCTGCGAACCACCACACTTCCCTCATGACCGGGCCTTCCCCTTCAGCTCCCTACATGGTGTGACTCCCCCTGGTTTTCTCACAACAGGCCATCATGCTCCGATGCAGCAAGATGCTGCTGCCGCTCCACATTACAGGATAATGTAATGTAAAGCTCTAGAATTTGTTGCCAGAGGATGTGGTTAGTGCAATTAGAGTAGCTGGGTTCAAAAAAGGTTTGGATAAGTTCTTGGAGGAGAAGTCCATTAACTGCTATTAATCAAGTTTACTTAGGGAATAGCCACTGCTATTAATTGCATCAGTAGCGTGGGATCTTCTTAGTGTTTGGGTAATTGCCAGGTTCTTGTGGCCTGATTTGGCCTCTGTTGGAAACAGGATGCTGGGCTTGATGGACCCTTGGTCTGACCCAGCATGGCAATTTCTTATGTTCTTATGTTCTTATGATACCACCGACTCCAACTGTCTCACTCTCCCTAAGACGCTCATGCACCCAATGTCACTCTATATAAAGGATTCATGGCGGGAAAAGCCTGGAGTCACCTCCTGATGACATCACTCGCAGAGGCCTATAAAAGGCCCTTGCTAACATTCCTTTAGCGCCTCAGCAACAGGTCTACCTACTCTGAAGTAGTGCGGGTTGTTACAGCTCTTGTTGAATCTCTCTGCCATCAGCAGAGGCCCCTATCTAAGACCTGACAGCCTGGGCACCCAAAGTCTCAATCCGAGGGGAACGTGGGCTGGTAAAGGTGAAGCTGCAGCTGGGCCTGTGCTTCGTCCAGGTTCAACTGTTAATGGTAGGGACCTGCAGGGCTCCTCCCTGCAGGTTGTATCAATCCTACCCTGACCCATGGGTCTGCAAATGCAACAATGAGAGAGTAGTGGAAGCAAAGAACAGCCTCCCCATGGAAGTGGTGGAGATGAGGACAATATCTGAATTCAAGAAAGCTTGGGATAAACATAGAGGATCTCTGAGGGAGTGGTAGGGATTGTAAAACTGAATAGTTGGCATGGATGGGCAGACTAGAAAGGCCATATGATCTTTTTCTGCCTTCATGCTTCTAAATATACCTCATGTATATTCATTTGTGAATATTCTGAAAGCCAGACATGTTTGAAGCCCTCCAGAGTCAAAGTTGCCTACTCCTGGCCTATTGTGTCTCCTCCATCTCACATACACAACAAAAGAATGCTGAAAATAACACAGCAGTGCAGAGTATAAGCAAAGCCAGTGAAAGCAGATCCAAAGTGAAGCTCTTGGGGGGGGGGGGGGGGGGAGGGGGGGATGAACATAGTCACTTTAATTGCAGCTGTATGGGACTTGAATTGTAGATGCCAGATGCATTTGTTTGCTAGGGATGTGCTGTCATTTGAAAACAACATGAAAACAACAATAAAATTGTATTTTATATTTGTGTTTTTGCATACACTAAATCATGTTATGGTGAGTTAAATCAAGTTAGTGTGCACTAAAATGAAAAACAAAACAACCTCTTTACTGATTGCTAGGGATCCTTGGCTAGGATAATTTGCTCCCTTCTAACTTGGGATTTCGGCCTAGGTAAATTCCTTCCTTATTCTGTATTGATCTCTCCCAGAATCCAAATGTCATGATGCCATGAAGATGAACTGTGTTTCATATACGTAGCACAGGAACTTCACTTTCAGTTTTTGTTTTATGTTGCTGGGAATTTCAATAATAGAACAAAAAAAGAAACCAGTGGAAAAATGATTTTTCCAATGATTTTTCTCCTGTGTGTTATATCAAGGTCATTTTCCCATTGACATCTTTTGTTGTAACATTGAAATTCTCAGGCAAAATAAAATAAAAACGAAAGTCCCTGCATAGAAGCCAGTATTCTGTAAGTTAGATGGTGTTAATGCCTGAAGGCAGGAAGAACTGGACTAAAGTGACAAATGAGCTTTATTTGGGGCTGTTTATGACAAGCCTCATTAGCAGGAGGCCTGTACTGGCTACATGCCTCAATTCATACTTAGGTTTTTTTCTTGTGGGCTACCCAGAAGCTAAGAAAAATTGGGTATCTCCAAAAGGTTTGAATTGGTTCCCAGATGTTCATGTGTATGTGTGATAGATTTGAAATTTAATATAAAACTGAATTTATGTGGAGTCATTTGATGTAAATAGAGTACATCTTTGCCAATGAGAAAAAGGTATTTAATTTCATCTATCAGGCAATGAAATGGATGTCATTTATGACTGGTAAGGTTATGCATGGAAATACATTTCATTTCCTTTCATTTTTTTCATTTCTTTTCGTTTTTATTTTCTAATTTGGATTATTTTTGTTGGATGTTTATTACATTTTGTTTTATTTTGTTCTATTGAAATAAACCACAAAAAACTAAACCATACATAGACTGTCAAAATATAATAACAAAACCCCCAAAGGAACAGCCTCTCACTGATCTTTTGATCAGGTGTTTTACCTTGTAGTTTTCTGATTATCAAGATTCTTTATTATGTAATAAACTTTATTAAAGAGAGAAGTTATGAGCTACTGGGAGAGGCTGTTCCTTTGGGGGTTTTGTTTCTAATGAAATAAACATCAAAGGAACAAAAAAACTAAAGTAACAAAACAAATAGAAAAAAATGGGCCAGGTTCCACCCTACTCTTCAAATCTGCCCCAGTGCAGAAATTGAACTGCAGTCCCTGCCAGTGTTACCAAAACTCCTCACCAGCGCACAGAAATTTAAAACCTGAATTCCACTTTACTACTACTACCATTCAGGGCCAGTGCTTTCATTAGGCAAACTAGACAGTCGCCTAGAGTGCCAACATTTTCGAGGCAGCAAAAGCCTTCTAGTGCAAGGCACAGAGGGCTACTATGCCAGAGCTAGCACCACCAAAGTGAGCGCTGTGCTGGACCCATTGCCACCAGTAGGAGGGAGCACTGTGTTGGAGCTGCCACCAATAGATAAGTTGGGGGCAGGAGTGCATAGCCGAAGGTTTTCCTAAGGTGCCATAGTAACATAGTAATGATAGCAGAAAAGGATTATTTGGTCCATCCAGTGTGTAACTGCTGCTCTGTGCAGGTTACCCCATGTTTCTGTTAAGGGTAGTAACTGCCGCTCCATGCAGGTTATCCCCCAAGTCTGATATTAAGGGTAGAAATATTAACAATCAAAACCAAGCAACTGTCAAATCCATAACAAAATTTCTGCTAGCAACATTTTTACAGGGGGTGAGCAGCCTTCTTGATAATTCAGACAATGCTGCTTAAACGTTCTTTGCTTTTGCACTTGGCCCCAGAAGCAGTCCTGCATTTTTTCCCTACGATCTGTTTATCAGAACTCCGGAGGGTTAAAGTCAGGACCCAGCATTGGTTGTCATCTGAATCCAATGCCTCTTTTTTTAACTCTCCCTCCCTCCCCCGCCTCCCGCCATCGAAGCCAAGAGCAGTGTTGCAGTTGCGTTAAATCATGTAGGCCAATTGGTTAAGGATAGTAATCCCCATGCCTTCTGTTAGGGGTAGTAGCTTCTGCTCCCTGCAGGTTTCTCCCATGCCCTCTTTTCTTCATTCCACCTTGAACCTTTAGGGATCCACAGTGTTTATCCCATCCCTTTTTGAATTTATTTACTGTTTTCATCATCACCAATTCTCCCGGCAGGGAATTCCAGGCATTTACTACCTTCTCTGTGAAGAAATATTTCCTGATGTTGGTTCTGAGTCAACCCCCTGGAACTTTTGTATCGTGATCCCCTAGTTCTACTATTTCCTTTCCAATGGAGAAGGTTGGAAGTTTGTGTGTATCACTAATACCTATCAGGAATCTAAAGATCTGTATCATATCTCCCCCTGCACTGCCTCTCCTCCAGGGTATACATATTTAAATTCTTTTGCCCTCTCCTCTAAGTCTTCCAATACAGACCCCAAACCATTTTGTTCGCCTTCCTCTGGATGGTTTCCATCCTGTCTCTATCCTTTTGAACACAGTACTTCAGGTGTGGCCTCACCAAGGACTTGTACATTATCACCCCCTTTTTCATACTGGTTATTCCTCTCTCTATGCAGCCCAGCATTCTTCTGGCTTTAGCTATCGCCTTGTCACATTGCTTCACCACCTTCAGATCATCAGACATTATCACCCCAAGATCACTCTCCCAGTCCGTGCACATTAGTCTTTGACCTCTCATTACATACAGCTCTTTAGGATTACTGCACCCCAGATGTATGCCTCTGCACTTCTTGGCATTGAATCCCAGCTGCCAGGTCTTCAACCACTCTTCAAACTTTCTTAAATGACTTTTCATTCTTTCTCCTCCTTCAGGTGTGTCCACTCTGTTGCAGATCTTAGTATCATCCGCAAATAGACAAACTTTACCTTCTATCCCTTCTGCAATGTCGCTCACAAAGATATTGAACAGAACCTATCCCAAAACAGATTCCTGTGGCACTCCACTTAACACCATTCTTTCTTCAGTGTAGGTTCCATTTACCGTTCCACGCTGTCTCCTGTCAATCAACCAGTTTGTAATCCACTCCACAACAGTGGCGCTGACTCCCAAGTTTCTCATTTTATTCACGAGCCTCCTATGCGGGACCATATCAAAAGCTTTGCTGAAATCCATTGAGCGATCTTCTTTCATCCAAATCTCTAGCTACCCAATAAAAAAAATCAATTAGATTTCTCTGATAGGACCTTCCCCTGGTGAATCCATTCTGCCTCTGGTCCTGCAACATTGGAAAGCTACATAAAACTTATTTTGATATTTATCTCTTCATTCTCTCCCTTGCTCATGTCTGCACCTTCCCCAATTATAACTTCTTCCTTTAATGATCATACAGAATGATACTAAGATCCCCAACTGCAAAGATGGCTAAATATTGCAATTCTGTAAACCAAATCAAGTATGGAGACATGTAGGGCGATATCTCCTGTTTACCAATGATGCACCAGTTATGAATTGTAATAGCCATGCACAGGATAAATTCTGACAGGCCCAGACTCTGCTAGAGCAGGAGAAGGACTTTTACCCAGGTAAACTTTAAACTGCTTGCATCAGTGGAATCTAGAGGCCTCGTTACAATGCAATATAGGAGGCCTTATCAGATGTGCCTGTTTGCCAGTCCTGTGCAAATAAAGAAAACAGACTGAAGAGACAATACGACTTAAGATCCTAAGCAAGTGTCAGGGACCCAGGCAAGCAATAGCCCGCCTTGGAAGGAAGGGGGGAGGGGAGCAGCCTGGGATAATGCTGACACTCTGACATGCAGCTAGGACCTGCAACGTGGCAATACCTCTCCAGAAGTAATGGGGGGGGGGGGGGGGAGAAAAAGACCTGCAATGTGGCAAGAGACCCGCCACCCACCACGAGGTTATGCATGAGCTTATGCATATTTATCAGCTGGGAAGCAGAAGACAGGGGGAAAAGGAGGAAAATGAAAGGAGAGAGGATGAACAGACCCCTGGGGGGAGCAATGAAAGAACGAGGAAGAATGGACCCCCTAGGAGAGTGACCCTGAAACCAAAAAGGAGCAGGCAGGCAATGAACGGACCTCTGGAGGAAAAGGAGGCACAAACTCTGAACACAAACCTGGGGAGAAAACCCGGAGAGTGAGAACCTGTGCTGAGGTGTCCCTGGAAGCGAAAGGGGGGCCAGAGATAAACCAGCCCTCCCTGCTATCAAGAAACGAGAAGACCAGGTGTGGCCAGGTGATCGGAGAGAGGAGAACCCCGGCTCAGGTACGGGGAGTGATACGGAGTCAAAGACGGTGAAGGGTGAGGCCAACCCCAACAGCCGGCAAGCAGCAGAGCCAGAAGCCAGCCTCCCTCCTGCACAGCCTGCCCGCTCTGCCAACACCAAGCCCAGGAAGCAAGCCTCTTCCCTGCCCACATTCTCCAGCCTTCCAGCTAGAACCTGCTTCAGAGGTGAACAGAGGTATCACCTGAAGTTGGAATCAGGGGTAAGTAAGTTAGCCATAAGTATTAATATCTTAAGCAAGCTAAGGTTTATGACATGTGTGAAACTACCCATGATACAGAACGTTCTCTAGGGGAAACTGGTGCTTAGTGGCCAGGATGTTAAAGATAGGAATTGTTGCTATTTTGAAAATGCTATGTCCTGCCAAATCTGATAAATTAAAGTCTGTTTCTGAGGAGAATACACGTTGTCTTTTCCCTGATTTAGGATCGGAAGTAAGGTGGGAGGGCAGCTGGCAGTGTCTGGTAACAGGACAGATCCCTGCACTCCTCATCCTGCCTACAGTTCCAAACTTTGCACTGGGACTTACCACCAGGGGTTGTACTAATCCACAAAATTTCAGGCCCTTGAGAAATGTTGTCGGGCTGCAGCACCTGGACAAAATGGCCATTTTAGATTGCAGAGAGCATGGTACTCAGAGGTGACCTTCATTCAATTGCCTCTAGCTCTCCAGCCAACGGAGATCCAGGTGAAAAATGTAGTACTTTTTTTTGTGTGAGACCCTAGAGAACATCCGTATAAAATTTTGCTCGATTTGGAGGAGGCTGAGTGTGGACCCCTGGTCTACTTGATATGGAATGACCCAAATATAAATGCTCATAGCGGGTAGTCTGATTTCTCTATTCTCGCTTGTCTTTGAGGAAGCTTTTTACTATGCCCCCAAACTGAAAAAACTGCAGATACACATTTCCATGGGCTTCCCATCCCCCCACAGGTTAGACTGTCGCTATATGTGCCTCACCATTATTGTTCTGCACTGTTTTCCTGTAGTTTTCCATTTTCCCTTAGTTAACATGTTATAGCTGTTTTGATATATGAGTCTAGCTTAATGCATCTCTGTATACTATATCTCTTAAAATGAAGATCTCTATAACTCCTGATGAAAGTACCTATTTCCTAATGTTACTCTGGAAATTCTCGAATTGTCTACTTTCGGACATTGTCCACAGGTATTTTTAACCTGTAAACTTTGAACCATGTTTCAAAGAGAAAGTACAATTTACGCATGTTATTCTCAGATCCTGCCCAAAACACATCCCCCAAGCATGCTTCCCCTGAATATGGTTAAACATACACAGGCTGTGGAATTCCATGTGCGCTTTTAGTGCTATTGAGGCAGGAACATTTTCAGAGAGCCAATTTAAATGACTTTAAAAATGGTCCAGCTCTTGTCACTATGTTCAGTTTATGCTTCCAGCACAGTCTATGGGAAGCAGAGCTGAAGCTGCAGGGAGCAGATGGGTAAGAGCCTTGACTGCGGCAGGGATGGGTTTTGGCAATAGTGGGGTGGGATGGAGAGCCCAGGGGTGAGCCGGTTTCTTGTGTGACTGTGATGGTATGGGGGGGGAGTGGAGAGGGACCCGGTGTGTTTTGAGGATGTTGGGAATGAGAGAGTAAGGTACTCTGACACAATATCTATGACATCATTTATTAATGTGACGTCATGGTAATATACGTTACTGTCTTGCACTGTGAAACGTTTACCAACAGGAAAGAGTGTTTATTTGGTTATTCCACTAAGTCTATGGTGAGAAAGCAAGCAATTAACTTATACTAAAGCCTGAGAGAGAGAATGGAGGCTGTACAGCTGTGTCTGAAAAACTGATAAGAACTCAGAGGGAGGGAACGGGGCTGTTCTCACAAGCATTTGTAGTGTATAAGGGGAGACAGCGAGAGAGAGAGAGAGAGAGAGAGCCCTGGACATCATGGTACAGCTGATCCTTTGGAAATGTAAGCTTTTTATATCATGTAGCAATTGTTATTATCTACCATTACTTCTTCTATTTGATCTGATTTTATTTGTTCTATCATCCTATTGCTCAAATAAACTTACTTTACCTGGAACCGTGATGTACTGAATCAAAGTTTGTTTGTGGCTCTTTGTGTTGGGGATAAGCTCCTGGGTTCAAGCGCCCAGGTATAATGCCAGTAATAGTGTGTTTAATTTAGATTAGCCCCCCAGGTCAAAGCCCCTGGGCAGGATACCAGTGTGCACAGTCTGAACCCCTAACACACTGACAGTGCTATTTAACTGCACATCAACCAGATATCTTTTAAGATATCTGGTTAAGCAGAAAGTTATCCGGCCATATTTAAAATAGCCAGCTAGGTTTTAAAGATATCCGGCTACATATATGGTCCCCACTGCTCACTCTGCTTCCCTTCTTCCAATAACTCAATCTACTGTCCCCGATGCTCTCACTGACTTCAAACTTCCAGTTTGATTCTTGAGGTGCCTCTGTTCCCACATTTCTCACCAGTCATTGTGTGAACAGCATGGGAGTATGGCTACAACAACCCAAACTTCCTGAGAACTTCATGGAGCCCAGAGTTGGCAGCAAAAGGCTGTCACATATTGCTTTGGCTCCCTTCTCCCAAAACAGCCGGAATGGGTGCAGCTGTGGAACCAGGGATGTAAGTTCCCCATCACCAGTGTCTCACTCGCGTGCAGCTGTGGAACCAGGGATGTAACCCCGTCACCAGTGTCTCGCTCGCGTGCAGCTGTGGAACCAGGGATGTAACCCCGTCACCAGTGTCTCGCTCTCGTGCAGCTGTGGAGTCAGGGATGTAACCCCGTCACCAGTGTCTCGCTCTCGTGCAGCTGTGGAACCAGGGATGTAACCCAGTCACCAGTGTCTCGATCACGTGCAGCTGTGGAGTCAGGGATGTAACCCCGTCACCAGTGTCTCGCTCTCGTGCAGCTGTGGAGTCAGGGATGTAACCCCGTCACCAGTGTCTCGCTCTCGTGCAGCTGTGGAGTCAGGGATGTAACCCCGTCACCAGTGTCTCGCTCGCGTGCAGCTGTGGAACCAGGAATGTAACCTCGTCACCAGTGTCTCGCTCACGTGCAGCTGTGGAACCAGGGATGTAACCCCGTCACCAGTGTCTCGCTCTCGTGCAGCTGTGGAGTCAGGGATGTAACCCCGTCACCAGTGTCTCGCTCGCGTGCAGCTGTGGAACCAGGAATGTAACCCCGTCACCAGTGTCTCGCTCGCGTGCAGCTGTGGAACCAGGAATGTAACCTCGTCACCAGTGTCTCGCTCTCGTGCAGCTGTGGAGTCAGGGATGTAACCCCGTCACCAGTGTCTCGCTCGCATGCAGCTGTGGAACCAGGGATGTAACCCCGTCACCAGTGTCTCGCTCTCGTGCAGCTGTGGAACCAGGGATGTAACCCAGTCACCAATGTCTCGCTCGCGTGCAGCTGTGGAGTCAGGGATGTAACCCCGTCACCAGTGTCTCGCTCTCGTGCAGCTGTGGAACCAGGGATGTAACCTCGTCACTAGTGTCTCGCTCGCGTGCAGCTGTGGAGTCAGGGATGTAACCCCGTCACCAGTGTCTCGCTCTCGTGCAGCTGTGGAACCAGGGATGTAACCTCGTCACTAGTGTCTCGCTCGCGTGCAGCTGTGGAGTCAGGGATGTAACCCCGTCACCAGTGTCTCGCTCTCGTGCAGCTGTGGAACCAGGGATGTAACCCCGTCACCAGTGTCTCGCTCGCGTGCAGCTGTGGAACCAGGGATGTAACCCCGTCACCAGTGTCTCGCTCGCGTGCAGCTGTGGAACCAGGGATGTAACCTCGTCACTAGTGTCTCGCTCTCGTGCAGCTGTGGAGTCAGGGATGTAACCCCGTCACCAGTGTCTCGCTCGCGTGCAGCTGTGGAACCAGGGATGTAACCCCGTCACCAGTGTCTCGCTCTCGTGCAGCTGTGGAACCAGGGATGTAACCTCGTCACCAGTGTCTCGCTCGCGTGCAGCTGTGGAGTCAGGGATGTAACCCCGTCACCAGTGTCTCGCTCGCGTGCAGCTGTGGAACCAGGGATGTAACCCCGTCACCAGTGTCTCGCTCGCGTGCAGCTGTGGAACCAGGGATGTAACCCCGTCACCAGTGTCTCGCTCGCGTGCAGCTGTGGAGTCAGGAATGTAACCCCGTCACCAGTGTCTCGCTCTCGTGCAGCTGTGGAGTCAGGGATGTAACCCCGTCACCAGTGTCTCGCTCGCGTGCAGCTGTGGAGTCAGGGATGTAACCTCGTCACTAGTGTCTCGCTCTCGTGCAGCTGTGGAACCAGGGATGTAACCCCGTCACCAGTGTCTCGCTCTCGTGCAGCTGTGGAACCAGGGATGTAACCTCGTCACCAGTGTCTCGCTCGCGTGCAGCTGTGGAACCAGGGATGTAACCCCGTCACCAGTGTTTCGCTCGCGTGCAGCTGTGGAACCAGGGATGTAACCCCGTCACCAGTGTCTCGCTCGCGTGCAGCTGTGGAACCAGGGATGTAACCCAGTCACCAGTGTTTCGCTCGCGTGCAGCTGTGGAACCAGGGATGTAACCCCGTCACCAGTGTCTCGCTCTCGTGCAGCTGTGGAGTCAGGGATGTAACCCCGTCACCAGTGTCTCGCTCTCGTGCAGCTGTGGAGTCAGGGATGTAACCCCGTCACCAGTGTCTCGCTCTCGTGCAGCTGTGGAACCAGGGATGTAACCTCGTCACCAGTGTCTCGCTCACGTGCAGCTGTGGAACCAGGGATGTAACCTCGTCACCAGTGTCTCGCTCACGTGCAGCTGTGGAACCAGGGATGTAACCTCGTCACCAGTGTCTCGCTCTCGTGCAGCTGTGGAACCAGGGATGTAACCCCGTCACCAGTGTCTCGCTCTCGTGCAGCTGTGGAACCAGGGATGTAACCCCGTCACCAGTGTCTCGCTCTCGTGCAGCTGTGGAGTCAGGGATGTAACCCCGTCACCAGTGTCTCGCTCTCGTGCAGCTGTGGAACCAGGGATGTAACCCCGTCACCAGTGTCTCGCTCACGTGCAGCTGTGGAACCAGGGATGTAACCCCGTCACCAGTGTCTCGCTCTCGTGCAGCTGTGGAACCAGGGATGTAACCCCGTCACCAATGTCTCGCTCGCGTGCAGCTGTGGAGTCAGGGATGTAACCCCGTCACCAGTGTCTCGCTCTCGTGCAGCTGTGGAACCAGGGATGTAACCCCATCACCAGTGTCTCGCTCTCGTGCAGCTGTGGAACCAGGGATGTAACCCCGTCACCAGTGTCTCGCTCTCGTGCAGCTGTGGAACCAGGGATGTAACCCAGTCACCAATGTCTCGCTCGCGTGCAGCTGTGGAGTCAGGGATGTAACCCCGTCACCAGTGTCTCGCTCTCGTGCAGCTGTGGAACCAGGGATGTAACCCCGTCACCAGTGTCTCGCTCTCGTGCAGCTGTGGAACCAGGGATGTAACCCAGTCACCAATGTCTCGCTCGCGTGCAGCTGTGGAGTCAGGGATGTAACCCCGTCACCAGTGTCTCGCTCTCGTGCAGCTGTGGAACCAGGAATGTAACCCAGTCACCAGTGTCTCGCTCGCGTGCAGCTGTGGAACCAGGGATGTAACCCAGTCACCAGTGTCTCACTCGCGTGCAGCTGTGGAACCAGGTATGTAACCCAGTCACCAGTGTTTCGCTCGCGTGCAGCTGTGGAACCAGGGATGTAACCCAGTCACCAGTGTCTCGCTCGCGTGCAGCTGTGGAACCAGGGATGTAACCCCGTCACCAGTGTCTCGCTCTCGTGCAGCTGTGGAGTCAGGAATGTAACCCCGTCACCAGTGTCTCGCTCTCGTGCAGCTGTGGAACCAGGGATGTAACCCCGTCACCAGTGTCTCGCTCGCGTGCAGCTGTGGAACCAGGGATGTAACCCCGTCACCAGTGTCTCGCTCTCGTGCAGCTGTGGAGTCAGGGATGTAACCCCGTCACCAGTGTCTCGCTCGCGTGCAGCTGTGGAACCAGGGATGTAACCCCGTCACCAGTGTCTCGCTCTCGTGCAGCTGTGGAGTCAGGGATGTAACCTCGTCACCAGTGTCTCGCTCGCGTGCAGCTGTGGAACCAGGAATGTAACCTCGTCACCAGTGTCTCGCTCTCGTGCAGCTGTGGAGTCAGGGATGTAACCCCGTCACCAGTGTCTCGCTCTCGTGCAGCTGTGGAACCAGGGATGTAACCCAGTCACCAATGTTTCACTTGCGCGACCTAATATAGAGTCATGACCTAGAGTTTGAAAAAACACTGATCTGTAGGAAGCTTTTTTTTTTTTCTTTACTAGCGTATTGTAACAAGATTCAGCTGGGAGAGCTTTATCCGATACTGGATCACTTTCAGGACTTTAGAAGAACACAGCTTATGTCAATCCATGGTAATCACACATGCTCAAGCAAAACAACACAATTTCACCATGTAGTGAGAAGATAAGGATAACCAGTCAATGAAATCTTATCATGTTTAATATTTTCCCTAAGATGTGATGGTATGGGTTATTCTAATGATTCTTTCCCCTCTTTACAAGTAAAGTGAATTTCCAGGAAATGTGGTAGATGATGAAAGCCCTGGGCTCGGGAGGGTAGGATTGCTTCTGTCTAGAAATGGCTCTCCGCTCTTTCCCTTCCTTGACCTTATCGTGCCATCCCCCAGCCACCTCCTTTCTATTGATGGCTGTCGTGTAACATACCATTGCTGTGTCGGTGGATAATAGAAAAAAAAAAAAAAACTCCACTAGGCTAATGGGCTGCTTTATTCAAACACTTTTCTTTCTCTTTCGCATTTACTCTTTCTTTTCATACTGGCTCCTCACATGCAGGAGAGAGAAGAAAGGATGAGGAATGAATGCCCTGAAAACCCCCTTTTCACAAACCTGCGCTCCATGCAGTGTCTGAATACAGAAAAGGCCAGGGAGAGAGATGGAAAGGGATGAATGCTATTTCATGCTTGGTAGTCAAACAATTTCGAGAGCAGAATGAGAGATGGCCTGGTGATGGAGTTCATCGTGTTAGATAGAATGGTTAATACGGAGAGATCCGAGAAAGCCTGGACTAATGTCTAATTTCCCTGCTCGCAGCTATTGCTGTAAAGTTACTTTCTGGGTCTGACCTGCTCGGGCCAAGCCAAAAAAAAAAAAAAAGCAAAAGATGAAATGAGCGTTCTGTGTTTTTTTTAAGTGGGATTTAAAACAGCGCTGGCTGGCCGTCAGTAAAGCAAAGCCTGTAGTGGTGCTGCTGCTGCTTGCATGATAGAGGCTATTATTATGGTATGTTGCCCGGCAGAACTAGACACCAAAAAAAAATTGGAATTGCCAGCAAAGCGCGGCAACTGTTAGCAGTGCTGTCATACATTATATGCGTGCATTTAAAAAAAAAAAAAAAAAAAAAGAGAAACTGCAAATGCTTGGGGGTGAGATCAGGAATTTAATTTGTTCTAAAGAGGAACAACAAAAGAAATGTGCCTCTTCTCTGTGTGCCACAGCTCTCAAAACGATAATAGTATTCAGGATTCCAGAGTGCGTCTCTATTGTTCGATCCCTTGCTAAGGGTACAGACCACTCTCATACAGGTACCCAGTGGGGGTGGGAGACTGTGAACTAAGGGTCCCTTGTACTAAGCATTTTTCCCATAGAAACAAAAAAATGTGAGAAAGGTCAATATTCATAGGATGCTGAGCGCATGGATTTAGGTGCTTAAGTTATGGGCTGAAAATCTTCCAACCTGAGGCCCTTAAATTTAGGATCCGCTCTATTTTTTTTTCCTACATTTAGGCACCTATGTCAAGTATCTAGTGCAGAAAATCAGCACTAGGTTCCTAACTTACTTTTGGGCATCTAAATTTAGGAGTCTAGTGAAAGTAGGAAGCTAAATGTAGGCGCTCAGCAGAGGAGAGGGGATTATTATTTAGGAAAATCTAAGTGCCTAACTCCTAAAGACCTAGATTCATCAAAATGCTATAAATATAGTGAAAATAGCGCCCGCAATAAAAAAAAGGGAGTGTTTAGGCACATTTGCAGCCTTCCACATTGCATAGGTAAACACCGCATGCGGCGTTGTGCCAGGGCACGCAGCATTGTGTCAGCGCATGCGGCGTGTTAGTGCATCGCGCATTGCATCACCGCGCGGCATGTTGCGTATGTTTGTGGCACGTCATTTTACGCAGCTAGCGTTAATTAGTGCGTGGTGCATTATTTTTTTCAGTTTGTATATCCCACCTTCCTGCAGCTGCCTCTTTGAGGGTGTGTCAGGAGTTTGGCGAGAGGAGGTAGGTAGGGGGTGTTGGTGGCTAGTTGGAGGCTCTTTATAGTGATTACTGAGTGAATTGTCTTGTTTTCTGTTGCCATCTGTTTCCCTTTGCCTTGGTCTTTTGTCTTCTTCGTTGGAGTGAAAGCTTTTGTTTGTTAGTTCAGTTTGTCTGTCTGTCTCTTGGTGTGGAGGAGTGGTGGTGCAGGCGTGGAGGAGTGAGGAGGATTGGTGGTGGTGGAGGAGATGGAGAAGTATGAAGGAGTGGTGGTAGAAGAGTATGGAGGAGTGAGGAGGAGTGGAGGAGTTTTGGTTCATGAGTGGTGTTTGTGGTGAGGAGGAGTGAGGAGGATGGAGCGTGAGAGGTGTGGGGAGAGAGGAGAGGAGAAATGAAAGGAGAGAAGGGGAGGAGGCGAGGAGGGAGGAGAAGACGAAGGAGGAGGCAAGGAGGGAGGAGAGGACGAAGGAGGATGAGGGCAGGAGTGCTAGGGGAAGGAGGAGTAGGAGTAGGGACAGGTGCAGGAGTAGATATAGGCAGGAGGGAAAGGAAAGGGGGAGGTGGGAGGGGGGAAAGGGATAGGCAGGTGAGAAGGAGGGCAGAGGACATCAGGCTATGGATAGACAGAGAGGGCAGAGGGGAAGGGAGTTGGCAGGGCAGGGGCAGGGGCAGGAAGGGGGAAGGAAGGGAGGGAAGAGGGGAATGGGAGATAGAATGAGGAAAGGGAGGACACCTCTTTGTGTTATGCCGGCTGGTTACAGACAGCTGCGACTGCTGTTGCTCACCTCCTTCTTTGCAGCTTTGACTCCGTGGGGAAGATTTGCGGCCTCTGCCAGCTATCACCAGCCTGCCTACTATTCCCAGGCCTCCCTGGATGCCGCGGACACTGCTGACCGCCATCTTGCCCTCGGAATCCCCTAGGCGCACATGCGCACGGGCCAGTCTTAAGCACATCATGGCGGGAACCTTGGGGGCGTCCCCTCCGGATGACGTCATCCTTCCAGGACATTTAAGCCGGCTGCCCTGCCTACCTATGACTTGGCAATGAGTTCCCTCATTGATGAATCTGCTTCGCTCACTACGGACTTCCCGTTCCAGTTCCTGCTCCTTTGGCATAAGACGCTTTGGGTACCGCTCTTCGGGGGCCCTTCCTCGTCTCTGGCTATCCACTCCTCGGAGGGCCTATCGCCTTGGACTACTGGTTGCCAACACCCGCGGTTGCCGCACGCACAGTCCAGCTCACCTACCGCTTGATCCTGTATGTAAATAGCTTGCAAATGCAAGCTGCGTCTAAGAAGCGTCCATGAAGCGTTAAGCCCGCGCAACCCATTTTACTGTATAGAGCGCTATACAGCGCCTATCAGTAACCTGGGTGTGCGGGCCTAACGCTTCACGGACACGCTGGTACCTGTCATTTCAAATGACATTTGAAATGACAGGTACCAGGAAGTGGACAGTTCTCCGACGCTCGGGATTGTCAGCCCTCTCTCCCCTCCTCCCGAAGCAAGCAACGAAAGCGGAAAAAATAAAAAAAAAAAAAATTGCAAAAAAGCGAAAAAAAAAAAGTAGCAAGAGAGAGGGGAGAGAGGACGGGCAATCCTACGCTCGGGATTGCCCGTCCTCTCTCCCCTCCTCCCGAGGCAAGGCGTGAAAAGCAGCCTTGCTGCGGGAGGAGGGGAGAGAGGACTGGCAGTGTAAAGCGACGAAGCGACTTACTTTTTTTGCAGCCCCCCTCCGGAGACGGACATCGGCGAGGACGACCGCGGCTCCCCTCCCCTGCCTCCAGCTGCCCGTGAAGATGGACGCATCGCACGGGCGAAAGTGGCCCCTGTGCGAGCAATTGGGCCGCTCAAGACGTGACGTCACATGCCGTGACGCCAAACGTCGTGACGTCATGCCTTGAGCGGCCCAATTGCACAAACAGGGGCCGCTTTCGCCCGTGCAGGTGTCCATCTTCGCGGGCAGCTGGAGGCAGGGGAGGGGAGCCGCGGTCGTCCTCGCCGATGTCCGTCTCCGGAGGGGGGCTGCAAAAAAAGTAAGTCGCTTCGTCGCTTTACACTGCCAGTCCTCTCTCCCCTCCTCCTGGAGCAAGGCTGCTTTTCGCGCCTTGCCTCGGGAGGAGGGGAGAGAGAACGGGCAATCCCGAGCGTAGGATTGCCCGTCCTCTCTCCCCTCTCTCTCTTGCAACTTTTTTTTTCGCTTTTTTGATTTTTTTTGCTTTTGTTGCTTCGGGAGGAGGGGAGAGGACTGGGGCTGCCCCGGAGACCAGCACCCATGGACGCGGCCAGGGCAGGTGACCGGGGGCTGGGGGAAAGTTTGCCGCCTACCCTTACCCCTGCCTCTAACACAGAGGTAAGGGTAGGCGGTAAGTTAGCAGGTTAAACGCGCGGCAAAACGGAAGGGTAAAAAAGCGATAGTTGGGGCACGCGTTGCTTTATGGTAGGGAATAGCTAATTCGATCGTTTACATGTAATATACATGCCGCGGGCGGAAGGGGTTACAGGGGGATTTAAGGACACGGTAAGAGTAGGTTAAAGGGGATTGTGGATTGCAGGAAGGGCTAACGCGGCCGGAAAGTGAGTAGAAAGCGGGTTAGGAGCGGGGTAAACGCGGCCGCACTTTACTGGATTGACCTGTCTGTGACTCTGACTGTCTCTTCCCCACCTCTGTTCCTGTATCCCTGGGCTGGCTCCCTGCAGCCCCCTCTCTCGGGTCTTGATCCACTCAGTGAGGGAGGGGGAGGGACCCAAAGGCCATTGCTGCAGAGCTTTGTGGAGCCCCTGGGGACTGAGGGCTGTGCTGTGCCCCGCTTCTTCTCCCCATCCCATCCAATCACAGCACAGGAAAGGAGGCAAGGGGGCGGGAACACAGCTCAGCTCTGGGCTCTGTCTTGCCCTGTAACCGGGAGGCTGTGAGAAAGAGAGGAAGCTTCTTGTAAAAAAGTGGATTTTCAATGTCCAGTCATTACTTCTGGCTGGAGACTGTACAGCACAGCTGAAAACCTGGCTGTCCGGACCAAAACCGGATAGTTGGCAACCCTAGCGTGTGAAAAGATCTGCCCCTTTCTAGCAGTGTTTGCCCTTTTCTTTTACAGCATCAGTGGAGTCATCTGGCCTGCTATGCCAGCAGTGGGAGTCAGAGATCTCAACAGATCCTGTCACTGGAGTGAGGTCAGTAAAGTGTAGATGTTTAGGGAGGAGTGAAAATCCCAGATAGGAAGGGTCATTTGAATTAACAAAACTCCTGTGCTCATGTGATACCGGAGGTGGGGGATGAGGGGTGTATGGGCAGAGTCAGCCTTAACACTGGGCTGAGGGAAGGAGTGTCTGACCTTGCAGAGGACCCTTGATGGGTCTGTTCCGTCACAGCGATAGGGCCAGCAGAAGTGAGCTCTCTTTCAGGCAAAGGGGGGTGCCTGAGAGAGGAAGAAATTCAGGAGGGGTGAAGCCCTGGGATTCCAGAGTGTGCAGAGAGAGGTGCTCTTGTGGAAAGTCTGGGTCCAGGGAAGGAGGGATCATTTCAGAAACAGAAGCTGAGAGGATTGCCCCTTTGGGAGCACCAGAGGCAGATCTAATGGAGCATCTGGCTGACAAAAAGATCAGAAAGGGGCTCGCTGAGCTGTGACTGAGACAAGAAAATTGTTTCACCCAGTAAAGTACTGGGAGTGCCCAGGGAGGAAGGGTACTTTACTATTTAGTGGATTTTGTGAAATGCTTTGAAAGAAGACAGAGTTGATTTTTTTTACACTGTTTTGGACTTGTCTTTTTTTTTCACTCTGCCATCATTTGTAGCGAAGGACTTTATTTCTGAAGCCTGTGTGGTGTTTTTGTGACTTTTTGCTGGGCTGGTGTGCAGGAAGAGCCCCTGTATGAAGAGGAAAACCCTAAGGGGCAGATTTTCAAAGGCTACATGCGTAACCCGAGAAAATCTGCCCCTGTGCGCGCCGAGCCTATGTCCCGGGGCTTCGAAAAAGGGGTTGTCCCGGGGTCGTTCCGGGGGTGGGACCGAGGCCTCCGGAACAGCTGCCGTGCCGGGGGGGGGTGGTGCGCTGGCAGTCGGCTGGCGCGCGTAACTTCAACGATAACGGTGGTGGTGGTGGTGGGGGGGGGGTTTAGATAGGGGAAGGGAGGGGAAGTGGGGGGGGGGGGTGGGCGGAAGGGAATGGAGGAAGCCTGCGCGGCTCGGCGCGTGCAAGTTGCACAATTGTGCACCCCCTTGCGTGCGCCGACCCTGGATTTTATAACATGTGCGCAGTAGCGCGCGCATGTTATAAAATCGGGTATAGATTTGTTCGCGCCAGGTTGGGCGAACAAATCTACGCCCGTGCACAGGTTTGAAGATCTGCCCCTAAGGGTCTAGAAAATCCATCTTCCTCCCCCCCCCCCAGGAATCCCAGGGGGACATGGGGCCTTGCATGGTCCATGACCTCCCTATGTGCCCCCATGCCCAACAGCTAACTGGGACGGGGGCTACATCAATAAATACATACATCTAAATGAATATTGAGTTGTTTCAGCTTATGTCAGTATTCACAGATTCAGGCTAATTGATCATCAAAGCGTGGCTCTTCAAATACTGCAAGGTCAATATTCAGAGAGCCTAAGAGCAGGAAAGTTATCTGGATAAAGTTATGTGCCTAACTTTATATGGATACATTTAGGTCAGCTATTTTTCCAACCAGACTTATGAGAGTAATTTTATTCAGATAGCATTCACTATCTATGTGCAACAGTTAAAGTCCGAGCACCTCCAGTGCCACCTGTTTTAATCTGGATAAAGTTTGTATGTGCAAATTTTATCCACTCAGCGAGGGAGGGAGGGGGCAGCGGGATATTCAGATCTGCTCTTTTGACTGGTTAATTCCAAATTTAACTGGACAAAGATTTTAAATAGTGACCTCTTTGAATGTAACTGCAAATCTACCAAGTTATATCCAATTAAAAAAAAACAACCAAAAACCCAGCAACCCAAAAACATTTGATTTGAACTGAGTAAATTCAAGCCACATATTGATAGATCCAGACCTGGAGTCAGAGGTTTACTCATGCCTAATTTACTTATGGAAGGACAGACAGAATAGATTGGACTAATCTGCTAAACTGTAAAATATTTGCTGGCTTGGAATATGACCATCAGAATTCAGTGTTGCAGTCCGATCGCTGGAGCCAGTTTTTTTGGCCAGGGCAGCTGGATGCCCTTTTATTTTTAATCGGTTCAGTTTATTTATTTGTTTATTTTTTTCCTGGTTAAAGTTTTCTCTTATAACCTGTGAAGTCTGGCTTAGCATAGGGTAGAAAGTCAGCTATTAAATAGTCTCCTCCCTGTTTGGAAGCTTTCAAAGAATCCAGATGCTATTCCCAGATGTGGGGACTGCCTGAATATTTCTAAAGTATGACTTTGCAAAGTGCTTGGAATTTTTCAAATGACCAGTCCAATATGAATACAAATTATTTTATTTTTATTATTCCTCTGCCCAAGACAGGGTTGCTAATAAATGATCTGAAATTACCAAGCCAGAGTGAGATAGCCCTATAGTTACTCCATCACATGGATTTACACAGGTAAACTGGCTGCCAGAACATTGCCCTAATTGGACCTTGCATAGTATGTAGACTTTTAGTCAGATTGAGTGGAGACTTTACAGGGTAGGTGTTGTGGCCAGGATCAGAAAATAACTTCATAAGTCTATCTTCAAATCTACATGTATTATTTTCCGTAACAATTTTATCCACACAAACAAGGCAGGTGCAAATGTCCGCAGGCACTTTACATTCATGGCAATTTTCAAAGATAGCATATGTACGTAGATTCCCTTTAAAAATGAAGTACAAAGTTAAGCCGCTCTGGACTTTGTACCAGAACGGCTGTCTAAAATGTGCCCTCATCACAACAAACATGTTATCTATGCAATGCACAGGAAGAATAAGGCTAAAGCACAGCAATTCAGTGTTACAGTGCTTGAACAGGAAGAAAAAAAAAGCATTGTGTTTTAGCAAATAAATTGAGCAGATATGACATAAGACTTAAAGAGTAAAAATGTGTATTTCTTTTGTAACGAATACCAGAAATACAACAAACTAGGCCATTTTCAATTTCTTCCTAATGGAATGAACCAAAGATAGCCACCTATGAAAATACTCAAACATTTTTGGGTATTTTCATACTTGTGGCATAAAAAAAACCCAAGGCCTTCTGTGTCAAATAAACTATTTGGGTGAGCCCAGTACAAAGGTCAGGCTTGGGCTGGGTCTGGCAGCAAGGCCTAGCACTAGGCTAGGCCCAGGTCTAGATCTCAATGCTGGACCCAGGCAATTTTTTGACTCAGGAAGGTCCAGTCAGGACCGCTAGAGGCCCTTTTTTTTTTATCAGTTTATTTTTATTTGTGATGGAGGGGGGTTCTTGTTTAATGTGTTTTTCATTTTGGCAAATGAACCAAAGTGAAATAAAAATTAAACAAACCAAATAAAAACAAATAAACCGAACCAAAATTTGGAGGCCGCAGATCCCTATCAAAAAGCAGGCACTCTGAGGTAGCAGTGCATTGCTTGTTGGCATGGAGGAGTAGCCTAATGGTTAGAGCAATGAAGAAGCAAGTAAAGCCAGCATTCAAATCGTGATTCACCCACTGATGCTCCTTTTGACCTTGGACAAGTATGTCACCCACCTTGCCTCACTTATAAACTTAGGACCCTATTCACAGGGAGGCAGATTTTATAAATCTGCACACACACGTACTTTTGTTCGCGCACCAGGCGCGAACAAGAGTACGCGGGATTTCAATAGATACGTGCGTATCCATTAAAATCCGGGGTCAGCGTGTGCAAGGCTGCCCAAAATCAGCAGCCTGCGCGCTCCGAGCCACGCAGCCTGCCTCCATTCCCTCCGAGGCCGTTCTGAAATTGGAGCGGCCTCGGAGGGAGCTTTCCTTCATCCTCCCCCCACTTTCCCTCCCTTCCCCTACCTAACCCACCCCCCCGGCCCTATCTAAACCTCCCCCCTACCTCTATCCCGAAAGTTACGCCTGCTTCTATGTTCCGGTCCAGGGGCTGGTCCAGGGGCTGCTGTCATGCCCCCGGAACGCCCCCCGGGCTGGAACCACGCCCCGGACACGCCCCCGAAACGCCACGTCACTCCGGACACGCCCCCAAAATGCCGCGTCACTCCCGGTACGCCCCTGACACGCCCCTCCATGCAAGTCCCGGGACTTACGCACAAAATAGGCTCGGCGTGCGCAGGGGGGGTTTGGGGTAGGTTTTCGGGGGGGGGTACGCACGTATCTTACACTTTCTAGCAGAACTCTGTATGTTTGTAATAGATACTAGATAGGTTGTTTTTTTTTCCTGACTCAGTAGTTTCCCCCAGCTCTTTTGAATTTCCAGCTCAATTGGAATCAGGGCTGAGAATTGGTACCAGGAGCCTTCAGTCACAGTTACCCAGAGATGTATTTTTTTTCCTCTATTTTATATCCCCTCCCAATGATTTGCATTCAGTCATTGTAGCAATAATTCTAGAAAATAACCCATGCTCTAATTACACAATGTTGGGTTCCATATTAGGTGCTACAACCCAAGAAAGAGATCTAGGCGTCATAGTGGATAACACATTGAAATCGTCGGTTCAGTGTGCTGCGGCAGTCAAAAAAGCAAACAGAATGTTGGGAATTATTAGAAAGGGAATGGTGAACAAAACGGAAAATGTCATAATGCCTCTGTATCGCTCCATGGTGGGACCGCAACTTGAATACTGTGTACAATTCTGGTCGCCGCATCTCAAAAAAGATATAATTGCGATGGAGAAGGTACAGAGAAGGGCTACCAAAATGATAAGGGGAATGGAACAGCTCCCCTATGAGGAAAGACTAAAGAGGTTAGGACTTTTCAGCTTGGAGAAGAGACGGCTGAGGGGGGACGATAGAGGTGTTTAAAATCATGAGAGGTCTAGAACAGGTTGATGTGAATCGGTTATTTACTCTTTCGGATAATAGAAAGACTAGGGGGCACTCCATGAAGTTAGCATGTGGCACATTTAAAACTAATCGGAGAAAGTTCTTTTTTACTCAATGCACAATTAAACTCTGGAATTTGTTGCCAGAGGATGTGGTTAGTGCAGTTAGTATAGCTGGGTTTAAAAAAGGATTGGATAAGTTCTTGGAGGAGAAGTCCATTACCTGCTATTAAGTTCACCTAGAGCAGGGGTGGGCAATTCCAGTCCTCGAGGGCCGCAAACCAGTCGGATTTTCAGGATATCCTTAATGAATATGCATGAGAGAGACCTGCATACACACTGCCTCAGTTGTAGGCAAATCTATTTCATGCATATTCATTAGGGGTTTCCTGAAAACCCGACTGGTTTGCAGCCCTCGAGGACCGGACTTGCCCACCCCTGACCTAGAGAATAGCCACTGCCATTAGTAATGGTAACATGGAACAGACTTAGTTTTGGGGCACTTGCCAGGTTCTTATGGCCTGGATTGGCCACTGTTGGAAAAAGGATGCTGGACTTGATGGACCCTTGGTCTGACCCAGTATGGCCCAGTATGGCATATTCTTATGTTCTTATGTTCTTAACCCTGTCATCCTGGACCCTGGCTACTAGGTGTCACCATTGCATGATGATTATGACTTCTCTCTTTCCCTTCACCAGGGGCTATGGACAATGCATCTACAAGCATCCCCAGCTCTGGCTGACGTGGGGAGGGAAAGACCTGGGCCAGGAATTGAGCCAAGGTCTTTCCATATGGAAATACACAGTAATGCCACTGAGCTACTGGGCTGGCTCCACTTCTATTTTTTTTTTTAATTGCATGGACTAGATTGTTTATCTCTAGCAAGAATGAGATGAATACTGCATGCACAGTGGGACTGATATGACATGTAAAGCAATGACTTGACCCCAGAAGAGATCATGGATAATACTCTTAGAATATTTAGCATATTCAACATCAGCTCCTGCTACAAGCAATTTCCTATTATGTAAACAATAGAATAACATATTTAAGCAACTGGTAACTGTGAAGGCTCCACTCTCATTATCATCTATGTTTCTGGCCCAGAAACTCAGGATTCTAATTTTCAATCTTCTGGCTCTGAACCAAGGCTTCTACCACTGTGTGAAGAAGATAAATGAGCAAGAAACCCCTAGCGACTTAAACCTAGTTCTTATTTCCCTACACTGTTATGACTCCACCATGTTATAACCACTGTAAGTTTTAGGCATTCTAAGTGACAAAATATAATAAAGAGCTCCCTAGTGCCATAACTTTGTACAGAGTTGCTGGCTTGAGGAAAGGAAGAAGATGATGCTCCAGGAGAGTTAGCAAGCATTGACACCCATAATGTGATAAGAAAGGGGGCAGAGTACAGATTATCTATAAAAGCTAACCCACCATCCCCTTACATATTCTACAAGCTATGAAAAAATTTGCTTAAAAGCAAACACATGGGGAACATTCCTCATTTATTCACTCCTAGGGCTGATGAGTACAAATATGTCAGAATTTATTGATGAGATTGCAGCTTTTAAATTAGAAATGAACACTTTCTTAGTTATGGACGATTTAAATTTGCATGTGGATGGTATTGATTCACCATGAGAACTGATTCACCACACATAGAGGAGTTTCTTTCTTCAATGACTATTTTAGGTTTATCTCAGGTGATTATGTCCCCAACCCACCCATCAGGACATGTTCTGAACCTTGTTTTCCAGCATGAGTCTTTGGTTTGGATGTAGTTGGAAATGTCTCTCTTCACCTAAGTCCAAGATCTGATCATTCCTTTATTCACAATGTTTACATCTTTGCTCCTGAGGATATGGGGATCCCTAAATCCAATGTACCCATATTATCTCATGATCGTATTTATATGCAGATATTTGAAACACAGTTTCAGCAAGCCTTAAGGATATTTAATGGTAATAGCCTGTCTTGGTTGGCAGATTCTTGGAATATGGTTCTCAGGAGATGTAAGGGATAAAGAGGTAGAGAACTTAAGAGGAATTAGATGGGTCCACCTTAAACAGAAACCTGCTGACTCTCTGGGAGAGCTCTTTAGTTTAAAGCAGACTGGTAGGAAGCAGGAAGCGTGACAGCCTAGAAGCAGATGGTAAGAAGCTTAGGAGTCCTGAAGCCAAGGCCAAACTAACTATAGACCCAAGTCACAGAGAAGCAAGCCTGGCATCCAGTCAGGAGTGCCTAACGGGGAAGGTCTTAGAACCAGTAAGAAAGGGTGCCACCTAAAGTAAACCAGTAATTGAAACTGTTTGCTTGCTTGCTGTAAAGTTTTTATATTCATGTGAGATGAGCTGTCACTCTCTTAAGGTAGAGAAAGCAAATGTACAATAGACCTTTGTTAAGGTGAAGTCTGCTGTCGGGGGAGTTTTAGAATAACTTATACTATAAAGCAAGAGTGAAAACCTTTTACAGATTTCCACAGGAGTGTTCTGGAATTAGTTGTCCCTCTGAAGAGTAGGTCTCAAGTGAGGAAGTGATTGCCCATGGTATACTAGGCAGTTGGGGTCTATTAAGCATGGGTGTAGCTTGCTTATCGCGGCGGTTACTGCCCCTACTACCCCTAACTAATCAAGCTAGATATTTCACTTGGATGCAGCTCCATCACTGCTCTCTACATTAATGGTGGGGGTGGAAGGGGAATAGAACAAGGAGCTAAGAGAAACAGATAAGAATGAGAGAAAAAATGTGTGAGGCTTGCTGGGCAGACTGGATGGGCCATTCGGTCTTCTTCTGCCGTCATTTCTATGTTTCTATGTATTAAGAGGAAACTGAAGCAGAGAATCAGTGAAGAAGATCCAGGTCTCTTGAAGATTGAAATGCATGTTTATAGAACTAATTTTAATTTATCTAAAAAATATTTTTCTTCCAGGATTTTATCATCATTAAATAGGCCACATGAATTATTTTTAGGTATGTACAAGCCCATGATTTTCATTTCAGTTCATTTTTTCATTTTGTTTTTTTTTTTCAGTTTGTTTGATGTTTTATGTGGTTTGTTTGCTAAACTAAAAAAGACATTAAACACCACAAAACAAAAAACCTAATCGAAATGGGCCTCCAGGAGGCCCTCCAGTTCTCCTCCTGCCCTAGACAGAAACCTTGGGGACCCTCCAACCTTTCTAGCTCCAACTGCAAAATAGCTTGAGGCCCAGGCCTAGCTGGATAGGCATAGCTGGACCCCTCTGAAACCCCTCCAAAACCCTTCTTCCTTTTCCAAAAATCACCAAGACTGGGGACCTTCCTGGTACCCACTTAGCCCTTTCATGGGGGTCCAGTTGTTGTAAATGGCAGGAACACAGCTAACTCACTTCTGCCCTGTCTAGTTTTCTTAACAAATGGTGGCATCAGCCCTCCTGAGCAGAGCTAAAGTGACATCACTTTGGTGCCTGTCTGAAGTGCAACAGGGAAAGGAATGAAGTTAGAGTGGCTAAGCTAGGCTTAGCTGGGTAGATCTAAACTCCAAGCTATTTTGCAGCAGAAGGGCTGAAGAGGTTTGGAATGGACCCAGCTGGGTCCAACTCAGACCCCCGAGGCTTTTGTTGGGGTGGGAGGGGGTGTCGGAAAGTCTCTAGGAGGGTTTTGTTTTTTTTTACATCCCTTTTCTACCCACATAAACAAAAATACCCAATAATAATTTTTAAGTATTTTCGTGTCAGGCCATTTTTAGTTCGTTCCATTTAGAATAAACCATCATCCCGTTTTCAGCATTTGTTTGAAACACATGCACATCCCTATTATTTATCTCAGCAAAATCTTGGTTAACATCTTCTAGGAGGAATAACTTCCATAATGAAATCAGTTGTGAAACTCCAGCTGACTTTTTTTTTTATTGAAAAGATTGAAAATGTATGTATTACATTTGATGAAAGGGATAAGGTTAATCCTACTGTTCCTGAGGCTACAGTTACTTTGTTATGGGAAAGCTTTAATTTATTGGATGCAAGGATGGTTTTGAAACTACTTACCATGGTTGAGTCAACTTGTTGCATGATTGATCCTTGCCCTGCATGGGTAATTAGAACTATTAAGCCTTTAGCAGTTGATAATCTTGTTAAAATGATTATTTCTTGTCTAGTAGAAGATAATTTCCCTGCATCTTTGAAAAGACCAATACTGTTCCCTGTTTTAAAGAAAGCTTCTCTTGATCCGTTATTACTGGCAAACTATAGGCCCATTTTAAATTTACTGTTTTTAACTAAATTGATAGAACAAAATAATAGCTAGATAACTGCAAGTCCTGATCATGACATACTAGATCCTTATCAGTGTTGCTTTCAGAAGGTGTATATTATGGAAACTTTACCTGACTCCCTTCTGGATGCTTTATGTTGTGGATTGGATGGGAAGAGCAAAATGCTTTTGAAATTGCTTGCTATGTCTTCTGCCTTGGATATGCTCAATCATCCTATCCTACTTGCTCATTTAAAGCCAGTGAAGATGGGTCCAGCCATTAATTGATTTGCCTCCTTCTTGACTTAGCAAAAAAGACTAGGAGCAGAGACATCTAGCTGGAGAGTATTTTCGTCTTGGGGTCACTGCAAGGTTGCCTCTCTCCCTTATATTGTTTAATTTATATCTTCAAGCACTAGGGGAGGTGACCTAGTAGTTTTGGCCATCAGATAGAATTTATGCAGATGATATCCAACTTTTTGTTCCAATGTATCCTATTAATGGCTCTGCAATTTCTGCCCTCAAACAAGCTATCTTTGAACTTAAGACAGAAATTCCTTGGGTCAGTCAACGTTCAGATCTGATCCCTTGTTTCAGATTTCTATAGGTGATTACTAGCTACCGATCCTTAAAGAGACGAAAAATTTGGGGGTTGATTTTAGTTTACAAGTTACCAGCGAAACCCCATACAAGGTCTTTGGCTAAAACCTCTTTTTATAAATTAAGACTGGTACATTGGATTGAAGCTTACCTGCATTTGTCTGATTTCAGAACGCTTATGCAAGCATTAGTTTCATCAGGTATAAACTATTGTAATGTGGTTTCCTTAGATCTTCCTTAGGAACTTAAATGAGTTCATTTTCGTTCATTTTGTTTTAGACATTTTTTGCCACCAATAACCTCCTGCTCCATTCAATCCCCCTGAATCCTCTTCCCATAATTTTCTTTCTTCATGGGTCAGGAGATAGTCACACTTTCTTCCTGCATGCCAGCTGCCTGATTCACTAACGGTCGAATTTTTATTCGTCCGCGTGCGTAAATTCCGGCCTTTATGCGCATGGCCGGGCCTTGCACGCACCGAGCCAATTTTCAACAAGGCTCGGCCACGCGTGTAAAGGCCGGTACGCACAGAAATACAGGGCCGAAGGAAAGGGGTGGCCCGGGGGGGCTGGGCGCGGCCAGTAGAGCGGCCATACCGGGGAAGGGACTGCTGGCGTGCACAAGTAGCTACTGCTCCAATGGAGCAGCAAGCAACAAAATAAAAATTAAAAAAAAGGTAGGGTACAGGGTTTAGGGGGTCGGAAGGGCAGGGGAAGAAGGAGGGAGTATGGACAGGGAGATAGGGAATTTCCCTCCCGGACCACTTCTTAATTGGAGCGGACTGGGAGGGCACTGGGAGATGTCCATTCTTGTCACCATGCGTAATTTTGTAAAATTAAGCCCCCGCATGTACGTGCAGCCCCTGGATTTTATAACATGCACGAGCCGGCGTGCACATGTTATAAAATCGGCACATCCATGTTTGCGGGTCGGGAAACGCACGCACATGGATGCGCATGCGCACCTTTAAAAATCTACCTCTAAGGCTTTTCTTTCATTCTGTGTCTGTGGGAAAATACTTTGATGAATCAGGCCCTTGCAAATCTGGTGAATTTCCATCCCATTTGTGGAGAGTTAGTATGCCTTACAGATAGACAGACAGTGGGACCATCAGACATTGATCCCTTCTACACAATTCTTTTCCGGCGTGCCAGATGTTCTAAAGTATAAAAAGTGCCAACTTTTTACAATGCTAAACCCAGCAAACTAGAACATAAGCATGAGGCAACAGTGCATAAAAGCACATGGACAACACTGGAGCACTTACTTTGTATTAACTGGGAAGATTATTGAATAATTATTTTTAAATTATTTAAACCTCTCTTTCTCTCTCTCTCTGCATTTCTCCCTTCTCTCTGGAGAGCCAACTTGCTGGCAAAAATCAGAAGTCATATCACACACAGTAGGTCTAATAGATTGGTAGGGACAAGAATGTTGCCAATGAAATCACATACACTTATAGTAACAGCTAATGTTATTGGCTGTGCTCTCTTGTCAAAATTCTAAATTGACCATGAAAAGACAGCAGGAATTAATTTTACAAGCTATCTGAAATAATCAGGAATATAGAAATCTCAGTCAATCAGCTGCCAGATTTCTTCTACCAGATTTCAGTATCAATTCTCGTTAGCAAATTAGGCTATGCATAAGTTTTCCTTCATGAGTTAAATAGACTGTGTGCTATGTTTAAAATAATAAAAAACAAACCAACAACAAATACCCATGCCAATGATGGAGCTGTATTCCTAGAGGCTGGAAATAAAGAAAAAAAGAGTGCATGGGGGTAACTGGGGGTAACTTGCTGGTGTGGCAGTTGCTACCCTTAACAAATGAACCTTGATATTGTTGATGCAACTCCAACATTAATCTCTGCTACAATGCAGTGGGAAAAGGGGAATTGGATTCAGACAGCAACCAACAAGGGCCGCGACTTATACGGTTTGGGGAAAAAATAAGCATGGGGGTAACTTGCTATTGCAGCAGATATTAGCATAAGCTTGCTGGGCAGACTGGATGGATCTCATTTGGTCATTTTCTGCCCTCATTTCTATGTTTCTATATTTCTGTGTTTCTATCTTAGCGATGTTAACCTTTTTAAAATGCGCCCTTTTTTTTTTTTTTTTTCTGTTGGATGTATCTCTTTGAATTTAGAATCTACACACTAAAGGAAAATAAGTGCTTCAGCATGGAAAGGTAGTGCACAGGTTCTTTTGACCGCCCCTCGTTTGTTTGACCAACTTTCGGAAAAAGCAGCCTGTTCCGACTGCTCGATCAGGGACAAAAACTCCCCGGCGAATTTTTCACCCGTGGACTTTGCAGTAGGTTTCAGAGAGAGCGTGCGCGCATTCTTCCGCTTTGGGGCTCGCTGCGAGTGCCCGCTCTTGCAGCCGTCGCTTGTGTGGGCGGATTTTTCTGCGGGAGCTAACACGTGGAGAACTGAAGATACAATCTACTCCATTATTTTCTGATGCCAGCGTAAACACACCCCGGGGGGGAAACACCTCCCCTCGACGCGAATAAAAGTGCGTGTGATGTGGAATATTGTGCAGATTTCTAGCCGTATCGAGGGAGCGCAATTTTCACATGGTCAGTTTTCCCGTGCATATAAATCACTGGCTCCAGAAATTGTCCTCAGTAAGACATTGAATCTGATTGTGTGTGTGTTTTTAACTGTCTCTATGACCACTCACATTTTCATACAATCTATCTGCATTTATATTTTCAGGAACCAGTCAACGGCTCAGCAGCTGCTCATTTTTAAGTTTGATCATGCACCCAGGAAGGAGAGATAATCTTATTACTGAAGGAAGACTTCCATGAAGGCAACTGTAATTACGGATGTGCCACATGAGAGGTAAGGACACCAAACGGTTTAAAAATGTCCTTGCTGGAGAGGTGGGCTTAAAGATAGTGATGAAATCACACCATGGGAATAATTACAACCCGGTGTTTTCTGCAAGGGAAAGAGCCTTTCCTGCCTAGCTGCTTAAAGCTGAACTATTCTTCAGGTATGATTTGTATTCCACTCTGCTGATACTGGCAGAACGTGCCATATAATTCTTCACCTGCATGCAATAAGGGGGTGATCCCCTGCCTAGAAAGAGAAATACCGACCCCCCCTCCTCTGAAGAATTGTCCTCGTGGAAGGCAGATTTCAAACTGATCTGACCGGCTGATTAAGGAGTTAGCCAGCTAACTCCATTGGGCCATAAATGGTCCCCTTTAGAGCAGTTAAACATAGCCACCTGGTTAACACTACATGACTCTTTAGACATACTGAAAAAAGGCATCCCTGGGGGAGTTTGGGTCAGAAAGTAAATTATATATATATATATATAATTGACATATGTAAAATACATGAGTAGGTGTAGCAGGCGCAAAGTACACAGGGAACTTTTGTACCCATGTACCTTTAGCAAATTTTCAAAGGGAGATTACCTGGGTAGTCTCCCTTTGAAAATTCACTATAAGGTACTTGCATAACACAAGTAACTGTGTTCTTTGCCAACAGGCATCTTGATGAAAAGTGCCCCCATTATTTATATATACAACTATATAAATAATGGGGGCGAGTAGCTAATACACACAAAGGAATGGTCACACTTCCTGCTCTAGGCCAAGGTCATATTATCTGTAAATGCAATCAACTTCTAAGCAAACCAATTAGATTACATTTTCAGTGTAAAATGGGGAGGAATGGCTAGCAAGCTCATAATAGTCTCCCTATGCGTTGACTGATTAAAAAAAAAAAAAGGGCCAAAGCCCCATGTTTGAGTTTAAGTAGAGGGTGTGGCCTAGTATTTGGAGCAATGGGCTAGGAAGCAGGAGACCTGAGTTCAAACCCTCACTATCCTCTACCACTCATTCTTGCCTTGGGCAAGTCACGTTATCTCTGATTGTCTCATGTACCTGCTTTGCAGCAGGGACTTGTTATATCTTTGTGTAATTTTGGGAAAAGAGTAGTTTAATGGTTGGAAACCAGGGTTCAGATCCCCATTTCCCCCACTGACATCTGTTTTGATATTATGCAAGCCATTCTATCTCCCATTGCCTTAGGTCCCCATTTATATTTAAGCTCTTTTGGGCTTCTCGAACCTGAAATAAGAATGTAAAATTTGCCAAACTGGGTCAGACCAAGGGTCCTTCCAGCCCAGTATCCTGTTTCCAACAGTGGCCAATCCAGGTCACAAATACCTGGCAGGATCCCAAGGGATAGATAGATAGATTCAAAGCTGTTTATCCCAAGAATAAGCAGGGGATATCTGCAACTCCACCTTAATAAAGGTTTCTGGACTTCTCCTCTAGGAACTTGTCCAAACTGTTTTTAAATGCAGCTACACTAAAAGTTTTCACCACATCCTCTGGCAACAAATTCCAGAGCTTAATTATGCATTGAGTAAAAAAAAATATTTTCTCTTATTTTTATTTATTTATTTATTTATTTATTTATTTGTTAGTTTTTATATACCGGTGTTCAATTTGTAATATCACATCGGTTTACATTGTAACTGTGTTCAAGAAGAAGGGTCTTCTTGTTTTACATTATAACTTCTTGTTTACATTATAAATTCAGTAGATCTTATTTAACATTGTAACTAGTTCTTATTAACATTGTAATTATTAGTTTTAAATGTATTACCTAGTAACTTAATTTTATGTCCCCTAGTCTTTGTACTCTTTGAAAGAGTAAACAACTGATTAATGTTTACGTATTCCATTCCACTCATTATTTTATAAACCTCTGTCATATCTCCCCTCAGCTATCTCTTCTCCAAGCTGAAGAGTCCTAAGCTCTTTAGAGTTGTCAACTGGCTCCAGATTTTCAGGACAGGTTGATCCACTCCTGGTTTTACCCCATATCATGCTGGGACTTATTCTGATTTCCCTATTGCATTCCCCAAGAAAAGAAAGCCTATAAGTGTAGTGGAGTAAAACCAGGACTGGATCAACCTGTCCTGAAAATCTGGAGCCAGTTGGCACCCCTAAACCTCTTTAGCCTTTCCACACAGGGAAATCATTATATTCCCTTTTTCATTTTTGTCGCATTTCTCTGTATTTTTTCTAATCCTGCTATATCTTTTTTGAGCTGTGGTGACTAGAACTTCACATATCCAGTTTGTACAGCACTGCATACATCCAGAAAGAAGCGCTAGAAAAAATGATATTTATTGTTATTAAATATGAGAGCAGGATTATCCAGCACCCCCTAAGATTACTAAACTCTTTTTATTACTGTTGCTTTTCTGAGTTAAATAGTAACCGATAACAGCTCTGCTCAAATCCTTAGGTGCTTTTATCGCACTCCAGCAAAATAAAAAGGATTGGTAACACTCTTACCATGTCAAAAAAAAAAAGCAGTCTGTTTTTTGTAATATATCAAAGCAATCATATGTGTGAATGCACAGTCTCAGCCTATCAGGTTTATCCAGTTTTATTGGCCTTGGGCAACATTGTGCGCGACGGTCTTTAGAATGACATGGAATTTATTAAACTTTTCCACAAACTGACAGGCTCCCCCCAGCCCTTTCCTCTGGAAAAATGGTTTCTGCCAATCTTGCTCTTTATTTTTTATCACTGGCCGCCTCTATGTGACTACTCAAGCATCTGTTTAAAGAAAACCCATTAAAGCACCATTTGAAAAAAGCTGTGCAGCCCATTACCGTCTGGTTCAGCCTTATTACACTACATTACTTGATATGACAAGCTTTGCATACATATAAGACACACTTTTTTTCTTTTTTGGAGAGCCTAATTTAGGCTTTACATTGTGAGGCGTAATAAATTCCGTGTTTCAGACAATGGCCTGTCGCCCTCAACTGCCTGTCCTCTTTCGGGATTCCGCACTGCTAAAAATGTCTGATTTTACATGCCACATTCTATCACCGAGCAGCCTCCTCCATGGGATGTCGTTAGGCAGAGTGCTGTGCATAAATACCCAGGAAGTTCATCCTGTACTCCATGCCCAGTGCAGGGCAGAGTATGTGCCACATGTAGAACGCAGCGTGTATAGCCTGCACAGATACTGTGAGCAGATAATGTACAGAAAAACTATGACATATCGGACATGCTGTCCATGGTAATTTGTTATATACATGATAGGCAGATTTATCTATAAATGTGTACATTTGTATAGCACCCGCAGGTGTACGCAGCGCTTTACGTACAAACATAATACTAGTCCCTGCTTCTTGAAGCTTGCAGTCTAATAAAGACAGACAAGAGAATGAGGAAAAACATATGGGGGAGGGTAGAGGTAGCGTTAAGTTATTGATATGAAGTCATTTAAAATGACGGGAGAAACACCAACATCATTTGTTTCGTCGTGTTTTCTTTCTCATTCTGAAACCACACAGCACCGCCCCCCCCCCCTCCCCCCGAAAATGTGATTTTGTTAGCAAGCACTTCAGCCCAGGAACAAAACAGCAGAAAAAAATGTAAAATGAAACCAAAAAAATTAAATGAATGTTTTTCTCAGCCCTCACCCCTAAAATAAATCTCTGTAAGTAAATATAAAGGACATCGCCTGTACAAATATTTTGCTTTCATTAAAGATCTCCTTCCTTGCTTCTTCCTTTTCCTGTTCCTGCTTCCATTCAGCTATTGCACTAGCCATTGTCTGAAGAAATTTGCATACGCAGAAAGGAACTGCAAACTCGCAATTCGCTCTCCCCTTTTTCAAGATAAGGAAACCAGCCCTTCACAGTCACCCAAAGTACTGGCTTGTGGTTGCTCGGTTCATATGATTGGGAGAAAAACCTTGGATGAACGAGAATTTGTGTCAGTCTGTATGTGCTGATTACTGTCATGAATATTAATAATATAGTGTTATAGGTCAACTTTCTTGAAGCACCTAAGTCTGCTGTACAGTTATAGCACTCCGGTAACCTACAGATGGCCATCGTTTGGGTGATAGATTCAGTGGCTAACATTACTAGCTGGACCCTGCGATTAGCTCCTTGAGGGGAAAGGCATGCCAATTACACCTGAACAAAATGAGGCAGAGGCTGGAAAACAGAACTGCCCAAGGTCAAATCAGTGACTGAACTGGGATTTGAACTCAGAGGGGTAGATTTTAAAAAAGTACGACCATGCGTACTTTTATTCGCGCACCAGGCGCAAACAAGAGGACGCGGGATTTTAATAGATACGCGCATATCCTTTAAAATCCGGGATCGGCGCGCGCAAGCCTGTGCAAAATCGGCAGCCTGCGCGTGCCGAGCCGCGCAGGCTGCCTCCATTCCCTCCGAGGCCGCTCCTAAATCGGAGCGGCCTCGGAGGGAACTTTCCTTCCACCCCCCCGCACCTTCCCCTCCCTTCTCCTACCTAACCCACCCCCCATACCTTTGAAAAGTTACGGCTGCCCAAGGCAGGGGTAACTCGTGTGCGCCGGCCGCACGATTCCCCGGCCCGGGAGCAGTTTCGGAAGCCTCGGCCACGCCCCTGAAACGCCCCCTGTCCGGAACCATGCCTGCGGCCCCGCCCCGGATGACGCGCCACCGCGCCACGCCCCCCCAGGAAAGCCCTGGGACTTATGCGCGTCCCGGGGCTTGTGCGCGCCGCCGAGCCTATTCAACATAGGCCCGACGCGTGCAGGGGGAACTTGGGGCAGGTTTTCGGGGGGTACGCGCATATCTTACCCGCACCTAATTTTACAAGCGTGCGTGCACAGCCACATAAAGTTGGCTTTGAGCCACGCAAGTGAGGGAATTTTATGACAGGCGCGCGTCCACGCCATAACCAGTTTCACCAGTTCGTCTAGCAGTTTGCCCAGTCTAGAGCGAGGTCCTCCAAACGTCCCTGGTTCTTTAGCCTGCCCTCCCCCCCCCAGTTATCCCAGACCCCTCAAACACTTCATAGATGCCTGGAAATTTTTTTATTTAGACTTATACCTTCTCCGTAGCAGAAGTAACTTAAAACACAAATATACCTGAGTGTGCGCCCAGGTGCATAGGAACTTGCGCACACATCTTTTAACCCCGCCCCGGAACACCCATGCCCTGCCCACACCACAACCACATTCCGCCCCTTTTTTCCATGATGCAAGATATTTGTGCATTGGGACTTGTGCGCGCATGTGAGGGGCTTATAAAATCGGGTGGACACGCCCATGTGCTACATGCGGGCTTTAGGCATGCACTCGGCTTTTAAAATTCAGCTATATAAGTTCATACAAAAATAATTTTAGCTTGTAGGCACAGGGAGGATAACTTTCAAATAGCTGCAGTGCCCCCATATATGCATGTATATGGTGTGAAAAAATCTATTCATGTATTTTATAACTTGTGCATGTATAATACATACAGGTGATACAATATGCACAAATGTACCCTGCAACATGCACATGCATGTAAAAAAAAATGTGCATGTTTCTGGATAAGTGCTGTCTTGTCTGACTAAGCAGTGGGACTTATCCAGACAAGTTCCAGTTTATCCAGCTAATTAGCATCAAAGCTGTTACTTAGCCAGATAAGTCTTAAAACGCTACTTATCCAGGTAAGTTAGATAGCTGGATAAGTAGTGTCTTTTAGATTTAGACAGCTAACTTAGGCCTGGATTTACCATTCTAACGCAGAATGGTGAATCTAGCGAAAACGGGGGATTGGGGGGGGCAGGCCTGCGAAAGCCAGCAGCCATCACACCACCGCGATGTTATCGCTGTTGGCTTTCGCATCCAATAGCGCCACCGTGAAAGGTGGCGCTATTGGGCATGCTACTGGTGACGATAACGGTGCTTACCTTATGGCCTCCAGCGAAGACATCGCAGCGTCTGCCTCCTCGCCGCCCCAACATCACCCCTCAGTGCCCCGACTCTGCCCCTGGAAAGCTATCACACGCGATAAGCGATAGAAAACGATCCCCCTTAGTACCTGATTCACTAAGGGTTTTTCCCATAGACACAAAATGGGAGAAAAGCCTTATTGAATCTTGCCCTTAGTCGGATGTTGGAAGTTGTCTGGATAAGTAATGCATAACTGCTATACTCAAGTATTTCATGTCTAGCTTTAAAATATAAGCATGGAGATTTTACTTGTGCAATTTACATGCACTTACCCCCCTGTAAGTCAAGTTTTATGCATGTAAGTCAGCAGATTTTCTAAGATGCGCGTGACAATGAATTTACCAGTTTTACCGATTAGTATATCAGTTTACCAAGTCCATTTGCAGGTCATCGAGACCCTCCTGCCTGCCTTTCAGCCTCAATTCTCCCCCTTTTCACCCAGACCCCACACCCAGTCATTGTTTCACTTTTAAGACGATTACTATCACTTACTCCAGATATACAACAGCTGTAAATGTAGGCCAAATCTATGAGATGAATTTTAAAAGAGATGCGCGCACCAAAATCAGGAGGCGATGCACATCTAGCTCATGCACGTGTCCACCCAATTTTATAAAGTGGAGAGGCGGGGCATGGTGTGAGCAGAGAATGGGCATTCTGGGGTGTGGCCAAAGATGTGCACCCAAGTACCTACATGCCTGGACGCATGCCCAGATCTAGTCCCACGTAAGTTTACTTCTGTTATGGAGGAGGTGTTAAGTTAAAAAATAAACAAGATACAAGTATCCCTAAGGGGTTTAAGAGGTCTGGGGTAACTGGGGGGAGTTCAGGATAAAGAACTAGCTCTAGACTGGGTGAACTGGTGGATGAACTAGTGAAACTGGTCTTGGCGTGGATGCGCACCCGTTATGAAATTGCCCCGCAACTCAAACCCGACTTTATGTAGCTGGGCACACCCACTTGCAAAATTAGGTGCCCCCATACACAAGCTTAGGATATTTTATATCATACGCTCATATGTGCGCGTTTGTTACAAAATTGCTACTTCTCTGGGCGAGTGCCTAGAGCATTTTGGCCGGCCACGGGATGTCCTGCGACCGGCTGCTCTCACCCCGAATCTTGCCGATGCAGCTGGCATACCGCCATGCTGCCTCCCTCTAGGCACCCCTTAGGAGCGGATGTACATGGCTCACCGATTCTTGAGGACTCCATGGTAGGAAGCAGGCCACTGGCAGCCAGTGATGTTGTTACATAGTTCGGGTATTTAAACTCCAACCACATTCCATGCCTTGCCTCAGTAACAGGTCTTCCTGCAGCCTTGCAGTGCATGTTGCTTCCGTTTGCCTTGTCCTCTTGCTCCTGTGCCTGCCCTGCTCGTTGTCTCCTTGCTACCTGTTGTTCTCTCTGCCTTACCTGTGGTTCCCTGCCTTGCCTCCCTGTGCCTTGTCCTGCTGGTTCCTGTATTGTCTTGTCCTCAGTGTCTTGTCTTGTCTGTTTCGGCCCAATTCCTGGTTCTGACCTCTGCTTGACTACTCTTCTGGATTGCCACCTGCCCTGATCCCAGCTTGGACCCGGATATTGATTGCTTGCTGCCTGCTCCGACCTTGGCTTGGACCCAGATACTACCTGCTCAGTGCCAGCCTTGACCACTGCCCGGATCTTGACTTTGTCTGGCTGCTTCCTACAGGACTCTTGCCTAAGCCCTGCCATCTCCTGGAATCCAAGGGCTCAACCTGTGGGGAACAGGGCTGGTAAAGATGAAACCCCAGCTCCAGTCGTAGTAAGGGCATGTCCACCAGCTGTCGGCATGGGCCTAGTAGGTTCAGCTACTAGGCTGTGTCAACCATGCCACAGCCCAAGAGCTCAAAACTGTGACAGTGCCAACGAACATGTCTGCATGTGCGTCCGCACGCCTGTTTGAACGTTACTGTCCAAATGCTAAATGGCTTATAAAATTGCAACTTACACACACAAATGTTGGCCTGCCCCAGAACATCCATATTTTTACACATGCAAATTTATTCGCAGAACCTTACTTATATATGTATTTTAAGGTTTTTCACACATATATGCTGATTTTTACATGCACAATATTTGAAAATTCACCTTTTAATGTTTTTAGAATTCACTCTAAAATTACACTTAAAATGCAGTTTACTAAGATAATGACATGCATAGCATGCAAACTAACAAAAAAGTGCACATATTTTTTAACACACATTTTTTTTAACACTAAGAGCCCAACATTCAAAGCGCGTTCAGCGCTATTTAGCCAGATAAGCGGGACATATAGGGCTAAGTAGTGGCTGCTGAATATGCGCCTATGCTCAGCGGGTGCTGCTTAGCTGCATAAGTCCCTTATACGGCTAAAAGTTACATGCACAAAAAGTAGGCTTGTACTGGGCAGATTGGGGTCAGAGGGGGCATTTTTAACTCGGGGTGAGGTTTTGGGGGGGTAAGTTTTACATATACAGTGAGAGGTACGAACAGTAAAGTTGACATCACTGAAGATTTTCTGTCATTTGGAGCGATGAAAGTTAAAAGAGGAGTTGATTTGTACAATATACTCTCTACCTAGCTTGATGCACTCTCTCTATCTAGCTTCAATCGAGTTAAAAGTGCCCCCTCTTACAGTGGTAGAAATAGTACATTTACATATTGGCCTCTCTCTCTCTCTCCCCGAACCAAACCAATAAAAACATGTGCGATAAAAACCTTTTTGGTCAGTAATGCGCCTGCAGTGGATTAATCAGCATGCGATGTGAAAAATAGCACAGGTGCGATAAATGTATCGGGCGTTGCGGAAATTACCTATGCAATGCGAGGGCAGGGTATTATCCTAACCATGCTCCCTTTTTTATCGCGGGCACTATTTCCACTATATTTATAGCATTTTGATGAATCTAAGTCTAAGTTACTTACATGGTAAGTTTTGAATATTGACCTCTAAAAGTTTATCATGCATGCTACCAGAAAACGAATGTTTGAGAGTTAATACCAGCTGTGCGCCACATTATTTACCCAGTGCTGTTTGTTCTTAGCTTTTCACCCTCTCTCCCATACGGGTTTGAGATGAGCAGTCATCTATTGAATTTGGCAGACCTCAGCCAGTCCAGTGCATCAGTAATGGAAAGATGGCTGAGCGAAGTCCACCCGCTTTCAGGTTGGTCAATGGAGTATTCCTGGACCAGATGGTTTGCTATTTGTGTTTCTCCACATTCATAAGCGGCAGAGGTGCAGAGATTCCATACAGGAATTTAAACGCCCAATGTCTGTTCACAAAAAAAAAAAAAAAATGATACCAATGCTTACACGATAGTCTGCAACCTGAAGGGAGTCGGTTGGCAAGCAGTCTGCCACCGGAATCCTCTTTCCTCCATTCATTCCGTGGTCCATTTGCTCCTGCCCTAACGGTCACCTGATTGAATAAAAACCTGGACCATTCTGAAGAAAGGCCATGACAGTTTTCCTTGGAATACAGCAGCAGGAGGAAATCACTTCCACCTTTGCTTCTTTCCCGCCTGCTAATCCCGCCCTCCCTCCCACTGTCCCTCCCAAACCCTGGAGGGCTCTCAAGGAGATGATAGCAGGAATACCCGAGAGCATGACCAGGCCATGGGAAAAGAAAAAGACACGTGTTGGGGGAGGGGAGGGAGAGCACAACTTGGCATTTTTTTTTTTTTAATTGTAACTTTTTGGCCTCGTTTTGCTTTTTCTCTTAAAAGGCAGGGGGCTTCAGGCAAGGAGACTGTGGTTACTTGCAAAGCCTTTCTACGCACAGCTTTGCAGCTCTGTTTTGCAGGGAAGGAGTTAATGCTGTGAAAAATGGTTTATTTTTGTGGAGCACTTTGATTTAATGTTGTGTAAAGTGGTTTCATTTGCAGCGCAGTTTGTTTTAATGCGGTGTAAAACAAAGCTTTCCATCAGTGCCGTGCAGAGTGGCTTGTTCAACTCAAGGTCTAGTGTGTCCCAACAAAAGAACACTATGGTGTTTGTTTTCAGGTCCCTGACTGCTGGTAAAGCTGAAAGGATGTGTTTACATTGTTTCAAACAACTCAACTCTGTTCATTTATTTTGATTTTCATTAGAGATGAGTGGTCAGAATCTAAAACTTCACCCACTCTCTCATTATTACTGGTTGGGCAGAATTGTTTATTTTTTCTTCTTCTTCATAGATCAAAATGAAATAACCCAGAAAATTTCCCTAGAAGTTTTTTTGGTTTTTTTTTGAATCCTTGATGCATAATTTATTTCCAGTTCATGAATGCAATAAAGAAAATGCTGTAGATGGCGTTTTATATCAATGTCATGGACTGTGATATTTTCACCTGCCTCTAGATTTTATAGCTGTAGAATCAAATCCAACGATATAAGAATGGGGGCATTTCCAAATCCAATCCCAAATCTTTTTTGTGCTTTGGTGAATCTAACCCCCCCAAAAAGCTCTGGGCTTCCTCTGGTGACAGCTGTGGTTGGGTCTGTTCAGGAGAACAGGTTACCGTGTGACCATTCTGCAAGCGTCCAGAGGAGGTGAATTTACAGGTTATGAATTGCTATTTGTGCTAGAATAGAATTAGACGGGTCATATACAGCTCTCGTGCTGTTTTCATTATGGGAGAAAGCAGAGTATAAGACCAGGCTTCTTATTTTATTGAAGAATCAGTTTTGTACATTGCCTAGAGCCATTTCATTGAATTAGGTGACTAAGAAATGTAAGTAAAAAAATACTGGAGGCTACTCTTATATCTTTAAAAAAGTGATCTGAAGATGGGGCCTTTGTGGTCTTGACTGATGGCTCATGCACTACAGCATCTTTAGTACAAGAAAAAGCATCACAGCTTATAAATAATCCAGTTTTCTGGATATGGCTCTTGAAGCTACACATCATAAGAACATCTTCCCATGGTTCCTCCCCCCCCCAATAACAAGCAAAAGTAAGCAGATATAATTTTCATTAGTAGGCCCCTTCTAAACTGAGACTTGAACCCTGGGATTCCAGGTAAGTTTTAATAATTACAGAATTAGTTACACACACAAACACACACACACACATTTATAAAAGGCGGTTTGTGATAAATTGCAGGAGGATTGTTGCGCACTCCAGCCATGCTAGGGCTGCGACCGGACCTGCTCAACTTCTAGACCCAGCCTCCACTGCTCCCCCTGTCTCTCCCACGGTCGGAGCTAGCTGTCTGCGCCCTCAGGCTCCTAGCTCCTTGGCCTCCTCAACTCCGGACCCGGTTCGCTCCTGCTCTGGTGCTCCGCGTTCCTTGCGGCGCGGAGAGGCCCGCACCACGCCTTCCTGCAGTTGGCCCCTAGGCACACACGTGCGCACAGGGCCGACCTTTAAAGGTGCCGTGGCAGGAAATTGCTCCGCGGCGCCCAGCGATGACGTCACCTGAGCCATGCATAAAAGGCAGGACTCAGCCCTCCATTCCTTGCCTTGGCAAACGGGTTGTCACATTGTGTGAGCTAGTTGCCGTCCTCATTCCTGAGTTCCTGTGCTTGTCCCAGTGTTTCTGCATCTGTTCCTGAGTTCCTGTGCTTGTTACAGTGTTCCCACGTCTGTTCTTGTGTTCCTGTTCTCGTTCCAGTGTTCCTGCATTGTTCCTGTGTTCCCGTGGTCCTTCCTGTGTTCCAGCGCCTGTTTGTGTTCCTTCGTTCCTGAGTTTCTTCCACGTTCTGCGACCCAGGTTGTATCTTCTCGGACTGATACTTGGTACTGACCTCTACTTGCCTCTGACCACGCCTGGACTGATACCTGGAACTGACCCTTGCTTTGGCTGACCATCCTCGGACGGATACCCTGGCTTTGACCCTTGTGCTCCATTCGGATACCCTTTGCTTTTCCTGAGACCACCAGACCCACCTGCCTTGATGCTGTCTGCGGCCTTCCTCGAGCTAGACCACTAGGTGCTGCCTACCCTGCCCTGAGGACCTTCAGTTCCTGCCTTGTACCCATGGTCTCCGATACTCTCTGTTCCAGTCTAGCTCGTCTGTTCACAGTCAGCCGTGCACCTCTACTCCTTGTGGGCACACCTCTCCACTATCTCTTCGGGAGACCCCCAGAGGCCCACCTAAGCCCAGGCAGCCCGGGAATCCAAGGACTCAACCGCGGAGCCCCCAAGCCATTATTGGTGAAGTTCCAGCTTGCCTCTGTCTCCTTGTGTGCTCTGCCTCCTTGGCGGCAGGCACCCTCTGGGATCCCTCAGAGGGCCGAACCAATCCTGCGCCAGGCCAACGGTCCACCTCCAGCGCAACAAGGCCATGGACTTGGCGGAGTCCTCCACCTTGCAGGCTATTCCGGACTTGGCTATATGTGTCTGGGAGCAGCGGCAATACCTCAAGACATTGGCCACCTCGGTGGAGAAACTATGGTCACAATTTGATGAGTCCGCCATGGCCAACCTTGAGACTCTTGCTCATAGCGCTTCCTCTGGTTGATCACCCTCACGGGCACTGCTGGCCCTTCCAGCTCCTCCCCGATTCAATGGGGACCCTCGTCTCTGCCGAGGCTTCATTAACCAGTGTTACATGCAGTTTGCGCTACAACCTTCTCTGTTTCCAGACGAAGATCACTTTTATCCTTTCGCGTTTGGAGGGGAAGGCCCTGGCATGGGCCTCCCCGCTTTGGGAGCATTCTGACTCTTTACTACAGCAGCTGCCTCACTTCATTTCTATGTTCCGACGCACTTTCGATGACCAGGCCGACAGGTGGTCGCCGGACACCATCTCCTCCACCTCCGCCAGGGGTTCCATTCCCTCACAGAATACACCGTGGAATTCTGAACCCTGGCAATGGAATTGGGATGGCAGGAGGACTGCCTGCGGGCACTTTATCTCAAAGGACTATCATCTGCTCTAAAAGACGAACTGGCAGCTGAGAGATTCCTGCGTCATCAGAGGACCTCATCTCCTTGGTCGGGCAGATTGAACACCACCTCCAGAAACGGCATCGGGAAGTAAGGGCCATACAACAAGCGGCCCCGGAACCAGCTCAGTCCGCTAGCCCCAGATCAAGTGCACCACCAGCGGTATCCCCGTCAAAGGAAGAACCGATGCAGATCAACCGCGGTCGTCTTACTCCCGAGGAATGCCTCCGAAGGCGGAAGTCTGAACTCTGCCTCTACTGTGGGGGTCCAGGTCATCATTTCCAAACCTATCCAGTGCGTCCGTGAAACTCCAAAGCCCAAGCCCGGCAGGGGTCCTGAGCTTGGGTACTACAGTTACAGGCCCTCAACTACTGCTTCCCGTCTCCCTCTTCAGGGAGGCACATTCGTTTTCCACCACCACCCTCGTGGATACTGGGGCCAGTGGGAATTTTATTCTTGAGGAGTTAATCACATTACTCTAGATTCCTACTCAACCCCTTGAGGTTCCGCTGTGAATAGCCTCCATCCATGGAGAACCCCTACCTGACCGCATTACCCATCGCACCCTAGCCATCCAGCTGACCGTAGGGACTCTCCAAGATGAAGAGATTCCTCTCTTGGTCCTGAAACGGTCAGTACACCCCATAGTCCTCGGCCTACCCTGGCTACAACTACACTTCCCACACTTTGACTGGGAGTCGCTCCAGCTCATTGAGTGGGGTTCTCAGTGCCAGACACATTTCTTATGGCAGGTGTCCCCGTCCGTACCTGTGTTAACCTCCACGACCCTTCCTGGGCTACCTACGCCATACGCTGACTACCAAGATGTCTTCTCAAAGCAACAAGCCAACATCTCACCACCTCTCCGGAAGTTTAATTGCCCAATCGAGCTGTTACCTGGTACCACGCCTCCCAAAGGGAGAACATACCCATTCTTGCTTCCCGAGACCCAGGCCATGTAAGCTTACATCAAAGAGAACCTGGCCAAAGGATTCATCAGGCCCTCTACATCCCCTGTGGGCGCCGGATTCTTTTTCATCAAGAAGAAGGACTGTACCTTAAGGCCGTGTATTGACTACCGCGGCCTGAATGCCGTCATCCACAAAGACCGGTACCCACTTCCGCTCATCAGTGAGCTATTCGATCGGCTCCAGGGGGCACGGATTTTTACCAAGTTGGACCTGCGTGGGGCCTATAATTTGGTCCGCATTCAACCCGAAGACATCTGGAAGACAGCGTTCAATACGTGAGATTGACACTATGAGTACGTAGTGATGCCCTTTGGGCTATGTAATGCCCCTGCCATCTTCCAGAGAATGATGAATGAGATCTTCTGAGACCTCCTATACTCCTTCATCGTAGTCTATTTGGATGACATTTTGATCTTTTCTAAAGAGTTGGAATCCCATCGCTCTCATGTCCGGACCATCCTCCAGCGGCTTAGGGACCACCATCTCTACGCCAAACTTGAGAAATGCCTTTTTGAGCAGTCCAGTCTCCCATTCCTGGGCTACATCATCTCCAGCCAGGGATTCACCATGGACCCAGACAAACTCCAAGGTATTCGCAACTGGCCCCAGCCTGTTGGTCTACGGGCCCTGCAAAGGTTCTTGGGATTCACGAACTATTACCGTCATTTTATTGCAGACTACTCCACGCTAGCCGCTCCACCTACCGCATGACTAGGAAAGGATGTAACCTCCAGGAGTGGAGTCCCAAAGCCCAGTCTGCATTCCAGGCCCTTAAGGAGGCCTTCCGTACTGGTTCCTGTCTCCGCCATCCGGACCCGAACCGCCCCTTCATTGTAGAGGTTGACGCATCAGCCATTGGCGCGGGGACGGTCCTCAGCCAGTACTCCACGAAGGGAGCCTTAGTCCCATGTTCCTTTTACTCCCACAAGTTCTCACTTGCAGAACGTAACTATACTATTGGGGACCGTGAACTCCTGGCCGTGAAGCTCGCTCTCCAGGAGTGGCGCCCCTGGCTTGAGGGGGCTCAGCACAAGTTTACCATTTACACGGACCACAAGTATCTAGAACACCTTAAAGAAGCCCAGCTACTGAACGCACAGCAGGCCCGCTGGGCCCTCTTCTTTGCGCGGTTCAACTTCGAGTTGCACTACCGCCCAGCTGCAAAAAATCTCTGCGCTGATGCACTCTCACGCTCGGTAGATCCAGAGGATACCCCCGAAGGTCCGACCCACATCATTGGTCCCGCATGCATCTCCCTTGCAGCTACTACCACTGTGCCACTAGGTAAAATGGTGGTGCCTCATCGCCTCCGAGAGCGAGTACTATGCTGGGCCCATGATTCTCGAATTGCTGGTCACCCCGGTCGGGCTCGGACCCTGGAGATGCTCCGCAGGCATTAATGGTGGCCCAGCATGGTGAAGGACTTCCAGGATTACGTAGATTCTTGTCACATCTACGCCCAGCAGAAGACGCCCACTGGATTCCCATGGGGTCTTCTCCAGCCTCTCCTGGAACCTACAGAACCATGGACGAACCTTGTCACTGACTTCATTGTGGAATTACCCCCTTCCAAGGGAAACACCGTGATTTGGGTCGTCATATACCGTTTCTCCAAGATGGCCCATTTCATACCTCTGCCTAACCTGCCTTCTGCTCCCAAACTGGGGCGCCTCTTCTTTTTTTTTTTTTTGTTTGTAATGTTTTTTATTCATTTTAAATCATATATCCACAACGTATGAATACAGATTATGAACATGAATACATGAAAAATTAGCCTAACAGTACTCCTTTTAAACATCAACTTGAATGTACACATAAAGTCCCGAACATCCTCACAGAGTACAGTGTCACCCCAGCCCCAAAACCCACCCATCCCCTGCAAACCCCCCCCGTCCCCTGACCAGCACCTTAAACAACCATTGTAGCTAGCAGATAACCATTTTAGTTATGGTAGAGAAGACAGCAAAAATCACATGTAATTGTGCGAGACACATGAAATCATAGCAGGAGGCAACATTAAGAATATTAAGAATAGCATTTCATCCCAAACGAAGAATATCTGAGACGGTCAGGATAGCCAAAGAGCATAGGAAAAGCAACTATGAAAATCAACTACCTTGTGAGGCAACTGCATGCTGTGCACCCTTTGGGAGAGACTGCAAATAGGGTTTCCAAATTTCAGCAAACATCATCTGTTTCTTCTTAGAGATCAGTGGAATAGATTTCTTCTCTAGAAGATAAAGGTCCAACATTACATCTGACCATTCTTTCAACGTCGGTGCCGTAGCTGAAATCCAGTGCCTGAGAATTACACGTAGAGCCATCAAACGGCTTTTATGTAGTAAGTGAATATGAAGTCCCAGAGGTCTGCTCAACGACTCATGGAGTCCCAGTATGCAAAATGTCACTTCCCACCGTCTAAGAGAAGGTTGGGCATCACCAAAAAACTGGAATATGGACTCCCAGAAATTCTGGATATAGTCACAACTCCATAGACAATGAAGAAGTGTAGCATTCGGCTGAGAACATTTCTGACAAGCATGAGATGCCGAAATTTTTGCGAGGAATGCCTTCCTAGGCCAGATGATCAAACAGTGCAGAATCCGAAAGTGCAATTCTCTCATATAGGTACTACGTGCAATCAGTTTATTAAAGGCCCAGCTGCGTTTGATACTTGAAGGCGATATAGGCTGGGCAAGAATGAGCGTCCAGTGAGCAGCCACCGCCGCGTGCAGCTTATATGAGCTGGTGTCGTGTAAGAAGTTGTAAAATATGGAGATAGTATCTTCTTAGCGCAGAGATGGAGAAACCGTTGAAATGGTCTATTTGTAAGAGGGCTGCTTGCGGAATCAAGAACTTTCTTAATATAACTACGTATTTGTAAGTAAGACAAGTAATCAGCCGTGGTAAATTGCAAGTGTTGACAGCAGTATGTAAAAGGATGTATCTCCTCTTCTTGCAAATTCATAAAGTGGTGCAAAGCATAGCAATTAAGGTCGGAGTGGGAGTGCTGTACTCGCATACCAACTATCCCGGCGGGAAAATCCGGGTTGCCTACTAAAGGAAGGCAAAAAGAGGTACGCCATGGTAACTTCAGATGTTGCCGCAAAAAACGCCAACAGCTTCTCATGGACTGAACTAAAATATTACTGTTCACGGAAGCAGGTATTAAGTGACCTGGCGCATGTACGGGGCGCCTCTTCTTAATCCACGTCTTTTGCTCCATGGACTCCCACAGGAGATTGTGTCAGACCGAGGCTCACAATTCGCGGCGAAGTATTGGAGGTCCTTATGCCGCAAGTTTAACATCGCCCTAAACTTAACCTCCGCTTATCACCCTCAGGCGAACGGCCAGGCTGAACAAACAAACCGGTCCCTAAAGACCTTTATTTGGACCTACATAAACGACTAGCAGGACAACTGGGCTGATCTCCTCTCATGGGCAGAATTTGCGCATAACACCCACGTTGCAGCCGCTACAGGGAGCTCCCCGTTCCACGTCGTCTATGGTCGGCAGTCCCGTCTGCCGCTTCCAGTTCCTCTGAATGTGCCATCGCCAGCAGCTCAAGCAACAGCCCAGTCAATTCAGCACTTCCTGCAGTTGGCTCCTAGGCGCGCGTGTACGCACTCGGCCGAACTTTAAAGGCTCCGCGGCGGGAAACTGCTCCGTGACGCCCAGCGATGACGTCACCTGAGCCCTGCAAAAAAGGTAGGGCTCAGCCCTCTATTCCTTGCCTTGGCAAACGGGTCGTCACATTGTGTGAGCTAGTTGCCGACCTCGTTCCTGAGTTCCTGTGCTTGTTCCAGTGTTCCTGAGTTCCTGTGCTTGTTCCAGTGTTCCCGCGTCTGTTCCTGAGTTCCTGTGCTTGTTCCAGTGTTCCTGCGTTGTTCATGTGTTCCCGTGGTCCTTCCTGTGTTCCAGTGCCTGTTCCTGTGTTCCTGAGTTTGTTCCATGTTCTGCAACCCAGGTTGTACCTTCTCAGACTGATACTCGGTACTGAACTCGGCTTGCTTCTGACCACGCTTGAACTAATACCTGGTACTGACCTCTGCTTGCCTCTCACTACGCTTGGACTAATACCTGGTACTGACCTCTGCTTGCCTCTGACCATGCCTGGACTGATACCTGGAACTGACCTCTGCTTGCCTCTGACCACACTTGGACTGATACCTGGAACTGACCCTTGCTTTGGCTGACCATCCTTGGACGGATACCCTGGCTTTGACCCTTGCACTCCATTCGGACACTCTCTTTGCTTCTCCTGAGACCACCAGACCCACCTGCCTTGATGCTGTCTGCGGCCTTCCTCAAGCTAGACCACTAAGCGCTGCCTACCCTGCCCAGAGGACCTTCAGTTCCTGCCTTGTACCCGTGGTCTCCGGTACTCTCTGTTCCGGTCTAGCTCATCTGTTCACCATCAGCGGCAAACCTCTACTCCTTGTGGGCACGCCTCTCCACCATCTCTCCAGCAGACCCCCAGAGGCCCACCTAAGCCCAGGCAGCCCGGGAATCCAAGGGCTCAACCCGTGGAGCCCCCTCTGAGATCCCTCAGAGGGCCGTACCAATCCTGCACCAGGCCAAGAGTCCACCTCCAGCACAAGAAGGATCTTGTGAGACTGGAAGATTGGGCATCCAAATGGCAGATGAAATTTAATGTGGACAAGTACAAGGTGTTGCATATAGGGAAAAATAACCCATGCAGAAGTTACATGATGTTAGGTTCCATATTAGGAGCTACCACCCAGGAAAAAGATATAGGCATCATAGTGGAAAATACATTGAAATTGTCGGCTCAGTGTGCTGCAGCAGTCAAAAAAGCAAACAGAATTATTAGGAAGGGACTGGTGAATAAAATGGAAAATGTCATAATGCCTCTGTATCGCTCCATGGTGACACTGCACCTTGAGTCCTGTGTACATTTCTGGTTGGTGCATCTCAAAAAAGATATAGTTGCACTGGAGAAGGTACAGAGAAGGGTGACCAAAATGATAAAGGGGATGGAATAGCTCCCCTATGAGGAAAGGCTAAAGATCTTAGGGCTGTTCAGCTTGGAGAAGAGATGGCTGAGGGGGGATATGATAGAGGTCTTTAAAATCATGAGAGGTCTAGAATGGGTAGATGTAAATCAGTTATTTACACTTTTGGATAATAGATGGTCTAGGGGGCAAGTTATCAAGTAGCACATTTAAAACTAATTGAACACAATTCTTTTTTACTCAGCAAACAATTAAGCTCTGGAAATTGTTGCCAGAGGATGTGGTTAGTGCAGTTAGTGTAGCTGGGTTTAAAAAAGGTTTGGGGTGTTCTTGGAGGAAAAGTCCCTTAACTGCTATTATTCAAGTAACATGGGATCTTCTTAGTGTTTGTGTACTTGCCAGGTACTTTTAACCTGGATTGGCCACTGTTGGAAACGGGATGCTGGGCTTGATGGACCCTTGGTCTGACCCAGTATGGCAATTTCTTATGTTCTTATGCTTGTCTCAGTCACCCTAAACAGTGAAAAGTGCACTGTGTAGAAAAATGCACAGGCTCTTCTCTTAATGTGTTAATATATTAAAAGAATAGGCAAGCAGGCACACACATAGACACAGGCAAACACATGCACAGACTCCCACACACACATACACACAGTCTCTCACTCACATACACACACATGGTATCTTCTTCAGGTGTTGCCAGATCCCTTCTTCAACCACCGCAAGATGAAACCAACAGCAGCCCTCTCCTTCTTTGGCCACTGTGGGATGGGAACTGTGATGGCCATCCCTCAGGCTTCTTCTTCCGGTGTTGAGCAGCCCTGATTATGTGAACCTGAACCCAGGGATGGTGACTTTCAAAGTGGCATGCAGGAGCACATGTGCGCACATTTTTCCGGCTCGCGCCCAGGGACATAGCTATTTTATAACATAAATGCGTACATGCACGCATGTTACAAAATAGCCTGACTGCGTTTAATTTTAAGCGGGCGCTCGTTTGTGCATGCAAATCCTGCTTCTACCAGATAAGTGGGGGAATTTTAAAAGATGCCATTGCCCATTTTCCCAGCTCACGCAGTTAAGAAATAGGACTTCCAAATCCCCCTAGTTTAATAGCCCTCCTTCTCCACTATTAGACCAACCCTTAAAACCCTGCTGATCTGTTTAGGTTTTTTTTTTGTTTTATGACTTATCCACCATCCATAGCAGAAGTAAAGTTACGCAGCAAGGACCCTGGCGCACACCTGTGCGTGTGAGCATTTACATGCTCATCTCTTTTCCAGGCCCTGACGCACCCACGCCTCACCCAGACCTTGTCCATTCCCCACCTGTTTTCACAAACTTTTCATTTATACATGCAGCGGGAGATAACATGTGTACCCGGGTGGCTTTTAAAATCTGCTCAGCATGCACCAGCCCAACATATTCATACATCCCCTAATTGACACGTGCGTCGGGCTTTTAAAATTCACCTATAAGTGGGTGGGTTATAGCCCACCCGTGGCTACTTCACTGCTGTGGATTGTGAATTGGTTAAAAGACAAGGAATATAGACTAACTAGTCAGTTATCTCAATGGAAAACGGTAAATAATGCAGTGCCCCAGGGATCCGAACTGGAACCAGTGCTTTTCAATCTTGTTCTATAACAATCACTATTTAGCGCTCTCTAAAGATGGGCAACAAGAAATGTCTAATAAACTATTAATGTAATTTATGAATAGGTTCCTAATTTTCTATATGCTCGCTGTTAATTACTTAACAAAATAAAACAATATTTACATTTTTCACTTTTGAAAAGTGTAACTTTTTGGCCTTTCAGACACAAATATTTATATAGCTATTTATCTATATAGAAAACTATTATTATTTTGCGTTTAAGTAGTGAAACATAAATTAGGACCCAGGCGAAGCTTCTGGATTTCAGTGCCCAAGGAGTACACAACTGGTTGATTGATTTATTTGTTTAATTAACAGATTTCTATCCTGTCAGCCCAAAACAGTTTGCTCATCATGCGTAACACAATACAACATAAAATATAATAATCCATTAAACATAAAAAAACCATACATCTATGCCATATACTTCATCACAAAACAAACTAAACCACTCTATAGATCACAAAACCATTAAAATAATAAAACATATTGAAAACCTAAAATGTAGCAAATGACATAATTCATTGCAAAATTACATGTGAAGCCCAGAACCCTATGTTATTTCTACCTAAGATTAGACTGTCAAGCCAAAAGCTTGTCTGAAAAAATAAGCTTTTAAGTTTTTTGAAAAATGGAGGTAGTCAACCTCCTGACACCAAGCCAATGGAAGACGATTCCATCATAAAGTCTCTACAGTGGAAAAAAGATCTTGCATGAGTTTCTGAAAAATGTAAAGCTTTTACTGAGAGAACATAGAGAGTCAGCTGAGCAACTGCCCAAGAAGGGAAATATTCTTGCAAAATCAACCTAGGTTTTCAGCGCTGTCCCCTTGTATGGTCATGAACACCATGATAAGGATCTTAAATTTAACTTCTCCATAGGACAAGAAGTCAATGACATTTGACCAATGAGAGAGTAACGTGCTCATTGTAGTCTACTAGTAAAAAAAACCCAAACATAATTACAGTAATCCAGCATTGTGATTACCAAGGTTTGAAGCCTAGTACACACATCACCAAGAGTCAGATACGGCCGAATTTTAAATCAGCCAAGCGCGTAAAAATTGCCACTTACGCACGTGGCTGGGCCCTGCTCATGCCGCGCACATTTTCAAAAGGTCCCAGCCACGTGCGTAAGTGGCGATACGCGCACAAGTACCGGGCCCTGAGAAAGGGGCGGGCAGGGAGGGGTGAGGAGCAGTAGGTAATAAAATAAAAAAATTGAAGAAAGGTAGGTTAGGTTTAGGGGGATGCGGAGGAGAGGGGAATGGGAAGGAAGGTTAGGCATGGGATTAGGGAAGGCCCAATTGTGTTGCCACATGGACTTTGCAAAAATTCACCCCCCTTGCACGCGCCACCCACACATGCACGCAGATTATAAAATCCGGCACGCATGTGCGTGTGGCCAATGGATTTTATAACATGCGCGCGCCAGCGCACGCATGTTCTAAAATCAGCACATCCATGTGCGCGTATGTTTTAAAATCTACCCCATAATGTTTTAAGTGTCCAACCATTATTAGTTTTAAAAAGGCCGCATCTGCTATGAGGTAGATTTTAAACATGTCGTTCGCACAAAAATGGCCACATACACATTTTAAGATGCTGGGAAGGATGTGTAGGAGTCTGAGGGGGAGAGAGAGAGAGTACTTCTATATAGGGTCAGTCTGACACTCTAAATATTTGTACCACTGTAGAGGGGCACTTTGAATCGGGATGGGTTTTCCGACGGTGGGTTGGAGTTAGGGGTGGTGACATTACAGACACATTCAGATGTATTCATTGTAAAATTGACATCATTAAAGAATTTTAGTCCTTATAAGCAATGGTCTAACAAGAAGAGTTGATTTGTACACTGCAGTCGCTGCTAGCTGCATTGTACAAATCAACTCTTTTTCATCGCTTATAAGGACTAAAATTCTTTAATGATGTCAATTTTACAATGACTACATCTGAATGTGTCTGTGATGTCACCACCCCTAACTCCAACCCACTTCCTGAAAACCCACCCCGATTCAAAGTGCCCCTCTACAGTGGTACATATATATATAAAGAGTGTGTCTCGCTCTCTCTTTCGCTATTGACATATATGTGCCATGATTATTTTAAATGCTATGTGCATACTTTATAAAATGAGGTATATCTTTCCTTGTGTTACAATGGGTGCACATGTTCCTTTTAAAATTTACCAGTATGTCTCTAACATGAGACTTCATTGAGAATTTTATATTAAATAGGATTCCTGTTTTGGCGCTTCTGCTTGCAACTAGTCTGAAAGTTCAGGGATGTGCGAATGGCTATTCCATAATGCCTCTCTCTTTCTCAGACTTAATGCTAAGTTATTTTTCTCCATCCAACCTGTTATAGCTTTCAAACAGTTCACCACAGTTTCTAATGCATCAGTGGCTTTTTATTTCAGAGGGAGAAATTAAGTGAGTATCATCAGCAAAAATTCTGTGCCCCCTTCCAAAGGAAGCTTTCAATTTTCCATTTGGTTGAAGATAGATGTTAAAAAGCACAGGGAAAATACAGACCCCTGCGGAACCCCTGAGCAGACAGGATTCTAGGTAGAATACTTGTCATCTGCATTCACCTGCTGCAGGTGGTCAGAAAAAAAAAGATTGATCATAACTGATGTACTGAAACCAAGGGCTTACAAACATGTGAGCATGATGGCTTGGTTCACTGTGTGAAACGCAAATGAGAAATCGAGAAAGATAACATTGATGGCCCTCCACCATCCAAGTTGAGCCATAGGGAGTCCATCAAGGAGAATAACAGCGTGTTAGTGCTGTATACCCCATGGAAACCCAATTGAAATGGGTAAAAAAAATCCATAATCTTCTAGTTCATCCTGTAGTTAAGCTAGCATTGCCTGCTCAAACAATTTTCCTAAAAAAAAAAAAAAAAAGGAGATTAGAAGTCAGGCGATAATTGCCAGCATCCAAAAGATTAAGAGATACTTCTTTGACACTGAGCAAATTAAGGCTTTTTTGCAGTTATAAATAAACAGCCTTCAATAAGGGAGGCATTAATTATCTTGACCAATATAGCAATCAAAAGTCCCTTGGTAACTTTGATTATATTAGAGGAACAATGGTCAATTATGTAGTAAGCATTCTTCATGTTATGGTTATGAGGTGTTGGAGTGGATTCTTGGGTACTGCGGTGATGACCACTCTCACGGGGAGGAGCCCTGTGAGGAACCACAGTACTAGGCTAGACTCTATACACGCAGACACAGAGAAGTTGAATTTATTGTTCAGCTCAATGGTACTGCCCGGGGAGCAGGCAGCAGTGAAGGTAACCCAGTGAAGTAGTCCAGGGGTCCTCAGCAGAGGAGACCAATCTCATACTCGAGTAGGTGATAGGCAGTGCGGCGTAGCAGGGACAGGTCCCAAATGTAGACATAGGGGTAGATTTTATAAATCTGCGCCCGCGCGTACTTTTGTTCGTGCACCAAGCGCAAACAAGAGTACGCGGGATTTTAATAGATACGCACATAGCCGCACGTATCCATTAAAATCCGGGGTTGGCACATGCAAGGCTGCCCAAAATCGGCAGCCTGCGCATGCCGAGCCGTGCAGCCTGCCTCCATTCCCTCCGCCTCCCCCCACCTTCCCCTCCCTTCCCCTACCTAACCCACCCGCCCAGCCCTATCTAAACCCCCCTACCTCTTGTTGTACAAGTTACGCCTGCCCGAAGCAGGCATAACTTGCACGCGCCGGGCTGGCCACCAGCACGCGATTCCCAGGCGCCATTTCGGAGGCCTCAGCCATGCCCCTGAAACGCCCCCGGACCAGAACCACGCCCGTGGCCCCGCCCCCAAATGATGCGCTGCCGCGACACGCCCCCACCCGACATGCTCCCCCAGGAAAGCCCCGGGACTTACACGCGTCCCGGGGCTTGCGCACGCCGCCAAGCCTACTCAACATAAGCTCAGCACGCGCAGGGGGTACTTCGGCCAGGTTTTCGGGGAATACGCGCGTATCTTACGCACGTACCCCTTTGAAAATCTGGCCCATAGAGCGCTGAAGCTGAAGGTGAGACAGACTGAAAGGGTTATTACTCACTGAAGCAGAAAACTGTATTGTTGAAGGTCCTAGCAGGCAGAAGTTGTTCAGTTGCAGGCACCAGATTAGGGAGAGCAGGTCCTCAAGGAGCGAGTACCCGGTATCCCAAGATAGGTACCTGAAATAGAGCAGAAGGGCCCCCGAGGAGCGGGTACCCAGGTTAGAGAAGAAATACCCTGAAGGGCAGAGAGAGCTTCCTGCGGCAGCTGGGAAGTGGCAGAGCAGCTTAGACCAGAGGCAATCCAATCCTTGCTAACTCAGTTTGTTAGCAAACGAAGGGAGGCTAAATACCAGGATGTGATGACGTCACTCGGAGGGGACGCCCCCGAGGTTTCTGCCATGACGTGGATAAAGACGTGGGTGGCATGCGCACACGCACCCTAGGAGGCCCTCAGGAAAATCATGGCGAACACTGTCGCTGTTGCTGATCCGGGGACACCGGAGAGAGTGGCAAGAAGACACGGCAGAAGCCATCTTCCCAAGGCTTGAGGAGAGAGAAGGAAGAAAGGTGAGGCACAGAAGTCGAAGCCGTCTGAGACCGGAAGCAACACTTCAAGGCAGACAGGACACTAGCCACTTGAACCTCATCCACTGGTTGAGGATTGCCCCTCACCATTGCATGTGATTAGGTTCTACATATAATGCAGTTTTATCAACCTGGGATCTATTTAATGTTTGGGTACTTGGATTGGCTAGTGTTGGAAACAGGATACTGGGCTTAATGGACCCTTGGTCTGACCCATTGTAGCATATCTTATATTCTTATGTATATGGAACACACAACCCTGAAATTTTAGAGGTGAAAAAGATTATCTTCACAGTCAACGTTATGCTCTGATGCAGTGCTAGCATTATTTTTCAGCAATTCTATGGTTATTTCAAACAGCTTCTGTGGTTGATTGAAGGAGACCAGGATCTTATGCACAAAGGAGGCTTTTTTTTTTTTTTTTTTAAAGCTAATAATGAGTCTTGCCCGCCAGTGATATGGATTTCCTCCATTTATGCTCATCCTCGTACACAATTTATTTATTTTTTTAAGATCTGCAATTTCTGTACCAGGGGATCTGTTTCTTTTTCACCAATGCGTCCTTTCGCAAAGTGGCTACAGCATCTAGAGAATCTGAAAGTATGATCCCACAAACAACCACACAAGAGACATTATCAAAATTCAAACTTCCAGCCAACTATGATCAGTGAATTTCAAATTTTGTTGTATCAATTAAGCTTCACCACGGATTTTGTGGTAGAGAATCTGGAACAAAAGTTAAAGCTAAAATGGATCAACAAAAGGTTCTGACATGCTGCTGATGTCAAAGAGAGATCATTGACTTTTCCCTAAAAGGAAGAAGCTGGGCGGTAGAAGATTAGGTCAAGAATAGGACCTGCTTCATGAGTGGGTGAGCTGACCAATTGTGAAAAAACAATAACCGACAAAGCTGATAGAAAACTGTTTACTAGCATCAGAGCAGATCAAGAACTCATGTACATCTAATAAATTCACAAATATCTGTATCATATCCGTGTGGTCTAACCAGGTAACCTTGGAAGATGATACATAAGGCAAAGACTCCAGTATTTGGCATGAAGCAATAAGGCTTTGCAGCCCAGCAGAAAATCTAGTTGGGCACGAACAAAAGCCAGAGCATGCTTAAAAATAATATAACCAACACCCCCCCACTCCATCTTTCTTCCTTACTCTGGGTTCAAAGTTGGTGCAGAATTACTGAGTCTGTTTCCAGCAACAAGGACTCTGTAATGCACAAAATGTCTAGCACATTATTTGCAAGGATATAAAAAATAACTGGGTCCTTGTATCAAACTGACCTAAAATTAAACAGGGAAATAGTCAGATCTTCCTGAACAATAGGCTCAGTAAGGTTCAGTTGAAAACACTAGCTCAGCTGCAAGCTAGGCAGGGAGACAAAACCCTTGACCTAGGTAGTTGGGTTCTAGTAGGAAAACATTTCTTTTTCCATACCTTCCATTCCTCAAGGTCACTGAGATAAAGGAATTCTCTGTTGGACAAATTGTATTCAGACACATAATTGAACAGTAAAACACAAACTAAAATAATACAGACAAGCATAACATAGTAAATCAGCTATATCCCAACAGCTTCTAGTAGAAACTCAAGTTACCAGCTGTAAACCTCGATTTATTCCAACCACCTATCTGGTACCGCCAGCTGCACAAAAGGGTGCACTGCCTCTGACATCAATGCCAGTTTTTCACTCTGCTGACCCAGCTGACATCACTGGTCAGCAGTATACTCACAGTTCCAAACAAGAGTATTAAAGCAACTCACAATCACATATCCGAAAGTCTATGGGGCAGATTTTCAAAGGGTTATGGGGTAGATTTTCAAAAAACGCGAATAGGCGTACTTTTGCTGGCGCATCAGGCGCAAGCAAAAGTACGCTGGATTTTAGTAGATACGCGCGGAGCCGCGCGTATCCACTAAAATCCTGGATCGGCGCGCGCAAGGCTATGAATTCTGTATAGCCGGCGCGCGCCGAGCCGCGCTGCCTACCCCCGTTCCCTCCAAGGCCGCTCCGAAATCGGAGCGGCCTTGGAGGGAATCCTCTAACGCCCTCCCCTCATCTTCCCCTCCCTTCCTCTATCTAACCCACCCACCCGGCCCTGTCTACACCCCCCCCTTACCTTTCTCCGGGGATTTACGCCTCCCGGAGGGAGAAGTAAATCCCCGCGCGCCAGCGGGCCTCCTGCGCACCGGGCCGCGACCTGGGGGCGGGTATGGAGGGCGCAGCCACGCCCCCGGACCGCCCCGGGCCGTAGCCACGCCCCCGTACCCGCCCCCAAAACTCTGCCGACACGCCCCCCTCGGAGAACCCCGGGACTTACGCGAGTCCCGGGGCTCTGCGCGCGCCGGTAGGCCTATGTAAAATAGGCTCACCGGCGCGCAGGGCCCTGCTCGCCTAAATCCGCCCGGTTTTGGGCGGATTTAGGCGAGCAGGGCTCTGAAAATCCGCCCCTATATGCGTAACTCCGAAAACCTGCTCCTGCGCGCGCCGAGCCTATTTTGCATAGGCTCAGCGGCGCGTGCAAGCCCCGGGATGCACATATGTCCTGGGGCTTTGAAAAAGGGGCAGGAAGGAGGCGTGGGCGTGGCGCTGGTCCAGGGGCGGTCCGGGAGCGGGTCAGAGGCCTCCGGCACAGCGGCTGTGCAGGGGGATGGCGCGCTGGCAGCTAGCCGGCGCACACAAGATACACATGCCAGAGGCAGGCGTAAATAATTGAAACAAGGTGGGGGGGGGGATTTAGGTAGGGCTGGGGGGTGGGTTAGATAGGGGAAGGGAGGGGAAGGTGGGGGGGAGTGGAAGAAAAGTGCCCTCTGAGGCCGCTCCGATTTTGGAGAGGCGTTGGAGGGAACGGGGAAAGCTATCGGGGCTCCCCTAGGGCTCTGCGCGTGCAAGGTGCACAAGTGTGTACCCCCTTGTGCGCACCGACCCCGGATTTTATAAAACATGCTCGCGGCAGCGCGCGCATGTTATAAAAGCTAGTGTGCATTTGTGCGCGCCGGGTAGCACGCACAAATGTACCCCGAGCGCGCAGATTTTTAAATCTGCCCCTATGTGTCCTAGGTCTCAGATGAGTAGGCACTTCTGTAGTACTGGCAAATAGGGGACTGATTACATAGGTGATTATGTAATGCATCTCTCAGGAGGTGATAGAAAACAACCTGCTAAGTGCTACAAATGAAGTCAGCAATTTAGTCTCTGTGCTGATAAATGTTCCGAGAACAAAATGCAATTTATCCACTCAAATGTGATACTGGGAAAATGTCAGCAGAAAAGGACCACTTGGTCCACCCAGTCTGCCCATTTGTACCTGCCTACTGTACTATCACAGATCCCACTCGACCTGTGAGTTTCTCCCTCCCCCTGCTGCTAAGGTCTCCTTGTGTCTAAACCCTGCAGGCCTGAATTCTGTTGTGGTTCCCATAACTTCTGCTGTAGGTCTGTTCCAGATGTCTACCACCCTCTTGGTGAAAAAATATGTCCTAGGGATGTGCTCTCATTTTAAATGAAATAGGAAATGTCCACGTTTCCTATTTTGTTTTGGTTTTGAAACAAAATAAAAGAAAAATGAATGCTCCTGCCCTAGGAAGAGATTATCAGTTTCAAGTATGATAAGGGGGAAACCAGAGAGGCTTTTGAGGTTGGCAAAGTGTTTGGGGAGGAGGCTGAAGGGTGGTGGGAGTGTTAGGGTAGTGGACCCTTGGGCCGGCTGAGACTGCAGGTGTTGCACTGTGGGGACCCACAGTGGGCGGCGCTGCCGGGAGGCGGTGCTGAAGAGATGTTCCGAAGAAGGCTTCACCACTGGAAGCCCGAGGTCCCCCCAGGAGGAGCCCGTAGGGACCCAGGCCTCTTGGACTTAGGTGTGACCCTATGAGACCAAGGATCAAGGAAGTGGCTGAAGAGATGGTCGATGGGAGCGGTTGGGCCCCGGAGGCCAGAAGAGTCTTCGCCCTTGGAAGCCCACGGCTCCCCCGTGAGAGCCCAAGCCGCTGGGACTTAGGAGAATCCTCCGGGCAAGCAAGAACTGGATACCTGTAGACGACGAGGGAGCTGAAGTCGGAGTCAATGGACTAAGCAGGGTCAGAAGCCAGAAGTCCAAAGTCAAGATAGACAGGAGTCCTGGGACAGCAACTAGCAACTCTGAAGAGCGAACCTCATTGCAAGGCGATGTCTAGAGGTGGCTGCAGGGTTAAAATAACCCGGCAGCATCTGAAATCATCATTGGGGCTGTCCTCCATTTCCCTTGCTGGCCCCTTTAAATCTGGAGCCCCGGGCGCGCGCACCTAGGGGGCGGGGCCAGCGATGGGAGGTCGACGGCGTCTCCCTCGCAGAGGGGACGCCGCAGCAGGCTGGGTTTCGAGCCTGGACGGCCAGGGAAGGGTTCTCAAGGCCCGGCCTGGCCGCGAAGTGAGTGCAGGTCCCGGGGCATGGCCCGGGACTGTAACAGTGAGAAAGCCTAGAGTAGGGCTTTTAAAAGGTGGCAGGCAGAATTTGTGTTTAGTGTGTGCTAACAAAAAAACAAAATACATTTTTTTTCAAATAAAATGAAATAAAAAATATAGAAAACAAAAAAATGAAAAACAAATTTTTCAGATGTTCACCCTTGGTATTTTCTATGCTGCTAAGTATTTTTAAACCAATAACACTAACAATCACTTTGATGAGAGAACTGAATCAAGTTAAATACTGTAAGCGTGTTTAGGGAGAACATCATACATGGTGCTCACACCACTATTATGTTAGTGCTAATGCATTCTTGTAATCATTTGTCTCCCCTTTGTGAATTCTTATTAAAAACTATTTTTTTTAATCTTTTATCTATTGTGCAAATAAAATCAATAAAATCCGACCACTCCAAAACCTTTAAAATGCAGCTGCAAGAATAATCCCACTGGATCTAAAAAACATGATCACATTACTCCTACACTTATATCACTACACTGGCTCCCAATAAAATTTAGGATCGAACACAAAATACTATCCATAGTACATAAAATAATATACGAAAAACAAACAAACTGGCTAAGTTCATCCATAAAATTGCATGCTCCAAACAGAAACCTCAGATCAGCAAATAAAGGACTAATAAAGATCCCACCTGCTCGGTCTAAACAACTCACCACAACTCAAAAGAGAGCAATTTCACTAGGAAGCCCTAAACTCTGGAACAGCCTCCCAATCGAACTCAGAATACAAGAAAACTTAAAAACTTTCAAAAGAGAGCTAAAAACATGGATGTTTACCAAAGCTTACCAACTCACCCAATGACTTTAAAACACCAAACACCACACCCCTCCTATTAACACTAGGCAAACTGATGGACCCAAGAAAAGATGTGATTATTACTCAGACCTGTAATATGTTTCGATTAACCTACAAACCAAGTTCATAAAAATGATATCTTCTATGTTAGCAACCATATGAACCTTTTGGAAACAATGTAACTTTGTAAACTGTTGTGATGGCGAAACCGAACGACGGTATATAAAACTCGATAAATAAATAAATATGCAGCTGATGTCCTAACTGATTTTTCAGCTTCTAGCTTCTTAATGCTTGCAGCCCTATAGAATTGTCTTTAGTGTTGCAGTTCTTTACTTACACACTTAAAAAAAAATGTACCGTACTTATATAAAAAACCACATTTAAAGATTATTCTTCATACCTGATGTGCAAAAATCCCCAATGCTGGATCCATGTCAATGTCTTTTCTTCATCGCGGTGGAGGGGGCAACCTGCTGCTACCAATGTTGGCGTCAACGTCGTGGGGATTTTTGTACTCCAGATGTGAAGAATACATTTTTAAGTGCGGTTTTTTTTTTTTAAAGAAGTACAATTTTTTAAGTTAAGAATGCATTAGCATTAAATATATAGTGGTGCGAGCACCATTTATGATGTTCTTCCTATCCATGCTTACAGTACTTAATTTGATTCAGTTGAATCATTATCAAAGTGATTGTTAGTGTTGTCAGTTTAGCATTATTTCACTTTGTTTTCTGATTTTTATAAAAGAACTATGTATTTCTTCACATTCCTTTTGACTTTCTCTCCCTTCAGCTTCACAGGATGACTCCTTGTCCTTGAGCTTTGCCGTCTATAAAAACTGACACCATTTGGCACTTTATTGAAGCCTGTCAGATATTTTAATTAATTAGGAGTTTAAACAGAATGTATGCTTTATTTATTTATTTATTTATTTATTTATATAGATTTATTTAAGCGTTTTGTATACAGTCATTCCAAAATGATATCACAACGGTTTACAAAATCAGTGTTCGCATTCTGGGTCAGCATTCCCATAATGGGTCAACATTCATATTCTGGGTCAGTACAACGGCAGATACATATTTGAGGTCATATTTTTACATAATCTAGTTCATCACAATATCAAATACATATTCTGGGTCGACACATTAATATCGAGTACAAGTTAACTTGGATGCTATGATGGATTGTAACCTATAATTTTCGGTACATTATCCTTCATGTTATACTCAGTAAGTTCTCTTTTTATACTTTCTATTGGTCAATACTAATTGCTCAATCTACTATCATAATCTTAGGTTCTGACAGTGACATTATTGGAATATTGGTATTTTATGTTAGTTTGTATGCATTTCGAAAGAGCCATGTTTTCAGTTCTCATTTAAAACGCTTTCTTTCTGTTATCTGATGTAGGGGATCTGGAAGAGAGCTCCACAACTTGGGACTTGCTATGGAAAACATTCTGCCACTTATTTGTGTTAAATGTGTGCTCTGTGTTGTAGGCACATTTAGAAGTCTTTTGTTTTGCAATCTTAGGGCTCTCAGCGGAGTATATGGTTGAAGTGTCACTCCTATTAAGCATGGGTTAATATTTTTGATAATATTAAAAATTAGAGTTAATACTTTATAATGAATTCTGGATTGTATAGGAAGCCAGTAAGGAAAGGATGACGAGGTTAGGGCTGTTCAGCTTGGAGAAGAGACAGCTGAGGGGGGATATGATAGAGGTCTTTAAAATCATGAGAGGTCTTGAACGAGTAGATGTGAATCGGTTATTTACACTTTCAGAAAATTGAAGGACTAGGGAGCACTCCATGAAGTTTACAAGTAGCACATTTTAGACTAATCGGAGAAAATTCTTTTTCACTCAACGTACAATTAAGCTCTGGAATTATTTGCCAGAGGATATGGTTAGTGCAGTTAGTGTAGCTGGGTTTGAAAAAGGTTTGGATAAGTTCTTCGAGGAGAAGTCCATTAACTTCTATTAATCAAGCTGACTTAGGGAATGGTCTCTGCTATTACTGACATCAGTAGCATGGGATCTTCTTAAGGTTTGGGTACTTGCCAGGTTCTTGTGGCCTGGTTTGGCCTTTGTTGGAAACAGGATGCTGGGCTTGATGGATTCTTGATCTGACCCAGCATGGCAACTTCTTATGTTCTTAGTGCTATCAGCGAGGGGGTGATGTGGTCAGATTTCCTTGTCCCTAGAAGAAGTCTGGCTGAGGCATTTTGTAGTAACTGTAGTGGTTTTAATAGTCCGGAGGGTAATCCTAGTAATAGGGAATTGCAGTAATCTATGTTTGAAAATATTAGTTTTTGTAATATGGTGCGGAAGTCCTGTATTGTTAGTAATGGTTTCAGCCGATGTGGTATTCTCAGCTTGGTGTATCCTGTTTTAATTCATTTGCTTATATGCTTTTTCATTGAAAAGTTCTCATCGATCTGTATTCCTAGGTCCCGTACTCGATCTGATGTTGTGATGTTAAAATTTCCTAGGTCTAGGATTGGTGATTTATTTATTGTGAAGTTTCTTCTTAACCACATTATTTCATTTTGTTTTTGTGTTTAGTGTTAGTTTCAGCTGTGATAATTTTTGTTGTATTGCCTTCATGCATGTTGACAGGGTCGAAGCAGTTTTTTCAAATGATTTGTTGAATGGGATGTAGAATTGTATGTCATCTACAGGTAGGAAGAAGCTGATTCCTATTTCCGCTAGTAATGTACATAGAGGTAGCATATAAATATTGAATAGTGTAGCCGAGAGTGCTGACCTCTGGGGGATACCTGTATCGATTGGGAAGGTGTCAGATATGTGATTGTCCAGTTTTACTTGGAATGATCTATCTGCTAGGAATGAAGAGAATCATTTGATAACATTTCCTTCAATTCCAATTTTTCTCCACTGATGGCATAGCTGGGTATGGTCTATGGTGTCAAAAGCTGCTGTTAGATCAAGTAGTACCAGGATATAGGATTCATCATTGTCAAACCCCTGTAGAATTGGGTCAGTTAAGGACATGGGTAGAGTTTCTGTTGAGCAATCTTTTCTGAATCTGAATTGGTTTGGGTATAGAATATTATTGTCTTCTAGGTAGCTTTCTAATTGTGATAGCACTGCTTTTTCTAGGACTTTAGTGATGAAAGGCAGGTTAGATATTGGTTGATAATTGTCCCAATCGTCAATTCTGCCAGTTTTATTTTTAAGGATTGGTTTTATCACAGCTTGTTTTGCCCTATCAAGGACCAATCCTTCTGCTCATGAGTGGTTGATCATGGTTGTGATTGTTGGAGTGATTATGCTGTGTACTGTTTTCAGGGAACTTGCGGTGATTGGGTCCAGTGGGTGGATAGCTGGCTTACTTTTTGTAATGATTTGGTTAATTTCAAGTTTGGCTTTTTTTTTTTTAATTGAAAATGTTTATTGGGTGATACAGCATGAACACAAAATGCTTCGAACATAAACATAAATACGCCCATTATCATTTCAAATATATATAAACCATTTCCCCCCCCCCCAAGAGGATAGCAAGTGCAATAGTTAGAAAAAAGAGAACTAAAACTACTGCATAATACACATCACAGCAAGTGAATAAGAGAAATGCCTGGAGTGCTGGAGGATAGAAAAGAAAGTAAGCATACTAAAATTACAAATGCAAAAGAAACAAAAGAGTAGTAAATAAAGGAATAACACCTACCCCAGAGTCAAAAATTCTAAACAATCTTAATAAACCTCTAATCCAGAGTCTATAGGCAAATTATAAAAGGTTACCATGTAGCCTCAAAGGAAGGCAATCAGTTATATTTTAAGGCTATAAGACGAGCTAATCGATAATATCCAAATAGGCAGGGGATCAATAGGGAAATAGAAGGAACCCCCATTTGTTTCAAAAAAGTAGCTAACTCACAGCAGGCTGCTATGAACACTTGTAAAAAATGTTGAGACTGCTTATTCAAATTCGGTATGGGAATGTTAAGCAAAGCATGACAAGACTGAACAGTAATCATCACTCCCATAATCCGCATTAGCCATTAAAAATATTCTTCCAAAAAGAAGCTGCTTTTTCTCACTGCCACCAAACATGAAAAAATGTGCCGATACCACCACAATTTCTCCAGCAAGTATTTGGTACCTGAGGATATATATGATGTAAATGTACTGGCGCCAATTGCCAACTATATAGTAATTTATAACAATTCTCTTGTAATGTGGCAGAGAGCACTTGCTAACATGTAAGAAAACCAAATCCCAATTCTCAACACTCAATGGGCTTCCCAAATCTGAATCCCATGCTTGCAAATGTTTTGCGGGCTCAGATAAACACCCATTAAGAAGGTTGTATACCTTAGTGATCACACCACGCATAATATCTGTTTGTTGGCAATAGGTTTCAAATAGAGATCTGATCCAGCATAGAGTATCTGCTCGTAGTAAAGAATCTATAAAATGTTTAAGTTATGCAAAAGCCAAAAAGTCCACATTTTCCAAGCCGTATCGCTCTTTCAAGGCTGCGATAAGCAAAAGCTTCCCCTGATCGAATAAGTGCTCTATGCGAGAGATACTCAAAGCCAGCCATTTGGCAAAACCTGGAGAAATCAAACCTATGGAAAAAGTAGTTTCAAAGAAATAGGAGATAAGAAAATAATTGCTATTACCAACCAAAAGCAGCTGCTACTCAGACCAAATTCTCATGGTCACTTGTAGTGATAATGGAAAGCTTAAAGATGGCCTCCAAGGTAAGGCGGATAAAGGAATCTCCCCAACTAAAGCTTGTTTGAGTAAGACCCATTGTTTTACAGTTCTCTGACTGTGCATATCAACTAAGGCACTCAGCTGAGAGGCACCAAAATACCAAATTAAATTGGGTATCCCAAGACCTCCCCATAACTTGGGCAGAAAAGAATTAGCCGAGCTATCCTTGGGGGATGTTTCTGCCAGATAAAATCAAAGATCTTTTTTGCCACGAGCAGAGCAAAGTGGTAGAGATAAAAATAGGAAGAACAGAAAATAGGTAAAGAAATCGAGGAAGTATATTTGTTTTAACGATGGCTATTCAACCCAGCTAGGAAAAATTATCTTGCGAACATCTTCCTAAGTCCCGGTTTATGGCCTGCAAAAGGGGACTATAATTGAAGGCATAAAGGTCAGAAATATTAAGACCCAGGTGCACTCCCAAATATTTAAGAGCACTTTTGGCCCATCTAAAGGGGAACTGCTGTTTGAGCAAACTAACCTCAGGTTCAGCCAAATTGATATTTAAAATTTCAGGCTTATCAAGGTTGATCTTTAGGCCCGAAACTAATTAAAAAAATTAGCAGGATCAGACAGGGTGAGCATAAAATTATCCGCAAAGAGGGAGGATTTAAAGTGAAGATCACCCAACCTGATTCCCATTATTTGTTGAGAGGAACGGACCTAGAGGTGAATGTTTCCAAGAAAAGAGCATACAGCAGAGGGGACAGTGGCCCTGCCGTGTGCCCCTTCCAATTCTGAAATAGTCACCATAGCCCCCCATTTATCTTACCCTCTAGCCTTTGGTGAGTCATACAGCTTCCTTAGCCATTGAAGGAAAAAGGGTCCAAAATGCATCTTAGCTAAAGTTTTAAATAAAAAGGACCAATGGACCAAATCAAAAGCTTTTTCTGCATCAATGGAAAATGGGATATGTTCTTTTTGGGCCCACTCAATAAGGTCAACTATTTAGTGGACATTATTGGCCGCCATGTGGCCTAGAACAAAGTTCATTTGATCAAAGAAGGCAGTATCTTATGTTCTTATCTTATTTAGTCTCTCAGCCAGTACTCTCGCCAAGATCTTCAAATTTAAATTGATCAAAGAGATTGGCTGAAAAGATCTGCATAATGTGGGGTCCATACTCTATTTAGCTATAACCTAAATTCCAGTTACATTCGAAGATATAGCAAGAGAGCCCCCTTTCCTAATGTAATTGAACATGTCAGTCAAGGGGGACACTAAATTATGAGAGTACCACTTCTAAAATCCACTCAAAAAGCCATCCAAGCCTGGGGATTTTCCCGCTATTAACTGATTACTTGCAAGATTTCAGGAGTACTAATGGGACTATCCAAGTAATTTTATTGCTCTTCAGCTAGCATGGGCAGAGACACAGAACTTAGGTAGCTGTCAATATCAAAATCTGCAATACCCTCATCTTTACCATACAAGGTTGCATAAAACTGAGTGAAACAATCCCATATACTAGGGGAAGTAGACACTAAAACCTCCTGGTGATTTTTAATTTTGACAATAGATCCCTGGAAATACAAGGCCTTCTGTCATCTAGCCAAATAACACCCAGCTTTATTCCCCCTTCATAGTTGGACTGTTTGAGGATCTCCATGTTATGAACTAGGGAGTCAACATCAAATGCCTGAAACTCAGATCAAACAATAGACAGGCATCCGTACACTGTGGGAGTTTGGCTAGTCATATGTAAACAGGAGAGATGGGATATATGATTCAAAAGAATAGACTTTTGCTTGCCCTGATTTTTTTTAACGAAAAGATGCAAAGGAAATAAGAAAACCCCATGCCTTAAAGCATTCACAAACTGTGACCTTAGACATTTCTGCTAGGGAGTTTAACTTAAAGTACTCTTGTAAATGCTTGCCTAAAGAAAGAGAAAAGGATCCATCCTTCAATAAACTCTCATTTAGCCGCTAAAAATGGAGACCTCTATCCATATCTTAAAACTGCACATCCACCCATATAGGTGCATGGTCTGACCATGTAATGTCCCGTATTCCTACTCCCAGTACTCGGTTCTGCAAGGACTTATCTATAAAAAAATAATCAATCTGGGAGTAAGTCCCATGTGGGGCAGAGTAAAAGGTATAAGTACGAGATTTGGGATAGCGATGTCTCCAAATGTCAACAAGACTCCATTGGGACAGAAAGGAAGAGAGAAATGCCCTTGTTCCCTGTAACAAGGTGTTAGAATACCAGTAGTTTATGTGGACCCAATAGGTAGAATAACAGCCTTACCTGGATCAGCAAAGAAGACAGCAATCCTGCATCCAGTAATGGATAGTCCTGATCCACCAGAGTGGACAACAAGCAAGGTAGATCCAGAGGCAGTCCGAGTTCAAGGGCAGGCAGCAGACAAGGCAAATCCAGAGACAGTCCAAATCAAGAGGGAAGCAGCAGGCAAGGCAAATCCAAAAACAATCCAAATCATGGGGCACACAGCAGGCAAGGCAAATCCAGAGACAGACCAGGTCTAAATGAGAAAGAAACAATCACCGAAGGAAGCACCAGCACAAGCGAGCCTGTAGCCGAGGTAAGGGCTTATGCGGAGCTATCTGCTTAAGTATTGTTTTTTTCCCACGCTAGGTGCAGAGAGTGCCGGGAGGAACGCTGATGTAAGGGGCGGGACACAGCTGCATCAGCACGTGCGGTGCGCCATAGCAAGTGGCCCTGCCCAACGTGGCCCCGAACATGTCGGACGGTCGAGGACAAGACGGAGGTACGGGTTTGTCTTCTAACCCAAAGTAGGTGAAGGGGAAGAGTTATCTAAAGCTGGGTTTCTAGTAAAATTAAAATCTCCACCCAATATTATAGTGCCTTCTGCATGTGCTAAAAGGAGGTTATCCAAAGCCTTTAGAAAAGAGAATTGGTCTGAATTGGGAAAGTTTACAGTAAGAATGGTTGAAAATGTCCCTCCCCACTTTTATCTTGATCAAAAGAAAACGGGCACCAGAATCTGCTAGCTGAAAAAGCAGCTCAAATACCAGAAAGCGAAAGAGCAAAATACCCACCCCCGCAAATCTAGATCCCTTAGAGCAGGGGTCGGGAACCCATGGCTCGCGAGCCAGATATGGCTCTTTTGAGGGCTGCATCTGGCTCGCGGACAAGTGTCGCCACACTTCGCGGTTCCCCGCTGACCCAGCTGCTCCCCGGTCCTCCGCCGCCCGGGCTTAAAATGCTGTCAGCCCGGGCGGAATGCGGCAGGACAGCTGGAGTCAGCGGTACCGGCGTGCTCTCTTCTCCTCCCCCCCCCCCCCCCCCGCGGCCCGGAAGAGGAAGTGGAGAGCATCGGGTGCCTACGCGGGAAGAAGAGACCACACTAGCGTGGTCTCTTCTTCCGCGCAGGCACCCGATGCTCTCCACTTCCTCTTCCGGGCCGCGGGGGGGGGGGGGGGGAGAGGAGAGAGAGTCAGCGGCACGACTGGAGTCAGCCGGGTGCCAGCGCTGGAGTCATCGGGTGCCTCCGCGGGAGTCATCGGGTGTCAGCCGGGTGCCAGCGCTGGAGTCATCGGGTGCCTGCGCGGGAGTCTTCCCGCGCAGGCACCCGATGCTCACCACTTCCTCTTCCGGGCCGCGGGAAGAGGAAGTGGTGAGCATCGGGTGCCTGCGCGGGAAGAAGAGGCCACGCTAATGTCCGACGGGAAGAAGACTGCAGCGCGGCTCGGAGGAAAATGAAGAGTTTCAACCGCGACCGATGGGACTCCGCCTCCTCCAGGGCTGAAAATGAAGGAGGTTAGCGTTGGGAGGAGGCTGCTGCTGCCGCGAGTTCCCGGGGTGGGGGAGAGAGAGAGTGAATGAACGAGCAAGCATGTGTGTTTGAGATCCTGTGTGTGTGAGTGAGAGATTGCATGTATGTGAATGATTGAGAGCCTGTGTATGTGAAAGATCGTATGTCTGTGATTGAGAGCCTGCCTGTGAGAGAGAGAGAGAGCATGAATGTAAGTTTACCATTGGGAACCTGTATGTGTAAGTTTGTGATTGAAAACCTGTTTGTGTGAAAGAGTATGTGTGTATGATTGAGATCCTTTGTGTGTGAGAGAAATCATGTGTATGTATGATTAAGAGCCTGTGTGTATAAGTAAGAGAGAGATCATGTGTGTCTGTGTCTGATTGAGAGCTGGTTTAGGTGATGGAGTATGTGATTGAGAGCCTGTGTTTCAATGAGAGAGAGAGACCATGTGTGTCTGTGTGTGATTGAGAGCTGATTTAGGTGAGGGAGCATGTGAGTATGTGATTGAGAGCCTGTGTTTCAATGAGAGAGAGAGACCATGTGTGTCTGTGTGTGATTGAGAGCTGGTTTAGGTGATGGAGCATGTGAGTATGTGATTGAGAGCCTGTGTGTAAATGAGAGAAAGAGAGGACATGTTTGTAAGCATGTGAATGAGAGTCTGTGTGTGAGAGAAAAAGACAGCATGTATTTATGTGATTGAAAGCCTGTGTGTGTGTGTAAGCGTGAAAAGATAGACAGCATGTGTGTAAATGTGTAATTAAGAGCCTATATAAGTGAGAGAGAAAAAACATGTGTATATGTGAGTACTGAGAGCATGTGTGTATAGGTGTGTCATTGAGAGCCAGTGTGAGAGAGAGCGCTGGTATGTGACTGAGAGAGGAGAAAGTTCCAAGCAAACCACCCCACCTCCTGCTAATTCAGAACAATCTCAGGACACCTGGATATCAAACGTTCCCAGGTATGCAGAGCAAAAAAATTTTTGTATCCTTATTATTTTTCATTACTGGATCTTTGTGTCTGCTATTTTGAAATATTTTGTTGGTATCTGGAAATGTTTTATATGAGTTTTTAATTATTGGATATTCCACTCATCAGCTGTTTCGAAATATGTTCTTTTTGTTAGTACAGTTTTACTGCTGATGATTTTATATTTCTTGATTTGTTTTATAAGGATGGGTGATGTTTCTTTTTTCCTTTGTTACACTGCATACAGAGACTCTGGCTTGTTGCAGTTTCCAATTCAGTTTTTTCTGCATGCTTCTTGTTATGCGTTTTGGTCTCTTTATTCTATGTTAGGTGAGGGACAGCACGTGATTCAGGTGAGGTTTTCTGCTGGCGTGTTGTTTCTGTGTAGGACTCTATAGCAGCCTGACTTGGTCCGTTTTCCTAATAGGAGATGTATTGGTGTCTTAAGGCCTGGTGTAATATTTTCAGAGACTTATTGTACATTAAAAGTGTGATCTTACATAAAATGCACATATTTACTTGTATTTAGTTTTAAACATATTGTATGGCTCTCATGGAATTACATTTTAAAATATGTGGCGTTTATGGCTCTCTCGGCCAAAAAGGTTCCTGACCCCTGCCTTAGAGCTAGCTGCTAGAAACGTGTGGGAAGGAAGGTACGGACAGCAAGTACTCATGGTGCTTGCGTAAATGGGTCTCTTGTAGCAATGCAACAACCGCTTGTTGTGTCCGTCGCTGTCTGACATCTCTGCTCGGCCCACCTTACCTCGTTGGCTACTCCCTTGGGGGTTGATGGAAGGCAGCTGCTTTAGCGTCTCCAGGCCGTCGTCCTCCGGCGTTCCCGGACCGGCTCGACGCTGCAAGCCGCCATGTTGACCAGATGCCTAAGGGTGCGCGCTCGCGCGGCCTGACTGATGTACCAGTGTTGGCGCGAACCTCAGGGGCGTCCCCCTGAGATGACGTCACCAGCTCCAGATATTTAAGGTCTCAGTTTTTGCTAACAAGACGAGTTAGCAAGGGTTCGCTTTTTCCTGGTCGCTGCGGATGGGATTCGCTCTCCGTGACCCTAGCTACTCTGCCTCCTCGGACTTCACTAGAGGTACCCACTCCTTGGGGGCCTCACTCTCTTTTTTCTTTTTAGGTCGCAGTCCGGAACCGGTACTCACTCTTCGAGGGCCCACGTCCCGGACTTGCTCCTGAATACCACCTCTGCTAAGAAGTCATCGCTGCTTACAACATTGTGAGTTTCCATCTATCTCTCAGAGCTTTCCCTGGGTCCAGGTACTCGCTCCTCGAGGGCCTAATGCATACCATCTCCTGGGCTGCCTTAAGAGACTATTGGGTGAGTGTTACCATCAAGGACTTGTTCCTGAACGCCGCTTGCTTTGCCTACTCACTTTCTTAGTTTTTCTACAGCCCAGCCACCTTGGGATCGCTGTTCCAGAACCTGAGGGCCTACAGCCCAGCCGGGCGCTTCCAGCTCACTACTGCCACCTTTGGTGGTTTACTATATTGTCTAATAAAAGAACTGGTGTATGTCTGTCTCCTACACTAAGCCTGACCAGTGGTCCCTCTCGGGATTTCCCCTGAGGGCATGGTCACCTGCCACTGGTCCAAGGATCCACCCACAACTATTCTAAATAACTACAGATTGCTAAATACCAGCTTTAACAACAGAGCTTTCTGACACCGCTTTCTGGCAATCAAGCTTTTGAGCCAATAAGTGTTGCTTTCGGGGGGGTGTTAATTCCCTTAACATTCAAAGAAATAATTCTAACCACCATGGTGTGAAAATAGAAATGAAGGAGAACAAAAAAGTAAGCTCCATGGCTATGCCTGGACTGAAAGCGTAGTACAAAGAAAAAAGATCAATAAACTGATGCAGCAGAAACATAGAAACATAGAAACATAGAAATGACGGCAGAAGAAGACCAAACGGCCCATCCAGTCTGCCCAGCAAGCTTCACATTTTTTTCTCATACTTATCTGTTTCTCTTAGCTCTTTGGTTCTATTTCCCTTCCACCCCCACCATTAATGTAGAGAGCAGTGATGGAGCTGCAACCAAGTGAAATATCAAGCTTGATTAGTTATGGGTAGTAGGGGAAGTAACCGCCGCAATAAGCAAGCTACACCCATGCTTATTTGTTTTACCCAGACTGTGTTATTCAGCCCTTATTGGTTGTTTTTCTTCTCCCCTGCTGTTGAAGCAGGGAGCTATGCTGGATATGCTTGTAGTATCAGTTTTTCTTCTCCCCTGCCGTTGAAGCAGGATATGCATTGAAAGTGAAGTATCAGGCTTATTTGGTTTGGGGTAGTAACCGCCGTAACAAGCCAGCTACTCCCCGCTTTGTGAGTGCGAATCCTTTTTTCTTCTCCCCTGCTGTTGAAGCAGAGAGCTATGCTGGATATGCGTGAAGTATCAGTTTTTCTTCTCCCCTGCCGTTGAAGCAGAGAGCTATGCTGGATATGCGTGAAGTATCAGTTTTTCTTCTCCCCTGCCGTTGAAGCAGAGAGCTATGCTGGATATGCGTGAAGTATCAGTTTTTCTTCTCCCCTGCTGTTGAAGCAGGGAGCTATGCTGGATATGCGTGAAGTATCAGGTTTTCTTCTCCCCTGCCGTTGAAGCAGAGAGCTATGCTGGATATGCATTGAAAGTGAAGTATCAGGCTTATTTGGTTTGGGGTAGTAACCGCCGTAACAAGCCAGCTACTCCCCACTTTGTGAGTGCAAATCCTTTTTTCCACATTTCCTCTTGCTGTTGTAGCTTAGAGCGATGTTGGAGTCACAGTAACCATGTGTATGTTTATTGAATAAGGGTATTGTCTCCAGGCAGTAGCCGTCATTCTGGCTAGCCACCCACTCTTTATTGACGGCCTCTTGATTTTATGGATCCACAGTGTTTATCCCACGCCCCTTTGAAGTCCTTCACAGTTCTGGTCTTCACCACTTCCTCTGGAAGGGCATTCCAGGCATCCACCACCCTCTCCGTGAAGAAATACGCATCCACCACCCTCTCCGTGAAGAAATACAATAAAACATTATGCACTTCTCCGTGATCCCTAACATCCTAAATATGAACCCTCTCCGTGAAGAAATACGCATCCACCACCCTCTCCGTGAAGAAATACAATAAAACATTATGCACTTCTCCGTGATCCCTAACATCCTAAATATGAACCGCCCTCTCCAAATGGCAGATTCCACTCTTCCCAGGGGACCCAGTCATCTACCAAAGAAGAACTCCCAAAGAAGAAGCCCTTCTCCATAAGTGTGAGCAATGATAACCAAGAATGACCATCACACCCACCCCCTTCTAGACCCAGAACCCTCCAGAAAAACAGCCAAGGACACTCATGCTGAATATCAAACATTGCAAAAATGACAATGATTACATTCGGAAAAGCAATTAAACCAATCAGAACTGTAACCATAGCCATAAAGAGCAGTCCTGAGAAACATAAGGAACTGGAAAAGGTAATTCCTCAAGTTCCTTCAGCCTTGGTCAGACAGTGCCGATTTGGAGTCTTCCGAGTGACGCTGAAGCCTCCTTCCTCCCTTGCCGGCTCTGTGCCAACGTGGGTAGTTATCCGGTTTTGAAACTTCCGACGCCATCTTGGGAAGTTAATAGGCGAACTCACCTGTTTAAACGCCTCCGCGGCTTCGGCAACTGACTTTATCCGGTGAGTGACTCCTTTGAATACAAACTGTAAGTCAAATGGAAAAGTCCAACAATAGCAGACCCCATCTAATCGCAGGGTTGACATCACTTCTCGGAGCTCATACTATTTACGCAGAGTTGAAGGTGCTAAGTCATTAAAAATGGATAAGGAATGACCCTCCCAGCGCCATTCAGCCTTTTTTCTCACACATTCATAAATGAGTGATTTCTGCACAAAGTTGTGAAATGATGTCTCAGGGGGTGCGTATCCTGTCAGGGGCCCATAGCTGTATGAGCCCGCTCTATTTTGATAGTTTTGAGAGGCAGGTCTTGGGTTGGGAGAATCCGGGCCACCATGAGTAAGTATATAAGTGCAAATTTTCATTGCGATATCTCCTGCATCGGCATATTTAGCTGTTTTATGGACCTCACAAATTCGGAGGTTGCAGCACCTTGATTGGTTTTCTAAATCCTCGATTTTATCAGCCAGAAGTGAGTATTCAAGCTGCGTTTGCTTTTGTTGTGCAGTAAGTACATTTATGGCATCGCCATGGCCATCAACCTGGATATCTATCTCATCTACCCTGACCCCGAGCGCTGCTAGGTCCTCTCATACCTCAGAAATAGAAGCAAACAACTCAACTTTATATTGTTTCATGTCAGAGCACAAGTCAAGTGACCAGCCTCGAAGTCTATTATACCAAGATTAACACAGGAAAGCAATGAGGACCTTCCTCCATCTGTGTCGCAGGATTCCTCCATGGCCTTCTCAGCCCGATCTTTGTCCTCAGTGACATCTTCAGCTGCCACTTTACTATAGAAAAACTGTTTCAGGTCAGCTGTTTTCCTTTTGGCTACCATCAAAAAAGCACTTGGGCAAAAAAGATGCTAAAAAATCGTATAATTAGCTAGTTATAGCGATGGTTACAGAATATAGAGGTGAGAAGCTCAACACTCAGGTGACCTTCTTGGCAGATGGTGGAATAACGTCCCCAATTTCAAGTTTCGATACGCTGTCGAATGTGTTCCATTTTGCTTGCCCAAGTTTTTCTTCAGGTTCTTTGGTTGGAATGCAGATGATGAATTGTGTTTATAACCTATTGATTTTTTTTTTTAAAGCAGTGGCATATTCATTGCAGGAGTTCTTTGAAAATTTGTAGTTATGAGATGGAGGAAGATGGGTCTTTGATTAAGTTTTTAACTGTTTCAAAGAGTAATTTGGATTTAAATATTACACTATGAATCTGTTTAGCTTTATTGATTTGTTCATGGTATTTTGTTAATAGGGATTTGTATTTTTCTAGGGATTCCATAGATTGGCATTTCTGCCATTGCTTTTCAGATTTTTTCAGGGTTTGTTTAGTATGTCTTAGCTCTTCATTATACCAAGGTTTCTTTTGTTTGAAGGTATTGTGTTCATTTTGGAACATTTTTTCCTGGACTGGGCCTAGGTTATTAGCTATTTCATTGATGATTTTATCCCAGGAGTCAAAAGCTGAGGATGCATTATCGTGTTTAAAATCAGTTATCTTAAATTTAATAGTCTCTTCGAGTATTTCCGGTTTGATCTTTTTTCTGTATGTGAATGATTGATTAATATATGGTATTGTTTGCTGTATGTTGAGGAGGGATATTTCTGCTTTTATTAGTTAATGATCAGACCAGGGTAGTGTGTTGTGTGATGAATTGATTCTGCAGTTATTGTGATTGGCAAATATTAGGTCAAGGATGGGTCCTGCTTTATGAGTGGGGTTGGTTACAAATTGTTTTATTTGTATTTTGTAGGAGAATCAGTAATATTTTTCCATTGAAATATATTTGTGACTATCACTTGTCCACCACCCCATTCGCTGCTCCATGCAAGCTTTAGAGTCATAATTCAATGCTGAAAACTGCAGTGCCAATTCCTCACACTAAAAAAGGGGAATGGCCTGTTGCGTCCTTTGTAATACCATGATTTTTCTGAATGCACAGAACTGAATGCAGTAAACCAACGTTGCTTAATTCTGCTTTGTTACTCTTTGACCCATAGGATGGTTCCGCTTCATATGATACTGCTTTTGTTTATTGGGGCAATTTTCAATAAAATGCAGATTGTTGCAAAGTTTGCCCGGACTTTTCCCAATGGACTTTGCACCAGTTTTAAAATGGAAACTAAGCTTATATTTTCCCTTTGAAAATTGCCTAGGGACAAAATACCTGCAGAGATTTGCACTCAATATTTCTGCAAGTACTTTTTCCCTGAAAAACAAGGCAAACAGTTTTAAAAATGCAAAACTACACATGTTATCTGTTGCGCGTCCTGGCCGCATCGGCACCGCAGCCGACCCTGCTCATCTCGGGCTTCCATCCACCAGCTCCGGTTCCCCCTCTTTGGTGTCCGCGGCTAGCTCCCATCGCCCACGGCGCTCCCAGGCATGCCCAGGTCTGTCGGGGCCTTCTAGCTCTTAGCGCTCCACACGCCGGGGCTCGGCGTCCTCCATGGTGTTGGCCCCTCCCCTAGGCGCATGTGCGCAGGCTGCACTTCCCTTTAAAGGGCCCAGTGCGGGAACTGTGTTCATGGCGCCCGGAGATGACATCACATAGCCCTGGTATATAAGGTGAGGCTCTTCCCCCAGAGCCTCACCTTGGCAATCGGGTCGACACCGTTGGTGTGATAGTTTGCCTCCGTGTTTCAAGTGTCTCCTGTTCCAGTGTCTCCAGTCCCAGCGTCCCCAGTCCCAGCGTGTCTGTGTTCCTGTATCATTCGCAGGTAGTACCTATTCGGACTGACCTTTGGTACTGACCTCTGCCTGCCTGACCATTCTCTGCCTGCCGCCTGGAACTGACCACTGCCTGCCTGACCATTTTCTTGCCTGCCGCCTGGAACTGACCACTGCCTGCCTGACCATTCTCTTGCCTGCCACCTGGAACTGACCACTGCCTGCCTGACTACTCTATTGCCTGCCGCCTGGAACCAACCCTCACTTGCCTCGACTTCGCACGGACTGATTCTGGTATTGACCCCTGCTTTGGCGGACCTCTCTTGCTCTGACCCTTGCCCTTCACTCGGACAGTCTCTTCCAGCCTCCTGTGACCATTGGGCCAACCTGCTTGGAAACGCGGCTTCCACTTGGCTAGACCTACTGGCGCAGCCTGTCTCGCCCGGAGGTCCTCCCTGAATTGTTGCCTCCCTGAGGTCCCTGGAGCTTCCGGTTCAGGTCTAGCTCATCCACTCTGCATCAGCTGCGCACCCTTGCTCATGGTAGGCACACCTCTCTGCTACCTCTCCGGGAGACCACCAGAGGCCCACCTAAGTCCAGGCAGTCCGGGTACCCAAGGGCTCAACCTGTGGAAACCCTGGACTGTTATTGGTGAAGCTCCAGCTATCCTCTGTCTCCTCGTGTGCTCCGCCTCCTGGCGACAGGCGCTCTCTGGGTCCGACCAAAGGGCTGTACCAATCCTGCTCCAGGCCAAGGGTCCACCTCCAGTGCAACATTATCTCTGTCCTTACACTTCTGATCCCATCTACTTTTCCTGGGGGGGGGGGGGGGGGTATGTGTGTCATTGATCCTCACACATAGTTTTACCTGCAAATAGGATGAGCAATTTTTAGCTAGCTCCTTACAAGGGGAAAAGACTTTTGAAAATTGCCGTCAAAATGGCTGACGCAGACCAAAGTTTGGAGAGTTTTGTGTCAGTAGTCACAGCAAGTTCATTGATCAGGTTAAATGAAATTTCTGAAACCATCATAATGGAGTTAACTGCTTAATTTTAAGGACTTCCAATTGCATTTAATTTGTTATACATGATGCTAATCCTTCCTTACTGCTTCCCTCTCTCTTCAGTTCTCCTGCCTGCCCTTCTAAAGTTCTCTCAGATAAAGCCAATAGCAGTCCCATTCAAGCATTTATTTTCCCATTTTACAGGCTATACCAACATTTCTTCCAACTACCACTGAAAAAGTCAGTTTACAGAGCAAGTTGCATGCAGCTGGGGGCATTTCCATAGAGTTTGAATTCAATACAAGAAACAATCAGAATGCAGGACTTTGGAACTAATGGATTGATTGTGCTTAAATCCTGAGATAGCCTTACCAGACATTTTTCCCTCTGTCATTGTTAAAGCTGATATTTCTTTCTCAGATCTAAACTAGATAACAGGGAGTGCAAATGAGCCATTTTCCACTCCTGTAATCCTCTGATTTTCTGCCCTGGGGATTATTTGAACTGTATTGGGAAATTTAGATAATGCACACTAGAGAGGGCGCACTGTTTTTTATTCTAAGACATAGGCTCCCATAATGAACACTTAGACAGGAACAATGACTTTTACATAATATATTGCAACATGTATATGAGATACTGGGCAAAGTACATGTACTATCTGGCAGTGACACAAAATTGATGAGCTGGGGGTTTTTATTTTCTACTCTTAGTTTGGCTACCTGTTGTGGCAAGCCTGCCCAGCAAGAACATGCCTTATATTTTATATGAGCGAGATAGAGAGAGCTTGGGCTTCAACATACCTCACAAGAATGATTTTATCTTGTCTTCCTACTTATATCCAGACTGGAGGATGGAATCAGCTGAGGACAGATGTTCTGTTCCCCATTGTTCCCCTTGGAGATTAGATGCATTGTGACTGTAAACATCTGCATTCTACTCTCTCAGGGGAATCTGGTATTGAGCTTTATGTTCTTTGCTACTGTAACAAAGAAATGCTGAATGTATGCTAAAAGCTTCAGCATTCCTATGCTCCAGAGACACCAGCTGCAACATAGAGATCCTTTTAAAACTTTTTGAGCCCTTAATGAATTCTAACTTCCAGGCTTAACTGATCAAATCCAAAATGAGACTCCGAGCAAATATTAAAAACAATGTAGGTTTTCGTCTTAAAATGTATTACTGAATTGCGTTATGAAAACCGATGCCATTTTTCTTAATTTCTTATGATGCATTGTTTTTTTCTTGCACATTTGGACATTATTCTTACAGAGAACTATTTTCAAAGGCACTTACCCAGATGAAAAGGTCCAGAAAAAAGAGGGAGGCCTGAAAGGTGTATGTGTGTTTGAGAGATAGACTGCTTGTGTAGGTGAGAGAGAGCGAGCCTGCATGTATGTACAATAGAGCCTGCATGTGTGTGTCAGAGCCTGCATGTGTGAGAACAACAGAACTTGCATGTGTGTGTGAGAATCTGGTTGTGTATGAGAGCGAGAAACTGTGTATATAGGAGAACGAAAGAGTCTGCGTATGTGTGACAGACTACATATTTATGAGAGAGTGAGAGAGCCTGCATGTGTCTGTGAGAGTGAGGGAACCTATGTATGTGACAGCATATATGTGAGAGAGAGCCTGTATGTGTGACAGCATATGTGTGTGTGTATGTGTGAGGGGGAGAGAGGTTAAAGATTGTGAGACCCCATCCCCCAATCCACAACAATCTGTGGGTGACTGGGAATCAAAGATCCCAGGTATGGAAAGCTGGAAATTTTTAATCCTATTATTTTTAATTTGGGGATCTTATTTCATGTGCCTGCTGTTTGAAATAATAGGTGTTTGGGAAATATTAGAAAAAATGTATGTCATTTTAATTATTGGCTGTTCATTGACTGTTGCCTGCTTGACATATTTATTCTTTTTATTAGCATGGTTTTAATATTATGAATGATGTTTTATAGCTCTTGACTTTATTGCTTAATGTTTAGGAATGATGATGTTTCTTTTTTTCCATTTTCAGGTTTGCTGTGCTTTCCAGAGCATATATGTGAGCAAGAGTGACTGAGCCACTTAGCATGTGTGTGAGTGAGAGAGAACAAGCGTGCCAATGAGCATATGTGTGAGCAAGAGGACTATTTAAACCAGTGAGCACAGGTATGAGGAAGAGCGAGTCAGTGAACATGTGTGTGAGCCAGAGTTTGTGAGCCAATCAGCATGCATGTGAGCAAATATAAAGGAGTTTGTGTAAGAATGAACATGTATGTTAGAGTGTGTGTATAAAGTATATGAGAAAGAGGAGAAAGTTTGTGCACACCTCCTATCCCTGACTAATCTATGACAATCTCAGGGTGACCGGAATCTAAAGGTCCCAGGTGTGGAGAGCAGGGAATCATTTTTTAGCCTTAGTTTTAATTATTCGGTGTTATTTGATGTGTCAGCTGTTTTGAAATATTTTATTGATGTTTGGAAAATTAAAAAAACCCAATATTATCTGTTTTTAATCATTAGATGTTCTGTTCATCAGCTATTTTAAAATATTTATTGTTTTTATGAGTATTATTTTACTATTATGATTCCGTATAGGGATCTATAACAGCTTGGCTTATTCTGTTTTCCTAATACCAGGTGTATTGGTGTTTTAGGGCCTGGTGTAATATTTGCAGTGTTGCCTTTTCATAGGTGGGGTTGTTACTGTTTGAGTGCTAGCAGTTAGTGCTGCTTTTGTATGGGAGATTTACTATATTGTAATTCAGTTTACTTGAAGCTTTCTGAAGGCTGACATGCTTTACAATAGTCCTAATACCATATGACTGCTGGTCTCTTTTTTGCAAAGTTTTCTGATTGGTATCATAGCAGTGTATGTCCATAATATACCGTATTTGCGGCGCATAGGACACAGTGGCGTATAAAACGCACCCCCCTTTTTATACATATTTTTAAGGAAAAAAAAATAATGGGGGAGCGATTCTGCAGGTCCTATGTGCTGGTAACGCTCCCCGATTGGCCGGTGCTGGGCAAAGGGGGCTTGCCAAAGCACGATCATAGAGACCCCTTTTGCCCAGCACCAGCCAATTGGGCGGCGTACCCTCGCTCCCCGATGCCACCATGACACTCCTCCCCCCCACCAGACGCGGTTAGTAATTTTGAGCCGGTAATCAAAATTCTAAATTACTAACAGTGCCCAGTGTGGGGGGGAGTGTTGCAGTGGCGTCAGGGAGCGAGGGCGTGCCACCCGATTGGCTGGTGCTGAGTTAAAGGGGCTTCCCCAATCAAAATCAACAGCGTCAGTGTGTATGTGCCAATAAAGTTTCTGCAATCTAAAAATCTGGATGTGTATGTGTGTGTGTGTGTGTGTGTGTGTGTATCTGTCACTGGCTGGAAGAGTCATTACTTGCAATTGGTTCAAGAGCCAAATTGGGAATCCAGGATATTTCTTTATAAGAGATATAAGCAGATGTGTAGGGGGCCCAACTAATTTGCATGGATAAAATGGGGGCTGCAGCTCTCCTCATCCTTGGTATAGAATGTGCTCAACTTCTATACCAAGGATTATTTAGGAAAGATGAAGTTTATTTTGGAGATATTTTGGCTCAATTCTAACAGGTTCCAGGGTTAACTCCGTGTGCTTTTGGGAATCGTTGACACATTTGCTGCAGGGAAAGTGCATGAGTGCGTCAGTTACCCCATGTGCAGGTTTTGAAAAATATCCCCCGGGCCGATATTTTCCTGCAATCCACCTCTGCACACCACTTCAGAAAGGTTACCTACCCTGCTCTATGCCATCCTTAACATATAGCACCACCCCTCCACCAAGTTATCCTAGCCTATCATTTTGATATAATTTGTAGTCTAATATCATAGTGTCCCATTGGTTATTCTCCTTAAACCAGGTCTCTATGATGTCTATTATTTCTACATCTTTGTTCAGTGCTATACATTCTCTCTCTCTAATCTTATTTTTTAGACCTCTGATATTCGCATACAGACAATTCACAGTGTGATTTTTAGTTGTATTCAAAAACTGCCTTGTAGTTGAAATAGATAGTTTGGAATCATTTATCTCTGTCTGCTCTTTATTTAAATCTACCTGGGCTATTTCTGCCTTTATCACAACCTCTCAGTTGAGAGATTCTGATTTCTCCATCATGCCAGTATCCTTTTAAGATACGTATTACATTTTGCTGCTCGTAGATGGCCCTGCGAGTGGCTGCACTCACGCAAATGCTGCCAGTGTTCCCCACATGGCAGGATAAGGCTGCCAACTCCAATGTGGCAAGATGTCACAGGCCTCACTAGTGTGTGCATGTGCCGACGCTGATAGATTTAAAGAGCTTGGGGCAGGAAAGCCCCTGTGGCGTGAAGGAACGAGGGCTGTTGAACTGAATGTTACCTTTGCTGAAAGTAGATGGAACTTGGCAAGTCTGGGAAAATGTGGTTCGCATACCAGACTTGTGATGTTTTCTCATGCAGTCCAGTGCAGCTAGTGCCTGGCCAGAGGTAAAACCAGGGATAAGCACAAGTCTAGAACAAACAGGCGCCCTCTGATGATGTCATTGATTCTCTCCTATATTAGGCTGCCTCAGATACAGTGACTTAGCCAGAACTGATGTTTTGGGTGGGCATGAGGTTAACATGGGTGGGCTGTAGGCATGCAGGCCTGAAACCTACTAGTTGTATTCTTATTGATAAATAATGCCATATACTGCATCCTACAATGGCTTTCAAAGTAGTTTACAAAAACCTTTATGCATCATGCATGAAACTTTAAAACATTTTACCTCTCTTATTTCAAAATATTTATTGCAGTTTAAAAATGCACAAGTATATCATGTAAAAAGCAAAGAAAACAAACAGATCCAATCAATTATGTTATAAAACAAAAATGAATGTATTTTTTCTTGAATCTTCTTTGCAGAAAGTCAGAAATAAACAACTACAATAAAATAGCATTAATCATCAGAACAGATGCAGAGCAGAGCTAGGACAATTCACATTACAATCAACATGAAAAAAATATTCAACATGAAAAAATTCTGGTGTCACCTCAACAGAAAATATCCCTTCACTGCTAAACATTTTGTGACATAACAAACTCCTGCAAAAAAAAAAAAAAAGACGTCTAGAACCTTTCCATACCATACAGTCACAATACTGACTCTCAGGACTCAAATAACAGCAACCTTATGAAAAAGCAGCAATGCAAATACTGTACCAGGCCCTAGAATATTAATATATCACCTACTAGAGTAACAGAACAAGCTGGACTGCTACAGAGAAACTACACATTAATAGTCACACATAGGCAAAATAGAGACTGACCCTTACTTAATATAGAAATAAGGGACTACAAATTAGAAACAGAACATGCAGACAAAACTGAAATAGCCTGAAAAACTAAACTCTGAACGCTGGAATACTAAAGAAAGAGCAAAATATAAAAATATAAGAAATGCACATTCCCAAAATTGGCATATTCCAATTTGTAAAATCTCAAAAAAAAAAAAAATAAAAAAAAAGATAAATGAAGCTTGACCGACGTACCCGCAAATGCGCAGTAGAGAGCAGCTCTACTGCGCATGTGCGGGCGAGCACGTCAGTCTTAGGCAGCGTCAAAAAAACCCAAAAAACATGGCGGCAGCGGTGGTAGCAGCGGCAGCGGGCAGCGGTAGCGGGCGGTAGCGGCGGCGGTAGCGGGCGGCAGCGGGCAGCGGTAGCGGCGGCAGTAGCGGGCGGCAGCGGCGGCGGCGGTAGCGGTAGCGGGCGGCGGCGGTAGCGGCAGCGGGGGCGGGCGGAGGCGGTAGCGGCGGGCGGCAGTGGCGGCGGTAGCGGGCGGCGGTGGCGGGCGGCGGCGGTAGCGGCAGCGGGCAGCGGCAGCGGGCCAGTAGCGAGGGAGGGAGGAGAGAGAGAGAGAGGGAGGGAGGGACGGACTAAGTGGGAGGGACGAAGAGAGAGAGTGGGAGGGAGTGACTGAGTGAGAGGGAGGGATTGAGGGAGGGGGAGGGAGTGAGGGGGAGGGAGTGAGTGAGAGGGAGGGAGGGAGTGGGACTGAGTGTGAGTGAGAGGGAGAGAGGGGGAGGGAGTGAGTGAGACTGAGTGGGAGGGAGGGACTGAGTGAGAGGAGAGGGAGGCTGGGGAGGAGTGGGTGAGTGGGTGGGAGGGAGGTAGGGGAGAGAGAATGAGGGAGGTAGGGGAGAGAGAATGAGGGGGAGGTGAGAGACAGAGGGATGTAGCCCGTTTTAACGGGCTTAACGGCTTGTATATATATATACTAGTGGTGGCCCGCCACGCGTTGCAGTGGCAGAGTCAGGTTCTTTCCCCCCCTCCCCCTTCCCCTTGCTCATATACCTCAGTCACACATCGTCCTCCCCCTTGGTCACTCACCCCCCCTTTCCTCCCCTGTCCCCACTCCAACTCTCTCCCCTCACACTCACCCCTCCCCCTTTGGGACCCCCTTACATGTGTATAAATAGCACAGGAACTGGAATATAATCAGCAACATTTTTAGGATTGCAGAGGCTGTGGGGCATGTTGTGTAATAAATAGTCAAGATATATATCATGGATTATAAGCACTTTGCAATATACTTGGACAAAGAAAAACACCATAGAAAATCATATTCTTCAGTGACAGCACACATCCTTTTAGGATTTTCTAAAATATAAGTGCTGAGTCAGTATATTAAAATTAACTATTTCTTTAAACTTTTTTACCCTCTTAAATCTTGAAGATCATATGTCATACATACCTTTAATCAGAACAACTGTTGCTTGTGGTCAATGTTGGTGACCTCCCCCACCCCCTCTGATTACCATGAACCACTAAAAGCTACAATGCTATTCTGAGAGGTGCTTTGAAACAAAGTACAAAGCAGAGTTCAGCCTAGCAGGACCTATCTTAGTCCTTTATACCACAGTTAACATATGAGATGTACAGAGCTGGATTGGCAAGATGTGCATTCTAGTTAATTGGACAGCCTTAATGTCTCCTCCATCTATTTTTCGGTGACTGTGTAAGTTGAAATCTATAGAGAAATATAAGAATCCAATGTACTATGGGCCAAATTGGTCATCAAAGTACATTGCTCTTTGTGATCCTGTTCTAAGACATTTGAACACTGAAGGGTGAACATACTTCTGCCATATATTTTACGTTCATTGAACTAAAGTCTAGCAAATCATTTACCCAAGTGTCTTAACAGGCATTATTCTAAACACATGGTACTGCTCGCTGTTGATGTTAGCAGTGTTGGCCGCGGCAGGCCGCGACCGGGACCGGGTGTCATGGCCGCTGGCCGCGGTCGGCCGCGACTGAGGCAAGGCCGACGGGCGCAGCGAAACTAACTCACCCGGATCGCCGGGTATGCTTGAGGGTGCCTGCGGGGCAGGCAGCCCTTCTTCTTCTCTCTTGGCTGCTGCCAGCGCTTGTCGGCAGTGTGGCTCCGCGGCGATCCAGCTCCTCCTCCTCTGCCCCTTAGGGCCGTGCGCGCGGCTGAAGGAAATTCTTAAAGGAGCCATGACAGGAAGTGTCATGGCTCCCCCTGAAGCTCCTCCCCCCGGCTTCCTGTACTTAAGGCAAGGGCTGAGCATTCAGTCCTTGCCTTGGTATTGAGGTTCCTGCCTGAGTGTGTTCCTGGCTCCTGGTTCTTGGGAGACTTGTCCTCAGTGCGAGAGGACAACACATGTCCTGGAGAGCAGGCCCTTGCTACAGGATCACTTCCTGCTGCACCAGGGTAATACTCTCCAACTGGGAGACCTTTCTGATCTAAGGCAGCCCAGACTTGTTTTGGGACTTGGCTTCTATGTCCCTGAAGGTCTCATCGGTGTACCTCTCTATCTACCTCAGCTCCTCCAGGTCTGCCATTCTAGCCTCCAGAGATCGGACTCATTCTCTGAGAGTCAGGAGCTGATTGCACCGGGTGCACATATACGATCTCTCACCGGCGGGTAAAAAATCATACATGTGACACTCAATGCAAAAGACTGGAAAGCCCCCCTCTTGCTGCTGGACCTCTGCCTTCATCTTAATTTTGTTGAGTTCCTAGTTAAGTTTAGGTTGCTAAGTGAGTAGGATTTAAAGTACTTTAAATGTATAGGTGTATTCACTAATTAATCTGCTGGTGACCTACAAGGGGATGATTAAACTCTCAATAAGGGCTGTTGCAATAGTATGAATTAGAAAAGAGCCTGATAGATTTTTACTGAGAAAGTGTCTCTTGCCTAAAAATCAAGGGTTGAGCTAGGGGTGGGTAGGAGGGAAAGACAGACACTAGAATTAACTCCCTCTGGCTTGCTTATTATCTCAGAAATACATAAATTCTAAAGAATATATCCCCCTATTAAACTTCTCTCCAAACTTTTAAGTTCAAGAATTTCCAAAATTATATTTACCAATCCTCTTCAACCACCTTTAATTTGATCTTCACTCAAAGGATTGAGAGGTTTGATATTCGCGTGCTTAGTGGCACGCACTTCCAGTCCTCCTACTGCTAATGGTGCGGGACTCTGGAAGCTGGGGCTGTGGAGTTCGAAACCTGGATCACTTGCTGTATTCTGTGGCGTCTTCTCCCAGGGGATGCTGGGAGCAGTATGCAAATGAGGCTTCCAGTCCTTTTCTACTGCATTTCTGCCAGCCGCCAGCCAATGAACCTCTGCCGTTTTCACCTACTCCTGCTCCTCCTTTTCCTGAATGTGAGGTTTGCTGCACTGGCTGCACAGAAATTCCAGGCTGGGAGGGGACTGCATATACCACAGTGCATGCACTGTAGCCAGATGATTATCTATCCTCCTTCAACTCTGAGCACCTACCTGCTCCGAAACTTACTCCATTGGAACATCTCATCACCCTGACAAGACAACTCAAGTTTCAGAGCCCTCTGGTTCCCTCCGTCTTACCCACTTATCTTTTTTTTTTAATTTATAACTTTTCAATTTCAAAAACAAAGATCGATCTTTGTTGCAGAGATATATGGATTCCAGCATTAATGAAATACATATTTCTTAAAAAAAGAAAGGAAGTAAAAAACGCCATATTGCTGTCCTCCAAACCAAGCAGTACAAATTAGAGAAGGGTCCAGGAAATCAAGGGAGAATAATAAAAAATAAAAGAAATTAGGTAAACAAATAGAAAGAGCCATAACATAGTTATATAACTAGTACCCACTGATCTTTAACACAGGCACTCTCCTGAATCAGGATCAGGATGGTTTTCTCACCATCTCAGAGGATACTCTCCAAAAAAGGTAGTTTCCAGATACTGCTACTCCAATTACTGTCACTGCTTGCTGCACACTCTCCGATGCTAAACTACATGAGAAAAGGATGGTGCTGCCTCCTTTATGGTAAATCGCTCCTCATGCATTTTATTTGTCACCAAGACTGACTAATAGCATCCACGTAGCACCACACCCCGATAATGTCCTTGGCCACTCTTGCAAAGAAGCTCCTCTTTCACGTTCTCTTGGTCGTCTTCTGATATGCACAGACTCGGAAACTGCTTTCTTTCTCTTTTGGTGCAAAAGTCCTCTGCATTCCACCATGGTAGCCATTTTTTCTCCATTATCCACTATGAAGCTATACTACCATGGTGTAAAAAATAATGCACACTTCCATAACTCCTTAAAGTCCTCCAGCTGTTATCACATGTATCACCCCCTCCAACTGCCGCTAATGCCCAATGTTGGGTGCCAATTTTATGTAATCCACCAACAGGGCACATAAAATGTTGCGAAAATCTGCCCCCATATGGTGAAGGTTAGTCTCATTTATTTTGTTGGTTCAAGAATTTGGGTCATGCAGATGATGATGATGATGTGGAGCCTGTTAGAAGCAGTGTAGAAGAACACTTTTACCTGGCTGGTACAGGGAAATCATTGCCTATCTTCTCCTCTATGAATCTGGTCCCCCTATTGCTCAATTAGTGCTGGCATACATAAAGTTTTACAAGCAAAATCACACCACAGACTTAACCAAACTCCTAATTTTAATTTTTTCTGGATTTTTCAGCCAGCAATACAATTTAGAAGAGGGTAAGCAGTCTGTATTGAATTCTCAGAGTTCATGGGATATGCAGTCAGTGTATCATGAGGGCTAGAGCCTGGAAACAGGAGTAGGACAGGACTGCAGGGCAGGACCGCAGGGCAGGAGCTGGGTTTATCTTTGCCTAGCCATCCCTCTCCCCCACAAGTTAAGCCCTTGGGTTCTGGGGGTCAGCAGGACCTTGGCTGAACAGGCTGGATAAAGCAGGATAGACTGGATAGGTTAGACAAGTTGGGCAAGTCAGAACAGGCAGACACAGGCTAGACGTTGTGGGCAGAGACAGACTGGAAGCAGAGGTCTGGGTATTGGTACAGGGAAGAAGCTGAGGACTGTATACTGGGACAGAAGGATAGCAGGATACTGAACAAGGGCTGGAATCGGATACCAACATAGGCTGGACAGGATACTGAGCAGGGACTGGAACAGGATACAGACACAGGCTTGGCAAGGCAAAGCAGGGAATGGATGCTAGGGACTGGACTGGGCAGGGCACAACCAAACCAGACAAGGCCAGGACTAAACAAGTCAAACTAGGGCAAGGCTTAGGCAAGGCAGACAAGGGAAACACAGAACACTGAGGCCTGAAGGCCTTATGCTTAGAAGGTCCATAGGCCACTAAGCATGGAGGCCAGAGTAAGCCACAGAGCAAGGCCTAATGGAAGAGCAAGTCAGGAGGCCACAAGGTAAGAAAAAGTAAGGCCTGAACAGGCCACAGGGCAAGGTGCAGGGAGACAGAAGGCCCAAAGACCACAAGACAAAGTAAGGCCTGAGTAGGCCACAGAGCAAAGTCCAAGGAGACAGAAGGCCCTGAGGTCACAAGGCAAAAGGCCTGAATAGACCACAGAGCAAGGAGACAGAAGGCTCGGAGAGCACAAGACAAAGTAAGGCCTGAGTAGGCCACAGAGCAAGGTCCAGGGAGACAGAAGTCTGGAGGCCACAAGGCCTGAGTAGGTCACAGAGCAAGGTCCAAGGAGACAGAAGGTCCTGAGGCCACAAGACAAAAGGCATGAATAGGCCACAGAGCAAGGTGCAAGGAGACAGAAGGCTTGGAGGCCACAAGGCATAGAGCAAGGTAAAAGCAGCCAGGAAAGAGAGCCAAGGGTGACTCCATGAAACAGCATCTTGTTTCTGACAAGGCAGGGTTAAATGGGGCTGGGGCTTGGGTGTGATGCAAGCATTGAGGGAGTGTGGCAAGGCTGGAGGTGAAGCTCACAGAGGACCCCTGTGGAGAGGAGGCTGCCCCACAGGCTGAGTCAGGTGGCAAGTGAGGAGATGGCTTGAGTAGCTCAGGACAGAGTTCACTGAAGGCCTTTGTGGTGAGGAGGTATCATAGCGGACCAGATCAGGACATGGTGAAGCGGCACGGCAGGCAAAACCATGATATAGAGTAAAACATACACTATATTAAAGCTATCATACCCAGGGCTGTTGCTAGTGATTGTGCTGCCCTGTGCAAACAATTTCCATGCTGCCCCTCTGTTCAGGGCCGATGCGAAGGGCTCAGCCGCCCTAGGCAAGCCATTGTGCTGAGCGTCCTTCTCCTGCCCCCCTCCCCGCCATCTTTCTCTCATGGGCCTTTCTGATTGGGTGGGAGAGCGGAAGCTGTGTGTGCGTCTGGGCGCACCCGTGCACGCAAACAGAGACGGGCTTCTCAGATGGCCAGCGGTGGCTTGCACCTCTCTTCTTCTTCAGCTGCTGGTGGCCCTGCTGCCTCTTCTGCTGCCACCGGCTTGCAGCCTCCCCCAGGTGTGCCACCCCATGCAAATGTAGAGTATGCACACCCGGTCGCTCCGGACCTGCTGGTACCCCCAAGGTTTGGAATACCATACTCCCAGTCTACATTTGAACAGAATTTGGATCTCTCTATCACAGAACCACTTTACACGCGCCAAGTTTGTATCTTTCTCTCTCTGTGAGGAACATGGAGCTCAAGTCCCCAATTACCTCCTGAGGTCTCTCAGGACCCCTTGAGCTACTTACAATCACTAGATTTATTTATTTATTTATTTTAAATTTTTATATACCGACGTTCATCCGGGATATCACATCGGTTTACAGTGTAACTGGAACAGGCGCCTGGGATGGCGGTTTACATCGAACAGATATAACGAATTAACATATGAACAAATGAGGAGGGGCGATAAAGGCGGGAACTAATCAAACAAAACTTATGAGCAAAATTTACAAATATATATAGAGAGTCACTATGTACAAAGTATTCATAGATCTTTCACCAGGATTTCTTCCCCAAGGGGGAGGAATTGCCTGCTCTCCAGTTCTTGGCCTTGGGCCTTTTCCCTTAGGGGAAAAGCATCTGCAAGGCCTATTCCATACTGGAGGGGCCTCCAGACCTCATCAGCCCATGGACTGGTTACTTCAAAACTACATTCTGGAGGTCCCTCTCTTCCAATGCTCCAACCTAGAAAGGGCAACTCCCACCTATTTGACCCATAATTTATACTTTCCCAGACCTCATCTATATTAATCATGTCATGCCATTACTCATGGGAAAATCTCAGCAAAATTCCTTAAGCTACGTTACCTTAAAATATCCCAGAACCCACATCTCCTGGATCCTTTAATCACACCAAATTCCATCCAGAGGTACTGCAGGTTCAAACATTTGAACATTTTCCATAACATTTCAAACAATAGCAAATCTTGGGATCGCCCGCACTCAAAATATCTTGTACTAATAAATGAGAATGAGGCAAAATCGGTGGTCCCCACACATGCACAGGTCCTTTTGTCACCTCTTAAAATATACAAATGCTCAACGAAAGTATTCAGTTTTGCTTTTTATCCTTTTATACTATTTATTTATAATACATTTCACAATATTATAGATAGAATAACAAAGACACAGGAAATGATGAAATAATTTCAATATAAGGAAAACAAAAATAAAACAAATAACATTAATAGATTATTTGCTTTTTTAAAAATTTATTAATAAACTGGATTCATTGCCTGACTTTTTAGATGAGAAATCCACTCAAGACGGAGTACAACATATTAGAATAGCAACATACAATCAGAGAACAGTAGCAGCGTAACAACAGAAGAAGGTGTGAACAGTGAGAAACTGACCAGAAATAAGTTAACAATCATGACTAAATTAAAATCAGCAATAATGCGCGAGTTTCATATAAAAACACAAGCATCTCTGACAAAGGCAAAGGTCGTAGCAGCACATACAGGGCAGGCAGCTTATTGCAGGCAGTTTGGTTTAACACATGCTTTCTTCGGTGGAGGAAGCTATGGGTTTGGTATTAAAGGTCTAGCAGAAGAGTCAGACTTTTACTAGCTTGCTGAAGTGGGAGTATGCATGCATTTGGCAGAACTCTTCTGGCAGAGAGTTCCATAGGGCAGGTACAGCTCCCAAGAAGGATCATCCGCGCTTGTCTGTTCTTCTGATTTTCTTTGTTGCTGGAGTTGCTATGGAGGCCCCAGGCAATGATCTTAGTGGCCTGGAGAATGTGTATAAGGACAGGCTTCTCTCAAGCAAACAGGTCTGTGTCATCATAGAGTCTTGAAAATCAGTGTCAGGGTTTTGAATTTGGTTCTGTAAAGGACTGGTAGTTTGTGTAGGACTGATGTGAGATAGTCAACTGGTCATGCAGCTTGCATCCTTCTATTAGCCCTGCAGCCAAATTTTGTATTTGAGGTATGTGGAGGGTCTTTCTGTTAGACCCCTTATATAATACGTTACAGTAATCCAGCTGTGAAGTTACCGTGAAATAGACTCCCTTGATGAGGGGACGCTGTCTTTGTAAGTTACGTAGTTGGAAGAGGCAGCTCTTTAGTGTTGCCTGGATTTGTGGGAGTATGGTTTGATTCAGGTCCAGCAGGACTCTGAGGCTTTTATATATGTCTTTAGTGCAGGGGTGGGCAAACTATGGCCTGTGGGCCTGACCTGGCTCTTCACCATGGTTTTTGTGCCTCATGCCAGTGTTCCATTTTCTTCAGTCTCCTGACATTATCATCAGTGGCCTGATGTCACACATGTCAATGATTTATTCCAGGTGGTGTCAGCATGAGCTGCCAGAGACAGGCCCAGATGCCTCTAATTTGTATCCTGCAATGCTGGATAATAAGTCCAAGGATGGCAAGAGTAATCTATCCAGGTGCTTGTGATTTCCTCCTCCTTTCCGCAGAACATTATGGCTAAAATTCTCTGTTTCTACTAGACCTGCTTCTTTGCCCCCTTACTGTTCCTTGGGCTATTTTTACTACTATTGTTGCTGCTTTCCCATAGTATTGCATATCATGGCTTATAAAACTCTATGTTGGTGCTAGTTTGACCCTCTCCTTTTGCCTTGGGAAGTAACTGCAGCTCTCTCATAGTATTGCTTATTATGGCTAATAAATATGTGGTGCTGGCTTGTCTCCTTTCAGTGCATTGGGTTCCTTTTTTTTTTTTTTACTAAGGTTCTCCCTCTCCCCAGCCAACTAGAGGAGCTCCAAGAGGGAACTCTTAGACCCCTGTTAGAAAAACGAGAGCCGGTAATGTGTCCCAGCTACAAAAACGTTTGCCCACCCCTGCTTTAATGGGAACTCATAAGACCTGAAAAGGATTTTCAGATCAGGGTGTGGCACTCAAGGGATCAGTGGCGTGGTTACAGCCAGAGGAAAGGGCTCTTTATTTACAGTGATCTTAACTATCCAGAAGTGTCAGCAAACATAAGAACAGACTCCTTGAAATCAAGCAGCCTGTAAGTACAAGCAGTTTACCAACCTTACAGATAAGTGGTCTGTGCATACACTGGAAATCTGTCAGCTCCCCAGGGCCGTCTACCCTGTCTAGGCCCTCAGGTTTTATGCTCAGGTGTTGGGCTTCTCCTTCCTCCCAGGATACCTTGGAGAGCCAAGCTTAAGGAGGACCAGGCGGAATATTTGAGCCTGGTCCTTTAAGGTAGATTGAGGGAGACACCTATACACTCCCTCACACAGGGACTCTATTTCATTTGGTTTCAGATGGAGCTTGTTTTTTTAGTCCATTCCTGGATGACTATGAGACATATTCTTAGCATTTTATAGCTGTTGATGGGTCTGGGTCCATTAGTAATACAAGCTGGACGTAAATGTTCGTTTTTATATCAAAGGTTCGGATCAATTGTGCTACTGGTCTGAGGTAATATGTTGAGAAGTGCTGGTGATGGTATAGAGTCCTGGGGGGGGCCTGCAGTTTAAGATCCAGGGGCTGATGAGATGTCAGTGAAACATACAGATTATTGTCTGTTGGACAGAAAGGAGCTGAACTAGGTTAGGATCCTTGCCACTTAGGTTGGCTTCTGCTAGTTTTGATAGAATGATAGTATGATCAATAGTGACAAAAGCTGCTGAGAAATCCAATAGCACTAGAACTGCTGCCTGGTTTCTGTCACAGTATCCGAGGAGGTCATCTAACAGGGTGATGAGAACTATCTCTGTTCTGTGGCCTTTTCTGAATCCAGATTGGTAAGGGTCCAGTTTCTCTCTGTCAGCTTGCCATTTAGTCGCGTTTGTACTTTTCGTTATATTAGTTTTCCCAGAAATGGGATTTTGAGACACTGAGCGATAGTTTTGGGGGGGGGGTGGGTTTGGATTAAAGCTGTCCTTTGATTTAGTAAAGGCCGAACCATGGCTCTACATGTAATTTCCTGTGTTTGTTTGAGGTGCTGGCTTATAGCAGGTGTGTGCCCATCAGGTTAGGAATTCACAAAACATCAGTTACTTTAAGCTGCTGCTATATGAGAAAGCTGTTTCCAGTGCCAACCGCCAAGTGTTCCTATTGTGGTGTCTTGGCCTCCTCCCACCCTGTAATCCCTTCCCATCATCTGTGACATGCAGGAGAGAGCAGACCCAACCTATTACCCAGTCAGTACACACACTAACACTTTTACCCTTATGAATCTTTCATGACGCTCCAGTGGATTGTTCAAGCACCTCAGGGGGCCACGCCAGGCCTCAATAACCTCACAGTACAGGGGAAGGCCAGAAAGGATTCCACACAGTGACTGACAGTTCCAAATCAGCGAAGGGGGGTGGGACGGGCAGGGGGAGCTCGATGGACATCTTTAAGCAGTATCTTCATCTTACGGGCAATGCCGTCTGCCAGGGATCTTCCTCTTTACAAGGTTTTTCCTTTAAACTCACACAGTCAGCCCATAATAATTTACAGCAAATGTAGGGTTATAGGCTGAAAATATAGAAACACAGAAAAATAGAAATGATGGCAGAAAAGGACCAAATGGTCCATCCAGTCTGCCCAGCAAGCTTATGGTAGTAACTGCTGGCCATACAAGTATAATTTTTATAATTATCAGTTTCCTAGACTGTCAAAGTCAGGGCCCTTGGTGGTTGCTGTTTGAGTCCAATTCCCTGTTACCTCTTGCTATTGAAGCAGAGAGCAATGTTGGAGTTGCATTAACAGCATTAAGGCTTATTGGTTAAGGGTAGTAACTGCAGTATCAGCAAGTTATCCCCATGCTTATTTGTTTTCCCAGACTGTGCAATTCAATGTCCTTTTGTTTGCTGTCTGAATCTAATTCTCCTTTTCCTCTTTTCCCCCTGCCATTGAAGCAGAGAGCAATGATGGAGTTGCATCTACAGTAGTAACTGCCACACCAGCAAGTTACCCCCATGCACTCTTTTCCTCATTCCCATCCTCTAGCCTTCACATTGTTTATTCCATGCCTCTTTGAAATCTTTTACTGTTTTTGCCTTCACCACCTCCTCTGGAAGGGCATTCCAGGCATCCACCGCCCTTTCAGTGAAGAAATATTTCCTGACATTGGTTCTGAGTCACCCTCCCTGTAGTTTCATTTCATGACCCCTAGTTCTACTGATTTCTTTCCAACGGAAAAGGTTTGTAAATGATTGTGCATCATTCTAACATTTCAGATATCTGAAGGTCTGTATCATATCTTCCCTGCACCTCCTCTCCTCCAGGGTATACATATTTAGGACCTTCAACCTCTTCTCATAAGTCATTTGATGGAGACCCACCACCATTTTGGTCGCCCTTTTCTGGACGGCCTCCATCTTGTCTCTGTCCCTTTTGAGATACAGTCTCCAGAACTGAACACAGTACTCCAGGTGAGGCCTCACCAAGGACCTGTACAAGGGCATTATCACTTCCTTTTTCTTACTGGTTACTCCTCTCTCAATGCAGCCCACATTCTTCTGGCTTTAGCTATCGCCTTGTCACATTGCTTCGCCGTCTTGAGATTGCTAGACGCTATCACCCCAAGGTCTCTCTCTTGTTCCTTGCACAACCGCCCTTCACCCCCCATCACATGCAGCTGTTTTGGAATACCACACCCCAGATGCATGACTCTGCACTTCTTGGCATTGAATCCCTGCCGCCATATCTTTGCCCTCCGTTCAAGTTCCCTTAAATCACGTCTCAATCTCTCTACTCCTTCTGGCGTGTCCACTCTGTTGCAGATCTTAGTATCATCTGCAAATAGACAAACTTTACCTTCTATCCTTTCTGTGATGTCGCCCACAAAGATATTGAACAGAACCCGTTCCTACACCGATCCCTGCGGCATTCACTTAGTGTTTTATCTTCAGAGCAGGGTCCATTTACCAGGACTGCTGATGCAAAAAGCCGAGCGTTAAAACCATGCACTGAAATTCAGCACACAGTTTTCTAACACACAAGCTATTAAACCAGAAAATGTGCGCGCAAAAAAGCCTTAATGCACAGAAACACATGATTTATATAAAGCATGGTTTATGTGCCAAATCACATTTTCCACACATAAAATAAGATGTCTGCGCACAAAAAATGCTTTCTTGTGTAGAAAGCATATTTTGTGCTCATATATTTTATGCGTGGAAAATATGCTTTTTGTGCACAAAGCATTTTTTCTATGCATAAAATCCCAACCAGAGGTCCTAGTATCAGAACTCCAGCTTCCGCAGCAGACTAACATCAGCCCTGGAAACTTGACTCCACCTTGAACTAGGAGCTAAGTTTCCAGGGCTAAGAAAACAGGAGATAATCCAGCACACCTTTCTGCATTGGGTGTAACATCTAGCGCCATCATTAGCATGGAATTTCCATGTGAGGGCGCTAACTTAAATGCACAGTGTTGTGCGCACACGTTAGGGTAGATTTGTAAAGCTGCACATGCACATGTTATAAAATCCGGGGGCCACGCACATGTGCGGGCAGCGTGCGCAAGGTGGGGGGGAGACTAATGCAATTTTCACGTGGCGACGCATCCCGGTCTTCCCCAGTTCCCTACCCCTTACCCTAACCTCCTTTCCCTTTCCCCTCTCCTCCTCAACCCCTAAATCCTACCTTTTGGGGTTTTTATTTTGTTGTTTTCCAACTTACTTCAGGGCCCAACCTCACCAACTGGTGCGCAAGGCTCTGGGACAGCGATCAATGGCGCTGTCCCGGCTTGCCCCCCCCCCCCCCCCGACCCACCCAGAACACAACCCCCGGCCCGTCCCTTCAAAGAGGCCCGGCACTTATGCGTGTACCAGGGTTTACACGCATGGCCGGGCCCCTTTGAAAAGGCACCCGGCGCGCGCGAGGCCCGGCCATGCGCATAAACCCCGGGATTTACATGCGCAGCCCTTTGAAAATCTACCCCATTGTGTACAAAACTCCTTCTGCAATGGCAGCAGAGTTTGCACATCAAAAATGTGCATTTAATTGAGGGTTAAACTGCACTCTGTGCTGAGCGCACCTTTTTGCATTGGACCCCCTTAAAAGCTGCTGGCTTTGTGCCTATGCAGGCAGATACAGTACAGTGCGCTCCGGTGGAGCGCACTGTTAACCGGCATTTGGACGCACGTTTTCGACGTGCTAGCTTTACCCCTTATTCAGTAAGGGGTAATAGCGCGCCGAAAACGCGCGTCCAACCCCCCCCCCCCCCCCCCGATACTAATAGCACCCTCAACATGTTGATGGCCCTATTAGTCATTCCCACGCGAAACAGTAGGTAAAATGTGCGGCCAAGCCACGCATTTTACTTTAAGAAATTAGCGCCTAACCAAATGTAGGCGTTAATTTCTGCCGGTGCCGGGGAGGTGCACAGAAAAGCAGTAAAAACTGCTTTTCTGTGCACCCTCCGACTTAATATCATGGCGATATTAAGTCGGAGGCCCCAAAAGTTTAAAAAAGTTTAAAAAAAAAATTTAAAATGGGCTCGCGGGTTGAAAACCGGACGCTCAATTTTGCCGGCATCCGGTTTCCGAACCTGTGGCTGTCAGCGGGTTTGAGAACCGACGCTGGCAAAATTGAGCGTCGGCTGTCAAACTCGCTGACAGCCGCCGCTTCCGTCAAAAAAGAGGCGCTAGGGACGCACTAGTGTCCCTAGCGCCTCTTTTTACCGTGGGCCCTAATTTAAATAAATTAACTTACTGAATCGTGTGCACAGGAGAGTGGCCTGTGTGTGCGCCCGCGTGGTTTACTGTATCGGCCCGTTAGGTTCTTGTGTTTATTCCTGCTCAGCTCTTTGACTTACCTTTTCAGATCCTTCATTTTGAAAACTAGAGTGGTTTTCAAAAAAATGAACCTGTGGCATTTTCATCACCTTTTCCTGCCTTTCTTTCTTTTTTTTTCCAGTGCTAGAGGCCAATGTACTAAAGTGCACTTAACCACGCCAATGTGAATGCATGTGTAGAAAGCACTATTAGGACACCTAAGATAGGTGTTTGCAGGCTAACAGCGCTTTTAATACACTTATTTTAGCTTTAGCAGTTTTATAAAGCAAAATCCATGCTAATAAAGTAATGAGATAAAAACTATGCAAAACATTTTATTATCTGTAGTGCAGAGATAAAGTACGGTATGTGTGCACACTGCTTCAAAACATTTTATCACAAGAAAATTAAATGCACCTCAAGAGGTAGTCATGGGTTTTGGGATAAAGTCCATAGGTAAATTACATATGTACTTTATTGTCTGGTCTAATTTGCATGTCATTAACATGCAAATTAGTAAGTGAGATAAACTCACATTTATGTGCCTACTCGGGCAACGTTAAGCGCATTTTAGTCCATTGGCCTCTTAGCCTCATTCATCTAGACATCCCCTGCTAGATGTTTAATGCCCGCTCTCCTCCATAGTCATCTTTCCATGGGACACAGTCATATCTATATGTGAAAGGAGGTAGGTGGAAAAGTTGCACAATCATTTCTGCATCATTCCATCAGAATCCAGCGTTAATATGTAAATCCATAGGGACATAATGGAAATGACATTCTATTTTGCATTTCTGTATATGTATGAATTGAGGGTTTGAAAGCAAAGAAAGTTTAAGACCCCCATCCAAGTTGAGAAACATACACTCAAAGACATAACTACAAATCCCTCAAATGCCCTGACACTCACTTGCTTTGATTGTTTAGCACAGTATCCAGTTATTAGCCCTTAAAGAGTCAACATTTTCAGTTTATCTTCTATAGGGAACAGAATACTGTTCAGATCTGACCCACTGTCACTCTACCACTCAGGATATCTAACAGCTCTTGGCCTATAACAATATTGTCCGTATATTATTAAAGGAAAATCTTAATTATAGTTTGTCAACATGATATGCTAAAGTGTGTATTAAACAAAACTGAGATAATGAAAAAATTAACTCATAGCAATTTATAAACTGTGATAATGGAAACCTACTATTTTGCTAGTACGCTTGATTACTATGCATCCTAAGTTACATAGAACAAATCTTGGTATAGCTGAAAAATCCATGGGGGTCCCTTTATACCTTTACAGATGGATTGCGAGAAAGAAGGAGAAACAAAGAGAGCTAACACAGTGTCCCAAATAAGTTCTGTCATCAAGCACTGTCCCCATCAAGCCCTTTTTATGTCGACTTCACATGCAAATAAAGAGTCCCCCCAAGGACCACTTATTGAAGATGTGCATAAGATATCAGAATGCGCACTAATTTTATCATGGTCTCTTGACTTTAAAACCCTCTTGAACCTAATGGTATATTGCTTAAAGTCCCATTTCACTGTTCCTAAGGTGTGTAATAGATTTAAAAACTGAATAATAATAACCCCCTGCCAAGCCCCTTCTCTTCTGAGAATGCCAGTAGCTGGTGACATCTCTTCGCTGGCCTCATGCAAATGCTTTAGTGTCTAGCTTTTGACAGTTATACTTCCTTCATCAAGCCAGTGCAAAATAAACTGCAGATGTTGATGATGCTGCCTGAATATATAATTAAGTAGTAGGCTGGATTGCACCATCCATGTAAGTTTTAAAATCATAAATATATTTAGTGAAGGGATTTTTGGCACTGACCTGACGGAAAGAAGAATATATCTCTCAAAACCTAGTCACTAATCCATTAGGTTAGGCCAGTGGAAAGGTATCACTTGTTGATTGATCTTTATTTCTACATATTTAAGTGAACTAACATAGTGACCGCATTACTTCATTCAAAAATTCTATCAAAATTCTCCTCAGCTTTCCTGCTGCTCGAGTGTTTTTGAGCGCCTTCAGTGAAATGCAATTAGCATCTTTTACCGCCTGCCTTCTGGGGAATGTAACATTATTATTTGACGGCAGCTTCACCTTGACATGCAGATCACAAGGCAGAAGAACTTGATTCTTTCTGCAGGGCCACTCGCTCACCTCTGCCAGCGTCTCAACAGCTCGCAAACACAGCAAAGCAAGAGGCTGCTGTGCAGCTTCACGGATTCCAGCTTACTTAACTCAATCTCTCCCTCTGGTAAAGTGAACGTAAAACATTCAGAAAATGAAATGATCAAGACACTTTGATACAAACACAAAGGGGCTCAATAAGAACATTGGTTCTTTCACCCATTATCATCGTCTTCCCTCAATTTTTCTACCTCTCTGCAAATACATTCCGCCTGCCTCTGCCCCATCCTTCCCCACCAGCCCTTTTGCTTTACAACCCTTTACAATTTTGAAACAAACTCTACCAAATGAACATTGTCATGCAACCTGTAATTTACTTGTATATTCAGGCCTTTAGCTCATTGTGCAGTGCCCTAAGGGACTGCAGCTCTCAGAACCTAGTCACTAGTGTACTGAGTTAGTGCCATGAAAAGGGATCAACCTGCAACTTGGTGGATGACTTTTATGTTCAATATCTTTATTAAGTGATACAAAATTAAAATGTACATAGAGAACAAACATATGAAGATTGTCAACAAACTGCAACCAATAAAGCAATTCAATCAAAAGCTCCAACAAATGATCACTTATGTTTCATTAGGGTGGGTGCCATCTCCCTCAACTCCCCTTACTGCAGCCACCCCCTTCAATGCCAAGGGATCCCTGTCATAGGGAGTCCTAGGTGTACTGTTTCTGTGCACCTCTGAACTACCCAAGTTAACCCATATATAGAAGAGAAGAGGTGGTGCCCATCCCCCTATTGTCTCAGACTCCTTTACACACCCCCCTGATCCTTCCCCCCACCCTTCGTCCCCCCGTTAGATCCAAATCTCATTGATCTATTACCCTCTACATGTCAGTAAAAGTTACCATGTAACATGCTGACTGACCCAGTAATAAATGACCATAATCGTTAAGTATCAAACTTCGAGCTCTATGTGGTAGCGATTGTAAATAAGATTCCCAAGTCAGTAAAAAGGATCTGCGCTGCTTACCAGAACTTCCAGATAACATTTTCTCCAGTTGCATCAGTCGGTGAAAGTGAATTCGTCATGTCCAAAATGAAGGCTGCTCAGTGTCTCTCCAATGTAAAAGGATAGCCTTTTTCCCCACCAGACCAGCTTTTTGAAGTAGGATCCGCATACCCAGATCTTTTACTAAATGACGTGTCACACAGTGAAACAACCATAAATATGGGGACATCGGAAGTTGGACCCCCAACAAAGTCTCTAGGTAACCAAGAATCGCCCGCCAATAACTCTGAATGATTGGACACTCCCAAAATACATGAGATATAGTGCCCACTGACACCTGGCAGCACTGGCATTGATCAGTAGAAGCCAATCCCACCTGAAAGGCTAAATGAGGTGATACATAAGCTCGTCGCAAAAATTTCAAGTGCATTTCCCAAAAATACATATTGCTCGTGGTAGGAATTACACTCCGGATATCGAATAAGAAAATGGTAGTTGTCAACAAAAAAAAAACCCATCACGATTCCAACGTTCGACCGACACCTGATATGTGGTCAGGAGAATCCCTTTGGTCAAACGTCTGCAATAGACTGAAAGAGTCGGGCTTTGCGTATGATCAAATTGAAATACAGCATCTAATGCTTGGAACGCTGCCAAGTGTTATGTGGGAGAGCCCAAAGATTGTATATAATGACGAATTTGCAAATATCCAAGTACATGGCTTTGTTGTAACCCATAATGCTCTTGTAGAAATTCAAAAGAAAAAATAGAGCCAGTATTATCTAGAACATGTCTTAAATGTGAAATTCCTTTTCCCTGCCAGATTTTAAAACAAGCAGATGTAGAGCCCGGGGAGAAATCTAAGTTCCCCTTGAAAGGTAAGAGATAGGAACATATTTTGTGAATCCCCAGACATTTCACTAAAAATATCCATGCCCTCCGAAGAGGCAGTATTAACGGATGTAAAGCCACCTGAGTCTGGAGGGCCGCCCTGGAACACATGAGAACATAACTTAAAGCTAAGGGGTTTATTAAAGTGTTCTCGGCTATCATGTTGACAACTGATGACCTCCCCAAGAACCATCCTCTGATCAATTGGAGATTTGCCGCCATGCCATAATAAGCCAAATTTGGTATCCCTATACCGCCCTGTAACCAGCGTAACTTCAACCAGGCCAAAGGCATTCTAGCTTTCTTGCCCTTCCATATAAAGTGACGTATCAGTTGGTCTATACGAAGGACATCACCTGACTTTAGTATTAAGGGAAAATTTTGAAAGACATATAGCCATTTCGGCAGGATCACCATTTTAAACAGGTTAATCCGCCCCAATTGATAACGGGAGATCCCGCCACATCCTTAATTTATCCTGAGTTATCTGTAATAAGGGATTGACATTACGAGTGTATAGGCCATGTAGGTCCGTGGAAAGGTGAATTCCCAAATATTTAAGGGATCCATGTGCCCACCTCATGGGGAATGGCCCTCCACAATGTTCTCTAAGAGTCTCAGGGAAGGCTAGTGCTTCGGATTTATCCCAATTAATTCGCAAACCAGAAAGCGCTTCATATATTCGAAATAGATCTAAGAGGGCAGGCAAAGATCAATGAGGAGATGTGAGAAAAAGTAGCACATCATCTGCGAATGCTGCATATTTAAAAATTTCTTTCTGCCCTTCCCATTGAAATTGAATTCCCCTAATAACAGGAGTTTCTTGAATCGCCAACAAAAGCGGCTCTAGGGTCAGGAGAAAGAGTAGAGGAGATAATGGGCATCCTTGCCTAGTTCCCCTCCCTACAGAAAATGAATCAGTGAGCCCCCCATTGATTCGAATGCGAGCTTCTGGAGCAGTGTATAAAAGTTCAATAGTCTCGTAAAAAATCCCCACCAAATCCCATTAAGGACAGCACATGGAACATGTAACCCCACTCCACTCTATCGAATGCCTTCTCTGCATCTAGGCTTACTACAAGAAAGGGATCATCAATCCGTTTGCAGAGTGCCATTGCAATAGTTACTTGCCGAATATTCCTCAGTGCATAGCGCTTTTTAACAAACCCCACCTAGCTTGGTTTAATCAAGGATGGCAGCACATTCCTGAGGCGATCAGCAAGGACTTTAGCCAATATTTTATTATCTACATTTAACAGCGATATGGGGTGATAGGAGGCTGGAAGTAAAGGGTCCTTCCCAGGTTTAGGGAGAATAGTTACATAAGCCTGGTTCCCTCCCACAGGAAATCCCCACTAATGGATTAAAGTATTAAAAACCTTAGGGAGTAGTTTGATGGTGGGACCCACTAGACATTTATAAAACTCCGAGCTGAACCCATCCAGACCAGTGCCTTCAATTTATGCATCTGATGGATAACCCGTTCTACCTCTTCTTCTGAAATGGGCTCGTTCAGATAACGACTAAATTAGAGAAGGGAGTTGAATCCTATCTCCAAAGGCCTCCCACTGAGACGCGTCCCAACCTTCCGATTGATACATATTCGAATAATAGGAATGAAAGGCTCGCATTATTCTCTCCATGTCTGTAATGATTTGATTCTGAGAGATCTTTATAGCATGAACATATTTGGGCCCCCGTGCTGATTTAACTAAATTTGCCATCAATTCGCCTGATTTTTGTCCAAATTGGAATAGTTTAAATTGTTAATAAAGCAGGCTTTTCTTAGCTCACTGATGAATTAGTTAATGACAGTCTGCAAAGATAAAAACTGTTCTCCGTGGATGGTGGAATGATAGCGTAAAAGGTTCTGTTTAGCCTTTTGGAGTTGAGTACTTAAGGTAAGCAGCTGCTTGTCTATACATTTTTTCCGGTGAGCCACATAAGAAATAATCTCACCTCTTAGCACCACCTTTGCTGTGTTCCAAAAAAGAATAGGGACTCCCTTGTGCTGTTCATTCAGGGATTCAACAGCCGCCCACTTTTCCCTCAGGAACTGTTGAAATAGGGAATCCTCTGCTAGAAAATATGGATATTTCCATTGAAACGTGGTGGGACCTGACTGGGGGTTGGTCAGGTCCAATCAAATGGGTGCGTGATCTGAAATCACTATATCACCAATTCCGGCTGCTGCAATCTTTGAAAAGCTATTACCACTCAACAAAAAATAGTCCAACCTAGCGTGTGTTGCATGGGCTCGAGAAATATGAGTAAAATCCTTTTCAAGGGGATGTAAGGTATGCCATGCATCTATCAAATGTAATGTTTTCTCTAAAAATTGGATCCCCTTACTAGGCTCCCCCTTAGCCTTGGCGGATGAGGAACGATCCCACGCCGGGTCTTTAACTGCATTAAAAATCACCGCCCATTATCACCATATGATCAATGTAGGGAAGTGGTAGAGCATGAAGCTTTTGGAAAAACACAGCCTTATACACATTTGGGGCACAGACATTGCACAAAATGAGAGGAGAATTATTATATTCAGTCTCCAGAATAATATATCTACCTTTTGGGTCCTTAATTTCTTTTACAATCTTTATGGGAAATGACCGTCGAATCAGTAAAGCCACCCCTGCAGATCTGGTACTGGCTGAAGAAAAATGAACAGAGCCTACCCATCTTTGCCTCAATTTACTATGTTCAATATCAGATAAGTGAGTCTCTTGAAGGAAGGCAATGGCCACTGATTTTTTACTCAGAGCCTGTAGAATCTTAGATCGTTTAATAGGAGAGTTTATGCCCCCGACATTCCAAAAAAAAGAGATGTGTGACGACTATTCATTTATATGGCCAAACATTATCTGTGAAACATTGACATACGTCTTGAAAGAGAGAGAGCCTCCCAGCAGGGCCCCCTCTACTATATCCTCAATTCGGTTAGCCCAAGCCGATCTAAACCAACATTAGAAACAGATTTGGATCTTTCCCCATCCCCCCTTCCCCCTACCCGACATTGGTCCCGCCCTTCCCCTGCATGCCCTGTCCCCCCATCTTCATTCCACTCCTATATCTAAAGCAACCACTTCCCTTAGCCCGCTACCTTGATAATAGCAGGTTGAGATCACCCCAACACCAAGCTTAGCCCTCCCCCCCCAACCCACCCCACCCATTAGACCAAAGAATGCATAAGAAAATAGCTTGCAAGATGAAAAACACATAGGCATCATGTCCAACAGCTCCTATTAGGCATCGCTGTGTAGCTACCAGTGTAAATGTTAGTGCTGATAAACTGTATACTGTCCCAATCCTCGCCAGCACAGCCAAAATCCTCTGAAAATAGATAATCCTTAAAAGTTTCCAAATAGATATAAATTCAAAAAAGGCTCTTAAATGTCCGGGAAGAAAAGCTTTTATATCAGGGATCCCTTCTGTTCAGGTCTTCCTAGCCAATTTTTGGCATTATAACTCCCCAGAGAACAAAACCCAAACTGCATATTCTGAACCAAAAAAAAATGGAAATAGAGGAGCCAAAAATCTGTCTCTCCCAAAATATGAACAAAATAATACTGACAATTGCAGAAAGAGCCCTGTTCACTGCTTGGCGATTTGTGTGTAGAGCTACTGCCCAGCATCACAGAACCCACGCTGCTCTGCTGTTTGGTTACAAAGCAATACTGTTCAAGTGGCTGCTGCACTTGTGGTCGGGAGTGCCTGAATGAATTGCTGCATGGCTTTGACCTCCGAAAACCAGCAGACCCCTGCTTCAGTTTGAACTCTTTTTTCAGGGTATACGAGGACCGCCCGAAGACCTCTCTCAAATAACTGGGCACAGTAGGGCGCCAAAGCCTGGCGCTGATTGGAAACTACTGCTGAGAAGTCTTGAAAAAGTAAAACAGAGTGATTCTCATATTTTAATTTTGCTCTTTACTGGATCGCACATAGGATGACAGCTTTGTGAGCTTAATTCAATACTTTAATTATGATCACCCGGGGCTTTGCACTTTCATCTCGCTTTGGGCCTAGATGATGGGACCTCTCCACGCGAAAGGGGCCTGGTAGATCCGAAAGGCTGAGTGCCACTGGAAGCCATCCCTCAATTAAACTGGGGGAGTTTATGCTCTGGGATCGATTCTGGCAGCCCTACTAACCTCAAGTTTGATCTCCGTGAGCGATTTTCAAGATCATCAATTTTTTGGGCTTGCTTCTCCAAGGCCGCTTTAAGTGCTACAATGTCTTGGTTGGCAGAGACTCATATTTCCAGCTCGAGAAGCGGTGCTCAAAGGCCCCCATACCGGTATTTATTTCCTGAAGCTGCGCTGAGATTTTCTGTAGCTCCAGGGTGATCGCAGCAAGAACTGCTGCCGTCAAATCCGCCATGGAGCCCTGCGAGAGTCCACTTACATCTGCCATACCCACCGCGTCTTCTGCCGGCACCTCAGGCGTCGGGCCTTGTCTCACTCGTGTTCCCTTTCTTTATCTTTTTTGCCCGCCCTGGCTGCCCAGGGATTTACACGCATGACTGGCCTTACGCACGCTGGGCCTATTTTAAAAGGCCTGGTCACACGCGTATGTCCTGGGGCATTGGGAACTGGGTGTGAAGGGGATGGGGCGGTCTGGGGGGTGGGGTGGGGCAGGGCTATAGGCCTCTGTGTCGGGGGATTGTGTGCTTGCAGGGTGCCGGCAGGCGCAACAGGTAAAATAAAAATTTGGGGAGGGGTTAGGTTAGGGTTAAGAGGCAGGAAGGCTAGGGGAAGGGGTAGGAAGGTCAGGCAAGGGGGTAGGGAAGTTCCCTTCCAGGCCACTCTGAAATCGGAGTGGCCTGGGAGGGAACAGGGGAAGGCTGCGGGCGTCGGCTTGCAAGTTGCACAATTGTGCCCCCCTTTGCGTGTGCCGACCTCCGATTTTATAACATGCGTGCATGTTATAAAATCACGCGCCGGGTAGTGCACGCACATGGACATGCGTGCGCAACTTTGTAAAATCTACCCCATAGTTCTGTTCTGTCCCCAGCAGTTGGTACATGTTTGTATCTGTATATATTGTAGTTTAACTATGTTTAGTGCAGTCCTCCCTTCTGAGGATTCTTAATACTGAAACACTTTTTGTAACCCATGATATAAACTTCTGAGCCTTTGCCTTTAAGAGGAGCCTTTGCCCTTAAGAGAAGCTCCCTGCCCCCTCCACTTTCTCTCACTATCGGAAGAGCTGGAATGCCCCTCAATCTAACTTGAGTCTTCCTAGGTGCCTTATAGGCTCAAGGGACTGCCCTTCATGCTCCCCCTGTGTTACATGGTTCTTAGGCTCGCTGCCATTGGACCTTGCCCCTGCCCCCAGCTTGTGGAGGCGTTTCCTTCAGCAGCTCTCGACAAGAGTTGAGTCTTGCTCCACGCTTGCTTCTGAGCCAGCAGCGCTCTGTAATACTCCCTGAAATGATCAGGTTTTTTACCTTATCTCTTACTACCTTCTTCTAAGGACTAAATCAGTCTCATATTCCTCATGCTTCCTACCTCTACCATAAACCAACTCCTGCAACACAAGAGACTCCCTTCCTCCTTCTCCTGCCTCATCTCCAGTTACCAAAGATCTTTGCCTAGGAGCTCACGTTTGAAATGCAACAATTGTAAGTAGAATTTACCGGTACAATAAATAATTTCCAACTTAAAGAATCTTTGTCTTGAAGACTGATTGGAAAGAAAGTTTAGCTGCCTGAATAGGAAAAAGTATGGATGTTTACCTGATTCAGAACAGGTTCCAAGAATCTCTTGCTTTTTTATAGAGTTTTCTAGTTGGCACCTCAGCAGTACATGTAAATATAATACACATATTGTAAGTGATATTTTTACCTCGGAAGACTGCACTTTGAAATTTCTTTTTCATGTAAAATCTATTATAAATTCATAATTTTTAATTGTGTGTGAGGAGGGTGTGATGGGGTTGGGGTGCAAGGATGTAAAGTTTTCCTAGGGCACCTAATATCCTTGCACTGGCCCTGGGCATTGCTGTACAAATATTGAACAGAGGCGTCCAACTCGTGGTATCATGTGTTGTGTATTGGGTGAGGGCGCAGTTTTTCACTTGGCCATAGATGCCAAATTGCCTGACTACAGCTCTGCATAGGCATCCTCTCTCTCTCATACACATACACACACACCCTCACTCACTCAAACACAAACACTTCCTCTCTCTCTCTTACTCACATAGACTCATAGGCTGTATTGCATTCTCATTCTGCGCCTCTCCATCATGGGCTTTGCTTGCGAATTTCTGAGGCCTCTCTCCTCTGTGTCCTCAGCTGCAGGCAGGATGGGCTCCACCCCCGGCCCTGCCTGGCTTAATTTTTGGCTGCAAAAGGGACGGACTCTACTCATGGTCCGCCAGGCCTCCAAACCTTTGGTCGCAAGTGGGGTGGGCTCCGCTCACAATCCCACTGGGCCTAATCTTTGGCTGTTAGCATGATGGGCTCCGCTCATGGCCCCACTGGGCCTTTTTCCCAATCCTCAACCACAAGTGGGATGGGCTCCACCTCGTGGTCCCGCTTGGTGGTTCTCCTCTGTGCCTTCAGCTGCTGGCCAGGGGTTTGTGCTAGGGATTTTGCTGCCCCCGAATGGTTGGCACTCTAGGTGACTGCTTAGTTTACCTAATAGACACTCCCGGCCCTGTGTGGCAGCCAAGGTAACTAACTGAGCTAGCTGCCCTCACCCCTAAATTAAACACTGACTTAGAAAGGGAGCTGCCCATTGTGGATGGGTTCATGTGTATCTCTGCTCCCTCTCTCCCTTTGTTTTAAAATTTGGACGAGAGACTGGTGGGGCTATCAGTCTTTTCCTTGTTGTATTTGTAGACATGTGGGTCTTCTCCAGGTCTGCTTTGCCTTCTCTATGGAGGCTAGTGTGCTGCACGTTTTGTTGATGTGCTCTGGGGATTGCTCTGGGGATTGATGTGCTCTGCACGATTTGTGGATGTGCTCTGGGGATTGAAAAGGTTGGGAAACACTGCTAAGAGCAGAGCCCTTGTGCAGGCCTGGATCTGAGCACCAGCATTGGTGACTTTTCAGTGGCACACTTGATCAGGTCTGAAAGCACACTAATGTGCCCTGGCACACTGGTTGGGAAACATTGGTCCATGAACCAGCTTCATTTGTATATTTTGGTTATTCTGAAAACACAATCTAAGATTCTGAGCATCAAATTTGGGAAACCCTGACCTGGGCCAGGATACAATGAAACAGCAGACAGAGACAGATCTGTTAAGCATGCCTAAGCTTACATGCTACTCCTAAAATTGTCCAAGTTCAAAGAATAGAAAACATCAGATTTTAAAATAACCACTGCAGTTAAACTGTTAAGTCCTTCTTTCATTTCAAAAGAAATACAAGGTCTTGAATCTGAACCAAGCTTCCCTGATTTTCTCTCTGAGAGAGTTGTGACACTATGCTGGCATTTGATCAATAAAGTCATAGAATGTTACTCATCCCTTGCCATCTTTAATGCTTCCTGGAACTAGAAGGCAGCAGACTGAAGAATAATGAGGTGCACTTTAGGGTGCGCCATTGGATAAATGTTCTAAACCTCTTTGGGTAGATTTATTAATGTCCTTTCTAGGACAAATCACCTAATCTTGGCAGTGTTTATGTGATATGTGCTACCATATCACTTAAGAAAATGATCACAAATGCCTTTCCTTGTGTTCGGAAAACTTGGCTCCCAATTCAGAAAACAAAGGCAATCATCAAGGGATCTATCGCCATTCAAATAATGAATTTCACAAGATAGGTTCAGAAGAGCTGAAGTGTAGGCATGAGCCTAGAGTTCCATCACTCCTAAAGGACAGCTCCATGCTGAAGCCAGGGATGTGCATTCATTTCTAAAGAAAGTAAAAAATGCATTATCTCATTGCCTTTTGTTTGAGAGCATCAATTGAAAAAAATGTAAGACACGCCAAATTTACCTGCATACCCCTCTTTCCCATAATCTTTTCCTTCCTCCCTTGACCATGCTTATCCCGTTTACAAGGGTCTGAGGTGTAGAGATCCTAAGTTGCTCCTGTCTTGCCAGTTCCCAGTTTGAAAATAGTGCTGGCCGCCGCCATTTTATTTTACAGCCATATAGCATATGGCAGTAAAACAAAATGGAGCTGGCTAACACCATTTTTGAACCTAGAGCAGAAGTGGCTGGTGATCCCTTCTGATCCTTTCTACATCAGAGACCCCCGTGGAAGGAGTAATTTTGATCCAAAGGGATAGGAAAACTTTTGTTTTTTAAAATTTAAATGTTTTATTTCAGTTCTGCAAATTAAAGAAACCAAAATAAACATTAAACAAACCCTGAATAAAACAATTTGTTTTCTGTGTACTTCCTTACTGAAGCATGCGCTTTTGGATATGGTAATATTAATATTAGATTTTAGATTGAATTACTTGCCTTTCTAAACCAAAGTGCAAGGCAAGTTACAATTCAGGTACAATAGCTACTTCCTTCTCCCTAGAGGTCTTACAGTCTAAGGGGTTATTTACTAAAGGTTTTCTCCCATTTTATGTCTATGGGAAAAATGCTTAGAAAATATGGCCCTAGGTTTGTATCTGAGATAGTGGAAGATGAAATGACTTGCTGCAATGAAACAGGGATTTCACATGGGCAGAAGCAGCCTGAAGAGACAGAACAGTTAGATTATCCAGAAGACAGAGGGAGCTCTAAAGGGAGTTCTAGTGGAGCAGTGCCTTAAGGCAGAAAGAAAAAGTGAACAAGAGTTGCCTAGGGGATTGTAAAGCCAGAAGAAACAGGAAGCACAGTGCTGCTAGGAAATGTAGTTTGAAGATCCCTGGCAGAGAACTAATTATGATGAAGTTAGCAGTAACTAAAAGGAGTGGTAATTGGGAAACACACCTGAGGCTAATTACAGAGCTACTGCAAGGTATAAGCATGTCTCTTAAGGGAGAAAGCACTGTCTTTCAGGCAGAAGGAAAGATACGGAGCCCGGGGGCGGGGAGCCAGGAAAGATGGCTCACTCAGATGCAGTCATTAGTTAGGGATTTTGAATCTGCAAAAATAGCCTCTCATGAAAATACTTAAAAATTTTGGGATATTTTTGTATTCATTGTATAAAAAAAAAACCAAACCAAAAGGGCCTTTGGTGGGACCAGCACTGAGGCCTAGACTTGGCACTGGTCTGGCACCTAGTCCCAGCACTGAGGCCTGGCCTGCTGAGGCCCAGCTCTGAGGCCTGATCCCAGCACTGCTTAGACACGATACTGGTCTGGCACCTAATCCTAGCACTGGAGCCTAGTGCTAGTGCTGAGGCCCAGCCCTGAGGCCTGGTCCCATTACTAAGGCTTAAGCCTGGAGTTGGACCCAGACCTGAGGCCTGGTCCTGGCAACAAGACCTAAGCCTGGTGCTTGAAAAACTATGTAAAACTATGTTGTCCATCTGGAGTCGGCACTAGAGTAGTCACTGCAGCATCTTTGTCCAGCATGAACATCACCATTTTGATCTAAAGCTGTAGAATTATATAGCTGTACATCAAAATGGCTTTGGCTGCATAGGTGGAAAACATCAGGGGTGACATCACTCCAGCACCATTTTCCAGGTGGGTAATATCATTTTTCATGCACTGGAACACAAAGAAGGCATCTGGAGGCCCGGACCTAGGCTTCAGCACCAGAACAAGGACTCAAGGGGCTAGGCCTCTGTGCCAGGACCATGCCTCAGGGGTTAGGCCTTGGTGCCAGGACCCATTCTCAATGCCAGGCCTAGGCTCCAGGCCTTGGCAATGAGCCCAGGCCTTTTTATGGCCTGGTACAGCCCAGTCAGAGCTGCCAGAAGCCCCCCCCCCCCTTTTTTTTTTTTTTTTAAAGCATTTTTGTTTTTTTTCCCCTGGTTTAATTATTTTTTCAGTGTGTCAAACAAACCAAACCTCAAAAATAAACAAATGGAATCCAGACAAACCTGTAAGGTTAAGCCAGTCGCTCTAAAAGAAGTGTGCAATTGAACCAAACCTTAAGCTTGAACAACACAGACTGAACCAGACTTTGCAGGCCTAAGCCATACAGAGATGGAGATTCAGCCATGTGATGGCCCTGCAGTTCTAATGCCTGTGAGAAACTACATAGAAAAGAAGAAGCTGCTATTGTTCTTCCTATCAGCATCTGTCTTGCCTTTGCAATTTTAGCTGGTACAGTGGAGCTAAACTTGCTAAGCCAGGGCCTTGAAAGTGACTTTGGATCCAGCTATGAAGTGAGCATTGTTCAACAAATGTCTCCTGACACACCTCAACATTTTTGTGAGAATATGCATATACATATCAGCTAAGATGAAGTCATATCTGAAGCCCACCAATCCTATGCTAGTGGATTGTGCTAACATCCAGTCAAGTTTAACTTTTGGGCCCTATGCACATGCATATAAACAAAGTCCTGGGACAAGAAAATATTTTTTTGGACCTGCAGATTTTGGACTGCTTACTCCACCCTGTGCTGCTTGCTGCCATTCACGCAAACTTCCTACCCATGAAATTGGCACCTGAGACTTTTTCATGAAGCTAGCTAAGCTTTAAAACTGAGCATTCAGTTCAGCCCAGCCCTGCTCCATTAACTTGTAATGCTTGTAATGCTATATATCAGTTTTAATCATGAACTTTACACCTCCAACCTTTTTCTTGATTTTTTGTGAATTTCAAAGTGCGCTAAAACTTTTTTAAGATTATTAATGGCAGTGGTAAGTTAGAGTGCCACCTACTGAATAGTAACGCCGACTTATATTCAGAGGAATTTGAAGTCCACCCCACCTACTGAATGGTAACACCGACTTATATTCAAAAGAATTTAAAGTCCACATTGCATTACATTACATTACATTACATGAAATGGAGGTGTTTCCTAAATGAGGCCATGGGTTAAATCATGGCTTTGCATTTGAGTTGTTACTAATGAGGGTCCGGTAGAAACAGACTGTAAATGAGTGAGAAGGAAGGGCATATCGGGAGCAGAAGATATTAACCATAGATCTAGCTTGTAGGCACAGAGTAGAGAATCTAGGATTAGTATTACTACATGAACAGTTAGCCATTATGGCTAATGGTAAGGGGGCATTGGATAAAACAACAGATTGATCACCAATCCCTAAGGGATTGGGGCGGTATAGTTAGAAATATTAAGAAAGGCCAAAGATATTTCAAGGGCTAGATTCTGTGTATAAATTCTGAGGGATTTCTATTTCATGCTTATGGAGTATATGTATATTACCGTAATTATCTTAACATGTTATATTAGTAAATGATTCTAATGCTAAACATGTAAAATGTAACATAAAAAAAAAAGAATCTAAGAAACCCAAAACGTTAAAGCAAACAAACCAGTCTTTTGTATAAAATGTTTATAACTATAACCATTGTTGCAGTTCTGGCCGCGGGCACCGCGGCCAGGCCCTTACCTCCAGGTTCCTGGACCTGCTTCCGCTTCCAGAGGCCTGGTTTGCGGCCTGTTTGGCGGCGTCCCTGCTGGGGCTGCGCCGCTGTGAGCTCTCCCATGGATGCCTGGCTCTTAGGCGCGCGCCACTTGGGCGCTTTTCTAGGCCTTTCCCGCCAGTGGTGACTCCGCCCAACTCCTGACTTCAGACGCCGTGGCCTTGATAAGCCGGCCGCGGCCATCCTGTCTTTGCCTTGCAACGGGTTAGCCTACCGGATTCCTGTTGCGCTGTGCCCCGGAGTGGCTCGCTTTGCTTCGTCGCTTCGTTCCTGCTACAGTATCTGCCTGGTTCCTGCCTGCCTGCTACAGTACAGCTTGATTCCTGCTTGCTTGCTATAGTACCTGCTTGGTTCCCGCCTGCCTGCTACAGTACCTGCTTGGTTCCAGTACCCGAGTCCTGCTACAGTTCCTACCTGGTTCCAGTACCCGAATCCTGCTACACTTCCTGCCTGGTTCCAGAACCCGAACCCAGTTACAGTATTGCTACTGTCCTAGTCTGGTTCCAGTTACCTGTCTTGATCCACAACCCGTCTAAGTCCCAGCGGCCGGACTTATACGGGCTCCTCCCGGGGGGGCTTCGGCTTCCAAGGGTGATGCCACCTAAGTCCCAGCGGTTGGGCTCCTACGGGCTCCTCCCGGGGGACTACCAGCTTCCAGGGTGAAGAGCATCTACGTCCTGCCTGAACACCTGCCTCCCGGCCTGCTATTCATTAGAGACATTGACCACCTTTCCCAGTCTCCAGCAGGTCGGCCCAAGGGTCCACTAAACAGAGACTCCCATAACAACCATGGAGTAGAGATGAACATGCAGCATGGATGGTCTTTTGTATCTCTGTGCTTGCATCAGGGTTTATAGAGAAACATTCATTCTGATGACAAAACAGGCAAGCAATTCAGTGTGTCCCATTATCTTTCAGCAGTGATTCTTGCAACATGCTGCAGTATGAATAAAAGTATAGGAGAAAAATCCAAACTTTAAATTAACAGTTTCTTTGAACATGGTACTGCTCTACATTTATTCAATATTCTAAACACATTCTCTAAACTTTTTTCATCATAACTATTATCAGACTAATTTATTCCTCCACCATTTATCCAATAATTAAGGCAGCTCCATATGGCTAAACTGGCTTTATAGGCAAATATCCTAAATCTTATTATAATACCATGCTATAACAGGGTCTATCACTAAATAAAAAAACAATAATAGGAATAGAAAATAAGAAGAAACTTATGAATACAATGGGTCTTGTGTAGCAGATGTTCAGGTCTGATGGAGAAATTTGTTGTAGCTGATCGGGATCATGCACTTTCAATCTTGTCTCCAATTTCTTGTAGTGAGATCTCAGCATTAATTAGATATTCAGACTAATAAGCACATCTGCCTGATGCAGAGATGAAAAAGGAAAGGATAGGCAAAAAGGGTCAACAAAACATATTATATATATATATCCAAAGAAAATAAGAAAAGCAGGCTGCTCTCTATATTTCTGATCAGAGCCTCTCACATTCCTTATGGCAGTTTTCATCTAACCAGTATAATCGTAACCCATCTCTTGAAGTAAGCAGCAGTTATATGGACTAACATCCATTCTACAGGCTAGCGCGCTATAAAAGTATATAGAAGGGCTAACAGTTGTATGACTAAAATACTATCAGGTAAAGAATTCCTAAAGAGCATCTCTGAAAGAAAGTAGCCCTCATTAAGGTACAGTTTCTGTAAAAACTCTATGAAAGCCATTAAGGGGGCATATCTCCCTCCTTGTCACTTTGACAAATTGCAGATCTTACTTTTGTCCAAGCAGAGCTGGAAGTACATAAGAAATTCACTAAATTCAGTTAATCTGCAGTAAAAATCAACTTACATTCCCACATTCTTAACTCTTTGTCTATCTGTTTATAACTTTTAAACTGAAAAGCTAATTCTGTGCTAGAGAAACCAATTTTTTTTCTATTTGTGTAGGAAAGGCACAGTCAGACTTGCATATCTCCCTCTGTCCTTCTTCCTCACTAGCTCCATTCTCCTTATCAGTAAACTCAGTTAACTCTTCAGCTCCCTGTGTCTTTTCAAGTTCTAAAGCAATGGTAATCAACTCTACAGTATCAGAATTATCAATGTTCTCAGAGGGATTTTCTTGTTCCATTGTGACCAGTTTCTGAATTTCTGAATTATGAGTTTCAACTGAAAATGCGCATGGACAATGAGCACAATTTCCTGGATTTGAAGCAGAGTTCACAGCACACAGCATTTCTTCAACTTGGTGCTGTAAGTCAATCACACCCTTCTTAAGTGTATTCTGACAATTAAAACGACAGGAGACAGACAAAAGAATCAAATATGTCTTCAAACTGTTTCTGACACCTTCCAACATATACTGGGAAAGGCAGGTAACTTTTTCAGAGGTCAAGTCGGAGTCTTTACTAGCCTTATATTCTCTGTCACATCAGCTGTCTCTGTTTGACACAGCAACTGTACTGCAGCATTCAATTTGTTGTGACTGGTCCAAGATACAGTATCAGAAACCTGGTCAAAGGGAACATTGCTAGACTTACACAAGATCCAAGTACTAACAGCAAAAAGAACATCTATTCTCTTGGTCACACTCTGCTACTTACTAACTGTATAGCAATATAACAATAAACTAAAAGACAAATAAACACCAATTCCATCCTATTGCCAAATGTAATAAGCTGAAAATTGGTGATTATTTTGTTATAAATTACTTAACAATCAACAAGCAAAAATGTAATTCTATGTCATAAAATCCTGTTTGTGACGCCAAATGTAAAAAGGGGAGTGGCTAACTGGTGGGTTATATGTCACAAAATATACAACATACTTATTTACAAGTATAGAAGTTTACTTATAAGTCTGAGAATAAGCAAGCAAAGTATAGAGTTTTCATTAAAGAATATATACACAAAATACTTTCCTCACAATTCCCAATGTGATGTACTTTGGAAATCTGGGTCAGCGCATTGGGAAATCAGCAACAGCTCATTTATCACTTCATTAGCCACTGATAATGTCCAAAAAGCTTTTCCCTCCTTCATGGGTCACTTCATTAACAATGGTAATGTTCCAAAACTTTTCCTCCGAGCTGTTGGTTCTCTGATTTCAAACAGTTAGTTTGAAGTAGGTTTTCTTTGTTGATTCTGCTGACCTTTGCTCTAGTTGCTTCTCTGGACCACTCCCATGTGCTTATTGAGGCCCTAACTGTCCGAATTCGCATCAGCAACAAGCAGCTAGGGGTGGCCGAGAGGCTAGGTCCTGTTTTCCTCAGATATCTGTACAGTTAGCCTTTTTAAGTAACTGCTTTTTCAATATATCTGATCTCAGGACTTGTGTTTTGTTACAAACAGTTTTTTGTTACAGGCAGGCTATGAAAAATGGCATATTTATTCTCAGAACTTATAGGCCTTTTATCAAATAATTACACTAATAATATATGTGATTCTCTGCTTCATTCCTTTCTACTGCGGTACAGTACGCTTGCACAAACTAATGCCTGCTTAAAATAATTTCCCACAAATAATCACTAGGGATGTGCATTTTTTTAAAATGAATATCCAATCCATGACAAATATGCCCCTTTCGTTTGATTCATTGACCCTGAAAACAAATGAGTGTGTCCCCTGAATGGAACATATCATTTGTTTCATTCATTTTCATTTTCCCATAGAAAAGCATTGGCTGAGGCTCAGGATGGTCATGTTGGAGACTCCACAGCAAGCAGCCCTAATACCTGTGACTCATGTGTGAGATCAGAAAATAACCGGGATCTGTTGTCAAGGAAACCAGACTGACAAAGTAAGAGAACATATCAGAGTGAAGCATTTTTCTAAATCAGCGAATAACTGCTTTGTCTGTGCTTCTTATAGTATGTGTGAATGTTTCAAACTGCATTTGAATCTTTCATCCAAAGGAGACACTTGCTGTTTAGCTGTTGAATTGCATGGTGTGTGTTGCACTCAGTTTTCTGAATCAACAGTGTGCTCTTCTTCAACATTAAATACATTCCATTCTTTTCTAATCCTTTTGGTTGCTGTCACACTGTGATCATTTGAACAGGTTTTTAATTTTTATTTAACATCTCACTGTCACTGCCCAAAAGGGGCAGTGACAGTGAGTTTGTGTTTTCAAGCCTCTTCTCCCCTCTTGGGAAAGGCTGGGGTGCTCTTATTCCCTCCCTGAACAGCGCGAGGTGGCGAAAGCCCAGTTTTTCCTTCTGTGAAGATGGTGCTATCTATGGCGGTTGCCGCAGGCTCACCAGAGGTGGGTGAGGCCATCATGGCTCCACCTAAGAAAGGGCCAGCACTCGAGCTTGATGGAAGGCTTATTGTAGCGCATGGGGTCATCAGTCTTGGTACCTGCGTGGACGGTGTAGCATGGATGCTCTCAAGGGCTGTGGTAATATAACACTGTGGTATTACTGTGGTAGTGTTTGTGGGTATCAGCGTATATTTAGTGCCCTCTGGCGACAGGGAAGAATTTTCTGTCAGCCCAAAGTTTATGGGGATGGTCAAGAAACGCTGTGGCCCATCTTAATTAGGTCTGCCACAGTAGTTGTGGTGCAAACTTGTGGTATTGGTCTGTCCTGGTGTAGACGTTATAGGTACGACTCCTGAAAAGTCTTCCACGGCTGTGGCCAGTTGTTGAGAACTGCCTTCGGCTAAAGGAGCTGGGAGCAGCTGCACATAGGCAATAGGCTGCATTCTTGCCACTATTGGGCCTACACCTGAAGCTGCTTGGGCTTGTGTGATATGCCCTATGGCTTTTAAGACCTCCTGTTTGGGGGGGAGGAAGAAATATCTGGTCCCCCTTTCTTGCTTTTTTGTGGCATTGTACTGAGGAAACTTAGCACTTTGTAAAGGAAAAAAAAATGTTTTTGTTTTTTTTTCACACACGAGGGGGAGGGGAGAGGGAAGCCCCTCTAAGTAGGATAAGAAACAAAACACACAGGAAAATGGAGGAAGAATGGGTGGGGCAAACAACTAGAACTCACAAAATGACTAGGGGTAAAGAAGGAGAAGGGCTCCTACTTTCTAAAGAGCAATGAACCTGCTCTGAACTGCAAAACTTAGTGGGGAGGGGGAGGGGTAAATGGGAGTTGGATTAGAAATGAGAGCTGAAGGAAAGAAAATAGAGAGGTGGGGAGTCTTGCCTGCTCCAAACAAACAGTGAAAAAAATATTATTTGGAAGGGGGTGAGGGGAAAAGAAAAACCTTTTTTTGGCTGTTTCCTCTGCTCTCCCCAGGTGTCTGCCCCAGAAGGTGTCCCAAAAAGCAAAGAAAAGAAGGGGGACTTACCTGCTTGTTTCTTGGAGCCGCAGTAGATAACAGCCCCTTGGCAGTTCCCAGGGAAGAGCAGCTGCAAGGCCAAAGAAGGAGTGGGGGAGGGGGAGAGGAGAAACAAGCAAGCTTGCTTGTTTTAGGTGGGGGGGGGGGGGGGGGGGGGGGGGGGGGGAGGAGAGGCTGGTGCCGCAGTTGAAAAAAACCATAGGAGAAAAAGAAAAAATGGTAGAGGCAGGGGAAAAGAGCAGTTTTTCCCCAAAAAAGGTTTCAAAGCTGTACCCAACTCGTCTCACAGCCAGAGCAGCAGGGTTGCCAGTTTTTCGTGAAAGAACAAGCCCTTTAAAAAAAAAAAAAAGCCCAAAACACATGAAATTAAAACTACTTTTATTAGAAGGAATTTATACACAGAAAACACTTAAAAAATACTTTTGTGAGTGTAATGGAGGAAACTGGCTTGTAATAGTATTTAACTCGCTAAAATGTCCATCAGAGTTTTGTGGATTACATGACATTACACAGATTGTTCCAGATAGTATGCGCTAAGAATAAATTTGTAAACTCACAATTTATTATTCATTAATGACTTCTATCTTGCCAGCCTCCCACGCAGGCCAGTTTATGGTTACTGGTGCACTGCCACTCCAGTCTCAGCCACTGAACGCTGTAGCTCCTTCAAAGTGAATAATCCCCCTCAGCACATGTCTGGCCCACACACACTCATTCCCTCTCCCCACCACCTCCAAGCACATGACTGGCTGTGGAAGAGGGAGAGGAGTGAGTGAGCGAGCATGAGTTTGAGAGTGTGTGTATGTGGGAAAATGAGAGTAGTAAAGGTGTGAGCATGTAAGAATGTGTCAGAGGGAGGAATGAGAGTAATTCAGGGAGTCAATATCTGCTAGGGATGTGCAGAGGGATGCCATATGTTGCATTCGGGATTTGGATTCGTCGGGGGGCAGATATGTTGCATGCGGCCGTATGGCGCCCCGATACGTTAATACGTCGATTTCTATTCGTTTCCCCGCTAAAATTAAATTATCTACAACCCCCCACCCTCCTGACCCCCCTAAGACTTACCAAAACTCCCTGGTGGTCCAGCGGGGGGGGTCCAGAAGCCATCCCCTGCACTCACACCCTCGGCTGCCGGTTTCAAAATGGCGCCGATAGCCTTTGACCTTCTATGTCACAGGGGCTACCGGTGCCAATGGTCAGCCCCTGTCACATGGCCATCAGTGCCATCTTGTGCTCCTACCATGTGACAGGGGCTGACCAATGGCACCAGTAACCCCTGTGACATAGTAATGGCAAAGCCTATCGGCGCCATTTTGATTACTGGCAGCCGACGGCCCGAGTGCAGGAGTGCTGGAGCGCTCTTCTGCACTCGGGCCGTTGGCTGCCAGTAATCAAAATGGCGCCGATAGCCTTTGCCCTTACTATGTCACAGGGGCTACCGGTGCCATTGGTCAGCTCCTGTCACATGGTAGGAGCACAAGATGGTGCCGGCTATCCATGTGACAGGGGCTGACCAATGGCACCGGTAGCCCCTGTGACATAGAAGGTCAAAGGCTATCGGCGCCATTTTGAAACCGGCAGCCCAGGGTGTGAGTGCAGGGGATGGCTCCCGGACCCCCCGCTGGACCACCAGGGAGTTTTGGTAAGTCTTGGGGGGGTCAGGAGGGTGGGGGGTTTGTTTAAATTGGCTTCTTTAGGTGGCCGAATAATTTGGCGAAGATTCATGTATTCGTGGGGAATTGCGATACGTTTCGCTTCCCCACGAATACAACGAATATGGCCACATCCGTTGCAGATTGCCAATACGTAGGGACCGAATGCACACCCCTAGCGCTTGCCTCCTCTCCCTCACCCCCAAGAAAGGCAACAACAACTTTTGACGTTATAAAAGGCCGCAGTTTATTAACTAACCCGAGCCCGTACAATACATATCAAATTAACATATATAACATACCCCCCGCCTTGATACATATCTTCCTCCTTATCCACCTAAACCACCACGTCCCAGCGGTAAGGCATAAGGAATTATTTCCCCCCCTAGCTTACCCCGCCTCGTCCCAGCGAGAGTAAGCTCCAGCCTTGAGCTTAGCCCCTTGCTCTTTGGCCGTCCCGTGTAGCAGCCCCCCCCCCAGCTACACGGGACTCCCCCCCCCCCCCCCCATTTCCTTTTAACAATGCATTATCAACACTTTGGGCTCGGCTTTCCGCCACAAACAAGGATGACAAAGTCACCCTTGTTCCCCCACTGTGGCCCTTCACACTGCAGCAATCGCTTTTTCCAGTCTCTCCTGCAAGTCGTCGTTAGAGGTCTATACCTGCACTCTGTCCCCTCTGAATAGTCCCTTGTTCTCCTCCCAAGACCACCATGTCGAACCCAGAAGCCTCCTTGCCACTCCACCCACCATTCCACTTGCCTGTTCAATTTTTTCACCCCTCCCCCTGTGTTTTTTTCACCCCCCTGTGTTTCCACCGAACTATTACGTTGGACCATCCCACTTTCATGCTAGGCCACAGTATTATTTTTTTTTTTTTTAATTTTTATATACCCACCCTCGTTTGCCGCACGCACAGTTTGGTTCACATACCGCTCGATACAGTATTCAAATAAGATGCAAATGCAAGCAGCGTCCAAAGTGCGTCCATGAAGCGGTAGGAGTGCGTAATCCATTTTACTGTATAGAGTGGTATACAGCCCTATATAGTATCCTGGGTGCGCTGGTACCTGTCATTTCAAATGTCATTCCACCAGGTAAGTTCTTTTCTACAGACCCCGCTGCCTTGAGCACCAGGCTGGACGACCAAGCCGTGACCTCGGACGTCCGGCTTGGGCGTCCAGCCGGGCGCTCAAGGCAGCAGGAAGGCCCATACAGGAAATCCTATTATTTACTATCTATATTTAAAGTATTTATGCTACTCACCCTCTAGTTCTTTGGAGGGCCACAGGGAGTCCTAGTTGTTGCTGCTCAAGGCAGTGGGAAGGCCGGGCACTCAAGGCAGCAGGAGGTCGCGGCTCATCTCGCTGGTTCAAGGAGACCCTCTAGCTTCGTCTTGTCTCTCCCTCTCCCAGGAATCTGTCCATGAACGGAAGCCGCAACCTCCTGCTGCCTTAAGCCTTGAGCAGCAACAACTAGGACTCCCTGTGGCCCTCCAAAGAACTAGAGGGTGAGAGGCATAAATACTTTAAATATAGATAGTAAATAATAGGGTTTCCTGTATGGACCTGGCCAGGCACTTAGGACAGGGTTTAAGTATTTTCACATGAACGGACGCCGCGACCTCCCGCTGCCTTAAGCGCTCGGGAAGGTCGATGAACGGACACCGCGACCTCCCTACTAAACTACTCCGCCACGCTCGGGGAGGAGAAGGGAAGGCTTTCGCGGTCTCCAGCTCCTCTCTCCTCGCGGGGGGGGGGGGGGGGGGTTCGCCTGCAGAGAAGGTTGAAGGAGGGATCCAGAGGGGGCGAAGATACAGCTCAAGGCAGCGGGAAGCTGACTGAACACCACACTAACGCCAGGGTCAGGGTATGTGGTAAATTTGCAGGTTAAAGACGCTGCAAAATAGCTGGTTAAAAAGGCGATAATCTGGGCGTATGTTACTGTATCGGAGGGAATAGCTAATCCGATCATTAACATATCATATACATGCCGCGGGCGGAAAGGGATACGCGTTGATTTCAAGAAGCGGTAAGGACGCGTAAAACCGGATACTGAATCGCGGGTTCACCTTATGCGTCCAAATTGTGCGTCCAAAGCGAGTTAGAAACGGTGTAACTGCGGCCACGCTTTACTGTATCGGCCTGTATGTTATGAATTGGTCCAGAAAACAGCAGTTAACTACATAAAGGAATGTGCACAATAATAATGGGGAGTAAATGAAAAATACAGCTTGTGTAAGTAACAATCAGTAAACTACTGAAGTGATTACAAAAGGGTATAGAGTGCCCAGAAACGACCTAAATTAGCTCAGAAAATGAGGTTAAATGTGAAAAATTTGACATCCCTTAATAACACTAGTTAACATGCAAAGGATATAAATACCAAGTTTAGAGAGGGACCCAAACCTGGGGATCCGGACCTAACGAGAGGGTAGGTGATCTTGTCGGGATGGGAATCAGATATACGCAACACTTTGAGAAGGAATCTTGTCATGCAGGGAACAAGATATGTGCAACACTTTGAGAAGGGATCTTGTCAGGAGGGTACAAGATATCGGACACACTTTGAGAATGGAACAAGATATATGCAACAGTTTGAGAAGGGATCTTGTCAGGAAGGGTACAATATATATGAAGCACTTTAATAAGGAATACAAGTGGGCGCTGAGAAAGGAGGAATGAGCAAGCTAGATGCGAACAAGGGACTTATGTTCCTGGAAAAGCTTGGCAGAAAAGCCAAGTTTTGAGTTTCTTTCTGAAAGTCGAAGGACAAGGTTCTTGTCTGATGTCTGGAGGGAGCACATTCCACTGTGTGGGGCCTGCTGTAGATAAGGCATGTTTCCTTAGGGAAGTTTTTGCTGGGGGGGCATAAAATGTGCCTTTGTATGCTCTTCTGATGGGTCTAGATGATGTATGGGGACGCAGTTGGGAGCTTAGGTAGAGTGGGGAGAGGTTGTGCGTGGCTTTATGGATATTTGTGAGAACTTTAAAGAGGATCCTGGATTTAATGGGCAGCCAGTGGAGGTTCTTAAGGATGGGGGTGATGTATTCTCTTTTGTTGGTGTTGGTAAGAATTCTGGCGGCGGAGTTCTGAACCTTCTGGAGGGGTTTGATGGTGTTGGCCGGGAGCCCAAGCAGGAGGGAGTTGCAATAGTCAATTTTAGATAGGATGATGAATTGCAGCACCATATGGAAATCATTGAAGAGAAGTAGTGGTTTCAGCTTTCTAAGGTCTTGCAGTTTGTAAAAATATTCCTTTGTGGTGGTGTTTACAAATTTTTTTAAGTTTAGCTGGTTCTCAAGAATGAAGCCTAGATCTCTCACATAAGGAGATTGATTTAATTTTGGGATGGTTGATAGAGGGGTGCCTGGTGGATTGAGAAGCCCTTTGTTGTCATCTTGTGAGATGATGAGGATCTCCGTCTTGTTGTTGTTGAGGACTAGGTTGAGGCTGGAGAGTACCGCAATTCGCAACAAATTCTTTTGCATGTTAGCGATAAGTTCCCTGCATGTGCCTCCCTATGTCATTCCCTCCCAAATGTACCAATATTATGACTGGCACCCCTAAGACCTCTACACACTCTTGTAGAATAGACAGGACCTCGGACCATCGCATTCCCCATTTACCCAACCATTGAACCCTCCAACCCAACCTATCCAAATACAAATGCTCCCCTTAAGGTCTGTGAATCACTCTCCTTTGAGCCCAATGTATGAATGAATGGCCCACGACCCAAGCACATTCCTGCTGATGATTCACCCCTTCACGCTCTGTAAAAGAAGAAAACAACATCAACTCCACTACTCTTCCCCTCACTCCTTACTTGCGGACATAATATTGATAGGCTTTTGACTTCCACCTGCCAATAGCCTTTATCGCTCCCTCCGACCATTCGCATTCCGCTGCTGTTGTCGCCGCTCCGATATGAAATGAATGCGAACTATTCACATCAGTATCGCATCCCAACCTGCAGACCACTAAATTGAGAACCTTCGTAAACTGAAAAACTTGTTAAAGGAACCCCATCCGCATGTACTAAAAAGGAACCCCTGATCCTGGAATACACTTGCAAATATGCTCGTACTGTTCTCACCGGGCAAACTATTGCATGCCCGACTTGAACTAACCTGAGGAACTACCCTCTGCCTTTCTGGTCTGTTTTGGACCACTGCACACACACCGAGACAGCCTCTTCCCGCACTTGAACCTGGCTTATCATCAAACCCGCCCCCTTTTTGTTATCTTTTAAACTTGCCACCAATTCACTTATTCGCAGGGCCCCAGAAAACACGAGCAAGAAGGCCATCCTAAATAATAAAACTTCATACCCTGACCAGCATAGCTTCACTAACTCTTCAGCAATGCTGATCAAGTCATCATATCTGATCGGGCGCCTTTTATCTCCCCCCCCCCCATTCCCTTTGCCAACCTCCCATAGCACGCATTACCACGAAGCTCACTGCTGGATTTCCCCATCCCTTTACCTTCTGAAAGAAAGAAAATCCAACTATCTGCGACCTTACTGATGACCTAGAAAATCCTTGGCCCTTCGCCCAAGATATGAAGTTGACCACCTCTCGCTCACACACCGGTCCTCCTCGCCAACCCTTCTCGCTCATAAAATGAGACACCACAGAGCACCCTGCTACATAAGCTCTTCACATAGCCGGAGCCACCGAATTCCTGTTCATTTGCCATTCTTCATCAGACCAAGCCTCCATAGTTTCTCCGGAAAACACTTCGCTGTCGGACTCGCATGCGGTGCCAGCTCTCGAAATACGGTCCACTTGAAATGAGATAAAGCATCTGCAATTACATTTTGTACACCCGGTACATGCCTTGCCCTAATAGTAACGTTCCATTTTAAACATAAACCAACAAGCTCCTGCAACAAAGTGGCCACCATTAAACACTTCGCTGCCAACCGGTTGATCACCTGTACTACCCCCAGGTAATCACACCATAACACCACCCACCTATTGCTTAATTGCCTCCCCCAAATCTCCACAGCCACTACTGTAGGGAATAATTCCAAGAAAGTAATATTCCTCGTTATCCCTTCTGTTACCCATGCCTTGGGCCATGGATCCACGCACCATTGTCCTTTAAAATAAACACTAAATCCTGATGCGCCGTCCGCGTCCGAAAACAGTTCCAACTCAACATTTGACACTTCCCCTTCCGGGATAATTCACACTCTATTAAAATTGGCGAGAAATCCCTCCCAAACTCCCATTTCCTTCTTTATCATCCTCGTTACCCTGATGAAGTGATGTCCAGCTCGAATCCCCTTGGTGGATGCCGACAACCTTCTAATAAATGCTCTGCCCACCGGAATGACCCTGCATGCGAAGTTCAAAGACCCTATTAACGACTGCAGCTGTCGCAACGTTACTTTAGTCACTTGCTGTACCCTCGCCACCAATTCCCGCAGCTTCTGCACTTTGGCCCCTGGCAATCACGACACCATTTCTTCTGAATCAAGTTCGATACCCAAAAAGGTCAACCACGTAGATGGCCCTTCCATCTTGTCCTGAGCAATTGGCACTCCTAATCTCTTTGTCACCTTCAAAAAAACCTTGTAACTGCCCCTGACAGCACCGCGACTGCCTTGGCCCTATAAACAGAAAATCATCCAAGTAATGGATCATACTTGTAGAGCCCGTATGTCTCTCGGTCACCCATTGAATAAATGAACTAAATGCCTCGAAGTACGCACAACCTATGGGTACCAACCCACAAGAGAAAATATTAGATCCCCTAATTATACTCACAATCATTATTACCCCCACCCCCGGACCACAATAAGGGATCCTAAAGCCCTCACGAAAACCTCCTCCGAATAATGCCACTGCCCCTTTATCTGGATACCCCGCCAATTTCTTACATAACTCCCCCACGTTAATTGGAGAAAACGCTTTTCCCTCCCATGCCTTCCTATTTATGTCCCTTCTGACTAGCCCCTCCCTGCCCATGTACACATTTACTAGTTGGGTGTGGACCTCCACAGGCTCCGCCCACATTCCTGAACTTACAGGTCGGGAACAAGCATGTGGCCTTATTAAAACGCCAGCAGACGTCAGATCCTCCTCCCACATCTTTGCTACCCGCTCCAGCTTTGCTAGTGTTCCCGGATCCTCGAAAGGACCCCCGACCCTCCCCCTCCTGCTCCCGCATTCGCCCACCTGATTGCCCCTCTCCCGTCCCTAACTCCCCTTTCATGTTTCCTGCGCTCTTATTTGTCATTTGGGTGAGCCTAAATTGATATCCTGAGTTCCCCATGACATGAACCTATTCCCCGCCATTTTGTCCCGGAACTTCTCATCATAGTTGAGCCTTTCCCAACCTTCGTAGTCCTTAAATGCCCCAAGTATGCTGTCAGCATACTGTAACAAAGACCCATATTGAACTGGCTCATAATGACCCACCACGCTTGCCATCCTTAAAAAACCTCTTACCCAGTTAAGGATATTTTTAGAAACCTTGGGCCCACAAGAGCCCTTTTTAGCCTTCTTTTTACCTTTTTTTCTGTCCTTCCCCTCCCCCCTCCTACCTTCCAGCAGGCGAAAAACATTCACATATTTCCGCTTGCGAATTCGCCTCCTCAACTTCTTTAGCACTTCCTCCCAAAGTTCAGACAGGGATGCCAGTGCCTGATACCCTAACCCTTCCCCCCCTCCGTGGTCCCGCATCTGATCCACTGGAAGTCGAAGTCGACGACAACTCAGAACTGGAATCGGAATCAGAGCTCGATCGCCTAGCCCGCTTTTTTCCTTTCCTATCTTTCCCCCCCCCCCCCCCGCCTCTTGTCACTCTTTGTGTCCTACTCACCAGTTCTCGCCCCATCTGCGCTCACAGATCTCCACGCTGTATCCTCCTCTGCTCCTGATCTCTCGCTCCTTCCTCTGCCGTCCGCTGAACGCCTGTCATCATGTTCCATCCTTGCTCCTTGGATGTATGTACCCGGAAAGAGCGCATTCTCTGCATCTGCAAGAACAGGAACACCAGCAGCAGCCCCGCTCCTCTGCAAATTTCCCATGCTTTGTCTGCCTGCCGGACCTCCGTAACCTTCCCGCCCCACGCTCGCCACCATCTGCTGACCAGTACCCTCCCCGGCCTCCATATCCCTAAATCGCCCACCATGCCTGTCCCCTGTAGCAGCTGGCATCTCCCCGAACCACACCGGGCAATCCTCGCTCCATCCCCCAAAACCGTTGTATCCCACCATGACCTGCAGGGGTCTGCCGTCCTGCGTACCTGCTAAACTAACTTTCCTTCCTAGCCTGGTAGGCTCCGCAGGCATGTCTTCCTCCCTCCCTTCCTGGGTCCGCTGCCACGCTTTTCAACCTCCACCAATGCTGCCGGAAGTCCGCTCTCTGCCTTTCTGGATCCCTTGGTACCTTTTTTCGCCTCCCTTCCTCTTGCTTTTGGATTTGCCAGCCCTGTTGCCTGCTGACTCTAAACTGCACCACGGCAGCCCGCCCCCTAATCCAAAAGGCCCTCCTGTACCTTCTTCTGCTGCATAATCCCTCCCGCAGGAGACACCTCGTACCACTTGGGCTTTTCCCTTGTTCCTGCCCTCACGAACCACACCCTTTCCCACTCAAGCGACATCCAAATGAGGGGAGGCCGTGGGTGGCGCGGGGGGGCGGCGCACGACCGGCGAAGGAGAAGGAGGCAAGGTAAATTCCTCACCCGCAAGCAGCGAGATCTCAGGGCAATCTCCCATTGACCCCGCAGAGGAGGGGGAAGAGGGCGACCCCAAAACCTCGGGGCCGCTTTCGCCGGACATGGACGGCGAACGCGAAAAACATTGGGTGGGGGGGCCAGGATCAGCACCCGAAGGGACTGAAACTGCCATGAGAGGAGCACGAGTCACCACCGAGGCAGAGGCCGGCTTACGAGGGCCCACCCCCTTTCCACAACGCTGCATACTACCTTCACTACCCTGCCTTTATTCACAATCTTCCTCTCCCTGCACAGCACCAGTTAGTATGCTGCTTCCTCTAATTATATATATATAGCATGTAAGATGAGCGTGTATGTGAAAGTGATCGTGAACATATGAGTGTGATAATGTGTATGTGTGTGTATGTTTGCATGCATCTGGTCCCTCACCCCCTCCCTACCCCCTGTTTTCACGATAATCTCAGGGTGACTGGAAATCAAAAGTTCCCAGGTATGCATACTCCAACCATATCCTTTGTGGCTGGCCTGACACTTCAAGCTGCAGAATGCCATGCTCCACCATATCCACTGAGACCTAACTTATCCTGCATAAGCTATCTTATTCCAGATATAGCCACTGTGACTTGACACTTTCAGCTGCAAAATGCCATGCTTCAACCATAATCACTGTGGCCTGACACTTCTGGGTGTGGCATGCCATGTTCCACCAATTCACTGAGGCGTAACGTATCCTATATAAGTTTTTCTTCCTCCAACCAGCCTGATACTTCCAGCTACAGAATTCCGTGCTCCATCCATAACCACTGTGGCTGGCCTGACGCTTCCAGCTGCAGAATGCCATGCTACAACCATAATCACTGTGGCTTGACCCTTCTAGATGCAGGATGCCATGCTCCAAACACCATATCACAACCGTCTTGGAGAAGCTCAGGATCCTTAATATTATTTTCCAATAAACTTTGCAGTCTCTAAGAGTGCTACATTTTCTATCTGCATAGGTATTTTACAAATGCTTCATGGACCTGTCACTGACAATGCCACAGCTTTGGAGGTGTTACAGCTATTCTTCTTGCTGCACTGCTCTGCTTTTACTGTTCCAGTTTTTAAAAATTATTAACCAACATCACTTCTGCCTCCACTGCAACTAGCCATTCTTACCACATTATAGAGCCCGCTCGCTCCACTTTTCTGTGCATGAACTAGCAAATGCCTTTAGGGGTGTTATGACTATCCTTCTCGATGCATTGCTCTGCTCCTACCATTCCAGTTCTTAAGATATAGCAGCACCACTGCTGCCGCTGCCATTCCAAGCTGGTCTTGGCACCTTAAGAGTGCTTCTTCCACTGTTCCAGCTGTGTTCAAGTTTCTTGCCAAATCTCCTTCCCCTATAGTACTTGCCCTAGCCATACATTGCTTTGAAAACTTACAGAAAACCTCCTCAGGCTTTTAATACCTTTCTTCATCTATGGTATTCACCTTCTTGCCATCTCTTGCTCATGCCATGGCTAGCCATTGTTCTGCATACTTGCTGCACCGCTCCATGAATCCTAGCTGATTTCATGACCCATTCGCAGTTCCACTCTACCGCGCATGTGGGTACCTATGACGTGGGTACCTCACTGCTGTCATATATGCAGAACACAGATCGACCCTCACTAAGGGGGTCATTTTCTATCCCTATAGCATGCGAAAAGGGACTTTTCGCGTGCGATAGCTAGATGGGGCGGAGTCGGGGTGGCATCAGGACTGGAAGAGGAGTCGGGGTGGCGTTGGGGCGGACGTGGCGGAAACTTCACTGGCAGCAATAAGGTAAGACCCGTTATCGCCACCAGTAACGCGCCCAATAGCGCCACCTTTCATGGTGGCGCTAATGGGTGCGAAAGCTGACAGCGATAACACCGCGGTGGTGCGATCGCTGCCAGCTTTCGCAGGCCCACCCCCCGTTACCGCGGGATTCAGAAAGCCTTGTGATTTTAGAAAATCCAGGCCTAATTGCAGAATAAAGAGACCATAAAGTATAAACAGAAATATGCAGACAAAAACTGAATTGGAAACCGCAACAATCTAGATCCTGTATGCAGTGCAACAATGAAAAAAGAGAAATATTACCATTCCTCATAAAATATTAATTAAATCAAGAAATATGTCAGCAGTAGTAAAGCCATACAAATAAAATGGATAAATATTACAAAACATCTGAGCATCCACTAATTAAACTCATATAAAACTTTTTAAAATTTCTCAAAAAACAATCAAATATTTTAAAACAGACACATCAGATAACACCCAATACTTAAAAACAATAAGAATTAAAAAAATCCTTCACTTTCTAGTCACCCTGAGATTGTTCTGTATTAGTGGGAGTGATGGAGTGCACAAACTTTATCTTCCCTCACACACATGCTGACACACACACACACGCTCCTTTGAACCTGCTGACACCTACACACACATACATGCTCCCTCTTACCCATTGACACTTACACAAACATACACACTTCCTTGTACCCACTGACATCTACACACATTCCCTCACTCCCAGTGGCACAGTCACCTATGCTCCCTCGCACCTGCTGCAACACAGACACACATACTCCCTTGCACTTGCTGAAACCTACACACCAATGCATGCTGTCTCACATGTTCCCACTCTCTTGCTCCTCTCCTGCTGCCTCTGAATATGTAAAAAAAAAAAAAAATTATACTTATATTGGTGGTCAGGAGGGATCCAGGCAGGACTACAAGCTGATGGCCCTGGTGTGGGAAGAGGTAGGCAGAAAGGCATGAAGCAGGGGGGTGGGGTTATTTTTTGCAGTGGCCCCAGCATAAGGGGGGGCCGTCAGCAGAAATCAATAACAGAGGCCTTCAGCTGTGGTGAGGCAGCAGCGGGATGTCTGCTGGCTGCCTCCCATGGCAGAGAGAGACGGGGTCGTGCAATGGAAGACTTAGGGAGCGTTTCCACCGCCAAGATAATGAAGAGGGGGAGCAGTCCCACAGAGATCGGTGACGCTGCAGGGAAAGGACCAAAAGAAAAAAATGCAGGCCCATTGAGCTGTGGCTGCAGCTGTGGGGACAAAAAAAAAAAAAATAAAAGAGAAGCATAGGCCCCTGAAGCCGTGGCTATAGCCGCGGGAAAAGCAAAAAACCCCCGAAAAAACAAAAATAAGCGGAGAGCCTCAGCAGCCGGCTCCCACTCTGTCAGAACAGCTGCTGTGGGGCCGGGTGATAATTGCAGCAGCTCAGCAGACATTGGGCCCCTGCGAGCAACACATGTGTCATATGATTGCCCGGCCAGCCACCAGGGCACGCCTGAAGCCCCGAAAGGCCAATCCGCCCCTGGGTGGGAGGCCTGTTGATGCTCTGTGAGAGTTTGAGATTTTCCTTGGCCTGGGGGATGGGATGGGCTGCAAAGCCCCGATGCTGGTTTTTTTTTAATAACTAGTTTTTGTCGCAGTTCAACAATGAGGGGGCCAATGACAAAGCAGTAGCGCACGAAAGCCTTGCAGCAGCGGCAGGAAGAGCAGCAGAGCCGGTGAATTGAGTTGGGCCATGTGTTTTCTGCTGCCACTGAAGGCGGGGGCGGTGCCTGAGTACGATCTGCTGCTTGTGCTGAAACGGAGGTCATACAGAGGTCATACAGAGGGCTGCTGTGAGAGTAGCGGCTGCCTCAGAAATAGGCCAATGTGAGAGAAGATGGCAGTGGCATACCAAGGGTCTCCAGCGCCCGGGGCCAATGCCTTTGTGTGCCTCTCCAGTGCCTCCCCCCTCCCCCCTCATCCTTCTTGTACTAATGCTTAAGGTTATAGAAAATCAGTGGTGTCTCTAGACAGAAAATTTGGTGGGGGGCAGGAGGAGACAAAATTGCATTTCCTCATACCACACCCAACTCCATTTCATGGCCCCCTGCTTTAAAATTGGCTATAAAAAAAGTCTCAGTAGACAAGTCCAAAGGGTCTTCTGCGTAATTTTAAAAAGCTGGCTAGTTTTACACTTCTGGTAAAACTACTATTAAAATTATTTGATTGTCTTATTCAACTAATTCTATATGGCTATGAGAGTGAAGTCTGGAATATATAGGAAGGGACAGAATGTCAATACAAATCCTGCACCTCCAGTTCTGTAACTCTGTGCATCCACAGAAATTCCTCCAACAATGGAGCTTGGATGTTTCCCTTACAGCTCATCACACAAAAAGATATTTTCAAATTCTGGTGACACCTCACAGTAACAGCAGCACAAACACCTTCTACTGCCAGACATGTTGTGAACTAACACAAAACCCCGCAAAAAAAGATACTCAGAATCTATACAGCAAACCGTAACTTAATATTAGTAACACCAAGGACTCAAACAACAAGAACCCTACCTGTGAAAAAGCACAGGTAAATATTACACTGGATCCTAGAATACCAATACTAGGGATGTGAATCGTTTTCCATATCGTCTTAACGATAGAAATCGTGTGGCAGGGCAAGAAAATCGTCTTAGGCACGATTTTTTAGTTAAAAAATCGTTAAAAATCGTTTTTTCCGATTAGTCCGCACTAACTCGAGTTAGTGCGCACTAACTCGAGTTAGTGCGCACTAACTGGGAGTTAGTGCGCACTAACTGAAAATGATACAATTTGACACTTTTCAGGTCAGTTAAGGTCAGTTTAGGAATGAATATGTATTCCTATTGGCTGCCCTCTTATTTATTCATGTTACCAAGTTTCCTACTGACAGTATATGGGGGATGGGAAATGGAAACAGTTGGTAGCTTGACAAAACAAGTAATGTGATCAGTCAATGTGACTAGAACTTGTGCCCTAACCCTGATACCAGGGGTATTGTGATCTTCCTGCACACAGTGCCCTATCCCTATTAATACCAGGAGTGTTGTGATCTTCCTGCACACAGTGCCCTATCCCTAATACCAGGGGTGTTGTGATCTTCCTGCACACAGTGCCCTATTCCTGATACTGGGGGTGTTGTGATCTTCCTGCACACAGTGCCCTATTCCTGATACTGGGGGTGTTGTGATCTTCTTGCACACATCCCGGTATCAGGGATAGGGCACTGCATGCAGGAAGATCACAACACTCCTGGTATTAATAGGGATAGGGCACTGCATGCAGGAAGATCACAACACTCCTGGTATTAATAGGGATAGGGCACTGCATGCAGGAAGATCACAACACCCCTGGTATCAGGGATAGGGCACTGTGTGCAGGAAGATCACAATACCCCGGAGGAGTGAGGGTCAGGCAGCTCCCCCCTGTCTGTGAAGCCAGCCTCTCACTAGTAATGCAGGGAGGGAGCTGTCTCAGACTTCACCATCCACCCCCCCCCCCCTCACCCACACACCATTCACTAGCTGGGACATAGGGGAAGTCAGGAGTGAGGGTCAGGCAGCTCCCCCCTGTCTGTGAAGCCAGCCTCTCACTAGTAATGCAGGGAGGGAGCTGTCTCAGACTTCACCATCCTCCCCCCCCCCCTCACCCACACACCATTCACTAGCTGGGACATGGGGGAAGTCAGGAGTGAGGGTCAGGCAGCTCCCCCCTGTCTGTGAAGCCAGCCTCTCACTAGTAATGCAGGGAGGGAGCTGTCTCAGACTTCACCATCCTCCCCCCCCCCTTACCCACACACCATTCACTAGCTGGGACATGGGGGAAGTCAGGAGTGAGGGTCAGGCCGCTCCCCCCTGTCTGTGAAGCCAGCCTCTCACTAGTAATGCAGGGAGGGAGCTGTCTCAGACTTCACCATCCACCCCCCCCCCCTCACCCACACACCATTCACTAGCTGGGACATAGGGGAAGTCAGGAGTGAGGGTCAGGCAGCTCCCCCCTGTCTGTGAAGCCAGCCTCTCACTAGTAATGCAGGGAGGGAGCTGTCTCAGACTTCACCATCCTCCCCCCCCCCCCTCCCCCACACACCATTCACTAGCTGGGACATGGGGGAAGTCAGGAGTGAGGGTCAGGCAGCTCCCCCCTGTCTGTGAAGCCAGCCTCTCACTAGTAATGCAGGGAGGGAGCTGTCTCAGACTTCACCATCCTCCCCCCCCCTCACCCACACACCATTCACTAGCTGGGACATGGGGGAAGTCAGGAGTGAGGGTCAGGCAGCTCCCCCCTGTCTGTGAAGCCAGCCTCTCACTAGTAATGCAGGGAGGGAGCTGTCTCAGACTTCACCATCCACCCCCCCCCCTCACCCACACACCATTCACTAGCTGGGACATGGGGGAAGTCAGGAGTGAGGGTCAGGCAGCTCCCCCCTGTCTGTGAAGCCAGCCTCTCACTAGTAATGCAGGGAGGGAGCTGTCTCAGACTTCACCATCCTCCCCCCCCCCCTCACCCACACACCATTCACTAGCTGGGACATGGGGGAAGTCAGGAGTGAGGGTCAGGCAGCTCCCCCCTGTCTGTGAAGCCAGCCTCTCACTAGTAATGCAGGGAGGGAGCTGTCTCAGACTGGTATCAGGGTTAGGGCACTGTGTGCAGGAAGATCACAACACTCCTGGTATTAATAGGGATAGGGCACTGTAAGAGATGACTGTAGTAGATTGAATAAAGATCTGATGTTTCTGCTCTCCTCACACCAAACAAAAACAACACACAAGCAGAGAAGCCCTTCTTACAAAGCTGAGCTAGTGAGTTAAGTAGGAGGAAAAGTAAACATACTGGTGCCAGTGTGGCTACTTAAAAAATACACTTACCAACAATCAATTACATATATTTGAACTGTGTACAGTTCCAGCCAGGACCACCTTTCTAAAATGCACAGTGATTGGCAAATTCAACATGCACTAGCATTTCAGGTGCCTGCTAACAAAAATAATAAACAAACAAGTTCTAGTCACGTGAGTGCTGATCATTACATTACTTTTTTTGTCAAGCTTCCAACTGTTTCCATTTCACATCCCCCCAACCATATTGGTAACATCAATAGATAAGAGCACAGCCAGCCAATAGGAATACATACATACATATTCATTCCTAAGTGACCTTTACTGACCTGGGAAGTGTGAACACTTTGTTTCATTTTCTGTTGGTGTTCGTTAGTTTCCAGTTCCATTTCCCATCCCCCCAACCATCACCTCAGTGGTAACCTTGGTAACATCAATAGATAAGAGGGCAGCCAGCCAATAGGAACACATATTCATTCCTAACTGACCTTCAGTGACCTGGAAAGTGTTTATTTGCTATAGATCCCTACACAGACACTACATGCTAGCAGACTAAAGAATCACAAATTGGACAAAAACTGAAATCGAGTTAGTGCGCACTAACGGGGAGTTAGTGCGCACTAACTCGATTTAGTGCGCACTAACACGATTTAACGATTTTTAACGATAAATCGTTAGAATTTCTATTGTATCGTGTTCTATAACGATTTAAGACGATATAAACATTATCGGACGATAATTTTAATCGTTGAAAAACGATTCACATCCCTAACCAATACACCACCTACTGAGGAGACAAAACAAACCCAATTGCTATAGATCCCTACACAGACACTACATGCTAGCAGAACCTCTCATCTTGGTCACACGTGCAGAGCAGAGACAGACCCTCACCAAATACAGACTAAAGAATCACAAATTGGACAAAAACTGAAATGGAAACCCCAACAAGCCAGACTCTGTGTGTAACAATGAAAAAACAGAACCACCATTCTTCATAAAACAAAATCAAGAAACATAAAGCATCAATTACAATAGTAAAACCATATTAATAAAAGAATATTTTAAAACTCCTGAGAAATAGAATAACTTCTATTAATTAAAATCATATAATTTTTTTTAATTTTCCAAGCACCAATACAATATTTCAAAACAGCACACATATCAAATAACACCCAATAATTATAACTAATAAAGATTTTTTTAAAATGCTGTCCATTCCTGGGAACTCTTAATTTCCACCCACCCTAAGACTGTCATGGATTAGTTAGGTGGGGGGCCCACACAAACTTTATCCCCTTTCTATCATATACATACACTGTATAACACACACATGTTCATTCTCTCACATACTCTCATATACATTCCCTCTCACACACACGCTTTCATACACACTCTAAGGTTGAGGTGTACACAAACTTTATCCTCTCTCTCTCACATATGTTCGCATGTCCATTCTCCCTCATACATATACTGTCACATACACACACATACATGTTCTTATTCACACCCAGAACATCTCTCACAGACACATTCTCAGGCTGTCTCTCCCCCAACCCCCACTCACAAATTCTTACTCCCCCAGATTCTCTCATACACACATACGCTCTCATTGTCACTGGCTCCCTCACACGCGAAAAATTTGACAAACCCACAAACTTCTGGTTTCTTCAATCTAGTTTGCAAATTTTTACAAAAAAAATTCACACATCTCTATCAAGATTAATGTTTAAGAAGAGAGCAAGGTGCTTAATTGTACGATTTATTTGGAAAGTGTATGGGTATGTGTATTGTTACATTTTTGATAATGCTAACCACACACAATATCAGTGTGACTAACGCTATATTGTTGAATGCCTGGATTTTATAATCACATGTCTGCTTTCTTGTGAAGTTTTTTTTTTGTCAAAATTTTATATTGTAGATAAAAGGTCCACTTAACTTATAAGTCCATTTTAGAATTTCAGTGGTATATACAAGAATTGTTTCTTGTGCCACTGATGCAGAAACTGCGATTTGAAACACCGCAGCAGTGTTGGGCTCACAGGCTAATTTTTAAATGAGCTTGCATGTACCCATACATGTGTTTATCGGCGCATGAGTGGAGATATGCTGCAATTTAAAATCATGTGTGCACTTGCGTCCATATGTTTTAAAACACAACGCCTGCGTGTAAGTATGCAGCTAATCTTAAGAGATTGCTCAACAAAACATACTTTACATGTCTTTCCTAGTACTTTGCCGTCTTCTACACGTGTATGAAGGCTTATTTTAAAATGTTCTTGCATGAGAGACAGCCCAGTTTTTTTCAATTAGTCCACCAGTTTGCCCAGTTAATATTGAGGTCTTCAAGACCCCTCTGATTTTTCATCCTGCACGTCCCCTGTTGTGTTTGGCCGGCCGCGGGCCCATCCCACGATCAGCCGCTCTTACCTCCAGTCCCTGGCCAAGAGGGGCCCGCTGATGCTCCAGCTAGTGAAGATGCGGCCAACCACCTGGCAGGCCCAACACGAAGCGCGAGGGATGCCACTCAGTTGAGCGAGCATCCCTAGGTGTGCATTCGGCTCAGCCTTTTTAAAAGGGCCCACGACGGGAAATACCCTCGGTGCCTCTGAATGACATCACAGCTCCCAGGATATATAAGGCCTGCTTGGACTCCCTTCAGACTCCTCGGCAATAGGTTGAACTCCTCAGAGTAGCTGTTTGCCATGTTGTTTCTGGCTCCTGTTCCTACCTGTGTTCCTGTGCTTTGTCTTTGGTTCCTGGTTCCTGTTCTTGCTTCCTCAGAGTTCCTGTGTTTGTCTAGTGGTCCCTTGTCTGTCTTCATTCTCTCCTTGCTGTTTTGCCTTGCCTTCTTCCTCCAGACTGAATCCTTGGCTTGACCTCAGCTTGGATCTCGGCTTTGTCTTTGTTTGGACCTCTGGCTTGACTTTGGACCTTCTTTGACGTCGCTGGATTGTTGCCCGCCCTGACCTCGGCTTGTTCTCGTTTCTGCTCTCTGTGGCCTGCGTTGATCTTGGTTTGGACTGACCTTGTCATTTTCTTGCTGGTCTACTACTTCTGTGACAGATTCTTCCCCGCACAGAGGCCCGCGCCTAAGTCGAGCCAGCCCTGGCACCCAAGGGCTCACCTGAGGGGAACGAGGGCTAGTATTGGTGAAGTTCCTGTTGGGTCTCTGCTGCACTGAGAATAATCATAGCAGCTTACAAAATAAGTTTAATATATTTGGACGCGATGAACTTTCAAGCAAGTTCACTCTGGTGGAGCTATGGTATTATGTAAAATAGACTAATTTAGAGGAAAAAATTTTTAATTGCATAAAAACAAGAAAATATAATTCAACATTACATAAAGCAAAAATGGTACTGCTGCACAATCTGAGTCATAACATGTAAAATGGTTATTACCCACCAATTTAGTATCGAACTCCAGAAATTGGTAACTTTTTATTATTTTACCTCCCTGTTTGGTTATTTGTTGTTAGTTATAGGGGGATTTATAATAGAGGCATTGGTTTATTATAGGGGCCTCTTCTCCAGCCAGCTCCACCCGTCGACGGTGAGGACCTGCAGGGCTCCTCCGTGTGGGTAGCGCCACACTCACCTCAGTCCAAGGGTCCACACTCGCAACACCCCCCAGTTGACCTAAACTCATCACCCTTTTCTGTAAGCCCTAAAACTCGAGATCTACAGATTTGCTCCTCATCTGGAGCAGCAGCAAAATTATGTGGATAAAAAGCCGATGCGCGCTGCAGTCTCCAGTTTTAAAATATGGAGTTACGCCCGGAACTGTTGGTCCTACTCCAGAACGCCCATGCTCCGTCCATGCCCTGCCCCTTTTCTGCCCTTTTATTTTTGATGCATGCACGGGTGCATAGTTGTAGACGCACATACTTCACAGCTTTTTAAAAACCACGTTGATTGTGCGCAGCCCATGCATATGCAGGCATTTTTGTGTGACCTCTCAGATTCTTGGATGTAACAGTGAATTTCTAAAATGGACTAAGTGGGCGTTTTTGTTGTGGGCGGACGGGTGGACCCTTGGGCTGGCCTGGCGGAGAATGATGGATGGTAAGGAGTACTCCGCGAAGGAGGAGCAGGCCGGGAGGTGGCTCCGAGTCAGACGATAGACTGGATCTTCACCCTGGAAGCCCGAGGTCCCCCCGGGAGGAGCCTGTGAGGACCCAGGCCGCTGGGACTTAGGCGGGTACTTTTGAGAAGAGGGAGAACAGCATCAAGACGGTCCAATAGCAGGGCAGGCGGCAGCAGGAGATGCAAAGAGACGATCCGGGGTCAAAAACCAAGAGGACAATCCGAAGAAGGGACAGACCTGGAGCGGGAACGGAGACTGGAGTTGGAACGGAGCAGTGAAGAAAGTAGGAACAGCAACTAGACATCCAAACAGGAGAACCTCGTTGCAAGGTAATGCAGCAAGTCAGACGCCAGGTTTAAATCCCCGCTGGCGTCTGACGTCACCTCCGAGGGCGGGCCGAGGTTTCGTGCCACTGGCCCTTTAAAAGCTCCTCCCTTGCGCGCGCGCGCCTAGGAGGGGTGGAGCCACAAAACAAAGCTCGGTGGCGTCTCCCTCATGGAGACACCGCTGTGGAGCGGTCTGCCTAGGCCCGGGGGACGCCGGAGCTTGCCGGGGAGAGATTGAGGGGGAGAGAGGTAAGGACCCGGTCGCAAACCTCATGACCGGGACCGCAATAGTACCCCCCCCTCTTACGCCCCCTCCTCAAGGGACCAGGTTTACCAGGATGATCAGCGTGGAATTGACGCAGAAGCGACTTGTCCAGGATGTTACGGGCAGGCTCCCAGGTGTTCTCCTCAGGACCACATCCTTCCCAGGCTAGCAGATACTCCCATCGCCGATGGTGAAAGCGGACGTCCAGGACCTCCCGAACTAGATAAGTCGGATCATCTTTAGCAGGTGGGTTGGTGGACTCACGCGATCTGCGATGATACCTGGAAAGAATCACGGGTTTAAGTAAAGAGACATGAAACACATTGTGAATGCGGAGAGTAGTGGGATGGCGAAGCCGGTATGATAAGAGGCCAACTCGTTCTGCAACTCGAAAAGGTCCACAGTACTTAGGAGCTAACTTCCAAGAAAGAACTCGAAGGTGAATGTTCTTAGTACTTAACCAAACTTTGTCACCTGGTAGAAATACAGGTGCAGGTTGTCGATGCGATTTGTACAAGACTTAGCTCAGCTTGCCGCCTTGGAGAGCTTAACTTGAATGGAACTTCATAGATCTTGCAGTTGTTGAATGGTCAATTGAGCTGCTGGTGAAGGAATAGTTATTGGCAAAGGTAACGGTGGTTTGAGTTGCTTACCATACACTATGTGAAAGGGTGATCTCCCAGTGACCGAGTGAGTATGGTTATTATAAGAGAATTCGGCCCATGGTAGTAACGCTACCCAGTTGTTTTGCCTCTCTGTGGCAAAAGCACGGAGGAACGTCTTTAGTGAGAGATTCATGCATTCAGTCTGGCCATTGCTCTGGGGATGGAAGGCAGTGGACAAACTAAGTTGAACTCCAAATTTTTTGCACAATGCCCTCCAGTATCGAGCTGTGAACTGGGGTCCCCGACCTGAAACAATGTTTTGCGGATGTCCATGAGTTCGAAAGATGTGCTGTGTGAACAGTTGCGCTACCTCTGGTGCTGATGGGAACTTGGGAAGTGGAACGAAATGGGCCATCTTGGAAAAACGATCCACGGTTACCCAAATGACCATCTTCCCTTCGGACGAAGGTAAATCCACTACAAAATCCGTGGCTATGTGAGTCCATGGTTCTATGGGTACAGGTAATGGTTGCAACAAATTCCAAGGTTGACCTATTCGAGGTTTTTGCCTGGCGCAGGTGGGACAGGAACTCACATAAGTGCGAGCGTCTTGTCTCATGTTTGGCCACCAATAGTAGCGGTTTAACAAGTCCAGCATCCTCTCCCGGCCAGCATGGCCGCCAGCAAGGGAGTCGTGGGCCCATATTAAGACCTTCCTTCAGAGACACTTTGGGACTACTGTCCTTCCTAGAGAACTTACAGCCACAGCAGCTAAGTCGATCTTTGCTGGATCCAAGATGTACTGGGGACGCTCAATCTCCTCTTCTAGCTCCGTAGTTCATGACAAGGCATCCGCATGGGTATTCTTGGACGCTGGACAATAGCGAAGTGTAAAATCAAAACGATTGAAGAAAAGGGACCACCGGGCTTGCCTAGGATTCAGCCGTTGTGCCTGACACAAGAACTCCAGATTTTTATGATCTGTGTAAACTATGATAGGATGAGCTGCCCCTTCTAGCCATTGCCTCCACTCTTCAAAGGCTAACTTAATTGCTAAGAGTTCCTTGTCTCCTATACTGTAGTTGCACTCGGCTGCCGAGAACTTCTTGGAGAAGTAAGAGCATGGGAGCAGTTTACCCGTGCTGGAGTGTTGACTGAGTATGGCCCCTACCGTGATGCTGGAAGCGTCCACCTCCACAATGAAGGGGCGTCGCGGATCCGGGTGGTATAAACAAGTGTCCAGTAAGAAAGCCTGTTTTAAGTCCTCAATAGCTTGACAGGCTGCTTTGGGCCAAATTTTAGCATCAACCCCTTTTCTAGTTAGAGCGGTAAGAGGTGCCACTTTAAGGGAGTAATGAGGAATGAACTGTCTTAGAAATTTGTGAATCCAAGGAAACATTGTAACGCTTTTACCCCTACTGGACGGGGTCAGTCCCTAATAGCAGACACCTTTTCCGGTCCATGTGAAATCTGGTAGACAAGACAATATATCCCAAGAAAGGAAGCAACTCTCGTTTGAACATGCATTTTTCCAATTTCGCATAAAGCTGGTTGTCTTTCAGGACTTGCAGTACCTGCTTAACGTGTTGACGATGGGACTCCAGATCTCGAGAATAAATCAAAACATCATCCAAATACACTATGACGTAAGAGTGTAGCATCTCACGCATCACCTCATTCATGAGATTTTGGAAGACTGCCAAATGGCATTACCAAATACTCGAAATGCCCGTCCCTCGTATTGAAGGCAGTCTTCCATTTGTCTCCGGGATGGATCCGAACTAGATTGTAGGCCCCTTGAAGATCGAGTTTGGTAAAGATCTTGGTGCCTTGTAATCTATCCAGAAGTTCATGGATCAATGGAAGAGGATACCGATCTCGTTTGGTAATGGCGTTTAGACCCCTGTAATCAATACATGGCCTGAGGGTGCTGTCATTTTTCCCCACGAAGAAAAATCCTGCTCCGGCTGGAGATCAAGAGGGTCTGATAAATCCCTTGGCGAGGTTTTCAGAAATGTACTCCGACATTGCGTGTGTCTCTGGCAGGGATAAAGGATACACTCTCCCACGTGGCGGCGTGGTTCCTGGTAACAAGTCAATTGCACAATCAAAGGGGCGATGCTGCGGCAAAATCTCTGCTTTCTTTTTGGAGAATACTTCCACAAATCGAGTGTAAGGTATAGGTGGCAGAATGGAAGTACTCAGGATGGGCACGACAGGTGGGCTCGGAACCTTGAGACAGTTGGAGAAACTATTGTAACGAGTCCCAATGAATTATTGGAGAATGTTGTTGTAGCCACGGTAACCCCAGTACTACTGGTGAACAGCTTTTTCCAGAATCAGAAAGGATATCTCCTCTGAATGTAGCACTCCAGTCCGGAGAGTAAGAGGAGCCATGGAGTCAGAAATACTTCCCGGAAGAACTGTTCCCGGATAGAAGTGATCCGCAGAGGGGGAATCCAAGGAAGAGTGGGTAACTGAAGTTGTTGCACCAAATCAGACAAGATGAAGTTCCCTCCTGCTGCAGAATCAATAAAGGCGAGAGTATTAAAAGACCCTCCAGGGTATTCTAGAGTCACTGGTACAGTACATTGAGGAGCAGAATTAACACAGCCTAGGAGAAGCTCCCCAGATTTGCCTAGGCCTTGGCGTTTTCTGAACACTCCTCGCATTGGGCTAGAAATTGGCCCTTGCTGCCACAGTATAGGCACAAGCCCAATGCCCGGCGTTTTCGCCTCTCCTCTGCAGTCAACGGTGTACGACCCAACTGCATTGGTTCCTCTGTCGACGACTCTGGATGCGGCGACCCTTGACTCGACGAAGTCGTCATGGGCCTAGTGAAAGCAGGTGCCAATGATATGGGACGACTTGGCGGTCGACCCTCCCTTGCTCTTTGCTGAAGACGAAGGTCAATCCGGCCCGCTAAATCAATTACCTCGTTGAGGTCATCTGGAATGTCTCTGGCTGCCAACTCTTCTTTGATGCGAGCTGACAAGCCCTCCAGAAAAAACTCCCCGCAGGCTGTCATCATGCCACCCTACTTCCATAGCGAGGATGCGAAACTCAATCGCGTAGTCTGCCAGGGACTGAGATCCCTGTCTTAGCTGCAATAGCTCTGACATAGCTGTAGGCAGGCGTGTGGGTTCGTCGAATGCTTGCTTGAAATTGAGGGCAAACTGCTGTAGGTTATTTAGCAATGGATCTTGACGCTCCCACATCGGCGAGGCCCAACTCAACACCTTCCCCTCCAGCAACGACAGGATAAAGGCTACTTTCACGGAATCCGAGGGAAAATGACCAGGGAGTAGCGAGAACCTTATGTAGCACTGGTTCAAGAATCCTCGGCAGCCCTTGGCTTCACCTGAGTAGCGTGAGGGAGCAGGTAGTTGAGTGGGAGCAGTTATGTTCACAGCAGGAGCCAGAGGCTGCACCAGAGGTGGCTCGGGCGGAGTGGCATCCAAACGATTCGCCAGCCGTTCGACGGTGGCGGCCAGGACGTCGAGGTAGTGTTGCTGCTGCTGCAAACGTTCGGCCATTCCAGGAATGGCTTGCAGTCCAGAAATGTCCGCCGGGTCCATGGCCTTGCAAACTGTTGCGGGTGGAGAGGTGAACCCTTGGGCCGGCCTGGCGGAGAATGATGGATAGTAAGGAGTACTCCGCGAAGGAGGAGCAGGCCGGGAGGCGGCTCCGAGTCAGACGATAGACTGGATCTTCACCCTGGAAGCCCGAGGTCCCCCCGGGAGGAGCCCATGAGGACCCGGGCCGCTGGGACTTAGGCGGGTACTTCCGAGAAGAGGGAGAACGGTGTCGAGACGGTCAAATAGCAGGGCAGGCGGCAGCAGGAGATGCGAAGAGACGATCCGGGGTCAGAAACCAAGAGGACAATCTGAAGAAGGGACAGACCTGGAGCTGGAGTGGAGACTGGAGCGGGAACGGAGACTGGAGCTGGAACGGAGTAGCAAAGAAAGTAGGAACAGCAACTAGACATCCAAACAGGAGAACCTCGTTGCAAGGCAATGCAGCAAGTCAGACACCGGGTTTAAATCCCCGCCGGCGTCTGACGTCACCTCCGAGGGCAGGCTGTGGTTTTGTGCCACTGGCCCTTTAAAGCTCCCCCCTCGCGCGCACGCCTAGGAGGGATGGAGCCACGAAACCAAGCTCGGCGGCGTCTCCCTCCTGGAGACGCTGCCGTGGAGCGGCCTGCCTAGGCCCGGGGGACGCCAGAGCTTGCCAGGGAGAGCCCGAGGGGGAGAGAGGTAAGGACCCGGCCACGAACCTCACGACCGGGACCGCAACAGTTTTATCTGTAATATAAAACTATATGATAGCCATGTTTTCCTTTTTCAGTCCTCAGCCTATATAATTTCATGGTATCATATTAGAGTGATTTTCTGTAGTGATATTGTAGTCATCACTCCGTGGGGTTTTCTTGATACAGTATGTGTATTATTATTATTATACAGCATTATTAATGGACAGACACTCCCAAAGCCTTTCACAGATCAGTGCTAGTTAGTCTTATCAAATTTGTGTCTGGGGAGAGAAATCTTTTGTAAACGAAACAGGGTTCATTAATGTTAATTTGAGGATGGTGAGTATGTTGACTGTTCGGCCAATTTACTAAAGTAATTTGTGTTGGCTTGTCATCTTTTCTCTATGCCAACAGATATAAAATGAGATTACGGGAGTGTGGATGTCCTGTAATACTGTTGTTGGTTGCTGGTACTGCCAGGGGCAGTTCCACTGAGGTCAGGGTGAACTTTCTAGTGCGTGGACCTCCACATGTTGTTTAGCATCTAGTCCAGGTTTTGCTTGTCACTGAGCCAGGTCACTGTGACCTCTCCAGACTTGGCAGGACTGACTGATGCCCGGAGGCTCTTTGGAAGGGAAATATTGGTTTATTCAGAATGGGCTTGCTTCATTCCTCATCTTTTTGGGTTCCAAAAAGGTGAATGTACAGGAAAATTCTGATTTTGCTGAATAGTCACTGTTGTAAAAGAATGTAAAAAATGATCAAACATATACATATATTCACCCAGTACAGAGACATGAACAGTGGGCTTGCAATATATAAAGGCTCAAAGTGTGGTGCACAGAAATGAAACAACCCCCCCCCCCCCCCAAACACACACACACTGTGCAGCCTCTGCCATACCAGTATGCCAGAAAGACAGACGGACAACTTAAAGCAAATTCTCATGCAGAAACATGGGCCACCATGCTGGACAACAAGTATGTTAAGCACAATATTCATGGGTATGGTTTTTCCAGGGCCCAGCAGAGCTGGTCTTTTTCTCTCCCAGTCCCAGCCCAACTCCTCTGAGCTTCCATGGCACGTAATGAGCTCCTTTTCCTTGAGGCAAGGAGGGAGGGTGCTGTACTCCAACCTCCAGAACAGGACAGTGGTGGCGGCAATGGGGGTTCTATGTCAGTCTGAAACACACAAAACACTATTTAGGTCACGGTCTAGAATAGGTCCCAGAAGACCCTGTTGCTGCTCTTGCTAATCCCTGCAGCACACTTGCAATTCGTCAACGATGCGAAAGAACATTAAAACTTGATGCACATGATGATATGGGAAGACACATGGATACTTAAGTGTAGCTGGCAGGAGGACCTACCAGAGGTAGGCTTCGGGTCCCAGTACTGGTCCGGGAAGGACAGCTGGAGGAAGGTTAGGCAGGTAGTGGTGGTGACTGTGGAGATGGCAGCCATGTCAATGAGCAGCCTGCAGTTTTCTATGGCGCAGCTCCACTGCCATGGTTGGCACAGCAAAAGCTATTTAAAGGAACCACATTTGCTTGTGCTCACCCAGCACAGCTGAAAGACATCTGGTGTAATCTCATCACAGTGTGCACCGGCAGGAAGCGTGAGTGGCAAGTCACCCCTCAGGCTCTACATGTGTCTGTTCCAGTGTGCATGCCATACATGCAGGATCTCTTCACAGAGCTGGAAAAGCAAGTGATGAGGACATCCTACCACATAGGATGTGCAAGGGTCTGGGATCCTACCGTGAGTGGCAGATACGAAGACGAAGCCCCCTGCATGAACATAGTTGTGGTGGGCATGTCCTCTCCCACGTATTGCAGGGTAAGCATTGCAGAACTAGAGGTAGCTGTGGTTTTAGGCCTTGTCTGCCCCTTAACAGAAGTGAAGAGGGCTAATTTTGTTTTTCATTTTCCAGCTGCATGAAACCTCAGTAGCCTTTCCAAAATGTGGGCTGTGATTATTTTTATTCACTTGAGCTGGAGAACATTGTATTACCTGGAGATTTTTCTGAGTCCCGAGGATGGAGGGAGTTTATGTGATTAAAAGATATTTCGTAAGAAATTATTACTTTGGAGCATTTGGTTTTGTTTTGTATCATTGCATTTGTATTCAAGCTACACGGGGAGATTTCGTATGCTTAGCCCTTCCCCGCTCAGCTATTGAAAAAGATACAGCATGGGATGGGGGGGAGACTTGATATTCACGTCTAAACAGACAGAAGCACTCCCTATAGACAGCAACATTCCCAAATGTGCCAGCATTTTTGTTTTTATTTAGATACAGGCAAATGTCATTTCATTCTGTGCAATAGTTCCAGTACCACAGTTGCAGTCCTCCATTCCCTAAGAACATTAACCAGCAAACCCTGGTGCTTTCAGCATCAATATCATTCTCGCTTTGGAGGCTTGATGTCTGCGGTGCATCTCATCGGCTTTGTTGTTTGCTTGCTTATTAAGAAAAATGGGGGAGGGCTGTATTCCTCAATAAGCCGCATGCTGCGGTTTGGTCTTCTCGGCCAGCCAAAAGAGAGATGAGTACACGGTGCCTGAATATTTGTTCACCTCCCACCAACAAAGGAGACTGGGAGAACTGCCAGCTCCGAAAGTGACAAGATGTTCTCATGTTGGTGACGCGGGGAGGGCGGCACTGCCTGCTGCCACCACCACTATTTTAAGAGCACTGGGGAACCCGGGAGGGAAAGTCTTCGTCTGCAGCCTACCTCAGGCTGCCCCACTTCCTGCTTGCCCTTTCAGAGCTGGAAAATGGGACCAGTTTTCAGTTCCATTATTGATTCATTGTTTCAGAACCTTGGGTCCCAGAGGGCGGGAAATCAGAGCCTTAATGAGGGTGAATGCTAAAAATGAAGAGAAATGGGAAAGGACTTCAAAACCAGATAGACACATCTAGCAGCTTGGATGGCCTATATAAAGCTTCTTTCTTGCTTCTGAAAAAGGTACTCTCAGAGTTAATTAACGTCCATTGACTTGTTTGTAACGCCTTCTAGCCTAGCACGCCGCTTTCCCATCCTTAGCATGCATAAGCTTGTTTATGTTTGAAAAGCCAGCTTCGACACAATTAGAGACCGTGAGTAGGGTTTTTTTTTTTTTGCTTTAACTCGCCAGGCCGCTGCGTGATGGAAATTTCTGTCACTCTAATCAGGAGAATTGATGGACACTCTTTCGATGCAGGAAAGATAACAACCATGATATTAAACTTTTAAAAGGTCAAGCGGATTAAAAGGCAAACAAGCCAACGTGGACATCCGCATTTATATGAGCGAGAGGGAGCTGGCTGCCATTGCGACAACATGTTGTGATGAGGCTAAAGCTTGTAAAGGTTCTTCCTGGAGGGAGAAAGAATATTTGCACTGAATATGATGAGGATGCTCTGATGTGCATTGCCTCCCTTTGTCTGCTCTGCCTTCCTGCTCTTCAGTCTCTGTTTCTACTGTTCTCTCTTTCCTCCTCTTGCTATCTTTTTCTCCTGCTGTTACCAAGGTTCCAAACTTGAGCGTGCTCTTACTAAATACCTCCGTAACAGCAAACTGCACCAGGGCCAGTTTTGGAGGGAGGGCTGGGATCCCAGCACTACAAGGAGCCACCTTGACATGATGTAACTGAGGCAAAATGTCAGGGTGCCTGGCACTGGTAAGGCCCATGCCTTAGTTTCTGCTCTGGGCCCCAGTATGTCCAGTACTCGCTGTGAACTGCAGTGTGTGGTATATGATATGAGTCTACAACCTGCCTTGGAAACTGGATAAAAGGTTTAAAGTAAAGCTAAGGAGAAAGAGTAGTCTAGTGGTGAGAACAACCGACTGAGAATGTGGTACACCAGGCATCAAATCCTATTTCTTCCATTGACACTCCTTATTATGCTTGGGCAAGTTGCTTTATATCCCATTGCCTTAGATACCCATTTAGATTGCAAGCTCTTTGAAGCAGAGAACTTATTGTACCTGAAGACTAATTATGCTGTAAGCCTTCTTCAGCAGCAATTGGAAAGGCAGGCTAAAAATATATATGCAATTAATTTTTTATACTATAATGTAGATTTATGGAGCTGGAAGGCAGACAGCGTTTTTAATTTTAAAAAATATTTCCAACAAGAGTTGTTTTCTTTCCTATACAATACTTTTATGTATTCATCTAATAGACTAAATTATTCTGTCAATTTTCCAGTTTGAATGAGCAAGAATGCTCTATTAATGATATGACAGAAGACAAGATCCCCTCTTCACGTCTCCCTGCGCTAGGGTTACCATAAGGAACAGGCTAATCCTGTCCTCATTTTACCCAGTTGCATGCATGAACAATCAGAACTACAAGTCCCTACATGCCATAGGGTAAAATGAGGACTGTGTTAACCTATTCCTTATGGCATGGAGCCAGGTGGCAACCCTATTCCACATACACTCATGTATATTTATATTAAAATTATGCCTTTGTAAGGTAGTGCTTTGGTTCTGGCATTATGCAGTATAGCTGTGCCGCAGAATTTCTATGAAGGGAAATCACGCCATCATATCCAGATGTTCGCTTCAGAATACTGGAATTATTTGAAGCTCGGGTATGAAGGTATAAAACAAAGTCAGTACAATGCAGGAAGTTAAAAGCCATTGATGAAATGCTGCATTGCTGTTCTGCTTTGTGCTTTTTTCACTTTCATGACTGAGTGAGTACAATTGTGCCATATCTCAAGATCCCTTTCGTCAGAATTTTCCATGGCCAGCTAATCCTTGGGTATAAAATATCTGCCCTCAAGGTCTACAAACAGATTTTGTTTTCAGGAGAACGAGAGTATGTAAATTGACCATAAACTAGAGCCACTGTATGTAAGTGTCTGACACGTTTGCACCTATGGAATTGGTCTCAACTGCAGGTCCTGTTTGGGATCTAGATTATTATTATGAGAATCCATATTTAATAGACTTATTAGTTTCAATCACTGCAGAAGAAATACACTTTCTTCTTTGCACATTACCAGAATTGCCAATGGCAGTACAGCTCTGAGAAACTGAATCTATTTATTGCCAATAGGGGACAGAAAACTATCATTGTTCAATATTCATAGTCCATTAACTTGGCAAAATTATATATACATACAACCCAGACCACTTCTTGGGTTACTAATGGGTCCTGTAACAGCCTAATGAAGTTAGGGAAATAATTAGGGGAGTATCCATTCATGGACAGCCCTCCCACTGGCGCAGCTGTAATAGATATCCTTGGTCCTGAGGTTTTGTAGCAGAGCTCTGACATAGGCTCTGAGGGCAGTATTATTTGGAAGTCAGTCAGAGAGGAAGGGGGTGTAGTGACCGTCTGCAGAGGATTTTCTGATTATCTAAGTTAGGGAAGGAAGATTTATTTTTCCATCATCTGGGAGGGAAGTGTTTTTCTGCCCCTCTTTCTGCTCATCAAGGGGACTGGCAAATCCTGCAGTCCGCCAAGGATTCCTCCCACCTGGGATCCCACCAGAAGATTAATCTACTAACCGTGATTAACAGGTCCACGTTAAAGGGAGGACCTGAGGGATAGAGACATTGAATTCTGTGCCAGGATAGGATTTTGTGCCATCGGGAGGGGTTTTCCATCCAGTCAAGGGGACCATCCCCAGCGGGACCGCTGCACAATCTAATCCAGAAGTGTGGATGGATTCCCTGGCTTAACAAAGACTAATGCGCAGATAGAGGAGAAAGGAGCTGTAATGGGAAAAAGCGCAGTGGAGGCTGTGGTGTGGGATTTGCCATATTTAACTGTGCCATTAACGAAACTGAGTCAGTAAAGTATTATTTTGCACACTGTCTCCGTGGTCTGAGTGTGGTTTGTTTGGCTCACAGTACAACGAGGGAAAATCAGCTGAACCCTCCAGCCAGCGCGTACTGGGGCCGGAGAGGACGCCTTTCCACCCCTAGTCCAAAGGACCTACACATTGGGATGGGAAGAGAAGAAAAAGCTAGCCAGGATCCCTGCCCCAAAGAACTTACAAATAACTTTATGTCCCCCGTACCCGACTCATGCACTAAGGAGGGGTTACACATATACCTGGGAACTTTTCAGTTCTGCGTACCCTGAGATTTGCACAGGGCGGACTTTCTCTTCCTTCCCCACATTGGAGAAGTACTTTCTTCCTAATTGATATTCTCTATCAGATAATAAAATAATTTCCAACTTTTGCTTTTTTTCTGGCCCGGCGCCTCTTTTCTCATTCTCTGCCCTTATCGCCATTCCTTTCTTTTGGTGACTGTTTGTGCTGTCGTCCCTCCTTTTTCAGGTCTACTCTTCCTTCTTTTTCTTTTTCCGTCAGCAGAAAATATATTAATACTTTCTCTTCCTTTTTCTCTTCTTTCTTCTCTTCCTGCTCTCCTTTTTCCATGCTTACTCCTCCCTCTCCTGCATTATCACCTTGCATTCCCCCCCCCCCCTCCATCTCCTGACCTCTTTGGATCTCTCTCTCTCCTTTACTTTCCTCCTCTCCCACTTCCTCCTTCCCATCCCCCGCCTTTTTTCTCCCCTTCCCCTTTATTTCCTCTCTCATTCCACTTTGCTGCCTCCTTCCCTCACTTTTCCCATTGTTATCCCTTCTACTTCCCCCATCTTGTTCTCCCCCTATCTCTTCCCATTCCTGCTCCGTCCCTGTGCTAGTTCCTCTCCCTTCACATCTTTACTCTTGTAAAGAAGTATTTGCTCTTATTATTACTCCCGGGTCTACCCCCTTTCACCCTCATCCCATAACTCCTCATTGCAGAGCCTCATTTCTTAAAAGGCTCTGTCACATCTTCCCATCCTGCTTTTCCTCTAGGGTATACGCGTTTAGATCTTTAAATCTGTCCCCATATACCTTATAACGAAGACCATTGGCCATTTTAGTAGCCACCTTGTGGAACGACTCTTAAGAGGTTTACATCCTTTTAGCATTGCAAATGAGGTCTCACCAGGGATTTTATACAGGGGCAATGTTATCTCCTTTCTCCTGCACGCTGTTCTTCTGCCTATACACCCAAGCATCCTTCTGGCCTTTGCCGTCTCCTTATCCACCTGTTTGGCCACCTTAGGTTCATCAGGTATGATCACCCCCAGATCCTACTCTTCATTCGTGTTTTTAGAAGAATTTCATCACAAATCTGTACCGCTCCCTTGGGTTTTTGCAGCCCAAATGCATAACTGTATCTTTTTTAGTGTTAAATCTCAGCTGCCAGACCCTAGGCCATTCTTTGAGCTTCACTAGATGCCTCCTTGTGTTTTCCACACCTTCCTGGGTGTTTACCCTGTTGCAGATTTCGGTAACATCCGCAAGAAGGCTGCTGATTTTCAAAGCAAAACCACACACACACAATTTCCCTTTGAATATCAGCAGCTGCAAAGTACGCATACCAAAAGCAGATGCCTGCTTGCACCTGCTATTTGTGTGAGCAGCTGGGGGCAGGGAGGACAGAGATGAAAATATCATGCACACAGTTGAAAATCAGATGTATATGGGCTGCTTTAGTCCCCCAAACTAAACATACACATGGGAATGCCTTTTTTCACCCAGCTAAATGTATATATTTTATGAAAGCTCACACATGCTTTCAGCCACACAATTTTACCTGGGTTTACCACTATTTCCCAGGGTATATCAAAAGCCATTTCTTTTTTAAAACTGTGCATCCTGTATGCTGGTAAAAGTATGTGCGCTGTGGCACAATGGGGCAGATTTTATAACCTGTGCGAGCAGAGTACATTTGTGCGCGCTACCCAGCATGAACAAATGTACACCCGATTTTATAACATGCGCGCGCAGCCACACGCATGTTATAAAATCTGGGGTCGGCGCGCAAGAGGGTGCACACTTGTGCACCTTGCGCGCGCCGAGCCCTAGGGGAGCCCCGATGGCTTTCCCCGTTCCTTCCGAGGCCGCTCCGAAATCGGAGCGGCCTCAAAGGGAATTCCTTCCGCTCCCCTTCACCTTCCGTTATCTAACCCACCCCCCAGCCCTACCTAAATCCCCCCTACCTTTATTTCATTATTTATTCCTTCCTCTGGCAGGCGTATCTTGCGCGCGCCGGCCAGCTGCCGGTGCGCTATCCCCTGGCACGTCGGTCCCGCCCATTTTTCAAAGCCCCTGGACATATGCTCGTACCGGGGCTTGCGCGTGTCGCCGAGCCTATGCAAAATAGGCTCGGCGCGCGCAGGAGCAGGTTTCGGGGTTACGCGCGTAAGTTGCACGAGTAACCCTTTAAAAATCTGCCCCAATGTGTGTACCTTTACCTGCATTGTTAGCGGAAGTGTTCCCATGGTGGGGTTAGGCTAGGGGAGGCAAGAATGCACATGTTTTTGCCTTTTCAAAAATCATGCTTGTTCTTATGACTGGAAAAAGTATCCGCAAAAAAAGCAAGTACAAACGTCTGCAGGTACTTAGTTCCTGGGGCAATTTTCAAAGTAAAATTATGCGTGCACTTTTCCTCTGAAAATTGGTGCAAAGCCCACAGGTGAAAAGTACCCATGGACTTAGCATCAGAACTCATAGTTTTAAAAATTGGCCCCGTTATGCAGAGGACTTGGGCATTTTCGGTATTGGCCCCAAGATTGTGCAACAACATGCCCTTGGGCCTTCGGATGGTAACTGACTATCTGGCCTTTGGAAAGAACAGGCCTGGATTTCTCAATAGCCACACTAGGTCTGTGCCTAGAATGGCAAAAATCTCAGGGCAGCAGGCTGGCTGAAGATTTGCTGCCTTCCAACTGTGCTAAATTTCAATGAACAGAGAGCAGTCCTCTGCTTCCTGATCCAGCCCCTCCCTTCCCAGGTACTGTGCAGGTAACAGAATGGGAGGGGTGAGCCTGGACCAGAAAGAGCAAACAGGGATCATTTTAGCAAAGTTAGGAGGGTCTAAATGGGAATCATTTGGGGGGGAGGGGGTGGCGGTGAGGAGGGAAGCTGGGGGATGCCTGTGTGTGAGTGAGAGGGGAAGGGGAGAGCATTGGTGTGTGTGAGAGAAAGATGGGACTGGTGCTAGCTGAGTGTGTGTGTGTGTATATGTGTTGCGGGACCGGGCTGTGCCCCGGTCCCTCCACCCACCTTGGGGCCGCCCTGGCCCGTGCGAGTTTGTCTTCGGCCTCCCGGGCCCGTTCCGTGGCCTGCTGCGGCGTCTCCACTGTGAGGGAGACGCCGTCGATTCCCCGTTGCTGGCCCCGCCCCCTAGGCTCGCGAGTGCGCAGGGGCTCTCCTCTTAAAGGGGCCAGCGCGGGAAAACTGTGGACAGCTCCAGGATGACGTCAGACGCTGCAGGGTATATTACCCTGCAGCTGGGATAGATCCTTGCCTTGCAACGAGGTTCTCAGGAGTTCCTGTCTTGCTAGTTGCTGTCTGCTCTTGGATTGCTTCTGTCTCCGACCCGGCTTGTTCCTGACTCCGTCTCCTGCCTCCACCCCTTGGTTCTGGTTTCGACGTCCGCCTTCTGGCTTCTGACCTCTGGCTCCGTCCCTGACTTCGCCTTCGACTGCTGTTCCTGGCTTGGTACTGTCTCTGACCTCTGGCTCCGACCCGGCTCCGTCCACGACTCCGTCTTCTGCCTCATCCTTGGTTTGGTCTCTCCTCCGACCTCGGCTTTCGACTCAGCTGTCTTCCTGGTCTTCGCTGGCCCAGAAGATTCACCTAAGTCCCAGCGGCCGGGCCCCTACGGGCGCCTCCTGGGGGGGCTCGGCTTCCAGGGCGAATCTCCAAAAGTCCCAGCGGCTGGACTCCTACGGGCTCCTCCTGGGGGAGTACCGGCTTCCAGGGTGAAGACTTGTCAGTCACCAGGGCCCAACGTCGTCCGTCCTTTCAGCCTTCACCGAGTCCTTGGTCGCATAGGACTCCACCGTGTCTCAGGTTTGAAGCCTTCTCTGAGCCTTCCGAGCCGCCTCCCAGTTGGGACGCTTGCTGTGGTTCTCCACAGCGCACCATCTTCTGTTCCAACCGGCCCAAGGGTCCACAACCGTAACAATATGCCAGATTGAGTAGGAGGTTAGAGAGGGGATACAAGGGGATGCAGGCACAAAGGACAATAGGGACATATGCCTGCTTCCTCACCCCCACCCACACAATTCATATCCTCTCTCGACATTAGATTCTTTCACCAAAATCCTGGAACCTCTCCCTTCCCATCTCTCTCTTCTCCCCAGATCCTGGATCCCACATCTAACCCCCTCCTGGTTCCTTCTCCCCTCCCTCTCTCTCTCTTCTCATCCCAGATTCTTGATCTTCCCCATCTCTCATCCTCCCCATCCTCAATCCTCTCTCCCTCTCTTCCTGACATCTCCAGTTCTCTTTCCTTCTCATACTCCTCCTCCCTATCCCCAGTCCTTTCATTTTCACCTCATCGCTGATCCTCCTCCCTTCTCTCACCATCCCTGATCCTCCACCCTCTCCTTCTCTCCCCATCCGAAAGACTGGAAAATTGCTTAATTTTTATAAGGTAACATAAAAGATGGACGTGTGGCAATTGGCAAAGAATCTACCCTAAGCTGCTGCAGAAATCTGTGCGGCTGTGCCCTAGAACTTCTGCTCCCTGTGGTCTGACCTTATTGGGGAAGGGGAGGGGAAACACAGCACAAACCTGTGCCTAGGGGGTGGAAAAAACACTAAATCCATCACTAAGAAAGAAGGAAAAGGCATGAATCTTTCCCAAGAGCTAAAGGTAATATCTCTGCAAGGATCTCTCTGAGACTATATTTTGTGACTCTGGAGTGTCAATGGGGGTGAGATTCAGGTTCATAATATTGTCTCTGATACTATGAGTTGGGATCCTGAGTATCGAATATTGCAGTGGACAGGAAGAATTAGACTGAGGATATATGTTGGCTAAGGCTACATTGGTCTGTCTTAATTTTGATAACTTCTGAGGCTATGAAGATTTGGGCAGCCAGACATGGGAGGAAGGTGTGATTTAGTAAACAATTTGGCTTTATTATTAATTTAATTTTCTGTTTCAGTTGTTTTTAGAATTTTGTGGGGTTTTGTATTGTTATGCTTTCTGTGTGCCCATTATTTTATTTTATTTTTTTCTATTATGCTTATAACACCTTAGTTGGCGAGATTGTGCACTGCCTGGAATGGTAGGAAGGTGGTATGTAAAAATCTTTTAAATAAATAGATACTACATACTGATATTTTACAGCAAGGGTGCTTAAACTGGTCCTTGGGCCCCCCCCCTCCCCCCAGTCAGTCGGGTTTTCAGGATATCCCTGATGAATATGCATGAGAAATATTTGCATACATAGGAGGTAGAGTACATGCAAAGAAATCTCATACATATTCATTAGAGATATTCTGAAAACCTGACTGAATGGGGGAGGGCCCTGTTTTATAGAACAGATATCATGAAAATATTTTGAGACCATGGACAGTTGATGCACACGCCAGTACGCAGTCCCCATACTTAAATTCATGCAATTTTACTTCTGCTAGAATTTGACTGAGAGAAGGAAGCAATAAACAGAAGAGTGACAGCCATATCCCTTCACAGATCTGTTGACAAAAGGATCCATTTTCAAAAGTCATCCTTTATGCGTTTCAGTTCTCTGTCTTTGTGGAGGTGATACGGGATAAAAGCAGAGATTTGAAAGATAATCCTCAGGAAGTCTTTTCATTATGAGTTTTATTGATAGTTTTTGCCGCCTCCAGTGATCTAAGGTGGAAGGAAGTTCAATGCTACACATGTTCCTGCAATAAAAAGAAAATGGAAAGAAAAAAAAAATGCTTTAAACCTTGCTCCCAGAATTCAAGTGGTCTTGGCTCCCAATAGAGGTCTCGTCCAGATTAGTGTAAATGAGTGAGGAGCCCAGATTTCACACATGTCAAGGATTCTTCCACTGCTCATATGTAAATGTAATGACCAGAATTCCAGATTGTAGCACAGCTGGGTTATGTTCGAGACTATATGAAAATGTGACCTGGGTTGATTAGTCTTAAATTACTGCTTATGTGCAGAAGGTGAGACTTCTGTAATAATTAGTGTCATATTGGTGATATGAGAAGCCATTCCCCCTACTCCAATACAGATTTACTCCTATATAGGAGTGGGGGGAATACTCATGTATAATATTCATATATAAAAACTTGGTTGTCATTACAGAATAATTGCAAGTCTGAGATCAGAATGCAAGATTTCTCAAAAATGAATTTCTGTTTCTTCAAATGGGGGAAAAAAAAAAGTCTAGTGATATGGTTATACTCTAGCATATGGGAAGACATTTCTGGATAATACTGGGCCATGCTGGTGAATGGTGAACTGAAATCCTGGTGGTATTAGCTTGTGGGTGGGGGGGGGGGGTAGGGGGGAAACTGCCTTTGGAAATGCCACCGATGAGACAAAAAAAAAAATAAAACCCCGAAACAAAGCAAGATCAAGACAGTTTGTATGCAGCAACTGCGTCTTTAAGTTCTCTGCAGGAACATTAAAAAAAGAGACAGCTGAAAAGGAAGGTTATAGTTCCTCTGCATGAAAAAACCCCCCCACAGCCCGTTCTTTGCAGCTCTGTTGCACCAGGTAATGTGGCTTGTTGTTCCTCCATAAACCTTTTCATAAGTTGAGAAGAGGCCCCTTGGGAGTGAGAGATGGTGCTGCTCAGGCACAATTATATCAACCTGTATTGTTGAAGCAGGTGTGCCATTCTGAGCTTTCCTCAAAGCTCTAAAAATAGCTGCGTTCTTTCTCTCCTTTTTTTTCAGGTTGATGAAGCTGAGAGGAAGGGGATTGGTGGGATACACTTTCTTAAAGACATAAAGAAATTGATTAATAAAGACCAAAAATAAATACGATTATGAAGCTGTAAAACAGAGATCTAGGTAAGCATGGGATAAACACGGGAGTTGTGGTTCATATAGCGGAGGGGTTAGAAAGCAAGTTTGTCTTTTTCAGGATGCCACTAAGGCCTAGATTCATCATTCTGCTCTATTTACAGCAGAATGACGAGCCGCGCTAAAAAAAAGGGGCGGGGAAAAAATTGTGCAGCTGGCCGTATCGTGGCAGTGCATTTTCGCCCACCGCGGTTGCGACCGGGTTGCACACGCACACATAGCGCCACGGGAAAAGAGGTAGTTATTTCCCACGGTGCTGCCGGCAATAATGTGTAAAACATTATCTTCCGCGGCGCTGCTGGGATATAACTCCACCCAAACCCTGCCCACACTCCTCCCCTTCCCCTAATTTGAATTGTACCATCGCAATGCAGCCGGTATCGTGTGCGGTAGGGCCTTATCGCACGTGATAAGACCCTAATGCAGGCAATAAGGCCACATTGTGGTTTGATGAATGACCCTGTGAGATCTGTAACAGAGTGGACGCACCTGAAGGACTAGAGAAAATGAGAATCAATCTAATAAAACTCAAAAGAGTGGTCAAAGAAATGCAGAGTTATGCATTTGGGGTATAGTAATCCAAAAGACCTGTATATGATCAGGGGCAAAAGGGTACTGTGAGACCTTGGGGAGATGGTTTCTGAGATCTGAAGGTAGAGAAACACTGTGACAAGCGGTGGCTAAGGCCAGACGGTTGCATAGAGAGAGGCATGAGAAGCAGGAAAAAGGGAGTGATAATGTTTCTGTATAGATCTTTGTGAGGCCTCATTTGGAGTACTGGGTTTAGTTCTGAAGACTGTATCTCATAAAGGATAGAGTCAGAATCGAAACAATCCAGAGAAAGGCAACCAAAATGGTGTGGGATCTGAATCGAAAGACTTATGAGATGAGACTGGAGGACCTAAATCTGCATTCCATGGAGGAGAGGAGAGACAGGGGAGATATGATACAGACTCTTAAATACCTGAAATGTATAAATGATGTGCAAGAGTCAAACCTTTTCTAATGGAAAGCTATAGAACTAGAGGTCATGACAAGAACCTCCAAGGGGATAGACTCAGAAACAACTTCAGGAAATATTTCTTCATGGAAAAAGTGGTGCATTCATGGAATGCCCTCCCGAAAGATGTGGTGAAGATGAGAAAGGTAACCAATGGAATTCAAAAGAGCATGGGATAAATACAGAGGATCCCTAGTAGCTAAAAGATGGAAATGAAAAAAACGGGTAACCTGTGTTGACTTTAGATGTCACATTTCTGAATGGGAATGTAACCCTACCTAGGGTCACTAACAAGCTTCATGTGTTCTAAAGTTTTCTGGCTTGTTCCTGCTGTCCAGGGTTCACCCAAAGTTCAGGGAGTTCTGTGTAAAGTGCAGAACTCTTGCCCTCTGCAAGCATTCTCTGTAAGGAGGGGAATTAGGGGAATGAGGTAATTCTTATTTGAAATGTGAGAGATGTATGGAGAAGATTAGGATGATGTCAGGGGGAGGTACATTTCTTCCACGGGGAATGAGTTGGGGAGAAGTTATTTAAGATGCTGTGAGAGGCATGAAGTTAGCAAGTAGCTCATTTAAAACAAATCAAAGAAAATTATTTTCCACTCAGCACATAGTTAAGCTCTGGAATTCATTGCCAGAGGATGTGGTTACAGCAGTTAGTTTAACTGGGTTTAAAAAAGGTTTGGATAAGTTCCTAGAGGAAAAATCCATAAACTGCTATTATGGTAATTAATAAGCAATAGAAGCTTGAGATTTATCTAATGTTTGGATTCTTACCAGATACTTGTGACTTAGATTGGTCATTGTTGGAAACAGGATGCTGGGCTTGATGGACCCTTGGTCTGACCCAGTATGGCATATCTTATGTCCTTAAGTTCTTAAAAAGAGAAGAGTGAAGGAGTCCTCTGGAGGATAAGGGCTCCTGAGCTGTAAGAATTCTTTTTTTTTTAATTCTTTATCAATTTTTAATATTACAAAAACTGAATTTTGCAAATACAGAAACAGAAAGGAATGAAGACAAAATTTCCTTCTATAAACATTTCAAAAACTGAAATAAGTAATTCCATCCTTTCTTAAACCATAAATCAATATAATATATTAACTTTGAATCCAAAATTATAGAGAGTTAATTTTTAGAAATATTTATCAAACTAAAGAAAACACAAGCACGTCTAACAGCTATTACATTGTTACATATTTATGGGAGAAGATATGGTGGGAGTTTTTGATTGCAAAAAGAGTTTCAGCTGCTCGGCCGTGAAGAATACATTGACTTCAGCCCCCCTCTTTAACATACATTTACAAGGGAATTTTAACTTAAAGGTATATCCCAACGAAATTGTCTGTTGGCGCAGGGCTAAAAACTTCCTGCGTCTCTCCTGAGTAATTGGAGATAAATCAGGAAAAATTTTAACATTTTCATTAAGAAAAGAGGTTGGAAACTTCCTGAAATAATTTTTCATTATTAACTGAACATCAGATAAAGATATCAAAGAAACCAATAACGTGGCTCTATCTATTACCTCTATTGTCGAATTTTCTAATATTTCAGTTAAATTATCCTGAAGGTTAACTCTATTAAATGTTGAAGTAACTTTAGGAAAAAATAACATTTATTTATTGCAGGTAACTTTTCTTCTTCAAAACCAAGGACCTCTTGCATAAATCTTTTCAAGGAAACATAAGGAGTTTCACCCAACACAGGAGGAAAATTGAGGATCCTTATATTTAAAAGTCTAGAAATATTTTCCAGAGTTTCCACTCTTCTAGCAAGAAATGCTTTATCTTTCACAACTGCCGCTTTAAATTTTAAATTCTCTTGCTCCTTCTCCTCCAAAGTCACAACTTTCCTGGAAATTTGATCAAATTTCCTTTGAAAATCATGTGAATTATGAGCGCTTTGAGAAGCCAAAGTCTCCACTTTCTCGCTCAAATTATTCAATGTGGATGCTACCCCCACCATCAGATCCCATAATGCAGCCATTGTGATGACCTCAAGGCGTTCAGGGACTTTTAGGGGCTTAAAATTTGTGGTAACCTTTTGTGGTATTTGCAGGCTTATATCACCTGGACTTACCCCAACTGCCCCTTCTCCCGGTCCAAATCCTGTTGTTTCCGCGCTAATCGTCTCACCCGAGGCGACCGCAATCGCTGGTGTTGCCTGAAAGGCTGCGGTCAGCGTTGGAGACACTGCAAGCAACCTGGAAGAGGTTCCCACGTTCAGCGCGTCGGGTTGAAACATTAACCCTGTTCCTTGGTCCAGGCTGATCTTTGATCTGGACTCAGCTTAGTCTCCTCTAGTGCAGGAACTTCTCTTTCCGTTCTTTGTATCATGGTCTCCTCGACTCCTGGGATTTCAATAGCTGAAGAAGTAAGGAACCAAATAATTTCTTGCTGCATAGCCGATGATGGTGGGGGTGTAGAGGGGTATACCCTGATTTTCCCCTTCCTTTTTGGTGGCATTTAGAGCATAGGAAAATTATATATTCGTGGTAGCAGCAGGAGATCACTCCGTTCCTACTCATAGGGGCGGATTTTAAAAGCCCTGCTCGCGTAAATCCGCCCGGATTTACGCGAGCAGGGCCTTGCGCGCCGGCAGGCCTATTTTCCATAGGCCTGCCGGCGCGCGCAGAGCCCCGGGACTCGCGTAAGTCCCGGGGATTTTTGTCGGGGGTGGGGCCGTTCGACGCGGCGTTTTGGGGGCAGGACGCGGTGTTTCGGGGGCGTGGTTTCGGCCCGGGGTGGTCCGGGGGCGTGGCTGCGCCCTCCGGAACCGCCCCCGGGTTGCGTCTCGGCGCGCCAGCAGCTCGCTGGGGCGCGTGTATTTACGTCTCCCTCCGGGAGGCGTAAATCCCTGGACAAAGGTAGGGGGGGGGTTTAGATAGGGCCGGGGGGGTGGGTTAGGTAGAGGAAGGGAGGGGAAGGTGAGGGGAGGGCGAAAGAGGGTTCCCTCCGAGGCCGCTCCGATTTCGGAGCGGCCTCGGAGGGAACGGAGGCAGGCTGCGTGGCTCGGCGCGCGCCGATCCTGGATTTTAGCAGATACGCGCGGCTACGCGCGTATCTACTAAAATCCAGCGTACTTTTGTTTGCGCCTGGAGCGCGAACAAAAGTACGCGAACGCGCCGTTTTTAAAAATCTACCCCAGTGCGTGCCGCCATCTTGGATCCTCTCAACTCAAGAATTCATTTTGTTTATTTATTACATTTTTTTATTTATTACATTTCAAAACTATATTACAAAAGAATAAAGGAAAACACAAAATTATGAAACAGTATACTAATCTTCTTCCAAGTTAACAAAAGAAATATCATATACTAGCCACATTAATAGGGGGACCTACCAACTTCGCAGAAGGAAAGGTTACAAATACAAGTAACCGAAATAATAATACACCTAACACATACTTCTGATTCCTATACTTCTCAGCCAGTTCCCATCCTAGTTTCTTTATCTATTAAGAAACCTCTAAGTGAGAGGGATCAATTAACAGAAATCTATTCCCCAGATATGTGACTAAACATTTACAAGGGAACTTCAAGAAAAGAAATAACCACTGATTGCCAAAACCCATGCTTTTAAAAACTAAAATACTTTTGCTTCTAGCCTGGATTTCTCTTGAGACATCTTGAAAAACTTATCTTCTGACCACAGAATAATTTATTTTTTAATTTAAAATACTGTTGTAGGAATATATCTTTGTTCCTCAAATTACTGAAAATTCCTGATAGTCATCCAGAGAGAGGAAACCCTAAGGGAAAAGATGGAATTTCTGCTGGAGAAGTTCCAGGAAAAAGAATAGAGTTTGTTACTGTTGGTGAACTGCTGCCGCGAAGGCCTTGGGGCTGATGTTTGACAGTCGAGATTTATTCCACAAAGAAAGCATAGAAGTCTTGCCCTTATTTGATTTGCTGAATTGTAATCTACTGCTATCGTTTGAAGAACCATCTGGTCTGAAGCTCTGCCTTATTTCCTTGGGAATTACAAAATAAATTCTTCTATTTTGGAACCAACTCAAAGTATGGACATTGGGCTTTGTGCTTTTGGTAAGTCTTCCCCGGCCCTCTCAGAGTCAGTCTGGTCCCCAGTTGGTGATCGCTGGAGGACCTTTACTGTTCCCGGGGCTGCAGCAGTGTAACTTGCCACCTCTGCAGCACCTGAAGGTGACCCCCCAGGAAAAGGGATTACAGGAGTAATCTGCAAGGAGTGATAAGCCACTATTCAACAGAAGGCATGGGGATAACCTGCACTAAGCGGCAGTTACCTCCCTAAACAACTTGTTGGGCAGACTGGATGGGCCATTTGGATCTTTATCTGCCTTCATTTACTGCTACAATACTACTATATTAGAGTTCAATCACAGGCAGACAGCCTCTGGCACATCCTGAAATGGGATGTCACTAAAACTGTAGGCTCAGACAGAACTATCCTGGGAGATAAATTCACAGCTCTGCTGGGTCCAGCACCACATTGATCAAAAAATAAAGAAAGAGAGACAGTATATACTCATCGAATAATACAATGAATCCCTGCAACGACACTCCCATTTATGAACAATCAGTTTATATCATATTTAAAAACAATATTACTTTATCCTATTTCGCCCTCCCTTGAAAGAGACCAGTATGAGGTCAAAACACTCGTAGAGACTTTTAGAGAATTCTGTCATATCCCTTTCATATGATTTCTCTCTATTCACTACTTTGAGTTGTATTTTATTTTTTTTAATTTAGCTCATGCCTTTTCATTGGTAGCTCAAGGTGAGTTACATCAGGTACAGTACGTATTTTATATTAGGGCATACAATTACATCCTCCGTGTCTGCCTACAGAGAAGTATGTAATGCAGTCAGTCATCCTTAGGGGTACATTTTTAAAAAAAGCGCGAGCGCGTACTTTTGTTCGCGCACCAGGTGCAAACAAAAGTACGCTGGATTTCAATAGATAGGCGCGTAGCCACGCATATCTTTTAAAATGTGGGGTCGGCGCGCGCAAGGGGGTGCAATAGCTCCATAAAGCTATCATTTATTCCTGGATGGAATAAATGATAGCTTTATGGAGCAATTGGTTCAGGAACCGACGAGAGAGGGAGCAATTTTAGATCTAATTCTCAGTGGAGCACAGGACTTGGTGCCCCAGGCAGCAATTCCGGCATCACATTGCTTCACATCTACTCGTTCAAGACCTCTCATGATCTTAAAGACCTCTATCACATCCCCCCCTCAGCCGTCTCTTCTCCAAGCTGAACAGACCTAACCTCTTCAGCCTTTCCTCATAGGGGAGCTGTTCCACCCCCTTTATCATTTTGGTTGCCCTTCTCTGTACCTTCTCCATCACAACTATATCTTTTTTGAGATGTGGCGACCAGAATTGTACACAGTATTCAAGGTGCGGTCTCACCATGGAGCAATACAGAGGCATTATGACATTTTCCATTTTATTAACCATTCCCTTCCTAATAATTCCTAACATTCTGCTTGCTTTTTTGACTGCTGCAGCACACTGAGCTGACGATTTTAAAGTATTATCCACTATGATGCCTAGATCTTTTTCCTGGGTGGTAGCTCCTAATATGGAACCTAACATCGTGTAACTACAGCAAGGGTTATTTTTCCCTATATGCAACACCTTGCACTTGTCCACATTAAATTTCATCTGCCATTTGGATGCCCAATCTTCCAGTCTTGCAAGGTCCTCCTATAATGTATCACAATCCGCTTGTGATTTAACTACTCTGAATAATTTTGTATTGTCCACAAATTTGATAACCTCACTAGCTTCCCGGTGGAGGCGATGGAGGCATAAACAGTAACTTCATGGGACAGGTATAGAACAACCTTAGTTACAGTGGTGCAAGGGTACAGTAATAAACCCCATAGGGTTTGCAGTATTGTAACAGACAGGGACAACTGACAGTCGAGATGGGCCTTGTGATCTTTATCTGCCTATATTTTCATCTTTATTAACATTTACATATTTACTATGTTTCCAAATACCATTCCCCAAGCCTATTTTGTAACTATGTTGCCACAGAAAGGGTTAACCTTTTGTCATATAAATTTGAGAGGTGAAATCACAGGTTGGTTAGGGAAATGCAAAAATGTCAAACATCATGGAAAGAAAAGTGAAAATTCATAATGGATATGTTTTTCCAGTACCCGAACTAGCTTTGTTTTTGCATAATTTGCATTCAAAGCTTCTTTGAAAAATATCTGAACAGAGAAGCATTTGAAAAGAAATACCATTGGGAAAATCACCGGAAAATTAGAAATGATCTTCATGCTAAAAGACATTAGAGTGCTTTCAGCAGCATGAATGTTACAGGATCAAAGATTAAGCAAAAATCAAGGGAAAAAAAACAGCAGAAATTGCAAAGACCATGTTATGCCATGGAAAATGCCACAATGGTGTCAAGCTATGGAAAATAACCAAACATTATTTCCATTATTTCTATGACACTTGTGAAGCATGTAGCCCTAGTTAGATGTATTACAATTGATTACATAGTAGCAGGAGTGTCACTGGACAAAATATCACCCTCTGAGGATGACGTGACTGGCCGGTGGGGGGAGGTCAATGATGCGTTCTCCTCCAAGATGATGCAACTTGGACCCTGGAAAATGGTAGCAGATACTTTGGAAGCTTACTTCTAATCACTAGCCTGTTGGTAACAGCATGGCAGAATGGTACCTGGCTCATCCATCCCTTCCAAAGGCTCTGTATAGTATCATAGTAAATGATGTTGGGTAAAGATCAAAATGGCCTATTCTTTCTACCCATTGAGAGTCGCCCACTTTGGTTAGATGTGAATTAACATTCTCATATTTATTTATTTATTTTTGTTTGTTTGAGATATATATATATATATATATATATATATATATATATATATATATATACCATATTACCATATATATATATATTCCATATTACCCCTAAGCCCAGAATAAGAGCCTCCTGACTGCTCTGTTTATACTAATAATTTCTCCGCTATCTCTAGCCTTTCCTTCCTTCCAGCAGTCTATGCCTCCAAGTTTAATTTCCCTGTTAAATGTAACTTTGCTTTTTCACGTTCAACCTTTTGTTTTGGTTACTGTTCTTGGTTCAGTTCCCCTATTCGATGTGAACCGACCTGATATGGTCTCTACCATGAAGGTCGGTATAGAAAAGTGTTAAATAAATAAATAAATATATGTAACCCAACTCCAACTTCCCCACCCTCTATGTCTTTTACTTGACCTCTCAATCCTTTTCCTACCATCTATCCTCCATAGCTGTCCCAAGCATGCCCGAAATCTGTTATAGTGATGGTTTCCATCATTCCCCACTAGTAGGCCATTTCAGGCTTTGCCATTTTCAGCCTTAGAAACACAGAAACATAGAAATGTGAAGGTAGAAAATAACCATATGGTCTATCTTTATTCTTACTAGACCAATACTTAATCCAACAGCCAGTTCCCCTTCTATGGCTTGATACCAAGTTTTGTAATGATCTCCACAGCCACCAACCTCAGTGAGGCAGCTGTCAAATAAATAAATAAGTAAATAAATAAATCTGGCCTCTCCATTAGAGTTTGGGTTTTGACTGTAATGGGCCTTCCAAAGGATGTTTCCCAGGAAAGGATTCTGGGTGGGGGGCATTCACTTAACCTATACCTATAAAATCTTGACAAAGGTTTGAGTGTCATGAATTAAAAAAACACTGTTGATGGGCAATTCTATGGAACAACCACTAGATGGCATCATGTATGGTACAATTAAATGATGCATATGTAATTAGGCATATATAGGAAGAGTGGTAGCTGAAATCTGTGTGTCTCCTTTAAGAAGTTTTAGAAGAGAGATCCATTAGGGGAAATGTGTATTGAGACTATGTAATCCCTAGTTTGAAGTTTGTTAGTGGGATTTGGAGTAGAGAAGAACCCACAAGGGGTGTGGATGTGCTGAATATCTCTCCATGGGGAGAGGGCTTTGCAGGGATTTTCCCCCTCAAGGAGAAAGGTCTTAGCTTGAAGAGGTGTTTGTTCCCACGGAGAAATAACCAGGGGGCTCAACCTTCATTCCTCAACCTTCATTCTGAAGGTTGAGGAATGTTCTGCGGACCCACTGTTTGTAAAAGAGTGAGGAGGTCCGTAGAGGTTGGAAACCCCTGCTAAGCCATCAAGGATTGTACTTGTATTGTTCTGGAAAGATAATGTGATGACTCAATGTAGTAAGAAGAATTGACGATCTTATATTGCAGTACTTCTCAACCCAGTTCTTGGGAAACACCCTAACATCCTAGTTTTCAGGTTATGCAGAGTTAATATGCTTATGATAAACATGTGTACAATGGAGTCAGCACATGCAAATGAATATGCATGACATAGATTTGCGTGTGCTGCCTCAATTTTATGTAAATTTACTTCAAGCATATTAATTGGATATCCTTAAAACTCATCTGGCTGGATGTGTCCCAAGGACCGAGTTAAGAATCATTGTTATATTGAATTTGGTATTTTGAAGTAATTGTATCTTGTTGAAGAAGTTCATGGAGCAAGAAGGGGAGAAGTGGATAGGGGACAGGTCTTCCGTACAAATTTGAAAGAAATAGCTTTAATATTACAAATTTGATATGGAAGTTGATGCTGCTATAGGTGTGCTGGACTGTGAACTCCTGATTTCATCAATGACATTTAACATTATTTTGCAAACTTTGACTGCCAGTAACTCCAGAAAATACAATTTGTTTATTTGAATATTCTTTGGAGTGAGTCCTTACTTTATCTACATGAGTGAATTTCTAGGGAACAAAATTGGGATAGCAGTGGGAGGGGTTCATAGAGGGGAGACCTGGTTGGTTTGCTTCCTTCTCCAGTCGAGGAGGATTGCCTTTGCCTCTGGGCTTAGGTTAACTACTCCATTTCTCATTGAACCCTATGTAACGCCCGGTCACAGACGGCTGCGACCACTACTGCTCACCTCCTTCTTTGCTTCTCTGACTCCATGGGGTAGATTGGCAGCCTCCGCTAGCTACCGATGACCTGCCTACTGCTCTCAGGCTTAACGGGTTGGCATGGACACCGCCAACCGCCATCTTGCCATCAGGTCCCTCTAGGCGAGCGCGCACAGACCAGTCTTATCCACGTCATGGTGGGAACCTCGGGGGAGTTCCCTCTAGATGACGTCATTACCTTCGATATTTAAACTTGCTGGTCCTATCCTAAGATGATTTGGCAAAGAGTCTCATCCTTGCTGATTCCGCCTCACTTCCTGAGGACCCTGCATTCCAGTTCCGATGTGGACGTCTCAGGTACCCTCTCCTCGGGGGCCTCCCTCTCGTCCTGGCTATCCACTCCTCGGAGGGCCTGACGCCTGGAACTCTGCCTGCCCCGTTTCCTGGGGCTTTCCTGGAACCAACACTGCTGTTTGTGAGTACTCTGCCCTGCGTATCACTTTCTGCTTTATCAAGTGCCTATCTGCTATACCCCACGCTGTGGGCCATTACCATTGCCACAGAGGACTCCTTCAGAGGTACCCGCTCTACGGACCATTACCACACTATCGAGGACCTCACAGGTGGACTGCTACCAGCTCTACCGAGGACCCTCACCGGTGTACCCTGCTCTGCGGGCCATTGCCACCTCCACCTAGGGCCTCGTCTGTGCACCTCGCTCTGCTGACCACTGTCACCTCTACAGAGGACCCCACCAGCATACCCTGCTCTGCGGGTTATTATCATATCTACCGAGGACATCATTGGTGTAACCTGCCCCGCGGGCCACTACCATCTCTAACAAGACCACCGCTACCATCTCTACAGGAGATCTCTTCAGTGTACCCGCTCCACGGACCTCTACCAATGCTATGGAGGTATTCCCTCTGGGCACTTCTTATTCCATCGACCCTGTGTCTCTGGGTCTGTGTGACCTTCTCGCTGGCATCCCCCACTCCACAGGTAGTGCTTCTATCTCTTTATATTGCTTCCGTGTCTATCCTCAGCTGAGACCCAGCCTCCCGACAATGAGGCTCATGGGGCTCCTCCCTGTGGGCAGTACCACCTCTAACTTTGGCCCAGGGTTCACATACCAACTGATATCTATAGAATCCTAACACCCTCCCAGGAGACTGGCACTGTGCTTCCAAACAGGCACCAGACCCTTTCATATTTTATGTGCCTTTCTGGGAAAGGTTACATAGCCATGGTCCCTCCATGCAGGTCAGTCCTGCCTTAGAACATATGAACATAAAAAATGAAATACTGGATCAGATCAAGGTCCATCGAGCCCAACATCCTGTCCGACAATGACCAATCCGGGTTGCAAGTACCTGGCAGGTCCCATAAAGTGCATCTATTTCTTGTTACTCATTCTCAGGGATAACAGTCGCTTTCAGTTTTCTATCTGGCTAAAAATGTTGTATGAACTTTTCCTCCAGGAACTTGTCCAAACCTCTTTTAAACCCTGCTATGCAAGTCACCTTAACCACATCCTCTGGCAGCAGATTCCACAGCTCAGAGCCGTAGCGTGCCTATGGCCAATATGGCTTTGGCCATAGCCACTGCTGTCTGAAGGGTGCAATAGCGCCGCCGGTACAGAAGGGAAAATTTTGCCCACTACAGCTGTCAAAAGCAGCTGTTGAGGGAGCGCTAGGGAGCGATCCCACTTTCGGGGAGAGTGGTGAGCCCTTGGACCACAACGCGACTGCAGAACGCCGAGGCAGGTGAGACGTATCCCAGCATAGGCGGACAGGCAGAAGACCAGGGACTCGCACCTTTGCCGAACCTGACGCATCAGTAGAGACCCAACAATGCAATGCTGGTCTCTGGGGTAGCCCTCCAGCTACTTGATAGCCCTTTCGGAACTGCCGTACAGGAACGGCATATGCACCAGGATGGACAGAGGTCGAGGGCAGATGATGGAACTGGAACAAGACGAGACTTGAAGACTGAAGATGATCAGATGAGGATTTGAAGACATGGTCTGACGATACTGGATAAGGATGAGGCAAGGCTGAAGAGAAGAACATTAGGGACACTGATGAAGACACTTGCTGAGCAGAAAGATGACAGAAGAGTTAAAACTCAGTTTGAAGGTATTTGGCCATGACTCATAGCAGCACCCATCCTGAACTGAGCTTCGGGGACCAGGCATGATCGATGCACCTGACAGGTCAATCGAAGAAAGATGAAACTTCTGACCCGGCGTGGAAGTCGCATCCAAAGGTCATCCAAAGGTGAACAGAGGACAGTCCGCTAGGAGGTAATATACGGAACTAGAATATCCGAGAGGAAGGCCACCCTGACAAGGGTGCCAAAGAGCCTGAAGGCTTCTTGACGTAGCAGCCAAAGGTTTCCGAACGCGTGACAGCGAAAAGGATCTGAAGACGAGGATGTCAGAGGATTCTGAAGATGAAGACAACTTGACACGAAGATGTCAGGTATGTCAGGGCATCTGGACTTTAACCCCCACGGCACTCAGTCAAGAGCATCAAAGATGTGTCAAGTGAACTGGAAAACATGACATCTGAGACATCTGAACATCTGGACTTCAGATCCCCAGGTGACGCAACCAAGATCAGCGAGGAGGCTCCGAGAGGCAGAACAACAGGATGACGGACTTTAGGAAGGACGGGACATCAGAAGATGAGGACTTCAGGAAGATCTGAAGATGAAGACATCAGGAGGGTCGGACGACGAAGACATCAGAAGACAAGGACTTAGGATCCAGTGAGAGACCAAACATGGAATGAAGATGAGATGAAGGATCAGGAACCACAAAGGAAGACAAGGGAATTTCCATGAAGGACAGAGTGCCTTGAAGAAGAGGAGGAGGACATCGTCGGAGACTCCTGGACTGAAGAGCTGGAATGGAAGATCAAGGAGCAGTCCAACTCCAGAACTGACTCCTTGAGAAGGCGAAGAGGAACTAAAGGCTGAGCCCTTTTATAGGGCTGAAGAGGAACACCTAAGATGACATTACGAGGAGCCAGAAGGACTGGCCCTTTAAATCCTGAGAGGAGGAGCGGCCTCGCGCCTAAGGAGGTAGAAGGCAGAACCCTGGAGAGCGGCCATGCTGCAAAGGAAGAAGAAAGCAGGCCTGAGGTGTTGAAGAACACCGGTGGCAGCCTCAAGGCTGCGAAGAGGAGCTCCAAGCGGTCTCCTGGCCCCAAGAAGAGAAGGCGGCTCCATGCCGCGCTGGGAGCACAAGATGCCGGCTGCCCCCGGACCGTGAAGAGAAGCTCCAGGACGGCCTCCCAGCCACAGAAGAGGAGGCACTCCCTGCTGCAAGAAGACTGCATTGGCGGCCTCCTGGCCACATCAGGACACGGCGGCATGGCCTGCCATGCGGGGAAAGATGTGGGCAGTCTCCTGACCACAAAGCAGCACTGGTGGTCAGCACTGGCCCCGGCCGCATGGAGAACGCAGCCATGAAACAGGCAGGCAGATGGACAAGCTGGCTGAAAAAGGTGAGAGACTGCTTGCGGCTAGGCCTGCGAGCAGAATCGTAACAGCACCCGCTCCTCAAAGACCCCCTCCCCAAGTCCGCTTTTAAGGGACTTGGAGGGTTTCAGACGAAGACATGGAACTTGGAAGGACTCAGGATACTCGAAGATAGATGGGCACTGCCCCTAAGGGTGCCCTACACAGCCAACGTGGGCTGGTCACGGACCACCCTGTCCCACTGCGCACCCTACACAATCTGAAAAGGTTGGTTGCGGACCACGTGGAGAGCGGGGACATGTTCAGGACTGAGGCTCAGGACGAAGGAGAAATCCAGGCAGTGCTCGAAGATGAATCCAGTCAGAAGAGGGCTCCGGTCACTTCAGAAGAACACAGTCCCAAACTGAAGCTTGGAGATACTTGGCACTGGATGTGGAAACCTGGGCGCAGGCGCCTCCTGCAGGTCATATGGAACCCAGGACGAGGAGCCGACATCACAGTGGGAAGAACGAAGATGGCAGGCACCTCCTGCAGATCATAGACAAGATACTGGAATCCTGGAGAAAATGTGGAGCCAAAGGAAAAAAAAATATTTCCCTGGAAACAAAACTTCATGAAAGACCAACGCATAGGCACATCACAGGAACATGTTCACTGAACACATGGCCTTCGCAATCTGTTGAGGGAGTGCTAGGGAGCGATTCCGCTTTCGGGGAGAGTGGTAAGCCCTTGGACCATAACGCGACTGCAGAGAAGAGCTCCTTAGAGGTGCCGAGGCAGGTGAGATGTATCCTAGCATAGACGGACCGAAGAGCTGGAACGGAGGATCCAGGAGCAGTCCAACTCCAGAACTGACTCCTTGCAAAGGTGAAGAGGAACTGAAGGCTGAGCCCTTTTATAGGGCTGAAGAGGAACACCCAAGATGACATCACAAGGAGGAGCCAGAAGGACTGGCCCTTTAAATCCTGAGAGGAGGCGTGGCCTCGCGCCTATGAAGGTAGGAGGCAGGACCGTGGAGAGCGGCCATGTTGAAAAGGAAGAAGAAGAAAGCAGGCCTGAGGGTCAGAGGCGGCTCCTGCCGCTGAAGAGAAGCTGGGGGTGGCTCCAGCCGCTGAAGAACACTGTGGCGGCCTCAAGGCCACGAAGAGGAGCTCCAGGCAGCCTCCCGGCCGCAAGAACAGAAGGCGGCTCCATGCCTCACTGGAAGCGCAAGATGCCGGCAGCCCCCGGATCATGAAGAGGAGCTCCAGGACGGCCTCCTGGCCGCAGAAGAGGAGGAACAATGGCGGCACTCCCTGCTGCGAGAAGACAGCATCGGCGGCCTGCTGGCCATATCAGGACACAGTGGCACGGCCTGCCATGTGGGGAAAGATGTGGGTGGTCTCCTGACCGTGAAGGAGCACCGACGGTGGCCTCCTTCACGGCAGTGAAGGAGTGGAGAATGCGGCAGTGAAGCAGACAGGCAGATGGAGAAGCTGACTGAAAAAAGTGAGACTGCTTGCAGCTAGGCCCGTGAGCAGAATTGTAACAGCAGCTAGTCCCACCCGAATTGTAAGCATAGCTGTCGGGCCCTAGGAAGAAAACTAAACGTGCAGCGATGGATGCCTTAGAAAAAGCAGGAGCTGCACTATGTTGTGCTGCCCCACCAGAAATGACAGCGATCCTGGCAGGACTTAAGACGAGGAAGTATTGTGTTGTGCTGCTCCACCGGAAGTGGCAACCTCGCCAGCAGGGTCTAGCAAGAGAAGGAGCTGCACTGTGTTGTGCTGCTCCACCAGAAGTGGCAGCATTGCGGCGGAGCTTAAGAAGAGGAGGAGCTGCACTGTGTTGTGCTTCCCCATCAGAAGCAGCGACATTGCCGGCGGGGTCTAGCAAGAGGAGGCGATGCACGGAATGCCATGCAGTAAAGAACACACAGACAGCAGGATTGGCTCTGGCAGCTCGAAAAGTAGTCCTGTTGGCCGGGGGGGGGTTGCTGCTGCTTCGAGTGAATGACAGAGGAGGTGAGCATCTGTATAAGTATGTGTGTGTGGGGGAGTAAGAGAGTGCCTGTGTGTATGTGTGAGTGAGAGTAAGAGAGTGCACATGTATGAGAGCATGTGTATGTGTGACAGAGAGAGAGTACGTGAGCTTGTGGAAGTTTGTAATCCATGAAAGGACATCGCCTCCTATCCCATGACTTTTTAGTTTTCTTAGAAGCCTCTCATGACTTTGTCAAATGCCTTCTGAAAATCCAAATACACTACATCTACCAGTTCACCTTTATCCACAAGTTGACTGTGTTCCATTAAACCATTTCTTTCTATATGCTCTGTGATTTTGAGTTTTAGAATAGTTTCCACTATTTTTCCTGTCACTGAAATCAGGCTCACTAGTCTATAGTTTCCCAAATTGCCCCTAGAGCCCTTTATAAATATTGGGGTTATATTGGCTATCCTCCAGTCTTTAGGTACAATGGATGATTTTAATGATAGGTTGCAAATTTTAACTAATAGATCTGAAATTTCATTTTTTAGTTCCTTCAGAACCCTGGGATGCATATCATCAGGTCCAGGTGATTTGCTACTCTTTAGTTTGTCAATCTGGCCTACTACATCTTCCAGGGTCACAGTGATTTGGTTCAGTTCATCTCACTCATCACCCTTGAAAACCATCTCTGGAACCGGTATCTCCTCAAGATCCTCATTAGTAAACACAGAAGCAAAGAATTCATTTAGTTTTTCTGCAGTGGCCTTATTTTCTATAGGAACCCCTTTAACCGCTTGGTCATCTAACAGTCCAACCGACTCCCTCACAGGTTTCTTGCTTCGGATATATTTAAAAATGTGTTTATTATGTTTTTGCCTCTACAGCCAACTTCATTTCAAATTCTCTCTTAGCCTGCCTTATCAATGTTTTACACCTAATTTGACAATGCTTATGCTTTTTCCTGTTTTCTTCAGCTGGATCCTTCTTCAAATTTTTGAAGGTTTTTTTTTTTTTGGGCTAAAATAGCCTCTTTCACCTCACCTTTCAACCATGCCGGTAATCGTTTTGCCTTCCTTCAACCTTTCTTAATGCTTTGAATACATCTGGACTGTACTTCTAAGATTATATTTTTAATCAATGTCCATGCCTGTTGGACACTTTTAACCTTTGCAGCTGCACCTTTCAGTTTTTTTCTATTTTCCTCATTTCATCAGTTTCCCTTTTGAAAATTTAGTGTTAGAGCTGTAGATTTACATATTGTCCCCCTTTCAGTCATTAATTCAAATTTGATCATGTTATGATCACTATTGCCAAGTGGCCCCACCACCGTTACCTTTCTCACTAAATCCTGCGTTCCACTAAAAATTAAATCTAAAATAGCTCCCTCTCTCGTTGGTTCCTGAACCAATTGCCCATGAAGCAGTTGTTTAATCCATTCAGGAACTTTATATCTCTAGCATGACCTGGTGTTACATTTACCCAATAATGCTGGGGTAATTGAAATCTCCCATTATTACTGCACTGCCGAATTGGTTAGCTTCCCTGATTTCTCTTTGCACTTCATCACAGGCACAGGAACTAGACTCCTCCCTGGGCTCAAATACTTTGTGCTTATTTATACTATGACGCTATGGAGCTGGACTAAAGTGGATCTTGCGTCCATCATTGAGATCACTGGACCACCATAAACTGTTAATCAATAGGGAATAGCCACTGTTTGTTTCCAGTATAAGTAGCATGGAATTTATTTAATGTTTGGATATTTGCCAGATACTTGTGACTTGGTTTGGCCACTATTGGAAGCAGGATACTGGGTGTGAAGGACCCTTGATCTAACCCAGTATGGTATATCTTATGTTTTTATGTTCTCTCTTGGATCTTGTTCCTGTCTTTTATCTTTTCAGGTTGTGCAGCTTTCATGCAAATGGGTGCTGGTCTCCATAATAAAAATGGGTTCATTTCTGCTGGCTTACCTAATACTCTGTACAACTGCACCCTAGCGATTAAGCTTTTTCAGTATTTCTTTATACAATGGTTGAGTCATTTATTTTTTATATCAGACAGATGCTCAAAAAATTAATCTGCAAGGCTCAATTATGATCCAAAATACCATCTTTTAGATAAGTTCCAACAACAACAATAGCTCAGAAAAATGTAATTCATGTATGCCAACATAATGTTTGGTCATGTGTTCTCTTTCCTCTGCCCCCTTAATTACCAGCCATTCACATTTTACAAAGATATATTTTTTTTAACTGCAAACTCTTGAAACAATGTTTTTGAGAGTTGTTTGTTTTAACCTAGATACATGGAATATAATAGCAGATAAGGACACCAAGGCCCATCCAGGCTGCCCAGTTTCATTCCTGCTGCAACGACATAGATCAGGGCTTCTGAAACCTGTCCTGGGAATGCCACAGCCAGTTGGATTTTCATGATATCCACAATGAATATGCATGAGATAAATTTACATATACTAGAGACTCATGTAGAGAGCCCTACTAGGTCTCTATTAAAAAGGTTAGGTAGAGCATTCCAGGTGGATTACAACTTTCCCCCATGTGGACCTACTGTGTTACTTGCTTCTTACTGCTATAAAAAGGGGAAACATCTAGAGGTGGTGTAGTTATTTTTTCCAGATGGCAGGATGGTGTTTGTCCTGTTTTGTTTTCTCTTGCTTTTGGGAATACTCTTTGGGCCTTATGAATTAAGGCCTGGGTATGAAAAAGATAAAAGGCTCACCTTTTTTTTTCCAAATTTCAAGGAATAATATTTCCTTCTGGTTTTGTATGTCATTTTTATCGAAGGAAGGTTTTGTGCACTCTTCTTTCTTTTTTTGTTTGTATTTTGAAGGCTGTTTTTTGTTTTTTCCTAGCCAACTAAATTCCTCTTGGCCAAGAGAATTTAGTTGCCATCAGTGGGAGAGAGTTTTCCAGAGAAGTTTCACCCAGAAAAATCCAGTGACCCTTCAGAGGTCATGCATGGAATAGATCTTCATTCATTCCTTGGAAGCTTTTAGGTAGAAAGTTGAAATCCAGAACCTCCAGAATAGCCTTCTCTAAAATAAGAATATGCCATATCAAGCCCAGCATCCTGTTTCCAACAGTGGCCAATCCAGGCTACAAGTACCCAAAAACTAAGTATATCCCATGCTACTAATGCTAGTAATAGCAGTGGCTATTTTCTAAGTCAACCTGATTAATAGCAGGTAATGGACTTAGCCAAGAACTTATCAAAACCTTTTTTTAAACCCAGCTACACTAACTGCACTAACCACATCCCCTGGCAACAAATTCCAGAGTTTAATTGTGCGTTGAATGAAAAATAACTTTCTCCAATTAGTTTTTAATGTGCTACATGCTAACTTCATGGAGTGCCCCCTAGTCCTTCTATTATCCGAAAGAGCTAGAAGCCTCTCATGAGGAACTTTGTCAAATGCCTTCTGAAAATCCAAATACACTGTATTAACCCCTTCAAAAAAGTGAAGCAGATTTGTGAGGCAAGACTTACCGAGGGTAAAGCCATGCTGACTTTGTTCCATTAAACCATGTCTTTCTATATGTTCTTTGATTTTGATCTCTAGAACACTTTCCACTATTTTTCCTGGCCCTGATGTCAGGCTCTCTGGTCTGTAGTTTCCCGGATCACCCCTGGAGCCCTTTTTAAATATTGGGGTTACATTAGCCACCCTCCAGTCTTCAGGTACAATGGATGATTTTAATGATAGATTACAGAATTTTACTAATAGATCTGAAATTTCATTTTTGAGTTTCTGCAGAACCCTGGGGTGTATACCATCCAGTCCAGGTGATTTACTACTCTTCAGTTTGTCAGTCAGGCCTACCACCTCTTCTAGGTTTACCGTGATTTGGTTCAGTCCATCTGAATCATTACCCATGAAAATCTACTCTGGAACGGGTATCTCTCCAACATCCTCTTCAGTAAACACTGAAGCAAAGAAATTGTTTAATCTTTCTGCGATGGCCTTATCTTCTCTAAGTGCCCCTTTATCCCCTTGATCATCTAATGGTCCAACTGACTCCTTCGCAGGCTTTCTGCTTCAGATATATTTTAAAAAGTTTTTACTGTGAGTTTTGCCTCTACGGCCAACTTCTTTTCAAATTCTCTCTTAGCCAATCTTATCAATGTCTTACATTTAACTTGCCAACACTTATGCTTTATCCTATTTTCTTCTGTTGGATCCTTCTTCCAATTTTTGAATGAAGATCTTTTGGCTAAAATAGCCTCTTTCACCTCACCTTTTAACCATGCCGACAATCGTTTTGCCTTCCTTCCACCTTTCTTAATGTGTGGAAGGAAGGCTCCCTATTCTATGCACAGAAACCTCAGAGGCAGGCAGAGCTCCAGAGTCTCAAGGTGTGGATGAAACAATGGTGCAGGGAAGAGGGCTTTAGTTTTGTTAGGAACTGGGCTACATTTTGAGGAAGGGGGAGCCTATTCCTAAAGGATGGGCTCCACCTTAATGAGGGTGGAACCAGACTGCTGGAGCTAATATTTAAAAAGGAGATAGAGAAACTTTGAAACTAGAACATGGGGGAAAACTGACAGCAGTGTATAGAAGCATTACAGCATCCTGATAGGTTCCAATAAAGGCAAAAGTAGTCCAGATGCTTTCAAGTAAAGAACAGATTGAGTTAACTGATTCCAAATTATCCCTGTCAACTGCTAAGAGAGACGTATGTACAAATAAAAAACACACCTTGAAATTTCTGTATGCAAATGCCAGAAGTCTAAACAGTAAGGGGGTCATTTTCAAAGGAGTTACGCATGTAAATGTGACATACTATCGTAGCAATTTTCAAAAGCTATTTACTCGAGTAAAGTGCACTTACTTGAGTAAATCCTATGGACAATTCAATGGCATATATTGTAGCAATTTTGAAAAGCCCACTTACTTGAGTAAAGTGTATTTACTCGAGCAAAAACCAGTTTTGCTCGAGTAAATGCTTTTGAAAATCTGGCCCTAAGATTGGAGAGTTAGAATGTATAGCACTGAATGAAGAGATAGACATAATTGGTATCTCAGAGACATGGTGGAAAGAGGATTACCACTAGGACAGTACTATATAATAGGGATGTGAATAGTTTTTGAACGATTAAAATTATCGTCCAAAATCGTTAGAGTGCATGATACAATACAAATGCCCCCAATTTATCGTCAGGGGCATTTGTATTGTATCGTTAAATAGGGCACGGGAATTATTTGGGGGAGGGTGCGAAAACCGGCACACCAAAACAACCCCTAAACCCACCCCGACCCTTTAAAACCAATTCCTTACCCTCCCCCACCCTCCCGAACCCCCCCAAAATGTTAAGTTACCTGGTGGTCCAGTGGGGGGGGTCCCGGCACGATCTCCCGCTCAGGCCATCGGCGCCATTTTGGCTGCCACTAATTAAAATGGCACCGATGGCCCAATAAAAAAAACCCCCCACCCGACCCTTTAAATCAACCCCCCCACCCTCCCCACCCTCCTGATCCAATTCACATCGCTAGGGAGGCCCGCGCCACTAAAAAAAACAAAAAACCACCCGACCCTTTAAATCGACCCCCCCCCTCCCGACCCCCCAAAACCTTTTAAAATTACCTGGTGGTCCAGGGGGGCCTCGGGGGGGCTCGGGGAGAGGAGAGATCCAGGGGGGCCTCGGGGAGAGATTTCGCGGCATCAGCTGTTCTAAAAAAAAAAAAAATGGCGCCGATGCCCCTTTGCCCTTACCATGTGACAGGGTATCCATGCCATTGGCCGGCCCCTGTCACATGGTAGGAGCACTGGATGGCCGGCGCCATCTTTAAAGATGGCGCCGGCCAGGAGCTGATGAGTAAAGTGGCTACCGCCATCTTTAAAGATGGCGCCGGCCATCCAGTGCTCCTACCATGTGACAGGGGCCAGCCAATGGCACAGATACCCTGTCACATGGTAAGGGCAAAGGGGCATCGGCGCCATTTTTTTTTTTTTTTTTTAGAACAGCTGATGCCGCGAAATCTCTCCCCGAGGCCCCCCTGGATCTCTCCTCTCCCTGAGGCCCCCCTGGATCTCTCCCCGAGGCCCCTCTGAGGCCCCCCTGGACCACCAGGTAATCTTAAAAGGTTTTGGGGGGGTCGATTTAAAGGGTCGGGTGGTTTGTTTTTTTTTTTAGTAGCGCGGGCCTCCCTAGCGATGTGAATTGGAATCGGAAACGATTCCAATTCACATATCTTAAAGATCAGATTCCCCCCCTCCCCAAGCCGAATCTGATTGTTAAGACGATCTGGCACACGATTCACATCTCTACTATATAAAGGTAAAAATTATATCGATATGATAGGGTGGATTAACTTGGTGGGGGAGGGTGTTATATATTAGGGATAACAAACAGTCAAATAGGATAAATATCCTGCAGAAGAGTAAATGCACTGTGGAATCTTTATGGATAGGAACTCCATGTATGATGGGGAAGAGTTTAGTAGTTGGGGGTAATCTACGTCCTGGCCAAAATGAACATACAGACGTTGAAATGCTAATGGAAATTAGGGAAGCTAACAAATTTGGCAGCATAGTAATAATGGGATATTTCAGTTACCCCAAAATTGAATGGGTAAATATCACATGAGGTCATGCTAGGGAGGTGAAGTTCCTAGATGAAATAAATGACTGTTTTATCGAACTGCTGGTCCAGCAATCAATGAGAGGAGGAGCTATTCTAGGTGGAGTGCAGGATTTGGTGTGAGACGTAACTGTAGTGGGGCCGCTTAGCATTTAGCAATGGTAATCATAGCATGATCAAATTTGACTTAATAACTGGAGGGAGGACATTAAAGAAAACTATTGCTCAAGCTTTTAACTTTCAAAAGGAAGGCTTTGATAAAATGAGAAAAATAGAAAAAAAACTAAAAAGTGCAGCTGCAAAGGTTAAAATTTTACTTCAAGTGTGGACATTGTTTAAAAATACAATCTTGGAAACCAAGACCAGATGTATTCCATGCATTGAAAAAGGCAGCAGGAAGGCCTAACGATTGCCGGTATGGTTAAAAGGTGAGGTGAAAGATGCTATGTTAGCCAAAATAACTTCTTTGAAAAAATGAAAAGAGAAACAATCTGAAGAAAATAGGAAAAAGCATAGATGTAAAACATTGATAATGCTTCCAAATACATCTGAAGCAGGAAGCTTGTAAGGGAGTTGCTTGGGCTGTTAGATGATTGGGGGGTAAAAGGCAAACTTAGGGAAGACAAGTCCATAGTGGGAAAACTAAATGAATTCTTTGCTTCAGTGTTCACTGAGGAGGATGTTGGGGAGATGCTCATGCCAAAAGCAATGTTTAATAGTAATGATCCTAAGGAATTGAGGCAAATCACTTGGAAGATGTAATAGGGCAGATTAAGAGCATAAGAACATAAGAAACTGCCATACTGGGTCAGACCGAGTGTTCATCAAGACCAGGCAAGTACCCAAACATTAAATAGATCCCATGCTTCTAATGCTAGTAATATAGCAGTGGCTATTCCCTAAGTCAACTTGATAAATAGCAGTTAATGGACTTCTCCTTCAGAAACATAGAAACAGAAATGATCGCAGAAAAGGACCAAATGGTTCATCCAGTCTGCCCAGCAAGCTTATGGTAGTACATACAAGTTACCTTTATAATTATCAATTTCTCAGACTGTCAAAGTCAGGGCCCTTGTTGGCTGCTGTTTGAGCCCAATTTCCCATTACCTCTTGCCACTGAAGCAGAGAGCAATATTGGAGTTGCAATCAACAGCATTAAGGCTTATTGGTTATGGGTAATAACCACCACACCAGCAAGTTACCCCCATGCACTCTTTTCTTCATTCCCATCTTCTAGCCTTACGGGATCCACAGTGTTTATCCCATGCCCCTTTGAAATATTTTACTGTTTTTGTCTTCACCACCTCCTCTGGAAGGACATTCCATGCATCCACTACCCTTTCCGTAAAGAAATATTTCCTGACATTGGTTCTGAGTCGTCCTCCCTATAGTCTTATTTCATGACCCCTAGTTCTACTAATTTCTTTCCAGTGGAAAAGGATTGTCAATGATTGTGCATTATTCACACCTTTCAGGTATCTGAAGGTTTGTATTATACCTCCCCTGCACCTCCTTTCCTCCAGGGTATACATATTTAGGACCTTCAGCCTTTCCTCATAAGTCATTTGATGGAGACCTACCACCATTTTGGTCGCCCTTCTCTGGACTACCTCCATCCTGTCTCTGTCCCTTTTGAGATACTGTCTCCAGAACTGAATACAGTACTCCAGGTGAAGCCTCATGAAGGACCTTTACAAGGGGATTATCACCTCCTTTTTGTTACTGGTTGTTCCTCTCTCATTGCAGCCCAGCATTCTTCTGGCTTTTGCTATCACCTTGTCACATTGCTTTGCCATCTTCAGATTGCTAGACACTATCACCACAAGGTCTCTCTCTTGTTCCGTGCACAACAGCCCTTCACCTCGCATCACTTACAGCTCTTTTGGATTACCATACCCCAGATGCTTGACTCTGCACTTCTTGGTATTGAATCCCAGCTGCCATATTTAGCCTACTGTTCAAGCTTCCTTAAATCACATCTCATTCTCTCTACTCCTTCTGGCGTGTCCACTGTGTTGCATATCTTAGTGTCATTCGCAAATAAACAAACTTTACCTTCTATCCCTTCTGCAATGTTGCTCACAAAGTTATTGAACAGAACCGATCACCATTTTCTTTTCAGAGCAGGTTCATTTTCCTTCACACGCTGTCTTCTATCCGTCAACCAGTTAGTAATCCACGCCACCACCTTGGTGCTCACCCCCAAGCTTCTCATTTTATTCACGAGTCTTCTATGTGGGACCTTATCAAAAGTTTTACTAAAATCCAAGTAAATCACATCAAGTGCTCTTCCCTAATTTAATCACCTAATCAAAAAAGTCAATCAGATTCATCTGATAGGACCTTCCCCTGGTGAATCCATGCTGTCTCGGATCGAGCAACCCAGTGGATTGTAGATAGTTCACTATCCTTTCCTTCAGCAGTCTCCATTGATTTTCCCATCATCAAGGTGAGGCTATCTAGCCTGTAGTTTCTAGCTTCCTCTCTGCTCCCACTCATGTGAAGCGGGACCATCATCGCTCTTCTCCAATCACTTGGCACCTCTACCGTTTCCAAAGAGCTATTGAACAGGTCACACAGCGGATCCACCAGCACATCTCTGAGCTCCCTCAGTATCCTGGGATGAACCTCATCAGGCCCCATGGCTTTGTCCACTTTCAGTTTTCTTAGCTCTTCCCATACGTTCTCTTCTGTAAACGGAGTTTTGTCTATTCCACCCCCTTCCACAGTCTTGTTAACTAGCCACAGTCCTTCTCCAGGGTCTTCTTTAGTGAACACCAAAGTGAAGTATTTGTTTAATATTTCCATCATTTCTTTGTCTCTCTCCACACCTTGATCCTGATTACCTTTCAATTTCACCATACTTCTTTGGAACTTTCTCCTTTCTCTGATGTATCCGAAGAATGTTTTGTCACCTCACTTTACCTCTTTAGCAATCCTTTCTTCTGCCAGACATTTTGCTTTCTTGATTAGTTTTTTCAGCTCCCTAAGTTTTACCAAATATTCTTCCCTATATTCTTCTTTTTGGGATCCTTTATAATTCTTGAATTCTGCTTTTTTTGCTTTTATTATGTCAGCCACCTCCTTTGAGAACTAGATCGGTTTCTTATTTCTCTTACTTTTGTTTACTTTTCTAACATATAGATTTGTTGCTTTTGTAATTGCTCCTTTTAGTTTGGCCCACTGTTGGTCACCACATTTCAGGAACTTATCCAAACCTTTTTTAAACCCGGGTACACTAACTGCTCTAACCACATCCTCTGGCAACAAATTCCACAGCTTAACTGTGCGTTGAGTGAAAATTAATTTTCTCTGATTTGTTTTAAATATGCTAGTTGCTAACTTCATGGAATGCCCCCTAGTCATTCTATTATCTGAAAGGGTAAATAACTGATTCACATTTACACGTTCTAGTCATCTCATGATTGTGTAGACCTCTATCATAACTCCCCTCAGCCATCTCTTCTCCAAGCTGAACAACCCTGACCTATTGGCCTTTCTTCATAGGGGAGCTGTTCCATCCCTTTTATCATTTTAGTCACCCTTCTCTGTACCTTCTCCAGTGCAACTATATCTTTTTTGAGATATGGTGATCAGAAATTCATACAGTACTCAAGATGTGGTCTCACCATGTAGTGATACAGAGACATTATGACATTTTCCATTGAATTCACCATTCCCTTCCTAATAATTCCCAACATTCTGTTTACGTTTTTAACCGCCGTTATCATATCCCCTCCCCCCTCAGCCATCTCTTCTCCAAGCTGATAGAAACTCTTGTTTTCTTACTGCTGCCTTTACCGTCCCTAGCATCTCCATGTGAAAATGTAGTACTTTCAAAGCCTGATTCAGTCTTAAGATCTAACACAAGTTAAAATGTTCCTCCCTTCTTTGGAACCACAAAGTAGATTGAGTAGGCTCCTTTTCCTCTTTGTTCCCATGGAACTGGTACTATTGTCTGTAATTGAAGTAGCTGGTCTACTGTCTCCAGGACTGCCTTTTCCTTGTGTGCATTACATGGTGATGGCAGAAAGGCCTCCTTTACTGGAAATTTCAGTTCAGGAGCATATCCTCTCTGTATGATGTTGAAGAGCCACCAGTCTCCTGTGATGCACACCCACACCTACTAAGAGGAGCAAGGAGTAGGCCTGCAAATTGTTATTGCAGGCCTTTGCTTGTAAGTGGGCTTCTATTGCTTTCATCTCTTGTGATGCGCCTGGTCCCACGAAAGGGCTGGACCCATTCTAGAGGCCCAGTGGTTCTTGAACTCTGGATCCTAGTCAGTTTGTACGGCCTCATGTCCTTTGCCATTGCCATTGTGCTTCTGTCTGAGTGGACCTTCCAGTCCTATCTTCTGGCAGTCTCTATGGTTATGATTCCCTAAGGTCCTTCACCAACCTTTCTAATTCTTTGTCAAACAGTAACCTCTTTTTAAATGAAAGCGTATCTAACTTGGCTTTGGAAGCTGAATCCGCCACCCAGTTGCTTAACTATAGCAGTCAACTTGCCATTACCTCTGTTGCTACCTGCTTGATAGAGACTCTTATATAAGGTGTCTGAAACAAATGCTGCTGCTGATTACAATCATGTTGTCTTTGTGCTGCTCACTTGTGACCCTTCTCCGTCTGCGCTTAGACGGGTCTGCTGAATCCAGTGAACTAGTACTCTTGCAACATATACCCCATAGATAACCACTTGTAGTACCATGCTTGACAATTTGAAGGATTTTGTTAATAGAGATTCCACTTTCCTGTCTTGAGGGTCCTTGAGATCCGCTCTCCTTTCAACAGGGATCGTAATTCTTATCATCACTATTGATACTGGTGCATCCTGTGGCATAGCCATGGCTGGGCCATGGCCCAACTACTTTGAGCTTAGGCTCCCCCAATCAGCGTTGGTCAGCAGCTCAAGAAGAGAGGTCCTGTTGCAGGGCTGCAGCAGACATGCGAGGTGTGCATATCCAGGGGAGCAGCGAGAGAAGAGGAGGCGGCTCGGGAGGCCTCTGGTGGACCCCAAACAGACGGCCAAGAAGAAGAGAAAGCCCGGGAGGCTGCCGCTTGAATCTATCCCACTGGAGGTTGAAGAAAAAAAATAACTAAATCCTAAAGGAATGTTTTCTCCCATTCCTCCAAGTGTGCTGGCCCCACAGTCCTCACAATATGCGCAGCCAGCAGGTACTCCATATTGATCTTGTGCATCACAAGATCAGCACAGAGGAAGCACTAGCCCTATGAACCCTGAATACCACGGGGCAGACACATGAGGAGCAGCAGCAGATCAGGCTTCCCCTTCTCTCCCTATGGGGAGCTTGCCTGTGTTTAGTATGTGTGAGTGAATGGTAGCCTGGCTGGGGATGCATGTGAATGGGAGCTTGCCTGGAAATGAGTGTGTGTGTATGTGAATGGGAGCCTGCCTGGAGGTGTGTGTGTATGTGAATGGGAGCCTGCCTGTGGGGTGTGTGTGTGAGAGAGACAGCATGTGGGAGTGAAAACCTGTATGTATGTGAGGAAATATATGGGTGTGTGGAAGTGGGAGACTGCATGTGAGAGAGAGCATGTGATAAACTAAAGTATAGCAAATCACCTGGACCAGATGACATATATGCCAGAGTTCTGAAAGAACTAAACAATTAAATTTCAGATCTATTATTTATTTATGTTTAATGTAATTTCTACCTGCAGTTTGGATGTAAACCGATATGATGTTCCCACTAATATCGGTATAGAAAAGCCTCTAAATACATAGTCTGTGATTCCTTAACATGATCATCTTGGATTACAATAGTATACTCATAATCATAAAAACTAAAAATAAAAAAATCATAAAATAATACATGATAAAACTTAACATAAAAAAATCACTGCACTTTTCATAAAATTCTGATACTGCTGCTGAATATTTCTTCTCTACTCCTCAAATGCTTGCTTAGCAAAATTGCCTTAACTTTTTCACAGAATTTTAAAAACTACTTCCCACTACAAATCTCAATTGGCAAAGTATTCCAAATTAATGGAGCAGTATTGAAAATTCTTTTGATCTTATGGTTTGAAGATCAAACTTATTAATAGATGGAACACTAAACAACATTTGAGATAATGAAGAAAGGGAACATGTTGGCAAATACCAACTTATTTATTTGCTAAACAATGAGAATCAGCAAAAATAGCTTTATGGATCATAGTGGCTAATTTAAACTGAATTCTTTGGGCATTTGGTAGCCAATGTAACTCCTTCATATATGCCTATAAATATACTCCCAAATGTAATCTAAAAATGATCCGCACAGCTGCATTTTGAACTAATTGCAACACACGTTGAAAATACTTCGGCAAACCCATATATACAGAATTACATTAATCCAAGCAGTTTAATTGAGACTGGTTGCTTGCACAACCAGTCTAAATTCTTCAACTGGTAAACTACTTTTAAATGGTTGAATCAAATGAAACTTATAAAATGGCTATCTTTACCATGTTTTTTAACCTGAGATTTTAATGAATGCTTAGAATCAACTATTACCCCCAAATTATATGTCTCAACTTTTATCTCAATATTAGACTTCAAACATTAACTGACCCAATATGGTAATTCTTATGTTCTTGTCAGTAAAATTATGTTGGAACCACATTCATATCTTAAAGACTTAAAACAAGGCTCAGGATCTTGGAGAATTGGCTCTCAACCTAACTCCCCCTTCTAACAGAGAATCCTGGAAAGTAGTGGGCTTACAAAAGATATAGGAAGTTTGCACATCTTAAGCCCCAGGAATTCAAGTTGGCCCTTTGACTTGACAGTGAGGACCTCAGCACAGGCATTACTCTCAGTATATGCACATTTATTTCATGTACATTCATTGTGGATATCCTGTAAACCCAACTGGATATGTCCCCAGGACAGTTGATCTCTGGCTTTTCACGCCTCTGAGGTCCATATTCAAAAGGATTTGTCCTGCTAATTCCCAAAGTTAGCTGGACGAATCTGGAATTTATATATTTGTAATTCCCCCTCGCCACCTCGAATGGCCAGTTTTGGCCAGTGTGGGATAGCCCATAGCCGACGGAAGCACTAGGCGAACTAGGCCTAGGGCGCCGACCATTAGGGTGCGTCGCCGCTCACGAACCATGTGAGGCTACGAGTGGCAGCAGCAAAGGGGAGTGGGGATTCCAATCTCCACTCCTCCTTGCCGCCGCCACTTGCAAGAGGTAGAAGTCGGAGCTGCGACTGAGGGCGGGGGGGGGGGGGGCGCGACCGGGGGAGGTCTGTCGGCACAACTCAGGGGGGTGGCAGAAGGTGCCTAGGGCGCCTAATCCCCTTGCACTGGCCCTGGGATAGCCGAGTAAACTTCTTATGCTGGAGATATAATTCACACTGACTCCAGCCTTTCTTCTTACAAATTCCCATTTTATTTACATCAATCAGCATACACTCATGTAAACTGCTCACCTCCAGCCGTGTACTCCCGGCTTCGCCTCAGGACAGAGATATTTCAGGAACTGCCTTCTCCTGGAGACGGGAGGCCCACACTCTTATCCTGCTCAGCAGGGTCCTGCTTACAGAGCTCTCAGTGGGGCCGATGTAATAAGACCCGTGCTGAAATCCGTGCTAATTTTTCTGTGCGGAATTTTCTGGCGCGTGTGTCAAAAACCAGCAGAAGCACAGGATGCAATAACTGCCGTGCATGCTAATTAGATACACACATAAAATCCATGTACACCAAACTTACACAGCATAATGCACACAGTAATGTGCGCTAATGAGCCTATGCAGAAATCCGCACAGAAACCCGCATGGACACCCATCGGCGTGTGAATGCCTGTGACTTTCTTTTTCAAAAAAATGAATAAATTAGTGTCTAGGCGTTGATTTGAAGATGGGTCCAGCAATATCTAACCCCTTCATGATCAGACTGACTGTTGGAGAGAATGTGAAATGCAGATCGGCAATTCTGCCTCGTTGAGAAGCTGCCTTCTCTCTAACAGTTCCGTCCGCTGCTTGGCTGACCCGAAAAAAGCATAAAATACTGATCTCCACACTGACGCTTTCAGTTAGCTCCTGCCCTGACCCAGGCGCTAAAAACCCGCATTAAAAAACCCGCACTAACCCGATCTCCCTGCTAGCATGGCTTCCTACATTGCCCATGCTTAGATAATCGCCTCCTTTGCAAACCATTAGCATGCACTCTCGCAAAAAAAACTTGTGGGTTCTTAAGCGCGCTTGTACGCGCTTTGTTTCCCCCCGCACACAAAACCCTTACTTCATACCCATATAGGGCTTTGCGTGGGAAAACACATGTTCAAACATGTGTACAGGCGCGCACAAACCCGCAGCAGCTTCAGCGCACTCTATTACGTCGGCCCCCTATGTCTTTTAAGCTGGCCCAGGCATCCAGCCTGGTCCCACACAGGTTAAGAGGGAGTGTAGGCCCACTCCTTTACAGCTGGTTATGTCATTATGGGTAAAACTTAGCCAGGTAAAAAAAAAAAAGCATTCCTGGGGTTTTCCTGGGGTGTCACTTCAGTGCCTGCTTCAGGTGCAGCCGGTGCAATTTTTGAATGTGCTGCCAGCCAGGAAAGGCGCGAGTGGGGCTTTACTTCAGGGAGTAAAGGGCGGGGGGAGAGGGACCTCTCCCCCACTTAACTTTCCGGGCAGTTTTTCCAGGAGGAATTTCAGAGTGTTGCTAGCAGGGCTCCATTTCGTTCAAGACGGGGGGGCTGTTCCAGCCCTGGAGTTGCCATTCTCATTTCCCTAATAAAAAAAAAAGCAGGATGGCAAAATCCAGACTCTGCAGTTCAGCGTAAAAGCGGGACCGGATCAGCATCCTCCTGAAAAGATGGAGCCAGCTGGCAGCCCTAGACTACAGGGAAATCCATGCTGTAGTAGAAACATCTTCCTACTCATTCCAAATCGTCCTAAATTACTCATAAACAGCATCTAAAAAGCAATTGCTTCTGAGGCCAGGGAATATTTAAAGACCCCCAGCAGCATACAGCACAGTAGGCTCAGCCATCCCAGTTTTTATGCTGAGCTTAAGTAGGAACACTCAAAAGGCTTTTTTTTTTAAAACTTGCACAGGTATAGCTAAGGGCTTCTTACCCATTCACACGTCGATAATTAAGGTCATAATAAAAGCTGGAACTGCTCGCACTACTAAGCAATGGGAGTCATAAAATATTCTCTGTCTGTGGCCTTTGTCCTTCATCAAATATGCTTTTTCCTTCCGGCGGGTTCCTCTGCTTTGTTTTACAGTTGAAGGCTTGGCGTATATCGTAATATCAGTCCTCGACGATTGCTAGATGGCTTTATAATACCACAAAAAAAAAAATGAAAAGGCACAAATGTAGCTGCCTCTCATAGTTAAATGCATAAAGTTAAGGAGGGGATTTTAACGGAGACCCCGACCTTGTATACATACAAAGTCTCATTGTTACAAGGCGATCATTTTTTTTTTTTTTTTTAATATTTCTATTGTTGATTAACAATACAATTACAGATTTTGCATCTTTTGTTCCACATACAAGCTAGATTAGCTGTATAACACAGCACAGTAAACATTACAGCTTACTTTATTGCTTATCTCATTCATTGACTGTTTTGAATCAAAATCATGTTTTAAACATTTTTATTCCCCTTTCCATATCAGATACACTCTCGCCTTCTCTCTCTTCCCTCCCTCTCTCTCCATTCATCTACGTTTATTCCCATTTCATGGTTCCTAATATTTCCTTCTGGCTCCTCCAGTCCTTCAAGCTGTACTTCCCTAAATAGGAATTAGGATAGTGTTCTTTCAAACTTGTCCCGCAATTTCACATAGTCATCTTCTATTTTTATTTTTACTTTTCAGCTCTTGGGCCAATATTCCCTTAGCAGTTGAGCCATGTCTCATCTGATTTTGCCAGTCCACCATAATTTGGCAGGCTTTCTTCCTTCCAACACACTAACAACTTTTTCAGCTATTACAGCTATAGTCAAGAATCTTTTCATGCCTTGTACATTAGACAAGTTACCAAAATAAATCATTTAAGATCCTTTCTAGAGTCTATTTATCTTTCCAAAAACCGTTTAGTTTGTAGAAGTCAGTGAAAATTTTACATCTATTTAGGGTCCTTCATTTTCAGTTTAGACCAATTTTCATCCATAAATTGCAGAATTTTTCCAAAGGTGACAATTGGTTTAGGTTGATTTTTCACCCTAATTTTAGACTGCTTGAAGAGTAGCTACGGATGCAGCGTTTCAAGGACTTATGCCACTGTTAGAAGCCAGTGCAGGAGAACGTGCTTTCTGAGTTTCCTGACTCCCTCACCAGTGAAAGCATTCCCCTCTAGGCCTACTGATATGGCATTTCAAGCCTTGACTCCCTCCTCTCCAAACAGTCAAAGTGCCTGCTGTCTGGAGCCACTGATGTGGTCTGTGAAGCAGGGCCCCTCCCTCTCTTACTGGAACCAAATTCCCGGCAGGCTCTCTGGTCCAGCAGAAAAGCAGAACTGCAGTGCTGTAGAGTGCAGGAGCCACAACAAGCATGCTACCAAGGAATGAGGAAGGAGAAGCCTGGGGCCACCACTGGTATGGATGAATACTGTTACAGTAGAGGGAGGGGGGTGGGGAGGGAGAAGAGAGAGAGGTTCTTGATGGGGGCAGAGAGAAAGAGGGACATGATAGGCAGGGGATGAATGTACAGGGAGATGCTGCTGAGTGGGTAGGTAGGAAAATCGGCTTAATATTGTTTTACTGGCCTGGTTTCTGTTCACCAAAATAAACTCTTGATATGTATCAGAAAAAAATAGTCACTTTTCCATTGATTTTCTCCTGTTTTTGTTCTTGTCATAATAAACCCTGATAAATTCCCAGGAAAAATAAAAGCAAAATAAAGGCCTCTACATATATTACAAATATTATCCCATATTTTTATTTTATATATGCACTTCTGCACTAAACTAGGGAGCAACTTGTTTTAACTTGCTTTGGCGGGATTTTGGCCTGATAGGTATAAACTGTTAGAGGTGAAAGGTACAGAAATCATCAGGAAGAGATAATAAGGATGGCTGCATTGTGGTTTTGGCATATTGTTTTTATTTGTTATTTTATGTTTTGGGGTTTTATTGTTGTTTTAAGTTTTATGTTGCGATTAAGTACATCTCTTTGAAATATTTCATTGTAAAAACTGGAAAGCGATTAACAAATTTAATAAATAAAATAAATAAATAAATGAAATAAATCCTTGTAGCCTTGTGATGTATGACTTATGTAGTGACTAAAACCATAGTTCCCAGAAGTTTACATTAGTTATTGTTTTGTACACTGATTCATAAGTTTTCTGTCTCTGCCTGTTTTTCATTCTTTTAGTTCTCCTGACCATTGAGCTGTCAACGTTTTTAGGTAATTTTCATCAAGTTCCTCCCTTTGCAGCCTGTGCTAAGTTGATATTCCATTATCTTTACTTGATGAGTTTCAAAATATTAGGGATGTGCTCTCGTTTGTTTTGCTTCTTGTTCCCCAGTTTTTCTAGTGTGCACTAAACCGATTTAGTAAGCACTAAATGGGTTTGAGAACAGAAAAAACTTTAGTGTGTGCTGAAATGAAACGACATAAAATGAAATGCAAAAAAAGATCATGAAAAATGTGCAAAAGAAGCCGAGTAATCATAGGTTCTTCTGTCATATCACATTTGTAATATTATTGTTTCAGAAATAAATATTGACATCTGATTTGCAAATTTGGGATTTTAATGAAAAGAATAGGGATTTTTTTTCATTTGAATACAAAAACATTTCCTTTTTCATGTTGGAAACAAAATGAATGACACATTTTGTTTGGTTTTTGTTTTGCATTGTTTCCTGCCTGGCTCACTCCTCCCTCTCCCCACAATTAAACCTGCACCGCAAAGGTTTTGAAAAGCCCCCGGATTCCTCCCCATCACTCTCACTCCCTCGGGCTCCCCCTTAAACGTTCCCAGTTTCTGGTGTCCAAAATGGGGAGGGAGTGACCCCCCCAGCTGCTTCTGCCCCACTGGTGCCATACTTCAAGATGGCACTGGCTGGGGATTTATTGTATTCGCTCTTGATGTAAGGAAGGTAGTAAATAAATGGAAATGGAACAGAAATAGATTGTTCTTGCCTCATTTTGGACCCGGGGGGGGGGGGAGGGGGTTCAGGTAAGTTAAAAGGGGGCGGGGCCTGAAGAGGTGGGAGGGATAGAGAGGAAGCCTTGTAGGGGGGGATTTTTAAAAATTTTATGGTGTGGGTTTAAATGCAGGGACCAGTTTTTTAGTACCAGCACTATTTATTAAAACATTATAGTGTTCACTACTGTGAAACAGCACACACTGTAAAGAAAACATAACGAAACAACCCGGAAAAAAAATTCAACAAAAGCGCTTCACCAATGAAAGGAACTCCCCCTCCCCACAAAAAAAGACCCAAGGAAAAGAAAACATGTATCCCTGTCAGTGTGTCCTGCACTCAGATAGGTTCCATCTGTTTCACTGGGAAGGTCTCTAAGGCAATATCCATGGAATATTTCATATACAAATGGGAGACCCTCCAGTTTTAAAAAGAAAAATCCACTACAATGGAAAAGAATGGAATAGTCTGGCAATTCTTTCAGGATCTGACAGCATCAGGCAACACAATAGTCATGACCTTCTAATGCCATGTACTGAAAGAGTCATCCTGAGTAAAAATGAGTGTATTTTTACTGTGCTGGTAGCTGTACATGCTAAAAAAAAAAAAAAGGGGGGGGGGGGACTTTCCACCAGAAAATTATTTTTCACCAGAGGGGTTCTAGGGTGTAATGGTTGGTGCTCTGAATTCAATGATCCGAGTGCAAATCTATGATTCTATAAAGAGAGGCTAAAGACATTTGAAATGTACTCACTGGAGGAAAGGAGGGATGGAGGAGGAGGCATGATAGAAGCATTCAAATATTTAACAGGCTAGGATAAAGCATGCGAATATAACAGTTTCCACAGAAAAGGAAATTCGAGGGTAAGGGGGTCATGATATGAAGTTACAGGAAGAAAGTTCCAAGGAAACACAACAGGATGGTAGATTACTGGGATTACTACCACCTACTGACGGAAGGGCTAGCAACCAAAACTGTGGCAGTGGTGAGGGGTAACGGGTAAAAGAATTGAAGCAGGGAGTGAAGCATGTGCTCGGTCATCTGAAATATGAAGGGCCAAAGGAGGGGAGAGCATAGGCCAACGAGCAGAGAGTGGTGGTACAACTACATCAGGCTTCCAAATAGACCTGGGGTAACCTGTACGGAGCAGCATGCCTACAAACCAATAGCAGTGGTCTGGCTACATTAGATTTAGAAGAAGGCTGGGGTAACTGCTGGCCATGGCTGTAAACCCAACATCAGTGAACATGCAAGCTATACAGAGCAGTCATGGGGGGGAGGGGGGGAGAGAAGGCGAGACATTATTGGTTTAAATGTGTTTATAATCATCTAGTCACAGGGGTAGAAAACTGGGCAGAACGGATGGGTCAAAGAGCAGCCCTGGATTTGTCAGTAGGCACCCATTATGTTTGTGCCTAGGGTGGCAAACATTTAGGGGCGGCAGGCTGGCTAAGATTTGCCATCTTCCAGCTCTGCTGAATCTGCTACCCTGTAACAGCCTCTTTACAGAAGATGGGGGGATGAAAGCATCAAAAGTGCTTAAGGGAAGCAAAATCCTAAATCTGTCCCTCTTTATCTGTCATCATTTACTATGTTAAAAATGAGCAGCTATGACCATCGAGGCCAGAAAACCTATTTTGTAAGCAGCACGAGGGTTATATTTGTTTTGCAAAGCTACCATTATGCACAGAACTTCTCTTTAAGCAAGAGAATACAGTTACGGCATATTTTAGGAGCGCCTAGTCACAGTATGTATTTCCCTAACAGTGTCCATCCACATGAAGCAGTAATTCTAGAGCAAAATGGGTGACAATGTGCAGATCACAGAGCCACAAAGGAAGACTCATTAAAGCTGAATCCTTAGTAATAGCAAATGGTGCCAGTCATCTTGCAAGGAGTAAAACAGGTGTTCTTCCCTTATGGGGGCCCATCTGTGACACCCAGCTCTAATTAAGCATCTGTTCCTTCAACGGGATGACATCTTCCCTGGCTGATTCACACTGCTTCACTCGCTATACCAAACAGTTCATTGGTAATATTCAGAACACATCTATGGCAAGACCCCTCTATCTGGTGTACCTTTCACAGAATGAACCAGAAAGCTGATTTATTTTGCATCATTAAAGACCTATAAAATGCGGGCATATGTATGTATAGTTCCCCTGTCTCAATAATTCAGTCATTTGTTGCATAAAATGACTTACTATATGGATGGCTGATTTGTCAGACAGTTCCTGGGCATTGTTAATGCTGTATTCCTGGAGAGTTTGCTGACAGTCCCAGGGAGAACAAATGTATAATTTGATCAGGAAGTGCATTGTAGAAGGATTTTTGATATGTTGTCTTATAATTGTTTAAACTGTTGTACTCCACTTTGAACATTTATTGGACAAGCATGCAATCAAATAAGCGATTACGCTATGGAATTGTAAGAATGTTTTCATAATCAAGGAGTTGCTCATCAATATGTGATACTGTAATGAACAGTGTAGAGAAACTGTCCGATGTCCAGGCAGATGTCCAGCATCTACCAGACAAACCAATGGTCTTGTGTAGGCTGGAATCTCTTAAAGTGCATCAGCAGTTTTGGAAAAAGGGAAATGTACTGTTTAATTTATGACTGTCAGAAGTAGCAATTCTTTGCCCAGGTTATAATGTTCTTAATTGCAATTTTGCACATACCCCATCCCACGCAGCTCCTATCTCCCTTCCCCACTCCCTTCTCTCCCATCTTTTTTCTCCCCCTCCCCTCTCTCTCCTCCTCTAGTGCCTCTCCCCCCCCCCCCGACTACTGCATCTTTCTCTTCCCAGGGCACTGATTGGCCAAAGATTCTTCCATTGCCTCCTCCTGAGGCCTCAATCATGAAGGAAGGAGGGCCCCAGAAAGGGCTACAAAGGGTGGGAAAGGGAAGTGAGAAGGGTGAAAGGGCTGCAGAGGGATAAAAGGGGGCGAGTGAGAATGCTGGGGGTGGGGGAGGAGAAAGAAGAGTCAGAGGGCTGGAGGATGGAAGGGAGGAAACTGAGATGGTTCCAGAGAGTGAGAAAAAGGAGAGGAGATTGAGAGGCTTGCAAAGGATGGGTGAGGAAGGGAGGAGAGTGAGAGTGCGCGGGGGGGGGGGGGGGGGGGGGGGGGGAGAGAGGAGAGAAAAAAAGAGCATAAATCATTAACCTGTCTCCCAAGTGAATATGCTGGAAATTGCTCACCTGATTTTTCTGAGATGTTCTTTGTTTTCTGTTCTGAGAAAGTTTGCCAAACGATCTCTGTTGTTTCTTTTCCCGGTTCAGAATCTTCCTCTCATGGTAGCATTCCTCTTCCTCTCAGTAGCATGGGATCTTCTTGGTGTTTGGATAATTGCCAGATTCTTGAGGCCTGGTTTGGCCTCTGTTGGAAACAGGATGCTGGACTTGATGGACCCTTGGTCTGACCCAGCATGGCAATTTCTTATCTTCTTCCGTTCCTAACTAAAGTCATTGAGAAGGTTGTCCTGAAACAGCTTAATAATTTTATTGACACTAATGCTTTTCCTGATACATTTCAATTTGACTTTAGAGCTTAGCCTTCCCAGACTCCTAATGCTATTCTTCTCACAATCCAGATTCCAGCCTTTATAGTCTCATAGTTCCAGCAACCTCCGACTGTCTATTCCCCCTCTCTTCCCACCGAAAATGTCACAATGCCTCTATATCGCTCCATGGTGAGTCCACACCTTGAATACTGTGTACAATTCTGGTCGCCGCATCTCAAAAAAGATATAGTTGCGATGGAGAAGGTACAGAGAAGGGCAACCAAAATGATAAAGGGGATGGAACAGCTTCCCTATGAGGAAAGGCTGAAGAGATTAGGGCTGTTCAGCTTGGAGAAGAGACGGCTGAGGGGGGATATGATAGAGGTCTTTAAGATCATGAGAGGTCTTGAACGAGTAGATGTGACTCGGTTATTTTCACTTTCGAATAATAGAAGGACTAGGGGGCATTCCATGAAGTTAGCAAGTAGCACATTTAAGACTAATCGGAGAAAATTCTTTTTCACTCAACGCACAATAAAGCTCTGGAATTTGTTGCCAGAGGATGTGGTTAGTGCAGTTAGTGTAGCTGGGTTCAAAAAAGGTTTGGATAAGTTCTTGGAGGAGAAGTCCATTAATGGCTATTAATCAATTTTACTTAGGGAATAGCCACTGCTATTAATTGCATCAGTAGCATGGGATCTTCTTAGTGTTTGGGTAATTGCCAGGTTCTTGTGGCCTGGTTTTGGCCTCTGTTGGAAACAGGATGCTAGGCTTGATGGACCCTTGGTCTGACCCAGCATGGCATGTTCTTATGTTCTTATTCTAATTGGGAAAGAACTGTCTTTTCAAGAACTTTTGTAAGGAAGGTTAAGTTAGAGATTGTAGTTATCCCAATTGTCAGAACTTCCTGATTTATTTTTCAGAATTGGTTTTATAACTGCCTGTTTTAGATTTTGGGGCATATATATCCTTCTGTGATTGCAAGGAAACGCTGTGATTGTTGGGTTTATTGCTTGGTTTACTTACATCAGTGAAGAGGCTGGTATCAGGTCAAGAGGGTGAGTAGCTGGTTTTAGTTTTGTTATGAATTTGCTTATTTCTAGTTTTGAGACTGGGTCAAAGGATGACCATTTATCATTTGTATCCATAACTTCTGAATTGTAAGGAGAGACAGTGTTGGTGATTTTGTTGTTTCAGCCTCTGGATTTTTTTGGTTAGAGCTGTTGCGTAGTCATTACATGATGTTTTAGTGAATGAATTGTTAGTTGTTTGGAGTGATGAAAGGTCTTTAATCAGACTCTTAACTATCTTGAATAGAAGTTTTGAGTTTAAAATTACTCCATGTATCTGTTTTGAATAGTAGACTCTTTTTTTATTTATTTGTTAGGGTTTGCTATTGAGATAGGTGAGATTTGTATATTTTTAGTTATTCTTCTGAAGGATTTTTTCACCAATGTTTTTCGAGTTTTCTTAGGTGTTTTTTTGGTTCTTTCAGTATTTCGTTATACCAGGGGTTCATTTTGTGTGATTATTATTATTATTTTTGTTTATTGTTTTGGTTTGGATTGGGCAATATTTGTCTGCTATTTCCTTGAGCATTTCTTCCCAAACTAATTTGGTATTGATCTTGGAAATTGCCAACTAATTCCAGCAATTCAGGTAAGGGATCTTGGTGTCCAAGTCGATGAAAACTTAAGGTGTAGCGCAGGACACCAGGATGGGACATAAGGCAGCCTTCTCCCTAGCTAGCTCCCTTCTCCGCGGGTTGGGCCTTTAGGTGCTAGGGGCCAATAGAAGTCCAGTGCGGTGGCAGTACATGGGATGTATGAGAATAGGCTGAATCAGGCAAGGCAATGAACAATCTGGGTTAGGTGAAGCTGTAGACAGGCTGGATCAGGCAAGGGTGTGGACAGACTGGATATGGCAAAGCTGTAGACAGGCTGGACAAGGCGAGGCTGTCGACAGGCTCGATTTAGCGAAGCTGTAGACAGGCTGGAGCAGGCTAGACTGAGGATAGGCTGGGTGTGATGAAGCTGTACACAGACTGGACCAGGCAAAGCTGTGGATTCAGCGAAGCTGTAGACAGGCTGGACCAGGCAAAACTGTAGACAGGCTCGATTCAGCAAAGCTGTAGGCAGGCTGGAGCAGGCAAGGCTGTGGACAGGCTGGATGTGGTGAAGCTGTAGACAGGCTGTACCAGGCAAGGCTGTGGACAGGCTGGAAGTGGCAAAGCTGTAGACAGGCTGGACCAGGCATAGGGTTGCCAACTGGCTCCAGATTTTCAGGACAGGTTGATCCAGTCCTGGCTTTACCCCATTGCATGCTGGGATTTATAAAGCTTTCCATATAGCATTCCCTAAGAAAAGCAAGACTATATGTACCTGCATATAGTGGAGTAAAGCCAGGAATAGATCAACCTGTCCTGAAAATCTAGCACCAGTTGGCAACCCTAACCAGGCAAGGCTGCGGACAGGCTGGATCAGGCAAGGCTGAGTCTGTGAACAAACACAGGACAAGGACAGGGACAAGACACAACAACACCAGACTAGGTCAGGGCAGGGCAGATTCAGGACAGGACTGGAACAAGACAGAACTGAAGCTGAGAAGGCAACACAGAATGAATATGCCCGAAGGCAGCTAAGTATATGGCCTGTAGGCCACTGGGTAACAGAATGAGGCCAGATAGGCTACAAGACATTCAAGACAAGGTAAGGATTAGAAGGCCTGAAGAACACAAGGTAAGGAGCGAGAAGGCCACAAGACAAGGTACGGCTAGGAGCTAGAAGGCCGCAAGGCAGGTCTAGGAACAGAAGGCCTGATAGCCACAAGGCAAGGCTAGAGGAAAAGTAGTGAGAAAGACAGAGGCCAGGACAAAGAACCAGAGGTAACTCCATGAACTGACAAGGTGGCTTTGGCAGGACTGGATTACATAGGGCAGAGACCAGGGCGTGGCAAGAACAGAAACGAGAAGCTTGGACAGCCTGGAGAGTATGCTTGTTGAGGTCCCCTGCCGGAGGGGAGGCTGCAAGATCAGGGACGAGATGGTGAGGATAGCTCTGAGCGGATTCACCGGTGGCCTCTGCTGGTAGAGAGGCGTCACAGTCAGGGTAAAGTGAGACTGCATACTAGTAGCTGAAATCATAAATTGCACACACTGAATAAGGAATTCGCTTCTAGTTCATGTGATTACAAACTCTTCCTTGAGATTCCAGATTCCATCCTGCTTTTACCAATAATAAAATCTAAAATTCATTTTTACCTTGGGATAGATGGGCGTCATCGCCCAAAGACAAACTGCAGCTTAGACTTCCAGTATGCTGACAGCTAGTTTGAAAGTGCACATGTGCTACTTGCAGGAAACTTTATTAGGGCTTGAATGACTTACAGAGAGCATGGGAGGGGTGGGGACCGAACGTCTGCATCTGCTCTCCTTCCTCCCCTTCTCCATACAGTATTATCATGTGAGAAACTCAAATAAAGGAAAAAATGTCTAATCAAGCATTTCAAGCTCCAGGAACGTAATGCAAAAAGGGCCGGATTTTAAAAAGGTTACGCGCGTAAATCCAGTTTCGGAGCGGCCTGGGAGGGAACAGGGGAAGGCAGCGTGGCTTAGCACGTGCAAGGCGCACAATTGTGCACCCCCTTGCGCGCGCAGACCCAGGATTTTATAACATGCGTGCCTGTGCGTGCATGTTATAAAATTGGGCATACATGTGCGCGTGCTGGGTAGCGCGTGCACATGTACGCCCACGCGCAACCTTTTAAAATCTACCCCAAAGTGTATATATGTATACATGCACTCAAAATAAAGATTCTCTCCGACTAATAGTTTCTCTGTATAAGGCTACTGAAATGATAATTCTCAGTATATATTGCATTTTGCTTCCATCAATTTCCAGTTTAGATAGAAATGTGCTCACTTCCTCTTTGGAGGCAAGATACAGAATCTTGCCATTATAATGAATTTGCAGCTTGGCCAGACAGAACAAGGCAGCTTTTACTCTTTTACGAAATAGCTCAGAACAGAAGGACACCAATATTTTTCTTTGTATGACAACACATGCCTAGTAATCGTTAAAACAAGAGAATCTTAGTGCCAAAGTATTCCATAGACTGAGATTTATGATATGCTCTGAACAATTTGGTTTTGCGTGCCCAATTCAAAATTGGACAATTATGAGTCTTGGCCTACTCACCTTATCTTGATAAGCACCAACTCTGTGTGCCCTTTCGCTTTGTAGTGAGTCAACTGCAGGCGAGTTGATCTGGCAGCCATTTCTCAACAAAGTCAGAAAGATCTTGTTCTTTTACTGAATCTGGGAGATCAATAATCCTAAAATTGTTTCTAAGTCCACAATGTTCTTGATCTTCAATTCTCAAGCAGTGAGGCATTTACCTGTTGCAATTCGAGAATTTTTTTATTTTCTCATTACAGATTCATCTTCTTTGGCAGCTAATCTGTGCAGCTTCTTTGAAGCTCCTTGTGTGGCTCTCTAGCCTTTCTTTTATTTCTCCTTTTGCTGACTGTATTTTATTTTAATGATCATCCAGTGCTACAGACACACTCCTTGATATTTGTTGGATCCATATCATCAAAGATGACTGCTACAACTTTGTCTTTGTTTCCTGTAGTCTCCATTGTCTGCTTTTTGCCCTGCGCACTCTGCAAGATCTTTCTGGACATATCCCTGCTCTGATATTCCATGAGTTGCCACATAAAAATGTACATGCAGGCTTAAGCACCTTATTTACAGATTGTTCCACACACCAAAGTAAGATTCTTAGAGGGGAATACCACAGGAGCTCCATTCCCCCTGCATCCTATCAATTGCAATGCATCACCAGAAGTTCCCTAGTTAGGATTTCTAATTGTCTTACGTAAATCAATAGTTGGTTAGCTGCTAACAAACTAGCTCTTAACCTGAAAAAAACCCCAAAATAATTTTCTTGATTCAGCCTCCTTATACTTCTCTGTCTTCCACTTTGGACATTTCACAACTTAAATATTCCAATTTCTCACCAGGCTCTTAATCTAGGAGTTATTATTGATCATTCTTTATCTCTGTGGTCTCATATAAAGCGTCTTATGAAAAACTCTTTCTCCTTTGGAATTTAAAACCTTTCCTGACTGAAGCTGACCTTTGAACAGCTATTCAAGTGATAATCATTATACCCATTTATTGTTGCAATGTCTTATTTTTAAGTCTAACCAAAAAACAAAGAGCAAACAGTAAAGTCCTATCTGTTCAATGAACACAAAAACACAAAATGACCAGATCAAAAAAATTCAATCGAGGCAATCGCCGTCAGTATATTATAAGTATAAAAAGAACCGCATCAGCAAGCCTGACAACGTGCTGTGCCTTAGGCAGAGCAGTCCGGACTTCTAATCATTTGCGGTTTTGAACGAGTACGTTAGTATATTTCAAATTGCTGCTGCTAGAAATAGTATTGTCCGTCTGTGCCCTTATGAGCAAACTATTGAAGAGACCCGACAGCGGCTGGTGTTTCGCAAGGCAGAGTTGCTTCTTTTCATATGGCCGGGAAGTCTCAAAAGAATTCAAGCAGTAAGGGACAGAGTAAGTCACCCATTTTCCTCTCTTTTTGAGCCTTCAAGTAGTCCAGAACACTTCTGCTCTGTCAGAACAAGCCCCTGGTGGGAGCTTGAACTGGTGTTAGTTCCACAGTTCAGGAGTGGAGTCTTAGCCTTTAAACCAGCGGGGCATCTGAAGCAAACTGAAATGCTAGTAGAGAAGTCTGGCTTAGAAAGCCCTGGAGGCCACACCCCTGCTCAGCTAAAAGAGGTTGCTGGGAAGCAGGAAGCTGTTTGCAGCAACCTGAAGGCTGACCTGCCTCTTGCTACGGAACCTGCTACTTTCAGAAGGTGTAACTTACTCTTGATTCCAGGTCCTAGTCTGCAAGTCAAGCTTCTTGTTCAAGTCTCCTTCATTGTGAATTTGGTACTGATTCCAGCCCTCAGTCTCTCGCTCCAACTGTTTGCTATTTTGTGAACCTGTTTCTGACTTCAGCTTCTGGCCTGCAAAGCCATCTTCCAAGTAGAGCCTGCTTGTTTATTTGAACTGTTCTTGACTGTAATTCTTGGCCAGCACTGCAGCTTGCTAATCAAGCTTGCTACTGTTCATACCTGAGAACTTTTGATTTCCTGTCACCTTGAGATTGTCGCCGGGTGGAAGGGGAAGGGCAGTAGCTGCATTCTCTCACACACACTAGCACACTCACATGTTCACTCACACACATACATGCTCATTCTCACACATTCATTTCTCGCCCTTCTCCACATACATACATACAGACAGACATGCACTCACTCCTCTCCCTTTTTCACACACATACACCACACACTCTCTTCCACACACATACACGCACTCACTTCTCTGCTTCCACACACATACATGCACTCACTCTTGTTTTACACACACACACACTTACTTCTGTTCCTCTTCCATACATACACATGCACACTCACTCCTCTCCCTTTTCCACACACACTCATAAATGCATACACTCAAACACACATAGACACTCATTCAGTTCTCTCTCTCTTCCACACAAACATGAACTCTCAATCTCTCTTCTCACCTCGAGTTTCATTAGCCACAGGAGCCTCCTCTTTCCCCAGGCCCGCGGGACATGTACTTCACTTAATCCTCCTCCTGCAGGGACAGGCCGCTCTGCCCTTGTTTTATTTTCTGCACGCGGCTCGATGCTGTTGCTTCACTGTGTCTGCAGTTTCTTGTTTCCCGCGGGGAAGGACAACGCTTCTGCTCGTCTTGCTGTTCACGTCGTCTTCCTGAGGCACGGGTGCTGACGCTCCTCCTTCCTTGAGCCTGCGCTGCTTCAGGCCCTTTCTCTTCCGGCCTTCTGAAGCAGGGCACCTGGAGTTTTCGGGTGTTGACCCATAGACCTGGCAATTTGTTCAGAATTCTGGAGTCTCCGGGCCAAATCCGGAGAGTTCCCAGGTATGCTATTGTTCCTATGTGCCACTCGCCATACCCCTGACTGTCTCCATCCTTTCCTACGCCCTGTCAGAGCACCCCTCAGCCCAGCTCTGTGTCTGTGAGTATCTAGTGGGGAGGCATCTGACATGCTTGTTTGGTTATCAGGCCATTAATATATTTATTTATTTGTCTTATTATCTGCTGTTTCTTCAAAATTCAAAGCGGATTACAAATTTACAAACATAATAAAACATATTAAAACATAATATAAAAATCAACAGTCACATATTACCATACATATCTATCACAGAACATATCATGTCAGTGTTGGCCAATCTGCATTGACTTCCTGTTGAGTGGTGAATTACATTTAGGGCCGGATTTTAAAAAGGTTACGTGTGTAAATGCGGAGGATTTACGTGCGTAACCAGGCTTATGCACGCCGGGCCTATTTTCAAAAAGCCCGGCGACGCACATAAATCCCCAGGATGTGTGTAAGTCCCGGGGCTTTACTAAAGGGGTGGGGCACAGGTGGGTTGCAGGTGGGTCACGGCAGTCCAGGGGTGGGGCGGGGTCAGAGGCCATTTGCTGCTGTGCCTGCCCAGAGGCAGGTGCAAAAGGTAAAAAAAAAAATTTTTTGGGGGGGGGTTAGAGTAGGGCTAGGGGGGAAAGGTTAGGGGAAGGGGTGGGAAGGTCAGGTTAGGGGGAAGGGAATGGGGGAAGGCAGTTCGGCGTACACAAGGTGCATAATTGTGCACCCCCTTGTGCGTGCCAACCCCCGATTATATAACATGCATGTGCCTGTGCGCGCATATTATAAAATCGGGCGTACATGTGCACGCGCCGGGTAGCGAGCGAGCATGTAGGCTGCACGCGCTTCTTTTAAAATCTACCCCTTAAAGTACTTACTTTGATTTTTAAAGTCAGTAATGCTCTAGCACATCAATATGTTAATTCTATTTTAAAAATCTATTGCCCTTGCTAGGTGTTCTTCTCATCATTTTGGAATCGACTCGAGATGCCTTCCATCAAATAAGTTCGTCTTGTTGAGTTGCGAAAACATTTGTTCTGAGTTTGCCAGCTCTTATCTATGGAATTCTCTTCCTGAAGAACTTAAGAATGACGCATCTTTGTCCTGTTATAGGAAGCAGTTAAAAGCCCATTTATTCACTAAGGCATTTAACGACACTTCATCATGTGCGAGGTTGCGATAATGCATATGTGGTTGGCCTTTGAACTGAAACAATTACTGGATAAGGACTGAAGGATTAATCAGTTGACAGGTAAGCAATGAGTGCAGCAGTTAGGCACAAATAAATGTTGTTATCTTGTTCCATTTGTGTATGGTGGCCTGAACATTTTGGACCTGTGTACTGTAATGGTTTTTTAGTCTGCCATATTGTCATTTGTTTTATTCCATCATATGTATTTTATTGGTTTCATGCGGGTTCTTATTGGGAACCTCTGAGAATCTTAGATCAAGCTGGATATAAGTTTCTTAAATAAATAAATAAATAAAAGGGCTGCAAGATAAAATGGAGGGGACCAAGATGTAGGGGGAAGAGAGGGAAGGAAGGGAATGACAGGGAGGGCTATTATGTTTGTCTATGAAATAAGACAAATTAGAGGGGGGTTTAAGTTTCCTCTTGGTTGTGGACACATTTTTTTTTGTTTCTCTCCTCAGTCCCTGTGAGAGAGAGGGTTATTGGGGTTTAAATATGGAGAGGTCCATTTTCAGCTGCTGTGCAGCTTGGCTACTTAGCCAGATAAACCTAACTGGCTAACTTAGCCTGTATAATCAGTGGTGTAGGCACATTGCTGAATATACTTGGCTATCCTAAAGTTGGTGTTAAGATTTGTGGCCGAATGGTAAACCCCGGAAGCCGTGGCACTCACTCCTGATGCTGATCAGTCTCAGAATGGCTGGAAGTCACCGGACTCAGTCTCCTATGCCGCCTTATCTCTCATGTCGGCCCTAATGCGGCCCAGCCTCAGCATGGCAGGAACGTCGCTGGACCAAATATCCCAGGCCACCATGCCGTCGTGACCCGGCCTTCTGATAGATGCATACATTATATGCACACAGTGGCGGGAACCCCTGAGCGATGCCTCCAGATGATGTCAGTCTCTTGGACTATTTAAGCCAAGGCCTTGCAGCAGTTTCTCACCTCAGCAACAGGTCTTCTGCTTTACAGTGCATGTTGCCAGCATGCCCGAGTTCTTGGGTTTTCAGTTTTTTCTCTTGCTTTGCCTCATTCAGCCTTGCCTTTCCTCATCCAGCGTTGTCTTGCTCATCTCTTCCAGTGTGTTCAGTGTGCTTTGTCCTCCCTTGGCTTGACTTTCCAGATCTTGACCTTCTGACCTTGTTTTGGCTGCTGCTGGACCTGTCCTTCTGCCTGGACCTGACCATGTCTGTTTACAGCCTGACCCAACTTTGGCCTGACTCTGACTCTGTTTGCACATTGCCTGTCCTGACCCCGGTATGCTATTGGACTTTTGCTCTTGTCTCTGCCCTAGGGACCTGCCTATGACCTGCTGGCCGTGGGATCCCAAGGGTTCAATCTGCGGGGGAGGCAACTGATATAGATGAAGCTCCAGTCTGTCCCACTACTGGGCGCATTCACCAGCATTGGCCTTGTAGCTTTGCCTCCAGATGTCTTTTTCGGTCGAAGTTCTCTTAAAAATGGCACCCTCCACTTGGAGGAAAGCTCCATAGAAATTTCACTCTGATGCATTCTCCAAATGGAGGTTGCTACTTTGAAGAGGAATTAGACTGAAGAAGATGTCTGGAGGTCTGGTCCCTAGCCTTTGCAGCTTGATCTGGGACTGGAACTAGGCCAAGGTGAGGCCCTGGTGACGGAAACTGACCTCCAGGCTAGGCCCTGGTGTAAAGCCTGGGCCTAAGCCAAGACCTCGTGACCTGTACTCCAGGCCAGGCCTCGCGAATAATCTGGGCCTAAGCCGAGGTCTCAGTGAGGAGACCCAGCCTCTAGATTGAGCCTTGGTATCTGGCCTGGGCATAGGTCACGCCCTGGCGACAAGACCCGACCATTGAGCCAGGCCCTGGAATTGGGTATGAGCCTGGTCCGAGGCCTCAACATCAAGACCCAGCCTCGTCTTTTGGCCTACACCAAGGTCCATCTTTGGGCTGGGCTCTGGCATCAGGTCTGAGTCTGGGCCTAGGCCGAGACCCTGGTGTCAGGACCTGGCCTCCAGGCCGGGCCTCCACGTCAGGCTTGGGCCTTGGCTGAGGTTCTGGAGTCAGGATCTGACCTCTGGGCCAGGATCTGGTGTCAGGGTCTAGGATTTGCGCCGGCCACGTTGACCTCATCCTCCCATGGATGGGGTAAGTGGGGCTGGGGAGGTTTCTGGTGCTGGTAATTTTTTTGAGGGGCTGTGGGAGAGATGGGGAGGCCCCATTTTCATTTTTTTTGTTTTGTTTTTTTGGGTTGTGTTTTGTAATGTTTATTTTGTTTCTGTATACTATAGAAACAAAATAAATATTACACAAAAAGATTACTGGGGGAAGCCCCTTGTCTTCCTGAACCTGCGTCCAGCCATGCCTTCCTGATCGTGTTCCGGTCCTGCTCCTGTTCCTGCCCCTGCCCTTGGACTGACTCCCCGGATTTGGACTTCTGCCTGGTATCTTGTCTCCGTCTGCCTGATCCTTGCCTGGTACTCCAACTTCGCTTGACCTCCGCCTGCCCTGACCTCCAGCTTGTTTCTCTGTCTTGCCTGCCTGCTGCCCGTCCCAACCTTTGGCCTGCTCCTGGTTTTGTCTGTCCGCCGACTGCCTCGACCCTTGCCTGCCCGACGCCGTGCTGTCTTCTCCTTTGGACTCCTCGACATGAGAGACCCGCACCTAAGTCCTACCAGCTGGTAAAGGTGAAGCTCCTGTTGGGTCTTCTCAGCCTGCACCGCCTCCCGATGACGAGGACCACTGGGGACCTTCCCCTGGTGGCAGTATCAACCTCGTCTTGGCTCAATGGTCCACATATGCAACACTATCGGCATGCGAGCGAGGATTCACTGGAATGTTTACTCGTGTGCATATTTGCGTGTAAATTTTTAAAAAATGTACCAACTATGCTTCAGTATTCCCCTAATTTTAAGAGGGTACTCGAGCACAGCTAACGTACGTCTTCCATAGGACCTTTTACGTGCGTGCGTTAGCAAATTTTAAAACATGCTCATGTGAGCCTCACTCCCAGTTTTCCAATTGGCCCACCAGTTTATTCAGTTAAAAGTGAGGTCTTTCAGACCCCTCTGATTCTTCATCCTGCACGCCGTCCCGTTCACCCTCACCCCTCACCCTGTCCTCTAAGCTGTACAATGCGAGATCTACAGACTTGTTCCTCATCAGGAGCAGCAGTAAAGTCACACAGATATCTTGCATACACGTGCAGTGGCTTTCGGTTTTAAAATTCTGAGTTACACATGTAAGTGTTGACCCCGCCCTGAAACGCCCAGTGCTCCATCCCTTTCCCTCCCCCCTTATTTCTCACATGTGCACAGGTACATATGCACGGATTTTGTTAATTTTTGAAATCCACATTGCTCATGTATGTGGGCATTTTTGCGTGAGCGACACTTTTAAAATGGACCTGTATATATATTTATGGAATATCATCAAACTAGTTACCAGTCTTACTTAATGCATACACACACAAATAATTTTTCTTTGGTTTTGCTTTACCTACTTTTATCTCTAATCAGGTGCTCTATAATCTATTTTTATTGCCTTTCGATCAAAATACAATTAATCAAACTCAAAAGCAATCAGAAGTTTTTTTTAAAATTTATTTTGAACTACTTCTGTTCCACCTTTACCCACAATGTAGTTCAGGGCAGATTACAACTTAACTATTCACAATTTCTTAAAAGTTATTACATAAATATTGAAAGAACATTACGCCCTTTACAGAAATCCATAATATAATTTGTAAATAGTCCACAATAGTTGAGGAGTGAAAAGGAAATAATATAACAAGAAAATAAACCAAAACATGCAAACAGTGCTGAGCTTCATTCCCTTATCTGGTCATAATTATCCTCCCAATCCACTTGTCAAGTGACACAGGCTGAAAAAAGACCATTAACATCCCTTATCCACTATCTGATCTGAAAGAAGAATAAGCACTTGGGAAGTGTCAAAAATACATTTATCCCTATATAAACTTAAGGAAAAAAAAAAAGGAGGTACCAGTACCCACCATCTGCTGCTCTAGTTGGAGAAAACTCTTCTAAAGCCCAGTCTACATCATGGAAAATCATACTAGGAAGGAGGTTAATATGGAGGAAGATGAAATGGATACGATAACAACTGGACAGACTGGAATTATCAGCTTTTCTCAAAATACTCCCAGGATGTGATCTCTTTACTCAGGCCACCTTATTTGTCTCCTTCAGTCTTGAACCCATCAAAGAAGTTGAGCTTATGCTTTTCGGCAAGCATAAAGACATTCCTTTCTGTGGGTTTAAAAGTCAGGTGCTCAAAAATATTTCTTAAAGTCTGTGTTATGATCAGGCTTGTGAACCCTTGGACCGACGGGAGGATGGTATACCTTAGGTTCCCCCGTCGGGTGGTGAGGTGGAACAGAAGATGTGACCGGCTGACCCTCTGCACTGAAGACTAAGGCGACTATGGAGAAAGCGAAGAGTCATGACATCGGAGAGCCAACTGGGTCTTTGCCACTGGAAGCCCGTGGTCCCCCCGGGAGGAGCCCGTAGGGACCCGGGCCACTGGGACTTAGGTGGACCTTTGAGAGGTCGAGGAGTCGTGAGGTTGGTGAAAGGGCCAACTGGAGCTTTGCCACTGGAAGCCTGCGGTCCCCCTGGGAGGAGCCCGTAGGGACCCGGACTGCTGGGACTTAGGTGGGCCCTTGGAGACGATGGTCCGGAAGAAGTCCAAGGTTGAGTGCCAGAGGGTCATCGCTTACCAGTCCGAGGTCACACACCGAGGGATCGCCGCTTGCCAGTTCGAAGTCACACACCAGGAATCACCGCTTGCCAATCCAAAGTCACACACCAGGAATCACCGCTTGCCAATCCGAAGTCAGATACCAAGGAATCACTGAGAAGAAACAGGAACCAGGAAGCAAGGATCCGAAGCACTAGAAGACTCACCGAAGCAAGCATACCTGAGCAACGATGTTGCCAAGTCAAGGAATGAGCAGAGGAAGTCTCCTTATATACTCCCCTGGTCTGGTGCATTGAAAACAGGTGTAGGCAATTAAAGGGACCAGGTCCCTTTAAATTCAGTAAGGAGGCACGGCCTCACGCCTAAGATGGCGGCGGCCATCTTGTATTCCCGGCCACGGAGGAAAGCTGCCCAACGTCGCGAGGGAGGAGCAGGGACGGCTCCCAACCCGGTGGCCACCCTGGAGGCCCACGCCATTGTGCGGGGACCGACAGGCACCCAACTTCCGCGGCTTCCTCGACGCTGCCGCGGCAGCCCACCACCTCAGGTCAGATAGGGGGGTCGCGGCCATGGCCGTCTGCGGCACACAACAGTCTGGACCTATAAAATATTTTATGGTGAAAGACTAGAAACAGACCAGTGTTTCAGAGGAACCTGGTAACACTGTTTTGACAGACTTTATATGCTATGTTGACCTCGTCCTACTATCCATGCAACACTCTCAAGGGACTTCCTCTGATTACAAAAGATATCCCTGAATCAACAGCAATAATTAGCAACTAGTTGGGATTTTATTATCATTATAGATAGAAATTCTCCTTACCAGCATTTTTAAAAAAATATTTTGGAATAAATTAAGCAAATAGGATGTAGAGATAGATGCTCCCACTGGACAAAGGAATATAGACATAGCAATATATTGAAAAAAATAAAGTTAATAGATTGGTATAAATTTGCATGACTTATATCACTGAAACATGAAAATAACAAGTGCAAACTGTGTAACACTCAGTCCTATGGGACAGATCAGAGCTTCAGTTTCATTCTCGTTTATACAAGGAAATCCATCCTCTCTGCACCCCTGAGATGATATTATTCTCAATTTAATTACTCTCATTACATTAATAGTGTTTGCATCTATTCTGATTTATTTTCCCAAGCATATTGTGTTACCTTTCTATTTCTAAAAATAAAAGCCTGGAATCACAGACCATTTTATATGCTGAAGATATAATGATGTTACTCTACCTATCATATCTACCTGGTATTGTGGAAAAGGTATCCTGAGCAGTCCAGTCAGTTTGTTCTAGTTTGGACTGAATATTGGGTTGGTTTTGGTCGGCAGGGGTTTTCATGACTCAGCACTTTCCACCTGTTCCTTTTGGTTTCCAGCTCATTTGGAACCAGGGCTGAGATCTGACACTATTAGCTTACATTGGCAACTACCCAGGGATTTTCCTCTATTTTATATCCCCTTTAAACTTGCTATAGTCCAGTCACTGCAGCGATGACCCTCAGCTGAAGGCCATGTACCATGGCTCCATCTGGAGTCTGGCAACCACATAATTTAATAGGCATGTGCAGAATCAAAACATTTGTTTTGGTTTCTTCATTCATTTTATAGGGCACAGTCCTTTTTTGGTTTGTTTCAAATTACTTTTTTTTTTTTGGTTTATTCATTTTATTTGGTCATTTGTTTACTATTATAGTCCTGTGGGGGGAAGCAATGCAGCCTATTTTGGGCTCTCAAATTGGAATTTCCTAATAATTGCTAATGAAATGGGTGGTTAAACATCATCAAAAGGGGAAAGGCATGACAATGCATCAAGATTATGCCAACTTGGCACCAAAAGTGGCATGAAGAGCTCAAGGACCTGCAATGGGGCCAAACAGTACCAACAATGGCAGGAGCTCTCCAAAGTACCATCGGAGAAGCAGAGCAAGAACGTCCAAAACACCCCAAGGCTCCATAAATGGGCAAAGGGCACCAACCTCAGTGGCATGAAACCCCCCCCCCCCCAAGGCTGTATGAGAGGGACAAAGTGGCAGCAAATATAGCATGAACAGCTCAAGGCAACAAGAAGGGGGGGGAACAAAGCACCAAAAAAGGCAGCGATAGAGGATCAAAGCAACTGAAAGAGTGGGGATGAAAAACCCAAAGCAGCATGAGGAGCACAAAGTAGTCACCCAACGTAACAAGATCACCCTTTGCTCCTAATTTGCCCCAAATTGGTAGGCAGGGAGAAGCCAGAGGAAATGCTAGAGGAGCCCTGATGTAATTTCTGTTTGGCATCATTAAGTGAAGGAATTAGCTGTTCAAGTTTGGAGATAGACTTCACTAAAGGCTAAAATACCACTGACTAGGAATGTGCATTTGGTTGAAACGAAATTGACGGTTCTAATGACCTTTGGTTGAATTTTTAAAAAGCTGCTCACATAAAATGGTCCAGATACGTGAGCATATGGGCCAAGCGCAAGCAACTCTTATTTTAAAACTGGAAAATTATGTGCATATATGTGCATGTTCGTGCAACAAATGCACAAGGAAAAGTGATGAATTTGGGGCGGGTCAGAGGCATTCCAGGGAGGGGCTAACATTTATGCGCATAAATCCTGATTTTTAAATGCGGCAAACGCATAGGGCTGTTACCTGCGCATATTTACTTCTGTTCTTTATCAGGTGGAGGTCTGAAATAAAAAATGTGTTTTATCCAAAACTGACTGGGTGAGGGATTTGGTAAATTGGGGGGAGTCCAGACTGAAGAACCAGAGGGGTCTTGATGACCTAGAGATAGACTGGACAAACTGGTGAACTAAGTGGTCAAACTGGTTATTTCCTTCACAGATGCATGTTTTAAAATGTACTCACTTGCGCATGTAGAAGCCAACAAGTCCTAAGGAAAGATATGTGAATAACATTTCCTCGTGTAACTGCTTAAAATTAAGAGCACACAGCTACACACTAGGCGTATTTAATAATCTATTTGAGCACACGCATTGATGATTTAAAATTCTAGTGTATGTGGACGTACACACATTCATTTTAAAGTTACCATCACTGTCTAGGTAATGAAGAGATGTCAGAAGAGCCCATTTATAGGCTAGAAGATTGTGATGTTATTGTTATAGTTATGAGGTGTTGAAGTGGATTCTTGGGTACTGCGGTGATGGCCACTCCCACAGGGAGGAGCCCCGTGAGGAACCGCAGTACTAGGCTAGACTCTATACACGCAGACACAGAGAAGTAGTATTTATTGTACAGCTTGATGGTACTGCCCGGGGCGGGCAGCAGTGAAGGTAGTCCAGTGAAGTAGTCCAAGGGTCCTCAGTAGAGGAGACCAGTCTCACATTCGAGTAGGTGATAGGCAGCACGGCGTAGCAGGGACAGGTCCCGGATGTAAAGCCTGAGTGCTGAAGCTGAAGGTGAGACAGACTGAAAGTTAGTACTCACTGAGCAGAAGCTGTATTGTAGAAAGTCCTGGCAGGCAGAAGTTGTTCAGTGGCAGCCACCAGATTAGGGAGAGCAGGCCCTTGAGGAGCGAGTACCCGGTATCCCAAAATAGGTACCTAAAATAGAGCAGACGGGCCCCCGAGGAGCGGGTACCCAGGTTAGTGAAAATTACCCCAAAGGGCAGAGAGAGCTTCCTGTGGCAGCTGGGAAGCGGCAGAGCAGCTTAGACTGGATACAATCCAATCCTTGCTAACTCAGTTTGTTAGCAAATGAAGGGCAGGCTAAATACCAGGATGTGATGACATCACTCGGAGGGGACGCCCCCGAGGTTCCCGCCATGACGTGGATATAGACGTGGGTGGCGTGCGCACACGCACCCTAGGAGGCCCTCAGGAAAATCATGGCGAACACCGTTGCCGTTGCCGATCCAGGGACGTCGAAGAGAGTGGCATGAAGACGCGGCAGCAGCCATCTTCCCAAGGCTTGAGGAGAGAGGAAGAAAGGTGAGGCACAGAGGTCGAAGCCGTCTGAGACCGACGGACGCAACAGTTATCTGAGGGTGCCACAGGTTTTCTCGCTGTGGGCCCTTTAAGATGTTTGACTCTGGGCACGCTCATGCGCTTAGGGGGAAGTCCAGATGCAGTGAGCATAGCATAGCAGCATCTTGCCATTTCTACAAGCACCAGAGGTCCGAGAGTAAAAGATCACACCGGGACCCTTCCTCTGGACCCCAGGTAATTTAAGGCATTTTGGGGGGGTTCGGGAGGGTGGGGGATTTATTTTAAAGGGTTGGGGTGGGTTTTAGGGTTGTTTTAGTGTGCCGGTTTTCCCGCCCTCCCCCTTCCCCCGATTTACGATTTTTTGACAATAAATCGGGGGAATTGTTATTGTATCGCGGCTCTAACGATTTTTGATGATTTAAAATATATCGGACGATATTTTAAATCGTCAAAAAACGATTCACATCCCTAATTTTTAGTAATGACACTTTGAGCCAGATATGCTAACATTTTTAATGAGAAAACCCTTTAGTACATCTGGGCCTTAAGCTAACATTCAGAAAAGCACAACTTGATCAACCTAGACAAATTTATCATGTGGGCTTTCCCTTGTGCCAGGAAAGGAATAAAAAAAACCCTAATCTGTGTTTGCCATATTGTATGTATATTTTTGTCCTTATGAACACAATCTTAGCAATGGAAATGGAATCCTCTACCATTATGTTATGTATTCAACTATTAGTTTTCAATAGGTTGATAGCACACATACCCCCCCCCCCCCTTAGGGAATGCCGCTTGGTTTAATTTAGTCAATCTTGGTTAAACAATGCAACAGTATGTGGCCTAGCTAATTCTTCTTCCTAAGGTTCCTTAACACAGCACCTTCTAACTCTTTACCGCCAACATTAGCAAAATATTCTATAGCTAATCTTTTCTCAAAGTTTTGCTGCTAGGCCCATACTATACTTTAGTACTTCAATCAAACTGCAAGTGGGGTTATGTTCTTTGTCTCTTTTTTTATTTGCTCTTTTGCCTTGCTTATGCACCTAAGGATCACCTAGTAACAAAAGTTAGGTGTTTGTCACAGGAAGACTTCAGTTATAGAATTGTATGCAATATACATTTATTGAGTGCAGGCAAGCCTATGTTAGCAGTGCACTACGATTATCGGGACAGATGTTTGTAGGGGTTTATGAAATAATGGCATGATTTGTAAATAGTGAGTTACAGGATCATTGTAAGTATATATGTTGCACTGACTCTTCTTATATTACCAAAAACTGATTAATAAGGAATACAAGGTTATGAAGACTCCTTCCTTGTTGTACGACATTATTCATTACTATACATGCACCATGTATGTGAAATCTGACTAATCAGATCATCTTTCCAGAAAAATGAGCACTGATTGGAATCATTATCTTTTAAAATTATTTTAATTTATTTTATTTATTTCTTTGTTCTTGCTTTTTTATGTCTAGTTCCCTTCCTTGGCACATATATTTACCTATGGTTTTGACTATTAACCAATGGCAGGGCAGCTTTCAAAATGTTTGATGACATTACAATATGCTGAGACCTCTCTGAGATTACAATTGCCCTGCCCTGTTTCCTTGTAGAAAATAAATGTAAGCAAGACAAAAGAGCAGTTCTAAGCATATGTGTGTGAGGGGGGCAGGGAGTAGGAGGAGAGGACTAGTGTTAGGGCTGCATGAGATAAAAGAGCCAGAGTCAGTAGACATTCTGTCATCTGTGGCAGAAATTTGAATGAGACTGGACGAACGATTAAAAGTTGTTAAGGAAGGTGGGAGGGAGGAACAGACAGATAGGCATTATGATTTTATAAGACTAGTGTCGCTGTAAGAAACAAGGCTAAGAATATTTTTCACAGCCTGAAAATAAATATTTGGATCATGCAAGGAGAGGCCACCACAGATACTCCGTAAATGTCTTTCCCTCCGTCCATAGACACTCTAGAAAGTACTTATTCACTTCAATATATACACTTCTTTTATTCACCTCTGGCAGCCCCTGATCTATATGACAAAGGGTTTTTTTGCATTCTACCCATGGTACAAGCTTTGATAAATCATACTTAACCCAAAAAACATAGTCACTGAAAGAACAGAAATGATACAAAAGATAACTGTTATTATCTGCACTACAATTTGCAAGCCTGGCATATTATACTGGCACAGGATAAATGACCTAATAGAAATTAGATGGGGAGGTGCCATTGCCTCACCAGCAAGAGTGCAATGAGCACAAGTAATACCAGCAGCCTTATCATCAGTGCCAACCTCGTCCTTGTCATCATCACCATTATCATCATTGCTAGTTGCTACTGTCCCCATTACCATCTGATAGAAGCTTATTGGCACTTGAATCAAAGGAAGCTTTCTGAATTGATGTCAAGTATTCATTGAAGAATGCATGGTTGACTTTGCTGAACACAAGCTTTTCTACATTTTGGAGTAGCAGGCACATATTACAGTCATGGCCAAATATGGCTTGTGGTGTTAAATACTATTTCTGAATAGATACTGGTTGGTGCATTTTTACCTACTTATACATCAGACTGACCAGGTCAATGCAAAACAGGGCTGCCCTTGAGATATTATTTTTACTTTTGTCATAGCTGAAAATCAAGTATGTGTACTCTAAGGGGTAGATTTTAAAAGAAGCACATGCGGCCTACATGTGCGCGTGCTACCCGGCGTGCGCACATGTACGCCCAATTTTATAACATGCGCACGCATGTTATAAAATCCGGGGTTGGCACACGCAAGGGGATGCACAATTGTGCACCTTGTGCGTGCCGAGCCGCGCTGCCTTCCTCCATTTCCTCCCAGGCTGCTCTGAAATCGGAGCGGTCTGGAAAGGAACTTCCCTTCCCCCTAACCTAACCTTCCCCCCCCCAGCCCTACTCTAACCCCCCCTGTCTCTTGTCTTACCTTTTGTGCCTGCCTCTGGGCAGGCGCAAGTTGCGCACGCCAGCAGCCTGCCGGCACACAGGCCTCTGGCCCTGCCCCTGGACCTCCCTGGACCGCCCCTTTTGTAAAGCCCCGGGACTTACAAGCATCCTGGGGCTTTACACGCGTCGCCGGGCCTTTTTAAAATAGGCCCGGCGCGTGTAACCCTTTTAAAATCTGGCCCTAAGCTTTTACCTACCTTTTCGCTTGCTTTTTTATGTGTTTGTTATAAAAAGCAAGTCAAAAGGTAAGAATAAGCTTAATTTGTGTGTTTGTTATACAAAGTTAGCCAAAATGTAGGAAAAGTTTAGTTTGTCTGTTTGTTATAAAAAGTGAGCCAAAAAGTGGGTAAATGCTTAGAGTTTGTGTGTTTGTTCTAAAAAGCTAGCCAAAAGGTAGGAATAAGCTTACTTTGTGTTTTTGTTATAAAGAGCTAGCCAAAAGGTAGGTAAAGGCTTAGAGTTTGTATGTTTGTTATAAAAAGCAAGCCAAAAGGTAGGTAAAGACTTAGAGGATAGTGCCTGCCAGGGTACAAATTATATCACAATGATAGGGAGGAGCAACTTGGTGGGGGGGGTGGCACTTTATATCCGGGATGGCAGAGTCCAACAGGATAAGGATCCTACAAGAGACTAAGGGGCGGATTTTAAACCCCTGCGCCGGTGCGCCTATTTTGCATAGGCCGCCGGCACGCGCAGAGCCCCGGGACTCGCGTAAGTCCCGGGGTTTTCGAAAAGGGACGTGTCGGGGCGTGTCGGGCGGGGCCTAATGACGCGGCGTTTCGGGGGCAGGACCGGGGGCGTGGCGCCGGCCCGGGGGCATGGTCGAGGCCTCTGGACCAGCCCCCGGGTCGGATGACGGCGCGCCAGCAGTCCGCTGGCGCACGTAGATTTACATCTACTTCTAGCAAGCGTAAATCGAGGAACAAAGGTAAGGGGGGGGGGTTTAGATAGGGGCCGGGGGGGGGGGTGGGTTAGGTAGGGAAGGTAGGGGAAGGTGAGGGGAGGGCGAAAGAAAGTTCCCTCCGAGGCCGCTCCGATTTCGGAGCGGCCTCGGAGGGAACGGAGGCAGGCTGCACGGCTCGGCGCGCGCAGGCTGCCCAAAATCGGCAGCCTTGCGTGCGCCGATCCTGGATTTTATAGGATACGCGCGGCTACGCGCGTATCTTATAAAATCCAGCATACTTTTGTTGGCGCCTGGTGCGCCAACAAAAGTACGCGATCGCGTATTGCTTTAAGATCTACCTCTAAATGCACAATAGAATATTTATGGGTAGAAATCCCATGTTTGTCTGGGAAGAGTATAGGGATAGGAGTATACTACTGTCCACCTGGCCAAAATGATGAGATGGATGATGAAATGCTAAAAGAAATTAAGGAACATAAGAAATTGCCATACTGGGGCAGACCAAGGGTCCATCAAGCCTAGCACTCTTTTTCCAATAGTGGCCAATCCAGGCTACAAGTAACTGGCAAATATCCAAACACTAAGTAGATCCCATGCTACTGATGCCAGTAATAGCAATGGTATTTCCTAAGTCAACTTGATTAATAGTAGATAATGGACTTCTCCTTCAATAACTTATCCAAGCCTTTTTTAAACCCTGCTACACTAACTGCACTAATCACATCGTCTGGCAACAAATTCCAGAGCTTAATTGTGCGTTGAGTGAAAAAGAATTTTCTCCAATTAGTTTTAAATATGCTACTTGCTAACTTCATGGAGTGCCTCCTAGTCCTTCTATTATCCGAAAGAGTAAATAACTGATTCACATTTACCCGTTCTAGACCTTTCATGATTTTAAAGACCTCTATCATATCCCCCCTTAGTTGTCTCTTCTCCAAGCTGAACAGCCCTACTCTTTAGCCTTTACTCAAAGGGGAGCTGTTCTATCCCCTTTATCATTTTGGTTGCCCTTCTCTGTACCTTCTCCAGTGCAATTATATATTTTTTGAGATGTGGCGATCAGAATTGTACACAGTAGTCAAGGTGTGGTCTCACCATGGAGTGATACAGAGGCATTATAACATTTTCCGTTTTATTCACTATTCCCTTCCTAATATTTCCTAACATTCTGCATGCAAGTTGCTTTTTTGACTGCTGCAGCACACTGAGCCGAAGATTTCAATGTATTATCCACTATGATGCCTAGCTCTCTTTCTTGGGTGGTAAATCCTAATGTGGAGCATAACATCGTGTAACCACAGCAAGGGTTATTTTTTTCCTATATGCATTACCTTGCATATAGTGAAGCTAACCAAATTGGTAGTTCAGTAATAAAAGTAGATTTCAATTACCCCAATATTGACTAGGTAAATGTAACATCAGAACATGCTAGAGAAATAAAGTTCTTGGATGGGATAAATGATAGCTTTATGGAGCAATTGGTTCAGAAAACGATGAGAAAGGAGCTATTTTAGATCTAATTCTTAATGGAGTGCAGGATATGGTGAGAGAGGTAACGGTGGTGGGGCTGCTTGGCAATAGTGATCACAACATGATCATATTTGAATTAAAGACTGGAAGGGGGACAATAGGTAAATCCACGGCTCTAGCACTAAACTGTCAAAAGGGAAACTTTAATAAAATGAGAAAAATAGAAAAAAACTGAAAGGTGCAGCTACAAAGGTTAAGAGTGTATGATAAGCGTGGACATTCTCCAGATGTATTCCACGCATAAGAAAGGGGGAAGGAAGACCATACGATTGCTGGTATGGTTAAAAGGTGAGGTGAAGAAGGCTATTTTATCCTAAAGATCTTCCTTCAAAAATTGGAAGAAGGATCCATCTGAAGAAAATAGGAAAAGCATAATCATTGGCAAGTTAAATGTAAAACATTGATAAGGCAGACTGAAAGACAAGTTTAAAAGAAGCTGACTATAGAGGCAAAAACTCATAATAAAAACTTTCTAAAATATATCTGAAAAAGAAAGCCTGCAAGGGAGCCGTTGGACTATTAGATAATTGAAGGTTTAAAAGGGCACTAAGGGACGATAAGGCCATTATTGAAAGGCTAAATGAATTCTTTGAGGATTTGAGAATATACGCATTCCAGAGACAGTTTTCAAGGGTGACGATTCAGATGAACTGACCCAAATCAAGGTGAACATGGAAGATGTAGTAGGCAAGACTGACAAACTGAAGAGTAACAAATCACTTGGACTGGATGGTATACATCCCAGAGTTCTGCAAAAACTCAAAAATGAAATTTCAGAGCTATTATAAGAAATTTGTAACCTATCATTAAAATCATCCATTGTACCTGAAGACTGGAAGGTGGCCAATATAACCCCGATATATAAAAAGGGCTCCAGAGGTGATCTGGGAAACTATAGACTGGTGAACCTGGCTTCAGTGCCAGGAAAAATTGTGGAAACTATTATAAAGAATAAAGTCACAGAACATATAGATAGACATGATTAAATGGGACATAGCCAGCATGGATTTACCCAAGGGAAGTCTTGCCTCACAAATCTGCTATATTTTTTTGAGGGGAGAATAAACATGTGGATAAAGTTGAACGAGTAGATGTGGTGTATTTGGATTTTCAGAAGATGTTTGACAAAGTCCCTTAAGAGAGGCTTTTAAGACAACTAAAAAGTCATGGGATAGGAGGTGATATCCCCTTGTGGATTGCAAACTGGCTAAAAGACAGGAAACAGAGAGTAAGATTAAATGGTCTGTTTTCACAGTGGAAAAGGTAAACAGTGGAGTGCCTCAGGGATCTGTACTTGGAAGGATGCTTTTTAATATATTTATAAATGATCTGGAAAGAGGACAACGAGCGAGGTGATCAAATTTGCAGATGACACTAAATTATTCAGAGTAGTTAAATTACAAGCGGATTGTGATAAATTGCAGGAGGATCTTGCAAGCCTGGAAGATTGGGAGTCCATTTGGCAGATGAAATTTAATGTGGACGAATGCAAGGTGATGCATATAGGGAAAAATAACCCTATGTTGTAGTTACACGATGTTAGGTTCCATGTCAGTAGTTACCACCCAGGAAAAAGATCTAGATGTCATAAATGATATTACATTTAAATTGTCGGCTCAGTGTGCTGTGGCGGACAAAAGAACAAACAGAATGTTAGGAATTATTAGGAAGGGAATGGCAAATACAACGGAGGATGTCATAATGCCTCTGTATAGCTCCATGGTTGGACCACACCTTGAATACTTTGTGCATTTCTGGTCACTGCATCTCACAAAAATATAGCTCACTGGAGAAAGTACAGAGAAGGTGGACCAAAATGATAAAGGGCATGGAACAGTTCCCTGATGACAAAAGCTAAAGAGGTTAGGGCTGTTCGGTTTGGAGAAGAGACGGCTGAAGAGGGGATATAATAGTGTTATGTTTCATAGGTGTGTGGACCCTTGGCCCGAGATGTGAGTTGTTGCTACCTGTGGGGAGGAGCCCCACAGGTCCGCATTGTCGGGAGGCGAGGTATAGGCACAGCAGGGAGCTCTGGGCATAGTGATGGAGAGGTCCCCAGGGATCAGGAGGTTACCCCAGTAGGATGGCAGGCTGGAGGCAGTACCTGGGCTGAGACCCTGAAGGGAGGAGGCGCCAGGCAGACCATGGAGCGGAAGGCGCAAGACTAGCCGTGCAGGAGGTTCCCTGGGAAGGCAGCCCTGAGGGGTGGAGCTTGTGCAGCGTAGAGAACGTTGATGCAAACACGCAGGCCAACCTGCGGAGCAGGAAAGCCCGAGCCATATCTCTGCTGCAGATGTAGGCAGAGTCCCTGAGAGCAGGGAAATGCCAGCAGTCTAGAGTAGATGCGACCCCGAGGAGCGGGGGCTGACAGTCACAATGATATCCGAGAGCACAACCCTGAGGAGCGGCGGGAAGCTCTGAGAGTCTCTAGATACTTGTAGGCGCGGTCCCGAGGAGCGGGGAGGCACAGACAGTCTTATGTAGAACACAGGCACAACTCCGAGGAGCGGGGAAGCCCTGTCGTGGAACTCACAGGTTGCCGCAGTGTTCCAAGGAGAATTCCAAGAAGTAGAATGCCTTGCAGAATAGAACCCAGGAGGCGCAGAGCCAGCCCGAGGAGCGGGGTAGGCCAGGGGAGTGAGTCCCCGTAGGAGCACACACTGACCCCCAAGGAGCAGGTGCCAGACAGGGTCCAGGATCAAGGCTAGGCAGCGAAGTGTCAGGAACACAAAGACAGGAGTTGTAGACTCGTACAGAACTTGTTGCCAAGTCGGCTATCTGGGGGCGAAGGGGAACTTAAATACGACAGTCCATTGACATCAACAAACAGGGATGCCCCTGAGGTTCCCACCGAAGAGGCTTCAAAGGCGGGACCAGTGCCGCGTTCGCCTAGGAAGGCCCAAAGTCGTAGAGGGTGGTAACGGCGTTCATGCCGCCATGAGGAGTCCCGGGGAACGCGGCGGTATAGACTGGCCTGCGCTGCGAGCAGCCCCGGGGACGGCAGGGGAGTGGTGCAAGAAGTGAGTACACACAGTTGCAGCCATCTACAACCGACAGGCGTAACAAATAGAGGTCTACAAAATTATGAAAGGACTTGAACGGGTAAATGTGAAATGTTATTTACTCTTTCAGATAATATAAGGACTAGGGAGCATTCCATGAAAGTAGCAAGTAGCACATTTAAAACAAATCGGAGAAAATTATTTTTCACTCAACACACAATTAAGCTCTAGAATTCGTTGCCAGAGGATGTAGCTAAGGCAGCTAGTGTAGCTGGGTTTAAAAAAGGTTTGGATAAGTTCCTGGAGGAGAAGTCCATAAACTGCTTTTAATCAATAGGGAATAGCCACTGCTTGTTGCCGGCATTCTCAGAAAATTAAAACCTTTACTAACATTAACAAACTTCAGAACAGTCTTACAAGCACTAATATTTGCTAGCACCGACTACTGTAATGCCCTTCTCCTTGGATTACCATACACAACAATAAGACCACTCCAAATACTGCAAAACTCTGCCGCAAGAATACTTACCGGTAAACGAAAAAATGGCTACCCATCAAATACAGAGTTCAATTCAAAACACTTTGCACAATACATAAATTAATACACGACGAAAAAGCAGAATGGCTGAACACAGCACTACGTGTTCATGTCTCACATAGAAACCTCAGATCTGCTAATAAAGACCTCCTAACCATCCCTTCAGTTAAAACAGCTAGACTGACCCAAGTTAGAGAACGGGCTCTATCCTTAGCCGGACCAATACTGTGGAACACCATGCCCTTAGAAATTAGACTACAGAGAGATTTTAAACTATTCACAAAGAGTTTAAAAACCTGGCTTTTCAAGCAAGCATTTTACAAAGTGAGCGATGGATAGTGGAATATGAAATCTGGCAGCAGAACATCAGAACGCAGCACCTTTCTGCTCAATAAGCATGTTTTATTAAAACAAAACATACAACCTGATAGAGTTATACATGCAATTAAAACTGAGAAGCGTAGAAAAAGGACAAGATCTTTAACATTTTGCAAATAGTCTTTATTACGAAACTATGTTACCGGACTTTAATGGCACTTCCTATAGATAGTATTAACTTATACATCTTTCAAAGATGTATATATGTGCCTCACTGTAAACCGTTGTGATGGTATACTACTTAACGATGGTATAGAAAAGATTTTAAATAAATAAATAAGAACTGAAACTTATATAGCAGTCTTGTTATTAAATTGTAAGCTGTTCATTTAAGTTCCCACAGTGCTAATTCTTAGATAGTCACTACCAATGTTAGTATCCTGTTCCTGTGGAATTTGTAGACAGCCCCTTATGGGGACAAGTTGATATTTTGACCCCGGTAGTCCTTGCCAGCAATATTTATGGAAGACTGGTGTTGACCATTGTCAGAGCTGTTGTGAGTTTAGAATAAAAGCCAGTTTCTGAGCACAGTATTGTGACCATAAGTTATTGCATAATTAAATGGATGCCAATCAGTATTTATATTGCAAACAACTAGGACAGGCAGAGAAGTGGACTAGTCATGGGAATCAAGAGAGGATGGTAGCATTTCCTTATCCACAGCAGTGATGCCAGGATCACAGGAGATGAGGCTATCTGCAATATCACCACCAGTCTTGTGTCTTCATTATCATCACTGAAGCTCTGCTGTGCTGTTTGTCATCATCATCAATAACTATACCCTCATGAACACAGGAAGAACCCTTCTAACATGAACTGCTCCAGAGTACAGTCTAGTGATAATTACATAGTTGACAAGTACATTTTGGGAACTCATAACTCATAACATCCTCCACAAAGGATCCTGTAGTAGAAATGTCTCCAGTAGTCAGGGGAGCACTTCCTCATTTTCTTTTTGCCCTAGCATTACTGTTGGGCTTTCCTCTAACTCTATGCACTGCATCTCCTTACTGGAGTCAATGTAGCATTTCCTAAGGGCCTCACTCTCTCTGTTATTATATAAGCCGCAGCACCACTGGCATCCTGTGTATCAAAAATAAGCACAGTGGCAGATTCCTTTTCCCATACCTTCCTCTCAACATGCACGTTTCCTATTTGTGTTTGCAGTGCATACTACAAGAAAATCTTGCTGTTCTTTTGTTTGTTTGTTTTACTTTGGTTGGACTCTGACAGTAATTGCATTTCAATGTGATGACTGTCATGTTGATGATGTGTGGATCCACCCCTTCAATGTCTTGGGAGAATGAGTAGATGAGAAAGAAGATCTGCTTCCTGAGATGAAGTTAGCAGTGGTGCTATGTTGACTGCCCAGAAAACAGGGAATTTTTTTTTCCTCTTCTGTTTTACCATTAGAGGCCTGGGCAGAAAGAGCCTTAAATTGGTTTAGAAGATTGCTGCTCTTGCCGGTGCTCTCTCTCTCTCGCTCATGGCTTTTTTGGCCTTGCAGGATGAATTGATATCCTTCTCGCTGTCACACTAATGATGATGATGATGGTGATATTGAGAATGTAATGGCATGTGGAAAATCACTTGCTTCCTTGTTGTCAGTTGTGGATACTTTAGGTACAGCTATGCCTATTATTTCTTTGTTCCCAGCGTCTTCCTCAATAAAGGATATGTTGTTTTTATTTTAAACTGTGGCTATTCATTTTGCCAAAAATTCTCAGTAAAATTCTACTGCTGAGCAAGCAGGCAATTTTGTGATACTACTGTTAACATGTCAATATCTGCTGACACGGCATCTCTCCCTCTTTCTTTTGTGTTTAGGATGGAGAGGCTAGTTCAGCTCCCTCCCGCCTTTCCTCTCCACACTTCAATGTCTTTTTCTCTCTGCTTCACTGGTTTATATATGTATATTGGATGATTGTACATTGCATGTGCCTGCTTGGGTGATGGCAACCTCCATCCCTGGTTGAATGACTGATGGCTGCAGCGGTCCCTCGTCTGCTGCTGCTGCTGCTGTACACACAATGCCAGTAGCATCCCACTAGTATATACGTCAAATTAATCACTAGTTCCGCTGGGCTGGTCTTGGGTCACTCTTACTGCAGGGTGAAAAGGATGCTGTCGCTCCTTTTGTGGCTGCAGCGAGAAACATATTTAATGGCAATAAGGACAAAGCAGTAATACTAAATCTGTTTTCTTCTTCGTTAGAAAGGCCACAAGAGGAAATAAACCAATAGGGCACTGGATGCTAACAGGTTTGCATAAACTAGGATAGGATTAAAAAAAAAGAACTGAACAATGTAAAAATGTATAGGGCACTAGGACCAGATGAAAGGCATCCGAGAGTACTGATGAGCGAAGTAGGTGATGAACCGTTATACTTAATTTTTCAGCAATCCATTAATGATGGACAGAATCTTCAAGCCTGGCAGAAGGCATATACAGTGCCTATAATCAGAAAGGGCTCTAAACCAGAACCAGGGAACTACAGACTGGTTGGCATAACACCAGTTCCAGAGAAAACACTAGGAATTCTCATGAAAAGGGAAGATAATTGCATACTTGTGTGGCGACCCTTTGGGATGATCACAAAATAGCCGTAGTCTTGAATCTGGTGAGAGAGGATAGGAAAAGGCTGTAGAGGGAGGGGGGCTCCATTTCTGAATAGCTCCTCCACTGAGGTTGCTGGAATAGCCAGCCCCATGCTGCACATAAAAGCGGGCTATGGGAATTCTAGCTGTGGCATTTTGGTTAAGAGTTAGAGAGAATAGGAATGTTTTCCTTGTTCCCCCCACTTGGGTACTGGGTTTCTCATTCTGCATCAATACCCTGGGGGGAAGGGGGATCAGTGCCTGTCTTGGTGCTGGTTCTGTTTTTGATTAAGATTTTTGGTTGGGTTTGCCTTTTTGGATATTCTCCTGTGAGAGCCCTGGTAACCCTGGCTGGAGGAATTCAAGGTCTCTACCAGCTAGTTTGGATCGTAAGGTAAGAAAAGATTCCAAGTAGTGACCCGCTGTAGGAGGATTCCAGATTTTTGCCACTTTTATGTGAAGATTTTTTCTGAGCTCCCAGGAGGATGTTTTTGGCAACGCCTCCTGCCTGAAGAGAGGACATCTATATAGAGATGCTGTGTTCCCTCTACTGGATTTTTCTTAAGAAAAATCCTATTGAGAAAACCTACAATTCTATTCTGAGGACACCCAATGAATCTTCACCCTGGGAAAGAGACACTTAAGGGAGACTGTGCAGAGACTGTAATTTTTTTTTTTTTTTGCCAATCAGTACTTTTGGAAGGGGTTTCCATCCTATCTAAGGACACCCTGCCTGACTGGGAACCTTGCTTGTCTAAACCATAGAGGGTGAGAGTTTCCCTGCCTAATACTGAGAGACACTTGCACGGATAAATCAGAGAAATGTAAATTTGACGTGTTTCAAGCCAAGAACTGATATGAGCAGTGCCAATTTGCAATTTAAAAACTCTGACTGTAAAGATATAATTTTGGGCACTCAATCTCATCTTCCAGAGTCTTTTGTGGCACTTATATCCTATAACGCTGAAAAAAACCTGTTACCCCCCCCCCCCCCCCCGGGCAACAAATTGAGAGTCGCCCCAGCCACTCTCCCTCATTGGGGCCTTGGACTGTGTCGGAGGGGGAGAAAGTTTAAGTATTGGCCTCAGAACCCTCTTGTGCCCCCCTGCCCTTCTGGCCCCTAAACCGGAGAGGGGATTACACTTGGGTGGAGGAATGATTAGGAAGAATCAACATACAGTTCAGGAGCATCTGATGCCACGCCGATCATATTGGTTTCTTTAGAATGTTAACCACCAATTTGATACATGGGAAACATGCTTGATATCATTTATCTGCATTCTGATAAAGCTTTTGATTCAGCACCACAGGAAAAGCTGATTTTCAGATTAAGAAAGATGGAGTTTAAGTATATTATCTGCAACTATATTAGAAACTGGCGGAAGGAGAGGTTCACAGATGATCACAAACAATGGTCCATATTCTAATTTGAATAAGGTGACATGTGGGGTTCCAGAGGGAGCCTATGCTGGGACCATTGTTACTTAACATTTGTTTCAGTGATCTAGAGAACAGAATAAACAGCAGGATTACCAATTTTGTAGATGATACCAAATTGCTATATTGTAAATATATAGCAGGTCTTGCTGATTTTACAGAGGAAATGTTACACTTAAAAACAAAATGGGCAGACAACTGGCAGATGAGATTTAATGTGGCAACATATAGGATAATAGGGATGTGCATTCATTTTCAATTAAATAGACAATGGCAACGAAATTGTTTATTTCGTCTTGTGTCGGGAGTGCCACGAAACGAAAAAAAAAAAAAAGACCAAATTTCGGAAAAATTAGGGGCGGATTTTAAGAGCCCTGCTCGCCTAAATCCGCCCAAATCCGGGCGGATTTAGGCGAGCAGGGCCCTGCGCGCCGGTAGGCCTATTTTACATAGGCCTACCGGCGCGCGCAGAGCCCCGGGACTCGCGTAAGTCCCGGGGTTTTCTGAGGGGGGCGGGCCCGAGCCGCGCGGCATTTAGGGGGCGTGTCGGCAGCGTTTAGGGGCGGGCCCGGGGGCGTGGTTACGGCCCGGGGCGGTCCGGGGGCGTGGCCATGCCCTCCGGACCCGCCCCCAGGTTGCGTCCCGGCGCGCTAGTGGCCCGCTGGCGCGCGGGGATTTACGCCTCCCTCTGGGAGGCGTAAATCCCCCGACAAAGGTAAGGAGGGGTTTAGACAGGGCCGGGCGGGTGGGTTAGGTAGAGGAAGGGAGGGGAAGGTGAGGGGAGGGCGTTAGAGGATTCCCTCCGAGGCCGCTCCGATTTCGGAGTGGCCTCGGAGGGAACGGGGGTAGGCTGCGCGGCTCGGCGCACGCCGGCTATACAGAATAGATAGCCTTGCGCGCGCCGATCCAGGATTTTAGCGGATACGCGTGGCTACGCGCGTATCTACTAAAATCTCGCGTACTTTTGCTTGCGCCTGATGCGCCAGCAAAAGTACGCCTATTCGCGCGGTCTGAAAATCTACCCCTTAGTATTTTGTGTTACTGCGCACTAACGGGTCTTAGTGCACCCAAACATGTAGTTCGTATGCACTAAGTCCTGTTAGTGCACACTAATTTTAGTTTCCCTATTTACGGACTTAGGGCCGGATTTTATAAATTAGCGCGAGCGTGTACTTTTGTTCGCGCACCAGGCACCAGTTCCCTCTGAGGCCGCTCCAAAATTGGAGCGGCCTCGGAGGGAACTTTCCTTCCACCCCCCGCACCTTCCCTTCCCTTCCCCTACCTAACCCACCCCCCCCCCCGGCCCTATCTAAACCCCCCCTACCTTTGTGTGCGCCGGCCGGCTGCCCCGCTCCATGTTCCGGTCCCGGGGGCTGGTCTGGATGCCGCGGCCACGCCCCCGGGCCGAAACCACGCCCGCGGCACCGCCCCCAAAACGTCGCGTCACACGCGACACGCCCCAAAAACGCCACGTCACTCCAGGCACGCCCCCGACACGCCCCTCCATGCAAGCCCCGGGACTTGCACGCGTCCCGGGGCTTGCGCGTGCCACCGAGCCTATGCAAAATAGGCTTGGCGCGTGCATGGGGGGTTGGGGTAGGTTTTCGGGGGGTACACGCGTACACCTTTGAAAATCTACCCATTAGTGCGCACTAAATGGATGTTAGTAATTGGTGAGAGGGGAAGTGACTGGGGTGAATATAGCAGTCCCCCCTGTCGAGAGCAGGAGTGGAGGGAGAATCAGAGGCTGCCCAAACTAAGTGAAGAGGTAATGTAGCCAGAAAGGCCAGCCAAGGTAAGGTAGTAGCACCCAAGAACCCACTGCCCAGAACCCAGGCCAGGCAGAGAAGTGAATGGCTACAGCTGATGCTGAAATATATGGGATTGTGGCAGAGATGGCCCAAGTGGAAAGCTCTTGGTGGAGCTTTTCAGACTGCCCTGAAGGAGGCAGTGCAGATTGGCCTAATAGAAGCAGCACAGAATAACCTGAGGAAGGCAACATAGGAGTGCCAGGTGGAGGCACTGCAGAGTTGCTAGACGGAGACACTGCAGAATGGCCAGAGGGAGGCGCTGCAGATGGAGATGGCACAGAAGAGTCAAAAGATGCCATGGTAAAAATTGGAAAAGAGATGGAGCATGTAACAGTGAGAGATGAAGGAATGCAGCATACAGAGCAGGTGGAATAGAAGCCTCAACTGGAAACCTCAAGTGGATTCAAGAGAATCCTGTCAGAGGAGGATTGGAACTCAGAGCTTCAGATGGACTCTTATAAGGGACTGTGGGTGGACATTGGGCAAAGGGTGCAGTGGTTGGTTGTGATAATTGGGGATTGGTTAAGGGCACTCACCCCAACAGTTTCGAGCTGAGAGGGAGGGTTTGTGAAGGAATATCCCTGTAACCCTCCTTAACCTGGGCAGGGCCAGTCATTTAGCCTGGTGGCCCTTAATAGCCAGAGAGACAGAGAGAGTTTGGTGGTCGCGACCCTGTTGAGCAGGTAGAAGAATGCGGTCCTAGCTGAGAACAGACGGAGAAGGCAGCTTCTGACACATCTCTGTCCTAAGGTGAAGTGAGTGCTATGAGTTATACTGCTGGAGGTATGCAGTTGATATGTTGTGAATGCTGTTTCTGTATAGTAATAAAGTGGAATCTTTAAGAAGGAAGGCTAGAGTCAGTGCCGCTTATGTCTCCAGCCTAAGAAGTTTACTCGGCTATTCCACGGGTAGTAATATTTACAATCAAAACCAAGCAATTGTTAAACCCATAAAACAATTACTGCTAGCAACAGTTTAAGCCTTCTTGATAATTCAGGCAATGTTGCTTATAGTTGATTTTCGACTCTTCCTATATCACATGGGCACAGGAGTTTTGTTATCACACTGACCCCTCCCAATGGGAAGTTGTACACTAGACAAAGGTGTAACCGTCTCTTTTTAGTCAGTAAGGAGGCCCAGACAACTGATCCGTAAAGAAAAACTTTTATTGCCAGCAAGATGCAGCTAAGACAACGGCTTAGTACAACTGCATGCCACGCCCCCTTAGGAGCAAACCTTTATACACTTTACAGCTCTTATCTTTCACACATGCGTTCTGGTTTTGCTGAACAAACAATTTACAAACTGCTGAATAAGCAATAGCTAGCGTGGTCTTCAGGAGGTGTAGCCTATCATCAGACTATTGTTTCGTCATTTAATTGACAGGTTAGACATTTGCAGCGGCGTTCGTATTAATACAATACAAATTATAATTCCAAAATGGAGTTACGTTTCACTAAATGTTAGTGCGTGAGTACGTCAGTACGTTACTACGTATTAGGTTCCGTTTGCGTTGCAAATGTTAGTGAATCAAGATGGCTGTGCGTTTCACTGCGGGGATGATGAGACGAGGAGCGTCTCCGCGGTGCAGTCTTCAAGGGTTCATGGAATCGAACTCCTTCATTCCCCCCTTTGATACTTCAACGTTGTTGAAAGGTAGAAGTATCATTAATAGTTGTTGAGTAACTGAAACGAGAAGCAAAAATTAATACATAATAGGTGTAAGGTGGACCCTAAGAGGTTGCCAGGTCGTTGGTTCCTTCACGGGTTTGAGACGGATGGACCCTATTGGTGTCACCCCCCTTTGTAGCCCGGCTTACCCTAGCAACCATGTGGTCCAATGGGATCAGTTACAGTTTAGTGTCAAAGTAATCATTTTCGTCATCAGAATCAAATGTGACATCAGAATCGGATGATTCTTCAGAAGTAGGGAAGGAGGAGATAGACACATACTTTTTGATCATCATGACATGAGCAGCTGCTCTGCGATCAGCTATGGTTTCAATCATGGATCGTAGATTTCTGAAAATGAGAGGTAAACAAAGAGGGAATAAAATGCAAGATAAAAGAAAAAACAGCAGAGGGATAAGAATATCTTTTAGTCCTGGAATTGAAGTAAGCCAATTGGGTAAGGACCCCGTCCAGTCAAGGACACCGGTCCATGTCTGAACAGGAACGTGGGCCAGACGGATCATCCGATCAGTGATCTCTTCGATGACTTTACTCTTATCATCAATCTGTAAACAACAATTAGAGAGATTAAATTTCCCACATACACCTCCTTCTTGAGCTAGGAGGTAGTCTAAGGCCAAACGGTTTTGGTATACAGCTGTGATAATTTTTGTGTTCTGCTTGGCAAGGATATTGAGAGCCAGGGCCGAATCATTGGTCAGGAGTTCCAACACTGCTTGTAGTCGGATGATGCGGTTTAACATATAAATTGGAGTTCTATATCCATAAGAACCATCTTCAGCCCAGGTAGCAGGGCCATAATATTGTACAATTCGTTCAGGAGGCCACTCCTGATCCGACCAATCTCCAATAGAAACTTTGGTAGCTCTACGACGCTTGCTTGGCTTCATAGGACTGTAGACAGGCACACCTAAGGTTTCTCCAGCGGTGATTGGTAAGAGGAAAAAACTTGGCCGAATGGTGGCCAAGAAACAGGTGCCGTACCAGTTGAGTGGTAACTGCTCATAAGCTCTTCGGCCACAAACAAAGTAGTATCCATCTGGAGCAGCGAAGAGGGTGGTGGGTACCCCAGCGGCAGTCCATGTTTTGTTTAAGGTTGATTCAGTCCACAAGGTTGTGGGCATAGTCAAATTCTCCGTTTGCCACCAAGTGAATTTGGTTAAGTTTGCAGTGAGGACCCCTGTACATGGTGAATTGCCAACAGAAGTGGTGTAGATTCGGGAATGTTGTCGTGATATACATTGTCTGCCAATAACATCTGTTTGGAGAGCCCACTCGTATGGATGCGTCTTTCGTTTGTAAGATATAGTTGTGTTTAAGTGATCGAGGTCGGGTTGGAAGACCTCCTTGGCTTCCCACGGCCATTGCTCTCCTGTGTGTGTACCTCCGCAGACAAAACAATTCTTAACTTCGAGAGAGAGAGCTATGTTCTCCGCCAGATTCACAAACATATTCTTTGCTTGATTTGAAAAGGCATGCTTCTTCAATTCTTCCGATGCGTGGGATATTTCGTCAAAGAAGGATTGGTAACCAACCACAGTGGTCTGATGAATAACTGGGCGAGGCTTGTCTCTACGCTGGGTGATCGTGATGTAGGTCATTGGGTCTTTTCCAGTTCCGTCGATGCCAAATCCCCAAGTATCTTGCCAGGGGGAACCTTCACCTCGTATGGGCCATTGTATGGACACAATATTACCAGTTACTGCCGTCAATCTGCCAATGCCGTGGCAGCCATGATAGCCTCCTCCTGTGTAGTCACACACTAGAGCCCAACCAGACAAAATCAGGTCTCCCTGACACGGTATCCAACCGGATGGATTGGCGGCTCGGTTGTACGGGCAAAGGTACTTGTGGTTATGAACATAGGAGTTTTTCCAGGCTTGAGACCCGCAATGAAGTGCATTTGGATGTTTATCAATTGCTTCGCATGCGTCAAAGGTGATGGTAGCGCTTGACCCACTTCCCATGAGGATTTTTGTTGAGTTGATGTAATATAGGATTCCCTTGCCTTCGGGAATTATAGTGGAAGTGTAGCTCTTTGGCAATCCAGCAGTTAGGGTGATGTTGTAGTACTTTGGAGTTGTTGGCGTATGACAAATGACTTTGTCACCCTCTAGACACCGATGGAAAGACTGATATCCTTGAGTAGTATTTAATGCGCATGCAGGTTGCGTTGCACAAGAAGTGGGTGGCTGAGATTGGTGTATGATGGTAGAGACAACCTGGAATCCATCTGGAGTTGTGGTACGGATTAATTTGATGCATTCTGAGCAATTTTTGCTTAGTGGTAAAATAAGTGAAGTAGTTGAGGAGCAGGAGATCAGTAGAATAACTTGTAGAAGACTGTGTCTCATGGCAGGAGAGATTTAGTAAACACCTTATGCGTTGCCTTGTTAGTAGTTCAGTTGATTGATTCTGAAAGGAAGAAAAATGTATATGTTAGTACCGTTGTGGCAAAGTACTAGAGTCAAAGTCATTTACCCCGGACTAATTTGCTGTCTGTAGTGGGTGAACTTTAACTTGTTGTCCCCTATCCTGGAGACCTGCCAACTGGAGGCAGCAGGTTTCAAGCGGGTCCAGTGAATCCACGAAGGGCATCCAGAGACCTTGACAGCAGTAGGAGTAGTTAATAGCACTGTGTATGGACCCTTCTACCGTGGTTTGAGGAAATCTGATTCATCCCAGTCCTTCACCCATACAGAATTTCCAATTTGAAATGGATGGGTTGGGGTTAGCAAGACAATTGGTTCAATGTCACAGGTGTAATTCTGGATGGCAATGACTGTGTTGTATAGCCCTTTGAGCTGGTTGTTAAGGGACAATTCCCCTTGTATCTGTAGTGATTCAGGAAAAGAAGGAAGAGGTGGAGGTCTTGCATACATCATTTCATATGGGGTAAGACCGGACCTTTTTGGACTACACCGTACATGCAGCAAGGCTAAGGGTAGGATATCTGGCCATTTAGTCTTTGTCTCTTGGCATAGTTTAGCTATCTGGTTTTTCAAAGTTCTATTAGCTCGTTCAACAGCTCCACTACTTTGTGGCCGCCATGCGCAGTGCAGATGCCATTTGATACCCAGAATTCGACTCAGCTGTTGGATAACTTCACTGGTGAAAGCTGGTCCATTGTCTGAGTTTATCTGCCTTGGTAATCCGTAGCGTGGTAAGATTTGGTGAAGTAGCAGAGACACAACTTCTTTAGCAGTCTCAGTTCGTGTCGGTGTGGCTTCGATCCATCCAGTATAGGTACAGACAGCCACCAACATTGCTTTATATCCTTTAGATGGAGTCATGTGAGTAAAGTCGATTTGGCAAACTTGAAATGGTGTAGTCCCTCTTAGAATATGTCCAGGTATAGGACCAGGTCCGGTTCTAGGATTATTTCTTGCACATGTGATACACTGACTGATAGCATGCTTTGTTAATTGTACGATTTTATTGATGTAGTACGTTTTTCCCAACAGTTTTATTAATGCATCTCGACCAAGATGGGTTTTGTTGTGGGCTTCCTTGACAATAGTCCAAGCTAATGCTTCAGGTATCCATATTTTGTTATCTTGCAGTATCCACCAGCCATCACGGTTGTGGAACTTCTCAGTCTGTGCCCACTCATTCTCTTCCGTTGAATAGGTAGGAGTTTCTGTTGGGAATTGTAGAAGTGGATAGGTTGTAGCTGAGGTGTATGGTATATGGGCACGGGCTGCTTCTTTCGCTGTTTTGTCTGCCCATTGGTTCCCTTTTGCCACGGGATCTGATTTTCCTGTGTGGGCTTTGCAATGCATAACAGCTACCTTTTGTGGTGCCCACACGGCATCTAGCAATTGATGTATTTCGGATGCATTGGCCAATTGCTTTCCTTTGGCAGTGAGGAATCCTCGCTCTTTGTATAGGGCTCCATGTACTTGGATGGTGAGGAAAGCATATTTGGAATCTGTATAAATATTCACAGTCTGTCCTTCTGCCAATTGCAGAGCTCGAGTGAGAGCGATTAATTCAGCTTTTTGTGCTGAGGTCCCGGGAGGTAGGGACTCAGCTTCAATGATGTCATCTTCAGAGACAACAGCATAACCAGCGACCCGAAATCCATCAATTACTTGGCTACTTCCATCAGTAAATAGAGTCCACGCTCCCTGCCAAGGTTGATCCCTCAGGTCGGGTCTACTGGAATGTATGGTGGTCATGACTTCCTCACAGTCATGAGAGATTGGTTCAGGTGCCGGCATAAGAGTGGCCGGGTTCAAGTTTTTACTGTCTTGTATTTGAATTTCAGGCGTTTCACATAGCAAAGCTTGGTATTTTACAAGACGTGAGTTAGTCATCCACTTTGGTCCATGCGTTTCTAGCAATCCTTGAATGGTGTGAGGAGTTGTTACGTTCAGAGTTTGACCAAAAGTTAGTTTGACTGCTTCTGGAATGAGTAAGCATGCAGCCGCAATGCTTCGAAGACAACCTGGCCATCCTTTTGCAACATTGTCCATTCCTTTTGACAGATATGCAACAGGTCGTTCCCATGAGCCTAGAGTTTGAGTCAATACCCCAATGGCCATCCCTTTCTTTTCATCGACGTATAGATGAAATGGTTTCATTACATCTGGCAACCCTAGGGCAGGGGGTTCAATCAAGGCATCTTTTAGTTGTTGTAAACTTGTCAATTCATGGGTTTCCCACTGAAAAGTCTGAGATTCCGCCTCCTTTCCCCGCAACTTGTCATACAGGGACTGGGCAATGACAGCGTAGTTAGCAATCCACAGTCTACAGTATCCTGCAGCTCCAAGGAACGCTCGGAGCTCCTTCTTGCAAGTGGGTACAGGTTGACCTCGTATTGAACTGGTACGGGATATTCCAAGACAGCGGGTACCTTCCCGAATTTGGAATCCCAAGTATTCTACTTCCAATTCACAAATTTGCGCCTTCTTTTTACTTGCACGGTATCCTTTTGAGTACAACGTCTTTAACAAGTGGAGTGTGGCTATAGCACATTCGTGATACGTGTCACGAAACAACAGAAGGTCATCCACATATTGTATGACTGGCCCATACGTGACTTGGTACATCTTCAAGTCTTTTGCCAGTTGCTCCCCGAACATCGTGGGTGAGTGCTTAAATCCTTGCGGTAAGCGAGTCCATGTGTACTGCTGCTTGATTCCAGTTTGTGCATTTTCCCATGTGAAGGCAAAGATCTGGCATTCTTCTGCTACTGGAACGGAGAAGAAAGCATCTTTGAGGTCAATGACACTGTACCACTTGGATGTAGGGGAAACTTGAGCCAAGATTGAGTATGGATTTGGTACGAGGGCTACTAGATCTGCTACTTGATTGTTTACTTTCCGTAAATCTTGTACAGGTCGGTAGTCAGAAGAACCGGGTTTCTTTACGGGCAGTAGAGGGGTGTTCCAAGCAGATCGGATTCGCCTGAGAATACCCAAATCATACAGTCTTTGCAGATGTATCTGGATTCCCTGCCTGGCCATATATGGAATGGGGTATTGAGGTTGATTGATCACCTGTGCATTCTGTTTCATCTCTATCCATATTGGGTTGGCGTCGATGGCTACTCCTCCTGGATTTTGCTCGGACCGTACTTTGGGCACGCTATCCATTAGCTGTCTTCGTTGTTCGTTCAGAGGAGTATTCACTTCATATCGATGTTGGGTGATTTGTTTGACAACGGGGAGATGTAGCCTCCATTCCTCTTGGAGTGGACAAATGAGAGAGACTGGATTATCGGCAAAGGATGCCTTGATTTCACCGGTGGGTTCAAATTGCAGGGTGGCTCTTAGTTTACACAGGAGGTCTCTCCCTATCAGTGGTACTGGGCACCCTGGCACGTAAAGGAATTGATGGGACACTAATTGTCCTCCTACTGTAACCTGCCGTTTCTGGAGGAAGGGAGCGATTAGTGGTTTTCCAGAGGCTCCAACTATGGAGATATTTTTCGACGTAGGTATAGTGATGGCTGTGGTCATCACGGATCTTTGTGCCCCCGTGTCTAGCAATCCCTTAAATGTTTCAGCCCCAACTTTTATTTCCACCAGGGGGTCAATGGGAAGTGCTCCCCTGTCTAGTCATGCTTCACTATCTTCGCCGGAAGTTTCGCCTACGGTCATCTGCCATCCTGTTTCCTTAAGTTTGGACGGAGTATCTCCTTCCTGCTTTGCTTGCAGGGACTCCGGACACTCAGCTTTCCAATGTCCTTCTTGTTTACAATATGCACATTGATTGGTTCCCAATGGCATTCTTCCGCCTCTAAACGATCCTCCTCTATTAGCTCGTCCTCTTGGCGGCCCTCTAGAGGGCGATCTGCCCCTTCCTCGGGGTCCGGGATACCCATGATATTGCTTGGACGGGTTCCCGAAATTAGTTTCTTCCAACGCTGCGGCTAACAAACTGACACTTTCTCTTAACTTTCTAGTTTCTTTCTTTTCCTTCCTGTCTCCATCCGGTTCTCGGTTTACATAGACTTTATTGGCCATGGCTTTTAATTGGCTAATATTCATTCCCTCGAACCCTTCCTGTTTTTGCAACTTCCGGCGAATGTCTGGGTAGGACTGCCCAACGAAGCTCATCACTATAATGGGTTGATACTTGGAGTCCTCTGGATCAAATGGGCTGTATTGGCGATATGTATCCATTAATCGCTCCAAAAAGTTTCCAGGGGACTCGTCTTTCTTCTGCAGAACATCTTGGATTTTACCCATGTTTACAATTTTCTGCTTTCCTTTCCTTAAAGCTTCAAGAAACGCGGTCTGATAGGCGGTGATTCGCTCCCGCCCTGCCGCGGTCTGGAAATCCCAGTTGGGATCTGCAGTCGGGGCTAAGTCTCTCACTACGTCTTCGGGACGTCCATCTGACCCGGCTCCTAATCGGGCTGCCTCTTCCATGTTTAATTGTATTTGTCGGCGTTCTTCAGTGGTAAAAAGAATGGAGGCTAGATGCCGAACGTCAGCCCAGTTGGGGTTGTGGGCTGCAAAAATGCCCCGTAAAAAGTCTATCATCTGTTCTGGTTTCTCAGCGTATGATGGCCCAAGCTGTTTCCAATTGAAAAGATCGCTGGATGTAAAAGGTATGTAAGTAAATAATTTTATCGTTTGCGTAGTGCGATGTTCGTTTTCTTCAGTCGGGACTACAGGAACTACAGTTGATGTTTCTCTAATTGGTAATTGCAAACTTGCTGCGGCTTGGGTTTTACTGCGAGTTCCGTCGGCCACGGACGGCTTGCTGCCGCTTTCTACCTTCGCGGTTGCCGCTTCAGGTTGTTCTTCATGAGCCGGTGCGATTCTAGGATCAGCTTGCGCATTGGAGGGGGCTTGAGGGTTTGGTGGCGTAGGATATGTGAGGGGACAACTAGGGGCATATGGTGGCGGCAAGATATTTTCAGCGTCGGGCAGTGCTGCGGACGGCAGGGGTTTAATTTTTTTTTCTGGAGTCCGTGAACTCCCTTGCACTACAAATATGGCCGCCGCAGATGACGCATGCTTTTTAGGTTCCAATATGGCCGCCTTTCCCCTTCTCTTCCGGATTGAGGACTTCCGGTCCTCCATCTTGCGTACTTGAGTTATCATTACCAGGGCGGCTCCCTCTACTAGCTTTTTTGCCCACGTCGAAGGATTTTCAATAACTGCAATCCAAGCGGTTATGTACGGTATATCCTCAGGGCAGCCCGGATTCCCTTCTCGAATGACTATTTTCTGGACCCTTGTGGCCGTTTGGAAATCGAAAGTTCCTACCGGAGGCCAATTTACACACAAACTGGGCCACCTATGGGTGCATCGTTGAATCATTCCGGGCTTTGTACATTTATGTCTATCGAACACTTCACTATAGTGTTCCGTCATGACTTTTAATGGAGTCGAGCCGCCCCCTCCCATCAGGATAGAATTCACAGACAAAGGAGGGAAGGGAAGATGGATAGGTAAGGGGTCCGTACCCGTCAGACACAAAAGGGTCACAATCGCCCCGACTAGGACGCGGTCAGCCCGGCCTAGAACTGCGAGGCCATTCACTCTCTTTCACACAACAAGAAACCTATTCCCACTAGCATATGCTTCACTTGTACTTTTTCCTGTTCATGCGCGTGGTCTTCGGAACGGGGTTCCTACTAACACACTGCGTGGGGTGTGATCAAAGCCCCCTCGGTCCGCCGGGGATGGACCGGTTATTTCCTTAGCTAGCTATTCTTCACTTATTTCCATGTACCCATAATACTCGCCTGCAGGGGTCTTCCGATCGTCGTGAAAGCCTTCTTCCCGAATCATCAACCCAGAGGTCCCAGCAGAATTTCTGTGGAACGGTCCCCTCAGAAACCTGATCGCTGAACTCAGCGGTGGCCACTCACCAGGTATGTCTGGGGGACTGCTCCGCCACCAAACTACCGGACCTTCTGGAGAGCTAAAATAGCGTCTCCGGTACCTCCTGGCTGGCTCGCCAATGTAACCGTTTCTTTTTAGTCAGTAAGGAGGCCCAGACAACTGATCCGTAAAGAAAAACTTTTATTGCCAGCAAGATGCAGCTAAGACAACGGCTTAGTACAACTGCATGCCACGCCCCCTTAGGAGCAAACCTTTATACACTTTACAGCTCTTATCTTTCACACTTGCGTTCTGGTTTTGCTGAACAAACAATTTACAAACTGCTGAATAAGCAATAGCTAGCGTGGTCTTCAGGAGGTGTAGCCTATCATCAGACTATTGTTTCGTCATTTAATTGACAGGTTAGACATTTGCAGCGGCGTTCGTATTAATACAATACAAATTATAATTCCAAAATGGAGTTACGTTTCACTAAATGTTAGTGCGTGAGTACGTCAGTACGTTACTACGTATTAGGTTCCGTTTGCGTTGCAAATGTTAGTGAATCAAGATGGCTGTGCGTTTCACTGCGGGGATGATGAGACGAGGAGCGTCTCCGCGGTGCAGTCTTCAAGGGTTCATGGAATCGAACTCCTTCAAAGGTATCTCTACAGTTCCCTGACTTCACACATGGGGCAACCTCTGCTAGTAAGGGGCAGGTTTTGGGGCCACCTTGCAATTGCATAGAGGTAAAGCCAAAACTGGATGAGCCCCGTTCCTTATGTTATGGAGCAAGGTAGCAAACCTTATGGAGCTGCATGTTAACTCTACTGCCAAGGGAGATTATCTGAAAGCTTACTGAGGGAAAGTGAGAACAAATTTCATTTGTGTGTGTGCTGAAAAAAGACAGAATTTCTTCATTCTGAGCTTTTATTCAAAAGCAACGTGAACCAGCAGGGTGCAGGCATTGAAAAGTACATTTCCCCTTTTAATATAGATAATTTTGCCCTTTTTCAGTTTGCATTGTGATTGCCGAGACAAGGTAAATCTCTTATTCAACTTTTAGAAGCTAAAACTGAAAGCTAATAAAACCAAAGTCATCTCTTGTGCATTATTGTTAAGCAAACTTTTTTTGCAGGGGCCTTTATTATTATTATTACCGTATTATTTTCAATCTCTTGCCCGATATTTACCAGGAAATTGGACAGGCAGACAATGAGGCAGCTAAGCATTCCCCGAATTAGGGCCCTGTAGCTTGTTTCCTTGGTAACCTTGGACTGGGAGGAAAAAAAAAAAAAAGAAGCCCAGAGCCTGTCAGATGGAAAATGTCAATTACGGTGGATCTGTAGCAAAAAAGAGCCAAGAGAAGAAAGGTGGGAGGCGTGGGAGGAAATGGGGGAGAGAGAGAGTTCTGACGTGGGGGGGATATCATGTGTGTGGTCATTTTAAACAACGGACCAGAGCTAACCAGGGAGGGAGCGGCGTGCAGACCACGCATTATCCAGGAATAACTGCCTGGGGACAGGGTGAGGAGTAGCAGGTTGTGCATGGTTGGGGGAGGGGGCCTGGGCAGGATATAAGGTGATGGGTAGGGCAAGAACCAGTGTTCAGAAATATAACAGTGACAAACAGGATAAAAATGGTAATACTGTGAGGCAGTGACTACCAGGTTGATTACAGCATTGTTGCTTTTTTTTTTTTTCTTTTTTTATACAGGCAATTTCGGGGGCTGCGCAGTGTACATCAGAATGCTCCTAGGAGCCTCCTGACGCAGCTAGCTGCTTGATTGGAACTCGCAGATAAGAAGGGGATGAAAAAAAACCCACAAACAAACCAGGCATCTGTTCGCTCTCCAAATATTGATCTGACACTTGCATTTGCTAGCTGATCAATGTCAGGCTGGAAGAGAAATTGTCTTTTGCAATGATCAGGGGGAAAGAAATACAGGGTTAGTATCCCCTATCCCCACACTGAAAAACAGCCAGGAAATTTTTTTTTTTTTTTTTTTTTAAGGGAGGCGTATGGGGTGGGGCGCCACTAAAACACCATGGCATATAGGACAAGCAGTCAATTCATTCCTCAGTTGACAAGGTAGCTGGTGGTGCGTTATGCAATGTGTATGCTTCGGCGGGTGGGCGGGGGGGGGGAGATGTTTTGATTAATCTAAGGGTGTAAGAGTCATAATATTACAGCTTTCCGAAAACAACAGCGATAATACGGTGTTCTGCTACAGGGAATCGCTGAGAGGATGGAAGCAGTTAGCCCTTTTTGTTTGCTTTAATTAAAGCAGTGCTCATAGGTTAACTGGTTTTATTTCAGCTAAGGGAAGCAGTGCTGCTGCTGCTGCTGCTGCTGCTGCCTATGCTCTCTGGCCAGTGGCAGGGTCCAGTAAGATGGCAGGTCAGACTGGGAGTGATAGAAGGCATGGAGTTGAGTTGCATATGGGGTGGGGGTGGTGGATGTTTTAGACCTATATATGTTGGCTTCTGCTTTGGATACTGAGGTGGCAAGGCACGCATTTGCCTCACTTCTGCAGTAAGCTAAAGACAATGAGGATAGAACCTGAAGCAGCAGCAGTGTGCCCCATTTCCATTTAGATAATTAGAGACTGGGGACATGTGCTTCTTGACCCTGAGTAAAAAAAAATGGTCTGTAGTTCAGGTTAGTGACAATGAATATGCATGAGATAGATTTACACACACTGGGTCTCAAATGTTTGTAAATCTATCTTATGCATATTCATTTTTTATATCCTGAAAACCAGGCTGGTTAGGTGTACCTTCTAAGCAGTGTTGAAATTTACTAGACCATGGCTTCCCAAATTTGTCCTGGGGACCCTGCAGTCAGCTGGGTTATCAAGATCTCTACAGTGAATATGTATGAGGTAAAGGTGCATATACTGGTTTCCAGCATATGAAAATGTATCTCATGCCTATTCGTTGTGGATATCCTGAAAGTCCAAATGATTATGAGGTCAGGAGGACAGGTTTGGGAGGGCCTTCACTAGACAATGGGTTCTTCAGTCTTGTCTTTAGCAGAGCCACTGCAAAGGTATTAGGTGCCTTGTCCTCCTCCCTCCCTGACTCTCCCCACACACAATTAAATTTATACATTTTTACATAAAAAAGTAATTCAAAGTACAGTCTTCTGAGGTAAAAATATCACTTACAACAACATGTATATTATATCTACATGCACTGCAGAGGTGTCAACCTGAAAATTATACTTGGAAACCATATGGTATTAGGCCTATTGTTAGAGACACAGAAATAATGTATGTGACAGGTTATGGGTGTCTGTCACAATCAACGAGGCAGTTGTCAATCATGAGTGCAGTCCCCCGACACAGACGAAGGACTGAAGTGCAACAGCTCAAGCTACAACATAAAAATAAGTAACTACAGGGTCTCAAAAAAGGAGAACCATTTGAGGGGATGGGACACTAAAAAAATGGGGAAACATGCTAAGCAGCGACGCCTTTTACAAAGCATTCATATTACTTGACAAAGAAGCTCTTACCAATGCTGACAACACAAAGATTTTAAAACCAAATTGCGGGCCAAAAGAGGCAGCCAATCCAAAGCTGTGAAAGCGAGTAGCCAGTCAGAAAAGGTGATTACAAAACTATACAGCTGTTCTGTATGTGGGGATAATAAAGTAGCAGCCAATCAGAGACTGTAGAAGGGTATTCAGTTAAAAAAAGAGGGTTGCCAGTGCTGTATGTGGGGGGAATAAAATGACGGAGTTTCTAGACCTCAAGGAAAAGGAAGTCATAAAAAAAAACCAGACCACTCAATATCCCAATTCAAGCTATCAGGGGATAGAGTGTAGAGTCTATGAATCTAGTGTTGTTCCTTTCAGAAAATTCAGAAAAATTACCTCCTCTCGAGGGGGTGTTTACCATGTCAGTAACGAAAAATATAAGGTTTGCAAGGGTTTGGGAAGTGTCTGAGCAGTGTGACACTAAGGGTGCTTCAGTGCCAACAGTACGTAGGCAAGAGAGGTGTTTGAAGATGTGAGTCTTAGGGAGGCGTGTGTTTTTACTGACATACAACAAAGCACAGGGGCAAATGATGACGTACAGTACTCCAATTGAGACGCAGGTGGAGGAGTGTTGGAGGTTTTATACTTTCCTGTTGATGGGATGTGAGAAAATGGTAATAGAAAGAGAAGAAGGGCATGCTGAGCAGTGACCAAATGGATGATACCTCAGAACCGGGGGAGGGGGACGACTGCGAAGAAGTGAAGGGATGGAATTCAGAATGCACTAAACAGTCCCAATGTTTTTAAGACAATGAAAGGTGAAATGGGGGATTTCATTGAAAATGGCATGTGGATGGAGAGTCGATCAGTGATGTTTGATGACAGAACAGACTTGTCCAACCCAATTGAAAAAGGTATGTATTGCTGCTTAGCATGTTTCCCATTTCTTTAGTGTCCCCTCCCCTCAAATGCTACTGTTTTTGTGAGACCCTGTATTTACTTATTTTTGTTTATGTTGTAGCTTGAGTTGTTTGCGTGTCAGTCCCTCCTGTCGCAGCCTCCTGGTGAAACACGGGTCCATGTCAGGGGACTCACTGCTCTGCAACTATTTTGAATTGTGCTGGTTTGAAGTTCTTGAATAAAGTCTGCACTCATGATGGCAACTACCTCGTTGATTGTGGTGGACACTCATAAATTGTCGCATGCATTATTTCTGTGACTCTGACTCTTTGTATGTGTGATTTCCTACAACCCCACTTGATTTTGATTAGGCCTGTTGTAACACGTGTTGGATGTGTGCTTGGCCCTCAGAAAGCATGCATAAACTGAATTGCAATTACAATATAGTATATCTTCCATTCCAAAACAGAACTAACTACCAGCCTCTAAACAGTAACAACCCTAGCTATGAAAAGGCAACATTATAATTACACTAGGACCTAAAACACCAATATACTTCTTATTAGGAAAATGGAACAAGCCAGCCTGTCAGTTGTACGCACTTAATAAACTCATTCCTTACTGAAACATATACTGTGATGGCAGATAAGAACTATAAAGAACATAAGGACTGCCATACTGAGTCAGACCAAGGGTCCATCAAGCCCAGTATCCTGATTACAACAGTGGCCAATCCAGGTCACAAGAACTTGGCAGGATCCCTGTTAGTAGATAAATTCCATGCTGCTTATGCCCAGAAATAAGCTGGGGCTTTCCCCAAGTCTACCTGCTTAATAACTGTTTATGGACTTTTCCTTCAGGAACTTGTCCAAACCTTTTTTAAACCTAACTAAACTAATTGCTTTTACCTCATCTTCAGGCAATTAATTGCAGTTTAATTGTGCAGTGAGTGATGTTGCAGAGGTGGACCCTTGGCCCGAGGTGGGGTTAGCACTATCTGTGAGGGGAGACCCCCACAGGTCCCCACCATTGGGAGGCGAGGCCGGACGGGAAGCAGAGGCAGACAGGAACTTTGCCAATACCAGCCCTCGTTCCCCGCAGGTTGAGCCCTTGGGTGCCGGGCCGGCTGGTCTTAGGTGGGCCTCTGCGTGGATGATCCTGAGAATGGCCAGGCCTGGAGCAAGACAAGGAACAGCGAGGATCCAGTCCAGGGGCCACAGCAGGAAGCAAGAGAAGTCAGGTTTGGTCCAGGGGTCAGAGGCAGGCGGCAAACTCGTAGTCGGGTCCGGTCCAGGGCTCAAGCCAAATTCAGTCCAAAAAGCAGGGTGAAGAAACAAATGCAGATCAGGAACGAAGACTACAACTCAGGATGCTGCCATGCGGCATGGGCCGCATGGCAGCATCTGCCGGCGGAGGAAGGAGATGCGGGCTGGCAGAGGGGAACCCCCTTGCCACTTCAGAGGAACCAGGATGTGCGGCAGCGGCATGGCCGCGAAGAAGACTGCCCACCTCTGTGCGAGCAGGAAGAACCGAGCTCGGGGCCTGGTGTCGGAAGGTAGGAGGTCCTGGCCTAAGGCCTCTTTGACCCGAAATTGTAACAGTACCCCCCCCTTATGGCCCCCTCCAGGATGTCTGGGTTTCCTGGGGTAGGTAGCATGGAATTGCTTGAGAAGCTACTGATAGAGGATGTTGACGGCAGGTTCCCAGGAATTTTCTTCTGAGCCGTATCCCACCCAGGAAAGGAAGTACTCCCACCTATGGCCTCTCCTACGGACATCCAGGACTTCTCGCACCTGGTAGATGGTGTCCGTCTCGGAGACGAAAGGAAGGGGCTTGTGAGTAGGCCATGAGAGGATTAGAGGTTTCAGGAGGGAGAAGTGGAAGGTACTGTGTATGCCCAGTGACAGAGGAAGGCGGAATTGGTAGGTCACTGGTCCATCACCTCTGACTATTGGAAATGAGCCGATGAACTTAGGAGCCTTAAGTGGCTGTGGCGCTTACTGAGCCACACCTTGTCGCCAGGTTGGTACTCAGGAGCAGGTCTCTGGTAGGCGTCAGAGGTTCTCTTGGAGTGGTCAGCTGCCTTTTGGAAGAGGGACAGTAAGCAAATCCACGGCTCTCATGTTAAACTTTCAAAAGGGAAACTTTGCTAAAATGAGAAAAATAGAAAAAAACTGAAAGGTGCAGCTACAAAGGTAAAAAGTGTGCAAGAGGCGTGGACATTGTTAAAAAATACCATCCTAGAAGGACATTCCAAATGTATTCCACACATTAAGAAAGGTGGAAGGAAGGCAAAACGATTACTGGCATGGTTAAAAGGTGAGGTGAAAGAAACTATTTTAGCCAAAAGATCTTCATTCAAAAATTGGAAGAAGGATCCAACAGAAGAAAATAGGATAATACATAAGCGTTGGCAGGTTAAATGTAAGACATTGACAAGACAGGCTAAGAGAGAATTTGAAAAGAAGATGGCTGTAGAGGCAAAAACTCACAGTAAAAACTTTTTAAAATATATCTGAAGCAGAAAGCCTGTAAGGGAGTCAGTTGGACCGTTAGATGATCGAGGGGTTAAAGGGGCACTTAGAGAAGATAAGGCCATCGCGGAAAGATTAAACAATTTCTTTGCTTCGGTGTTTATTGAAGAGGATGTTGGGGGGATACCTGTTCCAGAGAAGGTTTTCATGGGTAATGATTCAGATGGACTGAACCAAATCACGGTGAACATAGAAGATGTGGTAGGTCTGATTGACAAACTGAAGAGTAGTAAATCACCTGGACCGGATGGTATACACCCCAGGGTTCTGAAGGAACTAAAAAATGAAATTTCAGATCTATTAGTTAAAATTTGTAACCTATCATTAAAATCATCCATTGTACCTGAAGACTGGAGGGTGGCCAGTATAACCCCAATATTTAAAAAGGGCTCCAGGGGTGATCCGGGAAACTACAGACCAGTTAGCCTGACTTCAGTGCTGGGAAAAATAGTGGAAACTATTCTAAAGATCAAAATCGTACAGCATATACATAGACATGGTTTAATGGAACACAGTCAACATGGATTTACCCAAGGGAAGTCTTGCCTAACAAATCTTAATTTTTTTGAAGGAGTTAATAAACATGTGGATAAAGGTGAACCGGTAGATGTAGTGTATTTGGATTTTCAGAAGGCACTTGACAAACTCCCACATTATTTCCCCCCTCCATACAACCTCAAGAATGCTTCCTGTCAATCAGGCCGATTCAGAAAAACGCGCGGGAGAGCTGGCGAGTGCCCGTTCTCCTGGCATGCGCACAGGCCACACTCCTGGGCGCGCGATTCAGGAGGGTGGCCTATGCAAATTAGGGCCTGCGGTAAAAGGAGGCACTAGGGACACTAGCGCGTCCCTAGCGCCTCCTTTTTGACAGGAGTGGCAGCTGTCGGCGGCTTTGACAGCCGACGCTCAATTTTGCCGGTGTTGGTTCTCAAATCCACTGACAGCCACGGATTCGGAAAACGGACGCGGCATAATTGAGCATCCGTTTTCCGGGCCGCGGGCCGATTTTTTATTTTTGGGGCCTCCTACTTAATATCACCATGATATTAAGTCGGAGGGTGCACAGAAAAGCAGTTTCTGTGCACTTCCCCGGTGCCGGCAGAAATTAACGCTAGCCTTTGGGCAGGCGTTAATTTCTGAAAGTAAAATGTGCGGCTTGGCTGCACATTTTACTTTCTGTATCACGCGGGAATAACTGATAGGGCCATCAACATGCATTTGCTTGTTGCGGGCGCTATTTGTTTCGGGGGGGGGGGGGGGGGGTTGGACGTGCGTTTTCGACGTGCTATTACCCCTTACTGAATAAGGGGTAAAGCTAGCGCGTCACAGAAGACAGCGCGACACAGAAGACAGTAACATAGTAAATGATGGCAGATAAAGATCAAAATGGTGCAGGTTACACTCATGAAGAAATATTATATCAAAAGCTATCACAGGTTAACCTTGTTCTTCATTTCCATCCTCTAGCCACTAGGGATCCTCTTGTGTTTATCCCACCTTCCATTACTGTTCTGACCAAGAGGGCATTCCAGGCGTCCACCACCCTTTCAGTAAAAAAAATATTTCCTGATGTTTCTCAAGCTTACCCACTTGGAGTTTAATATGATCCTTAGTTCTTCAGCTTCCTTTCAATCGGAAAAGGTTTGATTTTCATGCATTATTTATACCTTTCAGGCATTTAAAAGTTTGTGTCATATGCCCTTGTATCTTCTTTCCTCTAAGGCATATATATTTAGGTTCTCGGGTCTCATCTCAGACCCCATACCATTTTGGTTGCCTTTCTCTGAACTGCTTCTATCCCGGCTCTGTCTTTTTTGAGATATGGCCTCTAGAACTGAACTGTTAAACATCTTGGTGTCTAACTCCTCTGCAATATCACTAACCAAAGATATGGAACAGACCTGGCCCTAAGACTGATCCCTGAGGCACTCTATTAATCATCCTTCTCTAATCAGAGTTAGATCCATTCACCACAACCTGCTGTAGTCTGTCAGTCAACCAGTTTGTAATTCATTCATCCACCTTGGGACTCACTCCGAGGCTGCTTATTTTATTCATGAGCCTCCTTTGCAGGTCTATGTCAAACCCAAAAGATTTGCTGAAATACAAATAAACCACATCAAGTGCCCACCCTTGATCTAATTCTCTTGTGCCCCAATCAAAATAATCAGATTTGTTTGGCATGATCTTCCTCTGGTAAAAACCATGTTGCCTCAGATCCTGCAATCCACTGGATTGTAAATAGTTCACTATCCTATCCTTCAGCAGAGACTCCATTCATTTTCCTACTACCAAGGTAAGGTGTGATGGAGTGTACCCACAACTCCCTCATTCTACCTTAAGGAGCCCGGTTCAAGGTTTTAACCCAGGCCTCCTTAAGGCAGAACACCGCAAAGGATTCTGGGTGAAGGGAGGTTCCCTTCACCCTACCATATGCACCCAGGCCTAGAAAGATTTGGGGAGGCCCCAAGGAGCTGGTAGGGCCTCATGATACACCCAAACGGACGTTTACCTGTAGTTTTGCCTGATGCAAGGTGAGCTGCTATCTTGATTCTTGTATCTTTGAAGCCCTGCAAATAAATATCTGCACCGTAATTAAGTTGGTCCAGTCTTACTATATTCCTGAGCTAATACACTACATAAGGTTTAACCTATTACCAAGATAAAGCTAATCTTGGTGGTGGGAAAATTAATGGAATCTCTGCGATAGCCAGGGTAAAGCAGGTATATTGGTTGATTCTTACACATGGGAAATTTGAAAGCTAAAAATAAATTGTTTATAAAATATAAACATTTCATATTTAAAAAAATCATATATTTTAGTAACAAAAAGTTAAAAACATTCTCTACCTTGATTATGGTGAGATTCTCCTCCCCTTCTGCATTTCTTCCCTGTTCTCATCTTGTCTGTCTTAACTTCTTTTCATGTTTTCTTTCTTCAATTTTTTACTCTGTTCAAAATCTCTCTTTATTTCTAGTCCCTTCTTTATCTCCCCCATCTTTTGCACTTTCTGTCTCTCCCTTTCCCTCCCCATCTCCCTTTCTTTTATATCTGAGTCTTAATCTTCTACCATTAGTTCTCAGCCCTCTTATCACTGACTGACTCTTTTTCAATTCTGTCAGCCCTCCAATTCCCTCTCTCTGCCTTGCCCCAGCTCCTAGCCATTCACTATCCCCCTCAGTGGCTCTCGTGCACATCTTTCTTATCGTCCCGCTACCTCTCAGCCCTCCAATACCCCCACTGTCATTCCCCTTCCAGTCATCCGTTCATCCTCTTCCCTACTCACCTCTCGTCAAACCCTTCTGCATGCCCCCCCATCCTTTCTTTCTAGCGTTCCCCTCTCCATCTCCAAGATCTCCATTGTGTCTTCCCCCACCTTGCAGCTCTTCCTCATGCCTCTCTTACTCACCATCCAGTAGTCGCTTATGCTACTCATAATCTCCTACCCTCAGTCTCCCAGATGCCAACTATGCACTGTTCACTTTCTCCACAGCATCTCCTCTCAGCTGTGCGTCAGGTTTCTCTCACTGTCCCCTAACTGCCAGCCCTAAGAACATAAGAAGCTGCTGTACTGGGTCAGACCACGGGTCCATCAAGCCCAGCATCCTATCTCCAACAGTGGCCAATCCAGGTTACAAGTACCTGGCAAGTACCCAAACATTAAGTAGATCCCATGGTACTAATGCCACAAATAGCTATTACCTAAGTCAATTTGATTAATAGCAGTTAATGGACTTCTCCTCCAAGAACTTATCCAAACCTTTTTTAAACCCAGCTAAACTAACTGCACTAACCACATCCTCTGGCAACAAATTCCAGAGCATAATTGTGCGTTGAGTGAAAAAGAATTTTCTCCAATTTGTTTTAAATGTGCTACTTGCTAACTTCATGGAATGCCCCCTAGTCCTTCTATTATCTGAAAGAGTAAATAACTGATTTACATTTACTTGCTCTAGACCTCTCATGATTTTGTAGACCTCTATCATATCCCCCTTTTCTTCCCCCTGCAGAAGCTCTGCACTGCATGGACAGTAAAGTCACAGTAATTCCAATTCCCGCTGCAGCTATTATTTTCCTCTTGTATTCACAACCCATGATTCCAGTTTTAAACAGGAGACTGGAGCATAAAATAGCTGCCATAGGGACAGAACGTGCGGTGCCAATCTCCGTGCCGTTTAGGTTTGCGGTATTCTGCTGAGCTCCGCACCCGTGGCTCCCCTGTTGCCAAATGATTTCTGGAGAGGATGAGGAATGGCATACAGGCAGCCCACTCCACCACATGCACAAGTACTAATTGCTTGGGAAGCTGCAACACCATCTCTTCTGAAATTCAGCCCCAGCATTTCTTTCCATAAATGTAGGTGTACAGTACAGCCACTCAGACACTGAGTTTCATTTGGAGGTGCACGTGCACTACCGATGCTATGCCCACGTGACTGTTTTAAAAATAAAAGGAGTAATAGATCGTGACACCTCTTCAGCCGACAAAGGACTCTTGAAAAATTAGTGCGCTCCTCTCTTTGGACAAGTAATTCTTGTGTAGCCAAGCTATATTGATCTGAAAGTGAATGCCCCAGCAGCCCACTTGCTAGATTATTCAGTTCCTCCATGCAGACAGGCTACCTGCTCGTTTAAAGCCATTTTAATAATGAGAGTGCTAAATCACCCAGTATTCTCATCACTTAGGGACCATATGGACTTTCCTTGTCAGGCAGAGGCAATACTTAAATTCTGACATTTTTCATCATGATTGACAATTATAGTCTGCCAAAGTTGGGAAAAGCAGACTGCAATTACATCTACTGTAATAAAGTGAAATAAAAGAGAATGCATTGCCTTATGGATATTGTATTTCTCAGTTGGACAAAAAAAAAAAAGGCAAAGCTTATTTTTTTCCTTTCTGCTTTCTATTTATTTCAGCCCCTTCCCCCAGATTCAGCTTTCTGTGGGATAGTAATATGGCAGCAAATATAGTAGAGACTGTTTGCACTTTGAATCAGTGAGATTGCAAACCAGGGGATGGAGCTTATTTATTTTATGCTTTTGCAGTACAAGTTTTGGATCCCAATCCTAGTTCATGAATTTTAAATAATAACGTTCTCTCTCCACTCCCGCCACCTCCCCCCCAACATATTGAGACACAAAATGAAATGCCTTTCTCAGTGTTGCCCTGCATTCATATTGGGGTATTATTTGAACTGAGAAATCGTGACGCTGAATGATCATTCATGAACTGGATCAGTGTGATGCCCAGTGGTCAAGTGTAGCCAGAAACAGACTCTAGGCTGGACACTGGCAAAAATCTTTCTAAGCTTCTTTATTGGTGAGTAATAATAAACAAAACAACTTAGCTGGTTTGTGCAGTTCAACAAAACAATTGTAATTTACAGTTCGTTATCTCGAGGCTTCTGTCTTTCTCTGGGGCCACCTTCATCCCTCGGGCCCTGGCCTCTTATCCTAGCCTGCAGTGATCCACCCTAGCCCAGAATCCCTTGCTGGATTTGGACTTTAGGAGGACCGGTACAGAGAGCTGTAGCCAGTTCTTTAAGGTGTTCTGAGGGAGTTTCTTATATGCTCCCTCACATACCCTTTCCCTCAGCTTGGCCTTCTTAGGCTGGGCATCCAGCTGTTCCCAGGCTACTTCCCAGCTCTTCCTCACCGGTGACCCACCCTTGGGTGGGCTGCCCTGATTTGCCGTGAACTGGGCCCATGGGGCCCGTAAACTGGGGACAATCACGTCCCAGAATAACTGGGTACAGGAGCTCAAGAAGGATTCCCGCTTCCATAATGGCTTGACCAGCCGGGGTCATCAGCAGGACCTGAATGGTTGAGTATTCCTGTTGTCCCTATGTATGCAGGTAAGCGTCTCTTTTCTCTTGTGACTGATGCATGTTTTTTGGAGGAGTTCCTCATGAACGAGGGTTTTGCCAGATCCTGAATCCACCAACGCTTGGGTGGGCACTTTGTTCATTTCCACCTGAATCATGAACTCCTTGCAGTGCTGATGAGGAAGATCCACGAAGTTACAATTTTGCAGTTTTGTGAATGTGTTCGCTCAGGCTAGTTCTCATTTTTCATTCTCATTCTGGGGTTCTGCTATTGTCGCCTACCCTTTTATGCACTGTTCCTACAATTTGCGTTTGCAGTCCATGTCATCCAACCATGGATAATCTTCAGTGTTATGATCCACCACCTTACAAAAAGAGCATGCCCACTGGGTGGGTTCTCCTTTGCCTTTAATTGTTCCCTTTGAGGACTCTATATTTTTTGCTTTTGCAAATGGGCAGCGGTCTTCCTGATGACCATTCCCCACACAGGGCACAGAAGGAAAAATTGTCCACATTTCATTCCTTGGGTGGGTTGAATTCCCTGAGTGACATTTCTTCTGGGGTGAGGATTTTTCCTGCTTTGGAGTTTTTCCTTTATCCCCAGAGACTTTACATTCTAGTGTTGGCTGGGTCTCTCAAATTGAAATTGGCAGTCCCTTGCCAAATTACCTCCAACTATAGTTAAAGCATGCGGAATAGACCTTGGCCTGAGTTCTAGGTATAAAAGACAAGCTATCTGCCTCTGAGGGATGCTGCTAAGGACCTCCGCTATCTGTGCTTCGCCAGAAAGTTTGTGCGGACTGTCTTTCTAGCCTCCTTGCCATGTTGAGCATTAATTGTGCCTGGTAGAAGGCGTCTGCCACGTCTAGAGCTTTTTCCAACATAAGCCCTGTGTGTTGGTAGATCCAACTCCACATGGACTGGTCAAGCCAGCTTAAGAATTGTTCTGAAGCACCTGACAGGCTACTTCAAGGCCAGTCTTTGCTTACAGCTGAAACCACTTCCAGCCGGCATCCTTCAGGTGATGAAACAGGTTTTGGAGGCTCTCCCTGGGCTGCAGGATCCCCTGCTGGAACTGCTGCTGATATGTTTCTGAGGTGTACCCAGCTCTCTCCAGGATAGCGGCCTTGATTTCCACATAGGTAGCCCTCCCATCCAGGTTGGCTGCTTGGAAAGCTGCTTGACTCCTGCCCGTGAGCAAGTTAGCCAAGTACATAGTCCAACTGGCTTCGGGCTAAGCCAACAGGTGGGTGATCCTCTTAGAGTTTTTCAGGAAGACCTCCAGGCCCTCGCCATGGAGATTTTAAACAGGATGTGACATAATGGATTCACCTGGTCACAGCATTCTGCATGGCCTGTGCTACCTGAATTAACATTGTGTTTTGCTATTTAAGTTGTTTTTGCAGCACCTGCTGCTGGTCAATTTGAGTTTATAGGGCATTCTGCAATTGTTGCTACCATATAGCAAGGACCTGGATCACTTGCTCCATTCTCCCTGATTTCTGAGCCACCTCCAAACTGGGTATCTCTCCAGAGAAAGGAGAGAGGGGGAAAAAAACCCCAAAATTCCTGCTGGCCTTTCCAGCCCTGACTCACTGCTTGACTCCTGACTGCACAGGCGGGGCTTGCCCCCTTGGCCTAACTATAGCTTCCTTGGCTGAGTGAAACTGGGTAGTCCCAAGAGAAAAGAAAAAAAAACTCTGTAGGGCTATGGGCTTCAGCCTGTGCTCCTGCTTAGGCAAAAGATTCCACTTCTAACACCATATGGGATGTTGAGTAGTAAAGAGTAGCCAGGGAACAGACTCCAGGCTGGACTCTGGCAAACATTTTTAGAAGCTTCTTTATTGGTGAACAATAATAAACAAAACAACTCAGCTGGTTTGGGCATTTCAACAAAACAATTGTAACTTACAGTTTGTTATCTCAAGGCTTTCGTCTTTCTCTGGAGCCTCCTTCATCCCTCGGGCCCTGGCCTCTTATCCCTGCTTGCAGTGATCTGCCATAGCCCAGAATCTCTTGCTGGGTTGGGAGTTAAAGAGGACCGGGACAGTCCTTTAAGGTGTTCTGAGGGAGTTTCTTATATGGTTCCTCACAATCAGAAACACTATTAAAGCCCCAGCACCTTGCAACCTCCCTGCCCTCTTGCCTCCCAGATTAAGTCTCCTCTGTCCATGAGCAGCATACATTTACCAATTCTTGCTCATTCCAGCAACAGACAATAGTTTGCAACCTCATTCACACTTCTTGCCCTCTTTCACAGTAGCTCATAGGTCATGCTGAGGACTCCCCTGTAGATTATGAGTCAGCTCCAGTTCAGAATACAAACGGAGCTTATTCAGAGGTATTTAAACAGAACCAGAACAGCAACTAGATTAACATTTGTTCAGGGTGAGATTATACAACATAGAAGTAACACAAACACAATTCAAGATCCAGTCTAGGTCAGTTAATCCAATTATATCAATCTACGATGCACTCAACACTGTACGGTGAACTTCATAATACATTAAACAAGACGTCCACAATACTCTTTTACTTACAGAAACAGATCAGTATGAGCACTCATGGGGCTATCTAGGTTCAATGGCTCATCTCATCAGGGGCCCTAACCAACACGTTGCCATAACAATCCCAGCAATCCCTTTTGAACCCTTGAGGACCAATCCAGATCCTCAGAGGCAGTGCCATGTACCAGGCTAACAGCTGCCTGAACCCATGTTTACTTAAGCCAGTTCTGTGGATCTAGATGCAAGGCACCAGCCTCTGACTTGGCAGACTCCAGTTTAAGGCCGACCAGACCACTTTTTGCCCTGACAGCGCAGAAGCTACTGCAACCTTTTTCTTCCAGGCTTGATGTTCTTGGTTTGGGGCTGTTTTTCTTGTTCTTAGAATGCTACTGTTCACCAGTGATGACCTTTTTCTTCCTGGCCTTTCCCGCTGTTGCTTCAGGGCCACATTGCTCGATTTAGGACTTCCCTTTTGACTTTGGAATGACTTCTCTCACAGCAGGACTGCTTCTCTTGTGATGTAGTCGTCCATCTTTCTGAGGTCATTCTTCTTGACATTGGACTATTCCTTTTTGGGGTTATACTTTTTTCACCTAGGCCTCTTCTTTTCCTTGTTGCCCACACTTCTGAAACCTGCAACTGCTCCTCTTGCTCCATGATGATTATCCTGGCTGTAGGATCTTTCCTGTTTTGGGGCTACTGTTCTTCTTCCAGGGTTTTTTTTCCCCCCCCTTAAGACTGGGGCATCCCTTCTTCCTTCTTTCTCCCTAAAGGGTCACTCCTTTGCCATATCAGGATCACCCAAACCCACAGCGTCAGCTGCATTGATCATTGTTACATTAGTCTCTGCAGAAGCTGTAGGTCTCAGATTCGAGTGCTAGGGCAGATAAAGAGAGAAGAATGGGAATGAAGGAGAAGATGGAATGCTGGATAAACAAACAGAAGAGAGTGACAGACTCTGTCTGCCCCAGTGAATGGGATTATTAGTTCTTAAATATTTTGTTTATGAATTTATTCATCCCAATAAATATTTTTCTTTTTTTTTTTTTTGTACCTAACAAAATTGGCGAGTGTGCTTCTGATTAATTCCTGTCTATCCTAAGGGTTCATTCATGCTAATACTATGAAAGCTTTCACTTTCAAGTAGTACCAGGAAATGAAAGGAGGTAATGTTGTGATCAGGTTATTCAATATGCTGTCACAGTTAGAAATCAGTGGAGTTTGGGTCTGCTTTACAGAAAAAGAGAGCAACTTTAAAATGAGTAACATTTGGATGGAATTCTTTATTTCAGTCATGTATTTATTCAATTTTTTGTGGATGAGTATGTTAAGACTTTGATTTAAGGCAATTTGAATTATTCCTTCTTCAGTTTTAAGCTTAAGAATTGAGCCATCAAAACAAACTTTAAAAAAAAAAATTAAAAACATGGCTCTTTGAGAAAGCATATTTATTTATTTATTTATTTATTTATTTATTTACGGATTTTTTATATACCGGGGCATGTAAGTAACATCACCTCGGTTTACATTCAAACATTAATTCAGCATAGTGCTTTACAGTATAACATTATAACTGAAAGAGTACAAAACCATGTATAACTTTGTATAAAGAAAATAAATATCAATTTTGGTTGTCTGTGGAAATAAACTAGAAAGCAAAGAATAGGACTCAGTTCATTGATAGTAGACTTTTTTGAATAACCAGGTTTTTAAGTTTTGTTTAAATTTTTTGTGGCAAAATTCCTGGCGTAATTCCGATGGCATGGTGTTCCATATTGTGGATCCAGCAATGATGAATGAACGTTCTTTCGTAGAAGAAAGATTGGTCAGATTAGGTGCAGGGATCTTCAATTTAGCTAAATGCTGGAATCTGGTTGGGCGGATTGATGTTTTGAATTGTAGGTGATCAGTGAACCAGCGCATATCTCTGTTGTGAATGGCTTTATGTATAAGCTTCACGGATTTATATATTATTCTGGATGCCACAGGTAGCCAGTGTAATGATTGAAGTGCTGGAGTGATGTGCTCGTGGCGGCTTGTGTCGGTGATGATGCGAGCAGCTGCGTTTTGTAACATTTGCAAGGGTTGAATTGTAGTTTTAGGTAGACCTAGTAGCAATGCATTGCAGTAATCAAGCTTCGATAGAATAGTTGCCTGTAATACAGTGCGGAAGTCATATTGGTATAAGAGAGGTTTAATACGTATACCCAACATAATAAGAAAAATCATCATCATCATCATCACCACTCTATTTAATATGTGCAAATCATACTTTTATTTATTTCCCCTCCTCTTTAATTCTCCCTCTACTATTTTATCTATCTACTCTCTACTATTTAGTACAATGTAACCTTTTCTTTTTTAATTTCAATTTGTTATATGTAAACCGATGTGATGACTTATGTTGCATGTTGGGATATAAAAACCAAATAAAATAAATAAATAAATAAGTCGATACACCTCAATCAGTTTTACCATGTAAGAGCAGGAGGAAAGAACTGGGTGTCCACAAACCACATCGCCAGAATCATACAAAGGGCGAAGTTCATCAGTATGTGTCCTGCATGTCAGCTTTCAATCTCATATGGTAGAATACAGCATTCTTTTCCAGGCCCTTATTTATGTCTGTCACGAAAGTTTGATTAGCCTCTTTTGTGTTTGTATCTTTGTTGTTATTAAAGATATAGGTAGTGGGCAATGTATAATGGCAATATTGACCACTTAGTGGGACTTAGCCTTGCGCCATCCCTTCCTCTCACAGGGAACTAGCTAGAAGGGAAATGCCCCCCTCTGACACTAATTATTGCTTACTTGAGTAATAAACCATGAGCAACAGGCTTTATCTTGTCACTCCTGCCTGTCACTGGCATACTGAGGAAGTGCTGCCATGGACTAGCAGTGCAGAAACATCTGACAAAAGGGTTTATGTGGTTTCTAAAGCTCATCTACTTTACTGTAGGACAATTCATAGGTTGATCCTATAGAAGGTATCATGGACCGCAAATAATCTAGTTTCATCAGAAAATGAGTGGCAGCATGTTAATGCATTGCTGGTTCAGAGCCGGGTATAGCTGAATTAATTTATTTGTTAAATTTATAATCTACTTAATTTGTACTATGACACCCTAAGCGGGGTACAACAAAATAATTAACATAAATCAATGATATACAATTCCAAAATATAATAAATTACATTAAACACAATAAATAAACCATATAAGTAAACACATGTAAACTCTGATTTAACTGAGTCCTTCTCAAGCTGGGAATTAGACCCAGCAAATGTCAGCATTATAAAGTTACTCATAGCAACGTTATAATAAATAATGATTTTTATGACTGCTAATGTGATACTAATACTTTAAGACTTTACAACACAAGGGCAATGTTTAAAATGTTTTAAAAAAGCAACCTCAGCTATCAATAAGATATTTATTGAAAAACAGACTGCAGACAGTGTGGTTAAAATATCTGTTACAGTGAACACTTTGTATTCTACAGAGGTCCAGCGTGTTAATCAGGGCAGCGACATGCACACAACCCTGTAATCACTCACGGTCTCAGCCCTTGAAAGGCTGGCATCCCACATGCGGTCTTCTTGCTCCTTCAGGCTGAAACTAGAGCAATGGTGAAAGTTAATTGATCCCCTGGAACTCAAAAGATTTCAGCCTGTCCCTGACATCACAGAGGTTTCCTTTGATGAATTTAAAGGGTGTGCAGCATGTCAGGAATGCAGCTGGAAGTTCAAAAACAGAGGGCTAAGGACCTGTATTAAAAGGTAATTAATTTTATTCTAATTTGCTTTGAGCCTGAATCATAGTTCTGAGTGAGTGGCAGCTTGTTTTGCTTTGGCATAGCCAAGGTATCCTACCACTGCATTGAGCCTATGAAGGCCATGACTGTTGCCTTTGCCAGCACTCACAAAACGGCGACACAAGCCAAATTTGCATCTTGCATTTTAATGAGTAACATTGTTCCCTGAAAGAACTCCCCCTTTTATTTTTCCACTATATATTTCTGACCACTTTTCCCTCCCCGTATGCTTTTCAAACCCTATTTTAATTTTCAAAAGCTGATAGAATTGCTCCACCAATACCAACTACCTGGATTCTGCCCTACAAGGGGTAGACTACAGCATAGCTGATGACGTTTAGGTTTCTATGGGAGATAATACTGGACAACTAATGCAGATAACCCCCCCATATGATTGCATCCTTCATGCAACACTCCATTCTGCCAGGATAATCTGAAAATTCAGGTCTAAATCAATCCTTGTACATCCAGTGCAGCACTTTCTCAGGCCATCATCCTTATGTAATTCTGTTCTCATAAATAATGCTTGGCGTATAAACCTGGATGGGCTGAAACATCTCTGCTACACTTTTTTTATTATCTTGATTTTGCTAAACAATCACAGAAGGGCAATGTCTTCTGTGATGTACGAGAAGCTGACTAACAGATTGGATCAATGGTTCTGTCTGCCCCATGCAGGGAAAGCCATCTCTTATACCAGATATAAAACTGTATTTTTGACCCGGTAGTTTCCTCCTGTTCCTTTGGGCTTCTAATTCAATCAGAATCAGCCTCTTTTGGGCAACAAACCTTCATTCAAAACTACCCGAGGTATTTCCCTATCTATATATAATTTGCTAGGTTTCTGTGTTGGCTGCTTTGTCAGTCACGCTCAAAAATATATAATCTATGCTGCCTTTGTGCACCATTTAATGAATGATTTTTTTGTTTCCTTAAGAAGTATTTATATAATTCCAAAATTGTCCCATAGGAATCCCAATTAAAGACTAAATTCAATAAAACTGCTATGAGCCTCCTATGCATTTTCTACAGGTACATATATGTTTATGCAATATGCATATAAAATATGCTTCTGAACATGGTCCAGCATCTTGTGGGTAAATGTATGCATACTCCCCAGCGAAAATTACACATGTTGTCTATCCACAGTAGAGAAAAAGGGTGTTCCTGGGGGCAGAGGGAAGTCAGGGAAGTGGGCCTTTACACTAGGCGCTTTGGGTTGTTTTTATTTTTTTTTAAATAATCTGCATTTAATTAATCAGTTATTGCAGTAATGGACATTGGCCAGAAGCCACCATCAACGATTCCCTCAAAAACCCAGTATGCATGCACCCTCGTTCCAGTCCGTAGATGTCATCATTGAGCTATGGCTGGGACTTCCCTCCCTTCTTCCCCCCCCCCCCCCAATGAAACAGTACCCCAGGTCCAGACTCGGGGAATGTACCTTAGAGCTGAAAGCAATACAGTTAGAGCCTGGTAATTTTCAAAAGCATGGTCCCAGGTAAAAAGAGTGTTTCAGCCGCAGAAATGGTCTTTTTAAAAATTGCGCATCCAATTTTGCAGGTAAACTGGCCTGTTTGTGCAAGCGGAATTGGGGGGAGGGGAGGGTTTGCACTTACATGCATACTTTGGATTTTACAAAAGCATGCAAGAGCAACATCGCTCTCTTCTTCTAAGGAGGGGGTGGGGAGTGGAGGGGAAAGAGGAATTTAGATTCAGAGACAACCAACACGAGCCATGACGTTTTTACAGTTTGGAGTACTAATGTGCAGACATTAAGGTAAAAAAAACAAAACCGGCCAAGTCCATTAGTACACCACGGCAAGCAGCACTGATTGATACATGGGGGCAACCTGCACGGCGTGGCAGATACTACCATGGGAAGCTTGCTGGGCAGACTGGATGGACCATTGGTCCTTTTCTGCCGTCATGTCTATGTTTCTATACATTGTCACATTAAATTTGTGTGGACGGTTTAGTAGGTGTAACTCGTGTGGGTAAATTTGGTGGGACAATTTGCAAAAGTAAGTCTGCTTTGAAAATTGGTGTACCTTTGCCTGCTAACTTATGCGGGATGTTACAAAATTATCCCCCTATTAAGCAGTAATGCTCCAATATCTACACATCACACTGTTATATGAGTTTAAATGGAAGACTTTAGGAAAGGCAAAAAAAAAGTCTTGAACTGGCATAAAAACATTAGTGTGACACGCACACACACCACTACCACCCTCTTGGGAAGGGGGGGGGGGGGGGGGGTCACACTTCCATGCCCTGCAGAGCACTGAACCGCTCATAGCAGGAATGGGGACATAGATTTGGAGAGCTGGGGTCAAGGATACACCTTAGATCCAACTAAAAGGATCACACAGCCCACCAGAATAAAGCCAGTCTACTCAAGAAGGTTGCTTTCCAAACAGAGGAAAGAGTTTACTAAGAAAAATCAAAAGGTTTTTCAGCAGATATACAACAAAACAACAGACAGGAACGGGATACAGTCCCAGATCAAAAATCCACACACAAAAAAACGGTTCTTCAAATTAGCAAAGATTATTTCTGCAGACACACTTCTTATGCTGCTTAAGTCTCTTTTCCAAATCACAAGGGACTCCCCAGAATCTTCGGAGCTCCCTCAAAATACGAAAAGAATCCTCTTCGGCTTTCCACAGCTACTCACTTGGGACAAGCTGACAGGAAGGCAGTCCTCTTCCCGATTTCTGGCTCAGATTCCTCCTTTCTCCCCTGTTGTTACTCTTAAAAGAAAGCCACCTCTCTTGCAGATCAGTTTTGATATACCACTTGTATGAAAAAAAGTTTTTTTACAAAATCAAACGACATGCACAATGAATAAAACAGTGAGCAGGCAATACATCCAGCGATCACATGGTGATAAAATGTTGAAACTCATAGCAGAGCGCAACGCTTTTGGCTCTTCTCCCTGGTTCTTTCAGCATCTCCTCAAAACTCCCTTAACTCCTCCCCCACCGTGACTTGTGGAGTCACCATGCTCTCCTCCACCAACCCATACCATCCTGTCACTCCTGCCCAGTAATATCCCTGGTGTGCTCCTAATAGGGCTTAGAGACCCCTATATTAGTTTGGGTGCGTTTTTATTACAAACAGCAAGGTAAGCTGGTTAGTGGACAAGTTAGCTGGCTAAAGTTAGTTAGGTAACTTGCCCTGGATAATCAGTGAGATAAACGTCACACTGGATATCCTCGATTGAAGTTATCTGGGTAAAGTTAGCCGGATAACTGTGAAAATAAAAGGATATTCTTTTGACTATCTGGTTATGTTCAAACGTTATGTGGTTATGCGTGGCCAGATAACTTTAGACTTAACTGGCTAGATTCAAAAGTCTGACTGGTTAACTGCCAAAGGTTTTAAAAAAAAACAGAAAAAAACAAAAAAACCCCAAAACAGATCATGGGCCTGCAGGCCCTAACCAGCCCTCCTCCTCCTCCTCCCTCCCACCTGAGCTCCAAAGACTCAGCTCTGCTGGGCCGAGCCTGCCGCCTCCTCCCCAAAGCGGCCTGCATCACATAAGGTACAAAATATAGGGGCCGAGGGTCTATGCCGGTCACTCCTCCTCCCGCCACCCGTCGCGCCTGATCCTTTTTTTTTTTTTTTAAGTCTGTCTCTCCAGGCTCCTCTCTTTACTCTGCCACTGCAGCCCTTACTTTCCCACTCTCATGGTACCTTATATTTTGCTTTATCTTCAGCCTGGATCACTGTAGCCTCCTACCGTGACACGGGCCCGATGCCTCTGGTGTAGCTAAGAAGCTGTGATGGAAGAGTATACTTTCAGCGTAGCTCCTATAAGTGCTACAGCAGAAGCTTGTGCTTCCATCGTAGCTGCATAGCTACACCAAAACATTGGGCCCAGATCGCTGTAGGAGGCTAGGGGAGGGGGAGCGACTGGCACAGACACCCGGCCCCTATATTATGTACCTTATGCGATGCAGGCCTTTTTGGAGAGCAGGCAGAAGGCTCAGCCAGCAGGGCCAAGCCTTTGGAGTTCGGGTGGGAAGGATGAGGGAGACTGGTTAGGACCTGCAGCTCCAGAGTTTTGGGGTTTTTTTTTTTCCTTTCAAAAGGAGCGCTATTTATCTGGATATCTTTTGAAGATATCCAGATAAGTAGATAGTTATCCAGCCACACAAGGATGGATAACTTTAAACCTGCTCTGAAGTAGATCTCAAGTTACTGGCTAACTTTGCCGGTTGTAGTTTAAATTTGCAAAGTTAACCAGATAAATAATTCCTCCCTGAAACATCCCTAGAATGCCTCTTTTTTTATCCAACTAGATTTTAACCGGGTAAGGGGCTAAATATTCAAAACCATGCTTTTGAATATTGACCTCAGCATTTACTATTTGAAGTCTACTGATGAAAAAAAAATTAAGTTGCCCAATCAGACACACTGAAATAGGTAAAATGTCCCTTTCTCCTATGGTTTTATTACAGTTTTTATTGAATTTTCTATACAAACAATAATACTATAACTCAAACATACTTAAATATTTACAATGTCAACATCCTGCAGATTGATCTTCTTTGTTTGTTCTTTGTTTTTATAATTTTATGGATGTTATTTTATTGTAAACTGCTCTGACAGCTTTGCTTATGGTACGGTGTATAAATTTGTAAATAAATAAATGTATTTACTAATATCAATATTCCAGGAAACTGCAACTCACACCTATGGTAGCTTGCAAAAGTATTCAACCCCCTAAAAAGTCAGCAGATTTGTGTGGATTACAAAGGACTTACACAGTTTGTTCCAGACATGTTTATTGCAAACCAGGATGCTCTTAAAATAAATTTTCAAAGTCACAATTCATTATTTCTCTGCATTTTTTGTAAAATAAAATTAAAAACTGAAAAATGCAGCTTGCATAAGTTTTCAACCCCTGTGCTGTGGAAGCTCCGAGTTTACATAGATGAAAGATATTGCCCTAACAATTGGCCCCTACCTATGAATCATTAAAAAAGGTAATAAGGGGGTCTTTTATCTTTTCTGGATAAAAGACCCCCTAATTCCAGTACCATTGGTCAGACTGTGAGTCTGAAGGAAAGCTGTGAAAATGAACACCAAAGAGCATTCTAAGGAAATTAAAGATAAAATTGTAGACATGCACAAGATAGGAAAAGTGCTTGGATATTATCTGGATATTATTATTGTGAGGAAATGGAAGTTGCATCATACCACCCAGACACTGCCTAGACAAGGCCGTCCATCAAAACTCAGCATCAGAGCTAGGAGGAGGCTTGTGAGGGAAGCCACAGAGAGGCCAACAATCACTTTGAAGGAGCTACACAAGTTCAGTGGTTGAGACTGAAGTGGAGGTGCACCAGTCAACCATATCAAGAGCTCTGCCTACAACTGGCCTGCATGGCAGGGTGGCTAGAAAGAAGCCAGTACTGAAAGAAAACCATATCAAAGCACGGCTGGAATTTTCCAGAAAGCATCAGAGTGACCCAGCTAAAATGTGGGATAAGGTTTTGTGATCAGATGAGCCGAAAATGGAGCTTTATGGCCAGAATTCTAAACACTATTAGGTGAATTTTAAAAGCCCTACATGCGCCAAAGCTGGGAGGTATGCGCAGAAGTTGAGCCAGGGCGCACCACATGAATATTAAAAAGCACGCGAATATGTGAGTAGCTCCTGGTACGCGCACAAACATTTATTTTTTTAAAAAGGGGTGGGGAGTAGGCAGGGTCTGGGCGGGGCTTGGGTGTTCCTAGATTTCTCAATGAAACCTGCACGTAAGTATTTACGCGCAAAGCTTGTGCTGGGGTTACTGCGTAACTGCACTTCTGCTCTGGATGGCGTGTAAATTCTGAAACAAAAAAAAACTAAATAGATTAGTGGGATTTTAAGGATTGGGACTAACAGGTTAAAAGGTAGGCTAGTTAACTAGGGTGGTTAGGAAATCCTATCCTTATCTTGGGCGCACTGGGAATGAACTGGAGAAACTGGTAATTGCGTTGATGCGTGCGTTTGCTAAAATCCCCCTCTTGTGCATTAGAGGCAGCATTTGCTTGCACATGTGCATGTCTGTATAAAATTGTGCGCACATGTGCATGCGTACAGCCTATTTTATACCATGCGCACATATACGTGCATATATTATAAAATGGCTGTGTCCATTAGCATGAGCCTGCATACACATTTACATATGCACCTGCACAGCTGTTTAAAAGTTACCGTCTAAGTGTGGTGCAAACCTAACACTGCCCATTCCTCAGCAAACACCATCCCAACAGTAAAATATGGGGGTGACAGCAGCATGTTGTGGAGAAGCTTTTCCTCAGCGGGACTGGGCATCTTGTTAAAACTGAAGGACAGTGAAACATAGTGAAACATACAGGGAGATACTGCAAGACAACCTGCTCCAGTCTGCTAAAAAACTAAAACTTGGAAGAAAGTTGACCTTTCAGCAGGACAATTATCCCAAGCACAAGGCCAAACCAACACAGGAGTGGTTGGAACAACAAAAGGGTGAATGTTCTAAAATGGCAAAGTCAGATCTCAATCCAATTGAAAATTGCAATCAGTAACTGTCATCCAACAAACCTGAACAACCTGGAGCAAATCTGCCAGGAGGAATGGACAAAACTCATTCCCAAACAGTGTGCAAAGCAGGCAGAAACGTATCCCAACAAACTTAAGCTGTTATTGCAGCAAAAGGTGATTCTACCAAATACTAGTCATAAGGAGTTGAATACTTATGCAAGCAGCATTTTTTTCATTTTATTTTACAAAAAGTGCAGAGAAATAATGAATTGTGACTTTGAAAATGTACTTTAAGAGCATCCTGGTTTGCAATAAACACTGGGGTCCATTTTCAGCTGCTGTGCAGCTCAGCTAATTAGCTGGATAAACATATCAGCTAACTAGCAGGATATATTCAGCGATGCAGTCGCACCTCTGAATATACCCTGCTATCTTAAAGTTAACCAGTTATGCCTAACTGGCTAACTTTAGGACAGCCCTATGGCATGACCAGCTGCATAAAAGGCTAACTCCGAATATTGGAATTAGCTGCTTAACTTATGTGGCAAACTCCGCTCCTCCTCGGAATTCCTCTTGTCTACCCACAGAACTCCCCCTTCTTGTCAGGCTATATTCTAGCCGGGTAGCTGGGGCTAAATATAGCCAAGTAAGCCATTTAGACGGATAACTATTACGTTATCTGTCTAAATGGCTTTTGAATATATACTTATATATTTGAAATGTACTTGAATATGTACTTATATATTTGAAATATATAATAAAGTAATGTGACCTTTCCATGGTGGGTCTGATTGATATTCAGACTCGTTGCGTATTGGTCCTACAAAACTACATAAATTATTGCATTCAATTGAGATTGTTGTGGCGAATTATAATGATAAAAAATTGACCAGTAAACCGTTTTTTTTATATTCTGTACTTGTACTTAAGGTTTCTGGAGTACACTGTGTGTTAGGGCCAATTTGTTGTGTTTTGAATATGTACCTCATACTGTCTGGAACAATCTGTGTGTCATTTGTAATCCACACATATCTGCTGACTTTTTAGGGGGGGGTCAAATACTTTTGCAAGCCACTGTATATTTTTTAGTATATTTTCCCATTCTTTTACAGTATAATATGCTGTATTTATAATGCATAATCAATGTTCTCTTATTTTCCCATTGTTTTATGCAGGGTGCCTCCTGCTGTTTCAAGTTTTGTGCTCTGTTCTTTCTCTATGTTGATGCTGGCCCAGCACCTTATAATAAACACCTGCTCTTAGCACTTTCAAATCTGCTCAAGATGAGCCCCTGACAACTAAACATAGTTATAAATGCTTTGATGAGCTATCCATATGATGGAATTGTTTGATTGTTTTGCTTTCAATGTTTTTCATGGATCCCTGCCCCTCCTCCACTCAACCCTAAGCCCCAGCTACAAAAAAAAAAAAAGACTCAATTTAATCCAGCTTTTCAAAAGATAATTACATTTTTAATAAATCAATAACATGCAACTCCTCCTCGGTTACCGTAAAACATCTACACATTTCACAGTTTCAGACGCTTGCCCTTTTTTAAACGGACAAATGTGAAAAGACTGGAGAAAGAGGGTCGAAGAGCAGGCATCAGAAGCTGACCTCTGACATGACCCTTGGCCACTTCTGAACTCCCAAAGCAATAGGAGAGATCAGCCCTAGCTTGGAACATTATCCTTCCAACGACATTCAAAGCAAGGGACATATTCTAATTGTTGGAAACACAGAACAGACAACCTATTGTTTAGCAAAAACCTATGCTAATGAAATCTTTTGTGTTAGGTAACAAAAGGGAAACTTTCTAATGAAGATAGTCACGGTTGAGACAGTTTTACCTTGCCAGTCATATGAAGAGAGAGCAGTAACCGGTGCTGCCGACTACAGCTAGATTGCCATGTATCATTTTCCACTCTCATCTTAACGAGTTGCTGAAATGCTAGAAAGAACCATTTCTAGTCCACTTAAAGCAGCACACTCCATCAAACTGATGGCAGATGCAAGAACTGTCCAGATAATACTGAGATATAAGGTGCAAGAAGGATACGCACAGGGATCAACACCATCATTGCTTACAATCTGCCATATTTTTCCAGCAGTAGGTGCATTTTTATTTCTGTTCAAAGAGAGAAAATATTAAATGGGAAAAAAAAATTCTATGGTGCTGTCAGGAGAATGTTACTGTTGGTGTCATTCTAGGAGGCCAATGTACTAAAGTGCCATAGCACTGGAAATTAATCTACATTAATTAACATGTGTTAATGGTCCATGTTAAAGACATGCGGATGAGTTTTGCATTACTTTACTAGTGTTAAAGTTAGCATGTTACCAGGATCTCTGTTCACTTTTGAAAGTTTTAATATGCATTCTTTTTCTATATGCTAATAGATAATGAGATATTTTCCATAGTTTTGCATCTAATTACCTCATTACCACAGGCTTTTGTGGTAAAACTCTCCTAAGCTAATTAACAAGCTTTAAAAGTGCTGTTAACATGCCCTCCAGTGCATTGGTATCTAAACCTTTTCTTGGGGCAAATTTGTAACATTGAGCATACGTTAGAAGACAAATATTTGCATCAGTAAATCCAATTTCCAAAGCGGATTTATGCACATAAGTCCACTTTGAAAATGATTCCTGCAAAACTATGTACACACAATTACACCTGCTATTTGGTGTGCATAAGTTTGCTGAGAGAATTTACATGCACACTTTTCAGAATCAAACAGTATGGAAGTTATTTTCAAATGAGTTACGCGTGTAAATGTAACATACTATCATAGCACTTTTTAAAAGCCCATTTACATGCTTAAAGTACACCTATGCATGTAACACCTATTGACAAGTCAATGGCATATATATTAAATCAATTTTCAAAAGCCCTCTTTCACACATAAAGCGCATTTACATGTGCAGTTTTAAGCCTGTAAATCCTTTTGAAAATTACCATCTTTGTGCGTAAGTCCAAACCCCGACCATTCCTTAGAACAAGTCTCCAACCTGGCAACCTGGCGCGCACAAATCTACGCCCAATTTTATAACATGCGTGCGCAGCCGTGCACATGTTATAAAATCCGGGGTCGGCGCGCACAAGGGAGTGCACACTTGTGCACCTTGCGCACGCCGAGCCCAAGGGGAGCCCCGATGGCTTTCCCCGTTCCCTCCAAGGCCGCTCCAATTTCAGAGCGGCCTTGGAGGGAACTTTTTTTTGGATACCCCCCCCACCTTTCCCTCCCTTCCCTATCTAACCCACCCCCTGGCCCTACCTAAATCTCCCCTACCTTATTTGATGGAGTGACGCCTGCCTCTGGCAAGCGTAACTTGTGCGCACCGGCCAGCTGCCGGCGCGCAAACCTCCGGCACGGCCACTGTGCCGGAGGACTTGGAATTGCCCCGGCCCCGCCTCCATGCCCCTGGCCCGCCCCGTACCGCTGCCCTGCCCCCGTACCACCACCACACCCCCGGCCCCACCCCCGATCCGCCCATTTTCGAAAGCCCCGGGACATACGCGTGTCCCGGGGCTTGCATGCGCCGCCGAGCCTATGCAAAATAGGCTCGGCAGGGGCAGATTTTCTCGGGTTACGCGCGTAGCCTTTGAAAATCTGCCCCACAGTGTGTATGCATATAATTTTAGGCATAGGCTAGTTGTGAGATTACTAAAGAGCCATTTATACAGGTAAAGCAATTCTTTACCCACAGAATTCCCTATTAAAAATACCCTCCCTAAGGGCAGCCACCATGTTCCTATTCTTTTTGGGTTCTTGCATGCTATGGATTCTCTCAATTTCTACGGCTTGAAGGTGGATTAGCATAATTTAGGCTCTTGGAGACCCAACTGGATGCCACTTACCATAATTAAGGATGCTATGTTATACAAATAGAACTACTTGATTCACTCAAATTTTCCTAACAGAAAATATTTGTCTACTGCCCAATAAAAATAACATAATTTGTTTAAAAAGAAAAGGCACTATGCACTCTTTGGCCTTGTGAATCTCAGAGAAAAGCATAAACCCTTGTATTTTACTTTTTTAACTGCCCTTCCCCCCAATCTCTGCAAACTGCAATACACAATCATACCTCATTTCATTATGCATGAGCCTTATTATCCACTTTGGAATATTAAGAGTCACCTTCATGATGTCACTGACATCTGGAATTGAGCAAAGGTGAAAACAATAAGCATGCTCAAATGTGATGTCAGTGCAAAGTGCATGAAATCAGAATCACCACCCTACCCTTAAATTATCACACATCATCAACATTTAGATCTCTTCAAAAATACTCACATTACTGAATACCAGAAGAATCAATAGAAAAAAAGGAATTAAAAAATATCAGAAATCCTGATTTTATGGTAGAAGAAAATTAAACATCTTCTAAAATGAATAAGTAAGTTTTCTAAGAGGTCCATATTCAGTCACCGTCTGGTTAGCAAAGTTAGCCAGCTAAACTTATCTGCTAACTTTGGCCTGGATTCACCATTCTATCGCAGAATGGTGAATCCAGTGAAAGCAGGGGGGCGAAGAGGGGCGGGCCTGCGAAAGCCGGCAGCTTTCGCACCACCGCAGTGTTTTCGCTGCCAGCTTTCGTACCCAATAGTGGTACTGTGAAAGGTGGTACTATTGGACGCGCTACTGGCGACGATAGCGTTACTAACCTTGTCGCCTCCAGCAAAGACACCGCTGAGTCCACCTCCTCGCCGCCCCAACTCCTCCCCTTGCTGCGTGATAAGCCTTTGAAAATGACCCCCTTTGGAATGCGAAAAGGGCCTTTTCGCATGCAATATAATGCAAATTAGGGGAAAGGGAGGAGTCGGGGTGGAGAGGGGGAGGAGTCAGCCGTGGAACCGCTGCCAGCGATAATGTGAGGAACATTATCGCCGACAGTAGCGCGGCGAATAGCAACACCTTTTACGGTGTCACTATTCGCTGCGAAAGGCTGCAGCCGGCCCCACAGCAACTGGCGAAATCGCACCGCTGCGGTGCGAACGGCTGTGGCCTTTCGCAGGACCACCCTCCCTTCGCCCCCCGCCCCCGTTTTTGTGGGATGATGAATTGTGCCCTTAGCTTGCTAACGTCTGAGCTAGCTGCTTTTGAATTTGAACCTCTAAATTTCTTTATTTTTGGCATATGCTACCATGGCTTTGAAATTCAGGCTAAATAGATATAGATATTTGAAGACAAAAATAGGTTTCTATTAGCTTTAGCATTAATTGCTTTTAAAATTATATTCTTTTCATTAGAAAAAGTACAGCATAGTTACTGTCTGGCTGAGAGAAACCTATAGGTCTATCAAATTCAAATCCAACAATTTTCTAACATATTCAAAAGTTTAGTTGACTAAGCTTGGGCTTAGCTGGACAAACCACAGGTTTTAAGAATCCTGTTGTGCTGACTGGTTCCAATTTATTCAATAAGTTTTTAGCCAGATAAAACTTATGCACAAATTGGGGGCATTCTGGGGGCATTCTAGGGTGGGGATAACTTAGATGGATAAGTTATCTGGCTAACTCCAATATTCAGAGGTAGTCAGCTAACTTATTCAGGCAAGTCTGGTCATGCCAGAGAGTAGTCCTAAAGTCAGCCTGATATGTTTATCTGGCTAACTAGGACTATATTTGACTATATTCAGCGGAATGCCAAATTGTCAGCGCTGTGCTGAATATCTGTGAGAATTTGTCTGGCTAACTTTAGCCAGATAAATTGTTCAATCGCTGTGCTGCTGAAAATTAACCTCTAATTGTCTAACAGTTCCACCTGATAAGCCTCTGCACATCTATAGCCAATTCCACTGCACACATAGTGAAAACAAAATACCTTCCTGACCCCAGTTATGGAATTCAGTTTAAATCCATGGATTAAGTCTCTTCTCTGCAATCTAATTATATTATCACATATTTCCTAATTTTATTGTGGTTTGTCCATGTGTTCCATTTTCTAATAAAGATCAAAGGAGTAGGAGCATGTATACACTGTGATTCACTTGCCAATACTGGAGTCCTTTGCTTGCTTTTATTGGACCAATATAATAATTATCCAGAGATAATTACACATAAGCTTTTGAAATCACACAGGTCCCTTCTTCTTCACATCTGAAAAAGGGAGCTACCTGGTGTTCAAAGCTCATGTATCTTCAGTCACCTTCGGACAACTTCTGTGTTAATCCAATCAAAGTTACAACTTGTAAAGAATTCAGTTTTCTCCATGAAAAATACAGCTGCTGGGCCTCTGCATTTGCTAACATGAAATAGTTAATGCATCTTTAAGGAAAATACCCTTCACCTGAGTCACATACTCCATCATATAGTCCTATCAAATGAGCCTTACTAGCTCATAAATTACTGAGCAAACCATTCCAAACAATAAAGGCAATTTTACTTACTGAACCATTAAATTTACATACTTAAATTAGACCCAACCAGACGTCTCAGAGCCAGACAAACAATGAATTTAGGGAAACCACTACAGTGTAGTACCCCACCTCTCACATTAAATTAATGAAGTGCTTCAATTTAATCATCATTAAAATTACATCTTTATTTAGTTACTTAGCGGAGTTTGACCTGCAGCATGGGCAAACACACTGTCCTTCTGACATCTCCTTCTCACAAGGAAGTAATGTGGATAGAATTTTTAACCAGATGGTCTCCAAGCTTCTTGTTCACGAAAGGCTGATTTGCTGGGGTTTTATACTTACCTACTGTTTTACTGGCTAACAAAAAGCAGGTTTCATTACTTGTAAACAGAGCTGTCTGTAGACAGCAGGATGAATTAGCCATTATGCGTGGGTGACATCATCCAACTGTTCCAACATGGGCCCAGCTGTCAAAGCTCAGTAAAGGTTTTAGTAAGGTTCCTTCCTGTGCATGCTGCTTCATAAGTCTCTTCCAGAACTTAAGCTTTAGCGAGATAGTCAGTTTTAAAGGGAGGTGGGCAGGTAATAAGTATGGCTAATTCATCCTGCTGTCTATAGAGAGCCCTGTTTACAGGCAAGCAAACCTGCTTTCTCTGTCAATAAGCAGGCATGAATTAGCTATTATGCATGGGAGTCCCAAGCTGAGGGCTGTAGTGCAAGAGCACTTACTTAAAGACAAGCACGGATCCACCTGTGGGAGAGTGGAATACTAAGTAAACAGGCTGCACAGAACTGCTTGTCCAAAGTTAATGTCTGCTTGGGATATGCTGTGAGACATGAAAATGTGCACAGATGACCAAGACACAGTTTTGCAAATATCTTTTTGATGAGTCACTGAAGTCAACCATGGCTCTCACTTGAGAGCCTAGACAATATCTGTAATCTGTGAGCCAGCCAGCATGTAACAGTGCGCTATACAGTCCACTATCCAATTGGACAGTTTGTTTGCAACTGCCCTTCCCAATCTGCTGGGATCAAAACAGCTGAGAAGCTTAACAGTGATGTTGAGTCCTCTGTAGGTAATTTGCCAGGGTTCTCTTACAGTCCAAGGAGTCAAGAACCCTTTCTCTCCTTTAGGTCAATTTTAAAAGCATTGCTTGTGCAAAAGTGCCCACATAAGCGTGTATGTGGGCCGTGCATGAGCAATGTGTATTTTAAAAAACAGCAAAATACACGCGTGTTGCAGGTGTGGATCCTTGGACCAAGGTGGACTTGGCGCAACCTGCAGGGAGGAGCCATGCAGGTCCCCACTATTGGCTGGTGAAGCTGTCTGTGACAGAGGCCCAACTGGAGCTTCACGTATACCAGCCCTTGTTTCCCTTAGATTGAGCCCTGGGATGCCAGGGCCGGCAGGTCTTAGGCGAGGGCTTCTGCTGACGAGCTGGACGTATCACAGGCCAGGGTTTGGGCAGGCTGAGTTCAGGCAAAAACGAAGGCGGGCGGTGGTCAAGGCAGGCAGCGTTCATAATTCAGGCAGTCAGAGCAGGCAGAGTTCAATAATAGTTGCGAGTTAGGCAGAGGTCAGTGGCAGGCAGAGTTCAATTGTGGTCAAGTATCAAGCAAGTAATGCTCCGAGGAAAGGCGGTACAGATAGGCAGTACAGATAGGCAGGCAGGGAGGTGAGGAAGGTACAGGAGGGCAGGAAGACACAGAAGACACTGAAGACCAATCGCCAGATGAGGACCTGTCAAAGAACTGAAGGCTGACCACAAGACAAGGACTAAGACCAGGAATATAGGAACAAAGACCAGGAACACAGGAACAAACGCTGAGGAAACTTGCTGTACTCAAAGCGGTGGACCTACTGCCGAGGCAAGGACTGCAGAGAGAGTGAGTCTTAAATAGTCTGAGGCTCCCTACATCATCAGAGAATGCTGCAGGGAATCTCCCACCACGGGCCCTTTAAATTGAGCTAGGTCAGGTGCATGCTCATCTAGGGGTGTTCATGTTGAAATCATGCAGTGTCTCCTGCAGCATTGCGTTGGGGACGAGTTGAGCGCGGCAGCCAGCTGCTCATCTATTTATTTTTTTATTTATTTATTTAGCATTTTATATACCGAGGTATAGCAGAGTTGCCTTCACTCCGGTTTACATACAGAAACAACATGTTACATAGAACGATGTATGAAGATTACAATTTAAAATTAACGATAGTAAATACAACAGGAGAATGTATAACAAGATAACACAGGATAGAACCCTGAATAGATGTACATATATCTCATGAAGCATTGAAGGGCATCTGTATCATTGTAACAGGGAGATTGAAGATTGAAAAATGGCAGAATATATAAAAGAATTTTAAAGTCATTGAGTGCTATCTTTAAAAGATTGGCTGAGAAGCCAGGGTTTTAAGTCTTTTTTGAAGGATTTTAAGTTATCTAAGCAGAGGCTTCCCTCCAGCATTGGATCGCTGATCTCCTTCCACTGGGTTTGGGGCTGAAGGTAAGTGAGTCGGTCCGTGGACCTGTTCCATGGACTACCTCTTAAGCCCTCTCCCTGAGGGCCTTGGCTTCTTGGGATCTGAAGCATGAATTTCCTGTAGAAGGTTGGGGTCTAGAATGTTATGTGTGGGTTCCCAGGAATTTTCTTCAAGGCCATACCTCTTCCAGGAGAGGAGATATTCCCACTTCTTGCCCTTGCGCTGAGAATCTAGAGTTTTCTCCACTTCATAAACCATGCTGTCTTCAGTGGTCACTTCCTGAGGTTTTGGTGGTGCTCTGTTGGGCCAGGTGATTATTAGCAGCTTTAATAATGAGACATGGAAGATGTTATGTATGCCCAAGATCTGGTAGGTAACGGATCCTATTTGATGGATTATAGTAAAGGGTCTGATGTAGTGTGTGAGGCGCATCAAAAGCACCCACAGGTGTATGTGACTGCTGCTTAGCCATACCTTCTCACTTCTTAAATTGTGGGGTGGACCTCCTATGTGCATCCGTGTCTTCTTGGCCTTTTCTGCCACCTTTTCATTAAGGGTATTGGTACAGGACCAGAGGCTCTGGCACTCCTGGACGGATAGCTAGCCAGCTGGAGAAGGTACTGCCACGAGGAGCGGCAGATGTGGCAAGGATTGCCTCCTGTAAACTAATTGAAAGGGTGAAAAACTTGTAGCCGCACAGACAGGGGAGTTATGTAAAAATTCAGCCCGGGGTACAAGGGAAGATCAAATATCCTGCACTCGTTGGCGTAGGCCCATAGAAAGGTTTTGAATGTTTATTTTATGCGTTCGTACTGTCCATTTCCCTGTGGGTGGTATGCTGTCGTGAAGTCCAGGGTAATATCAAACTTTTTACACAGAGGACGCCAGTATTTCATCATCAACTGAACTCCCCAGTCAGACTAACAGGCCCATGCAATATAGTACGCTCAGGCTAGCACACCCGATAACACTCTATTGGACGCAATTTTTGGACGAGCTAAAATAACCCCAAATGCAATAGAGATTAGCGCATCCAAAACTCATGTCCAATCAAGCGAATAGTTAATAGTTCTCATTTTCCCTGAAAATTCCATGTAGGTGAAGCTATTAGCTGTTACCCCGTGATGCCAAAAATTGTTTTGCAGCCAAGGCGCCCATATTAACTCGGCAAATTTAACGCCTGCTCAGGAGCTGCCGTTAAAGCATGCTGCATTCAAGGGCTCACAAAAAAAAACCCCAAAAAAATCCTGCTTTCTGCCGGGGGTGAGGAGGGAGACCTGGCCAGGTTGTTGTGGGTGCACAGCCATGTCTCCTGGGTGGCCGATGCAGAGTGCTAGGGATGCACAAATTACCCATTATGTGTCCCTTTTAGCACGGCAGCTCATTTGCCTATTGCATTGAACTTCCAGGAGAGGTGGATGTGTGCACGTTCTAAATATGTGCACCCAGTTTGGACACACATTTTTTACGTGATGATATTGCATCAGCCTGAAGATGTGCTTAGGTAGACTGTGCAAATGGAACACAGGGGGGATAAAAAATCATGCTAGCTCCAAGGCGGAAGGGAGGCCTGGGAGAGGAACGAAGTGAGCCATATTTGAGAAAACAATCAGTGACCACCCAGATTATGGTAGCACCATCTGAGAGAGGGAGTTCGATGATAAAATTGGTGGACAAGTGAGTTCAGAGTTCCCTGATGGCTAGGAATAGCTGTAGCAGTCCCCAGAGTTGGCCAACAGATTGCAGGTGGGGAATGAATCCATATAGGCCTTAACATCTTGCTTCATTTGGGGCCACCAATAGTATTGTTAAAGCAGTGCAAGGGTTCAGGCGCATCCAGGGTGATCTGTGACATGGGAGACATGGGACCATTTCAGTACCTTTCGCTGAGTCGAGCAGGAATGACCTTCTTCCTGGAGGATCCTGGCTGGGTCGATGATGTGTCTGGGAGGCTCTGGGATGTCCTCTGCCTAGAAGGAGCGTGAGAGGGTGTCTGCCCAGAAATTTTTGAGAGCTGGATGATACCTTAGTTCAAAATCAAAACGTGCAAAGAAATGAGACCAGTGAACCTGTGGTCTCACTGGTTCTTTTTGGTTTTGATTTGGCATTTAGTCTTTGAACATGATGAAGGTGTTCCAAATTTTTATGATCCGTATACATAGTGATATGTTGCTGGGCACCTTCCAGCCAATAGCACTATTCTTCTAGTTCTAGCTTGACCGCCAGGAGGTCTCTGTCACCGATGCTGTAGTCTGTTGGCGAAAATTTCTTTTAGCAGAACGAGCAGGGTGGAGGACCCCCTTAGTTAAATGCTGGCTTAATACGGCCCCTACACCCAAGATGGAGATGTCCACCTCCAGGACAAATGGGCATGTAGGGTCCAGATGGTAAAAGCAGGGTTTCTCAAAGAAGGCATCCTATAGCTCTTGAAAGGCTGCTATAGCTTCGGGAAGTCAATATTCATGTTGGCACCCTTACAAGTGAGGGCAGTGAGGGGTGTATCAATAGCTGAGTAATCTGAAATGAAGAGATGGTAATAGTTGGCATAGCCCAGAACCTTTGTAGGGCTCATAGTCCTACTGGACAGGGCCATTCCTGGATGCTTTTAACTTTTTCAGATCCATATTGAACCCTTCTCTAGATACGATATACCCCAGGAAAGGTAGACTTTCTATTTCGAACAGGCACTTCTCAAGTTTAGTATATAGGTTGTTTTCTTGCAGCAGCTGTAGAACTAGATGTACATCCTGATGATGGGAGCTGAGGTCTTTGGAAAATAATAAAATGTCTTCAAGGTATACGACGATGCAGACAGAGTAGATCCCGGAAGATTTCATTCATCATTTTTTGGAACATGACCGGGGCATTACATAGCCCAAAGGGCTAAATACTAAATACTCGTAGTGTCTATCACTTGCATTGTACGCTGTCTTCCATTTGTTTCCGGGTTTGATATGCATCAAACTGTATGCTCCTTGGAGGTTTAACTTGGTAAAGATTCTAGCCCCTTGGAGCTGATCAAAAAGTTCCAAGATTAGTGGCAGCAGGTACCAGTCCTTTTTGGTGATCTCATTTAATCCACAGTAGTCAATACAGGGCCTGAGCATGCCGTCTTTTTTGGCCACAAAGAAGAAGCTGGCTCCTGACGGGGATGAGGAAGTTGGATGAACCCTCGCTCTAGATTCTCCCGGATGTAGTCAGACATAGTTCTGGTTTTGGGGAGAGACAGGTGTAAACCCTACACGTAGGAAGTTTGACGTCCAGGAGCAATTCAATTCCGCAGTCATACACCCAATGGGGTGGTAGGGTCTCCAGCCTTCTTCTTGGAGAAATCATCCTTAAAGTCACTGTATTGAGAAGGAAGGCCTGGAAGTGTGGTGGCCAGTGATATATAGAGCAGAGGTTCCACGTGTTCTAGGCATGAGTTATGGTATTGCCGGCCCCAGTGGGTGAGTTGCAGCATGCCCCTGGAGCCAGGGAAGTCCCAGAATGACTGGATATACAGCTCGAGTGATGATGTGGAACATTATCTTCTCCTTATGGAGCACCCCTGTGTGTAGGATCAGGGGTGTTGTGGCAAGTGTAATCTGGCCAGGCAAAGGATCCCAATAGATAGAGGAGATAATTAGTGGAGAGTAGACTTCCTTTGGACAGTGGGAATATGTAGATGATCTACCAATTCCTTCAACACAAAGTTTCCCCCAGTACTGGAGTCCACTAGTGTTAGGGTGGAAAACTCCAGGTTGTTTGAGGTGATTGTCACCAGAAGAATCAATTGGGGAGCAGGTGTCGTGATGCTTAGGATCATCTCTCCACCAGATCCTAAGCTCAGACGTTTCCTGGTTTGACCGACACTGGGTGAGCAGGTGACCTGTGCTGGCACAATACAGGCAAAGGCCTAGTTGCCAGTGATGGAGACTTTCCTCAGGTGCAGAGTGGCTGTTACCAACCTGCATGGGCTTATCCGAGCGAGCAAAGAAGGATGGAGTAGGAGCTGGCGATGACAATGGTCGCTGGAAATGAGGGGCAAGGTGACGGCCATACGAAGGCCGTCTGACCTCCTTAGCCCATTGTTGTAGGCAACGGTCTATCCTCCCTGTCAGGTCTATAAGCCCCTTCCAGAGACTCTGTTAATTCACATGTGGTCAGTTCATCTTTGATCCTAGGGGACATGCCCTCCAGGAATACACTATGGAGGCAATTCTCTCTCCAATTGAGTTTGGCTGCCAGGGTCCAGTACTCTATGGCATACTCCATTAAAGACTGGGTATCCTGGCGTAGATGCAAGAAGTTGGAGCCCATGGTGGCCAGCCGGCCGGGCTCATTAAAATCTTTCTTGAAGGCAGAATCCAAGAGATGTTAGTCCATAAGGAGAGGATCCAAATGCTCCCATAGAGGAGAGGCCCATGTCAGGGCCTTGCCATCCAGTTGGGAAAATATGAAAGAAGTCTTCACAGTGTCATCAGGGAAGAGTGTAAAGTGCATATAACACTGAAGTAGAAATCCCCAGCACTTTTTAGGATCCCTGGGTGAGGCTGGCAGATGCAGAATGGGGTGACTCTGGGCAGCAGGTACGGCTGGCATAGGTGGTGCAAATGCTGGGGCGGCAGGAGCCATGGCTGCATCCAAGCACACGGTGAGTCACTCCATGGAAGCTTTCAAAGAGTTCCAGGAAGAGCTGCTGCTCTTGGAGCCTGTGTGCTTGACCCAGAATGGTCTGGAAAGCGGTAGCATCCATTGAGTCCATGGCCTCAGCAATCTGTTGCGGGCATGGACCCTTGGACTGAGGTGGAGTTAGCGCAACTTGCAGGTCCCCACCATTGACTGGCGGAACTGGCTGTGGCAGATGTCCAAATGGAGCTTTACCTATACCAGACCTCGTTCCCCCTTAGGTTGCATCCTCGGGTGCTGGAGTTGGCAGGTCTTAGGCAGGAGCCTCTGCTGATGAGCTGGATATCCGTTGATGTCTGTGGAGATGGTCAGATTACAGGCCAGGGTTCAAGCAGGCTGGGTTCAGGCAAAGTCGGAGGCAGGCGGTGGTCAGTTCAGGCAGCTTTCAACATGGATGTGAGTCAGGCAGTGATTAGTGGCAGGAGGAGATTAGTCATGAGTCAGGCAGAGGTAGGTGGCAGGTGGAGTTCAATGATAGTTGAGGGTCAAGCAAGCGGAGGTCAAAATCAGAGATCCATCTGGGGAAAGGCAGGCAGGGAGATGAGGAAGACACAGAAGACACTGAAGAACTGAAGACTGATTGCCAGACGAGAACTTGATGAAGAACTGAAGACTGACCACAAGACAAGGACTCAGGAATGAAGACCAGGTACACAGGAACAAAAGCTGAGGCAACTTGCTCTACTCAAGGTAGTAGACCTATTGCCAAGGTGAGGACGGCAGTCAAAGCGGGTCTTAAATAGTCCGAGGCTCCCTACGTCATCAGAGGTTGCCATGGGGAATCTCCTGCTGTGAGCCTTTTAAGTTGTGGCAGGTCGGACATGTGCATTCCTAGGGGCATCCATTTTGGCGTCTCCTGCAGCATTATATCAGTGCCAAGTTGAGCCGGGCGGCCAGCCGCTCATTTAAGCGTAGGCTTCCCCCAGTGTCTGATCTTCTTCCACTGGGCTCAGGGCTGGAGGTAAGTGTGGCAGACCATGGGCCCATTCCACAGACCACTAAACGCAATAATGCACGTGTACCAGTGCACGCTTGAGGAATAAGGGGGTGGAAAAAGGGGAAGGGCGGGATATGGGCATTCTGGGGTGGGGCCAAGACTTGCGCACGTAAATCTGAATTTGAAAAATGAAACCCACAGCATATGTACACTAGATATCCATGTAACTTTATTGCTGCTCCTGATGAGGAGCAAGTCTGTAAATCTCAAGTTTTAGGGCTTATAGGACAGGGTGTGGGATCCGGGTGAAGAACCAGAGGAGTCTGAAAAAGCTCACTATTAACCAGACAAATTGTTGCACTAATTGGAAAGCTGGGAATGTGCTTTGCGCAAGCATGTTCTAAAATACACTGACATATGCACGTAAAAGCTGACACAGTCCTATTGAAAACACATGTATGCTAGCTGTGTTCAAGTAACCATTTAAAATTAGGAGCATACTTATGCACGGTTGCTGAATTTTCAAACATACACGCATAAATGCACATATGATTAAAAATTCTAGCATATCCTCACTTGTGCGCTGATGTGTGTGGGTGCAGGTGCACTCATTTTAATCAACCTCTTTGTGTGCACATGGTCTTGGAAAAAATGTAGATAGCACAATAGCTTAATTAATGTGGAATACAGATACCACTTTTGGAAGGAACTTGGGGTGAGTACATAGGACCACCCTATTGTGAAAAAACTGATGGCATGGTGAATATGAAATTCGACCCTGCAGCTACTTACTGTTCATACCGAAGTGACAGCCACAAGAAAAAAATCTTTTCCGGTGAGAAACTTCAAATCCATCAACTCAAGCAGTTTAAACATAGGCTATTTGAGCTAGGACTGCATTGAGATCCCAAGGTATTGAGATTTACTGACTGGAGGTCTGAAATGCTACAATTCTTTCATGAATTTGGATTCCAAAGGGTGGAGAGAGATTGGAACTCCTTCCACCTTCTGCTGATACACTGCAATGGCGCTGAGATGAGCTTTGACTGAAGAGGTGCTAAGGTCTGAGGAGAAGAGGAAAAACAGATAGTGAAGCAAGTTCCTTGAACCAGAGGAGATGGCTGGTCCTACACCAAGCCAAGAACCTCTTCTACTTGAAGCTGTTGAATCTCCTAGTTGAGGGCTTTCTAGCTGAAGTCAGCACATCCTCCACCTTTTTCAGAAGGAGTAAGGAAGAGGGCTTTCTAGCTGAAGTCAGCACATCCTCCACCTTTTTCAGAAGGAGTAAGGAAGAGACTACTGCACACAAAATATTCAAGCCATGAAGGTTAGGGATGGAAGATTAAGATGACAGAACCTGCCATCTTTCTTTATGATAAGAGTCAGAGATATCCCCAATGGAAGAGGAGATTGAACTGATAGACAGATAAGATATAGAAACCATATTTGCCATGGCCAGGCTGGTACAATAAGAATCATCCTTGCTTGTCTCAAAGGACCTCTAGATAGTCCTGGTAATTAGAGGAATCGGTGGGTACATATAGAGTAGACCAATGTTCCATTTAGCAGAAAAGTATTGGGATCTGATCTGTAGCTGCTCGGATTCATAGAGCAGAACTTTTTGATTTTCTTGTTGACTTCTGAAGTGAACAGGTTAATCACTAGTGATTGAGTTTACAAGTCATCCTTGACTCTTTGATCCAAGGACCACTTGTGCAGTTGTAACATTCTGCAAAGGCATTCCAGCAATGTATTCTGGTTTCCCAGAAGATTGGTTACCTGAATATAGGCATTGTGATATCCTACACATGTCCAGAATCAGATGGCCTCCTGGCAGAGGGTAAAAGGAGTCCATACTTCCCTTTTTGTTTATATAGAACATGGCAATTTGGTTGGCTGTCTGGATTAAGATTCTTTTTCCCAAGAGGAGATGAGGAAAAACTCTCAGAGCATAGTAAATGGCTCACAGCTCAAGGGGTTTAATCTACAAATAACTCTCCACTGCAGACTGCAATTCTTGGATCCACATTGCAATGGTGTGTGCCCCCCCCCATGCCTCGGTGGAGGCATTGCTAGACAGAGTCATTTGATGTGAGAGACCCACCTTTAGAATTTCCAGATTCATCCACCACTGAAGGGATGCACTTATCCCAGAAATCACAAAGATTTGGTGCGATAATAGTGGGTAGAATTGATTCCATTGGCCTTGGAGACTCCACTGAAGGCACTGCATATGCAGATGAGTCAGAAGAATCACATGCACTGCAGCCACCATGTGGCAGAAAAGAATCAGGACCAACCTTGCTGATCCTTGGTACTGATGAAGGAAGCTTCTTACTAGGCCCATCAGCAATGCTGCTCTTTTGAAGAAGAATCATGCTTTTTCATGAAGTGAGTCTATCCATGCTCCTATGAATTAAGTTCTTTGAGATGGAACCAGGTTTGACTTGGCCAGGAAGTCCAGGGACTGGAGGAGCCATATGGATTTTTTGAGGGACTCCAGAACTCTTTCCACCAATCAGTCATTCAGGTATGGGAATATGCAGACTCCCTGCTGATAAAGCTGTGCTGATACTACTACATAGCCTTTCCTACAGATGCTTAGGTCCACCATGAGGCCAAAGCGGAGCAATTTGTATTGGTAGTGCGCATCTTTCACCACAAAGCTGAAAAACTTTCACTGGGTAGGATGGAAGGGAATGCAATGGGAAAGATTTATTAGCTCCCTTCATTATCCTATTTTATGAATTGCTGTTTTATAAGCCTTATGTTGTATCTCTTATATGTGAATGTTGACGCTGTAATCTGCCCTGAATTATATTTAGGAAGTAGCGGAATATAGCAACAAATAAATAAATATGTGAATAAGCAGCTTCCAGATCCAGAGCACTCAACCAATCCCTCCGTTAAATGAAAGGGAGAATAGTCCGGAAGAACTCCATCTTGAACCTCTCCTGAAGCAGTAGCTTGTTCAGTCTTCACAAGTGTAGTATAGGCCTTCATCACCTTGTAGATTAGGAAATATTGGGAACAGAATCCCTGGCCATACTCCTGGGAAGGCACTAGTTCGACTGCCTTCTGAAGGAGGAGTGAATACACTTCCAACTGCAATTAGGCAAATTGAAAAGGGTTGAAGATCGAAATCCTTTGAGTCAGATGAGGGCAAGAGAAGCATAAGTGTGTTTCTCTTTGAGAAGCTTTGAGAGAGAAGGGCACAAACTAAGCATACTCAGTAGTTTGAGAAACTGCTTTTGGAATAAATGCACATAGCTGGCAGGAAGGTGGGGGGTTCTCAGTCCTGCATAGATCCCGGAGGAAACAGCAAACCTGTGCTAGCATCAGGTTAGCTGCAGGCCAGAAGCCAGTGGGTTGCAGGATTCAAGTTGTGGAAACTTTCTTTTCAGGTTAGTGCTAAATAATTTATTAAGAAGCACCACTGATGGTATCTGTTTCACCTGTAGATATTGTTATATTTCTATGGATGTAAACCTGTGTAAAATAGGTAAGGTTATTCAGATTATAATACTCTGGCAATAAAAGTTAACAGAATGTGAAAATTATGCTAAATGTTTGTAAAAGGCATTTATCAGTCCTGCATAGACCTTGGAGGAATCTGTGCTACCAACAGGATAGCTGTAGGCCAGAGGCAGTGGAAATCTGAATGGATTGCAGGACTCAAGTTCTGAAAAATTCCCTTTTAGATGGAGTAATGGACTCCTAAAAGCAGTGGAGCCAGAAGAACACTCCTAGAGAAGATGAATATTTCAGGAACTGCACCCCTATCAAGGAAGAAAGTTATAAGTAACAAAACATTTCAACTCTAGGAAAGGGACTGGGCAATTGGATTACAAAAATCAGAAAAATAATTATAAAAAAAACATCATTTACATTCATTAAATGAATATTTTATTTAATGTTCTTTTCATAATTAATGAAGAAACAACTTTTCAAGTGTAGAAATAAAGTTACATCTTTCTGTTTTTTCCTGATAAGCTGCTAAGTGGTTTCCAAAGGGAAAATAAAAACAATCCAGATCCTGAATTGAACTCTGTGTTGCAATAAGTGTCACCTCAGCAGCAGGGACTGGAATTGTAATATTTGATTTGGCCTTTACATTTTTCTTTGCTAGATTTTTCAGTGATAGCCTGAGAGCAGGGCCGGTGCGTCCCAATAGGTGAAGTAGGCGGTCGCCTAGGGCACCAGCCATTAGGGAGCGGTGAAGAGGAGCCATGTGGGGCCGCGAACGGATCCCATCCCACTCATAGTAAGTGGAGTACAGACTCAGTGGGCCACGAGCGGCACCTCTGTTTGTGTGTGTGTGTGTGTGTGTGTGTGAGTGAGAGAGCAATGGTGCTAGTGAGAGAGAGGGAGGGAGCCTGTGTAAGAATGTGTGTGTGAATGAGACAAGGAACCTAAGTGTGTGGAGGAGAGGGAGCCTGTCTGAGTGAATGAGGTCGGGGCCGGAACCAGGGCCTGGGCAGAAGGTTCACCTAGCGTGCCTAATACCCTTGCACCTGCCCTGCCTGAGAGGTAAGGCTTATGGTGCTTGTGAGCGTTTTCACTAATGATCCAAAAAAATCTGCAATAATAGATAATGCCTCAGCTGATTTATCAGTATATGACGCATATAATTTGGTGACCAAACAGGAAATCTTGAAAGGGGCAGTATCAGCAAGAATCTTATGTCAATATGATGATCCAAATGCAGTTATGAGCTGATCTTTCTCACAAGAAGCGAAATGGTGAATGGCAAGTTACTTACTAGTTTTTCCAATGCAGAGAAAATTGTGAGAGATATTAAAGAGAATAATGCAGTTATAGATACATTGGAAACTAGGAAAGGGCCTTCAGATTGCTCACCTGTTACTTCAAGTTTTTCATATAAAAGCAGGGGGATATAAAAAGAAATGTAAAACGTCAAGATTTGAAATAGAAACTATAATCCTCTTTAGCAGAACAATTGTACTTGCTCATTCTACATCAACTAGTATTACAATACCTACTTGATGTGCAAAAGGTAATTGTAGAGCACATGGTTAAAATTTAGTAGGTTAATCCTTTAAATACTGTTTCTTACAAAGCTTTTTTTGGTATAGACCCTAAACCTACTGGGGAGGCTGATTTTGACCTCTGTAAAATGCAAATCCAACAGGTATTAACAGACCCCGAACTGACTTCTAGTGGGAGAAGAAACTGATATAAAGTCTTTTGCCACCGGCATTAAAGTGCTGCCCTGTATTTGGGTGTTACTGCCATTGCAGAGGAATGTGTTATTGAGCTGGAAAAGACATATGGTGCCATGTTAGATACCCAGTTTGGGGGTAATTTTTAAAAAGGATTTACATGCATCAAGATGGGTCTTACACATGTAAATGCACTTTCACCCTGTAAGTGGGCTTTTGAAAATTCCTACAGTATATGCCATTGAATTGTCTATAGGATATTCACATGCAAGTGCACTTCAGGCACTTAAATGGCTTTTGAAAATTGCCACAATAGTATGTTACATTTCCCCGCGTAACTCCTTTTAAAATGATATACTTTTTGTATACACAGTTTGTGTGCAGCCAACAACTTGCAGGGGAGAAACCCTCTCCGTATTTGATCAGATTACACTCATACCTTAGGAAATTATTGGAAAGAAATGGTTTAATGGGACAAAATCAGGAGCATGGATAGTACAACAATTCCTAAGTTGAAATTATGATCACTCAGCTGAAATTGCAGGATTATTTGGATAAGAGTCTAGGTAAAAGAATCTCTTATTCAGATTTATAATTAAAGGTTCAGGTTTGGGAAAAAGGCAAATCTGCTAAGGAGAAAAGAAAATTAACTGGTGATAAGCAAGGACCCAACTACCTAAGCCAAAGTTGCAGAGCATAGTCTAGAGTGTATTGGTTCCTCTAGAATCAGAGGCTTGGAGGACATTGACCAGTGTCAGTTAGAGAAAGTAAACTAGCACCTGGCTGAACTGAGGACAGAGAAAAATAGAATATCTCATCCAAAGAAATTAGTGACTGGAAGAAATGGTTCTAGATCTTTTGAAATTTCAAGCTTGAAATCAAGTAATTGGGGACAGATGGGAGCCTCAGCAGTATACAGAAACCCAGATGCTAATAATGAAAAATTTAAAGGACGTCAAGTCTTTTTTTTATAATTGTGGAGTGGGCATTTCTCTTTAAAATACTCTTTACCAGAACATTCAGCAATAGTGTTGCAGAAGCTGCAAGATCACGGTCAAGAAAGAAGAATTACCTACGAGAGATGCCAAGGTTGCTGAGGCAGTGCAAAACCAGATGACCAGCATTAAAGGAAAAGGTCTGTGGTGTACTGGTATGACAGACTTGGTAGGAAACCCCACACATAGGATATGTGGATGAAGTAAAAACCACTTGTCTTCTAGATACTGGATCACAGGTGACCTGCATTTCAGAAAGTTTCTATCAAAGAAATTGGTCTATTGGGACAATATAACCATTGAGTGACTGTCATGGATGTGAGCCCTTTGGCTAAGGCATGGTTGATGCAGCCTAGGCCCATGTGGAGAGCAAGTGGATTCGCTTTTACTAAGACTGGTTCTTGGACTTCACCTATACCAGCCCCGTTCCCCGCAGGTTGAGCCCTTGGGTTCAAGGGGCCAGCAGGGCTTAGGTGAGAGTCCTTTAAGGAATGGTCAGATGAAGCAGCAGGCAGAGGTCAGGAAAGGCAGTGAGAAAGAAAATAGTGTCAAGGTCCAGGCTAAGGTCAGGGCAGGTGGAGATCAGGCAGTGTCGAGCTCCAAGCTGTGGTCAGGGCAGGTGGCAGTCTAAAACGTAGTCAGGGACCAAGCCCAGGATCAAATCCAGGAGTCAGGCAGAGACGGACAGATAAGGCAAGGTCAGGGGACCAAGACAAGCAGAATAGAGAGGGAAGGCAAGGCCGGGCTCACCAAGGCAAGCAGAAGACAACAAGGCAGGGCAAGGTAAAGCAATGAGGCAAGGCAGGCACAGGACAGAGAAGCAGCACGCTCTGCTGGAGCAGGAGGACCTATTGCAGAGGCAATGGGCAGGAGCGCAGCTGGGGTTTAAATCCAGCCATGCTGACATCAGAGAGTGTCACCTGAACTTTCCTGCCACGGGACCTTGAAAAGCAGGGCGAATGTGCATATGCACGCCTAGGGGGAGACGCAGCACAACAGACCAGGTGCCCTTGCCACAAACAGCTCCAAGCAGCGGCCGCGGGGCCTTCCTGTGGCCAGCCAAAACATTACAATGACCTACTCCAAGTTATGGGAGCAGGTGGCCAAGAAATGCCTTATAGGGGAGGAATTTATTTGACTGTGCAATTTCCTGAATCAGAATGTGGCACTGGAAAATATATGGAGCTTTTAGCCCTTGTTTGCCCAGACAACAAAGCTAAAATGACTGTGCCAGTAATAATAGGTACAAATATAACCAAAGAGAGGCTCCAAATGTGCCAGCCCACTAAGGGTCATGATTTCAAGAAGAAAACTCCTCTGACCAATGATTCCAGGAATTGTATACTGCTCTGTTTATTTTGCCAAAGGAAAATAGATGAAGTCCCCATGAACAAAAGAGTAATGACCCGGCACTGGCACAGCTGGTTCATTGGGGACTTTCGTTTTAACAGACAAGAGCACAAGTTGGCATTTTCTAATGCTTTTCAGCCCCTGAAGCAGTGTCCTCGAAACATGGTTCCATGTCTGAAACGTCTTTCGGCTCAAAATTTAAAATTGCAAATGTATTTTCCAAGTGCTTTTCTGACAACTGACTATTTGGTCAAAGCAACAGAAATCTTTGAGTAACCCCATGTTGGTGAGAGTTACTGGAAGGAAACCAATCAACATTTGTCAGGAAGAGGTCTCAGAGATAGAAGTCTTTATCAGAACTTCAATTAAATAAAGGGGATGTGGATGTCCTATTGGAAGAAACCAGTGCTGCAACTTTTCCTGAAGGTATAGTGCTTCAGACTCAATTTGTAAAGGTTCCTAGAGTCAGCTGTGCCAAAGTTATGGTACAGCTCAAGAACATGTCACTAAAGGAAGCAGTGGACTGGGTAATCCCACCCCAGTGTGCCTGTCCTGCATGGATGGGGCCATAAAATAATTTGTTTGTCTCTTCAGGGATGGAACCCTGGTTAGCTAACCCAGTCTCTTTTCCTCCCCAAGGTGTGAGTTCTTTGTTGGGTGGGAGAAGGTTTCCTTTCAGGGCCCCGAGTTCTAAGGGTGTTTGCAGATCTTGTATGTCCCTGAGTGAGGAGTACACAATTGTAGAGTTCCACTGCGGGCTATCTATGCCAGAACAAACCAATCCAGACTCCGTGGATGTGTCAAAAAATAAAGTTTACTGGCAGATAAGCAGTTGGATATGGCACAAATGATTCAGTTCTCAGCCTCACAGTTAAGACTTTCAAGTTACAGTTCGTTCTTTCTTTCAGTCTGTGCAGAAGTATCCGTCACAGGGTTGCAGGGTATCTCCACTTTCCATGGAGTGGAGGAGTGAAGGCCCTGGGTGGGAAAGGTACCCTCATTTGTTGTATGGCAGGAATTCCCCTCCGACCCTGAATAAAAATGGACAAAACTGTCTTCGCACAGAGAGTTTACAAGTCCCTCTCTCTCCTCAGGGGCGAAGACTCCAGGAGGGTGTCCTCAGTGAAGTCAAGAAAAGTTGTTATTCACAGTTTTATTAAGTCCCTTGGTTTTGTTTAAAAGCTCCTCAACTACCTCACAAAAACCATAAAGAACTGCCCACAGACTCCCTCTATGGAGGTGCTTAAAAAAATCCTCTCAGGGAGAGGGTCATTCCAGACCTCTCAAAGGGAGGGGCTGCATTTGAATGGGATCCTCCCCCTTACTGACCTGCACTGTTCTAGCTAGAAAATAGGACTTAGCCAGAGCTTAAATACTGGCAGCGCTATCATGAGGTCCGCTACATATATATATCTCATAGCTACTAAAGAGGATGAGAAAAACCAAACTGCTAACAAGCACCGAAGGGATGCAAAACTATGTGAATCCTGTATTACAGAAGGAGACAGAGTATTGGTTCACAATTTGTCCTTGAGAGGAAAACATAAGTTGTCAGACAGATGGGAACTGGTAATCCACATCGTAGAGAAGCAATCAAGCGATGCCACAGTAGTATATATCATGAGGCCTGAGAAAAGGGATGGACTTCCTCGGACATTACATCAAGATATGTTGCGCCCATGTGGACACATCTCTGCTGGAAAAGACAGGGAACTGGGAAGGGAAACTACTGTTGTTTGGAAAGGAACTCATCAGATGCAAAGAGAAGGTATATCAGAAGATAACTAGGATGTGGTCACTGGAAGAGAGTTTTGTTTCTGAAAGAGATGACATATCTCACTCTGAACTAAATGCTGAAGTTGCAGAGTATATGCACGCTAACAAAGAGCGTATCTTCATCAGAAACAGAATTAACTGATATCAGAAGGTCACAAAGGACTAGGGAATCTGATCACTATGCTGTCAAGTGATCAGAAGGACAATTTTAATCTAGTAGTTCCGTTAGTACACATTCTTTCAGTCATAACAGAAAACCCTGAACGGTCACTCATAAGTAATGCTGTCGGGACCCCAGCAGTTTAGAATGGGAGAATGAAACCCCCAAGGGCATAAAGCATGCTCATTTGGATGCTGTTGCTTTACAGCAGCCATGTTTAAGGACATTGCTCATGCCCAAGTAGCTGGAGAAACTGCACTTGGAATAAATGTATCTAACCAGCAGGAAGGAGGGGTTTTCTCAGTCCTGTATAGACCATAGAGATGGCAGAAAATCTGTGCCACCAACAGGATAGCTGGAGGCCGGAGGCCAGTGGAAATCTGAGTGGGTTGCAGGACTCAAGTTGTGGAAACTTTCTTTTCAGATTAGTACTAATTTTTCTTAAGAAGCACCACTGATGGTATCTGTTTCACTTGCAGCTAATGTTATATTTCTATAGATGTAAACCTGTGTAAAATATGTGAGGTTATTCAGATTATAATATTTTGGCAATAAAAGTTAATAGAATGTGAACATTATGCTAAACGTTTGTAAAAGGCTATTATCAGTCCTGCATAGACCTTGGAGGAACCTGTGCTACCAACAGGATAGCTGTAGGCCAGAGGCAGTGGAAATCTGAATGGATTGCAGGACTCAAGTTCTGAAAACTTACCTTATGGATGGAGAAATGGACTCCTAAAAGCAGTGGTGCCAGAAGAACACTCCTAGAGAAGATGAATATTTCAGGAACTGCACCCCTATCAAGAAAGAAAGTTACAAGTAACAAAACATTTGAACTCTAGGAAAAGGACTGGGCAATTGGGTTACAAAAATCAGAAAGATAATTATACAAAAATTATCATTTGCATTCATTTAATGAACACTACCTTTAATGTTGTTTTCATGATTAATGAAGAAACAACTTTTAAAGAGTAAGTTGTAGAAATAAAGTTATATCTTTGATAACTGTTTCTCTCTCTCTGTCTTTTTCTGAGAAGCTGCTAAATGATTACCCAAGTGGAAAACGAAAACAATCCAGGCCCTGCATTGAACTATGAGAGGTAGATAGTCAGTCACTATCCTGCTGAGATAGCCAGATAAACAATATCCAGCTAACTCAGCCGGGATATTTAGCAGCATGGTCGTGCCGCAGAAGAATATACCCAGCTATTTAAAAGTTAGCTGGATAAGTTTATACATCTAATTTTAGACCTACCAAACAGCTATATAAACTAACTTATCTGGCTAATTTTGCCGGATAAGGCTGAATATTGGCACATAGCCAACTAAATTAGCTGGATAAATAGTCCCACCCTGGCATGCCCCAATCCAGCCCCTCACTTACAAGTAAATTTTCAGAGGGCCATGCACATAAATTATGGGGGTTACACGCGTGGCTGGGCTTTGTGCTGGTTGCGCACAGCCCAGCCACGCATGTAACCCCCTTTACGCACGAAAGGGTCGGGCTGGCCGGGACAGCGGCCATTAGGCCCTGTCCTGGGGAAGCACACGCCGGCAGGTGGCCAGCACATGTATCTTACTTCTACTCCAAAGGAAGAGGTAAGTTACAAAACAAACAAAAAAAAAACTTAATTAGAGTTAGTGTAGGGGTCGGGGAGGAGAGGAGAGGAGATGGGAAAAGGGTGGAAGGGTAGTTGGGGTACAGGCCCCATCATGTCACCGCTTGTAGATTATAAAATTGTCCCCCTGCACGTGCGAGTTGTGGGTTGCCCACTCATGCGCATGTGGATATTTTAAAATCAATCTCTTAGCTGGTTAACTATTTAGCCAGATAAATAGTTATCTAGTTAAGTGATGGCTGCTGAACGCAGCTGAATTTTCCAATAGCACCACTTAGCTGGGTAAGTTCAAACTTATCCAGCTAAGTGACCAAATATCAACCTCTGAGTACATGTTGCATAAGCTAGCCATATTCCACAATTTTCAGGGCCATAGTGATCCAGAGCCATTCCAGAAAGAAGGACTAAACCCTTCTCCCCATTGGAGATGGGAAGGTGGCCTTTCAATATTCATAAACTGGTGCCCGGTTTAAGTTACATTTGCTGCTGAGCCTCGGGCTGATGCCTTTCCCCTGTTGACCTTGAGTAGGCAGCTGCTGCTGTTAGAGTGGGAGAGCTCAATGATGGTGAAATGGGCAGAAGGGATGTTTCTGAAAGAATTAGCTCTCGTAAGAGAAGTACTTGCATTGGGCAGGGGATGCTTGGTCCTCCACCACATGATCATAAAGTTGATTGATACTCCTTAATCAAAGCCACTGTCTCTTGAACTTTGTCACCGAACAAAGTTTTAACTGAACAGGGCACATCTGCAAGATGATCATGGACATCCTCTCGAAGGCCGCTCGCCCACAAGCAAGCAAGCTTTGGGCCTCTATAGAAGCTGATGAAGTCCTGGCCACAGAATCAAAAGCTTCATATATGGAACAGATAAGGTGCTTTTCATTTTCCTCCAAGTCTTCCACTGCTTGACAGAAGTCTGCCTGTTCTAGGTCTGACAATTCTATCAAGAGTTTTAGCTTCTGGATTCATTCCTGTAAATACCGTACCATGTTCTGCACCATGCCATGGCAAGTGTGTTGACTATTCCTTGGAATGCAAGCTCCATGTTGATGAGAGAGAGTGCATCCTGGGTTGGTCTGAGTTGGAATAAACAGATTGTCAGGGCCATGGAGATCTTGCACCATTAACGAAGATGGCACCTTCGAGAAGGGGGCTCCCTCTGGCAGAGCGCTGCACCAATAGTGCCAATCTTCTCTTTATCTTCAAGGGGAACAGCCTTGAAGGAGGTCCTCTGTACCACTTAGGCCCTTTCTCTGTATCACCTCTGGCACCACAGGATTCTGTGCTATATTCAACCTCTGTCCCAAGGTGGATCCAGAGGCCAATGCCATGGAGGGGGGGGGGGGGGTAGGAAAACCTTCCCATGACCAAGGGGAAATGTCCTGCTTGGATTTCTTGCGTTGGGAGCCCAAAGATGCTATTCTCCTTGATGAAAAGTAGCTTTGCTGCTCAACCTTGCATCAAGGCTTGGGGCTCTTAAGCAATGATGTCTTCCTTAGGGCCTCCATCTTCCAGACACAGTACTGTTGCATTCTGGGGACATACAACCAGCAGCTGGGCCCCAGCATCGACAGCAGACATGATAGACATCCAACAGCCACAGGTGCAGGCCTTAAATCCACTTACAGCAGGCTTTTTAGCCTTTGGTTTCTCGGTGCATTTCAACATCTTTTTTTTTTAATTTTCTGTATATCTCTATAAAGATAAGAGTTAGATATAGATATTTAAATATATAAATGTATATATTTTTTAGAACTTAAAAGTTCTTTTTGAGGGGCTGCTGAAGCAGTGGCATAAAAGCACTTGAAAGCAACAAAGGAAGATAGGGGCATTAGCCTCCAGCTTAGAAAACGTTCAAGAAAAAGACTGGGGCACATCCATGAAGTAGCTCATGAAGCAATACACGCATGCAGGAATTGCCACATCCACTCAGTAAAGTCTTTACTGAGCTCTGTGAGCTTGATTCGTGTTGGATGATGTCACCTACATATAATGGCTAATTCCTGGCCTATTTGTCAATGGAAAAGAAGTCCTTATTTATAAACAGCATTTGCAAAGAATGTGATTTTTGGACTTTCCAACCCTGGGAAGTGGGATGACATGGAAGCCACCAACTTGAAGGAAGCTTTGTGAGAGGGTGCCTAGGAAAGTTTGAGGGTGGTGCCAGTACACAAAGGACTTTTATTATAAAAAAAAAAAAAAAGAAGATTAAAGGATACTTATTACCTTTTATCTATTTTGGTTTTTATTTGTCCATACAAATGAAATCTCGAGTTTCTGAACAATAGTGGAGTACGTGTAAGTGGCAGGAAGGGAGTGGAGGGGCTCCAAGGAATTTCTGCAGTGTAAGAGCGATGCTGTCTGTGTGAGCAGCTGATGTGTCATTTCAGAACTTATCCTCTCAAGGACCTGTGCTTCTGGCTGAAAATGAAGAAACAAAAAATGAATGTGTTGCCTGATAAAAGATAGTATAAGATAAATGCCCTGATTTTAACTGGGTCCTGTAGGCAGATAAAGGAACCTGCCAAGAGTCACTGCTAGAAGCAGGTCTTGAATTCATAACCCAGGTCGAGCACTGCCCCACACGCCAGTGTTTTAACCAGCAAACTACTCTGCCACCCTCAGTTAAAGTATGGTCAACCACTTTTCACTTAATGTTCTTACCCAATGGTGACATCGGCAACCATAGAATGCTCAATGGCATCCCTCTGCCTAATTTACAGATTTTCCTGCAAGAGTGAGGAGAAGAGGAAGGATCATGAAGGAAATACCCAAATGAGGTAAATAAGACATAAAGGAATCCGAAGCGGCAGCACACTTTGTAAATCAGGTGAATCCCAGTTTATATGAAAGTGCTCAGATTCACAATACCCCAACACTTGCATTTTTTTAAAAACATAAAATGCAAATATTTTTATTCCCAGCAAGCCATGAACATCTCTATGCATAAATTTTCACACACCTATGAATTTCAAAGAATGGAGCCTGCTATGATTAATGACTGCCTATATAAAAAAAAAAAACAATCTAAGCACCCGAACCCCCCCCCCCCCCCCCCCAACAACTGCCATCATTTTGGATACTGACAAAGTTATAAGAATACTGAAGGACATACATAATAAAGGCATTACTCTTATTTCTTCTGCCAGCATGGTTAACCTTGAGTGCGCGACTCCCTGGAAGACCACTGATCCATTTCTAATAGCATGGATACAACTCACAGAATTTGTAGTAGCTATTTTTTCTTATCAAAGAAAGACAAAAATACATTCAGCGATACAAAACTAAAAATATTGTTCTATTCCACCTCCTGAATACTACTGTGGTCAAAAGAGTGCTTTCCACCAGTTTAATTACTCCATGAGAATTAGATTATCCCCTACACCGCCATCATCTGAACTGCTTAGGGATGCGTTTATATTGCTTTCTGTACAAAATTCACTAATGTAAAATGGCCATTTAAAAAATCATTTTTAGCATAGGGATGTGTAAGGGGTGTGTTTTGTTTTGTTGATGGTGGGATTTTTGTTCTTCTTTTTTTTTTTTTAATTAACATTTTGTTTTAAGTTAAAAAAAAAAAAAAAAGGGGCACGAGCAGTCAGTTCTGGGGCTCCTGTCTCTTATTTTAAAAAAATTCTAAAACAATAAAACAAAGCCCTGTTGGTCCTTCTCCCCATCCTCCTCTCTGCTCGGCTCGGCCACAATCGTATGTGTGTGTGTCTTTTCATGGCAGAAGTGATGCTCCTGCCCTGCTGGCACCATTACATTGTATGGAGTTATATCTGGAGGTTCCCCCCGTACAACAAGATAGCCCCGGCCTCAGGACCCACTGCCACCATTTTGAATAGAGCACAGGTAGGGTAGGATCATTCCTGCCTTGTGAAGATGATTATGGGTAAGCTGAGGGGTGGGTGACCAGGTGGGTGACCAGGTGGGTACAGGGGAGGGGGGAATTGGGAAAATGCTCAGTGGGACTTTGTTTATGTTAATACTCTATGTTCCGTGTAAACCGATTTGATATGATTTGTGTCATGAATGTCGGTATATAAAAGTACTAAATAAATAAATAAACTGAGATTTTTGCGGCCAGTGAGGGGAGCTCGGTGACTGGATGCTTCTGGTTTGGTTTTTTTTTAATTATTTAAACAAAACAATAATTAAACTAATGAAATGTTGTTCATTTTTTTTTAATTTTATTTTGTTTTCAAAATGAAATGAAACACAACAAGAAATTTTGTTTCAAGCAAAAGCCCATCCCTACCGGTTAGGTGCTATCTTCCTGGCAATAATCCAGTTCCCTTAGCACTTGCATGTGAGAGAAAACTCTCCCTAGCAGGCAGTCCTGCATCTATTTCTAGAAAAAAAGACATTTGTGTTTGCAACTCCTGAAAGTCTGATCCTTTCTTGTTCTAAGACAGAAGATTTGTTCTTTGCTTCTAGTAGTGTTCGAATAGCATTTAAAGGAAAGGCAGCACTGGAGTCGTATTGACATCCAAGATAAAAAAAAATATAAACAAGCCAGCTAGCTTTCTTTGGGAGGAAGTGATGGGTTTAATTTCTATTAGTGATGGTGTATACTATTAACAATCTGTGCTTGTATGCAACACAGCTGCGTTGACAGACATGATGTACTATGGCCAATCACAACATAAACAGTGTGAAGACAGACTGCTCAAGTGCCTAATTGTCTAATGGCACAGTGCTATAGAAATACTGTACAAATATCATTTCTCTCTTTCAGTCCTAGTTCCTCATCCTGCCACAGATTTTAGCACTATAATTATTTTGTATAATAAATATGTTTGCAGTTGGAACAGGTGTTGCTACAGTTAAAGATTTCACATCAGTACATACCTGAGCAGGTAAAGAAGACTGTCACAGAGAAAAGGAGAGAGTCAGTCAGCATTTCAGAAAAGGCAAACACGGCATGGCACAGCACTTCCCAAACCTATCCAGGTGACTGCAGTCAGTGGGGTTTTCAGAGGTTCACAATGAAGATGCACTTTGTATGCAATTTTAGCTCATTCATATTTTTTGTGGATATCCTGAAAACTCGACTGCCTGTGGTGGTTACAAAGACAAGTTTGGGAATATGTTTGTTAACACATTTTGTCGAAGGACATACAATAAAAAGATATTCAAGGACTTCTTATGGCCATCTAGAAGAGTGTGGAGTAAAGAATCATATGTCTGTGGTTCCAACCAGCATTACATAGCAAAGACCAAAATGGCCGATCCAGTCTGCCCAGCTGAAATTTGGCTATTTTGGGTAGATGTGCATTTTGGCTATTTTGGGTAGATGTGCTATTTTGGGTAGATGTGCATTTTGAAACATCCCGTATAGCAAGGATTTTCAAAGTGAACTGAGGATTTTCAAAGTGAACTTGTATGCATGTTTGCCTTGAAAAGTTGAGGGTATTTGGCCAGGTACATGCAGACATTCACTCATGTAAAGTTACACCTCCTCTTTGGAGTGTGCAACTTGTGCGTGTACTCTTACAGTACATGCTTATTTTTTGGAATGAAAAATTATGTTCATAAGTGCCAACTCTGCCCCAACTCCACTTCTCGGAATACCTTTGCTCTATTTGTGCAAAACCAGGATATATGCAAACTAGGGATGTGAATCGGGTGATCGATCGTCTTAACGATCAATTTTGGCTGGGGGGGAGGTAAATCTGATCGTCATGGTTTTTGTTTTTTTTAAATCGTAAAAAATCGTAAATCGGGGGAGGGCGGGAAAACCGGCACCCTAAAACCCACCCCGACCCTTTAAAATAAATCCCCCACCCTCCCGAAGCTCCCCAAAATATTTTAAATTACCTGGGGTCCAGTGGGGAGGGCCCGGCGCAATCTCCCGCTCTCGGGCCACGGCTGTGTTAAAAAAAATGGCGCCGGTGGCCCTTTGCCCTTACCATATGACAGGGCAAAGGTAGCGCCGGCGCCATTTTGGTTCCTGTCACCCGACGTCACGAGTGCAGGAGATCGCTCCTGGACCCCCGCTGGACCCCCAGGGACTTTGGCCAGCTTGGGGGGGCCTCCTGACCCCCACAAAACTTGCCAAAAGTCCAGCGGGGGTCCAGGAGCGACCTCCTGCATGCGGGCCGTATTGCCAATATTCAAAATGGTGCCAGCGCTACTTTTGCCCTCACTGTGTCGACATAGTGAGGGCAAAAGTAGCGCCGGTGCAACTGAATGCTACCTCTTCCTTCTGGTCCATGCTGGCTAATCCAAGCACACCTGTACTTTCTTCCAGCCCACGTGGGCCAATGCAAGTACATCTCTACCTTCTTCAAGCATACACAGGCCTAGGCAAGCACAGCATGACGTGTATTCTACCTTCCAACCCATGCAGGCTGGGGCATGTTTGTGTTAAAGGCCTTATGCTATGGGCAGCACTGGATTAAGGGTATTAGGTATCTTAGGTGAACCTTCAACATTGCGTCTTTCTTCCCCCCTACCCCCAAAATGTTTTCAGGCCCATGCCCATAGGCCACCTTTGAGAATTTGATCATTAAACTCAACAATCATGACCTCACCACCACCCCTCCCAAAACAATCCTGTAAAAATATGTACTTTTAAATATTAAACTTTGCTTCATATACACCTCCAACAAATATGTTTCAGAAATCATGTCTGTGTCTGATAAATGTGTCATCTGTTCATCTGAAGAAATATAAATATTCATAAATTAAAAGAAATTCATATTGCATTGGTTGAAGATAATCCCTGAAATAGCTGGTTGGTCCATCTGATCTGAATTAGGATGTTTCCCCATATTATTCACCATTGAAAAAAAATTCAGGTTCTGTTATCTCAGTAGCATTGACACAAACTCCCTCCATTACCAGATACTTTGTGAAGTAACACAAAACTCTGCCAAAAAGCTACTCAGAACCCATATAGCAAGCCTGACATAACAAAACACTAACTCCCAGAACTCAAATAGCAACAGCCCTACCTCTGAAATGATAATGTTGCTAATATTTCAATAGGCCGTAGAACACCAATACCCCTCCTATTGGGAAAACAGAAGAAGCCAGACTGCTACAGATCCCTATATAGAAAATATATGCTAGCAGAATACCTCACCTTGTTTTTTTTGTTTAGATTTGGTTTATGCATTAGTATTTTAAACAGAGTTGCTTCCCTGTATCAGGTGTTCTCTGAGGACAGCAGGATGTTAGTCCTCTTACATGGGTGATATCATCAGATGGCGTCCATCATGGAAAACTTATATCAACATTTCTAGAACTTTAACTGTGCCACACTGAGAATGCCCACACATGCCATTACACCACATATCCATGTGGAATCCCTTCAGTCTTGTATTTTAGCATTAAAAAACAAAGGAACCAACTCCAAGTGGAGGTGGATAGGTTTTTTGAGGACTGCCATCCTGCTGTCCTCGGAGAACACCTGTCGCAGGAAAGCAACTCTGCTTTCTCCAAGAACAAGCAGGATGGCAGTCCTCACACATGGGGAATCCTTAGTTATGGATAGCTCCAAAGAAAAATGGGGGAACAACAAGAAGTATTATCAGGCACAATAATATTTTTGTTGGCAATAAGCCTTTTTTGCATTTTATGCTTAAACTATGAGGGGCAGCCTGGAACAAAAAACAATAAAACTTAGGAGGGGGAAAGAGTTGGGTTCTACACCTCAAACACATTCCGAAGGACAGAATGGCCAAACCTACTGTTGCATCAGCCATCCCTGTTCAAACAGTGCTGAGATGTGAATGAGTGTAAAGAAGTCCATGTCACTGCTTTGCAGTCTCCTCAATGGAGACTGATCACAGGTGAACCACTGACCTTGCCATGGCTCGGACAGAATGAGTCTTGACTTGGCCCGCCTGATTTGGCCCTGCTTGGGCATAACAAAATGAGATGCAATCTGCTGGCCAATTAAATATACTTTGTTTGGCAATGGCAGTCCCCAGTCTGTGTCAAAAGAAACAAAAAAGAGTTGGGTGGACATTCCATGGGCTTCAATCTGCTCCAGGTAGAAGGCCAAGGCTCTTTGGCAGTTCAAACTGTGCAATTTGTGTTCATCTTGGCGGACATGAAACCTGGGAGGAATATTGGATGGAGGATTGACTGGTTAAGATGGAATTCTGACACCACTGTAGGCAGAAACAGGATGGGTGTGTAAGATCATTCTGTCATGCTAAAATTTGGTATATAAGAATATGATATGCCATACTGTGTCAGACCAAGGGTCCATCAAGCCCAGCATCCTGTTTCCAACAGTGGCCAATCCAAGTCACAAGTACCTGGCAAGTACCCAAACATTAAATAAATCTCAAGCTACTATTGCTTATTAATTAATAGCAGTTCATAGATTTTTCCTCTAGGAACTTATCCAAACCTTTCTTAAACCAGTAACACTAACTGCTATAACCACATCCTCTGCCAATGAATTCCAGAGCTTAACTGTGTGCTGAGTGAAAAATAATTTTCTTCGATTTGTTCTAAATGAGCTACTTGCTAACTTCATGGAATGCACTCTAGTCCTTCCATTATATGAGAGAGTAAATAATCGATTTATATTAACTTGTTCAAGTCCTTTCATGATTATGTAGACCTCTGTCATACCCCCCCTCCAAACTTGAACAGCCCTAACTTCTTTAGCCTTTTCTCATGGGGCAGCCGTTCCTTGCCCCTTATCATTTTGATTGTTCTTCTCTGTACTTTCTCCAGTACAACTATATCTTTTTGAGATGTGGTGACCAGAATTGCACACAGTATTCAAGATGTGGTCTCACCATGGAGCGATACAGAGACATTATGAAATCCATTGTTTTATTTGCCATTCCCTTCTTAATAATTCCTAACATTCTCTTTAGGGATGTGAATCGTTTTGAACGATTAAAATTATCGTCAGATAATTTTAAAATCGTCCAAAATCGTTAGAGTGCACGATACAATACAAATGCCCCCGATTTATCGTCAGGGGCATTTGTATTGTATTGTTAAATTTTGGGGGAGGGCAGGAAAACCGGCACACCAAAACAACCCCTAAACCCACCCCGATCTTTTAAAACCAATTCCTTACCCTCCCCCACCCTCCCGAACCCCCCCAAAATGTTAAGTTACCTGGTGGTCCAGTGGGGGGGGGGGGGGGGTCCCGGTGCGATCTCTTGCTCTCGGGCCATCGGCGCCATTTTGGCTGCCACTAATTAAAATGGTGCCGATGGCCCGATTAAAAAAAAACCCACCCGACCCTTTAAATCGACCCCCTCCTCCCGACCCCCCCAAAACCTTTTAAAATTACCTGGTGGTCCAGGGGGGCCTCGGGGGGCCTCGGGGAGAGATCCAGGGGGGCCTCGGGGAGAGATTTCGCGGCATCAGCTGTTCTAAAAAAAAAAAAAAATGCCGCCGATGCCCCTTTGCCCTTACCATGTGACAGTGTATCTGTGCCATTGGCCGGCCCCTGTCACATGGTAGGAGCACTGGATGGCCGGCGCCATCTTTAAAGATGGCACCGGCCACTTTACTCATCAGCCCCTGGCCGGCGCCATCTTTAAAGATGGCACCGGCCATCCAGTGCTCCTACCATGTGACAGGGATACCCTGTCACATGGTAAGGGCAAAGGGGCATCGGCGCCATTTTTTAATTTTTTTAGAACAGCTGATGCCGAGAAATCTCTCCCCGAGGCCGCTCTGGATCTCTCCTCTCCCCAAGGCCCCCCTGGATCTCTCCCCGAGGCCCCCCTGGACCACCAGGTAATTTTAAAAGGTTTTGGGGGGGTCGGGAGGGGGGGGTCGATTTAACGGGTCGGGTGTTTTTTTGTTTTTTTTTAGCGGCGCGGGCCTCCCTAGCGATGTGAATTGGAATCGGAAACGATTCCAATTCACATATCTTAACGATCATATTCCCCCACCCCCCCAGCTGAATCTGATCGTTAAGACGACCTTGCACACGATTCACATCTCTAATTCTCTTTGCTTTTTTGACTGCCACAGCACACTGAGCCGATGATTTCAATATATTATCCACTATAATGCCTAGATCTCTTTCCTGGGGGATAACTCCTAAGATAGACCTAACATTGTGTAAATACAGCAAGGGTTATTTTTCCCTATATGTATCACTTTGCATTTGTCCACGTTAAATTTCACCTGCCATTTGGAAGCCCAATCTTCCAGTCTTGCGAGGTCCTGCAATTTAGCACAATCCACTTGAGACACCTCACTCGTCATATCCCTTTGCAGATCATTGTGAACAAGTGATTCTCACAAGGAATATCTGTATATAAAACACTCAAATAAATAAATAAATAAATAAATATAAAAAAGCACCGGTCCAAGTACTGATCCCTGAGGCACTCTACTGTTTACCTTTTTCCATTGTGAAAACAGACCATTTAATCCTACTCTCTGTTTCCTGTTTTTTAACCAGCTTGCAATCCACAAAAGGACATTGCCTCCTATCCAATGACTTTTTAGTTTTCTTAGACGCCTCTCTTGCAGGACTTTGTCGAATGCCTTCTGAAAATCTAAATACACCACATCTACTGGTTCACCTTTGTCCACATGTTTGTTCACCCCTTCAAAAAAATGTAGGAGATTTGTGAGGCAAGACTTCCCTTGGCTAAATCCATGCTGGTTGTGGCCCATTAAACCATGTCTATCTAAATGTTTTGTGATTTTATTCTTTATAATAATTTCTACGATTTTTCCCGAACTGAAGTCAGGTTCACCAGTCTATAGTTTCCTGGATTATCCTTGGAGCCCTTTTTAAATATCGGGGTTACATTAGCCTACTTCCAATCTTTAGGTACAATGGATGATTTTAATGATAGGTTACAAATTAATTGCAACAGGTCTAAAATTTCGTTCTTTCAGAACCCTGGGGTGTAAACCATCCGGTCCAGGTGATTTACTACTCTTCAATTTGTCAATCTGGCCTACCACATCTTCCAGGTTCACTGTGATTTGGTTCAGTTCATCTGAATCACCACCCTTGAAAGCCATCTCTGGAATAGTTATCTCCCCAACATCCTCTTCATTAAACACTGAAGCAAAGAAATCATTTAATGTTTCCATGATGGCCTTAACTTCCGTAAGTGCCCCTTTAACCCCTTGATTATCTAATTGTTGAACTGACTCCCTCACAGGCTTTCTGCTTCAGATATTTTAAAAAGTTTTTATTTTGAGTTTTTGCCTATAGGACCAATTTATTTTCAAATTCTTTCTTAGCCTGTCTTATCAATGTCTTACATTAAATTTGCCAATGCTTATGCTTAATCCTATTTTCTTCTGATGGATCCTTCTTCCGATTTTTGAATGAAGATCTTTTGGCTAAAATAGCCTTTCACCTCACTGTTTAGCCATGCTGGCAACTGTTTGACCTTCCTTCTACCTTTCTTAATACGTAGAATACATACGGACTGTGCTTCTAGGATGGTATTTTTTAACAATGTCTATGCCTGTTGCATACTTTTTACCTTTGCAGCTGCAGCTTTCAATTTTTTTTTAAACTATTTTTCTCATTTTATCAAAGTTTGCCTTTTGAAAGTTTAGCATGAGAGCCATGGTTTTGCTTACTGTCCCTTTCCAGTCAATAATTCAAATTTGCTCATATTATGATCACTATTGCCAAGCAGCCCCACCACCATTACCTCTCTCACCAAATCCTGTGCTCCACTGAGAATTAGATCTAAAGTTGCTCCCTCTCTCATCAGTTCCTGTTATTTATTCCATCCAGGAACTTTCTCTTCATGTCCTGATGTTTCACTTACCCAGTCAATATTGGGGGTAATTGAAATCTCCCATTATTACTGCACTACCAATTTAGTTAGCTTCCCTAATTTATTTTAGCATTTCACTGTCCATCTCACCATCTTGGCTAGGTGGACAATAGTATACTCCAATTACTATACTCTTCACCAACACACAAGGATTTCTACCCATAAAGATTCAACTGTCCATTTAGTCTCTTGCAGTTTCTTTATCCTGTTGGACTCTATGCCATCCCAGACATAAAGCGCCACCCTGCCACCAAGAAGCTCCTCTCTGTCATTGCAATTTAATTTGTACCCTGTTATAACACTATCCCATTGGTTATTCGCTTTCCACCATGTCTCTGAGATGCCAATTAAGAGACAGCATATAAGGTGGATAAGTCACTAGAGCCTGGAGCTTGTGCGCTGAAGTGACTGCCACCAAAAACGTGACCTTCCAGGTCAAGTTCTTCAGATTACAGGAGTGCAGTGGCTCAAAGGGAGCTTTCATCAGCTGGGAAAGAACCACAATTTGGTTCCAAAACACTGCGGGAGTCTTCAAATAAAGCAGGACTTGTATAAACCGGACAACTAAAGGCTGCACAGAGATGGTTTTACCTTCTACATGGTCATGGTAGACATTAATTGCACGTAGGTGAATTCTTATGGAGTTACTCTTGAGACCAGACTTGGAAAAATGTAGAAGGTAATCATGCAGTTTTTGTGTGGAGCAAGAGAAAGAATCTAGTGTCTTTTGCTCACACCATACAGCAGACCTCTTCCACTTAAATCCTTTGGATATTCTAGAGGAATCCTTTCTTGAAGCAAAAAGAACTAAAGACATATCATCAGATAACTCAGTCTGCCCATCCTAACAGTATGCATATTTGCAGAGATGGATTTAGGAGTATTCCACCACCAGGTACAGTGCTGCTGTTGTGCCCCCCCTCTTCCCACTCCCCCACTCTCAGGTAAGTTCAAACAGCTGTGAGCAGGAGGTGTAAGGCAGAATCCCACAGTTTGCTGCCACAGCTCAGGCATAGATTCTATGGCAAAAACTGAAAAACATCTAAAGCACATTGGAAAACATTTCCATCTTTTAGATTATAAAAATCAAGTGATTTTCCAACCCTGCTTGTGTCTGTATATATATATATATATATATATATATATATATATATATATATATATATATATATATATATATATATACATCTCTGAGATCTCATCCCTGTACTGATACTTAAGATCCCTTTTCCTCCCCCAATAATATTTTTTTTGTCTTTACCTGGTACCACTTTACACTTGCTTCTGTAAAACAACACTTTACCATGTGAAGACCTTTCATTTGTGGGAGTGTGATACCAATCCTGTTGGTCCTTGAAGCAGTGCGCTTCTCCCCTTTTCTGGGAGAAACACTGGGACTGTAGTAAGTTTACTTGGGCCTGGAAGGTTCTGGGTGTACTCCTCTATCTCGGGAAGATCGGGTTTCACAAGACTTTGGAAGAACTGAGCGATGAAATAGGTGGAATCAATTGAGGGAAAAAAGATTACTGTAACTGAGCAGAGCTACAGGAGATCAGGCTGCCACCTTCCAAAAGGGCAATATAGGGGAGCAAGGGTGGGACAGAAAGTCTGAGAAAATGAACATTTCCAAGCACTCTCTCTCTTTTAATAGAAATGCAAGATGAAAGTTATCAGCTTGCCTCTGGACGGACAGACAGACAGATGGATTGAATCACTGCATGAGCATTTTCCTCCATATGTTGAACAGTGCTTAAAAAAAAACAAACAAAAAAAAACCCCCCAACCCAACTGAAAATAGAAATGTCCAGATCTGCTAGTTTTGTGCGGTTCTGATAAAGAGAATTGGAATGTTAATTCATTAATGTTTGGGATATCCTGTGGACAGAAAATAATTCCTTTCAGGTATGACTGGTGAAGCAGAATATAAAGTCTGAACCTAGAAATAGAAAAACGGGTTAGAAAAAAGAAGCAGGAATTAACAAAAACACCCACCGGACCCTGGGAAAGAACGCTGGCTTTATTACTCTTAATGGCTTGAGGGCTCTTACCACGAGAGTACATGCAAATCCTGATGGGATCTCTGTAAATTAAACTAAGGATGTGTGCCAAGGACAAGGGCTATTTTGGCCTGTGTACATTGCATTAATGGGAAACAACCCACGTTGTTTCTCTTTGGAAACGAGTACTGGAAACGCATCCAAGTACTTTGCACCTGCTATTTATGTGGGTGGCCGAGTAGGAGGCAAAATAGGCTACTTGTACTTTCCAAACACCCGTGTACGTGTTCTGTTTTCCCCCTCCTGACCTAAACACGCAGTTAAAAAGGAGGCGCGCTATGGATGCTTTGTGTATTTTTAGCTGTATTTGCAGAGGGGCAGTTTTCAGTCAGGCCATTTTACCCCTGTAAAAAACCCTATTTACCCAGGGAAACGCCTTTGGACTTTACAAGGCTGACGTGTCATACCCTGGAAGAGGCTCTTGGAGCTGCTTTCCAGGATACCTGGGATAAACAGACTAACCCAGTTCCGAAGGTGTGCAGAATATTATTCATATCGATATTCCAGCAGAACTGATTGGGGTCCCCGAGCACAGGAGTTCTGTACTAGCACAATACCGAAGTTCAGACGTGTGTGTGCTCTTGATTGCTTTTTTTTTTTTATTATTATAATTTCCGCCGACGGGTTCTCCCTCCTCCGTCTGAATTCTGCGTGTGAAGAGGTAAAACAGCAACATAGTGCAGTAAGAGCACTCAGCAGCCACTGGTGGGTGTGCTGGGCAGGCATCCTTGCTAATTCCAAGAAAAGACATCAAACAGCAAAGACACTTAGCACTTCATCAGTGAAACTTTGTTATGCTAATTAGAGTTTTTGTAAACTGTTTCTTCTGCTGATAAACTGAAGAGAGTCAGACGGATTTAAAAAAAAAAAAATGTATTCATTACTTATAAAAGCGGGCTTTATAACCCGGTCATTATTTTAATGAGATTCTGATAATACAATTAACTTCTTAATACATGGCGTGAAAGTGTTTCTTCTAAAGGCTAGGCTGATTCTGCTGGGTTTATTTTTACAAATTTCAATTTTTTTTTTCTGTTGTTAAATACTAGCTTTTGCTCATTTTCACCCTGGTTCTAAGAATATGTCCTGAAAGGCTCTGTCATTAGCTGCTAATCAACAATTCTGAACAATTCCAAATAATAATGATAATAATAATAATAAACAGCAGCTTTGAACAAACTGAAATAATTATATAGCTCACATAAGAGTTCTATGTAAAATTACAGGCACAGCAGGGTAAACTTTCAAAGGCTTAAGTGCCTGCCTTTCTTGCAGGTAAACATAGGGTTAACACACATAAAGCGATCACATCCGGGAAGGTGGATTTTCAGCCATCAGACAGAAACAGACTAATTGCGAAATGAACATACGTGCGCCCATACACGCAAGCAAAGATAACACTGGAATTCTAAATTGTGTGCGCACTTGCACGCGTATGTTTTAAAATGCACCAACCTCCCGAAAGTATGCTCCTAATTTTAAGAGACTACTCGAGCACAGCTAGCGCACGTCTTCCATAGGACTTTGTCGGCTTTTAGGAGTGTATGTAGGCGGATTTCAAAGCATGCTCGCCTGAGGGGCTGCCCAGTTTTTCCAATGAGGCCACCAGTTTGCCCAGTTAATAGCGAGGTCTTCCAGACCCCCTCTGGTTCTCCAACCTACATTCCCTGCCCCGGAACGCCCATGCCCTGCCCTGTTCCGCCCTCTTATTTATGATGAGTGTATGGGTATATACGCTCGTACTTTGCGAACTTTTAAAATCCACATTGCTCGCACAGCCCACGTATGTGCAGATGTGGGTATTTTTGCACGAGCAACGCTTGTGAAATCTACCTCTATGTGTGCACTTTCATAGCACGTGTACTTTTGGCTGCAAAGGGCAGGGGTGTTTGGGAACTACACATGTACATTTCATTTTAAAAAATGTACTTGTATAGTAGGCACGCTGCTAACGTGCGTACTTTACGCCTTTTGTTTGGAATTATGTAAAGGACATGTGCATACTTTAATCTACATAACAAGTCAATATTTAAAACACAATGTATACGGGTACCTGGTATTAAAAACTGCCTGGGTTTGTATAATTTTTTTCAGTTTAGGTACCAGTGTACCTTTTAAGCTGCACACGTGCGTACGTAAGTGCCCACTGTTTTTATGCTCCAGCGTGCAACTCCTCCCCACAGCACACAAACTAGCGAATCAGGAAAAAATATTTGTTCCATATAACTTTTAATAAGTGTAACCCCACCCCGGTGTGCAAGTACAATATGGGTGAGGCCATAAAGTTATTTATACATTTTGGGGCAAGAACCCTGACCAGCTCTTTGATCTCCCTCACTTCCCCGGGTGTGGATTCTTTGATTAGGGGTAGAAAGTCCTCCTCTTAGGTCCCAGTGCGGGGTGACTAACTTCCTAGGCTGAATTCCCTGGGTTAGGTGAATTTCCTCTGTGTGCCCCAAAGACAAAACACCAGGGCCACCAGATTAGTGCCCAAAATGAACACTATTGTATACAAGTTGGTTTGTGGCACAATAAATATGATTTCCAGCCCCACAGTTCTCTTTCTTTCTCTCACTTAGTGTGTACAATTCTTGTCGCCTCTGTGCAAGAGGCTGGGAATCCAACCACCCTCCTGGCTTAGGTCGATCAGCGGTCCCCTTAGGTAAGGGCCTTTTTAGTGGGCAGAAAACCTTTCCCAGATAGCAACAAAAGTCTATCTTGGCACAGAGAATTAATATCTCTATCTCCCCAAGGTTTCAGAGACTCCAGATGGCTGTCTTCCGGTTAGATCTAATATTTACTCTCAGTTAGTTGTGCTTTCTCTGGATGAAAATCCCGGAGGGAGGGATCCTGGAAGGAATTGCAGGGTCACCAATGGGTAGGAAAAGGGCAGAAAATGACTTCCTCCCAGGTCTTGAAAATAACTTCTTTGTTCCCCAAAATAGATACCGGATGTCCTCTGCAATGGGTCACCACCAGGTCGGGGGCAGGTCTTCCCTAAACCTGGACGCCTTCAACCCAGTCCCCGAGTCTCGGAAAGGCCCAGACCTTCAGCAAGGTTCCTACTAATCAAAAAGTCCAAAAGTCCAAATCAGTCCCTGAGCAACCACTCTGCCCCTCATGTGGAAAGAACAGCAGCGGGCCTTGACCTGCCCTGGAGGGGTCTCAGATGGCTTCCAAGTCTCCAGGTAGGCCCTAAAAGTAACTCAGGATAAACCTTCAACCTTCCTCTCTAGCTTCCAACTTAGACTGCCCCCAGAGCCCTTTCTGCTATAAAACCTCCTGCCATGAGATGGCTGCCACTGAATGGATCCTCCCCCTAATTATATTTCTCTAACTGCACTAACAGGTCTATTCCCAGGGCTTAATGGTAACCCAGAAAGGTGCCCCGGGATACATAAACATTAAGGATGTGCAGTATCACCCAACCCGTGGCAACGGAGGAGAAGCCCGTTGGCAGCGTGGTGATGGCATGTCTGTGGGGTTCCCATCCTCAGTGGACAGAAGAGAAACAAACCCGGCTGTGTGGTGATGATGTGCCTGAAGGGGGTCCCATCCCCCGTGGACTGAAGAAAGAAAACTGCGGCGATGCCATCCCGTCACAGAAGAAAAACATTGGTGATAGGAGGACAGCACAATCTTTCCTCCCCGTCCCCAGCCCTCCAGATCCATTCACATACCCGCTGCTATGGTGAAGCAAAGAGGAGGAGGATGGGGGCTTTGCAACTCCTCTGGCGCCTCCTCTCTCCTCTTCTACCAGGGCCTGAATGGCACACTTTGAAGCACGTCGTTCAAAGTGCGACATCTGGACCCCAACAGGGGAGGAGGGAGCAAGCCTTGGAGAAGTTGCAACTACCCCCACCTTCCTCCTCTTTTTTCACTATAGGAGCAGGTGAGGGGATTTGGGGGGGTGGGTGGGATGGGGAGCAGAGTTGCAGAGGGGATGAGCGAATGAACTGGAGATCACTGGGGGGTGGGGGGGGATGAGGGAGGGAGTAAATGAAGTGGGGAATGCCATGGGAGGAGGGCGGGAATGAACTATGGTGAGTGGTGAGTTTGTTGAGGGGTGAGGAAGGGAACCAGGGTCTGTGAGGTGTGCAGTTTTGGGAACAAGGTACCATGACAGCAGGCACACTAACAGGCCGATGCAATTAGAGGTGCGGGAGAGCCGGCACTACGAGTCGAGCGCCCGCTCTCCCAACACCCGCCCAGGCACCTCTCCTGGGCGTGCAATTTTGTATTCAAATGAGGCTGGGCGCTAATAAGGAGGCACTAGGGACACTAGCGCGTCCCTAGCGCCTCCTTATCAGTGGAAGCGGTGGCTGTCTGCAGGTTCGACAACTGACGTTCAATTTTACCGGCATCAGTTTTTGAACCCGATGACAGCCACGGGTTCAGGCAAAATTGAGGGTCTGTTTTCAAACCTGCCGACCGGCGGACAGATCTTTATTTTTAATTTAAATTTTTTTAATTTTTGGTTCCTTCGACTTAATATCGCTAGGATATTAAGTTGGAGGGTAAACAGAAAAGCAGAATTTTCTGCTTTTCTGTACACTTTTAAGGGTCGCCTAGAACTTAATGCCTGCCCTTGGCAGGCGTTAATTTCTAAGAGTAAACTGTGCGGGTTGGCCACACATTTTACTTTCAGTATTCAGGGCGAATAACTAATAGTCTCATGTGATGAGTGCTATTAGTTTTGGGGGGATTGGCAGCATGCTTTCCACCCGCTATTACCCCTTATAATATAAGGGGTAATAATAGCTCGTCTAAAACTCGCGGCCAAACTGGGGCTAAATGGTGCACTTGGCGGAGCGCACCATTCTGTATCGACCTGTAAATGGGATAAGGATCAGAGGATATGGTGTGATTCAGTATGGGGGCAATTTAAAGTATGGTCAAAGTGAACGAGATTTTGTCTATTACATGTCTTGAAAAAGATAAGAAATGTTTCTGTCTACATGAGGGGCATCCATGGACTGTTAGAATTTCTTCGATCAGTTCTTGCTTAGGCCAGGATTCATCATTCCATGTGGAATGATGAAGCCTGCGCTAAAGGGGCGGGAGGGGGGGCGAAGGATGAGGCGAGCGGGCGATAGCCCGCAGCCGATCGCACCATAGCAGTGCGGCCAGCTGCAGGCTATCACAGGCATAGCGCCACCGAAAAAGGTGGTGCTATTCCTCGCTCTACTGCCAGCGATAATGTTTGAAACATTATCGCCGGCAGCGGTGCCGCTGCCGACTCCTTTCTAACTCCACCCCAACTCCTCCCCTCCCCCTAATTTTAATGTTACCATCTCAAAAAGGGCCTTTTCGCATGTGATAGGCCCTAACACATGCGATAAGTCCTTAGAAAATAACGCCCTTAGTTTGAACATTAAAATTTGTGGTTGATAATTAATGTTTGCATTTCATTAAAAAAAAAGATATTTATTAAAAAATAAACATACGGTTTTGGTTTTATCAAAGATTTGCCAAATAATGCTATAAAATGAAGGCATAAGATGAGGATGTGTATCTGTCAAATGAGAGTGATCTCTGTCTCCTCCTCATAGCCTACTGTTCTGTCTTCACTTTTACATACTACCTAAGGACCCAGAATTTCAGCAAGTGATTAATGGTGGACTGCAGACTTACAGGCCGATACAGTACAGTTCGCTCCGACATAGACTCAGGTTTCAGGGTTAATCTGGACAGTGTTTATAATTTGTGGAAAACCAAAAGAGGAGGAATAATAATAATTATATGTAACCAAACCTGTTGCCACAGCCTGGTCTCTGTTTTCGTCTGTCCTTTTGGCTCTCTAGCAAGTCCTCCAGTAATAAAATATCTAGTTTGCCTCCAGAACTTCTGAGTGAATAACTACTAGCAAATCTCTTATTCTCTTTTTGTCCTTCTATCAAGGAACCTCCACCTCTCATCATTTTATGTGCTTGTTCATTCAAAATCAAGTCCTTATGGTTAATCTTCAGAACTCTCCTGCAGCATTGCATTGTATGTGATTGTTCATGCAAGCTTCTGGTTTGTGAAATTCAGAGGTGCATAAAAAAAAAAATTAGGTAGAGGCATAAATCTCCACGGGATGAGATTGAATATCATTTTTTTGCGGCATGACAGCCCTCTCCCTCCCCCCCCCCCCCAAAAAAAAAATAAAAACAAACCACTGCAGGCAGAATATGTCTTGATATTCAACGCTTCGTGCAGCTCATGAAGTTTGCAGAACAGAGGCAAGGACTAGTTACAAGGCCCTTGCCTCAAACTCTTTATAACGTAATGTGCTAAGCACTGTGCTATATTACATCTAAGAGCTCCACAAAAGATGCTGAAAATAAGAAAACTAATACTGCCAGAGCCTACTTATTTATTTTTAAATTCCAACTCCTACAAGCTGTTTAGAAGTTAACATGATTAAGCTGTTCGCACAATTTATTAGCCATGCATCTGAAATCCAGGCGTTGTATTACAGGCTGAGTAATTCAATTAGGAAAATGTATTTATTTTACTGGGAATATTAGCCACACAATTTAAAATTAAGTAAAGCCTTATGTACTGTAGCTATCTTCTCTTTTAACAATTACATTTATTGGGTTGCTAGAGATGGTTTATTCTAATGAAAGAGAAGTACTATTATGCCCATTATTCAAAGATCAGCTCTGACCAGATTCCAAATGAACAGACAGTGCTTGACATCCATCCTTAATAGAAGGCTTTTGGTAAACAGAGTTATTTTACAATACAAATAACGTTGACTGTTATAATGTAATCAAAAGGAATTTTTATATCACTTGAATGCAGCAGAAAACAGGACATGCATTAGAGCAGAATTTTCTTTGCAGTATATTGCCTTTAAAGCTCTAACAATGTAAAAAAAAAAAAAAAATTGCTTTAGATCTCCAAGGGGAGATGCTTTGATTATGAGCAAAAGAGAAGTAGAACCTGCGAACCAGACAGGTTGCTAGTCCCCCCGCCCAACAATATAATTCTACTGCTTAAGAACTATTCTAGTGAATGTAATGGCTGTGCAAGGTTCCAAACTGATGGCACTCCCACTACTGAAATTGTTGCGACCGGAGTGGTGGACCCTTGGGCCGGCCTTGACGAGATGAGAAGGAAGGTTAGAAGGACTCCGCGGAGAAGGAAAGGCTGGGAGGCGGCACAGAACCAGGTTACCAAGCAGGATCTTCACCCTGGAAGCCCGAGATCCCCCTGGGAGGAGCCTGTGAGGGCATTGGGCTAGGAAGTGGCCTTTGCTGCCACAGTATAGGCACAGACTCAATGCCCGGTATCGTTGCCTCTCTTCTGCCGATAAAGGCATACGTCCCAACTGCATGGGCTCTTCAGCCGACAATTCAGGATGAGGTAGTACTTGACCAGATGATGACGTCAAGGGTCTGGAGAAAACAGGGGCCAAGGGTATAGTCCGGCGTGGCGGTCGTCCCTCTCTCACTCATTGCTGAAGGCGACGATCAATTTGGCCCACTAAGTCTATTACCCCGTTGAGATTGTCAGGAATATCTCTGGCTGCCAACTCGTCCTTGATACGAGCTGACAGGCCCTCCAGAAAAACTCCCCGCAGACTATCATCTCGACATCCCACCTCCATAGCGAGGGTGCGGAACTCGATCGCATAGTCTGCCAATGATCAAGATACCTGTCGTAACTGCAGAAGCTCAGACATAGCTGTAGGCAAGTGTGCAAGTTCATCGTATGCTTGCTTGAAATTAAGTACAAATTGTTGCAAGCTATTTAGTAATGGATCGTTGCGCTCCCACATAGGCGATGCCCAACTCAGTGCCTTCCCTTCCAACAGCGACAGGATATAGGCTACCTTTATGGAGTCAGAGGGAAACTGAGCAGGAAGAAGTGAGATCCGGATGTAGCATTGGTTCAAGAACCCTCGGCAGCCCTTGGCATCACCCGAGTAACGGGAAGGAGCAGGTAACTGAGTGGGTGCCGTTACACTCACAACCGGAGCCGGAGGTTGCACGTGGGGTGGCTCTGGAGGTGTAGCATCCAAGCGATTCGCCAATCATTCGACAGTCGCGGCCAGGACGTCAAGGCAGTGCTGCTGTTGCTGCAACCGTTGGGCCATCCCTCTGTTGGTGTGATTGCTGAGATGAACTGCTAAGGTACCAATTAATTCCAATTAATTAATTAATTAATTACGGTACCAATTAATTCCAGCGGCCATATGATGCTGTTTTTTGGGATGTAGACACCTGTCCAATTGGAACTAATCTAATTGCAGCTCATTTCACATAACCAGGCAGGAATGGCACGCGTATACTGGCAAATCAGAGGAGAAAGCCTCTGTACCAATCTCTACATAAGGTTAATCTTGGAACTTTGTTTTTTTGGTTATGTAAGTGACAACTACAATTATTTATTGCTGTTTCTGTCAGAACGTTTTGTTCTTTGCACGGAGCAAAGAGGGGGTAATTCCACTTTGAAGATTATCTCAGTATAATTCCCTGTCTAAGTTACCTCTTCTAATTTGTGAAGGGAGTTTTTCTGAGAGAATTTGTGCACGTGCATTTGAAAATCGAAAAGCATGTGCGTACATCCAAACCCTGCCCAGATTCTGCCCACCCCCTTCCAGAACGCCTCCCCAATATACACGTAAAATGGTACGCTTACAGGAGGCATGCACACAATCTTGAGGGTGATTTTTCAATAGTCTGAGTAAATCGGCAATCGTGCGCGTAAATTGGTCCATCTAAAATTACGGCAGTGTTTTATGAGCTGTGTGGCAGAAGCCGCAGCTTATAGAATATCGCGTATTTCTGCTGCAGAAGTATGCACATATGTGTCAGTATGAGTGCATATTTGTAAAGCGTGAAGAAGCCAGCCAGGCATCCCGGGGTAGGTGGGGGACCGGCTTGCGGACCTCTGTGGGTCAGGCACACAACAGTACCCCCCCTTCTACGCCCCCTTCCTGGGGGCCTCGGCTTAGCCGGATGGTGTAGGTGAAACTGGTGGAGGAGAGATTTATCCAAAATATTGGAGACAGGCTCCCACGTATTCTCTTCAGGGCCATAGTCCTCCCAGGAGAGGAGATATTCCCATCATCGATGATAGAATCGTAGATCCAGCACCTCTTTCATCTGGTAGATGGTGTCTTCTTGAGCCACGGAACTGGCGGGTTCAGGGGGCTTGTCGTGAAAAACTGACAAGACCAAGAGCTTGAGCAAGGAGACGTGGAGGACTGTATGAATCCTTAATGTGGATGGGAGACGAAGACGGTAGGAGACAGCGCCCACCCATTCTATCATGGCAAACGGACCAATGTATCTTGGTGTCAGGCGCATAGAAGGAATTCGCAGGTGAAAATGCTTGGTACTCAGCCATACTTTGTCCCCCAGGAAAAGCAGGAGCTGGGCATCATAGATGGTCAGCGTACTTCTTTGCAGTGGCTGCAGTGCGTTTCAGTTTCTCTCGAGTGGAGCCCCAAAGATTCCGTAACTGTTGGGCTGTGAGTTGCACGGCTGGCGATGGCACCGCTAAAGGCAGGGGCAAAAGAGATCTGAGTCATCTCCCATAGACTACCTGGAAGGGGGACATGTTGGTGGCAGAATGCCTATGGTGATTATAGGAGAATTCTGCCCATGGCAATAAAGCCACCCAGTCATCTTGTAGGTCTCCCAGAAAGGCTCAGAGGAAGGCTTTAAAAGTCTGGTTTGTGTGCTCTGCTTGGCCATTGGCTTGGGGGTGAAAAGCTGTCGTAAAGTCCAACTGGACCCCAAATTTCTTGCAGTGTGCTCTCCAGTATTTAGCCGTGAACTGCAAGCCCCGATTGGAGGCAATATGAAGAGGAAGTCCATGCAGGTGAAAGATGTGTTGAGTGAAGAGATTTGCAAGCTCAGGCGCCATTGGTAACTTAGTGAGGGGCACGAAATGGGCCATCTTCGAAAATCTATCAACTGTGACCCATATCACAGTCTTTTCTTCTGAGGGTAGTATATCCACTATGAAGTTGGTAGACAAATGGGTCCATGGCTCGGTGGGAATGGGTAATGGTTGGAGGAGCCCCCAGGGGCGACCAGTCAGAGGCTTCTGTCGGGCACAGGTAGGTCAGGAACTGACGTAGAGACGGACATCCTTCTTGACCTGAGGCTACCAGTAGTATTCGGTCAAGAGGTCCAAGGTCCAAGCGACCCTAGAATGACCTGCAGTCAAAGAATCATGAGCCCATGATAAAACATTCTTGCGCAGGCAAGCCGGTACCACCGTCTTACCTATAGGGACCACCTCCGAAGCTGCAAGAAGGACCTTGGCGGGATCGAGGATATATCGAGGCGGATTGGGGTTATCCTCCGTCTCCGCAATGCGAGAGAGGGCGTCTGCCCATACGTTCTTGGAAGCTGGTCTGTATCGGAGGAGGAAGTTGAACCGGCTAAAGAAGAGTTACCATCGGGCTTGTCGAGGGTTGAGACGCAGGGCTCAACACAGGAATTCCAAGTTCTTGTGGTCTATATAAACAATCACGGGGTGCTGGGCCCCCTCCAACCACTGGCGCCACTCCTCCAGCACGAGCTTAATGGCCAGCAGCTCCTTGTCGCCTATACTGTAATTTATGTATTTAGTTATTTATTTGTTGAGTTTTATATACCGTCATTCAGTGAAGCCATCATAACACTTTACAAAATTTAAATTGTAACTCTCTTAACAATTGTGAAAAAGTATAACAAGGTGCATATTAAACAGAGGTTAAACATTTCTAGTCCAGAAAGAATCATTATGAGGGAGGTGGAGGGTTTGTTTGGTTCTGGTTGGAGACAAGTTATTTTGAGGTTTTTGGATGAAAGTTCGATTGGGAGTTAGGATGTTCAGAAGTATGAATGTCAATGTAGAATTTGCGAAACAGCCATGTTTTTAGGTCTTTTTTGAAAGTTTTGAGGTTAGGTTGGGTTCTCAGATCTTTTGGTAGGGAGTTCCAAATTTTAGGGGAGGCAATGGAAAAAGTTCTTTCTCTGGGGATATTTAAGCGCCCTGAGTTGTTTGAACGTAGGTTTCTTTGCAGATTCTGGGGGTTATGTTTAAGCCATTTAGTCCTTGATGTTCATTGTTTAGAATTTTATGTATGATGATCATTGATTTGTGTTCAATACGTGCTTTAATTGGGAGCCAATGAAGTGAAATCAATATGGGCGTTATGTGTTCATTTCTGTTTGTTCCTGTCAGAACTCTGGCTGCTGAATTCTGCAGAATCTGGAGCAGTTTGAGCTTTGAATGAGGTATTACAATTAGCAGGGAGTTGCAGTAATTCCAATTAGTAATTAGTAATTCCAATTAGTAGGGAGTTGAAGTAATTCTTCTCAGCAGGTGACAACTTCCGAGAGAAATAGGAACATGGTAGGGTTTGCCCTTTGTGGAGATCTGGCTCAGAACCGCCCCTACTGACGCTGCAGATCTGGAAGATGCAGATCTGGAAGATAAAGACACACATCTAGAAGAAAGGCTTCCTTCAGCTCCTGGAAAGTATTTAACGCCACCGGGGACCAGTTCTTGGCATTGGCACCCTTCCTGGTAAGGGCGGTGAGCGGAGCCACCACTCAGGAGTAATGGGGTATGAACTGACGGTAGAAATTGGCGAAGTCAAGGAAGCATTGTAGCGCCTTGACCCCTACTGGTTGTGGCCAATCCTTGATGGCCGCTAGTACCCGCTACCTTATCCGGGTCCATGTGGAAGCCCTTGGAGGAGAGAATATATCCGAGGAAGGGCAATGATTCTTGTTCGAACTCACACTTCTCTATCTTGGTGAAGAGACGATTGTCCCGAAGCTTCTGTAGCACTTGTCGTACGTGTATGCGGTGCGTGGACCTGTCCTTAGAATAAATCAGTACATCGTCGAGGTACACTATGACTGAGGTATGCAACATATCTCTTAACACCTCGTTCTTAAGGTTTTGGAAAACCGCAGGGGTGTTGCATAGGCCGAAGGGCATGACCAAATACTCGTAATGCCCGTCTCTTGTATTGAAGGCGGTTTTCCATTCGTCGCCGGGTCATATCCTTACCAGGTTATACGTGCCCCGGAGGTCCAACTTGGTAAAGACCTTAGCTCCTTGCAGCCAGTCTAGCAAATCAGGAATCAGAGGCAAAGGATATCTGTTCCGTCGTGTGATGGCGTTTAGGCCACGGTAATCTATACAGGGTCAGAGTGACCCGTCCTTCTTGGCAACAAAGAAGAACCCGGCTCCAGTGGGGGAATTAGAAGGCCGAATGAAGCCCCTCTCTAAATTCTCCTAGATGTAGGAAGACATGGCTCTGGTCTCCGGGAGCGACAAGGGGTAAACCCTCCCCTTGGGAGGCGTAGTGCCAGGGACCAGGTTTATAGCACAGTCAAAGGGTCGATGTTCAGGAAGCAGTTTGGCCTTCTCCTTCGAGAAGACATCCAAGTAATCCTGATACTGAGGCGGAAGCGCCATGGGAGTGGTCAGAAGTGGCACACTGGGTCGGGGAATCGTCGCCAGACAGAAGGTAAAGCAAGATGGACGCCAAGTTGCGATCTGGAGAGTGTCCCAGTGGATAACGGGGGAATGCTTCTGAAGCCATGGTAAGCCCAAGATGATGGAGTGAATGGACCTCTCCAGTATGAGAAATGAGATCTCTTCAGAATGTAGGAGACCAGTACATAGAGTCAAGGGTTTGGTGCAGGTGGAGATATTGTCCGGGAGAGGAGTACCGTGGATCGAAGAAACTCGGAGTGGAGGGAGTCGGGGTTGGACCGGAAGCTGTAACTGTTGAACAAGGTCAGAGAGAATGAAATTCCCTCCTGCTCTGAAGTCCACCAAGGCCAGCATATCGAAGCTACCTCCGGGGTAACTGATGGTAACTGGTACGGTACAGAGGGAGGCAGAAGTGGTATTACCTAGGGTCAGCTCCCTGATGAGACCTAGGTTCTGGCGTTTCCCGGCCGTTCCTGATACTGGGCTAGGAAGTGCCCCTTGTTGCTGCAGTATAGGCACAGGCCCTGGGTGCGGCGACGTCTTCTCTCCTCTTGCGAGATCGGGCCTTGACCCAATTGCATGGGTTCTGCCCCTTGGGTGCTGGTAGAAGCAGAGGAGGAGGGCACAGGTCTGGGAAATGTAGAGCCTGAGTTACCGGGTCTGCGGCCAGACTTTCCCTCACGGAACCGATGTTAGATTCGGTGGTCGACCCTTCCTGCCAGGTCGATCAAGATATCCAGGTCATCCGGAAGGTCTCTTGCCGCTAACTCATCATTGAGATGTGAGGACATTCCTTCCAGGAATATACCGTGAAGACTGTCGTCCCTCCAGTCTAGTTCGGGGCCAGCGTGCAGAATTCTACCGCGTACTCGGCAAGGGAATGGGTGCCTTGGCGTAACTGAAGTAACTCGGCAACTGCTGTGGGTCTGCAGGCAGACTCATCAAAAATATGTCGAAAGGCAGAGACAAACTGTTCCAGGTTCCCAAGAATGGGATCTTTACGTTCCCATAATGGGGAGGCCCAGGCCAGGGGCTTCCCATCAAGCAAGGACACGATATAGCTGATCTTTACTAGGTCAGTCGGAAAATGAGAAGGCAGCTGTTGCGGGTAGCTGTGGACCTTTGGGCCGGTCTTTGCAGAGTAAGGTGGAACGATGCTCTGCTGAGAGGGAGGAGACCAGCAGGCGGAGGCAAGTATCACGGAGATCCGAAGTCTTCATCCTGGAAGCCTGCAGACCCCTCAAGAGGAGCTCGTGAGGTCCCAAGCCACTGGGAGTTAGGAGATCAAACGTGGAAATGAAGAACAGTCCGAGGTCGAGGCAGGTGGCAATAAGAAGAAACCAGGAACAAGCCAAAGTAGGAACCAGGAAGTCCAGCCGAGGGTCGCAGGAGGAAGGAACAGAAGGCAGGAGACTCGGGAACAGGAGCAAGGTACCGGGAGCGAAGACAGGACTGAAAGCCGGGAGCAGGATCAGGAGCCAGACGACTGCAGCAGAATCAGGAGTTCAAGGACCAAGAGCTGGAACAGGAACAAGACGCAGCAGCAGGTAGTCACAAAGGGAACCTCGTTACAAGGCACAGGAAGGCTGCAGATGCCGGTTTATATCTTAGCCAGCTTCTGACGTCATCTGAGGGGGCGGGCTGCGGTCCAGCGGGAAAAGCCCTTTAAATAGGGCTTCCCCGCGCGCACGCGCGTGCCTCGAGGGGAAGGAGTCAGCTTGGGAGGCTCGGCGGCGTCTCCCTTATGGAGACACCGCCGGGAGAAGGCCCGATCCCGGCCCGTAGGCCACGTGTCTTGCTGCCGAGCCTCAGAGGAGCACATACAGTCCCGACCCTTCCGTGGACGCCACCGGATAGCGAGAGGTAAGGGCCCGGTCGCAAGACTTGCGACCGGGACCGCAACAGTACCCCCCCTCTTAGGCCCAGGTTTACCTGGATGATCACGATGGAATTGATGAAGCAGAGACTTGTCTAGGATGTGCCGAGCCGGCTCCCAAGTGTTGTCCTCGGGACCACATCCTTCCCAGGCTAACAGGTACTCCCATCGTCGCTGGTGGAAACGGACATCGAGGACCTCCCGGACTTGAGACGGGATCCGCAGGTACATCCAGATCATCCGGCTCTGGAATCCTAGAATGATATCTCGAGAGAATGAGAGGTTTCAACAAAGAAACATGGAATACATTATGTATGCGCATGGAAGAAGGGAGGCGTAAATGGTAGGATACTAGGCCCACTCTTTCGGCTACTCGGAATGGCCCGCAAAAGCGTGGTGCCAACCTCCAGAGGGGGGTTTGAAGGTGTATATTCTTAGTGCTGAGCCACACTCGATCTCCCGGAAGGAAGACGGGTGCAGGTTGACGGTGTTTGTTAACACATTTCTGAGTGACTTTAGCTGCTTTGGACAGTTGATTTTGGATGGAGAGCCACAGGTTATGCATCTGACGAGCAGAAAGTTGAGCTGCAGGTGAGACATTAGACATAGGCAGAGGCAATGGTGGCTTGAGTTGTTTCCCGAACACCGTCAGGAATGGAGATTTGCCGGTAGTAGAGTGAGTGTGGTTGTTATAGGAAAATTCGGCAAGGGGTGACAAACTCACCCAGTCTCACCCTCTCTCATGGACGAAGGAGCGGAGAAAGGTCTTGAAAGTGCGATTGGTACGTTCAGTTTGCCCATTGGTCTGTGGATGTAAGGCAGTCAATAAAACCGAGTTGCACATCAAATTGCTTACACAGTGCCTTCCAGTAGCGGGCTGTAAACTGGGGGCCTCGATCCGAGACTATGTCTTGTGGAAGACCATGAATACGGAAGATGTGAGACACAAAGAGTTGAGCTAATTCCGGTGCTGAAGGTAGCTTGGGAAGAGGGACGAAATGCGCCATCTTGGAGAAGCGGTCCACCGTCACCCAGATGATCGTATTTCCCTCTGAGACTGCCAGATCTACCACAAAGTCAGTGGCGATGTGTGTCCAAGGCTCTGTGGGTATAGGAAGCAGTTGTAACAGCCCCCTGGGCTTTCCCACCAGAGGTTTCTGTTTGGCGCAGGTGGGGCAGGAGTTGACATAGACCCGAACGTCTTGTCTTATCGTGGACCACCAGTAAAAACGGTTGGGCAAGTCGAGTGTTCTCTCTCAACTGGCATGACCACCGATCATGGATTCATGGGCCCAAAGTAATACCTTTTTTCAAGCATGCCTAGGTACCACTGTCCTTCCAGAAGAGCTTACCGAGGTGTAGGACAAAATCACTCTTGCCGGATCTAGGATGAATTGCGGTCGCTCCTCCTCCTCCTCAGGCTTGGCAGCCCGAGATAAGGCATCTGCACGTACCTTCTTGCAGGTCTGTAAGATAGCACGAAGTTAAATCGATTAAAGAACAACGACCATCGTGCTTGCCTGGGATTCAACCGTTGTGCTTGGCAGAGAAACTCCAAATTCTTATGGTCCATGAAGATCATGATGGGATGAACGGCCCCCTCCAACCATTGCCTCCACTCTTCAAAGGCCAGTTTGATTGCTAAAAGTTCCTTATCCCCTATACTATAGTTACATTCTGTGGGGGAGAATTTTTTGGAAAAGTATGAGCATGGCAATAATTTCCCTGAGGGGGTACTTTGACTCAAGATAGCCCCCACGGCAATATTGGAAGCATCCACCTCTACTATGAACGGATGGAGGGGATCAGGGTGGCATAAGGAAATGTCCTGTACAAAGCTTTCCTTAAGAGTTTTGAACGCTTGGCACGCCTCCTCCGACCAGTTCACAGCATCGGCTCCCTTCCTTGTGAGAGTGGTAAGTGGAGCCACCTTAGACGAGAAGTGAGGGATGAAATTCCGGTAGAAGTTTGCAAACCCTAGGAATTGTTGTAGGGCTTTTAATCCTCTGGGTTGCGGCCAGTCCTGAATAGCAGTGACTTTGCCAGGATCCATCAAGAAGCCGGTAGCGGAGACTATGTATCCTAGAAAAGGAAGGGACACTTGTTCAAAGAGGCACTTCTCCAGCTTAGCATATAAGTGGTTGTCTCGCAGAATTTGAAGAACCTGTTTGACGTGTTGCTGATGGGATTCCAAGTCGCGTGAAAAGATCAGTACATCATCAAGGTACACGATAACCGAGGAGTAGAGATGTTCTCGCAGTATTTCATTCATTAGGTGTTGGAAGACGGCGGGAGCGTTGCATAGGCCGAAGGGCATAACGAGATATTCATAATGCCTATCCCTGGTGTTGAACGCCGTCTTCCATTCGTCCCCCGGACGAATACGAACCAAATTGTAGGCCCCTCGTAGGTCTAGCTTTGTGAAGATCTTGGCCCCTTGTAAATGGTCCAAGAGTTCGGAAATCAGTGGAAGGGGATAGCGATCCCACTTGGTGATAGCATTTAGACCTCTGTAATTGATGCAGGGTCTTAGGGAGCCATCCTTCTTGCCTACAAAGAAGAAACCTGCTCCTGCAGGGGACTTTGAGGGCCGAATGAACCCCCTAGCCAGGTTTTCGGCTATGTACTCTGACATAGTTCGCATCTCAGGTAGCGATAATGGGTACACTCTCCCGCGAGGAGGTGTGGCTCCCGGGAGCAGCTCAATTGCGCAGTCAAAGGGGCGGTGTTGCGGCAGAATCTCCGCTCTTTTCTTTGAGAAGATGTCAGCAAAGTTGGCGTAGACTGTAGGAAGCGACACCGAAGCAAGTAGAAGCGGTATGCCGGTTGCTCGTGGAACTTGTAGACAGTTCTTGAAACAGTAAGGACTCCACTCAGCTAACTGCAGTGTATCCCAGTGGATTACCGGAGAGTGTTGCTGCAGCCATGGTAGGCCAAGAATTACCGGGTGAACGGCCTTCTCCAGAATCAAGAAAGAGATCCTTTCAGAGTGCAGAGCCCCGGTCTGAAGTAGGAGAGGTTTTGTAGAAGCGGAAATACTTCCCGGCAGTGACGTTCCTTGGATTGAAGTAATCCATAGTGGAGTCTTGCAAGGGAAGACAGGAATTTGTAATTGTTGCACAAAGTCATTTAGAATGAAGTTCCCCCCTGCCCTGGAATCAATGAGGGCGAGAGTCTCGAAGGAGCCACCAGGGTACTCTAAAGTGACAGGGACGGTACAATGAGGAGCAGCAGTAGCATAACCTAGGAGAAGCTCCCCGGGACCTCCTAGGTTCGAGCGTTTTCCGGACATTCCTTGCACTGGGCCAGGAAGTGTCCCTTCACCCCGCAGTAGAGACATAGGCCCAGCGAGCGTCGACGTTGCCTCTCCTCTACCGATAGAAAGGTGCACCCCAATTGCATAGGTTCTTCGGCAGGGGCGTGTAGAAGCGCCGGTCCTTGGCTGGACACCGGGGTCCTGGGTTTAGAAAACACGGGTGCAAGGGGCACAGTGCGCCAGAAGGGACGACCCTCTTTTGCCCGCTGCTGTAGCCAACGGTCGATCCTGCCAGTTAGGTCGATCAGGTCGTTGAGATCATTGGGGAGATCCCGGGCCACCAATTCATCCTTAAGCCGAGATGCTAGCCCCTCCAGGAACAAGCCTCGAAGACTATCCTCGCGCCACCCAACCTTGAGAGTCAGTGTCCGGAAGTCGATGGCGTAATCCGCCAAGGAACGAGACCCCTGTCTCAGCTGTAAAAGTTCAGAGGTGACTGTAGCGAGTCATGCCGGTTCATCGAAGGCCTGCTTGAAGCTAGTTAGAAATTGTTGCAGGTTGTTAAGTAGAGGGTCCTGCCGTTCTCACATGGGAGAGGCCCACGACTGCGCCTTCCCATCCAGAAGGGATAGGATGTACGCCACCTTCACCGAGTCTGACGAAAATTGGTTGGGAAGAGCGAGAACTTAATGAAACACTGGTTGAGAAAACCACGACAGGCCTTGGCTTCCCCAGAGTATCGAGGTGGAGCTGGCAATTGCATTGGCGTCTGGATGCTTACCACTGGCGGAGGCACCGGTGTGGGCTGAGGCTCTGGCGGGGTGGTATCCAGTCGATTAGCCGGACGCTCCACTGTGGCCGCTAGGACATCTAGACAGTGTTGTTGTTGCTGTAACCGTTGGGCCATGCCTGGAATGGCCTGAAGCCCAGACAGGTCAGCTGAGTCCATGGCCTTGCAAACTGTTGCGGGTAGCTGTGGACCATTGGGCCGGTCTTTGCAGAGTGAGGTGGAACGATGCTCTGCTGAGAGGGAGGAGACCGGTGGGTGGAGGCACGTGTCACGGAGATCCGGTCTTCACCCTGGAAGCCTGCGGACCCCCCAAGAGGAGCTCGTGAGGTCCCAAGCCGCTGGGACTTAGGAGATCGCTGGGACAAGAAGAGACTTCACCCTGGAAGTCTGAGGACACCCCTGAGAGGAGCTCGTGAGGTCCCAGACCGCTGGGACTTAGGAGATCAAACGTGGAAATGAAGAACAGTCCGAGGTCGAGGCAGGTGGCAATAAGAAGAAACCAGGAACAAGCCAAAGCAGGAACCAGGAAGTCCAGCCGAGGGTCGCAGGAGGAAGGAACAGAAGGCAGGAGACTCGGGAACAGGAGCAAGGTACCGGGAGCGAAGACAGGACTGAAAGCCGGGAGCAGGATCAGGAGCCAGACGACTGCAGCGGAATCAGGAGTTCAAGGACCAAGAGCTAGAACAAGACGCAGCAGCAGGTAGTTGCAAAGGGAACCTCGTTGCAAGGCCAGGAAGGCTACAGACGCCGGCTTATATCTTAGCCGGCGTCTGACGTCATCTGAGGGGGCGGGCCGCTGTCTGGCGGGAAAAGCCCTTTAAATTGGGCTTCCCCGCGTGTGCGTGCCTAGAGGGGGAGGAGTCAGCTCGGGAGGCTCGGCGGCATCTTCCTCGTGGAGAAGCCGCCAGGAGAAGGCCCGATCCGGGCCCGTAGGCCGCGTGTCTTGCTGCCGAGCCTCAGAGGAGCCCGTACAGCCCCGACTCTTCCACGGACGTCGCTGGATAGCAAGAGGTAAGGGCCCGGTCGCAAGACTTGCGACCGGGACCGCAACAGCAGCAGGGTTGAACGGATGAAGCACTGGTTGAGGAATCCGCTACACTGCTTCACTTCCCCTGAGTACCTGGGCGGCACCGGCAGTTGTGTGGGTGTCGCCGGTCTGGAATTGGGCAAGGAAACCAGTGCAGAGATGCTGCCGCAAGTGTGGCGTCCAGACGGTTGGCAAGCCTCTCTACTGTCGCCGTCAGGACATCTAGGCAGAGCTGCTGCTGCTGTAGACGCTGGGCAATTCTGGGGATGGCCTTTAGGCCAGCCACGTCCTCTGGGTCCATGGCCTTGCAAACTGTTGGGTTTCGTGGACCATTGAGCCGGCTAGGACAGGTGATGGCGCACTGTGTGAGAACCCACAGTGGAGGTCGAAGCCGGGAGGTGGCATAGGGCAGGAGACTGGTGGAATCTTCACCACTGGAAGTCCGAGATCCCCCCGGGAGGAGCCGGTGAGGACCCGGGCCGCTTGGACTTATGTGCGGTCTCCTGTGGGTGAGTCTTGAAGAGGAGTCCCGGAATCCTGAGGAGTACTGAAGCTGGAGTCAGGAGGCCAACTGGAACTTCACCACTGGAAGCCCGAGGTCCCCCTGGGAGGAGCCCGTGAGGACCCGAGCCGCTTGGACTTAGGCGGCGCCTCCTGAACGTAGCGGAACAGGACACAGAGAGCAAGTTGAAGTCACGGACCAGAAACAGAAGCTGAAGTCAGAAGCCAGGGACGAAGCCGAAGTCAGAAGCCAGGGACGAAGCTGAAGTCAGAAGCCAGGAGCGGAGCCGAAGTCAGAAGCGGAACCGAAGTCAGAAGCCAGGGACACAAAGAACAGCAACTAGCAACCTCTGGGAAGCAGAGAGAACCTCATTGCAAGGCAAAGAATCAGGCAGGCCGCAGGGTTTAAATCCCTGCCGGAGTCTGACGTCCTTCGGGGGTGGAGCTCCAGTTTCCACGCTTTGTGCCCCAGTGCGCGCGCGTGCACGCCTAGAGGCAGGCCTCAAGGACGCTTCTGCGAGGCGTCCCGGGGTAGGTGGAGGACTGGCCCACGGACTTCCGCGGGTCGGGCACACGTGCGATACCACAAGTACACGCGTACTGTTGATGTTTCCAAAACAGCATGCGCGCTTGTACGAATTACTTACACACGTATGTGCTGACACAGAAACCTTTTGAAAATGAACCCCCTTTAGGCGCCTATCAGGCAGCCCATTGTCAAAAAAGGGCCATTCGTGCACTTAGAGCACTGGTTTTCTGCAGAAGTCTCTTTGAAAACTACCCTCAATAAGAAGGTAACTTTAAAATAAGCGCGCACGTGCTCATGTACAGTATACGTGTATATGGGTGCGTGACCACATATGCTGAAATCTCATATCCTGTGCGCAAGTAAGCACGCATGTTATAAAATAGGCCTAGCGCATGTATGTGTGCACCTAATTTTAAGTATTTACGCGAACAGTTGGGAATTGTCAGCACTTACACGCACAAGTGAGGGAATTTTATAACATGTGCAAGAGAAGGAAATGACCAGTTTAGCCAGTTCGTCCACCGGTTTGCCCAGTCTATATCTAGGTCATCAAGACCCCCCTGATTCTTTAGCCTGCACTCCCCCCAGTTTACCCAGACCCCTCAAGCAGTTCATACTTGGCTATAAATGGTTTTATTCAGACATACGCCTGATCAATAGCAGAAGTAAATTTGTGCAGAAATCAACCAGACGGGCACCACATTCAGTTTGCTATATATGCGCCTATCTCTTGGCCCTGATCCAGAATGCCCATGATCTGCCCCCAATCCGCTCCTTTTTTACTCGGCGCGAGATATTTGTGCATTTCTAGTTGTGAGCGTACGTGCGAGGTTTATAAAATGGGTCACAAAGCGCATGTGTTAGATTCGCATGCGTATGTGTTTTTTTGTGCGTGCATCTCTTAATTCACCTTTTTGGTTACAAAATCATATGCATATAAGAAGATGCCATTTTTTTCATATAAAGGTTCATTCTAAGACCTTGCATCCAAACCCAGACAACATATGAGGAAGAGTGTTTCTGATGTCACAGTGGGGGGGGGGGGGGGGGGGGGGGGGAAGCGCCTGGGATCCAGTGATCGCTGCATTCAATATGAGAGCGGAGCCAGCAGAGATTCATTCAAAGGCAAGAGTCCGAGACTTCAGGAAAACTAACTTTGTTAAGATGCTGTGGAGTACCTCAAGGCGCCATTAACTGAATGGGAAAAGTCAGGGAAAGCAGAAGAGCTATGGTCAAAATTGAAAGAAGATATTGTAAAGGTAGCAATCCTTTTTGTTAGGGAAAAATAAGCAAGGGTAAGGGGGAGGGGGGGGGGGTGGAAAAGGCCACAGTAATTTTCTAAGGAAGTGGTGGAGAAAGTAAGGGAAAAAAATAAACGACCAAGAGACCATGGAAAGAAGAAAATGCAATAATATCTGGAAAAGTTAAGAGAAGATGGAAAAATAGTCATGGAGAGTGATGGTGCAAAGGGAAGAAAAAAAAGAGCTAATATGGTAAAATGGAAACAGGACTGGGTTTTTTTGGGGTTTTTTTTTTTTAGATATGTTAGTGACAAGCTGAATTGCAAAGGTGGGAGTGAAAGACACGGTGGTGAAGGGGAGGAATTTATAAAGTCTGACAATGGAGAAAGTGGACTTGATTAAGAAATATTTCTGTCCAGCATTCACAGAGAAGGGGAGTAGGACCACAGCAAACTGCCATCGAGAGGAATGGAAGTGAGTTAGATCTGAAAGATTTTTTCAGAAGACTGTGTCTGTGAGGAGCTACCAAAAGTAAAAGTAGGTAAAGTGATGCGATACAACCATGGGGTATTAAGAGGGAAGTTCTGGCAGCTTCACTGTCTGATCTTTTTCAAAGCTTCTTTAGGGCTGAGAATGGCTCCAGAGGGCTGGACACAGGCAGATGCGGTTCCTCTTCACAAAAGTGGAGGTAAAGACGAGGGATCTTCCAGAGCGGACATCCAGGCCTTGTCACCTGCATGGGAAGGGAGGGGCTGTACAGGTTACCTGCATGGGATGTAACCTGTACTAGTAAGCCTGAGTCTCATGTTTTCTATGTACGGAGCCACGCAACTGCACATGTAATGTTTATTGCTTTTCATCTCTGTTCCCCAAGCAAAGCATCCTTGCCCGCTGCCAGGGAAGAGTGCCGAGTCATTTCTACTTCACAATCAGTGTTTCTCCTGGAGGCTTGGAGGCCCCTGCTAGAGACACGCAGTTCTGATCCTGAGCACCAGTTCACCTAGATCCTCTAGCGCTTCACCCTGAAACCGCACCAGTTCACCCAGTCCTCCCGCCCAAAATCTGCAGGCAAGTGCGTGAGTCAATTAGCAGGTGTTAAAATGTTCTGATAAATTCAGTAATGTATGTGCATATACCTCTTACAAAACAGCAACTTGCGTACGCACGTAAGAACCCTGCCACAGATTGCCCCAGACCACCCCTTTTTTCCAAGTTAAAATTCATATGTAATACTGCAAGTACATACATACTTGCAAAGTTTATAATATGTCTTATATGCACATACGTGCTCTTTTTACACATGTAACTCTTTGAAAATTCAGTCTCTAAAGAAGTGAATAAAAAATATACAGGAAAAAAACTAAAATAAAAATTCTTGACCATTTACAGAAGAGAATGTATGGGAAGAGCTAGGAAAACTGCAAGTGGACAAGGCCATGGGGCCAGATGAGGTACATCCCAGGATGCTAAGAGAGCTCAGAGTTATCCTGACAGGTCCTGAAAGACCTGTTCAACAGATCCCTGGAAATGGGTGTAGTTCTGCAAGATTGGAAAAGAGTGGTTGTGGCCTCACTTCACAAGAACGGCAGCAGAGAGGAGGCTGACACTATAGGCTGGTTAATCTCACCTCGGTGGTGGGAAAATTAATGGAGACTCTGCTGAAGGACAGGATGGTGAACTATCTACAATCCAGTGGGTTGCTGGACCCAAGTTGGCATGGATTTACCAGGGCAAGGTCCTGTCAGATAAATTTGATTTATTGGGTGACTAGACAATTGGATCAAGGAAAAGCACTCAATGTGATTTACTTGGATTCCAGCAAATCTTTTGATATGATCCCACATAGGAGACTCATGAATGAAAATGAGAAGCTTGGGAGTGGGCACCAAGATGGTGGAGTGGATTACAAACAGGTTGACTGACAAGACAAAGCATGTAAAGTGGAGTGCCACAGGGATTGGTTTTGGGACCGGTTCTGTTCAATATCTTTGTGAGCGAAACTGCAGAAGGGATAGAAGGTAAAGTTTGTCTATTTATGGATACTAAGATCTACAACAGAGTGGACACACCTGAAGGAGTAAAGAGAATGAAAAGTGATTTAAGAAAGCTTGAAGAGTGGTTGAAGATTTGGCAGCTGGGATTCAATACCAGGAAGTACAGAGTCATGCATCTGGGGTACAGTAATCCAAAAGACTTGTGTGTGATAGGGGATGAAAGTTCAATAAGCATGGACTGGAAGACGGACCTTGGGGTAATAGTATCTGGCAATCTGAAGGCAGCAAAGTAATGAGACAAGATGATAGCTAAAGCCAGAAGAATGCTTAGCTTCATAGAAAGAGGAAAACCAGTAAAATGAAGGAGGTGATAATGCCCTCATACAGGTCTTTGGTGAGACCGCACCTGAAGAACTATTTTCAGTTCTTAAGCCTGTATCTAAAAAAGGATAGAGATAGGATGGAAGCAGGCCAGAGAAGGGTGACAAGAATAATGTGGGGTCTGTATCAGAAGACTTATGAGGAGAGACTGAAGGATCTGAATATGTATAACCTGGAAGAGAAGAGGTACAGGGAAAATATTATACAGAGAGTAGTGAGGTGTCCACACGACTGATGTAAACCTGTGCTACTCCGAGGAACAAAATAGTTTGTTCCTCCCCCTCCCTTTCTGTCTATGTCTCTGTCTTTCTCTAATTAAAGGTCTCAAGTTACATACTGCTGCAGTAGTTTCTTTAGAATCAACACTTTCCAGATACCTGGAAGGTTTTTAATGATGCATGAACTTCAAACCTTTTCTGTTGGAAAAGAAACAGTAGAACTAGGGGTCACAAAATGAAACTCCAGGGGCGACAACTCAGAACCAACATCAGGAAACATTCCTTCACAGAGAGGGTGGTAGATGCCTGGAATACCCATCTGGAACGGATGAGGACAAAAACAGTAAACAAATTCAAAAGGGCATGGGATAAACATTGTGGATTCCTAAAGGCTAGAGGTTGGAAATGACAATAAGAGTACATGGGTGTAACCTGCATGGAACGACAGTTACTACCTTTAACAGAAGGGGATAACCCCACTTAATCAATTAGCCTTGATGCAACTGCAAGCACCATCGATCTCTTTTTTGATGGCGGGGGAGGGGGGTAGGAGAATTGTATTGAGACAACAGGTAGCTGTCCAATTTGTAGTTTACCTCTCTAGCATCTCTTTCTATAACCCCTCTACCCTTCTTGAGTTAAGCTTCACTATAGTCAGTTTTGAGCTGTCAAGGAATGCTATCCTAGGAAGAATGTCTAAACCCCTTTGCACCCTAGGAAGGGTAGGGTGGAAACGTAAGCTTCAGAGAAATAAAAGGTGCTGTGAAAGGATTGTTTCTCTTTGATGTACAGTGCTGCTGATAAAGCAATAGGGATATGGTTTAGTTTAAAATGAAATAGGAAATCTCAATGAAATTTCTTATTTTATTTCATTTCATTTTGAAAATGAAATAAAAGGAAAATGAACACAATTTTGTTTTTTGTTTTTTTTTTTATTATTTTCAAATAGCAGACTACCAGCCCTGGCTTCCCTGCCGAAAAATCCCACACCAAAATAATTATGGTCTCCTCCCCGGCTTGCTGCAATCCCCCCTTAGGCCTTCCTCCTGTATCTTGCTCCATCTGTGGGTAAAAGTGGCACCAGCCTCTGGTCAGCCATTGCCAGTTTGAAGTATGGCACAGGCAGGACAGGAGTGACTAAGAATGGTTCCTGCCCTTTTTTCACCCACAGATGGGATAAGAGGAAGGGTTCAAGGTGCCGGTGAAGCTGGGGTATACTGCGATGAGCCTGGGAGGAGGGGGCTTTTTTAAAATATTGATGGCACAGGTTTGTTTTAGTGCACTGTGCCAATAGTGCACTAAAACAAATCTATACAAAAGGAAATGAAACCAAACAAATTAAATTTTCTGGCATGCACATCCTTTAAAGCAATGAAGGTAAAAGAAAATGCGCAAAGGGGTTTAGACATTTTATTTTCATTTTTTAGATTGCTGCATATATGTGAATCTTCCCTAATCTTTGTACAGCATTATCTTTAAATTCCTTCATGCATATTATAACAAGTCATAATATGATGAGGCTATAAGGGGTAGACTCAGGAGTAACACAAGTACATGGTTCTTCCCAGAAAAGGTACTACATATATGAAACAGTCTCCTAGTGGAGGTAGTGGAGGCCAGATTAGTAATAGAATTCAAGAAGGTGTGAGATGAGGATAAGGCCTGAGATTGGGTAGATCTGCAGTGTTGCACTAGACGTGGGCAAAGTAGTTGGGCCTTACGGTCCTCTATCTGTTTTTGTTTTCTGAGATTCTATTTTTCTTTCATTTTTCCTGTTAGCTTACTAATTCTCATAGAGTTTATTTATTATTTTTTATATACCAACATTTGATCTGAGATATCACATTGGTTTACATTCAGGTACTGTAGGTATTTCCCTATCCCCAGAGGACTTACAATCTAAGGCCTGGATTTATCAAAATGTGATAAGTATCGTATGCGATAGCAAAAGGGGCATGGTTTATGCTAATAGACAGTTTATAGTAATTTGTGCTAATTACCTATGTGAAGAGCTAAGTTAGCATAAATTGTGATGTTTTCAGACTTTGTGATAAGTGCCAGACCTGTTGTATTTCCTGCATACAACCACTGGGGGACCATGTTTAATGAGGGAGAGAGAGAGAGAGCCAGAGAGCATAGCCGTAGTGTCCTCTCCCTAGATAGGTATTTGTATCCCTATGGGAGGCCCACCTAGTAACTCGAGGTGAGGTTTAGGTATTAGTGTGGGGGGTTAGGGGCCACTTTGACATTCAATGTGAGACGTACAAACAGAACAGTGGTCTCTTGTGAAGATTTGATGACCTTCGGAGTGAGGAAACTCACTCCAAGATGAGATTTGTGCAATGTTCTCTCCACCTAGCTTGATGGACACTCTACCTGGGTAACATCAAGCTAGGTGGAGAGAACATTGCACAAATCTCATCTTTGGGTGAGTTTCCTCTCTCCATAGGTCATCAAATCTTCACAAGAGACCATTGTTCTATTTGTACGTCTCACGTTGAATGTCAAAGTGGACCCTAACCCCCCACACTAATACCTAAACCTCACCTCGAGTTACTAGGTGGGCCTCCCATAGGGATACAAATACCTATCTAGGGAGCAGACATTATGGCTAGGCTCTCTCTCCCTCTCCTGGTGCTCCAGGAGTTTCAAATCTACTAACACAGGCCTTTCAGGAGACATCACAAAATGCACTAACACCTTACTGCCCCATAACACAAGCTATTGCATGGCTTAACACTACTGAAAAAGGTGTAGTTAAGTCTACCCCCTCACTCCTCCTCTTTTTCAGATTTGCATCACACCATACAATATGGTGCTATCACATGCATTGAGGGCCTATCACATGCAATAACACCTTAGCATATTTTGATAAACAACCCCCTAAGTTTGTACCTGAGGCAATGGAAGGTAAAGTGACTTGCCCAAGGTCACAAGGAGTGACAGCAGGACTCATCCTCTGGTCTCCTGGTTCATAACCCACTGCTCTAACCACTAAGCTATTCCTCTTCCCTAGAGTTGCACCACATAACTGCTTCTGAGTATATTTAAACCCTGGTCTCCTGGTTCATAGCCCACTGCTCTAACCACTAGGCTATTCCTCTTCCCTAGAGTTATACCACATAACTGCTTCTGAGTATATTTAAGCTAGGCACTGGAGTGGTTGAAGTATGGGCAAGCTTTTTTGGCTTTTTGCCCTTAGTCTGAGTAGTTGTTATGAGGGGAGCATGCTCAGCGGCCTTCCTCAGCCCGAAACCAGAAGTTGGCGATATGAAGACAGTGACTCCGCATTCCCAAAAGGGAATAATGAGGATGATGCATATTGCAGTGGAGCTGATAAAACATTGCAATGCTCTGAAATCCTGCATAAAAATGCTTCTTTTCTTTGCCCAAGTTATACAGATTCTCTGAGTCACATTTTGTTTTAGCACGTGAAGTGACTTTTTTTTTTATTCACCAAAGTCATAGAATGTCTTTCTGCTGGAATCCATCAATTGGGTGGATGGAGCCTTTTGTCTAAAGAAAAAGTCACATGCCGTAATATGATGAGTCAGGATTTAAATCCAAACTAAGACATCCAGTGCAATATTTCCCCCTCTAGACTAATAGCTGACAGTGTATACCTTCCACATTAATGATGTGTATGAGAAGAAAAAGGGCTGCTCGCCTACCAATGTGTTCTGCTGACATTACACTCCTCTGCGTAACCGCCAACCTACCCTAAGGCAACAGAGCTGGTAATAGGTTCCTTGAACTGCCTTCTGCATCAGATTTGATGCAGAGCACTTTTTCCCATCACCCCTCTGCTTATAACTATATTATCTTTATTGATTTTGACTTTAAAAAATTCACATGCTATCACAGTTCTGACTGAGGTTAGCAGTGCATAAGCCTTAACATCAAAAAGAGGAAGCAAAGGCAATAGAGACAGTGGGTTAACCTCAACAGCTCAAGTGGATCTGTTGAGAGGCGTCGTTGCATGGTCTTTTTGTGCATTCAGCATTCCACATCCAGCAGCAGGACAGCCTGCCATGACAAGACATTACAATGATTTTTTTTTTAAGGCTTAGCAGCAGTTCCTCTGCTTCAGGGAATGAAACATGAAAAATGTCCCTCCCTATGCCAGATCCCATCCATCCCTGTAACTCGGAAAAGCAACCACCTCCCAGACAATGCTGGCTTCTTCCATTCCTTTTGTGCTCACATCTTCATGGTCAGGTTGCACAGGGCCTACCTTGTGTACAGTAAAATGCATCTAACCCATCAAGCATTTTACACTGAATGGTAAAAAATGAGGGTTCTCTGTACTTTCCAGCCCTCCAATCTCTCTTGCCCACTTCTTCTTCTAGATTATCTCTCATATTTCCTTACATCTTACGGTCACTTTCCTTACTGCTTCAGTTCTCTCACTCCTCTCCATTTCCCTATTACCTTACTTGCTTTCTCAGTGTAATAAGGTGCTTGCTAGAGCCAGAGGGCTACAAGGAAAGATACAAGGATGCAAAGGAAGAGACATAACCAGTAGTTCAAAGGGGGCGGCGATGTCTCTGTACAGGTCATTGGTGAGATCTCATCTAGACTATATAGAATATATTATAAAACCTGCTGCATTCTTCACAAAGCTATATACTTTGGGAAATAAGCTGATTGGCTGAATTTTTCAATCCGTTTACACACCCCACATAGAACACTGAGATCAGCCAAAGGATTATTTCAAATTCCCTCAGTAAACACAGCCCACCTCACGTTAGTGCGTGAGAGGATCATCTCCATTGCAGGTCTCAGTTTCTGGAACACGATGCCTGCTGATTTGAGACTCGAAACAGAGTTCAAAAAATGTAAAAAAGCCTTAAAGACCTGGCTTTTTGAACAAGCCTATTTAGACAACCTTGAGAAAGGCTAATAACATCTAGAACTAAAGACTGGTGTTATTTTTCATGTTTTGTATTTTTATTATTAAGGTACTTGTTTTCTTATTGAATGCGTATTGTAAAATTCCAATGCATACCTTGTGGTTTTTATGTTATTTTATGTAAACCATTGTGATGTATTTCGAATGTAAATAAATAAATAGACTACTATATACAATTCTGGAGGCTCTACCTTTAAATGGATATATACAGGATAGACGTGATCCAGTGAAAGGCTACCAAAATGGTGCAGGGTCAGCATCAAAAGTCATATGAAATGAGGCTTTAGACCTAACTATGCATATCCCAGAGGACAGTAGAGACAGTGTCATACAACAGAGACATTCAGAGGTCCATATTCAGACACTGGCTGGATTGCAAAGTTAGCCGGATAATCTTATCTGGCTAATTTTAGGACTGCTTTCCTACAGTCCTAAAGTTATCCAGCTGACGTAGCTGGCTGATGCTGAATATCGGCATGTATCCAGCTGCATTAGCTGAAGAGCTGACTCTGCCCCAGAACATCCCCACCCTGCTCTCAACTTATCAGGCTAACATTTTAGTTGGATGAAAACTTAGATGGATAAGTACCAACTACTGAGTGTGGCCGGATTTTTGAACTGCGTCATTTGTCTGGCAAAGTCTGAACTTAGCCAGGTAAATGGCACTGAAATATCTCAAATGGCTCTCAAATATCTCAAAGGTATAAATGCATAAGAAGTCAACCTTGTCAGAGGAAAGAATGCTCTAGAACACGAGGTCACAGTAAAAGGCTGCAAGGGAGTAGGCTCAGGAGCAAAATCAGAAAATAGTTTTTTATGCAAGGGTGGTGGCTGCATGCAATAACCTTCCAGTGGAGATGGTTAAGACAAAAACATTAACAGAATTCAGGAAAGCCTGGGATAAGCATAGAGAATCCCTAACTGTGAAGAACTGAAGGGAAAGCCAGAGATCAACTGAGATCTACAGCATTGCACCAGAAAGTAAACTGAGCAAAATAGATTGTCTTCATTGTTCTTCTCTGCTGTCATTTTTCTGTTTCTTCTTCAGTTCCTTTCTTCGCATCTCCCTTCTTTCTCCCCCTCCACATTGTCTCTTCCCTCATCTCTCTCCCTCTCCCCATCTTCAGGTTTAAAAAAAAATGTAAAAAAAAAAAATATTTACCATCAAAATGCTAAATATGCATGTAACAAATCAGGTTCAGTATAAGATGGGGGAAGCATTCTACTTTCTCAGGGTCCTCTGTTCTTCAAATTTCCTAGGAACTTGCCCATCTCTCTGTGTGTTACTCAATATAGTCCCAAGGACAATTTCCCTTTGAAAAGTACCTACAAGATACATAGATACAAAGTACCCACCGAATACTTTGCATCTACTATTTCTGCCACAACAGGGACAAATGTAAACCACTGTCTAATTTTTGCTGGACTCAAAGCTTTAGGGCAACAAGAACATTTCAAATCAACAAGAGGTTTTCAAATTTAGTTTATTTGGCTTCATGAAAAGTCAAATGTTCCTGTGAGATGCAATATAACTGCCCTCTATCTGTAATAACTTGCATCTCCCTGAATCTCTGACCTGCCCTGACTTATATAATCAAAATACAACATTCCCGAAGCTTCCAGAATGAATGACGTAACTGGCCAAAGACTTCCTTACAAAAAATACCGTATACTGTTGTCATGACAATCTATCCTGTATAGGAAATGCTTGTGAGGACCTCCCTCAACTAAGAATTCTTCTAACCCTGTTCCTCCTCCCACTGTAAACAAGTTCCTTTATCAATGACTTTGATGCAAGTATTCTCTTCTGTTCTTCTTTTGTTCTTCTTTGTTTATGTACACAACTCGCAGTCTGGGTCTTGAATAGAGCTAGACTTGGATTCCACTTCTTGGCACCAGGATTCATTCAAAACTATCACCTCATAGGATCTCCTTTTCAAATTGGTTTCTGTTGCATCTGCAAGATAAAAGCTTGCATCCTGGACTCAGTTTCTCTGCATTGTGAAGTAAATGTGGCCATTAAAATAAGCCTCTCCCTTGTTGTTGCCAGCAAATCTGTCCCAGAGATTCTCTGCAAGCCATGCTTCAGAAAGCACCCAGAGTTCATTCACCTCTGACAGGCTCCAATACAGCAAAGGCATCTGGGAGTTCTTGGTTTTCTGCTCAGCCTATTCTTCATTTCCCTCTATGTGACACCTTTAATGGACAGGTGTCACATCAATCAGTCTTCGATGCTAAGCCATGACAGAGGAACTTAAAAGTGTAACCTAACCCCTAACCTTGGTATTTATCAGGTGTAGTGCATAGGTGTATGTCCCTCTAGATTCCCAATTAATATGAAGGATGCTCCCACAAGCATTCACTAGTTAATTAAAAAATAACATCAAAACTAATTTTCACTAGGTAGCTATTAGCTCTATAATGGAGCTATACAGATACCTGCATTATAAAAAGGACCTACTTCATAACAACATGATACATATGTTATCTTTCAGAATCAAGTAAGTACATAATAGTGGTATAACATGTAAAGATAAGTACACAGAGAGACTAGTATGAAAGTACTGTGTTTCTCATATAATACTAGGTATACTGGGCAAATCTTTTCAATGAATACTGTTGTTGTGAACAACTACCCAGGATAATATTCATTAAAATGGCAACCAGGGATATAATCAATGCACCTTACCAGAAAAGTAAAGAAACCAATAACATAGAAGAAAACCAAGAATCTATAGAAAAACTCATACTGTGTTGTGCATACATGATGTAAAAGTGTTGCAAAGCATAAGACATATTCTAGTCATATGCTGTAGTGATGGAAGATCAAATACAAAAGCATATGCATGATAGGCAAAGGCATAGCAAAAGTCTAAAACATCATACTAATTCTGTAGGGTATGTATAGTGCTATCCAGTATTATGACAATAAACTGTAGCAGTGAAAGCACTCACTGTATGGACTGTCCTAATTCACTTATGGCAGTCATATGTCCAAGAGATAATACGGCTGTGTAGGGCAAGTATTAATTATTAAGGTAGATGATGGCTAGTAATACTGCTTCGTCTTCAGATACTTCTAGGGGAAATGGGGCTAATACCCTTCTCAAATGATGGTAAGTCTAAATATATTGGGGATATTCATAAAAATAAATGAAAGCTAACTCTGTGAGAAAGTCTTTAACATATTATGTGAACTACTTTGCAGAATTGATAAACCATCAGTGTAAGATTTTACACAGGGAAGGAAGGAATGTCATATAAATAAAAGACAGAAATAAGGAAAATTATATCTTCCCCTTTGGAATCCTAAATAGAAACCAACTAGCTTATAAATCACCGATAGAGTTTATAGTGAAAGGGCCAAAATAAAAAGAAAAGAACAATGAGCAATTAATATGCCGAAAGATATAGTAATAGAATGTTGCAGATCCCTATAGCAGAGCTCCTCATGTGTAAGGTCTGTATTTGTTTCAAGGAGAACAGTCTCATAATAAGCATCACAGGCTACACTAGTAAGAAATCTTTGTGTAGAAAGTAAAACAGTCATTAGGTAAAATCTAGTAAATAATGTCATACGAAAAGATATTCAAAGAAGGGTTCAGCGAAAACATTAGAATAAGAGATAGAATATTGAGATATTAAAGATCAGCAAAGTGATTATCCTAAGTGCAAGCTGCAAAACAAAAGAATAGAAATAGCTTATAACTTAAGCTGGTGTGGAAGAGAAATATAAAGAGATCTCCCTCTTGAACCCTGAATTATCATATTTGAATCACAATGAAACACATCACCCTCTATGTGATCAAAGAAGCTTCCATAAATAAAGATAAAAAAACCTAGTACATATGCATTTAGCTGATTCAGCATATAAGTATTATAAAATCTAAGACTGGAAAATATTACTTAACTTGGAACATACAAACTAATAAAAACAGCATCACTTCAAATAATATTATTAACTTGAACACCTAAGTGCTGACAGAGAATGAAAAAACCTAAATTCTGCATAAAGTCATTCCCACAAAACAAATATCAGGTATAAATTGTAAGCCTTGCAGTCCATATAATATGTAAGAAAGTCTGCGACCAAGAATTTCTGCATTCAGTGCGTATATAGTTCTTTTAGTAGGATTCAGTGATGATGTCAAGGCAGAATCTCTTAGCTCCTTAGATTAGATGCATGTGTATGAAGTCAAACCTAAATAAAAGTGCAACAAATCCGATTAAGTAGTAAGAAAATACTTTTATATCACGTACTCCCTATATTTAAGTTGCCAAATAATCCCCACATTATTTCAAAACATCATGCAATGGTCCAGACCACAAACATAAATACTCAAACTGTACATTAAAACATATATGTCACAGCACTGACCACATAATACATGCATGCATTCATTCCTCCTTGTACACATGTAACATAGAACAAACAACATGACAAACTTTTGAGCTCAAAAAAGAAAAACGTATTTTAAAAATATAAAAGAATTGGATCGATCCACAAAAGAAAACAAAAACTCAGGATTAAAAATAGAATAGATCTATTCAAAAATTGAAAAGGAATCAAACTGGAATAAACTGATCTTCATCTTCCATAGAACAGAGACAGATGCGCTTTGTGCTTTGGTACCCTGGAAAGAAATCTAATATATAACAGTTAATATGATTAAAATTAAATTTAAAAATGACATTACAGGTTCCTTAAAAGTCAAACTGCTATTATACCTTAATTCAGCAAAAAGCAGTCATAAAGCTACTTTCCTTTCTATGATGGTCCACCCCTAGGAGGCACTGTCCCCTGTGATAAGAGCTACTTCCTTTTACAAATCTAAAACCTTTTTGTTTTCCTATACTTGTAAACTCCTAACTTGCCTTCTAAATGAAAAACTTAAAACAAACAACTTTGCACTTAATTAGAAGTCATTCTATTTCCATCCAATATGCATATGTTCCACAAAGTTCTTACTACCAAATCCTGCAAATACCCTAAATAGAAATACGAATCATTTCCAAAAGCACAGACATATCAGCTAGGAGTCTGGAAGTCTGCAAAATAAAAGGATGGCACATACTAATATACATTAACCAAAAGTTTTTCTTACTGGCACATAAATAGATAATAGACATTGCTGCTTATTTCTCTGCTGTTCACCGTCTCACCATCTTTCTCCTTTACATATCATCTAACCAGTCCACAATACAAACATGTAATACCTGAACTCCCATCAAAATAAACCACCTAATTCATTCCCTTACATCTAAAAGTTAGCAGCTAGTGAGATATAATCAAAACTGAGAACTAACGTAATTAACACATACTGCCATAGCACTTTACCTACCTACACCAACATAAAAGAATTCTCTTCCCTCTTTAACATTACGTCATCTCTCATCACTAATATTCACTTTCCCCATACTTTCAACACAAATTTCTGTTTTCACATTAAACAGATCAATCCATTAGTCCCTCTTCTATCACCTTTGCACTCAGTCCTATAACATACTTAAACCTCAAACCTCTCAGCAGAACTGTAAAATCCATTTTAAAAGTGACTCACTCCCAGGTGTTTTTTTTTCTTTTTCCTTTCTTCTCAAACACATTCCTAAGGGGGGGGTTCACCTCCTCTCCCGCCAAACAACTATTACACTCAATGAATAGGTTTGTTAAGTGATAAAACACTTAAACAGATCATTTCATTAAAATGGAGTCGCTCTCTTGTAGTATATCTATAGATTGTTTTCCTTTCTATCTCTCTGCCTATACCCCTGACCAAAGAAAAAAACAATACATCCCTCTCCAATGATACATCAAATCTAATTATGAATGGCTTTAAATAAACACAGGTTCATGCTTTCGTTCTTACCAAATGAAATAACACACCCTTCACAATAAACTCTCGTTAAGCACACAATTCTAAAAACTTAGATGCAAAATATGAGCATCTCTGCATTAATGGTGGAAAATAAAACCAAAAACTAAGAAGCTTGCTGGGCTGGGTATTCTTTTTCTACGTTTACAGTGAACATAAGAGTCCTTGTGGCCAGCCATGGCTACATCATTCAGCCCTGTACCTTGAGGGGGAGGGGGGAGAAGCAAAACACCATAAAACTGAAAAACTTCATTTCTCTGGTTAATGATACCCTAACAGCAATCACGCATTAACTCCAAAGCAAACGTAAATATGAACTGATAAAAATAAATCTCATAAACTAAAATAAACTGGAGACATTTATGTACCTCTAATCACAGACAGCTGTAAACTATAATATCCAACCATGCAGTTTCTAGTTTTAAAAGCACCTCATTTGTTTGTGTTTAACAACTAAACTTTGGTAAAAAATCCACTAACTAAAAACTCCTTATCATACTAATTATAAAACTTTCAACTTACCAATTGTATCTTATTCCCTCTTTCTCCTTCTGAATCTACACACTTACAACCGCTCTACTCAGCCGCTCCCCAGATGTAAAGTGAAAGTGAAAGTAAAACTGCTTGAGCCCAAGCCATGCGGTCTGAGGACAAAAGACCCCAGACTGACTAGTGCTGGCTACCCCTCTGTTTTTTTTTTTTTCCAACTGTTCAATCTGATTTTAATCAAATCATCAACTCATGTCCTGTCTCCCTAACATATATTAAAGAACATTTTGCAAAAAGTATTCTAACCCCTATGTAACACACAAGCTATATACACTGTACAACAAATAAAATAAAAACATTGCTACTTACAGATTTTTCCTTTTTTTTTTTTTTTCTTGTTACATACTCACAAAATGGATCCAACTTCATTCCACATCTGCTCTGAACTCATAATTCTCCGGGATAAGCCTCCAGTCTACCTGGGTAACTCAATCTTTGAATGACCAGCCAATTAACCATTCAAGAACCTAGTATACTTTCGTCCGCCAAAAGTAATACTACAGCTTATTAATAATTAATAATTATAATAACAACAGCTATTAGAGTCCCATCTGGGGTGCCAAAATGTCTAATTTTTGCTGGACTCAAAGCTTTAGGGCAACAAGAACATTTCAAATCAACAAGAGGTTTTCAAATTTACCCAGGATGGGGTGAGTACTCATGCAATCTACTGGGTCTCTCTCACTGCTGTGTCATATATGGTGGCACAGTGGAGTAACATTTGGGGTGATCCCAGATGGAAGTACCAGGGACCCTGATGTTCTTCCCCCAGAGGTCTACACAAGGGAGGTACCTAACTGCAACACCCACAATCCTACTCCTCTACAGGGTTACTTGAAATCCCACCTATCAATGTTTCTCCTGGAGGTTAGGAGGAGAGGCTAGGATGGAAAATATAAAAAAAGGTATTGTACTCCTGGTAGGTTGAAGGGTAGTGGGTATATTTGTACCTATCCCAATAACCAGACAACAGGAAGGTATTGGGATATGGATTTGTTTTTAATAAATGCCAAAAATGCATCAAATGAGGCTGTTTTTGGATAATTCTGAATGGAATGTACCCAAAATAGTCTCCAAGGAAAATACCCCCGAATTTTGGGTATTTTCAAGTCCATGCCTTTAAAAAAAATGGACCTCTGGCTTTTTCAGTGCCAAGGCCTAGCCCCCGATGCTGAGGCTTAGGCCTCGGCCAGGCCTGGTTCTCAGGTCAGTGTCCTCTCCCTCTGTAAAGTTGCCTGTTGCTCTTGCCCGGATCCTGGCAAATAAAAAAATGGCACTATTCACCTGGAGGATAATGCAACATGACGTCACTTCAGCACCTTCCTCTGGTGCAACCGGTGCCTTTTGATGTACAGCCATAGAATTGTGCAGCAATACATCAAAATGGCACCAGCTGCCCCTGTGATGGCATCCTCCAGGTGTACAGTGCCATTTTTAGAGCTCTGGGACTGATCCTCATTCCTGCTCATTTTCAGTGGACCCAGGAAGGGGGTAAGTGGGGGCCAGGTGAGAGCTACCCAGCCCTGGCAACTTTACAGAGGTATCAGTCCTAGGCTTCAGTGGAGAGCTCTATCCTGGGGCTAGGCCTCGGCACCAGAAGTGCCCTGTCAGGGCCCTTGGAGGCTTATGTTTTTTAAATTGTTTTTATCTGTTTGGGTTTTCTTTTCTTTTGTTTTGGGTTTGTTTTTTTTTGTTGTTTAGCTTTGTTGTTTTTTTTGGTTAAGCAAATGAACCAAAAACAAATTAAAATGATCCCCCCTCCCCAAAAACAAGCCAACTTAAAATTTTGGGGCTGCACATCTCTACTAGTAATTAACACAGATTTTATTGTTCTTTTCTGTGGAACTGAGAAAGATCTCCATTCCAATAGGATGACAGGTATTTTGAAGACAATTTTAACAGTTTTACAATAACCAACAACTATTTCTTCTTTTGTTCCCACAGGTTCACCTAATGCTACTGAATAAAGATCTGGCATTCAGGTAAATACTCTAATTTAGTCTCCTCATATTACATTTTAATTACCATAGGATAAAGTAATAAACATACATCAAACATCAATGTCAGACAAGTATTTGTTCTCCCAAACCTTATTCGATAACATGCATTTCTATTCATGAATATAGTTCTTTTCCTGAAGTTTCTTATGTTTTATATCATTCGGGTTCTGTCTTGACCAATAATATGTCCTAGGGATGTGCAGGGAAAAAAAAAACAGTCTTTGTTATTTGGTTAGTTTTCAGGAGGTTTTTTCCTCATGAATTTCAGTTTGTGGCTTGCTCGATTCGTGTGAAAAAAAACAAACGAATCAAGCAATTTAAGAAAAATAAAGGCTCCCACCCCTCCCCTGGAAAAATGCCGGGGCCAGGATCACCCCCCCCCCTCCGGTCCACACTTTCCCAGTCCGGTGAGAAACCACCGGTGGCATTAGGCCAAAGTCTCAGACTTGCATAAGCTGAGGCCACGGAGGGTCACTACGGCCTCAGCCTACTCAAGGCCAATGCCTTGGCCTAGGCTGGAAACTGAACCCAGGCCCAACACCACAGCCTGGACCCTGGCCTGACAATGCAACCCAACCCGAAGGCTGGTCCTGATGCCCGAACTGGAAGCTGGGCCCTGATGCCAAGGCCTAGGCCAGGACCCAGGCCTGACACTGGGTCCTTGACCAGGAGGCTGGGTCCAATGCTTGGGCCTCAGCCCAGAGTCAGGCCCAGGCCTTGGTGTCTAGATCTGGGAGCTCTGTGGACTGTTGTCTTCCTTCTTTGGCTCATCAATGGCATTTCTGTCATCAAAATGGTACCATCTGCTAGGGTGAATACTCCGGAGCTAATTAACTCTAGTGCAACCCCAGCAGAATCCTGTCATTTACAATGAAGAGCTGAAGAAGGAAGAGGACGGATCGCAGAGCTCCCAGGCCTGGACACCAAGGCCCAGGCATTGGGACCCGGCTTCTGGGCCGAGGCCTCGGAATCAGGCCTGGGTCTGAGCGTAGGCCCCAGTGTCAGGACCCAGCCTTCGGGTCGGGTTATGTTGTCGGGCTTGGGTCCGGGCCTAGGCCCTGGTGTAGGGACCTGGTCTCCAGGTCGGGTTGCAGTATCAGACCTAGGTCTGGGCCAAGGCCCCAGCATTGGGACACGACCTCCGGGTCAGGTTGTAGCATTGGCCTGGGCTCAGGCTCTGGCCTAGGCCGAAGTCCTAGCAACAGGACCTGGCCTCCGGGCTGGGTCATGGTGTCAGGACTAGGCTATGGCTCCAGCGTCGGGACCCGGTCTCCAGGTCAGGTTGTGGCATCATGCCTAGGTTCGGGCCCTGGCTGGGGCCGAGGCACTGGCATTGGGACCCGGCCTTTGATGGATACCCAACAAATCAGGTAAGGTTTTTTTTTTTTTAATTTTTCGATGATCTCGGTTAAGGCCCCGGAGTTGGCCTGTGCCTCTGCCGAGATCCTGGCAACACCCTCAGGCCTAGGCCGCATTCCCTGCTTTTGAGAATTTGTGACGGCATGTGTGAGAGAGGGACGCTGTTGAGCTCATGGTTGATGGGACCCTGTAAAAGCTGTAGTAGGCAGTCTCTGGTTTCCCATGTGCCGCTTCAAGAGATGGAGTGTAGATCCCATATTGCAGCCATTCTCTGACCCACTTGGCAAAGTGACATTATTGAAGGTCTCTAGCCGGTACCTACTTCTTATCTTTTAAACAATTCAATTAAAAAAACAAAACCCTATCTATCCTTCCGTGCCATTCTTCCACCAGCTAAGGTTTGTATGTTCTTCATCTTGACTGGATATCTTATTGGAACCGTGGATAACTAGCTATAGAAAAGGAAATCATAAATCAATGTGCTCCCCTAGCTAACATCTTGAGCAGAAAGGAGCAGAGGAATACAGCAACCAGTCCTTTGCACACTAGATCAGAGATTTCCTCTCTTGCTCAGAATTTCTACTTCTCACAGCAATTTCTATTCACAAACAAAATGGAATCTTGGCTTGTATTCGGGGCACTCTCCTTTCAGACAAATCCTCACAGCTGCCAATTCTCCTTTTTCTTTATTAAAAGCAGATACAGTAATCACACTCTCTCTCTCTTAGACCTGTATTTCAGCCCATAGAACTCTCAAGTATTCATTGTTTCTCTGTGTTTTCCATTTGAGTCTCCTTTCCAACACTGATAGCATTCACCTATACACTGAGTTTCAGATGCATCTCCACAAACTGATTTTTTACTTTCTGTTTATTTTTTTTTATTATTTCAAACACACACATATAGGGAATATGGGCATTTCAGAAACCTCCCTGTCCTCTTCTCTATTCACAAAAACTCACAATCACTGGTTCTCAGCAATGATCCCAGCCATGGGCATCTTAACGGGGTGGCACAGGGGCCATGGCTCCATCAACATTTCAGCCAACTAATTAAATTAAACAGCCTTTGGGCCTCTGGCAGCAACTCCTCCCCATTTCCTAACCTGCTCCCCTTCTTCCTTCTCCTCCTACCTGAGCAAGTGCTCTGTCCTTCCCCTTTCTGTACAGCTTGCTTGTGTGAAGACGTAATTTCCTCTATGCGCAAGCTTAAAAAGGGCTGTCAGAGCATGGAGGCCCTCTTTCCTGGACCATGGTACCATCGGTAATGTTGCTGAGACCTGTGTTACCGCTGCCGGGATCTTTACTGCCTCTTGATCTGCTTTCCTAGCTTTTGTATTAGGCGCTAAAAAAAACCCCAAACCAATACGTGCCGGCAACTAGCACTGATTTCACCGTGGGTCTTATTACATCAGCCCCATTCTTCTTGAGTCTTCCCCTTTTGAGTTTCATAGTGTGACCCCCCCAGTTTTGTAGCTTTCTTTCCATTGGAAAAGATTTGATTTTTGTGCATTATTAATTCCTTTCAGGTATTTGAAAGTCTGTACATATTTCCCCTGTCTATTCTCTCTTCCATCATTCTCATCTCATATGGCTTTCCGTACAGACCCCCACCCCATTTTAGTTGCCTTTCTCTGGACCGCTTCCAATCTATCATCCTTTTTGAGGTGAGGCCTCACCAAGGATCTGTACAGTGGCATTATCACCTCCTTTTCCCTGCTTGTTATGCCTCTTTCAATGTAGCCCAGCATCCCTCTGGCTTTAGCCGCCGCCTTGTCACATTGCTTCACCACCTTCAGATCATCACACACGGTCACCCCTGAGGTCTCTCTCCCAGTTCATGCGCATCAATTGTCTGCTCCAACGCATGCAACTCCTTCAGATTGCTGTACCCCAAAACCATAACTCTGCATAACTTGACACCGAATCCCATCTACCAAACCTTTGATTTGTCCAATTTTTCTTAGTCTCCTTTCATGCTCTCCACTCCTTCAGGTGTGTCCACTCTGTTGCAGATCTTAGCGTCATCCGCAAAAAAGACACATTTTACCTTCTAATCCCTCCACAATATCACTCACAAAGATATCGAACAGAACCTAAGACTGCCCCCTCTGCAACACCCGGAGGGAATCCAGCTGTGTTTGCTGCCATTCTTCGCCAGATCTCTCTAGTAAGAGCATGGTTCTGTCATAAGTCTTTTTTTCAGTGCTGCAGGTTCTGAACTGCAGCCATGGAGGGCTGCTAAGGAATACAGTCCCTCTTAACAGGGACAGCTGCTGGCCACCAATATACAGTACTAGGTACAGGAATACAAATTTTTTTTTTTCATTTATACAAAACACTGGTGTACATTTTAAAATCCATTTTGTACTCCCCTGAGCTAAACATCTCTCACAACCTCCAGGAATGCCTCTTTTTAATCTGGTTAAAAGGAGCCCCATTGTGAAAGCCTATACATACTTTTAGTTGCACTGAAGGGTCAGTTTAGCTAGCTAGATTGCCCCTGGTTGTGACTACTTGGTTACCTAGCTAAATTCCTTTGAAAATTATTCTCCCCTTGATCAAGCAGGATCATTTTCCTGCTGTCTAATTTTCACTCTTCACAAGTTGGCACTGACATGTCCTTCCAACTCATGGTGTCTCTTCTGTACAGGTGAATTAATAAACATAGGGCTTTATTCTACAAAGATGTTTTCACATTCTGTGCCTATGCAAATTTCTGTTGAATATGGCCTGTAGTCTGATGCAGACTTAAAGAGGATCATGATATGAACATGACAGTCCCTTTAAAACTTTTTAAATATGATTTAGGTTGATCCAGTGTCTCAGTAGCAGTTCTGTGCACTTCCATGAGGAGGGTCCTTGGTTTGATCCCCAGGTTAGGTCTTCTACACCCTGTCCTGGGTTGGCGGGTGCTGAGGATGCTGCAGAAGCAACGCTCTCGGTCCCCGAGATGGGAGGAAGTCATGCTTATTGTTAAGAGTAGCATCTGATGGCCAGATTTAGAGCCCATGATGCATGGTTTCCCAAAGAGCCTTAGTGCATGGCCTCCTTCCAGCTTCAAATAAGGGAAAAATCATTGGATAATTGTGAATGAAGGCCCTTGGTACCAGAATACCAGCCCTGATTCTGACTAAGCTGGAAGGAAAAAGAGAAAGGAAGAACTACTGTGTACTATACATTTTTAGCCAATATTGCTCAAGCATGACACCACCTTCTGCCTCGAGATTCTATTAAGAGGTCAATTTTCAAACTCATTTATATGCATAAATTGTCAGTCTGAAAATTGCCATCCTTCAGTATGACTAAAAGTATGCACGTTGTAAAACCTGGTCCTATCCCAAGATACCAAAGGTGCAGGCAAGCCAAAATGGTGCACCTGCCTTTCCCAAAGAATGATCCAACTGTTGCTGTTGCTGCCACTGCAAATTTGGGTTCATATTACTGGAAGGAAGATGCTGCTGCCAGTCAAGGCCTGAGTGAAGCCACCGTGGCCCACGGCAGCCGCCTGCCACCAAGCAACATGCAGTATCAGTCAATGCTTTCCTGCTGGGCCACACATAAGATGAGTTATCGTGTGATCCGGGGGCAGTCCCCTGATGCTGGTCTGCATGGAGGAGGAGTTGCTGCCACGGCTTCAGGCAGTTCCCTGCTGTTAGGGTGTATTGAGAAGAAAAGGCTGTGGGGAAGGGTAGGTACAATATGAAGAGGCTGCCTGTGACAAGTGGAGAGAAGAACCTGAAAGGAGGAAGAAAAAAGAGGAATATTTGAGAATGGAGGAATGAGAGAAAAAAGAAAAAGAAAAAAGGAAAAGCTGACTCCCTCCAAAAAATTGGATTAAAACTTTTTTACAATGGACTCTTAAAGGGTTGACTGGTGACTACATTTTCTAAGTATTTTTCCAGCCCTGAGGTTGGCCACACACTCTGAAAATCCAATCAATACTAATGAACTGCTACCATTAAACTCAGGAAGAAAAAAGTAGAATAAAAGGGGGGGAGGGGGGAGGAGTAGGGAGGAATATCTTCACGATGATCCTGGTACAGAAATGTAAATGTAGACATTTCATCTTGCTTACTATCACAAGTCCCTCTGCCAACCAGTGCCATCATTCCCCTCCCATTTCTCACTGGCACAAAAGGGACAAACCGGATATAATAACACAGTAGAGGTCTAGGGGTAGGCATCGGGCCAGGTCGGCTGTAGCTGACAGCATTAAACCATATCCCAGGTTTCTCAGGCACTAATGAGGGTGATTAATCTCATTCCTGTCCTAACATTATTTAACATATCTTTTTTTTCCCCATTGCCCATGCCATGTCTGTTCCCTCGCAGATTGTATCTCTGTATCTGCCATTTTCAGTTCTGTGCTTGCCCAGCCCCGTAAGTAAAATCAAAAGGGTCTAGTGCATAAACTTTGCAGTGGAAAATAATTGACCATCTTGTGCTCTTGGTTTCATTCTCCACAGCTCTCTCAAGCCTTTCTCTCTCTCTCTTTTTTTTTTTTTTCTAAAACAGTGAATGACTATTTAGGTTCCTGGAAAAAAAAAAGTTGGGTGACAACACAGTATCAGAATATAAAACCTTTTGGTGCAAGGAATGCTTCTGATTCAGAATTCAGGATGACATTGTCTTGCTTTTCAGGCACTGATTACTTACAACATTATGTTTCATTGATTCCTCCCCAGAGAAAGGAACTGCAAGGTCCCTGTGCGTGCACCTCTGTCTCAGTGAGGAAATGATCATATCCATAATAATGACCCTGTGCCATAAATCTGAATATGCAGTACTGCCCAAAATGAGCGACAGTGATGGGAAGAAAGAGAGAAAGAGTGAGAGAAGGAGAAGCAATGCACAAATAAAAGCTCGAAAGAAAGGGACGGAGCATCTAAGGCAAATTTTATTATCAGGAATCACAAATCTACATGCACAGCATTAGCCAAATGCACTTCAATGTATGTCAGAGGGAGAAGTGCAAATCAGGAAAAAAATGTAATTTAGACTTAGAGTAGAGGAATCAAAGGGGAATAAAAGAGAGGGAGAAAGCAGTTCTAGTTTGGCCACTGTCCTGCACCTGCTGTCCAGCTCAGGCACATCAGAATCCCACAATCACAATTTTTGCCTGAAAGTCAGGAATTATACGCTTAACTACTGGTGCATGCAGGGTCAGCTAATCTAGCAGCAGCGAGAAAGGGAGAGGTGGCAGAAATGAAGGAAGAAAGACTAGCTGAGATCCATCAGTTTTCCCTTCATCTAATGGCCAGCTGACAGAGGCTTACTTAACTTTCCTGGGGCCAGGGAAAATCATTTCCTTCAAACTTGTCCTTCAGCTCGACCCCTTTTCTAATACTCTTCCATTTATTACCTTTACAAGCTGTCTTGTGCTGTTTTCCTGCTTAAACGAAGAGATACCCTTTACCCACTCTACTGCTAGGTGGGCAATTAGACCTCCCCTAACGGGACTGCCTCCTGGTCTGGTTCTTCCTCCTTTACTGCATTGTTTACTTGGCACCAAAGGACAATCTACAGCTATAGAATATGTTGCTTATGTAATCCTGGTTACTTATTCCAATGGTTCATTCCAGAAACCCCATGTGAGAGTTGTTGATGGTTTAATCTTTTATTTTTATTCTGAGCATGCTCATAGTTTGCATGCTCTCTAGTTCTCTGTTCAGCATGAAGGCCTAATGGATTTAACACCCTGTTGAGCATTTACAGGCTCCAGGGAGGATTATACCATCCAACTAGATTCTTCCTTAAATTAGAACCTGTATCAAGTCATTTCCGTAGTGAGTACTATGATTTGTGTTAGCCCTGTGCTGGTGAATTTCAATTAATGAGCTCTGAATGCCTGAATTTGATGGTGTATGACACCAGAATTATTGTTACCCCCTCACAGTGTGTTGACTGTGTAGGATTTGAATGTCTTGAAGTGAAACAGCTACTTCTTGCTGGCAGGATGCTGTCATGTTGTGTGTTCATGTGAAAAGAAACACGTTGGTTGGACTAAAAAAAAAAAAAGGGTCCCTGTGTTTGAAGAGTAGGAGTATATAAAGTAAAGTGGAATCAGAGACATGGAAACCACCTGGGACCTATCCCCTCAGAGACTGCAAGATCTATGGAAGATAGGGTGGTGCAGGTTACACTGTCTTCTTAGTCATCAATCAGCTTCAGACTGATTAGAAAGTGGCTGAAAGAGTTACTTTATTCCTCATATGGATGTAAATTTCTAAAAAAAATAAGAAGAGAACAAAACTTTGCCTCTCTCTTGTAGGGATTTGCAGAGAAAAAAAAATTCAGTTTGGTTCATTCATTCATTTTGTAGGGCACCTAGATTCATTAAATTAGTTTCATTTGATTGCCATTATGAGGGAAAGAATGCAGCCTATTTTGGGTTCCCAAATTGGAATTTTCTAATCATTTCTAATGAAATTGATATAGACATCATCAGAAGGGTGAAGTTGGGGAGCCTTAGAGGAGGAGAACCGCACCTGAAAGGGAGCGAGGGCAAACGGGACTGTGCCGGTGAGCTACGAGAGCTGTCTCCCGCCCCACCCGACGTCATCACTACCCGACGCCAGCTGACTGCATTTAAACTGCAGAGCAGCAGCAGTATTTGGGAGCCTTAGAGGAGGAGAACCGCACCTGAAAGGGAGCGGTTCTCCTCCTCTAAGGGGACTGTGCCGGTGAGCTACGAGAGCTGTCTCCCGCCCCACCCAACGTCATCACTACCCGACGCCAGCTGACTGCATTTAAACTGCAGAGCAGCAGCAGTATTTGGGAGCCTTAGAGGAGGAGAACCGCACCTGAAAGGGAGCGGTTCTCCTCCTCTAAGGGGACTGTGCCGGTGAGCTACGAGAGCTGTCTCCCGCCCCACCCAACGTCATCACTACCCGACGCCAGTGACTGCATTTAAACTGCAGAGCAGCAGCAGTATTTGGGAGCCTTAGAGAAGGAGAACCGCACCTGAAAGGGAGCGGTTCTCCTCCTCTAAGGGGACTGTGCCGGTGAGCTACGAGAGCTGTCTCCCGCCCCACCCAACGTCATCACTACCCGACGCCAGCTGACTGCATTTAAACTGCAGAGCAGCAGCAGTATTTGGGAGCCTTAGAGGAGGAGAACCGCACCTGAAAGGGAGCGGTTCTCCTCCTCTAAGGGGACTGTGCCGGTGAGCTACGAGAGCTGTCTCCCGCCCCACCCAACGTCATCACTACCCGACGCCAGCTGACTGCATTTAAACTGCAGAGCAGCAGCAGTATTTGGGAGCCTTAGAGGAGGAGAACCGCACCTGAAAGGGAGCGGTTCTCCTCCTCTAAGGGGACTGTGCCGGTGAGCTACGAGAGCTGTCTCCCGCCCCACCCAACGTCATCACTACCCGACGCCAGCTGACTGCATTTAAACTGCAGAGCAGCAGCAGCATTTGGGAGCCTTAGAGGAGGAGAACCGCACCTGAAAGGGAGCGGTTCTCCTCCTCTAAGGGGACTGTGCCGGTGAGCTACGAGAGCTGTCTCCCGCCCCACCCAACGTCATCACTACCCGACGCCAGCTGACTGCATTTAAACTGCAGAGCAGTGGCGCGCAGCCGCCGGCGCGCAGCCGAAGCCGCGCGCCAAAGGGGCGCGCCCCTGGAGAAAAATTTTGAGGAGGAAGAATCCTTCATTTAAATGGGGAAGAAGCAGAAAATGAAGGTATTAACATCTACACCGGTGGCAAAAGAACAAAGAGGACCGATGGACTTACACTTGGTGCGAAGGGTGAGTCATACCTCTGTGGAGGCTCCTCAAAATGTATCTTTATCGTCTGGGGCTTCAGCTAGTCCTGCCCACCACCAGATATCCATAAGCACCTCAGGAAGTGTTGGGGTAAATGTTTTAGATACCCCTAACACAGGTGAGGTGGTAACAACTAAAGACAGAGATAAAGATCCCCTGGAACAGGTTGCAGACAGTATTGAAGGTGAGGAGGAGGGAATGGCTGCACCAGATCCAGAGAATATATCTCTAGTAGACATCTGGAAAGCGATTACAAACATGGAAAGGAGGCTATCCCAATCCATGGCCCAAGCTACTGTTTTCTCTAGTGAGATAAAAGGGGAACTGAACGACCACAGGAAAAGAATAGAACAGATTGAAATCGCTAATACTGCCATGAACTCTCAGGTAACAGCTTTACAGACAACTGGGACTACTTTCATCAAAGATACTCTGGTTATATATAAAAATCTGGAAGGGTTAGAAAATGATATGCGGAGGAAAAATTTACGTTTTTTAAATTTTCCTGTTACCAGATTGTTATCGCCGCAAGAACTATTTAAAAAATATGTCAAAGAGATATTGAGTATTACATCTGAAATTCTTATTTCTAAGATATATTATTTACCCAATTCCAGGAGAGAAGGTTTAGCCCCAGAAGGTGGGATAGATGTGTTAGTTGATAATAGCCCTAATCTAACATCATTCTTAGAGGCTTCTGAAGATAATATTCCAACAAGGGCAACCTTGATAGTTACCTTTGTTGCTGAACAGGACAAAAATCTAGTCTTGCAAAAATATTTTAAAAATAAAAGTTTCTTGTTCTGTGGTAAGATAGTTCAGGTTTTCCCTGATGTATCAAGAAGTACTCAGATGAGAAGGAAACAATTTCTTTTGATGAGACAGCAAGTGTTGGCTATTGGAGCCACCTTCTTTCTCAAATTCCCGTGTAAGTGTATTATAACACTACACAAAAACAAGTTTGTTTTCCTTGATCCTTCCCATCTAGAACTTTTTCTTAAGGATAAAAGTAGTTGAGGAGTTGTAATCGTGAATATGGATATATTGTATACTGGTTAGAAAAGTGTATATTCTCCTGAGATGTTCATAAATGTATGATTATTTTCTTATATTTTTTTTCTTTTTAGTGTAAGCTCCTCATAAAGTGGACTTAGTTATGGGAAATGAGGAATAGATATTGTTTTCCTAGTTTTGAATTTGATGTATTAGAAGCCAATTTTGCTTGTTTTCTTTTCATTGTAAAATGTATGAGAAATCAAATAAAGTATAAATTTAAAAAAAAAAAGAAGGGTGAAGTTATGCCAACGCATTAAGATTATGTCAAGGTGGCACCAAAATTGGCATGAAGAGTTTAAGGCAACGTAAAGCTAGTGGCAGGTGTTCTCCAACGTAAAGGTAGTGGCAGGTGTTAGAGGAGTAAAGAAGCAGCTAGTGGGAAAAACACCCCACTTTAAAAGAGGGCGCTAACAAAAGTGACATGAACTCTTAAAGTGGCATCAAGAGTGGCATCAACATTATAAACCATCATGAAGGGAGAATAAAGCAGAAATGTTGGCAAGAAAATCCCCCTAGGTACTGATAAAGAGACAAAACAGCACAAAAAGTGACATCAACACACCACAGCACCATGATAGGTGCAGAGCAACCACCCAGATTGGCAAGAACACCCCAAGGTATAGAGTCTGGAGTATGACAGCAAGACAGAATGACAGCAAGACTCTCAAGGTACAAAATACTAGGTATGGCAGCAATGCTGTGGAAGAAAGACTAAGGTGAAGGATAAAGGGTATAGCAGCAAGGCTGAGTGGCATGGAAGATGTCTGTCTTTCTATGGAAGCACTTGCTACTTGTCTCTCAGTAAAACAGAATGATCTGTCATCAGTATCATTTTTGTGATGTGAACTTTTATTTCATTCCCTACTTGAACTTGATCTTGCTACTGGGTGGAATTTATGGGTCTCTTGTGAAATTTGCTTTCCAATTGAACATAAGAACATAAGAAATTGCCATGCTGGGTCAGACCAAGGGTTCATCAAGCCCAGCATCCTGTTTCCAACAGAGGCCAAACCAGGCCACAAGAACCTGGCAATTACCCAAACACCAAGAAGATCCCATGCTACTGATGCAATTAATAGCAGTGGCTATTCCCTAAGTAAACTTGATTAATAGCAGTTAATGGACTTCTCCTCCAAGAACTTATCCAAACCTTTTTTGAACCCAGCTACACTAACTGCACTAACACATCCTCTGGCAACAAATTCCAGAGCTTAATTGTGCATTGAGTGAAAAAGAATTTTCTCCGATTAGTCTTAAATGTGCTACTTGCTAACTTCATGGAATGCCCCCAGTCCTTCTATTATCCGAAAGTGTAAATAACCGACTCACTTCTACTCATTCAAGACCTCTCATGATCTTAAAGACCTCTATCATATCCCCCCTCAGCCATCTCTTCTCCAAGCTGAACAGCCCTAACCTCTTCAGCCTTTCCTCATAGGGGAGCTGTTCCATCCCCTTTATCATTTTGGTTACCCTTCGCTGTACCTGAAACTTTAGTCACAATCAGACAATGGTCTCTCTTCAATGTGGCTTTCTTGGTAATTTGTGAGGTTTATTTTATTAAGAAAGCTTTTCCCATATTATGTAGCTGAACATAATCTCTTATGTGTGAATTTTAAAAGCCCTGTGTGCGCCAAAGCTGGGAGATATACACATGTCTCAGCCTGGCACATCGCACGGATTTTAAAACCAGCATGGATATGTGTGTATTTCCTGATACGCGCAGAAAATTGTTCTCACCAAAAGGGGAGGGGCGAGGATGTGGTCTGGGTGGAGTATGGGTGGGACATGGGCAAGCCAGGTTTGTAGCATGAATCCAGCATGTTAAGTATTTACGTGCACAAGAGCGCACCAGGGTCCCCTACCATGTAACTTTACTTCTGCAAAGGACAGCGTGTAAGTCATGTAACAAAAAAAAACAAAACTAGTTAGTGGGGTTTTAAGGGTTAGATATAATAGGGTGAAGGAGGCAAGTTAGCTAGGGGGTTTAGGAAGTCCTCTCCTTTACTGGGGTGAACTGGAAGCGAACTGGGAAAAAGGCCAATTGCATCGCCAAGCATACCTACTAAAATTCCTCCCATTTACACGCTGTAGACGGCATTCGCGTGCACATGCACGTGTCAATGTAAAATTGTGCGTGCATGTACATACAGATAACCAATTTTATAACACACGTGCATATATGCACATATGTTATAAAATCGGTGTGTCCATGTGTGCATGCTGGCAAACGCACGCACATGTGTGTATGCACACAGCTCTTAAATTTTACTTCTTACCTTCTTGATTTTCTGGTGTTGCATTAGTTCTGTCTTCCTTCTGAAACTTTTGTCACATTCAGAACATGTAAAAGGTCTCTCCTTTGCATGTTTTCTGTTCTGCCTATATTTCTTCCTTTTGATTGAGTTTATGGTCAAAACACCCCAGTATAACCTACAAACAAGGTGGGAGAACCAGGCTGGGACTGTAGAGGGGTAGAATAAAATAAAGAACCAGAAAATAGGTGGAGGGGAAGGAGAAACATATATATTTTAAATTTTTTTCCCCTTTTTTGTTTCTGGGGACAAAACAAACACCCCAGTATAACTAACAAATTAACATCAGCAAACAACATGGAGGTACCAAAAATCCCATGCTGATACATAATAGGCATGCAGGTAAGCATATTAACACCATGACTCCCATGTAATATATCAGGGGCAAGGCAGGTAGGTAAAACAGTAACTGTATGACCTTGGCTAAGTCTGGCCAGACTGTGCACTTGAGTGCACAATATGCCAGCGCATTATCATTATTCACTGTTTGATCCCTCCCTTACTCTGTCTTATTTCTGCAATCTGCCCCAGTTCATCAGCCCCTCTCTCCTCTTCCTCTCTTGTTCCCCCTTTTACCGATTACTTATTGTTCTCTGTAAAGCTAGTTATATATTATTGTTTGTTCTGTTAAGCTAGTTACCTATTATTGATTGTTCATTGTTCTCTTTAAAGCTCTTTAGCTGCATTTTTGTTCACTGTGAACCGATGAGGTGTTCCCAGCGTTCATCGGTATATAAAAGCCTCTAATAAATAAATAAATAAATCTATATCGATGTCCTCGATGGACTTTGTGAGATAGGATGTCAGACATTTGTGCTGGGATCTCCTTTGCTGGGGTAGGCCAAGGATTTATCTTGCCAGCTGATTTAGCTATGGCCTATTCCAAAAGTGATGTTTCTTTGTGGGCAATGTGGCTTTGGCATCTGTTGCTAGCTGCTATTTTTATGGATTATATTGCCTTGGGGATAACTGCACAGAGAGACAGTTATACTCTTAAGAGAAACATAGGGGTAACCTGCACAGAATGGCATGTACTACTTAAAAAAGCTTGCTGGGCCGATTGGATGTACCATTTAGTCCTTTTCTGCCGCCATTACTATGTTTCTATGAAGTGGGGGAGGAAGTGATAGCTGACATGTTGCTGCTCTTTCTTGCACTACTCTCTGAGACAGCCACTCTTTCCTGTACTGCATCACCACTGTGCCTCTGCCTCTAGCGCTCTTCATGACACAACCTAGCTACCAGCATCTCCTTCATGAATGTGAGATGCTGGGACTAGAGGGTGAGACTCTCTTTCATTCATGCATCACAAATTATAGCAAGCATTTATGTATTGTTTTCTGTAAGAGGCTTTAGTTTTGGGTTTTTTTACACCTGCTGCTGCTGCAAGGAGTCCACAAGTTGCAACATCTCTTCTTCCAATCTCTTTTGCTCAAGGAAGCCCTTTATCTTTTCCTCCAGAAAAGTTACTATAGGTATGACCCCCACCCAGGATGACACTTCTGGAACACAGTTGGCTCCAGGGCGTCCTTGAATTGTTACTGTTCTTGCCCTCGCCACCTCTTCTGGAAGAGCATTCCTTGCATTTGTTATGGTTTTGATGAAAGTTGTGAACTCCGGGCCGAGATGAGAGATGTCTCTGCCCATAGGGAGGAACCTCGTGGGCCTCACCATTGGTGGGCATGGTCTCAGTGATGTAGGACACAGCTGTGAGAGAGACTTTATTAGGGAGAAAAGATAATGCATAACCCAAGGAGTGGGAAATGCAACAAACACAGTTCTTGAGCAGATAAAGTAGTCAAGATGGTATTGTAGATAAGAAGATCCGGTAGTGGACCGCAGCGTGGGGTACACCATGAGATTCCTGCAAGCTGATGGAGATACCTCTGAGTGCAGATCCGGTAAAGGCCTGCAGCGCGGGGTATGCCAAGGAAACTGTACTGTAGATGCCAAGGAGGCAGAGGTCTGTGTTGCAGGAACCAGGCCGTATATCTTGTGTAGATGGAGCAATACCCTGAGGTGCAGGATGAGTAGAATCGAGATGCTAAAGAACTAAGTGGCCCACGGCATGAGGTCACCGTGGAGACTTCAGCAATGTAGAAAGAGATGAAGAAGGTACTCACACAAGGAGGTTCCAGCAGAGATACCCGAGGAGCGGGTCAGGAAAGTCCAAGGCAGAAAGGCCCTCCGAGGAGCAGATAGCCAAGACGCGGAAAAGCCCCCATGGAGCGGGTACTCAGAGCGTCCGAATGCCAGGAGGAGAATCTGGAACAAAAGATTCAAGTTAGAGCGGATTTAACAACGAGAGAACTCCTTGCTAACTTGTCTTAGCAATGGGCCAGTCGGTTTAAGTACACTAGTAGGCTGACATCATCGGGAGGGGACGCCCCCGAGGTTCCCGCCATGACGTATACATAAGGAGGCCCTGCGCGCACGCGTGCGCACGCCTAGGTGATGCTGGAAGTAAGATGGCGGTTGGCAGTGCCCACGCCGTCCCGGGGATGCTGGGGAGCTCGGCGTTGGTTGGTGGAGGCTGCCATTCTCCCAATGATTGACGTTGAAGGGAAAAAAAAGATGAGCATGAGAGGTCACAGCTGTTTGCAACCGATGGGCGCAACAGTATCCCCCTTCTTAGGGCCCCTCCCTAGGGGTTTTGGCTTCCTGGGGTGAGCCAGATGGAATTACCTGATTAGTTCTTTGTGAAGAATGTTACTTGCGGTTCCCAGATATTTTCCTCTGGTCCAAATCCTTCCCAGGAAATAAGATATTCCCATCATCTCCCATGTTTCCGCACACCAAGGATGTCATCTACTTGATAGGTTATGTCTTCCTCCGCAGAGAGGGGTTGCGGCTCAGGTGTCTTCTTCGAAAACTTGGATAAGATGAGCGGTTTCAGCAGGGATATGTGGAAAGCATTGAGGATTTTTAATGATGATGGTAACTGCAAGCTGTACGTGACTGGACCCAGGCGGTGTAGTATAGGAAATGGTCCTATATACTGAAGTGCAAAATGAACTGTAGGCAATTTGAAAAGAATGAAACGGGTACTTAGCCATACCTTGTCCTCTGGTTGTAATTGTGGAGCTGCTCTGTAATGGGCTTCATAAAACTTCTTCGCTCATTGTCCAGCTTTTTGAAGAAGTTCTTTTGTGGGTTCCCACAGCTGATGCAATTCCTGTGCTGAAGCCTGAGCAGCCAGAGAGGTTACTGATAAGGGTATCAGTAAAGGAGGTAAAGGCTGGTGACCATAGACAAGTTGAAAGGGCGAAGAGCCTGTGGAAGCTGAAGGGTGTGAATTCAGCGTGAATTCTGCCCAGGGGAGCAGTTTGGCCCAATCGTTCTGTCTGGAGTTGACGTAAGCCCAGAGAAACTGCTTTAATGTGCGGTTCATCCTTTCGGTCTGTCCGTTGGCTTGCGGATGGTAGCCAGAAGTCAGGTCTAGAGAAATATCAAATTTCTTGCAGAGAGATCTCCAGAACTTGGCTGTGAATTGTACTCCTCGGTCAGAGAGTATGTGCTTAGGCATGCCATGTAAATGGAATATATGATGGATGAAACGTTTTGCAGGTTCAGGAGCAGAAGATAGTCTGGGTACTGCCACAAAATGTGCCATTTTGGAAAACTGGTCGACAGTGACCCATATGGTGGTGTTACCACCAGACACAGGGAGATCAACGATAAAGTCCGTGGATATGTGTGTCCATGGTTCGCTAGGAGCGGGCAAATGTTGGAGAAGGCCCCAGGGATGACCAGCAGGTGATTTCTCTCTGGCGCACATAGAGCAAACTTCTACTTAGGTTCGGACATCTTCTTTCATTGAAGGCCCCCAATAGTATCTCTCCAAGGTGGACAGAGTTCTGAATTGTCCAGGGTGACCTGCAAGATGTGAGTCGTGAGTCATGAGCCCATCTGAGGATCTTCTTCCGGAGTGCCCGGGGTACCACGGTTTTTCCAACCGGAACTGTGTGTGTGGCTGAGAGGATCACCCGAGTAGGGTCAATGATATGCCTTGGAGTGTCCAGGATATCTTCTGGTGTAAAGGAGCGGGAAAGAGCATCCGTGTGGGTGTTCTTGTCTGCTGGGCGATACCTCAGAAGGAAATTGAATCTGTTGAAAAACAACGACCAGCGAGCTTGCCTGTGGTTCAAGCGTTGTGCATGACACAAATATTTGAGGTTTTTATGGTCAGTAAAAACCATTATCTGGTGTTGAGCACCTTCGAGCACTCCTCAAACGCTAACTTGATTACAAGTAACTCTTTATCTCCTATTCTGTAATTTCGCTCGGCAGGGGAGAAATGCCGAGAGAAAAAAGAGCATGGGTGGAGCATATGAGTATCATTGTGCTGGCTGAGGACAGCGCCAACTCCAACGTCCGAGGCATCTACCTCGACTACGAAAGGTCATCGAGGATCAGGGTGGAAAAGACATGGCTTCTGAAGGAAGGCTTTTTTGAGTTCCTGGAAGGCTGTTACAGCTTCAGGGGACCAGCTCCCTTGTGTGTCATGGCGGTAAGAGGCGCGATCAATGTGAAGTAGTGATGAATAAATGACCTATAGTAGTTGGTAAATCTTAGAAAACGGCATAGGGCCTTTAGGCCAGTAGGTTGAGGCCAGTCCCAAATGCTCTTAGTTTTCTGCGGGTCCATCTGGAAGCCCTGACTGGACACAACATATCCTAAAAATGGAACGCACTCCTGGTGGAAGGCACACTTTTCTAGTTTGACGTTTAGATGGTTATCTCTGAGTCTCTGAAGAACCTTGGAAACGTCCAAATGGTGAGTCTGGAGATCCCGGGAAAAGACTAGTATATCGTCCAAATATACTACCACTACGCAGCCATACAACATGTCTCTGAAGATTTCATTCATCATGTTTTGGAATACTGCCGGGGCAATACAAAGGCCGAAGGGCATGACCAAGTATTCAAAATGGCCGTTGTGAATATTGAATGCTGTTTTCCTTTCATCGCCCCGGCGTATACGAACAAGATTATATGCTCCTCTGAGATCCAGCTTTGTGAATATTCTGGCTCCTTGGAGCTAGCGGTCCTTCATGGAGATCTCGTTCAACCCATGGTAGTCTATAAATGGGCGAAGGGATCCGTTCTTCTTGCTCACGAAAAAGAATCCAGCTCCGGCCAGAGACTTTGAAGGCCGTATGAAGCCCTTTGCCAAGTTCTCCTGGATGTAGGTAGACATAGCCTTTGTCTCGGATAAAGAAAGTGGGTACATCCTTCCTTTAGGAGGTTCGGAACCTGGTACTAAGTTGATAGCGCAGTCAAAGGATCGGTGAGGTGGCAAAGTATCCACCGCTTGTTTAGAAAACACGTCCTGGTAGGACTGGTACTGTGGAGGTAGGTCTGGAAGAAAGGTGGTAGTAGTCAGGCAAGGCATGGGAGTCACTGCCTCTAGGCATCTTCCATGGCAGGCTTTTCCCCATTGAGAAAGTTCCATGGTACTCCAATTGAATTGGGGTGAGTAAATTTGAAGCCATGGTATTCCGAGAACCACCGGATGTATAGCTTTATCCAGGACTAGAAATGTAATGGTCTCAGAGTGCAGAGAGGCAGTGCAGAGGTGAAGCGGCTGAGTAGTAAAAGAGACCTCACCAGGTAAAGGCTCGCCGTGTATGGATGACAGCAGTAGTGGAGTGGATATCCTAACTGTAGGAATTCGTAGATGCTCTACGAGTTGGCGAAGTATGAAATTCCCACCGGCCCCAAATCTATGAGGGCTAGCATGTGGAATTCGAGGGCATCCAAAATAATAGAGACTAGAAGTGTCAGTGGAGGAAACGGAGAAGTTAGACCTAGAAAGAGTCCTCCGGTGGATCCTAGGTCTGCAAGTTTCCCGGAAAGATAGGGCAGGAAGGTATCGCGTAGCCTGATTGTCCGCAGTACATGCAGAGGCCAATTCTCTTTCGATAATGTCTCTCTTTCGACGTAAGGTGGCTCTGTCCTAGCTGCATTGGCTCCTCTTCCTCAGTATTGGGTGTAAGAATGGTCTGCGTAACTGGCATTGGGCGCAATCGAGAAACTCCCGATGACATTTTCCTAGAACTCTTTACCGCTTGTGAGCGTTCACGCAGGTGGCGATAGATTCATCCAACAAGATCAATGAGCGAGTCCAGGGTATTGGGAAGTTCACTTGCCGCTAGTTCATCTTTGATGCGAGGGTTGAGACCCTCCAGGAAGATGGCCCATAGGCATCCCAGGTCCTAATGTAGTTCCGAGGACAAGGTTTTCAACTCAATAACATAATCAGGTACAAAAAACTTAGATTGTAAGCCCTCTGGGGATAGGGAAATACCTACACTACCTGAATGTAAACCGATGTGATATCTCAGATTGAATGTCGGTATATAAAAAATAATAAATAAATAAATCAGTCAAAGTCTTGGTACCTTGCTGTAAGTGCAGGAGAGCCGATCCAGCAACAGTCTTGCAGGCGGGATCTTCGAATACTGAATGAAAGAGTGTGAGAAATCCTGTCAAGTTCTGGAGTATGGGGTCATTACGTTCCCAGAGAGGTGAAGCGCAGGCCAGGGCTTTTCCATCTAGCAGAGATAGAATGTATGTAGTTTTGGAGACTACGTCTGGGAAGTAGGTAGGTTGAAGCGAAAAGTGCATGCAGCACTGATTTAGAAAGCCCCTACATAAAGCGTGTAGGTGCTGACAAGGGTAAAGCGTGTAGGTGCTGACAAGGGTACGGAGAGACGTGCAGGTGTCACAATTGGAGATGAAAGGGCCTTGTCAGGCATTCCTGTAGAGTTCAGCTGAGAGTTGAGCTGATTAAAGGTGTTGGCTAAAGTCTCTAGTGTCCTTTGTTGTTCAGCAAGACGATGGGCCAGGCCAGGGATGGCCTGAAGGGCTGATTGCTGAGATGGGTCCATGGAGTTAGCAATCTGTTATGGTTTTGATGAAAGTTGTGAACCCTGGGCCGAGATGAGAGATGTCTCCGCCTACAGGGAGGAGCCCCGTGGGTCTCACCGTTGGTGGGTGTGGTCTCAGCGACGTAGGACACAGCTGTGAGAGAGTCTTTATTAGGGAGAAAAGATAATGCATAACCCGAGGAGCGGGAAATGCAACAAACACAGTTCTTGAGCAGATAAAGTAGTCAAGATGGTATTGTAGATAAGACTATCTGTAGTGGACTGCATCGTGGGGTACATCAGGAGATTCCTGCAAGCTGATGGAGATACCTCTGAGTGCAGATCTGGTAGTGGCCCGCAGCGTGGGGTATATCGAGGAAACTGTACTGTAGGTGCCAAGGAGGCAGAGGTCTGTGATGCAGGATCCAGGCCATAGATCTTGCGTAGATGGAGCAATACCCTGAGGTGCAGGATGAGTAGAATTGAGATGCTGAAGAACGGTAGTGGCCCGAGGCACAGGGTACACCGTGGAGACATCAGCAATGTAGAAAGAGATGAAGAAGGTACTCACACAAGGAAGTTCCAGCAGAGATACCTGAGGAGCGGGTCAGGAAAGTCCAAGGTAGAAAGGCCCTCCGAGGAGCAGATAGCCAAGATGCGAAAGAGCCCCCATGGAGCGGGCTCTCAGAGCGTCCAAATGCCAGGAGGAGAATCTGGAACAGAAGATTCAAGTTAGAGCAGATTTAATAATGAGAGAACTCCTTGCTAACTCGTCTTAGCAATGGGCCAGTCGGTTTAAGTACACTAGCGGGCTGACGTCATCGGGAGGGGATGTCCCCGAGGGTCCCACCATGACGTATACATAAAGAGGCCCTACGTGTGTGCGCCTAGGTGATGCCGGAAGTAAGATGGTCGGCCTCTGTCAACCAACACGGGGAGGTCGGTGTTGGTTGGCGGAGGCCACCATTCTCCCAATGATTGACGGTGCAGGGAAAAAAGAGGTGAGCATGAGAGGTCACAGCCATCTGCAACCGACGGGTGCAACAGCATTCAACACCCTTTCTGTGAAAATTATTTCTTGAGTCTACCTCCCCCCTTGGCGCCTCATATCATGGCGCCTAATCCTACAGATTCCTTTCTAACTTTCAAATATTTAAAGTCTATATCATATCCCCCTGTCTCTTCTCTCCTCTAGAGTGTACATATTTAAGTCCCCACGTCTCATCTCATATGTTTTTTGGTATAGACACCACAACATTTTAGTCGCTTTTTTCTTGACCACTTCTAACCTATCTCTATCCTTTTTGAGATAAGGCTTCCAGTACTGAACATAGTAGTCCAGGTAAGGCTTCACCAATGACCTATACAGAGGCATTATCACTTCCTTTTTCCTGTTGGTTATGCCTTTCTCTATGTAGCTCAGATCCTTCTGGCCCTAGTCATTACCTTGATGTATTGCTTCTCTGCCTTCAGGTCATCAGACACTGTCATCCCAAGGTCTCTCACCTGGTTCGTGTACATTTTAATTATTTTAATTCCACTGTTCATGACTAGTCAGCTACTTCAAAGTGGATTACCTATAGGTATTGTAAATATTTCTCTGTCTCCAGAGGGTTTATATTCTAATTTTGTACCTGAGGCAATAAAGGCTGAAGTGACTTGCCCAGGGTCACAAGGTTTGGCAGTAAGATTTGAACTTGGCTTCCCTGGTTTGCAGCCTGCCACGCTAACCACTTGACCATTCCCCATCAGGCTCCCCCCACCCGTTACATACAGCTTCTTTGGATTTCTGCACCTCATATGCATGACTCTGCACTTCTTGGCATTGGATCCCAGCTGCCAAACGTTTGGCCATGCCTCAAGCTTTCTTACATCACTTCTCATCCTCTTTACTCCTTCAGGGATGTCCTGTTGCAGATCTTCATGTCATCCACAAAAAGACACATTTTTCCTTCTAACCCCTCTGCAAAATCACTCACAAAAAAATTGAACAGTATAGGCCCCAGAACCAATACCTGATGTACTCTTTTATCTGACCCTTATCAGGCCTTTTCTGTAGTGGATTTACTCAGCCTGAGCCTCCTGCCTCAAGACAGGTGCCCATATATGGGGAAAGCGCTTTCTATCATGCTTTAATATTTAATAGGTAGAATAAACTGGGATGAATTAATATATAATGAACTTTTTATAAACAGTTTTGCAAGAACATTTTGCAGAACCCTTGTCCAACTCCCCAGCCCCATAGCTCTGGCCTGATACCTAGGTACTGTCGCAGCTGAAATTGTCTCATTACCTTAATTAAAGCCCCATAGATCAGCAGTGCATAAGTTCCCCAGGGCCTTCGGGATAGACAACTTGACAAAGTTCTTTCTCTTATGCAGCGGAAATTGGAAAGAAGAATAAATGGATATGCAAATCAGTGAAAGCTCTGGTACACACATCCGTTCATTAGCTGGGGGAGATTCCAAGTTCTGGTTCAGTTTTTCTCTTATTCTTATATTCAGGCTATATAGCATCTTGCTCATTCTTACATATCAAATACCCATCATCCGGGGGGGGGGGGGGGGGGGGGAGGGGTGGGAGAAGAGGTTTTGCTATGGGTCTTCTGAGATCGACTGAGGTGATTCTAGGTTGTCGCAGTAATTTACTGCAAAATTGAAAGATGCCATAGGCTGCTGGTGACGTCAGTTATTTATTAATTTATTTGATAATTTGTATATACCATCGTTAGGGAACCATCACAATAGTTTATATTCTTTTAAACTTCCTTCTAAATCAGCAGCTGCTGCTGGTGGGTTGGAATGGGTATTAGATTTTGCAGAGCCCCCTTCAAGATTAAGGCTCACAACATGTTCAGTAAACATCAGTGGGTAAGGAAGTGTGAGCCACTAAACCTGTTTAAAAGATAGCTCTATGCCCTGTGTATTATGAGCACCCACAGAAAGTACTTCATTGCCCTGATTATAAGACAATCTTGAGTATAAGCTGATCTCCCTGATATTGTGGACAATACAGTCCCTGCTAACGGGAGCCGTTGGTCTCTACCGTCCCAGTCGGAGCTGCCTCATTTGGTCTGCTGAGATTGTCTCTTTGGCTTTGGCCTGTATTAATCAAACATTGTATTCTTCCTGTCATTATTTCTTTAATTTTTCTGATGCACAGTTTTGTCCTTTTTCCTTTGTACTTTCAGCTCAATCAGAACCAGAGCTGGGATCTGACACTATGAGCCTTCATTTGCAACTATACAGGGATTTCCCCCCTATTTTATACCCCCCTCCCAACTTACATTTAGTCTAATCTTTCCCGTGACGGTCTGGGCTGGGAGCCAGGCACCAGGGCTGCTTCTGGAATCCTGGAAACATTAAATTAAATTAAATTAAATGTTTGATTTATATTCTGGCCTTTCTTGACTGGCCAGCCAATTTAAAGCAGATTACATTCAGCCACTGTAGGTATTTCCTTGTCTCCAGAGGGCTTACAATCTAAAGTAGTCATGCGTTAGGGCTTTACTACATGGTAAACACCTTAATGTAGAGAGAATGTCCTAAATGCAGCCACCAGGTAAAACCCTTCGGCAATGACCTTGACTCCTTTCCATCCCCTGGGGACTGTGAGTGCTGCTTCTGCAGCATTTCCAACCCAAATTGAGCCTAGACGTGGAAAACTTGAACTTTGGGATCAAACTTGGGATCATAGTGTTGCGGTCCTGGTCGCCAGGCTAGCGACCGGGTCCTTACCTTTCTGCCGGCTCCCCCGGGGCTGCCGCGATCCGCCGCGTCTGGGGCCTGTAGGGCCGCATGGCAGCGTCTCCCTCCACGTGGAGACGCCGCCGAAGGCCGAGCCTGACTCCTCCCACTGCCTGGGCACGCGCGCGCGCGAGGAGGGGGCTCTTAAAGGTCCTGCACCCGGAAGTGCTGAAACGCCCCGTTCCTGACGTCAGACGCTGGCTGGCTATTTAAACCAGCGTCTGACTGCCTTACCTTGCCTTTGCAACGTGGTCGCTCCTTGAGTGGTTAGTTGCCTTGTTCCTGCTTGTTCCAGCCGTGCCTTGCTTCCAGCTCTGGTTCCTGCTTGTTCCAGCCGTGCCTTGCTTCCAGCTCTGGTTCCTGCTTGTTCCAGCCGTGCCTTGCTTCCAGCTCTGGTTCCTGCTTGTTCCAGCCGTGCCTTGCTTCCAGCTCAGGTTCCAGCTCGTTCCTGCTGCGCCTTGACTCCAGCTCCGACTTCACGATTCTCCTTGCCTTCAGCCAGCCACGACCCTCGGACTTCTTCACGATTCTCCTTGCCTTCAGCCAGCCACGACCCTCGGACTTCTTCACGATTCTCCTTGCCTTCAGCCAGCCACGATCCTCGGACTTCTTCACGATTCTCCTTGCCTTCAACCAGCCACGATCCTCGGACTTCTTCACGATTCTCCTTACCCTCAGCCAGCTACGATCCTCGGATTTCTTCACGATTCTCCTAAGTCCCAGCGACTCGGACCCCTACGGACCCCTCCTGGGGGGGTCTCGGGTTTCCAGGGTGAAGACGTCATCCTTCAGCTCCAGCTAAGCTCCGCCTCCCGGCTCATTACCAACTGTGGACGTCGCCATATCAGCCGGCCCAAGGGTCCACTATTGACTTTCTTCACAACATAACAGTTTGCAAAGGCCATGGACTCGGCGGACTCCTCTCCTGTGCAGGCCATCCCTGGCATGGCTCAAAGAATCCAGCAGCAACAGCAATGCCTAGAAGTCTTGGCTGCTACAGTGGATCGTTTAGCCAGCCGCTTGGACGCCAATCCTCCATCGGTGGCACAACCTCTGCCTCCACCGGCAGTTCAAATTCCCGCTCAGACTCAGCTTCCAGCGCCTACACGTTATTCCGGGGATGCCAGATCGTGCAGGGCGTTTTTGAACCAATGCTTCATCCGTTTCACCTTATTACCGGGGCAGTTCCCGTCCGATGCCGTCAAGGTAGCTTACATTTTGTCTTTACTCGATGGGAGGGCCATGCTGTGGGCCTCTCCCATGTGGGAGAAACAAGACGCCATGCTGCACAACTTACAGGATTTCGTGACTCATTTCAAACAGACTTTTGACGAGCCAGCTCGTGCAGCTACCGCTACCACTGAAATCCTGCAGCTAAGACAAGGGTCCCGCTCACTAGCAGAATATGCTATTGAATTCCGTACTCTGGCAATGGAACTCGGTTGGCAGGATGACTGCTTACGGGGTATTTTCCTGGAAGGACTCGCAGGTCGTATCAAGGACGAGTTGATGGCTCGCGACCTGCCCCTCACCCTGAATGGGGTAATAGACTTAGCAGGGAGGATAGACCGACGATTGCAACAACGAACCAAGGAGGCTCGAGTGCTTCGTCGTCCCGTTTCCTTGGCACCTTCCTTCTCCAGGTCTATGGTAGTACCTCACAAAACATCATCGGCCACCGGCAGTTCCTCGGAGGAACCTATGCAACTTGGAAGGGCGCCTCTAACCGAGGAAGAGAAGAAACAACGCCGCATCCAGGGTCTTTGCCTATATTGCGGTACTAAGGGTCATTTCCTTGCTCAATGTCCTGCAAGACCGGGAAATGGTCGAGTCTAGGGAGAAATGAGGAGATTCCCCTAGGCTGTGTTAATCCTGCTCCTCAATGTACAGTTCCTATAACCTTGGAGTATCCTGGAGGTTCCTTCCAGACGCTAGCTTTGATTGATTCCGGTGCCGGAGGGAATTTTATCTGGAAAGAACTGGTACACCAGCTCGGACTACCTACTAAGCACCGGAGACCCCCATTATGGGTTACCTCTATCCGGGGAACCCCGTTACCGGGATACATTTCTGAAATCACGATGCCTCTCACCTTACGAACTGGTGTGCTTCACACAGAGACAATCTCTTTTTTACTACTTGAGAAATCTGTGCACCCTGTGGTCTTGGGACTTCCCTGGTTGCAACAACATGCTCCTGTGATCCATTGGGACTCCCTCCAGATTGTGCAATGGAGTTCTCACTGTTTCCAGAATTGCCTGGATCCTCTTCCAAGTTCAGAGATAGTACTCTCTCACTCAGTCCTAGAACTTCCTCAGCCTTACCGAGAATACTCTGACGTGTTCTCTAAACAAAAGGCCGAACTCCTCCCATGCCATCGGCCTTTTGACTGTGCCATCGATCTCTTACCAGGCTCCACCCCACCACGGGGTAGGGTGTACCCTCTGTCACTGCCAGAGACCCGTGCAATGTCGGATTACATCACGGAAAACCTTGCTAAGGGCTTCATTCGCCCTTCACATTCCCCTGCAGGAGCTGGGTTCTTTTTTGTATCCAAGAAAGACGGCTCCCTCAGGCCATGCATAGACTATCGAGGCCTGAATTCCATCACAAAGAAGGATCGCTATCCTTTGCCGCTAATCCCGGAGTTACTCGATAGACTTCAAGGGGCTAAGATTTTTACAAAGCTGGACTTGCGTGGGGCCTATAACCTTGTTCGTATTCGTCCGGGTGACGAATGGAAGACAGCGTTCAACACTCGAGATGGACATTATGAATATCTGGTAATGCCTTTCGGCTTATGTAATGCCCCAGCTGTCTTCCAGAATCTTATGAACGAGGTTCTCTGGGAGATGCTTTATTCCTTTGTCATTGTTTACCTCGATGATGTCTTGATCTATTCCCAAGATCTCTTCTCCCATCGCCAACACGTCAAACGGGTTTTGCAGGCGTTAAGAGACAATCATCTATACGCTAAATTTGAAAAATGCCAGTTTGAGTGTGAGTCCCTTCCGTTCTTGGGTTACATAGTTTCCTCGTCCGGTTTCCAGATGGATCCAGAAAAGGTGGCAGCCATTACCAACTGGCCTCGCCCGTCTGGCCTGAAGGCTCTACAAAGATTTCTTGGCTTTGCCAACTTTTACAGACATTTCATACCGCATTATTCCCAGAAGGTAGCTCCCCTCACTGCGCTTACACGCAAAGGAGTTAACGCTCATGACTGGTCCACTACCGCCTCGGAGGCCTTTGAAGCGTTAAAACAAGCTTTCATAACAGCCTCGTGCCTACGACACCCAGATCCACAACGTCCCTTTATTGTGGAGGTCGATGCCTCGAATCTGGCTGTCGGCGCCATTCTCAGTCAACACGATGCTTCCGGCAAATTGATGCCATGTTCCTACTTTTCTAAAAAGTTTTCACCTGCCGAATGTAACTACGGCATCGGGGACAAAGAACTCCTAGCCATCAAGTTAGCCTTCGAGGAGTGGAGGCAATGGCTAGAGGGGGCTAATCATCCGGTAACCGTGTACACGGACCACAAAAATTTATTGTATTTAGCCCAAGCTCAACGGCTAAACCCGCGGCAAGCAAGATGGTCACTTTTCTTCAGTCGTTTTAATTTCCTCCTCAAGTTTCGACCAGCAGAGAAGAATGTGCGGGCCGATGCCCTCTTTCGCACTTCTCAGCCGGAGGAGGAGGAGGACTCACCACAGACCATCCTGGATCCTGCTTGTATTCAACTAAGTATCACCTCCATTGCCCCCGCAAATAAAATTACTGTTCCTAAAAGACTACGGAAGAAAGTTTTGTCTTGGGGACATGACTCGCTGACCGGGGGGCATGCTGGTAGGCTACGAACTTTGGACCTTATAAATCGTTACTATTGGTGGCCCGGCCTTCGCCGTGACGTTTCCACCTACATCAACTCTTGTCCTACTTGCGCCCTGCAAAAACCACTAAACGGCTCTCCGAGAGGTTTTTTGCAACCATTACCCATACCCACAGAACCATGGACCCATATTGCCACGGACTTTATGGTGGAACTTCCGCCTTCGCAAGGCAAAACCGTGGTATGGGTCACAGTGGACCGCTTCTCTAAAATGGCTCACTTTGTGCCTTTGCCCAAATTACCTACCGCCACTGAATTGGCCTCTCTATTCACACATCATGTATTTCGTATACATGGTCTGCTCAGGACATTGTGTCTGACAGGGGTCCTCAGTTCACAGCCAGGTACTGGAAAGCCTTATGCAAAAAGTTCAAGATCCAGTTGAGTTTCTCTACCGCTTTCCACCCACAAAGTAATGGGCAAACAGAACGCATGAATCGTTCATTGAAGTTGTTCCTACGAGCGTTCATTAATCACAAGCAAGACAATTGGGTAGAACTTTTGCCCTGGGCGGAATTCGCATATAACAATCAAATACATACGGCGACAGGGAAGTCGCCTTTTCAAATCGTGTATGGTAAACAACTCAAACCACCATTACCTCTACCAGTACCAACCTCCTCACCTGCCGCTCAGGTTACCGCAGACCAATTGAGTAAACTTTGGTCCTCTGTTCAACATCGACTCCATAAAGTCGCACGCACTGCTAAACACCACTACGATCGTCATCGAAAACCTGCATTCACTTTCCTTCCAGGCGATCGAGTGTGGCTCAGTACAAAGAACATTCACTTGAGACAACCGTCCAAAAAACTCTCACCCAAGTTCTGTGGGCCTTTCCGCGTAGCAGAGAGGGTAGGTTTAGTCTCGTATCGCCTTCGACTCCCTACCACTCTACGCATTCATGATGTCTTTCATGTTTCTCTTTTGAAACCAGTAATTCTTTCCAGATTTCACCCCAGACCGCTCGATGATGGTTCCACCACTACGGTTGAGGATCCTACATTCCAGGTACGAGAGGTCCTTGATGCGCGCTTCGCCAACAGACGTTGGGAATATCTGCTGGCTTGGGAAGGTTGTGGGAATGAAGACAATACGTGGGAACCTGCCCGCAACATTTTGGACAAGACTCTTCTGCAACAATACCATCAAGACCATCCTGACAGGCCAAGCCCTTTGAAGAGGGGGCGTAAAGGAGGGGGTACTGTTGCGGTCCCGGTCGCCAGGCTAGCGACCGGGTCCTTACCTTTCTGCCGGCTCCCCCGGGGCTGCCGCGATCCGCCGCGTCTGGGGCCTGTAGGGCCGCATGGCAGCGTCTCCCTCCACGTGGAGACGCCGCCGAAGGCCGAGCCTGACTCCTCTCACTGCCTGGGCACGCGCGCGCGCGAGGAGGGGGCTCTTAAAGGTCCAGCACCCGGAAGTGCTGAAACGCCCCGTTCCTGACGTCAGACGCTGGCTGGCTATTTAAACCAGCGTCTGACTGCCTTACCTTGCCTTTGCAACGTGGTTGCTCCTTGAGTGGTTAGTTGCCTTGTTCCTGCTTGTTCCAGCCGTGCCTTGCTTCCAGCTCTGGTTCCTGCTTGTTCCAGCCGTGCCGTGCTTCCAGCTCTGGTTCCTGCTTGTTCCAGCCGTGCCGTGCTTCCAGCTCTGGTTCCTGCTTGTTCCAGCCGTGCCTTGCTTCCAGCTCTGGTTCCTGCTTGTTCCAGCCGTGCCTTGCTTCCAGCTCTGGTTCCTGCTTGTTCCAGCCGTGTCTTGCTTCCAGCTCAGGTTCCAGCTCGTTCCTGCTGCGCCTTGACTCCAGCTCCGACTTCACGATTCTCCTTGCCTTCAGCCAGCCACGACCCTCGGACTTCTTCACGATTCTCCTTGCCTTCAGCCAGCCACGACCCTCGGACTTCTTCACGATTCTCCTTGCCTTCAGCCAGCCACGACCCTCGGACTTCTTCACGATTCTCCTTGCCTTCAGCCAGCCACGATCCTCGGACTTCTTCACGATTCTCCTTGCCTTCAGCCAGCCACGATCCTCGGACTTCTTCACGATTCTCCTTACCCTCAGCCAGCTACGATCCTCGGATTTCTTCACGATTCTCCTAAGTCCCAGCGACTCGGACCCCTACGGGCCCCTCCTGGGGGGGTCTCGGGTTTCCAGGGTGAAGACGTCATCCTTCAGCTCCAGCTAAGCTCCGCCTCCCGGCTCATTACCAACTGTGGACGTCGTCTATATCAGCCGGCCCAAGGGTCCACTATTGACTTTCTTCACAACATAACACATAGTGCACACTAGTACTTGCCAAATAAGTCATTGGGCCGCCTTCAGTCATTATTTTTTAATAGGGATGTGCATGCAGAAATTTGTAGTTTCAATGGAGAAATTACTTACCTGATAATTTAGTTTTCCTTAGTGAAGACGGAAGGACTCGGGACAAATGGGTATAGTGTACTCCTGATAGCAGTTGGGAGACGGAGTCAGATTTCAATCTGACGTCAGCCTACATATACCCGTGCAGGAAGCTTAGCTCTTCAGTATTCTCCTCGAAAAGCAATTGTGGATAAATGAGTGTTCTAATAATTTAACTTGGACTGGCTAAACTGATTTCCAATTGGAGACCTCTAGTGCACTCAACCGAAAAACGCCAACACCCGGCAACTATGGGTGTCCTGGCTTACCGTGCTTGTCTTGCTCTCGGGGATTGTCACCCGAGGTTTACGGATTTTTGGAGCAGCCGTGGGTGGGATGCTGAGTCTATCTGTCTACACTAAGATTATCAGGTAATTTCTCCATTTCCCAGCGTGTAGCAGATGGACTCAAGACCATAAGAACATAAGAAAATGCCATACTGGGTCAGACCAAGGGTCCATCAAGCCCAGCATCCTGTTTCCAACAGTGGCCAATCCAGGCCACAAGAACCTGGCAAGAACCCAAAAACTAAGTCTATTCCATGTAACCATTGCTAATGGCAGTGGCTATTCTCTAAGTGAGAGATGAGATGTACAAAAGCTACTCCTGAACCAGGTGGGAGGCTGCCCACGGCCCACTTAGTACTGCCCTTGCAAATGATGTGTCCTCCCAGGCCTGGACATCCAGGCGGTAGAACCTCAAGAAGGTGTGAATGGAGGCCCACGTTGCCACCCGACAGATCTCGGTGGGTGACAGCATCTTGGTTTCTGCCCAGGACACTGCCTGGGCCCTTGTAGAATGGGCCTTGACTTGTAGAGGGGGAGGCTTCTTTGATCCAGTGGGCTATGGTTGCCCGCGAGGCCACTTCCCCCTTGTTTCTTCCCACTATGAAGGACGAATAGGTGGTCCGTCTTTTGTACAGATTTCGACCTTTCCAGGTATCGGACTAGGAGTCTCCCAAAAAAGGCGTGAGTCTTCCAAGTCCTTATGTTAGTTTGGAGATGGCAGCAAGATGGTTTGGTTTAGATGGAAATGAGAAACCACCTTTGGGAGGAAGGAGGGGACAGTGTGAAGCTGTATGGATCCCAGTGTGAACCTGAGGAACGGTTCCCGACAGGATAATGCTTGAAGCTCGGAGATGCAACGGGCTGAACATATTGCCACTAGGAATGCAGTCTTCAAGGTCAGTAGCCGTAGTGACAGACTGTGTATAGGTCTGAAGGGAGTTCCCGCTAGGAAGTCTAATACTAGGTTGAGATTCCATAGGGGCACCGGCCACTTTATTGGTGGTCAGATTTGCTTGACCCCTCTCAGGAAGCGGGAAACATCAGGATGTGATGATATTTATTTATTTATTTAGCATTTTTCTATACTGAACTTCATGGTTAAATACCATATCAGATCGGTTTACATCGAACGGGGGATAGAGAAACTTGTAACAGAAAATGGAACAGTACAAAATAATCAGAAGAGAGCAGTAAGTTACATTAAACAAGGACAATAAACTTGGAGGCTTTACAGCTTAGAAGTAAGAAGAATAAAAGGCCCAAGAAGGGCAATAACTTAAACACAAAAGTTGTAATGGATTCAGATTAAACAGGAAACAATATTATCTGAGGAGTTAGGATAATCATAATAATAGGCAACAGAAATAGTAGCATGGTTCCGTAGCTCGAGAATAGGTTGTTTGTCTATTGTGATTCTGAAGGATCCGAGAAGGCTTGTTGGAACAGCCAAGTCTTAAGTTTTTTTTTGAATGTTAGTAGGCATGGTTCCAGCCTGAGGTCTGCGGGGAGGCTATTCCAGATGTTTGGACCTGCGAAAGAAAAAGCTCGGACTCTAGTCGAGACGAGGCGAATAGCTTTGGTTGGAGGGGGTTGTAGCGTTCCTTTATGGATTTCTCTAATTGGTCTGATGGAAGTATGGAGTTTGAGAGGGAATTCAAGGTCAAGATGAAAATAGTTATGGATGGACTTATGTATCAGGGTGAGAGATTTGTGAAGGATTCTGTGGTAGATTGGTAACCAGTGTAGGTTTCGGAGAGTGGGAGTAATATGTTCTCTTCGGTTGGTGTTGGTTAAAATTCTGGCCGCAGCATTTTGTATAATTTGAAGTGGTTTGATGGATGAGTTGGGAAGGCCAGTGAGAAGAGCACTGCAGTAATCTATTTTTGCAAATATTAAGGATTGGAGAACAGTCCTAAAGTCGTGTAAATAAAGGAGGGGTTTGAGTCTTTTCAACACCTGTAGTCTGTGGAAGCAATCTTTGGTAGTTGTATTGATCATGGTCTTTAAGTTAAGGCGGTTGTCAAGGATTACTCCCAGATCTCTCACTTGAGTGAGGGTGAGATTATAACTGTGGTGTGTTTGTGGAGGGTGGTTGTCTGGGTTGGAGGAGATAAATAGTAGTTCAGTCTTAGCGGAGTTGAGGACCAGATTTAGGTTGTTGAGGAGATTGTTGATAGATTGAAGACAATTTTTCCAAAGCGAGAGAGTTTTGGTGATGGATTCTGTTATGGGAATCAGAATCTGAACATCGTCAGCGTAGATGTAATGAATGAGGTTGAGACTTGTTAACAGATGGCAAAGGGGAAGGAGGTAGATATTGAAAAGGGTGGGAGAAAGGGAGGATCCTTGGGGGACGCCAAGAGAAGAATTTGTCAATGGCGATTCTTTGTTATTGATCCTGACCCTGAAGTTTCTGTTATCAAGGAAGGACTTGAACCAGCTGTAGACTAATCCGGTTATGCCAATGTCTGACAAGCGATCTAGGAGGATGGAGTGGTTGACCGTGTCGAAGGCTGCTGAAATGTCTAGAAGGATTAGAAGAAATGAGTGTCCTTTGTCCAGTCCCATAATAATATGGTCTGTTAGTGAGATGAGCAGGGTTTCTGTGTTGCGTGATTTGCGGAAACCATATTGGGAAGAGGAAAGGATATTGTTTTCTTCTAAGTAATCTGATAACTGGGAGTTAACTACTTTCTCTGTAATTTTGGCTAGGAAAGGAAGATTAGAGATTGGACGAAAATTAGCTAGAATGCTGGAGTCTAGATTGTGTTTTTTCAAGAGGGGTTTAAGGGAAGCATTTTTTAGACTATCTGGGTACAGACCTTGTGTTAGGCAGCAATTTATGATGTTGGTCAGAGGTCCCGCGATTGAGTCTGGGATGAGTAGCAGTAATTTGGAGGGAATGTTGTCTGTTGGGTGGCTGGATGGTTTCTGCCTCTTTAGGATGGATTCGATCTCTTTTGTGGAGGTTAGTTCAAAGTTGTCGAATTTAGCTTCCTTGAGTGTGTGGTTAGAGATGTATGAGGCTGAGGGGTTTGTCTTGGTTGGAAGAAGTGCGATAGTGTTTGAAATCTTCTGTTGAAAGAACAAGGCTAGCTCATTTGCCTTGAGTTGAGCCTGTTCGTCTGGTATTGATGGAGGAATTGGTTTTGTGATTTGTGATACATATGAAAATAAAGCTTTTGCATCATATAGGAGGTCATGGATTTTATTGGCATAGTATTGTTTTTTTGCTTTTAGGATGGATGTTCTGTAAAAATGTAAGGTTCCTTTGTATGATGATAGCGTAGATGGTGAAGGGGCTTTGCGCCATCTGTTTTCTTTTTGGCGTAGTTCTTGCTTTATCCGTTTGAGTTCACTGGTGAACCAAGGTTGGTTTCCTTTTTTTGCTGGATTAATTAATTTTGAGGTTGAAGGGCACAGATTGTTTGCTACCTTTTCCGTGATCTTATGCCAGGAAATCATGGCAGAGTTGGGGTTGGATATATCTAGGTTTGTGAGTTCCTTGGTGAGCTGCTCGCTGAGAATGTCTGAAGCGCAAGATTTTCTGAAGTGAATAGTGGAGAGATGCTGAGTGGTGATAGATTTATTCTTGGAGGAGAGGGTCGTTGTTATCAGGAAATGGTCCGACCAGGGGATGGGGGTACATGTAGGTTCCCTAGAGCAGAGGAAATTAGCATTGATGAAAATAAGATCCAATGTATGTCCTGCTTTGTGGGTTGGATTATTGATAATCTGAGTGAATCCCATAGCGCTAAGAGAAGTGAGGAGGGCTTCACAATTGGCTGAGAGTGGGGAAGCATCAAGGTGTAAGTTAAAATCTCCCATAATTATGGTAGGGGAATCTGTGTTAATATGTTTTACAATGGTTTCTATAAGGGGGGAGGCATCAGCATCAAGGGTTCCTGGGGGGGCATAAACTAGCAGAATTTGAAGGAGGTTCGATTTGAATAAACCAATTTCTATTGAAGATTTCAACTTAATAGGATATGATGTTAGTCTGAATTCTTTCTTCGTGGCTAATAGCAAGCCACCCCCTCGTTTTTTAAGTCTGGGAATTGAGAAAAAGTTGTATTTGTGATTGGGTAGTTGGTTAATTAGTGCTATGTCCGAGTTTTTTAGCCAGGTTTCTGTGATGGCACATATATCAGGGTTACTGTCTAGAAGATAGTCGTTGAGGATATGAGTCTTTTTGGTCAAAGATTGTGCATTGACTAGAGTTACTGAGAGCAGAGTTAGTCCTAGGAACTGTGTTAGGGGAGAGATCATGATTAGAATGAGAGATCTGGGATTTCTAATTGGTAGTTCTTGAACAGGTGACATGTTGTGAAGGAGACGATGGTGTCTGATAGGGATATGTTGGTTTAGCATTTTTTAGGGTTAATTGACAGAGTTGCAAGTGAAAAAGGTTCTTAGAAACTCTAGCTAGGTCCCGTGGATAACTATATTGAGATTGATGAAAAATGGATTAATGAAATTAGATTGTGAGGGAAGAAAGTCTATAGGTTATTGTAACTGCAGTAAGAAGTGGCGCTGTGTGTTCAGTGGAGGCAGGGTTCGATTGGTTATTTAGGTTTGAAATAAAGAGAGACAGAGATAATGGAATCTGTACAATGATTGGTCTTATTCTTACTGTTAGTTCGAGTTCCAGAAGCGATTTGTTTTGATGAACGCTGTCTCGAAATTGTCTGCAGTTGACAAACGTGAAGTGAGCCGTGTATACCGTGTATTGAAGGTTAATGTGGCTGTGTTTTGATGTTTGAGCTCTGAGGCTTTGTACAGATGCTGGAGCCGCTGTAATGCTGAAGGGGTTGCAGTAGGTAGCCTGCTGAGGAGGAACCGAAGACCCTAGGGTGGATTCGGGGCTCCCTAGGGGCTGAGCCGAAGGGGCGAGACAAAGGGGCAGGCCCCTTTGTTGCTCTCCTTTGGCGCGCGACGTTGGCGCGCGGCGCCTGAGGAAGGAAAATTTAAAGTCCTTCTCTGCTCCCTAATTGGCTGGTGAGGCTAGTGGGCGGGTCTTCTGTCCGCGAGTCGGGGTGGTGTGGTGGTGCTCTGCCTGCCCGATCGCTGTTCAGGCTCGCCGGGGGGAAGGGATTAAAGGCCTTACCCCGACGGGTCTGGGCGCCGACCGCGCAGGCCTCCCTCGTAGCAGCAGCAGCAGAAGAAGCGGTGGCAGCGGCAGCAGTGGTTGCAGGCAGATAGGCGCGGCGCCGGAGGAAGGAAAATTTAAAGTCCTTCTCTGCTCCCTAATTGGCTGGTGAGGCTAGTGGGCGGGTCTTCTGGCCGCGAGTCGGGGTGGTGTGGTGGTGCTCTGCCTGCCCAATCGCTGTTCAGGCTCGCCGGGGGGAAGGGATTAAAGGCCTTACCCCGACGGGTCTGGGCGCCGACCGTGCAGGCCTCCCTCGTAGCAGCAGCAGCAGAAGAAGCGGTGGCAGCGGCAGCAGTGGTTGCAGGCAGATAGGCGCGGCGCCGGAGGAAGGAAAATTTAAAGTCCTTCTCTGCTCCCTAATTGGCTGGTGAGGCTAGTGGGCGGGTCTTCTGGCCGCGAGTCGGGGTGGTGTGGTGGTGCTCTGCCTGCCCGATCGCTGTTCAGGCTCGCCGGGGGGAAGGGATTAAAGTCCTTACCCCGACGGGTCTGGGCGCCGACCGCGCAGGCCTCCCTCGTAGCAGCAGCAGCAGAAGAAGCGGTGGCAGCGGCAGCAGTGGTTGCAGGCAGATAGGCGCGGCGCCGGAGGAAGGAAAATTTAAAGTCCTTCTCTGCTCCCTAATTGGCTGGTGAGGCTAGTGGGCGGGTCTTCTGGCCGCGAGTCGGGGTGGTGTGGTGGTGCTCTGCCTGCCCGATCGCTGTTCAGGCTCGCCGGGGGGAAGGGATTAAAGGCCTTACCCCGACGGGTCTGGGCGCCGACCGCGCAGGCCTCCCTCGTAGCAGCAGCAGCAGAAGAAGCGGTGGCAGCGGCAGCAGTGGTTGCAGGCAGATAGACTGATGCCGTCCACTTTGGCTCTGAAGCAGGCCACTGCGGCCACCTGAACCTTGAGGGAGTTGAGCGACAACCCCTTCTTCAAGCCATCCCGCAGAAATTCCAGGATCCTGGGGATTTTGACTATTCGCGGAAGGATGTAGCAGTCCTCACACCAGGCTTCGAATATTCTCCATATTCGTATGTAAGTTAGAGACGTGGAAAACTTGCGTGCTCGGAGCAAGGTGTCAATCACTGCCTTAGAATATCCGCTCTTCTTCAGGTGAGTCCTCTCAATGGCCAGACCGTAAGAGAGAATCGAGTCGGGTCTTCGTGGAGGATCGGTCCTTGCCGGAGAAGGTCCCTGTGTGGAGGTAGGCACAGAGGGTTCCCCGCAAGAAGTCTTAGCATGTCCACATACCATGGCCTTCTTGGCCAGTCCGGGTCCACTAGAAGTACTAGCCCCCTGTGGTGTTCTATCTTGCAGATGATCCCGCCCAGTAGTGGCCATGGGGGAAAGGCATACAGCAGGTCTTCCTGTGGCCAGGTCTGGACGAGGACGTCGATTCCCTGGAATTGCAGTTCTCGTCTGCGGCTGAAAAACTTGGGAACTTGGGCGTTAGACCGGGTTGCCAGTAGATCCATGACTGGGGTTCCCCAGCGGTTTACTATCAATTGGAAGGCTGTGGTTGACAGTGTCCATTCCCCTGGGTCTAGACTCTCTCTGCTGAGGTAGTCCGCAGTGATGTTGTCTTTTCCCGTGATGTGGGCGGCTGAGATCCCTTGCAGGTTTGCTTCCGCCCACGCCATTGGGTCTATTTCCAGGGACACCTGTTGGCTTCTGGTTCCTCCCTGGTGGTTGATGTAGGCAACTGTTGTGGCGTTGTCCGACATGACTCTGACAGATTTGCTCCAGAGTCTGTGAATGAATTGTAGGCAGGCTAGTCTGATTGCTCAGGCTTCCAGTCGGTTTATGTTCCATCCCGATTCCTTCTTGTCCCATTGCCCCTGGGCCGTCAGTTCCTGGCAGTGGGCTCCCCACCCTCACAGGCTCGCATCCATGGTGAGCAAGATCCAGGTCAGTGGGGATAGTCTTACTCCCTTGCTCAGATGGTCTTTCTGTAGCCACCATTGGAGCTGGGTCCAAACCTCTGCCGGTAGCCAGAGGCGAATGGAGTAGTTCTGGGTCATTGGGTTCCATCATGACAGTAGGGAACGTTGTAGTGGGTGCATGTGGGCCCTTGCCCATGGAACGACTTCTAGGGTTGATGTCATGAGACCGAGAACTTGGAGGTAGTCCCATACTTTGGGGCAAGCATAGTCCAACAGTTTTCGCAATTGGTCCATCAGTTTCCTTCTCTTTGTAGGGGGAAGAACAACCCTGTCTTGTTTGGTGTCGAACCGGACTTCCAGGTACTCTAGCGACTGGGAGGGCTGCAGACAGCTCTTGGCTGTGTTGACGACCCACCCGAGATTCTGCAATAGATTCTTGACTCTGGTGGTCGCCTGGTGACTTTCCTCTGGAGATTTTGCCCTGATCAGCCAATCGTCCAGATACGGATGTATGAGGATTCCTTCTTTCCTCAGCGTCGCCGCCACTACCACCATGATTTTGGTGAATGTCCGAGGAGCAGTAGCTAGTCCAAAGGGAAGTGCCAGGAACTGGTAATGATGGTCCAGTATCGCGAAGCGTAGGAAGCACTGATGGTTGTGGTGGACCAGGATGTGGAGATAGGCTTCTGATAGATCCAGCGAAGTCAAGAATTCTCCCGGTTATACTGCCCTTATGACTGAGCGTAGGGTTTCCATGCGGAAGTGCGGTACCCTCAGGTAACGATTGACGGTCTTGAGGTCCAGGATGGGCCGGAACGTTCCCTCCTTCTTGGGGACGATAAAAAAGATGGAATAGTGACCAGTATTTTGTTGGTGTGTGGGCACCGAGGTTATCGCCTTTAGGCTGAGTAGCTTTGTCAGTGTGGTTTCCACTGCCTTCCTCTTGGAGAGGGCACGGTACAGTGCTCTCACAGATTTGTCTGGAGGGATGCTGTGGAAGTCCAGATAGTATCTGTTGCGTCCGTCGGTGCTAGACGGCTTCGCCCTGTTTGCCTCACCTTGTTCACGGCTTCTCCCGCTTCCCTTGGGAAAATGGCTGCCACTGCGTCTACAAGCCGCCCTCTCCGGCGTCCCCGGAACAGCTTTGGTGCTGCCTCCCGCCATGCTCCTCATAAGGGCCTACTAGGGTGTGTGCGAGCACGCCACCCACGTCTTTATTCCAGCATTGGCGCGAACCTCGGGGGTGTTCCCCTCTACTGACGTCATGCCATCCGGGTATATAGCCTGTACTAAGTTGCTAGCTCGTTGAGTTAGAAAAGGATTGGTCTCGGCCGGTCTAAGCTACTCTACCGCTTCCTTGCTGCCGCTGGAAGCTTTCTCTCTGCCCTTCAGGGTATTGCTAACTTGGGTACCCGCTCCTCGGGGGCCCTCTGCTTTATTTCAGGTGCCTTACAGGGATCAGGTACTCGCTCCTCGAGGGCCTGCTCTCCCTGCCTCAGTGCCGCTACCAACTTCTTCAACCTGGTGGCATCGCATACAAACAGTATGCATCTAGTGAGTAATCTAACTCTCAGTCAATCTCATCCACAGTGCTGCCTTACTGGGAAACCTACACTGGAATTCCCCTATACTAACGTGGTGAGAAAGGTCCCCTCTGCCGAGGGTCCTGAGACTGCTACATCCAGAATACCTCACTACTGCCACCTCTGGTGGTACACTTCAAGCTGTTTAATAAACGAACTAACTCTGTGTTTGTGTGTCTGCATTTAGCCCAGTACTGCTGCGCCTCATGGGGTTCCTCCCCTTGGGCGTAGTCATCTGCCTCAGTACCAAGAATCCACCCAAACACCACTTAACCATAACAGTATCCCTCTCGAATGATGGTTAGGACTCACTTGTCTGACGTTATCTCAACCCATCTTTGGTAGAAGAGGGTAAGTCTGCCCCCTATGGCTTCTTCCTGTGGATGGGTCTGTTGATTCTCATTGTGGGGTGCGGCCAGGGCCTGTACCTGAGCTGGTTCCCCTCTTGTTGTGCCTGTTCCAAATGGACTGGACCCTGCCTGCGGGGCAAGGTGCTTAGTATGTGTTTTTATACGGTCTAAAACGCTGGGCTCCTCTGCCCTTGGTTCTTCGGGGAGAGGAGTACTGGGTTCTTTTGTTCCTGTCTTCCGGTAACCGAAGGACTGGGGATTTGCCCCATTTCCTGGCTAACTTCTCCAGTTCGCTTCCGAACAGGAGGGATCCTTTAAAAGGCATTCTCATGAGTTTCGTCTTGGAGGTCGCGTCGGCTGACCAATTTCAGAGTCATAGTTGCCTTCTGGCTGCCAGTATGGATGAGACGCCCCTGGCTGAGGTGCGCACCAGGTCTGAGGTCGCATCCGTGAGGAAAGATATCGCCGGTTCTAATGTTTTGGTGGAAGTGGTTGCGTCGCTGAAGAGGAGCAAGCAGGCACGTGTTACCACGGCGCAGCAGGAGGCGATCTGCAGGGTCATTGCTGCGACATCAAATGACTGTTTAAGGATGGATTCCTGACGTCTATCCTGAGCATCCTTGAGTGCAGATCCTCCTTCGACTGGGATGGTAGTGCACTTTGAGATGGCGCAGACCATGGCGTCAACTTTTGGGAATTCTAGGAGTTCTTTGGCCGTGGGTTCCAGGGGGCATAGGGCTTCTAGGGCCCATCTTCCTTTGAAGCTGGCCTCCGGGGCATTCCATTCCAGGCCAATCAGTTGTTGTATGGCCTGTAGCATTGGGAAATAGTATGAGGCCTGACGGAGACCGACCAGAACTGGGTTCGTCTTTGGCTCCGCTGTGGAACTTGTGCCAGGAATAGCCAGCATCTTTAGGCTGAGAGACACGAGATCTGGCAACTCGACTTTGGAGAAGAACTGCATCATGGTTCGGTATGGTTCCATCCCTTGAGGGATTTCCCCTTCCCCAGGGAGTTAGGCTCTTCCCCCGAGGTGTCTGTGTCCCCTAGGGGGAGGCTTTTGCCCGGCTGGGGCACGTCTTGGGGGATCCGAGAGGGGCTTGGAAGGTCTTGGGCATCTGGTGGAGACTGTGGCTGTATCACAGGCGGCACCAATTGTGCCTGGACAAAGGTTTGTGGCCTTTTGAAGAATTCCACCAGGAAAAGGTCCCTGGGTCCATATTGAATCCAGTGTAGTTCCCTGAGGAGCCCATCTGAGGAGGGGCCTGGTCAGAGATAGAGGTCCGGGATACAATCGTTGGTGGAGCCAGATTCCTCTACTGTCTGGAAGGGGCCTTGCTTCAGTACCCCCTGAGTCTCTTCGCACTGCAGGCATAGGGCAGAGGCCACTTTGGGTTGCGCAGCTCTCAGCTGACAGGCTGGGCAGAGGGCTTGTCCCTTGGCTTTCTTGGCCTGCGGTGCCATGATTTGTGCGCGTGGAGTGGCTCAAAACTCGTCTGTGCGCATAGATGCACGCGCTGGGAGACTTAGTTGTGCGCTCCAGGTGTGCCGATGATGTGCGTGCAGGATGCGGAAGATTTGCGGGCAGGCTGCTATTTGTGCACTTAGTGGAGATGCACGTCCACTGTGCGCACAGGCCTATCTGTGCGCCTGGCACCGCTGTGCGTGCCGCTGTGCACCCGGCACTATTTTGTGCATCACTGTGCGCACGGCACAGATGCGCGCGTCGCTGTGCGCACAGGCTCAGTTATGCAGACAATACAGCAATCAAGGGGGGGAAATGGCGCTGACGATCACGCGAGCAAGATGGCGCCCCCCCCGGAGAGACTCCACGTGTGAGGACCCTCGCACCGGATCGGGGTCTAGCCCGGACAGGACTGCTCAACCCGATTTAGCAGACGCCAGAAGGACGATCTGTGCGGCTAGCCGAGCCTCGGAGACCAGAGACCATTGTCTCGGGGCTTCCTGGTCTCGTGCCGGGTGGTCTCCGGCTGCGGGGGGAGAGGGAAAATACCTTCACCACCGCACTCGGTATCGCACCCGCTGCCTCTCAGCCACTCAGGGGCTAAGTCCACGCCAGGAACCGGCTACCAGACCGAGGCTTACCTCTGAGGGATCACGGAAATCACCTCAGGAATTCTCGACTGGGGGAGGGACCCGTAGGTATCACCGCAGGAGAAGCGGGGCTCGTCATGTAGAGGTAAGATTTTCTTTCTTCTTTGGTTTGGATTTTCTAACGCTGTGCAAGTGTGTGTAGTGTCCCTAACTGCTTAGGAGACAGAGAAATACTGAAGAGCTAAGCTTCCTGCATGGGTATATGTAGGCTGACGTCAGATTGAAATCTGACTCCGTCTCCTAACTGCTATCAGGAGTACACTATACCCATTGGTCCTGAGTCCATCTGCTACACACTAGGAAATTTTCATTTTCATTTCATTTTGTTTTGTTTGTTTCATTTTTATTTTGTTTCATTTTAAATGTGCACAATTTTGTTTTAGTGTACACCAAACTGTGACGTTAGTTGTCTACGAGTTGTCCTAGTATCTGGAGAGGGAAATCCAGACTGCAGACAGTGAAAACATAGTAGCTGGGCATCTGCCACCTATACCAACCACCTTCTCCTTGGGGGGAGCCCTCAGGTGATGGTGGCTGGTGAGGCATGAGGAACAGGTTAGCACCCGATATAAACAAGGAGCTAGAAACCTAAAAAAGAGCAAGAGGCTGGTGCATACCAGGAAACCAGGAATACAAAAGAGAAAAAGCTGGAATGCTGAAGGCAGAAGCCAGAGAAGAAGCAGTCTTCTGAATTCAGGTAACAAGGAGGAGCCAGAGTATGAGGGCCAGTAAGTAGGACCAAGCACTGACAACTGACTGCCGAAAAACCTGAGTATAAATACATGTGTAGGCAGAAAACAAGATGGCCACTGGGGAGTGGGGAAAGTGAGGGGCATAGAGCTAAGAGGACTGACTAGATAATCCAAGCAGCTCACAGATCCACCTGCAGGTCAGAGGTGAAGTCGGCAACAGGTTCTCAGAAGCGCATGCTAACATGAAGTTGTGTGCAGTAAAAGTGTTTTGTGCATACAATTTAGTGTTAGCACATGTTAGCACATGTGCACTAAAAAGGAACAACACAAAAATGGACATCCCTATTTTTTAAATTTAATGTGGAAGTCCCTGAGCCCACACTCCAGTAGTGTCCCTGTTCAGAATAAATGTCACAAAATACAGAATGACATTTGCCTTATCCTGGGAAACTCTCCTATCGAAATCTCAGGCATCAAATACTTTCACAGATAAGCACATTTTACAAAATATTCCTGAAAATATTTGCAAAATGAAAATTACCCACTTTTCATGTGTAGCAAGGTGGAAAGCACCAAGTTGAGATTTGACGATAGAGGAAAAGGGCACAGATAAGAGACTCTTCTGATTGTTGCAGGAAGCAATATGGGGCAATAAGAGAGGAGGGATGAAGAGGAGCTGCAGACCTAATGTAGTTGTAGGCAAGTAAAGGAAGTTTCAGTTGTGTGTGGAAGTAGATGGGGAGCCATAGTGCTGATTTAAGAAAAAGGGTTAATTAGTCACAACGGTGCTGGAGATAGATAAGTTGCACAGATCAATTATGAACAGTCTGCAATGGAGAGAGATCATTCATTAGTAGGCCTGGGAGGAGCAGGTTACGTCTGGTCGTCTAAGTAGGAGGTGATGAGAGAACAGGTAATAGTTCTAGTAGTTTGTTGAGAGGGAGTGATGGATTTTGGAGGTTTTGAAAGAAAAGAATAACAATATTTAATTTTATCGGTGTTAATAGTGGAAAGTGTGCTAAACATCAAAATCACAGAGCATATAGAAAGACATGGTTTAATGGAACAAAGTCAGCATGGCTTTACCCAGGGCAAGTCTTGCCTCACAAATCTACTTCACTTTTTTGAAGGAGTTAATAAACATGTGGATAAAGGTAAACCGGTAGATATAGTATACTTGGATTTTCAGAAGGCGTTTGACAAAGTTCCTCATGAGAGACTTCTAGGAAAAGTAAAAAGTAATGGGATAGGTGGTGATGTCCTTTCGTGGATTGCAAACTGGCTAAAAGACAGGAAACAGAGAGTAGGATTAAATGGACAATTTTCTCAGTGGAAGGGAGTGGGCAGTGGAGTGCCTCAGGGATCTGTATTAGGACCCTTACTTTTCAATATATTTATAAATGATCTGGAAAGAACGACGAGTGAGATAATCACATTTTCAGATGACACAAAATTGTTCAGAGTAGTTAAATCACAAGCAGATTGTGATCAATTGCAGGAAGACCTTGTGAGACTGGAAAATTGGGCATCCAAATGGCAGATGAAATTTAATGTGGATAAGTGCAAGGTGATGCATATAGGGAAAAATAACCCATGCTATAATTACACAATGTTGGGTTCCATATTAGGTGCTACAACCCAAGAAAGCGATCTAGGTGTCATAGTGGATAACACATTGAAATCATCGATTCAGTGTGCTGCGGCAGTCAAAAAAGCAAACAGAATGTTGGGAATTATTAGAAAGGGAATGGCGAATAAAACGGAAAATGTCATAATGCCTCTGTATCGCTCCATGGTGAGACCGCACCTTGAATACTGTGTACAATTCTGGTCACCGCATCTCAAAAAAGATATAATTGCGATGGAGAAGGTACAGAGAAAGGCTACCAAAATGATAAGGGGAATGGAACAGTTCCCCTATGAGGAAAGACTAAAGAGGTTAGGACTTTTCAGCTTGGAGAAGAGATGACTGAGGGGGGATATGATAGAGATGTTTAAAATCATGAGAGGTCTAGAACAGGTAGATGTGAATCGGTTATTTACTCTTTCGGATAGTAGAAAGACTAGGGGGCACTCCATGAAGTTAGCATGGGGCACATTTAAAACTAATCGGAGAAAGTTCTTTTTTACTCAATGCACAATTAAACTCTGGAATTTGTTGCCAGAGGATGTGGTTAGTGCAGTTAGTTTAGCTGTGTTTAAAAAAGGATTGGATAAGTTCTTGGAGGAGAAGTCCATTACCTGCTATTAAGTTCACTTAGAGAATAGCCACTGCCATTAGCAATGGTAACATGGAATAGACTTAGTTTTTGGGTACTTGCCAGGTTCTTATGGCCTGGATTAGCCACTGTTGGAAACAGGATGCTGGGCTTGATGGACCCTTGGTCTGACCCAGTATGGCATTTTCTTATGTTCTTATGTGGCAGACAAGGAAAGAAAGGAGTCAAAGAGGCCCCCGAGATTGCAGGTTGATGGGACTGGGAGGATAGTAGTATTATTCTATTCATAGTGATTAAAAAGGGGGAAGGGGAGAAGAGGCTTGGGGAGGGTAGGCTGGGTTTAAGATTTTGTTACCATAGGCATAGTGCCAGTGTCACACTCTTTGAAGCTGTGCCAGCACATGTCCCTAAAGCAAGCAGAAGCAAGAGAAGCAAAGCTCCTCTTTGGCCTGGATATTTGGCACCTTCAAAATTTGGCACATTTGGCGCCTTCACAATTTGGCACACCAGGCCTGGGGGTGGGGGAAGAGACGTTCTGTTTTGGTTAAGTTGAGTCTAAGGTGACAGTGGGACATCCAAGAGGCAGTGCTAGACAAGCAGGCTGAGGTTTGCAGTCAGATTCTTGGTGAGTGTTCTGGTGCAAAGAGGAAAATCTAAGAATTGTCAGTATAAATCTAGTACTTGACTCTACAGGAGGAGATGTACAGAGAGAACAGAAGAGGGCCCAAGACTCATGAGACAGAGACCCACCGTCTGAGGACACATTGAAAGTGCACTGGGATAGGTAAGAAGAGATCCGGCAAAGAACGGAATCTCCAAGTCCAAGCAAACACAGGATATTAAGGAGTAGATGCTGGATAAATATGGAGTGTACTTGTTGAAAATGTTTCATTTTTTTTCTTTTTTAAAATGTTTCTTGTTTATTTCATTGTGTTTTGTTTACCCAAAACTAAATAAACAACAACAAAAAACCCAGAAAAACAAAATGGAAGTCGTCCGTCCCCCCCACCCACCCAGAGCCCGTTTCACCTCACCCCTCCATACCCCTTCGGCAGGTCGTGGGACTTCCAGAGGTAAGAGCAATCCCCAGTCATTCCTGCTCTGTAGCTCTGGCTCTTCAGAATGAGTGTTGTCTGGCATAATGGCATTGGCCTTGGGTTGACCAGTGGCCATTTTGAAAAGCTGGAGTTGCAGGACAGGAGCAATTAAGGATTACTTCTGTCCCTGGAAGACCCATGACCCACTGATAGGGAAAGGACTGAGGACTGCGAAGGCCTTTCTTAAAATGGGTTTGTTGGGCAGAGAGAGGGATCCAGACCTGGAGAGAGAGTTTTGTTTTTTTTTAATTTGGCAGCAGCTGCATCTTAAAAAGAAAACTAAAGAAAAACAAACTTTCATTTGTTTTACTTTCCTTACATTTTGAAAATGAAATGAAACGAAATAGGAAATGCCATTGACACTTCCTATTTCGTTTCAAATGGCAGTAAGTCTCTTTTGGTCAGTGGTGCCAAAAGCAGTAGGTACTAGGTCGAGGAAAATAGGGGGAGAGTAGTCTCTTGCCATTAGGAGATCATTGGAGGCCATGGTGTGGGCCATCTCTGTAGAATGCAGGTCAAATCCAGATTTGAGCAGGTCGAGAATATTTTGAAATGCAAAAACGCCAAGGCAATAGAGGTAAACAGCTCATTCAAGTAGCTTGGAAGCAAATAGGAAGAGGGAGACAGGAAAATAATTAGCTGGGCAAGAAGGGTCCAATGAAAGATTTTTGAGGAGTAGTCCGATTACTGCATGTTTGATATCAGTAGGGAAGCTTGTAGAAAATTACAGATTGAGAATGTGACAGAGGGGATGATGGCTGGGAAGACAGTCATGAGGAGCTGGATGGCAATGGACTCGAATGGACAAGTAGTTAGTTTGGAGGAAGAAGTAAGATAAACAGTTTCCTGCACTGTGATATCAGAAAAGGAGGATAGAGTGATAGGATTCAAGGGAAGAAGAGAGGAATGAAGGGAGTGAGGTAATGTAGGGCTGGTGGGGGGGACTCGAGCAACCTAAGAAATTAACCTGGGAAGTGAGTGAAATGGAGGGGGGGGGGGGGGGGGGGGGGGGATGGGAGAGGGCAGGGAGTGGTGGCTATTTGAAAAGGGAATTGAGTGAGGTGAAGAGACTGTAGGGATTGGAATCCAGGGTGCTAATCAGATGAACATAATTGTCTTGCTTGGCAAATGTGATAAGGAGGAAAGTTTGGATTTTAAATGTATTACATCAGCATGCCAGCTGAATTTAAGCAGAGGCATTCTGCAGAGTGGGTACAGGGTGTGAGAAGTGAGTCATGGGGCTGAGCCAGGGTTGGAGTTTGACACAGTATGGAGGAGGGATGGTGTGAGGATGTCCAAAGCATACAGTATGGTAAGAAAATAACCTTCAGATTTGGAAATTTTCCCATCTTTATTTGCAATTTGTGGGTTTTTAAAATATTGCTAGCTGCTGTTTCCTTTGCTGGGCCAGTATATCTGCTTAAACTCCAGACTGTCTGATTCCCTGGAAATAAATAGATGATAAATTGAGGGAGGCAGATTATAATCAGCGTTGAGCAGGCTGGTCAGAAATAAGAAAAAATAGAAATACATAACATGGGAAATGTTTACTTTATAGATACATGGCCAAACAACAATTGATAAAGCTCTGCCAGTCAATAAATAGGACACATTTATAATGCAGTGTGTTAAAACTAGGGTTGCCACTTGGCATCATGTCATAAGGAATGGGCAATCCAGTCCTGGTTTTACCCTCTGGCATGCAGGGACTTGTATATCTGATTGCTCATTATCTGGAATGCTCAGAGGTTCAAATCCCTCCATGCCACAGGGTAAAACCAGGACTGGATTGCCTGCTCCTTATGATATGGAGCCAGGTGGCAACCTTAATCAAGGCACACTGATGACATAAGGACTTTTAAACAGCTACGCATTTTTAATTAAGAAAACCTTTACACTTAGGCTACGGTATTTTTCTTTTTTTTTTTTTACTTCTATCAACAATAAATTCGGTACTCAGATACTGGTATGCTTTCTGTAATTAAATCTTTCAAAGGAACAGTACTGACGAGCAGCACCTATCGCTCCTTGAAGAAAGAAAATGCATCTTTCTGCTCAGATGCACTAATCCTGAGAGGTGGAACAAGTTCCTTCCTAAGGTGGTTCTTTCTTTTACCCAGCTGTGCATTATCCTTTAGTGTGATAATTTTTGTATTTAAATGTGATTTATATTCCGCCTTTCATGACTGGTCAGCCACTTCAAAGCAGATTACATTCAAGTACTGTAGGTATTTAAAGGTCAAAGGGCCTCAGCACATTTAAAGACTAAGCAATGGTCCTGCAGCGCTATTTACATATCTTTTAGTGGTCACAAATGTTTTTGCTAGTGGAGTACACAGATATTTGTGTTTTATTTTTCTATTTGCTTGGCTTTTGTTTCATTTCTTTGAAACCAGTAAACAAGATGAAAAAAAAAAAACCCAGATAAAAATGTCAGGTCCGGGACCCTTACTTCCCCAAACCTCCTGCAGCTTCTAAATGTAAACAAATCCTTCACCCACTCTCCTTGTCTTTTCATGGCTGGATTTAACAGATTTAAACTAAGTGTGCCCATAGGCAAGGGTGGGTGCCGCCTCCTCAGAAGTAAATTTTGATTCCCGATGCCCTCACTCCCCGATTGGCCGGTGCTAGGCACGGCGGTGGCGCTGGGGAGCGAGGGCGCTGAAAGTCTCCGTCTGTTGTTTCAGGAACATCATATGGTATTTAAAATTAGATGTAGTCAAGCCTTGCCTTTTTGATTCTCTCCCTTCTTGGTCTTTGTATTTGTAGTCCACATGCTGACTGTCAAATTTCCTATAATCTTCATAATTGTGATCTGTATTCCTGCAGTCCAAATCTTCATAATCTTGATCTACTTTCCTGCCATTAATATATTGATTTTCAGTTTCCCTACAGCTTTGATAATCTTGATCTAAAATCCAGAGATCATAATCCTGACTCCTGATAGCCTTTAATCCTCCTGGTCTTTTTCCAAATCGCTGTTTTTCCTAGAGATCTCTTCTTTCCTACAGTCCCTAGAACACTGGTCTGAGCATTGATCTACTGCTTTCTTACAATTCTCATAATCACTGTACCAGTCTCTATGGTCCATATATTGACTCCTGACTTTTTTGTAATCCTCATAGTCTTTTTCTGCCTTTGTGTAAACTTCATTGTTGTTATCCCAAAGACTCCTGACTTTTCTACAATCCACCCGAAAATGATCAGAATCCCTAAGGTTTATGTATTGATCATTGGGCTCACTATCCCAGGTGTCTTGAGTCAAATTTCTCTGATCAACACATTGATGTCTAGAGATGTGAATCGTGTGATCGATCGTCTTAACGATCGATTTCGGCTGGGGGGGGAGGGAATCGGATCGTCGCGGTTTTTGTTTTTTGTAAATATCGTGTAAATCGGGGGAGGGCGGGAAAACCGGCACACCCAAAACATCCCTAAAACCCACCCCGACCCTTTAAAATAAATCCCCCACCCTCCCGAACCCCCCCAAAATGCCTTAAATTACCTGGGGGTCCAGAGCGGGGGTCCCGGTGTGATCTTTTACTCTCGGGCCTGCGGTGCGTTGTAGAAATGGCGCCGGCGCTACCTTTGCCCTGTCATATGACAGGTCAAAGGTAGCGCCGGCGCCATTTTGTTTTTTGTCCCCCGACGTCAGGAGCATAGGAGATCGCTCCCGGACCCCCGCTGGACCCCCAGGGACGTTTGGCCAGCTTGGGGGGGCCTCCTGACCCCCACAAGACTTGCCAAAAGTCCAGCGGGGGTCCGGGAGCGACCTCCTGCACTCGAATCGTTTTGCCGTACGGCCGGCGCCATTTTGTAGAAGTAGTTGAGTGTTTGGGTTTTAGCTCCTTCATGTAGAAGACTGAAATAGTGAAGTCCCCAAATTAAAAAAAAACAGTGCCACATTTTAGGGTGTGGATTTTGAATTAGCCCTTTCAGGAGGCAGGATGTTGGTATGCTTGCTTCTGTTTTTGTTATGCTCTCAGAGAAAGAACCCTTAGAATTCTAGGGATGAAACCTAGGTATGAAATAGAAGAAAGGATGCGTTTTTTCTCTTTTTGAGAGAAATCATTTTTACCTTTTTGAGTTGGGGTTAACAAATTTTTATCCACCCTTTCTTCCTCCTTTTTTGGGTTCCTGTTTTCAGGACTTTAACTTTTGCCACCTACCTCAGTCCCCTTGGATACAGAGACTCGGTGCTTAAGGAGTCTGGAGTTTCTCAACCAGAGAGGTCCAGTGGACTAATGGAAGTCCTATAGGGAAATTAATCTCCATTCATTCCTATGGGAGAAGGAGAAATGAGGAGTACAGAGGAGACGTATGGCACCCATCCAGTGTTAATCACTCCAGTATCACCAAGATATTGGAGAAAGGAGTGTGGAGGTACTCTCCAGGTACCAAAAGGGGGAAAAGGAGAAGGAGTAAGAACATCTGTTCAACTGGACTAAAGGATATGGAACTTCATATAATGATATGTAAATTGGAAGTAATCATCCTATCCACCAAATTCTGGGAGGAAGCTTTAAAACTACCCCATTAATTGGAAAGGATCAGGAACAAGAGAATTAACTGACATCAGGATTTCATCATAAATTAATTGGAAGCTTAACATCACAGATTTAGTAGAAGAACTAAAGCTGTAAATGGACCATAAAAAAAACCCCAAGAACTTGCAACTGGATATTTACATCAATTTTCCTTCAGTCAGTAAACGTTAAGTTAGAAACCCCATCAATTGCTTCCAGCGTGATTATTCCTGCTGAATACAGGAGTCTATAATGTTGAATCAATTATAGAACTACGCTTAAGGCCTAGGAGATCATCTCCTTCTTCCCTTCTTCCCCAACAGGGCATCTTGTACTTCAGAGGAGCTTAATAGGGGAGGATAATTAACTAACTTAAACCCATAAACTTTGGGGTCTTGTAAGGGGGACAATATCCCAGGGGTTACACTTACAATATCACCAATGGTCTTCCTCCTTTCTCTGCGATAGCTGAAAAATATTTTGTCACCTCACTTTATCTCTTTGGCAATCCTTTCTCCCACGCAAGCTTTTGCTCTCCTGATTTCTTTCCTTCTCTCTTTCAGCTTTGCCACACAATTATCCCTGTTTTCCACTTCCTGCTTTCCTTTGTACGTTTTGAATGCTGCTCTTTTTGCCTTTATTTTTTTGCAGCCGCCTCTTTGGCGAGCCATATTGGTTTCCTTTCCTCTTACTTTGTGTTTGCTTTTCTTACATAACGATTTGTTGTCTTTATTATAGCTCCTTTAAAATTTATCTCACTGTGGTTCTACTTCACCCCTTTCCTCCCAATCTTTTAACACCTCTTTAAGATACATCCTTATTTTACCAAAATCTGGATTTCAAAAATTACTTTAGTCTTCAAGTGTCTTCTCTCTGTCTTGGCTGCTATATCAAGCCATACTATCTGGTGGTTAATGGCGCTCAGGTTGGCACCAACTTAGACATTAAAGATTCTATATCCATTTGTTAGAATGTGATGGCATGACCCTGTCCCCCCTCCCCCTTTGTCCTATGCGGGACCAGGCATTTAGCCTGTATTGAAATTGTCTATATGACTTAGACTTTCTTTTCCTGAGAACAGATAACACTTCTGAAAAGGTCATTGCCATGTGCCCAAGCTGCTTCCCCAGAGTCTGGAAATCTCTCTGAACTGCTTAGATCAGGGCTTCCCAAACCTGTCCTGGGGACCCCACAGCCAGTCAGGTTTTCAGGATATCCACAATGAATATGCATGAGATACATTTGTATACCATGAGGGCTCAGAATATGCAAATGTATCTCATGCATATTCATTGTGGATATTCTGAAAACCCGACTGGCTGTGGGGTCCCCAGGACAGGTTTGGGAAGCCCTGGCTTAGATGCTAATTTTAGTGAGGTCATTTGTCCCCAGATGGATGATAACATCGATTTTACAGTCCTTCCTTTCTTCTTTTATTGCATTGCCTATCTGGTTTGCATTTCTGCAAGCTGAGGGTCCTGGAAGGCATTTCACTGTTGTGTGTCCCTCTAATGACAGAGTCTCAAGGCAGAAAAAGCGTTTTACTATGTTTTGTTTTGTTTTTTATAGTATTTTGGGGTTTCTGAGTGCACTGAGTCTTTTTCCCTTCAGATACTGCTTCAGTTTCCGTTTCTGGAGCATCTTTTTTCTAGTTCAGAATAGGCATTTTGTGTGGGTATCGTTTGGAAGACAGGGTGTCTCTATGTTACAGGTCTTACCCTTCCAGATCCCACAGTAATCCATTTATTTATGGGTTTCTGATTCCTCTGAGGAAGTGGAAGCAGATATTCTGGATGCAGCACAGCTGGAGAGAGAGGGTGTCTCTTTTCAGATACCTCTTCAGTTTCCATTTCTGGATCATCTTCATTTTATTGAGATATCATTGGTGAGACAGGGGGTCTCTGTGTCACAGACATTCTATCCCCACTCCATTCTCCAAGCATTCACTCTTCCTCCCCACCCTCCCTTCCTCCAGTTGCACTCTCTACCTTAGTCCCCTCTCTCCAACTATCCTATCTATCCCCTCCCCCACTTCTATTCCCCTCCAGACACTCTCTTCTCCTTCACCCCACTACCCCTCAGGCATTCTCTCAGTAAATTTTGGAATCACTGTTGCGGCTAGACTGCTGTGAGGGTAGATGGTGGACTCTTGGGCCGGCCTACTGGAGATGATAGGGCAGGCCAGGAGGCGGAGACACAATCTGGCAAGGTTTCACCCGTAGCCTGGGACCCCCCCGGGAGGAGCCCGTAGGGGCCCGGGCCCTTGGGACTTAGGCGCTGCTGTGAATGTCCAGAAAGGCTGATGCGTAGGGTAGGCAGGGAACCTACCAGCAGCAGGGGCGGCTCGAGGATTGCCAGAGAGTCACAGAGAAAGACTAGGTCAGGAGGCTGGCCCAGAAGGGACACTGGGGCCAGCGCAGGCAGGCAGAGGTAAGAGTCCGTGGCAACCCGGGTAGGGTTGGTGGCAGGCTGCAGCGAGGTCGAAGGTAGACCGGAGACACAGCAGGCCGCAGGCTGCGGCGAAGTCAGAAGCAAGGCCGGAGACAAGCAGGCTGCGGGCTGAAGCGGAGTCAGAAACAAACCGGAGTCAAGGCAGGCAGCGGGCTGTAGCGGAGTCAGAAGCAATCCGGAGTCAAGGCAGGCAGCGGGCTGAAGCGGAGTCAGAAGCAAACCGGAGTCAAGGCTGGAACCAGGAAAACAACAGGAAACGCAACAGGAAGCAACTAGTCAGCTGGGAACCTCGTTGCAAGGCGTTTAGGGAATGACTGAATGCCGGTTATATCGGGAGCAGAGCGTGATGTCAGCCGAGAGGGCGGGGCCGGGCTTCCGGGAGCTGGGCGCACAAGAAGACCTGTTCCTCACCGCGAGGCCGGTGAGGAACAGGTCTGCAATGGCGTCTGCCACGTGGGAAGTGTGCGAACAGAGAGCCCCCCGGGGCCTGGGCCAGGCGGAATCCCGGGGCTGCCGGAGCGGAGGTAGGCGGGCCTGAGCCCGATCAGGAGAGGGGCGGTCGGGACCGCAACAATCACCTCAGTAAAAGCAATACAAGCTCTCCAAAACCCAGCAGTTTGGAAATAACACAAAACTCCCAAAAAACATTTTGAGCATATAAAGTAAACTTGTTCTACCAATAAAACACTAATTCCTAGGACTCAAACAGCAAAAATCTACCGATGACAAATAGCATTGCAAATATTACACTGGGCCCTTGAAAAACAATTTACTTCCTACTGAAAAAAGAGAACAAGCTGGACTTCAACAGTTTCCTGTACAGAAACTAAACACTATCCGGGAAACTATAGACTGGTGAGCCTGACTTCAGTGCAGGAAAAAATCGTGGAAACTGTTATAAAGAAACAAATCACAAAACATTTAGATAGTCATAGTTTGATGGGACACAGCCAGCATGGATTTACTCAAGGGAAGTCTTGCCTCACAAATCTGCTACATTATTTTTGAGGGGGTGGTAAACATATGGGCAAAGGTGAACCGTAGATGTAGTGTATTTCGATTTTCAGAAGGCGTTCAACAAAGTCCTGCATGAGAGATTTCTAAGAAAACTAAAAAGTCATGGGATAGGAGGTGATTATTGCGCCAGAGGTGGACCCTTGGGCCGAGGTGGGGTTGACACAATCCGTAGGTAAGGACCTACAGATCCCCACCATCGGCAGGTAGAGTGGGCTGATGGAGAGAGGCCGCTGGAGCTTCACCAATACCAGCCCTCGTTCCCTGAGGGTTGAGCCTTTGGGTGCCGAGGCCGGCTGGACTTAAGTGGGCCTCTGTATGTAGTCGATGTAGAGATCGGTTCAGCCCAGAGACAGCAGATGAGAGATGGTACAGTCTTACACTGGACAAGGTAGTGTCCTGGAGACTCGGGCGCTAAAGGAACGGAGGCAGACAGGGGGTGCCCGAGCAAGAGCAGGCCGAAGCCTGGATAGACCAAGTTCAGGAAGTAAGCTGGAGAGGCGTCAAGGAACAGGCTTGAGTCAGGGCTGGCGGCAATCCGGAGGCAGTGGCAAGCAAGGCTGAGGTCTGATCACGGAGATAGTCAAGCGTAGTCAAACGATGCGGGGGTTTGCGTCTGGAGATAGGCAATAGCGTTGTCAGGCGAAGCAGAGGTCTGGGTCTGGAGATAGGCAGTAGTGTAGTCAGGCGAAGCAGAGGTCTGGGCTTGGAGAGAGTCAATGGCGTGGTCAGGCCAAGCGGAGGTCCGGGCCTGGAGAGAATCAATGGTGTGGTCAGGTGAAGTGTTATAGATAGTGAGGTTTTGGGTGGACCCTTGAACACTGTGGTAGCTGACCATGCCCACGGGGAAGTCCCGTGAGGGGCCACAGGTCAGGCTCAGCTCTGGACACACAAACACAGATAGTTCTTTATTTAGTTTGAGAAGCCACCAGAGGTGGCAGTAGTGAGTAGAAGATGTAGCCCGGCTGGGCTAGAATTCCCCAGGGCGTTGGAACAGCGGTTTCTCTGGTAGCAGTGCTGTAGTGGAGAGAACTGAGAAAGTGAGTACAATAGAACATTCACAGAGTCCCACATATGGAGAAGCCTCGAGATAGGGAGAGCTGGCCCTCGAGGAGCGAGTACAAGATCCCTGGAGGTAGAGAGACTTGTTGGCAAAGTACTCACACAGCGGTTCCACGTAAGAGATGGCACTGGCGCTGGAACGGAGGCAGGCCCTCGAGGAGTGAGTACCTAGTTCCAGGGAGACAGCTCTGAGGAGTTGATGATAGTAGTACTCACTGATGATGTCTGTAGCGAATTCCTCCAAGTAGGAAAGGAGATGGATGCAGGCAACGGGTCAGGGAACATGGGCCCTCGAGGAGCGAGTACCGGTTACCTGACAGCAACCTGAAAGAAGCAAAGAGGCCCCCGAGGAGTGGGTACCCCGTTAGCAGAAAGAGTCCAATAGAAGTTGGAAGGCAGAGTAGCTGGGTATGGAGAGCGAATCCCATCCGTAAGATTACCCCTTGCTAACTCAACGGCTAGCAATAAACAATAGGCTTAAATATCCGGGCAACGTGACATCATCACGGGGGGATGCCCCTGAAGAACGCGCCAATGAGGAAATAAGAATGAGGGCCGCACGGCGGGCACGCGCCCTAAGCTACCTGGAGAGCATGGCGGGAGGCAGCGCCCAAGCCAGTCTGGGGACGCCGGAGAGGATGGCAGACGGACACCGCGGCAGCCAGGCATCCATCAAGAGCAGGAGGAGTCGCAGACAAGGAAAGGTAGGCGGAGTGAAGCCGTCGGGCAGCGACAGTCGTAACACGAAGCAAAGTCGAAGTCCGTGTAGGCAATCCGAGATATGGAGTAAGACAGGAACAAGGAGATAGGAACCAGAACAAACGAGGAACAGGAACGCAGGAGTGAGACAAATCTCTAGGAGGCAACGAGTATTCGACCAGCGAGGAGACTTGTTGCAATCGCAAAGCTAGGGAGTGGAGCCTGTGCTTAAATACTGAAGCTCCATTGACGTCATCATCCGGGGCTGTGGCTAGGTTCCCGCTGCAGTCCCTACTTAAACATCACTGATGCGCGCATGCGCCTAGGGAGGGGCGCAGTGCCGAGTAGCAGCATCTCTCCGCGGGCCACGCGGAGAGGCCCGATGAGAAGCAATGGACATGGTGGCTGGACCGGGAACGCCAGGGATTGCAGCAGGGCCGGAGGCACCGGGGGAGGGCAGAGCTGACGGCCCACCACTGCCAGCGAGGAGGAACCAGGAGGTGGAGTCACTATAGAAAGGTGAGGGGGCCGTGCCGCAGGTCTGCCGCGGACGGCACGCGTAAGAGTGATGTCTTTTTGTGGATTGCAAGTTGGTTAAAAGACAAGAAACAGAGAGTAGGATTAAATGGTCAGTTTTCACAGTGATAAAAGGTAGACAGTGGAATACCTCAAGGATCTGTACTTGGACCAGTGCTTTTTAACATATTTATAAATAATCTGGAAAGGGGTACAGTGAGTGAGGTGATCAAATTTGCTGATGACACAATATTATGCAGAGTATTTAAATCTCAAGTGGATTGTGATGAATTGAGGGAGGATCTTACGAGACTGGAAAATTGGGCTTCCAAATGGCAGATTAAATTTAAAGTGGACAAGTGCAAAATGATTCATATAGGGAAAAATAACCCTTGCTGTTACACAATGTTAGGTTCTATCTTGGGAGTTACCACCCAGGAAAGAGATCTAGGCATCATAGTGGATAATACATTGAAATCATTGGCCCAGTGTGCTATGGTGATCAAAAAAGCAAACAGAATGTTAGGAATTATTAAAAAGGGAATGGAAAATAAAACAGAGGATGTCATAAAGCCTCTGTATCGCTCCATTGTGAGACCACACCTTGAATACTAGGGATGTGAATCGTTTTAGGACGATTAAAATTATCGTCCGATAATTTTAATATCGTCTTAAACCGTTATGGAACACAATACAATACAGATTCTAACGATTTATCGTTATAAATCGTTAGAATCGTGAGCCGGCACACTAAAACCCCCTAAAACCCACCCCCGACCCTTTAAATTAAATCCCCCACCCTCCCGCACCCCCCCCAAATAACTTAAATAACCTGCGGGTCCAGCGGCGGTCCGGAACGGCAGCGGTCCGGAACGGGCTCCTGCTCCTGCATCTTGTCGTCTTCGGCCGGCGCCATTTTCCAAAATGGCGCCGAACAATGGCGGCGGCCATAGACGAAAAAGATTGGACGGCAGGAGGTCCTTCCGGACCCCCGCTGGACTTTTGGCAAGTCTCGTGGGGGTCAGGAGGCCCCCCACAAGCTGGCCAAAAGTTCCTGGAGGTCCAGCGGGGGTCAGGGAGCGATTTCCCGCCGCGAATCGTTTTCGTACGGAAAATGGCGCCGGCAGGAGATCGACTGCAGGAGGTCGTTCAGCGAGGGTTCCGGCGCCTCGCTGAACGACCTCCTGCAGTTGATCTCCTGCCGGCGCCATTTTCCGTACGAAAACGATTCGCGGCGGGAAATCGCTCCCTGACCCCCGCTGGACCTCCAGGAACTTTTGGCCAGCTTGTGGGGGGCCTCCTGACCCCCACGAGACTTGCCAAAAGTCCAGCGGGGGTCCGGAAGGACCTCCTGCCGTCCAATCTTTTTCGTCTATGGCCGCCGCCATTTTTCGGCGCCATTTTGGAAAATGGCGCCGGCCGAAGACGACAAGATGCAGGAGCAGGAGCCCGTTCCGGACCGCTGCCGTTCCGGACCGCCGCTGGACCCGCAGGTTATTTAAGTTATTTGGGGGTGGGGGGATTTAATTTAAAGGGTCGGGGGTGGGTTTTAGGGGGTTTTAATGTGCCGGTTTTTCGATTTTTCGATTTTTCGATTTTTTAATGATTTTTCACGATTTTTCACGATATTTTACCCCCCCAAACGGCAACAATACGATTCCCTCCCCCTCCCAGCCGAAATCGATCGTTAAGACGATCGAGGACACGATTCACATCCCTATTGAATACTATGTGCAGTTCTGGTCACCGCATCTCAAAAAGGATATAGCTGACCTGGAGAAAGTGCAGAAAAGAGAGACCAAAATGATTAGGGGCATGAAATGGCTGCCCTATGAGGAAAGAAGTTAGGGCTGTTCAGTTTGGAAAAGAGACAACTGAGGGAGGATATGATAGAAGTCTACAAAATCATGAAAGGACTTGAACAAGTTAATGTAAATCTGTTATTTACTCTCTCATATAATAGATAGCCCAGGGGGCACTTCATGAAGTCAGCAGTAGCTCATTTAAAACAAATCGAAGAAAATTCTTTTTCACTCAGCATATAGTTAAGTTCTGGAATTCATTGCTAGAGGATGTGGTTACAGCACGTAGCGTAAATGGGTTTAAAAAAGTTCCTAGAGGATAAATCCATAAATTGCTATGTCGGTAATTAATAACCAATAGGAGCTTGTGATCTATCTAATGTTTGGATACAAGACAGATACGTCTGACTTCATTTGGCCACTGTTGGAAACAGGATACTGGGCTTGATGGACCCTTGGTCTGACCCAGTATGGCATATCTTATGTTCTTATAAAATATCTTACCTCTGTTACACATGCAGAATGCAGACAGACCCTCACCTATTACAGAATAAGGGACTACAAGGCCTGGATTTTCTAAGGTCACAGACCTTAGAAAATCCGGCGATAACGGGGGCGGGGTGGCGAAGCAGGGGCGGGCCTGCGAAAGCCGGCAGCGATTGCACCTCCGAGGTGCAATCGCTGCCGGCCTTCGCACCCAATAGCACCATCGTAAAAGTGCCACCCTGACTCCTCCCCTTCCGGTGCGGACGCCGCCCAGAACCTGCCCTGATCTAGGTATTGCACGTGAAAAGGGACTTTTCGCGTGTGATCCCTTTTGAAAATGACCCCCTAAGTTAGAAATAGAAAAATGTAAACAAAAGCTGAACTAGAAACTCCAAGAAGTTAAACTCTGCATGCAATACAACACTGGGGAAAGAGAAACAAAAATGCATTTCCTTCTGTACTTTGCAAAATACAAAGATATCAAGAGATCCACATTAGCAAAGCTAACATATTTCAATTACTAAACTTAAAATACAATATTTTCTACAATTGTCTGTGAATTTTATTTTTTCTAATCACATTGAACCTGGTCTTTTTTTATTCTTTCAGTGCCTTCCTCTTCTCCACTTTTCTTTTCCTGGGTCTCCTTTCCATTTTTTCTCTCTCCTGTTTAATTCACTTCCTTCCCTAAACAATGACTCTACCTCTCAGACAGGTCTTGCCTCTCACTTTTTCTCTCTCCTGTTTAAGTCACTTCCTTCCCTAAACAATGATTCTACCTCGCAGACAGGTCTTGCCTCTCACTATCACCTCAACCCACTAGCTACTAGTTACTTTGGATCTGTTTCCTTCAGGATATCTTTTCTATCTAAATCAGTTTTTGCCACCCTGTTATGTATCAGGAAGAACACAGTATTTATTTGTAATTTTGATCCCAGTTCCCATAACCCTTGTTCGATGTAACGCATTCTTTTATGCTTCTCTCGTTTCGCTGTAAACAGATATGATATGTACTTTTGCACATGAATGTTGGTATATAAAAGTTCCAAATAAAATAAATAAATATATCTGTCTCTGAAATTATTTTCCTTTCAGCCAGATGTATTCCATGCATTAAGAAACACAGAAGGAAGGCCAAATGATTACCAGTATGGTTAAAAGATGAGGTGAAAGAGGCTATTCAAAAATTGGAAAAAAGATCCATCTGAAGAAATAGGAAAAAGCATAAGCATTAGCAAGATAAATGTAAAGCATTGATAAGACAGGCTAAAGAAAAGAAGTTGGCCGTAGAGGCAAAAACTCATAATAAAAACATTTAAAAATATATCCAAAGCAGGAAGCCTGCGATGGAGTCAGTGTGACTGTTAGATGATCGAAGGGTTATAGGGGCACTTAGGGAAGATAAGGCCATCACGGAGAGACTAAATTAATTATTTGCTTCAGTGTTTACTGAGGAGAATGTTAGGGAAATACCTGTTCCGGAGATGGTTTTCAAGGGTGATGATTCAGATAAACTGACCCAAATGAAGATGAACCTGAAGATGCAGTAAGCCAGATTGACAAACTGAACATTAGCAAATCTCCTGGACCAGATGGTGTACATCACAGGGGCTGAAAAAACTAAAAAAATGAAATTTCAGACCTATTACAAGTAATTTGTAACCTATCATTAAAATCAACGGTTGTACCTGAAGACTGGAAGATGGCCAATATAACCCCAATATATAAAAAGGGCTCCAGAGGTGATCCGAGAAACTATAGACTGGTGAGCCTGACTTCAGTGTGGGAAAAATTGTGGAAACTATTATAAAGAATAAAATCACAGAGCATATAGATGGATATGATTTAATGGGACACAGCCAGCATGGATTTACCCAAGGAAAGTCTTGTCTCACAAATCCGCTACATTTTTTTTGAAGGGGTGAATAAACATGTGGATAAAGGTGAATCAGTAGATGAAGTATATTTGGATTTTCAGAAGGCGTTTGAAAAGTCCCTCATGAGAGGCTTCTAAGAAAACTAAACAGTCATAAGATAAGACGTAATGTTCTTTTCTGGATTGCAAAATGTTTAAAAGACAGGAAACAGAGTAGGATTAAATGTCTGTTTTCACAGTGGAAAAAGGTAAACATTGGAATGCCTCAGGGATCTGTATTTGGATTGGTGCTTTTTAATATATTTATAAATGATCTGGCAAGAGGTACAAGTGAGGTGATCAAATTTTCAGATGACACAAAATTATTCTGAATAGTTAAATCACAAGTGGATTGTGATAAATTGCAGGAGGACCTTATGAGACTGGAAGATTTGGCGTCCATATACAAAATTTAATGTGCAAGGTGATGCATATAGGAAAAAATAACCCATGCTGTAGCTACACAATGTTAGATTCCATTTTAGTAGTTACCACCCAGGAAAAAGATCTGGGCATCATAGTTCATATTACATTGAAATCATCAGCTCAGTGTGCTGTGGCGGTCAAAAAAGCAAATAGAATGCTGGGAATTATTAGGAAGGTAATGGCAAATAAAATGGAGAATGTCATAATTCTTCTGTATTGCTCAGTGGTTAGACTGCACCTTGAATACTGTGTGCAATTCTGGTCACCACATCTTAAAAAAATATAGTTGCACTGGAGAAAGTGCAGAGAAGGGCAACGAAAAAGATAAAGGGCATGGAACGGCTCCCCTATGAGGAAAGGCTAAAGAAGTTAGGGCTGTTCAGTTTGGAGAAGAGAGGCTAAGGAGAGATATCATTGAGGTCTACAAAATCATGAAAGGACTTGAACAGATAAATCTTATATTGGAACAAAGGTATATAAAACACCAAAATAAATAAATAGATGTGAAATGATTATTTATCTTTTCCAATAATACAAGGACTAGGGGGCACTCCATAAAGTTATCAAGTAGCACATTTAAAACAAATCAGAGAAAATTATTTTTTACTCAACGCAATGCAATGCAAAATTAAGCTCTAGAATTCACTGCCAGAGGATGTGGTTAAAGCAGCTAGTGTAGCTGGGTTTAAAAAAGGTTTGGATAAGTACCTGGAGAAGAAGTCCATTGAAATCATCAGCTCAGTGTGCTGCGGCAGTCAAAAAAGCAAACAGAATATTAGGAAGGGAATGGTGAATAAAACAGAAAATGTTATAATGCCTCTATCGCTCCATGATGAGACCACACCTTGAGTAATAGTTCTGGTCGCCACATCTCAAAAGAAATATAGTTGCACTGGAGAAAGTGCAGAGAAGGGTGACCAAAATGATAAAGGGGATGGAACAGCTCCCCTATAAGGAAAGGCTAAGGAAGTTAGGGCTGTTCAGTTTGGAGAAGAGACGACTGAGGGGGGATAGGATAGAGATCTACAAAATCATGAAAGGACTTGAACAGGTTAATGTAAATTGGTTATTTACTAGTTCAGATAATAGAAAGACTAGGGGGCACTCCATGAAGTCAGCAAGTAGCGCATTTAAATAAACTGAAGAAAATTCTTTTTCACTCAGCACATAATTAAGCTCTGGATTTCATTGCCAGAGAATGTGGTTACGGCAGTTAGTGTAAATGAGTGTAATAAAAGCTTTGGATAAGTTCTTAGTAGAGGAAAAATCCATAAACTGCTATTAATCAATAAAGAATAGTAGCTTGAGTTCTATTTAATGTTTAGGTATTTGCCAAGTACTTGTGACTTGGATTGGCCTCTGTTGGAAACAGGATGCTGGGCTTGATGGACCCTTGGTCTGACCCAGTATGGCAATTCTTATGTTCTTATCCCATTATTGCATGATCTCTGACTCAGTGACGTGAATGTAAGCCCTGGGTGGGATAAAGGCACATAGAAATAAAATAGACCCTATCTGCAACTAGTTCTCCATAGATAGCTTTTACTTCTGAAGTCCAGGGCTCCCTGTAGGGAGAGGCAATAAATATAGCTTCAAGGCCCTTTTGCATTTACCAATGTACACAGCCCTTTTCCGGTCCCTGTAAACAGCACTGATAATCTTCATAGTCTTTAGCTGCAATAATCATACTGAGAGGCAATGTGGTTTCCAACTTCTTTACTGATATTTGATTAAATTGAATGAACATTTTTTTTGCAGCACTCAGATGTTAAGTAAAGTTGATGAACAATAATGAAGAATAAAGAATAATACATTTCTGACCTCACATTTCTAGTAATCTTTGAAATTGATAGAAGCCAGTTCCTTAGCAATTTCTCTCCTTTTCCTTTTCAATTACTCAGTCTGAAGAAAATGTAACCCTTTTTGTCAGATGTGCTGTATCCTAAGGGTCCATAAATTAATTTATTTCCTGGGGCTAACTCCATTGCCACTTCCTCGGTCTTTTTGTCCCAAGTGATGGGTTCTTTGCTACTGGGGGAAGAATGGCTTTCATGACCTGGGTGGTATAATGAAATCCCTTTCCCCTTGTATGCTGCTGAAACTCCTCACTGTGATGGTATTGCAGGCAACAGGCAGGACACAGTTTCGGTGTTCAAATTAAACTTTACTATGATTTCTTCATCTATATAAATAAAAATGTTAGTTTGTACCAAATCGCTAATCTCAGCAACCACTTAACCGATTGCGTTCAAATTTGGACACAAGTTTCACCTCACATACGGCAAGGATCTTCTACACTTACATTACATATATGTCACACTGGGGGCTGGTGAAAAAGTTTTAAAATTTGGTTCCACAAAACAGCGACATCTGGTGGACGTAAGCGGAAGCTCTTACACCTTGCACAAACACTCACACCCTACACACACGTGACCAATGTTTGCGATTCACACACCCTCCAAGCAGACACAAATCCACCCTCCTCACACCCCCCCCGCACACATGCCAATTGTACGTATTTCACACACCCTCAAAAAACACACAAAAACCCAATAAATACCAGCATGCTACACTGGGAGGCCGGACACATGCCACATGTTTTCAATTCCCACACCCTACGAGATCACACACAAACACCCTCCTCACACCCCTCACGCACATGACTTTTCTACTTACTGCCCTCAACCTCCGAACGCACGAAAAACTGCAGAATAGTTCGGGCTGCTCCAGCGGGAAGGGGCAACACCGCTCCGAGACACATCCCATACACTACGGCTATTGGCTGCCAGCAATCAAAATGGCGCTGATGGCTCTTTCCCTTACTAGGACACTCGGGAACGCCAATAGCGGCAGTAGCTCATGTGACATAGTAAGGGCGAGGGCCCGTCAATGCCATTTTCTGAACTGGCAACCGGCGCACCTTCGCCCTTATTATCTGAGCGAGACGACCGCTCCCATTGCTCCACCTAGAGGGCCCGGCACCAATACTTCCATGCCGGAACGAACGCCCGCTCCACCGACTACCATTTTTGAAAGGTATCGTCGGGCCTGCAGGGGGGGGGGGCGTAGGGATGTTCTTGCATCCATGTTCGGAGTGGGGGGGGGGGGCAGGGGGCAGTTCCGAGATTCTGCAACTCTTCTGGGTTAGTCTATTTCACCGGCCTGGTGGGGGAGGCTTATATAAACACAACGTTTCTGTGGGGATTACTTTGGGGTACAAAGGGGGAGGGCACCCACAAACACATACACAAAATGTGCACCATCTCCGAAAGGTTACAAAACAGCCCTCACCAGGTGGGGAATCACTGAGGTGACAGTGAGGGGAGGGAGAATGAGGAGGGAGGTAACTGTCAGGGGAGGAAGAATGAGGGGAGAGGTGAGTGTGAGGGGACAGAGTTGGAGTGGGGACAGGGGAGGGAAGGGGGGGGGGGGAATGACCAAGGGGGAAGAGGATGAGTGACTGAGCTAAATGAGCAAGGGGAAGGGGCAGGGAGGGCAAAGAATCTGACTCAGCCACTGCAACGCGTGGCAGGGGTCCACTAGTAATAAATAAATGTCCAATCAAGTAATTAACTAGTTCCGAGTTACAAGCTGTGCTCACACTGGGTATTTACAATTTGGACTTTTCTTCTTTTCCTCTGTATTTGTGTCTCTGGTATTAGCGTTTGGGGTGACACTGGCCCTTCCTGATGTGTCCCAGCTGGGCAAGGAAATCCTAGATGTGAGAGGAATCCTTTCAATCCCAAAAAAATCATATCCTAGGTCGCCAAGGGTCCAGTTCTTCAAAACCCTAGCCTGTGTCCTGTGTCCCATAGGGTGGAGATCCAGTTGTAGATGTCCAAGGATCTTGTCTCACCTCTCTATACGTCTTCAGACTCCTCCTTATATGACCTCCCTTGAGGAAAGGTCTGATGCTGGGGAAAAAGCCAGGAATGCTCAATCATCCAGCTTCTGTGTGAGAAATGGTGGTAAAGCTTCCTCACTGACAAAAAGAAAAAAAAACACTTTCAAAGTTCAAACTTCCTCTAAAGTGATGATTCACTGCAGTCCCTTCACTGACAGATATCCTAACACCTAGCCCCTGGATCTGGGGCATTTCTTTTACTAAACTGAAACAGGGTCTCACCTCAGTCAAAAAAATCCAAACATCTTTTAGTGCTAAGAAAAGTCTCTTCAAGAAAAATGAGGACAGATCCTCATGTCAGGGATGTACATGTGGACTCTTCCTCCCAACGCATGAGCTAGGCCAGCGAGGTCCTCACTCAAAACAAGAATACTAGAAAACAGCTCCTCGCCCTTCAAAAATGAACACAAAAAGGCTACACTCTCTGCACTCCTAGCTCCCCCCTGCCCCCATCTGGGCTGGGATTCAACCATCTCAGCCATCCTCTGGAGGAGATGCTGTAAAGATGGTATCTTCCTCCTAGCTGTCTAACCAAATGGGTAGGGATCTAGGTCCACCATCTAGGGAGTCCCTACAAAAGTATAATCCTTCTTCCAACTCCCAGATTTATATCAATCTTCTCCCACTGTCGAATGGTTTGAATTTAGTCCCAACATACTAACCAGAACACAGCAAATCCAAATTCTCATCTTTCCTGCGTGCTTCTTTAATATCTTAGATCTCCTTCTGAAAGCACCAGTGGGCACTCTCTTTTCAAGTGCAGCACACTTGAGTCAATAGGAAAAAAAACCAACAACTCTTAAACAATACCTTCAATTTCTTCCCTCTGGTAATGGACTGGAATTCATTCCTCTCTGATGAAACCTCCACTCCTCAGGTTCTTCCTAGTTGAAAGACACCTCTGCTCCCAATGGTTTGGAAACTGATTCTCTGGGACCAGGGGCACTGAGTTCCAAAAGGATCAAAAATAGACTTGGATTCAAAAGGGGGGCAAAAAAACCCCAAAACAAATAAGAGACAGGAAGGGTGAAAAAATGTCCTTGTTTCCCAACCAAGAAGATAGTCACTGCAAAAAAAACCAAAATAACTCAAAGTGGAACTCCTCTGCATCGGATCACTGACTGATCTATCCACTTGAGGTGAGATAGAAAGCAGCAGAATCTTCCCTACCCCCAGATCTAACCTTACACAGGGATTCCCCCAAATCAAAAAATGGATCACAAAGAGTAAATAAGCTAAAAATAGATCAGACAAAAAACTGATCCCACAAGGACAACTCAAAAGAATCCTCTGAACTAAGTTAGCAAAAATAATTAACAGGAAGCAGGGACATCCTGCTTTCTGAAAGTTTAACCTAAAAATCCAATTAAAGGGTCCACTGACATCTAAGTGAAACCAACAAAAATCCACACCATAAGATGGTGGCAGGAGTTTATATACTTATAGAGCATACCATCTGCAGCTCCTACATGGGGGGGAGTCAAAAACCAACCTCTCTTCATTAAATCTCTCTGAACCTCTCCAGCTAGTTAGTAAATTCCTTCAAGTAAGGAAACCAAAGGTTCCTTACATAAGATATTGGACAAATTGGGAATATAAAATAAATATTTATCTCCACTTTCTCTTATCAAAAGTAAACCATGAATCTCTGTCTATTCTTTCTTCATTAATCTAGAGTTGGGAATATGGCTGATTAAAGTACAGAAATTAGATATGGGAATCTAACCAAATTCAAACTTTTGAAAATCTTCTTCAAAAATATCATGTCCCAGAGTCAAAGTTATCGATATATAACAGTTTCAAGAAGTTACTGGAAAAAATTAAAGCAAAGAGTTGGATTCCAAGGAAGCCTAATTTAGTGGAATCTATTATATGCAAAATTGATATTAAGATCAGGCCAATTTCAACTATGTACCAAAGATTTCTTGAATCAATAATTGATGATTCATATCTACAATCTCTAATTCGTAAATGGAATGCTGAACTGTCAACAAACTTAGACCTAGATTCATCAAAATGCTCTAAATTTTGCATGAATAACACCTGTGATAAGGGAGGGAGAGAGAGAGAGAGACTTTTTATACAGTTTTCATAGTAGTCATTAGTCAACTATCTATATCACTATAGGAGGGTCAGCTAATAATGTGAGGTGAGGTTTAGGGTTTTGGGGCCAGTCTGACATGCAGAGTGAGACGTATGAACAGCACAGTACACCTCGGTGAAGATTTGACGTCATTTGGAGTGAGGAAAGTCTAACAAAGATGAGATTTCTACAATGTTCTCTCGCCCTAGCTTGATATTACCTCACTCCAAATGATGTCAAATCTTCACCGAGGTGTACTGTGCTGTTCGTACGTCTCACTCTGCATGTCAGACTGGCCCAAAAACCCTTAAGCACCACCAAAACTTCACCTTGAGTTGCTAGATGACTCTTCTATAGCGATATAAATAGTTGAATACTGTGAAGGGCTCCCCAGAGGCTCTTTCTCTCTCTCCCGCCTCCCCCTCCACCCCCAAGCCCAGAAATGGCCAAAATGCAATCTTTATCGCAAATCGTGTTTCAGGCATATCGCAAAGCTTAACGTCAGGAAAAAAGGTGTAGTTATTTCTGGCATTAAAAACATGCGATAGTGATATTATGCTATCACATGGTGCGATATTGCTCCTCATTTTCATTAGTCCCGCCCAAACCCCGCCCCTATGAAAAATTTGCATTCGTGCAGTGCGATACCGTTAATATCGTGGGCGTTAATGCCATAACGCATTTTGATGAATCACCCTGTCTGACAAATATGATTGCCTTGATATATGGCATGATGCTCATCATATTTCAAAATGCCGCAGAAGGGCTAAACTGCTATGTCGGTAATTAATAATCAATAGTAGCTTGTGATCTATCCAGTGTTTGGGTACATGGCAGGTACTTCTGACTTAGGAAGTCATTTTCGTAGCGTACTGCACGCGATAGCTAGATCGGGGCGGAGTCAGCCCCGGAAGAGGAGGAGTCAGGGCGTCGTCAGGGTGGATGCGGCGGAAACTTCGCTGGCGGCGAAAAGGTAAGAACTCTTTTTGCTGCCAGTAGTGCACCCAATAGCACCACCTTTTACGAAGGTGCTATTGGGTGCGAAAGCCGACCTACCCCCCGCTTTGCCCCCCTTTACCGCTGGATTCTCTAAGGTCTGCAACATTAGGGGTGAATAAACATGTGGATAAAGGGGAACCAGTAGATGTGGTATATTTGGATTTTTAGAAGGCGTTTGAAAAAGTCCCTCGTGAGAGGCTTCTAAGAAAACTAAATAGTCATAGGATAAGAGGTAATGTTCTTTTCTGGATAGCAAACTGTTTAAAAGACAGGAAACAGAGTAGGATTAAATGTCTGTTTTCACAGTGGAAAAAAGGTAAACAGTGCCTCAGGGATCTGTACTTGGATTGGTGCTTTTTAATATATTTATAAATGATCTGGAAAGAGGTACAACAAGTGAGGTGATCAAATTTGCAGGTGACACAAAATTATTCAGAATAGTTAAATCACAAGCGGATTGTGATAAATTGCAGGAGGACCTTGTGAGACTGGAAGATTTGGCATCCATATAGGAAATTTAGGGACAGATTTTAAAAGGGTTACGTGCATAATATACGCGCGTAACCCTAAATATGCAAACTACTAGTTAATCAAAAAAATTATCCAAGTAATTCATCTCCTCCCAGTTATGCCCCTGGAATGTTCTTAAGTTATCCAGACAAATTTTAACCAGTTGAGTTATCTGGCTAGAATTTAACCAGATATGTGCCAAAAAAGTCAGCCAAATAACGTCTGAGTTATCTGGCTAAATGCTTCTGAATATGGACCTCATACATACAATGTGCTTACTTTACTAATAACATGCTAAAGTGTTTTAGTTTGCGCCAAAATGACATAATGACATGAAACAAAAGCTTGTTAATTTTTTATGTTGTTTCAGATGCAAAACAACCCCAGAACTATATAACCAATATTGTTGATATTTTCATGTCATTTTAAAATGACAACACATGCCTATTTTATGTAGGATGGCAAGATAGGGCATCACACAGGACTCAAGAAAGCTAGAAGTATGTGTTGTTGCTGGAATATGAAATCAGAGTGTAAGGATATTTTTGAGACGGTCAACAGGATGACAATTATTTATTTAGGATGACAATTGGAAATGATATTTCTACATAGTACAGTGAAAATATGTCAGGGGTATCTTTAATGGAACTGTTAGATTAATTTTTTCTTTATTTAGCAACGGATCCGCAAACCTTTTCCTTTCTTCCAAACCTTCCCACGTTTACCTTGCTGTTGTCTCTTTTGTGCTATCCTTTTAAAATTCATTCTTTGGCCTTGGGAACCACAGGATGATTTATAATTCTTATTATGCAAACCACTAGTTAGTCAAATGCACAGCAAAGTGATGTCTCTGGCAGGGCTGGCTGACAGAATGGCGCTCGTGATAGCGTGCCGGCGGACCCTGTGCTGGGGCAGTACCACGACTCCCGCCTCCCCCATCCCCGTCCGTCACAACCCCAGCTGCTCCACAATTCATAAGGACCCCCCCTTTGCCTTTTATATGCCAAGTCTGTGCTGATGAGCAGTCATGACAAGTTCATTAATTACTGCCAGTGCCAGTGTACCTTAGCATTTCAGCCCCTTTCCAAAGGGCCTGATAAAGACCTTGATTGTCTGAATAATGAAAGCAATGCTCAGCAGACTGTGCATCGCCTCTAATAAATGAAAAGTTGCGGCCCTTGTTAACACGCTTCGTCTTCACTGCATCAGGAAGATTTCATAAGGACATAAATGAATTCATCCTCCAGCGTTTTATTTAGGGAGAAATTTGTGTAATTACTGTCTGTGTTTATCAAAATTTCTCTCAGTATAATCCGCAGCAATGGACTTATTGGCTGCAATGGTGCACTTCTCGAGCAATCAGAAATGGTGTTTTTTTGTAAATGTCTTAGAATGGGATCACCATAAAATGTGGGTTTCAACAAACTACTACTCAAGTTATTTAAACGTTTCTGCTACCTTATTTTTCTTTTTTTTTGGGTGGGGGGAAAGGACTAAAGCAAATATGTAACTACTGAGTTTGAGACTATATATCAGCATGAAGGAAAAAAGCACATGAGGAGGGCAACTTCGGAAAATCTGCAGGTCTGCAAGCTGAAACTTTCCCTTTGAAAATCCCGTGGCAGGCCGATGCTGCAAAGAGTCTCTAGCCTGTGCACTTTGCAGTAAAAATAGGACATGCAGGGATTTGAAAATGAAATAGTTTTATTTATTTATGGGACCCTGAAGTCCTTCCTTGTCCGTGTGGCAAAAAAAAACAAACAAACATGCTGCGGTCAATTTACCACTAAGGGGCCCATGCAATAAAACTGATGCTAACATTTTTTTTAGCAGACAAATTTGGCATAGCAATTAACATGCTATGCAATAAACGTTCGAGACCACCCTAAAAACAAATTGCAGCTTGCAAGTTATCCCAAAAAAAGCATATTTTGTATGTTCCTGCATCAAGAAATCCCACATGCTAACCAGCCCAAAGAGAAAAGGTTGGTTAGCAACACGATATCCTCCTCCTCCCTGTTCCTGCCGAGTGACAGCACCCTCTCTTTAATGACAGCACAACTGAACCCCCGCTGAGCGATGGCACTTGCCCCCTCCCAAGTAACAGTACAGTGATTGATGGCATAACCTGCGCTACCCTCAAGTGACAGCACAACCTCCAGTTCTGAATCCCTCTACCTCCCTCCCCCATAGTGACAGCACCTCCTCCTCCTCCTCTGTTGAGTGACAGCACCACCCACCCTTTCCTCAGAGTGACAGCTCCACTTGCCCCCTCAAGCCTCCTACGTCCAGCCCCCTCCAGTGACAGCACATCCCCTTCCAAGCCTCCTCTGACCCTGACCCCTAGTAATAGCAAAACCCCAATCCTTCCGAGTGACAGCACCCAACCCTGAGCTGCCTTTGAAGCCCTGACCTGTGTGTGTGTGTGGGGGGGTGGGGGGGGGGCAGGAAAGCTTTCAAGTCCCTCCTGCTCATGCACTGCAAAACTTTCCTTGCTTCAGAAAGGTCACAGGGTGCTGGGGCTTCCTGCTGGGGGTGGAAAGGGGGGGGGGGGGGGGTGGTGGTGGAAGGATTTGGAGAGGACTCAGGAGCTTTTCCAGCTTTACCATGTCCAGGGGAAATAGTAAGAGATTATACCACATTCTTTCTTATAGGTCCAGTAAAGCCTCATTTGCATACAGTGCTCCCCCATTTGCATGTAGGTAGGTGTTGATTCTAGCTCCGACACGCTAACATGATGGGGGGCTGTCTTAATATGTGCATTAAAAGGTGAATTTTAAAAGCCCGGCGTGCGCATCGATTGGGGATGTGAGCACAAGTTGGGCTCGCGCGCTCCAAACAAATTTTAAAACCAGCCCAGATGTGCGCATATCTCCAGCTGCGTGCACATCTGAAAACGTTTTCAAAAGGGGACGTGGGTGCTTCAGGGCGTGGCCAAGACATGTCCGAGTAAATACCTTGCGCGCCTGGGTGTGCGCCCAGATCCCCTGCTGCATAAGTTTACTTCTGCTAGGGATGAAGTGTAAGCTTAAATTAATAAAAAACTAGCCATACCTGAGTGGTTTAAAGGTTCTGGGGAAACTGGGGTAACTGGGGAAAGCGTAAACTATTCAGACCAGAGGGGTTTGGAGGACCTAGCTGTTAACTGGGTGAACTGGTGGACGAACTGGGGAAACTGATAATGGCATGCACACATGCCCCTTATAAAATTCCCCAACTTATGTGGTAGAAGTGGGATTTGCACACCTAGAATCGCACCTACTGAAAATTAGGCACACATGTGCGTGCATCCAGACGATTTTACAACATAAAGGGGTAGGTTTTAAAAGGTTGCGCATGGGTGTACATGTATGCGTGCTACCTGGCTCGCGCACATGTACGCAAGTTATAAAATCAAAGGTCGGCGCATGCAAGGGGGTGCGCAATTGTGCATCTAGCGCGCGCCGAGCCGCACTGCCTTCCCCCGTTCCCTTCCCCCAAACCTGACCTTCCCACAACCTTTCCTCCCCCTAGCCCTAATCTAGCCCCCCCCCCCCCCCGAAATTTAAATTTTATCTTTTGCACCTATCTCTGGGCAGGCGCAAGTTGCACGTGCCGGCAAGCTGCCGGCACGCGATCCCTCAGCAGAGCGGCAATGGGTGCTGGGTTGCAGGCCTCTGGCCCGGCCCCCGCCCTCGCCCCACCCCAGGATCGCCCTTTTGTAAAACCCCAGGACTTACACGCGTCCCGGGGCTGTACACGCGTCGCCGGGCCTTTTTAAAATAGGCCCAGCGCGCGTAAGGCCGGTTACGCGCATAAATCCTCCGGATTTACGCGCACAACCCTTTTAAAATCCGGCCCTATGTGCATATACATGTGCCAGTTATAAAATGGTTGCATCGCGCACATGTGCCAATGTGCACCCGTGCGCCATTCTGTAAAGTTGCCATCATCGCCCTTACTGGATATCGTGCTGTTTTTAGTGCATTCAGAATGACCTTAACGTGCATATTCATCTTTATTGTGCACTGCACATCCCTAAGTCATTAGTTTCTAATTCTTTATGCTATTACCCAAGTACCCCTGGGCACAGCCTTGTTAGAAAAGTCATAAATGATATGCGCACCTGATGGATGTGATCAGGTCGTGTAATTATGAATTCACAAATTGTGGGTCTCATGTATGCCGCATGAGCCAATTGGACGCCAGTGGATGTGAAGCAAACAGATACTTTCTAGTTATCATGACTTCTCCCAGAGGTCCATGCAAGTCGTTTAAAGAAATGTTAAATATAATGACTTAGCATGAATATTTTTAACTGCTCTGGCGTCAGTTTTACTGATTGCCATCTCTACTACTAAAATATTGAGCAGTACACAGAGGACACAGTTTCCTTTAAACATAATTGTGAGATTTGCTGCACGATAGTATTAGCTCCTTAATAGTCCTTGTGACAAATTTGACAGTTGCTTTAATATTTAATGCTATGATTAGCTGTGTTAGATTTTAAGAGTCTTCTATTTCTTAACATGATTGTTTTTGCTGTACCTGAGGGCTGCCGCATTTGTTTGTACGGTTGGTGTTTCCTCTTCTTCCTTCTACCTCCCCTCTCTCCTTCCTTTCCTCGATTCTTTTCATTTCTCCCCTCATTCCTCCTCCTTTTTCTTGGTCTCCTTTCCTTCCTTCTTTTTTTTCTTTCCTCCTTGCCCTCCAATCCCGTTCCTTCCCCCTTTTTAACTTTCATTCCCCCTCCCTCCCCCTTTCCCTTATTTCCTTTATCCTTTTAGAAAGTGATCTATGATACTCTGAGATATTAATTAGGTCAATAATGGCACAATTTTTCCCGAAGTGAAAATAATTGTTCTTTGAGCCTGTGGTAAGTTGGGTAATAGTGGCTGGGAAACAGCCAGAACGAAAAAGGAGACAGACTCTGGCAGTTTCCTTTATGTGCAATTTATTTACAGTGAAAGAAAGGTCAAACAAATAAATGCAGCTCACCTTAAGTTTAGGTAGCACACAGATGTCACACGTAGCAGGTCTTTGCGTAGAATGGGTTCCTGTCTGCTCAGTGGGTCCTTCCTAACCCTTCTAGACCCTGAGCTCTTCCACACTGGTGAGGGGCTCCTTTCACCCAGGATTCCTTGTGGGTCGGATCTTAAGGAGGAGCGGGCAAGAAAGCTGTGCCCAGTCCCTTAAGATGGTCTGAGGAAGTTTCCTATAGATTTCTTCACACAGCCAATAGGCTCTTTTTGTAATTAAATTATGTTATATAGTTCTTAGTTCTCTGTTCTACTTTTATTTTTATATATTTAAAAACAATTAATGTATATTCTGCTCATATCCATTGTTCAGGACAGATTATACATTTTATTTTTTATTTTTAGTATTAATTTTTTTTTTTTTACTTTTCAATATTTTATATACAGGTACCATAGGGTTTTAATGTTTTGTTCTCTGCTGTTCTCTTCTTTGTACATATAAGGTATCTTACTGTTACTCAGTTAATTTTTTTGTTATTTATTTTATGATTTTATGCTGTAACTTAACATGATTGCCATACTGGGTCAGACCAAGGGTCCATCAAGCCCAGTATCCTATTTGCAACAGTAGCCAATCCAAGTCACAAGTACCTGGGAAGATCCCAAACAGTAAATAGATCCCATGCTGCTGTTGTACAATGATAATAAGTAGTAGGGATGTGAATCGTTTTTCAACGATTAAAATTATCGTCCGATAATGTTTATATCGTCTTAAATCGTTATAGAACACGATACAATAGAAATTCTAACGATTTATCGTTAAAAATCGTTAAATCGTGTTAGTGCGCACTAACTCGAGTTAGTGCGCACTAACTCCCCGTTAGTGCGCACTAACTCGATTTAGTGCGCACTAACTGAAAATGATACAAATAAACACTTTCCAGGTCACTGAAGGTCAGTTAGGAATGAATATGTGTTCCTATTGACTGGCTGCCCTCTTATCTATTGATATTACCAAGGTTACCACTGAGGTGATGGTTGGGGGGATGGGAAATGGAACTGGAAACTAACGAACACCAACAGAAAATGAAACAAAGTGTTCACACTTCCCAGGTCAGTAAAGGTCACTTAGGAATGAATATGTATGTATGTATTCCTATTGGCTGGCTGTGCTCTTATCTATTGATGTTACCAATATGGTTGGGGGGATGTGAAATGGAAACAGTTGGAAGCTTGACAAAAAAAGTAATGTAATGATCAGCACTCACGTGACTAGAACTTGTTTGTTTATTATTTTTGTTAGCAGGCACCTGAAATGCTAGTGCATGTTGAATTTGCCAATCACTGTGCATTTTAGAAAGGTGGTCCTGGCTGGAACTGTACACAGTTCAAATATATGTAATTGATTGTTGGTAAGTGTATTTTTTAAGTAGCCACACTGGCACCAGTATGTTTACTTTTCCTCCTACTTAACTCACTAGCTCAGCTTTGTAAGAAGGGCTTCTCTGCTTGTGTGTTGTTTTTGTTTGGTGTGAGGAGAGCAGAAACATCAGATCTTTATTCAATCTACTACAGTCATCTCTTACAGTGCCCTATCCCTATTAATACCAGGAGTGTTGTGATCTTCCTGCACACAGTGCCCTAACCCTGATACCAGTCTGAGACAGCTCCCTCCCTGCATTACTAGTGAGAGGCTGGCTTCACAGACAGGGGGGAGCTGCCTGACCCTCACTCCTGACTTCCCCCATGTCCCAGCTAGTGAATGGTGTGTGGGTGAGGGGGGGGGGAGGATGGTGAAGTCTGAGACAGCTCCCTCCCTGCATTACTAGTGAGAGGCTGGCTTCACAGACAGGGGGGAGCTGCCTGACCCTCACTCCTGACTTCCCCCATGTCCCAGCTAGTGAATGGTGTGTGGGTGAGGGGGGGGGGGGAGGATGGTGAAGTCTGAGACAGCTCCCTCCCTGCATTACTAGTGAGAGGCTGGCTTCACAGACAGGGGGGAGCTGCCTGACCCTCACTCCTGACTTCCCCCATGTCCCAGCTAGTGAATGGTGTGTGGGTGAGGGGGGGGGGAGGATGGTGAAGTCTGAGACAGCTCCCTCCCTGCATTACTAGTGAGAGGCTGGCTTCACAGACAGGGGGGAGCTGCCTGACCCTCACTCCTGACTTCCCCCATGTCCCAGCTAGTGAATGGTGTGTGGGTGAGGGGGGGGGGGAGGATGGTGAAGTCTGAGACAGCTCCCTCCCTGCATTACTAGTGAGAGGCTGGCTTCACAGACAGGGGGGAGCTGCCTGACCCTCACTCCTGACTTCCCCCATGTCCCAGCTAGTGAATGGTGTGTGGGTGAGGGGGGGGGGGGGGATGGTGAAGTCTGAGACAGCTCCCTCCCTGCATTACTAGTGAGAGGCTGGCTTCGCAGACAGGGGGGAGCTGCCTGACCCTCACTCCTGACTTCCCCCATGTCCCAGCTAGTGAATGGTGTGTGGGTGAGGGGGGGGGGTGGATGGTGAAGTCTGAGACAGCTCCCTCCCTGCATTACTAGTGAGAGGCTGGCTTCACAGACAGGGGGGAACTGCCTGACCCTCACTCCTGACTTCCCCCATGTTCCAGCTAGTGAATGGTGTGTGGGTGAGGGGGGGGGGGGGGAGGATGGTGAAGTCTGAGACAGCTCCCTCCCTGCATTACTAGTGAGAGGCTGGCTTCACAGACAGGGGGGAGCTGCCTGTCCCTCACTCCTGACTTCCCCCATGTCCCAGCTAGTGAATGGTGTGTGGGTGAGGGGGGGGGGGGTGGATGGATGGTGAAGTCTGAGACAGCTCCCTCCCTGCATTACTAGTGAGAGGCTGGCTTCACAGACAGGGGGGAGCTGCCTGACCCTCACTCCTGACTTCCCCCATGTCCCAGCTAGTGAATGGTGTGTTGGTGAGGGGGGGGGAGGATGGTGAAGTCTGAGACAGCTCCCTCCCTGCATTACTAGTGAGAGGCTGGCTTCGCAGACAGGGGGGAGCTGCCTGACCCTCACTCCTGACTTCCCCCATGTCCCAGCTAGTGAATGGTGTGTGGGTGAGGGGGGGGGGGGGGGAGGATGGTGAAGTCTGAGACAGCTCCCTCCCTGCATTACTAGTGAGAGGCTGGCTTCACAGACAGGGGGGAGCTGCCTGACCCTCACTCCTGACTTCCCCCATGTCCCAGCTAGTGAATGGTGTGTGGGTGAGGGGGGGGGGAGGATGGTGAAGTCTGAGACAGCTCCCTCCCTGCATTACTAGTGAGAGGCTGGCTTCACAGACAGGGGGGAGCTGCCTGTCCCTCACTCCTGACATCCCCCATGTCCCAGCTAGTGAATGGTGTGTGGGTGAGGGGGGGGGGGGGGTGGATGGTGAAGTCTGAGACAGCTCCCTCCCTGCATTACTAGTGAGAGGCTGGCTTCACAGACAGGGGGGAGCTGCCTGACCCTCACTCCTGACTTCCCCCATGTCCCAGCTAGTGAATGGTGTGTGGGTAAGGGGGGGGGGGGGGGAGGATGGTGAAGTCTGAGACAGCTCCCTCCCTGCATTACTAGTGAGAGGCTGGCTTCACAGACAGGGGGGAGCTGCCTGACCCTCACTCCTCCGGGGTATTGTGATCTTCCTGCACACAGTGCCCTATCCCTGATACCAGGGGTGTTGTGATCTTCCTGCATGCAGTGCCCTATCCCTATTAATACCAGGAGTGTTGTGATCTTCCTGCATGCAGTGCCCTATCCCTATTAATACCAGGAGTGTTGTGATCTTCCTGCATGCAGTGCCCTATCCCTGATATCGGGATGTGTGCAAGAAGATCACAACACCCCCGGTATCAGGAATAGGGCACTGTGTGCAGGAAGATCACAACACCCCCAGTATCAGGAATAGGGCACTGTGTGCAGGAAGATCACAACACCCCTGGTATTAGGGATAGGGCACTGTGTGCAGGAAGATCACAACACTCCTGGTATTAATAGGGATAGGGCACTGTGTGCAGGAAGATCACAATACCCCTGGTATCAGGGTTAGGGCACAAGTTCTAGTCACATTGACTGATCACATTACTTGTTTTGTCAAGCTACCAACTGTTTCCATTTCCCATCCCCCATATACTGTCAGTAGGAAACTTGGTAACATGAATAAATAAGAGGGCAGCCAATAGGAATACATATTCATTCCTAAACTGACCTTAACTGACCTGAAAAGTGTCAAATTGTATCATTTTCAGTTAGTGCGCACTAACTCCCAGTTAGTGCGCACTAACTCCCGTTAGTGCGCACTAACTCGAGTTAGTGCGCACTAATCGGAAAAAACGATTTTTAACGATTTTTTAACTAAAAAATCGTGCCTAAGACGATTTTCTTGCCCTGCCACACGATTTCTATCGTTAAGACGATATGGAAAACGATTCACATCCCTAATAAGTAGTGGCTGTTCCCTATGTCTAATTGGCTAATTGGACTTCTCTGCCAAAAACGTATCCAAACTTTTTGTAAACCCAGCCATGCTAACTTCCTTAACTACATTCTCTGGCAATAAATTCGAGAGCTTAATTGTGTGTTGAGTGAAAAAGAATTTTCTCTAATTTGTTTTGAATGTGCTAATTACTAACGTAATGGAGTGTCCTGTAGTCTTTGTATTTTTTGAAAGAGTAAATAACCAATTTACTTCCACTCATGATTATATAGACCTCTATGATATCTCCCCTCAATCATCTATTCTCCAAACTGAAGAAGTCCTAACCTCTTTAGCCTTTCCTCATAGAAGAATCATCCCATTCCCTTTATTATTTTGCTTGCCCTTCTCTGTACCTTTTCAAATGGAAATATATCTTTTTTTGGGATGTGGCAACCAAAACTGCACATAATTAGGGGAATTTCTAAAAGCTGGCACGTGGAAATCCCGGGAGATACGCGCTTGTCTGAGCCGCGTGTGTGCCGAGGGCATTTTCAGAGCAGCCTGGCCGCTTGCATATCTCCTGGTACGCACAGAAGTGCTAGGCCTTTAAAAAGGGGCGGGATTGGCTGGGACAGTGTACACCGGCAGCTGGCTAGCGCACAGAACTTACTGCACATCTGTTGAGCAGGTAAGTTCAAAAACAAAAAAATTTACCAGTGTTAGGGTGGATTTAGGGGTTGGGGAGAAGAGGTGAAAATGGAGGAAGGATAGGTAGGGGGTTAGGTAAGTACTCTCCCAGTTTGGGAGGGAACTGGACAAAGACCCATTTGTGTCGCCGTGCGTTTTTTTACAAAATACCCCCCTTGCGCATGCACTGATACAAAATCGGGCACACGTGCATGTGGGTATCAGTTTTTTATAACATGCGTGAGATGACGCATATTTGTTATAAAATCAGTGCGCGGCTTTAAAAGTTTACCCCCAGACTTCCAGGAGCAGCCTCACTGTGGATTGATAAAGAGGTATTATGACATTTGCCATTTTATTTTTCATTCCTTTCCTAATAATTCCTAATATTTTGTTTGCTTTTTTGACTGCTGCCACACACTGAGCTAAGGATTTCAAAGTATTGTTCACCATGATGATGCCCAGATCCTTTTCTTGTATAGTAACTCTCCTAATATGGAACCTAACATCGTATTTCTAACTACTTTTGCCCATGTGCATCACTTTGCACTTGTCCACATTAAATTTCATCTGCCATTTGGATGTCCATTCTTCCAGTCTCGGAAGGTCCTCCTGCAATTTTTCACAATACGCTTGTGATTTAACAACTCTGAATAATTTTGTGTCATCTGCAAATTCGATCACCTCACTAATTTTTCTTCTTTCCAGACCATTTAGAAATATATTAAAAAGCACCTGTCCCAGTACAGATCTTTAAGGCACTCCACCATTTATCTTTCTCCACTGAGAAAACTCACCATTTAGTCCTACTCTGTTCCTGTATTTTAATCAGTTTCTAATCCACAATAGGACATTGCCTTCTATTCCATGACTTTCTAATTTTCTCAGAAGTCTCTCATGAGACACTTTGTCAAACACCTTCTGAAAATCCAAATACACTACATCCACCAGCTCACTGGGATGTGCATTTCTTTAAAACGAAACTGCAAAATGCAACAAATAAGGCTAATTCATTTCATTTGGATGTAGGGTTCCCAATCAGTTCCAGATTTTCGGACAGGTTGAGCCAGTTCTGGTTTTACTCCCCTGCATGCAGGTACTTATAGACTTGATTTTCTGAGGCAATGCAATAGGTAAATCAGAATAAGTCCCAGCATGCAATGGGATAAAACCAGGACTAGATCAACCTGTCCTGAAAATCTGGAACTGGTTGGCATCCTTATTTGGGGGATCCCGAAATTAATTGGGGGCTGCCCCGAATGAAACAAATCTTATTTGTTTGATTTGTTTTAAATTAATGATTAAAGCCTAGGCTTTGCCCAAAGCCAGGGCCTTGCTTAGGGCATAGACCAAGGCCCAAAGCAGGGACCATTGCCTAGGCATCAGCTGAGACCCCAAAAATTAAACAAAAAAAAAAGAGAGCTTACCTTATCTGTTGGGTGTCCGATGAAGGCCAGGTCCCGATGCTGGGGCCGATGAAGACCAGGTCCAGATGCTACGACCCAACCTGGAGGCTGGGTCCCAATGCCAGAGCCTAGACCCAGACCCAGAGCCTCTTCTTCACCCTCTTCCTTCTTCGGCACTTGCAAGCAAAATGATGCCATCTGCTGCGGTTGCTCCAGCATTAATTAACTCTATCACATTCACCCAAGTAGTCAGCGCTATTTTGATGTATGGCAATGCATCTTCTGGGGTGAATACGCCAGAGTTAATTAACTCCAGTGCGACCCCAGCGAATGGCATCATTTGGCTTGCAAGTGCCAAAGAAGGAAGAGGATGAAGAAGAGGCTCTGAGGCCTGGGCCTGACCCTGGGCCGAGGCCTAGGTGTTGGGACCCGGTATCCTGGCTGAGGCCCTGGCATTGGGACCCAGCCTCTGAGTTGGATCGTGGTATCAGGATTGGATCAAGGCATCAGGATCCGGCCTCCAGGTTTGGTCATGGCGTCATGCATGGGTCTGGGTCCCCGGCGTTGGGACCCGGCCTTCGGGTTGGGTTGTGGCATCGGTCTTGGGTCTGGGCCAAGGCCCCAGCATCAGGACCCAGCCTCTGGTTCAGGCCAAAGTTTTAGCCTTGTGTAGGCCAAGGTCACAGTGACCTACTATGCTTCAGGCTTCTGCCTGTACCTAGGCTGAAGCCAGCGGATCACCTCCCGACTGGGTAAGTGGGGGCTGAGGTTGATCCTGGCCCTGGCATTTTTTCTGGCGGGCATGCGACAGGCCCTAGGAGGCCTTGTTTTCATTTTTTGGCTGTTTTTTTTTTTTTTTAATTGTTTCATTTTTTCTCACAAATGAAAACAAATCAAATAATCCAAGAACCAAAATGTGTAGAAAAAAACCCTCCCGAAAATGAACTGAAAACGAAAACATTTTTTTTTTCCTCTGGCACATCCCTACCAGCTCACCTTTATGCACATATTTATTAACCCCTTCAAAAAAATGTAGCAACGGGCTACATTAAAACTTTTTTTTGGTTCGGTTTTCGGAAACAGCACTCTTCTAGACTTCTTTTCCCTCACCCCCTTCCCCTCTCTCATTCACCTCGGTCACTCATCCTCCTCCCCCTCGGTCACTCACCCCCCTCCACTCACCTCCCTTCCCTCCCCTGCCCCCACTCAAACTCCCTTCTCTCAGTCTTATTCACCCTCTTTCTCCCACTGCCGCCCTCCCCTCTCACTGAAACCCCCTTCCCTCACACTCACCTCCCCCCCATTCTCACTCCCACTCCCTCCCCTTCCCTCCTCAGTCACTCCCCACCCTCTCCCAATCCCATCCCTCACTCTCATCCCCTCCCATCCCCTCTCAGTCATTACGCTATGTGACTCACTCCTTCCCTTGCGGCATGGCACGTCTGTCAGAGCTCTCGACGTTCCTCCCGTCCCAACTCCCTCCCCCTCCCCCCCTCGATACTCCTTGTCCGCAGGCTGAACTTGCACGGTTCTCGTCTCCATGGAGAAATAAACTCGCGCCAGTTCTCGTCTCCATGGAGAGAGATGCACAGCACGTGAGTCAGAGCTCTCTGTTCCGCTAATGCGCGGTAGAGCTACTCTCTACTGCTCATTTGCGGGCCGTCTGTCAGAGCCTATCCTCTTCCCTTTTCCTGCCATCCCCTCTCATCTTCCCTTTCCTTTCCCTCTCACCTCATCCACAACCCCTTCCCTCTCCCTCAGCCCTCCTCCACTCCCTCTTTTTCTCTTCTCGACAACTTTACCCTTCCCACTTACTCACTCACATCCTCTTCCTTTCATCCCCTCTCATCTTCTCTTTCCTTCCCCTCCCACCTCCTCCACAACCACTTCCCTCTCCCTCAGCCCTCTTCCACTCCCTCTTTTTCTCTTCTCCACAACTTTACCCTTCCCACTTACTCACTCACATCCTCTTCCTTCCATCCCCTCTCATCTTCCCTTTCCTTCCTCTCTCACCTCATCCAGAACCCCTTCCCTTTCCTGATGTTGTTGCACCAGCGGCTGCAGCAGCTTGTATTTCTTGTATTCTTGCTGCAAGACATCGGCTGCTCGCCCACCACCCCAGGGTCCCATTAAACACTGCCCACTGGACAGCGCAGACACGGAGATGGGTCTCCGGGGGTCTCCCTCTCACGTGCACCTCAACACCGGGCTCGTTGCTGGCCCACCTGATGCTCGGATACCGCCGCGGCTGCTCCTCCCCGCCGCTTCCAAGGCAGCCCTCACACGGCTTCATTTCATCCCAGCGTCATGTTGCTCCGCTCTGACAGACATGCTCTCTCACCCGCTCATGCGTGGTGAACTGCTCTCTACTGCGCATTTGCGGGCCGTTGGTCAGAGCCCATTTATATTGTAGATTACTGTGCTAGAAATGTGTTATCATCCCTGATCTCTGTTAGCATTTCATTGTCCATTTGATCATTTTGGTCAGATGGACAGTAGTATACCCCTACTGCTATACTCTTCCCTGTCACCCATGGAATTTCCACCCATAAAGATTCTACTGTGCATTTAGTCTCCTGCAGGATCTTTATCCTGTTGGACTCTTTGCCCCCCCCCCCCCCCCCACCAACCTGATCCACCCTATTGTTGAGATATAATTTGTACCCTGTTATAGCACTGTCCCATTGGTTATTTTACTTTCACTTCTGAGATGCCAATTATGTCTAGCTCTTTTTTCAGTGCTATACAATTTAGCTCTTCCATCTTTTTAGACATTTCAAAGTATTGTTTTTGTTGTATTAACCATCTGCTTATCAGTTGACAAGGGTAACTTGGACTCTTAATTTGGATAGTTCTTTACTTATAGGCATATGGGCTACTTTTGCATTTATTGGAAGCTTTCTGTCGGGATGTCCTAATACCTCTATTATTTTAGTATCTTTTCAAGATATCTTCCTCTGAACCATGCACTACTGAGCAACTGTCATCTTTCCCCTATGTTCTAGTTTAAAAGCTGCTCTATTTTCTTTTTGAAGGTTAGCACCAGCAGCCTGGTTCTACCCTGGTTAAGGTGGAGCCCATTCTTTTGGAATAGGCTCCCCCTTCCCCAAAATATTACCTAACAAAACTAAAGCCCTCTTCTCTGCACCATTGTCTCATCCACGTATTGAGACTCTGGAGCTGTGTCTGTCTCTGGAGTCCTGCACGTGGAATAGGGAGCAATTCAGAGAATGCTTCTCTGGAGATTCGGATTTCAACTTTCTAACTAAGAGCCTTAATTTGGCTTCCATAACCCCCATCCTATACCTTCCATTGTCGTACCACAATAGCCGGCTCTTCCCCAGCACTGTCTAAAATGCTATTTAGGTGAGGTCCGCCACCTTTATACCAGGCTGGCATGGTATCCATGCGAGCCTCACCTCCACTAGCTACCCAGCTATCTACATTCCTAATAAATTACCAACTATAAAGGTTGACCTAACCCTTAAATTATTTTCTTCATTGTATTTTATAGATTTAATGTCCAACCCCTGATGCAGACGTTGGCTGGAACTTGGCCATGTCGGGCTTTTTCTAATATGACTCTTGTTTTTGAATAGTTTGTTAAAAGATAGCTTTTGTAATAAAGGTTATGGTTGTATAGAATTTTAGTTTTTTAGCATTTTTATATGATTTATGTAATTATTCATTTATTAATGATACTACTTTTATCATTTATTTATCTGTTTTTTATCATTTATTTATCCGTTTTTTTATCTATTTTTATTTATGATGCCTTGTACTGCTGTCTTGATTCTCTATCATTTGTAGCATTTTTGCCTCTTTTTATTATTTTGTTTGGTAATTTTGTAACTACCCACACTGGTGCAAAGTCTACAGGTACTTTTTACTGAAAGACTTTTTATCAGTGTTCAAGAGAATAACACATGCATACTTTTCCTTTGAAAGTTAGCCCGCCAAAACTACCCACACATAATTACACCTGCTAATCTGTGTGGAGACTTTTGCAGGGGAAAATACCTGCATGCTTTGGAAAATACAAACGTATGAGCATAATTCCAAAGTTTGCCCCCAACTCTGCCCATAAGCTTGTCTCTTCACACTGCAGGTAAAACAAAGTGAGAATTCAGACCCTAAGCCCATAACTTAGCCCTCATATCAGGTGGACAATTTTTAAAACGCTAATTTCTGTGTATAAAGCATGGGTTTACATGCAGAAGCTGATATGAAAATTACCCTCCCTACGACGATAGAATTGTGACCTTAGGTCCTGATTTATCAAGGCATTTATCCCATAGACACAGAATGGGAGAAATGCCTTAGTGAATCAGGCCCATGGTTAGTCTCTTTATCCAGGGCAGGAGCAGCAACTTCCACTGGGTAATTTGTCCCCATTAAACCAAATAAAATAACTGAATTAATTAAAATGTAGATTACATGGTATGATGACTCTGATACAGTGAAATGTATTGGTGATACCAGTCACTGATGCCTTAGAGAAAGCATGGTAGAATTTTATGCTCTCTCTTGAGCAAAGCATTGTGTTAAAAGATGGGGATGAATTTCTAAGCTGCTTTCCCAACCCAACCTACCCCTCACCCACCCACCCACCCCATTTCCTGTTTTTCTTATTGTAGATTGTTTTGTGCAGCAAAGAATCAGTTCTGATAATTTTGAATAATTAGATAAAATTGTCCCTTTCTTCAATTATATTGCACCTATTAACTCATCTTGAGACCTTAAATCTTGCATCTGCTGTTACAAATTCTGCTCATGGGCTTAGCTGCGAGTAGCCTCTCACCTCTTTCTCCAGCCAGCCAGCTCCCTGATGCCGCTGCCGTGCTCCAATGCGGCCAGGAGGCCACCGACGCCATCTTCACACAGCAGGAGCTGCCGCCATGTTCCGTGGTAGACCCGCCGCCGTAGCTTCTCTGCCTTGCGGCCTTGCGCCCGCTGCCAAGGGTTCCCCGCGGACCGGAGGCCGCCCATGTTGTCTCCTGCAAGGCGGGCCTTGCCGCCGTGCTCCTATGCCCTGAAGCTGCCGCTTACCTTCTTTCACGGCTAGGAAGCCATCGTTGAAGCTACCTTCCACGGTGGACAGAGCCGCCGTTGTGGGACCTTCCCACGGCAGGGAATGCCGCCATCATTGCTCTTTTCCGCAGCCTGGAGGCCGCCCTGGAACTTCTCTTCCTTCGTGGAAGGAAGCCACCTTTTCAGCTGGACCTGCTTCCTTCAGCTCCTTCTTCAAAGCATGGCTGTTGTCCCTAGTCCTGCCTCCTTAGGCATGGGGCCATGCCTCTTCTCAGGATTTAAAGGGCCAGTCCTCTTGGCTCCTCCTCATGATATTATCCTGGGTGTTCCTCTTCAGCCCTACGAAAAGGCTCAGCCTTCAGTTCCTCTTCACCTTCACAAGGAGTCAGTCATGGAGTCGGACTGCTCCTGGATCCTTCATTCCAGCTCTTCGATCCAGGAATTCCTGATGTCCTGCTCCACTTCTTCAAGGCACTCTTTCTTTGTGGGAATTCCTTTGTCTTCCTTTGTGGTTCCTGATCCTTTGTCTCATCTTCGTTCCATGTTTGGGCTGTCGCCGGATCCTAAGTCCTTGTCTTCAGATGTCTTCATCGTCTGACCCTCCTGATGTCTTCACCTTCAGATCTTCCTGAAGTCCTCATCTTCCAATGTCCTGTCCTTCCTGAAGTCCATCATCCTGTTGTTCTGCCTCTCGGAGTCTGCTCGCTGCTCTTTGCTGGGTGACCTGGGGGTCTGAGGTCCAGATGTCTCAGATGTCTTGTTCTCCAGTTCACTTGACACCTCCTTGATGCTCTTCATTGCGTGCCCTGGGGGTTGAAGTCCAGATGTCCTGATGTGCCAGATGTCTTTGTGTCAAGTTGTCTTTATCCTCAGAATCCTTTGACGTCTCAGTCTTCAGTCCTTCTCGCTGTCAAGCGTTCAGACCCTTTTGGGCTCCTACGTTTAGGAAGCCTTCTGACTCTTTGGCGCCCTCACCAGGGTAGCCTCCTTCTCGGATATCCTGGTTCCGGATTCACTTCCTAGTGGACCGTCCTCTTCAACTTCGGTTGACCTGCGGATGCGTCTTCCACGCTGTGTCTGAAGCAGTCGCTTCTTCAGGTTGGCCTGCACCGATCCCGCCTGGTCCCCGAAGCCCAGTTCAGGATGGATGCTACTACAAGTCATGGCCGGATACCTTCATACTGAGTTTTAACTCTTCTGTCGTCTTTCCACTCAGCAAGTGTCTTCATCAGTGTCCCTGATGTTCTTCTCTTCAGCCTTGCCTCATTCTTATCCAGTCCTCATCTGATCCTTGTCCAAGTATCGTCTGATCATCTTCAGTCTTCAAGTCTCGTCTTATTCCAGTTCCATCGTCTGCCTTCGACCTCTGTCCATCCTGGTGCATTTGCCGTTCCCGTATGGCAGGTCCGAAAGGGCTATCGAGTGGCCAGAGGGCTACCCCAGAGACCAACATTGCGATGTTTGGTCTCTACTGATGTGTCAGGTTCAGCGGAGGTCCGAGTCCCTGGTCTTCTGCCTGACTGCCTGTGCTGGGATACGTCTCACCTGCCCCGGTGCTTCCACGGAGTTCTCTCTGCGGTCACGTCGTGGTCCAAGGGCACACCACTCTCCCCGAAAGTGGGATCAATCCCTAGCACTCCCGCAACATCTGCAATGTTTAAAAAGATGATTTAACAACTGCCTTCATATGTGGAACCAAAGATAAACAGGGATCAAAGCTACTCCTAAACTTCACACTTGTGCAACTGGGATACTGTGACCAATGAATGAATGAATGAATGAATGAATGAATGAATAAATTGAAATACAGACGGAGTATTAGATAATGGAAATGTGCTAAGAATGATTATTTTCCTTTCTACAATGTTAATAATTAACTTGTTATGAGATAATCAACGTTTAACTGAAGTTAAGCATAATGAAACGAGTTTAAAGGTATCAGACCAGAAAAAAGTTTATGAGACCAATAATTGGATATTCTCTACGTAAACCTTATCGTTTATGCCAAGGCATATTAGAATCTTACATAAAGGAGAAAGATAAATATTGAATAGGGTTGCCAACAGGACAGAGCTCTGAAGGACCCTGATGGTCACTGCATGCTAGTTGGACACTACATTTCCAATTCTAATCTGCTGAGTGCGGTTGAGCAGGTAAGAAGAGAACCATTATGTTTAGTGGAGCAGTCTAGTCTGTCTGTCTTGACTAGATTGTAAGCTCCGCAGAGCATGAACTATCTCTTCTTTGTATATGTGCAGCATTGCATATACCTTGTAACACTATACAAATGTTTAGAAAGAGTAGGGATTGCCATGTTAGTCCACATGAAAATGCAGAAATAAAGTTGTAGATAAGATCGTTTTATTGGACTCAGTCAATACAAGCTTTCTAGAGCAGCATGTTCTCTTGCTATTTTCCTTTACTTATTGCTTATCTTTGCTCAGTGCACTAAAGAAACTGATTAATGGTACCCATAATTCAATTACCTGTGGCATTTATTCAGCTCAAGTTTCCTACCAGCCTCTGTTTATAGAAAACCTCCTTAGTGAAAGGGCCCATAGAGTAACTAATGTTTGTAACTGATTACTACTTAGCTAACTAAATTGTAACCAATGGCTCTGGGAAATGCATACTCTAGAGTTCTTATAAAGATTAGAGCCCTGGTGTGGAGTCATTATAGCTTGGCATTATTGGTAAATGGCTTGCTTGATTTTCCACAGAATGCGTACTCATTTCAAATTTGCTAACTTACTGCCTGATTCACTAAGGCTTTTCACCCATTCTATGTCTTTGGGAATATTCCTTGATAAATCAGGCCCTTAGGCAGCCATGAGCATCTCCTTTCACCTCGCCAGTCATCAAACATCACAACGTACTTTATTTGTTAGTAGAATAGGCCCACAGCTTTTATTATGTGCTCCCCAATCCCGGTTGGTCCGGACTATGAATTAACCCTATGCTTGGGATAGGGAGTACCACATAAGAAATTATATTTACTAATATGATTTATCTTCGGGTTTGTAGCCTCAGTGGCGGATGAGACAGGGTCCCAGTTATCCCGGTACCACAATTCTGTGCCCTTCCTTCTCACTTGTGGCACCACAGACCAAATAAAATCATCACACCAGAATAAAGAGTAATTAACCCTTTTACTAGAATTGTGCAAGCAGACAGTAAATCCAACCAGAATATTAAATGGGAAAAGTACAGTAGTGAATAATAATATAAACATGCAGTTTTCTTATTTTTAAATCAAGCAATGCAGAAATAACACTGCGTATGGCCTGTTAGCCAGGGCAACCAATATTCTCATATGGATAGTTAAAAAAAAAACACATAGGGAGCACTAATGGAGAAAGGTTGGGGGGGGGGAGCAGTGAGGTACACAGCTTTCAAAAATTGACTTTACCCCTGAGGACTCAAAAGGGGGGGGGGGGGGGAACAGAACCACCCCAATGTCACCAGTTTATAAAGGGTGCACCCTGTCCCAAACACAAAATTGTGTGGAAAAAAAGACAATAAAATTAAGAAATCCCTCTTGATGGTGGAGCTGGCTAGATGTCAAACCAAATAGATGAGCACTGCAGTGTGAAAGGTCCACCAGCTTTTCTTTCCCAGCAAGTGTTTATTCTTGACATTGGCTGAAAAGCTGAAGCAATTAAGATGAGATACTTAAATTTGTGACAAAAGGCAAGGAAATAAACCTTCTCCCTCCTCTGCTAAGATACTCTCTGTGCAAAGTTTAGATTGCTTAACTCAGGCTCTTAGGAGGGTGATTCATCCATGTGTCCCTGGGCCTGGACATCTCTGGGAAGAAGTCTCTCAGTCTCTCAGCTCCTGGCTCCTCTGTCCCTTATTGGGATTTTACATGTAGCTAAGCTATGAAGCAAGAACAGCTGTCTGTCTCTCTGTTTCCTTAGAATGCAGACTTCTGCCTCTCCCTCTCGATAATTAGCTCTTCAGGAGAAGAACTGATTGCAGAGTTGCTAGATGCACTCCTCTCTTCCTGGCTCCAACTCTTGGCTATCCCGGCACCGCAAACACAGACAGAGCCAGCCAAATTGTGCCTTTTCTACTTTAAATGGTCTCCCAGCATTCCTTTGGCTTCCTCCTCTGCTGGTTATGTAGTATTGTTCTCTGGGCAGGCTAAACAGTACAGTCCTTTTCCCAACTTGTTAACACTGTGAGTGCTGGATACTGGTTCTTGCAGAATATGGGGTTTTGATGTATTTTTATTTTCCTTCACCTTGGCTGTGCTGTGGTGACTTACAATCTCTGCGGGGTTGAAAACCCCTTTTTGACAAGTCCAAAACACATCATTCATTTCCAGAGGCAGCTCGGCCCACATTGTAAGGCTCTAACACATGATAAGCTTGTGGGGACAAGAACCTGGTTTATAGAGGCTTGCTACACACATAACATTATGGCTACATGCCAGTTCCACCCGTAAAGCCCTCTTAATCCTCCACAGTCTACAGCCTGCCATCTGGGACCAGCCAAACTGAGGTAGCAGTTGACGTGGTCATCTGAAACCAGCCTGCAGCCCACCACCCATCCCCACCCTACATTCCAGCCCACCAGGTCAGGTGATGGTCAAACCTCTGGCACTGCCAATGTCATGCTTCAGGGAAGTGAGTCCTTGGGCCACTGTTTGATTGGTGCAACCTGGCTTGGGCAAGCACTGTCCAGGCTCTGACAGGTGGCAGCTGAGGTGTTGGAGTCTGTGGTCAAATCGCGCAGCGACAAGGAAATGGCCAAGGTCAGGGCTGCCAGAGTTCAGGCAGAGATGAAGGCAGGCTATGGTCAGGCCTGGCAGAGTTCACAGAGATATCGAAGGTCAAGCTGGTTCAGCAACGAGAGGACAAGCCAAAAGGATAAGCAGGGCAGGCAGGAGCAGAATAGGGCAGGTAAAGGCAGGACTGGAATCGGGGTAGGAAATGGAAAAGAGGCTGAATATGGACAGACCTCTCAATTTAGAAAGAGAAAATATGACCTCACATTTATGACTTCTTCGGTCTGATAGATCAAAATTTTGGGAGTCATAGCCCATTTAAAATCCTTGTCACAGGATAGGTGGAAGTAGGACTGGTGCTCTTAGTGTTACATTTTGCCCAGAAATAGCACTGAGAAATGGAGCTTGCAGGGCTGAGTTTGAAAATGAAAGGGTTGCTTTATTGGAGTTTTATGTCCCTTGTGGAGGCTTATCACTTCCAGCTGGGACACTGTAAAGCCCCATTTAATCAAGATCCATTTAACACTGAATCACACTAACAAGATTATTTAGCTAGCACTAATTCCGCATTTGCTGAAGAGCACAGTATCCAGGGTGAATAATCTCTGGTCTGTGGTAGCAGGTTCATTGGCAGGTTAGCCAATGGCTTAGTGCCAGAGCCCAGCAAACATGAAAGAAGAAATCCCATCAGTTCAGTGGATTTCTCTCTTGTTTTTCTACTGGCTGATATTTAGGAACAAATGGAGATGTTATACTACAGTATGGAATCCGAAAAAAAGAATTTGTTCTCCAACTGCCACTTTAACAGATTGACCCCCCTAGCTTGCTTTCACAATTAAACCATCAAATAAAAAAATATACATCAGATTCAGATACAATAACTTGATTGGCATGACAATTTTACATACATAAATTAACAAAGGTCTATGTACAAAAGCAATTAGCTAGAGGTTATCCAGCTAAATGAAGATGGACATTATCCGGGTAAATTCTAGCTGGCTGATAAGTTAGCTGGCTAGAACTTAGTTGCCCAAGACTCATCGGGCCAAAGAGCTGTCCTAAAATTTGTCATATAAAGTTAGCCAGCTATATTCAATAGTGCGGGTGCACCGGGGCTAGCCCTTGGGATCAAGACCAGCCCTCAGGGCTGGGCCTCGTTGCGGGGCTTAGGCCTAGGTGGCATATACATTTTTAAAATAAATAAGCATTTATATGTAGGTAACTACACAGCCATTGAAGATTCCGATGTCTGATCATAAAAGCTGTCTGACAAAACAGCATATCGAGGCCCTACTGGCAGCACATTGTTCAATTTGTCATCATTCCTTTGCAGATCTTCAGTGCCTTCTGACTGATGTGGTTTAGGCAAATCCTCGAGGTGGAGACCAGGAGCATCTTCTCATTTGCTGAGAACAACAGTGGATATATCATTTGTCTTCATTGGCTCCTTCTGGATTGAATGTGGCGATCGATAGGAGTCAGCTGATGTATGCTTTTGATTAGCTGTTTTTAATGGACTGGGACTTTATAAATGCTTTTCTAAAGGAATGCTGCTGATGGTTTTTTTTTTTTTTTTTAAATTTTTTATTTATGATATTATTACATTTAACAATCAATATAAACTTGACTGAACAGGAAAAATATTAGCCTTTCCACAATTATCATTATTATGACAAAACAAATATATATTCCATCCAAATTATTGGCTATCATCGTAGTTCTCAACATAAGAGGATCCAATTCTCGTGAGAGCAAAATCATATTATAACAACTGCTGATGTTTGTTTAAAGAATTGCAGCACATTGTATTTTTTGCCCAGAAGCAGCATCAACAAAACATAGACCACGTTGGCATTTGAAGATAAGCACTACAATTAGATTTTGAATTTTTTTGGGAAATAATTGTAAAGCGTTTGCTAATGAGAGAGGGTTTTTTTTCTCTTGAATACGTTTTTTAAGCTCAAATCAGCATGGGTATGTTGAGCTAATCACTGAGAGCTATCTGAGGTTTTTCCTTTTCAATTTTTGCATTTTTTTGTACCTGTGGATTTTTTTTTTTTTTTTTTTACAGTACCATGGATCGTGCTTGCATTTTATTTTTTAATAAAATGCCACCTCAGTGGTTTTGTATTGCAGCACTGAAGTTGAAGCAATCCTTAAATGTAAAACTCACTAAAGACATAGAACAGCCACTCAGATTAAACTAGGTTGTGGAGTGGAGGAGTAGCCTAGTGAGTGGGCTATGAAGAAGGAAGCTAGAGTTCAGATCCTGCTGGCACTCCTTGTGGCCTTGGGCAAATCACTTCATCCTCCATTGCCTCAAGTACAAACTCACCCCTGTATGTATTAAGCTACGACGTTTTATCACAGGAGGAGTCCAAGTATTGTGGGGAGTTGTTGATGCAATAGCACTGCAGCTGTATGGCGTGTTCTTTTGTCATCACGGCCAAATACTGTGGAGCAAAAGAATACGGCAAGTGGCCCTTTAACGTGATGGCGGCCCCCAATCTCAGGGAACCACCATTGCCTTAAAGGGTTGCTGGCCCGAAAAAAAAAGTTGCGTGCAAACAGGGGCCGCCAGTCGAGATAGCCCTCCTTCCCCCCTTCCCAAAGATAAAACATAAAATGTTGCCCTGACCCCCTGCTGCCATACCACCCACCTCATGAGACAACGAGCCCCCCGAAAGTCTATACCCCCACCTCCCATCCCCCCAAGTGACAGTGATGGACCTCCAAAAGTCCATACCCCCCACCCTCGTCTAATCCCCAGCCTTGTGACTGGGGTAAAGTCTGGGGATCGGATGGGCAAGGTGAAGTCGGTGCCATTTTGGAAAATGGTGTCGACTGGGCAGAGTGCAAGGTGCACCCAGTCCTGACCCGGGATCCGTTTTTAGGTACAAGGGGCTGCGGGAGGGTGGTCACGAAGGGGGGAGTGTGGGATGGAGGGGGTGCAGGCCAGGACACTACATATTTTTTTCCTTTCGGCAAGTATTGGTCCTTGTTTCTTTTTTATTTTTTTACAATCGGGTGGGGCCGTCACTGTCACTTGGGGGAGGTGGGGTATGGACTTTTGTGGGGGATTGCAGTCACTTGATGGGGTTCAGGGTATGGCAGCGGAGGGCCAGGGCCACATTTTATGTTTTAGCTTTGGGGAGGGGAGCATCACTGCATGGTTATTTTGATTTTTATTTACATTTCGGGGGAGTCAGGGCCGCCTCAGCTGGTGAACTTGGGTTGAGACAGGGACTCAACCTTCCCATTTGCCGTGATTTTTTTTTTCCTGCCACTTTAAATGTGTGGCGGGAGCCTCAGGACTGCATTAGTGATTCGGCTTCCTGCCTCATATCTAACGCATTTTAAATAGGTGTTGTTATTTTATCGAGGTAGACAACCTTCTCAGTCGGCCATGCAAAAATATTTATATCAAATTGACTACTAATGACCTTCTTTGCATGCATTTGCATTATTCATGCATGCAAATTGCATGCAAAGAATCTCATTGTAATAGGGGAAGGTATCTGGGCATGGAGATACAAAATATTACATATATTGCACAAAATAAGTGATATAATGCACGTTAGGGCACTAATGCGGCTTGATACATCATCCCCTTAGATTGTCAGCCCTCTGGGGCCAGGGAACAGGGGCGGATTGGCCTATCGGGGGATCAGGCATCCCCCGGTGGGCCGGTCGCTGTAGTCACGTGGTCTGCCAAGCACGGCCGTGACAGAGCAGTGCTCGGCAGACCACGTGGTATCTCCTGGGCCGGCCTGGGCGGCGAATCCCCGGGCCGGTCATCACCGGGAATCCGCCCCTGCCAGGGAAATAACTAAAGTATCTGAATATAACTCGCCTTGAGCTAGCAATGAAAAGGCATGAGTTAAATGAGCAAATAAATGAATATAGTGAGAAACTGACATTTGAAAAACTAAAAATGTTACAAAAATAAAATGTGTTTGTGCCAGTGCTTTTTGAATTGTTTGGGGATACTTAACCACTGGGAGAGTATTCATGTAGTGGTGGATTTATGGAGTTCCTGAGTACAATGGGCACAATCTTCAACCGGTCCACGTTGAAATAAAAACTGGGTCCTGTAAGTTATGCACCAGTTTTCAAGATGAAAGTACATGCACACGTTCACATTGAAACTTGCTGCAGGTATGATGTATGCACAGTCACGTACACCTCTTTTTGTGCAGATAGATTTTTGCTGGAAAAGAATGTACACAAATTTAAATGTGCTATCTACATGCGTACCTTAACCCTCCCTAATCTAAACATGCCTCCTGGAATGCCTCCTCTCAATGTGGCTTAAAGTCACATTGAGGGGGGGATGATTAATGCACGTCAAATGCTTTTGACCCACCTAAATCACTTTGAAATTTGTCCTTCACGTGATTCACATGGGCACTGTTCCTTGGAGGCCACAAGATGATAAAGTGTTCCAGGCGTCAACTTCTCTGGACTGTGTTCTATGCCTTTTGGGAGAGCAATACAATTCATGATAGATCTTCCATGAAAATTATAGATGCATTGTTCAATGAGTCCCATGACTGGAATTTAGTCTCACTGGACTATAATCATCTTAAAAAGGACAGGGTTGGCAGAAGAAAGGGGAAGAGTAGAGCCTTACATAAAAATAATATCAAAGTAACAGGAAGGGGCTTGAGGAAAGGAGACGGCACTGTGGTTTGCCTTGGAAAAGAGAGATGACACTTCCATCTACATTGGCTTGATCTGCAGACCGCTGGCGCAGGGAGAAGAGTTGGACAGAAATCCTGCGGAAGGCATATATATAAGATTTTAATGAAAAGGGAAGGTGTTGCTGATGGGAAATTTTAAGCAGCTAGATGTGGACTGGAACATCCCATCTGTAGAATCAGTTACAAGTAGAGAGATGCTCCCAGACTCTCTTCAGGAAGCTTTTCTCAGGCATACGGTAATGGAGCCCATGAGGAAGGAAGCAAATGCTGGTTCTGCTACATATGAAAGAAGAAAATGTTTTCTAATGTTCTGGTAGGTGGTCATGTGAACTGCAGGGATTTTCAGAAAGTATGGCTAAATGTTAGGGATATGCAAACTCAAAAATTTCATTTTGTTTTTGGGGGTTTTATCCCCTTGGGTATCATTTTGTTTAATGTTTATTGTGTTTGTTTTGTTTCAGAAACAAAATGAATATACTCCCCTCCAAAATCCAAATAAAAATGAAATGGGGTCTCCCCATGTCTCCCTGTGCTCCCTTATCCTACCCAAAAACGTCCTGGGGCCAGGAACCATCCTGGCCCCTACTTACCCCATCTGCAGGGGTCCAGAGGAGCAGGAGGGATCACTACTCACCTCCTGGCCCAAGGTTGACTACATAGCAATGGCGCCGGTCATCCCTGAGACCAGAGTCATGCAAACAACCTCAAGGCAGGAGGTGAGTGGGTATCCCTCCTGCCACTTTGGATCCCAACAAATAGGGCTAGTGAGGGCTTGGGTGGTTCCTGGCCTCCAGAAACCTTTTGGGTGGGATGGAATTGGAGATCCTGGTTGGTGGGCCCTAGATCGGTCCCAGGGATGTCCTCGAGTCAACTCCATGTCAGCTCTAGGGAAGGCATGCAGAGGTCCCGGGAGCCCTTAGGTATGTCTGTTTTTTCCTGAGGACTTTTTCTTTTTTTATATATTTTGAAAATGAAATGGAATTAAACCATTGAAATTTCATTGGTTTTTCTTTCAGTTTGTTTTGAAAACTTCATGATCCGAAATAGGAAATGTTGTTGACGTTTCCTACTTCATTTCAAACAAATGCACATCCCCACTAAATGTAAGAGACAATGCAGAGAGGGTCATACAAAAGTCAACGTCTTGGACTACAGGAGTAACAACTCTGTTGAGGTGGGGAAAGAACTTAAGGAAGAGTTGGCAGGGTGGGAAGTTATCTGTGAAGTAGAATGACAATGGGGCTAAACTAACAGGAGGCTATAGGAAGAGCAACACATTTCGAGAAGGGCAATTTTCAAGATTTTTACCCAGTTAAATCGATATTTTCCTTGGTAAAATGGCTTCGTATGAGGTTTTATATAAACCACATGGTGCTATTGTGAGATAAAAATAAAAAATTCTTTGAGTGTTTTTCTATGCCAGTTATGATTACAGCAGAATAACTGCCTCTTGCAGTTTGAATGCATTTTTGGTATGAACTGGCTTTTCTACTTCTTTTTTTATGACTTTTCGAAATATTTTGTTGAATTAAAACCTTTTGCAGTTGTTCGAATACAAGATATGCAAAATTAGGGGTCGATATTTTAAAAAAGTTGAGTTCCTAAAGTTCAGGGCCTAAATTAAAGGCCTTATCAGCCAAACATAGGAACCTACATTTTCAGCTGAAAAGTCACATAAATTTAGGGCTTTAATACTTGGGGTCTTAAATTTAGCCCTGAGATTTATTTGCCAAAGTTTAGGCTCCTAAGTTAGGTGCTTAGTTCTGAAAATCAGTGCTAACCTCTGTTGTTTCCCCACCCTAACTCTGCCGCTGTAGCCACCCACATTTTAGGGTCCTAAATTTAGGGACTTTCCCTTAGTAAATTTTCAAAAGGGCCAATTTAGGGTCCTAACTCAAAACGTTAGGAGCCTAAATCCTTTGGAAATTGACCCCAAAGGACCTGATTTTCAAAAGGATTTACCCGTGTAAATGTAACATACTATTTCGCAATTTTCAAGTCATTTACCTACATAAAGAACATTTACACGGGTAAATCCTATGCATATGTTGCAGCAAATTTTCAAAAGCCTACTTACACGGGTAAAGTGCATTTACACATTTAAATCCTATTTTTAAGTGTGTAAATCCTTTTGAACATCAGGCCCTTAGTGTTTAGTTTTTTTCAAAAGATTAATATAGTGGTTCTCATATTTTTCAAATGTTTGATTGAAAGCTACGATCCTCAAATATAGCTGAAAATATTCATGGATTATTTATACTTGTACATCTAGCTGCATTATAAACACGTTCTTTTGGGAGTGTTTAGGTTAGACGAGCAAAATAGCACATGTACAAGTGATTTTCATCTGTATCCATACTATTTTGCCCCTGCTTGACCACCTACACAAATAGCAGGTGAATACAATATGCAGGCTCTTTTAGCGTGCAAACTTTGTAACTGCTAATTTTTGAAGGGAAACAATGCATATGTTGAACAGCTTAGTGCCAATACGAAGATCTCCATTATCAGCATTGTTGGCACTACAGTATTTATCAAGATGCATGAAACTAGCACTTACACATTCTTGAAGTATCAAGAGGACTTTCTTATCCAATTTCTTCTCAAGAATTACTGAAGCCAAAACTGGAGGGGCCTTAGTAGAAAAGGACATGTCCTTTTGAGTAACCAAGAGTGAAATACTGAAGACTATGGTATTGACCCTCAAACACCGCTGCAACTGAGTCTTAACTTGAGAGGGTAAGCTCACCTCCAGACAAATTCTCTTAAAGTTAGATAGCCATTGTCACAACCTCCCTAATCTTGGACTCAAGCACTTATAGAATTAATGCCAGTGCTTTGGTTCCTTCATACACGGGTTGAGTCTCTTTAGATCCACACTCAATTCCAAGGAATCTTCCTCATGCATCAAGTGGGAAAAGTGGGAAGATTCTCTGCTCCTGGTGCTCTTATTTGATCTTGACTCCAAAGAAGACGTTCAACCCCGCTCTGCCAAAGGATCACCAGTCGTCGGAGCGACTACTGGGTCCTTCAGTACTGATGCCTTTGGTGCTGATGAAGGGGTTTTGGTCTTTGAAGTCTTGCTGAAGATATCAAGAAAATGCTATCTTCAGAGCCTAAATGACTCTAGGTGATATCTTTGAGTAGATCCCATAATCAGGGACATTATGCTCTAGGCCTAAGCAGCACATGCAATTTTCATAATGGTTGGTTATGGACATCTTGTGATTGCAGTGTGGGCAACACTTCAAATCATTTGCTTTTTTCTCTGCCATGGTGAGGAAAACAGAAGCAGTGAAATCAAAAGCCAAGATTCCAAAAAAAAAAGGCCAACCAAGATAACTGAACATAAGACAGTTCTAAGAGCTGTAGTGTACCTTGCATGTGAAAAGGTAAGATGGCGGAGGCTATCCATGTTGTTAATACTGCTGGCAACCCAGCATCCTCTCTTAGGTGTGCATGCGTCCTTCTTCTTGCTATTTAAAGAGCCTGTGGCAGAAAAAGTCCCATGGCCCTTTCTGATGACATTTCACAGCCAGCCCTATAAAAGGGTTCTTCTTGCAATTCAACTTCATCTACACAAAGTCTTCCTTGATACTATAATCATAAATGGTCTTCATGTTCCTGCTCCTGGCCTTGTGCCTGCTCCAGTGTTCCTTGTCTTTAGCTGTTCCTGCATCCAGAGTCCTATCCAAGTCTTCAGTCAAGTTCATGATGTTCCAGTCTTTGCCTCCGATTCTTCATCTTCATTCTTGAGTTCCATGTCTTGCTTTTGGTCCCATGTCTTTGTTACTTGTCTCATCTTGTTGGTTCCTGAGTCTCCTGAGTCCTATTCCTGGTCCGCATCCTGTCCAGAGTCTTCAATGCTGGTTCAAGCCTTTGGAAGTCTTTCCTTGTTTTTAAAGCCTGAGTCTGAGTTCCTGAATCCGAGTTCCTGAGTCCAGTCCCTGGTCTTTGGAGTTTTGTTCCAGCTTCTGCCTTGATCCTGAGCCCAGTGCCTGCACCACTATTGTCGTGATCCACTAGGGATGCTGTAGAGGCAGTGGTCTCAGACCCTGGGAGAGGGAATTTTGGTCATTATTAAGGGCAACACCCATTAGCTGGATTTAGAGTCCATGATACAAGGTTCCAGAATGAGCCCTGGTGCATGGCTCCCAGCCTCAGGACCAATGCTGCAATAACCAGACTAGGAACTGTGAGAGGGAGGATCTATTGAAATAGGGGAGTAATCACCAGATGGTTACAAATGAAGGCTCATAGCACAAGGAACCCAGCCCTGGTTCCACCTGAGCTAAAAGAAAGTGAAAAGAGGAATTAGTGGGCAAAAAATAGCTGGATGGGAAAATGGTAATAGTAGATTGGGGTTATGAGGAAATACTTGGATATTCTATCTAGAAATCAAAAGGAAGAACAAACACCAGGAGCAGAGAATCTTCCCACTTTTCCCACTTGATGCATGAGGAAGATATTCTATCTAGAAATCAAAAGGAAGAACAAACACCAGGAGCAGAGAATCTTCCCACTTTTCCCACTTGATGCATGAGGAAGATTCCTTGGAATTGAGTGTGGATCTAAAGAGACTCAACCCGTGTATGAAGGAACCAAAGCACTGGCATTAATTCTATAAGTGCTTGAGTGAAACTTTCTTCATCCAAATCCCCTTCAGTCTGGGTTTTTGGGCATTCACAACCAAAAGCAATTTGAGAGGAGTGAACCATCTGAAATTTGATCGAAAAATCACATGTATAGCTCAGACAGGGTGTATTTTTGGATACACTACCCACAAAAGTCTTCTTATTTCTCTGGTTGTGTTTACTGTATTTTGGCCTTTCATCAGTTCTAAAGCACACTCAGTTCCATCTCAGTCATGTTAAGAGCAATTTTCGATAGGGAAAGTTGGGCTGAACAGCTTTCTGCCTGCTCTCAAGGAACAAGGACAGAAATAAGGAGATGGGCAGGAAAGTAAGAAAAGAACAGTGACTGACAGCACAAAAACAAAACTAAACAAAAAGGCAGGGAAGTGATAAGCAGTTTAATGGAAATTCAAGAAAAAGGGAAAAGAGAGGGAGAGAGAGGAGGGGGAGTCCATGGGGACCGTGAAAGTCAATCTCATAGACATATGTGCCCTGCTTTCTTGCCCCCTTCCCCCACCCAAATTGAGAGTGACCCAGTCCCTACGGCCTGCCTCTATTATTATTAGGCTGCAGCTGGCATTGTGAATGAAACAACAACAGCAGAGCAATGGCTATGGCAATTAGTTGGTGTTACCATCCAGTACACACACACACATACAAACTTAAACCGAGTACCACCAATCACACAGAGCAATCTTTATTCTCTTCCTTGTTCTCTGATTTGTTGTCATTCAAGGTGAGAAGTGTCAGTCTGCCAGTAGGTAGAGAACGGAGATCAACACTCCAAAAGTAACATCGGGGAGGCCCATGTTCAAACATGTTTATCTGGGTAAATAGCCCTTTGCCTGAATAAACTGGCCTATCTGATTGAAGATTGTCCTCCTCAGAATAGTTAAAAAATTATGCGTCGGGGTTCAATACGTGTTCACATTATAGAAGGACATTCCCGGGAGGGGAGGCGGAGGGGTAATGCTCAGGTTGGGGGAGTAAAGTGCGGGTGCAGAATGGTATTTTGAAATCTGCAGGCATACTCGTCCCCCCCTCCCCCACCCCATTTCTCCACCTGCAGACAAAGGAGGAGCAAAGTTCCTGGCTACTTTTGTAATTAAGCTGCCTGTGTAGGTGAATTTTCAAAAGAAAAAAAAATCACATGCATATCTTCAAAGGAGTGACGCACGTGAAGATTAGCATATACGCAGGTAAGTAGCTTGTACTTATGTACATGCCATTTTATAAACATCAGACAAACAAGTGTATTTTTGGCTTCGCGGGTGCATTTATCTGCACAAAAAAGGGACGGTCTAGAGGCGTTCCTGGGCAGGGCCAAAAGGCACACACGTAAGTTGCCCTTTTATAGGAGATTTACGTGAATACATTAGGCAACTTATTTGCGCAATTTTATGCCTGCTAATTATCTTGCACAGTTGATATCAGACTTGTCTGTTGTCTGATATTGGTTGGGTGGGAGGGTGTGGGTGAATGGGGGGGTGTTCAGGGTGGAGAAACATATATATATATAAAATATACCGACTTCCGTGTACAAATCAGGATTTTACATGAGCAAGTTCAATTTTTTTTCTTGTATAAAAGGAATGCGCGTGCACCCATAAGCACGCAGCTGAGAGATGCTGCAATTTTAATTTGTGCTTGCAAGTATGCGCGTATCATTTAAATTACCCCCCCTCCCCTGCATGGATACCCACTGGGGCTTTAGCGGCTTTTATGGGTGTATGCGGGCGGATTTTAAAACACGCTCGCGCGAGGGGAAAAAAACCAGTTTTTCTAAATAGTCCACCAGTTTGCCCAGTTCATATCGAGGGCTTCAAGACCCCCTCTTGTTCTTCTTCCTGCAAGCCCCCCCCCCTCCCCCACTTGACCCTGAACCCTCACGCTGTGCTAAACACCCTAAAACTCGCAATCTCCAGATTTGCTCCTCATCAGGACCAGAAGTAAGGTTTACATGGATAGCATGATCAGCTTTTTTTAAAATGCGTACTTCTGCACATAAAGTCTTGGCCCCGCTCCAGAACGCCCATGCCCCGCCCCTTTTCCACCCCCTTCTTCTTGTCGTGCGCACAGGTAAGTGCACGCATACTTCGCAGCTTCTTGAAATGTGTGTTGCTCGCAAGAGGCCCGCATACGCGTGTATGCAGCTGTTTTTTGTAGGAGCAACGCTTTTAAAATCGACCCGTGTGCATGTATGTTTATAAAACAGGTAGGGAATGCATGCTCTTTCAATTCAATGCAGGTATTCCCGTGTAACAAAACATATTTGCATATGCTGGGGGATAGACATGCACATATTTTATAGTCTACGTGTACCTGATACGTTCAGGTTATAAAATACCGCAGTAGATCTCTGCGGGGCCATATACGCTCGTATATGGGGCCTTGCGGAGTTGCTGGAAAGTTATCCTCGTAGTCTTCTTTGAAAATTACCTACTAGGTCCACAGATGCAAAACCACAGGAAGATTTTGCTTCCAGTGGGGGCTACTGAAAAATAGCTCCTACTAAATTTTGAGATTGTAAGCTGGCAAAATGAGCACTAGAAGCAACTACAAGGAGGAAAAAACACAGAAAAGTAGTCTCTAAAGCTGAAACAAGCAAGAATAAATAAAACAACTAAAGAAGTGAAAACCAGGAATATGCTTGGATTTTCTCATCATTTTCAAATGACATGAAGCCTCATTAGTTCCTAATCATTTTCAATAGTATTGTATTGAGGTGGGTACTGTAAACGGCCAGAAACATTAGCTCATCAGACACAGTGGGCATTGTAAAGAAAACTGTCAAGGAGAAAGAAAAGCAGAAAAAAGAAGTAATGCTACTTCAGGAAAGAGGTACAGGGAAGAGGAATCTGATGGTAATTGTCCCAGGGAGACAACCTAAAACCAGTCAGGAAGAAGGAATTGATGACAGAGAGATATATTAATTGGGGAGGTCCAGGTGAGACTAATTAAGGATTTGCTTAGAGGGAGCAGACACTCTCTTGGGGAGGAGACTGCCAGGAAGGCAGAGTACTGACAGAGAAGTAGAAGCCGGATAAGGTGGGACCATGTTACAGTGAGAGATATTTATTTATATGTTTTGCTTTTCATGACACTTCAGAAGAGTATACATTCAGGTACTGTAAGTATTTCCCTATCCCCAGAGGGTTTACCATCTAAAGCCTAGATTTATTAAGCCATGCTATGGCTATAATGCATGATAAACAGCGTTTAAAGTGCTTTAAATGCTGTTTAACATGCGATATCACCTTATCATGGCTATATTGCAAAATGTCTTGCGATATTGCACAATGTTTTCAAATATCGACTCCTGTGATGCAAATTAGCTGCTTTGCATGCATAAAATTGCCTAATGCATGCAAACCAGCTAATGCATAGGCAATTCAATACAAATGAAATAATGCAACTGACTTAGAAAAAATTCAGCCAACTTATTTTATTGCATTTCAGGGAGGTATAATTATTATTTGTTCCTGGGGGACTTCAGGATGCTCACGCTCATTCCCATGTCCCTGGGAGGCCTTCAAATAACTACAGCCTCCCAAATTACGTATTGGTAGAACTCCTCCCACCCCGGGGCTACCTGTTGAGGCGATCTCACAATAAAAAAGTAAAAAAAAAAAAAAGGTTTTGAAATCGCATATTGATGTCCTGCCCCCTACCCAAACCCCTTCCCTTAGCATAACCCCTTGCTCCAACCAATGTAGTATGCCCCCCCCCCCCCCACTGCAGTATATCCCTCCAGTTCCCCCTAAAACCACCCTCCCCATGGTCTCCCCTTCCAACAAAAAATAGTCCCTGGTGGTCTAGGGACTGTCATAAAATAATTTCTTGGTGTTCTAGGGCCCCCTTCCAGACTCCTGCATACCTTTAAATGAACCATTGCCTCCTAGCTCCTGGCCCTGTCGACACCATTTTCAAAATGGTGCCGATCGGCCTTTGCTCCTAACATGTGATTTCTAAAACTTTTTTTTTTTTACTTTTTTATTGCGGGGCTATCTTGACAGGGGGCCCCCGGGGTGGGCAAAGATCTACTAAGACCTCTGGGAACATTTGTGTATTTTGGGGGGGTGCATTTTGGGCCTCAGGCCTTTTAACATGATGAGGGCCCTGGCTGAGGTGGGCCACCATCATCACATGAATGTCCCATTTTGCCGCACAATTTTTTTTTCATGCATTTCTCCTGCTAAACAAATCACATGGTGAGACTGCAACAATATTTTGTTTGGGAGGGGAAAATATCTTGGGAACCTTCCCCCTCCCCCCTTTGATTTTTGGCCCTTCCTGAGATAAAATATCACAGTTTAGTTTAGTAAGTTTCCCGCTAAGTTTGTACCTGAGGTATTGAAGGGTGAAGTCACTTGCCAAAGATCATAAAGAGTGTTAGCGGGATATGAACCTGACTCGACTGGTTCGCTGTCATTCCAGCAAGGAGATATCTCTGTGAGAAGACTGGAGAGCCTGAAATTTAGGGGCACCGATATACCAGGAGACAGCAGAGAAGGGTGTTCTGTTTCTGTGTAGAGTTTATGCCAGCCTGTGTTAAACACTTGCTGTATGTGCCTGGCGTGATCCTGGTGCTTCCGGGGCATCCTACTGTGCTGATTTCTGTGAAGGAACAGATACTGAAGGAAAATAAAGGCACCGTTTGCTAGAAGTGCATGGCCAGTCTGTTTTTGGGTTATCCAGCAAGAGTTCAGGAAGGGTGTGCAGGAATTTTTTTTTTCAACTTTATTTTGGTGATGGTGGGGGTGGTGGTGGTAGGAGGTTGCTGGTTTTTATTTTTTGTTTCATTTTGTTTTAGCGTGAGTTATTTTACTGTAGCGCATGCTAAAATGTTTCAAAACCCCAGCCCCATCCCCCCCTCCCCCCCCCCACCGCTGCCAGAATTTCCAAAAAGTGTCCCTTATCTCCCTATATCCCCCTCCCTCAAACCCTGCCAGGCTCCCAATCGACTTTACCTATAATCATAGAGGTCCAAAGGCAGCAGGAGCCATCCCCAGTCACTCCTGCCATACCAGGTCCATATTCCAAAAAAGTACTCGCCAACTCGAGAGGTCGATATTTCCGCTTGCATTTCAAATGAACGCACATTCCTAGTATTCAGAGCAGGTCACTGGCAGTTACAAGTGTAGGACTATAGTAAACCTCCCCTAAACTTGGACGCAAATGGATATTATATCTTGCCTTTGGACAGACAGATTAAACCAGCCCCCTAAGCCAAAAAGCCCTTACTAAGATCTATGTCTCAGAGTGATTGCCCTGTTGCAGATATGTCCTCCTGAGTATCTTCCACAGCATTTTTCCCCAGGAACAAATGATTCCACAATGACCACCACAGTATATCGCCATCTCTATTGCAATAAAACCAGTCATCTTGAGCCTCGTACAAGCAGCAAACCTATGCTGTAAATTGTTGGAATTTTCCATGTCCTTTTTGGATACCCTCTTTCATCTTTCTCATCACAAATATTGCCAGGGGCAGAGGCTCTAACAGGCGTAAAAGCTCACATCGTAAAACTCTTGTTGGCCTTATAAGAGCTCCTTCTTTACTCAATGAGCTTGTTTCTTTTGTTTTATCAAATTCTATCACATTTCTTCCTGGGATAACTTTGCTCAGCCCTATGGAATTTGCTTCGTAACACTTAGGCCTATATTTTCTAAAGCACCGTGGCGTCATGAATCGCGCAGTGCAGGGGGGGGGGGGCGAAGTGGGGGTGGGCCTGCGAAAGTTGGCAGCGATCGCACCTCTGCGGTGCGATCGCTGCTGGCTTTCACACCCAATAGCGCCATCATAAAAGGTGGTGCTATTGAGCACGAAATGGGCAGCGAAAAGGCTCCTTACCTTTTCGCCATCCACGCTGTCTTCGCGGCATCTGGAAGAGGAGGAGTCGGGGCGGGGAACCCCGACTCCTCCTCTTCCGGGGCAGACGCCGCCCCGACTCCGCCCCTTTTTAGCTATCACACGCGAAAAGTCCCTTTTCGCGTGCACTAGCTTTAAAAAATGACCCCACTTAGTTTCTGATTTTCCAGCTATGTCACGGAGTCTATCTGCTTTCCCATTTCTCTCAAGTTTTTTTTTGTTTGTTTGTTTTGTATCTAAGAAACTTGGAAAAGAAACGTAGCAAATGTATTCAGTGGGGCTTCCATAATTAATATCTATTTTTTCCTGCTTATTTATTGGCAAACTTTTGATTTATTACTTGGATTTGTTATCTAGCCTTTTTGAGTAGAGAATTCACTCAGAACTTAACAAAGACATGCTCAGTATTCAAATTCAGGTTTGTAAGCTTCATTTTATAACCCTTCAGGCAGGTCAAATATTAATCTGAATGAAGGGACAACCTGCTGGAAGGCTTCTTGCCCTGCCTATGCAGAGCTGATTTCTGGGCACCACCCAAAGTTAAGAGCTGCACTTATTCATTTTTACATTTACTTTATTGAAGTTTCTAGTGAACAACAATCATTATGCAAACTGTGAGAAATTGTATAACATCTCTGTACTTATAGGGGGCAATATTCAAAGGTTTATACACTGGGAAGTGTGCTGTATTTATTTATTTATTTGATACAACATCCAAACCTGTTAATCTATGCGGCTTACAGCATTAAACATTCATAATCTTTCATATGCAAACAATTAAACAGTGTTTTTTAGAACAATTTAAAACTGTACCACATATGCTTGTTTAAAAAAATAAAAGGTGAATTTTAAAAGCCCAATATGCTCCAAAACTGGGAGATACGCAAGGTGCATGCCAAGCAGATTTTAAAATCCACCCGAGTATGGAGTAAATTTTAAGAGCTCGGCGTACGCCAAAGCTGGTAGATACGCATGTCTTGGGCTGGTGCACGCCCCATAGATTTTTATGTTTAAGTATTTTTATTATTTTTTTGTTACATACACAAAGTCTGGGTGGAGGTGAGATCTTATCCACCGCCCAGAAGGTAACCCAGAAGATCAATTTACAGAAGAACATAGAAAATCAAGGAATATTTTCTTTCATTTCCTCCCAACTCTGTCCCCTCCTATCCCATCTCCCCAGCCCATATCTATACCATCCTTCAACACACTATAAATGTAATTACCCAGTCAGTGAACCTGCTTCACTCTACAGACAGGTCATTAATAATCTTACTACGAACTTTATGTGGCAACGACTGCAAATCCCAAACCTTTAAAATGGTGGGTCTATTCTTGAACAAATCATATGTAACTATATATTTTTCCATAATACATAAATGAAATAAGGCATTTCTTAATTGTCTAATTGTGAGCATTTCCGGTACCAGCCATTTCTGCAGAATTGATTTCTTTGCTAATAAAAGTACCTCTTTGCACCAGAAATGTATTAATCTAGTATGAAAGAACATTTTGCTCAAATTGTCAAATAGTATGAGCTCTGCGATTAAAGGCAGTCAAGTCCCAGTTGCATGTGGATTTTTAAAAATGTGTGAATATGCGCGTATCTCCCAGTACACGCCTAAAATGTTTTGGGGGAAAGGGGTGGAGCCTGGGCTTGGGCGGGACGGGATGTGGGAGTTCATGGATTTTAGCATTAAAACAGCGCGTAACTATTTACGTGTGCAAGTATGCACCGGGATCCCTATCCGCATATCTTTACTTATGCTATGGAAGGCGTGTAACTAGTATAATAACAAAAACAAGGCTATTTAGCGAGGATTGAAGGATTGAGGCTAAAAGGGTAAATAAGAGGCAGGTTAATTAGGGGGTTAGGAAGTCCAAGCCTTTACCTGGCTGAACTGGGAATGGACTGGGGAAACTGGTAATTGCGTCGGCGCACGTGTGTAATAAAATCCCCCCCACTTACATGGTAGAAGGGCATTTGCACTCACATAATAACATAGTAACATAGTAATGATGGCAGAAAAAGACCAAAATGGTCCATCCAGTCTGCCCAGCAAGCTTCCTAAGGTAGTAACTGCCGCTCTGTGCAGGTTACCCCCATGTTTCTCTTAAGGGTAGTAACTGCCGCTCCGTGCAGGTTACCCCCATGTTTCTCTTAAGAGTAGTAACTGCCGCTCCGTGTCGGTTAAGCTTTTTTATTTATTCGCATCCTCTAGCCTTTTAGGGATCCACAGTGTTTATCCCGTGCCCCTTTGAAATCCTTCACAGTTTTAGTCTTCACTACTTCCTCTGGAAGGGCATTCCAGGCAACCACCTCCCTCTCAGTGAAGAAATATTTCCTGACATTGGTTCTAAGACTTCCTCCCTGGAGTTTCAAATCGTGACCCCTAGTTCTACTAAATTGTTTCCAATGGAAAAGGTTTCTTGACGACCATGGATCATTAAAACCTTTCAAGTATCTGAAGGTCTGTATCATATCACCACTGCTCCTCCTCTCCTCCAGTGTATACATATGTGCACACCCTTATAAAATTGTGCGTACATGTATGCGCATACTGCCGATTTTATACCGTGCGCGCGTATACATGCGTATGTTATAAAATGTCCGTGTCCATTTGTGCGAGCTGGCATACTCGTGTACATTTACGCCCGCGCGGCTGTTGGAAAGTTACCATTTATGTGCGTATCTCTCACTGCGTGCACAAATGAAAAGTTCTAAAACAGAGGGCGGAGCCGGGGCGTGGTCTGGGCAGGGCATGGGCATTCCTGGATTTCAACTGTGCTGCGTAACTTTACTTCTGCTGTGGGTGACGTGCAGGTTATAAAATAAAGATGATCAGTAGCATATTAAGGGTCAGGGCTAATGGGGAGGCTTTTAAATTAGAGGGGGGCTGGAAGTGCTATCTTTTACCTGGGCAAACTGGGAACGAACTGGGAAAACTGGTAATGGCGTCGGCGAACGAGTCTATTAAAATAGCCCTACTTACAGGGTAGAAGCGGCCTTTGCATGCATTGGCGCATCCACTTAAAATTGCATGCACATATGTGCGCGTTCAGCCTATTCTGTAACATGCACGCATATATGTTCATATGTTATAAATGGCCGCATCCCTGAATGTGAGCCGGCAAACGCGTGCTCATGTTAGCCCATGCACCTGTTTTTTAAGATTTCCTAAAAAATGTACATCCCTCCATTTTTCTCAAATCATTAATAATTGTATTCCATATCTTTGGTCCTCTTACAGAAAAGGCTCGGTTTTGCATTTCTCCTGGTAACTGTAATCCTTAACATGTGCTTCCCTTAAGAGATTTTGCTCCATTGAGCATAAAGTAGGGTTGGACTTCTTTGATAATGAATAATCTTCAATTAATTTTGCAATGCTTTAAACAGTACCAGCATTTTCAAAATGATTGTATCATGCACCGCAACCAATTTAAGTTGTTCAAAATTGGGGTTAGATGCTCATGGGGGTGGGTTCCCATAATCACGCTTGCTGCCCTATTCATAACTAATTGCAACACCCTTAATGATTTCTGTGGTAACTCCACACACAAAGCATTGCAATATTCAATTTCACTAATTACTAAAGACTGCACCACCACCCTAAAATCTGATATAGATAATAAAGGCTTCAATGGATGATCCAAATGTAGCCTAGAAAATGCAGTTTTGGCTACGTATTTGAGGCTTCATAGTTATTCTTGCATCTAAAACCACCCCTAAGTTTTATCTCTATACCTCATAGAACTGTGGAAATAGAAGTCTATAAATGTTTTAAATAAGAACATATTTTGAATATTTCCCCCTCCCCCTATATTTGATTAAAAGTTCTTGCACTGTGAAATGATATGCAAACTTTTGTCTGTAAAAATTAAAATAAAGGGGGGGTGAAGGTGAGTTGGGGAAGTGAAAGTGTGCATGCAAAGGAGTTTCCCTTTCAAAATGAGCATGTAGTCCCTTGGGCAATATCAAAATTGTCCTCCCCATTTTAAGTTCCCCTTTAGGCAGTGCAGTTTTGCCAGTAGAATCCACCCAGGGCTATACCAATATAAAGAAATAGTTGAACCCAACTGGCATCGGAGGAAGATGTTATGCACTGAATCCCAAATTCAAGCACATCACATCACATTGCATGCAATTAATTCCAAATGGACCAGCAAAACTAACTCTTACTGGTGGCTTAAAGCTAATTTAACTTAATTGCAAATTTGCCTTCCTCTTGCCTCTAGTGAAATGAGGGTAAATCCCCAGAAATGACAAATATCCAATATTCATTAGAGGTTTCTGAAAAAGAAGTCAACTCATTACTGGGTCCTTCACCTTTAGCCTTGACTATGGTTATTTACATAATAACCTGACCCTTAGGTTACTATTCATTAACAAATGCATGTGAAGTCACACAGGCAGCAGGATATACCTCATACATATATATTGTTACTTTTGGTTTATAATACTTCTGTTCCAAAAACCATACTATTTTGCATAACTATTATACCCTTAATTAATGCTAAAAGGAGCCAGAGGTCTGAGCAGGACACTATCAGAGCAGAAAGAGAAGTGCACTTAAAATTACTTGTGTTGACTTTATAACATACATTTCAGTGCTTAATTAAGTTCTTCATTACTGCATTTGTTGCTCTACTTTTAATGCACCAATGCTGATACAACCTCTTCCTACTTAACCCTACTTAACCCCATGAGAGAAATGCTCCAACACCCCAAGATAGAGTCATTATACCATAACAAGCTCTCAGGCAGCGTGATTGCAGGGCTGATTTACTTTTGCTGTTTGTTCGTTAATTATGACAGATCTATTACACACACACACATACATAGGTATATATAGCTATATACCGTAAGTAAAAACCCACAAAAATTTGTGACAAGGATTGCTGTGCTTCCCCGTCTCTCTGATTATTATCCATGTTCCTCTCTACCTCTATGGTTCCCTTAGCTGTCCCTGTCATTCCTTCACATTTCTCCAGGAGTCTCTGTTTCTGATTCTTCCAGGACTTCATCTGTCTCTCCAGCCATCACCCAATTCCCAGTTCTCCTCGTTCAGCTGTTTCTCTTGGCCTACTTGTAAGGGGGTAGAGGACCGCGCGCCATTATATCTGCTGGGAGAGGGTGGCGCGTTCCTGCACCACTGATGTGCAATCATTTTAAGCAATTGCCAAAAATACAATGAATGAATGAAGCCATGTTCAGTAGGTTCTTAATGGAACCAACAGAAAATGGCCCCCTACAAAAATACCCAACACTTTTGGGGAATTTTCATATTTCAATAAAAGAAGAAACACGGGCCTCCTGCTTTTTTACAATTTAACCTGGCGCCTGGACCTGCCTAGCTGGGCTCCACCAGGGCTTCCTGGGCCTTTCCAACCCCCATTGCTGGTATAATTCAAACCCGACCTGGACCCTGGGCCATGCTGGGGCCTCCCTGATCCCTGTTCCCTTTCCACTCCCCATTCAAATTTATCTGGGGCAGGGAGCTCCCACCCCAGCCATCTTTTACCCCCTTCCCAGGTCCTTGAAAAGCCTATAGGGAGGACCGAATCCCACTCCTTCCTGCCCCAGGTCTGGAACTTTAAAAACGATGCCATCCACGGAGGATGGTGCAGATGGAGATGTAACTTCGATGCCATCCACGGAGGATGGTGCAGATGGAGATATAACTTCGATGCCATCCACGGAGGATGGTGCAGATGGAGATGTAACTTCGATGCCATCCACGGAGGATGGTGCAGATGGAGATATAACTTCGATGCCATCCACGGAGGATGGTGCAGATGGAGATGTAACTTCGATGCCATCCACGGAGGATGGTGCAGATGGAGATGTAACTTTGGCGCCATCCTCCAGTGCAGTCAGCACCATTTTCTGCACTGGAGAAAGGTGCCAAAGTTAAATCACTTTGGCACCATTATCCAGGTGGATAATGCCATTAGTTCTGGATCTGGGGCTTTCCTCCTGCCTTTTATGTGTTTTCCAAGGATCTGGGAATGGGGTAAGTGGGGGCTGGGATGGAAGATCCCCGGTTCTGGAAAATTTGAATGGGAGGGGTCTGGAGAGGCCTCAGATGGGACTAAGCACTAGGCCAGGTTTGAACTGTACCAGAAACGGGGTTGGAGGGGCCCAGGGAGGCCCAGGTCCTGGGGTAAATCATGGAAGAGCAGGAGGTAGCTGAGTGCCATGGGAGGCCTGGTTTGCTTTCATAATTGGTTTGTATTTTGTTTTTGGTTTGGGGGTGTTTTATTGGTTTTTTTTAATGTTTTATTTTTGGCTCAGGAAATGAACCGAACTGAAAAAAAAAACATTTTACAAACCAAAAATATGAACCCCTCCCCCCCCAAAATACAAATAAACCGAACTTAAAATTGTGGCGCTGCCCATCCCTATCCTGTATTGATGCTTATTCTGTTGTGATGGCAGAGAGAGTAATGTTTTAACTTGTTAGGCTGCACAGATCTGCAGAGAGTTCTTCTTGTCTTTTTGGCTTCAGGGAGGGGGAAGGCGTGCCATAGCCTCGGTTTCTTGTCTTGTTGGCTGGCAAGGAGGGGCTGTGGTTCTTTGCAATGAGCGTTTCTTCTCTAGGGGGCCAGCGGGGGAGCCTGTAGTAACTGCTTCTTATCTTGCAGGATCAGTTTTTATAAACCCTTACAATAAACTGCCTGTGTGTCTGTCTGTCCCTTGCATAATAAGCAATGAACATACAGTAGGTGTAATGGCCACCCTCTTCCACTACCAAAATCAACTCCCTCTTGACATCACTGGGCCTCACTCTCCTCCTGTCCCAGTGATGCCTCCAAGCTCTGTTCCCCTTTCCTTTTCCCAGTGGTGTTTCCAACCCTCATCTCCTCTCTTACCCATTATGCTTCTCATTTACAAGCCTCAGGGGCCATGAACCATTTGGGTTTATCAGCATATCCCTAGTGAATATGAATGAGATAGATTTTAGGGATGTGCACCCCAAAATGTTTTGTTTCGTTTGTTTTTTTCATTTCAGGGGTTTCTTTTTTCATTTTTTGTCTGTTTGATTAATGCTTTTTTTGGTTCACTTCATTTGCCAAACCCAAAAATAAACTTGAAACATTAAAAAAAAACCCCCCAAAAAAAAGAACAGCTAAAGAAAAAAAAAACGGCCTCTGGCGTCCGTGGCTGGGCCTTTTCAGGCCAAAAAAACTGAGCCGGTACCAGGGCCTGCATGGAAATGGCCGGAGCTGGGGCCAGGCCCAGGGTCCGGTCTTTTCCCATTTAAAAATGCTGGCACCAGGGAGCTCCTACCCTGGCCACCACTTATCCTCCTTCTCAGATCCTGGTTCCATAAGGGCAGGAGCGATGCACACTCACTCTCACTTGGATCCTGGCACTTTAACAATGCCTAAAGGACAGCACCAAAGTGACATCACTTCAGTGCCTTCCTTCACTGTGGCTAGCGCTATTTTTATGTACAGCCATACATCAAATTAGAGCCATATAGGGCCACCAGAAGCCTGTTGTGTTTTTTTGTTGTTTTTTTTTAAATGCCACAAATACAAAAATACCACCAAATCTTTTGATATTTTCCTAAGAGGCTATTTTTGTCTCATTCCATTTGGAATGAACTGAAAATGGCTTCATTCATTGCATTTATGGCATTTGTTAGAAATGAATGCATGTCTCGAATAGATTTGCATGCACACTGCCTCAATAGTATGTAAACTCATGCATATCCATTTGGCTTATCCAGAAACCTGACCTTTTTTTTTGCTCTTGAAGACTGGAGGTGTCCCACTCTTGGAGAAGAACCTTTAAGTACTACATGAATTGTCCCTTTTAGAGCAGGGTTGGCCAAACCTTTTTTGTGTGGTGGCCACATTACATATTATTGACTGCAGCAAGAGCTGGTGGTGGGGTCCCTCGTGGATCTGCTTGACATAACAACCAAACCCCCAGCTCTTGCTTCAAGCATTTCAGCATCCATCAGACGTATGCACCAATATTTTTAGCATACAAGAAACCCCTTTTTGGTAGAGGCTGGATCCCAGCCTCTACCAAAAACAAGCAAAACCTTCAAGCCAAGAAGTACAAGGCATTTTCCCGGCTAGCAGATTACCACACCTCAGTCACAAATTCAGAACACAGACAGACCCTCACCAAATAAGAATAAAAAGGCCTTAAAGTATAACAGAAATATGCAGACAAAAGACTAAACTGGAAACCACTACAAGCCAGATTCATATGCAGTGAAATAATGCAAAAATCAGAAATATCACCATTCCTCATAAAACAAAATCAAGAAATATAAAATCAATCATGACAGTAAGCAATACGAATAAAAATATTTCAAAACAGGTGAAGAGCAGAACATATAATTAAGAATAAAAATTGTTATATTCCCAAAAATCAATTAAATATTGCAAAACAGCTAACACCCAATAATTAAAACTAATAAAAACAACAATATCCTCCTCTCCATACCTATGAACTTTTGATTTCCAGTCATCCTGAGATTGTAGTGGATTAGTGGAGGGAAGGTAGGGGGAACGCACAAACTTTATCCACTCTCTCTCTCATATTTGTCGATCCTCTTAGCTTCCTCGCTGCTCCCCTCCCCCGCCCTGTTTTTTGTATTTTCCTCCTTCAGTTATATGTGAACCGGCATGATGTGCCTACAAATGTCGGTATAAAAAAAAGCTAATAAATAAATAAATAAATATATATATATATGCACACAAAAACTCTTCTACCCTCTCTTCTCAATCCCCTTTTCTACTTTCCTCTCATTCATCCCCTTCCCTCCTGGTCATTCACTCACCCTCCCACTCAATCCCCTTCCCTTCTCTTCTCTCTCAGTCTCTTACCTCTCCTTCCCGCTCACTCCCTTGCCTTTCAGTCACTCACCCTCTCCTTCCCGCCCACTCCTCAGTCGCTCACCCCCTCCTTCCCACTTCCTTCCTTCCCGCTCATTCACTCACCCCTCATACTCTTCCCTTCCCTCTCAGTCACTCACCCCTCTTTCCCACTCACTCTCTTATCTTCCCTTCCCTCTCAGTTATACACCCTCTCCCTCCCCCATTCACTCTCTCCTCTTTGTCACTCATGCCCTTCCGTTCACTTCCCAACCCACTGACTCACCCTTCCTGCCGGCTTCGAGTCTTCTTCCTATCGACTGGGTGCTGGAAGCCCATCAGCAGTCAATTTCAGGCCCACCGCCATGCAGGGCCTCTTCTAGCTGGTGGGGGGGAAAGGGGGGGGGGGGTGAGAACCTCGCCAGCACATCATGCTGTGGTTCCAGGCTTCTTCTAGCTGGCGAGGGGTGGGAACCCCACCAGCGCATCACTCCTGTGCCGTAATTCCGGGCTTCTTCTTTCTGGTGGGGGTGGGAACCCTGCCAGCTCATTACTCCTGCGCTGTGATTCTGGGCTTCTTCTGGTGGGGCTGGGAATCCCACCAACATGTCACTCCTGCACCACAATTATGGCAGAGTTGTGGGAAACCCGCTAGTGCATCATTATTGCAGCGTGGGCTGCACATAATATAAAGTTTAGTGAGATAGGTGGGCTGGAAAAAAAATGGCGACAGGCCGGATTTTGCCCGTAGCTGCTTTAGAGCAGTACACTGCCATGTCCTTTGAAGGTCCTTTCTGCTCCATGGACATTAAGGTTGTCATTAGATACTTCTCCTAATCAAACAGGTCAGCTATGGTCCACTGGCCAAATCTACCTTTTTTGATAGGGCCTGGATTCTTGAAATACTGAGGCTCCATTAAGAATGTGAGATGGGGCTATGCCAGTCACTAATATTTCTCATGAATATTTTTCAGCCACGGGCAGTGGGAGGGGGTTTTGCTTAAAACCCCATCTTTTGGGGGGTAAGACTTCAGTGGATTATAAAGCCCCCGGGAGCATGCTCCATGGGAGAGTGGCTGAGTTGGAGTGAAGGAGTGAGAGAAGAGGGCAGAACTTGAGCTTCACCCAGGGTCTCAACGGAAGAGAAAGATATTTGGTGGGCTTCTATCATCAGACTTTTGATTCCAGTGCTTAGACTATTTTGAGATTTTTCTGACCAGCCTCGAGGGAAGGGCGTACCACCTGTATCCCAAGAGATTGGGTCAAGATCTTTTTACCCAAGCGACCAGGAAAAGCAAGGATGAGGAGAAATTCAGAGACTTTTGAGAAAAGGACTCAGGAAACTCAACTTTTGGATTATTGGATTTATAGTTAAAGTTTTGGGAAGTTTGGGACCCATTTTTTTATATTATCTGGACTTGGGGATATTTTTTCCACTTGTTTCTTGGTTTATATTGGAGTTACACTCTAGCTATCCTGCCCTCACTGGGAGGATATCTTTTCGATGGATGATGGTGCAAGACCAGGAAGGGAAGTAAGGAAAACAAGAATGGACAAAAAAACCCATCTGCTTTATTGTGGTTATTTGCTGAATGCTGATTTTGATTTTTGTGATTTTGGCATGGATCCTTTAAATTACAGTAAAGACTATCTTTTATTTGAACACCAGGCTTGGACTCCTGCAGTTTCTATTTGACTCTATATCCCTTTTTGGATGTGAAAGGGATGGAGGTACCCTGGTTTGATTCATGGTTTCTGCCTGCGGTGTTGATTTTGGCTTCCCTGCTCTTATTCCTTACCTGCTAGAAATTTTTGAACGAGAGTGTGTTTGTTACAGAGATTGTGATTGATTGAACCAGGGGTCCCCGAAAGATAGTTCTTTCTCCCCATTTGGACATTGGACCTGGACCTGTAGCATCCCAGGTGAAGGATACCTTCCCACCTGGGAAGTAGGTACATATGAGAAAACAATAAATCATGTTTATAAAACTTACATCAACTAACCAGATAAAAAGAAGACCATTTAGCATTACTACTTTCACCCTTACCAATGTGCCCTACTACACTGATCTGTCCGTTACTGCCTAGTCTAGTTCTTCTTTGATTTTCTCTCTGCTGCTATCAACTCTAGTTGTAATACTAATTATAATAATACAGAATTGTTCCTTTTCTCCTATCCCTCACTGAGACAGTCAATAGGGGGAATGCATTCTGAAATCAGTAGGAACCATATACCCCAGAGGTAATGAAGTATGCTATGATTATGAAACACGATGTGATGCCATATGGAAGAAAAATGTTATACTAATGAAAAATCTGATATTATATATAGCTCCACCTTTCCCCTTCCAATTATAAGGTAGGATAACACCAAAATATAGACCAAATAAGGCTAGATGTCTGTAAAAAGAGAGTCTCAAAAGAGAGTAATATAGGGATTAAGATTGGGAGAAGGGAGTTGTACAAGGTCACTGCTGTGATCCCTGATGAGAAATGTAGCACTACTAGTCCTTTTAAAAGCTGCTTTTGCATCATAAAATTAAGTCACAGTTTACAAATAGAGGAAGATAGTTAACAATATTGTTGCACAAATATCTGATCGAGGACAAGAAAAGGATTTATTTCAGCTACCTTTTCTGTTTCCACAACTGTTAAAAAAAAAAAAAAAAAAAAAAAAAATGGTTTTGTAGTCTCAAAATCACTTTCATAGGAAGTAATGGCATCTGCATAGCTAGAAACCACAGGGATAGATTTTCAAAACGTTCGCACGAGCGTCCATGTGAGCGCGCAATTTTATAACATGTGCACGCTGGCAAGCGCACGTTATAAAATGCTGGGTCGGCACACGCAAGGGAGAGGGGTGGTTCTAATTTTGCAAAATCACACAGCGAAGTATCGGAGCCTTCCCCAGTTCCTTCCCAGTCCACTCCAATTAAGGAGTGGACTGGGAGAGAACTTCCCAACCCCCTACCTTAACCTCCCTTCCCCTTCCCTTTTCCGTAGGAAAAAAATCAGCTGAACCAGTGGTCACGATTTGAAGCTCCAGGGAGGAAGATTCAGAACCAATGTCAGGAAGTATTTCTTCACAGAGAGGGTGGTAGATGCCTGGAATGCCCTTCCGGAGGAAGTGGTGAAGACCAGAACTGTGAAGGACTTCAAAGGGGCGTGGGATAAACACTGTGGATCCATAAAGTCAAGAGGCCGTCAATGAAGAGTGGGTGGCTCGCCAGAATGACGGCTACTGCCTGGAGATAATACCCTTATACAATAAACATACACATGGTTACTGTGACTCCAACATCGCTCTAAACTTCAACAACAAGAGGAAATGTGGAAAAAAGGATTTACACTCACAAAGCAGGGAGTAGCTGGCTTGTTACGGCGGTTACTACCCCAAACCAAATAAGCCTGATACTTCACTTTCAATGCATATCCAGCATAGCTCTCTGCTTCAACGGCAGGGGAGAAGAAAAACTAATACTTCACGCATATCCAGCATAGCTCTCTGCTTCAACGGCAGGGGAGAAGAAAAACTGATACTTCACGCATAACCAGCACAGCTCTCTGCTTCAACGGCAGGGGTGAAGAAAAACTGATTCTTCACGCATATCCAGCATAGCTCTCTGCTTCAACGGCAGGGGAGAAGAAAAACAACCAATAAGGGCTGAATAACATAGTCTGGGTAAAACAAATAAGCATGGGTGTAGCTTGCTTATTGTGGCGGTTACTACCCCTAACTAATCAAGCTTGATATTCCACTTGGATGCAGCTCCATCACTGCTCTCTACATCAATGGTGGGGGTGGAAGGGAAATAGAACGAAAGAGCTAAGAGAAACATAAGTATGAGAAAAAAAATGTGTGAAGCTTGCTGGGCAGACTGGATGGGCCGTTTGGTCTTCTTCTGCATTCATTTCTATGTTTCTATGTTTCCCCTTCCCCTATCCTACCCTCCCCCTCCCCCTATCCTAACTACCCCAATTTTTTTTGTTTTACCTTTTGCTCCTGCAAAGGAGCAGGAGCAAGTTGCAGGTGCCTCTAGACCCACCCTGCCCCACCCCTCGGACCGCCCACTTTTAAAGCCTTGGCACTTACACGCGTCCTGGGGTTTACGGGCATGGCCGGGCCCGTTTGAAAATTGGCCCAGCACGCGTAAGGCCCAGCCACACGCATAAACCTCTGGATTTACACGCGCCGGGGTTTTAAAATATACCACACAGTGTTCTGACCTGAACCTATGCCTGCCTGGTGGAGGAAGCACTAGTATTAGGGTCTGAGGGGTGCCAGGTACATTTTAGGTGGGCAGATTCGTGGGTGATATGGAGGTTGTTAATTGCCAATCTATGATGCCTTCTCCTTTACGGTCCAAACTTCTATTTTAGGCTGTGGGTTATTTCCTGAGCAGCTGCTTTAATGACAGTTGCTAACTGAGCTTTAACTACTATTGGCCCTGTGAAGGCCAAATAATTCTGGTGAATGAAGCCTGTAGAGTACAGTCAAACACAGGACAGCAAATCAATGTAATTAAACTACTAATGGATTGGGAAAGGCAAATAAGCAGTCCCTCAATAAATCCAAACATGCATGAAGAAGTTAATTTTATAACTATGCTACTTTGGGTTCGGGTAAAATCTATTCTTACATTATACGCACAATCTTTGTTGCGCTTGGAGGTGGACCCTTGTCCTGGAGCAATGGAGAACAGCTCCCTGGTAGGGACCAGGAAGCACCTACCCCCAGGGGGCGGAGCACAGGAGGAGACAGAGGCTAGGATGAGCTTCACCACTGGAAGCCTGAGGTCCCCCCGGGTGGAGCCCGTAGGGACCCAGGTCGCTTGGACTTAGGTGGGACTCGCAGGGTCTCCCGGAGAGGTAGTAGAGAGGTGTGCCCACAATCAGCAAGGGAGCACGGTCGGACTTCACGCTGCTGGCCTGGAGAGGCAAGGAAGGCCCAAACAGCGTAGGCGATGACAAGGCAAGGGACAGAGCCAGAATCAGATGACGTGGTCAATGGCAGCCGAGGTCAGAATCTGTGGATCGGTCCGAGGAGTAGTCAACGAGGCAGAGGTCAGGTTCCAGAGGTCAGACGAGGTCACAAGGCAGGCAGAGGTCAGGATGCAGGCAGCGGATAGGAAGGTCAAGCGACAAGCCGAGGTCAGTACCAGAGAGACAGTCCGAGGGTACCTGGGAGGACGGACAGACAGATGCAGGAACAGAAGGAAACTGGAACAGAAGGACGCTGGAATAAGACTGGAACAAGGCTGGAACAAGACTGTGAACACTGAGACAAACTAGTACACATACAGTGCCAACCCGATTGCCAAGGCAAGGAAGTGCAGGCAGGGACTTCCTTATTTCGTTCCATCAATCAGGGCACGCCGTGGAGCTAGGACCCACCCCTGGCCCTACAAGAGGTCAGGCAGTCCAGGTGCGCATGTAGGTGCGTGGCCAATGCTACTGGAGACGCCGAACTCCGGCGTGAGGCCTGGTGCGCAGTGGAAGGCCCGGCGACCGCCGCGGGACACCGAGGCCTAGAGGAGCTCGCGGCTACCGCTGGGGAGGCCAACCCGTGACCTGCAGAGGAGCTAGCGAGGTGAGCAGGCCCATGCGCGGGCCAGGCGCGGACGGGGCGTGCAACAGTACCCCCCTTCTAGGCCTCCCTCTACGCGGCCGTGGCTTGTCAGGATGGGTTCTATGGAAGGCTTTAAGGAATTCTTTGTCGAGAATGTTATTGGAAGGTTCCCATGAATTCTCCTCGGCCCCATAACCCTCCCAGGCTAGAAGGTATTCCCATCTACCTCGATGCCGATGGATGTCAAGGACCTCTCTTACCTGAAGAGATGAGTCTGGTTCAGTGGAGATCCGTGGAGGTGAAGGATCTCTATGAGAGGCCCAGGAGAGGATCAAAGGCTTCAACAGCGAGACATGGAACGTGTTATGGATGCCCATGGCACGTGGTAGCTGTAGCTGATATGATACTGCTCCCACTCTTTGAAGCACCAGAAACGGACCAATGTACTTGGAAGCCAGGCGATGAGAAGGAAGTCTCAACCTTATGTGTTGGGTGCTTAACCACACCTTCTGACCAGGACGGAAGAGTGGAGCGGGACGTCTGTGGGCATCAGAAGTACTCTTGGGGCGTTCAGCGGCTTGAGTAAGGTGTTCTTTGACTTGTCGAATGGTGTGGGCCATGAACTGTGCCACTGGGGAAGGAACAGTCAGAGGAACTGGAAGTGGCAGCCGAGGTTGTCGTCCGAATACCATGGAGAACGGAGATACATCGGTGGCGGCAGCGACGTGGGCATTATTTATTTATTTAAGACGTTTTATATACCGAACAAATTGTATACACCTCAAGTCGGTTTACATACTTTACCAGGCAGTCTTTAACGACATGTCCATAAAATTCATTCAAAAAATAAAAATAACACTGCGTCCATTAAAACCTAAAATAATAAAATAAAATATAAATAAGCCTAAAAACATGGAAAAACCATATCCTAATTATTTTTACAAAATAATACAATACATAAAATTCAATCAAATCAACTAAAATAGGGTATAATACTCTACATTGTATATGGTGCAAAAATCAATCAGAGAATCATACTATATTGCTAAAAGCCTGTTCAAACAGCCATGTTTTTATCTGCTTTTTGAAATGTTGCATATTATCCTCTAGCCTTAACTCGAGCGGAAGAGTATTCCAAAGTTTCGGCCCGGCTATAGAAAGGGCTCTCTCTCTAACAGTATGGAACAGAAAGAAGTGCCTTACCCATGCATCTAAGATTCCGTACAGGGGTGTGAATATGGAGTGTGGCATTCAACCATTCATTTCTATCACAATAAATAGTTTTATGAATCAATGTCAAACATTTGTATTTAATTCGAAATTGAATGGGAAGCCAATGCAAACTCAGAATCGGGGTAATATGATCAAATGTTTTTTGAATTAGTTAATAGACGAGCCGCTGAATTTTGAAGTAGTTGCAACGGACGAATGGTATTTAACGGTAAACCCAGAAAAAGTGCATTGCAATAGTCCAACTTTGTTTGAAGCACAGTACGAAAGGCTTGAAGCACAGTACGAAAATCATTAAAATGTAACAATGGTTTCAGTTTCCTTAAAATTTGTAATTTATAAAAACCATCCTTGATTATGTTCTTTACAAATGGCTTTAAATGAAATTCATTATCTAGAATAACCCCCAGACTCCTAACCTCGTGTTTAATATTACAAAGGGCTGAACTAGAACTAATTTCCAGTGAAATTTTATCTGTCATCTTATTGCAGATATATAAAATCTCAGTTTTAGAATTGTTAAGAAAGAGTGACATCTGAGTGAGAAGTTGATTTATAGAACTATTATAAATACTCCACAGTTTTAATGTATTTATTTATTTATTTAAGGGTTTTTTTTATATACCGCGGCTCATTAGCAAACATCACCTCGGTTTACAATGAACATAAATTAGCAACAAGCTAATGTAGCATCCAACGAATCCTTTATTGGTAAAAGGATTTGAACATCATCGGCAAATATATAATATATCAACCCTAATCCTGACAGTAATCTACATAATGGTGCCATATAAATATTAAATAATGTCAGGGATAAGGACGACCTTTGAGGGACTCCTGTTGTCAAGCTCATCATTTTGGATTCTACTGAATCTATTTTAACTTTAAATGACCTCTCAGACAACTCAGCCCAGGGAAGCAAATCAGACCAATTGTCCTGCTGGTCATTCATGTAGGAACGGAGGAATGTTTTCAAAGTCCGGTTGGTCATTTAAGCTTGACCATTGGTCTGTGGATGATAGGCCGGCTTGTGCTTTGGGTGTCCACACATGAGTGTTAGCCCCTTTCTTGGTCGTGGGGGTGAGCAGAGCAGCTAGGGTAGAATAGTTTATTTATTTATTTATTTATTTTTAATTTTTTTTATACCGACATTCTTACATCCGATGTAAATCATACCGGTTTACATTAAACAGAATAGCAGGAAATAAATTTCCATAGTCTAATACAAAGAACATTTCTAATTAAAATTATTAACAAGCGAAAAGAAAAGGTAAAGAATTGGAATAAAGTTTAAATAAAAGAAAAATATAAAAGATTTTTTTTAATTTTTTTTTTTACAAGCACAAGGGTTGCACAAAGGGGTGCACAAAGGGGAGGGCCCCTTTGTCGCACCCCTTCGGTGCGCGACGCACGGCACGCGGCGCCTGATGGTGAGGTGCTCTTCAACCGTCGCCGGAGCTCCCAGTGACGTCAGGGGGGGGGCGTGGTCATAGATCTCAGTCATTCAATTTCCCTCACCTCCTACTGTTGGTTGTTGGTTCCGTATCTTTTTTTTTTCCTGCCATTCAGTTTGTTGTTTAGTTCTCGTGGGGGCCCAGGATGGAGGGTGGCCTCCTCGCTCACCGGCGCCTGATGGTGAGGCGCTCTTCAACCGTCACCGGAGCTCCCAGTTGGCAATGAAGCTCAGGTAATAATTGGTAAAACCAAGGAAACATTGTAAGGCCTGTAGGCCTGCTGGCTGGGGCCAATCTCGGATCCCTTGGACTTTCTCTGGATCCATGGAGGAACCTCGATTGGATATGAAGTACCCTAGGAAGGGTAAGCAATTTCGCTAAAAGAGGCATTTTTCTAACTTGGCATATAGATGATTTTCTCTTAGACACTGGAGGACAATCTGAATATGATATTGATGGGATTCGAGGTCCTTGGAAAAAATCAAGATGTCGCAAAGATATACGACTATGAATGAGTACAAGAGGTGTCGGAGGATTTTGTTCATAAGGCGTTGAAAGACTGCTGGGGCATTGCATAGCCCAAAGGGCATCACTGTATATTCATAGTGACCATCCCTTGTATTGAATGCGGTTTTCCAAATATCTTCGGGTTGGATGCGTATCAGATCCAACTTGGTGAAGAGCCGTGCCCCTTGAAGGCGATCAAACAGCTAACTGATAAGGGGCAGAGGGTAACGGTCTTTGCGGGTTATGGCGTTGAACCCTCTGTAATCTATACAAGGGTGTAGACCGCCGTCCTTCTTCCCGCTCCAGCGGGAGAATCAGAGGGACGAATGAACCCTTTTTCTAGGTTCTCTTTGATATTCTCAGACATGTCTAGAGTTTCTCGGTGAGACAAGGGGTAGGTTCTGTCCTTAGGAGGCAGAATCTCTATGGAGCAATTGAATTTGCATAACGGAGGCAAGGTATCCACCATCTGCTTCGAGAAGACGTCTTCGAACTCAACATACTGAGTAGGCATAGCAGATAGAGTGGTAGACTTCATGACAGAGACTGATGGGGATACTTGACGTAGGCATGTCTTCTGGCATTTGGAACCCCACTGCACCAACTGCAGGGAATTCCAATCGAACTGGGTTTGTGGATCTGGAGCCAAGGCAGCCCCAGGATGACTGGATATGTGGAATGTTTTAACACATAGAAGGAAACCTCCTCCTTGTGGAGAGTGCCCACGGTAAGACGGACAGCCACTGTTCGATGGGTGATGAGCCCTGGAAGATGCTCTCCTTGAATGGAGGCGATGCGGAGGCTCACATCTAATGGCTGAAGAGGAATGTTCAGAAGCTTGACGATGTCATCCATGATGAAGCTGCCACTTGCTCCTGAATCAACTAGAGCAGTGGTGGCAAAGGAGTGGGCCTGGATGCCCAAAGAGACTGGAAGCAGGAGTTGGGGGCTGGTGACGGAGCGTCTAAGCTCGGGACCCCCGCTGAGCTCAGGCGTTGCAGTTTTCCGGACGGGCTGGACAGAACTGCCAAAGATGTCCGGAAGTGCCACAGTAAAGGCAAAGACCCTCCTTCCTCCGACGGAAATGTTCAGTCAGAACAGGTTCAGTCAATCGCCCACGGTTCACCTCCATAGGTTCCACCATGGGAGAAGATGGTGGTGCTGGAATCTTGGCTGGAGGACTCTGGACACGTGTGGGACAAGGTGTAGGAGAGTGGGAAGCCTTTACTTCTAGGCACCTTTGCTGGAGACGATGGTCGATCTTCCCAGGGAAGATCAGGTCTTCTAGAGATGTGAGAGCCTCACGGACGGAGAGTTAATCTTTGAGAGCACTGGAGAGTCCATCTAGGAAGATGGCTTGCAGACAATCTTCTTGCCACCCGAGCTCAGTAGCCAGGGTCCTAAACTCCACCATATACTCAGAGAGGGTCAGAGACCCTTGACGGAGATGGAGTAGACTGTGGCTGGCTACAGCTTGGCAGCCTGGGTCTCCGAAGGTCTGCTTGAAGAGAGCAATAAACTCAGGTAGCTTGGAAAGCATAGGATCAGAGCGTTCCAGTAAGGAAGAGGCCCATGCCAGAGCCTTCCCTTCCAGGTTGATTCCTTCGTGAACAAGGACGGATGCAGTGCAAATTGCATGAAGCACTGATTGAGGAAGCCATGACAGGAGCGTGGGTCCCCACTGTATCGGGGAGGTGCAGGGATCGCCAATGATGCTTTGGGTAGCATAGAGGCCGAAAGGCCCACGGGATTGGCCCGAGCTGTAACTTGCAGCTGGGAATGAAGCTCTTCCACCAAAGAGGTTAGCGATTCCAAAGCCTTGCAATGTTCTTGGATTGTGGTGGCCGAACCCAGTAGGGCCCTGGAGGCATGAGACTCTGCCGAGTCCATGGCTTGGCAACCTGTTGCGCTTGGAGGGGAACCCTTGTCCTGGAGCCATGGAGAACGGCTCCCTGATAGGGACCAGGAAGCACCTGCCCCCAGGGGGCAGAGCACAGGAGGAGACAGAGGCTAGGATGAGCTTCACCTCTGGAAGCCCGAGGTCCCCCCGGGTGGAGCCCGTAGGGACCCGGGCTGCTTGGACTTAGGTGGGACTTGCAGGGTCTCCCGGAGAGGTAGGAGAGAGGTGTGCCCACAATCAGCAAGGGAGCACGGTCGGACTTCACACTGTTGGCCTGGAGAGGCAAGGAAGGCCCAAACAGCGTAGGCGATGACAAGGCAAGGGACAGAGCCAGAATCAGAAGACGTGGTCAATGGCAGCCAAGGTCAGAATCCGAGGATCGGTCCGAGCAGTAGTCAACGAGGCAGAGGTCAGGTTCCAGAGGTCAGACGAGGTCACAAGGCAGGCAGAGGTCAGGATGTAGGCAGCAGACAGGAAGGTCAAGGAACAGGCCGAGGTCAGTTCCAGAGAGACAGTCTGAGGGTACTACCTGGGAGGATGGACAGACAGACGCAGGAACAGAAGGACGCTGGAACAAGACTGGAACAAGACTGGAACAAGACTGTGAACGCTGAGGCAAACTAGTACACATACAGTGCCGACCCGATTGCCAAGGCAAGGAAGTGCAGGCAGGGAATTCCTTATATCATTCCATCAATCAGGGCGTGCCGAGTAGCTAGGACCTGCCCCTGGCCCTACAAGAGGCCGGGCGGTCCGCGCGCGCACTCGCGTAGGGGCGGGGCCAATACCACTGGAGACGCCGAACTCCGGTGTAAGGCCTGGTGCATATTGGAAGGTCCGGCGACCGCTGCCGAGGGACACCGAGGCCTAGAGGAGCTCACGGCTGCAGCTGGGGAGGCCGACCCGTGACCTGCAGAGGAGCCAGCGAGGTGAGCAGGCCCATGCGCGGGCCAGGCGCAGACGGGGCGTGCAACAGTCTTTACCCTGAATTTTCAAAGAGAACTTATGCACATAAGGTTGTTTTTAAAATTATGGGTAATTGGTCCAGTGTAACACAGATTAGCTCACACAAAGTTACACCTCCTCTTCAGAGGATGTAACTTGTGCACGTATTTTTTTAAAATAAAAAAATATGCGTGTAAATTCCAACTCCACCCCAGCTCTACATGTGTAACTGTGTTATGCACATGCTTATATGCGTTCAGAGCCCCATGCTATTTTCTGACAGTCATTTACACATGTGTGAATAAATTGTTTTGAAATTTCAGCTCTGTACCGACAAATCAATTATGGTCGGCACGACCAGTCCTGTTCTTATTGCTTCCACAATGAAAAGGTGGCATGTTCTACATTTACTTAAAGGCCTGGACAGAACTGTAAGCAAAACACAGTAAGGACTTGTGATAAAAGTGCTTGATTGGACCTTAGCTGGGAAAATGCACAATAGAGTTAGCCATTCTTGAGCGCCTTCTTCTAACAGCTTTCTGTCATAAAATATTGATGTGAGAGAGGACAAACTTGGAGTTGCTTCAGATGTAATGATTATTTAAGGGTGAAATAAAACTTAGGCTACTATTAATGGACTTTTTTCTTTGGCCAAGTTCAAACCACAATTGTGTTTACTAAATGGCAATGGAAAGATAACAGTGTGTCTGCCGTATGGTGCGTTGCATAAATTATTCTGAATGAATCTCCGATGGCTTTCATTCTTTTTTTTTTTTACCTATTCGCTCGCTATTTCTGAACCAATTACAGTCTAACAGTTTACAAAGAGGGCTGAGACTTGGAGCTCCAGGCAGGGACTTCCTGCAGTCCCACGACCAATCCATGAATGTTTTAATTTAATGAACAGGGAAGGCATATAATTTTATTGCTCCGGGGAAGCCAGAGGCAATCATGAATATCCCTTGAGCTGAGTCAAATTCTTTAGTTTAAAGAGGCAATCTATTCTATGTAAAAATTGGACTTCGGCGCCCATTGAATTAAAAAAAAAATATATAATATATTCAGAGTGCTGGTGGTTGAATTCCTTAATATAAATGAAATCTAGCCATTCATAATAAAAAAAAACACACAGTGCAATCAATTTGATACATAATTGTTAATCTGCACTGTGAAGAAGCCTAAAACAGAGCTGTTGAGGATGAAATATTAGGCTAGCTAAAACGTCACTGCTAATCCACACTGGAATCGGATGATAACTAAGGAGATCTTTGAAATCTGAAAATAAAATGTTAATTTGTCATTTTCTAAATGCCGCAATAAGATATTATGTACTGTATGCTTATCTTGTTACCCACCGAGTGTTTTTGGATCGTGCGAACTATAAGTCCATAAATAAATAAAAAAATAAATGAATATTGCAATTGCTGTGCTTAGTCCACTTCAATACACAGAGAAATACTATCAACAGCTTCTTAGTCAACTTACTTCAATGCTTAAAATAATAACATTATGCTTTATTGTGGGATGACTGCATCGTAGACAATTTCAGTTCAAGATACATGGCATGAATCATCTGATCCCCAACATATAAACTAGGCATTACTTAGCTGCAGGTTTAACAGCAAGGCAGTGAACTTTACATTTTAAAAAAGATGAAAGCAGTAAGAAAATCACATCTGCAATGAGCAAAATTGTATATGTAAACAAACCTTGCTTCACCTTTTCTACAATGATTTTGGAGTAAAAAAAAATGTGACACTAAAGCAAAAGTTGCATTCTAGGACATGGGAAGCATGGTGAGCCCTTTTTGAAACTCACAGTAGAGATCCTGATGACGCTTGTCTGATGCTTATGGGGTTAGAATTATGATCCACTGGGTCGGCTGGGGGTGCTGTGGCGGCATCTCTCACAGCTCCTAGGCGGAGAGGAGGTGGAAGGGAGCTATGGTCAACATTCAAGGGTGGACAGTGGCCAGATTCAGGCTCCCATGAAGAAAGAGCCGTAGGGGAAATGGCCTCTCGGCTAAGGACCGTCGCCGCAATGACCAGACTAGATATGCTGGAGGCAGAGGCAAAAGGGAGAAATATAAAGTTGTGAATGAAGGCTCATGGTACCAGCATCCCAGTCCAGGTTCTGATGGAGCTGGAGGCCCAGTGGAGCAAGAGGAAACTACAGGATCATAAGCAAACAAACAAACAAAAAAAAAAAAAAACCCAGAAAAGAATTATAATCCAGTACCCAGAGGCGCCATCAAAGTTTCGGAAATATCATGGGGAGGCTTCATAGGGGAGAAGCTCAAACTTTGAATTTCTAACCCTGTAGATCGCCAGAGCTTACACATATTGATAAGGAATTAGGCCCTCCCCTGCTCCCAGTCACCTGGCAGCTTTCAAGGACAGGTCAAGTATAATCCAGGCCTCAGGTCATGACCAATTTATCCCTTCCTAGTATAATTCTGATAGGTCCTACCACTTTCCCTGTCCTTTCCTTTTTGCTCATCCTAATGAGAAAAGATAATACTAAAAAGCCAAAAAGGATTGCCAGGTGGAAGTGTCCTGAACTAAATAAGACCCAAACAGACTGTGAACCAACTTATCTTGAAGATGACTTTGTACTGCTGTTGGGAACATCCATTTTTTGTGCCAGCAGTAGCACAGCACTTAGAGAGGTAACAAAAACCCATGTTTCCCACAATGGGAAGGTCTTCTTGCTATCGGTGCTCTGCTGCTGGTACAAAATGGATGTTTCTAGAAGCAGTGTTAAAGCCCTACCCAGTGTTAAGTTTGCTTTTACTCACTGGAAGCTAAAATTTATAATTCTGCTTGGGAGGTACTATTTTCACTTGATTAGACAATTGGCAGCCTGGAATATTAACTTTCCCCCTTACAAACCATTTTACCGTGTGACTGCTGCGATTGGTTTGTAATGCTGTTATATGCTATTACCAGCTCTGGAAGAACGGTTACAAATTTCCATGCATTTCAAACGTTTGTTGTGATCCTGAGCTAAATAACAACAATAAACAACTGACTGACTGGCGTGCAAATTTGCAGCTGGCATGCCACTATTAAGGAATAAAAAAAAAGTAAGCAAAATGGTGACACAGCCAGTTTCAAAAACTTTCTTAAGCATATTTATAGCTGCCGTGCCTCCCACTCAAATGTTAATTTCAAAAGTAGTAAACTAGAGACTCTGAAAGCTACACCCACTGTTTCACAACATGGCTGGGGGCAGGATATTATGGGGGCTTCCCTACAAGGGGGAACAAGGACAATGTCTGGAGGAGGCCAGGGGTTCGGGCTAAGTAGCAGCTCAGAAGTAAACTCGGGGGATGGATTTAGGATTTTGCCCCCTTCTAGGCCCTTTTGTTGCTTTTACACCCCAGCCTCCTGGAAGAGGCCGTTACGGGGCAGCAGAGGGTGCTACATGTTATAAAATACGATATCAGGGGCCGTTACGGGGCAGCAGAGGGTGCTACATGTTATAAAATACGATATCCGTGCACACATGAGCGCCCAGTTTTATAATTGGCACCCGCACGTGCAGGCGGGTGCCCGACTTGCGCGCATGTTATAGAATTTCGTGTTGGCGCACGCAAGAGGGGGTATAGTTTAGCAAATACGCGCCGTGACGCATCAGGGCCTTCCCCAGTTCCCTCCCAGTCTGCTCTAATTAAGGAGGGGACTGGGAGGGAACTTCCCTACCCCCTAGCCTAACCTCCCTTCCCCTATCCCTATCCTAACTACTCCCGTTTTTTTTTGTTATAACGTTTGCTCATGCAGGAGCAAGTTGCGCATGCTGGCACCCTGCCGGCGTGCGATCCCCCGACACAGCAGCAAATGGCCACTGTGACGGGCACCTCTAGCCCCACCCCGCCCCCGGACTGCCCTGCCCCCCAGACCACCCCTCAGTAAAGCCCCAGGACTTTCACGCGTCCCTGGGTTTATGCATGTGGCCAGGCCATTTGAAAATTGCCCTGGCACACATAAGGCCCAGCCAGCGCGTAAACCCCGAGACTTACGCGCGCCAGCGTTTGAAAATCTACCCCTATGTGCGCAAGTCTCTTTTAAAATAGCAGCTTATGCACGTAAGTGTTGGCCTCACCCTGGAATGCCCCTAGACTGCTCTTTTTTTGTATGCTTAGATATGCACGGAAAAGAGGAAATATGCACATAGTTTTGACTTTTATAAAATACAGAGTATGCGAATAGAGGCTATGGGCCGGATTTTAAAAGGGTTACAGTTCCCGGTGCGTGCACATGGATGCACCGATTTTATAACATGTGTGTGTCGCCGCACGCATGTTATAAAATACAATATCCATGCACATATACGTGTCCGGTTTTATAGTTGGCACATGCATGCATGGGCGGGTCAGGACTCATGTATGGGGGTGGAATTTTATAAACCAATGCTTGGTGACGCAACAGGACCTTCCCCAGTTCCCTCCCAGTTCACTCCAATTAAGGAGCGGGTTGGGAGGGAACTTCCCAACCCCCCTCCCTAACCTTCCTTCCTTTTTCCCTCTCCTCCCCAACCCTTAAACTAGCCCTCTCTATCCCCAATTTTTTTAACCTTACTGCTCCTTCGCAGCAGAAGTAAACTCTGTGCGCTGACCAGCTGCCGACCCACGCTTCCCTGGGACAGAGTCCAATGGCGCTGTCCTGGCCTGCCCCTGCCCCACCCAGACCTCACCCCCCACCCCGGCTCACCCCTTTTCTTTAAGACAGCACTTCTGCGCATTTTGGGGGTTATATGCTTGTCCGGGCCCTTTCGAAAATGCATGTGGCGCGAGCACAGAGCCCGACCACGCGTGTAACCCCCGGATTTTACGCTCGCAGCGGTTTTAAAATTCGGGCTTAAATTCCTTGCTGCATTGGCAGGAAAGTTCGCACACAAAAAACATGCTCACAACTGTGCACTGTGCAGAATGCACTTCATTGCATTGGTCTCACTGTTAGGCATCTAAACCCTTTGCAAATTGCGCTTGCAGCTTTTTTTTAATATCAGCCTCTTTAGTGAATCAAATCCTTTATTTTAAAAAAAAAAAAAAAAAAAAAAAAAGAGATTATTTTTGTCTCTCTTAGCACTGTTGGAGCTGTGGTTTAGAAACGGACCCTGTGAAGCATTTTTTGCATAGCTCATTTCGTTTTCTCTGTGATGCAGGTTTCTGTTTTGTAACACACATGTGCACTGTTGCTGTAAGCTTAAAGGTGGACACGTTTCAGCAGAGATAACATTGTGTGTGGTGATGTAATGAGGAGGGTGAGTTCTTAATGTTATGTCTATATTTATTTTTTGTGGCTCTCCTGTTCATTGTATTATCATTTGTTTGCAAGATAACGAAAGGGAGTGGGGAGGCAGGGGAGCAGGGGGCGGGAAATACTTGTTGGTTTTGCAACATGTGCTGTGTAGAGGATTTGTAGTTAGGTCAATGTTTAAGAACATAAGAACATGCCATACTGGGTCAGCCCAAGGGTCCATCAAGCCCAGCATCCTGTCTCCAACAGTGGCCAATCCAGGCCAAAGGAACCTGGCAAGTACCCAAAAACTAAGTCTATTCCATGTTACTGTTGCTAGTAATAGTAGTGGCTATTTTCTAAGTCAACTTGATTAATAGAAGTTAATGGACTTCTCCTCCAAGAACTTATCCAATCCTTTTTTAAACCCAGCTATACTAACTGCACTAACCACATCCCCTGGCAACAAATTCCAGAGTTTAATTGTGCGTTGAGTGAAAAAGAACTTTCTCCGATTAGTTTTAAATGTGCCACATGCTAACTTCACGGAGTCCCTCCTAGTCCTTCTGTTATCTGAAAGAGTAAATAACTGATTCGCATTTATCCATACTAGACCTCTCATGATCTTAAAGACCTCTATCATATCCCCCCTCGGCTGTCTCTTCTCCAAGCTGAACAGCCCTACTCTTCAGCCTTTCCTCATAGGGGAGCTGTTCCATCCCCTTTGTCATTTTGGTCACCCTTCTCTGTACCTTCTCCATCGCAACTATATCTTTTTTGAAATGTGGCGACCAGAATTGTACGTTTTGGGATCTTTTGATAATTTTATTGTGTTTTCATGCTACAATTCTGTATCTCACCTTGAGCAGCTTTTATATAGGCGAATGCAACACATGGATGGATAAGTAAATAAATAAAGTCAAGCCATATCATGCAGGATTTGTTAACTGGCTCTCCTTTTTCAGGGCAGACTAATCTAATCCTGGATTTACCCCCATCAAACACATGGTACTTTTAGTCCTGTTTTTCTTGGTGAGATCAACAGGAACATTCAGAGCTACAAATCCTTGTATCCAACGAGGTAAGATCAAGACTGGACCAACTTGTTCTGAAAGAAAAAAAAAGGAGCCCTTTGACAACCCTGCACCGGAACACAAGGCAGCACAAAATGGGTTTTATTACTTTATCTTTAAGCAATTCTTTCTCTGCAGACATAACCAAACTCTTAATCCCAAGAGTATAATTAACCAGGTGCCATGGTAACCCAACCCAAGTCACACCTTACTGCCTGATAATAAATCTATCGATCTGAATAGGGGTCATTTGCTATCCAACTTGTATGCAATCAACAGAAAGTTTGGGCATCAGACAATGCATGGATATTGCTTACAGATAAGTGGTTTAAAATTAAACACTGTGCATGTATAAATCCTTCTTCGGAGGTAATGGAATCCATCATTTAATCCTGTACTAATGAATAATAAAATTAAAGAATTACACGTCGTCAGTGCATTTCTAAGGAGCAGTTGTACGTCGCGGGTCCTGTGAGAAAATTAGCTACATTCATCATATTGATTACTATCATATGTTTCTTGTAAATTAAATTGCTCATTAATAAAATAAGGATCTGCAGCATACATCTCCCATTAAATATCATCTAAGCAACTCACATTGATTTTGAGTACATATTATGTGGGATTTTGTAGCCTACATGTGGAAATAAACTATTACATATCCCAAATGGAGAACAATTTTCAAAGTCATTTCCTTGGGTAAATTGGCCTGTCTGAAAATGGGCTCCTCCCAAATAGTTGAGAATGTGCACACTATTTCACAACATGGGCACTTTTAGCTGCTTTTAGGGGAGGTGTTTTTTGGGGGGGGGGAGGGCAGGGAGTGTTTTGTGTGGGATTAGCAAATAATGTACAAACATATTGAGGTCGATTCTGAAAGGCTTTGTGAGAGTAACTTATTGAATTACCCATACAAAACTTGATGTTAGAATATTGCCTGCCACTGACTAAATAAACTTTGGGATGAATTTTAAAAAGGTTACGTGCGCCTGGCCTATTTACTGGAACTACTATCAAGACTATGTGTCCACAAGAATAAGAATTCTCAACTTAACTTGATTCTTGACTCTTGAAGAAGCAACAGTGAGTTGCGTAACACCGGCCACTGTCGGGTCGCACAAGGGTACAGATAGACAACTTTCTTATCAGCAGCCTCTCTTGATACATATTGATTACTGTCTTAAATACATGAACCACTCAAAAAAACCGCAAATGACGAGAAGTCCGGATGGCTTTGCCTAAGGCACGGTACGTTGTCAGGCTTGCTGATTTGGTTTTTCCTATATTATAAAGTATTGCCAACGATGGCCTAGATTAGTTTTGTTTTTGATTTGGTCCTTTGGTATTTTTGTTCCACTGAACTGATAGGACTTTATTGCTTGCTCTTTCTTGCTCTATTTTAAAAAGGCCCAGCGACACGCGTAAAGCCCTGGGATGTGTGTAAGTCCCGGGACTTTACAAAAGGGGTAGTCCGGGGGCGGGATGTCCAGGGGCGGGGCCAGAGGCCTCCAGAGCGGCCATTGTGCTGTGTCGGAGGATCGCCCAGAGGCAGGCGCAAAAGGTAGGATAAACATTTTGGGGGGGGGGGGGGGGGTTAGAGTAGGGCTAGGGGTGGACAGGTTAGGTTAGGGGGAAGGGAACGGAGGAAGGCAGCACGGATCGCCACGCCCAATGTGCACAATTGTGCACCCCCTTGTGAGCACCGACCCCAGATTTTAAAACATGCACGTGCATGTTATAAAATCGGGCGTAATGTGCATGCGCCAAGTAGCGCGCGCACATGTAGGCCGCACGCACTTCTTTTAAAATCTACCCTTTGTGCTCACATGTTTTTGTGCACACAAAATTTATCCAGACAAAAGAGGTCGTAGATAGTAGCATAAACTTTAGCCAGTGAGTGCACATATTGAGTGCTCTGGAGTGAATTTTCAAAGGGATTCCACAAATTTACGAAGCACACAACAGGCTAGAAAGATTTCATAGATCTTACGGGGTTGTAGAGAAGGCATCCTTCCAGATCTGTACAGGCAGTGGAAAGTTATTTTGAGTAGGCCAAAGGTTCTCTCAATGACTGCCTTGGTCTGCCAGTGGACACTGTTCTAGTGAACATCTGCAGCAATCTGTGAGTTAGGCAACAGGATCATGAGCCAGGTTTTGAATGGATATCCCCTGTCACTTGTAGAGGAGAAGGCAGAGAAGAGTAGTTAGATATATGCCTTTGGATTCACAGAAAAATGGAGGTGATATTGCCCCTGTATAGGTCCCTACTAAGACCGCACCTGGAATACTGTGTACAATTCTGGAGACTGCACTTTCAAAAGGACATAAACAGGATGGAGTTAGTCCAGAGAATGGCTGCCAAAATTATCAGTTTTTGATTCTGTCAGAGGAGCCAGTGATGTGCAGGTTCAGCTTCAACAAGGAAACCATACTATACCTATGCCAGCAGTTAGAGCAGGACCCTTCCACAAGTACACGTTAAGAGCACATTGGCCCTGGCCTTTTTTGCCACCGGCACCTTCCGGATACCTCTAGGGGTCACGGCAGGGATAAACCATTCAACCACCTCCATATGTATTGATCAGTTTCTGGCTGAATTTCTCAGGAAAACATATCACTATCTTTTTCTTGGAGAAGAGAGCAACAACAACAAATTATGACCAATTTCTACAAAATTGCATGCTTCCCCCTCAGGTTTGAGGGCTATTGATTACACACACATTCCTATAAGGGCCACCTTCCACAATCACAAGGGCTTCCACTCTTAGAACAGCGCAGAGGTGCCGGGAGCGGGGCAGAGGGTCCCTTGCTCCTGGCAATCAAATATAAGATATTGGGGGGGGGGGGGGGGGATCGAGAGGGTTGGGTGAAGGGGGGTGCCGCGATGTTGTAAATCCTTGTGGGCGAGGGCCTGGATGGGAGGGAAGGGAGGGGGCAGCCTGATTTTGGATTTTGGAAAATACCGGGCTGTGGGAGGATCTCGGGAACATTTAAAGGATTTGCGGGATGAGGCGGGCATGGCCAAAAAACATTCAAAAAAGAACTGGAAACATGGCTGTTCGCCAAAGCCTACCAAAACGCACACTGCCACTAACCTACCCCACACCACTCGGAAAGATCACAAACACCCATGCTACTTGTCTAAACCCATAAGCGAAACCTTGCTAGAGACTGATAACTTGGCTAACTTAACTATTTAACGTAATACTGTATTGCCTACTATTTCCTACTAATTGTTGTACTATAATTAGACCTCTGTTACCTTTTAAAAATTTAGCATTAGAATGTACTTTCTATGAAAAAATTGCTTACCATGTTAACAAAATATTGGAATTGTAAACCGTTGTGATAGCAATACCGAACGACGGTATATAAAACTCTACAATAATAATAATAATAATATTGGAGGGGAAAGAGGGAAGGGCCCACTGGCCCATTTATTTATTTTTTGTTTTTCTTTAATGAGAGCACTACTCTTTAAAGTTATCCGTTTAGGTAGCACATTATCCGGCCACACAAGGCCAGATAACTAAAAACCTACCCGGCTATTTTCAAACATAGCCAGTTAGATTTTTTGTTATCTGACTACATGTAGCCAGATAACTTTAAACTTGTATATTAGTGGGATGTTTATACCGCTGAATATATATATAGGACAAGTTATCTAGCTAATTTTAGCCGAGTAACTTGTCCACTAAACGGCCTATTGAATATTGGCCTCTAAATGAAAAAACTGAAATAAATAAAAGCAAATCAAAAAACCAAATTACATGGCAATTATATTTCTATGCACACCCCTACAGCATATGTAATTTTAGCCATTAAAAATTGGCGCTGGGTGTGTGTCTAGGCCGGGGACCAGTAACAGCATACATACATTCACATTTTCAATTTTATGCACAATGTTTTGCCTGTGATTGGTTGCCCACAGAAAGAGAAGGTGTAAGATAAATGCACCTCTTGTATGTATGTATGTGCAGCAAATTTTCAAAAAGGAAACTGCCCATGTAGTTTATCTTTCAATATTCACTACAAGGTATGTGCGTACAAAAGTGTACGGATAGTTTACAGTTAGGCAGGCGATTCAGAATTGCCCCCCCATAAAACATAAGATCATCAGGTACAGCTTGAAAAAAGGATTCAGGACAAGAGATATTTAAATGGTGGATAGGATAGTAATAAAAAATAACAATAGGGATAGTAACTTTAAAACAAGCTCGTGGGAGTCCATACATGCGCATAGAGGCACACGAGCAGAAAGATGCTGGAATTTTAAATCATGCACGCAGCTGCACACATATGAATTAAAATATACCTACCGCGCATATGTGTGCTCCTAATTTTAAGCAGTTACTTGAGAAACATACTTCGCACTATCTTCCTTATGGACCATGCCGGCTTTAATGTGCACAGGTAAGCAGATTTTAAAATATGCTTATCTGAAGGACAACCCCATTTTTACCAAGTAGGCCACCAGTTTACCCAGTCTATCTAGAGGTCATCCAGACCCCTCTGGTTCTTCAACCTGCACTCCCCCCAGTTGGCCTGGACCTCTCACTCTATCATGTTAGTCCTAAAATGCGATTTCTGCAGACTTACACCTCATCAGGTGCAGCAGTAAATATTCATGGCAAACAAGCCGCCGTAAGCTGCAGCTGTGGGTTTTAAAATACAGATTAATGCGTGTAACTGTTGGCCCCACCCTGGAACACCCATGCCCCGCCCCTTTCATGAACCTTTTTTTTGCTCCAGCATGCGCATATATTTGCATAATTAACAGCTTTTAAGATACGCGTTGCTCACACATGGCCTACATACTCATGTATATGGGCTTTTATTTATCTATTTACTTATTTAACAGCTTTTTTATACCGACATTAAAATACACATCATATCAGTTTACATCTTAACAGTAGGTGGAAATTACAAAGAACAGGGGCTTTTAAAATTCACCCCATAGGGTACAATTTACTTGAGATAAAATGAAAGGAAGCCCAGGATTAAGGCCAAAAGAAGATGCATTAAGGAGAAGAAAAAAGGAATTCTGAAGAACCAAGTAAATACTGTTGATTTAATATTTTAGGTGGAGAGGAGTAAGGGACCAAGTTATTTGACGGAAACACTCAAGTGGTGTGTCCTACACAGGGATCTGCGTTCATTGCACGAAGCTTTATTGGAGATACCCATAGAAAAGTTTATTTGGGGGGCACAAACCTTTGCAGTGATGGATCCAACTTGGTAGAAAAATCTCAAAAGTAAAGTTCAATTAGAGATGAATTTATTTGAGTTTTCGTAAGAAACTTAAAACATGGCTGTTTCCAGCTAGTTAATATGTATGGACTGGCTGGTGGTTTCTTTGTTATATAGGCATGTGGTTTGCTCAGCCTGTCAGAGATTGCCCAGGAGGGTTTTGAGGTTTGTTGGGTATGGTTGATGGGGTATGGGGTATGTGTTTTTGTCATGCATGATAGTATTTGTCTGTCTTCAGATACTATGAAATATGATTATTGTTACTTTTAGGGCTGTATATTGCCTTGGTCATGTTATGGGATTGGATGGGTGGTCCATAAGTAAATAAATTATTATTGATAATAATATTGATATTAATAAGAATAAATTAGACTATTAGAGTTTTAGCTTTTTTTAAATATTTCACCTTTATGGTTTATTACATGAAATAAATATACCAGTGAGGAAGGGCCACCTAGTATTTTATAACTTTTAATAAATATCATAATCTTCTCTTTTTCCCAATCTAATACTTTTGGAAATACCATAGGATATAGAACCAGAAAGCATAATCCTTATTAGTAGAGAATATAACATGGAGGGCTTCAGTACAAACTTTCCCTACAAGGTTAGACTGGTAGTATATCTGATTATGAACTCTACTCAGGAAGGATCTTTTCAAAAGCTGAATAAGATGCTTTATTTCTACATTTATTCAGCTTTCGGCCTTTCTGATGAGATTGCCATTCAGGGTGCCATGTACTTCTAATTAAGATCATTTAGAGATGAGGACATTTGTCACTGGAAACTACTCTGAAACCACCATCTTATTGCCAGAGGATATGATGAAAGCATTTAGAATATCTGGGTTTAAAAGGGGTTTAGACATATTCCAAAAGTCCATAAACAATTATTAGCAAGGCAGACTTGAGAAAGTCACTGCAGTGCTTATCCCTGGGAGAGAGCAATAATGAATGGGTCTACTTATTGCAATCTACTGGGTATTTCCTATTGATCTGAACTGATCACTGTTGAAGGCAGGATGAAGGGCTCGATGGACCTTTTCATCTGACCTAGCATGGCATGTCTTATTGTTCAACTCATTTTGTATGGTCTACTGGATGAGTGTACAGCAGTAAAAACTTTCAGACCCTGACAGTCTGGGTCAAATCTGAATTAATGACCAAGAGTTGTAGAGGGTCTGAGTCCCTGTGGCAGAATCATTAAAAAAGAGCTTATAACTCTCAAGAAAGTCTCTTTATCAGGGGATACCAGTCTTTGTTGTGCTTTTTTTGTCTGAATGGTTAGTACGGTATAACAGATGTAAGCTGCCTGAAACAGAGAAAATGTGTGGGCAATTCTACCCCTTTTATCTTATTTTGATATGTTGTACTGGTGAATTAGTCTCCGCACTTGTAATTAGAGGATGGAAAAAAAGGTGATAGTTTAGTGCAAAAAGTGATGTGTTCATTAGAATAACCAGTGCTGCCTGACGATAGCCGAGCATAGCAGGAACTTGGGAACTGGGCTTTTTGCATTCTACAACACACTGGAGATAAATAGGGAATCCAGGGCAGAAGTAGCTCAGGATAATGACTGTGGCAGGGGTTGCCAGGGGCTGTGATTGGCAGTTCCTCTTTAGAGCTTTTGTTCAGCATCAAAGCGTTTTTTAGCTTCTTCAGTGTCAGCTAAAATCAGAAATAAAAGACTCTTTCGGTGCGGTAAAAATATAGGGGTAGATCTTTAAAAACTACGCGATCGCGTACTTTTGTTCGCGCACCAGGCGCGAACAAAAGTACGCTGGATTTTATAAGATATGCGCGTAGCCGCGCGTATCTTATAAAATCCGGGGTCGGCACGCGCAAGGGGGTGCACATTTGTGCAACCTGCATGTGCCGAGCCCAGCGCGGCCTGCCTGTTCCCTCCGAGGCTGCTCCGATTTCGGAGCGGCCTCAGAGGGAACTTTTCTTCGCCCTCCCCCCCCCTTCCCCTCCCTTCCCCTACCTAACCCACCCCCCCGGCCCTATCTAAACCCCCCCCCACCTTTGTCGGCAAAGTTACGCCTGCTGAAAGCAGGCGTAACTTTGCGTGCGTCGGCCGGCAGCCCCGCTCTGTCCTTCGGTCCCGGGGGCTGGTCTGGAGGCCTCGACCACGCCCCCGGGCCAGCGCCACGCCCCCGGGCCCGCCCCAGAAACGCCGCGGCACGCCCCCGAAACGCCGCGTCGTTTCGGGAACACCCCCGGACATGCCCCCTCCCTCCCCTTTTTGAAAGCCCCGGGACTTATGCGCGTCCCAGGGCTTTACGCACGCCAGCGGCCTATGCAAAATAGGCGCTCCGGCGCGCTCCGGCCCTGCGCGGGTAAATCCAGAAGGATTTACGCGCGCGGGCCTTTTAAAATCCGCCCCATAGTTTTTACATAGGAATAGTACTACAAACCCAACAATATTGGCCTGAAAGACCCTGAGCTCATCAGTGCACAGAAACTACGTAGGGTCAGGCCTGGCCAGTATCTGACTAAGGACCACCAAAGAAAATCAGATCCTGAGGGTTGCAGAAGGTGAAGGCAAGCCTCGGCAGTATTCTGCCAAGAAAAGGTCACAGGCAAAGTGGTGGGAGCTGTGATCACCCCATGTTCAACACCCAGAAATGGGTAGAATTGGGGAAGGGCGTTCCAAGATGGCGTCGCAAGGAGAGGACATGGAATGTAGAAGCTCCCATATTGCTTGCTTTTGTAACCATTTCCTAAATGCCTCATACAAAGAGAAAAGGATGGGTTAGAGAAGGAGCCTCGGCCTCTCTAAAACCTGCACTTGTTCAGACGACCATTTATTTATTTATTTAACATTTTTTATATACCGAGGTTCTGGTAACAATGTTATCAATCACTTCAATCAACCGGCTTCTACCCACCTGCAGATGTGAATGCTCCGGAGGTTCCCGTGAGAGCGGAGGGAGGAGAGCAGACCCACCCCCCTGCTCATGGGAGAGACATCGTTGAGTCCCGGAGCTCCGACGATGCCCTCTCCACCTCTGCGCGGCGTGACTGCGGGCCTGGACATGCCCCAGAGACGGAAGACGTCCTTAGGTGTGAGGGTCCCTGAGGAGAGTCCCGCAGGGGCTAAAGCAGCGATTGTCATCGAGGGTGGAATGTTATCTTCCATTCCGCGGCTGTAAGGGCTGACTCTTGATTGTGTGCGAGAGGGAGGTGGCGTTGGGGCCACCATGGAACAGAGTGAGACGGAGCAAACGGCCTGGATCCAAGATGGACATTTTCCTCAAACATCTCAATTGGTAACTTTTACTTCTCAAACATTATTGCTGAAACCAAGTTTAGTGACTTTAGATTCATTATGGCAAGCTATTTCTCTTTTGGAAAACTCAATAATAACTTTGACCATGGCTATTAAAGGTACTCAAGTTCAGTTTAATAACTTAAACCCTGTTGTATTTTTGCACACAGAAAAAATTGAAGAAATGGACTCAAAGATTACCCAAATAAAATCTGTCCAGAATGGTCTGATACAAGGTGAAACAACTTTAATTAGAAGAATGGAAAATTTAGAGAATGCTGCGAGATATCTAAATTTAAGAGTTCTGAATTTCCCAAAGTGCAAGATGGTTTTGCCGAGGGAACAATTTAGATATTACCTACAAGAAATATTACAAATTTCAACAGAAGCACTACCACCGATTTCCAAAGTATATTTTCTTCCAGAAATCAAGATGGAAGGAGAAAATCAACAAGTTACTGAGCCAGTATCTTTGAATTTAACAGAGTTTTTGGAATCCTCCTTAGAGGCACAGATAGAGAAAAGGGGTACATTGTTGGTAAATTTTGTATTGTCTTCTGATCGGGACAATATTTTGAAAATATTTCTTCATAATAGAAATACCCTCTATCTGGGCCAAAAGGTTTGGATGTATCCAGATTTATCTAAGGCAACACAGCAAAGACGGAAGAAATTTCTAGTTCTATGTATGCGTGCACGACAGATGGGGGCTCAGATAGTTATTCGTTTCCCATGTAAATGTGTTATGAAGATAAATGGTACCAGAGATATTTTTTATGACCCTTCCCAGTTAGTTTCTGGACTCTCATCAACGGAACCAAGAAGTAGCTCCTGTCCCCATCGTTGGTGAATAAATAGAGATCTGCATTCTCTCCTCTTTCCTTTTTACATTTGTATTGCTCTATTGATGGTTACTCCCCCCACCCACTTTATTGTAACTTCAGGTTATGGGAAAATTGGTGTATCTGATATTATGTATAATGGTAAATGGTTCCCTTCCATGATGTACCTGATATTTTCTGGGGCATGCTTTTTGCTGTCTGTAAATGTGAAAAATTCAATAAATAAAAAATTTTTAAAAAAAGAAGGTAGAATTGGAAAAACAATCAAAGCAATGATACTTTGTCAAACTGTGGTTTGGTACTGTATTACATAAAAAAAAGTAGTGTAAATACTCCCACAATAATTCAACCAACTTTGTATGAAGAAATGGAGATAATTATCTTATAACTCTGAAACCACTTAGAAAAATCAACTGGGTACGGTATGATGGTAACGTTCAACCCAGTGTACAGGCGCACGTGTGCAAACATTTGTCGGCCCGGCCCCAGAGATGCGGCTATTTTATATTCATGCAAGTTATAAAATAGCCTGGTCGCGTGCACATGTGCACAAAATTTTAAGTGGACATGCGAAAATTTGCTTCTACCAGGTAAATCGGGGGATTTTAAAAAGGGCGCGCGCTGATACCATTTCCAGTTTTACAAGTTCGTCCCCAGTTAAGAGACAGATCTTTCAGTCTCCCTAGTTTAATAGCCTTCGCTCCTCCTCCGTTATCACTGATCCTTAAAACCCGGAAGATGTGCCTACCTATCTTTATTTTCTAACTTCCATGGCATCCATAATACAGGAAAAGTTACGCGACAGGGGGCCTCGGCACGTCGCATTGCGCAACTATTTACGGTCACGTCTCAGCTTCATGCCCCGAAATGCCCATGCCCTGCCCAGACCACACCCAGGCCCCACCCCTTTTTTGAAAAATTCCAAGATTTGCACGCTGCGGCATTTACACACGTATCTGGGCGGCTTTTAAAATGCACTCGGCTTGCCTAATTATTGTGTGCATTGGGCTTTTAAAATTCACTCGTATATGTTGAAGTTTTGGCATCATAAGTAGGACTTCAGGCAAAACATGTACCAACTATGCAAACCACCAGTTGTACTCACTTGCCAGACCACTTCAAAATGTTTCTTTTTTCTTGCTTTTGATAACAAATCCTCTTGGTTTTTCAACAATTTTTCTTGCTTAGTTTTTTTTTTAATATTTATATCAAAATCATCCATGCATGCTGCACATAATTATTACTTCATTTATAAAGTCAAACTAACTTAAATTATATTGCCATCAGTCGTAACTTAATTTTCTAAAAGTCCTGCCTGCAGCAATATATTCAATTTCAATCACATATCAAATGCCAGTAAATACTTAACTTCAAGCCCCACCAAAAGGGCTACAGAAAATTTTCAGTCATGCACTGGGACCCAACATCCATGTTTTGGTATAAGCCTGCTTCTGGGCACTTGCATGAAGTGACTAACAAATCTCTATGGTCGACTGTAATATTTAAATACATAACATTATCTTCAGCCAATCAGACAATTCAGCATATATCTGGTTAAGAAGATATGAAACGCTGTACCAAGGCTAGCATCCTGTCTCTGACAGTGACCAATCCATGTCACAAGCACCTGGCAGGATCCTAAAGAATCGGTCCAGTCCTTATTGTTCATAACCGGGATCACCAAGTCTACAAGGCTAATAGCAGTTTATGGAATTTTTCCTCCAGGAACTTGTCCATCCCTTTTTAAACCCAGCTGTGCTAAAAAGGGTTGATCTTCTGGTTGATCCTTCTGAGTGGTTCTGAAGAGTTATAAGATAATTGTTTCCACTTTTTATACAAATTTGGTACCATATTCCTACATCAATTCAACAGTGCAGAAACTTTGGTTGGCAAGGCAGGGCATTGTTAATAATCTTTGGAGATGCAATTGCAAATTTCATCTTTTTTATGTATTTTGATAACCTTCAAATTTAAGTTACACATAAGTATCTAAAATACAGAAAGAGGCTTTCTGGTAACCTAAATACTCAGGGACTATAAACCTACTCTGTCAACCACATCTTTTCCTTACTATAAATTACAAGAGATGGGGATTAGAACTTTTTGATTTGCTGGACCCACACTGTGGAATTATTTTGCAGTGGATTGAGAGATGAGGCTGATTATTTGGTTTTCGAGGAAAAAGTGAAAGCTTTGCTTTTTACTCAGGCTGAATGACTTTTTTAAACAGGTGTCTCAGGTACACTAAATTTTAAACTTGTTAGTGTTTTTTATTGAGTTTTATTTTGATTGTAATATGTTATTGTGCTTGCTTTATGCTACTGTGAATGTTGATCATAATCTGCATTGATCAATCTCAATGTAAACAGAGGAATACAAGAGCAGATAAATAAGTAAATAAAATGAAACCAGATTGGTAGGTTTCAGAGAGCTGTTGTATATAGGTATAGTGAGATTGTATCCAGTAATATACATAGTAATAACAACATGATTAGAAAGGAAATGTGGGAGTTGAGGATAACACTGATTAACTACAGGATATGGGCTGTTAATTAGGGATTAAGGGATAGGACTGGTTAATTTGAAATATCTTTTCTCTATCCTTGGCACCTCAACAAAGCCTCAGTCATCATCATCAATGGTAACTTCTATCATTTATACCATGCTCAGTTTGACTGTATTTCTTCAGATAGGATGGGTCTTGCAGTTTTATTTTGCATTTACGCTTTGAGAATGTCATTCTGTTTTCTTAATTAAACTCAAGTGCTGGTGAATGACTGCAATTAGCCCCACGCCATGATTTCTGTTCATTTGCCAACTGTGAAGCTGACAGCCCTTCCCCATGACAGAGGGCACACAGCCCACTGAGGCAACGGTAATCATCTGTGCTCCTGCCGGCGGCTATCAGGGCATCACCAACCCATTCTCCCCCCTTCCAACCCTCATCCACCCTATCTGCAATTTCTCAGTACAGCTTAACTAGGGACCTTCGTTTTCAGTTTTTATTTTATTGTACCCAATAATTTATCAGTGTTTATTGCAAGAAGAACAAAAACAGGAGAAATGACTCATCATTTTTGGAGGTAAATATAATTTTTGCTCTGTGAAAACAAAGGTCTCTAGGCTTACTTAACTAACATGAAAATTCCTGAGCTGAGTGACAGGCTAAGACTGAAAGGAGGTGCATTCTGTCCGAGACAATAGCCGATGACAACACCAACAAAAAAAGATAGCAAAAAGGGAAAACAGAAAGACAGGCAAGGGGAAAAAATGGGGGAAGGGAGGGGGAGGAGCATGGCACAGATCTAACAGCCTATGCCAGTTTTGAATCATGCAGCTTCACAGTAGAGCCATGATTTATTATGTCTTTATTCCTCATCCAGGACATCCAGGTTGATATGGATATGTTAATTAATGGGAGAGGATGGGTATGGGAGGTGGGGGCCCTGAAGACCGCAAAATAATTATCCAGCTCAGTATGCCAGCTAACCCTGCTCAGCTGGTGCCTGCCAGGATTGGTTCCATGGTACAAGATCACTCAAAGTTGGGTTTCTAAAGCAGCCCAGCTCTTCATCCTTCCTTCTTTTCCAAGTGAGCTTATGTTCACTGCTCACCAGAGCTCTAATTTCTGATCTGATTAGCCATGACAGGAATTAAGCCACAGTGCAGGAGTATTGCACTGACCACCCCTAGCCCTCTAGTGTACGATAGGACTACCACATACATGAACAGGTTGAGAAATACTAGCTTAGCATATCTAGTACTTTATAAATACCAACAACACGTTTTGTAGTTGTTCTACAGTGCTTGCCCCTAATGGTATAAAGCACTATACTATACCTGAGCATCTATAAATAACATCATTAGTTTAACCAATGCCGAAGCAGCTTTCAGAATGGTTGGTCAACATGAGACACCTGAGCAATATTCTACAGCAATGATGGAAAACGTGCTTCAAAATCTTAATTCTGGATCAAAATAATATCAGATGGACGTCCTTTTTTTTTTTTTTTGTCACCATGATAAATTATGAATGAAAATATGTCAACATTAAGGCAGTATATCCCTGAATAAAAACCTGTCTCATTCTTAAGACTACATAAATCACAAGGAAAAAGGCATTGGTTCTTTTCCAATCTCAAGCCTATAATTTATATCATCCAATGAACTAAAATAGGTAATTACTAATATATCAAAGAAATCTGCTGTTATACTTTTTGTATAAAACTTGTGCGTATTTTTTTATAGGATTTTTAAGAGATTTAGGCCTAGATTTTCTAATCTACCGCGGCGTCGTGAATCGCGTGGTGCAGGGGGGCGGGGGGGGGGGGGCGAAGCGGGGGGTGGGCCTACGATAGCCAGCAGCGATCGCACCTCTGCAGTGCGATCGCTGCCGGCTTTCGCACCCAATAGCGCCATCATAAAAGGTGGTGCTATTGGGCGCGAAATAGGCAGTGAAAAGGCTCCTTACCTTTTCGCCATCCACGCTGTCTTTGCGGTGTCTGCCCCGGTGCCGCCCCGACTCCTCCTGTTCCGGTCTTGATGCCGCCACTTTTTAGTGATCACACACGAAAAGGGACTTTTCGCACTTTGAAAAATGACCCCCTAAGAAAGTAAACCCCCAAAAAAAATTCAGTACAATTCTCCAAGGAATAGGAAATTTATTTCAAGGGGACAGAAATTAAAACTTGGATGGTAACTTCCTGGGCTGCAGAGTATAAGTATCGGAGTGGAGTGACGTCAGCTGCTAGGGACGCCCCCAAGGTTCCTGCTATGACGTGGTTAAAGCTGGTCGGAGAGCGCACGCGCCTAGGGAACCCCACGGGCAAGATGGCGGTCGGCAGCATCCATGCTGCTCGAGCAGGCCCGGGAACGGAGGCTGGAAGGCCGGCGGTGGTTGGCCGAAGCCACAAGTTCGCCCAACAGAGCCAAAGTTGTAAAAAGAGAGGTGAGCAATGGCGGCCGCAGCCATCTGTGGCCGCGGAGCGTAACAATACCTACCTCAGTATCCCATCATTTTCCTATGAGTGTCTAACCTATATATCATTTATTTATCTCATTTATGAGTGTCAATCCTGTACACCATTATGAGCTAGTGATTCTCATATGGAATGATGGTATATAAAACACTTAAATAAAAATAAATAAATAAACAAACTGTTTTTATTGCTTTATGCATTTATTACACTTTGGGCCAGATTTTCAAAGGGGTACGAGTGTAAGATACGCGCGTACCCCCCAAAAACCTGGCCCAAACGAAAACCTGGCCCAAACTCCCCCTGCATGCGCCGAGCCTATGTTGAGTAGGCTCGGTGGTACGCACAAGCCCCGGGACGCGCGTAAGTCCCGGGGCTTTCCTGGGGGGGGGGGGGGGCGTCCCGGGGGTGTGTCGAGGCCGGCGAGTCATCGGGGGCGTTCCGGGGGCATGGCCGCGGCCTCTGGACCAGCCCCCGGACTGAACCCTGACGCGCCGGCGGCCGGCCCAGCGCATACAAGTTACGCCTGCTTTGAGCAGGGTTAGGTAGGGGAAGGGAGGGGAAGGTGGGGGGAGGCCCAGGGAAAGTTCCCTCCGAGGCTGCTCCGATTTTGGAGCGGCCTCGGAGGGAACGGAGGCAGGCTGCGTGGCTCGGCGCACACAGGCTGCCGATTTTGGGCAGCCTTGCGCGCGCTGACCCCGGATTTTAATGGATACGCGCGGCTACATGCACATCTATTGAAATCCCGCGCCTGGTGCGCAAACAAAAGTACGCGTGTGCGCACATTTATAAAATCTACTCCTTTGGGACTGAGTCAGTAAGCTTTGTTTACATAGACATGAGATGGCAAAGTAGACCAAGGAGCGAATTTTCAAAGGAGTTATGCATATAAAAGTAGCATATCTCACAGCAATTTTCAAAAGCCCATTTATGCATGTAAAACCTTTCGAAAATTCAGCTGTATGGAGTGACTTTTCAAAGGAGTTATGCACGTAATAACTGCAATTTTCATAAGCCCGTTTTTGCATAAACCGAGTTTTACACATGTAAATCTTTTTTAAGATTATCTCCTTAGAGGTGGATTTTAAAATAAGTGGGTGTGCGCCAGAAGGATATGCTGCAATTTTTAATTGTGCATGCATTTGAGCACTTATGTTCAAAAGTGCAGAAACCATGTATAAGTGCGCTCCTAATTTTAAGAGGTTACTTAAGCACAACTAGCGTGTGTGTGTCTTCCATAGGACCTTATCAGCTTTTACACGCATATGTCAATGGATTTCAAAATATGCTCACATGAGGCACATTCCCAGTTTTGCAAGTAGTCCAGTTAATAAGGAGACCTCTCTAGTTCTTCATCCTACATGCCTTCCAGTTGACCCGGACCCTTCACCCTGTTCTGTAAGCCCTAAAACTCTACAGAATTGTTCATCAGGAGCAGTAATAAAGTTACGCTGATATCTAGCGTATGCGTGCTGCAGTTTTCGGTTATAAAATTTGGAGTTGCACACGTAAATCTTGGCCCCACCCTGGAATTCCCATTCCCCGTTCATGCCCCGCCCGTTTTCCATGCCTTTATACCTTACACGTGGACGGGTATGTATGCGCGTATTTTGCGGCTTTTTAAAATCTGATTTGCTTGCACACAGCCCACATACCAGCTTACCCGGGCCTTTTTGCGCAAGTAACATTTTTAAACTCAACCTGTTAATGAAAAAGATTCTTTATTCAGGGAAAGCATTATCAATTAAATAATGTCTTGAGTTTTCTGTAAATGATTAACTTCTTCATCTTGTTGATTAACTGTTTTTTGTTGCTTATTTGGGATTTAATTATTCACTTTTCCAAAAACTTGTTCAAGGTGAGTTACAAATTGAGGGTAATCTTCTGCCTTCTGGAGAGTTTTTAATCTAAATTGGTATCTTGCCCAAGTCACAAGATGCAACAATGGGAGACGCAGTATTTGAACGCTGGCTTCCTTGGTTCTTAATCTGCCGCTCAAATCACTAGTCTACTCCTCCACTCTACAGTTTCTTATTGTGCTATTGACATCTACTCCATATTTTAGGTTATGATAATGCTCAAAAGAACATTTATTAATTTCAAATGTTTAACGGGGCCAGATCAGGGTCAATTTATTTAAGATGTCAAAATGTGCTGTCTTCCTCTATGCTGGTGATGTCGCTTTGCCAGTCATTCTAAGCCATTCCTCTTGGATTTATGATATGTTCTATCCATTTATTTTTACTTTACCAAAAACCAGTGCCTTGGAAATCATTCAGTGCAATAATTATTTGACGGAGCTTATTTTGTCTCTTATGGGACAATGTGGGCAGGTTTCTGTGTTATGCAGTCTTGTTTGTCAGTTACAGAGCAATCACTTGCCTAAATATTTCAACGATAATCCAGGCAGCAGGGAATGATTGCATGGACAATCCAGTCTACCCGTTTTCCCTTCCTGCTGCAATATGACAGCCTGGCTGAATCTCTGGCTTGATGCTCATATTACCTGCTAATCCTTTGTGCTTATCCCATGCTTTCTTGAATTCCAGTACGGTTTCTACCTCCACCACATCTACTGTTCCAGACTTCTAGTATCTTTCTTTTGAAGCAATATCCTACGTTAATCCCAGATTCTAACCTCTTTCAGCCTCACACCAGGAACCAGGAATTGCTCTATTACTACTTTTCCACTGAAAATTTAGCCTTAGGTGCATTATTTAGACCTATGGGGTATTTGAATGCCTTTATTACTTTGAAATCCTTGGTCTAGTGCGTGGCAGCAGTTAAAACATAGAAAATAACCCTGGCATAGAAAATAAAATGGTATATCATAATGCCTCTGTATTGATCGATGGTGTGACTGTACTGTGAGCAATGTGTGCAGTTTAGTTGTCTTATCTAAAAAATGATATAGTGGAACTAGGAAACGTACAGAAAAGGATAACCAAGATGATACAGGGGATAGAACAGCTCACTTATGAGGAAAAGCTGAACAGGTTAGGGTCTTTGGTCAGGAGAAGAGGCAGCCGAAAGTAAATATGACAGAGGTCTATAAAATCTTGAGTGGGGTGGAATGAGTAAACAGGGAATGTTTATTAACCATTTCAAATAGTACTAGGACTAGTGGACACTCCTTAATGCTAATAGACAGTACATTCAAAACAAACTGGAGAAAATATTTTTTCACTCTGTGCACAATTAAATTGTGGCCAGAGGATGTTGTGAAAGCAGTTAGTGTAAGGTTTAAAAAGGATTTACACAAATTCCTGGAGGAAAAGTCCATAAACAAAACATAGAACAAATTAAACTGAAAAAATCTTATGGAAAGGACAACTCACAAATATGGAAAAAGGTCCTATCAAAACTTTTTTCTATTATTCACAGCTGACTGTAGATTGAAATGTGGACCTACAAACTTGATATAAGGGTTCCTCAACATGTAAAATTATTGGTCGTTTTTTAGTACATAATGAAGATATATATGCATTTTCTATAATACGTGAATCTCAACCCTGCCATATACATGTTAATGTAGGCTTACGTGTGAATATATGCAAAGCATTGAAGCACATGATATCAATGCATTGAACGTGTGCACTTTTCCCACCTAATCTTTGATTTTACATGCATATACTTTATGCGTGAAAGTAAAGTAGGACTTACTCGTGTAAGTCCTGATTTACGTGCACAAATTGGTGAATTTTAAAACATGCGCCTATCAAGGAAATTACTTGTTTTACTGATTAGTCCACCTATTAGCCCATTCCCTCTCCAGGTCATCGAGAACTTCCTGGTTCTTCAATCTGAACTTCCCCCATACCTCCCATCCTGCCAGTATTACACAATAAACATGTTTAATATCAATTATGCCAGATAATTATCAGATATAATAATACACAAGTTCCTGGAACGCTTCTAGACCGCCTCCTTTTAACACTCGTACATGTGTGTGCAGAAGTGAAAATACGCATATATTCTTGATCTTTAGAAAATAGGGAGTACACAGGTTGAGGCTACGTATGCTCATGAATGTTAATTTTTACATGCAAAACATTTTGAAAATTCACCTTCTAATGTGTACTATAAGATATTAATTCTAAAATTCATCTCTGGTGTACAAAATGCGCTTTGCTTAATCCTGACATAAATTCCTGTTTCTAGGAGTTGCTCTGTGTCAGGGGATCACTACTGATCTACAATTCATTCAGCCTGAGCATGTATTTAATGCTTTTGCTTTAGCAGCATTCCAAGCTGGAAAGAGACACCAGCAATATATATTTAATATAGCAGGTAGATCGTAATGGCCAATCACATAGCAATACCTAAAAATTTAAATTAGTCACTATGGTATTAATCCTCCAGTCATATCTGCTAAAAACATCTTTAGAAAGTGAACATAAAAATCATATCTCAAATTAGAGAAATCCATTCTACTGCCTCATTTAGTCCAAAAGGGGTCACTGCATTCAATATAAAATTCCAGTACTGTTTGTGTACGTTCAGACAGGCCACATAATCACCACCTCTGGGTGAGCAGGTAATCTGTTCTATTCAGGGGCATATCATCCATAGTGCACTGTGGTACATGGGCACCACCAACTTTAAAATGGGATGTGCCATGCTCCACCAACTTAGGACGCTATCGCGTCTTCCCTGGGTCTCCACCGAGAACAACAGTGCTGCTGACCACCATCACTAATGTTCCCTCTAACCTGCATGTGGGCGCGGACCCCATCTTGCCATGGCCCGAAGTGAAAAAGCCAGCAGGGCCATGGCAGAACCCATTTTGACACAGCCCGAAATGAAGAGGAGGCTGGCAGGGCCATGGCAGACCCCATCCCACCATGGCTCGAAGTAAAGAGGAGGCCGGCGGGGTGCAGCCTGAAGAAAAGGCCGTATGTGTTTGTGGGTGTATGTCTGTGTGAGAGTTTGTGTGTCTGTGTGAGAACCTGTGGGTATGTGTATATGTCTGTGAGATCCTGTATGCATGCATGTGTGTCTGTGTGAGATCTTGTACGCATGATTGTGTGTTTGTGTGAGAGCCTGTGAGTGTGTGTATTTGTCTGTATGAGAGCCTGTATGTGTGAGAACCTGTGAGCATGCATATGTGATATCTTGTGTGCCTGTGTCTGTGTGTTTGTCTGTGTGAGAACCTGTGGGTGTGTATATATGTTTGTACGAGACCCTGTATATGTGACAGCCCCTGGGCATATCTGTGTTAGATCTTGTGTGTCTGTGTAAGTATATGTCAGTGTGAAAGCTTGTGTGTCTGTGCGAGAGCCTGTGGGTGTGTGTATGTGTTTGAACAAGAGCCCATATGTGTGAGAGGCTGTGTGTGTGTGTGTGTGTATCTGTGTTTAGAGACTGTGTGTGTATATTGTGTGTGTGTGAGCCTGTGTGTGTGAGCAAGTGCCTGTGGGAGCATAGTGTCACAAACAGGTTCTCACAGGCATGTATACACACATGAGAGAGCCTGCATGTGTGAGAGAGAGGGTGTGTGTGTGGCATGTGTATGAGAGAGGGAGTGTCTGAAAGAATGAATTTGTTGGTATGTATGTGTGAGTGAGGGAGACAGAGAGAGAAGATAGTTTGTGTGGCCCTACCTCCCCTATTGCATGATAATCTCAGGGTGACCAGAAATCAAAAGATCCCAAGTATGGAAAGCAGGAGATTTTTAAAATCCTTATTAGTTTTAATTATTGGGTGTAATTCGATGTTTCTATTTTTTTAAATATGTTTTTTTTAAAATATTAGAACATCATTTAATTATTAGATGTTTTATTCATCAGAGGTTTTGAAATATTTTATTGGTTTTGGGAAATATTAGAACAAATTTATGAAAGTTTTTTTTAATTGGATGTTTGTCAGCTGTTTTGACATTTAATCTTTTTATTAGCATGGTTTTAATATGAATGATAGTTTGTATTTCCAATTTTATTGCCTGGTGTTTTGAGAGGAATGATGATGTTTCTGTTTTTTCCATTTGCACTGCATAACACTGTTGAGTTTGTGGTTTCCAGTTCAGTTTTTATTGGCACATTTCTATTCTGTATTAGGTGAGGGTCTGTCTGTATTTTAAAGGTCCAGTTCTTGTGTAACTAATTCTTGCTGTGAAAATGATGGTACTTATCACTGGCTTTTACAGCATTATGGTTATCTCTTCCTCATTTCTATTTTAAACAGAAGTTTTCTCTTTATTAATTTCACATGCATACAGAAAATGGTTTTGAATGTTCTTGCAGAAAATATTTTTTCATTCACATATTTTATTGTAACTGCTGTTAGTAGATTAGGTGATCATTTTAAGGGATTAGCTTATGTTCTTCTAAGGATTGGGGTGCTGTGAGCGTACATTTGATAGGCTTTTTACATCAAAGAAAGTAGTGTTTACAGGTAATCTAGGTGGGTGTACTGTAGGGCACATAGCAGCAAATTTTCTGGTGTACCACCAACTTCAGCAGTCACCATATGCTCCTGGTTCTATTAACATGCAGTGTAAGTCCAAAGATCAGTGACATTGTTCTACACGATGGTGTACCACAGGAGCCTGCAACTTAGCTGTAGATAGGTGGCTTCTGTTTTCTATGAGCCTAATTTTTACCTGTTGTTTTGTGCATCCTACATAGATCTTATTCACAAACATACTATCATGCTTATCATGTTGATATTCTTTACCTGCACCTGATGAATCCAGGTTGCTCCTTCAGTGGTTATACTACAAAAATCACAAGCACTACATGCAACATGCAATGTTGTCTCCTTGGATTTATCTTGCACGGTGGACAAATATGATGAAACTACAGCTTCACGGATGTTCCTGTTAAGAATGAGGACCCTTGAGCTGAGACGAGGTTAACGCTACCATCAGGAGCGAACCCCTGTTGGTCCTCGTTGTCGGGAGGCAGTACGGGCAGGGATGACCCAACTGGATCTTCATCTATACCAGCCCTTGTTCCCCGCAGGTTGAGCCCTTGGGTGCCGGGGCCAGCAGGACTTAGGTGGGGGTCTCTCAAGGAATGGAACCAGAGAGAGAGGCTGAAGCAGCGTCAGACGGGTAGAAGTCGAGGCAGGTGGCAACCAGGCGAAACCAGGAAAAGGCCAGAGGTCAGGACGGCCAGCGAACAAGCAGAAGCGGAGAAAACAGGCTGGAGGTCAGGGCAGGCAGAGGTCAAGCAGAGTTAGGTTACCAAGCAGAGGTCAGGCTGGTGAAGGTCAATCAGAGTCAGGCAGGCAGGGTCAGAACCAGAAGATCAATCTGAAGGGACGAGGAGCATGAACGCTGGAGTCGGGAATCAGGAACAGGAGGCAAGGCAGGAACACTGGAACAGGGAGGAATCAGGAACACAAAACTCACACTCAGGACTGAACTGGACCCGTTGCTGAGGCAAAGTGCTAGTGGCAGGGCAGGATATATATACCCACCCTGTCTGATGTCATCTTCGTGGGCCGCAGGGAAATTTCCCGCCTTGGGCCCTTTAAATTCATAGCAGTGGCGCATGCGCGTTAGGGGGGGCAAAGCGCGGAGCTCGGTGTGGCGGTGTGCATGGATGCTGTGAGAACAGGCTGCTGTAGCGGCGGACGGCATCAGCGCGAGGAGTGGCGATGGAGAGGAGCTGGAGTGGGTTGCCTGCCTACAGAGGTAAGGGGACCCAGCCGCGGCCTTATGCGGCCGCTGATCCTAACAGTTCCTTCCCCTTTTATATTCAATATTTAGAGGAGATTTTAATACTTTGTGAAGGGCCAGGACATACCAATGAAGATATATTGAAGCCACTATCTGTGTTGACTTGGCATTATTTGATGCCCATACCAATTCTGAATCTGTAATCTGTTGTTTAGAAGATAATAACAACAGAGAATTTGCAAGCAAAGCTCATTTGTATGCTTTCTTATATGTGATATAAAGATAGCCCTGGGTCAAAAAATGCCTTGCCATATCCTGTGCATGATTCTTAAAGTCATATATACCCGAACATAGAAGAATTGACTCACAAGCAAATCTATCTTAAGATCTCCCGGATGATGACTCTCAAAATGTAATAAATTATAGGGTTGTATTGATTTGCAATATATAGATGTCTTAAGTGTCTTCTTGTTTTGCAATAAAAATGTCCAAAAATGATAGCTTGATCATCATAGTGCACTGAGAACCATAAATTGGGGTCAAGTGAGTTAAGCCACATCACATAAGCTTGAATGTTGGCTCCTGATGCCTTCCACACAAAAAAAAATGTTATCTATATATTGGTGATGCTGTTGTACATTCAAAATATATATGTGACCATTCCTCTTTCCTTTGTAACTTTGATAATGTTTACACTCAGAAGTGTCCTTTATATTGTATTGTCTATATATCAGCTGCAAAGATCCACATTTTGCCACCATGATGATTCGTGTAAATGCTGTTCTTCAAAATGTGACAAATACAAGCTGGTAATATTCCGCTATTTTAAATATATATTGGATGTGTCTCCTTCTAGTTTGGAATGCTGCTATAGCAAAAGCATTAAATATATGCTTTGATAGAATGAATCATAGACCATCAGTGATCCCCTGATGCAGAGCAACTCCTCCAACATGAATTCATGTTGGAATTAATTACCAGCACTAAACAAAGCATATTATTGTGTACAAAGGAGATGAATTTCAGAACTAATATTTTATAGTGCATACAAAATGTTCTAAAAAATTGGGCTATTAAGGACCAGTGATTATACATGTTGAGGAAACCTTATATCGACTTTGTAAGTCAGTTCTATTATATGAAGGTCCATACTTGAATCTACAATCAGCTGAGAATAATAATAGAAAATAGTTTTGATAGGAAATGTCCATAAACCATTATTAGCCATGTAGTCTTAGGGAAGTCACTGCTTATCCCTGGTTATGAGCAAGAAGGATTGGATCGTTTTTTGGGATCTTGCCAGATACTTGAGACCTGAATTGGCCACTGTCAGGACAGGAAGCTGGACTTGATGGACCTTTGATCACTCCAGGCAGTATACACCAAGTCTTAAAAATATAAACAACAAGTATGCCTTTTGCTCAACCAATTTCTGTCCAAGTTTACCACTTGAGGAATGATTCCTAGGCTGCTCAGTTTATTAATGGGCTTCCTGTGTACAACAGTATCAAAGGCCTTCCTAAACTCCAAGCACACCATGCGCAGTGCCGTCCCTGGTCTAATTCTCTGGTCATCCATTCAAGGAAATTAATATAGATGTGTATTCGTTTTTTCCGAATTAGGCAATTTCAACGAAATTTGGCATGGCTCGGGGGAACCAAAAAACAAATGGAATTTTTCCAAAATTTTGGAAAAATTCATTTTTCGGGTTAGTGCGTGCTAATGGGGGTTAGCGCGCACTAACTTTGACCTGTTAGTGCACACTATCAGGAGTTAGTGCACACTAACCCGAAAATCAGGGGTCCCCAAAAAAGAAACCCCGGACCATGGGAAAAACGAAATTTCCCGCGGGGGCCCTGAAAACAAAGCCTGAAATGATTTAAAAAAACAATGCACATCTCTAGAAATTAATCAGATTTGTTTAACATGACCTCCCTCTGATTCTATAATCTGATGGATTCATGTCTCCCATTTCTCTATCCTTTAGTAATGCTTCTATTAACTTTCCCATAACTGGGGTAAGACTAACTAGACTGAAGCCAATAGGGATGTGCTTTAATTTTGGTTCATTTTGGAAACAAAAGAGAAACAAGCTAAATTGTGTTTGATTTTGTCTACTTTACAAAATACGCCTTTCCCCACGCCTGCCGACTGAACACAATGAAAACATTTTTCTTTTAAAGCCCACTTGGATTTACTGCCAGCCCTCCAAACTCTTTGGAACCTCCCCCCCCTCCCCCCGCATCTAAGCCGTATCCCTGGGATCTAAAGAGACAGGAGCAATCCCCACTCATTCCTGCTCCATTGGTGCTATACTCCAACATGGTGTGGGCCAACCTGAGGGTAATCAAAAGATAAATGAATAAATAATACATTTTGAAGGCACTGGAGGGGCAGGTGTGACCACAGATTGCTTCTTCCCCTTTGGATCCCAGTGAGGTAGGTAAATTGTGGCAGATGAGCCGAGGTGGGGGGTGGGGAGACCAGAACCAACACCATTTTTTCCTTTTGCTTTTTCCTTTCTTTCATTTTGTTGCCTTATTTATTTTCAAATAAATAAAATTAAATAAACCACATACAAAACAGAAAATAATTAATAAAAAATAACCCCAAAAAGAAGAAATACAATTAAACAAAAAAACTTTTTAGTGCATGCCTCTAGTAGTCACCAGCCTCTTGCTTTTGTTAACTGGGAATATGTCTAAGAGCTGGTGGTTGCCTAAAGTCTTATGGTAGAACATCAGGGTATCTAATGGGTATGCAGGAGATTATATTTGTTTCTTTGCAATAGGATGACATCACTTCAAGCTGCCAGAGACAGGATGATATGGTCCATTCCAAAACATTCGGGGAGCTGTAATCCTATCTTTCTAATGGAGAAGACCACCAAACCATTTTAGGAATAAGACCATAGCAGCCGACCCTGTTCTTCCACCTTTCACGATATGCTTGGAGATACAAACAGTGCTTTGCTGGCGAATGCTGCAGTGATAGGAAGGCTTCAAATGGACTCCTTTTTGAGATGATGGCTGTATGGTGACATGTAATAAAAAAAAAAAAAAAAACTATAACAAGCGCAGAAATCCCTGGCCCTTAACAGCGGCTGGCATAATTTTGCATAGAATGAAAACAGGTAGAGTGACAGCATTAGTGAAAAGCATTTACTGGCTTATTGCAATTATTTCCAATTGCATTTTTATTTCTTTTGAAGGACTCTGTCAGGAACATCTGTCAAATGTACTGGGGCACGGCAGGAGGACGCAGAAGGCCATCCAGAGCTGGTGCCCAGTGCTTGTGGACAATAGTTGTTTTCTTGACTTATTTATTTATTTCAAACCTCTAATGTCAGCTCTGAGCTGCCTGCTTACAGCTCTGAAGAGCCCTCTGCTATTCTCAGGCCATTTGGTAGCGGTTGCTATGGAGACAAAGCAGGGGGAGGTGAGGAAGGGAGAGTTGAAGAAAAGGCATGCAAATCAACTCAGGCCCCTACATTCAACAGCAAACACTGAAAGGCCAGCCAAGTAAGGAAGATGAAAACATTTGAAATGCTTCAACTGCTGCTACAACCTATGATTTGGAACTAACAGAAGGGGGGAAAAATAACTTAATGGAATACACCGAGGAGGCCTAGGAGAGGTGAATGAGACAGGCTCAGTGCCTACATCTATTCTGTAGATCGATATATTTATAAACTTTTAAACATAACTTCTCGTCTCCATTTACAAATGTGTTTGAGGTCAGACCCCCCTCCTTATCTTTCTGTTCACGTCCAGCACTCTTCTGTCCCTTGCTTTCTATGCTTGCAGTTGTGTACACTCCCTGGACCCCAGCAGACCTCCCTCTTCCCCTGCTTTCTCACTTCTAGTGCTATTCCTCTAAAACAAATTACCTCCTTATATCCAAGATAGTCCCACTTTTAATTCTTTTAAGATCCAGGTTAAAGTAGTTTGGTGGGTGACTCTTCAGGGGTATGTGGAAATCAAGGTCAACGAACAAGTTGTAGGGGGTAACTTTCTATTGGCCTATCATCATTCATTTGTGACTAGCTTTTGATAATTGTTTACTTATTTTTACAGAATAACTTTGCTGTTAAAGCTTTATCTGAAACCAGTTCCTAGATGGTCAAAATGAACGACATAAAAGATTATGAAAAAAAGACTTCCCCAGCTGCACACAAGATAAGAATTCATTCTTGTAGCTATTTTTTTTATTATTTCATTAGTAACCATTAAAAAAAAGAGTACATCTTATGACATTATGATTTAGAAAGTGCCAGCAATCTAAATAGCACTGCACATACTCAAGGAGGATTTAAATAATATAAACAGTATGTACCCAGCTAATGGCAGAGACTGGCAGAGGAGATGGTTGGATCCTACCTCAATGGTCTTACAATTCAGGAGAGTACAAAAATGGCAGACAAGAAACAAAGGGAAACCGATACCAGGCAGAGAGGGTAGTTCACAGATGAGCCTCTCATATAAAGCTTATAGGAATTTCCAAAGTGGAAATGTGGAGTACAGATCTCTTTAAAAAAAAAAAAAAAATCCCTTCTTTTAGATGTGAGGCTCCTTTGCCTTATTTAAGCCAAACCTAGATCCTGAAACAGGGAGTGATACATTACATTGCTCCCCTATGGATTCACTTTATGTGAGTCCTTCAGAAAGAGCATGCATAGGGAGTAGGCAGAGGGTTTTTTCCTTCTCTGTCAGCATTGGGAGAAGGAGTGAGAGGAGTAAGAGATCTGTCTAGGTTCAGGTATGACAGGAAAGGCTCCAGCCTGAACCAAGCCATTGTTGGATCCTCTTGATTTTCACACAGTTCTCCAATCTCTTCTCTTATCTAGACTATTACAACTCTCTATTCACCGGTCTTCCAGCTTGCTTTACCCATCCTCTTCAAATAATAAAAATTCTGTGGCATGCCTCTTAACTAACACCCCTATATGGAATCACATCACCCAGGTACTACGGTCCTTTCACTGGCTCCCTATCACTTACTGAATACAATACAAATTGGCTATTATAATTCATTTTCTACTAAACAATATTTTCTCCCCCTGGATTTCTGCCATTCTGAAATTTTATTCGCCGGCTTGTTCTCTCAGATCTTCTCATCAAGGACTTCTGGATCCCATCTCCAAATTTGCCTTCCTCGACAAAACACGTGAACGGGCCTTTTCAACTACTGGGCCTACCCTATGGAACTCATTGCCTCTGGAGATAAGACCAAACAGAGAAACAACATTTTTTTTAAAAGGCCCTCAAAACTTTGTTATTCCAAAAGGCTTAAACTGCAGTATAATAAGAACTTATGCGACAATTTGCTTTAGCTTTATGTTTCCTAGCGATATTGGTTAAGTCGTTTGTTCATGTATGTAACCACACTATTATGGATGTTTTTATTGTAAATCGCCCTGAGCTTTGGAAGGGCAGATAACAAATCTTATAAATAAATAAATAGGCAAACAAACAGATAAATAAATAAATAAATAAATAAACTGACAAATAAATAAATAAATTACTTAAGCTAATTGACCTATTAAACCAAAAAGAAATGGGATGTGTGGGTATATTCCATTTTGGGACCTGCATCTTAGAAGAGGCAATCTACATGAAAAGAGAATAAGTATTTGGATGGTGATATTAAATCTAACCCCTTTGGGCTGGATGTAGATAGAGAATGCTTTGTTTAGAAATTAAATCCACTTATGTTGGTCCTGGAGCCAGAAGTGCTACAAGTGGACTGAGGCTGAAATAAGTAGTTGCCCCTTTAATACCAAGGCACATGAGGAGAGAAAAAAAAAGTATATTTATGACAACCAACTCCTATTAGTAACATCGTAGATGATGGCAGAAAAAGACCAATTTGTTAGGGATATCAAATGAAACAAAAACAAACAAGATGTCATTTGTTGTCATTTTGTTTTGTTTCTAAATGGCCACTGCTGATGTCGCCAAAGCTCCCTACAGTGACTGCCCGATACCCCCAGACTCTCCCAGACCCCTGCATCCATCTGCTTCCTTCATCCATGGATCTAAGGAGCAAGAGCGATCCCCAGCTGCTGCTGCTCAGCTGGGTCTCTGTTTTCAAAATGGCACCAACAGGCACTGAGGCCAGCACCGACTTGTTGTATGGAGGTTTATCTGTACCTCCCTACAGAGGAACCTTAGAACTACAAAATGGCACTGGCTTCAGGGCTCCCTGAAATGGAGACAAGGCAGGACAGGAATGACTAGCAATCACTTCTGCCTCTGATCTGCAGATGGGGTAAGTGATTGGAGGAGGGTGTGAGCAAGTCTGGGGAGGGGACACTGTGGAAGGCTTTGGTGGTGGTGGCAGCAGCAGCAGAGGGAATGGGGACAGGGTGGACCTGGCATTTTTCTTTTTGTTTCTTTTTCATTTCTATTATATTTTGTTTGCTGGGGTTTTTTATATTTTGAATAGACAAAAGAAAACAAAACAACCAACCAACAAGCAAAAACAAAAGAAAATAATGACATGAAAAACAAAATGAAATGAAAAATGTTCAGTGCATGACCTACAAACTGACCCATCTAGTCTGTCCAATTACTCCTTCTAGATATTACTACACTTGCAAGCATGCCAGACATGCCATAGGCTTCTTACTGACATTAGTTTGTTTCCTTGAAGAAGCAACAACTTTATTGGATGGATGTAAATATGTTGTTTATTCTTCTGTAAATATTATCCACTATTAATAAAGTGCAAATTTTTGGGAACACAGCTATCTGTGTGTATGACTGTGAAATCTGAGGAAGGAGGAGGTTCAGGGTGAAATGCTTCCCCCTTTTCACTCCTACTAGAGGATCTTGTATGAAGTTCAAATGCATTCTGCCAGCAGGAGCCTTTATGGATTTGGGGAACTATCTAATCAGTCCTTCCAGTTCTTTGGCCCCCACTGCCTGCTGGCGGCCATTTTGTTTCCTGTCTGGACACGTAATTTCCAGGCTTCCAGTCAGCTGATTGCCAGAGCTCGGTTCTCATTCTCCAGCACTCTCATTAGAGTTCATTGCTCTGCATTAACTCCAGCATGTTCCTCATTTCTTCTGATCTGATGTTTCATCTCATCTGGTCTGTTTCCAGTGTTTACTTGTGCTTCCTACTGAATTCCTGCATAGTTCTGCTTCTGGGCCTGCTACCTAAGCCCTGCTGATCACCAGCAGCCGACAGCTCAATCTGAGAAGAAGATGGCCATCATAGGCAGAAGACATCCTATTGCTGTCCAGTTGGAACCCGTAAGATTCACCTTGTCAGTATACTGGCAACCCTGGTCTCGGGGGGTCACACTTCTGGTTGACTATGCTGTCACAGCTTGAAGACAAATCTTTCCCCACTAATCATCAGAGTACCCCTGAACCTGTATGTAGGACCAGCAGGGCTGGTGGAAGCACTAGGCATACTAGGTGATCGCCTAGGGTGCCACAGGTTTGGGGGCAACCCAGCAGCTACTTACTGCTTCCATTAGACCTGCTCAGAATTGTGAAAAACCCTTGTCCCGATTCACGACACTGGTAGCAGCTGCAGGACCTAAGCAATTGGACCTACTTCATCCAGCCCTCGAGAACCGAAAGAGGAAATGTGTTGTGGGCCCGGGTGGGCAGGAAGAAGGATGCCCAACCGTCTTAGCTGAAAGGAGCAGCTGGAAGAAAAGACTGAGAAGGTCAATTGCAGCATTGGCCGGGTCACGCAGCAGGAGAGAGGCAACTTTGGCTGGGCCACATGGCAGGAGAGAGGCAGGATCAGCCGGGCCACGCGGAATGCAAGAAGCAAGATCGGCTGGGTGCGCTGCAGAAGAGAGGCAGCATCCCTGCTGAATGAGGAAGACAGTGGAGGCCTCCTAATGTGAGTACATGTGTATATGAGAGCATATGGGGAGAGAGAGCATGTGGGGGAAAAAGAGTATGTGTTTGTGAGAGAGAGCATGTGAGGAAGAGCGAGTGTGTGGGGTGTGAGCCTGTGGGGGAGAGAGAGCATTTGTGTTTGAGAGAGCATGAGGGGGAGAGAGAGCAGGTGTATGTGTATGTGAGAGCATATGGAGGAGAGAGCATATGTGTGTGTGTGAGAGAGCATGTGGGGGAGAGAGTGAGTGTGTGTAAGAATCAGTGTGAGTAAGTGAGCATGCCTGTATATGTGAGAGAGAGGAGAAAGTCTTTGCATCACAGCCACCGCCTCCTCCCATTAATCCATGACAAGCTCTGACTGAAAATCAAAAGTTCCCAGGCATGGAGTGTGGGAGATTTTTTATCCTTATTTTTAATTATTGGGTGGTGGTTATGTGTTTGCTGTTTTAAAATATTTTATTGGTGTTTGGGAAAGCTTTCAAAATTTGCATGAGTCTTTAATTATTGGATATTCTATTCATTAGCAGTTTTGAAATTATTTTATTAGTAAGATTTTACTATTATGATTAATGATTTATATATCTTGATTTTATTGTTTGTTTCATGAGGAATGGTGAAATGCTTGTTTTCCATTGTTGCATAGAGTCTGGCGTATTGCGTTTTACAGTTCAGTATTTGCACATTTCTATTTATACTTTATGGTGGCTTTATTCTATATTCGGTGAGGGTCTGCGTTCTGCATGCAAGACTGAGGTGAAGCATTCTGTTAGCATGTGGTTTCTCTGTAGGGATCTGTAGTCGCTTGTCCTGTTCTGTTTTCCTGATAGGAGGTGCATTGATATTTTATATTCTGGTGTAATATTTGCGGTATTCCTTTTCATTGGTAGGGTTGCTACTGTTTGACTGTTGGCAGATAGTACTGTGTTGATACGGGAGGACCATGCCCACACGAAACATGTTACAATAGGTGTGATGCCACATGAATTCCAAGTTGCAGAGTTTTCATGTTGGCATCACAACAGTGCATGTAACTATCATAACAACGTGTATATTATTTTTACCTTAGAATGTCATGTTTCATGTAAAATCTGTTGTATAAATGCATAATTTAAAATTGTGTATGGGGAGGTGGGGAGAGGGGGTGCCAGGCTGTAAGGTTTGCCTAGGGCGCCTAATGCACTGGCCCTGAGGACTGTTGCGCGTCCCGGCCGCGTGGGTGCCGCAACTGGGCCTGCTCACCTTGCCATGCCCTCAACCAGCTCCGGTCTCGCTGCTGCCGCCAGTTTCCACCATCCATGTCGCTCACCACGGCCCTCTCCGGCTTCCTCCACACCGCAGGCCTCACAGTGGAGCTCCCGCCGGGGCTCCACATCCTCCTGCTCCTCGGCCCTGCCCATAGGTGCGCGCACGGCCGACGTCACAATGTTTAAAGGGCCAAGCGCGGGGAAACCCAGCTCAGACACGCCCTGATGACATCACCAGCCCCTAATATAAATAGCGAGGTCCTGCCCCCAGGACCTCGCCTTAGCAATCGATTCGACACCATGGTGTTCTGAGTTTGCCTTCTCCATGTTCCAGCGTTTCCTTGTTCCAGCATCTCCTTCTTCCAGCGTCTCCTTATTCCAGTGTCTCCTTGTTCATGAGCCTTCGTGTGTTCCTGCGTCCTTCCCAGGTAGTACCTTCCCGGACTGATCTCTGGTACTGACCTTTGCCTGCCTGACCATTCTCTTTGTCTGCTGCCTGGAACTGACCCTCGCTTGCCTTGACTATGCTTGGACTGACCTTGGTATTTGACCCCTGCTTTGGCTGACTACTTCTGGACTGATACTCTGGCTCTGACCCTTGCGCTTCACTCGGACACTCACTTCTGGCCTACTGTGACTACCAGACCAACCTGCTTGGAATCCACCCGTGGCTTCCACCTGACTAGATCCGCAGGCGCTGCCTGTCTCACCCGGAGAACCTTCCTGAACTGTTACCTGCCTGAGGTCTCCGGAGCTTCCAGTTCAAGTCTAGTCCGTCCTCTCTGCTTCAGCCCCGTACCCTTGCTCGTGGTGGGCACACCTCTCCGCTACCTCTCCGGGAGATCACCTGAGGCCCTCCTAAGTCCAGGCAGTCCGGGTATCCAAGGGGTCAATCTTCAGAAACTGTTGTTGGCGAAGCTTCAGCTATCCACTGTCTCCTTGTGTGCTTCGCCTCCTGGTGACAGGCGCTCTCTGGGTCTGACCAGAGGGCCATACCAAATCTGCATCAGGCCAAGGGTCCACCTCCAGCGCAACAGGTTGCCAAGTCCATGGACTCGGCGGAGTCTTCTGCCTTGCAGACCATCTCTGGTCTGGTTACTCGTGTCCGAGAACAACGAGTCCTGGAAGCGTTGGCCTCCTCCATGGAAAGGATGCATACTCAAATGGAGGAATCTGCCATGGCCAATCCAGGGGCTCTCGGCCAGCCCTCACTGGCACCATTGGCCTTCCCAGCTCCACCCCGTTTTAATGGAGCTCCGCGTCTCTATCGAGGCTTCATAAACCAATGTTATATGCAGTTCTCACTGCAAACCTTGCTCTTTCCAGACGAGGCAACCAGATCACCTTCAGCTTGTCTTGCCTTGAGGGGAAGACCCTGGCATGGGCTTCCCCGCTCTGGGAGCTTTCTGACATGATTCTTCACCAGCTCCCTCAGTTTATCTCTGTCTTCCGACGCACCTTCGAGGACCCAGTTCGACAGGCGGTTGCTGGCCACCATCCACTCCACCTCCATCAAGGTTCACACTTGCTCGCTGAATACACAGTAGAGTTCAGAGCTCTGGCAACTGAGTTAGGTTGGCAAAAAGACTGCCTGCGGGCACTCTACCTCGAGGGACTGTCTCTGTCCCTTAAAGATGACCTAGCTGTCTCTGGCCCATATAGATGAGCTAGCTGCCCGCAAGATCCCTGTAGAATCGACTACCGTCTTAGGCAAAGGCAACATGAGATAAGAGCTCTCCAACCTTCCACTCCACGGCCATCCCATTCAATGAGTCCCCGGTTGAAAGCGTTACCAGCGGCCCCTCAACCGCCTGAAGAACCAATGCAAATCAACCATGGCCGCCTGACTCCAGAGGAACGTCTCCGACGAAGAAAGTCGGGGCTATGCTTATATTGTGGGGGATCCGGACATCTCCTCCAGATTTGTCCCGTGCGCCGGGAAACTCCAAAGCCTGAGCCTGGCAGGGGTCCCAGACTTGGGCACTACAGTTTCTGGCCCCCAACGGTTGCTTTCTGTCTCCCTCCTTAAGGAGTCACATTCATTTTCCACCACCACCCTTGTGGACACTGGGGCAAGTGGAAATTTTAATTAGAGGAGATCGTCACACTCCTTCAGATACCGGTCCAACCATTGGAGGTCCCACTACTCATTGATCAATTCAAGGCAAACCCCTCTCCGATCGGATCACTCATCATACTCTGGCTTTTCGCCTCATCGTTGGGAACCTCCATGATGAGGAGATCTCCCTCCTGATCTTGAAATGATCGACACATCCTGTGGTCCTTGGACTTCCTGGGCACCAGCTACATGCGCCCCAATTCCACTGGCAGTCCCTGCAACTCACCCAGTGGGGTCCTCGATGTCAAACCCACTGTCTACGGCAAGTGGCGCCACCCACAACATTCCTAAGCTCTACAACCCTCCTGGGGTTATCTACTCCATATTTGGAATTCAAAGACATGTTCTCCAAACAAAACACCAATATCCTGCCTCCACTCCGAGAGTTCAACTGTCCCATAGAACTCCTATCTGGAACCATGCTTCTGAAGGGGAGAACCTATCCTCTTTCACTCCCAGAAACCCAAGTGATGTCTGCATAGATCAAGGAAAATTTAGTCAAGGGGTTCATAAGACCCTCGACTTCCCCGGCAGATGCCGCATTCTTCTTTGTGAAAAAGAAAGGATGGCAGCCTCAGACCATATATAGAGGTTTGAACACAGTAACCCGTAAGGATCGATATCCACTGCCACTTGTCAGTGAACTGTTCGATCGGCTACAAGGCGCTCAAGTATTTACCAAATTAGATCTATGTGGGGCATATAATCTAGTACGGATCCAACAAGAAGACATCTGGAAAACCGCTTTCAACACAAGAGACGGACACTACGAGTACGTAGTAATGCCCTTCGGGCTTTGCAATGCCCCTGCAGTCTTCTAGCGGCTAATGAACGAGATTTTCTGGGACCTTTTGTACTCCTTCGTTGTAGTGTATCTAGATGATATACTGATCTTCTCCTAGGATCTGAAGTCTCACCATTCCCATGCTCAACCAGCTCTGGTCTCGCCGCTGCCGCCAGTTCCAGCCGTCCCCGCTCACCACGGCCCTCTCCGGCTTCCTCCACACCGCAGGCCTCACAGCGGAGCTCCCGCCGGGGCTCCGCGTTCTCCTGTTCCTTGGCCCCACACCTAGGCATGCGAGTGGCCGACGTCACAACGTTTAAAGGGCCAAGCATGGGAAACCTGGCTTGGATATGTCCTGATGACATCACCAGCCCCTAGTATAAATAGTGAGGTCCTGTCCCCAGGACCTCGCCTTGGCAATCGGGTCGACACCGTGGTGTTCTGAGTTTGCCTTCTCCATGTTCCAGCGTTTCCTTGTTCCAGCATCTCCTTGTTCCTGCGCCTTTGTGTGTTCCTGCATCCTTCCCAGGTATTACCTTCCCGGACTGATCTCTGGTACTGACCTTGCCTGCCTGACCATTCTCTTTGTCTGCTGCCTGGAACTGACCTCTGCCTGCCTGACCATTCTCTTTGTCTGCTGCCTGGAACTGATCTCTGCCTGCCTGACCATTCTCTTCATCTGCTGCCTGAAACTGACCCTCGCTTGCCTTGACTACGCTCAGACTGACCTTGGTATTTGACCCCTGCTTTGGCTAACCACTTCTGGACTGACTCTGACCCTTGTGCTTCACTTGGACACTCTCTTCTGGCCTACTGTGACCACCAGACCAACCTGCTTGGAATCCATCCGTGGTGCCCACCTGACTAGATCCGCAGGTGCTGCCTGTCTCACCAGGAGAACCTTCCTGAGGTCTCCTGAGCTTCCAGTTCGGGTCTAGTCTGTCCTCTCTGCATCAGCCATGCACCCTTGCTCTGGTGGGCACACCTCTCCGCTACCTGTCCGGGAGATCACCTGAGGCCCACCTAAGTCCAGGCAGTCCAGGTACCCAAGGGCTCAACCTGCAGAAACCCTGGACTGTTATTGGTGAAGCTCCAGCTAGCCTCTGTCTCCTCGTGTGCTCCGCCTCCTGGTGGCAGGCGCTCTCTGGGTTCGACCAGAGGGCCGTACTAATCCTGTACCAGGCCAAGGGTTCACCTCCAGTGCAACAAGGACCAGTTATATATAAATAATATATAGAATTAAGTCTGATAAAGTAATTCATATACCATGTTTATTACAGCAGTTTTGTCTTTTATTTTTTAAAAAAACAAATTTTGTTTGCACCATTTTTTTTTTGGTCCCCAACCCATCTCCATAGGGAAGGAATTTTTGTATTACGTGACTCATGGCAATATGTGATCCAAAGAAAATCTGGAGACAAATCAGCCAGAAATGATAAATAAACTAGATCTAAATAAAGAAATAACTGATAAACAGATTAGTTCCCTGTAATATAAATGCATCAGAGAGGACTGATCACATTATCAATTACTGCCAGAATTAATATAATGGAACCACTGAGAAGGACATACAACTTATCCATGGAGACAAATAATCCTGGCTAGAAATCAAAGGGGGACAGAAGTAAAATTAGATGAATGTCAAAGCAGTGTAACTGGATTTTGTGTCATTTAAGTATTATCCCCAATAATCATGAAGAAACACCCACAGGTGATCAGCATTCTCACAAGAAAAGTAGATCCAACATACAGAATTAGCTTTTCGACTTAGACACTCTAGAGCAGTGATGGCAAACTCCAGTCCTTGAGTGCCACAAACAGGCCAGGTTTTCAGGATATCCATAATGAATATGCATGAGATAGATTTGCATACAATGGAGGCAGTGCATACAAATCGTTCTCATGCATATTCATTGTAGTTATCCTGAAAACTTGGCCTGACTGGAGTTCGCCATTACTGTTCTAGAGTACATTTTCAAAGGAATTATGCACATAAAATTAACATACGCACATAAGCAGCTTGTACTCACATACATGTTATTTTATACACATTAAAAGTAATCCCACTGTGTTACTACTGCAGCTAACTATTCTAGTTGGTAAACCTTAAAAGCTGCTGTTCCCCAAGGAACAACCTTGTCAGTCGTGCTTTTTAACATCTGCTTGGCTTCTATTTGCAAGCTCTTAGTTGGGCTCGGCGTAGGATACCTGATACACGTGGATGATATTCAATTTTACGTCCCCGTGGTGATATCCTTGTTTGCCACTGCTGTCTCAGCCACCTCTTGTCTGAAGGCCACTAAAAATTGGCTAAGCCACTATAAACTAGCTCTGAATTTAAGGAAAACAAAAATGATGGTCTTGCAGAAGTCACAGAGGTTCACTGTTCTTCTTTCATCTTTTGTTTTTGAGAAGATTAAAATTCCCATTGTTGAACACACTAGGAGGTTAGGAGTTATACTAAATCAAATCTTCACATGCAGAAAAAAATCAAGGCAGTCATTAAGGATGGTCGCTATAAGCTTCGGCTTTGCTCCTTACTCATATGGAATTTTGCTCTGTAGTACAAGCTCTGATTACTCCTTGTATTGACTATTGCAATTCACTGTATATTGGTTTGCTTGTAGCCACACTACTGTCATTATAAGTATTACAGAACTTTGCTGTATGTCTCATCTCTGGCATGAACAGGAGGGCCCATATCATCCCAGTGTTGACTGATATCCACTGGCTGCCACTTTCTTGGCATATGCAGTACAAAGTTGGGTTGCTTGTCCACAAACGTCTTGGGAGTAACATTCTGTCATGGGCCAACTGCATTTTGTAACTGTATAGGATGGTGAGGTCCTCACAAAGAGGCCTACTGGACATTCCATCTGTCTGCCATATTAACTGAAACTTGGGAGAGAACTTTCTCAGTTGTAGATCCAATTCTCTAGAACTCAATGCTATTGTGCTACGGCTATCAACCTGCATTAAGGAGTTTAAAAAATTAATGAAGACTCATTTATTTGAACTTGCTTTTACATCTTAGGCTGAGGAAACTTAATCAAGTTTCATTGGCCAGTATCAGGACAGGTTTTGGTTGTTGCTGTTTGGAGGATTATCTTTTAATTTTGTACATATTTGTTTTGTTATACATGATTGTGGATATGAAATGTGTGTGTCCCTTAGGGCTGTGTATAAGTGGCCTATAAGAACGTTCAAATAAATAAATAAATATGTACATACTTTCAGTTTTGCATGCACATTTACCTGTGCAATTTTACCCCTCCACCTCCCCCAGAGTTGCAAGTTCTAAAAATGGGGGTCCAATCCCCAGACCTTTCCCCAGTCATGTGACGGGGCAAGGTTAGATCGGTGCCATTTTGAATAATGGCATTGAATGGGTGGGATGCAAGGCGATATCCTGACCCACATCGCTGGATCAGATTGGTAATTTTAAGGTTCAGGGAATGCAGGAGGAAGTTCCCTGAACCCCATTTTTGGAACTTGACACTTTTGTGGGGGAGAGGGAGGGGGGATACCACAGGGGTACACTATAAACCACTGAGTTGAGGAATTTATTGGGATGGGGACCCCAGAACTCTCAATTACTTTGATTTACAACTTTGGGGAGGGTAGGGGTGAGGGGCCATCGCCACACATGAAATCTACACCATTTTCTTTTTACATGGAGGAGGTGGATCTGCGGGTCAGCCCTGATGCCCTCTCAATAATTTCTTTAGCTGTGGTGCTTGTTTTTTTCAGGTTCTGGGCACTTTAAATGTGATGCAGGAGCCTCGGGAACTGCCATAGGTTCCTGGGACTCCTGCATCACATTTACCACTTTTTAAAAAGATATTTTATCATGGCTGACCACTTTCTCTGTTGGCCGTGATAAAATATTTACATCAAATTGCATATTAATGACCTTCTTTGCATGCATTTGCTTTGTATTATTTATGCATGCAAACTGCATGCAACGAAGGTCATTGTAATAGAGGAGGGTACCTGGGCTGGACCCTGCAAATATTTGCATATCTATTGTGTGATATCACCTCAATAGTGCTCCATCGCATGTTAGAGCACTAACATGGCTTGATGTATCATCCAGTATGTTTATAAAATATGTAGAAAATATGTAGAAAAAGTACACACTTTCAATGCATTGCTGATATTCATGAATGCTGAAACATACACACGTGTGTTGAGGGGTGCTGAAACAATTACGCACATTTTATAATGTGTGTGGACCAGGCTCATGCGGCGCTGCGACAGGCAGATCGGCAGGGCCGTGGTGGGGCTCACGTCACCACGGCCCGAAGAAAAAGATTGCGTTTAAACACGCTGATGCTCCTCCTCCTTCCTGCCTACGCGGCCCTGGAAGTAAACATTGCCAGAGCCACGTGGGCAGAAAGGAGGAGGAGCATCAGCACGTGCAGAAGAGGAGCAGCGCTTATGGGCCGCTGCGAATCCCAAGTCGCAACGGCCCGAGAAGAGGAAGAGGCCCGGTAGCAGGGCTGCTGCGAATCCCAAGTCGCAACAGCCCGAGAAGAGGAAGAGGCCTGGTAGCAAGGCCGCCGCGGCCCGAGAAGATAAGGGCCGCTGCAGAGCCCATCCTGCGGCGACCCGCGAAGAGGAGGCCCAGAGGTGAGAGAGAGGCTGAGGGTCTGTAGAGTGTGTGTGTGTGCGTGTATGAGATGAGATGAGAGACTGTTTGTGGGAGTGAGGACCTCAATGTTTGCAGAGACAGCATGTGAGAGCCTCTGTGTGTGTGAGAGAGACAGCATGTGACAGTGAGAGCCTGTGTGTATGAATGATTGTATGAGAGAGAGCATGTGACAGTGAGAGCCTGTGTTTGAGCAAGACGGCATGTGGGCGTGAGTGAGAGCCTGTGTGTGTGAGTCAGACAGCATGTGACAGTGAGAGCCTGTGTGTGTGTGTATGAATTATTGTATGAGAGAGAGCATGTGACAGTGAGAGCCTGTGCTTGAGCAAGACAGCATGTGGGCATGAGAGAGAGCATGTGTGTGTGAGAGTCAGACAGCATGTGCCAGTGAGAGACTGTGTGTATGAATGATTTTATATGAGAGAGCATGTGACAGTGAGAGCCTGTGTGTGAGAGAGAGAGAGAAATGCATGTGAGAAGTAGAACCTGACTGTGTGTTTGAGGGAAGAAGATGGAGAGAAAAGAAACAGAAAAAAAGACAATATAAAAGGAATTGGCAAAAAAAATAAGAAAGGGAAGGTGGAAAAAAAAAGCCTGTGACCAACCAATTAGAAAACTAGTGATTGGCACATGTAATCTTTGGGAATGTGCAAGAATAGCACTTTCTCTATGCGGATCTCACAATGTACGAGATCAGCAAGGAGAAAGTGGAAGCCCATGGGGCCTGCACAGAGGAGGCAGCAGAATGGGCTTCAGTGTCAGTAGCAGCAATCGACACCTCCCCAATAGCCATGTGGCAGCAGTGACAGTGGCAGCAGAGGAATGAGAGAGGTTCCGAGGTTGCTGGGAAAAGAGAGGGGGGTCTGCCTTTAGTGTGTGCATGTGTATGAATGGGACTCTGCCTGGGGGTGTATGTGTGTGAATACATGGGAGCCTGCCTGGGGGTCAGTATGTATGTGTGAGAATGACTGGGAGCTTGCCTGGGTGTGTGTGTTTGTGTGTATGTGAGGGAGCCAGTGAGTGTGAGAGCATGAGTGTGTAGGAGAAAATCCAAGGGAGTAAGAGTTTGTGTGTGGAGGGGGGAGAGAGTGTCTTAGAGCCTGAGAGTGTGTCAGTGTCAGTGAGAGCGAGAGGTTATGGTGGATATAAGAGCATGAATGTGTATGTATGTGCCAGTGTATGTGTGAGAGAGAATGGACATGTGAGTATGTGTGAGAGAGAGAGAGGATAACCTCCTAATCCTCGACAATATCAGGGTGACTGGAAATCAAGAGCTCCCACAGAAGGGGACAGCAAGGGCTTTTAAAAATCCTTATTAGTTTTAATTATTGAATATTATTTGATGTCTGCTCTTTTTGAAATATTTTATTGGTGTTATATACAAATTTTTGAAAATTTCCCTGAGTTAAATTACTGGAGGTTCTATTCATCAGCAGTTTTGAAATATATATTTTTAGTATGATTTTCCTATTGTGATGTTTTATAGTTCTTGATTTTATTGTTTGATGTTTTATGAGGCATGATGGTATTTTCTGTTTTTCCATTGCTGCATCACATACAGTCTAACTTGTTGTGATTTCCAGTTCAGTTAGTCTGTGCATATTTTATGGTCCCTTTATTCTGTATTTGGTGACTCACCAAATTGTATGTGTAATTGGGTACCCATGGGCCAGTATGGAGAAAAATTCCCCGGGCCACTATTTTCCCACAATCCGCCCCTGTGTGCAGCTAAGGTCGCCCCCATTTTACAAAAATAACAGAACAGAGCTAGAAAAGAGACGGACAAGGCAACACAAATGATGAAAGGAATGGAACGACTCCTTTATGAAGGAGGGCTAAACAGGTTAGGACTCTTCAGTCTGGAGACTGAAAGAGTATCTGATGAAGGTTTATAAAATCACAAGTTGTGTGGAACAAGTAAATAAGGAATGATTATTTATAACAACAAATTTTATACAAAGTGAGGTTTTTTTTTTCCATTTAATACACAGTTAAGCTGTGGAATTTGTTGCCAGACTATAGCTAGGTTTATAAAAGGTCCTTTGACAACTATTAGCCAGGTAGACTTGGGTGATCTGTCCACTGTCAGAGACAGGATGCTGGGCTCCATGAACCATCGGTATGAACTAGTATGGCATTTCGATTGAATGAAAGGAAAGGTCTCAAAGAGAAAAAAAAAGATTTGTAAGCTACAGTAGCCCTAGTCCTAGACACCAGTTAAGATGGCAATCTTTGGGCTTGCAGGCCCTTCGGTACATTGTATACACAAGTACCGTGTCAGAGGGAGCCGCCAAGTGAGGCTGATGGTGATGCTTGGCTGTGTGTGGGGGGGGCGGGCAATGGGTATTTAGTACTCCCATAATTTGAACATGAAAGCCCTGCACATACCTTGGCTCTCCCAATCTAACCCCTCCCCTTCCCCCATCCCTTGTTTGATGCAGGTAAAAGTACTCATGCTGAGAACAGCATGGGTAAACTTACTTGTAGCTGCAGGGTTATTCATGCGGGTAAACAGCTGTTTATCCATGCAAAACGTTTTGAAAATTTCCTTTAAAGGAATAAGTTTTACATGCATCAGTCCAAAACTGCAGAGCAACCTCATACCCTTGCTATATAGTACATATGCAATTTCAGGATGAACTTGCCACAGGTGGAATGACAAACTATGGGTAAAAGGACATTTCCAAACATTTTTTTTATCTCTAACTTTTTTTTTTTTTTTTGCCTGCCAACAAATAAATATATTATTTATATTATATTATTACTCTCCACACCCCATCCCTCAAATCAGCACATTCATCTCATACCAGAGGGAGAGCGTTCTCCATCGCTGGCCCCACCCTCTGGAACTCCCTCCCCACCCTTCTACGCTAAGAGACATCACTCCACAAGTTCAAGAAAGGAGTCAAGACATGGCTTTTCCGACAGGCCTACCCCGACACAAACCAAACTTAAACCTCTCCTCCTCAGCCCCTCCCTCAGCCCCTCCCTGCTCAACCATCCTCCCCCTGCTCCCCCTCCGGCCAACCCACTCCTAACTCTCCCAATGACCCTCCGCTTCCCGGCCGCCCCCCTTCCCTTTAGTCTACCACTTACCCTTACCCATCCAATCTTCCCTTTAAATAATCTCTTTCCGAGTGAATTCCCGAGTGAATTCCGTCGCCTAGTTAATACTGCAGTCATTCAACTCTTCATTATTTCCCTCTTAAGTTAATAAAACCCGTACGTAAGCTACTGGTATCTATTCTTAGGTTATTGACTCCTGTATATTTTTTATCTGTACATAGTTTTCCCTCTCTTCTCTTTTCTTATTTAATTTGTTTTTTACCTCATCTTCCTTCTGCCTTGTCCCCTTCCCCTTCTCTTCCCCTCATATGGTTAACTGTTATTGTTATTGTTATTTATTATTATTGTTATTAATATTGTTATTGTTATACTGTATTTTCCACCTGAGTTCATTGTAAACCGGCATGATGTGCTTCACGAATGTCGGTAAATAAAAGTTAATAAATAAATAAATAAATAAATATTTCTTAACTGAAGATGGAAGAACACATCAGTTAAGAGAATGCTTTCCTTTGCAATATTCCTTAACATAGCAAGCACACATAATACTATAGGAACAATAATATGCATTTAACAGGTTTCCACAGCAACCCAAATAATATATGCCCATTTGTTTTAGCATTGTGCTTTTTACTCATTATTGGAGATACAATAATAGGCTGTTTTTATTTTCTTTGGTTTAGCTTGTACCTTCTACTCTTCCTTAGCCCAATTACCTTGCCTTTTCCGCACGTCAGCCCCCTCTGCTTGGTGGAAGGAGTTAATTGGGTACACTCTGCGTACCTTCCTTGCCCAGAATTCCTCACCGTAGCACAGCTGTGGCACCTGCCTCCTAATTACTTTTATTTGCAGAAATGAAAAGGAGGGGGGAAGCACTTGCGAAAAGGTCACATTAATAATACAGGTGGAAAAAAAAAAGACCTGTGGATATGTATTTTTCATTAAAGCCATATTTGACTAAAGAAGCTCATTTTTTTTTTCTACGTTTTGCAAACCTCTTCTCTGACAGTCCACCAGTGTAAAAACCACGTGTACAGTGTGCAAACATTGACCCCACGCTGAGCTGTACTGTGGGAAAACTCTGGCACCCCAGCGGGAACACTGGTGACTGACAGCAGTTTATATCTGAGAACCGGGGAAGGACAAAGCACCCCCCTGATGGTCAGTATGTTCTCTCCTAGTGAATGAAAACAGCACTCTGAGTTTGTTTTATTATAATCCCTTATGTAAATTTCACTGCCTGACTGAGCATGGACTTTTCCACTTCCAAAAGAAATGACTGGGGAGTAGCGTGGACCAAGTAGAAAAGGAATGCTTATTTATGCTTTCAAATAGTGCTAAGGCTAGGGGATACTCAATGAAACCCACCTGTAGCCGACTTTAAACACATTTAATGCTGTGGAGGGTTTTTTTTTCCTGTTAATGCACAATTAAGTTGTGGAATTTGTTACCAGAGGATGTGGTCAAGGCCAACAGAGCTAAAACTAAGAGCAAGAAGTCAAAAATGCTTGCTCACACTTCAGTCAACCCGCTGCCTCATTACTATGGGATTAAAAACCCAACTCCAAAGGAATCAATGGGGAAACATGGGCAGATAAACAGAAACTATAAATCTCTTTTTATTTTGCAAAAAAAACACTTAAGGGGCAATTTTTTAAATTACTGTGGAACTGCCAGTGCATATTCAAAGGGAAATTCCCTCTTCCTTGGAAAATTTCAGCCCAGCGGTACACAGCGCACATCTTAAAAGCAGGTGCAAATGGACACATGTAAAGTAAGTATGGGGCTTTCAAAATGCAAGCTCTGTGCATGCTCTTCTTCTCCCAGTTTAACTCTACCCCTTTTTTTTTTTTTTTTACCATGGGTAAAAGTACTCTTGGGGGTGGGGCAATTTTCAAAGATCCCATTTCTGTAGGAAAAACACTATTTGCTTTCAGAATTGCCTTCTAAGGGAATAACAAGTAGACCAACGCAGCAACCACAATGCTTTGCTAAGGGAATGTAGCCTCTGCACAGTATTACTAGGAGCTTCAGTTAGTGGACACCCATGTCTTTAAGCCCTTTTAGAACAGCATGTAAAACCCCTTGTCTGTTTTGCAAAACCAATAGAGGTCTCTTCTTTATCTCGCTGCAGCAATCAAAAGGAGGAAGCTGAGGCGTAACCACCTTCCCTGTACAGCTCCTGTAACATCATGTATGATTCCAGACCAGGGCTGGTGCATCTACTAGGTGAACTAGGCCAGGGGTGGGCAAACTTCTTCCCGTGGGCCAAATCCGGCCCATCATCACCTTTTGTCCGGCCCAGTATCCATTTTTATTTTAAACTGTTTCTTGAAGGCAAAAAGAGAAAAACGCTAGATATACATTGAACACTGATGCACATCTAGCTACATTCAAAGAACAGTCATGTAAAATAATAAATATTTTTTATTATACAATTTCCATCTCCTTTCCCCTGATCCTACCACTGTAACCTCTTAATACTGATAGAGTTTCAATATGAGAAGCTACACCTAAAAACAGTAAACACCTTAGGCACAAAGGCAAAAATTTACTAGAATCCATTGTGGCCAGGCTCTTACATAGTCCGTCCCCCCCCCCCCCCACCTCCCCCTCCCTCATTATAATAAAAATATTACTCAGGGAGAAGAAAATGCCCATAGAATCAACATCATATCATCAAGTAAAGTCAGGACATTGTTTCCTCAAGGATAATTTATCATCTCACTCCTAGCTCTGGGAGAGAGTTGCTGTAGATATGCGCCCCATGCCTCAATAAATTTGAGGTTGCTCTTATAAGATCTGATTTTCCATTTGCATTAAACCATGTAATTTATTTCTCCATAACCAAAAAGAGTGCAGAGATTAATCACACCAAATGGCAAAAACTGACTTTTTCTCTATCAAACAGGCTTTCATTAGTAAAAGAGTAGATCCCCTTCCCTCTTACATTAAAGAATGCAGTTACATTAAAAAAAGGAGCCCATCTGCTGTGAACGTCACAGACTGTCCTATTAGAAATGAAAAATATTTGCAGATTTTATCTCAAAAATGTTGGATGATTGGACAGAGCCAAAAGCAATGACCCAGCATGCCCCTTATTCGGTCAACACTTAATACAAAGATATGAATCAAGACAGCACACCCTGTAAAGCCATGTTGATGTTTCGTAAGCCCTGTGCAAGAATTTATTTTGCAATTCTCTAAGATTCACATCTACCAAGCAAAGGCCTTGGACAACTGGAGGTCATCCAAAGCATTCGGCAATTCAGACTGCTATTTACTTAACAAGGTGTCAAAAGTAGCAATGGGCCCTAAGGTCACAAGAGCTTTACGAATATGCAATACTCCAAGCTTTTCTTGATCTTCTATTTGAAAAAATTCTTCAAACTGAACTTGAAAGTCCTCCTTTAAATTAGCTCCCTGAAGGAGGAAGCAAGAAGGAGGTGAAAAGTAAATTGCCTTTACCTGTGGACTATCCGGAGGTGAGGGGTGTCGCCTGGCCTTAATGGGTCCTGATTGCTGAACCGCGACTGACGTCACGTGAGAGCAATGCTTTGGAGGCCTATAAGAACAGCCCCATTTCCGGTGTGTAGCAGCCGCCAGCGCGTCGCCTAAGCCGCACGCGCCAAAGGGGCTTGCGGCTTTGGGGGAAATTTGAATTTTCTTATAATTTTCTCTGTACGTTTTCAGCTGTTATTTCTCCACCTCCGAGTTTTCTTGCAACCTCCATTTATAGGGTCTAAGTTAATTAGTCCTACACGTTTCACCGTGGTTCCGACCATCTGGCCTTTTTAGTTGTCTTAGCATGCCCCATTCCGTGAGGAAAAGGAGAGCAAGAGAAAAAGAAGTTCAGCCTGCAGGCTCCATGATAACAACTAGTCCAATGGACGCACACGTGAGGCGGGGTGACATTCAGCTGGGAGTTAGCTCGCTGGGAGAGTGTAGGGAAGAAGCTCTTACAGACACCTCCCTTGAGCACCAAACAACTTTGTCCCCAGCTTGTCGGGTTGCACCTGTGAATCCGGCTGAGGATAGACTCTTAGAACATCTGAGAGCTGAGGCGACTAGCCCTATGCATGGACTGCGAGTGGGAAGCACCGGAGAGACTTTGGATTTTCCTATCTTACAGCTGAACACAGGTGAAAATACCTGTAGGGATGAGATATTGCCAGTGATTGGAAACGAACTTAAGCTGATGGAGATGAAAAAAGAAGAATTGGTAAGACCCTCTGAAATAACTTTAGATTCAATATGGGACGCTTTGCAGACACTTAATACTAATTTCTATAATCAAGTATCACCTATATATAAGTTTATGGAAAATTTTGGTTCTCGTATAAATGAAGTAGAAAAAGAAGTAAAAGAAACAAAAAAACGTATAGCCTCTATGGAAGAGGCAAGTAAAGAAAAATCTAGTTTTTATGCTTCTTTAATAAAAGAAAATCAAACATTTGCTTTAAGGATGGAGCAACTGGAAAATCAATCTAGAGTAAAAAATCTTCGCTTTGTTAATTTTCCCAAAGATCAATACACATCACCTAAGGAGATGTGGAAAAAAATATATGTGTGAAGTATTAAAAATTCCCGAGCAAGCCCTTCCACTTACTTCTAGGGTATATTATATTCCATCTGGTGAAAAGAAAGATGTGCAAAATAAAAAGGGAATACAGGAATTTGCTTCTATTGAACCAGTAGCACCATCCTTAAATTTGAATTTGAATTTAACTGAAATATTGAAGACGTCTCAAGATAAAGTAGTAATACCTGCAACTTTAGTTGTATCTTTTCTGTTAGAATCAGATAAGCAGTGGACCCTTAGGATGTATTTTAGACATCGTACTGAGTTATTTTTAAAATTAAAGGTTAGTGTTTTCCCGGACATCTCAAGGGTCACTCAGAAAAAGAGAAAACAATTTCTTCTTTTAAAACCAAAGGTGATTGAGATTGGAGCCTCTTTTTGATTAAATTCCCATGTAAATGTATCGTTAGATATCAAAACAATACGTATATCTTTTTTGCCCCCAATCAACTTTCTCAATTTTTGTCCAATAAGGAAATTCCTTTAAGAAGCTCTTCTCCAATACTGTCAGATCATCCTAAGTCTGGTATGTAGCCCGTAAGTAATAATGTTCCCCGTAGTGTAGGAATTTCTTGTATTTTTTTTTTTCCAATTTCTTCTGCAGTTGTGAAATTAGGCCCTATAAGCAAAATATTGAGGACTATGATGGGAGTGGAATGTAATTTTTGTAAGAGGTGTTCATTCTTATTAAAAGGAGGAAGATATATTGCTATTCTATTCTTTTTTTTTTTCTTTCTTCCTCTACCTCTTTATTTTAGCAAATTTGTTTAAATATATTTTATTTAGAGTATCTGTAGATTTATATAACTGGAAAGTTTGTAAACACTCTCTTGTTTTCTAATCAAGATGTTAAATGCTTGAAAATATTTGTTTAAAAATAATAAAGATTAAATTAAAAAAAAAAAAATTAGCTCCCTGAAGCATTTTAATATAGTGTTGCAACTGGAGATAGGCAAAAGTATATTTAGGGTGCAGCTCAAATTGGTCTGGAGCTCTCTGGATAGGACACAAGTTTCCCCCAGGCATCCACATCTGAGATATATGATCCAGCCCCTTTTCGGCTCAGGGCATGAGGGCTCCAGAGTGCATTCTCGAGGTGAAATCCAAGTTGCCTCATATTAGAAGGTACACCGATTCCCTCACGTCATACCTGTTTACCGCAAAGAGATGCCCAAGCCTTTCGTAAATTTGCTAAGAGATTGCGTTGCAGATCCCTTGGCAGACTTTCAATCGTCGCATGGAGAATACAATAAGGTTGGGAGGAAGCTTTCAAATGTTTTGCAAAATCTAAGGCTGTGATGTGAGATGTATTAAAAACCCAGTCTTTAATATAGCGTAATAAACTTGCCATATTATAAACTTCCTGGAATCCATTTTTTAAATTATATTAGGTACAGCCTGTGATGCTCCTTCAGTCTTCTGAGCACCCAACATTACCATTATCAAAGGCCCATAATGTCGCCTTTGATGATGCGCTAAAACGCATAATGCTGGGTCTGACCTTTAATGATGACATTGGGACCGAGGGGACGGGGGGGAGGTATGCATGAGGGTGTATAGGTCACCATGGACAGAGCATGGCAACCTGCACTGGAGATGTGATTGGTGCCTTTTCAACAAGCCAATCGCATCAGTACATGGGGGACAGGCAGGCAGGTCAGCAGAATCTGGGCTGGCAATCTGATTGGTGGCTTAATCTATAGAAAGCCAATCAGAAGAGCAGTTACCTTCTTGTGCTGGCTGCAGACTCCTTTGCAGTGGTCCCATGTGATGGTGTGCTGACGAGGTTCCCATGCCCCCCTCCCCCACAAGCAAGGAAAGGCCCCAAGCAGCAGTGGGCCCGATAGTGACCAGCCAGGAGGCTTCTGGCACCCAGCCACCAGGTAAAAGATGACAAAAATGATGATGTACTGGGGAGGAAGCATTAGTCATATGGCCTTAGTAATTGAAAGAGAAGGGATATGACTAAAGCTAGGGAAAGTGGGGTGGTGAGATTGAGAAGTGGGTGAGGGTGGCAAATAGCTAAGGAAATGAGTGATGGGAGGGAGTAAGTGACTGATGGGTGAGAAGGGAGTGAATGGGAGGGAGGGATGAATGACAATGACTGATGGAAGAGGGTGAGAATGAGAGTGAAAGAGGGTGAGAAAGAGTGAGGGGAGGGAAAGGAGTGAGTGGGAGGGAGGAAATGACAGGGAAGGGGTCTGAATGGGAGGTGAGTGATGGAGGGAGTGAGTGATGGGGAGGGAAGGGAAGAGGGAATGACTGAGAAGGAAGGGAATGAATGAGGGGTGAGAAGGGAGTGAATAGGCGGAGTGACACGTGGAAGGGGTGAGTCGGGGATGAGTGATGGAGGGAGGGAGTGATTGACTGACAAGAAAGGGGAAGGAGTGACAGGGATGGGAGAGAGGGAGGCATGAAAGAGGGGAGGGAAGAGGACTGAGTGGAAGGGTGAATGATTGAGAGAGGTGGGTGAGTGACAGAGGGAAGAGAAGGGTTTGAGAAACTGATAGGGAAGAGGGAGTGACTGAGAAGCTAGGTAAGGGATAAGTAGAGGTGAGTGAGAATTAAAGAGGTGAGGGGGTGAATGAAAGGTGAGTGAAAGAGAAGGGGGAGGGAGAAAGAGGGGAGTGAGAAGAGAGAGTAGAAGGGTGTGTGAGTTTGTGTGAGAATGAAAGAGTGTGTATATGAGAGAAAGAGGAAGATGTTTGTGTGTCCCACCTCCTCCCACTAATCCACTACAATCTCAGAGTGATTGGAAATAAAAAGATTCTAGGTATGGAGAAGGAAATATTTTTTATATCCTTATTAGTTTTTAATTCTTGGGTGTCTGATATGCCTGCTGTTTTGAAATATGTCTTAATTATTCTTCTTAATTATTAGATGTTGTTCTATTTGTCATCTGTTTTGAAATATTCTTTTAATTAGTATGTTATACTCACTATTATGATTGATGATTTATATTTCTTTATAAATATATCTCAGCAGCGCATGTTTCGGAGGGAGGTATCTTCAAAGGATATTAATGAAGCATTAGAGTTAGGGCATCCCAACCGAGAAGTTCCAATAATAAGAAAAGTAGTCCATGTGCCTATAAGTAAAGAATCACCTGAGCTAAACGATTCCAAATTATCCCTGACAACTGAAAAGCAGAATGTTAATACAAACAAAAAACACACACTTTGAAATGTTTGTATGCTAATGCCAGAAGTCTAAGGAGTAAGATGGGAGCGTTAGAGTGTATAGCAGTGAATGATGACATAGATTTAATTGGCATCTCAGAGATATGGTGGAAGGAGGATAACCAATGGGATAGTGCTATACTGGGGTACAAATTATAACACAATGATAGAGAGGAGGTGACGGGGTGGCACTTTATGTCGGGATGGCATAGAGTCCAACAGAATAAAGATCCTACAAAAGATTAAATGCACAACTGAATCTTTATGGGTAGAAATCTCTTGTGTGTTGGGGAAGAGTGTAGTGATAGGAATATACAACCGTCCACCTGGCCAAAATGATGAGACGGACAGTGAAATGCTAAGAGAAATTAGGGAAGCTAACCAAATTGGTAGTACAGTAATAATGGGATATTTCAAATATCCCAGTATTGAGTGGGTAAATAAAACATCAGGACATGCTAGAGAGAGAAAGTTCCTGGATGGAATAAATGACAGTTTTATGGAGCAATTGGTTCAGGAACCAATAAGAGAAGGAGCAATTTTAGATCTAATTCTCAGTGGAGACCACGATCTGGTGAGAGAGATAACGATGGTGCGACTGCTTGGCAATAGTGATCAAAACATGATCAAATTTGAATTAATGACAGGAAGGGGATAGTAAGTAAATCCATGGCACTAGCACTAAATTTTCAAAAGGGAAATTTTGACAAAATGAGGAAAATGGTTAAAAAAAAAACAAACCTGAAAGGTGCAGCTACAAAGGTAAAGAGTATGCAACAGGCGTGGACATTGTTTAAAAATATCATCTCAGAAGCGCAGTCCAGATGTGTTCCATGCATTAAGAAAGGTGGAAGGAAGGCCAAATGACTGCCAGCATGGCTAAAAACTGAGGTGAAAGAGGTTATTTTATTGTTATTATTTGTGGGTGGATCCTTGGGCCGGTGGCAAATGACCACGCCCCCGGGGGAAGATCCTGAAAGGGACCACCGGTCAGGCTCAGAGGTTGGAGACAGACACACACTAATTCTTTTATTGACCAGTATATTGAACCACCAGAGGTGGCAGCAGTGAGCTGGAAGTGCCCTGCAGGGCTGTAGTCCCTCAGATACTGGAACAGCGATCCCAGGATGGCTGAGCTGTAGAGAAACTAAATATAGTGAGTAGGCAGGGTATGCAGAGTTCCGGTACTGAACCTTGATAGTAACACTCACACAATAGTCTCATAGTCCAGGTGTTGGAATGAGTAGTCCAGATGTTGGAATGAGTTAGGCCCTCGAGGAGCGAGTACCTGGTTCCAGGGAAAACTCTGAGAGAGAGATGGTAACTCACTGGTGTAGTAGGCAGCGATGACTTTCAGGCAACCAGTCCGGGAACATGGGCCCTTTCAGCAACCAGTCCGGGAACATGGGCCCTCGAGGAGCGAGTACTGGTTCCAGACTGTGACCTGAAAAACAAAGAGAGACTGAGGCCCCCGAGGAGCGGGTACCCCTGGTAAGTCCGAGGAGGCAGAGCAACTTAGTTAGCGATTTCAAAGACCTTATATATCCGGTACGGATGACGTCATCTCAGAGGGACGCCCCTGAGGTTCGCGCCACTGCTGGTACATCAGTCGGGGCTGCGCCGCACACGCACCCTTAGGCTCTTGTGAATCATGGAGGATTGCAGCATCGAGCTGTTCCAGGGACGCCGGAGGGAGTCGGCAGAAAGACGCCGCAGCAGCCAAATTTCCACTTGAGCAAGAGGGAGTCGCAGAGGAGGTAAGGAGGGCGGAGTGGAGACGTCGGGCAGCGACGGTCGCAACATTTATCCAAAAGATCTTCATTCAAAAATTGGAAGTAGGATCCATCAGAGGAAAATAGGATAAAGCATAAGCATTGTCAAGTTAAATGTAAGACATTGATAAGAAAGGCAAAGAAAGAATTTGAAAAGAAGTTGGCCATAGAGGCAAAAACTCATAATAAAAACTTTTTTAAATATATCCAAATCAGAAAGCCTGTGAGGGAGTCAATTGGACCATTAGATGATCGAGGGGTTAAAGGGGCACTTAAGGAAGATTAGGCCATTGCGGAAAGACTAAATGAATTCTTTGCTTCTGTGTTTACTGAAGAGGATATTGGGGAGATACCCATTCCAGAGACGGTTTTCAAGGGTGTTGATTCAGATGAACTGAACCAAATTATGGTGAACCTGGAAGATGTAGTAGGTCAGATTGACAAACTGAAAAGTAGTAAATTGCCTGGACCGGATGGTATACACCCAAGGGTTCTGAAAGAACTCAAAAATAAAATGTCATATCTATTAGAAAAATTTGTAACCTATCATTAAAGTCATCTATTGTACCTGAAGACTGGAGGGTGGCCAATGTAACCTCGATATTTAAAAAGGGCTCCAGGGCAAATCCAGGAAACTATAGACTGGTAAGCCTGACTTCATAAGAACATAAGAACATGCCACACTGGGTCAGACCAAGGGCCCATCAAGCCCAGCACTCTGCCTCCAACAGTGGCCAATCCAGTCCATAAGAACTTGGCAAGTACCCAAAAACTAAGTCTATTCCATATTACTGTTGCTAGTAATAGTGGTGGTTATCATCTAAGTCAACTTAATTAATAGCAGGTAATGGACTTCTCCTCCAAGAACTTATCCAATCCTATTTTAAACACAGCTTTACTAACTGTACTAACCACATCTTCTGGCAACAAATTCCAGAGTTTAATTGTGCGTTGAGTGAAAAAGAACTTTCTCCGATTAGTTTTAAATATGCCACATGCTAACTTCATGGTGCCCCCTAGTCTTTCTATTATCCAAAAGAGTAAATAACCGAGTCACATCTACCCGTTCTAGACCTCTCATGATTTTAAACACCTCTATCATATCCCCCCTCAGCCGTCTCTTCTCCAAACTGAAAAGTCCTAACCTCTTTAGTCTTTCCTCATAGGGGAGCTGTTCCATTCCCTTATCATTCTGGTCGCCCTTCTCTGTACCTTCTCCATCGCAATTATATCTTTTTTGAGATGCGGCGACAAGAATTGTACACAGTATTCAAGGTGCGGTCTCACCATGGAGCGATACAGAGGCATTATGACATTTTCCGTTTTATTCACCATTCCCTTTCTAATAATTCCCAACATTCTGTTTGCTTTTTTGACTGCAGCAGCACACTGTGCCGACGATTTCAATGTGTTGTCCACTATGACACCTAGATCTCTTTCTTGGGTTGTAGCACCTAATATGGAACCCAATTGTGTAATTATAGCATGGGTTATTTTTCCCTATATACATCACCTTGCACTTGTCCACATTAAATTTCATCTGCCATTTTGATGCCCAATTTTTCCAGCCTCACAAGGTCTTCTTGCAATTTATCACAATCTGCTTGTGATTTAACTACTCTGAACAATTTTGTATCATCTGCAAATTCGATTACCTCACTCGTCATATTTCTTTCCAGATCATTTATAAATATATTGAAAAGTAAGGGTCCCAATACAGATCCCTGAGGCACTCCACTGCCCACTCCCTTCCACTGAGAAAATTGTTCAGGGAAAAATCGTGGAAACTGTTATAAAGAATAAAATCACAGAACATTTTGAAAGACATGGTTTAATGGGACACAGCCAGCATGGATTTACCCAAGAGAAGTCTTGACTCACAAATCTGTTACATTTTTATGAAGGGGTAAATAAACACGTGACCAATGGTGAACCAGTAGATGTGGTGTTTTTGAATTTTCAGAAGGCGTTTGGCAAAGTATCTCATGAGAGGCTTCTAAGAGTCATGGGATAAGAGGTGATGTCCTTTTGTGGATTGCAAACTGGTTAAACCTTTTGGGATCCTGCCAGGTACTTGTGACCTGTATTGGCCTCTGTTGGAAACAGGATACTTGGCTTGATAGCAGTGGTGTACTAAGGGGGTGAGGGGGTGCGGTCCACCCCAGGTGATAGCCAGAAGGGGGATGCCAGCTGGAAGGTTGGCAGCCATGAGCGGAGCCCATCCCACTTGCAGTAAGAAGAGGGAGGTCTCCGGGATGTGAGCGGTGGAAGCACTGTGTGGCCGCCTAGAGTGCCATTGGTCTGGAACTGGCAACAGTAGAGCCTTTTCTTCTTCCCACCCCCCGCGGCCCGGAAGAAAAAGTGGTGGGTCCTTGCAGGCGGGAAGAAGAAAAGGTCATGCAGTCGTGGCCCGAAGCAGGAGGAAAAACAATAGTGCCCCCCAACCACAGATGCAGGAAGTAGGGCTTAACCAGCCCACGTGCCACCTCAAGAAAAATGAAGGGTCCCCATCTGTTGCGGGGGCTGAAGGAGGAAGCTGCTGTTGTGCTCCTGATGGTGAGAAATTGGTCTTCCGTAGACCGAGGCTGCAGCGACCTACCACGGCCTCTGTATGTGCCAAGTCCAAGGCTTTAGACTAGTCCTTGCCAGTGGATCCCCAGGTGAAGCAGATGATTGTTTAGGCTTGGATTGGTCTTCATTGGAGGCTAAGATGCTTCTGACCAGAGGCACAAATCTTTAACCAGTAGCTATTTAATATTTTGTAATTCAAGGAATTCAGGATTTAGGCGGATTTAGGCGAGCAGGGCTCTGAAAATCCGCCCCTAAGTGAACTTAATAGCAGGTAATGGACTTCTCCTCCAAGAACTTATCCAATCCTTTTTTAAACACAGCAAAAGACAAAGGCAGCAAAAATAAAGCTCCCAAAACCAGGACCTTATTACTCCTTCTCAGGTGATGGATGCAGTATTTACCAAAACTGATTTAGATGAAGAATAGTGTCCTGAATTCCTTGAATTACAGAATATTAAATAGCTACTGGTTAAAGATTTGTGCCTCTGGTCAGAAGCATCTTAGCCTCCAATGAAGACCAATCCAAGCCTAAACAATCATCTGCTTCACCTAATGATGCTTTATGGAAATGACATTAGGCATCTTCCTGGGATTTTTCCTGGCTTCTCCCTGCCTAGGGCTTTCTACCAATTTTGATGGTGCCCTTTACCCCTAATTTGGATCCTTGGGGTGTTTTTGTCAGTCTGGATGACTGCTTTGTGATCTTCACGTCACTCTTTCAGTTGCTTTGACACTCTGTCATTGTTTTGTGAGGGTTCTGCCTTTTTTGGTGATTTGTTCACCATTCATGGTGACTTAAGCTGTTCATGCCATACTTTTTGCCACTTTACCCCTTTCGTATAACCTTTGGGGTTCATGCAACTGTTGTTGGTGCCATTTGTCCCACTTTGGAGCAGTGCCCTTTGTCCACTTTGGAGCGGTGACCATTCTTGCTGCTGCTTTGCTCCTCTTGTGGTGCCTTGGAGAATTTCTGCCACTTCTGGCACCATTTTACCCCATTACAGGTCCTTGGGCTCTTCATGCCACTTGGTGCCATGTTGATATTGGCATGCTTTCACCCTTCTGATGATGACTACCCACCAGTTTCATTAGAAATGATTATAAAACCCAGTTTGGGAGCTCAAAATAGGCTGCATTACATCCCCATTGATTATAATAGTAAGGGAATTAACTGATAAACTTTTTTTCATTTGAAATGAAACAAACAAATGACAGCCACCAAGGAAACAAATGAACAAACTGAATTTATTGTGCTGATTTTATTTTATTTTATTATTTTAATTTTGTTCTTATTTTTATAAGATGCTATTAGATTTGTTTGCTATGAATTTAAATTGTAACTTTTATTGTATCTTAAGCTTGTAAACCATTGTGATGGCTTGTCTGAACGATGGTCTATAAAAATTTATTAAATAAGTTGTTGTGCTCCGTGGCCATGGGAACCCACAGCCGTGGACCCCTACCTCACCCACGATGGCAACCCGCCACGGGAATCCCGGGGGAGGACCCCGACGCTAGGCCCTCGCTCTGGCACAGGTCCCCCGTGCTGATCGCCGCAGGAGGAGCCACCCCTGCTCCTTCCTCGTGGCATCCAGCAGCGTTTCCCCCGCGAGGGAAATCCAAGATGGCCACTGCCATCTTTAGGCACGAGGCCGCGCCCCCTTCCTAGACTTAAAGGGACCTGATCCCTTTAACCAGCTGCACCTATGGCTAATCAGCCTGAGCAGGGGAAGTATAAAGGAAGGCTTCCTCTGCTCATTCCTCGACTTGGCAACATCCTCCAATGCTGTCTAGTCTGCTTGCTTCGGTGAGTTCCCTGCGCTTGGACTCTGGTTCCTGTTTGGTTTTGGTGTTCCTGGTTCCTGACTTTGGATTGGCTTACGGTGATTCTCTGGTTCCTGACTTCGGATTGGCAAGTGGTGATTCTCCGGTACACGACTTCGGACTGGTGAGCGTCGACCCTCTGGCACTCGACCTAGGACTCCTTCAAGACTACCATCTCCAAGGGCCCACCTAAGTCCCAGCGGCCCGGGTTCCTACAGGCTCCTCCCGGGGGAACCGCGGGCTTCCAGGGCGAAGCTCCAGTCAGCCCTTGCACCGACACCTGACCTCCCAAAGGTCCGCCTAAGTCCCAGCGGTCTGGGTCCCTACGGGCTCCTCCTGGGGGGACCACAGACTTCCAGGGGTGAAGACACAGTTTCTCTTCTCGTCTCTTCGTCAGTCTCCGCTGCCGCCTCAGTCTCCAGTGCCAAGGGTCAGCTCGTCCCGTCTTCTGCTCTGCCTCGCCTCCCGACGAGAGAACCTACGGACCCTTCGAAAGGTATACCATCCTCCCGTCGGCCAAGGGTTCACAAGCCTGAGCGTGACATAAGTAAAAAATAAGTAAAAAATTAATTTTTTGTTTACTCTTCTCATGCCTACCATTTGCTTTATCTTGTGGGCAAAATTGATATGGAAAATGACACACGTAGATTTGAAAATACAATCTGTGCAGTCCTTCTCTGACCCCTTCTAAAACATGCTCGTCCCCTTCCCCATAATCAACTCCTCTTAATTCAGTTAAAAGCATGTGCACTATAGAAACCTATGCCTACTTTTAGTCACATTGAGAGAGGGCAGTTTTACCCACCTGGGTAAATGGCTTTGAAAATTGCCCTCGTATTAAATTATAGATTGTTAATGCATAAGCAAAATGAAAAGATTTTAAGTTCTGTTTAGCATTTTCAGAAACAACAAAGGGAAAAAAAATCACACAGAAAAATTAGTTTGCTGGGGATAAGATTTAAGAAAGTCTTTGGTCTCTACCTGACAGTTCTGCAGAAGACGCAGTACTTTATCTATCAAGCAGCATGACAGATTTGCTCAGAGAGCCAGAGAGATCTGTCGGCTCTATCATCAGCCTACAATTAGCTGCTACCATGCTATCCAAAAGAGGTCAATGAAAACCACAGGTTCTGCCTTTGCAAGGAAAACTTCCAGCCGCTAGCATTTTCCATTAAAAGCAATCTAGGGAGAGCTTGGTCTCCAGTGTGATTGAATGATTCTGCAGAATGGATGGCCTTTGTGGGTCCCATAGTTTGTCTTGTGGAATACCAATTACAGTCACTTCAGAATTGCTATAAACCTTCTGCTCCCCTCCCCCCACCCCCATATACAGTGGTTCAGAGATGTGTATTGGCTGCCAGAATCAGCATTTATTCCTAGGATTCTGCCCAAATCACAGCACCTAAAACTTTAGGTTTATTTATTTTGAAAGATGGTAGCTGCTGTTTGTTACATTTTATTACCAGTAAAGATTTAGGTTTGAAATGCATTACCCCACAACAGAGTTAGTGCTGCTGGTCCCCATATATTTTCTGAGCAGTTGAAAGGTTCATAGCACTGTGCTTCTTGGCATTGCGATCTTTTGCAAGAATTACACATCCTTAAAACAATATTTAGTACAATACGTGTACTGTCTAGGAATAGTCATGGTACTGAATGCCGAAGATGATCTACTGAGCTATTAAGATTTGAAACAGAGTGGACATCCTGAGGGATCTAAGAAATCTTGGGGAGTAGATGAATACTTGGCTGATAAAATTCAGTGCAAAAAGGAGCAGAACATAACTTGGCCCACTAAATGTTTGGTTGGGATATAGATCTGTCCTAAATTTAGATGGCTATAAGTAGCCGGCTATATGATCGCCGGCTATATTCAATAACGCAGCTGCACTGTTGAAAATACCTCCAAAGTTAGCCGTATAAGTTTATCCGACTAAGGACCAGATTCATTAAAGCCTTTCTCCCATTTTGTGTCCATGGGAAAAACCTTTACTGAATCAGGTACTAACTTTGCTATCTGGACTGTGTCTGAATATGGACTTCATTGTGTCTAGTCCTGTAGGCCATAGCTCCACAAGGACACAGACAGGTTGGAGGTGGTCCAGAGAGAGGTTCAAGATGGTCGAGGGCAGAGCCAAAGCATCCAGTAGGGGGCACTGTCGCTCCCTCACAAAGCTGCTGAAGAATAGCCACCTCCCCTAATCCCAATGCAGCCCTTGGAGCTGAATAGCTCTGCATCCCTAGGAAGAAGAAGGGCAGCTATCCTCATCCTCCTGGTATCCCTGTCATCTCAAAACAATCCTTGGGGGCAGGAGAGGGGCAAATTGAGTCAATCATCCTGGGCTTTGGGCTTTGGAGATCTCCATTGAACTGCAGAAGCCCCACACCCAGTAGTAATGTTGTAAAAAAATATGCAAGAGGTGGAGCACCTATGGCCACACAGGCCAAATGGAGGAGCATAGGCAGAGCCACATTGGCCTGCACAGCTGAAAGAAGGAAGCAGTAGAAGAAAGGTGCTGAGCAGCATTGGTTCACGTGGCCAAATGAAGGAGGTGGTAGAAGGAAGGAAAAGAATTGACCTGTGGCTCAATGAAGAAGCTGTCCATTGGCTGCGGGGGAAGAAAGTGAGCGAACATATCTGAGGGTCTAATTGAGGGTATGCATGAGAGAGTATGTGTGAGCAAGCGCAAATAAGAGAATGTGTGTGTGAGCATGACTGAGAATGAGCATGTATGTGAGTGTGAGTATGTGTGTGTATATGAGAGAGGAAAGTTTGTGTACCAACTCCCTCCCCCCGCTAATCCAGAACAATATCAGGTTGACTGGAATCAAGTGATTTTTTAATATGAGTTTTAATTATTATATGCTGCTCTATCAAACAGCTGTTTTGAAATATTTATTCTTTTTATTGGCATGGTTTTACTATTATTAATGATTTATATTTCTTGATTGTATTGCTTGATGTTTTATCAGGAATGGTAATGTTTCTGTTTATCCTGATAGATTTTTTGCTCCTTGTCTGGTACCAGTACTGGACCAGTCTGCTTACTCAGAATCAGAACTGGGTATGTGTGCAGCAGGGACCTCCATGCCTTCAGGAAAATCACTTACTGTGAAGCAGATGTGAGTCAGAGCACTTCTGTAACAGTATGCAAGGATTATTTACTTGGGGAAATTGGAATATAAAACAATAAACATTATATACAGTTACATGGTTCTGTACATAAGAACATAAGAAGTTGCCATTCTGGATCAGACTGAGGGTCCATCAAGCCCAGCATCCTGTTTCCAACAGTGGCCAATCCAGGATACAAGTACCTGACAAGTACCCAAACTTTAAATAGATTCCATGCTACTGATACCGGTAATAGCAGTGGCTATAACCTAAGTCAGCTTGACTAATAGCAGTTTATGGACTTCTCCTCCAGGAGCTTGTCCAAACCTTTTTTTTAAATCCAGCTAAGTTAACTGCCTTAACCATATCCTCTGGCAACAAATTACAGAGCATTATTGTTCATAGAGTGAAAAAAAAAGTTTTCTCTGATTTGTTTTAAATGTGCTATTTACTAACTTCATGGAATGACCCCCCTAATCCTTCTATTATCTGAAAGATTAAACAACCAATTCACATTTACCATTCTAGTCTTCTCATGATTTTTTAGATCTCCATCATATCCCCTCTCAGCCATCTCTTCTCCAAGCTGAACAGCCCTAACCTCTTTAGCCTTTCCTCATAGGGGAACCATTTCATCCCCTTTATCATTTTGATCGCCCTTCTCTGTACCTTCTTTTTTGAGATGCGGCAACCAAAACCAAACACAGTATTCAAAGTGTGGTCTCACCATAGAGCGATTCAGAGGCATTATGACATTCTCTGTTTTCTTCACCATTGCCTTCTTAATAATTCCTAATGGGGTAGATTTTCAAAGGGGTACGCGCGTAAGATATGCGCGTACCCCCCAAAAACCTACCCCAAACCCCCCCTGCGCGTGCCGAGCCTATTTTGCATAGGCTCGGCGGCGCGCGCAAGCCCCGGGACGCGCGTAAGTCCTGGGGCTTTGCAAAGGGGGCATGTTGGGAGCGTGTCGGGTGGGCGGCACAAATTTCGGTGCGGGGCGGGAGGCGTGTCGGGGGCATGACGCCGGCCCGGGGGCGTGGTCGAGGCCTCCGGACCAGCCCCCGGGTCGGGTGATGGTGCGCCAGCAGCCCGCTGGCGCGCGCAGATTTACGCCTGCTTTCGGCAGGCGTAAATCTGCCAACAAAGGTAGGGGGGGTTAGATAGGGCCGGGGGGGGGGGTCGGTTAGGTAGGGGAAGGGAGGGGAAGGGGAGGGGAGGTGGAAGGAAAGTTCGGAGCGGCCTCAGAGGGAACAGACAGCGCGCAAATGTGCACCCCCTTGCGTGCGCCGACCCCGGATTTATAAGATATGTGCGGCTACGCGCGTATCTTATAAAATCCAGCGTACTTTTGTTCACGCCTGGTGCATGAACGAACGCTGTCCCATGTATCCTTTTACTTTATTTTATTCTATTTTATTTATTTTATTTTATCTTATTTATTTTGTTACGTCTATTAACGCTTCAATGATTCATTTATCACTATTTAATATTTATGTTCTAGTGTTCAGACACCTTGTTTAATGTAACGCCTCAACCACGACTGTTTTGTTATAATGGAAACCGATTTGATTTGATATTTGTATCGAGAATGTCGGTATATAAAAATTCTAAATAAATAAATAAATAAATGTACGCACGCGCGTAAATTTATAAAATCTACCCCAATATTATGATCACCGCAGCACACTGTGCTGCCAGTTGCAATGTATAGTCTACTATGATGCCTAGATCTTTTTCCTGGGTGGTAAAGCCTAACATGAAACCTAACATCATGTAAGTACAGCATGGCTTATTTTTCCCTATATGCATCACCTTGCACTTGTCCACATTAAATTTCATCTGCCATTTATATGCCCAGTCTTCCAGTCTCGCAAGACCCTCCTATAATTTATCCTATCCTCTTGTGATTTAACTACACTGAATAATGTATCATCTGCAAATTTGATCACATCTTTTGTCATTCCCCTTTCCAGATAATTTATAAATATATTAAAAAGCACCAGTCCAAGTATAGATCCCTCAGGCACTCTACTGTTTTCCTCTCTCCACTTAGAAAGCTGATTATTTATACTACTCTGTTTCCTGTCTTTTAACCAGTCTATGATTCATAAAAGTACATTGCCTCTTAGCCCATGACTTTTTCATTTTGTCAAATGCCTTATGAAAATCCAAATACACTACATCTACTAGCTTACTTTTATCCACATGTTTATTAATCCCTTCAAAAAATGTAGCAGAGTTGTGAGGATAGACTTTCTTTGGGTAAATACATGCTGGCTGTGTCCTATTAAACCATGTTTATCTATATGTTCTAGTTTTTGTTCTTTAGAATATTTTCCATGATTTTTCCCAGCTTTGAAATCAGGCTCACCGGTCTAAAGTTTTCCTGGAGCCATTTTTAAATATTGAGGTTACATTGGCTATCTTCCATAGTCTTCAGGTACAAGGATGATTTTAATGATAGGTTACAAATTATTAGCAATGGATCTGAAATTTCATTTTTGAGTTCTTTCAGAACCCTGGGGTGTATACCATCTGGTCTGGGTGATTTCTGCTCTTCAGTTTGTCAATCTGGCCTACCATATCTTCCAAGTTCACTGTGATTTGGTTCAATTCATCTGAATCATCACTCTTGAAAACCATCTCCATTTGTAAACACTGAAGCAAAGAATTCATTTAGGGGTAGATTTTTAAAAAATATACGCGCGCGTCCATGCTCGCACACTACCCGGCGCACACACAAGGATGAGCGATTTTATAACAAGCGTGCGCCAGTGTGCACATATTACAAAATCAGAGGCAGCGCACATAAGGGAGGGTACATTTTTGCTATATTTGCACGGCGACGCATCGGGGCCTTCCCCAGTTCCCTCCTAGTCCGCTCCAATTTAGGAGCAGACTGGGATGGAACTTTCCTATCCCCTACTCTAACCTCCCTTCCCCTTCAGGCCTGACCTGAAGTAACTTTCATGTGCCGGGAGAGAGAGCAATGGCACTGTCCTGGCCGCCCCCGCCCCTCCCCGCCCAAAACACGCCCTCCGACCCGCCCCTTCCAAGAGGCCCAGCACTTGAGCATGTCCCGGCCTTTATGCGTGTGGCCAGGCCTCTTGGAAGATTCGCCCGGCGCACATAAGGCCCGGCCACACGTGTAAAGGCTGGGATTTACATGCCCAGGGCTTTAAAAATCTGCCCTTTAGTCTTTGCACAACGGACTTATCTTTATATTGGGGATCTTCTGAGTTCTGCTCATCCTGAGATCAGTGGGGGCTGTATAGACTTTCTTTTCCTCCCCCCTTACCCCCCACCCCTAAACTACTTTCTTCTTAATTGATGTTCTCTATCAAATAATAAAATAGTTTACACCCTTTGATGTCTCTGGCTTGATTTTCTGGCCCATTCTCTGTCCTTATTCCTTTGTTTTCTGTCTCTTTCTGGTGTCCTCCTTCATTTATCTTTTCTGTTTCAGTTCTCTCTCTCCTTACCTTCTTTATCTCTTTCCTTGAGCAGTAGAAAATGTATTCTCCTGGTCCTTATATCCCTTTCTTTTTCTCTTCCTCCTCCTCCCCATTCCCCCCTTTCTCCCCATTCCCTCCATTCCCCCCTTTCTCCCTTGTTCCCTTGCTCTCATCTTCCCCAAGTTCAACCCTCTCTCCTCCTAGCTTCTCCTTCCCCTATATTACTCTCCCCTCTCTTTCCCAACTCTTGGGTCACTCCTTTTTCTTCCACCCACACCCACACTCTTGCTCTTACCTCTCTCCCACATACCACACAAACACTTTTTCTCCCTTTTCCATTCCTCCCTCAACTCTTGATCTCTTCTCTAGCTGCCTCTTCTCACTCCACCCCCCCCCACACACACATTTTTATCCCTCCTTTTGTTTGCCCCTCTCTTTTCCCATCCTTACTTCCCATTCTTGCTCCCCCAACTCTACACACACACACACACACACTCTCTCTCTCTCTTGCTCTCTCCTCTCACTGACCCCCACCGCAACATACACACACTCACACACACACACACACTCTCTCTTGCTCTCTTCTCACTGTTCCTTCCCAGTACTAACTTTTGCTCTCTCCTTTTACTAACACCCAGCCCCCCCGCCATACACACACACACACACACACACACACATTCTCAAGTTTTCTTCTGTCCCTGATTCCCCCCCCCCCCCTCTCCACCAACCCACATTCACAGTTTTTCTCCACCTCCTTTGGATCTCTTATGCTATCATACTGCATGTACAGTTTCTCTTGTCATCTCTCCATCTATTTACCTTGATCCATGCAGGACTAGCAGTGCTTCCCCACCTCTCACTGCTAATCGTTTCTTTGTGATAGCTAGAACCAATCAACAGCTAGAGGCAGAGAATTGGCAGCAGAGCGTACTCCTGCCTCGGACTTCGTCCTAGTGCCCGCCATCGCCTCGGCATAGACTGAGGAAAGAGGCTGCAGGAGAGCAGAGTTGGCATTTTCTAGGACCCCTGGGGATCCTGGGTGCTTTCCCAGAGACTTGGAGGCAGGTCTCTAAAGTCTCTGGGGCAAATCTGGAGAGTTCCCAGGGATGCTTATCTTCTCTAAATAAACCTTTAACCCCCTCGATCATCTAATGGTCTGACCAACTCCCTTGCAGGCTTCCTACATGGGATATATTTTAAAAAGTTTTATTATGAATTTTTGCCTCTACAGACAACTTCTTTTTGCATTCTCTCTTAGCCTGTCTTATCAGTTTTACATTTAACTTGCCAATGCTTAAGCTTTTTCCTATTTCTTCACATGGATCCTTCTTTCAGTTTTTGAAGGAAGTGTTTTTGGCCCAAAAAGCTTCTTTCACTTCAACTTTTAACCAAGCTGGCAGTCGTTTGGCTTTCCTTCCACCTTTCTTAATGTGTGGAATACATCTGGACTGCGCTTCTAAAATGGTATTGTCCATGCCTGTTGTTCACTCTTAACCTTTGTAGCTGCACCTTTCAATTTTTTCTGTTTTCCTCATTTTATCAAACTTTTCCTTTTGAAAGCTTAGTGCTAGAGCTGTAGATTTACTTATTGTACTCCTACCAGTCATTAGTTCAAATTTAATCATGTTATGATCACTATTGACAAGTGGCTGCACCACCATTACCTCTCTCACCAAATCCTGTTTTCCACTAAGAATTAGATCTAAAATAGCTCCCTCTCTTGTTGATTCCTGAACCAATTGCTCCATTTATTTATTTATTTTATTTTATTTTAACATGTTTTGTATACCGTATATTCGGATATGCCATCATAATGGTTTACATTAGGAGAGTGACATTAGAATTTTAACAAATACTATTTAAAGATAAAGTTGGGTAGCAATGGGGTAAAAGAGGGTTAGATTATATAGAAATATTAATGAAGTATTAATTTATTCCATCCCGGAAATTTACCTCTCTAACATGTCCGGATGTTACATTTACCCAAGTGAATATTGGGGTAATTGAAATCTCCCATTATTACTGCATTGCCAAATTGTTAGCATTTCACATCTGTCCTATCATTTTGGCCAGGTGGACAGTAGAATACTCCTATTACTATACTCTTTCCCAATACACGTGGGATTTCTACCCATAAAGATTCTACTGTGCATTTAGTCTCTTGCAGGATCTTTATCCTGTCGGACTCTATGCCAAACCGAACATAAGTTCCACCCTGCCCCCAAGTTGATCCACCTTGGCATAGCGCTGTCCCATAGATTATCCTCCTTCCACCAGGTCTCTGAGATGCCAATTATGTCTACCTCTTCATTCAGTGCTACACTCTAACTCTTCCATCTTAGATTTCTGGCATTGGCATACAGACATTTCAAAGTGTGTTTTTTGTTTATATTAACAGCTTGCTTTTCAGTTGTCAGGGATAATTTGGAATCTTTTTGCTCATGTGATTCTTTACGTATAGGCATATAGACTACTTTTTCTTTTATTGGAACCTCTCTTTTGGGATGCCCTAACTCTCCTGCTTCATTAGTATCCTTCAAAGATACCCCCTGTTGAACCATGCACTAGTTTAAAAGCTGTGCTATCTCCTTTATAAAAGTTAGCACCAGCAGCCTGGTTCTACCCTGGTTATGATAGTGTATCCAGTCGCCATCTTTTTCCTGCTTGTTATGCTAACTATATACCAGCACGATCATCTGCTGTATTATTTATTTATTTATTTATTTATTTATTTAATTAAAGTTTTTTGTATACCGACGTTCGTTAAGAAAACATCACATCGGTTTCCATCGAACAAAAAATTAGCCAACAGGGCTTCACAATGAAACTAATAATATAACAGGGAGTAGGGTGGGGGGGAGGGAGGAGTTAAAGAGTCCAGAATGATTACAGTATAATCATTAGATGCAATGCATAGTAAAATAGGGGTGGGAGAAACCAGATATATTTACAGTATAATTATTAAATGCAATATATGGGGTAGGAGAAACCGGGTATATTTACAGTACAATTATTAAATGCAATATACAGTTAAATACAAAATGTTTAGTTAAATACAAAAAGTTTAGGTTATATACATATGAGAGGGCGGGAGGGGCGAAATATAAAAGGGGGAGAGAAGGGGGGAGGAGGAGGGGGAAGAGAGCGGAAGGAGCGAGGTAGGGGGGGTGACAATAGAACAAGGGGGCTCATGTGTAGGCTTGGGTGAACAGCCATGTTTTGAGATTGTGTCTGAATTTCTTGGCGCATGTATCGAGGCGTAGCTGGGGGGCATTGAGTTCCATAAGGAGGGTCCAGCAAGGGAGAGGGCGTGTTGTCTGGTAACTGTTAGATGGAAGAGTTTGGGGGAGGGTGTTTGAATGGTTGCTGTGTAGGGCGTTCTGGTGGGTCTGGAAGAGGAGCGGATGTGTAGAACGTCTGAGAACCAGTGCATGTCTGGGTGGTGGATGGCTTTGTGTATAAGGGTGAGGGTTTTAAATTGAATTCTGGCTGTGATAGGAAGCCAGTGCAGTTGTTTGAGGATAGGTGTGTTGTGCTCTTTTCTGCGAGTGCCTGTTAGTATTCGTGCGGCTGAGTTTTGTAGCAGTCGCAAGGGGGCAAGGCTGTTCTTCGGGAGACCTAGGAGAATCTCGTTTGAGTAGTCAATTTTCGATAAGATAAGGGCTTGTAGGACTGTTCTGAAGTCACTGAGGTGCAGGATAGCTTTAAGTTTTTTGAGGGTGTGTAACTTATGGTAGCAGTCCTTGATAGTGGAGGAGATGAATTTCTGTAGGCTGAAATGAGAGTCGAGTATGACACCTAGGTCTCTTACTGTATGTGAAAATCTTGAGGGGGCAGCAGGAGAACTGGCTGTAGGGTTGGGTAGAGGATTGATGTCTTGAGGTGTAATGATCATAAGTTCAGTTTTGTTGGCATTTAGGGCTAGGTTAAGTTGGGTAAGAAGACTGTTGATGGAAGAGGGCACTTTCCCATCTTTTTAGGGCGTTGGAAATGGAGTCAGTAATGGGTATAAGAACTTGCACATTGTCTGCGTAGACAAAGTGTGGGAGATCAAGATTTGAGAGTAGGTGGCAGAGAGGGAGGAGGTATATATTAAAGAGTGTGGATGATAGGGAGGAGCCTTGGGGGACGCCCCTTGTGATATTGATGGGCTCGGATTCATGATTTTCAATTTTTACCTTGAAGTGTCTGTCACTGATGTAAGATTTGAACCAGTGAAGTGGGGTCCCAGAGATGCCGATATCAGCTAGCCTGTCGAGTAAAATTGAATGGTTGATAGTATCGAAGGCTGCGGAAATGTCTAATAAGGCTAGAATGAAGGTGTGACTTTTGTCGAAGCCTCTGATGACGACGTCAGCGAGGGAGAGCAGTAGAGTTTCGGTACTAAAGTGCTTTCTAAAGCCGTGTTGTGATGGATAGAGTAACTGGTGCTGATGTAGGTAGTTTGACAGTTGTGTGTTAACAGTTTTTTCAAGGACTTTAGAGACAAAGGGAAGGTTGGAGATGGGGTGGTAGTTGGATAAGTCAGCAGGGTCAAGTTTCGGCTTCTTAAGGATAGGTTTTACTATTGCTAATTTGAGCTGGTGAGGGACATCTCCAGTGGATATGGAGGTATTGATTATATCAGCTAGAGGTTGGGAGATGATGTCTGGGATTGTCAAAAGCATTTTGGAGGGGATCATGTCAGAGGGGTGAGTGGCTGGTCGCATTTTCTTGAGTATTGCAGAGATTTCGGAGGAGGAGGTGTTTTCAAAGGAGTTCATTTTGGAGTCAGTGTTTTTAGGGGTAAATTTGGTGGGAGAAGGAGATGGGGGAAAGCGGGAGGTGAGGGCGGCAATTTTGTTGTGGAAGTATTGGGCAAGCTGGTTACATTTTGTGTTAGGGTTTTCGCAGGTTGCGATATTAGGAGAGGTTCTAGTGAAGTTAGAAATTAGAGCGAAGAGGGCTTTCAGATTGAATTGAAAGTTGTGGATTCTGGCGGCATAGTAGTCACGTTTGGCTTTGAGTGTAGTAGTTCTGTAGTCATGCAGTAAGGTTTTGTATTTGGCAAGTTGCTTGGTGGAGGGGTCTTTGCGCCAAATTTTTTCTTGAGTTCTGAGTTTGTGTTTTTGAAGTTTTAGTTCGGGAGTGTACCAGGGCTGTTTTGTTTTATTGGGAGGTTGTATCTCTTTTGTTATCAGGGGGCAAAGTTAATTGACAGTGTCTTTGGTAATGTGGTTCCATGAGGTGATGGCAGTATGGGAATCCGTGAGGTCTAAATTTTTGAGGTTGTCAGTGAGGGTATCAATAAGGTCGTCTCTAGGACATGATTTCCTGAATTGTATTGTGGTTTTTGTGTTAGGTTGCTTAGGGATATTCTTGATCGTGCAGGAGGTTTTAATAAGAAAGTGGTCTGACCAGGGAATGGGGGTGTAGCAGGTGTGTTTTGGGAGTAGGAGGGAGTTCAGGAAGATAAGGTCGAGGGAGTGGCCAGCTTTGTGCGTAGGGCTGTTAACGATTTGGTGGAAGTCCATTGCGTTGAGGGATGTGAGGAGCGTTTCACAGCTGTGAGAGAGGGGGAATGAATTGATATGGAGGTTGAAATCACCAAGGACGATGGCGGGAATGTCCTTGGTAATGTTGGCTGCTATGCATTCGATGATAGGGGATATGTCAGAGTCTAGGGTGCCAGGCGGGGTATATATTAAGCATATTTGAAGTAGGGGGGATTTGAAAAGGCCCACTTCGTACTTAGGAGGGAGCATGATGGGGCATTGTTTAAGATTGAGATATTTTTTTGCTGCTAGAAGGAGTCCCCCACCTCTTTTTTTAGGTCTGGGGATGGAGTATATGTCATATTCGGTGGTGGGCAGCTGGTTGAGGAGGATGGAGTCGGTGTCTTTTAACCATGTCTCTGTGATGGCGCAGAGATCGGGTTTTTCATCAAGGAATAAGTCATTTAGGATGAGGGTTTTTTTGGTTAGAGACTGCGAGTTAATCAGGAGCATGGCAAGGGTTGAAATGCCTAGGAGTTGCGTGAGGGGAGTGAGCAAGATTGGAAGGAGTGAATTGTGTTGGCGGTATGATTGAGGGTGGGAAAGTGCTGTGTGTCTGTGGAAGTTGTATCGCAGTTTGTATATGGGAAAGGAAGACATGATGGGTGGAAAGCAGTGGTGTGGCACTATTGGGCTGGGGAGGGGCAGCCCAAGGCTCTTGGTCTTGGGATTGCTGCACTGCTAGGAGGGGCCTTTATATGCTAGGGCGTATGGTCTTACCCAGAGTGGTTGGCGCACTGAGAAGGTCCTGGGCTCAGATACCAGTATGCTGGAATGCCGAATGTATTAAAGGGTGGGGGGAGGGAGATTAGAGAAGGATAATTCTGTCTAAAAGCGGCTGGTAGGGATTCGGGTAGGCGGGACAGAGGAGATAATATTACAATTTCAAGACCTTCTAAATTGATTCGTAGGTGGTGCCCTCCGGTGCCGCACGAAGGGGCGCACAAAGCTTGTTTGCTGGCTGTATAGTTATACAGCCAGCAAACAAGCTGGTAGAACGATGGAGACTATGCATACTAGTACTGGTTCCATTCTATCTAAAAGCCCTTGCATATCAATCCCTCCCACATAATGTTAGGTGACACGGCAGGAGGGATCTTTGTCCCCTGCTGTCTGTGCTGGAGGATGAATTTCTGTTATCAGTCTTCCAGCTAGGGATCTGCAGGAGAAAAAAATTGTTTTTCATTTTCGGTTCATTTTTGGGAATTTTTTTCCCATGAATTTCGGTTTGTGGATTATGTGATTTGTTTCATTCATGAGAAAAAAAACAAATCAAGCAATAACTCCCCACCACCACCACCAAAATGACCAAAAAATGAAAATGAGGCATCCCTGGGTCTTCCACTAACCCACCTGGAAAATTGCTGGGGCTAGGATCCCCTCTGGCCCCCACTTACCCAGTCCAATGGGGATCTGCTGGTGAGGTCTAGGTCCAGGCCGAAGCGTTGGCCTTACATAGGCCGAGTGAGTTGTATGTACCACGACCTCGGCCTAGACAAGGTTCATGCCTTGGCCAGACTCAGGCCTGAAGCCTGGGCCTTGGCCTAGGCTGGAGCCTGGACCCAGGCCCGATGCTGCAACCCAACCCTGAGACCAGGTTCTGACACCTGGGCCTCAGCCAAGGCTGATGACCGGACCTAGGCCTGATGCTGCAACCTGACCTGGAGGTCGTTTCCTGATGCCTGAGCTTCAGCTGAGGCCAGGTCCCAATGCTTGGGCCTCAGGCTAGCCCAAAGCCTGGACCCTGGCCCAATGCTGCAACCCAAACTTGTTCTGATGCTTGAGCCTCGGTCTTGGCCGGAGCCCAGACACTGACCCAATGCCGCAACTCAGCCTGGAAGCCAGGTTCCAACGCTGGGGCCTTGGTATGGATCCAGGCCCGACACCGGGACCCTGGCCTGGAGGCTGGGTCCTGAAGCCAAGGCCCAGGCCTAGGCCCGGGCCCAGGCCTGGAGCCCAAGCTTCACAGCTGCTCCCTTGTCATTCTCTTCTTCTCTTATGACGCTGTCCACTGGGGTTGCACTGGAGTTAATTAAAGCCATACGCATTGCCATACATCAAAATGGTGCCGACTGCTGGGGTGAATGTGGCAGAGTTAATTAACTCCGGTGCAACCCCAACATATGGCATCATAAGAGAAGAAGAAGATGACAAGGGAGCAGCTGTGAGGCCTGGGTTCCAGGCCTGGGCCTGGGCTTAGGCTGAGGCCCCATCTTCAGGACCCAGATCCAGGCCAAGCCCTGGCATCAGGCCTGGGTCCGGGATGAGGCTCTGGCATCGGGACTCACCCTCCGGGTCGGATCGCAGCATCAGGCCTGGATCCAGGCTCCAGCCTAGATCAAGGCCCAGATGTCAGGACCGGTCTTTGAGCAGGGCCTTGGTGTCAGGCCTGGGTCTGGGCCGAGACCCTGGCAGTGGGACCCAGTGGGTCACGGTGTTGGGCCTGAGTCCAGGTTCTGGACCTGGCCTCCAGGTTGGTTCATGGCATCAGGCCTGGATCTGGGCTGAGGCTCTGACATTGGGACCTGGTCTCCGGTTGGGTTGTGGCAGTGGGTCTAGGTCCGGGCCGAGACCCCGGCATCGGGACCTGACCATAAGAACATAGGAACATAAGAAAATGCCATACTGGGTCAGACTAAGGGTCCATCAAGCCCAGCATCCTGTTTCCAACAGTGGCCAATCCAGGCCATAAGAACCTGGCAAGTACCCAAAAAATAAGCCTATCCCATGTTACCACTGATAATGGTAGTGGCTATTCTCTAAGTGAACTTAATAGCAGGTAATGGACTTCTCCTCCAAGAACTTATCCAATCCTTTTTTAAACACCGCTATACTAACTGCACTAACCACATCCTCTGGCAACAAATTCCAGACTTTAATTGTGCGTTGAGTAAAAATGAACTTTCTCCGATTAGTTTTAAATGTGCCCCATGCTAACTTCATGGAGTGCCCCCTAGTCTTTCTACTATCCGAAAGAGTAAATAACCGATTCACATCTACCCGTTCTAGACTTCTCATAATTTTAAACATCTCTATCATATCCCCCATCAGCCGTCTCTTCTCCACCCATATAGATGCTACTGAGCATTTAGTCTCTTGTATGATCTTTATCCTGTTGGACTCTATGCCATAAAGTGCCACATCCCCACCAAGTTTATCCTCCTTATCATTGCGATATGATTTGTACCCTGATATAGCACTGTCCCATTGGTTATCCTCCTTCCACCAGGTCTCTGAGATGCCAATTATGTCTATCTCATCATTCACTGCTATACACGCTAACTCTCCCATCTTACTTCTTAGACTTCTGGCATTGGCATACAAACATTTCAAGGTGCGTTTTTTTGTTTGTATTAACAACTTACTTTTCAGTTGATAGGGATACTTTGGAATCCTTTAGCTCAGGTGATTCATTACTTATAGGCACATGGACTACTTTTGATTTCATTGGAAATCTCTGTTGGGATGCCCTAACTCTCTTGTTCCATTAGTATCCTTCCAAGATACCTTCCTCCGATCCATGCACTTGTTCTGAGTGATTGTCGGCTTTCCCTCTTGTTCTAGTTTAAAAGCTAATGTTAGATGACGTCAGTGTTCCAGAGTCCCTGCTTCCCCCTGCATTTTCTGTGGCTGCCCCTGCATTTTATTTTCCCCTTCACCTTCTGCTCTTGTCACCGTGCCCCATTTGGCATTTATTGCTCCTCCTTTGAAGTGCTGACACCTCTTCCTTTGTGGCAAGCGCCCCCCCCCCCCCCCCCCCCCCAGTTGAATGACTTGCCATTTGACTTGCGGGGCTCCGTATCTGCTGAGGCCCGCGTGGATCAAACAGCTCATCACTGAACCGTGCCAGTGCAAAGGAAGAGGAGAGGTTTTGGCACTGAGAAAAAAAAGAGCAGCTCAGTTACAAGTGCTGAACAAGCATGGATGAAAGCAGTTGGGTGGGGGGAGGGCTGAAAAAAAAAAAAGACTGGGATAACTGGAGAAAAACCAAAACAGGTTAAAGCTCCGGGGCAGGGGAAGAAGCAGTGACTTGGGATACTAATTAAGTGACTTGGGACATAGGTCCCATGTGCCCATAGCTAATGACATCCTTGCTGAAAAATGCTTACATTCTTCTTATCTGGGGCATAAGACAGAAGGATATTAGCCCTCCTGCACTATAGTAAATAGATTTATTAGCCTACAAGTCCGTGGGTGGTAGGTTTGATGTATTTGTAAAGCCAATAAGAAAGAAGGTTCTTTATCTGTTATGGAGTGTGTGAAGGCAGTAATGATCTTCCTGCTACTGTAAATATCCTGTGGCAATTCCAGACAAAGGTTCCATAGGAAAAAAAAATGCTGCTTGTTGCACAAAGAGAACATTAGCCAGTGACATTCAGAGCAGCTATTTAGTAATCTATTGGTATCTGCCCTTGCCGATAAAATATCATCCGAAGGGGGGGTAGGGGTAGGGGAATGACGTCTCTTTCAGGGCAGGATGGTGCTGTTACTACACTAAAGTTACCCCAGCCTGGGCGCAAATGCAGGTTGAATTGTGCAGCACAATGCAGTCCGTTCAGTCTCTGGGGGCATGAGTTTGCAGCGAGGTGTGAAGAATAGGGAAGGCTCTGCGACGTTAATGACTATGGGTTCCTTCCCTCCCCGAGCCCTGGTAGCTAACTCGGTCGCTCTTTAATTATCTGGAATTACAGTGCCGTTGTCACCCTTTTTAATGTTACGGCGAGGAAAATCAGGCCATACATTAATTATATAATCCTTATGTAAAGTGTCACACATAATTTTTCAGGAGCCAAAGGTTTCAGCTTTAAGACCTGCATCATTTCTTAATCGCTGCGTGCGAAGAAAGAAATGAAACGCCGGCCTCCCAACCCCCCTCCACGCACACACATAAAACTGCAGACGCCTATGATTATATAACATTATGCAAATTTGTGACGGTGAGCCTGATACTATAATATAAAAAAATGCAAACAGATTCTAATATAACCATCGTAGTACTCAGGCAGAACTTGTTGAGGCTTCTATGAAGACGAGGTAAGGCTGTCTCTAAGCATTTTATTCCCACTTGTTTAGGGGAGCAATTGTATTTTATTATCACTCCCCCCCCCCCCCCCCTATTTCTCTGGTATATGGTGTTTAACACAAATACAGGATGGAGGTAGTGTCTCAGTTCCGGTCTAAAAACATTGCACTGGACTGACCACAGGAATATAACTCAAAACGTAGTCACCAACGTATTGTAATCAAATTAGAAATAAAGTTAATAATAATGGTATTATCTACAACTTGTTTAGCCACCTTTATTTCTACTTACCTAAGTGGGTTAGTATTTTAACCATCAATATAATCTAAATCCCCTAGTTTTTCCCAAGACACCACATTCTTAGAGAATTTTCTGTATTATTTCAATCTAATTTTTGCAAAGAGCTTACTGAGTATGTATCACTATGCAAAGCTATTATAGGCAATACAGGCAATTTCTTTCTGATTTTTCTGGGTTCTGATTTGACTTTATTAGATAGTATTTTATGTTAGTTGTTTTTATTTTTGACTGTGAGTACATGAAGCTGTTTAAATTTGGTTATTTATGTTTGTAAATCACATTGAGATTGGGATAGAATGTGATAAATGTATTATTATTATTAATAATAATAATGGGATATATTAAAAGAATACTATAGATACTTCAGGTCAAACAGATAAGGGGATAACCTTCCCCCAATGAAGTTATAGTTTTAAGGAACAATAAGGGAAGCAAACATGTATTAAGATAAGTTGTGGGAGTAATGCAATGGCAGACATGATGGGGATTTTGACTCTGTAAATATTAGAAGAGCCAAGGGGTTGGAAATTGTTCCCCTCCACACACACACACACCGCTGAGTGAATAAACATAACCATCTAGTTTTTAATGTGGACAAGTGCAAGGTGTTTCATATAGGGAAAAATAACCCTTGCTGTAGTTACATGATGTTAGCTTCCATATTAGGAGCTACCACCCAGGAAAAAGATCTAGGCATCATAGTGGATTAGGGATATGAATCGGGTGTCCGATCGTTTGCGCTTTCGGGTTCGTGTGGCTGCGGGAAAATCTCGTTTTCCCACAGATCGGCTTTTTTTTTTTTTTTTTTTAAAGTAAAAAATCGTTTTTTGGCTAACAAAAAACAAAATAAATGGAAAAAATGTTCATTTCTTGTTTTAACTGATATATAATGAATTAAGAAATATCGTATGATATTTCAATTCATGATAAAAATGAGTCACATCCCTATAGTGGATAATACTTTAAAATTGTCAGCTCAGTGTGCTGCAGCAGTCAAAAAAGCAAACAGAATGTTAGGAATTATTAGGAAGGGAACGGTTAATAAAACGGAAAATGTCATAATGCCTCTATATCGCTCCATGGTGAGACCGCACCTTGAATACTGTGTACAATTCTGGTCGCCACATCTCAAAAAAGATATAGTTGATTTGGAGAAGGTACAGAGAAGGGCAACCAAAAAGATAAAGGGGATGGAACAGCTCCCCTATGAGGAAAGGCTGAAGAGGTTAGGACTGTTCAGCTTGGAGAAGAGATGGCTGAGGGGGGATATGATAGAGGTCTTTAAGATCATGAGAGGTCTTGAACGAGTAGATGTGAATCAGTTATTTGCACTTTCGAATAATAGAAGGACTAGGGGGCATTCCATGAAATTAGCAAGTAGCACACTTAAGACTAATCGGAGAAAATTCTTTTTCACTCAATGCACAAGAAATCTCTGGAACTTGTTGCCAGAGGATGTGGTTAGTTCAGTTAGTGCAGATGGTTAGCTGGGTTCAAAAAAGGTTTGGATAAGTTCTTGGAGAAGTCCATTAACTACCATTAATCAAGTTTACTTAGGGAATAGCCACTGCTATTAATTGCATCAGTAGCATGGGATCTTCTTAGTGATTGGGTAATTGCCAGGTTTTTGTGGCCTGGTTTGGCCTCTGTTGGAAACAGGATGCTGGGCTTGATAGACCCTTGGTCTGACCCAGCATGGCAATTTCTTATGTTCTTATGTTCGTATGTTCTTATGTTCATGTTGCGTCCGTCGGTCTCAGATGGCTTCGACCTCTGTGCTTCACCTTTCTTCCTTCTCTCTCCTCAAGCCTTGGGAAGATGGCTACTGCCGCGTCTTCATGCCGCTCTCTCTGGTGTCCCCAGATCAGCGACGGTGATCGCCATGATTTTACTGAGGGCCTCCTAGGGTGCACGCGTGCACGCCACCCACGTCTTTATCCACGTCATGGCGGGAACCTCGGGGGCATCCCCTCCGAGTGACGTCATCACATCCTGGTATTTAGCCTGCCCTTCGTTTGCTAACAAACTGAGTTAGCAAAGATTGGATTGCCTCTGGTCTAAGCTGCTCTGCCGCTTCCCAGCTGCCACAGGAAGCTCTCTCTGCCCTTCGGGGTATTTCTTCACTAACCTGGGTACCCGCTTCTCAGGGGCCCTTCTGCTCTATTTCAGGTACCTATCTTGGGATACCAGGTACTCGTCCTTTGAGGGCCTGCTCTCCCTAATCTGGTGCCTGCCACTGAACAACTTCTGCCTGCCAGGACCTTCAACAATACAGCTTTCTGCTTCAGTGAGTACTAACCCATTCAGTCTGTCTCACCTTCAGCTTCAGTGCTCTGTGTCTACATTCGGGACCTGACCCTGCTACACCTCGCTGTGTATCACCTACTTGAGTGTGAGACTGGTCTCCTCTCCTGAGGACCCCTGAACTACTTCACTGGGTTACCTTCACTGTTGCCCGCTCCCTGGGCAGTACCATTGAGCTGTACAATAAATACAACTCTGTGTCTGTGTGTATAGAGTCTAGCCTAGTACTGCGGTTCCTCACGGGGCTCCTCCCCATGGGAGTGGCCATCACCGCAGTACCCAAGAATCCACTCCAACACCTCAAAACCATAACAGTTCACTAAGCGGCAATAATTACATGTGGAGAAAAAAGGTGTTTTGGGAGGCAGGGTTAGGGCAGGGGGAAAGACAATACAAGCATATATTTAATTAGCCAATTCCACACGAATAGATCTGCAGAAATAGCAGTTGCTAATTTTCAAACAGGTTTAATTCTTGGCATTATTACTTTTCAGATATTTAAATATCTCCCACATTTGCTAGGTTTCTCCTCTCCTCTAGGGGTGCTCTCCAGCGCGGGACAAGAGATGTGTGCCCTTGTGGAGAGACGATCCTTGTCTGGGAACTGGAGAACCGGGGACCTCCAACGGACCTGCATGCTTCTGTGAGTTCTCTGAGTGGTCTCTGAATGGTCCTCCGACCACTCCAAGCACTTTCAGACCTGCCGCTGGGTAACGGCAAGAAGCGGCAGGCCAGACAGAGGTCAAGGGCGGACGGAGACATCTGACACAGGACAAGACTCAAGCAATGAGGAAGACGAAGACTCAGGCTTTGAGGAAGATGAAGACTCTGATGAGACACAGACTAGGAACTAGAACACACATGACGAAGTCTCTAGAGCCTGTGCTGAAGCGCGCCCTCCACAGCCAGCTAAGGCCTGGCGCGGACCACGCCATGGACAGGTAAAGGAGAGTTCATTCAAGGACAGAGGCAAGGGTTGAAAAAGGGACAAGGACTCCGAAGGCCTGGACAGGATCAGAATCCAAAGCAGAACCCCAGGCTCCAAGGCTCGGTGTGCAGAACTCAGAGCAAACTCGGAGACAGACCAGAACCGAGGCTGGAACCTGAAGCTGGAAGAAGGTCCCGGAGGCTTGCACTGCCAATCAGAAGACATCTGGGAACAGGTGTCTTCTGATTGGAACAACAGGAACAAGGCAGGTCTGATGAGAGATGAGATGACTCCTTTGTGCCGTTAGATGGAAGACCCACCAGTGCCCTACATACCCCAGCGGGGGTGGTCGCGGACCACTGGGTCACTACGCGCCCTATTCAACCCAGCCGGGCTGGTCGCGGGCCAAGAGGGACGGGTCAGAGCAGAGCTGAGGACATCTGGTTGAAGACATTAGGGACATCTAAGACAAAGGACGTCGGGAATGCTGGAACATCAAGGAAGGCTGGAACACTGGACACATCAGGAGAGACTGGAACATGGAACATCCAGAGAAGAGACCAAGAATGAAGATGGAACCCAAGAAGAAGACGAATGCCAGCAGGAGCAGAGACGAGGGTCCTCAGGAGACCAGCTCCAGGAGGACAAGTTCCAGGGAGGAACTTGCTCCTTGCAAAGGCCCTGAAGGAATGACGGTGGAGCCCTTTTGTAGGGCAGAAGGAAGGAGAAGCCCGGGGAGGAGTCAGGAGGATCACTCCCTCACTGGCCCCTTAAGAAGGGCAGAGAGGTGTGGCCCCGCGCCTAAAGGAAGCAGGAACAGGAAGTGCAGGACCATGGACAGCGGCCCTGCTGAAGACGCTGAAGCAGAGAGGGAGCCGGAGAAGGGCCACAGGCAGGCCTCGACATGGGAGGCAGCACCCTGCCGCTGAAGAGTAGCTGATGGTAGCTCTATGCTAGAGGAAGGTCCGGGGACTGTGGCCTCCAGGCCGCTGAGTGACTGGTGTCGGCGGGGGCCTCCAGGCCACAAAGAGGAGCTGAAGTCCGTGGCTCCCAGCTGCGGTGAAGAGGAAGTCAGTGGTGGCATCTGCGGCCTCCTGCTGCGAGTGAGAAGCCCGGTGCAGCTCCTGCCGCGCCATCATGATAGCGGCCTGGGCCGTGAAGGTAAGAGCCTGCTCGCAACACATAGGCCCTTAAGTCCTATTCCAAATGGCTTTTTGTACAGACCTTGGACTAATTTGGTTTCCATGCTCTGAACTGCCTCTATTTTCACATTTCTAGACCACCTTTTGTCGGGGGGGGGGGGGGGGGGGGGAAATATGACTCAAACCAGTTTACAAAAAATTTCTAAAAATACAATAAACTACATAACAAATATGCATAAATCCCTAACCCCCAACCTTCAACCCTCACTCGGGGTGGAGGAGAATTACATAGAATAATAAAACAATTTAAATGTGCAATGCAATATAATCAATTAAATATACAAGTAGGGGGATGCTAGCTGCGGAGGAGTGGCAGTGAGATCAGAGTAATGGAGACTGCTGAGGTGTTTAAGCTGCAATGTCATCTGCCTGCGACTCCAGCCAATTGAAAATCAGTGCACTGCTGCTGGCGCACTACCAAAGCCTATCGCCAAAGGGGTATACCCCTTCTGTCTGTTTTTTTTCTCAGCTTGAGAGGAGCCCGATTGCGCAGATAGAGGAAAGGGAAAACTAGTATACAGTCTTCAGTAGTGACCAGAGTCTCGATGGACCATCGTGTAACTCGGCTGTCATTTGACACCACTATGGACAGCGGAAGGGAAGCATCGTTGGAATCCGGTGCTTCATTAACTCCAGGTACGAGTTTTCCCCTGCCTCAACCTTTATCAGAATCATCTCAATTGGTGGCTACTAAGATGTCTGAAAGAATTAGCTCTCCCAGCATATGAAGTGGTCTTGAGAATCAAATGGAAGATGACCTGTCTGCATTATCTCCTGATTTGGTTGGTGGGTTACAGTTAGAGCCTTCGAGGAAGAACTAAGTGGGCCATTGGAGGCAAATGATATGGTGAGGAGGGCACCTTTACCATCAATTCTTGCCCTCCCTTCAGAAACAGGAGATGCTGCCAGTCCATCTAATATAACATTGAGGGACATTTTGTGTGTAGTATCCAAACTTGATAGATCTTTCTCTGCTACAGTGCAACAAATGAGTAAGATTGCTGATACTAGAGTAAACATTTGTGAGCAAGATCAGTACTTGAATGTATAAGACAATTCCTTAGTCAATGTTAATTCTCAGATAGCTACACGTACACTCCAAGTGTGGAGGGTGCCCATATTAAAGACAGTCTGATATCACATGCCCAAACTGAAAATGTGTTGAGAAGTACAAACCTGAGATTTTTAAGTTTTCCAATTCAAAATTGGCTACAACTGAGCTGTTTAAGAAATATTTATCAGAAATTTTTTTTTAATTTCTTCATATAATTGTCCCGCTCTATTAAAAATATATTTACTACCTAAGAGTAAAAGGGTCCTTTCCTCTCATGAATGGGGGATGGACCCACTGTCAGGCCAATACAGTACAGTGCGCTCAGCTGAGCGCACTGTTTACCACATGATTCCAACTTAATATCCTAGTGATATTAAGTTGGAAGAACCAAAAATTAAAAAACAAAATCCGCCCACTGGTCCAGCAGGTTAGAAAAACGGTCGCTCAATTTTACCAGCATTCGTTTTCCTAACTCATGGCTGTCAGCGGGTTCGAAAACCGACTATGGTAAAATAGAGCGTCAGTTGTCAGGACCCGCTGACAGCCTCTACACTAATAAGGAGGCACTAGGGGTGCGCTATTGTCTCTAGCGCCTCCTTATTAGCATGACCCCTCATTTACATACAGAATCGCGCACCCAGGAGAGGTGGCTGGGTGCACATCGGGAGAGCGGTTGTTCAACAGGGAGCGCCGGCTCACCCACGATTTTTACTGTATCGGCCTGTCCCTCTCTTTCAGCATTCCTTAAGTCTTCTACGGATGACATTACCTTAAGAGCTGCCCTTTTAGTTACCTTTTGCATTAGAGTGGGACAAGGATCTGGTTTTTCAAAAATGTTGTTATAATAGAAGATTGTTCTGTGGTCAGCAGATGTATGTTTTTACAGATTCTTCACAAATTACACAAAATTGTAGAAAATTTCTACAGCTGAAACAGAGAGTTATTGGCTTAGGTGCTACATTTTTTCTAAAATATACCTTGCAAATGTTTAGTGACATAATAAGAGCAATTTTAGTTTTACTGACCCACTACATCTTGATACCTTTATTAAAGATAAATCTGGCGGGTAGAGGTGAAGGGTCAATAAGAGTTAATCATCCTGAATTGTAGAAACAGCTCAGCATTGTTTGTCCCCCAAGATGTATTTTTCTTGTTTTTGTTAAGCTAGGAGATGTTTCCTTATTGTGTTTCCTTGATTTACATTATACCTGTTTAATTTAATTTATTGTAATGAATAAAGTAAAATAAAATGTAAATTAAATATACAATAAATAATAAATAAAAATAAAGCTCAACTCCAGCTAAGAGAGACTAGTCAAAAACCTCAATAGAACCTAGGTATTGCTGATGCATACTAAACCAACAGAACCTGAATACACCAGTCGCTTCCAAATGAATGACCCCTTTTGGAGGGGTCATCCATTTGGAAGTCACTCATGCCACTTCGGTAGCAACCCACCACTTGCATTGGGCCACAGTTTAAAATGGATATAACTTGCCTGCAGCATAATGATGAACAGAGATACATTTTAAAAATGTAGTAAAATGTATTACTTTCAGAAGTATGGACTCCAGCATTGAGCCTATATTCTAGATGAGGCCTCAACAACAACTTTTCAGAGGCATCATCATCTCTTTTTAGTGCATTTTATGACATAAAAAGTGCTTATGTTTTTGCTTTTGTGTGTCTCTCCATCCTGTCTGTGACACTGACTTCAGAGATGATGCTACAGATGGCACTAGCAGGCAGGCAAACAAATTGAAAAACATAAGTGCCACCTGTGATGGAGAAAGAGAGAGAAATGGAGCTGGCAGGGTAGAATCAGACCTAGCCCTGGTGGGGAGGAGACCAGTCCCTGCCAACATAAAAAGGAGTCAGCACTGGCTCACAGAAGTGAAGAGAGCCACTGGCCTTGGAGGATCAGCTGTCATTGGCCAAGATGAGAGGATGGGTCAAAGGGAGAAGAGGGGAGGGGATGACTGCAAGAGGTAACCTCTTCCCCACCCCACCCCCTCCACTTCACCACTCCTTCCACTTCCCCCCACACATCTCCACCCCCTCAAACTCACACACACGCACACTATCTCCAGATACCCTTCCCTTAAACACTCCTCCTACGTACAGTCTTCAACTCACTTCCACACCCCATCTACTCGCTATGCCACCGCAACCTCTCCCTACCCATGCCACCCTACCCATCCACACATTTCTTCTCACCCAGTCACACACATATCTCCTTCTTACTCCTAATCTTCCACAGCCACAGAGCAAGTGGAAGACTTCTATATACACCTGGAGGTTCTGTGAGACACACGTGGAGCTATAAAATATGCTTTTGAAGTTGCCATGAAATTCTGTACTTGTTTTCTAATAGTTATGCCTCTGGCTCTGGCCACCGCCTTACCACACTAACATCCTGAAATCTCTCTTTTGACCAGTGCACATCAGCTTCTCACTCACCCCCCACCCCTAATGTGTACACCCCCCTCAGATTTCTGCACCCCAGCTAAAACCTGAGAGTTGTGCAGTATTGCTTTAGGAATAGGCAGACTAGATGGGATTTGCGGTACTGCTCCGCAAATTTTCTCTGTTTCTGTGATACAACTACCTTAATCTATTCATTAGAATTTCATCAATTTGAAAGGATGCCCCAAGGGATCTCAAAAGCACCAGCAACATTCCCTAGATTGATGGAGAAAATGGTAAGAAATATGAAGTTCTAAGCATTTTGGTATGTTAATAAATGAATACATTTAGCAATTTAATTTCATTATATATACTGCTGCAGTACCTGGATTTTCTTTATTATTAGCAGTGATTGAAACTAAAACTTGCCCCACTTGCCATGAGTATTGAAATAATCTCCATTCAAACTGAAACACCTTTTTTAACATTTTCAAATTAGCTATTTGTCGCACTTATAGCTGCTTGCCTTATTAATGAGGCTGATGCCATGAGATTCTATGGAAGCAAGTGATAAAGAGAGCAGAGTGGCTGGCTGCATAGCGCAAGTCGACCGTGATGCAAAGTTGATCTGCTAATATGTTCAGGTATCTCTGTCACACAATCCTTCAGGGTGAAAACATCAGCTCACAGTTCAGGTTAAAAGTTCAGTATGGTGTGCCTTAAGAACTATGTGCACAGCTCTTGTTAAATAGTAATTGTGTTTGTCCACCGAGTCATTTGTGTCATGGCCATCGCTTGTTGCTATGGTTACCTTACCTTCCCATTTTTTCTAACCTTAGTGATCCGGTCTCATTAAAAATGAATTTCTTAAGTTTTGTTGTTATTGCCACCGCTGCAAAAAAGTACATTTTGATTTGATTGTGCATGATGTTCTTGAGTAATGGTGACAGGAATGGAATCAAATTTTTGCTTTCTCCTGAAAGTCCTGTGTCTGCTTCTTCCTGCATGGTTCTCACCCTGGAATCTCTGTTGCATTTTTCCCCTTTCTCTGATTTATGCATAAAGTAACATGGTAACGTCTTGCTGATAAGAAATATAGGATGCAGCTTTTCTCTAGCCAGTGTGAGTAGATGCAGATATGAAAAGGACTCTAGTATGTTCTCTCTCCCAACTGCTTGTTCCTGAATGTTTGAAGAGTAGGACCCTATACTTTCTCCTTGGCATCATACAAAGCAATCTAGCTAGACCTATCAGCTGTACTTAAATTGAGGGGACTCACTGTAGGAAGAGCGTCTTCTCTTTCTTATCTGTGAAACTGGTACTCAGAGGTAAGATGTCTTGATAGTTTAAGGGTTCCTTGATAAGTGGTTAATGAAATGTATAGTGGACTGCAGGTGAAAGCCCTCCATAGCAAAGGGTGACGAGATGCTGAATAAGTAATCAAGACCATGGAATAACTGCACACACTCCCAAAAGTGCAATTCCAACAGGTCTGATGTTTATTTACCAAAAGGTTTTACAGGTTATTCCACAGAAACAATTGAGTGGGCACAGCTCACAAGTGTTATGCTGATGGATGAGAGTGTGGACCCCTTGTCCGAGGTGAGGTTGGCACAACCCGAGAGGGCGAACCCCCGCAGGTCCCCACCGTCAGAAGACGAGGCCAGACTGGCGCAGAGGGTCGGCTGGAGCTTCGCCAATACCATCCCCGTTCCCCGCAGGTTGAGCCCTTGGGTTCGGGGGCCCGCTGGTCTTAGGTGGGCCCCTGCGAAGAAAGTGGTAAGTGTCAGAGGAGTTGTCCAAGATCAGTCCTAAATCAGAAGCCCAAGGGTCGCCAATAGCCAGTCCGAGGTCAGAAGCCAAAGAGTCGCCGATATCCAGTCCAGAGTCAGAAGCCAGAGGGTCACCAAGAGCCAGTCCGAGATCAAAGCCAAGAAATCCATCCGAAGGAGACCAAGGATGGGAACTGGAGCAGGAAGAAGGTGCAAAAGGCAGGAACAGGACTCTGGAGGCAGGAACAGACTCAGGAGAAAGGAACAGGAACAGGACACCACTGAAGCAGAAGGACTTCACAGAAGCAAAGCAGACTTGTTGCCAAGTCGGGGAACCGGAAGAGGAGGCCCCTTGAAATAGCCCCAGGCTCCAGACGTCATCCATGGGCTGGACTGTAATTAGTGAGGCTGGCCCTTTTAAAAATCTGCAGGAGGCATGGCCTCACGCCTAGGGAGGGCCTGGCCCGGAGAGGGTTGGTCCACGACCCTGTGCCGCAAAGAGGAGGTCGGCAGTCATCTCCCCCGCCGCAAGAGGTGGTGCAGGTCTGGTGGCAGAAGCCACGAAAGCAGCTGGGACCTGGCATGCGTGGTGGGGATGTCTCCCTCTGGCCGCAAGGGTCCTGGCGGAGCTCCTGGCGTTGGTGAAAGAGATGAGGGGGACCAGCCGCCGGTAGCCACGGCCGGCACACGTAACAGTACCCCCCTTTTTAGGGTGCCTCCCCAGGGGTTTCGGTTTGGAAGGATGGGCCCTGTTGAACTGAGCGAGAAGGTCCTTGTCCAAAATATTGGCGATAAGCTCCCAACTATTTTCCTCCGGGCCGAAGGCCTCCCATGCTAGCAAGTACTCCCATCTCTTTCCCCGTCTCCTGACATCTAGCACATCCTGAACCTGGTATGTGACATCCGCTTCAGAAGATACGGCCTGAGGTTCCGGTGGCTTTTTGGAGAAGACGGATAGGACCAGAGGTTTCAGGAGCGATACGTGAAAGGGATTGTGGATTCTGAGGGATGAGAGCAAGCGAAGGCTGTATGTGACCAGACCCAGCTGGCGAAGAACTGGAAAAGGTCCAATGTATCTGGGTGCGAAATGGATTGATGGTAGCTTGAGTCGTATGAAGCGGGTACTTAACCAGACCATGTCCCTTGGTTTGAAGCGCGGCGCTTCACGGTGATGGGCATCATGAAACCTTTTGGAGGTTTGAGCAGCCTTTTGAAGCAGTTGTTTGGTGTGATTCCATAACTGGTGTAACTTCTGAGCGGTCACCTGAGCTGCGGGTGATGGAACTGCTAATGGAAGTGGTAGAGGAGGCAGTGGTTGGCATCCATAGACCACCTGGAAGGGCGAGGATCCTGTAGAGGCAGATAGGTGCGAATTCAACGCAAACTCTGCCCAAGGGAGGAGGTCAGCCCGGTCGCTCTGCCGCGAGTTCACATAGGATCGAAGGAACTGCTTGAGCGTCCTATTGGTTCTTTCCATCTGATCATTAGCCTGGGGATGATACGCGGAAGTCAGGTCTAAGGAAATGTCAAACTTCCAGCAGAGGGATTTCCAAAAACGAGCTGTAAATTGGACTCTGCGGTCAGACAATATGTGTTTAGGCAGTTCGTGAAGCCTGAAGATATGCTGGACGAACAAGTTGGCTAACTTGGGGGCAGATGGCAGACCCAGAAGTGCCATGAAGTGTGCCATCTTTGAGAAGCGGTCTACCGTGACCCAAATTGTGTTGTGCTGCCCAAGAGGGGGAGGTCCACAATGAAGTCTGTGGCTATATGGGTCCATGGCTCATGATTTATGATTTATTGTTTTTTTAAATATACCGTCACATCAGTAAAACCATCACAATGGTGTACAATATAATAAAAGTAAGAAAATACAATAAATAATAATATCAGTTAAAAATGATAAAAGGCAATTACAAAATTTATAGATAGTTATTTAAAATAACTATTAATAACTTACAAAATATTAAGACATTATTAATAAAATAACTAATCAGAACATAAGTAAAACATAATAATACAATGATAAAAGATAGGAATAAATAGTATAAAACAATATTATGTCTATGTCTGTCTGTTAATCATTCTCTGTGTGTAAAGTGGCTGCAAAAGACCCCAAGGACAGCCAATGGGGGCTTGTGCCGGGCGCACGCAGGACAGGCTTCCACGTATGTCCATGTGTCTTTTTTGATCATGGGCCACCGATAGTACCTCAGCAGGCTATAAAGCATTCGGGCTTGACCAGGATGCCCTGCCATCAGCGAATCATGCGCCCATCGGAGTAGTTTTTGCTGGAGCTGTCGGGGAACCACAGTTTTCCCTGGGGGTACGGGCACGGTGGTGGAAAGCAGTACTCTAGCTGGGTCGATGATATGCCGCGAAGCCTCTGGTACATCCTCTGGGACGAAAGAGCGAGAGAGGGCATCAGCTCGAGTATTATTGTCGCCCGCACGGTATCGCAACACAAAATTAAATCGCATAAAAAACAGTGACCACTGGGCCTGACAGTGGTTTAGCCGTTGGGCATGATGGAGTTTCTATGATAGGTATACACTGTTATTTGATGCTGAGCCCCTTCCATCCAGGGGCGCCATTTTTCAAAAGCTAGTTTTATAGCCAGTAGTTTCTTGTCTCCGATTGCATAGTTGCGTTCAGCCAGAGTAAAGCCTCGAGAGAAGCAGGAGCAGGGATGTAATGTGTGATTCGTCGAGTACTAAGTACAGCCCCAACTCCGACATCAGACGCGTCCACCTCGACAATGAAGGGACGCCATGGGTCTGGGTGGCGAAGGCAAGGTTCTTGAAGAAAGGCCTCTTTGAGGTCCTGAAAGGCGGTCATAGCTTCAAGAACATTGAGAAGGGTTGGCCCCTTTGCGTGTCATGGCAGTAAGTGGGGCAGTTAAGGTTAAGTAATGTGGCATAAATGACCTATAGTAGTTCGTGAAGCTGAGGAACCTCCATAAGGCCTTGAGACCAGTAGGTTGAGGCCAGTTTTGGATGCTCATAGTCTTCTGGGGGTCCATTTGAAAGCCTTGACTGGAGACTATATATCCGAGGAATGGGACGGTCCCTTTTTCAAAACAGCATTTCTCCAATTTGGCATATAAGTGATTCTCCCGCAGTTGTTGAAGAACTCGGCTGACATCTTGGCGGTGGGTTGGAAGATCATGAGAAAACACCAAGATGTTGTCTAAGTAGACTACGACACATTGGTACAGCATATCCCTAAAGACTTCATTCATCATGTTTTGAAACACTGCTGGGGTGTTACAGAGGCCAAATGGCATGGCCAAGTACTCAGTGTCCATCACGTGCATTAAATGCTGTTTTCCATTCGTCACCTTGACGGATGCAAACTAAATTGTAAGCTCCCCTGAGGTCCAAATTAGTAAATATCCTTGCCCCTTGGAGTCTATCAAAAAGTTCAGAAATCAGAGGCAGCGGGTAGCGATCTTTGATGGTGATGTCATTTAGATCACGTTAGTCAATACATGGGCGGAGGGAACCATCTTTCTTGCCCACAAAAAAAAACCAAAAAAAAAAAACCAGATCCACGGGTGACTTAGAGGGCCGGATGAAGCCTTTTGCCAGGTTTTCTTGAATATATTCAGACTTGGCTAGGGTTTCTGAGTCAGACAACGGATAAACCCGGCCCTGGGGAGGTTCCGAATTAGGTAATAAATTGATCACGCAGTTGATGAGGAGGCAGAACATCTACAGCCCTTTTTGAGAAGACGTCCGCGAATGAGGAGTATTGCGGAGGAAGGTCCGGCAGGGATACCATAATATAAAAACACTGTATGGGTGTGACAGAATCCAGACACTTGTGATGGCAAGAAGGGCCCCAGCTAGAGAGTTGTAGACTGGCCCAATCAAATTGTGGGGTGTGCTGCTGTAGCCATGGCAGACCAAGGACCACCGGGTGTATGGCTTTGTCTAATATGAAAAAAGGTAGGGTTTTGACATGGAGCAACACAGTGTGGAATTGAATAGGAGTCATGGAAAACGCGACTCTCCCAGGCAGAGGTTCTCCCTGTATGGAGGAGAGGGACTGGAGAGTGGACAGTGGGTATTCGGTGGTGGTCTACCAGCTGCCTCAGGATAAAGTTGCCCCCGGCTACGGAGTCCACAAGGGCCAGGGTATGAAATTCCTGGTTGTTTACCTTGATGGTGACGGGCAGAGCCACTGGAGGAATGGGCAAGTTCAGGCCTAGGAGAAGTCTTCCTGCAGAACCTTGACCTGGAAGTCTCCCGGACTGACTGGACACATTGGTATAGCATGGGATTTTGTCAGGTTTAGGAGAAGATGTGTGGTGGGTCCGAATTGTGTCGGGCGTGGTTCTCTGGGCTATTTCAACCTCTGCAGAGTGTTCTTGCAGACGACGGTCAATGCGTCCCGTGAGATCAATTAAAGAGTCCAGGGTTTCGGGTAATTCCCGAGCGGCAAGTTCATCCTTGATTCATGGGCTAAGACCCTCCAGGAAGATGGCCTGGAGGCACTTAAAGTCCCTTTGAAGCTCAGAGGCAAGGGGTTTGAACTTCACAACATAGTCAAACAAGGTGCTTGAACCTTGCTGGAGGTGTAACAGGGATGATCCGGATTTGGCCCTTCGACCCAGATCATCGAAGACTGACCAGAACAGGTTTAAGACCCAGGTAGGTCACATAGAATGGGATCGGCCCTTTCCCATAGGGGCGATGCCCAAGGCAAGGCTTTCCCATCTAACAAAGAGAGGATATAAGTGGTCTTGGTAACCAAGTCTGGAAAGTAGACAGGTTGAAGAAAAAAATGCATACTGCACAAATTCCTAAAACCCCTGCACATACGAGGATCTCCAGAAAACCGAGGAGGTGCAGGCAATGGCACTATAGAGGGACTTAACTTGGCGGACAACGAGGCGGCATCCAAGCAAGTGGTCAGGTGATCAAGGTCTGCTGACAGGATCTCCAAGAATTTCTGATGTTCCAGGATGGTGCTGTGCCAGGCCAGGAGTGGCCTGAAGGACTGAGACCTCCGCCGGGTCAATGGACTTGGCAAACTGTTATGCTGATGGATGAGAGTGTGGACCCCTTGTCTGAGGTGAGGTTGGCACAACCTGAGAGGGTGAACCCCTGCAGGTTCCCACCGTCGGAAGGCGAGGGACTGGCACAAAGGGCTGGCTGGAGCTTTGCCAATACCAACCCCGTTCCCCGCAGGTTAAGCCCTTGGGTTCGGGGGCCGGCTGGTCTTAGGTGGGCCTCTGCAAAGAGAGTGGTAAGCGTCAGCGGAGTCGTCCAAGATCAGTCCTAGATCAGAAGCCCAAGGGTCGCCGAGAGCCATTCCGAGGTCAGAAGCCAGAGAGTCTCCGAGAACCAGTCCGAAGTCGAAGCCAAGAAATCCGTCTGAAGGAGACCAAGGATGGGAACTGGAGCAGGAAGAAAGTGTGCAAAGGTAGGAACAGGACTCTGGAGGCAGGAACAGACTCGGGAGACAGGAACAGGACTGAAGATACAGGAACAGGACTCAGGATTCAGGACACCACCGAAGCAAAAGGACTTCACAGAAGCAAAGCAGACTCGATGCCAAGTCGGGGAACCGGAAGAGGAGGCCCCTTGAAATAGCCCCAGGCTCCAGACGTCATCCATGGGCTGGACTGTAATTAGTGAGGCTGGCCCCTTTAAAAATCTGCAGGAGGCACGGCATTGCGTCTAGGGAGGGCCAGGCCCGGAGAGGGCTGCTGGAGGAGTTGGTCCGCGGCCCTGTGCCGCAAAGAGGAGGCCGGCAGTCATCTCCCCCTCCACAGGAGGTGGTGCAGGTCCAGCAGCATAAGCTGCGAAAGCAGCTGAGACCTGGCATGCGTGATGGCGATGTCTCCCTGGGCCGCGCGGGTCCCGGTGGAGTTCCCGGCGTCGATGAAAGAGGTGAGGGGACCGGCCGCCGGTAGCCGCAGCCGGCACATGTAACAACAAGAAGCTGTGCTGAACTTTGGGGGTTTAGATTCACAGTCCGAACAGGCAAAGTTCTGATTTTACTTCAATCTCATATCCAGATTACAAATTTAGAACTGAATTTATGGAGCTGCTAGCATGTTGCTTCTCTCTGCCCTCTTTTATTAGGGTTTATCCTCACTTGATCCTCGGGTTCCCCAGGTTACACTTTGGAAGGGTTTCCATACAGACTCATAGCTCCAGTCTTAGATCCTGTCATCACTGGGATAGAACATCCTGCTATTGGAATTCGAAGTTCTCCTGAAAGCTGTAGCTTCACCGGGAGCAGGGCATTTTTTCTCTTCTCGAGACTTTTTTTGCAAACACTGCCGCTTTTGTTTCTCTGCACCAACAGCAAGAACTCCTCTCCCTGGAAAACTGAACACTTTCCTCCTATAGCATGCTGACAGTATCCCTCTCTATGGGACAATACCACTTGCGCCATAAAAGATAGTGGTTCCACTTTTTCTGGGAGATATCACTTTGCCCAGAGGCTACATTTGAAACTACCAATTACTAATATCAGCATGCTTTCAAATGTGGGAAAATAATACACACAGCACCACACAGAACATGAAATCAAATAGTCCATTTGCTTTTAGGAAATTTGATGCTAAATAAAGTTTATACATATCAGACCAAGTTTCCCATACACTCTAAACCCCAAGCAACTAAATACTCATAGTCTTCCTTTATTAATATAAATAGAAGATCTACAGTTCCAGAATACGCTTCATGAGTTTACAAGAAAGTAGGATTAAGTAGATTAATCTCTCCTATGGCCTGAACCAAGATGGCTCCCCAATTCCTTCTTTTTTATTTCTCTTTACCGGCAAAGGGACTAAACAAAATTACTTTGAAATGGATCTTTGCGTTTTTTAATAAACCTGGGTGAACTTTCCCCAAGTAATCTGGGGGATAACAGATCATATCCTGGTACTTCAGCAATTTGCAGCCATCGTGGAGCAAGTCAGTCTATCAGACTATGATATTCTGGGACCTGGGCCTCCATTCTGCAGCACTTTTAAAATACTTAAGTGCTCGACAGTTTCCCAGTATTTGACCAACAGGATATTTTCTCAAGGAGAAAAAAAATATTTGGGCCAGCTGAGGTGATACGTGGCTCTGGCCAGGGGTGGCTCAAGGCAATCTGCTGCCTGGCAAGGAAAAAAATGATGCTCCACCCCAAGGGTGTGGTACAGGTCAAATCAGCAAGAGGACAAAAAGGGGTGGGGGTCCCACTTGTAGTGTAGCCCTTTTGGCAATTTGAAATGCTGGGAAAGGGGAGAGGCAGGGCCAGGGTTCCTAGAAGAGTGGCAGATAGATTGTTAGTGATAATATTTGTAGGAAGACGGCAGTCCTGCCACTCTTCCCCAGCATTTACCCCCTGGGTAAGTGGGGATTGTGCATAATGCACCCTCCACAGGTTGGTGCTAGGGTATTTGGCAACCTAGACGAACATTATTTTCTCGCGTGCCCTCCCCTTCTCCCAACCATCCCACACACAATAAAAAATTATTCATGAGACCCGCCCCCCATGACGTCATTGAAGACCGTACCGTTTAATCCCGCCTTACCACCAGGCGTCACGCGCCAGGAAGCCAGCTACCATCGCGGGGCACCCTGCAGCACTTCTCACCCCACAGCCGTGAGAATTAAAATGAAAGAAAAGGTGTAATTCATCAGGAACTGGGAAGAAGCAGCGATGTGAGTGCTACGAACATGAGACCCGCCCCCCCATGACATCATTGAAGACTGGACCGTTTAATCCCGCTTTACCACCAGGCGTCGCGCGCCAGGAAGCCAGCTACCATCGCAGGGCACCCTGCAGCACTTCTCACCCCACAGCCGTGAAAAGAAAAATGAAAGAAAAGGTGTAATTCATCAGGAAATGGGAAGAAGCAGCGATGTGAGTGCTATGATCATGAGACCTGCCCACCCATGACGTCATTGAAGACCAGACCGTTTAATCCCGCCTTACCACCAGGCGTCGCGCGCTGGGTGTCGCACGTCGAAGGGGCACAGAAAAGGGGCACACTCCTTTATGCACCCCTTAGTGCAGTCCGTAGTGCTAAGTTTATTTAAAAACGTAATGATCAAATGTCGCTCATTGTTATCATTCATTTTAAAATGTTTGTAACCTTCCTATGTTTTTAAACCGTTATGATGGCTTTATGTTGAAATAAATATATAAAGAATAAACTTTACATGAAAAAGGACATTCAAAGTAAAGCCTTCTGAGATTCTCTGGCACTTGATCTTGGACCCCTCCTGGACTCCATCTCCAAGGGCCCACCTAAGTCCCAGTGTTTGGGTCCCTACGGGCTGCTCCCGTGGACTTCCAGGGCGAAGCTCCAGTCAGCCCTTGCACCGATTCTGCGACTCCTCTGGGTCCACCTAAGTCCCAGCGGTCTGGGTCCCTACGGGCTCCTCCTGGGGGGACCACAGACTTCCAGGGGTGAAGACACAGTTCCTCTTCTTGACTCTTCATCTGCCTGCAGTCGCCTCCGTCTCCAGTGCCGAAGGTCAACTGCTCTCCTCTTCTGTCCTGCCTCGCCACCCAATGAGAGAACCTACGGATCCTCCCCAAGGTATACCATCCTCTCATCGGCCCAAGGGTCCACAAGCCTGAGCATAACATGAATATACTGAATTACAATTACAATATAGTAAGCTTCCCATACCAAAACAGCACTAACTGCAAGCATTCTATGAAAAAGAAATTCTGTAAATATTTCACCAGGCTCTAAAACACTAGAGATGTGATTCAGCCGAACCTTTTGGTTCAGCCTTCATTATCGGCCCACCACAGGAAATTTCATTTCCCGCTGTTTGGGCCGATTTTTTTCGGCTGTCCCGAACTGAAAAAAAAAAACCCAAAACACCCCAACCCTTCAGATTTAATGAATTACAATCCCCCACACTCCCGACCCCCCTAAAACATGCCTAAAGTCCCTGGTGGTCCAACAGGTGTCCCGGAAGCGCCGTCCGTCCACTGCTCCTACCATGTGACAGAGGCCGGCCAATGGCACCGCTAGCCCCTGTCACATGGTAAGGGCATAGGGCCACCGGCGCCAGTTTGTTTACTGGCAGCCGACAGCCCGAGAGTGGGAGATTGCTCCTGGGAGCCCCGCTAGGGTAGGTTTGGGGGTTTTTTTAATGTCCTTTCTCCCCCCCCAAAAAACGATAAGAAAACCACATGAAATTTCGTGGGTTTTCCTATCATTTTGGGGACCCCCCCGAAATGCAACGAAATAGGAAATATTGTCTATATTTCCTATTTTGTCGCAAACGAATGCACATCCCTATAAAATACCAATATACCATCTATTAGTAAAACAGAGCAAGCAAGCCAGGCTGCTTCCTTCATAGAAACTACACTCTAGAAGAATACCTCACCTTGATCACACATACAGAATACAGACGCCAAGAAGTGCAGAGTCATGCATATAGGGTGTGGAAATCCGGAAGAACTGTTTTCGATGGGGGGTGAAGGGCTGATGTGCATGGAGCAGGAGAGAGACCTTGGGATGATAGTGTCTAACGATCTGAAGTCGGCGAAACAATGTGACAAGGCGATAGCTAAAGCCAGAAGAATGCTGGGCTGCATAGAGAGAGGAATATCGAGTAAGAAAAGGGAAGTGATGATCCCCTTGTACAGGTCCTTGGTGAGGCCTCACCTGGAGTACTGCGCTCAGTTCTGGAGACCTTATCTCCGAAGAGACAGAGACAGGATGGAGGCGGTCCAGAGAAGGGCGACCAAAAAGGTGGATGGTCTTCATCGAATGACTTATGAGGAGAGACCGAAGAATCTAAATATGTACACCCTGGAGGAAAGGAGGAGCAGAGGTGATATGATACAGACTTTCAGATATTTGAAAGGTTTTAATGATCCAAAGATAACGACAAACCTTTTCCGTTGGAAAAAAATCAGCAGAACCAGGGGTCACGATTTAAAACTCCATGGAGGAAGACTCAGAACCAATATCAGGAAGTATTTCTTCACAGAGAGGGTGGTGGATGCCTGGAATAACCTTCCGGAGGAAGTGGTGAAGACCAAAACTGTGAAGGACTTCAAAGGAGCGTGGGATAAACACTGTGCATCCATAAAGCCTAGAGGATGTGAATGAAGAGTGGGTGGCTCACGGGAATGATGGCTACTACCTGGTGATAATACCTTTATTCAATAAACATACACACGGTTAATGCGACTCCAACATTGCTCTAAGCTTCAGCGGCAATGAGGAAATGTGGAAAAAGGGATTTGCATTCACAAAAAAGCGGGGAGTAGCTTGCTCGTTACGGCAGTTACTACCCCAAACCAAATAAGCCTGATACTTCACTTTCAATGCATATACAGCATAGCTCTCTGCTTCAACAGCAGAGGAGAAAGTCTGCCACTTCACGCTTATACAGCATAGCTCTCTGCTTCAACGGCAGGGGAGAAAGTTTGTCACTTCATGCATATCCAGCATGGCTCTCTGCTTCAATGGCAGGGGGGAATGAAGAAACGTGGATCTATATTCAGGCAACAACTAACAAGGACTGAATTACATAATCTGGATAAACAGATAAGCCTGGGTGTAGCTTGCTTATTGCGGTGGTTAATACCCCTAACTAATTAAGCTATTTCACTTAGATGCAATTCCAACACTGCTCTCTACATTAATGGTGAGGGTGGAAGGGAAATAGAATAAAAAAGGTTACTAAGAGCCAAGAGAAACAGATAAGTATGTGAGAGAAAAAAAAAGTGCGAAAGCTTGCTGGGCAGACTGAATGGGCCGTTTGGTCTTCTTCTGCTGTCATTTCTATGTTTCTATGTTTCTATGACCCTCACTAAATACAGACTAAAGAGACTGTAAAGTCCAAATAGAAATGTGCAGACAAAAACTGAACTGGAAACCGCAACAAGCCAGAAATTGTATACCGTACAACAATGGAAAAACAGAAATATCACCATTTCTCATAAAATATCAAATACAATCAGGAAATACAAAGCATTAATCATAATAGTAAAAACTAAGAAAAAGAATATTTCAAAACAGTTAACAAATAACAAATAACAACATTCAATAATTAAACTCATATTTTAAAAAGTTCCCAAAAGTCAATAAAATATTTCAAAAACCAGACACATCAAATAATACCCAATAATTAAAAATAATAAGGATAAAAGAAATTCCCCACTCTTCATACCTGTGAACGTTTGATTTCCAGTCACCCTGAGATTGTCGTGGATTAGTGGGAGTAGATGGACTGCCCACAAACATTGTCCTCTATCTCTCTCTTTTATTTACACTAACACACATATGTTCATTCTCATATACACATGCTCAAATAAACTCTTCTCCCCCTCTAGATCACACAAGCTGAAGCAGCCTCCACCTTCAGCACCTCTTTCTTCTCAGAGTGTGGACCAACGCTGCTTATGCTCCTATCTTCTGGCCACACTGCTCCTGCTCGCAGTGATTATGCCTCCTTCTTTCTACTTGCGCAGGCCCACGGGACAGAACTTCCTCTCCTGGGCTCTTGTGGGTGGAAAGAATAAGGAGTCACAGTCCTGCCACTGCTGTGCCACCCCCAAAACTGTGGCGCTCTAGGCAACTCTGTCTTCTACTGACCTAGCACTCTCTCCTATTCATAAACCCCATGCATTCTTGCTCCCCTCTACTTCCCACCATTTTGCCCTCTTCCTCTCATTCTCCTCTTCTCCTTACTCTTCCCCTCTTCCCTTTCCTTCCCTCCTTTCTCATCCCTTCCGATCACTCACTCACTCACCACCTTCTCTTTCCTTACTTCTCACCTATTTCCCTTCCCTCATCCTCTATCCTCTCACCCTTCCCTTCCCCCTCACTCGCCCCTTCTCTTTCAATTATACCTTCCATTCCTCTCACTCACTCATGCCCCTTACCCTAACCTGTCCTCTCATCCCTTCTCACTGACCCCTCCCCTTCCTTTCCCTTTCACTCAGTTAGCTCAGCTCACCTCCCCTTCCCTGTCTTCCCTTTCTTTTTCAGATCATGAAAACTGTACCACCATGGTTCTTTTCTTCTGCCCGCACAGGGTGGGAGCCCCCAGATGCACATCATCAATACCGCACTGCGCGGTTCTTTTCTTCTGCTCATAAGGGGTGGGAACCTGCGGGCAAGTCATTAAATTCAGGTGTGCTGTTTTGGGTTTGGATGCAGGGTGAGGTGACCATGGCATGAGTGTTTTGGAGATATGATTTGCCACCCCAAAAGTTTCCCACCTGAGACGGCCACTTCACCCTGCCAAATGAGAGAAACAACCCTGGCTCTGGTCCCACATTTCTGACTCCTTTCAGCATGCCAGGGTGGCACCTATTTCCTGCTAGTAGCAGAGCCAGCCTTTGTCATTTTAATTATTTATTTATGTAGAGTATTCATATTACACCTATCTACCAATCTGAGTGCATTACAAAAATTTAAATATTGCTAATTAAAAACTCACAGTGGACATTGCATTATACATTATATAGAAATATAGCTCTGCATTCAAAAACATAGCACTGAACACACCCTGTTTATCCTACTTCTCTACTTAGCATATATCTACAAATGCCTACCATAATATTTTCACTCCCTCAGGCAACTGTTCAGTTTTGCTACTTCGTGCAACACTCAGCATCCTGTAGTATCCCCTCTTCCCTTTCAGTCAATCACAAGCTCTCCATATTGGCAGCAGTGGCACATATTGGATATTCATTCCCCCTTCATCAGAACCGTATTCTCCCACTCTTGGCTTGCATTTTTTATGTTCTGCCATATCTTGCAACCATGGCTGCCCTTGAGAGAGGGAGTCAGTAAGGGCAATTGCCCCCAGGCTCTGCAATCCAATGGTAGACCCAGCCCCAGCGTTATAAGGTCTTGTGAACTAGGAGGTGGAGCCAGACACATCAGTACTAAGGCCCCACTGCAACTGCTTCATCCCGGTTCTTGCACCATCCTAAGCTGCTCGTTTTGCTTGCCCATTGGGATGGCTCTGGCTAGAAATGGGGTCAAATTTTTGAGTAAGTAGAGTGACTTATTTCAGATTTCTGCACTTGTTTTCTGAGCTAAGAACAATGGGATGGTCCATGGGTATTCCGTGAGAACCAAGTCACAAGATTCTATAGTCAGCTCCCGGATAGATAATTACCCTAGAGGGTAAGTTGCTTCTGCTGCTCTGTGTTTTCCAACTTGGCTTTTCTCTGTGATATGCAGCTACTTATAAATCATTCTAAATTGGGAGAAACATTTCTTGGTTTCTGTAAAAAATAAAGTATAATATCATGTCAGCAAAAAAAAAAAAAGACAGGACAAATTCTATACATACGAAAACTTATTTATTCACATATCCTGCCACACAAGAAATCTCCTCTACTACTGCTGCTGATGATCATTTTTACCATTTGTCAGGAAAATCCATTGAATTTATTCTGACAGATCATGGACAAAGGCTAAGCGAACAGGCAAATGAAATCTGTTTTGAATTTTTCAGTGCTCTAAAATTAATTTACAAAGATTCACCACAAAATCGGAACACCCATTTGAAATCATTAGCAAATTAGAAACCTGTTCGCACTTATAAAGCTAATTTGAAATTAATCTGGACATTTTTCACATTTATGAGGAAATCTACAGATTCTCTGTCAAATCTATGACAGCATGTGTGTGTTTGTTTAACCAATGCATAACTTTTCAAAACCAAAATATTTTGGGTCAGCCCTATGGCTCAAGCTGTAGTGCTGCAGCATTTATTTATTTATTTATTTTTAATTTTTATATACCGGAATTCCTGTATGCAATACAAATCAATCCGGTTTACAAGTAACGAAAAGGTTGCCCTGGTCTGGGAGTTTAGAGCTGGGTTTTTTACATAGAACATAGAACAATAACAATCAACCATTGAACATTATTACAAGGAACATTAAAAGTAACAATAATATTTAACAAATTTAACCTTTTTACAAGGAACTTTAGTAGCGAATATGGTCTGCAGTAAACGGTTATATAAAGGTGAATAATGACTGTTAAATAGAAATGCGAATAAGCAATTTATAGGGGATATGGGTTCAGATCTCTTGTATTTCATGGCAGGTCATGCCTGTGTACGCTACAGAGTTGGCACATTTAGGCCCGATGAGAGATGGAAAATGGCTGCCACTAATCTGACAGCTCCTGGTGGCCAACAAGTGGTGCTGCATGTATGCCTCAGACGAAGGGCCTCTCTGTAACCTCAGGCCACCGAGGGTCCCTAAGCTGCCTGGCCATGATGTCTGTCGAAGGTGGGATGGGGGACAATCAAAGCCACAGGAGATAGAGGCGTAGAGCCAAATAGACTTTGCAATGCCTTATCTTTTTCCAGCAATGGGAGGTTCAGGGATGGTAGTATTTAGAGTGAGTGTTAAGAGGGTTCTTCCTCCAAAGGGGATAGGCAATATGGGGTGGTATGAAGTAGGGATGTGAATTGTTTATCTGACGATTGAAAATATTGTCCGATATTTTCAATATCGTCAGATATCGGGGGGTCCCCGATAGCAATAGGAAACCCCACGATTAATTTAGTGGGTTTTCTTATCATTATTGAGGGGGGGGGAGGCGGGAAGAAAGGACACAACCTAAAAACACAACCTGACCCTTTAAAATGAGTTTGTTAGTATCCCCCCACTCTCCGGACCCCCCCCCCAAAAATATTTAAATACCTGGTGGTCTAGCAGGGGTCCCGGGAGCATTCTCCCACGCTCGGGCTGTCGGCTGCCACTAATCAAAATGGCGCCGAAGGCCCTTTGCTCTTACCATGTGACAGGGGCTATCGGTGCCATTGGTCGGCCCCTGTCACATGTTAGGTGCACTGGATGGCCCGCACCATTTTTAAAGATGGCGCCGGCCGTCCATTGCTCCTACCATGTGACAGGGACAGGCCAATGGCACGGATACCCTGTCACATGCTAAGGGCAAAGGGCCATCGGCGCCATTTTGTTTACTGGCAGCCGACGGCCCGAGCGTGGGAGAATGCTCCCGGGACCCCCGATGGACCACCAGGTATTTAAAAATTTTTTGGGGGGGTCCGGAGGGTGGGGGGATACTAACAAACTCATTTTAAAGAGTCGGCTGTATTTTTTGGTTATCGGCTCGGGCACAGCCAATAAAAAAAACCCGATCGGACTGCAAGATAAAAATTTCACAATGTGAATCGGAACCGGAATCCGAACCGATACCAGTTCCGATTCACATCTCTAGTATGAAGGATGGGTCTACGAATCTTAGGGTGGTTGTATGAGCTGGAGCTGGAAGGACTCTGCATTAGCTTGCTGAGACATCTTTCTGGGAGCTCAAGGACAGCATCTAAGAGGGAGGGGCAGTTGCGGTGCCTGGCCTGGGTGTTCATTGTTCTGCTGGAGAGCAGATCTCTTTGATAAGGGCATCAGGCCAGCCAGAAGGAAAAGGACCAATAGCCCATGGGGAACAGATCTTACTGGAGAAGTCTGAAACCAGTGTGTGGGATAAAGGAGAAGAAGCTCCTATTCTTTTTTCACTGGGGCCTGGAAGAAGAAAGGGGCTTCACTAAAAACCTGTGAGGGAAAAATCTTCTATGTGGATTGTGCTCAAGTAACATGTGGAGGAGGTGAGTAACAACTATAGAGCTTTGTGAACTCTCTAACAAGCTGTATTGTATATTTATTTTGTGCTTTTAGCTATTTGATGACTTTTCTGCCCTTTCTCGTGTTTTGAAACACACTTTCATATAAGCAGTTTGTTATTTATTTGCTAGTTACGCTGTTTGAAGTCCTTTACGGACCTTGTTTTGAAGCACCCAATGGTTATAACTTGTTCCTTTTTTTCTAATTTTTTTCTAATTTTTTAATGTCAAATGTTCAAAAGTTCAAATGTTTATTGTATCGCCTTCTCGCAACGGTTCTGTTGTACTGTAAACCGGTGTGATCTGTATTCTATGCAGGAACGTCGGTATATAAGAATTCAAAATTAATAAATAAATAAATATAGACTGTAGAGATGTGAATCGTGTCCTCGATCGTCTTAACGATCGATTTCGGCTGGGAGGGGGAGGGAATCGTATTGTTGTCGTTTGGGGGGGTAAAATATCGTGATATATCGTTAAAATCGTTAAAACCCGCTAAAACCCACCCCCGACCCTTTAAATTAAATCCCCCACCCTCCCGAACCCCCCCCAAATGACTTAAATTACCTGGTGGTCCAGCGGCGGTCCGGAACGGCAGCGGTCCGGAACGGGCTCCTGCTACTGAATCTTGTTGTCTTCGGCCGGCGCCATTTTCCAAAATGGCGCCGAAAAATGGCGACGGCCATAGACCAACAGGATTCGACGGCAGGAGGTCCTTCCGGACCCCCGCTGGACTTTTGGCAAGTCTTGTGGGGGTCAGGAGGCCCCCCCCAAGCTGGCCAAAAGTTCCTGGAGGTCCAGCGGGGGTCAGGGAGCGATTTCCCGCCGCGAATCGTTTTCCGTACGGAAAATGGCGCCGGCAGGAGATCGACTGCAGGAGGTCGTTCAGCGAGGGTTCCGGCGCCTCGCTGAACGACCTCCTGCAGTCGATCTCCTGCCGGCGCCATTTTCCGTACGGAAAATGATTCGCGGCGGGAAATCGCTCCCTGACCCCCGCTGGACCTCCAGGAACTTTTGGCCAGCTTGGGGGGGGCCTCCTGACCCCCACAAGACTTGCCAAAAGTCCAGCGGGGGTCCGGAAGGACCTCCTGCCGTCGAATCCTGTTGGTCTATGGCCGCCGCCATTTTTCGGCGCCATTTTGGAAAATGGCGCCAGCCGAAGACAACAAGATTCAGTAGCAGGAGCCCGTTCCGGACCCCCAGGTAATTTAAGTCATTTGGGGGGGGGGGGTTCGGGAGGGTGGGGGATTGAAGGAGGTAGGATTTGGCAAGGAAATGTTTAAGTTATTTGGGGGGGGGTTCGGGAGGGTGGGGGATTTAATTTAAAGGGTCGGGGATTGGTTTTAGCGGGTTTTAGTGTGCCGGCTCACGATTCTAACGATTTATAACGATAAATCGTTAGAATCTCTATTGTATTGTGTTCCATAACGGTTTAAGACGATATTAAAATTATCGGACGATAATTTTAATCGTCCTAAAACGATTCACATCCCTAATAGACTGGTTTTGTTTGGTGATCCCATTGGCCATGCAGGTAAATCTGTGCATTTCCCAGACGCTGCACTGAATAGGGTGGGGTTACAGAGGGGAAGAAAAATGAGAAAAAGATGAAAAAGCTACCTTGCTAGTCTTCAACCAAACTGTTGCATTGAAGAAAACCTTAGCATTTTGTTTTCCTGACCCTGTTTTTAATCATTGAAAACAAATTAAATAAGGCGTGCTTGATTTATACAGCATTTTTATGTCTCTTTGATGAGGACTAGGACATGTTGAAGCAGCTTTAGCACTGCAGTATTCTCCGTATTGTGATTTTACAACTACCTGGGGTAAGCTCTTGGGAATATATTTAGAGGAAAACCTACTCTAGCTCTACTTTAAGGTTTTTGTTTGGCAGCACGTCTCTGACCTGTTCTGTTAGACTGTTGCTATTTGTCTTTATTAAATAATTGGCAAAAGGCTGCAGAGCATTTATGGGGCAAGAAGTTGCTGAGTGAATTGAGCACTAAAACTGTGATTGAATAAGATTTAATGCTGACAATTAGTCTGTACAAACAGTTAACTGCACTTAAGCCATAACTTATATATTTTCCATATGACAACAAGTAAGTGTCAGCACATTGTGCTGAAAATTACTGCAATAAAAAGAGTTTCATAGACTCTTGGAGCCCAGCTGCCTGACAAAATGAGATAATTAAAGTTATCTAATTGAAAATGTTCATAGTATGTGGGGATACAGGCAGTGGAAATGTTTGCAGGGTGAGGCAAACATCACTTGGCTGGCAGGGTACCAAAGGCAAAAGTAGGGGTAACCTACCCCTACCTCATTCAAATCTTGGGAAGCAGAGTTGCGTTGAATAACTGGAGTCAGACCAGGGCAAGCTAAAAATCAGTGGATATATCCCTTTGTTGCTTGATTCAAATGTACATAGTCACACAATTCTTATCTTTTAAATCCAGTTTTCATATAAATATTTGCAAATTGGTACTTATTTCAAATACTTTGAATCTGCACATATTTGATCTGAACCAATCTTAGTTAATTCAAAATGTAAAAAAAAAAATAAAAATCTGTTAGATTTAAACTAATTAAAATAATTGTAATCATCCAAGTGAATTCAAATAAAGTATTTAAAAATCCGTAATAATAGAGTTGTCATAGGAAAATATCTTTTGGCAGAGCCACTCTGCGCAGTTGCTCTATATAGTGTGTCACCAGAGATCCTAGTCGATCCCTGGTCATCTCCCTCTCTTTTTGCCACTTGTATTCATACAGGGTCAGAAGATCTGTGGCCGTTCCTGGTCAAAGGCATGAGAGCACTGCTCAGAGTAGTCCTGTGGGTTCCGTTCTGGAATCAATTGTGTTTAACATTATTACTGATAACCTGGCTAATCGAACTGAAAATTAATTAATGAAGTTCACTGATTTTACCAATGTATGATGGTCCTTAATAGCCTGCCTAGCTGCAAGGTAGCATGTGCACTTTTGCAACCCCTCACCTTGTAGCTAATTTTCAGAAGGAAACTACCTGGGCAATTTCCCTTTGAAAATCAGCTGCAAGTATGCATGTTCACAGCGGTGAGGCTAATCAGTGATAAGAATGCATATGCACAATTGAAAATATCAGTGTACATGCCCTGCTTAATGCTTACCCTACCCACCCAATCGAAACACCCACCCAGAAATACCTATTTTTAACTCAGTTGAAAGAGCATGTGCTGTAAAAGCCCTCACCTAATTTTGGCTGCTGTTAAGGAGATAGTCTTCAAAGCCAGGAAAATACCAATTTACCCAGGTAAATGTTTCTGAAAATCATCCTCTAAAAGATCTATTGAAAATGCATAAGGATCTAAATATCATATTCTGGGCTGCACCGTGGCAAATAATAAATAGAAGGTTATGCACCATGAGCACATCTGAATTACTTGATGCCATGAATAAGCACAAATGCCAATAATAGGAAGCCATTGTATTTCCTCCTAGGTTGGTTGGTTGGTGGGGTGAGACCTACAGTTCCACCTATCCTCAAACCCTCTCTCACTAATTCCTGCTGAATATTTATCATACTATTACCATTCACAACTGTGTCATATTTATTCATTTGATTACCTATGTACCGTTTCATAGTCTTATTTTTTCACTTGCTATTCTAATGTATCAATAGGCTGAAATGTAAATATTGTGCTGTTCAATTTCTCCCCTTCCATCCCAAGTTTATTTTCCTTGTTTTTTGTTACTTTCCCTCTCCCTTTTTCTGATTCTCTGTATTTAAAGTTCAAGGTTCTTATTGAAAATATTGTTTTTTACGTTACGTTATGCTTTACACTCCTTGTTATTTGTAAACCGGGTTGATGTGATGCCTATCATGAAACTCGGTATAACAAAAACAATAAATAAATAAATAAATAAATAAAATAAAACCGCATCTTCAAGAAGAAATGTTTTTTTTATGTGGACTCATGCCTCAACGTCTGATATGCAGGGGCTCACGTGGGAGGTCAGAAGTCATAGACCAGGGCTGCACCTGGGTTCTTATCACATGGGTAGGGGGAGGGGGATATGATAATTTCATGGCCCTTATCAATTTTTCTTACCTAGAGCTCCTCTGTAAGCAGTTCAGTAGGGAATAACATGCACTCCAACCTGTAGTTGTTGTTAACAAAAATTAAATGCTTTACTGGTCTTCAGAATATCTCAGGAATCCACTTTTGGACTCCAAGACCAGACCTTCCAAATCCTGATAGCCTGAGCATCCTGACTTTGGACTCCAGGTACATATTCAGTAGGGATGTTCATTCTTTGCTCCATTCAATACATTCATTTTGGCGGTACGGGTGTATCTCACGAATGGACAGTAGGCATGCAAAACTGATGGTATGCGCACCGCATATGTGGGTGGCTGACTACATACGTGCACACCGTCCATTTTGCATGCCTACTGTCCATTCGTGAGATACACACAAAGCACTGAAACAAATGAAACGATATCCAATACGACCAAGGAGAAGAATAGCAAGGTTAAGGAACTTTAAGCAAGTCTGCACTTTGAAAAATCAGATAAAAGGGGTGCCCAAAAGAGCCTAGGAATCCATAAAGCCCATTTCCAACGAAATCTGTTGTCAAAGGGGCAAAGATCTACTAGGAATGCAAATTGGAGACTTGCAACTTTACTACTACAGTATAGGAAGTTTTCACCCATAAAATATGTATTTTGCCAAATCATCACTACTGAACAAGTTTTAATCCAGTAAACTTTAACTTTGTTGGAAAACCATCCTGTGTGTTGAGGTATCATTTTAAGAGAGTAATAGGTCATTTGCCCAAGGGTCCTGAAGCTATTGCTTCCCCGCTGGTGAAGTGAGTTTTGTTAAGACTCTGTAACCCTTTCAGAGGTTTTCTGGGTTGCACCAAGTCACAAGCAGCCCACAGCATATCTCCCTGCTTGGGAAGGACATGGGAAGGGGGGCTACATATATAGATTTACTCCTCTAAAAGGACATGTCAAGCCAAGAAGCAAGTAGAAGCCTGGCTTCCCAAAAATTTATGGCACATGACAAGCTAGTCTTTCAAATACAATACATTTGCATAGAAAGCTTATGTTACTGCGGTTTCATCAGATCTGAAAATGCAATATCTCTCTAAAGATAGACAATAGGCTGAGACAAAACATGAAAGTGTTGGCTCTATGTCTTTATCAACATATCAGAATATATTTTCAATATTGCCAAATTTAAACACAGTTCTGTGAAGAATCTCATGTAGAGGGTTTCCCCAACTCCAGCCAATCCATCTTACTATTTTCTAACACCATGCATGTTGTTTTAAAGATATTGAATATAATGCTTTCAGCTGAGGGGACAGCTTCTAAGTAAACTGAGGAAATTTAATGTATCGGTGACCCCCCTCCCCCACTAGGAATCTCTTTGGGTTAACTGGGGGGGGGGGGGGGGAGAAAGGGTGTCTTATATTTGAAGTTTCAAAGCTCCTAAGGGCCGTAATAGCACAAGATGGTGTCATCATTTATTTATTTAAAGATCAGATGAGAATGCCAACAACAATTTATTTAAGAAGCACACTTCACTTACTGTCATGGCTCATTGTAAAGACACACTCCTTATTACAAGCACAGCTGCATACAGGTGTCCTAAGATCACATGGATAATTTTTCAGCTATTTCATTTTTCTCCTGGGTTAAGGTGCCTTCTTTCACAGCTATCTCAGGATTTTTCTCATATTTTACATTCCCTTTCAGTTCACTTATGATAGTCTTTGCCTCAACAAAGGGGTCATGCCACCAGAGGGTTTTTTTTTCTCCAGAATCTGGCCCTCTAAGTGTCATTGTTATATGATTATCAGGGTTTAATTTGTAGTCAAAAAAGAAGTGGAACTGTGGAAGAAGGGTAAGATGGGTGGGAGCAGGGCCAGGTATGACCTGTACAAAGGAGCAGGTGAGAGTGTACTCTCTCTCTCTCACACACACACACACACACACACACATAGGGGTAGATTTTAAAAGGTGCGCGCAGGAGTAGATTTGTTCGCGCAACCCGGCGCGAACAAATCTCCCGATTTTATAACATGCGCGCGCAAGGTTGCGCAAAATTAGCAGCCTGCGCACGCCGAGCCGCACAGCCATCCTCCGTTCCCTCCAAGACCGCTCCGAAATTGGAGCGGCCTCGGAGGGAACTTTCCTTCCGGCCCCCCCCTTCCCCTCCCTTCCCCTATCTAACCCACCCCCCAGCCCTAATTCCCCCCCTACCTTTATTTTACAAGTTACGCCTGCCCGAGGCAGGCGTAACTTGTAAAATAGCCCCCTGTGTCTTCGTCTGGTTCCTGAGCCTTCTGTCCTGTTGGGCCCTGGAGTGGCCAACAGGAGGGATTTCCCCTCCTGTTGGCCACTCCAGGGCCCAACAGGACAGAAGGCTGCTGGTACGCCATGTTCCGGTCTGGGGGCTGGTCCGGAGGCCATGGCCATGCCCCCCGATGGCGCGCCGGCCGCAACAGACCCCCCGACACGTCCCCCCCAGGAAAGCCCCGGGACTTACGCGTGTACCGGGGCTTGTGCGCGCTGCCGAGCCTATGCAAGATAGGCTCGGCGCGCACAGGGGGTGGAAGTGTTACGGCGCGGTCGTCTCGAGCTGGTGGTGAGCCCTTGGGCCATGGCGAAAGCTAGGGAGGAGCCCCAGCCACACCGTGGGAGGTGAGCTGGGCAGGCATAGTGAGCCAGGCGGGTACAGAAGCAGGGAGTCCGACCCTCAGCCGGACCTGCACGCCCATGGTAGCCAACACGGGGAAGTTGACTGATGAACGGTCCTCCGACTGTTCCCGGCCCTTTCGGACCTGCCGCAGGGAACGGCAATGGGCAGCAGGCCGGACAGAGGCGAGGGCAGACAGAGTCCTCTACACTGAAGACGTCAGACGGGGCTAAAGCAGACATCCAAAACAGGCTGAAGCAAGACGTTGAAGACATCAGGACGAGGGCAAAGGCTGAAGCAGACATCGTAGACAGGCTGAAGCAGACATCGTAGACAGGCTGAAGCAAGACATTGTAGAAGAGGGCAGGAAGGAAGACACGGACACTGTCCATTAGGGCGCCCTACTCAGCCAGCACAGCTGGACTGGTCACGGACCACCCCGTCCCATACGCACCCTACACAGCCCAGGAAGGCTGGTCGCGGACCACGCTGGGAACAGGAGAGTGCTGGGAAGATCCAGGCGAACAGGAACTCCGATGCTGGGATACTGACATCCGAAGCCCCTTCGGCTGGCAGGAACAGAAGCTCAAGAGCCCGGGGGACAAATCCCTCCTGTTGGCCACTCCAGGGCCCAACAGGACAGAAGGCTCAGGAACCAGACGAAGACACAGGGCAGAACAACCGGAACTGGAACAGGAACGGAATCAGGCAGCTTCAGGAACAGACATCAAAGCAAGGTCAGGAACAGACATCAAGGCAGAGACACTGGACAGGGATCCATCAAATCAAATGTGATCACGGAAGACCTGGATCAGCAAGGTTACAGACGACTGTAGGACCTGATCCGGAGGCCCGGTGCAAGTGGCAAGAAAGTCCTTATATATTGGAGGTAGAAGGCAACTCCCTGGGAGGAGCTTGCCAGGACCGCCCACCACTGGCCCTATATATAAGGAGGAGAGCTGCGGGCCGGCCCCTAGGGAAGGGCGTCGCCAAACAGGAAGTCCAAACGCTGGCTTGCAAGCCACAGGCAGGCCACAGGAACAGCTAGGCCCCTCAGGCCCTGGAGCAAGTCCCGGATGGAACACAGGCGAGGCCCTGGCTTCAGAGCGGCCTCTGGAGGAAGGTAAGATACCTCCTGTAGCGCAGCAACAGGGGGGATCGCAACAGGAAGGGGCAGCTTTTCGGGGGTTACGCACGTATCTTACGTGCGTAACCCTTTGAATTGCCTGCTGAACGTAAATTATGCTGTGGAGTGTGCATGTGTAATGCTGAATTTAACCATTCTGTTCCATCTCCATATAACGATTTGTGTATAATGGATAGACATTTAAATTGTATTCTATAATAAACTGGAAGCCAATGAAGTTCTTTTAACACTGGCATAATACGGTTCTGTTTCTTACTTCCCATTAACAAATGAGCTGCAGCATTTTGCAAAAGCTGCAAGGGACGAATTGTAGAGGTGGGTAAGCCCAGCAATAGGGTATTGCAATAATCCAATTTTGAAAACAACAGGGCTTGAAGCACCGTCCTAAAATCATTCTTGTGTAGCAAATATTTTAACCTTTTTAAAATCTGTAATTTATAAAATCCATCCTTAACAGTTTTATTAATGAACTTTTTAAAATTAAATTCAGAATCTAAAACAAAACCTAAATCTCTAACTTCAAATGAAATGTTTTGAGAGTGATTCATTAAATTAGTTTCTGCACTAATATTGTCGCTCAAATTGGAAATAAGTAAAATTTCCGTTTTTGCTTGATTCAAAGATAAAAACATGTGATTCAGCAATTGCTGTAGTGCTTTAAAATAACTTCCCATAATTTTAAAGTAGATTCCAATGAGGATTCAACAGGTAATAAAATCTGTATATAATCCACATATACAAAATATATCACACCCAGGCCTGTCAAGAATTTGCAGAGGGGAACCATATAAATCTTAAAAAGTGTCGGTGACAATGAGCCTTGGGGCACTCCAGAACTGAGAGGAACTTGTCCTGATTCTGTCCCATCCAATCGCACTGTATAGGACCTATTTGATAAATAGGATTTAAACCAATTCAAGGTAGTGTTAGTCATGCCTATTTCTTCTAATCTCTTCATCATTGATACATGGTTTATTGTATCGAAGGCTGATGATATGTCTAACAAAATCAAAAAATAGCGTTTCCCGATATCTAAGCCCCTTAGTACTGTATTACAGGATTTGCGGAATCCGAATTGAGTAGAGTACACTATCTGGTTATCTTCTAGATGGTCCATTAACTGTTTATTAACTACTTTTTCAATCATTTTGGCGAGAAGAGGGAGAGTAGATATTGGTCGATAATTGGCTAGAACATTCATCTTTAACTGAGGATTTTTAAAGATAGGTTTAATAACCGACCCTTTTAATTGATCAGGAAATCGTCCTTCTTCTATGGCATAACTCCTTTGAAAATTCATTCCTTACTTTTTAAAATCCAAAAGTATGTAAACATGTGAAACCCCAATTCTGAACATAAAACAGTGTTTTATGTGCAAGAATTTATTTGAAAATTACCCCAGAATGACATCATAGAGTCCACTGATGGCAATCATGTTTGTTTCCCAGTATTACAAATTGCTGGCAGTGGTAACTGCCTTTTTTTATATAGAATGAATATCACCTGCAATTATGAAAATTGAAGGATTAACAAGAGAGATAACTTTAAACAGCAGTGTGATTACTCATATTTAATGAATGCCTATACAGTAAAAATATTTCTCTTAATACCTAGCTTCACTGTACAATAAATTCATTACGTTAACTGGAATAATCTTTTTTAACAAGGTTTTACAAGCATCTCAGACTCATAAACAACTGCAAACTCTTTATGAAACATAGACTATGATGGAAGATAAGAGTGTCAAGGCCTAGCTACTCTGCCCATTCCAGATGAATTGCCATAGAGTCTATTTGATCTCAAGTTGTATTTTCTTTCTTTCTTTAGGAATTTTATATACCATCATTCCAAAAGAAGATCACAATGGTTTACAAAGTCAGCATTCATATTCCTGGTCATCGTTCATATACTTGGTCAACATTCATATTCTAGGTTACCACAACAGCAAATACATATTTTAGGTTAATACACATGTTAACTAGGGGACTAGGATAGTCGTTTATAATCCATAATTTCTATTTCATTGTCCTTCACGTATTTATCAGTGAGTTGTCATGTTGCACTTTACATCTTTACATTACTTATTGCTCATTCTACTAACATTAGTGAAGATATCGGCATATTGATATTTTAAGTTAAATCATATACATTTCTGAAGAGCCATGTTTTCAATTCACATTTGAAACTCTTTCTTTCTGTTATTGTACGTTATTTATTTATTTATTTATTTATTTATTTATTTTTTATATACAGACATTCAATCAAGGTGTCACATCGGTTTACATTCAGGTACTGTAGGTATTTCTCTGAATGATAGTTCCACAGCTTGAGGCCCACTATGGAAAACATTCGGTCTCTTATTTGTGTTAGATGTATACTCCGTGTGGTAGGTACATTTAGAAGTCCTTTGTTTTGCAATATTAGGGCTCTCTGGGGAGTGTATGGTTTCAGCAGAGATAAACACTGTGGATCACTAAAGGCTAGAGGATGGGAAAGATTGAAAAAGAGCATGGGGGTAGTGGGCCTGGGGGTAACCTGCATGGAGCTACCCTTAACAGAATCATGGGAATGACCTGCATGGAGCAGCAGTTACTACCCTTAAACATAAACATGGAGTAACCTGAATGGAGCGGCATTTACTGCCATGGGAAGTTTGCTGGGCAGACTGGATTGATCATTTGGTCTTTTTCTGCTGTCGTTACTATGTTACTATATTAAAAATTAGAATTTTTACTTTTTAATGAATTCTGAATTGAACAGGAAGCCAGTGCAGTACTATCAGCAAAGGGGTAATGTGGTCAAATTTCCTCTGCCATTCATAGCAAAAGCCATAAGAAAGAGGTTGTAAAGGGAAGACTTTTCCCCAAGCTGATCCCATGGCCCCTTCCACCAGTCAGGTGGAAGGCCAGAAGCCCCTTGCCATACAACTGCAGCAGAAATCTATGATACAGGAAATAGGTTGGTTCCGTATCATTGTCCTGGGGCAAGCGGCAGGCAGCATCAAAAGAAGTAATGAGAAACATCAGCAAAATGATCCCCCAGGATGACAATCCCTGTAGGGAGTGGAAAACCATGGTTTTAACCAACTGCTGTACCTTTTATCCCTCAATTATAAAATGCCATCTGGACTACATTTAGTAGGCAGGTTGTCCCCACACTATAAACCTATTGCCATAGTCGCATGCAGGTTCAACTGGCTAAGGCAGAGGAGAATAGCATGCCTTTTACCAGTGACATCCGAGTCAGTGCAAATGCTACACATTCTTATCTCTACTTGATGGCACGCTTGCCAGAGCTGATTGAGACAGGGGAAGGCAGCAGCTCTAGCAGAGATAACCAGGATGCAGGTGGGCTGTTCTGCACATCCAGGTGATGAATAGCCCTCGTACTTCGTGCAATATCCTATCAGTCACATGAAAGAGGTTTGTCAGCTAGACTAAAGAGGTAGGAGTCTTCAGGCAGGCAGGATTTTTTTGTGACAGACAGTGGTGCAAATATGATAAAGGCAATGGAAGATAGGGGCTTTTGGGCACTCCATTGCTTTGCATACCTGCTACACTTGGAAGTGAGGGAAGACCTGAGATTGGAATCTGTTTTTGAAGTACCTGATAGAAGGGTGCAGGAAAATAGAGGGGCATTTCCACTAAATCGTGAAACATAGGATGCTTCTCCAAAACAAGCAGGAAGAATTTGGGGTGCATCATAAGCGTTTGATTCAATATGTTGGCAGCCACTGGAATTCCACTCATATGATGCTGCAGAGGTTAGTGCAGCAGCAGACACCCCTTCATGAACTGTCTCTGGAAACAGATATAGGTATGGATCACCCCCATGGGGCATCATGAATGGGTAGTGATGAGGCAGCTGATAGAAATCCTGAAATCCTTCAATGATGCCATAGAGGATCTGAATTCCTGAAATGCCAACTTGGTTGGAGGAACAATTATAGTTTTCCATGGTTACAAATTACTAGTAACAGTTTAGCAATTCTATGTTTTAGTTCTTTTAGAACTCATGGGTGTTGCGCTTGGAGATGGACCCTTGTCCTGGAGCAGTGGAGAACGGCTCCTTGGTAGGGACCAGGAAGCACCTGCCCCCAGGGGACGGAGCACAGGAGGAGACAGAGGCTAGGATGACCTTCACCACTGGAAGCCCGAGGTCCCCCTGGGTGGAGCCCGTAGGGCCCTGGGCCGCTTGGACTTAGGTGGGCCTCGCAGGGTCCCCCAAAGAGGTAGTAGAGAGGCATGCCCACAATCAGCAAGGGAATGCGGTCGGACTTCACGCTGTTGGCCTGGAGAGGCAAGAAGGCCCAAACAGCGTAGGCGATGATAAGGCAAGGGACAGAGCCAGAATCAGAAGACGTGGTCAATGGCAGCCAAGGTCAGAATCCGAGGATCAGTCTGAGGAGTAGTCAACGAGGCAGAGGTCAGGTTCTGGAGGTCAGACGAGGTCAGAAGGCAGGCAGAGGTCAAGATGCAGGCAGCGGACAAGAAGGTCAAGGAATAGGCCAAGGTCAGTACCAGAGAGACAGTCCGAAGGTACTACCTGGGAGGATGGACAGACAGATGCAGGAATAGAAGGACACTGGAACAGATGGATGCTGGAACAAGACTGGAACAAGACTGTGAACGCGGAGGCAAACTAGTACACATACAGTGCCGACCCGATTGCCAAGGCAAGGAAGTGGAGCCAGGGACTTTCTTATATCATTCCATCAATCAGAGCGCGCCTCGGAGCTAAGACCCGCCCCTGGCCCTACAAGACGCCGGGCGGTCCGTGGTCCGCACGAGCGTAGGGGCATGGCCAACGTCACTGGAGATGCCAAACTCCGGCGTGAGGCCTGGTGCGCAGTGGAAGGCATGGCAACTGCCGCCGTGGGGCAGGGGCCTAGAGGAGCTCGCGGTTGCTGCTGGGGAGGCCGACCCGTGACCTGCAGAGGAGCTAGCAAGGTGAGCAGGCCCGTGAGCAGGCCGGGCGTGGACGGGGCACGCAACAATGGGTAGATGCCATCTAGTCCTAGTTACACTTTAGTTTGTCACAGATATTTGTTATAGTTGCTCAAAATGTGCACCATTAAAGAATATTTCAGATGAGGCTATGTTCCTAACATTCTCCTCTTTAAAGACTAAGGCAAATAATTCATTCAGTTTTTCTGCTATTTCCTTTTCCTCGCTGAGCTCCTCAGTCATTTAGCAGCCCAATTGACTCCCTCACAGGCTTTTTGCTTTCAATGTACTTGAAAATGTTTTTATTATTAGTTTTTGCTTCCCTGGCAAACTTTTTCTCAATGTCTCTCTTAACCTGTCTAACTGTTGTTTTACATCTAACTTATCAGTGCTTATGCTCTTGTCTATTTTAATCATTTTGGTCTGCTTTCCTTTTTTGAACAATACTCTCTTAACATTAACTGCCTCTTTTATCTCATCCTAGACTATCCTGGGAGTCGTTTTGGCGTTCTTCAATGTATGGAATACATTTTATCTAGGCTTCTTCAATGTATGGAATACATTTTATCTAGGCTTCCAAAATGGTATTTTTAAACAATGCCCACATTTTATGCAAACTTTTAACCATTGCAACTGCTCCTTTTAGGTTTTTTTTCTAATTTTCTCATTCTACCAGAGTCTCCCTTTTTAAAGCTATATGCTACTGTAGTGATGATACTTACTGTCCTCCCTCCAGTGCTATGCAAATGTTGATTGTATTATCATCACTATTGCTTAATGGCCCTACCACAGTAATACCTTGCACCAGGTCATGTGTACCACTGAAGACTAGATCTAAAGTAGCCACCCCTCTCTTCAGTTCTAGAAACAACTGCTCCGCAAATCAGTCATATATGGCATCTAGAAAATTAATCTCTCTAACATGGGCTTTGAATCCATGTTCGCTGACCCCAACCCACCGACAGCCTCCCAGTCACCCCCAACGCGACCTCTTCGGAACGGCGGTAGACCCCGCCCACCACTTCCAGTGTCATCGGCATGACCTGAGCCCTTTAAAGGTCTAATACAGGCCGCCATTGAGCCTCTCCTGGCCGTACCACAAGCCCACGTGATCAGCGCCAACCCGCCGGGATCCAGGGCTTCGACTCCACATTCGCTGACCCCAACCAGTATCATCGTTGCGACCCAAGCCCTTTAAAGGACTAACACAGGCCGCCATTGAGCCTCTTCTGGCTGCACCGCAAGCTGCAAGCCACAAGCCGCAGGTCGGCGCCGCAAGATCGGCGCCGACCTGCCGGGGTACAGGGCTTTGACTCCATGTTCGCCAACCCCAACCCACCAACGGCCTCCCAGTCGGCTCAACGTGACCTCTTCAGAACGGAGGTAGGCCCCACCCACCGCATCCAGCATCATCGACGCAACCTGAGCCCTTTAAAGGGCTAACGCAGGCCACCACTGAGCCTCTCCCGGCTGCACCGCAAACCCGCGCGATCAGCGCCGACCCGCAGGGGTACAGGGCTTCAACTCCACCTTCGCCGACCCCAACCTGCCGACGGCATCCCAGTTGGCCCAATGTGACCTATTCGGAATGGCGGTAGGCCCCGCCCACCGCGTCCAGCACCATCGGCACGACCCGAGCCCTTTAAAGGGCTAACGCAGGTGTCGCGCGCTGAAGGAGCACAACAAAGGGGCCTGCCCCTTAGTGCGCCCCTTTGTGCCACACCTTTGTGCCCATCCTCCTGTTCCCCTCACTCTTGTCTCTCCCAGGAATCCAATACAAACTATTTTGCTCATAAGACCTTCTCCCCCGCCCTCTACAATACAGAACCCCTGCCTTACCACCTACTCAGGTGCCCTCCACCTGTCACAGCACCCTCACATGGCAGAGATACACCCCATCCCCAAACTACCCCACACCAACAAACCCAAAAGAAACCACAGGCACCACACATTCCACTCAAGATTGCTCATCTCTATCCCCATTAGCCTTAATGCACACTGGTCCGCCCTCACTGTCCTCACCCTATTGTAATCAATGCCCAATCCATCACCAAGAAAATTCCTATTCTCCTTGACCTTCTATTAGACAACCGTCCAGATATTTTTGTATCACTGAATCTTGGCTCAAAAGCACTGATGCAGTACTCCTCAACCAACTCCCCAAAGCTATCTACAATATCTACTCCATACCCAGACCGAAAAGAAAAGGTGGTGGTCTGCTTTTCCTAACACTAAAAACATTTAAGTTTACAACCCAACTGCTCGACCTCCCCCCCTTCAAAACAAATCCAAAAACCCTCAAATCCTCCTACTCTTCGCCCCCCCAGGACTACTCCAACACAACCTATCTCCACTAATTGAAGCCATATCCACTAACATTAACATGGACAGCCCCGCAATCATCCTAGGAGACTTCAGTCTCCACTTATACACACAACACCCCTCTCTCCAACCTGCGAGCTCCTCATCAACACCAAGTCTGCAATCGGCTTTAAACAAATAATCAACATTCCTACCCAAAAATCTGGTCATACCCTGGACCTAATATTCATCAACAATAAAATCTCCAACAACCGCTCACCCACAGCTACTTCCATACCCTGGTTGGATCACAAACTTATACAAACTAACCTCCAACTTCAATACCCTCAAACGAGGTCAGACACCCCCAACAAGTACATTGATTTCATCAAGCCATGCTCCAGAGACGACCTCACTGAGATGCTACCAGACACTTTAAAATCCCTAAACAAGAACGATGCCAACTCCGCAACAAACTCATGGATCTCCATCAACTCCGAAATAGCCAAGATCAAATGCCCAACCATAAGAAAAGAAATTAAAACATCCTCTAAACACAAGGCCCCCTGGTACACCCCCGAATTAAAAAACATAAAACGATTATTAAGACAAGCCAAAAAAAAAATGGAGAAGAATGCAAACTCCAGAACTAAAAGACAAATACAGGACAATACTCTACATATACAAAACTGACCTCGACAAAGCGAAGCGTGATTTCTACGCAAAGAAAATCCTCCACTATCAATTTAATCCCAGAACCCTATTTGCCTTTGTCACAGACCTAACTATCCCAAATCAGAACGCTACTACAAATGACATCCCAACCAACACCTGCGAAGAGGTTGCACAGTTCTTCAAAGACAAAGTCTCCATCCTTATTGCAAAGATCCCCCCCCTGTGTCAACATGGAACCCCCTAAATCACCAATCATACCCAATACCACATGGACACAATTTGAACCCGTTGCATCCACCGAAATTGAAAACATCATCCATAAGACAAACCCTGCCACCCATCCTCTCGACCCCATCCCCATCAAATTCCTAAAACTTGTCCCCAGTCTCATTGCCAGACCGATTGCAGACATAATCAACCTCTCTCTCGAACATGGCATATTCCCAGACAAACTTAAATGTGCAGTAGTCAAGCCTATCCTTAAAAAACCCCACCTTGACAAATCTGATCCAGCAAACTACAGACCCATCTCCAACCTCCCTTTCATAGCCAAAATTCTAGAAAAAATTGTTAACAACCAACTCTCCGACCACCTAGAAAATCTTATCATCCTACTGCCAGCACAACATGGCTTCAGAAAACTATACAGCGCGGAAACACTTCTGCTCACCCTCACCGACACAATCCTATGAGGACTCAACAGTGGCCAATCCTACCTACTGAGACTCCTAGACATCTCCGCCGCCTTTCACACCATCAACCACGAAACACTATTAAACAGACTGAAAGAAATCGGACAATGCGACACCACACTCAAATGGTTCAAATCATACATTACAGACAGAGCTTTCAAAATAAAAATAAATACAACAGAATCTGCCCAAATACCCCTCCCTCATGGCATCCCACAAGGATCATCCCTTTCATCCACCCTCTTCAACATTTACCTGCTCCCCCTCTGCAAATTCCTGTCAGAATCAGGCCTCTCATACTATGTCTATGCAGATGACTTACAAATCTTACTCCCCCTAAACAAAACCCTGGAAAACACAATAATGATCTGGGACAAACTTCTAGCAAAAATAACTCAACTACTCTCACAACTGTCTCTCTCTCTCAACCAAAACAAGACTGAAATCCTCTACATAACAAACAACCACACCACACCTCTCTCCCTCGACTCCACACCAACCCACATGGAGAAGCAGCTAACCCCCTCAGTAAAAGTCCTTGGCGTCATACCTGACAATGAACTAAACCTCAAACACCACATCAACACAGTGATAAAAGATGGATTCTTCAAACTACAGATCCTAAAATGACTCAAACCGCTTCTCCACTCCCAAGATAATCGAACCGTCCTCCAAACTCTATTATTCTCTAAGCTCGACTACTGCAATACCCTCCTCCGAGGCCTTCCAGCCTCCACCCTCAGACCTATGTAGCTACTCCAAAACGCGGCTGCAAGAACCCTCACAAACACCAAAAGATCTGACCACATCACACCCATCCTCAAGGACCTTCATTGGCTACTTATCAATTTCAGAATTCAATACAAAACCCTAACACTCATCCACAATAAACTGAACGACAAGATGGACTGGCTTAACACATCCCTCCACCTTTACACCCGCCAAAGGAGTCTTCGTTCCACTGAATCCAGGCTCCTCTCAATCCCCCCATCCCCCCCCCCCCCCCCCCCCCCCCCAAAAGCAGTGCGCTTATCCACAGTCAGGAAATGTGCCCTATCAGTTGCCGGACCCTCACTATGGAACAATCTACCACCACAACTTAGAACCGAACCCTTGATTCAAATCTTCAAAAAACACCTGAAAACATGGCTTTTCCTAAAAGCCTTTCCCCCAGAGACCTAACCCCTACCACACCTCCAACCACCAGAACTCCATCAACCCACTTCTGAACCCCCAGGAAATCCTCCATTAATGTTCGCAGACATGAACAAATCACTAAGTTTAAAGCTTTTCCATTAAGGGCCCCCCACGCCCACAATAACAAGATGGTTTCTCACTCTCCATGACATTTCCAAATGTCTCCATAATGTCTTCAGTTTCTTTGGTAACATATATTTGCACCTTTCTGTTAAATTATTTATTAAGTTCTAGTTAATTTAAACCATCATATTTAAGTTTAAGTTAAATCAAGTTATCATGTTTAAGTACTCAAGAAACCAAGTCTCTAAGGTATTCCGTTAGCCCTACCTTACTTAACCTAATAGTTACATGTACAGTTCTAAGTTATTCTGTAAAAATAAGCAGCCCATGTCTTATTTGACCTTCAGTTTCATGTAAACTGATGTGATATCTCGATCGAATGTCGGTATATAAAAATAAATAAATAAATAGATGTCCCAATGAGACATTGATCCAGTCAATGCTGGGGTAATTGAAACCTCCCATTATTATTGTGTTGTAAAATGTATTTGTTTTTCAAATTTCAGATACCATTTCTTCATTTTGGCAATGTGGCTGGTGGTATATACCTACTGCAATACTCTTATCCATCACACATGGAATTTCTATCCATAAGGATTCCAGAGTGCATTTTGCTTCCTGTAGGATTTTTATCATACTTGATTCTATGCCATTTTTTACATATAGTGCCAGCCCTCCTACCAATTTGATCTGCCTTTCATGTCAATATAATTTATACTCTGGTATCACAGTGTTCCATTGTTTTTCTTCCCTCACCACATCTCAGAAATGTCTAATGTCTATATCCTTGTACAATGCCATACATTCTAACACCAGTCTTACTTTTCAGACTTCTGGCATTCTCATACAGACATTTTAAAGTATGTTTTTTTATTTGTACTTTCATTTCTTTTGGTATTAGGAAATGATACAAGCAGTTTAGAACTATTCACATCTGGGTGTTCTTTGTCTATGTTTGTCTGGGTTACTTCAGCATTAATCACAATTTCTCTACTGGGATATTCTAACTTCCTTGTTTTACAAGTATCTTGGAAAATACATCCCTCTGAGCCATGTACTTCTGAGCAACTGTTAACTTTTCCCCATGGTCTAGTTTAAAAGCTGCTCTGTTTCCTTTTTAAATGTTAGCACCAGCAGCCTGGTTCCACTCTAGTTAAGGAAGAGCCCATAGATCAGAATAGGCTCCCTCTTCCCCAGAATGTTCCCTAGTTCCTAACAAATTTAAAACCCTCTTCCCTGCACTGTTGTCTTATCCACCCATTGAGATTCTAGAGTTCAGCCTGCCTCTGAAGTCCTGTGCATGGAATGGGGAGCATTTCTGAGAAAGCGACCTTAAAGGTTCTGGATTTCAGTTTCCTGCCTAAGAGCCTAAAGTTAGCCTCCAGAACCTCCCCCATACCTTCCTATGTCATTGGTACCCACATGTATCATGATAGTTGGCTCCTCCCCCAAACTCTCTAAAATCTTATGTAGGTTGTGTGTGAATTCCACTACCTTCACATCAGGCAGGTAATTATCTAAATTGCTAATGATCGAATCACCAACTACAATGGCTGTCCTAACCCTTCCCTCCTCAGCACTCCCCCCGGAGACAAATCCTCAATGCGAGAGGATAAAGCATCCCCTGGAGCAGTGGTTCTCAACTTTTTCCCCATCGTGACACACCTGACAGACCACACTCACATGTGTGACACACTGCTCATTACAATTTACAGCGGAAATAAAAAATAAAGATCCAGTATTATTTTTATTGTTAAGAATGACACAAGGAAAAGATACATATTCTGTCTGAACAGAATTGCATAAACAATAAACATCCCACACCAAAACAACACCAATTTCCAGCACTTAAACAGCACTTAAACAGTAACCACCTTACCTAAGAAAAGGCAACACTGAAAATATTACACCAGACAATACATCTCCTATTAAAAAAACAGACCAAGTCAGGCTGCTATAGAGCCCTACACAGAAACTACACCCCAGCAGAGAACCTCACCTGAATCACATGTGCTGACCCTCACCTAACAAAGAATAAAGAGACCAAAACGCATAACTAGAAGCATGCAGACAAAAACTGAATTGGAAACCACAACGAAACAGAGTCTCTGTATGCAGTGCAACAAAGGAAAAAAAGAAACATCACCCATCCTTATAAAACAAATCAAGAAATATAAAATCAGTAGCAGTAAAACCATACTAACAAAAAGAACAGATTATTTCAAAACAGCCGATGAATGGAACATCCAATAATTAAAAACTCATATGAAAAATTTCTAGATACCAATAAAATATTTTAAAATAGCAGACACAAAGACCCAGTAATGAAAAAAAATAAGGATACAAAAAATGTTTTGCTCTGCATACCTGGGAATGTTTGATATCCAGGTGCCCTGAGATTGTTTTGAATTAGCAGGAGGACAAATGGTTTGCTTGCAACTTTCTCCTCTCTCTCACACTGGCTCTCAGTCACTCACATATACACATGCTTTTCTCTTTCACTTATATAGGCTCTCAATTACACATTTACACACATGCTGTCTATCTTTCCAAGCTTACACACACAGGCTTTCAATCACATACATACATGCTGTCCTTTTCTCTCACACACAGACTCTCATTCACATGCTTACAAACATGCTCTCTCTTTCTCTCATTTACACACAGGCTCTCAATCACATCCTCACATGCTCCTCACCTAAACCAGCTCTCAGTCACACACAGACACACATGCTTTCTCTTTCTCTCATTTACACACAGGCTCTCAATCACATACTCACATGCTCTCTCACCTAAACAGCTCTCAATCACACACAGACACACATGCTGTCTTTCACTTTCACACATGCTCTCAATCACATCCTCACATGCTCCCTCACCTAAACCAGCTCTCAATCACACACATACTCTCTTTCACATGTACAGGCTCTCAATCATTCACATACATGCTATCTCACTCACACATACACAGGATCTCAAACCCACATGCTTGCTCATTCACTCACTCTCCCCCTTCCCCCGAACTAGCGGCAGCAGCAGCCTCCTCCTAACCCTAAAGGCAGCAGCAATCTACTTCATTTCCAGCCCTCGCGGAGCAAGGAGTCCCATCGGCCGCGGGGGTTGACGACATTCTTCGTTTTTCTCTGAGTTGCGCTGCTCATTCTTCAGACTGCGTCTCTCTTCTTTCCTTTGGGCTGATGCCGAGCACACTAACAAGGTCTCTTCTTCCCGTGCATGCACCCGCTGCTCACCACTTCCTCTTCCGGGCCGTGGGGGGGGGTTGGGAAGAAGACAGCATGCCGGTGCTGCTGACTCCTGCTCTCCTGCCACGTTCCGCCTGAGATTTCAGCGTTTTAAGCCCGGGTGAAGGATCTGTCTTGCTCGGGTAGGGGGAGCAGCTGGGTCAGCAGGGGACCGGGAAGTGTGGCAACACACCTGCGTGTGCTTGGCGACACACCGGTTGAGAACCACTGCCCTGGAGGGCAGGTCTTAGCTACAGGATCACTTTCTGCCACACCAAGGTGATGGTCTCCTGCCAGGTGATCTTGTTCCTTTAAAGCAGCACACAAGCTGCTTGACCTGAGTTGCGACCACTCTACTATGTCTCTGAAGGTCTCCTCTATACACCTCTCTAGCTGCCTCACCTCCTCCACGGAATCACTGTTGACTAGTTGCCCAGGAACCAGGAATCTCAACTTTTCAGATCAAGTAAATGACCTTTGCAAACTCACAATTCTAATACTTACAAATAAATACTAACCTTTACTTACTCACAAAATAAATTCAAAATCTACTGTTGTATTCCTTAAACACACATAATTCTTTACATTTGCAAACATATATTAAGCTTTACTGGCTCACAAAATTAATCCAAAGTATATTATCCCTAAACACACACAATTCTTTACACTTGCAAACCATAATAACCAAGGTCATTAGCTCTGGAATTCATTCTCAGAGGATGTGGTTAAGGCAGTTAGCATATCGGGTTTAAAAAGGTTTGAACAAGTTCCTGGAGAAGTCCGTAAACTGTTTTTAACCAAGTAGACTTGGGGGAATAGCCACTACTTATGACTGTGCAATAGCATGGAAGCTGTTTGGGATCTTACCAGATACCTGTTACCTGGATTGGCTGCTATTAGAATTAGGATACTGGGCTTGATGGCTCCTTGATCTGACCCAGTATGGCAATGCTTATGTTCTTATGTAAGGCCTAGTTTCCCTAAATATACAACATTTTTTACACTTAAAAATACTAGCCTCTACTAGCTCCCAAATTTAATCCAAAGTCTGTTTCCCCTAAACAAGCACGATTCTTACTTGAAAACAAATACTAACCTTAAAAACTAACACACAGTATACACAGCCAGTAATAGTTTAACCCTTTAAGAAAAAAAAAGGTTTTTTTAGGAGTTAAGCATTCTGTCCCAGAAAATCCAACTTATTACCAGCAGATGAAGGATCTGCATTCAGCATTCTCTCTGGACTAAGGTTTACTCCAATTTTTGCTTTCCTATATATCTGTCTTTCTAAGGCAATTACTTCAAGCAAAAATACTTCAAAAACGATTTCCTCTGAGGTATTAACAATTAACATAACAATTCAATAATAAACTCCGATTAGATCAAACAATACTCTCCCCATCCACTTAGCCCTCCAAACCCCAGAATACAATGTCCTCTATGCTCATTTCAAATGCTATCAGCCAATAAAATGATAACGACAATTTCTAAAACTCCAGCCCAGGAAACCACCAGGGAAAAGGTCAGTTATGAAAAAGCATGGAGAAAAAACTTTAGGCCTGATTACATGCATAAATGAATGTTACCTGTGTTAAATGGGCTTTTGAAAATTGCTACAATATATGCCATTGAATTCTCAATAGATTTTAGCCACATTCAGTGCACTTAAAGCAGGTAAATGGCTTTTGAAAATTGCTAAGATAGTACATTAAATTTATATGCGTAATTCCTTTGAATATTTACCTATTTGCTTTTGCTCACTTCCTAAAAGTAATATAAATAGAATGAATATCCAAAAGTATTGTATCCCATAAAGTAAGTCCAACCACACTAAGCACAGATTTGCAAATTGAGACAAGTTTAATGACTCAAGGTGGAGGAACCACCAAAAGATCCTGCAACGAAGAAAGCAAGGCTCTACAAGGCACATGTGGTGTTTTCACGTCAGCTGTATAAGAAGGACCTCTCTTATTGCAATAGTTATTGTCAACATCCCATAAGATCATAAGAACATAAGAAATTGCCATGCTGGGTCAGACCAAGGATCCATCAAGCCCAACATCCTGTTTCCAACAGAGGCCAAAACCAGGCCACAAGAACCTGGCAATTACCCAAACACTAAGAAGAACCCATGCCACTGATGCAATTAATAGTAGTGGCTATTCCCTAAGGGGTAGATTTTTAAAAAATGCGCGTTCGCGTACCCCTGTTGGCGCATCAGTCGCAAACAAAAGTACGCTGGATTTTAGCAGACACGCGCGTAGCCGCGCGTATCTGCTAAAATCCAGGATCGGCGCGCGCAAGGCTGCCGATTTTGGGCAGCCGGCGCACGCCGAGCCGCGCAGCCTGCCTCCATTCCCTCCGAGGCCGCTCCGAAATCGGAGCAGCCTCGGAGGGAACTCTCTTTCGCCCTCCCCTCACCTTCCCCTCCCTTCCTCTACCTAACCCCCCCCCTCCCCGGCCCTATCTAAACCCCCCCTACCTTTGTCCACGGATTTATGCCTCCCGGAGGGAGATGTAAATCCACGCGCGCCGAGACGCGACCCGGGGGCGGTTCCGGAGGGCGCGGCCATGCCCCCGGACCGCCCCGGGCCGAAACCATGCCCCCGGGCCCGCCCCCGAAACACCGCGTCCCGCCCCCGAAACGCCGCGTCGATCTGCCCCGCCCCCCGACACGCCCCCGACACAAAACCCCGGGACTTACGCGAATCCCGGGGCAGATCATCCCACTTCTGATGAGGCCTTCAGGGCTGCAGAACACAGGCCAAACTCCCATAGCTAATTCTCCTCTGCAGGACACACCCTCACAACTCACCGAAAATGAAATTCCTAGGTAAAGTTTAGCTCCAGCTCATGATCAGCCCTAGCTGTACAGACTGGGCCTAGCAATGCTGCCCTTGATAGTAAAGAAAACCCTGTAATTGTCCAGTCATGTAGCTTCTTCCTAAAAATAAACAAAATAGCAGTTCAGCCAGCGGCTAACACTTCTGCTGGCAGCAGCAGGGAAATATACTAAAATTATCCAGTAAAGCAGTTCTCTTTCAGAAATATTCCCCCACAAAACAGCAGTTCGGTTTGTGGCTTAAGCAATGCTGCTCCAGCAGCAGGAAAAAAAATATATAGATTGTCTAATAAACAGTTCCCGTTCCAAAAATTAATCAAAACAGTAACTCACCCCTAGATTCACTAAGCCGTGATGTTTTATCATAGGAGGGGTCCAAATATCGTGTGTGTGTGTGTGGGGGGGGGGGGGCGCAGTGATAGCGGAGCCCCCTCCCTCGAAAAAGCATTGAGGCTGCATGGCATGTTCTTTTGTGTCGCGGCCAATCACCATGACACAAACCAATGCAGCGAGTGGACCTTTAATGCAATGGCTGCCCCAATCTCACGGGACCACCATCACCTTAAAGGGCTGCTGGCCCAAAAAAATCAAAGTCGTGGCAAACGGGGAGGTTGAGCGGGGTTTCAGTGCTGACCCCAGCCTCAATCCGGGGCTGCCAGTCGAGGCGGCCCCAACTCCCCCCAAAATGTAAAGAATCTCAAATATGCACCCATGTGGCGATGGCCCTGTCCCCCACCCCACCCCAAATCCCACCAATTAAATAAAGGCTCTGGCCCTGACCACCCCTTCCCATCCCCTCCCCCACTCCCGAAGTGCCAGTGCCAGTGACGATCCCCCCCCCCCAAGTGACAGTGATGATCCCGCCCCCACCCCCAAGTGCCAGTGATGACCCCTCTGATTAAAAAAAAAAATACAGAAATAATCCCGGGCTCCACACCACCTTCCTCCCTCTGAAAGGAAAAAATTGTCCTGGCCCATCCCCCCCCCCCCCCCCCCATTGGCAGCCTCCACCAAGCCCTGAACCCCTCCCATACCTCCCCATACCTAAAAGTGGATCCCACATCGGGGCCGGGTGCACACTCATACCCGGCCCCATTGGTGCCATTTTCCAAAATGGTGCCGACCTGACCTTGCCCCAGCCGTGTGACTGGGGTAAGGCCCGGGGATCAGACCTCGGCAAAGTGACCTGGGTCCGATCCCCGTGGCATGTATATTTTTGAAGTGTGAAAACTGTAAAACATTTTAGATGGGGAATTTAACTTTCAAACAACTGCGCGCGGTGGCATATATGCACATATAAGGTAACAAGCAGATTTTTTAATAGTGTTTTATAGCCCGCACATATTATAAAATACGCATACCTATACCCTGCAACATACCAGTGTATATATGCTTACGCGAGAATATGTGTAATGCGCAAAAATAAATTAGGACTTGCGTAAATCGGTATATTTTAAAACATACACACATAATCGACAAGTCCAGCATTACAAATGACTTCACCAGTTTGCTTGGTCTTTCTCTAGGTCATCAAGACCCTTCTGGTTCTCCTGCCTGAACTCCCCCCAAGTTCACCCAGATCTCCCATCCAGCCAATACTGCACAATAAATACATTTAATATCACTTTTGCAAGATAATTAGCAGATGCAAAATTACACAAGTACATTGGCAAATCTGTGCATGTGTCTTTTAAAAGAGCAACTTACGTGCATAAATGTTCGCTCCACCCAGGGACGCCCCAGACTGCTCCCTTTTGCTTGAGTATATGTGCACATGAAAGCAAAAATATGTGCATATCTTCGATGTTTATAAAATAGCATCTATGCAAATAGATGCTACTTATGCAAGTATACATTTATTTTCACGCACGTAACTTTTCCAAAATTCACCCTAAGCTTGTTCAGATGAAAGGTTCTAAAATGTAAATCATTTTTATGATTAGAAAGTCAAGGTTACGGCATATAGAGCTTTACAAATCCAAGCAGCTAGCTAAAATGCTAAAAATTGTAATAGCCATGTCACAATCTTCCTGCACCAGTTAATATACACCCAGTGTAACATTTAAGTCTTATTGCTTTCCACCCATGGAATGAGTCCCATGCTTTTTAAATGATTTTGATAAGTTGATTGATGCAGCTGTTTTTATTCTCATATATGTGCGTGTGTTTCTATTTCAGCATGTAGAAGCCCTGCCGCCTGATGCCAGGGGCTTCTATCTAATAAAAGACCCATAATAATGCACTCATTCCTTCCACAGCTCAGAATTTCCTTCACTTTCCTCTGCAATTTACTACTTTATAGAATTTAATCTGCTGCTGAAATTCAGTATATTATTAATGAAGAGCCAGCACACGGCCCCTGTGCAATGGTATTAAAGCCACAATGGATTTTCAGTTTAACAAAGTGCTGACTTTTATTCAGAGAGTTGAGGTTGAAGTTGAATTTGGTCAGCTTATTTCGGGCATTAAAAAAAATATATCAGCTACAGCTAAGCTAAACCCCAAATTCTAAATTCTTTAATATGTCAGGTGCAAAGCATCTCAAATAGAAATGAACACAGTTCTCGAAAGCCATGGGGACAAATTTAAGGATCAGGCCAGGGATGGACTGAGGGAGAGAGAGGTGAATGAGGAAGTCACCCTGGGCCCAAGCTTAGAGAGAGGCCAGTAAGGATTTGATTTAGGGTAAGATTAAAAAGCAGGGGACAAGGCGAGGACCGCAGGGAGTAAAGGCACCCTGAATCCTTCTCTGAATCGAGCAATTACAGAACCAGAAAACTGCAACATGCAAATCTGCTTGCTTAAAGAATTTTGAAATAGCCCATAATTTGCTGGGGGGATTTTATTTCCTGCATTTTCAAGGAGAAAAGTTGATACAAACAAATAACATGTGGCAAAGATTTTGCTTGCTCTGTTTGAATTTGGATCCATTAACTTAATGAGCGGGCACCTTGTTACTTCCTTACCTTATGCAGAAGGGGAATAATTGCCTATACAAGAGGATTCAGGTGACCCTATTTTAGCAATTTAAACATTTATCCAAAGAGTAAAAAACAGAGAGGCCACATCAATCTTGTTTCTTATTTTTAATTCTGGCTTTTCCAAACTTACAGTCAGAACAATTTTCTACATGAAAAATATGACTTAGGAATAAGAAAAATAAATCACAACAAGGAAAGCAAGGCATCAGGGCCAGTGGAAGCACGAGGAAGACTAGGTGGCTGCCGAGAGAGAGCCACTGGTTTGGATGCGGCAAAGGTTTGGCTTTGCCTTCTTCCTGCCCGTGTGGCCCAGAAAAGGAAGTGGTGGGTCCGAGCAGGAAGAAGGAGAGGCCAAACAGTTGTGACCCGAAGAAGAAGGAAGAGCAGCACATGCTCCCCCCCGGTTGCTGGAAGAGGCAGCGTGGTATCCCAGAGCAGGAGGAGCTGCATCAGCGCGGCCCCTGCCCGCCAGCATCCATCCCAGCCCCGCCGCTCATGGGAGCAGGAGGAAAAACATGGTCTCAGGCTCTTAGTTGCAGGAAGCAGAGCGGCATCAGCCACTTTGGCCAGTAGAAAAGTGCCGCGGAGGTTGAAGGAGGAGGCTGCCATTGGCCTTGTACTTCTAAGGGGGGGGGGGGGTAGGTGAAAGTGCGTGAGAGAGATCATGTCTGCATCTGTGGGTGTGGGTGTGTGTAAGCATGTCTATATATGTGACAACATATTTATGTGTATGTGAGAGAGCATATGTGTGTGTTAAGAGCATATGTGTGAAAGAGCATGTCTGTCTGTGTGTTTGTGTGTGTCTGTATGTGTGAGAACATGTCTGTGTTTGAGTATATATGAAAGCATGCTCCTGTGATCATGTGTGTGTGAATATATATATATTTTTTTTTACATATTGAAGCAAAATCTTAATGCAATATCTTAATACAAAATCTTAATGCAAAATCTTTATTCATTTTGTACTCACATATAAATTCTAAAACATTTTCTAGTATCCATCTCATTGGCACCCATCCCCCCATATGTTAATATCCATATTATATAACTCACACTGAGAATACTTTCAAGAAAACAAGTAAATAAACACTCACACTAGCATTCACTCCATGCACACAAAATTAACAGACTATGATGTATAATGTCCCAGGTTAGACAGTAAAAAGTCCCAACCAGGCCCTTTTTTCACCAGTGAAGACTTCCTCAGGGGGAACCCTGGCATAGAAAACACCAAAGAATCTAACACTCTAATGTTTGTAGACTTGCAGGGACCGTTACACAGTACATTTATGTGTTAACCCAGCCTGTGTAGTCAACGCTCTGGTGGTAGCGACTAGAGCGACTGAGTCTCACTTGTCGAGGTGATGCCACACAAGCTTTACAGTGGTGAGAATCCTCTCAAATATCCAAGTTTCGTAAACGCCCCCCCCACAAAACATTCACTTCAGTGCCAGCATCAGCCCCTAAGGTTGCAGAGAAAAGATCGCACAAGACACCTCTCATCTAGACACCTCTGATCTGGAATCACTTTAAAAGTGAGGGGGGACCTGTGTTTTGCGTATTGCTTAAGTCAAGAGAAGGTGCTGGGGCATCTGACAAGTGCCGATATGCAGTATGGACTGCAGAGGCAGCACCTGCTAGCATTGGCATTAGGGGAGGGTGGCAGTGCTAGCCTTGGTACCCTTTCTGCCACTCAAAGCAAAAGCCGTAGGAAAGGGGTTGAAAAGGGGGAAGGACTTTTCCCCATGATGATCCTACGGCCCCTTCCTCCAGTCAGATGGCAGACCAGCAGCTCCCTACCATACGTCTGCAGCAGCAACCCACCATAGAGGAAACTGGGCAGTGTTCTGTATCACTGTCCTGGGGCAAGAGGCGGGCAGCATTAAAAGACGTAACAAGATGCATCAGGCAAATGATTTCCCTGGATCACCAGCTCTTGAAGAAAACCCTGGGCTTTAAGCATTTACTGTGCTTATTAGACCTCAGCTACAAAGTGCCATCCAAAACTACATTTGGTAGGCAGGTTATCCTCACCCTGAGGAACCACGTAGAGATGTGAATCGTGTGATCGATCGTCTTAACGATCGATTTTGGCCTGGGGGGGGGAGAGAATCTGATCGTTGCGGTTTTGTTTTGTTTTTTTAATCGTTTAAATCGGGGGAGGGCGGGAAAACCGGCACACTAAAACAACCCTAAAACCCACCCCGATCCTTTAAAATAAATCCCCCACCCTCCCGAACCCCCCCAAAATGTTTTAAATTACCTGGGGTCCTGTGGGGGTGTCCCGGTGTGATCCTCCACTCTCGGGCCACGGCTGCGTTAATAGAAATGGCGCCGGCGCTACCTTTGCCCTGTCATATGACTCGGGCCGTATTGCCATATTGCAAAATGGCGCCGGCCATACGGCCATACGGCCGGCGCCATTTTGCAATTCGGCAATACGGCCATACGGCCGGCGCCATTTTGCAATACGGCCCGAGTGCAGGAGGTCGCTCCCGGACCCCCGCTGGACTTTTGGCAAGTCTTGTGGGGGTCAGGAGGCCCCCCCAAGCTGGCCAAAAGTCCCTGGGGGTCCAGCGGGGGTCCGGGAGCGATCTCCTGCGCTCATGACGTCGGGGGACAGGAACCAAAATGGCGCCAGCGCTACCTTTGCCCTGTTATATGACAGGGCAACGGTAGCGCCGGCGCCATTTCTATTAACGCAGCCGTGGCCCGAGAGTGGAAGATCACACCGGGACCCCCCCACTGGACCCCAGGTAATTTAAAACATTTTGGGGGGGTTCGGGAGGGTGGGGGATTTATTTTAAAGGGTCGGGGTGGGTTTTAGGGTTGTTTTAGTGTGCCGGTTTTCCCGCCCTCCCCCTTCCCCTCCCCCTCCCCCGATTTACGATTTTTGACGATAAATCGGGGGAATTCCTATTGTATCGCGCCTCTAACGCTTTTTGACGATTTAAAATATATCGGACGATATTTTAAATCGTCAAAAAACGATTCACATCCCTAGGAACCAGCGCTCTAGTTTCATGGAGGCACAGCTGGCTAAGGCAGAGGGGAGTAGTATGCACATCATCAGTGACATCTGGACCAGCGCAAATCCTACACACACTTACCTCTACTTGTTGGCATACTGGTAGGAGCTGATTGAGCTCTAGAAAGGACTGAGCATCAGGGTACAGGTGGGCTCTGTTGCATACCCAGATGATGGATAGCCCTCATACCTCGTGCAATATCTTATCATTCATATGCTGCAGGGTTGGCAGCTAGACAGGAGAAGCAAGAGTCTTCAAGCAGGTTTTTTTTGTGACAGACAGTGATGGAAATATAAGGGCAAAGGAAGATGGGAAGTATCAGGAGATCTGTAGCTTTGCACACATGTTGCACCTGTCAGTGAAGGATACCCTGGGGCTGGGGGGACAGGTGCAGGAAAATAGTTGTGCATTCTCCATTAGAAGGAAGAAGAATTTGGAATGCCTCATTTGCGTCTGATTCAAGATGTTGGCAACCGCTGGAGTTCGGCATATCTGATGCTGCAGAGATTAGTGGAGCAGCATACACCCCCTTCATGATCTGTCTCTGGAAGCAGGGATAGGTTTGGATCATCCCCTAGGGTATCATGATTGAATGAGGATGAGGAAACTGATACAAATCCTGAATCCCTTCAAGGATGCCACAGAGGATCTGGGTTCTATAGCAGCATCACTCTGGGCAGAGTCATCCCCTTAGTAAACATTCTGGAGGAAAAGTGAAAGAGTTGCAGTGAACAAGAGAGAATGGAAGCAGAGGTGTTGCAGTTTATGGGTTCCTTGAAGCAGCAGGTGCAAGTGAGATGGAAACGACTGACAGAAAAGAATACTTACATTTTTGCCACACTTTGTTATCCACAGGTGAAAGGGAGTCTCTCCCTCTAGTCCCAGCATCTCACATACATGTAGTAGATACTGGCAGCCAGGATGCATGAACAGGAGTACCAGAGGCTGAGGCACAGTGGGTATGTAGCACAGGAACCTGTGTTCATCCCAGAGAGTAGTACATGCATGAGCAGCACTCTGTCAGCTAGCACTTTCTTCCTCACCTAAGTTTGACCAAGTCACATTAGCCCCCAAAAAAACATTTCTCCTGACACAGGTTATAGCTAAAGCAGCTGGCCATACAGACCATTATATACCCCTGCATTGGATAAGCCAGGAGAAAGTTCTCTGTCATGCTATCTAACAAATCCCATCGAGGTCATGGACATAGTTGTTCTGGCTTATTGGGCACACAAGTCCATGTTCTAGCCACACCTGGCCAAGGTGTTCAGCATTATCTTTCCTGTCCACCAAAAGCATGCCCAGCGAATATGTCTTCTCAATGGCTGGGGACATCATGAGCCCAAATCACTCAAGGCTGAAGCCAGAGTTAATGGACAAGCTGATTTTTTTTTTTAAATCAATCTGTGTTGTTGGGCTTGCCAAAATTTACATTGAATAGCAAGACAACTGAAAGCACCTTGGGGGTTTTGTTGCCACTCTGCCTAGCTGCCATGCCCCAGATGCACCACCTTGGGGGTCTTTCTGCCACTCGGCCTAGATGCCATGTCCCTAATGTACCACCTTGGGGGTCTTGCTGCCACTCTACGTAGGAGCCATGCCCCAGATGTACCACCTTGGGGTTTTGATGCCACTATGTTGTTTTCTGTTTGGCTCCCAACCTAGTTCTCTCTCTGTGTTATACTGGGGTGCTTTGAAAACAAAATAAAAATTTGAAAAAGGAAATAAATAGAAGTTTCTCCTCCTACCCTACCTCTTTTCTGGTTCTCCACCTTACTGTTTTGTTGTACCCCTCTAGAATCTCTGCCTAGTTATCTCACCCTGCTTCTTTCTTGGTTATACTGGGGTATTTGGCCCCCAAATAAAAATGTGATAAATGAAAAAAAAATCAAGTTTCTTCTCCTACCTCATCTCTTTTCCTTTTATGCCTTACCATCTTAGACTGCCACTATTACTGCCCCATCTGCTCCTGGGTTTCTCATTGTACCTAGCAGAAAGCCTGTCACTTCAGGTACTATTTTGCCACTTTGTGGTTCCTTTGGGGATATTCTTGCCATTGTTGATGCTGCTTTAATGCCTTTGTCTGTTCATTCAACAATTTAAGTTCTCTGGGCCTCTTTCTTGTTTCCTTGGGGGGGGGGGGGGGGTTGATTACTTTGTTCTGTTTGTGATTTGATGCACTTTATGCCTGGGGATTTGATGCCTTTGTGCTGTTTTACATTCCTCACCTTCTATGCCTTGGGGGTTTGATGTCTTTGCGCTGTTTGTGATTCCCCATTTGATACACCTTGGGGCTTTATACTGTTTGACATTCCATGCCCTGTATACCTTGGGGGTTTTGATGCCTTTATGTTGTTTGTGATTCCTCACACTCTACACCATGGGGACTTTCATTATTATTATCATTATTATTTATTTATTTGTACACTGACAATCTATACGGTCAATGTTGGTGGTTTACAACACATTAAATAAACATAAGATAACGGCATACATAATCCTAAAATTACAATGTAATTAACCTTAATTAAAACAATTATAATCAGCATAAAATGTTCAATCAATGTTGTTTTTCGGATATGCGATATTAAATAGCCATGTTTTCAAACTTTTTTGTGAAGAGCCTGCTGTTGGATTCTAATCTTAGCTCACTCGGCAAGGTGTTCCAGAGTTTTGGGCTGGCTATAGAGATTACTCTGACCCTGACCTCGCTTATGTGTGCACCACACATCGCAGGGACCTGTAAAAGACCTTTGCGGATCTAAGATTTCTGTTGGGAATATAAAGATGCAATGAAGCATTTATCCAAGTGACATTATTATTGTATAATGAGTTATGAATAATTGTTAATATTTTATATTGGGCTCTGTTTTTGATGGGCGACAAATGTAATAATTGTAGTATGGGAGAGATATGCTCAAATTTTCTGCAGCCCATTAGTACTCTTGCGGTAACATTCTGTAATATCTGTAAAGAAGAAATTGTTGATTAAGATAGACCAAGTAGTAGCGAATTACAGTAGTCAAATTTACTGAAAATTAATGTTTGTAGTACAGTCCTATAGTCTAAGTGTAGTAGTGGTTTTAACCTTTTCAGGATATTTAATTTGTAGTATCCATTTTTCAGTTTTAGGTTTATGTGTTTTTTTTTTTTTGTTTTTTTTTTAATTCTTTATTTATGATTTTAATTCACAAAATAAAATCAGAAATACTTTTCTATAATGTTCATACAATGAAAATTATTTTTGAGGAAGAAAGGTTACCATAATTACAACTCCAAATTCTAACAATAAACATACCAATTAATCACCTTCTTCCAATTACCAAACAAATCTGGGGAGCTACTATAAACAAAAGAAAATTTTTAAGGAAATAATCTTACAACAAATTAACAGAAGTGTGTCGACATATCATTAAGACCCAACAGTGTCCTGACTAGAATTCCTATCTCCTTCCTCCTGAGCCCTCTGCCCTTCTAAGAATTTTTCTAAATCCTGTGGCTCATAATATATATACTTTTTATCCTTCACCCACATTATGCATTTACATGGAAACCTTATGATGGTACGGATCCCAAAGGTTTTGGCAAGATTTGCCAATACAATGGTTTATGTGTTTTTTCATGGTTAGGCCATGCCTTTGTGCTGTTTGCAATTCTTAACACGCTAAGCCATGGGGATTTGATGCCTTTGTGCTGTTTGCAATTCACACTCTATGCCTTCAGGGTTCTTATGCCTTTGTGCTGTTGCAATTCTTCATACTCTACAGTTTGGAGATTTTGATGCATTTGTGCTGTTTGCAATTCCCTACACTGTATGCCTTGTGGGGTTTGATGATTTATGCTGTTTGCAAATATGCTCACTCTAAGCCATAGAGATTTTGATGTCTTTGTGTTGTTTGGGAGTCCCTGCTCTCTATGTCTTAATGCTGTTTGTGATTCTTTGCACTCTATGCTTTGGGGGATTTCATGCCTTTGTGCAATTTCCATATTCTATGCCTTAGGGGTTTTGATACCTTAGTGTTGTTTATGACTCTCCTCACTACACCACAGGGGGTCTTGCTGCCACTCTACCTTGCTATGTCCCAGATGCTACACCCTGGGGGTGCCTCTCTGCCTTCTTGCCATGCCCTTGATGAGCCACTTTGGTGGTCTTGCTGCCACTCTGCCTTGCTGCCATGTTCCTGCTGCCACAACTTGGTGGTCTTGCTGCCACTCTGCTTACTGCCATACCCCTGATGCTATATCTTTTTGGCTTGCTGCCTCTCTACATATCTGTGATTCCCATGATGTACCACATTGGGAGTCTTGCTGCCATTCTGCCTCTCTTTCTTTCCCTTCATTTTACACCTTGGGCATATTTCTCCCACTAAGCCTTTCTGCTATATCCAGACTTTAAAGGTTGGGGTTTTGCTGCCTCGCTGCCATAACTCAGGCTCTTCACCTTTGGGTGTTCTTGCCACTGAGGATAGCTTTTTTGCACTTCTCATGATGTCTTGGAGTCTTCATGCCTCTTTTGAGTCTGCTGTGTCCCTTTATCAGTACCTGGAATTTTATTCTTCTGCCACCTTTGCTGATTTCTTCCCCCTTCATAGTGCCTTAACATGTCACTATTAATGCTTCTTTGCCTCTCTCATGCTGCCTTTGGGGTTCATGCCAATGTTATTATTGCCTTCTTGAAGCCTTGGGGTGTTCCTGAGAGTCTTGATACTGCGTTGGTCCTCTGATGGTGCATTGGAGAAGTCCTGCCACTGCTGGTATCCTTTTGCCCCTTAAGAGTACTTTAGGCTATTCATGCTACTTTTGATGCCACAATGCCACAGTCTTGGTGTCTTGGAGTTCTTGTCCCACTTCTAATGTTGTTTATCCACAAGTTTCATTAACATTGTTTAGAAAACCCCAGTTTTGAAGCTCAAAATAGGCTGTAATGCTTCCCCTATTGACTTTAATGGGAAATAAAAAATGAACGAAACTAAGAAACAAATATTTTTTTTTCATTTGAAACTAATGAAACAAATGGAGATTACTTGCCTCTGCACATGCCTACCACATATATCATGTCAAAAGTGACTTTATTGCTGCGGGAGAGAGGGTAAAATAGATAAGTGCACAGGTGGTATTTTCCTCAGTTCTCCCAGTCAAGGATAAAGGCCCAGGAAGGAAAAATCAGATTCTGGAAATGAATAAATGAAACTGCATAGATGGTGCTGACAAGAGAGTTTCAAATTTCTGATGTTTTAAGGACTGCTGAGCAAAAATAGGACCATTCATTGAAGAAAGGGCATAGTATCTTCTAGCACAGACTGGGGGATGGGTGAACAATGTCCAAAAGCAAGTGAAAGTCCTCAGATAAGCAAAACATTAAACATTTCTCAATTTTTTGGTTTAGCATGAGTTTTCTCGCTCTACTGAAGCTTTTACCGCATTTCTGAATATCAAAATGGTTTCTTCTCAGCATCTTTTCTCATATGCCTATATTTCTTTCTTCTGAGGACTTTTGTAGACAAACCACCCCAGTATAATGGACAAACAGGGTAGGTGAACTAGGCTCAGTTTGTGGAGGGGTAGAAGAAAAAGAAGAACTATAAAACAGGTGCCAAGGTAGGAGAAATGTGTATCTTTTGACTTTTTTCACAGTTTTGTTCTGAGGACAAAACTCCCTAATATAACAAACAAAGGAGAAAGCTAGTGGGAAGGACACCCCAAGAATTCAAAAGAGGGCACCTACAACAGTAGCATGAACCCTTGAATGCAGCACAAGAGGTAATCTAGCACTAAAAGTGGCATCCAAAGGTGTCATGAAGAGAGAATGAAGCAGAAAAGGTTGCAGGAGAAAATCCTTGTCAAATTTGGCTGGCTGCAGGGTAGGTATGTGACTAATCACTCATTACTATTCACGCCAGTACTTCCTGCACACTCCTGATGCAGCAGGAATGCTGCCTTAATCCAGCAGGCCCCAGCGACCGACACAGCTGCAAAGCTGCCTGCATAGTGCCATCATCTTGCTCCTCCCCGGGGTCTCCATAAGCGCATGCGAATGCTATGCATCCGTACTTAAAAGGCCAGTGACGGGAAAACCTCGCAGTCCCTAGAGATCTCATGTCCTATATAAACCAATTGATACAAACAAATGATAGCATAAACTAGCCCCATAGAGTCACATGTAAATCTACCAGGTAAAATGTATGGATGATGTTTTGAAGATGGATGGATAAAGCTTCTCATCTATTACATGTGAATTGGCCTGTTGAGAAGTGGACCCTTGAGCCGGCTTGGAGATGAATGGAAACCGTTGAAGGGAGGCCTGCAGCGGAACCCGAAGCCGGGAGGCGGATCAGGGGCAGGAGACCAACAGAATCTCCTGGAGAAGAATAGTCAGAACACAGTCCAAGTCGAGGCAGGTGGAGGTGAAGCGAAGTCAAGGAAATCCGGAGGTCAAGGCAGTCGGCAGCGATGCAAGTCGAGGTAGCGGACCAGGAGTCAGGACAGGTAGCAGAGTGGCGGAGACCGAAGACAAACCAAGGATCAGGGCAAGCAGCAGACAGAAATACCAGGAGCAAAGCCGAAGTCAGGAACCAGGAAGACAAGCCGAAGAGGAATCAGGAACTGGAGCAGGAGAACAGGAGTGGAGCAGGAACACGGAGACTGGGCTGGCAGGAACAGGAACACGAAGACTGGAACAGGCAGGAACTGGATCAGGAGAGGATCGCAGGATCAGGAACAGTAACGCAGGATCAGCAACTAGTAACTCAAAGAATGAACCTTGTTGCAAGGCAAAGCATAGGAGCAGCTGCTGGGTTTAAATATCCAGTGGCGTCTGACGTCATCCTAGAGGCCGGGCCAAGGTTTCTCACCACGGCCCCTTTAAATCCTGAGCCCTTGCGCATGCGTGTGCCTAAGGGGCAGGGTTTGTCGGAGGAGCTCGGCAGCTTCTCCCTCCTGGAGAAGCCGCTGCAGAGAGGCCCAACCATGGCCTGGGGAAGGCTGGAGAATGCTGCGACTCGGCAGGAGCCAGCAGCAAGGAAGAGCCCGGCCATGGAGTCCCGTGGCTGGGATTCGTAACATTGGCCACCTTCTCAAACACAAGAAGTCTTTAAATCATGGGGGGATGCTAACCAACAGGTCGATACAGTAACGTTGAGTTAAAGATTCCCGGTCTGTAACGTGCTGGGAGCGCACAATACAGACGAGTAAGGCCATCCAGCCATACAGTCTCCAGTTTCACGCGTCCTTAGCGCTTCCTAAACCCTTTCCTAAACCCTTTCCGCACCCAGCATGTAAATGAACGAAAAAGCTGTATAATGAAGGAATTAGCTATTCCCCTGCGATACTGTAACGGGCGCTGATATTATCTCCTCCGTAACCCGCTGTTCTGCCGCGGCCTTAACCTGCTAGTTTACCGCCTCCCCCTAGTAGGAGTTAGTGTAGTGTAGTGTAGTGTAAAAACATTGCTTACCCGCTCTGGTCCCGTCCGGTCTCCTGCAGCCCCGTCCGGTCCCCTCCTCCCGAAGCAAAAAAAAAACAAACGAAAAAGTAGCAAGGCTCGGGCCTGCTATGGTAAGTGTAAAAAGTGTAAAAAGTGTTAAAAACAAAAAACCTGTGTGTTATATAAAAAAATAAAACAATTTTAAATACCTGTCGGAGGGCCGTGGGTCCAGGCGGCCGGTGGGCGGCGGGCAGCCATCAGCTGCATCCGGTAGTCCCTTCTCCCTTCCTCCCTCCCTCCCCTGCCTGGATGAGCGCCAAAATCGCACGGGCGGGTCGGCAGCGGGGGGGGCGGCAGCAGGATCCGGGAGCAGCGGGTAGGCAGCAGCGGGGTCCGGGGGGCAGCGGCAGCGGGGTCCTGGGGGGCAGCGGCAGCAGGATCCAGGGGTGGCAGCGAGATCCGGGGAGCGAGTACCGGCAGCGTGTTCGATCGGGCAGGCAGGTAGGTGGCAAAATAAAGATGGCCGCCTGCACGGGAAAATCGTGCAATTGGCCGCTGAAGACGTGACGTCACGACGTTTGGCGTCACGGGGTGTGACGTCACGTCTTCAGCGGCCAATTGCACGATTTTCCCGTGCAGGCGGCCATCTTTATTTTGCCACCTACCTGCCTGCCCGATCGAACACGCTGCCGCTACTCGCTCCCCGGATCTCGCTGCCACCCCTGGATCCTGCTGCCACTGCCCCCCCCGGACCCCACTGCTGCTGCCCCCCCCGGACCCCGCTGCTGCCTACCCGCCGCTCCCGGATCCTGCTGCCGCGCCCCCCCCCCCCCCGCTGCCGACCCGCCCGTGCGATTTTGGCGCTCATCCAGGCAGGGGAGGGAGGGAGGAAGGGAGAAGGGACTACCGGATGCCGCTGATGGCTGCCCGCCGCCCACCGGCCGCCTGGACCCACGGCCCTCCGACAGGTATTTAAAATTGTTTTATTTTTTTATATAACACACAGGTTTTTTGTTTTTTACACTTCCTGGTGCCTGTCATTTCAAATGACATTTGAAATGACAGGTACCAGCGCACCCAGGTTACTGTATAGGCGCTGTTACAGCGCCTATACAGTAAAATGGGTTTCGTGGGCATAACCCTTCCCTAACGCTTCACAGCCGCGGCATGCATTTGCATGCGATTAGAGGAGAGTATCGGGGAGTTAGTGAAGAGAACTGTGTGTGCGGGGAGGAAGGGTGCGCCTGACACTGCCGCACTGTTTTTACCGCGGCCTTACTGTATCGAGCCGCAAGTCCTTAAGTTGCTGCCTTTCTTAATAGTAAAAATAGGAGGCTCTTTAAATGGAGCCAATGAAGAAAGCATATGCCAATGATTCAAAATGATCTGCTTAATCATAGAGGTCTTTGAGGAAAATGGAAGCAAACACACTATTCATAACACAGGGATATGAGACACCTTAGAAAATAAATGCTCTCTATTAGCATAAAGAGCCCTTTTGTACGCGCGTTTCACAACTGATCTGGTATAATCTCTATCAATAAAGCATTGCATCAACTCAACTGATTGTTTTTATTATTCTGTTGTGGTAGTGCATAACTGCCGATATCACAAAAATTGAACGGAAGGGATGTTACCTTTTAGTTTGCAAGGATGGAAACTTGTATAATGAAGTAAGGTATTCCAATCTGTTTCCTTCCTGAACACTGAAGTATTCAATATACCCATATCTTTATATAATCCTTATATCCAAGAAAGCAATGGTATGAAAATGAAACTAGACAGTAAATGTTAGATTCAGATCCCCTCAGTTAAACCATTCAATAAATATTTTCAGACTTTTATCATCACTAGTCCATTTCCAAACAAGGCATCGATGTAATGTCTCCAATACATAATATGGGACATAAATTCAGAAGGATATATATATCATTGTTCAAACCTTGCAACATAAAGACAAGTCACAGATAGTGCTAATGAAGAGCCCATAGGGATTCCTTTTATTTGCTGTAAAAAGGCAGAATCAAACATAAAATAGTTACAGGAAATAGCTAATCTCTCTAATTGTAAAATAAAATTCATTTTATGTATAAGCATCTGTAATTCTATTAATGCTTCCTCAACAATACATATGGCTGTGTCTTGAGGGATGTTAGTATAATGTGACTAAATGTCAGCAGTGACTAAAGGCCATGATGGTGCATCATCTGATAATTCTTGTAAAAGCTAAATAAGATAGGAAGAATGCCTCAATGGCCCATAGAAATGAAATGAGTCAAAACAAATCAAATAGAATATGTTCCATTAATGGGATTATCTTTATTTTGTTGCGTTGGAGGCAAACCCTTGGGCCGAGGTGGGGTTGATGCAACCCATTGGTAGGAGACCTACGGGTCCCCACCGGCAGCAGACGGAGTGGGCTGATGGACAGAGGCCAACTGGAGCTTCACCAATATCAGCCCTTGTTCCCCGTGGGTTGAGCCTTTGGATGCCGGGGCCGGCCGGACCTAGGTGGGCCTCTGTAGGTAGTTGATGTAGAAGTTGGGTTCAGCCCAAAGACAGCAGATGAGAGATGGTACAGTCTTACACTGGATAAGGTAGTATCCCAGAGACTCAGGCGCCAAAGGAACGAAGGCAGACAGGGGGCGCTCGAGCAAGAGCAGGCCGAAGCCTGAATAGACCAAGTCCAGGAAGTAAACTGAAGAGGCGTCGAGGTACAGACTTGAGTCAGGGCTGGCGGCAATCCAGAGGCAGTGGCAAGCAAGGCTGAGGTCTGATCATGGAGAAAATCAAACATAGTATGCCTAGTCAGGCGAAGCAGAGGTCTGGGTCTGGAGATAAACAATAGCGTAGTCAGGCAAAGCAGAGGTCCGGGCATGCAGAGAGTCAATGGCGTGGTCAAGCGAAGCAGAGTTCCGGGCTTGGAGAGAGTCAGTGGGGTGGTCAGGTGAAGCAGAGGTCCGGGCTTGGAAAGAGTCAATGGCGTGGTCAGGCGAGGCAAAGTCAAAGTCCGTGTAGTCAATCCGAGGTATGAAGCAGGACAGGAACAGGGAGACAGGAACCAGGAACAAACGAGGAAAAGGAATGCAGGAGTGAGATGAATCTCTAGGAGGTAACGAGTACTCCACCAGCAAGGAGACCTGTTGCAAAGGAATTGCTAGGGAACGGAGCCTGCACTTAAATACTATAGCTCTATTGAAGTCATCATCAGGGGCCGTGGCTAGGTTCCCAGGTTGGTCCCTACTTAAACATCAGTGATGTGAGTGCGCACACCTAGGGAGGGGCGCGGCGCCGAGTAGCAGCATCTCTCCGTAGGCCACGCGGAGAGGCCCGACGAGCAGCAATGGGCGCGGTGGCTGGACTGGGAACACCGGGGGCTGAAGCAGGGCGAGAGAGGCCCAAGGACGGAGCTGACGGCCCACCGCCGCCATCAAGGAGGAACCAGGAGCTGGAGTCACTGTAGAAAGGTGAGGGGGGGCAAGATGGCGGCGTAACCAGACGCGTATTCGTTGAGCTCCGTTTGTCTGCTGAAATTTCTTTACTATGCCTGCAAAAAGAAAAGGCAAACTCCGAATCTTTCCTTCAGATTCGGAAGTTATGGCCACTCAACGTTTAATAACCTCATACGTACCTGGAAGGATTATCGAATTGGGAGATGAAGGCTCCGCTGTGGAGTTTAGTGAGGAAGCACTGGCTCTACCTGGAGAAGTTTCTCTCTCTCCCCCGGATCCGCGTAAGCCCGAAACAACTCCACTCCCCAAGAGCCCTCTGGCAGTCGAGTCGCAGAGCCGTGACGCGGTAGACGCGACCCGTACAGGAGGAGGTCAGAGGGCGGAAGAAGTCAGCACTCCAGAGCGAGTCTCATCGGGCTCTGGGACAGCGAGAGCCGATGAGTCGATGGCGGTGGCCCCGGCGTCTACTCCGATATCGGAGAGGGTAATGGAGGAAACCGGAGGTGTGCTAACTACCCCTGGAGGGGAAGGTCTGCTGGCGGGACTATCACCAGTGCAGGGAATGGGTAAGTCATGTTTAAGACCCCGTTTTCAGATGCCTGGGAGGCCAGACAAAATAACTTTGGAGGCGATATGGGATGTTATGGCGGCTTTGGTAAAATCAATAGGGGACTTTCAAGATAATTCAGATGGAATGGAACAAAAATTGGTGGTCTGTGACTCACAGATTAAAGAGATGAAGCCTAGATTGGAAAAGGTTGAAATTGAGGCGGGAAAAATTCAAGATTGCAATGTGAAGATTATAAAAGACTTAAACATAATTTCCAGGAGAGTAGAATTTATGGAGAATTATTCGAGACATTTGAATTTAAGATTCTTAAAATTTCCGAAAATGGTGGGAGAATTACCCTATGTAACGCTTAAGAATTTCTTTAAAGAAGTTTTAAAATTCAAAGAAGATGAAATGCCATCTGTTAATAAAGTATATTTTCTTCCTATATCCACCAAGAACAAAGAAAAACAGCAAATTGATACAGAAAAGGGTAACTTGACAAAGTTTTTGGAAGATTCAGCTATGGAATATTATGAATGTGCTACATTGTTAGTGTTATTCATAAAAGAGAAGGATATAACGGAAATTATGAAGAGAAATTTTAAAAATATGGATCTCCAATTTAGGGGAACTAAGATACGTGCATTTCCAGATTTTGCTCCCGTCACTCAAGATAAGAGACGGGCATTTCTTGCTATGAGATCTCAAGTAGTTTCCCTAGGCTTCTCATATGTATTAAAATATCCCTGTAAATTTGTTATAAGATCATCAAAGAATTGTCACATTTTTATCTATCCTGAGCAATTAAAATCATTCTTGAATGCAAGAAAGGTGATAGCGATCCCCGGAACAAAGCCCTAATTAGGATCCAAAAAAAGTATGATAGTCTCTTATACGTTAGGCCTGTTTCTTCTAATGCTAAATTGTATTAATATCGTCCTATATTCTGCCCCCTATGACTTCAGATTTCTATAAATGGGGAATGCTTTATACTTATATAGGATGTAGACATATTATGATTATTAGGTATATTTCTTTCTTTTTGAATTGAATGTATAATCCATTTCCTTTTTTTTTCTGTAAGTGAGTTGGTTGACTTGCTCTGTAATTATAAATGATTAAAAATAAAATTAAAAAAAAAAAAAAAAAAAAAAGGTGAGGGGGCCATGCCGCGGGTCTGCCGTGGACAGCACGCGTAACATATTTGTTTCAGGGACCCCACAAATGAAACAAAAAAGACCCATTTGTATGAGATGTTACATTCTTTTTAAATCAATGCATGTCCCTAGTGTCTTCTAGAAGCAGGGTGTTCCTGGATTCTCTGCAGGGAGAACTGTTCCATCAGCTGGTAAAGGAACTCACATGAGAGGAGCAATATTGAACTTGGTGCTTACCAATGGGGACAGTGTTTCCAATGTGTTGTGGACAACCGTCTGGGATCCTTTCAGTATTAGAGAACAGGAGTTGAAGGTTCAATCAAAGACAAAGATTCTAGACTTCAGGAAAACTAACTTTATTAAAATGGGGACTACCTCAAGAAGTCATTAGATGGATGGAAAAATCTAGGGAAAGTAGAAGGGTAGTGGGCAAAACTAAAAGGATCAACTAACATTTTTGTTAGGAAAGTAAATAAAGGAGAAAGGAAAAAGAGGCTGCTCTGGTTTTCTAAAGAAGAATCTGAAAAGGTAAGGGAAACAATGTTAGCATTCATAACCCAAAAGAGATCACAGAAAGAGGAAGGCAGGCGTCAATTTCTGGAAAAGCTGAGAGAGTCTAGGAAAACAGTCAAAAATGCAAAGACAGAAATGGAAGAAAAAATAGCAAATATGGTAAACCAGGGGGACAAGACCTTTTTAAATATGGTAGTGATAGGAGGAAGTGCAAAAGTGGCATTGTGAGACACAGAGGTAAAGGAGAGAAATATATAGAGGCTGATGAGGAAAAAGCATAATTGTTTAACAAATACTTCTGTTTGGTATTAACCGTATTAACCGTAGAAGGATCAGGAGTAGAGCCATATAAAACAAATACAGATAGGATTGGATTGGAAGTAACCTCAACTAATTTTCAGAAAAGTGTGTTTGTGAGGAGCCAGCTAAACTTACAGTGGATAAAGCGATGCGGCCCTATGGGATACATTCAAATGTATTAAGGAAACTTAGAAATGTTCTGGCAGCTCTGCTGGCTGAACCCTTCAATGCTTCTTTGGAGTTTAGAGTCGTTCTGGATGACTGAAGATAGGCAAATGTGATTCCTGTTCACAAAAGTGGAAGTAAGGAAATGAATGGAATCATTACCAAAACAGAAGACAGTGCAATTTCTGGATCCAAGGAAACATGGTTTTATCAGAGGTAGGTCTTGTCAGATGAATCTGATCAATTTGTTTGAGTGACCAGAATATTGGATCAGTGCACATACTAAAAGTAGTACTTGGATTGCAGTAAGTCCTTTGACATGGCTCCTCATATGTGATTTCGAAATAAATTGAGCATCCTTGGTATAGGCCTGAAATTGATTGGCTGAGTTAGAAATTGGTTGAATGGGAGGAAATAAAGAGTAATGGTAAATGGAGTTCACTCTGAAGAGAGGGGCATTACTAGTGATGTGTCACAGGGATTGGTCCTTGGACATTTTTATGAGCAACATTACAGAAGGATTATTGGGAAGTGAGAAGTAAAGTATAGGAGTGAAATTCTTCTAAGCATGAAAGAAGAGTGGGATCTAGGATTGATCGTATCTGATGATCTAAGGTAGCCAAACAGGTGGATATGGTGATGGCAAAAGCCAGAAAGATGCTTGGCTACATAGGAAGAGGAATGGTCAGCAAGAAAAATGAGGTGATAGTGTCCCTGTATTAGTCCCTGGTGAGATCTCATTTGGAATAATGTGTACAGTTCTGGAGACTGCATCTTCAAAAGCATATAAACCAATTGGAGTCAGTCCAGAGGGTGGTTACTAAAATGATCAGTGGTCTTCATTCTAAAGCGTATGGAGACAGACATGTATACCCTAGAGGAATAGCAGTATAGGGGAGATATGAAGACATTTAAATATCTCTTAAGGCTTCTATGCATAGGATGCAGGCCTCTTTCAATGAAAAGGGGGGCTCTAGAACGAGAAATCATGGGATGAAGGTGAAAGGTGATAGACTCAGGAGCAATCTAAAGAAATATTTCTTCCCAGCGAGGGTAGTAGATGCCTAGAACCGCCTCTCTGTGGAGGTGGTGGAGACAAGGACAGTATCTGAATTTAAGAAAGCATGAGATAAACATAGAGGCTCTCTGAGGGAATGGTAGGGATTGTAAAGCTGGTATGAATAGGCAGACTAGATAGGCCATATGATCTTTTTCTGCCATTATGTTTATATGTGTCTTTGGTGCACCCGGCCCAGGACCATCACTGTAATGGAAAGCGCATAGAATATTAGGAATTATATAGAAAGGAATGGAGAATAAACTAGAGAATATCATAATGCCTCTGTATAGTTCCATGGTGCGACTGCACTTTGACAACTGTATGCAGTTCTGGTCACCTAATCCCAAAAAAGATATAATGGAACTAGAAAAGATACAGAGAACAGCAACAAAAAATGAAAATGATTTGGAATGACTCCCTTATGAAGAAAAGCTAAACAAGTTAGAATTATTTAGTTTGGAGACGAGATGGCAGAGGGAATATAACAGAGGTTTATTAAATCATGAGAGGGGTGGAACAGGTAAACAAGGAATGGTCATTTACCCTTTCAAGTAGTCCTAAGACTAGGAGAAACTCATTAAACCTAACAAGGAGCACATGTAAAACAAATCGAAAAAAAGTAGTTTTGTTTTTCACTTAACACACAATCAAGCTGTATGATTTGTTGCTGAAGCATGTGGTCAAGGCATCTAGCATAGCTGGATCTATAAGGGGTTTTGACAACATACTAAAGGAAAAGTTATGTAAATATAGTACATGACGGCAGATAAAGACCAAAAATATTAGCCAGTTCTCCTTCAAACACTATCAACAGGTACCTGGATACAGGGGCAAGGGGAGGGGGCAGCCAAACTCCAACCCCTGCTCCTATTGCTTGCCAATGTCTTACTTCACATTTACAATTAGTCATTCTATCTTACATATATGCTTCATTTAAATCATAGAGTATAATTATTCCCAAATCAACCAATAAAATGCTTGATGCTAGAGAACCAGACATATTGGTAAAGGAGAAATTGCAAGAACAGCATCACTGATAGAAGTTGTCATTGCTAAGTGGCTAGTTTGTATTATGTATGGGAAGAGAGAAGATTATTAAGTACCAAGAGATGTAATCAGTGACCAAGAAAATGTGACCTAAAGATACAGAAAGAATCCTAATTGTTTGGGCACCACTCATCTGATCAAAACATTTCCAAGCTCACCTCGATATGTTGTCTGTATATTTTACACAGTATAAGATTCAGAAAGAAGCCATTTGGCACAATGCAAGTATTAAGAAGAGCAGCAGCAATATATCTGAGAGATTGAGCTCAAATCTAACATACAGTATCCTGGTTTATGCGTGAGGTTCCTTCCTTTCAATGTATGTGCAAGACAAACCTAATATAAATCCTGTACCTCCATTTCTGTAAATATACACACAGACAGTTCCCCCCCCCCCCCACCTCCACTCACACCTCCAGCAAGGGGGCAGTGCAGGACATTTCCCTGTACAACTTACCATACAAAAAAAATAATCAAATTCTGGTGTCGTCTAAGTATCAGTAACACAAACTCCTTCCACTACCAGGCACATTTTGAAATAATACCAAATCTTGCAACTAGAAGAAAAACACTCAGGACATATGTAACAAACCTGCCACACGGTAGCAATGCTAACCTGCTATATCATAGCAATACTACCTATGAAAGGGCAGCAATGCTTAGATTACACTGGGCTCTACAACAAAAATTCACTTCCGGTTGGGAAGACCCAATGTACAAGACTGCTGCAGATCCCTACACACTAGCAGAATATATCAGCTTGCCTTGATCACACTTGCAGAACACAGAGAGACTGTCAGCATATAAAGAATAGTTGACCACAATTACAAATATCACCTCCTCACAGCCATACAGCCAGCCTCCAGCACATTCAGTGCACAATCAATATTTTAAAATTCTGCAGACTTTATTTGTCAAAGCACAACTCAATCATTCCCTTTGAGTAATAATTCTTTATTTGTATTTACATTTAAATTGCTATTCAAAGATGCAGAATTCCCACAAGAGTCCTATAAAATTACAGCAGGCTTGAAACACCTCACAGGCTTCCCCTCCCAACATTTCTTCTCCCCAGGCTCAAACCCACCTCGACTCCTAGCTTACTCTCCAGGGTCAGGCCCTCCCTGCCCTATGCCCCCTCCCTCTGCTCAATGCTTTGCCCAGTTTGCCCTCTGCCCCATGCCCCCTTTCTCAGCTCAATGCCTTTCCAGTTTGCTCCCTGCCCTCTCAGCTCAATGCCCTGCCCAGTATCCTCCCTGCCCCATGCCCCTCCTTCCCCCAGCTCAACAGGTCCAGCGTGACTGGGTGTGCATACTGTGCATTTGCACGGGGCAGCACACCTGGGGGGGGGGGACAATGGCAAAAGGAAAGGCTATGGGGCTTCTGCCAGCCGAAGAAGAAGAGAGGCCACAGGCCCCTTGTATGTGTCTGTAAAGAGTGTTAAAATATAGATTTTGGGAGTGAGCTGGGCTTTTTTTTTTGACAGACCCAGGACACAGACTGAATGAATTGGAGGCGGGGGGGGGGGGGGGGAGCACAGTAATTTTTGCAAAAAGGCAGCAAAAAAGCTAACACTGTTCCTGCAGCTCAATACTCAGTCTGCTTCAGGTTACCTCTTCTGCCCAATGCTGCTGCTCTGCTGCCTTCCTTCTCTTTGCTGCTTGTTCTGACCCCTGGCCCCACTTAGGTTGACACAAGACACACAGTGCAACTTCTTTCCTCTTCTGAACAGCTCCTCCCCACCTCAAAGCTTCTGCTGTTGCTATTCCTCCTGCTTTGCTTCTAGCTGGCCTCTGTGCAGATTAGTTGTGCCTTCCCTGTTGGTGCAGCCCCTGCCATTATCAGCCATTGGCTGCCTGTGAGGTCTTTGGGGTCAGGTGGACCAGCCAGCTGTGCAGAACAGGATGGAGCTTACATTTTTTAAGGAAAGCCAGCTATTAGGTCCCATACCGCTGTTTCTCTCTGCCAGTGCCAGTGCCTTCTCACTTGCAGAACTCCACCGAGTCACCAGTTGACCAAGTCTCCACCTGCTGCCACTGCCCCCACCTAAGTATGCCACTCCCTGCAAATATACAATATGCACACCTGTTATGCTGGGCCTGTGAGTATCACCTTTGACCTTTCATTCAAAGTGTGTATATAGGTTTATACTTGCGGGTGCCCATGGACCTGCAAGTTTTTTTTTAAAAGGTTGGCCCATAATGTTCCTATTCTAGCAATTATTTCCATAGGGAGGTGAATGGAGATTATGCCAAGGTTGTGTATGTAGCAATGTAATTGCTCAAAACTGTAATTCACTGAGGATGTGCATTTGAGGATGTGATAAATGCAATGAATACATCTACTATAGGTTTGGATCAACCAAATGAAATGGGCACAGATCATGGACAAGGTCTCTCCTGTGCATGTTTTCTGTTCTACTTGTATTTCTTCCTTCTGACAGAGGGATTTTGTGAACAAAACTTCCCAGTTTAACTAGCAAACAACAGGGTGGGAGAACCAGGCTGGGATTGTAGAGGGATAAAAAAAACCAAAGAACCAAAAAAGATGAAGTGGGAGGAGAAACTTGGGTTTTTTTCTTTTCTAATACTTTACTTCTGGGGATAAAACACCCCAGTGTAACAAGCAAACAAGCAGGGTGGGAGAATCAGGCTGGGGTTGTAGAGGGGTAAAACAAAACAAAGAAGCAGAAAAGAGCAGTATGGGAGGAGAAACTTGTCTTTTATTTTTCCTTTTTCACTTTTTTTTTCTTGGGACAAAACAAACAGTAGAGCTAAATGGTCAGTTTTCTCAATGGAAAAAGGTGAATAGTGGAATTCCCCAGGGATCTGTACTAGGACCACCGCTTTTTAACATATTTATAAACGACCTAGAGATGGGAACAATGAATGAGGAGATCATAATTTACTGATGATACAAATTATTCAAGGTTGTTAAATCACAAGAAGATTGTGAGAAATTGCAAGAGGACCCTGCAAGACTGGAAGACTGAGCATCTAAATGGCAGAAGACATTTAATGTAGACAAGTGCAAAGTGATGCATATAGAGAAGAGCAACCTAAATGATTGTTACAGTTTGCAAGGTTCCACTTTGGGAGTCACCACCCATGAAAAGGATCTAGGTGTCGTTGTATATAATATGTTCAAAACAACATAGAAAGCAAAGAAAATAGAATGCTGGAAAGATTAAGAAAGGTATGGAGAATAAAACAGAATATCTTAATGCCTCTGTATTGCTCCATGGTGCAACTACACCTTGAGTACTGTGTGCAGTTCTGGTCGCTGCATCTCAAAAAAGATATAGCAGAATTAGACAATGTACAGAAAAGAGTGACCAAAATGATAAAGGGGATGGAATGATTTCCCTATGAGAAAAAGCTAAAGAAGTTAGGGATCTTCAGCTTGGAGAAGAAACGCCCAAGTTGGGATATGTTAGGTCTATAAATTAATGAGTAGAATGGAAAGGATAAACGTGAATCTGTTTATCAAAAATAAAAGACTAAGGGTCATTCAATGAAGTTACTAGATGATACATTTAAGATAAATAGGAGAAAATATTTTTTAACTTAATACATAATTAAACATCTCTAAACCTACCATAGTGCTAGGAGATTTTAATCTTCATATGGACGTCCACCCATTATCATACACATGTCAAACATTAATAGATGCTATGACTGCATTAGGCTTCTCACTAATAACAGACAAATCAACACATAAAGCTGGACACTCCCTGGATCTCACCTTCATCAACCACAACTGTTTAGAACACTGTAAAACTGATTACACGCAAATTCCCTGGTCAGATCACTTCCTTATTCATTCCAACGTACAATTCCTTAAACCTCAAATCAAACAAAATTATAAACCCTTAGGGGAAGATTTTTAAAAAATGCGCGTTCGCGTACTTTTGTTGGCGCACCAGTCGCAAACAAAAGTACGCTGGATTTTAGCAGATACACGCGTAGCCGCGCGTATCTGCTAAAATCCAGGATCGGCGCGCGCAAGGCTGCCGATTTTGGGCAGCCGGCGCGCGCCGAGCTGCGCAGCCTGCCTCTGTTCCCCTTTGCTTTGCTTTGCAAAATGGCACCGGCCATATGGCCATATTGCCGTACAGCAAAATGGCGCCGGCCGTACGGCAACACGATTCGAGTGCAGGAGGTCGTTCCCGGACCCCCGCTGGACTTTTGGCAAGTCTTGTGCGGGTCAGGAGGCCCCCCCCAAGCTGGCCAAAAGTCCCTGGAGGTCCAGTGGGGGTCCGGGAGCGATCTCCTACGCTCGTGACGTCGGGGAACAGGAACCAAAATGGCGCCGGCGCTACCTTTGCCCTGTCATATGACAGGGCAAAGGTAGCGCCGGCGCCATTTTCTATCAATGCGCCCGACGCCCGAGAGTGGAAGATCACAACTGGACCCCCCCCCCCCCACTGGACCCCAGGTAATTTAAGACATTTTGGGGGGGTTCGGGAGGGTGGGGGATTTATTTTAAAGGGTTGGGGTGGGGTTTTATGGATGTTTTAGTGTGCCGGTTTTCCCGCCCTCCCCCGATTTACAATTTACACGATATTTATAAAAACAAAACCGCGACGATCCGATTCCCTCCCCCCCCCCCCCAGTCGAAATCGATCGTTAAGACGATCGATCACACGATACACATCTCTAGTAAACATTATATTCTAATAATGCTAGACTTATCAGCAGCCTTCGACACAGTAAACCATAAAATACTACTAAAAAGACTAGAAGAAATAGGATTACACAGCAAAACAATAAAATGGTTTAGTTCATATCTAAATAATAGGTTCTTTCAAGTTCAGATCAACAACGTATTTTCAGAAAAAGTCAATCTCAAAACAGGAGTACCACAGGGATCAGCCCTGTCTGCAACCCTCTTTAACATATACATGCTGCCCTTATGTCATCTGCTAGCAGGTCTAGGAATCATACATTACATTTATGCAGATGATATTCAACTAATCTTACCAATCGAGGACACACTAGAGAAAACGTTAAACCTAGCTAACATGTACCTAGACATTATAAAACAACCGCTAAACTGAATGGAACTTGTGATTAATATTGAAAAAACAGAATTTCTACACTTACAACGGAAAAATATTGAAATCATCCAAACTCCAATAATCCTCAAAGACAACCAGAAAATTGAACTAGCAGAACTAGCAGAAAAAGTACGAAACCTTGGAATAATAATGGACCCAGAAATCAATCTAAAACAGCACATATCGCTAAAAGTAAAAGAAGGCTATGCAAAACTCATGGTACTCAGAAAACTAAAACTACTACTAACACTAACTGATTTCAGAACAGTACTTCAAGCACTAGTGTTCTCCAGCAAGGACTACTGTAATGCCCTTTTACTAGGACTCCTGAATTCAACATTAAGGCCACTTCAAATACTTCAAAACACAGCAGCTAGAATACTAACTGGATAAAGGAGGAGGGACCATATAACCGAAACCCTGGCAGAACTACATTGGCTACCTATTGAACACAGAATTAAATACAAAGCCCTATCTACCATACATAAACTAATACATGATGAAAAATTGGACTGGCTAAACACAGCATTGTGAGTGCATGTCCCACACAGAAAACGTCGATTGGCAAATAAAGCACTCAACCATTCCCTCAGTAAAAAAAGTGAGACTAACTCAAGTGAGAGAAAGGGCCTTATCTATAGCAGGCCCCACACTTTGGAACACAATGCCTCTAGAGATCAGATTGCAAAGAGATCTCAAAACCTTTAAGAAAAGTTTAAAAACATGGCTTTTTAAACAAGCATTTTATAAAGAGACTGGAGAATGTAAATATACAGGAATAGGCAGAAGAACACCAGCACACAGCACTATTCTAAGAATGTGCATTTTGATAATCTATGAATTCTACCTCACAATAAACGTAATTGTAAACACTATAAATATGATTTTTACCCGTGAACCGTACCTTACTTGGTCATGACCTACTTCACTAAACAATTGATTGTCTAACGATTTATTGTAACTGAACCTTTTGTGGCACCTGTTAGAATGTACTATAGTACGCATCCACCTACATTAATTTATGTGCCTACATGTAAACCGTTGCGATGGTATATAACTTAGCGACGATATAGAAAAGAATTTAAATAAATAAACTCTGGAATTTGTTGCTGGAGAATGTGGTGAAAACTGAGAGTGCAGCTGGGTTTAAAAAAGGTTTGGACAAATTCCTGGAAGAAAAGTCCATAAAGCATTATCCCATTCTGGGATATGCAGCATGGAATCTAACGACCTTTTGGGATCCTGCCAAGTACTTGTGACTTGGATTGGTACTGTTAAAGACAGGATACTGGGCTTGATGGACCTTTGGTCTGACCCAGTATGGCAAAACTTATGTTCTTATATTTTAAGGTGATACATCTAGGGCATGGCAGGCAGGCATGTGACAGCAAGACCCCTAAGGAGATGTAAGGGGCATGGCAGGTAAGCAGAGTGTAGCAGTAAGACCCTAAACTGTTCTGGGTTGTTCTGCTAAAAATTTAAGCCCTGGGTAACAGTAACAAAAAAGGGTTGAAATAGCACAAATTTGAAACCTGTGAGCTGTAGTGCTTATCAAGGCCAGCATTTAAGCCTTGACAATTGGCACTACTGCAGACAAGTTTCATACTTGTGATAATTCAACCCCTTTTTGTGGCTGTTTTTTGCTTTGCAGCATCTGCTTCTGTATCACCCCTTCGCCTCCTATTTCCTGTGGAAAAGGATGGGAGGGGTAATAGGAGGGAAAGAACGGGATTAGGGAGTAGAGTGGCTGTTCTCTGCTCTGTCTGCTCCAGTCTTACCCTCTCTACTCCTCTTAACCGCAGGTTGCCTGAAGGGGAGAGGCCGAGCAGAACACCCCTGCTGCTCTACCTTTTAATTCTGAAAAGTGGTGGAACTGTGTTTCAAGCCACTCCTGCACAAATTAAGCCTGGCTACTATAGTTATTTACACCTGATTATTTGGGCAGAAAACAGTTATAGACTTCAATGGGGGATAGAAATGAATAGGAAACAAAAACAAATAGGACAAATCATATTTGTTTCATTTATGGGACACCTACATTTGTTTTGTGGACCCATAAATGAAGCAAACTGGGTCTCATGATTTATGTTTTACCCATTACTTTCAAATGAATGCACATACATAATGATTACTAGGGGTGTGCATTCGTTTTTGCCATATTGGCGATCCGCAACGTATATTGCACTATTCGTAGTATTCGTGGGGAAGCGAAACGTATCGCGATTCCCCACGAATACACGAATCTTCCCCGAATTATACGGCCACCTAAATAAAAATTTAAACAAGCCCCCCACCCCCAACCCGATCGCCTTTGCCCTCACTATGTCACAGGTACCGACGGTCGGCCCCTGTGACATAGTGAAAGCAAAGGCGATCGGCGCCATTTTGAGTACTGGCATCGGACGGCGGGCGTGCAGGAGGTCGCTCCCGGACCCCCGCTGGACTTTTGGCAAGTCTTGTGGGGGTCAGGAGGCCCCCCCAAGCTGGCCAAAAGTCCTTGTGGGTCCAACGGGGGTCCCGGAGCGACCTCCTGCACGCCGGCCGTCCGATGCCAGTACTCAAAATGGCGCCAATAGACTTTGCCCATACTATGTCACAGGGGCTACCGGTGCCATTGGTCATCCCCTGTCACATGGTAGGAGCACAAGATGGCGCCGATGGTCATGTGACAGGGGCTGACCAATGGCACCGGTAGCCCCTGTGACAAAGGCTATTGGCGCCATGATGAAACCAGCATCGAGGGTGTGAGAGTGCAGGGGATGGTTCCCGGACTCCCCTGCGGACCACCAGGGAGTTTTGGTAAGTCTTGGGGGGGTCAGGAGGGTGGGGGGTTGTAGTTAATTTTAATTTTAGCTGGGACACGAATAGAAATCGCCGTATTAACGCATCGGGCGCCATATGGCCGAATGCAATGTATCTGCTCCCCGACGAATCCGAATCATGAATGCAACATATGGCGTCCCTCTGCACATCCCTAATGATTACTACTACAGTTGACGCTGTACCAGTGTTATGATACCACCTACCAAGCAGCCTCCCCACCAGCAGAGGTCATCAGTGAGCCTCACAGCTGCTGTAGCCACCTCCTCGCTGATCACATGATGCATCAGTTCCAACTCTACTTAACCTAGCATGTTCATTCCCTCCTTATCTCTTCATTGAGTCACTTCGGTACCTTGACCTGGCCATCCTTGCTGTGCTTTCCTGCCTTGCCCTATGGCCTACGTTGGCTTCCTGCCCTGCCCTGTGGCCTTCCTTGACTTCCTGCCTTGCTCTGCAACCTTATTGCCATGCTCTGTGTCCTCTTGGGCCTTCCTGCCTTGCTCAGTGGCTTCCTGCGACTCCCTGTCCTGCCTTGCAGCCTTCAGGCCTTCTAAGGTCACCTAGGCCAGACTTGTGCCTGTTTAGAACTTTTTGTTTGCCCTGTCCTTGTCTAGTCCTGGTCAAATCCTTGTCCTGTCATGCCTAGTCTTGTCCTGTCCAGTCCAGTCCAGCCTGCCTTGCCTCTTTTCCAGTCCAGCCTGTCTTGCCTCTGCTTCCAGTCTGGTGTCCAGTTCCTGCAGTCTCTGGCTTGCTGGAGTGGTGAGCTCCTGAGGCTTAAGGGAGGGCAAAGAGATCTTGGAGTTCATGAGTGAGGAGCTGTTTTTACTCCTTGGTTTAAATTTGGTCCTCCCAGCCTAACCTTGTGTTGAGAGAAGGATTTCTTGTGGAGCATGCCTTGCCTGTAAGGATCTGCCTCTAGTTTAGTAGAGAGACTATTTCTAGAAGTTTTTGGATTTTGGGTTTTACCATCAGGTGAGATCCTGGTCCCATCTGGAGTAGGAACATGCCCCATATCCAGCGTCCAGGGGCAAGAAGATCTGTTGTGTCTCTCTCACCATCAGTGTAAGAGCAGCAATGAATCACCACCTTGGAGGGAGATTTTTGTGAACTTTGATAATTTTTTCCCTTCAAGTTTGTGAGGAAGTATTGACACCACCCTTCCTTACTCTTAAGCTGAGTCAGACAACTTTCTGCTTGTTTCGGCAGAAGATCTTTCCTCCAGAGAGGTTCATGGGAGCAGTTGGAGAGCTGAGCAAGAGAGAGTGAGAGAAGAGCCAAGATCTTTGAACACCCACCTTTGATGTCTTCACCTTTAGAACATAGGGCACTGATTGGGGTTTTGAAGACCTGGACCCTCTTGGACCTCAGGTATGAGGTTTCTGGGGAAAGGGGATCCTGTTCACACTTAGGATACCCTACCCATCTGAGACACTTATCCAGACATTCCCTGGAGGGTAAGTTATATCTCAGGAGCCCATACCAGGGACGTAAAAACAGAGAGGGAAGAGGAATTATGGGAGAAAAGGAACACAGATGTAATTTGGACTATTTTATTTGAAGAAATCGCAGTAAACTTTAATTTGGAACACTTACAACAGTGTTTTGACTGTTTCCTGCAGCACCATCTCTGGGAGAAGTTGCAGTAACACACAAAGTAAGGGATTCCATTTAAACGCACTGGGCCTAGATGGACTGCCTCCCCCCCACCCAGAGATCAGGGAACCACACCTGGGGCAAAAGGACTGGTGACTATACAATTGGAACTTACCCCGGAATTTTTATGGCTCCCATCAGAATTCAGCAACTATCCTGAGTTAGGATTACATTGTAATTTAAATAGTTAGGTTTAATTCCAAGCAATCTAGCTGGAGAATAAAAACATAAGTGCTAATTCATTTTCAGTTCTGAAATCCCTCTTTCACCAGTTTAATTCTCTGAAACATTTGTGGTTTCTGCGTCGATAATTAAAAATAGGATTAAAGTGATTACACATATTAATATTAGCTTTACTTGAGGCCTTCAGCTCTTCCAGGCAAGGTGCTAACTGCTAATCAATGCTTTTTCCGTCAACGATTATCTAAACTTGAAGGGAAAAATGAGTACCCTTCTTGCATTTTGAGGCTTTACTGAAGTGCTTCCTCTCACATCTGTGGCAATGCTGGTGACCCAGCATCTAAATAACAACCATAGCTGATCATTCTTAAAGCACTTTCCAGGTAGGATTTCTGAAACTTTGTTTTTAAGACCCTTCAACCATATCAGGCCACAGTGTGAAGCTCTGAGGATAGACTATACAGCAACATTAGAAAATATTTCTTCTCAGAAAAGACAGTGAAACTAGTAAAGGAATTCAAGAAAGCTTGTGATAAATACAGAGAATTTCTATTTTCAAGGGGAAAACCAGAGATTAGTTGGGTCTGTAATATTGCACCAAAAATGGCACTGGGCAGACTGCATAGGTTTTATGGTCCTTATCTGCCATCCTATTCTACATAAGAACATAAGAAGTGCCATGCTCGGTTAGACCAAGGTCCATCGAGCCTGGCATCCTGTCTTTGACAGTGGCCAGTCTGGGTCACACATACCTGGCAGATCCCCAATAGTTGATTTATTTCTTGTATCTCACGCCCAGAGGTAAGTGCTGCCTTTCCCAAGTTTACCTGGCTAATAACTGTTTATGGGAGGGTCCCACAAAACAAACCAGAAGGTGGTCTGTCAAAGCCAGAAGGCAAAGATAAAGCAAGACAGACCAGTTGCCTTAGGTAGGGATTATTATCAAGATAATTGTGTGAATAAATAATCCCTACCTAAGGCAACTAGTCTGTCTTGCTTTATCTTTGCCTAATAACTGTTTATGGACTTTTCCCATTCATATTTTATTTATTTATTTATTTATTTATTTGCTTTTATATACCGACATTCGATCGAGATATCACATCGGTTTACATATAACTCGGTGAATAGGGCAGGGTCTGCCTTATTTTACATGAAACAATTAACATGGTAACTTGCCTTATTTTACATTGCAGGCTGAATTAGCCATGATGTGTGGGTGAAGTCATCCGGCGGCACCAAATGGACTCATCTCGCCTAGTGAACATATGCCAGACTTCCCGTCCAAGCATTACCTTGTGAGTCTTCTCAGTTATTTTTAGTCTGAGCACAAGCACAGATGTGTACTCAGTCTCTCCAGATCTTTTTCTCTAAATTCTTAAACTTTGATATTTTTCTTCAGTATTTAGTTTCTTTAGTTGCCTTGCTGCCTCTGCAGCACCCAGAACAGCACTTTTCAGTGCTAGAAGACAAATAAAAATAAAGAAAAGAAATACACTTGCTTCCTCAACATGTCCAACAAAAAGAAACCTAACATCAGTGCGTTAAAAAATGGCTTCTGTAGCAAGGTAATGTTCCTCACAGATGGACACAAGCTGAACCACAATCAAGCAAACTGCTACATTTGCAGATGGATGTCCCTGTGATCCAGCATTCCAGTGCTAATTTAATGAAGGAGCTGTGTAAATCTCTTCAAAGTCACAGCAGGCAGCATTGTCTGCCTTGCCAGTTAATGAGTTGAGCGGGAACTCCTCCAAAGCTCTGCCATCGGCGCAGGCCAAAGTGGCAGAGTCAAGTTGTAAGACCTGCCCTGTGTTGAGGACCAAGAGGCATCACTCTCTGGGGCTGCCAGAGCATGCATCAAAGAAAAATAAATCCTCAAAACATGGTGCATTGGCACCATTAACACACAGCGCACTCGGTGCATGATGCATCGGGACGCTTGACACATAGGCCCGCACTCTGTTGATGCACTTCAATAGATTGGTTTGGATTGGATGCCTTATCCTATTTAGTGCAGTCATTTTAGTGATCTGTAGAGTCATTTTGAGTTAGCATCAATGCAGTGAGGATGCAGTTTTTCCATTCCCTGATGAGGCCTCCCCGCCCCCGAAACGCCGCGTCACTCACGGCACGCCCCCAACATGCCCCCGACACGCCCCCATGCAAGCCCCGGGACTTACGCGCGTCCCGGGGCTTGCGCGCGCTGCCGAGCCTATGCAAAATAGGCTCGGCACGCGCAGGGGGCGTTTGGGGTAGGTTTTCGGGGGGTACGCGCGTACCCCTTTGAAAATCTACCCCATAACGTACATAGTATAGATAGGCATGAGCATTGACAATGTAATCAAGTGAGATATAGGTCTACAGGGTGTTCTAGCGTTTTAACTAAAGGTACTGGGATAAGAGGTTAGTGGCTTTTTAAGATAAGTTTTCAATTTTTTATTTTGACGTCATTGGGGTGTGATGGGCTGTTTAGTTCTATAGTTGGTTTATTAATGCCTTTGACCGTATTGGTGCTTGTTCTGAGCACAGGTAGTTTTAAGTTGTCCTTATTGATGTTTGCTCTGATTTCAGGTAAGTTTTAAGGTACGTTATAGACATTTTTAAATAATCATTTTTTCAGTTCACTTTTGAATTTCTTTCTTTCTGGGGGTCAGTCATAGTGTCTCGGGTAACAAGTTCCATAGTATTGGGCCAGCAATGGAGAAGACTAAAATCTGTATAGTAATAAAACCAGAAGATTATCAATTGAAATATTAATTAGATTAAATAGGTAGCTTATTGGCCATTAAATTGCATTCTTGGATCTGTGACCTGTCGTTCCTTTGGGATACTGAAAATGTAAGCCCCCAAATTAAAGAGAAGGTATATCAGGGGAATTTTGGATGTTTCAAAGTTCTTTAATAAGTAGTAGAGATATGCAGAGGCAAAATTTTAATTTTGGCTTATTTATTTTTTTGGTAGGTCCATTCCATTTGATTGATTTCAAATAAAAGAAAAGTTTCATTTATTCGATTCTTTTTTTTTTTTTTGTTTCCCATTAAAGTCAATCAGGGAAGCAATGCAGCCTATTTTGAGCTTCAAAATTGAGGTTTTCTACTCAATTCTAATGAAACTGGTGGTTAGAAATCATCGGAAGGGGGAAGAGGACTCCAAGGCACCAAGGCTGTGGCAAAGTGGTATCAAAAGTGCAGGAATAGCCTAAGGCACCGCAAAGGGGCAAAAGGGTCCCAGCAGTGGCACCATCAGAGGAGCAAATCAGCAGCAAGAGTGGCAAGAACAACCCAAGGCTTCAAAGAGGGCACCAGTAACAGTGCCATGAACCCCCAAAGGCAGCATGAAAGGGATAAACTGGCACCAAGAGTGGCATGAACCTCCTAATAACTATGAAGGGGAAACAAAGCAGCAAGCACTGTTAGAGGGTCAAAACAGCACAAAGAGTGGTATTAAGGTCCAAAGACACCATGATGGCTACAGAGCAGTCACCCACAGTGGCAAGAACTCCCCAAAGTTAGAGTTTGGGATATGTCAGCAAGGCAGAGAAGGCAGCAAGACATCTGAGGTGTAGCATTAGTGTTGAATAAAAGCTATAGCAGTAAGGCTGAGTGGCAGCTAGACCCCCTGAAATGGTGAGTCTCCTGCTCTATAGTCCTTTCTTCTCCTTCAGAGATACTTTCTTAAATTGAGATGTTTTCTTGAATTCTGATATTGTCCTCTGACTATTTGCAAGGCAATAGGCAGATATATTGTTTTCCCACAGAAAACAGTTTCTGTGTTGAGAAGTTGAACTGTGCAAGAATTTGATAGGGGATTTCTTTAGCAATTCTCTTCCTTCCACCTTAGAGCTTAGAACTGCCCATGTCACATTTGGGAATTGGAAAACCAGGGTTTAACAGGTATGGTATTCATGAGCCCTTGGTGCTGTGGCATGGTTGCCAAAGCCTAGTAGGTGAGCCTACTAGACACACGCCGACAACTGGTTAACATACCCTATGATGAGAAAAGATAGAGCTTTACCTATACCAGTTGACTTCCCCACAGGTTGAGCCCTTGGGTTCTGGTGGCCAGCAGGACTTAGGTAGGTTCCAAGGCAATTAGGAACATGAGAGTCCAAGGCCAAGTGAAGGTTAGGGCAGGAAGCTGACAGCAGATACCAGAAGGCAGGCAAGAGGTAGGAGCAGGCAGCAGAAAGTGGATACCAGAAGACAGGCCAGAGGTCAGGGTAGGCAAGCAGACAGGGCAAGGTCAGGTCCAGGTGGCAATCAAGGAAAGGTCAGGGTCCAAGTAGAGGTCAGAATCTGGGAGGTCAAGTCAAGAGATAACCAAGGATAGATGGGGCAAACAAAGACATGGGCACAGCAGAACAAGAGGGACATGGACGAGGCAGGGCAAGGATAGGAAGGAACACAGAGCAAGACTGGAAGACATGAACACTGGAACACAGGAATGAAGGCAACACACATTGAGGCACAAGGCAAATCAGGAGACCTGTTGCTGAGGCATATATTGCTTTTCATAAGGAGCCTTTGTAGAGAGAAGACATTTGTGTCATCAGTGGAGCTGTGTAGATTAGGGAAGACCTGCCCTTCCTTTCTCTCAATGAGGACAGAGGAGATGTAAGATCCAGGAGGAAGGCTTTGTCTGCCCCTTCCTTCCTATCTGGAGCAGGGAGAACCGCCTGCTTCCAAGGGATCCCTCTCATAGGGATCTGGAAGAGACTGAGAGAATCAAGATATTTAGAAGATCTGCTTAACCATGAATAAAAGAAACAATCGCTGAGAACACCCATCCAGTATCTTCACCCACTGGGGAGAGAGAGAATTGACTCTCTGTGCAAGGAACATTGTTAACATTTTTGCCAGAGTTGGAAGGAGGTTTTCCGCCCAGCTAAAAGAGGCCCTGCCCACTTGGGAGATTCACTTTTCTATGCCCTGGAGGGTGGATGCTTCCCTCCCTGGTACAAGATACTCCTGCACAGAGAGAAGGAAGAAAGACTGTAAGGCAAAAGGAATTCTGTGGTGCTGAAGATTCACTTTTAATCCACACCCTGGGGAAAGAGACTGGAGGACCAGCTAATCAGGATTCTAGCGCCAAAGAGATAACAAATACGTTTATGGTACCATTAGATTGCAGCCTGCCTCTCAGGATGGGGCTTAAATAAAATGGCACCCAATGTGTGGCATGGGGTGTGTGGTGTTGAAATGGAAGTTTTAAGTATAAATGTGACTTTCCCGACTTTGTGGTGCTTTTGGAAAATTTGAGGAAAAAGTCCCCTATAGGATTGAACAGAGTAAAGATGGCCACTAGCTTTGCCTAGTGGGGAGGGGTTCAGAAGCAAAACCCTCAGGCAACTTATCCAGAGGAAGTGCTGGAAGAACTAGGTGAAATCTGCCAAGGGGTGGCACCCATGGTGGCATCCTGGCAGGAGGAGTCCGAAGATCTGGCTGATGTCAGCTGAGCCTGGAGGAGGCGCTTGCCCGAGTCCTGGGGAAGTGATGTGGCCACTCTGGAAGAAGAGTCAAGGCTGTGGCCTGGTGAGGCCCCCGTCCTCCCCTGCATCCAACCAGGGAGGAGAGCAGCTGTGGCAAAATCATGTGTCTAAGGAAGCGACCCCCCTCCAAAGAAGAATGTCTGTCCCTGCCGCCACTTGCCTATCTTGTTTTATCCAGGCTGTCACTGTCCCAACAGGACAGTGCCACTGCCTCTGGCTAACTCCATTAACCCGGTGGAGTTGCTGCTACTGTTGCTGGTCTGTTGGGATGCCCTCCCTGCCTCCAGCAGGGAGAGAACAAGGCCTGCGGAGAAAAGTGGCCACCATGGCATGACAGTGCGCTCGATGAGAGAGAGAGAGCTGATGTTGTGCGGTGGGGCGGCAGTGGTCGGGCCCAGCAGCGATGTGGAGGGGGGAGCCGGAAAGGGCAGCCATGGTGGTGCGATCGCTCTCTGAAAATCAGCCAGGCCAGCATGGCACGACACCCGGAAGCGCAGCACAACATTAGAGGAGCGGGGGGCTAAGAAGGAAAAAAAAAGAGCCATCGCGGTGCAATCCCGTGCCGGGGAGGAGAGAAAGAAGAACAGCGTGACAGGCCCAAAGCAGCAGGGTTCAACGTTAGTCTAGCACGGCACATGGCCGCCTGAAAACCAACAAGGGGCAGCGGCGGCACGGCGCTGAAGAACCCACAAGGGAGGCAGCAGCAAAGGAGAGTCCTATCAGCGTGGGACCGTGTTTAAAATACAAAACCTCACCACATTTGAAGAGAGGTCAGCCCCGGCGCTGCGGGGAGAGTGTGCCACCAAAGATGCAGGGTCCCCTTTCTTTCCATGTCCCACGGTACTTGGGGAGATAGCACCAGCGCTCTGGCAGGGAGTGATCTGCTGCTGATGCTGCAGCTCTCACCTGTGGGCTCTGAGGCAGAGAAGACCGAGCCATCTTGGGGCAGGGAATGCTGAAGGAGTCTGCCACACAATGATCCCTCTGCTGGAGAGCAAGGAAGGGGCTTGTCTTAAAGGGGCAGCACCTCCCTGAACAGAAATTTTCCTTAAAGAACTATGTCACTTGTTGAACCCTTCTGTGGGGCCAAGCAATGCAGCAGTGACTTGGGGGTTGGAACCATGGCCCCATTGGCTGTGGTTTATGCCTGCAAGCTGGCCAAATTGGCATTGGCTGGCAGTGCATGTGACAGCATATGAGAAGACAGTGCTGCTGCTGCTGCATATATGTCATTTACTTTAGTCAACCAGTTTAGCTAAATTTAAAAGAACTGCAAAGAGACTGTACTTTTCTTGTTATGTGTTTGGTTTTCTTAGGTCCTGGGATACATCCTGTGACCCTGAAAAGTGCTGACCTACCCTACTGAGTGATGGAAGATCTTAAGAAACCACTGGGGTTTAATCACCCATTCAAAGTAATAAGGACTTTCTTTGATTCAAACTTTGGGAAAAAAAAAAGTAAATCCACAAAAAAATAGTAAAATGTTGAAAAAAATGGATTCTTTTCAACTATTCAATTTAAAGCAAACGTTGTTTTCATAGGTTGGGTGCCAACTGCCCATCTGGTGCTTTAGAACTAATTCTGTATTCCAGAAAGATGCCACAGGAAGATGATCATCTGCAGAAGAGAAACTAACCATTGATTCTCTCCCCAGGTTATAGAGGAGATACCTGCTGTATCTCGCCAGTGAGTTGTGAAATGAGGTTGGAAGAGTAATCTTCTCTCCTTCCAGAGGGATCAAAAGGGGGGGTTCATCTTCCATTTGAAGATGGAACGTACGTGTTCTATGTGTTTGTATATTTCAGGATGGTTAGAGCATCCACCCCATCCACAGGGTTGTGAGGGGGCCCGCTGTCTGCCAGCTGTAGCAGTGCAGGCCATCCATTTCAGCAGGTACCATTAGCCATCCATTACTGGTGGATATGCCTCCATACATGTGATTTAACTTCTCCTTCGTAGGATGGAGCATGCAGGCCAAATAAAGTAGGTGTAGAGCCTGTTTGGGTTTGGGGCCCCACCCAGATAGAAATGGCTGCATATGCTCTCCGGTGCTATGCCTTACACTGTGACTATGATTATTATTTTGAACGTGTGCACTGCAATGCAATATTATTGATAAATCTACTGTAAAATCTGTGCAATATTTTCGCCCCTGCCCAGATTTTGAATAAATGGGAGAGGGGGGAGGAGGGGCCTGTAACAGACACTCGGTTCTGTTACTATTCAGGCCTGGATGAACCCTTAAGAGTGCAGGTTAAGTGAATGGGAGGAGGCTCCATTCAAATTCAGCCCCTTCCTTTGAGGGGTCTGGAATGGCCGTCCCCCTTTGAAAGGCTTTTCAAGCAGCCCTCTCCAGAAACTCTGGAGGCGGTCCTTTATGGTTTGCTAGCAATTAAGAGGCAGAGAGGAGATTTTTTTTCTGAGTTGTCTTTTCAGGCCCAGTCGGAGGAGCCAGGCAAACCCTGCCTGGGGATGTTGAGCAGAGTTGGGAGGATTTTCCTTAATGAGTCCAGTTCCAGGCTGGTCAGGGTTTTCCTCCTGGGCCGTTTTTTTTGGGCTTACAATTTTTACATGGCACAAGTCTTGTGAGACCCTGCACACCACCTGGATTCAGGGAAGGGGGAACCCAGTTTCTGGGGCTATGCAGGTTGGGAAAGACCTGCCATACCTTACTCTAAACATTAGGATGGCGGAGGTGGTAACCAGCTGCGAGGAGGAACTCCGGTATCAATCTTGGTTGAAAGGGAAAAGGCTTGCGTTATGAGATCCACGAGGTAGGCTGCTCATTCCTTCCTGTTTGGAGCAGGGAGACCTGCCTGCTTCATAGGGATCCCGCTCATCAGGGCTCTAAAAGTGACTGAGGGGATCAAGAGATTCAGAAGATCTGCTAACCATGAGTAAAAGAAACAATCACTGAGGACACCCATCCGGCATCTTCACACCCTGGGAAACTCTCTGTGCAAAGAGCATTGTTAACATTTTTACCAGCGTCGGAAGGGTTTGGTTTTTTTCCCAGCTAAAGGCAGCCCTGCCCGCTTGGGAACTTCACTTTTCCATGGCCTTGGGGGGTGGGTGCTTCCCTGCCCTGGTACAAGATACTCCTGCACAGATAGAGGGAAGAAAGACAGTAAAGCCAAAGGAATTCTGTGGTACTGAAGAGTTATTTGTTGTGCCGTATTTCACCAGTGTTTAGACAGTGAAGACTTTATTTTGGGGCACTAAACAAGTGACTCCAGAGTGTTTATTCTGACACCTACAGCACACAGCAAGGATAGATACCCCCTCTCCCAGGGATAATGGAAGGAAAGCCACCCTTAGCACCTGGGGCCCTGAAAATTAACTCCTTCCCCCCCACAAAAAGAATCCACACGCTGGGAAAAGAGACCGAAAGACCGGCTGGCCAGGGTTCCAGCCCCAAAGAGATAACAAATAAGATTATGGCTCCATCTGAATGCAGCCTCCTTCCCGGGATGGAGTTATATATATATATATATATATATATATATATGCAATTTAAGCCCAATGCATCCACTTCCTTATTCCTCCCTAATGTACTCTACTTGTAATTTACCTCATATCTTTACATCATATCTGTATGTATCCTTTACATATGCACTCAGTCAGTGCTTTGTTACTTTATGTAATCCACCTTGTGCCTACCTTTAAGAAAAAGTGGAATATCAAATACCTATAAATAAATAAATAAATAAATAAATAAGGGATTCCTTGAGCAGATGACTGATTCCCTCTCTCCCTGTGAGACTGTTATTTCTTTGACTTTGGCTGAACCTCCAGATTACACTGGTATCCCTAGATCCAGGCAATACTTTACACCAGAATATTACTCTATGTGGAGGGCCTCTACTGTGTTCATATATTTGGCTGTTGACATGGCAAACTCTTCTTAAAAGGAGATGTCACAAGTGCCATCTTCCCTAGGAGCTTCCAGTAACCATGCCAGGTAGTTAGTAAACTTCTTTCTGGCCCTTAGTACTGCAAGCAGATCCCCCCTTCCAGCTGGCTGGTGCTGCTCACAGACTCATCTCCTCTTAACCAGTCACAGAAGATCTCTGAGGCTCCGCTAGCTCCGCACTTTCTCTCTTTCTCCGATGTGTTCTTACCAGATTCTTCTAGCAGTGGCACTTGCCCGGATAACACGCACTGGGTTCTACCACTAGAGGCTTACATGTAGATTTTGCCTACACAGTACTTGGTCTCCAATATATGGAAATCTATCTCATTCATATTCCTGAAAACTAGACCAGTTAGTGTGCCCCCAGGAGAGAATTGGGAAACATTGCTTTAACCAAGCGTTACCTTCAGATACCTGTGTTTATACCAGGCCTTCTTGAATTCTGTTACTGCTGTTTTCCTCCACCACCTTCACTGGCAATCCGTTTCATGTATCCACCAACCTTTTATTAAAGAAATAATTTCTAATGTTACTACTGAGTCTATCCCCTTCGAGGCTGATATCATGATCTCTTGTTCTTGTACTTCCTTTTCACTGAAAGAAATGCTTTCTTTCTGTGAATTATTTATATCTGAAATATTTGAAGTCCAGTTAGAAAATCATGGTCAACTATAGACTATAATAAAAAGGTTTAAACTGAACGCAACTAAATAAATATGGTGCTGAGACTTGATTAAAGAGCATCCATAGAATAGAAACAAATTATTACACAGATTAATGGTTACCATTAAAAATACCAGTAAAAACATGCCCAGGTATGTATCATTTCAGCTAAAGATGGGTTTGCATTGGTCTTCATATTAATTCAGCCACAAATCTGAGGTACCATCATGGGCTTGCAGAGCCCTAAGAGATGTCTAAAAACATCCCATAATTTGATATATTGCATGTTATTCATCTAGCGACACTGAGCAGTAAACCAATTTATGGTCTTGATCAAGGAAGGTTCCCTCGTCTTCTGTTTCTTCTCTCTCTCCATTTTTTTTGTTTTTATTGACATGTCACGTGATACTGCCGAACTACGCGCTTGCAAACCAGACTGCTCTTAGTTAAGGTAGTATAGAAGCCACAATAACAATATGCTGTCAGGCAAGGATGCTGCAAGGGAGACTATATGAGCAGGCAACCATGCAGAAAAAGCGCATATAAAGCACAATGAATACCAGGATGGCTTCCCAAAGCTTCAGTAAGGAAACAACTCCAGGCTCCCCTGAGACAGGCCCTCATAAACCCTTTGCTGGATTATCAAATCCTGAATTGCACACTGAAACCCTGAGATTAGGAAGGTTTTTTTCCCATGTGTATAACATGCTACCATGTAGTACTGTGTATTTATAACTTACATTACTCACATTTGAACTAATCCTGATACTGTCTATATGCAGATGAGATCACTGTCTCAAAAAAACCCAGATTCCTAGGGAAACAACTTGCACGCAGCTGATCAAACCGCTATGAATATAAGTCTGCAGTAAGCTTGTTGGCAGGCAGCAACTCTAGCTCCCCAGGGGCATGATCCTGGAAGCAACTATTGTGTGAGACTATGGTCTTCTTTCTTACTGACTGAATGCCAGGTTATAATTATACCAATGCATCACCAGTCTGTTTATACGCTCTTCTCACAAGCCTATGCTAATTGCTATTATGAACAGGGCATGTCTGTGCTAGAAAGGAGAGTACATATGGAAGAGTAAGGGCAAAGTACATATTCTGTTGGAGCATGAACAACAAAAGTAGCCCTGATTTTTTTTGGCAGACAGGATTCACCTAGTCTGCCCATTTGCCCCTACATACTGGGACTCCATCCTCCTCCCTTCCCCTTATCACCTCCCTTTCATACATACTTAATTAAGATTGTCACTATTTTGGTAAATACAGCCTCTGCTAGTAAGCAATTCAACAGATACTGGCAGTAACAAACCTATCTTACATGGGAGAATATATTGGAGCTAGTCGTTTTTGGCAAGCAGTTCAAGGCATCAACTACCCCTTCTGAAAAGTGATATTTCTTCAAATTTTTCTGGGTGTCCTCCCTTCAGTTTCCTATCATGACCCTGTGTTCTTCATGGGGATGTGCTTTTATTGGAATCAAAATGGGAAATTTCAACTAAATGTCCCGTTTTGCTTCCTTTCGCTTCGAAAGCAAAAGAAAAATGAATGAAATTTTGTTTTGCTTTTTTTTTTTTTTTTTTAAATCTCTGGCCTCTCTATGCCTCTCCACAATCTCTCTGACAACCCCCCCCCCCCCCCCTCCACAGTTATCTGTCAGCTTCAAATGGAGCAGGGGCAATTCCAATCACTCCTACCTTGACACTATTTTTCAAAATGGTGCTGTTGAGCTGAGACTGGAATCATTTTGCCAATAATGTTCATATGGCAAAATGGCACTGCCTCAGGTCGCCACTGCCGTTTGGAAAAATAGTTGCAGAACGGCAAGGGGGAGGGAGGGGTCACTACTGCCCCATTTAGAACTGACAGATGGGGTAAGATGCCGGGCAGGGGGACTGCAGGGGGTCAGAGGGGTGGGGGGAGAGGCAGAGAGCAGCCCTAGATTTTATAAAAATGTTTTTGACGATGAGGGCAAAACCCTGGCCCTCACACCAATTTTCATTTTGTTTTGTTTTTTTGATTCTTTTTTCTTTCATTTTAAATAAATGAAATGAAACAAGTAAAAAATTAATGAAAGAAAAAAAATAAAATTAAAATTAAAACAAAACTGAAAAAAATGTGTGGTGTACTGTGCACAATCAATTCTTGAGCTTTTTTATTTATGGAAAATACTACTTTCTTGCACTTTATTAAAACCTGTTAGATATTTGTGTAAGGCCTACTAGAACCTTAACTATGCTCTAGAAGTGGGCGTAACTGAGGGGGAGGGATTTCCTAAAGAATACAGAGATCAGTGTTCCCTCTAAGCTGCGCATGTATACAACTTATCCCACTTGCATGCACAGCTTTTCCCCTTAGTGCAAGAAGGCCGGCGGGCGTGTGGTAGAACCTATTCCACTGCAACCTGAAGGGAGGAAGAGGTCCAGAGTGTGTGTAATAGCCTTGTGCATGTCTGTGTGTGTGTGTGTTTGTGAGCCTGTCCTGTGTGCATGTGGTGTGGTCATGTGTGCGTTTATACGAAGGAGAGAGAGAGCCTGTGTATGTGAGAGAGAGGGAATGTGTGTGAGAGCATGGGCATGTATATGAGATAGGAAATGTGTGTGAGAGAGAATGAACGTGTAAGTGTGTGTGTGTTTGTGTGTGTGTGTGAGAGAGAGAGTGTGTGTGTGTGTGTGTGTGTGTGTGTGAGTGAGTGTGTGAGAGAGAGAGAAGACAAAAATCTATATGGCCCCCACCTCCCCAATCCATGATAACCTCAGGGTGACTGGAAATCAAAAAATCCCAGGTATGGAGAGCAGGAGATTTTTTAAACCCTTATTTGTTTTAATTATTGGGTGTTATTTGATGTTTCTGCTGTTTTGAAATATTTTATTGGTGTTGAAAGAAATTTATATCTTTTAAATTATTGGATATTCTATTCATCAGGAGGTTGCTATTCAAAAGTTATCCGTCTAAATGGCAAAACTGGCTTATTTAGAGATTTATCTGGCTAAATTCTAGCCATATAAGTATTTATCCAACTAGAATGTAGCCAGGTAAATCGGGGGATTTCCGGGGGCAGGCAGGAGGCATTTTGGAAAGGAGTGGAGTTAGCCACTTAAGTTAACCAGCTGACTCAGATATTCAGAGTTAGCCGGTTAACTTATGCAGCTAAGTCTGGTCATGCTGCGGACCTGTCCTAAAGTTAGCCCGTTAAGCACATCCGGCTAACTTTAAAATGGCTGCGTATATTCAGCAACACAACTGCGCCGCTGAATATACTCTGCTAGTTAGACGGATGTTTACTCAGCTAACTAACTGAGCTGCTCAGTAGCTGAATATTGGCCCCCAGATGTTTTGAAATATTAACTTTATTAGTATGGTTTTACAATTATCATTTATATTTCTTGATTTTATTGTTTGATGTTTTATGAGGAATGGTCATGCACTACAGCGTCAGGTTTGTTGCGATTTCCAGTTCAGTTTTTGTCTGTACATGTTTGTCTCCAACAGTTAACCATCACCTGTGGGTATATTTTGTGTAAGCTATGCGGTGTTAAATATCATCTGAATATGTTCTTGTATCCATTTTCTTATATTGCTGATCAGTGCTATCAAATGACTTAAAAAATAGTTTTGCTGGCTGGCTAAAACTGGCCAGAGTTCTCTTTATTGCATATGGGCCCCTTAAGAGTTTTTCTTGAAATGACTTATAGCAATGTGCAAGATACAGTTAATGGCAGGCCAACGTATGCATAGTCTAGGGGTGTGCTCCACTTCTTGGTTATTTAGACAAAATTTGAGATTTCTGTTGGAGATTCTTTTACTTTATTCTGCTGGCGATGTGTGATCCAAGGATACATGATTGATAGAAAATGGAAGACTATGCCTTTTTATGCTGTACATGCAGCATTTTTATATCTAGAGAATGTGTGTTTTATATTTCTAAGGCTAACACTGAAGAGATGATGGGGAGGGGGTGGAAATGGAGAGAGTGCTGAGGTCAGGGGGAAAGATAAAGTGTGCCTACCCCCCCACTAATCCATGTCAATCTGGGGTGTTAGCTCTTTTCCCTCATCCTCCCTGTCTGACTTCCTTACCCTTTGCCACCAGGAACAGGGATCAGCTGGGGGCTAGGGAAGCACTATCAACGATTTTTGCACAGGGCACCACGGTCCGAAGAGGGAAGAGCCCAGGCGCAGCTGCAGTGGACCCCATCCCACCCCAGCCCAAATAACTCACAGGGTAATGTAACCAAATATTTTTGCTCACAGCAACCCAATCCTTACAGGTAACATTGATAGGGACTCACACAGAATCACTAGGAGTCAGAATGAAGGAGGAGAAACAGCATGTTGCTGGCTCCTTTCCAAGGAACTGGAGAAAAAGGGGAGATTGCCTTTCCTAGCCAGGTGGAAAACAGGACAAGGTTCCCCTTGATTTGGATAAGGAGTTGAGTTTTGGTGAGAAATCTACGTCTGTATCCAGGGGCGTGTATTCATATGAGGTTGAAGGATAAGAGCACCAGTCCAAATGCTGTAGAAGGAGGCAGGTATTCAAAGAAGATTCTGTAAAGGCAACGGAAGATCCCTGAATTTCTCTTAAAGTAGTCTTGGGATGTAAGGGAGGCCACCAAGTACTTAGGAGATATAAGTACTGCAAGTTTTGTAAATGTTTTGAGTGACTGCAAAATCAGAGTTTTGCACTGTTTTTTTTTTTGTTAATTACTAACATTTTTTTCACAATAAACTTATCTTTTCAATTGAAACAACACTTTTGGTGAAAGGACTGGTTTAGACTTGAGTGGCTGAGCTGCACATCCCCTTGGTCCTAGGAGCAGATGCTCCCCCCCCCCCCCCCCACACACACACACCTGGAGGAACGTCCGGGAATGTAGCAAGTGTTGCAAGGACACAGCAGTGCCCATAGATGAACCCATCTTCAAAAAAAGGGGTAGACTCTGAAAAGGAGTTTACGTTTGAGTGTTCCTTTCCTATGCTCCTTTTCTCTTGTTTCTTGCGGAAGGATATATTCTAGGTTCTTTGCAGGGCTGGATTAAGACATCTGGGCTCTAAATAAACTATGTCAAGTTTGAGGCTCCTCCATAGCATTACCAAAAAATGTATTAATATATTTAGTAATTTTTCTTGTATTTACATACAAAATCATCTGAAGCTCTATGATGTAGGCTATGTTGGTTCTTCCTAAATCCAACATTGGTTCTTTAAGTCTTTCTATGTAGGGCTTGTGTTGTAGGTTCTGCACTATTTTGGAAGCTCTCTTCGGAGCTATATACATCTTCTCAATGCATGCTTCTGCTTGTGGCTCAGTAAAATTTAATATTTCAAATGATCAGTTAGGTAAAATGTAAAGCATACTTAGTACCTTACTAGCTCCACCTGAGGAGCTAGTAAGGTACTAAGTAAGTACCTATTGCTAGTAAGGCAATAGCACCATAACGCACATGATAAATACCACATCACATGCAAATTTAAAATTAGTATTCAAGTGGGAGGAGTTTGTGTGGAGTACATGTAAATGAGGGTCAGTTAAAGTGGCATGTGATAAAGTAACGTACGCTATTGCAGAATTTAACACCAGAAATAATTAAACCTTTTTTCTTTGTGTTATGCCTGTGTTAGCTGTGCATTACCAGCCAAAATGGCATTTTTGCAAATGCCGGTTCAGGCGGGGAGAGGGGAGAGGGAGAGAGAAAGAGAGCCTCTGTGGAGGGTCACTTATATTTGAACTTTTTATACCACTGTAAGAGGAGCATTATGAACGCGAGGTGAGGTTTGTGGGGTGAGGTGGGTTTTGGGGGGCAGTTTTACATGCACAGTCATACGTATGAACAACATAGTTACCATCAGTGAAGATTTAATGTGATCTGGAGTGATGAAAGAAGAGTAGATTTGTACCATTTACTATCTACCTAGCTTGATTGCATCCCTTACCTCCTGTTATGGGAGCGCTGGGAAGTGGTCCCAATTCCGGAGAGGTAGTGTGCCCTTGGACCACGGCGCGACCACAGAGGGGCTCTGGGGAAGCGCTGAGGCAGGTGAGACATATCCGAGCATGGGCAGACAGGCTGAAGACCAGGAGCCTTGACCTCTGCCAAACCTGAACGGATCAAAGAGACCCAACAACGCAATGTTGGTCTCTGAGGTAGCCCTCCGGCCACTCGATAGCCCTTTCGGACCTGCCACTTGGGAACAGCAGATGCGACAGGATGGACAGAGGTCGAAGACAGGCGATGGTACTGGAATGTGGAACACAGACGAGACGAGGATGTTAGGAACTCGGATGCAGGATGCTCAGACGTGGTCTCAGGAAAGTCAGGAGTGGACTTTGGATATTCAGACGAGGACAAGGACTCAGGGTCTAGGGTCAAGGACAGAAGCAGGCACAAGGTACTCCAAAGACCGGAACAGGATACAGGATTCAGGATTCAACACTTGGAACTCAGAACATGGAAGATTAAAAGCGAGGGTCTACCGGAGGCTTGCGCTGCCATGGAAAGGGCAACTGGATACAAGGACATCAGGGGGACGTCTGGAACATCAGGACATCAGGACTTCGAACCCCCTGGACACTCAATCAAGAGCATCAAGGAGGCGCTGAGAAACGGAACATCTGGGCATCAGGACATCTGGAGAACAGGACATCTGGAACATCAGGACCTCGGACCCCCAGGGCACTCAATCAAGAGCATCAAGGAGGCACCGAGAGATGGAACAACTGGACATCAGGAGGAAAAGGACATCTGGAACATCAAGGCAACGACATCAGGAACTGACAAGATGGAGACACAGGATCCGACAAGAGACCAGGACATGGAAGCATAGATGAAGACAAGGAATTCCCATGAAGAACAGAGTGCCTAGGAGAAGCTGAGATGATGAGAGGTCCAGGAGCGGACTGGCTCCTTAGAAGGCCACGAAGAACTGATGAAGAACCCTATTTATAGGGCTGACCAGGATGACATCAGGAGGGGCCACATGACTACTCCCATGGCGGGCCCTTTAAGAATCGAAGAGAGGCATGACCTCGCGCTTAGGGGCAGGACCCTGGAGAGCAGAGTCATGCTGCAAAGAGGAGCAGGAATGGCACTAGGCCACAGGACGAGGCCCAGCATTAGCGGCGGCCTCCAGGCCACAGAAGGTAGGCTGGGGGCGGCTCCCTGCCGCCCAGGGGCAACTGACGATGGAGGCTCCCAGCGCAGGGGAGAAGACGACGTTGGCAGCCTCCAGGCCACATAGGAGGAATGGCAGTGTCTCTGACTGCCGCGAAAGGAGCGACGGCGTCGGCAACCCCCAGCTGCGCAGGCCAGACAACGGCGGCTCCAACCGCCGTGGAGCGCAGGAGCAGGCAGTGGAGAGGTGAAAGGCTGCTCGCGGCCCTAGCCATGGGCAGAATCATAACACCTCCCAAGACTTTAAGAGAAATTTAAGGATCTTCTGTTGCCTTTTCAGAATCCATGGTACAAATCTACTCTTCTTTCACCTCATCACTCCTAATCACATTAGATCTTCACTGGTGGTAACTGTGCTGTTAGTATGTATGACTGTGCATGTAAAATTGCCCCCCCCATAACCCATCCCATCTCCCACAAACCACACCCCGAGTTACTAGTGCCCCCTCTTACAGTGCTACAGTTAACTTTTTTGTGAGCCTCTATAGAGGTTCTCTCTCTCTCATGTGTTGCAGTAAATACCTATGTGATGCAGTATCAGGAAAATTAGCCTAACCATGCTCCTTTTTTTTTTTAATCAAGGGTGCTATTTTCACTATATTTATAACAAAATGATGAATCTAGGCCTAAAAGTGGATGTGCCCTATTTGGGAATATTGCTGCATTTCATCTTTGATGGATACTGCTGATATTTTTCTCATAGTTATTGTCTAATAAGATCCCTAGATAATTTTTTTTTTTTACTTTTTGGGGGGATGATGTGGTGGGCTGCATAGCCCTTTCATTCTACTGCAGTAGCAGCAGGACACAGGTTAGGGTGTAAAATACCATTTCTGGAAGAAGATGTAGATAAAATAACGTAGTTGAAAAATGTCTAAGTCAGCTGCGTTACTTAATTACATAGGAGTGCTTTTTCAGTTGCTGGACCAACTCTTTGGAATTCGTTCCTGATTGAACTCAGACACAGCGACTCACTTAAGAGTTTTAGAAAAAAAATTAAAACCTTTCTTTTTAAGTTGGCTTATTTTTAAGTGAACTTATTTTTATTTTAATGTGTTTTTATTCCATCTGTTTATCACTGTTTTATATTATGCATGAGTTTGTTTCTACTTATTTTTCATTTGTTATTGATGTGAAGGTTTTTTAACATGTTTTTCTTCTATGTTTTAGTTTATTTTAATTTATTTTAAGATTCTGAATATTTTGTTTTATTTCAATTTTATGATTATGTATGTAAAGTTGTTCATCGCCTCAGCCTTTTGTGTTAGGTGATTCACAAATTTTAATAAATGTAAATGTAAATACATGAGGTACTTTGCATGGATTTGGAAAATTCATGCATGCAAATACCATGCAAAGCAGCTCATTATAATAGGGGCAGGTTTCAGTCCTGCATATCATATGATATCGCCACGATAAGGTTATATCATGCAATATACGTTGTTTAATGCATGTAATAGCCCTACTGTGGCTTGATAAAGCTCTCCCTTAACCGGATAAGATGTGCTTTTTGGGATTTATCTGGATAAATAGCAACAAAGCCGCTACTTAGCCAAATAAATCAAAACTTAGCCAGATAAGTGGCAGAAATTTTTTATACAAGTATTTTGACGTGTAATTTAAAAACTCTGCACGAGTACACTTTATACCCGTAATTTACACATATTTACCTCCTGTATGTCGGCTTTTAAGTGCATGGCTCCCAAAATTTTGTAACCTATGCGCACGAAGCAAATTACCAGTTTTACCAATTAGTCCACCAGTTTATTCAGTCCATATCCAGGTCATTGGGATTCCTTTAGCTTGAACTCTTCCCCAGTTTATACAGACCCCTCACCCAGCCAGTATTTAGGAACATAAGAACATAAGAAATTGCCATGCTGGGTCAGACCAAGGGTCCATCAAGCCAGGCATCCTGTTTCCAACAGAGGCCAAACCAGGCCACAAGAACCTGGCAATTACCCAAACACTAAGAAGATCCCATGCCACTGATGCAATTAATAGCAGTGGCTATTCCCTAAGTAAATTTGATTAATAGCCGTTAATGGACTTCTCCTCCAAGAACTTATCCAAACCTTTTTTGAACCCAGCTACACTAACTGTACTAACCACATCCTCTGGCAACAAATTCCAGAGCTTTATTGTGCATTGAGTGAAAAATAATTTTCTCCGATTATTTATTTATTTATTTATTTCACATTTTTCTATACCGAGCTTCATGGTTGAATACCATATCAGATCGGTTTACATCGAACGAGGGATAGAAACTTGTAACAAAAAACGGAACAATAAGTTATAATCAGAAAGAGAGCAAGAAAGTTACATTGAACAAGGACTATAAACTTGGAGGCTTTACAGCTTGGAAGTAAATAGAGTAAAAAAGGCCCGAGTAGGGCCATAACTTAAAATCAAAAGTCATAAGATAGTTTAATTGCGGAGGTATTGGATAAGAGGCATCTCACAAAGAAGGCATGGTTCCATGGCTCGTGAGTAGGATGGTAGATTATTGTGTGTCTGAAGGATCCAAGAAGGCTAGTCGGAACAGCCAAGTCTTAAGTTTTTTTTTTAAAGTTAGTAGGCATGATTCCAACCTGAGTTCTGCAGGAAGGCTATTCCAAATGTTTGGACCTGCTAGAGAAAAGGCTCGGACCCTGGTCGAAACTAGGCGAATGGTTTTGGTTGGAGGGGGTTGTAACTCTCCTTTGTGGATTTCTCTAATCGGTCTGTTGGATGTATGGAGTTTGAGGGGAAATTCAAGGTCAAGATGAAAATAGTTATGGATGGACTTGTGTATCAGGGTGAGAGATTTGTGAAGGACTCTGTAGTAGACTGGTAACCAGTGAAGGTTTCGGAGAATTGGTGTAATATGATCTCTTCGGTTGGTACTGGTTAAAATTCTGGCAGCAGCATTCTGTATCATTTGAAGAGGTTTGGTGGTTGAGCTGGGTAGGCCAGTGAGAAGAGCGCTGCAATAATCTATTTTTGAAAATATTAGGGATTGCAGAAAAGTTCTAAAGTCGTGGAGATATAGGAGAGGTTTGAGTCTTCTCAACACCTGTAGTCTGTGGAAACAATCTTTGGTAGTCGAATTGATCATAGTCTTTAGATTAAGGCGGTTGTCTAGAATTACTCCCAGATCTCTTACTTGAGTATGGGTGAGTTGGAGACTGTGATGGGTTTGTGGAGGATGGATGTCTGGGTTGGAAGAGATAAATAGTAATTCAGTCTTAGCGGAGTTGAGGACCAAATTTAGATTATTGAGGAGATTGTTTATAGATTGAAGGCAAGTTTTCCAAAGTGAGAGAGCTTTAGTAATGGATTCTGTAATGGGGAGCAGAATCTGAACATCGTCAGCATAGATGTAATGGATGAGATTGAGACTTGTTAACAGATGACAAAGGGGGAGGAGGTAAATATTGAAAAGGGTGGGAGAAAGGGAGGATCCTTGAGGCACGCCAAGAGAAGAATTTGTCGATGGTGATTCTTTGTTGTTGATCCTGACCCTGAAGCTTCTGTTATCAAGGAAGGACTTGAACCAGCTGAAGACTGAGCCAGTTATGCCAATATCAGATAAACGATCCAGGAGGATGGTGTGGTTGACCGTGTCGAAGGCTGCTGAAATGTCTAGAAGGATTAGAAGAAATGAGTGTCCTTTGTCCATTCCCATAATAATATGGTCTGTTAGTGAGATGAGCAGGGTTTCTGTATTGCGTGATTTGCGGAAACCATATTGGGAAGGGGAAAGAATATTGTGTTCTTCTAAGTAATCTGATAGCTGGGTATTGACTACTTTTTCTGTAATTTTGGCTAGGAATGGAAGATTAGAGATTGGACGGAAATTAGCAAGAATGCTAGGGTCTAAATTGTGTTTTTTCAAGAGGGATTTAAGGGAAGCATTTTTTAGGCTATCTGGGTACAGACCTTGAGTTAGGCAGCAATTTATGATGTTAGTCAGAGGTTTTGAGATTGTGTCTGGGATGAGTAGCAATAATTTGGAGGGTATGTTATCTGTTGGGTGGCTTTAGTCTTAAATGTGCTACTTGCTAACTTCATGGAATGCCCCCTAGTCCTTCTATTATTCGAAAGTGTAAATAACTGAGTCACAACTACTTGTTCAAGACCTCTCATGATCTTAAAGACGTCTATCATATCCCCCCTCAGCCGTCTCTTCTCCAAGCTGAACAGCCCTAACCTCTTCAGCCTTTCCTCATAGGGGAGCTGTTCCATCTCCTTTATCATTTTGGTTGCCCTTCTTTGTACCTTCTCCATCATAACTATATCTTTTTTGAGATGCGGCAACCAGAATTGTACACAATATTCCAGGTGCAGTCTCACCATGGAGTGATATAGACGCATTATGACATTTTCCGTTTTATTAACCTTTCCCTTCCTAATAATTCCTAACATTCTGTTTGCTTTTTTGACTGCTGCAGCACACTGATCCAATGATTTCAAAGTATTATCCACTGTGATGCCTAGATCTTTTTCCTGGGTGGTAGCTAATATGGAACCTAACATCGTGTAACTACAGCAAGGGTTATTTTTCCCTATATGCAACACCTTGCACTTGTCCACATTAAATTTCATCTGCCATTTGGATGCCCAATCTTCCAGTCTTGCAAGGTCTTCCTGTAATGTATCACAATCTGCTTATGATTTAACTACTCTGAATAATTTTGTATCATCTGCAAATTTGATAACCTCACTCATTGTATTCCTTTCCAGATCATTTATATATATATTGAAAAGCACCGGTCCAAGTACAGATCCCTGAGGCACTCCACTCTTTACCCTTTTCCACTGAGAAAATTGACCATTTAATCCTACTCTCTGTTTCCTGTCTTTTAATCAGTTTGTAATCCACAAAAGGACATCGCCTCCTATCCCATGACTTTTTAGTTTTCTTAGAAGCCTCTTATGAGGGACTTTGTCAAACGCCTTCTGAAAATCCAAATACACTAAGGGGCAGATTTTTAAAAAATACGCGAGCGTGTACTTTTGTTCGCGCACCAGGCGCGAACAAAAGTATGCTGGATTTTATAAGATACGCGCATAGCCGCGCGTATCTTATAAAATCCGGGGTCAGCGCGCTCAAGGGGGTGCACATTTGTGCAACCTACGCTCGCCGAGCCCAGCGCGGCCTGCCTGTTCCCTCTGAGGCCGCTCCGATTTCGGAGCGGCCTCGGAGGGAACTTTTTTTTGACCTCCTCCCACCTTCCCCTCCCTTCCCCTACCTAACCCACCCCCCCCGGCCCTATCTAAACCCCCCCCTTAACTTTGCGCGCGTCGCCGGCAGCCCCGCTCCGTCCTCCAGTCCCGAGGGCTGGTCCGGAGGCCTCGACCATGCCCCTGGGTGGCGTCACGCCCCCGGGCCCGCCCCCCGGGCCCGCCCCCGAAACGGCGTGTCGTTTCGGGAACGCCCCGGACACGCCCCCTCCCTCCCCTTTTCGAAAGCCCCGGGACTTACGCGCATCCCGGGGCTTTAGGCGCGCCGGCGCGCAGGGTTTTTAAAATCCTCCCCTATATCTACTGGTTCACCTTTATCCATATGTTTATTAACCCCTTCAAAAAAATGAAGCAGATTTGTTAGGCAAGACTTCCCTTGGGTAAATCCATGTTGACTGCGTTCCATAAAACCCTGTCTTTCTATATGCGCTATGATTTTGATCTTGAGAATAGTTTCCACTATTTTTCCCAGCACTAAAGTCAGGCTCACTGGTCTATAGTTACCCGGATCGCCCCTGAAGCCTTTTTTAAATATTGGGGTTATATTGGCCACCCTCCAGTCTTCAGGTACAATGGATGATTTTAATAATAGGTTACAAATTTTAACTAGTGGATCAGAAATTTCATTTTTGAGTTCCTTCAGTATCCTAGGATGCATACCATCCGGTCCAGGTGATTTGCTACTCTTTAGTTTGTTAATCTGGACTACTACATCTCCAGGTTCACAGTGATTTCATTCAGTTCGTCTGACTCATCGCCTCTGAAAACCATCTTCGGAACTGATATCTCCTCAACATCCTCATTAGTAAACACGGAGGCAAAGAATTCATTTAGTCTTTCTGCAATGGCCTTATCTTCCCTAAGAGCTCCTTTAACCCCTCTGTCATCTAATGGTCCAACCGACTCCCTCACAGGTTTCTTGCTTCGGATATATTTAAAAAAGTTTTTATTATGAGTTTTTGTCTCTATGGCAGAGGTGGGCAAGTCCGGTCCTCGAGGGCTGCAAACCAGTTGGGTTTTCAGGATACCACTAATGAATATGCATGAAATAGATTTGCATACAACTGAGGCAGTGTGTATGCAGGTCTCTCTCATGCATATTCATTAAGGATATCTTGAAAACCCGACTGGTTTGCAGCCGTCGAGGACCAGAATTGCCCACCCCTGCTCTATGGCCAACTTCAATTCAAATTCTCTCTTCGCCTGTCTTATCGATGTTTTACACTTAACTTGACAATGCTTATGTTTTATCCTGTTTTCTTCAGATGGATCCAATTTTTGAAGGATGTTTTTTTGGCTAAAATAGCCTCTTTCACCTCACCTTTTAACCATGACGGTAATCGTTTTGCCTTCCTTCCACCTTTCTTAATGTGTGGAATACATATGGACTGAGCCTCTAGGATTGTATTTTTAAACAATGGCCATGCCTGTTGAACACTTTTAACCTTTGCAGCTGCACCTTTCAGTTTTTTTCTAACTATTTTCCTCATTTTATCAAAGTTTCCCTTTTAAAAGTTTTGTTGCGGTCCCGGTCACAAGCACTGCGACCGGGTCCTTACCTCAGGACCGGGAGCGATGGAGGCTGGGCTTGCAGGGGCTCCGAGGCTGCGCGGGTCTCGCGGCAGCTCCCCGACCGGAAGCGCGGTGTTCTGGGCCTGCTCGGGCCTGGTTGCAGCGGCGTCTCTATGAGGGAGACGCCGCCGAGCTCCCAGAAGTTGCTCTGCCCCTCCTGGGCACGCGCACGGGGAAGCCCGTTTTAAAGGGCTTTTCCCGCCGGACCAGGGCCCGCCCCTAAAGTGACATCAGACGCCGGCTTATATATAAGCCGGCGCCTGCCTCTACAAATCGCCTTGCAACAAGTTCCCACTTGCTGCAATGCCTGCCTCTGTTCCTGCTGGACCTTGTTCCTGTTTGGACCTCGGCTCTGACTCCGGATCGCTGGCTGCTGCCTCGGATCTCTGCTTCTGCCTCGGAACTACGACCCCTGTTCCTGTCTTGGATCTTCGATTTCTGCTCCGGGTCTTCTCGTCAAGTTCCCGCTCCGGACCCTGAGCTCCGGACCTCGCCTGTCTTCTTGGTTCCTGACTTCCGCTTTGTTCCTGGCTTCTGTCTGCTTCCTGCCTCGACCCCGGACCGGTTTCTCTCGTTGCTTCTTCAGTTCTCCTAAGTCCCAGCGGCCGGGACCTCACGAGCTCCTCTCGGGGGGTCCGCAGGCTTCCAGGGTGAAGTCGTCTCCGGTTCTCCCAAAGATCTCCTAAGTCCTAGTGGCCGGGACCTCACAAGCTCTTCTTGGGGGGGTCCGCTGGCTTCCAGGGCGAAGACACCAGTCTCGAGTCGTCTGCCACTGCCTCCCGGCCTTCTGCCTCTCTGCGGAGTTTTCCTCTTTACCAACTTCCTACTCCAACAGGCCGGCCCAAGGGTTCAATATTCTCTCCCCAACAGCAACAAGTTTAGGGTTAGAGCTGCAGATTTATTTATTGTCCCCCTTCCAGTTATTAGTTTAAATATGATCATGTTATGATCACTGTTGTCAAGTGGCCCCACCACCGTTACCTCTCTCACCAAATCCTGTATTCCACTAAATTAAATCTAAAATAGCTCATTCTCTTGTTGGTTCCTGAACCAATTGCTCCATAAAGCAGTCATTTATTACATCCAGGAACTTTATGTCTCTAGCAAATGATGTTACATTTACCCAGTCAATTTTGGGGTAATTGAAATCTCCCATTATTATTGCACTGCCAAATTGGTTCGCTTCCCTGATTTCTCTTAGCATTTCATCATCTGTCTGACCATTTTGTCCAGGTGGATGGTAGTATACTCCTATCATTATACTCTTACCCAACACACATGGGATTTCTACCCATATAGATTCTACTGAGCATTTAGTCTCTTGTATGATCTTTATCCTGTTGGACTCTATACCCTCCCGGACATAAAGTGCCACACCCCCACCAAGTTGATCCTCCCTATCATTGCGATATAACCCTGATATAGCACTGTCCCATTGGTTATCCTCCTTCCACCAAGTCTCTGTGATGCCAATTATGTCAATCTCATAATTTGCTGCTATACTCTCCAACTCTCCCATCTTATTTCTTAGATTTCTGGCATTGGCATACAGACATTTCAAAGTGTGTTTTTTGGTTGTATTAACAACCTGCTTTTCAGTTGTTAGGGATAATTCAGAAATCATTAGCTTCGGTGATTTTTTACATATAGGCACATGGACTATGTTTGCTTTTAATGGAACCTCTCTGTTGGGATGCCCTAACTCTCCTGTTTCATTAGTATCCTTCAAGGAAACATTTCTCCGAACCATGCACTGCTGAGTGACTGTCGGCTTTCCCCCTTATTTGGCAATAAATACTTTTATTTTCACTTACACAAGATAATTAGCAGATAAATACATCTAAGCAACAGACTTACACGTGTTGCTTCGGTATGTTCTAAAAATAGCAATTTATGTGCGTAAATGTTGGTCCCGTCTGGGAATGTCCCTGGAAGGCCCCCCTTTTTACTTGTGCAATTTTGCTCGCACGTTTGCTCGAACGTGTATATTTGGGTTTATAAAATGCCATATACAAGAGTACATGATATTTTACATGCGCAACTTTTTCAAAATTCACCTTCCGTGTGCACTGGGAAGATGGGATTTTTTTTTTAATTGTATAGCGTCAAGGGTCCAGTGTGTCATTAAATGAATGCTGAGCCCTAGAAAGCGATTTTAATTCAGATTGGAATGGGACCACTCCTGTCCAATCAGATTACTTGGTTCCCGCTGGCTAATTCACGCAAAAGTAAAGCTGCTGTCAAGAGCAACATGAAGCCTCTGAATGACTGATGACACTGTTGTGATTTAAAACGTAAATAATGAATGCACAATTTATCAGCAACTGGACCTTCTTGGGGACAGTTGGGCCACAGAGTCACTATCAATTTACCAGATCATTAATGTACCTATCCTTGGAGCTGATAACTTATAATACTGAACTGACAGTATATCTTGGGATGTGATGCTCAGAAATTTCCCATCAGCCTATGCTATGGTATTTCTAATTTATTTTGCTTTATATCATCAAGTTCCTAAATTGTAATACACTAGTTGGAAAAATACATCTATTAATGTGCATCTCTGATATTAAAGTGGAACTATGAGGCAGATTTTATAGATACAGTACAAAGTTCATTTGCTGGTCTAATGTTTGCTACCTTTAGCATGCTGCCTTCATTCCCAGAAGCTTTTTTTTTTATTAGCAAAAGGTAATAAGTAGACAATAGTGGTAGAGAATGAGGTGGGCAATTTTCAAAGTCATCTACGTGGGTAAAAAGCAATGAATTAGCATAAATCTCCTTGCCCCCTCACCTACCCACCCCATTTCCTGCTTTTCTTATATACATTGTGGGACAAAGACCGGATTTCTTACATTTTTACCCAGTTAGTAAAGGGGTCCTGGTCCACAATTAAATCCCACTTAATTGAGACTTTTAAATCTGATCCCTGCTCCTCCCCAAACTCGTATTCATTTTGTCTTTCCATCTTGACTAGTTTGTAAGCTCCATGGAGCAAGGACTGACTCTTCCATGTGTATCTCTACAGTGCGCGCATATCTTATGGTGCAATATAAATGAACTTTAGTAGTTGTGGCAGTAGCAGTAGTAGTAATAGTAAATCAACCATCTGAAAATTGCTCACTTTCAAGGCAGCTTAAAAATCTGTGCATTGTTTTGCAATGTGTACAGATTGAACCTCCTTGAGAGGAAGGGATTCTGGGGTCATGTTTAGGCTAGGGAAGAAAAATACATACAGAGATGACATTTTCAAATCTATGCATGCCCTTTTCAAGTAGAAAAGCAGATGCAATTTTCAAACTCAAAGCCCTCACATACTTTCCCTTAGAAGACTGGTGCAAAGATCATGAGTGAAAACTACACATGGCTTTAGCACCAGTTTTAAAATTTGCTCTCCAAGTGAAATAAGTGGCGCTTAATGAACTCCCTGAGGAGCTTGCAATCCCACAGGTACTTAATTGCTGCAGTACTGCAAGCTCATTTTCAAAGAGAAACTCCTCATGGAGTTTCTTTAGGAAAATCCCCCTGGCGCACACAGTGTGGATACAAAGTACCCTTATGTTGTTTGCCTGCATCAAAGCAGGCTCTAAGGGGTAAATTTCAAAAAGACTGTGCGGGCATCCATGTACGCACAGTTCCTGTTGGTGTGCACACATGGATGCACTGGTTATATAACATGCATGTGTCGCCGCACGCATGTTATAAAGTCTGATACCCGTGCACACATGTACACCCGATTTTATATTGGCGTGCGCATGTGCATGCAGGTTCCCACTTGTGCGCAAGCAAGGGGAGGTTATTTTGTTTAAAAGCATGCGGCGACACATTCGGGCCTTCTCCAGTTTCCTCTCAGTCCACTCCAGTTAAGGAGCTGCCTGGGAGGGAACCTCCCTAACCTCCTACCTATCCTTCCTCCCTTTTCCCCTAAATGACCTACCTACCCTATTTTTTTTTTGTTTTTGAACTTACCTGCTCTTCTGAGCAGAAGTAAGTTCTGTGAGCCAGCCGGCTGCCGGCGCACGCTTCACAGAGACAGCGCCTAACGGTGCTGCTGTCCCGGCCGGCCCGCACCCGCCCAGACCTCTTCCCCAGCCCTCCCCTGGCCCACCCCTTTTAAAAGCCCGGCACTTCTGCACGAACCCGGAGATACGCACATGGCTGGGCCACTCTGAAAATGCTTTTGGTGCGTGTGCGGCCCGCCCACGCGCATATCTCCCGGAACTGGCGCGTGCCGGGAATTTAAAATTCCCCTGAAAGCGTACACTGGAAATTACGCTCCCCTGACCTAATTCCATCCCCTTTTTCAGCAAGTAAAAGTATGCACTTTCGTTGAAGGGGTGGGCCAATAATCAGACTGCATTTTTACAGAATGCTTTCAATGTATTTTTACAGAATACTGCTTTCAGTGAAGCCTCCAGATCTGGCCTCTAATCACTATATAGCTGTGTGCACAAAAGACTGTAGGCTTCGGTACGTATTTTTTTCACATAATGTTTTGCACTTGGTGTGTTTTGAATTGTTTTTAGACACAAATTAATAAAGAAACTGCCCTTTTCAGTGGCTGATTTCCTCTGATAGCTGCAAGGATTGCTGTTCCTAAAATTCAGGGTTAATGATAAGAGGATTCCTGTGCATAATGTATAGGTCTTTACACTACAATAGATTCTTTTCTTCTACCCTTCCAGCTCTCTCCGCAGGTGCTGCCTTGCTGTAGGGATTTCCTCTCCCCACCCCTACCTTAACCTTGATTTCTTGTCACAAAAGTGCGATAAGACACCAATAAATCCCAGCGACTTTCTGGGTGACCTTCTGAGAGGCTGGCAGAGTCGCATTTCACGCCAGAGATGGAGCTGTAAATATTTTATCTGTGCAGTAAACACCGTGTACCCGACAGTGCCTCGCATTCCCAGGGCTGCGCTCAGCGGCGCTGCCTCATTGAGGAGCAGATTTATCTGCTTCAGAATCCTGATACAAAGGCAAATAAGGCCGCCGAGATGCAGCATCTCATTCACAGCCAGTGTCCCTGCTGGCGGGAGACATATCCACTGTATTAGCAAACTGTCCAGCCTTTCCACAGACATGAGCAAAAGCAGTTCCAGTTCTTCCGTACCTGCCTGAAGTGCCATTCCAAATGAATTACCGGAAGTGGTCCTTTAATAGAGTCCTGGAAATGGCTTTCCATCTGCCTGAATTAGCAGGAGGTTATCCTGCGGTGGGCGGCAATATTAGATTTTCATTAGTTAAGTTAACTTGCTCTTAAATAAAGCCGCAATGCTATTAAAACAGATCCCCCCATCATATAAATTTTAGATAGAGTTCTCATAAGACACTTTTAACCTGTCTAAGTCCAGCGAAGTGCTATTCCTTGCAAAACGTATGCTCACACAGTAAGGATGTACGCTGTGATCCATTATCAGTGACAGTTAACACATTAGCATGGCTAATATTTCATGTTACATTACCAGAATTCTCAGAGCATGAACACACAGGACAATGCCGTTATCGGGATCAGTTAACAGGACCCCTAGTGCCCACCTCTTTTGCATATATTTTATTCCAAGTGCATTCTTGTAACTGGAGATGGTGTGGCTTAAAAATAAACATTCTGAACTCCTTTGATCCGAGGGGAATAATGGATCTGTGTGATGCAAAAAGCATCCAGAATATCCGGAAATTCAATTCATGGACCAGGTGGTTTCCGGTACCGTGATGCAATGAAATAGCACGGACACGGGATATTTTGGGCGTGCTCTGTTTGATCTCTCTCCCCCCACATGCCACATCATTTCAGAAGGGGGCGGGGGCCCGAGTGAACAGTTATCTGTGCACTGGGAAGGATAAGAGGCAAAAGGGTATCCGAGAAAGGGAGACAAAAGTCAGAAATGATTTTTAGAAATAAAGAAAGACTGAAAAGAAAAAAGTGAGGAAAAAAAAAGGGTCAGAGCGGAGGGGTGAAGTTTTAGGTATTTCAGTCAGTGAGTGATAAGAGCAGAGATCCAGCTTGCATTGGCCACCACTGCTTGGGCCTTGTTGAAATCTGTGTCTTGGAAATGGTTCCTTCAGCCATTCCCAAGTAAAAGCGCATAAAGAGTGCCTTAGTTAGCAAGAGGAAGGGGTGCTGCCCCTGAAAGAGAGGGGAGGCAAAACAAAAAAACAGACTTAATGCAACTCATACAAAAGGACACCCCAGCAGCAGATAGTCACCCAGAGACTGGTGCTTGAGTTCTCCCTTTGAAGAAATTAATTCCAAAGGGAGTATAACCTGCCCTAAATAGTATTGCCCAAAGCCCTTCGGTCATAAGCATCAACTCTCCTCAAAGGCAGATTCTTTCTGTTGAGATCCCTGAAGAAATTAACATGAGGAGGGCCAAGCTGGATCAAACTACTGGTCCATTGATGCCAGCATCCTGCATCGGACAGTGGACTATTTGCGTCACTTGGAAGTACCCAGCAGGTTCAATTGGGGAGATCCCTTCCCTTTCACTCACTCCCAGAAAAAAAAGAGGACACTATCACTAAATCTACCTGGCTAATCATTGTTAATGCCCCTGTTCTCCAGAAACATCCCTGTATGCTTATGGAAAATATAAGAGTTGCTTCCTGAACTAACTGTAATATACATATATAACTATACAGTGATATAGAAATGTTGGCTTTTACCACTAAACAGATTAGTGGTGCCCAACAAGTATAAATACAATTATCAAAATGAGTAACACCATCAATGTTCTAAATAATAGTACCAATATATGAATATTTTGAAAAGTTTCAATATTTAATATTAGAAACAGTTAATTTTTATTACATCAATTTTACAAAGAACTATTTTAAAAAATGCAACATATTGGACCTTGCATACCTAACCATTCATACCATGCAATCATTCCTCACATGCCATAAAATACACAAGAAAATCTAATTCAAATTCATTTACATTTGAAAAAGCATTTTTTCATAAGTATATCTCTTATATTTGAACCAAAAAAACATAAAGTGCTTACAAACCAGTTGTAGCTTAATGTTTTAATGCATATGCAGCTAAGCGTCACAGTTCAATCCAATGTGTATAGACCAGTTGCAGCTTAATGTTTTAATATTTAAATATGTGTTCAACGGAGTGTCACAGTTCAATCCCTATAAAGGCCTCTTTTTTTTCCAAAGTGTCGGCTTTATCAGGGGAATTTACTTTATCACCAAACAAGTTGATACTCTATGGGCTTATATCCAAAACGTTCAATTTAATAGTTGTATATCAAAGTAATAGATCTTAGCAGTGTTCTTCACAAAGTAACTAGAACCATTCATCACAGGGAATACTGACTTCTAGTCTTTTATTAGATTTACAAAATATTTTGCTGGCATATCCTCAGGTGTTGCACCACGTTAACAACAAATTTCAAAATTGATGTAAGCGGTTGCTCACTTTTTCTCATATCATGTTGTAAACTATTACATGCTTCAAAGTAGAAATACTTACAAACAGACATTGTTGAAAACCAAGCAGAATCACCTATATTTTTTAGAACATTGATGGTGTTACTCATTTTCATAATTGTGTGTGTGTGTGTATATATACACACACACACACACACACACACACACACAGAAAAAGAAGTGGAACCTATATGAAGTGATACAAGAATGATGCACGGGACTCTACACAACATTCCTGTGAAACAATTACAAAGTATCCTTTCTTGTGGACTGTATTTCAACTGTATCCCCTTTTTAATGAAGGTGTTTTTCATGTGGACTCATTCGCCATTCACAAAGGGGCAGATTTTCAAAAGCCTACGCGCATAAATCCATAGAATTTACACGCGCAGGTGGGGTTACGCACGTCGGGCCTATTTTAGAGAGGCCCGGCGACGTGCGTAAAGCCCCGGGACGCACGTATGTCCCGGGGCTTCAAAAAAGCGGGGGGAGGGGGCGGTCTGGGGGTGGGGCAGGGCCAGAGGCCTCTGGCACAGTGGGCATTTGCCGCTGTGTCAGAGGATCGCGTGCCGGCAGGCTGCCGGCACGCGCAACAGGTAAAATAAAAGTCGGGGGGAGGGGGTGGTTTAGGATAGGGCTAGGGGAAGGGAGGGTTAGGGGAAGGGGAAGGGAGGTTAGGTTAGGGGGTTAGGAAGTTCCCTCCCAGGCCACTCCGAAATCGGAGCGGCCTGGGAGGGAACGGGGAAAGGCTGCGGGTGTCGGCGCTCACGAGTCGCACAATTGTGCACTCCCTTGTGTGCGCCGACCCCCGATTTTATAACATGTGCGCACACCTGCACGCACATGTTATAAAATTGGGCGTCCATGTGCACATGCACGCGCGCGCGCGCGCAACCTTTTAAAATCTACCCCAAAGCTTCTTTCTTGAAGTTCAACTCTATTGCAAGGGTTTTATTGCTTCATTACAAGCACTCTGTATATATTGTGGAAAAGTTTTATGCTGATATTTATACATGTTATACATGCATAACACTAAAGAGAGTTTAGAAGTGGTGTGAATGAGGAATGATTGACTAGGACAATTGATCAATATATGTGTGTGTATTTTTGAATAGTTTTGATATTCTTTGTCATTGTGTAATAAAGCTTTCAACATTAATCATCTCTCAAATCATTTAAAACATTAGTGGTATTACTTACCCTATTTTAAGGTTCTCTGACAGATATACTATTTTAGGTACCCACATATCATTTCTATTTAAAGCCTAGATTCAATATCCTATATAAAGATGTATATATAGATATATATAGATACTAAATATATATATATATATATATATATATATATATATAATGGTATTTATATAAATTTATATATATATATATATATATAAATTTATATATATATATATATATATATATAAATTTATATAAATACCATTGTGCTCATAAGTTTTCTTATCCCTGGCAGAATTTGTAAGATGTGTAGCATTTTAAGAAAACATGAGTGATCAGACAAAACATGTCTGTTATTTTTAATGTTTCAAGTTAAACTATTAAGCATCACAGAATAGTAGGGATGTGAATCGTTTTTGAACGATTAAAATTATCGTCAGATAATTTTAAAATCGTCCAAAATCGTTAGAGTGCACGATACAATACAAATGCCCACGATTTATCGTCAGGGGCATTTGTATTGTATCGTTAAATAGGGGGAGGGAAAACCGGCACACCAAAAAAGCCCTAACACCCACCCCGAACCTTTAAAACAAACCCCCACCCTCCCGAACCCCCCCAAAATGTTTTAAATGACCTGGGGTCCCGGCGCGATGATCCCGGCGTGATGTCCCGCTCTCTGCCCACAGCTGCTGTGAAGAGAAATGGCGCCGGTGACCCTTTGCCCTTATCATGTGACAGGGCAAAGGTAGTGCCGGCGCCATTTTGATTCCTAGCTCCCAACGTCACGCGTCCAGGAGATCGCTCCCGGACCCCCGCTGGACCCCCATGGACTTTTGGCCAGCTTGGAGGGGCCTCCTGATCCCCACAAGACTTGCCAAAAGTCCAGCGGGGGTCCGGGAACAACCTCCTAAACTCGAATCATTTTGCCGTACAGCAAAATGGCGCCAACCATGCCGTACGGTCGGCGCCATTTTGCTGTACGGCAAAATGATTCGAGTTTAGGAGGTCGTTCCCGGACCCCCGCTGGACTTTTTGCAAGTCTTGTGGGGGTCAGGAGGCCCCCCCAAGCTGGCCAAAAGTCCCTGGGGGTCCAGCGGGGGTCCGGGAGCGATCTCCTATGCTCCTGACGTCGGGGGACAAAAAACAAAATGGTGCCGGCGCTACCTTTGCCCTGCTGTCATATGACAGGGCAAAGGTAGCGCCGGCGCCATTTCTACAACGCACCGGAGGTCCGAGAGTAAAAGATCACACCGGGACCCTCCCTCTGGACCCCAGGTAATTTAAGGCATTTTGGGGTGGTTCGGGAGGGTGGGGGATTTATTTTAAAGGGTCGGGTGGGTTTTAGGGATGTTTTAGTGTGCCGGTTTTCCCGCCCTCCCCCGATTTACGATTTACACGATATTTTAAAAAACAAAACCGCGACGATAAGATTCCCTCCCCACCCCAGCCGAAATCGATCGTTAAGACGATTGATCACACGATTCACATCTCTACAGAATAGCACAATCATTAAATAACCATAGCAATAAAGGAAATAATAAAATGGTCCTGTTCAAAGGTTTGCATACCCTTGGATCTTAATACTTTGTATTGCCCCCTTTTGCATCAGTGATGGCTTGCAGCCTTTTGTGATAGTTGTGAATGAGGTCCTTTATTTTCTCATGTGGTAAAGCTGCCCATTCCTCTTGGCAAAAAGCCTCCAGATCCTGTAAATTCTTTGGCTGTCTAGCATGAACTGCATGTTTGAGTTCTCCCCAAAGTGGCTCAATGATGTTGAGGTCAGGAGACTGTGATGGCCACTCCAGAACCTTCACTTTCTTCTGCTGCAGCCAATGAAGGGTCGGCTTGGCCTTATGTTTTGGATCATTGTCATGTTGAAAGTACAAGGGCATCGCATGCACAGCTTCCTAGCTTTTTATAACTTATTGTTTATTTGACAGCCATAAAAAGCATACATAAAGCATGTTGTATTACAAAACAATAACAGATTACTGCATACAATTGTATAGCAACAGTAAACAGCGCTAGATAAAATAAAATAAAATATAAAAATACAAACATCTATTGTTCGCTGTTGTGTTGAACTTGTTTGTCGTTTAGTGTTTTCAAAAAGCAAACACATCATGTCAAGTTTGCAAGACCCATCCACCCCTTCTTCCACTTCCCCATCAAAGCAGCCAGAGCTATCCAAGGTTTACTCCTACACCATATAAGTGAGTGAATTAGGGACTCAATTCTCTTTATATTTTTGGTAGAAAGAAAAATTGGCAATGTTTGAAGCAGGTAAAGCCACTTAGGCAAGATCATCATTTGGAACATACTAATCCTGCCCACTAGCAATAACGATAGGTCATTCCAATTCGATAGCAGGCGTTTGGCCTCCTCATACAATCTCTCTATCATTAATTAGATGTAATCTAGCAGAATCCTTACAGATATAAATTCCTAAAAATGTAATAGAGTCTTCCACCCACTTCATGGGGAACATCGTTCCCAACATATTCACCACTGTATCCTGTAATAGCAGAGCCTCAGATTTATTCAGATTTAAAGATAGGCCTGCTAATGCACCATATCCTGTGAATTCTTGTAATAGCTGGGTAAAAGACGTAGCAGGATCTGTAATATGAAGTAGGATATCACCTGCAAGGTGGAGACTTTAAACATACTAGCCGTCTGCAAACCAATGGAGATTCCCATTATGTTAGGGATATCAAGAATCCTCTTTAAAAGAGGTTCCAAAGAAAGAAAGAATAATGCTGGGGACAGTGGGCATCCCTGTCTTGTGTCCCACAGCTATAAAAAAAATACCCCTCTACACCAAATGCTCTCAAGGGCTCTATCATAAAGGGATTTAAGGAAACTGGAAGAGTGGTCGAAGATATGGCAGCTGAGATTCAATGCCAAGAAGTGCAGAGTCATGCATATGAGGTGTGGAAATCCGAATGAACTGTATTCGATGGGGGGAGAAGGGATGATGTGCACGGGGCAGGAGAGAGACCTTGGGGTGATAGTGTCTAATGATCTGAAGTCGGTGAAACAATGTGACAAGGCGATAGCTAAAGCCAGAAGAATGCTGGGCTACATAGAGAGAGGAATATTGAGTAAGAAAAGGGAAGTGATTATCCCCTTGTACAGGTCCTTGGTGAGGCCTCACCTGGAGTAGTGTGTTCAGTTCTGGAGACCGTATCTCTGAAGGGACAGAGACAGGATGGAGGCGGTCCAGAGAAGGGCAACCAAAAAGGTGGAGGGTCTTCATCAAATGACTTATGAGGAGAGATTGAAGAATCTAAATATGTACACTAGGGATGTGAATCGGGCTTAGGACAATTGAAAATATCGGATGATATTTTCAAAATCGTCAGAAATCGGGGGCTCCCCCAAAACGATAGGAAAACCCCAAGATATTGATCATGGGGGTTCTCTTATCGTTTTGGGGGAGGGCGGGAAAAACAGCACACAAAAATAACCCCTAAACCCACCCCGACCCTTTAAACGAATCCCTTAGCTTCCCCCACCTTCCCAACCGCCCCAAAAACATTTTACAGGTACCTGGTGGTCCAGTGGGGGTCCCTGGAGTGATCTCCCACTCCCGAGCCGTCAGCTGCCATTAATCAAAATGGCGCCGATGGCCCTTTGCCATGTGAGAGGGTATCCGTGCCATTGGCCGGTCCCTGTCACATGGTAGGAGCACTGGATGGCTGGCGCCATCCTGTGCTCCTACCATGTGACAGGGGCTGACCAATTCCACCGGTAGCCCCTGTGACATAGTAAGACAAAGGCTATCGGTGCCATTTTGAATACTGGCAGCCGACGGTCCGAGTGCAGCAGGTCGTTCCCGGACCCATTTGTCTTACAAACATTATTGACCGGATTTTAAATGCTCTGCGCGCGTAAATCCGGCCGGATTTACGCACGCAGGGCACTTGCGCGCTGGTACGCCTATTTTGCATAGGCCGCCGGCGCGCGCAGAGCCCTGGGATGCGCGTAAGTCCCGGGGCTTCGTAAAAGGGGCATATCGGGGGCATGTCGGGGGCATTCCGTGAATGACACGGCCTTTCGGGGGCAGGCCCGGGGGCGTGGCGCCGGCCCGGGGGCGTGGTCGAGGCCTCCGGACCAGCCCCATGGTCAGGTGATGGCGCGCCAGCAGGCGTAAATCTGCCAACAAAGGTAAGGGGGGGTTTAGATAGGGCCAGGGGGGTGGGTTAGGTAGGGGAAGGGAGGGGAAGGTGGGGGAGGGCGAAGGAAAGTTCCCTGAAATCGGAGCGGGCTCAGAGGGAACAGGCAGCATGCGCTGGGCTCGGCGCGCGCAGGTTGCACAAATGTGCACCCCCTTGCGCACGCCGACCCCGGATTTTATAAGATACGCGCGGCTACGCGCGTATCTTATAAAATCCAGCGTACTTTTGTTCGCGCCTGGTGTGCGAACAAAAGTACGCGCTCACGCAAAATTATAAAATCTACCCCTAATATTTTCAAACTTACACTACTGCAACTTCTTACTATTAGGCCTACCTTCAAGCTTACTAAGACCACTACAGCTACTCCAAAATGCCTCTACTAGACCATTACTAGGAACAAGTGTTGTGTTCCGCACCCGCGGACAACCGTGGGCGTAGCCCCCTACCTGACGGTGGTGGCCACCCGCCGCGGCAGCATCGGGAGAAGAGCTGTGGTCCGGTGCCCGTTGTTCCCCCGCATCGGCACGGGCCCCCGGGGTGACCACCGGGCTGGGAGCCATCCCTGCTCCTCCAGTGCGGCATCAGGCAGCTTCTACCCCGTGGCCGGAATCCAAGATGGCCGCCGCCATCTTAGGCGCCGGGCCGCGCCTCCTCACCAGATTTAAAGGGACCTGATCCCTTTAACTACTTTCAGCTGTCTCCAATGAGCCAGAGCAGAGGAAGTATAAAAGGAGGCTTCCTCTGCTCATTCCTTGACTTGGCAATGTTCCACGTAGTCAGGTCTGCTTGCTTCGGTGAGTTCTTGTACTTTGGATCCTTGCTCCTTGGTTCCTGTCTCATCTCAGTGATTCCTGGTTCCTGACTTCGGACTGGCAAGCGGTGATTCCTGGTGTGTGATTTCGGACTGGCAAGCGGTGATTCCTGGTGTGTAACTTCGGACTGGCAAGTGGTGATCCTTTAGCATGTGACCTCGGACTGGTAAGCGATGACCCTCTGGCACTTGAGTTTGGATTTCTTCTGGACCCTCGTCTCCAAGGGCACCTAAGTCCCAGTAGCCCGGGTCCCTATGGGCTCCCAGGGGTGAAGCTCCAGTTAGCCCTTGCACCGATCTTTTGACGCCTTGACCTCTCAAAGGTCCACCTAAGTCCCAGCGGCCCGGGTCCCTACGGGTTCCTCCTGGCGGACCGCAGGCTTCCAGTGGCGAAGACACAGTTCCTCTCCTTGACGTCACAACTCTTCGTCTGTCTCCACAGTCGCCTCAGTCTCCAGTGCCGAGGGTCAGCTGATTGCATCTTCTGTTCAGCTTCATCACAAGCCTGAGAATAACAGATTGCCAAGTCCATGAACCCGGCAGAGGCATCCGCCCCCTAGGCCATTCCTGGAATGGCCCAGCATCTGATGGACCAGCAAAAGACCCTGGACGCCCTTGTCTCAGCAGTGGAGGGCTTGAACCAGCGGTTTGAGGTGCTGGGCCCATGAACCCCACTCTGCCGTCCCCACTGGTGAGTTCTGGGGGCCGTCCAGTAATCCGCCTGCTTACACCGTCATGCTTCTCAGGGGAACCCCGGGCTTGCAGGGGTTTCATTAACCAGTGCAACATGCACTTCTGCCTGCAGGCGGCCCTCTTCCCCGACGATGCTACCAACGGGCTCCCTGCCGACCGCGAGGCGCTGCGTCCAGGCCCTTCCTCGTTCGAGGCCCAACTTACCTGCGTCCACAGCGATCCCCCAGCCTGCCAATCACGAGCCAGGCGCCGGGGTGACCTCATCACCAGCCGCCGCCTCAGGGGCATTTAATCGGCGTTCTTCTCCGGCGGCCTTCTCTTCTTTGACGGACTTCGGGGGAAGCGGCTGCTCGGGCCTGCGCGATCGGTGCAAAAAGCCCGTCGGGGTAAGGCCTTCGATTTTACCCTTCCCCCCAACGGGCTCCCTGCCGACCACGAGGCGCTGCGTCCAGGCCCTTCCTCGTTCGAGGCCCAACTTACCTGCATCCACAGCGATCCCCCAGCCTGCCAATCACGAGCCAGGCGCCGGGGTGACCTCATCACCAGCCGCCGCCTCAGGGGCATTTAATCGGCGTTCTTCTCCGGCGGCCTTCTCTTCTTCGACGGACTTCGGGGGAAGCGGCTGCTCAGGCCTGCGCGATCGGCGCAAAAAGCCCGTCGGGGTAAGGCCTTCGATTTTACCCTTCCCCCCAACGGGCTCCCTGCCGACCGCGAGGCGCTGCGTCCAGGCCCTTCCTCGTTCGAGGCCCAACTTACCTGCGTCCACAGCGATCCCCCAGCCTGCCAATCACGAGCCAGGCGCCAGGGTGACCTCATCACCAGCCGCCGCCTCAGGGGCATTTAATCGGCGTTCTTCTACCGGCGTCGCGCGCACGAAGGAGTGCGACAAAGGGGCCTGCCCCTTTGTTTCGCCCCTTCGTGTCGCCCTGTGCAGCGCTCTACTAGTCCTCCTACACTGCATCCAGTAATGTGACTAAGGCTAAGATCACCCCATCAAAATCCGACGCTTGCCCTTTGGAGACAAGAATGCACTAAGAACAGGCCATGGACTATACACAAACTTCTGCCACCCCATGTTACAAATTTCGAATACTGTGTTCTTTTCACGTCAAGCGTATCAAACGTGAGTCCAGTATCTGCATTTCATAACCTACGTTTTCTAAATGCCTGACTACCATTTGTAACTGTAACTGTTATAATACTACTAGTTGTTATATTACAACTACAATTTGCAATTGTTTGCTATATTACATTAAGCTATTCTCCTGCATTACCCTTACCAATTGCTGTCAGCTGTGAAATTGCATGTTTTCTACATCAACTCCACTACTCCCACCAAGTGCAATAGTTTGTTTAAGTTGCCTCAATCTGTTCATTTGTAATACCGTGCATGCATCTTCATTATTCTGCTACAATTGTTTTAAATCTATTCAATTGCCTTAAGGTTCCCTCACATCCCAATTTGTTTTGCTTTCCAATACAACTGTTTACTAGCCCTCCATCCAATAATGCCCCCACACGCTCACCATCGTCCACCCATTTACCCACTCGGACCCACTTCTAAACTATTCCTCCCCTCTTACAGCCACCACAACACTCAAAAAAGTCGTCTGACCTCCATCCCTATATCTCCCACCTCCCAGGCCCTTACCATCTCCCTCATTTCACTTCTACTCATCAACGCCCAATCCCTTAAACAAAAAACACACCTTCTCAATGACATTCTAACTGACTCCAAACCAGAAATCTTTGCAGTAACCGAAACCTGGTTCAAACCCTGCGACACCCCTCTCATTAACCAACTACCTTCCGAAAACTATGACATTTTCTCTATCCCCCGAAAAAAGAAAAGAGGAGGGGGCCTACTCCTCATAGCTAAAAAAGAATTCAAGCTCACCTCACAAACCTGCAATATTCCCAACCAATATGAAGTAGGCCTGTTCAAATCGCAATCCCTACAAATATGCCTTATATATACCCCTCCTGGTCTACTAGAAAAAGACCCCTCCCCCCTCATTGAATTCCTCACCATCTCCCTCTCCCCCGACATCCGCACGATACTCCTTGGCGACTTTAACCTGCATGTCGATACCATCCCACAATCCCCTACATGCGAAGCCTTCATCACAACCTTAGACGCAATGGGCCTTACCCAACTCATCCACTCTCCAACCCACAAAGCTGGTCATACCCTTGACCTCATTTTCACCAACTCACTCATAAACATCATCCACTCCCCTACATGCCTTCCTGTTCCCTGGTCCGATCACTCCATCATCAACACAATTCTCTCTCTACAAACCCCTCCCACCTCCCCCCCTACCCAGCCTAAATCCTTCCAATTCCGTAAAACCTGCCCTATAGATACCCTGGCCACGGCTTGCTCCAACATCACAAACCATATTGACCAAGAGTCAGCAGACAGTGCTATATCCACCTGGACAGAAACTACCCTGAAAATCGCCAACAACCTATGTCCATTCATTCAAAAAACAATCACCCAAACCAAATCATCTAAAAAACCCTGGTACACCCAGACACTCAAAACCTAAAAAATCCAGCTTAGAACAGCAGAAAGACACTAGCGCAAACACCCCACCACTGCCACAAAAACCATTTATTACCAACTCATGCACGCATATAGAAACGCTATTCAAACTACAAAAAAGGAATACTATGCCAAGAAAATTCACCACCTCCAATTCAACCCAAAAGCACTGTTCACCCTAGTCTCAAATCTTACCAAACCTAATATGTCTGCACCCCAAGTCCCCTCCACACAGACCCGATGCAATGATATTGCCCTATTCTTTAAGAACAAAATAGCTAACATCACCGCCAAGTTTACCCCTAACCCCAAAAATTCCCCCAACACTAACAGTATAACCCCCCCCATCCTACACACACCTAACATCCTCACTTCTTTTGAACCCTCCTCAACACTAGAAATAGAAAACATTTTAAAAAAGATGAGACCCTCCTCCCACCCCTCAGACACTATCCCTACTAAACTACTACTCGCTATTCCTAAAACAATAGCCACCTCACTCTCCAAAATCGTGAATTGCTCCCTGGAACACGGCCTGGTACCCAACTCCCTGAAACAAGCTGTGGTCAAACCTATCCTAAAAAAAACCCTCCCTTGATCCTTCCAACCTATCCAACCTCCGTCCCATCTCCAATCTCCCTTTCCTCTCCAAAATCATTGAGAAACTAGTTAATTCCCGCCTCTCTGACCACATAGAACAATCCAACATACTCCCACCTACACAACATGGCTTTCGTAAACACCTCAGTACCGAATCCCTACTCCTTTCCCTCACAGACACCATCATCAAAGGAATGGATGCCAGTAAATCCTATCTCATTGCCATGCTAGATATTTCCGCCGCCTTCGATACTGTAAATCATAACATCCTTATCAACACTCTCACCAGTATAGGAATCTCAGGTACTGCCCTCTCCTGGATAAAGTCCTTCCTCCAAAACCGCACCTACACAGTCCTCATTGATAATTTCACATCCCCCCCTGTTAATCTCGACTGTGGCGTCCCCCAAGGATCCTCCCTCTCTTCCACGCTATTCAACATTTACATGCTCCCCCTCACAAACCTCCTTTCCAACCTTGGTATTACACACTTCATCTATGCAGATGATGTGCAAATACTCATTCCTTTCACAGATACTGTACTCACTGCTCTACATAGATGGGACACCATTCTCACTTCCATTAACCAACTTCTCACCGACATGCACTTAGCCCTCAACCCTCAGAAAACTGAACTCCTCCTCATCTCCTCCAAACATGCACCCATACCCTGTCCCTCCACGCTTCAGACTCCTAACTTTATCTCCGACACAAGAAACTTGGGTGTTATACTTGACAACCAACTAACCTTCAAACCATATATCAAATCTATCCTTAGCAGTTGCTATTTCAAACTCCAAACCCTCAAAAAACTCAAACCCCTCCTCTACTTCCATGACTTCCGCACAGTACTCCAATCACTAATTTTTTCAAAAATCGATTACTGTAACGCACTCTTACTTGGACTCCCTGCCACCCACCTCAGACCTCTCCAACTCCTTCAAAACGCTACTGCACGCATCCTCTCTAATGTCAAGAAGAAAGACCACATTACCCCCACCCTCATCAATCTCCATTGGCTGCCCATCCATTCACGCATCCTATACAAGTATCATCCACAAAAGTATTACTAATGAACACTACAACTGGTTAAGCCCACCCTTCCTCCCTCGTACCTCCACAAGACCTACCCGCTCCTCCCTTCGTGGAACTCTTATCCCCCCATCTATAAAATCCACAAGACTCATCTCCACCACCAATAGAGCCCTTTCCCTCGCAGGCCCTTCCCTGTGGAACTCCATGCCACTTGACCTTCGCACCGAAACCTCCACACCCACCTTTAAAAAGAAACTCAAAATCTGGCTCTTCCTCCAAGCATACCCCCAATCACCTTCACCACCTATAAACACCTTAACCCAACCTCCATCTAGTACTAGTACTAACACCCCCACCACAGGACCTACACCCATCCCCTCAAGACAACCACAAACCCCTCACTTATCATGCACACAATAATTTATCTCTTATTAGCACCGTACATATCTTCTTACCCCTTTCACTGTTGCCCATGCGCATATTCAAATATTGCACACAACCTATGTACATACCACTTGTTCATTGTTTCCCTGTACATATTTTCTCCTCACGTTTCCGTCTTCACCCCCCCCCTGCCCCCTCCTTTGTCTCGACCACCCCCTCCCCTCCCTCCCCTATTTATTTAGTTATTGATCTGTTACTATGTTCTAGGTTACACAATGTTCCTTGTAAAGGCTTTGCCTATATATATCCTTGTTTTAAGTTATCTGTAAACCGGCACGATGTGCAAACGGTTGCCGGTATATAAAATTAAATAAATAAATAAATAAATAAAATAAAAATAAATAAAAGACCACCTTCATTCTCTCTCTCCTCAAAGGGAAGGCCCTAGAGTGGGCTTCCCCCCTGTGGGAACGGGATGATCCCGTTCTGAGCAATCTGAGGGAATTCTGGGAGCTCTTCCAGATGAGCTTCGGTGATCCTACGCAAGAGGTTTCCACCGGGCCCAAACTGCTTCAACTACGCCAAGGTTCAAGGACATTGGCCGAATTCGCCATAGATTTTCGGACCCTTTCTTTGGAGCTTGGCTGGGGCCCCAACTGTCTATGAACCATCTTCCTTCAGGGGCTTAGCCCCAGAATTAAGGATGAGCTCGCGGGCCAGGAATTACCTAGGTCCTTGAACGCCCTTATCGATCTGGCGGGGCGTATAGATCGGCGCCACCAAGAGCGCCGCCAAGAGGCCCAGATGACATCTAAAACCGCAACTCCTTCCAGGCACCCCCGACGCTCGCCTTCTCCCAAGGCTAGATCGGGAACCTCCCGACCTCCCCCTGAAGAGCCCATGGAATTGGGCTGTGGGAGACTTTCCATGCAGGAGCGCCGGTGGCGAATGAAGGAAGGCCTCTGTTTTTATTGTGATGTGGCGGGCCATCAAATAGCTGCATGCCCGGTGAGACCAGGAAACTCCCGGGCCTAGGACCTGAAGGAGGTCTCTTCCTGGGCCTAACCTCACCTGCACCTCCACTAACGCTACCAGTGGCGCTAACGTCTGCGGCCAGAGAATTCCACACGTTAGCCCTGATAGACTCTGGTGCCAGCAGCAACTTCATTATGAAGAGTCTGGTGGAGCATCTGAAGATGCCACAGGTCCATGTTCCAGCCCCATTGGTCATCTCCTCAATCCAGGGTAAACCCCTCCCAGGACATGTGACACACATCACGGAACCCGTCCAGTTGAAGGTTGGACTTTTTCATCGTGAGCGGTTACCTTTCCATATTTTGGAGCATTCCATACATCTGGTCATTTTGGGTCTCCCCTGGCTCCAGGAACACGGTCCCCAGTTCGACTGGAAGACCCTGCAGCTATCTCGCTGGGGGCCGAATTGTCACGGCAATTGTCTCCAATCTGTGATTCCAGTCTCATGTTCCATCGCCTCTACCAGTACGTGGATGTCTTCTCGAAGCAGAAGGCCGAGATACTTCTGCCTCATTGACCATTCGATTGTGCCATCAATCTCCTCCCTGGCACTGAGCCCCCTTGCAGGCGCACCTATGCCCTCTCGCCTGCAGAGACGCAGGCCAAGACACAATATATCAAGGAGAATCTGGAGAGGGGCTTCATTCGGAAGTCCACGTCCCCAGCGGGGGCTAGGTTCTTCTTCGTTGGAAAGAAGGACGGAACCCTTCGCCCTTGCATCGACTACCGGGGTCTGAATGCAATAATGGTCAAGGATCGCTACCCCTTGCCCCTCATCTCCGAGCTCTTCGATCGGCTGCAAGGTGCGAGGATCTTCTCCAAGTTGGATCTCTGAGGGGCCTACAACCTGATCCGCATCAAGGAGGGTGACGAATGGAAGACAGCCTTCAATACACGAGATGGCCACTATGAGTATCTAGTGATACCATTCGGGCTCTGTAATGCTCCAGCAGTGTTCCAGAACACCATGAACGAGATACTCCGCAATCTCTTGTATCGGTGTGTGGTCGTGTACCTGGATGACATTTTCATATTCTCTGATTCTCTGACCACTCACCATCAGCACGTCGTCCAAGCGTTGCAACGCCTAAGAGAACATAGACTGTATGCAAAACTGGAAAAGTGCCTTTTTGAGCAAGAGTCCCTTCCCTTTCTGGGGTATATTGTCTCCAGTGAGGGTTTCCGTTTGGACCCCCAGAAGCTGAAAGCCATTTGGGAATGGCCGCAGCCGTCTGGATTAAAGGCACTCCAACGGTTTTTGGGTTTCGCCAATTATTACCGATCTTTTATCCCTCATTATGCGTCCATCGTAGCCCTGATGACAGCCCTGACCTGGAAAGGCGCGGATCTGGCCTCCGGGAGCGGAGGCCGCCTTCCATCGCCTCAAGGAGGCATTTCTGTAACAGCTGTGTCTACGCCATCCGGATCCGCAACAGCCGTTTGTCATCGAAGTGGACGCATCCTCAGAAGGTGTAGGGACCGTTCTGAGCCAGACTTCCAAAAATCACAAGTTACACCCGTGTGCCTTCCTCTCTCATCAGTTCTCTCTGGCAGAGCGGAACTACGCCATTGGCGACAAAGAGCTCTTAGCCATAAAGGTGGCCCTAGAAGAATGGCATCCTTGGCTAGAGGGGGCACAACACCAGTTTACGGTCTAAAAAGACCATAAAAACCTTGAGTACTTGCATCGGGCACAACGACTCAACCCTCGACAGGCCCGCTGGGTGTTATTCTTCACCCGATTCAACTTTGTTCTACATTATAGACCTGCTGGGAATAATATCAAGGCCGATGCCTTATCACGTGTCTTCAAGGCTACAGAGACTTCTGATGACCCTCAGTTCATCATTGAGCCGTCACGTGTCCTACTATCCACCACCATGACTATTCCCCCCGGGAAAACTCTGGTTCCGCTGCACCTGCGGAAACAAGTCCTGACTCCCATTGTTCCGGTCATCCAGGACAATCTCAGACCTTACAGACTCTGTGCCAATACTACTGGTGGCCTAAGGTCAGCAGAGATGCCCGGTCTTATGTAGAGTCTTGCCAGTCATGCGCCCGTCATAAGAGGATCCCAGGTTCAATACCAGGCTTGCTTCAGCCTTTACCAGCTCCCTCGGAACCATGGACCCATCTTGCGATGGACTTCGTGATTGATCTACCGTCATCCAGTGGGAACACAGTCATATGGGTGGTCATCGACCAATTTAATAAAATAGCACACTTCGTGCCACTCCCAGGGTTGCCGTCCGCACCACAGCTGGCCCAGCTGTTCGTCCAGCACATTTTTAGACTACATGGTCTACCAAGAAGTATCCTCTTGGACAAGGTCCTCAATTTACTGCCCGATTCTGGAGGGCCCTCTGCCAGAAGTTCGACATCAACCAGGACTATACTTCTGCTTACCACCCGCAGACCAACGATCTTGCGGAAAGAACGAACCAAACATTAAAGCAGTTCCTCCATATCTATGTAAATGAGAAACAGGACGACTGGGCAAGTCTTCTGCCATGGGCAGAATTTGCACTCAGTTCTCATCTTTCCACAGCTACCGGATCCTCGCCATTCCAGATAGTCTATGGAAGCAGGCACGCCCGCTGCTGCCAGTTCCCATTTCAGTCACGTCCCTGGTAGCCCAGCTCTCTGCAGATGAGCTACACCACCTGTGGATTTCCACATGGCGCGCATTGATCAAAGTCAGTCAGGTGGCAAAAAGGCATGCCGATCAGCGACGAAGACCCTACCCGCCTCTGAGGCTGCGTCAAAAGGTATGGCTGAGCACCCAGTTCATCCGCCTGAAGCTGCCATCAGTGCGATTGGCCCCTCGATTTATTGGGCCATTTCCCATCATTCGACAGGTTGGTGCGGTATCTTACCAGCTTCATCTACCGCCTTCACTCAAGATACACAACACGTTCCATGTCTCCCTCTTGTAGCCCCTGGTGTTATCTTGGCCTTCCAGTATGACTCCCCAACCTTTTACCTCCGAGGATGACCTCACCTATCAAGTCCGGGAGGTGTTGGACATGCGGAAGCATAGAAAGAAATGGGAGTATCTGCTCGCCTGGGAGGGTTTTGGCCCCGAACAAAACACCTGGGAGCCATTGGCCAACATACTTGACCAGGGCTTGCTTGAGCAATTCCACAGAGACCATCCGTCTAAACCTAGCCCTCCAGGGAGGCGCCCTAAAGAGGGGGGTACTGTTGTGTTCCGCGCCTGTGGATGACCGCGGACGCAGCCCCCTACCTGACCGTGGCGGTGACCTGCCAATGCAGCATCGGGAGAAGAGCCGTGGTCCTGTGCCCATTGTTCCCCCCGTGTCGGCGCGGGCCCCCGGGGTGACCACCGGGCTGGGAGCCGTCCCTGCTCCTCCAGTGCAGCATCAGGCAGCTTCTCCCCCGCGGCCAGAATCCAAGATGGCCGCCACCATCTTAGGCGCGAGGCCGCGCCTCCTCACCAGATTTAAAGGGACCTGATCCCTTTAACTACTTTCAGCTGTCTCCAATGAGCCAGAGCAAAGGAAGTATAAAAGGAGGCTTCCTCTGCTCATTCCTTGACTTGGCAATGTTCCACATAGTCAGGTCTGCTTGCTTCAGTGAGTTCTTGTACTTTGGATCCTTGCTCCTTGGTTCCTGTCTCGTCTCAGTGATTCCTGGTTCCTGACTTCGGATTGGCAAGCGGTGATTCCTGGTGTGTGACTTCGGACTGGCAAGTGGTAATCCTTTAGCGTGTGACCTCAGACTGGTAAGCGACGACCCTCTGGTGACCTCGGACTTCTTCTGGACCCTCGTCACCAAGGGCCCACCTAAGTCCCAGTGGTCCGGGTCCCTATGGGCTCCTCCTGGGGGGACCGCGGGCTTCCAGGTGTGAAGCTCCAGTTAGCCCTTGCACCGATCTCTTGACGCCTTGACCTCTCAAAGGTCCACCTAAGTCCCAGCGGCCCGGGTCCCTACGGGCTCCTCCTGGGGGGACCGCAGGCTTCCAGTGGCGAAGACACAGTTCCTCTCCTTGACATCACGACTCTTCGTCTGTCTCCACAGTCGCCTCAGTATCCAGTGCCGAGGGTCAGCTGGTCACATCTTCTGTTCAGCCTCGCCACCCGACGGGAGAACTTACAGATCCACCTCCTAAGGTATACCATCCTCCCCAGCCTGAGCATAACAACAAGGACATTTGACCACATCACCCCCTCGCTGATGGCACTGCACTGACTTCCTGTACAAAACAGAGTTCATTATAAAGTATTAACCCTAATTTTTAATATCATCAACAATACTGACCCATGCTTATTAGGAGTGACACTTCAACCCTATGCACCATAGAGAATCCTAAGATCACAAAACAAGGGACTTCTAACGGTGCCTTCTACTCGGAACATACATCTAACACAAATGGGGACTAAATGTTTTCCATAACCAGGCCCCAAGTTGTGGAACTCCCTGCCAGAGTCATTATGCCAGATAACAGAAAAAAAGAATTTCAAACGTGAAGTGAAAACATGGCTCTTTAGAGAAGCTTACGATTTAACATAAAACACCAATATACTGAAAACCTCATCGTCAATACAAGAGACAATGGTAGTGAAGTGAGCATGAGCAATAAGTAATGATTGTTGTAAAATGTATAGGTAGTTGAATTAGAATTTGCATTTGCTGTAATACCAACGAATATGAAGTCTATAAATCCACTGTCATGCTGACCAAGATAATGTACGAACATGAATAAGAACATATATCTGCTGTGGTTTTGATCTAGATTATGAATGCTGGCACAGAATGTGAATGTTAAACAAGAATATGAATGATGTTTTTGTAAACTGTTGTGATCTTATTCTGGAATGACAGTAATTAAAAAGCCTAATTAAATAAATATAGATCTTTCCCTTCCCTTCCTTTTGTTAGTCACTTGCCCCACCTAGTCATTGCTTGAATTTTCCACCCAGGCATAAACATGGAATCCAGAGCAGAGACCCCCATAGCCACTGGTGGTATTGGTGAATGAAGCAAAGTTTGTATGTGGTTGGGAGGTGATGGGTGTTATTATGGGGATATGTTTGTCAGAATGGTGTGCAGAGGACTTGAGGCTGGGAGATAATAGGGAATGGCAGATGGCGTGAGAGGGAGGGGATGATAGTTGGGGATTATATGAAGGGCTTGCAGATGAGAGAGGATCAGCTGGGGTGATGCAAAAGGGCTGAAGGGAAACAGATGGGATAGGCTGGAGAAGTGAGGATCTGGGGGATATAATAGGGATAAGCTGGAGGGTCAATAGTTACGAGACTTCTAGAAGGGGTGGATGTTGAGAGGATTGACCAGAGAGAGCAGAGGTTGAGAGAGGATCAGTTGCACTGTGGTAAGGGTAAGAAAGGAGTGATGGTTGGAGCGGGATTGCACCCATGCTAATTTTCTTTTGGTCATCCTCTGAGGTCATGTGAATTTTCAAGAGCTAAAATGGGGTCACAATGGATAAAAGTTTGGGAAGCTCTAGGATAGAGGTTTACAAAATCATGAGTGGGATGGAACAGGTAAACAGAAAATGGTTATTTACCATTTCAAATAGTACTAGAACTAGTGTATATTCCAGAAAACTGTGATACTGCCAACTGGTGGTCAGCCTGCATGTTCACTGTTTCCGCTAGTTTCAGTCAGGCTGGTTGTAAAGGGTTAACCTCTGACTTGGAAGCAGGGGTTCCTGGGTGTTTTTCCTCATGTTTTCCTCATGTCTGGCCAGTTCTATCTGGACTGTTTCATGGAGCAATTGGTTCAGGAACCAACAAGAGAGGGAGCTATTTTAGATTTAATTATTAGTGGAACACAGGATTTGGTGAGAGAGGTAACAGTGGTGGGGGCCACTTGGCAACAGTGATCATAACATGATCATATTTAAACTAATAACTGGAAAGGGGACAATAAGCAAATCTACAGCTCTAACACTAAATTTTCAAAAGGGAAACTTTGATAAAATGAAGATAATAGTTAGAAAAAAACTGAAAGGTGTAGTTGCAAAGGTTAAAAGTGTTCAACAGGCATGGAAATTGTTTAAAAATACAATCCTAGACATGCAGTCCAGATGTATTCCACACATTAAGAAAGGTGGAAGGAAGGCAAAACGATTACCGTATTGGTTAAAAGGTGAGGTGAAAGAGGTTATTCTAGCCAAAAAAATCCTTCAAAAATTGGAAGAAGGATCCATCTGAAGAAAATAGGATAAAGCACAAGCATTGTCAAGTTAAGTGATAAGACAGGCAAAGAGAAAAATTTGAAATTAAGTTGGCCGTTAAGGCAAAAACTCATACTAAAAACTTTTTATTTATTTATATATTTATTTATATATTTATTTATTTTCATGTTTTTATATACCGACCTTCCTCAAAAGACATAAAGTCGGTTAACATAACGTCTATGCAGATCTATAAGATCATAATAATGTATAGTTTCCATAAACATAATAACAATCAAATCAAACAATGCTAAAAATTATAAACAGTTATTGTCTAACTATCCTCTCACATTTCTGTATTAAAATATTAAAAATAAACAAAACAACTGTATCTTAAGACTTAAAATAATCTTAATAATATTAAAACTTAATAAAATTATCCTTCAAAACTATAATAATACAGTACAGCAAATCTGACTTATTTACATGGTTCCACTTGTATCATTATATCGGAAGCAAGAAACCTGTGTGAGAGTCTGTTGGACCATTAGAAGACCTAGGGGTTAAAGGGGCTCTTAGGGAGGATAAGGCCATTGCAGAAAGACTAAATGAATTCTTTGCTTCAGAGTTTACTAATGAGGATGATGGGGAGATACCAGTTCCAGAGATGGTTTTCAAGGGTGATGAGTCAGACGAACTGAACCAAATCACTGTGAACCTGGAAGATGTAATAAGCCAGATTGACAAACTAAAGAGTAGTAATATCACCTGGTCCGGATGGTATGCATCCTAGGGTACTGAAGGAACTAAAAAATGAAATTTCTGATCTATTAGTTAAAATTTGTAACCAATCATTAAAATCATCCATTGTACCTAAAGACTGGAGGGTGACCAATGTAACCCCAATGTTTAAAAAAGGCTCCAGAGGCGATCCGGGTAACTATAGACCAATGAGCCTGACTTCAGTGCCGGGAAATATAGTGGAAACCAAAGATCAAAATCGTAGAGCATATAGAAAGACATGGTTTAACGGAACACAGTCAACATGGATTTACCCAAGGGAAGTCTTGCCTAACAAATCTGCTTCATTTTTTTGAAGGGGTTAATAAACATGTGGATAAAGGTGAACCGGTAGATGTAGTGTATTTGGATTTTCAGAAGGTGTTTGACAAAGTCCCTCATGAGAGGCTTTTAAGAAAACTAAAAAGTCATGGGCTAGGAGGAGATGTCCTTTCATGGATTACAAACTGGTTAAAAGACAGGAAACAGAAAGTAGGATTAAATGGTCAATTTTCTCAGAGGAAAAGGGTAAACAGTGGAGTGCCTCAGGGATCTGTACTTGGACCGGTGCTTTTCAATATATTTATAAATGATCTGGAAAGGAATAAGACGAGTGAGGTTATCAAATTTGCAGATAATACAAAATTATTCAGAGTAGTTAAATCACAAGCAGATTGTGATATATTACAGGAGGACCTTGCGAGACTTGAAGATTGGGCATCCAAATGGCAGATGAAATTTAATGTGGACAAGTGCAAGGTGTTCCATATAGGGAAAAATAACCCTTGCTGTAGTTACACGATGTTAGCTTCCATATTAGGAGCTACCACCCAGGAAAAAGATCTAGGCATCATAGTGGATAATCCTTTGAAATCATTGGCTCAGTGTGCTGCAGCAGTCAAAAAAGCAAACAGAATGTTAGGAATTATGAGGAAGGGAGTGGTTAATAAAACAGAAAATGTCATAATGCCTCTGTATCGCTCCATGGTGAAACCGCACCTTGAAAACTATGTACAATTCTGGTCGCTGCATTTCAAAAAAGATATAGTTGAGATGGAGAAGGTACAGAGAAGGGCAACCAAAATGATAAAGGGGATGGAACAGATCCACTATGAGGAAAGGCTGAAGAGGTTAGGGCTGTTCAGCTTGAGAAGAGATGACTGAGGGGGGAGGTGATAGAGGTCTTTAAGATCATGAGAGGTCTTGAACAAGTAAATGTGAATTGGTTATTTACACTTTCAGATAATAGGAAATAAATAAACCTTGCTGTAGTTACACGATATTAGGTTCCATATTAGGAGCTACCACCCAGGAAAAAGATCTAGCCATCATAGTGGTTAATACTTTAAAATCGTCAGCTCAGTGTGCTACAGCAGTCAAAAAAGCAAATAGAATGTTAGGAATTATTAAGAAAGGAATGGTTAATAAAACAGAAAATGTCATAATGCTTCTATATCGCTCCATGGTGAGACCACACCTTGAATACTGTGTACAATTCTGGTCGCCGCATCTCAAAAAAGATATAGTTGCGATGGAGAAGGTACAGAGAAGGGCAACCAAAATGATAAAGGGGATGGAACAGCTCCCCTATGAGGAAAGGCTGAAGAAGTTAGGGCTGTTCAGCTTGGAGAAGAGACAGCTGAGGGGGGATATGATAGAGGTCTTTAAGATCATGAGAGGTCTTGAAAGAGTAGATGTGACTCGGTTATTTACACTTTCAAATAATAGAAGGACTAGGGGGCATTCCATGAAGTTAGCAAGTAGCATATTTAAGACTAATTGGAGAAAATTATTTTTCATTCAACGCACAATAAAGCTCTGGAATGTGTTGCCAGAGGATGTGGTTAGTGCAATTAGTGTAGCTGGGTTCAAAAAAGGTTTGGATAAGTTCTTGGAGGAGAAGTCCATTAACGGCTATTAATCAAGTTGACTTAGGGAATAGCCACTGCTATTAATTGCATCAGTAGCATGGGATCTTCTTAGTGTTTGGGTAATCGCCATGTTCTTGTGGCCTGGTTCAGCCTCTGTTGGAAACAGGATGCTGGGCTTGATGGACCCTTGTCTGACCCAGCATGGCAATTTCTTATGTTCTTAAGGACTAGGGGGTATTCCATGAAGTTAGCAAGTAGCACATTTAAAACTAATCGGAGAAAATTATTTTTCACTCAATGCACAATTAAGCTCTGGAATTTGTTGCCAGAGGATATGGTTAGTGCAGTTAGTGTAGCTGGGTTCAAAAAAGATTTGGATAAGTTCTTGGAGGAGAAGTCCATTAACTGCTATTAATCAAGTTTACTTAGGGAATAGCTGTTGCACTGGAGGTGGACCCTTGGCCTGGTGCAGGATTGGTATGGACCTGTGGTCGAACCCAGAGAGCGCCTGCCACCAGGAGGTGTAGCACACAAGGAGACAGAGGCTAACCGGAGCCTCACCAATAACAGTCTGGGATTTCCACAGGTTGAGCCCTTGGGTACCCGGACTGCATGGACTTAGGTGGGCCTCTGGTGGTGTCCCGGAGAGATAGCTGAACTGGAAGCCCCGGAGACCTCAGGGAGGTAGCAGTTCAGGGAGGTCCTCCGGGTGAGGCAGGAAGCCCCTGTGGGTCTAGTCAAGTGGAAGCCGCAATTAGTTTCTAAGCAGGTTGGTCTGGTAGTCACAGTAGGCCAGAAGAGAGTGTCCGAGTGAAGCGCAAGGATCAGAGCCAAAATATCAGTCCAAGAATAGTCAGCCAAAGCAAGGGTCAATACCAGGATCAGTTCCAGATGGCAGGGACAAGAATGGTCAGGCAGGCAGTGTCAGTTCCAGGTGGCAGACAGAAGAATGGTCAGACAGGCAGTGGTCAGTTCCAGGTGGCAGACAGAAGAATGGACATGCAGGCAGAGATCTGTACCAGAGGTCAGTCCGATGGGTACTACCTGAGAAAGGTACAGGAATACACGGAGGCACAGGGAATGCTGGAATGAGGAGACTCTGGAACAGGAGACGCTGGAACAAGAGACACTGGAACAGGAGAATGCTGGAACACACAAGGCAAACTAACACACCAACGGTGTCAACCCGATTGCCAAGGCGAGATCCTGGGGACAGGGCCTCACCTTAAATAGCAAGTCTACGTGTCGTCATCGGGAGGCGACCCCATGGGTTTTCGTGCCTTGGACCCTTTAAAGGGCTGCATGTCGGGCGCAAGCACCTAGGGGCTTGGCCGAGGATGCTGACAACGCGGAGCCCCGACGGGAGCTCCGCTGTGAGGCCTACAAGGAGGATGGTGAGCGGAGAGCCCAAGGATTCCTTGAGCTGGCTGCGGCAGCAAGGGAGGGGTGCCCGGAGCTGGTCGAAGGAAGTGCGAGGTAAGCAGGCCCGGCCGCGGTGCCAACGCGGCCGGTACGCGCAACAATAGCCACTGCTATTAATTGCATCAGTAGCATGGGATCTTCTTGGTGTTTGGGTACTTGCCAGGTTCTTGTGCCCTGGTATGCCTCTGTTGGAAACAGGATGCTAGAATTGATAGACCCTTGGTCTGACCCAGCATGGCAATTTCTTATGTTCTCCGATCTCGGGTTCCCTCCAGTGCCTTCGGCCCTGCCATGCTACCCAGTGTTGCCAGCCAAGATGTCCCTGTTTGTTGGGCCTCTCTGCGTGGCCCGCGGAGAGATGCCGCCATTGGCGCTGCGCCCCTTCCTAGGCGTGCCTGTGCACATCATTAGTTCTTTTAAAGGGCCTGAGGTAGGAACCTAGCCGCAGACCTGGATGCTGACTCCAGACTCTTCAGTATATAAAAGCTCAGGCCTCGCTCCATAACATTGCCTTTGCAACAGGTCTCCTCGTATTCTGAGTACTCTTGCTGATCCTAGAATTGTCTCTTTGTTGTGTTCCTGATTCCTGTGGTTCCCGGTTCCTGTCTCCTTTGTTCCTGGTTCGTCTATGTGTTGGACTGACTCTTTGGATTTGACCGCCGCTACGCCTGACTACTCTTCAGCTTCTCTCCAGCCCCGGACCTCCACTACGCCTGACTACTCTTCAGCTTCTCTCCAGCCCCGGACCTCCACTACGCCTGACTACTCTTCAGCTTCTCTCCAGCCCTGGACCTCCGCTACGCCTGACCACTCTTCTACTTCACCGCGTCCCGACCTCTGCTACGTCTGACTACGCCTGCCTTCTCCGTGCCCTTACCATTGCTTTGATTGACTACACCTGCTTTCTCCGTACCCTGACAATTGCCTTGAATGACTACGTTCAAGGCAATGGTCCAGAGTACTTGTCCAGAGTTCTACGTTGCTTGCCACAACTTCCACTTGCCGCCGGCTCTGATCCTAGCCTGTCAGTGATGCCTTCTCTCACCTATCCTCTGGATGTGGACTTACAATGCTTAGGCCTTTCATTGCTTGAGTGCCTCCAGTTACTCGTTGTTCCTTTGGCACCTGAGTTCCAGTACCGAATCCAGTCCAGGGTAGGACTACACCATCTACCGGCTGCTGTCTCTGGGCTGAATCACTTCTTATCTCTAACTAACCTCGAGGCCCACCTAAGTCCTGCTGGCCCCAGCACCCAAAGGCTCAACCCAAGGGGAACGAGGGCTGGTGTAGGTGAAGCTCCAGCGGCATCTAGCTTCATCTCAATGCACTTGCTGATGGTGGGGACCCATGGGTCCTTACCTACAGGATGCATCAACCCCACCTCGGCCCAAGGGTCCACCTCCGACGCAACAAGTTTTTGAATACTGAAGCACTTATCTAGCTAGATTTTATCTGGATAAGTCATTATTCGGCTAAAATCTAACCGAATAAAAAAAGAGGACTTCTAGGGGCATTCCAGATGGATCTATTTTATCTGGCTAACAGCCAATTTTTAGCCATATCTGGCTGAGTTAGCTTGATAGCTTTAGGCCTGCCTCAGAACAGGTCTAAGGTTATCTGACCGAATGTGGCCGGATAAGTTAAGACTTAACCGGCTATATTCAAACGAGTATAGCCAGTTAAGTGGTGCTGTTTTGGAGGGGGGGGTGGGAAGAGTAAAGTGTGGGTCTGGGGCATGATTCTCCCCACTCCCCAATATTTAACAAATTTCTTTACCAAGCCAAGCACCCCCATCCCTGAAACCCCTCCAAAAATAAATGAATAAAATGGGTTGGGATCCACAGCTCTGCCCAAACTTTCCCCATCCCTGCTCGGTTGCGCTGAAAATGGCTAATAAGCTCTTACGCTTCCAGGATTGCTCTCATAGCTGCGTTGAAAGCGACTGGGGTTGTTATTGAGCACTGTGATCCCAGCAGAAGGACTCGGTTCCTCAAGGTACCGGGTGGGTGGGAGGCATAGGGTTGGGGATGCAAGGGAGGGGGAGAGGAAGGGCACTTAAGGCATTTTCAATGCAATTAGGGAAGGGATAGGGAGGGAAAACTGTGTTTTCCAACACGTTTTGTTTATGCATTTTTGGAGGGATTTGGTAGGTTGGGGTGCTCAGCCCAGCAGGGCCATTGGTTAAATATTTGAAAGGGGAGGGGGAGTTGTGGGGTGGGGAAGAATTGTGCTGCAGGCCCTCAGTATTTTTTCCCAAAACAGTGCCAATTAACCAATTATATTCTTTTGAATATCACCCATTAAGCCTTAAGTTTTCTGACTGCACATGGCCCGATAACTTTAAAAGTTAATCGGTTATATTCAAGCATTGCCAGTTAGGTTGCATTGTTACCTGGCTGCATGTAGCCGGACCACTTTAGGCAGGTAAATTCAGCAGGATGTTTATGCTGCTGAAGATCCAGGACAAGCAGTCCAGCTAACTTTAGCCAGATAACGTGTTCACTCGCCGGCTTATCGAAGATTGGCATCCAGATCTCACAAGCTGGGTGAATCTGCTCACATTTTCAATTTGTGGAATCTGCATTGGCTATATTTGGGAGAAACAAATTGCTGAGTTAATTTGATTAGCCATGAACTTTTTTGCAGGTTCCTGGAAACTAGATTACAAACATTCTTAAAAAAAAAAAAAGTTAAAACACCCTTATTTACAGCGCGCATTCTCCTTAGTGACAAAAAACGATTGTCTCCCTTTGCAGTGAAGTCCAAAACCTTTTGCATAAATTAGCCCTCGGGCCTGAGTTGCTGTGCTGAATTAGTGTGGCAGGCTTAGCTCTTTCTGATCCCTTCATCACTCTTGGAATGGAGGTGCTTCTTCTGCCATGTGCCAACATCAATCAGCCCTGGGCAAGGTTCCAAAGCTTTCTGCCAAAGTCAGGATTTCAAAGGGGCTACACTGAGAGCCAGGGCTGCCCAAGTCAATAAAGAACCGTTTAAGCTAAAAGTATGCACTCTCCTGACTCCGGGAAACGAGCTAGCAAGCACCACCTTCCCTGTACCATTACAGCATACTATTAGTGGCTCTCATCAGTAGAATAAAGGGTTAATTGCATCTGAGTAAGGACCTCCACCTCCAATTTATTTCAGTAATTGTAATTAAAGCCCTGACAGAGTGGGCTTAGTTGCCTGAGTCCTTTCTTCAATTTATTGATTAGCTATTTCACAGAAGTTCATTGCCATCCACAGTCTGGTAATTGGGAATATGGCTATGCGGTTTTCCGAGGCTCCATCTCTGCTTCAAATGATTAAATGCAGCCACAACACATCCATCCTGTATTGAACAGCTCTGCTCAAGGTCAAACATTCATGCAAAACAGCCGCACATATCTGCATGTTTAAAAGCATCTGCATGAATTTCCTGAAGATTTCTTTTAACCACGCTTTCTCCCATATATTTGTCTTATTCCTCCCACCCCTCACTCCCCCCTCATTTTCTCTCTCCCCCCTCCCCCACATACACACATAAAGATAACCCAGGTATTCCTCAGCTTTGAATGCCATCAATTCTGGGCAAAAGCCAGATCTAATTATAATCAGTCAAAGCCCTTTTCTGCATTCTGCACCCAAAGCCTTTCCTGCCTTTAGGGTTCCACGGAGCTGTTGTCACGTTAATATTTTATGATCTTATACCAGTACCTTTCATCTTCAATTTCAGGAGAGCAATAAATGCATTTTCTTTTTTTTGTTTAATACAGTATTAAATTCTGGTTGTTGTTGTGCTCAGTGATAAAATCTCACTATATAACAAAAGGTTTAACAGATACAATGTTTGTGTAAACTTGAAGGCACCAACTAAGAATATAACCAGGAATCAGAATATTCAGACCATAAAATGCATTAGAGCGAATATGTCCTGGGGACCTCTAGCCAGTCAGGTTTACAGGATATCCGCAATACATATGCATGAGATAAATTTGAATGCAGTGGAGGCAGCACACACAAATCTTTCTCATGCATATTCAATGCAGATCACCTGAAAACCTGACTGGTGGGAGGTCCCTCAGGATGGGTTTGGGACCCTCTGCATTTATTTATTTCATCATTTTTATAAACTGCCTTCCCAGTCCATTCAGACTAGCCAAAGCAATGTGAAATTAAATTTTACAATATCAACAAACTAAAACAATGCATACACACAATAAAATTATAATAATGCAGCTAAACCATGGAATCAAATATACATTATACAGAAGGAAACATCAGCTCATCATGACCAGATCCCAAAATCCCCAAATTAGCAGCCAGAGTTGCCCCATTGACCTCAACTAGTTGGGGAACAGACAGTTTTTAACCTTCTTAGGAAAGGCCAAATATTCCCTCTCCTGCCTGATCTCTAAAAACAACTGATTTCATAATATTAGCCAGTGCAATTTTGCCATAACTGAGGCCATATAACAGCAGGCAGAAATTCCTAGACCCAATCTTGCTACATTTTTGTAGCCTATATGTGAGTTTCACCGAAAGACTCACATATAGGCAGTTACAGTACATTATGAAATTGCTATTATCTGTATCACGGTCTTAAAAGATATTAGTCTTAACTTAAAGAAAGCAGTCCACACAACCACCCTAGATTGACTTTTGTAATATTACCAAGTGCAGGAATAGAGATGGGAACAATCTCGGGATCTCCAATTCCAATCATCACTACTTCAGTTTTACACATATTTAATACCAAATTACTTTCCAGCATCCTTTTCTTTTTTTTTTTACTTCTGCTAACGCCTCCTTCAAATTGGCCATGGCACTACTTCCACTATTGCCAAAAGGCAATACTATCTGTGCATCGTCAGCATACAGATATCCACACAGCCCTACCGCCTTAAGTAACCTACCCAGAAGTTGCAAAAAAAATATTAAACAGTAGCAGTGATCATGAAGATCCTTGAGGTATATCATATTTGCTTATTTATTATAGTTTTCACAATTTAAGCCAATCAATTGCTTATCTAGGAAAAAAATTAATGCAACACATTTACAGAACCAAAATACAAGGTAATATAAATGCTTATCATATTCTAGACATACATGTTTTGACAACACCCCTCCAACCTTCACAGTCACTGATCTATTCCTTAAAACAGAGTCTATCCACTGAAGAACAATCCCCCACCCCTGCAGACCAACCTATCTGCATCTACCAAGTTAATTATGGTCCACCAAATCAAATGAGGATGAGACATCACATCACTAATGCCACCTTTTCACCCCAGTCTACATGCCACAAAATTTTCTCATTAACCGGAATCAAAACTGTCACTAGGCCCAACTCTAAATCCCATCTGAAACACTTCAAAACCTGAAATATCTTCCAAAAATATTGATAATTGGCTCAACACAGTAATTTAACCATGAACAGAATATTGCAAACTGGACGATAATTTAAACATACTGACACATCCAGTTTTAACTTTTTCAGTCCTCGCAGTTGGATTTGGAAACTATCCCTCCTTCGGGGAAATGTTTACAATTTCCAGTAAAAACAGGACATCATCTGGGAATGACTTAACCAATCTGGGATCAAAAAGGCAATTAGGTGTCTTAGAGAAGATAACATTTGTTAAAATTCCCTCAATGTTATGACTCCTAACTACAATTCCCTCTCCCCATCTTGTCCCTCCTCCTGTAATAATGCCACATCAGGCCTTATACCACTAAAAGTTAAATCAGCCTTCAACTCTGGTCTTAAAGTAGAAATCTTACCCTCAAAAAAGAGGCAAAAGCTTGACAATCCAGGGTAACCTCAACCCCACTCCACTAACTAATCCCTTTCCCGATATTGCTGCAGTAGTAAACAACTCATGCCTGTGGCCTGCCTCAGCATTAGAATTTATATAAAAACAATTCTTAGTCTTCAGCATTGCTGAGAAGTAGCTGATAGCAGTAACCTGCCAAGCCCTTTTGTAAACTACAGTTCAGGTTAATACAAGCAAAAAACACACTTTGAAATGTCTGTATGCAATGCTAGAAGTCTAAGAAGTAAGATGGGAGAGTTAGAGTGTATAGCAGTAAATGATGAGATTAAGAACAGAACATAAGAAATTGCCATGCTGAGTCAGACCAAGGGTCCATCAAGCCCAGCATCCTGTTTCCAACAGAGGTCAAACCAGGCCACAAGAACCCGGCAATTACCCAAACACTAAGAAGATCCCATGCTACTGATGTAATTAATAGCAGTGGCTATTCCCTAAGTAAACTTGATTAATAGCCGTTAATGGACTTCTCCTCCAAGAACTTATCCAAACCTTTTTTGAACCCAGCTACACTAACTAACCACATCCTCTGGCAACAAATTCCGGAGCTTTATTGTGCGTTGAGTGAAAAAGAATTTTCTCCAATTTGTCTTAAATGTGCTACTTGTTAACTTCATGGAATGCCCCCTAATCCTTCTATTATTCGAAAGTGTAAATAACCGAGTCACATCTACTCGTTCAAGACCTCTCATGATCTTAAAGACCTCTATCATATCCCCCCTCAGCCGTCTCTTCTCCAAGCTGAACAGCCCTAACCTCTTCAGCCTTTCCTCATAGGGGAGCTGTTCCATCCCCTTTATCATTTTGGTTGCCCTTCTCTGTATCTTCTCCATCGCAACTATATCATTTTTGAGATGTGGCGACCAGAACTGTACACAGTATTCAAGGTGCGGTCTCAGCATGGAACGATATAGAGGCATTATGACATTTTCTGTTTTATTAACCATTCCCTTCCTAATAATTCCTAACAATATGTTTGCTTTTTTGACTGCTGCAGCACACTGAGCCAACGATTTTAAAGTATTATCCACTATGATGCCTAGATCTTTTTCCTGGGTAGTAGCACCTAATATGGAACCTAACATCGTGTAACTACAGCAAGGGTTATTTTTCCCTATATGCAACACCTTGCACTTGTCCACATTAAATTTCATCTGCCATTTGGATGCCCAATCTTCCAGTCTTGCAAGGTCCTCTTGTATCACAATCCGCTTGTGATTTAACTATTCTGAATAATTTTGTATCATCCGCAAATTTGATAACCTCACTTGTCGTATTCCTTTCCAGATCATTTATATATATATTGAAAAGCACCAGTCCATATACAGATCCCTGAGGCACTCCACTGTTTACCCTTTTCCACTGAGAAAATTGACCATTTAATCCTACTCTCTGTTTTCCTGTCTTTAACCAGTTTGTAACATGGATTTACCCAAGAGAAGTCTTGCCTAACAAATCTGCTTCATTTTTTTGAAGGGGTTAATAAACTTGTGGATAAAGGTGAACCGGTAGATGTAGTGTATTTGGATTTTCAGAAGGCGTTTGACAAAGTCCCTCATGAGAGGCTTCTAAGAAAACTAAAAAGTTATGGGATAGGAGGCGATGTCCTTTCGTGGATTACAAACTGGTTAAAAGACAGGAAACAGAAAGTAGGATTAAATGGGGACGAGGAGGAGGGGAGTAAGAAGGGTTGGTGAGTGAGTTTCAGGATATGAGGGAGAAGGGAGAGGTAGGAAGGAAGAGAGGTTCCAGGATCTGGGGGATAAAATCAAGGATTGCAGTGGGTGGGGAGGACCATGCTCTGGTCCTGTTCCTCTTTTCATCCCCTCTCTGACATGCCATCCAACAATATGACTTGCACTTATACGCTCAGCATCAATCTCCATCTCCCGTCCCTAATCCTCTTTCCTTCTCACACTCCTCCCCCTTTCTCCTCACCCCATGTCTGATCCTCCTCCTTTCCTCTTCCCATCCCTGAAGTTTCCTCTTCCTACTGATTCTTAAGATCACTTTTCTTCACCCAATGCAAATACAATAAATTATACTAATTATACTAATAAATAATCTGTAAAGCTAATGTATTTTTATAATGTAATATAAAAGATGGAAATGCTTGCTAGTTTGCTTCAGAAGTTTTAAATGTTTCCACAGAATCTACCCCGAGCTGCCTCAGGAAACTCGGGGACTGTGCCTTAGACCCTTCTGCTCCCTGTTGTCTAACCTCAGGGAAGGGGGGGGGGGCACGGGGAGAGAGGGTGACTGGGGTCAATAGTGCCTAGGGGCACCAAAACCCTAAATCCGTCTCTGAAGATAACAATAAAATGTCTATATTATGTACCTTATGGAATCCAAATTGCTGAGCATCTAAAATGGCATTAACAGATAAAAATTAATCTAGCTGCATTAAAACACATTTTTCTGAAATTTTGGCTTGGGTGGGTAAGTTAGAAATAGGATGGTAATTGGATAGTTCACTAAAAGAAACCATAGGGTCTTGACTCTTTTCTAATTGGCCAAACTGTAGCCCTTTTAAGCTGTTCTGGTGCTATTCTCTCAAACAAGGACTTGTTGATCATAATTTTCAAAATTGAAACACTCTTGTCCTTAATGTTTTTAACAAAACATAATGGGCAGAGATCCAGTGGGGAAAAAGTAGATTTTAACTGATCAATCACTGTAGATAATTTTTGTGCGGAAATGGATCTGAAGCTGTCAAATCACCATGTCAAGGGATGAAGAAACAACTTTTACAGAACCAGCTGATCTTGAATTTTAGAAAGGTTATCCTGAAAGAACTTTGCCAGGGTTTCACTATTTGGATATTCACAATACCTCCAAATGGTTTGATGATAATTTTCTAACCAATGCAAAGAGCTCCAAAGGCTTATTAATTGATTTTTCTAGTGTAGCAAAGTAATAATTCCTCTTAGGACGATGACAAAATGCTCTGTATTTCTTAAGTAGAATCATATACTGTTCCATGGAAAAGTCATCATGTATCAACCTTCAATGCCCTTCTGCTTTCCTTAATTCCCTTCTCAGTTCCAGTACTGAATGAGAAAACCATGGTGCATATTTACGCTTAAAATAGTGAGTTACTTCCCTTTGTGGAGCCACAGCATTATGTATACCTGCTAGAGAGGATGGCCACGTCTCAACTGCCTCTGCAATGGATAATAACGATAACGATATAGAGAGTTGTATTACCCTTTGTGTTATAATACCCAATTTACTTCTGCCACATTCTTATTCCAACAGGAAGTAAGAAGCTCTATATCTACTTGCTGACGTATTGTTCGCTTAATGCGAACTGTCAGGTGATAATTACATGAACTATGCACCTTAAATAGATTTAAGAGGTGATCAGATAATAAAATATGTACAATATCTAAAATAAAAAGAACAGAAACAGAACAAGCCCAATCATTGTGACAAAGCAATAAATCCAGAATAGAGCCCGCCTAATCAAATGAAGACAATTAATCATATGCAAGGCATATAAGAGATCTCCGGCCTGACTGGATGTAGGATCAGCTATGTGGAGATTAAAATCTCCAACAAGAAGTAACTTGGTATATTTTAGCTGTAAAGCAACAAGAAATTCCATCAAACAAGACATCTCCTGTGCAGATAAGGTTGGCGGACAATAAAGAAGACACACAACCCTATCCAAGATTTTAAAAAACAATATTTTACATAGAGGAACAGATACCCCATTTGTACTAATCATATGCAAATCCTTCCTATGGATTACTAAACTCTTCCTCCTTGCTTTACTGCGCTTGCCTGATGTAAAAATAAATCTGTACCCATCAGGGCAGGCTTGATTTAAAATAACTGTATCAAAGGCGTGGTGCTACAATTCAGATATTAATAAAAACATCCAATGTATGCATGTCTATTAAGTTAATTATATAGTCAGTCTTCTTCCTAATAGATCTAACATTTACATAACCAAATTGTACGATCACCTGATCACTACTTTTAAAGAAATGCTTTTGAAAAGAAGAGAAACATCTCTGTCCAAAGACCCTCCCTGTATGGCAGGAGAAGACCATTGTTACTGGCCTTGATTTATAAGCACTGGAATAGAATTAGACATTAATGTCCATAAAGGCCACAACCCAAAATGCCCAAGCGATTTTCATTGTTAAAAACAATCACGCAACCTACATTAAGGGACAGATTTTCAAAGGGGTACGCGCGTATCCCCCAAAAACCTGCCCCAAGCTCCCCCTGCGCGTGCCGAGCCTATGTTGAATAGGCTCGGCGGCGCGCGCAAGCCCCGGGACGAGCGTAAGTCCCGGGGCTTTCCTGGGGGGGGCGTGTCGGGGGAGTGTCAGGAGGCGTGTCACGGCGGCGCATCATCCGGGGGTGGGGCCTCAGGTGTGGTTCCGGCCCAGGGGCATTTCGGGGGCATGGCCGAGGCCTCCGAAACCGCTCCAAGGGCCGGGGTATCGCGCGTATCTATTAAAATCCGGCGTACTTTTGTTTGCGCCAGTCACGCGAACAAAAGTACGTGCGGGCGTAGTTTTTTAAAATCTGCCCCTAAGTGCAAGACAAGACACTCTTCAGCTTGCCATTCCGGTCTCCAGACAAACAGAACCCCCCGCCGACAATCAGGGCTCCACAAAAAGGAGCCACAAAGGGGCAGGACCTTAGGCAGGGGCCTGCCTCATGGTGACATCAGAGGCCAGTGCCGTGTGCCATGGAGCAGCAGCAGCAGCACAGGAACTAGCAGCAGCTGGAACAAAGAACAAAGCGATATAGCAGCGCAGGGCAGCACAGCAAGAGGTCCAGGGTACTGTCCCAAGCAGCCTAAGAGGCCTCCTTTTTTTGTAGTCCCTCCCCCCCCCCCCCCCCATGCCTAAGGATGACATCAGAAATTAGAAATGAAATGAGAAAAAACAAATGCACATCCTTATATAGCAGCATTGCGGAAGAATATGACAGCTGCCTTGAAGCTGTTTTTCAGTGACTTCAGGAATCTCACACTGAATCCACAGAAATGTGAATATATCATAGGGATGTTGTGCATTCATTTCAAACGAATGCTAAAAACAGGACGGGGAAAGTCTGCCTGAAAAGGGCCGGCACTTACCATTTCCAAAGAGTGCCAGGCAGGGCAGGAGTGGGTGGGCATCATTTCTGTCATTAGGACCGCCAGACCTTCATCTACCGGTCTGGCGGGGTGTGTGGAAGTCTAGACCCTGGTTCTAGTGAGTTTTGGAAGAGAGGCAAGGTCAGAGGGGAAAAGGCAAGCTTTCAAGGCCCTTAGACTTGTACCTCCCCAGTACCACCACGCATTCACATAAAGCTGGAGTACTTGATGCAGAGGATTGAATAACGTGGCAGACCAGTACATTTCAGTGTGGTGCGATCCATACAGAAAATAAATTTCCCAACAGTCAATTAAGGGCTTGCACAGACATTTTTTTTATTTCATTTTTCATTTTGCTGTTTGTTTTTTTTTCATTTGTTGTTTTATTTGAAATGAAAAAACAAAGAAAAAATAAAATGGAAACAAAAATGAAACTATTGTCTTATTCCCTGTAAAAAAAAAAAAAAAAAAAAAATTAAACCTACTGGTTCCTTCCCTGATGCCCCCCCCCCCCTCCCCCCGTCTTTTCTAGACCCTTTTACTTCATGAAATTTTTTTAATCCGTTTAAATCTTCACGGAGCAGGAGCAATCCCCTCTCACTCCTGTCCTGCTGTTGCTGCTATTATTTCAGATGGCAGCAGAAGAGAAAGGCTGGGGCCATTATTCCTTTCTTCCATATATAATGGCACCGGCCAGACTCAAACTTTGCGTCATACATGCTTGCAGTCCTGTACCTGGTAAAAGTAGGCAACATACCTGCTACCAATGTACATTTCTGGAAGCAAAGTCATGCAAAAAGTCAATCACAGTTTTTTCAGCTCCTATGTCAAAGCAGAGTGGGAACCTCTTAATATGAAAATGTAGCATCAGGTAGGTGGAATTCAACCTGCTGTCTACATTCTGAATAAGCCAGGAAACAGAGAGTAGGATTAAATGGACAATTTTCTCAGTGGAAGGGGCAGTGGAGTGCCTCATGGATCTGTATTGGGACCCTTACTTTTCAATTTTTTTATAAATGATCAGGAAAGAAATACGACGAGTGAGATAATCAAATTTGCAGATAAGAACATAAGAACATGCCATACAGGGTCAGACCAAGGGTCCATCAAGCCCAGCATCCTGTTTCCAACAGTGGCCAATCCAGGCCATAAGAACCTGGCAAGTACCCAAAAACTAAGTCTATTCCATGTTATTGTTGCTGGTAATAGAGTGGCTGTCAGCCTGTCAACTTAATTAATAGCAGGTAATGGACTTCTCCAAGAACTTATCCAATCCTTTTTTAAACACAGCTATACTAACTGCACTAACCACAGCCTCCGGCAACAAATTCCAGAGTTTAATTGTGCGTTGAATGAAAAAGAACTTTCTCCGATTAGTTTTAAATGTGCCACATGCTAACTTCATGGAGTGCCCCCTAGTTTTCTATTATCTGAAAGAGTAAATAACAGGTCCAGGGGCGGGGCGGGGGCAGGGCCAGAGCCTCCAGGCATAGTGGCCATTTGCCGCTGTGCCCGGGATCGCAGGCCGGACATCGGCCGCCAGGCACAACGTATAAGATAAAGGTAAATGGGGTTTAGGTAGGGCTGGGGGCAGAAGGAAAGTTCCCTCCGAGGTCGCTCCGAGGCACACATGCCTCCTCTCACATGCACATGCTCAGACACCCACACACTCTGCTTCTGCTCAGACACACACACACATGCTCAGATACACATACACACACTCCACTTATGCTCAGACACCCACACACACATATACATGCTCAAACACCCACACACACACACTCCACGTATGTTTAGACACCTACACACACACACACACACATACATGCTCAGTCACCCACACACACTCCACTTATGCTCAGACACACACACATACATGCTCAGACACCCACATACACTTCACATGCTCAGACACACACAGGTTTCCTCATACATACACTGTAGAAGCAAGGCCTCTCCCAGCAGCCCTGGCCCTCCACTTCTTCAGAGGGGCAGTTTGGGAGCTGTCTGGTGGCTTGTTTTTTCCTTCTGGCCGCCTAGCACGTGTTCCTGCAGCTCATCCTGACCTTGCAGCTCTGCAACTCATCCTGACCTTGCAGCTCTGCAACTCTTCGCAGCACGAGAGGTTGGAAACTGCCACGCAGCCCTATGGCTCCTGCTCTTCTTCGCCAAGTGGCAGGTTGGGAACTGTTGTGCAGCTCTATGGCTCCTGCTCTTCTTCAATATAATTGAATGAGAGTCAAAAAATCACAAAATGTATTACTACAAGCACATACAAACTCATTTATTTCTACAGCTTCACAGAAAAATACAAAATATAAAAACAAACCCACTCACTTCACATTCACTCCATAAAAACAAGTTTTCAAGTAATGATTTACAATATGTGAAAAAGGCTTATATCAAAAAATCATATCATACATAAACAAATTTGTAAAATACAATTACATCATAATGTTTCCAAACAAATAGCTCTAGTGAATATTGGTAAATACTTCTTTTCCTAAACTGATGTTACATAAATGATAATTTGCATTATTATCAAAATCACAATAATGGTTCCCATTATTACCAAAACCACAGTAATAACTACTCCATTAAAAGAAAATACCAATAACTACATGATATAAAGAACTGTATCACTTTCAAATATACATTCAATTCACATTCCTTTTTCTATTCCTCGGATGCTAATCTTTATTGAGATATTCACTCATGTTGCTGTTCCTTTTCTTATTCCTTGAAAACGTCTCTTGATACAATTTCATACTGATGTTTCCATTCCCTTGAGTGTATAATGTTGTTCGTGTTCCCTACAAGGGACCCTCATTTTGCCCATTAGGGCTTCTTCAGGTGAAACATATATGTCTATAATGTCAAAAACAAATGTTATTTTAACCACTGACTACCAAAGCTCCTATTTCTATATAAATGTGATTACCCAACCATTGCTTTAACTGAATGTAGAACTGTTGTCTCACAGATAAACACAAATACCAATTTACTGGACTCCTATGCCTTAAACTTCTATGAAGCTGTTAAAGAACAAAAATACGCTTACTTAACTACTTTATAGACAACACATCAAGGAAAAGATAGTGTTCCAAACACCAAAAACTTACCAGTAGCTGTTCGACCTATTATATCACTGTGAAAAACATTTCACCATCGGCATACCAAAAACACCATCACCATTCAAAGTTTCTGGCACTGCAAAAAATGCCCCTGCCTATCATACATAATTATCTCAACCTTCCAATCAGAATTAGATCATCATCACATGTGCCATTCTAAGCAACGTCGTCATACCCAGCGTACAAAAAACTACTTCGCCTATCATACCTAATTATACTCAATCCTTCCAATCAAAATTGGACCATTATCGCACGTGACATTCTAAACGACGCTGCCATACACAGCATACAACTCACCCTAAAAAAGTATCCAATCACAATGAACTCCAATCATTCAAGCATCATCATTACACATGGACAGCAAAGCTGTGCAAAAAGTACACGCACAACATGATAATGTGCACGGCACGAAACAAAATGCACGCACAACTCCATCACAAATAAACCGCATATTCAGACCCCAACCGATACATACACACAAGACCTATCTCAACTAGACTCATCTCTAAATCCTCTATACACACTCAAACCTAACCAACAACACACATACACGCGACACATCTCCATATTAAATCCATTCAAAATGCCGTTATAAACAGTGTAGATTCCAAAAAGCACTTCTCCATTAAATGCCTAATCCTATTGTTGTGTTCCGCGGCCGTGGCGCCCCACGACTGCGGCCCCCTACCTCGTCCGCGGTGCCCCTTGCCGCGGGAGCCCTGGGGGAGGGCTCCAAACCAGGCCGGTTCCGCTTGCTGCAGGGGGAGCCGTCCTGCTCCCCCTTTGCGGCGTTCAGCGCTGTCTCTCCGGCGTCTCTCCTCCGTGGGGGAAAATCCAAGATGGCCGCCGCCATCCTTAGGCGTGAGACTGCGCCTCCTCCACTGATTTAAAGGGACCTGATCTCTTTAACCAGCCTCACCTGTTCCTCAGCAGCCTAAGCAGGGGAAGTATAAAAGGAGACTTCCTCTGCTTATCCAGGGACTTGGCAACGTCCTCCAACGTGGTCTAGTCTGCTTGCTTCGGTGAGTTCCTTGAGCTTGGATTCTGTGTCCTGTTTCGTCTTGGTGTTCCTGGTTCCTGACTTCGGATTGGCTTATGGTGATTCTCTGGCTCCTGACTTCGAATTGGCAAGCGGTGATTCTCTGGTGCACGACTTCGGACTGGTGAACGACGACCCTCTGGCACTCGATCTAGGACTCCTTCAAGACTACCGTCTCCAAGGGCTCATCTAAGTCCCAGCGGCCCGGGTCCCTACGGGCTCCTCCCGGGGGGACCGCGGGCTTCCAGGGCGAAGCTCCAGTCAGCTCTTGCACCGACGCCTGACCTCCCAAAGGTCCACCTAAGTCCCAGCGGTCTGGGTCCCTACGGGCTCCTCCTGGGGGAGATAACAGACTTCCAGGGGTGAAGACTCAGCTCCTCTTCTCGTCCCTTCGTCTGTCTCCACCACCGCCTAAGTCTCCAGTGCCAAGGGTCAGCTCGTCCTGTCTTCTGCTCTGCCTCGCCTCCCGACAAGAGAACCTACGGATCCTCCGAAAGGTATACCATCCTCCCGTCGGCCAAGGGTTCATAAATCTGAGCGCTACACCTATTGATGGTATTTCAAAAAGTGTATAACTCATGGATGCTACTAATCCATAAATGTATCTTCACATAAATGCACCCCACTCTACTTTATTGTTCAAACCATAAGGGACTAGTGTCTGCCATTTGTAAATAAAGCGCTGTTCCCATTAGCGTAATAAATGCGAAACATTGCCCCCTTACATAGTTGTTTTACTACAAAAAATGTAATATCATCTACAGTATGCCTTGCTGTGCTCCAATGTAATACCAAAGGGGCATTCTCTTTAGCTGTACAAACACTTCTTTTGTGTTCTATAATATGTTGTCTAATTTGTCTTCTCGTCTGTCCTATATAAACATAAGTGCATGGACACACTATAGCATATACTACGCATTGAGAAGAACAAGAGAAATACCCGAGCAAAACATATGGATACTGTAAATTCTTCTGAATGAACTATTGTATCATTAATACATTGTGACAAACAGAACAATCTCTACAACAAACTCTTCTTCGCCACACAGCAGGTTGGGAACTGCCGCGCAGCCCTAGGGCTCCTCTTGTTCACCGCATGGCACTATGGCTCTCTGCTTCATCACGCAGCCCTGCAAATCACTCATGTTTGGCGTGCAGCGGGTTGCGAATTGCCGTGCAGCCCTAGGGTTCTTCTTTACTGCACAACGAAGAAGAGGAGGAGCCGTAGCGCCAGGCAGTCCTCTGCTGTCGCCTCATGTTTGCTGCATGGTGGGTTGGGAATCACCACAGGACCCTGCAAGATCCTCCTCTTTGCCACTGCGGCCAGTGGTTCCTTCTTTGCAGGGCATCGGCACCAGCAGCTGACTCAACTTGGTCACAGCCCTAAGGCTACCCCTCCATCCGGCTCCCGTCCTGTGCGCGGCTTGCACAATGGGTTGTGCTGGCCCTGGGAACATCACCCCATCTACTTCATGGTGGCTTGCCACTGACATGGGCATGGGAGCTGATTGCCTGCCACCTCAGAGGGAGAAGAGGCCGGAGAGGGAGAGTGTTTTTTTGGAGACAAACCTCCCCTTTCTTCTAGATTTCCAACTGCTACTGCAGCTCTGAGTAGTAGACAGGGTTCCAAGACTAGTACTCCTGACCTCCTTTTAAACCAATGCTGACGGTTGTTTTGTTTCGTTTTTTTAATGTTGCTGTATACCATGGTTTGAAAGATGGTCCAGTACCTTTCTTCTACCAATGACCTACAGAAAGGGTGTGCATTCTGCAAAATGCTGATCCCCTCTCTCTTTCTCTCTCTTTGGGTGCTGCTGCTGGGCCTGGGGTAGGGGATGAGGGTGGACCAGGAGGGAAAAGACCAGGGTCATCTCTCACACACTCCACTACCTGTTTTTTCTGGGAGGTGCTCCTTGGGCCCTGGAGATATTACTTGTTGCCTCCTGCAGCTGTTCACTGATGGATAGCATCCATCCTCCTGAGCTACTAGATCTTGAGTATCCTCTGTCTCTGAAAATCCCGATCATGATTCATGTGAGTCAGTAGCTTCTCTGAAGATGTCCTGCAGAACGTGCTCCTAAAGAATCAAGGGTGAGCACTGTACTGTATCTGATTTTTTAAATGACTCTCCGCTGCTGATACCACTCGCCAGTGACGCTTGCTTCTTCTGCCCCTGCACCACACGAACATTAGGAATGGGAGCAGACAGCTGTTCTTGCAGATTCTTACCCAACCCTGCTAGTGCCCCTCTCTTGCTTCTAGTTTTCCCTCCTAAAACTCTATTTATCTTGGGCAGGGGTGTTACAATGCTAATGGACTGGTGTGAACACACACAGTCAGAGAGCAGATCAGACACTGTCACTTTTATTGCAAAGCATGCCACATGCTGTGTGCATGCCGTGTAGACACATTAGTGAGTTACTAAGTAGCATAGTTTGTGGAAGAGTCATACCCCAGCCACTGTACACAGCACTGACTCCTTTTTCCGCGTACAGAAAGCCAAAGACCAAAGAAAAGGCTGCTGTACCTTGCTGCCAGTCACAGAGCTAGTACAGCCGTATATTACTGCTGTGAAACACAGATCTCTTTCTTACCCCTGTTGAATGAAAGAGTAACCCTGTAACAGACAACCAAGAGATTACAGTCTCTTCTGACACAGTGATAAGTTGACAATAAGAGGCAACAATCCACATTTTTCTCTCCTATGCTTTTCTAAGCTTTTTTTTTCACACTGAATGAGAGCATCAAAATCAGAACTTCTCTCTGAAATCCAACAGAAAAAATGACTGAACAAAATGGTGACTGCTTTAATTTTTACATTAAAAAAAAGAGGACATGACACTGGAGTAAGCTGGTTGAAAAAGTGCTTCAACTTAATTGCTCCTCTTCCTAGCTTGTCCCTTCCCACCTTGCCTCCATTCTGGCTAGCTTGCCCCATAGGTAATAATGTGTCCAAAAACAAATAAAATGAAAATTATAGGGCATTTTAAGAGTAACAGATAAGTATGAGAAAAAAAAAAGTGCAAAACTTGCTGGGTGGGCCATTTGGTCTTCTTCTGCCATCTATGTTACAGAAATGACAGAAATCCAAAGGAGGTATAATGTGATGTGGAATAAGAGATTCAGGTGTACACGGACTGGGAGAGAGGAATCAGGGCGATAGTGCTGATGATTTGAAGTTGGTAAAGCAGTATGACAATGCAGTGACTAGGACCAGAAGGATGCTAGACTTCATATAAATGGAACTTCCAATCCACAATCCAAATAGCGTATATTATTTGAATCATGTAACCAAAACTTTATTGGCACCTACTAGCTAATTTATAATCCTAACCAGACTTATTTATGTGCCTATCTGTAAACCGTTGTGATGGTATACTACTAAACGACGGTATAGAAAAGTTTTTAAATAAATAAATAAATAAATAAATAAATAAATAAATAAGACAGAGGCATAATGAGCAAGAAAAAGGAGGTGATGATGTCCCTGTACATGTCACTGGTAAGGCCTCATCTGGAGTATTGTGATTAGTTCTGGGGCCTATAATCACAAAAAAAGATACAGATAGGATAGAAGCAGTCCAGAGAAGAGCAACCAAAAGACACGAGGGTCTAAATATATATACCATACTCGAGAGACAGGTGGATATCATACAAACATTTAAATACCTGATAGCTATTAAAAATGCACAAGAAACAAACTCTTTCCTTTGGAAAGGACGCTGTAGAACTAAGGGTCATGATACGAAGTTCTGGGGGTGGGAGGAAGGGGAGCGCAGACTCAGGAACAATGCTGGGAAATATTTTTCCATGGAAAAAGAGGTGGGTGCCCTCCCAGAGGAGGTGATGAAAACGAAAAATGGTAACATAATTCAAAAGGAGCATGGGGTAAACACAGAGGATCCCTAGAGGCAAGAGGATGGTAATAAAGCACCAGAGTAACCCGTGATAATTTTACTATATGGGGGTAACCAGCATGGAGCAGAAGCAACAACAAAGGTAAACATCTTGCTGCTCAGTGTAGATGGGCTCTTTTGCTCTTTATCTGCCACCATTTACTATGCTACAGTGAACCAAAATGAAAATGAACTCATTCATCACGCTTCACCCCTTCATTTTAAACGAATGCACATCCCTAATAGGATCCTAGCAGATCAGGCCAGTGTCAAACGTGCACCAGAATCTCACTCCTGGCACTGAGAGTACGCACTGTGTCATTATTTTTTTTTTTTTATAATAGTGATTTTAGTGCAAAGAATGATCCAATCGCCAAATGGATCCCAGGCCTCTGAGGAAAAACGTATCTGACTGTTATGCCTGGAAGGATGTTGTTGAGGTGGGTTTTTTTCAGCTGTGACAGTGAAAATACCAGATTTTAAACCCAAACTGCGTTGTCTTCCTTCAACGCCCAGGCGAAGACCTGAAAAGATCTCTCTGAAGATGCTCCAGGCCCCTATCCAAACAAACACACAGCCACATACACATGCTCTCTCTCTCTCTCTCTCTCTTTCTGCTGGTTCCCGAAAACACCTTTAATCACCCTCATCATCCAAAACTGGTTTAAAGGATATGATCATTTGTCATTTAGATACAGTGTACGATATGAACCATGGCAAACACCGTAATGACTAATTTCAAACATTTATTACAGCACTTGAGAGACTTCAAAAGCTGTCCCTGCACTTGATTTTAATAAATGCAGCCTTGAAGCAGCCGCTTATCAAAGTGACACAAATTGTGCGGTAAATAGATTATGGCACCCACTGAAATACTGGAAAATGAGATCAGAAACGCTGCTACTTTTTCCCCCCAATTTAAGATGCTGTGAGATCCTGGAGTCTAAGAGGAGAGAGTGCTTGCTGAGGCAAATCTGCTGGAAGAAAGTGCAGGCCGAAAGTGGGTCGGAATTAATGCTTAATGGGTTTTATGCATTTCCAATTTGTATATGCAACAGAGGAGTGGGTAGCAGATGTTTTGTGTGTGTGTGTGTGTGTAAGTGACTCTGGTTCTCCACCCAGTCCTTGGGAGCACCTAAGTCGGCTCTCCACAATGAAATACTCATGGAGACTGGAATCTGGCATACACAAAAAACATCTTGCGGTCCACATTCCAAAGCTATTTAGACAGATAACGTAATAGTTATCAGTTTAAAAGGCTTACCCGGCTATTATGCAGCCCTTATCTGGCTAAATTATAGCAGGGTAACTAGAATTTAGCTGGATAAGACGGGGGCGTTCCAGGGGCAGGCAGGAGGAGTTCTGGGGAGGAGCAGAGTTAGCCGCATAAGTTAACCGTCTAACTCCGATATTCAGACTTAGTAGGTTACCTTCCACGGCTAACTCTGGTCGGGAGGTAGGGCTGTCATAAAGTTAGCCAGCTAATCATAACGGTTTATACATAACCGGCCAGCTTTAAGATAGCTGGGTACATTCAGCAGTGTGACCATGGTGCTGAATATACCCTCTTAGGCAGCTGGTTGTGTATAAATGGCTAACTAGCAAAGCCGCACAGCAGATGAATACGGACCTCCTCAAATCTATGCATGACGAAGAGACGGAAAATCACAGGCCAGTTTGGGTACATCCATGGACTCAGTGGACAACCACCAAACAGCTCAAGAAGCTCACACAGACCAGGCCTTTTGCAGCGCTTGAAAGTGTGTAAGAATAGACTTCCACAGGACAGAGGACAAAATTACCCACCTCTCTACTCCAAATTGTCTCAAGTACCTAGAGGTCAATTTTCAAAGGGTTTGTCCGGGTAATTTTCGGAGTTAGGCGGACAAAATCCAAGATTTTAATAAGAAAAAAAAATGTGTTTGTTTTTCATTAAAACCTAAGAGGGAAATATTAAGGGGGAAAGAACTGCAAGGTATTTAGAGTGTGGCAAAGTGGCATCAGAAGTGGCATAAATAGTAGCCTAAGGCTCCGCAAAGGGAAAAAGGGGTACCAGGCTCACAGGATTGGCAGGAGTTCTCTAAAGCAATGTGAGTGGAGCAAAGGAGGAGGAACAGCCGAAAGTGCAAAAAGAGGATGCCTGCCCAGCAATAGCGTCATGAACACTTGATGGCATCACGAGAAGCAAAGAGGCACCAAAAGTAGCATAAGCACCATGAAGGGGGGAATGAAGCAGAAAACATGGCAGGGAAAATACCAAGGTACAGATAAAGGGACAAAGAATCAGAAAGAGTGGCATCAAGATTCCAAAAAGCATAGGAGAGGTGCCCACAGCACCCCAGATTGGAAAGAAGTCCTCAAGGTGTACGAACTGGAGTATGCCAGGAAGATACAGTGGCAGAAAGAATTCCAAGGTTTAAAATCTGTGCATGGGAGCAAGTCTGAGCGGTACAAGGATCCAAAGGTGTAGGATGAGGGGTTTAGCATTAAGGCAGAGTGGCATAGGAGATGCCAGTCATTCCACTGGAGCAGCAAAACAGGATTAGCAGCCAGATGTCCAAACTAGATTTCTTTATTGAGCAGTAACACGAATATGCGAACAAGCCCGACTCTGGCCGAGTTTCGCCCTCTTTCAATGGGGCTACATCAGGGGCTCACCTTGTGTCATGTTTTGGTTAATGAATATCCAGGTCTTAAATAAGACTGTACAACAGCTGATTATTAAACAGACTTTGAAAATCATGTGTGAGCAGCGGTGCCCCTGTCTCTCATTCACTCACAAATACACGGGTATTCAATGTGCCGATATTATTAGATGTGCTTATAACATAACAAGCATAAGCGGCAGCATCTCTATCCCGTATTCATTCGTAAAAGCTTTTAAGACCTGGATATTCATTAACCAAAGCACGACACAAGTTGAGCCCCTGATGTAGCCCCATTGAAAGAGGGCGAAACTCGGCCAGAGTCGGGCTTGTTCACATATTCGTGTTACTGCTCAATAAAGAAATCTAGTTTGGACATCTGGCTGCTAATCCTGTTTTGCTGCCCCCACAGCTTTGTTAGACAGCCTTCCTTGCTGTTTCTTCAGTATTCCACTGGAGCATACACACAACCGTAGAGGGGGATGCCACTCCCTGTTCAGCTATGGCTGCACCTGGCCGATCCACCAGTCCAGTAGGATATGTTTGCCTCACAGATTAAGCAACGCACACAGGGGTAGATTTTCAAACCTGTGCGCGGGCGTACACGTGCGCGCGCTACTCGTCGCACACACGTGTACGCCCGATTTTATAACACGCGTGCGCAGGTGCGCGCATGTTATAAAATCGGGGGGTCGGCGCACGCAAGGGGGTGCACAGTTGTGCACCTCGCGTGCGCCAAGCCCGCGCCGCCTTCCCCCATTCCCTACCCCCTACCCCACCTTCCTTTCCCTTCCCCTACCTCCTCCGCCCTTTCCCCCCTACTTTTTTTCTGCATTTTTCTTTTGTTTTCAAACTTACATCAGCCCTGGGGCTGAAGTAAGATGCGCGCGCCGGCCAACTGTCGGCGCACAGTCCCTGGCACAGCAGCAAATGGCTGCTGTATCCGCCCCTCGGCGACATTTCAGTTTCATGTAAAGCGGTGCGATATGTATCCTATACAGGAACATCGGTATATAAAAGTTATAAATAAATAAATAAATAAATAAATACATACATACATACTTGGATATGGGGTTTCTAGTGTTTCTCTGGGAGCCACTAGGTCCACAAAAAAGGGGCTATGAGAGGACAATTTTTCTCTTCTTTTTGTTGGGTCTTCCAAAAACAGGAAACAAGGGACTGAAACCCACCCAACCAGTCTCCCAGGGGTAGGTAGGGAAGGCAGAGTCTTTGAAAGTATAATACTCAGAAAAGTTGAATGTAAATTTAAAGAAAACAGTTTATTTACACAGTTTGTCTACCAAGAAAGTAATGTAAGTCAGTAGTTTCAATTCTTGTGCATTTACAAAAGAAACATTTAAGGCAGAAAGTTTTTTTTTTTTTTACAATAGAAAATAGTATTAAAGAACTCGTTTCCACTTAGGATTCCTATTCCCTGTCTGGTACCGTTACTTGTTAATAGGGAACTCTTATCAGGTAAGTATAGTTTAGATATTGGGGTAGATTTTAAAAGGTTGCGCGTGGGCGTACATGTGGACGCGCTACCCGGCGTGCACACATGTACGCCCGATTTTATAACATGCGCGCGGTTATTAAATCTGGGGTCGGTGCGCGCAAGGGGTGCACATTTGTGCACCTTGTGCGAGCCAAGCTCGCTCCAAGCCGCGCTGCCTTCCCCCATTCCCTCCCAGGCCGCTCCGAAATCGGAGCGCCATGGAGGGAACTTCCCTACCCCCCCCAACCTCACCTTCCCTTCCCTTACCTCACCTGCCCTTTCCCCCCTACCTTTTTTTCTCTTCTTTTTTTTTGTTTCAGAACTTAGTTCAGCACTGGGGCTGAAGTAGGTTGCGTGCACCAGCCAACTGCCGGTGCGCGATCCCAAGCACAGCGGCAAATGGCCACTGTGCCTGGAGCTTCTGGCCCCGCCCCTTTTTGCAAGCCCCAGGACTTACATGTGTCCTGGGGCTTTACACGTGTCACCAGGCCTTTTTGAAATAGGCCTGGCACACGTAACGTTTTTAAAATCCGGCCCTTTATGTGTTAACTCAATACCTTATTCTAAAAGAAAATGATCCTGGGGGGAAAGAAAAGAAGAGAGAGAACCCGGAGAGGAGAACCATTTGCCTTACAAGTTTCTTTGAGCTCCTGGCAGAGGGTGAGGACGGTATCCCGGCCCGACAGCGTGAGGCATTTCCACTGATGTCATCGAGGAGGGATTGGAAAGCCTTAAAGCCGGCCCCTCCTGTGGTGCACAGCTGCCGCCGGCGCACTGCCAACGCCACGCGCGCCTAAGGGGCGCGTGGCTTTGTTTTAACATCGGAGACCAGGAATGATTTATTGCAGTTTAACTTGGAATTTCCTGTAAGTAACAACATTTTTCTTGTTGGACTCTCTCTCTCCAATTACCCCCATTAGGTAATGCCAATTGCTTATTGGACTTTGACTCTTCCAGATTAAAGCACCATTAAGCTTTAACCCGTACGCACTATGTTATCACTTTGTTTTTATTTATTTCCTGCCTTGTCTTCCTTCCAGCTTCCTGCAAGCTTCCAAGTTCCCTTACTCTGTTGATTGTAACTTTGACTCATTCCTACCTATTGTTTACCTTTCGTTCTCTTGAATTGTGACCCCAATTATATTCTTGTTTATTGTAAACCGATCTGATATGGTTATTTACTATGAAGGTCGGTATATAAAACTGTTAAATAAATAAATAAATAAATAAATAAATAAATAAATAAATAAATCTAGAGGTACGGGAAGCAGAGCCCTGATATTGCCTTAAAATTCTTTTGTACCTATGCCACATTCAAAAAGGAAAGCAAAGATCAGGGAGCTTGGGGCTAGTACCCCAGCTCCAGATGCTTTGCAACCTACCATTGAAGGGTTTATGCTCCTGGCTGTGGATACTTCAACTCTGCGGCAGTCCTCGGCGCTGTATCCGGATGAGCGGGCGGATCGGTCACCGGACATACAGGTCACCTTAAGTCCCAGAGCTCTGTCTACCCCCCCCCCCCCCATTTCCCTCAGAAGTTTAACAACGAAAGGACTAATAGGTGACAGAGAGACATCTCCTGTCACAGGTGAGATTGAGTTAATTCTTGGCCCTGCCTTGGAGCCCAGAGTGGTGGTTTTTCCGGAGGGCTCAGCACAGGGAGTAGAAGCATTAACTTCCTCTGCGGTGAGAGCCTCTACTCCTAGAGGGAGCAAAGAAATATGAGGGGAATCAAAAATACATCAGGAAAATCAAGGAACTGTGTTAAATCTATTGCGCCCTGCTATTCCTAAACCTACTGAGATCACTATGGACTCTATATGGACTGCAATAATGGTATTGGAAAAATCAATTTCCTCATTAGTTGATGTCACCTCTAATTTGATGGGAAAAACCCAACCTATGGAATCAAATATTCTTTTGAATACTCAAAACATCACAACCTTAGACCTCAAAGTTACTACTTTACAACAAAATCAAGAACAACTGATTAAGTCAGATTTAATACAACAAAGGAAACTAGAAAATATGGAGAACTCCATTAGATATCAAAATTTGCGTATACTAAATTTTCCTTCACCAAAAATGATACCTCCTTTAGAAATGTTTAAGAAGGATATATTGGAAGTTTTAAAAATTCCTAAAGAATTGATGCCTATCTTAGCTAAAGTGTATATGACCAAGACAGCTGTCACGGTAGCCTCAGAACAAACATCTGAACCTGAGTTGGATTTGACACAATTCCTGGAAACATCCACGGAATTAAAGATAACTCAACGAGGAACCTTGTTTATACAATGTGTCTTCTCTCAAGACAGAGAAATGATACTGAAAGCTTTCTTTCGTAATAGAAAATCACAGTTTTTTGGTCAGTCAGTTTGGGTTTTCCCAGACATCACACATTCCACTCAGGAACGTAGAAAAAAAATTTCTATCCATGCGTGCTGAAGTAGTGGGTATGGGAATTAGGATTAATCTTAGATTCCCATGCCAGTGTGTAGTGAATAAGCAGGCTGTTAAAAATGTATACTTTGAACCTGACCAATGGCGTAATTTTTTAGACGCAGCATCCTTGGGGGATCCAAGTTAAGGTATATTTTGATTACGGTATGTGTAAAGTATAAAGTAACACAATATCCTCTAATTGCTGTAATTTGTATTGCTTTATAGATCCGCTTAAGTATAGTTGCTCTTGGAATTGCCTTCTTTTTCATTAATATTACATAGGAGAAGATATTGCAGTTAGTTAAGTATATTTAAAAAAAAATGTTTCTGTTTCTTGTTATTTGACTTGGAATGTAAACTGCAAATCCTAATTGTATTTTGCTTTAAAATTACCTGTAATTGTGGTAAAAATACTATAAATTTAAAAAAAAAAACATCCTTTCAAAACTTTCTTTCCTCCGGTGTTCAGGCTGATCCTCAGGTGTGATGCAACAAAGAAGATAAAGTTTGTTGGTTTATGTTATTATTTTTAGTATTCTCTTTGCTTCACTAAGAAAAATACCAGTAGTAGCACAGTTTCCTTATTTTCATTCCTCTGCAGTGTGTAAATATGTAGTTTCCTCAAATTATTACTATATTATGTTATCCACAATTTTGTGGAGAATGATGCTTTCACTTAGCTGTCCTGTAATCCTTCCAGAACAGTTCCTATTTTCCTCACTGCAGCTCTCCCTTTATCTTTCTCAGGTGCTGGAAGCAGATGGCTGTAGGCGGTCTGTCTCTTCTCTCTATCTCTTGGTGCAGGTGTTTGAACTCCTACCTATTTATTTATTTTATTTATTTATTTATTTATTTTCTTATTTAGAGGCTTTTCTATACCGATATTAGTGGGTACATCATATCGGCTTACATCCAAACTGAAGTTGCTATCTGGGTTGCTCTAATTTGAACAAAATTTTAAAATCACAATCTCATTCCTTCCTTTCAGTCACACACACTCTACTTTGAGTGTACTGTCAAACAATTCCCTCTGAATTTCAACTTTTCAGACAAGCAAAAGGGCTCTATAAAAGGAGCAAAAACAGAATCAGTCTGCCCTTCTCTCTCTGTGTCCCGTCTCTCCACATGCAAAACCTCTCCTGCTGGTGGGGAATAATCATCCGCATATCTCTAGCATGGAGTTCCCATAAGCCTTAGCTTTGGCAGGACTGACATAGCGAGCTGACAATCAGAATCTTCAGTCTTGCTCTTCCTGCTGAGGTCATTCTACTTCAGTCCCACCCTCCCCTTGTAACTGGACTGGAAGACAGAAAAAAAACTTCACAACTGATTCTTCCTACCTCCCCTGAGGCTTCTAAGTCCACAGGAGATGCTATTTTCCTGCCAGCACTGATAACAAATACTGTTTGTTTATTTTTTCATTCCCTGCAGCCTGTCACTTAGAGAATCTTGTCAAACAGCTTCAGGTTCTTCCACTTTGAGCCACAACAGACCCTTCTCCTCAGGCAGACACACACCCAGAGAGGAAAGAAAGCAAGCTGCATCCCAGCACTGCTTTCTTAAAGCCCCAGCACTCAGGTCAGTAAAAAACAAATGTCTTTACCCTCTTATTGTATTTTTAACCCCTGGTTACAGAATCATGCCCAGTGATGGTGACTGTGGCAAAACAGGCAGAGGAAGTCAGTGAAGACTTGCCCATGGTGATGTTTGGGAAATACCACTGCTAAGGCATGACTACTGACTTCCCCTACCTTTTTCGCCTCAACAACTGTTTGGGGTGAAGCAGGCAGGGGAAGTCAGTTGAACATTGGCAATCTGGTTCTTGTAATCATTAGAAAGACAACAATGGCCATTTGAGAATGATATAAGCTTCATTCAGATAAATTCTGTTTAAGGAACAAAATTATAAGCCTGGTGTATGCTTTTGAGACTTTAATGAATATTGCTGCAATATAGAGATTGTTGTACTAATACAACACTTGAAATCTGGAATCGCAGAAATGCAATGTTTGAAGTTTTGAATCATGGAGGAGTATACGTAAAATAAAAATTAGTAAGCATAAGCATCTAAGAACATAGGGTTCACACAGTAATCTAATTTAATGAGACACTGTTGGAAAGTTGGTTCACATTATAACCCTTTTATAAAAATTCTTTAAAGAAAAAAATATTTTAGAAACATAAAAAATGGCAGATGGAGGTTTTTATGACCAATGATTGACACCTTGGCTTGTTTGAAATGTGTTTAAATAAGCTGTTTCTAGGTCTTTTCCTCCATTTGGGTTACTATTATAGAATATTTCCTGATTATTATATCAGAAGTTCCACAATCATATAACTTTTATAATTTATATATGATTTAGAAGTATTTGAGGAGTTTATATTATTCTGTCTCTGATCCAGCTGCCAGCTCTCCAGCATTCCTCTAATGGCACCTAAAATATTGACCGAGGTATGGGCCCCATCCCCCAGGTGTGTGTGCAGCAAAGCCCACCTGTGCCCTCTTCCTCCATTCCCCCTACCTCAGCCAGGTCCCACCAGTGAGCTGTCGGAGAGAGGAAGGAGTATGAGGTATTTGTGGATGTCCAGATGTCACTAGTGAAATACACACTGTTCCCCTGTGTCTTCGCCAGTAGCGCCTGGTTGGATATACAAACTGGGGATGACCTTTCTGCTGAAAGTGGTTATGGAGGCACTTTATAGTTTGGCACTAACAGGTGCAGCAACTGCCTAAGACCCACGTTTTACACTTACCTGCAAGTTCGTTTAAAGCGATCATCTCACCAATAGTCCTAGTCACCACTTTAGATGCTGCCTGCCTCTTTCCCCATGACAGTGCCACCGAACACCACTCCATTTCCTCCATTGTGGGTTGTTACTTCCTAGATATAGCTGGTGTCTGCTGCTACTTGCTGCTGGCCTGCCATCTGACTATGCTGCAAGTATGAATTCTTGGACCGAGATGGAGTTAATACTACCTGCAAGGTGGAGCCTTGTAGATCTCTACCATCAACAGGCGGATCCAGATGAGACAGAGGGCCAACTGGTACTTCACCTTTACCAGCTGATCTGAAGGAATGGGAAGAAATGGTTTTATTTTTTTTTTAGTTCATCTACATTAAAATCATTAAAATAAAGGCTTATCAGGCATCCTGCACTATAAATAATTTAACATAAAAGCCATTAAAATGTGGACTTATCCTACATCCTGGACTGTAAGCAGTTTGATCTCCAGGCAGGCTCATAGAAACATAGTTAATAGTGGCAGATAAACACCAAAATGGTCCATTTAGTCTGCCCAACAAGGTGTTTAGGGTAGTAATGGCCGCCCCGTACAGTTTAAGGTTGTTCCTGCTGCTATGTACAGGTTACTTCCATGCCTTCTGTTTAGGGCTGTCCATTAATTTTCCCATTCAGGTAAGATTGATCGGCCTGTAGTATCCAGCCTCCTCTCTGCTTCCACTTTTATGAAGAGGGATCACAACAACCCTTCTCCAGTCCTGAGGCACCACTCCTGTTTCCAAGGATCTATAGAACAAGCCCTTCAGTGGATCCACTGGCACCTCACTGAGCTGAGCTCTCTTAGGAATCGATTTTAAAAACTGCGTGCACGCATCCATGCGTGTGCAGTTCCCGGCGCGTGCACATGGATGCGCGAAGAGCGTGTGCATATTATAAAATCCGATGTCCGCACGCACATGCGCGCCGGTTTTTAACATCCGTGCAGGCATGTGCAGGCGGACTGCGACTCGCGCGCTGGGGAGGGGGGTGGAATTTTGAAATTACACGCAGCGACGTGATCGGCTTTTTTTCCAATTTCCTCCCAGTCCGCTCCAATTAAGGAACGGACTGGGAGGAAACTATCCTACCTTCCTGCCTAACCTTCCCTTTCCCCTCTCCACCCTGACCCCCAACCCTTACCTAGCTACCCCAAATTATTTTATTTCACTACTTACTGCTCCTCCGGAGAAGAATATTTTCTGCGTGCTGGCCATCTGCCAGCACATGCTTCCCTGGCACAGCGGCTAATAGCTGCTGTCCTGGCCTGCCTCCGTCCCGCTCCTCCCTGCCCAGACCACACACTCCAGCCTGCCCCTTTTTCAGGGTCCGGCTCTTCTGCACGTAACGGGTGTTACACGTGTGGCTGGGTCCATTCTAAAATGCACGCGGCGTGCACAAGGCCCGGCCACGCACATAACCCCTGTTTTTTACGCGCGCTGTCCTTTGAAAATGCACTTGTTAGTATCTTGGGATGTATCTCTCCTGCCCCATGGCTTTGTCCACTTTCAGTATTGTTAGTTCCACCCAAATGCTCTCTTCTATAAATGAGATGGTATTTACTCCACACCCATCCATGATCCTGTCAAAGAGCAGTGGTTCTCCTCCACGGTCTTCTTTAGCAAACTCTGAACTGAAGTATTTGTTTAATATCTTTGCTTTCTCCTCTTCTTTCTCCATACAATGATAACAGTTTCTTGGTTCTTTTTGACCCTTTCAACACAATGGCGTGTCAGAGAAGCCTCTCTATGAGCTCACACAGGCACTAGTATAAGCGATGCATCAGTTCAGAACTGACTTCCCTTAAACTCTTCTCTGTGAGGTGTTGTAGTCTCTTCTAGCTATTCTGGAATTATTCCATGGTAAGGCCCGATAAGCCCTCAGCTTGCGATTTTGCAGGAGGCTGAGCTAATGCCTTGCTGGATTTTTTTTTCGTTAATGTAAATAACACTGCAGAATTGGTGACTCACTACCATTTGTCATTTGTAGAGTAATTCTATGAGAAATATTTTTATAAATATACAAAATATGAATTATTTGTGAAAATCATAATAAAAAATGAAAACAAATTGTACTTTTCTTCCATCTTTAGATGGGAGGAAACAGAAAAGGAACATTATTATTAGCATCATTATGACTACTCAATTACAGTTGAGTCACATAACTACTGGTTCATTTTGCAATGCAAAAACCATAGGTAATGGGTTGCAAATTATTTTTTTTTGTCAAAGTGATAAAAACCCCATAACATCTCCTTGAAAGATGTTGGTATGCTGAGGTGTAGGGAGCAGGTATCACCTGATAAAACCTGTCTCTCCTGTCTCCTTTTGGGCCCACTTCCTTGACAAATTTGGTCTCCAGGGTCCCCTCTAATTCAATCCTACTCTACTCCTACCTACAATGTTTACACAATGAGTATTTTCAAAATTCATGGATGAGCAGTGCTGATCTCATAAACACTATAATAATACAAATCCTGTGAACTGTATTAGTGGTGGGTACTCAAAGTGAACTCATATAAGGTACCCGAATGTTACAGGCTTGAACAAGCTTTCAGCGGCAAGGGCCTTTTCTAATCATTGGTCACTGTGAGATGTTTTTTGGAACGCTTCCGTGTCTGAAGCTGAACGGATATACACGGGTTCCCGTGCTCTCTATTGTGAAATTTGGACTGAAGAGCTTCATAAGATAAGTGCATATCCGTTCAGCTTCAGACACGGAAGCTTTCCAAAAAACATCTCACAGTGACTAATGATTAGAAAAGGCCCTTGCCGCTGAAAGCTTGTTCAAGCCTGTAGCCTTCGGGCACCTTAAGTGAGGTCACTTTGAGTACCCACCACTAATACAGTTCACAAGATTTGTATTATTATAGTGCTTATCAATTATTTCCTGATTATTGTGGATTCCAGAACTTTTGTATTGATACGATAGATCTCATAAACACAACATCAACACAGTTGGCTCCTGAATTTTGAAAATGGTTCAGGTGTGAGTTGAAGCTGGATATATTCATATGCCACCATATAGCATGAATTCCAGGTGAGAGTTACCAACTCCTATAATACAACCACCTTCTCTGTACAAAGATGATGTCTCTGGTTTTATAGAAATAGGACATTACCCTACAGCAGCCCACATGGGGGGAGCTTAAACTCATAGATATTTACAATAGAATGAAAATCATAAGAACATCAAGCCCAGAATCCTGTTTCCAACAGTGGCCAATCCAAGTCACAAGTACCTGGCAAATAACCAAACACTAAGTAGATCCCATGCTACTAATGCCAGTAATAGCAGTGGCTGTTCCCTAAAGGGTAGATTTTAAAAGGGCCACATGTGCACCCATAAACGTGCGTGTCTCGCTGCGCACAAAAATACATGTGTAGGTTATAAAATACTCTTCATGCATGTGAAAGAGAGCCTCTTTATGAGAGTCAGTCTGATACTCTATATATGGACCATTCTAAGGGGGCACTTTGATTCGGGGTGAGTTTTTGGGAGGTGGCTTGAGGTTAGGGGACCCATTCAGGTATCCATTGCAAAATTAACATCATTAAAGAATTTTTGACCTTATAAGTGATGACAATTCTAACAAGAGGAGTTGATTTGTACACTGCAGTCTCTGCTAGCTGCATTGTTCAAATCAACTCCTTTTCATCACTTATACAGTGAAAAATTATTTAATGTCAACTTTACAATGGATACCTCTGAATGTATCTATAACACCACCCCCTAACCTCAAGCCACCTCCCAAAAACTCACCCTGTTCAAAGTGCCCCCTTACAATGGTCCATATATAGAGAATCAGACTGAGCCTTATAAAGAGGTTCTCTCTCCCTCCCCCTCCCCCACTGGACTCCTGTGCCTAACAAGGAGCTGTAGCAAAGTGGCACACATAACATACACATGCCAGCGGAGAAAGATTTGGAGTTACACGTATCAGTGCTGGGAACACCTATGCCCTGCCCTTTTTCTCGGCACGCTTACCTCAATGTACACGTGCCCTTCCCAGCTATTTAAAATTCGCATAGCTCCCGCATGGCCCACTTACACACGTATGTGGCCATATTTGCATGTGCAAGGCTTGTAAAATCTACCTTTAAGTCAATTTGATTAATAGCAGTTTATGGACTTCTCCTCCTGGAACTTATCCAAACCTTTTTTTTAAACCCAGCTACACTAACTGCACTGACCACATTCTCTGGCAATCAATTTGAGAACTTAATTGTATATTGAGTAACAAAGAATTTCCTCCTATTTGTTTTACATATTTGTTTTAGTTATTTCCTAACTTCATGGAGTGCCCCCCTAGTCCTTGGATTATCTGAAAAAGTAAATAACCAATTAATATTTATCTGTTTTAGTTCTCTCACCATTTTCTAGACCTCTATCATATCCTATCTCAGTTGTCTTTTCTCCAAGATGAACAGCCCTAACCTCTTTAGCCTTTGCTCATAGGGGAGCTGTTCCATTCCCTTTATCATTTTGGTCTCCTTTCTCTGTACCTTCTCTAGTGCAACTATATCTTTTTTGAGATGTGGTGACCAGAATTGAACACAATACTCAAGCAGGCCAATACAGTATGGTGCGCTCAGCCGAGCACACTGTTTAGCATGCAGTTGGCCGTGCATTTTTGAAGCGCGTCTATTATCCCTTATACAGTAAGGGGTTTAGTGCATCAAAAACGCACAGCCAACCCTCCTGAAAACTAATAGCGCTCATCACATGCAAATGCATGTTGATAAGGCTATTAGTTGGTCCCTCGTTGATCCCCAGGATACTGAAAGTTGGAAAAACCAAAAATTTAAAGAAAAAAAAAAAACTGCCCGCTGGTCAGCAGTTAGAAAAATGGACGCTCAGTTTTATCGGCGTCTGCTTTCCTAACCTGAGGCTGTCACGGGTTCGGAAACCGACGCCAGTAAAATAGAGCGTCAGTTGTCAGAACCCGCTGACAGCCAACTCTACTACGCTAATAAGGAGGCACTAGGGGTGCGCTATTGTCCCTAGCACCTCCTTATTAGCACAACCCCTCATTTAAATAAAGAATCACGCACCCAGGAGAGGGGGCTGGGTGCATGTCAGGAGAGCGGTCACTCAACATGGAGCACCTGCTCTTCCGCAATTTTTACTGTATTGGCCTGAAGGTGTGGTCTCACCATGGAGCAATTCAGAGGCATTATGACATTCACCGTTTTATTCACCATTCCTTTCTAATAATTCCTAACATTATGTTTGCTTTTTTGACTGCTGCAGCACACTGAGCAAATGATTTCAATATATTATCCTCTATGACACCTAGATCTTTTTCCTGGGTGGTATCTCCTAATATGGAACCTAACATCATATAACTAAAATGTAGGTTACTAGAGATGTGAATCGGAACCGGAATCGGTTCTGATTCCGGGTTCAGGGATTATCGGGGAATTTTTTTGTGCGGTCTGATCAGTTTTTTTTATCAGCTGCGCCCAAGCCAATAAACAAAAAAACCATCCCGACCCTTTAAAACACATCCGTTAGCTTCCCCCACCCTCCCGACCCCCCCCCCAAAAAACTTTTTTAAAGTACCTGGTGGTCCAGTGGGGGTGGTCCAGGGGGGGTCCCTTTGCCCTTACCATGTGACAGGGTATCCGTGCCATTGACCGGCCCCTGTCACAGGGTAGGAGCACTGGATGGAATGGCACGGATACCCTGTCACATGGTAAGGGCAAAGGGCCATCGGCGCCATTTTGATTAGTGGCAGCCTACGACCCGAGAGCAGGAGATCGCTCCAACTGGACCAACAGGTACTGGTACTGGACCAACAGGTACTTTTAAAATGTTTTGGTGGGGTTGGGAGGGTGGGGGAAACTAAAGGATGTGTTTTAAAGGGTCGGGGTGGGTTTAGGGGTTGTTTTTGTGTGCCATTTTTCCCGCCCTCCCCCAAAATGATAAGTGAACCCCCATGAACAATTTCGTGGGGTTTTCCTATCGGTTTCGGGGAGCCTACGATTTCTGGCGAGTTTGAAAATATCGTACGATATTTTCAATCGTCAGAAAAACGATTCACATCCCTATGGGTTACTTTTCCCTATGTACATCACTTTGCACTTGTCCACATCAAATTTCATCTGCCATTTGGATGTCTTTCTCAAGGTCTTCTTGCAGTTTATCAGAATCTACTTGTGATTTATCAACTCTAAATAATTTTGTGTCACCTGCAAATTTGATCACCTCACTCGTTGTTCTCCTTTCCAGATCATTTATAAATATATTAAAAAGCACTGGTCCCAGTACAGATTCCTGAAGCACTCTATTGTTCACCTTTCTCCATTGAGAAAACTAACCATTTAATCCTTCTTTCTGTTTCCTATCTTTTAACCAGTTTGCAATCCACAAAAAGACGTTCTTTCTTCCTTCTCTGTGTTAGATGTTCAGACCTCCTAATAGGTTTAGTTTGTGTTTTGGGCAACAGGTCACCATACACAGGTGATAACATTTAGTTTAGGTCAGAAAATATTCCATCTGTGCTCTTCCTATATGACTAGGTCCAGCAGTGTATTACTATCTAGCCACCATGCCAAACCACAGGATTTGTTACTCCCTTCCCTTGGAGCATAATCAAAGGCAGAACAGTGATGCCAATGCCGATAATATCTAGTACTCATAGGTTCCAAAGTATTGCTAAGCCTTGTCCACTGATTTACAGGCAGCCTCTCCTGGTGCCACTGACATTAGCAATGGTAACATGGAATAGACTTAGTTTTTGGGTACTTGCCAGGTTCTTATGGCCTGGATTGGCCACTGTTGGAAACAGGATGCTGGGCTTGATGGACCCTTGGTCTGACCCAGTATGGCATTTTCTTATGTTCTTATGTTTTGAGGGTCCTGCACAGCAGATAAGGTTATAGGGTTGTTCTGAATGCCCATAGTGACTCCTGATTTATTCTGCACTCTTACTGTCCACAAGCATACCAGCATGCTCCCTCTGAGCAGAGAACTAGCCACGGCTCGCTCTACAGCACTCCTGGAGAAGTCTCTAGAATCCTCTCAGGGATCCTGGTACACTCCCTACCAATTCTTACCCATCATGGGGGGTGTGTGACAGGATCATACCATTTCTATGAGTTTTTGGGTACTTGCCAGGTTCTTATGGCCTGGATTGGCCACTGTTGGAAACAGGATGCTGGGCTTGATGGACCCTTGGTCTGACCCAGTATGGCATTTTCATATGTTCATATGTTCATAAGGTGTGGGTTTGTTTTGCTGTAAGGCAAAGGGGCCTTACAAAAGAAAAACAAAACAAATAAAGTACCCGCTCCTGATTAATGAACAAAATAAGCTATAAGAATTTTTTTTAAAAAAGACAGTAAAAAGAGACAATTTAAAACATTTTGCCTGGTATCTAACTTTTCTTAATATTTTTCCATTTAATGTATCTCTCACTCTTTCTCTCTCTCTCTACAGATTGAGAAATGCTTTCAATTTGGAGACAGACGGCTGCTGAAGCTCTTTCTATGTGGGGGGGGGAGGGGGGAGAACGATCAGACGGACATATTTTAAAATGAAAGCTTGCTCGATCCTGTTTCTTAAGATTTATTTCATCATTAATCACTGCCCTCCCTTCATTCATGCTAAATATTAAAATGATTAGGAAAGATCCCCATCACGGTGGAAAAAAAATAATTAGCCGTTACATCATGTTGCACACATTCTGACAGAAAAGAGTGATTAAATTAGGAATATTAAAACCCCATTAATCCATGCTCAACTTAAGTTCCTCTTGTTCATTTCACGGTGGCACTTATTATTTCTGACACCGAGAGATATTTGAATTACCGGCAGCTAAAACAGGGTCTCTGGCAGAGACATACCAGGTCAGCAATTAGTCAAAGGTGGGGAAGACACAGTGAGATCCCAACAGCCCAGACCTGACAGACCACAAGTGAAGAGGGGTGGGAGAATTAAACCCTCGTTACCCCTGTGCCATCCTCTTTCCACCCCACCCCCCTCCCAGCCAGAAGAACGCAAGGAGCAGAAGAAAAGGAACTTTGATAATCTGGGGACATTCGTGAAGAACGCTACTGCCCAGGTTCTTGCGTTAAGACTCCGGAGAAGACCTAGGCCCAAGTGCAGTGATGAGTTTCATGTTCGGGGCCTAGAAATCCGTCAGGTGGATCCAGATGAACTAAATATTTTTCTAATAGACAGACACGGGGAAGATGTGTTTCAAAGCCATTTAGCATGTGCAAATTGAATCTCTGAAAACGGCCCTCCCTCAATGGGGGGGGGGGGGGGAGGGGGTTCATGTAGGATCGGAGAGTAATGCACCTGGACTGTATTTTCAAATGCACCTGTGCTGTTATTCTCGATTGAAAATATCCACTGGAAAAGAAGGTGCAAAGGTCCCAAGTAAGCGCAGCAAGTTTGAAAGCAAAAGCAGGCTCGTACGTTTGCTTTGAAAACTGGGGTAAAGTCCGTGGGTAAACATTTCCCACAATCTTGTCCAAAAAACCCACAGTTTTGAAACTTGGCCCCTCCCCTCCAACATGGGAAACCCCTTCAGTAAACTTGGCACAGGTTGTTGGCTTGTTTGCTAATCTCTCACATGGTAACAGGAGGCATTGCAGTATTTTTGCAAATACTTCTATAAAAGGGGGAGCACGTTGCCCTTAATTTAGGACAATTTGGTTTAGATTAGGTGAGAGCCCCTCCTACATTCCTTTGTATTCGGTTTGATGTGAAAGTGCCAGACTAATATGCAGTTCTGATTCTCTGAATTCAAGTTTGTATTTTATATTCTCATCTTCTGCCTTAACAATGCTTTTTCATAGAACTGACTCCAATCCATCCCCCATTGCTTGTACCAAAAAAACAAAAAAAGACTAGGATAAGGAGCAATATCGTACAAGTAATCAAGCTTCTACAGCATCAGCTGGGATATTTTTATTTGTATAAAACAGTTATATTCCGCTGATCTTAAAATCATTATCCTCAGCAGACTACAAACAAAGGAACACATAACAATATTCAACAATCAACAATGCACAAAGAAATCACAAAACATTCACAAAACATTCTTTTGTTCTATGTAAAGCCCCCCTTTTTTGGGCGTTTCACTGTTTTATGTAAACCGGAGTGATTTGTATTTCATACAAGAACCTCGGTATATAAAAATTAAAAATAAATAAAATAAATAAATAAAGTAAATAAATAAATAATACATATCCAGAACAATAAATAAAAAATACATGCCTGCAAACCTCAGAAAAAAACCCAGAAAATCTCCTTGACAAAAGAGAAAAAAATCAAGTAGTACTAAAAGCTTGAATTTCCTAAAAAGCTTTAAGCCTTTTAGGAAATGTCCCATAACTTACTTCCAAACTAAGGCGGTCATTTTCGTAGCGTATCACACGCGAAAAGTCCCTTTTCGCGTGTGATAGCTAGATCGGGGCAGAGTCGGCCCTGGAAGAGGAGGAATTGGGTCGTAAGGACCCTTTTCGCTGCCAGTAGCGCGCCCAAGAGCACCACCTTTTACGATGGCGCTATTGGGTGCGAAAGCCGGCAGCGATCGCACCGCGGAAGTGCGATCGCTGCCGGCTTTCGCAGGCCCGCCCCCAGATTCGCCCCCTGTTACTGCCGGATTCTCTAAGGTCTGCGACCTTAGAAAATCCAGGCCTAAGTTTTAAGGGAAGATAGTTCTAAAGGGTGGGACCAGGAACTGCAAAAGCACCTGCTCCAGTTCCACTTAACCGGATTACCTTAAATGACGGCACAACTATGCTGACCAGAAAATTGCAAAGAATGCTTAGGTACATAATCATGGAGCAGAGATTTTAAATAATCAGACCCATCTCCTTTCTGCAACTTAAAAGTCAGCATTACAATAATCAACTTTAGAATTTTTCTCAGATTTTCTGAGGAAGTTTATCTGCGGAAAATCTGACAGATTCAATGCAAAGTCACTAATCCTCAAGAATCTGTTCTGAAACAGACTACTGCAGGCCCAAACACCCCACACATCAGCACAAATTCAGATGCAGATTTACCATTTTCAGGAATACATTTTTTTTTGGGGGGGGGGGGGCGGTGAAGAGGAGGGTGGGAACAATTTTCTAAACTAATTTGATGAACCTTAAACTTTCTTACATGTTCAGGAATCAAATTTACTTTTTATTTAAATGTGTGTATCCTCATTAAATATAGTATAGAAAAACTAAAGAGAACTTATGGAAGGAGATTATTTTTAAAATTAGTGGTATGGCCATAGTGAAAAGCACACATATTATTCCAAAATAAAAAGGACTGAAAATGCAAGAAATGAAATATATTATGGGGGGGAAAAAAGGAAAAGAGACTTGGGAATAAGACAAAAAAGAAGACTCAAAAGAGCCAAGAAAATTAATATGCTAGTGAAAATGTTGCTGAATCCAGGTAATACCATGGCTTTAAGACATTTGCTGCATTTCCCCTCAAAAATAACCCTTAAAGCTTTATAAGAAATCTGAGAGATAAAAAAAACAATTTTTAACCCCTTCTGAATCTGTTTAACAGATTCTTTACCCTGCATTTCTAAGAACCTGCGAGTGGGTGGTAGCACCAGCTTTATAAAATATTAACTATGGTTGCAGCCACAGTATAATTAAATTCCTGCTCATGAAGTGTATATTATTATCCAGACAGTATTATGGTAATACCCATTAATTAATCCTGTACAGACTGTGAGTTTGTTTATGCAAATCAGATTATCGTTATAATTCATACCCCCTGAAAAATGCCCAAAGTAGTGTAACAGTACATCAAAGATAGGATAGGAAGAAAAGCATTAACGGAAATGCTCTGTGTGCCATAAGGTTCGTTGTCTAACAAGATTTTCCCATTCAGCTACAGCATTAGTGAATCTAGTTCCCTGAAAAAAAATCGCGAAATGAAAGGAAATACCTCTTCTCGTTTTCTGTTTAAACAGTCCACTCTTGCGTGTAATGCTGCCTTTTTTTTTTTTTTAAGTCTGTGTGGGTCTAGGGGCTAGACGGCTGGAATTTCTAAACTGGGAAAGGTAGCAGCCCCCACGCCCCCCCCCCCCTCACGACACTGCAAAGATATGGTAAGCCAGCCTCAGAATTAGTAAATCTTAGTTTAATCAGATAGGAGGGGAGGGGACATGGGAAGTCTGGAGTCATGAATGTGTGAAGGAGACAAAAGATGCTGTAGGAATGCAATATCGGTAAGCAGAATCAGAGAATAAAGAAAAGAGAATGAGGAGAGAAACAGCAGATGAGCGTCAACATTATACAGACACACACAGTACATGTGCCTTTATATAAATATAAATATATATATATATATATATATATATATATATATACATGCACATGTACTTAAAATAAGTACACACACACACACAGAAGCATGATATATAAATCTGTATTTGTTTTTAAATCTTAAATGCCACTCTGAAATCAGAGTACAGTGAATCCATTGTTCATGCATTGCATCACACAAATGCACTCTCACTGTTATCAAAACAGCATGAATCCACAATAGGAGTTAATAGGGAGGACAGATTTAAAAGCCATTTACCCAAATAAAAGGGCTGTGTGAAAACTGTCCACCTTTAACCAGGTTAAAAGTATGCAAGGATACCACAGCATTCACACTTAAGAGTATAAGAGGTGCCATGCTGGGTCAGGCCAAGGTCCACTGAGCTCAGCATCTTGTCTCTAACAGTGGGCAATCTGGTTGACAAGTACCCATTTCTTGTATCTCACTCCCAGGGATACGCGCAGACTTTCCCATGTCTAACTGGCCAATAACTGTTTATGGGCTTTTCCTTCAGGAACTTGTCCAGTAGAGAGATGTGCATTCGTTTATGACGAATTAGGCAATTTCAACGAAATTGCCTAATTCGTCGTGGTTCGGGGACCCGCCCCCCCGAAACAGATTTTCCACGAACTACGAGAAAAATTTGTTTTTCGGGTTTGTACGGGGGGAAGGGCACATTTTATTTTTTTAAATAAAAAACCACCCCAAGCATTAAAATTTAGTATAATACAACACCCCCCCCCCCCATCCCGATCCCTCCCCAAGACTTACTAACATCCCTGGTGGTCCAGCGGGGTCCCGCAAGTAATTTCTTCCTCCGTGCCATCGGGCTGTCTGGCCTGCCTCACATTAAAATGGCGCTGATAGCCTTTGACCTACTATGTCACAGGGGCTACCGGTGCCATTGGTCAGCCCCTGTCACATGGTAGGAGCCGTCGGCTGCCACTAATCAAAATGGCGCCGATGGCCCTTTGCCCTTACCATGTGACAGGGTATCCGTGCCACTGGCCGGGCCCTGTCACATGGTAGGAGCACTGGATGGCCCACGCCATTTTTAAAGATGGCGCAGGCTATCCAGTGCAATAAAATGAATATTTGCATAAACCACACCCCTTTTGCTATCACATGCGATAATTACCACATTTTGATAAATCCAGGCCTAAGGATGCAATGCAACCTAAAAGGATTCAAGAAAGATCTAAAAACCTGGCTGTTCACCAAGGCATACAAAGACAGCCAAGAATAACAGCCCCATCACAACTGACCTCCTAACCGGAAATAAACATGACCACATCACTCTGACAACATAAGTACCTGAACACTCAGTTTTGCTAACTGTAAACTGTAAACCTTTCCACTCCAATTATTATCTACCACTTATTATTAACCGCTAACACTGTGAATGCTACCTTGATATATTCCATTATCTGATTTACTGATACCTGCCTCTAAATGTACCTGCTCCCATACTTATTTCTCAGTCTTCTATAATCTTGATCTTTGTAGTTCCCATTTAAATTGTCTGTCTCCGATCGCAACTTGTAAACCGTTGTGATGGCGAAACCGAACGACGGTATATAAAACTCCATAAATAAAAATAAATAAATAAATAGACCGGTAGATGTAGTGTATTTGGATTTTCAGAAGGCATTTGACAAAGACCCTCTTAGGAGGCTTCTAAGAAAACTAAAAAGTTATGGGATAGGAGGCGATGTCCTTTCGAGGTTTACAAATTGGTCAATTTTCTCAGTGGAAAAAGGTAAACAGTACAGTGCCTCGGGGATCTGTAGTTGGACAAAATTATTCAGAGTAGTTACATCCCAAGCAGATTGTGATAAATTGCAGGAGTACCTTGCGAGACTGGAAGATTGGGCATCCAAATGGCAGATGAAACTTAATGTGGACAAGTGTAAGGTGATGCATATAGGGAAAAATAACCTATGCTATAATTACATGATGTTAGGTTTCATATTAGGAGTTACCTCCCAGGAAAAAGATCTAGGCATCATAGTGGATAATACATTGAAATAATTGGCTCAGTGTAATGTTAGGAATTATCAGGAAGGGAATGGTGAATAAAACGGAAAATGTCATAATGCCTTTGTATTGCTCCATGGTGAGGCTGCATCTTGAGTACTGTGTACAATTCTGGTCACCGCATCTAAAAAAAGATATAGTTGCACTGGAGAAGGTACAGGGAAGGGCGACCAAAATTATAAAGGGGATGGAACAGCTCCCCTTTGAGCAAAGGCTAAAGAGGTTAGGGCTGTTCAGCTTGGAAAAGAGATGGTTGAAGTGGGATATGATAGAGGTATGCTAGAGGTCTATAAAATCATGAGGTCTAGAATGGGTAAATGTGACTCGTTTATTTACTCTTTCGGATAATAGAAGAACTAGGGGGCACTCCATGAAGTTAGCAAGTAGCACATTTAAAACAAATCAGAGAAAATTCTTTTTCACTCAATGCACAATTAAACTCTAGAATTCATTGCCAGAGGATGTAGTTAAACCAATTAATGTAGCTGGGTTTGAAAAAGCTTTGGATAATTTCCTGGAGGAGAAGTCCATTAACTGCTATTAATCAAACTGATTTAGGGAATAGCCACTGTTATTACTGGCATTAGTAGCATAAGATCTACTTAATGTTTGGGTACTTGCAAGGTACTTGTAACCTCGATTGGCCACTGTTGGAAACAAGATGCTGGGTTTGATGGACCCTCGATCTGACCCAGTATGGCAATTTGTTATGTTCTTATGTTCAAGTCAGGAGTTGAAGTTGTTTACGGATTCTGCGGGAGCATTGGGTTTTGGGATTTATTTTTAAGGTGCTTAGTGTGCTGCTACTTGGCCGGAGGAGTGGACACAGTCTGGTATTACTAGCAATATTACCTTCTTGGATCTGTTTCCAATCTTAGTGGTCTTGCATTTGTGGGGTTCCAGGTTGTGCAACAGGAAGGTGGTATTTTGGTGTGAGAACTTGGGGGGGAGGGGTGGAGGTTATTAATAAAAGGTCAGTGAAGTGTATAGTAGTATCTGGTTTGTTGCGTGACTTTGTTTTGCAGTGTATGATGTTAAATGTTACTGCTTGGGCTCGGCATGTGGCTGGTGTAGCTAACGGCATTGCTGATTCCCTTTCTCGTTGCAAGTGGGTGCAGTTTCGGAAGCTTGCTCCAGAAGCAGATCTATACGGAGCGACAGTGCCAGGTTTCCTATGGAAGTTTGGTTCCGAGGGTCATGGAAATTGCTCCGAGCATCCTTAGCTCCGTCTGCTTGGGCGGGATATGTAAATGAAGCCAATAAGGTGGCATCTTTTCTTTTTTCTTTGGGATGGCCTGAAGGGCCAGTGTCGGATTCTCTGTTGCTGCAGTTTATTGAAAAGGTTAAGGTGGCGGTCTCTAGGCAGCTTTCAGGGTTTTTCTTCTTTATGAGGTCGATTGGGTGGGGCTTTCCTGCAGGGCGGTTTGTAGTAGTGCGGCTGTGTGTTTTAGGGTTGGGCTCAAGGGTTGGTGAAAGCGCTTGACAGGTGGTAGCCCATCACTCATGAGATTTTGTTAGATTTGTGGGACGCGCTTTCGGACGTATGTTCTTCGGGGTTTGAGATGTGTTTATTTTGTTTAGTTTTGTACTGGCATTTTTTCAGAGTAATTCAAGTGGGGGGAACTGGTAGCAAGGGTTGGACTGGGAGCTGAAGGGACTGGTTTGCAGGTTAAACATGTCCAGTTTGAGGAGGACTGTGTATCTTTGCACATTCCTTGTTCTAAGACTGATCAAATGAGAAGGGGGGCTACCTTGATGTTATGGGCAGTACGAGGTTTAAGAACTTTCCCTGTAGCAAATTCTAAGGCTTACAGGAGTATTCATCTGGTTGGGGGTTCGCAATTTTTGAGTCATGAAAATCTAAGACCTTTGACTAAATATCAGTTTGAGATGGTTTTGAGGTTGACATTGAAAGCTGTTGGGTTAGACGAGAGTCAGTTTGGCACTCACTCCTTTAGGATTGGGGCGGTGAAGTCTGCAGTGATGTCAGGCCTTTCTAGAGGAATCATTCAGAGGATTAGACAGTGGAAGTCTGATGCTTTTGAATCCTATGTGAGGCCTCGGTTTGGGGATTTTTAATGTAATAACTAATTGTTTTCTCTTTTCAGATGTCGTTTTGCGGGGGCGCTCTGTATGGATAGTGGGGCATTACTATGTGGTGTGGGCGCAGGAGTATGCTTGGCAGCGTCCTTATGGTGTGGATCTGGGACTGTCATTGCATGGAGTGACTTTTCACTGGTTGGGGAGGCGGGGCATGTGGTGGGGTGAATTGTTGCCTTGGTTGAATTCGATGGCTCAGCCAGTAGTGTTACTTATACATTTGGGAGGGAATGATTGGGGTAAAGTTACAGCCCGGCAGTTTGTTTCTATGGTTCATAAGGATTTAGTATTGATTGCTGCTTGGTTGCCTACTGCAATAATTTGTTGGTTAGAAATTATTCCAAGGCCTGCTGAAATGGACTGGATTATATGGATATTTGAATTAGCCAACACACTTCCAACTTGCTCCAAAATTATAGACGCACTCCGTGTAACTGATGTTTAACTGCTATATGTGTATGACCGTCATAATAGGCATCATCGTTTTGGCTTTCGCGGATTTCAACTCTGCCTTATTTTTAATCATATGGTCATTTCAGTTCATGAATGAAAAATTGTTCATTTTTTTCAACAACGTTTTTTTATGCACGTAAAATATTTCTCTTAAAATTTATATGTGTGCCTTAAATATGCACTTAACTTATTTTTTTCATTCCGTCAGTCTTCTTGCTTGTCTTGCTTCAATTTGCAAGTGACTCGATGACCCAACACTGAACAGTGTTTCGGACTGCTGCCAACATTTTCCCAGTCCTTTCTCAAGGGTGAATATTTCTGCGTCAAAAAAAATTGCATTTACTTCATATTACGTGATTATTTTTTAGTACTTGCCATGATTAAAATGGACTACAGCCTATCCGACAGTATAACCGGTATCTTTGTGTACTTACTTCGTTCTTTTAATTCATTTTTTCTCCATCTGAACAATGGCGACCCGGCGTTTTTTTGCTCTTCAACATCCGGCACCTGACCGGAACCGTCATTTAAGACTGCCCTTAATGGGTTCCACCCACTCTATTAATCCAATCCCTACCTTTACTCGAAATGTCATTGAGTCATATTAAAGAATACCACTCAATGGAAGCATTTAAACCACTAGGGCTGACGGTGTTGAGCCTAAATATCCACTGTTGTTCCTTGAAATTTAATATTTTATTAATATCTCCCCCACGCGGATGTGCATCGACTTTTTTCCAAAATTCTCCAACGTAAGTCTCCAAATCCGTGGTTTTGTTCTTTACAATGTACCACCAGGGGAGCTGTAATTTTTTCCGTTGTAATGCAGCTTTTATGTTCCGTCAATCTAGTACGAATCATTCTTTTGGTTCTACCTACGTAATATAATTTGCACGGACATTCAATCAAATATATAACTTGAGTGGACTTACAGTCAGTGTACACACGCAACACATGTTTATACCCATTCACACTTGTCCATATTTCTCCTGTAATTACTTGTTTGCACATCATACATCCTATACATGGCCAACTTCCATGTGGTAAATTTTGTTCATCCAGTTGCGGTTCAAGTAAAAATGACTGAATGATGCTGTCACCTATGTTCCGACCGCGGCTGTAAGCCACTATCGGACGGTCTTCAAATACTGATGCATGTGGTCTTAACACAGTCCAGTGTTGATGAATGGATGCTGCTATTGCTCCAGCTTTATTAGAAAACGGAATAGAACAGACCAACGGGGGGTTATTGTCTTTTTGTTTATCCAATAACAACCAGCATCGCGCTACATTTGTAGCTCTTTTCCAAGCTTTCTTAATATAATAACTTGGATATCCTCTATTTAGTAGCCTTTTTGCTAGAATCTCTGCTTCTGCTTGGAAAAAAATTTTTTCACTACATATGCGTTTTAACCGCAAGAACTGTCCTATTGGCAGATTTTTCTTTAAATGATGTGGATGAAAACTGGAAAAGTGCAGAAGGGTATTGGTTTCACACGATTTGCGAAACAAAGTCGTTATAACTTTGTTAACTGATTTTTCAATGTGTATATCTAAAAAATCTATATGTGAATTATGAAATTCAATAGTAAACTTCAAGTTATTATCAAGTGAATTAATCCATTGATGAAACAATAATAACTGATCTACGCTTCCGTGCCACAGAAAGAAAATGTCATCTATATAACGAGTGTATTGGGAAATATTTGCAAATTGCACTGCTTCATATAGAAATACTTTTTCGAAATTGGCTACATATAGATTAGCTAAACTGGGGGCCATAGTGGCCCCCATAGCAGTTCCATGTATCTGTTTGTACCATTGTTGTTGAAAAAGGAAAAATTTTTTTTTCACATAACGCCAATTTCGCAAGATTCATCAGAAATTCCGTAGAGATTCTGTGTGGGCGTTCACGCTGATTTAAAGTTTTTTCTACTATTTGAAGAGCTTCAAATTGTGGTATAGAAGTGTACAAGGACTGTATGTCCATCGTTACTAACAGTGCCTGTGCTGCATTATCAATTGTATCTAGTTTGGTCAACATGTGTTTTGTATCTTTACAGTAGGACTTAGCATCAGAAACAAAAGGCTGCAAAAGAAGTCCACAAAAGTGGATAATGGCTCGAGTATAGAGCCTAATGTCGTTACAATTGGTCTTCCCGGAGGGTTTTCTCGATCTTTATGTACTTTGGGTACAAAATAAATGGTGGGTGCCTTGGGATATTCTACACAAAGATACCGTGCTTCTCTGGATGTTAAACTTCCAATAGTTGTCTGATCTTTCACTAGTTTTTCAATTTGCAACTTTAACCTGTCTGTGGGGTCCTGATCTAAAGGTTCATACTTGGTGGAATCCTGAATATGTGTTAGAATTTGCATAATATACCTTTCCTTATCTTGTAAGACTATCGCGCCTCCCTTGTCAGCTTTTTTTATGATGATAGAATTTTCTCTCTTTAATGCCAACAATGCTTGAAATTCACCATAAGACAAATTAAATTTAGGCGCTGTCTGTGTTGATTCAATTTCTGCCACATCTAACAATACCAATTCCATATAAGTTTTTATTATGGGATCTACCGGTCCACCAGGTATCCAACTCGATTTTGGATGCAATATAGAAGAATCTGCTTGAGGGACATTCTGCGAAAAATACAACTTAAGTTGGATTTTACGGAAAAACCTGTATAACGCTATTCTACTAGAAAATGAATCATGATAATGGAAGGGAATAAATGATAACCCTTTTTGTAGTAATTTAACTTGTTCCGATGTTAGCTGTATCTGGGATAGATTTATGATGTTACATTCCGGTTCTGTGACCGGGTTTGTGGTCTCTGTTCTAAATCTGGTCCCATTGGTTGTCGGGTTTGACGAAAAAACCGTCTCGATTGGGATCTTGTTGTTCGAAAATTGCCTCTGCCACGATGATACTGTGTAGTAGTGCTGTCTTGGGGAACTTCTTCCTCTGATCCTGATGAATCTTCCGAGGATCCGGCGAACGCTACCTTTCTAGGGAGATTTTTGACTCTTCTTTGCCACGGATAAATAGCTCCTGTCGAATAATCTTTCTCATCCCGCTTGAGTTTTCCTATCTTGCTGTTTTTTAATTCATTTCTAAACTTTTCAATAGTGGTGTTAAACTCATGTAATTTCACATCATATTCCTCCAATGTGTCTTGCTGTTGTAAACTAGTTTTCATTTCTTCGTATTCAGGACGTAGCTTGTCAGCCAGCTGGTTTGTCGTCTCTACCAATAACAGCATCAGATCTAAAGCACATTTGTTTAAGATAGAAATCCATTTATTGATGAATTCTTCATTATCCGGGTATATTGAAGGTTCTAAATTTACCCTTCAACCCCTTGGGATTCTTTCCGTTTTGATATATTGTAACAACGTAGCGGAGTGCAATTCAGATCTAATGATTCTCTTCTGTAATTCTACTAGTTGTTCCCACGTATGTCTCTCTACAACATTATTATCCTCTTCCAAAAGTAAAGTCCCCTGCAGCGCTGCCGCAATCTGCTGTTCGGAATAGCTGTATACATTGGTCCACATGTCTTAAATGTTTTTTTATATCCTCCTCTGCACGCTATCATGAAACTTAACAAAAACCAGAGTAAGAATAATAGCTATTTTTTGCTTGACTGTATCGGCAACTTATATAATATTTGAATTAGCCAACACACTTCCAACTTGCTCCAAAATTATAGACGCACTCCGTGTAACTGATGTTTAACTGCTATATGTGTATGACCGTCATAATAGGCATCATCGTTTTGGCTTTCGCGGATTTCAACTCTGCCTTATTTTTAATCATATGGTCATTTCAGTTCATGAATGAAAAATTGTTCATTTTTTTCAACAACGTTTTTTTATGCACGTAAAATATTTCTCTTAAAATTTATATGTGTGCCTTAAATATGCACTTAACTTATTTTTTTCATTCCGTCAGTCTTCTTGCTTGTCTTGCTTCAATTTGCAAGTGACTCGATGACCCAACACTGAACAGTGTTTCGGACTGCTGCCAACATTTTCCCAGTCCTTTCTCAAGGGTGAATATTTCTGCGTCAAAAAAAATTGCATTTACTTCATATTACGTGATTATTTTTTAGTACTTGCCATGATTAAAATGGACTACAGCCTATCCGACAGTATAACCGGTATCTTTGTGTACTTACTTCGTTCTTTTAATTCATTTTTTCTCCATCTGAACAATGGCGACCCGGAGTTTTTTTACTATTTACTATTGAATTTCATAATTCACATATAGATTTTTTAGATATACACATTGAAAAATCAGTTAACAAAGTTATAACGACTTTGTTTCGCAAATCGTGTGAAACCAATACCCTTCTGCACTTTTCCAGTTTTCATCCACATCATTTAAAGAAAAATCTGCCAATAGGACAGTTCTTGCGGTTAAAATGCATATGTAGTGAAAAAAAATTTTTCCAAGCAGAAGCAGAGATTCTAGCAAAAAGGCTACTAAATAGAGGATATCCAAGTTATTATATTAAGAAAGCTTGGAAAAGAGCTACAAATGTAGCGCGATGCTGGTTGTTATTGGATAAACAAAAAGACAATAACCCCCCGTTGGTCTGTTCTATTCCGTTTTCTAATAAAGCTGGAGCAATAGCAGCATCCATTCATCAACACTGGACTGTGTTAAGACCACATGCATCAGTATTTGAAGACCGTCCAATAGTGGCTTACAGCCGCGGTCGGAACATAGGTGACAGCATCATTCAGTCATTTTTACTTGAACCGCAACTGGATGAACAAAATTTACCACATGGAAGTTGGCCATGTATAGGATGTATGATGTGCAAACAAGTAATTACAGGAGAAATATGGACAAGTGTGAATGGGTATAAACATGTGTTGCATGTGTACACTGACTGTAAGTCCACTCAAGTTATATATTTGATTGAATGTCCGTGCAAATTATATTACGTAGGTAGAACCAAAAGAATGATTCGTACTAGATTGACGGAACATAAAAGCTGCATTACAACGGAAAAAATTACAGCTCCCCTGGTGGTACATTGTAAAGAACAAAACCACGGATTTGGAGACTTACGTTGGAGAATTTTGGAAAAAGTCGATGCACATCCGCGTGGGGGAGATATTAATAAAATATTAAATTTCAAGGAACAACAGTGGATATTTAGGCTCAACACCGTCAGCCCTAGTGGTTTAAATGCTTCCATTGAGTGGTATTCTTTAATATGACTCAATGACATTTCGAGTAAAGGTAGGGATTGGATTAATAGAGTGGGTGGAACCCATTAAGGGCAGCCTTAAATGACGGTTCCAGTCGGGTGCCGGATGTTGAAGAGCAAAAAAACGCCGGGTCGCCATTGTTCAGATGGAGAAAAAATGAATTAAAAGAATGAAGTAAGTACACAAAGATACCGGTTATACTGTCGGATAGGCTGTAGTCCATTTTAATCATGGCAAGTACTAAAAAATAATCACGTAATATGAAGTAAATGCAATTTTTTTTGACGCAGAAATATTCACCCTTGAGAAAGGACTGGGAAAATGTTGGCAGCAGTCCGAAACACTGTTCAGTGTTGGGTCATCGAGTCACTTGCAAATTGAAGCAAGACAAGCAAGAAGACTGACGGAATGAAAAAAATAAGTTAAGTGCATATTTAAGGCACACATATAAATTTTAAGAGAAATATTTTACGTGCATAAAAAAACGTTGTTGAAAAAAATGAACAATTTTTCATTCATGAACTGAAATGACCATATGATTAAAAATAAGGCAGAGTTGAAATCCGCGAAAGCCAAAACGATGATGCCTATTATGACGGTCATACACATATAGCAGTTAAACATCAGTTACACGGAGTGCGTCTATAATTTTGGAGCAAGTTGGAAGTGTGTTGGCTAATTCAAATATTATATAAGTTGCCGATACAGTCAAGCAAAAAATAGCTATTATTCTTACTCTGGTTTTTGTTAAGTTTCTGGATTATATGGAGACATAATAGGGCTAAGTCCATTCAGCAGATTGGGATTTGGTTGGGTTGGTTGGGGGGATGTCATATTAAGCATGATTGGTCCTGGGATAGGAGTAATTATCTTTTTCGGGCAGATGGTATGCACTTGTCCTTCACTGGATAGGACCTGTTGCTTAATGCTTTTCAGGAGGCCTTGAAAAATATTCTGTTTTAGGAATCTTGGCCGCATATTTGGGGGTCACAGAACAGAGGTTTCTGTCTGTGCCTATAGTGGGTTGCCCGAGCCGGATTAAGGTTTCAAGGGGTACGCTTTGGGGTTTGCTGGCTTGATGGTTTAGTCAGGTTGGGAAACTCTTGGGTTGAAGCGATTGGGTACAGTCGTTCCAGGGACAGCTCCTTGCTGGTTGGGGCTGTGCTAACTGGTGGCTGGGAGCTGCCAGAAGATTACTGGCCGGGTGGCCTGGAGAGTGTGTTCATCTTGCTTGGATGTGGCGGATGATCACCAGGGTTTGGTTGCTTGGTGTTGACATATGGCTCGGGCTGGTTGAAGTTTGTAATAAAGCTGCAGCCCTTTTGATTCCAAACAGGTGTCAGTGAGTTTATTGTGTAGAGTAATTATTGTAAAAGGGCAGATGCAGGGAGAGGTCGGTGCCCTGGTTACCCATGTTATTTGAAGGGCAGTCTGGACCCAGTTTCGGGCTGCCCAGTATAACTTGGATACCAGGCCTGACCTTGGGTGGATTGAAGGAAGGGAAAGTAGGAGGGAGGAAAGATTCAGTAGTGCAGGGGGTTAGGATATGAACTGTTAGTGATGGTTCAAGCAGAAAATTCATAAAATATTGTGAGGAGTTAAAGGATGGTGATTGGTTGGGAAGCACTGAGGATGAAGGGAAAGGGGAGGAGTTGAAGGGGGTTCTGGGTACGAGACGCCATCACTTGCCTGCTTGTGCTCCTGCAAGCTGCATCCCTCCCACCCACTCTTATTTCTATTTGTGGGGGTTTGGTTGTATTGTTCGAGATTTCAAAGCTGGGTGTGGGGTGGGTTGCCTGAACCGGATTAAGGTTTTCAGTGGTACGCTTTGGGATTTTCTGGCTTTAGTCAGGTCAGGAAACTCTTGGGTTGGAGCGATTGGGTACAGTCATTCCAGGGACAGCTCCTTGCTGGTTTGTGGCGGGGGCTGTGCTAACTGGTGACTGGGAGCTGCCAGTAGATTACAGGCCGGGGTAGCCTGGGGAGTGTGTTCATCTTGCTTGAATGTGGCGGATGATCACCAAGGTTTGGTTGCTTGTTGTTGACATGCGGTTTGGGCTGGCTGATGTTTGTAATAAAGCTGAGGCCTATTTGATTCCAAACAGGTGTCAGTGTGTTTATTGTGTGGAGTAATTAATGGAAAAGGGTGGATGCAGGGAGAGGTCGGTTCCTGTTACCCATGTTATAAAAAATGAGTAGAATGGAACGAGAAAACCTTAATCAGTTGTTTACTATTTCAAAAAGTACAAAGTCCAGGGGGCACATAAGTTACTAGGTATTGTAATACATTTAAAGCTCTGGATTTTGTTGCCAGAGAATATAGTGAAAGCTATTAGTGTTGTTGCATTTTAAAAAGGTTTGAACAAGTTCCTGGAGGAAAAGTCCATAAACCATTATTAAGTTAGAGTTGCAGAAATCCACTGCTTATTCTTGGGATAAGCAGCTTGGAATCTATCTACCAGATGGGATCCCACCAAGTACTTGTGACCTGGTTTGGCCACTGTTGGAAACAAGATACTGGGCTTGATGGGCCTTTCGTTTGATCCAGTATGGCAAGCCTTATGTTCTTAATGTTCCCCTGTTTCTAACAAACTTACAAAAAACTTACTCGAAGACTCAGCAGCAAGTTGGCCCACCTTAACATAACCCTAGATAGGGCCTTTTCTGCTGCAGGCCTATTATTGTGGTCCTGGCAAGATTAAGACAGAGCCATGCATCAAAACTTTTAAAAATGCTCTGAAAATACACTTCTTTTAAAAAGTCTTTTTGGATCAGTAGATATAGCACTCTAGTTTTTTGATGTTTTGTCCTAGTATGTATGTCTTTGCTGCTGATTATATTTCTTATTATGTTTGTTTGCTCTTTCTTTGTAAACTTCTGAAATTCTATGCTGTAGACAGTATAAAAAACCCTCTTCCCTCACCACTGTCGCATCTACATATTGAGACTCTGGAGCTCTGTCTGCCTCTGGAATCCTGCAGGTGGAACATGGAGCATTTCTAAGAATGCAACGCTGGAGGTTCCACCCCAGCACCCCCTATCCCACCCCAAACCCCATTTGCCCCAACCCATCCCTAGCATCTCTTACTTCTACTCCCAAACCCCAATTACCCCCAAAGCACCCCAAAATCTACTACCCCCTCGCTCTCCCCAGTTCATCTATTGCTCCCCTAATAACTCCTCAACACCCTCTACCTTCATTCCTACTTCACCATTTATTCCTGTTTCCCCCAACTCATCCTTAACACCCCTACCTCACCCACCTTCCTAGTTCCCCCTCAGGGATGGGAAGCCAGCCAATTATATATGGCCCATAGCTCCCCCAGGGCTGCCTCTTGCAACTGTTATTTCTTCTAACCCCTTGGATGGGGGAACAGCTGGCCTCATTACTCACCACCAGGGACATTAGGGTATGCATGTCCCTTGGTGGTGAAGTTCAGCTGCCTTGCTGGAGGGACCATCTTGGAATGAGCCTACACTGGAAAAAACAGAAGTTTGTGGGAGCAGAAAAAAATACACATATATGCTCGTGATTTAGCAAAAATATGCAGGCGTATGAGCTCACATTTGTGCAAGTAGTTTATGTACACGCATATGTTTTCTGTAAAAGATATGCATATTTTTATAATTTGCACATATGTACACGTGCAGATTATAAAATATAAGCATTCTTGTGCACAGTACCATATATGGGGCTGCGCGCGGTTCTTTGAAAGTTATCCTCAATGCTTTTTTTCCAATCAATAGTTGGTCAGATGTTTTTTTTTTAAATAATGTATAGAGGCTCTTACAACCAATTTGCAGAAAAACACCTTGCTTGTTGAGTATTTGCAAGCTTCAGAGCTGCCCTGAAAGCATAACTACAGCGCCTAATTCCCCTATGGCTTGGCACATTCCAAAGGAGAAACGTTCTGCATTTAAATTAGTCAGAGACAAAAGGAAGGGGGAGGGGGGGGAGGGGGTGATTTGTTCTCATGAAATGAAGATGCTGAAGTAAAGTCCAGGATTGAAAACGGCAAAATATTTCAGATGGACAATGTTAGTGGCAGTTTCTTAAAATCACAAGTGGGTAGGCACTGAAATACTTGGGATAGCAAGAATACCTATTTTCTGAAAAATACTTAACTTTACTCTGTAATTATCTAGTTATGTTACTGCCACCACATGCTAATATTTGTCTTGCCACTGAGGATTTACTCATGGCGGTTTTATAGCAGGTATTTATTTGGCCGTCATAGGTTGGTCTGCGTGTTGCTTATTGATTTCCATCAAGATTTTAAATAGTGAGAAACAGGTAAAGTGGGAATTATTTAATGGAATGAAATGATGCAAATATATAAAAGTTCAGAAGATTTTACCATGGCAGAAAGTCATCTGGTTAGAGTTTGGGATTGAAAATTCAAGGTGTTGTCTAAGCTGTATGGGGTAGATTTTCAAAAGGGTACGCGCGTAAGATACGCGCGTACCCCCCGAAAACCTACCCCAAATCCCCCCTGCGCGCGCCGAACCTATTTTGCATGGGCTCAGCGGCGCGCGCAAGCCCCGGGACGTGCGTAAGTTCCGGGGCTTGCATGGAGGGGCGTGCAGGGGGGCGTGTCGGGGGCGTGCCGGGAGTGACGCGGCGTTTCGGGGGCGTGTTGTGAGTGACGCGGCGTTTCGGGGGTGGCGCCGCGAGCGTGGTTTCGGCCCGGGGGCGTTCCGGGGGCATGGCCATGGCCTCCGGACCAGCCCCCGGACCAGAACATGGAGCGCGGCAGCCGGCCCGGCGCGCACAAAGTTACGCCTGCTTCCAGCAGGCGTAACTTTGCCGACAAAGGTGGGGGGGGGTTTAAATAGGGCCGGGGGGGGGGTGGGTTATGTAGGGGAAGGGAAGGGAAGGGAAGGTGGGGTGGAAGGAAAGTTCCCTCCGAGATTATAAAATTTGCCCCTTAGCGTTTAATATAGTTGTATTACAGCATGAGTGTACAGTACCTGAGTGAGAGATATTTGCATGACATAAGCCACTTCCTTAATGAGAGGTGAGCCTAAGAATTAAATTGACATTAGATCCAGATGCTCAGTCTTTTTTTTTTTCATGTATTTTCATTGAATCTATAAGAATTTTCTATATTCAGTTTTCATTTAGGGGCGGATTTTCAAAGGGTTACATGCGTAACCCCGAAAACCCACTCCTGCGTGCGCCGAGCCTATTTTGCATAGGCCCGGTGATGCGCGCAAGCCCCGGGACGCATGTATGTGCCGGGGCTTGAAAAAATGGGCAGGGAGTGGGCGGGCTGAGGGCGGGGAGGGGCAGGGGCGGGACCAAGGCAGGCGCAACTTCGTCAACAAAGGTCAGGGGGGGTTTTAGATAGGGCTGGGGGGCGGGTTAGGGAGGGGAAGGGGGGGGGCGGAAGGAAAGTTCCCTCCGAGGCTGCTCCAATTTCGAAGTGGCCTCGGAGGGAACAGGGAAAGCCATCGGGGCTCCCCTAGGACTCGGCATGCGCAAGGTGCACAAGTGTGCACCCCCTTGCGCACGCCGATCCCGGATTTTATAACATACGCGCGGCTAAGCGCGCATGTTATAAAATCGGGCGCAGATTTGAGCGCGCTGGATTGCGCGCACAAATCTACACCCACGCGCAAGTTTAAAAATCTGGCACTTAGTGAACATAACACTAACTTGTCTGAGAGGATATTACTACCCTATTGTACAAAACAGTTTATCTAATGATACATTTAAAAAAATGCAATTATAGTACATGAGAAAGATAATTTTGGCCACTGACGGAAGGGCAGTTTTACGCTCAGGGAATTTACCCAAATACAAGATTAGTTAATCCAGACAAATTCCTTTGGAAATTATTCTCCCCATTCATAGTGAGGTCCATATTCAAAAACCATTTAGATGGCCATTCAGAGTTATAACTTAGGCCTAGATTCATCATTCCCTGCGGAATGATGAGCTGCCACGGTAAAGGGGTCGGGGGCGAAAAAAGGGGATGGGGAGCGCTAATGTACAGCCGGTCGCATCACGGCGGTGCGGTTTCACCTCCCGCACACTATCATCCCCATAGCGCCACGCTATCAGGTGGTGCTATTTCCCGCGCTACTGCCGGCGATAATGCCCAAAACCTTATCGCCGACAGTGGTGCCGCCACCCTGTTTCCCTAAGCCCATCCCAAACTCCTCCCTAACTCCACCCCTTCCCCTAATTTTAATTTTACCGCCGCGATAACGCCCTAACACACGCGATAATGGGCAATCGCACCTTGGAAAATGACCCTAGTAGCTGGTTAAGTCTGGTCAAGTCAAAGAGCTGTCCTAAAGTTAGCCGGTTATGTTCAGTCGTGTGGCTGCACTATTGAATATGCCTCCAAAGTTAGCCAGAGAAGTTTATGTGGCTAAGGGCCTGATTTACTAAGGTTTTTCTCCTGTTTCTAAGTAAACGAGGCCTTAACTTTGCTATCTGGACTGTATCTGAATATAGACCTCAGTACTTCTCCATCCACCCTTCAGAAATATGCCCTCATATTTTTACAGAAATATAACATATGTGAGGATTTCACTATCACATTGTAGCAAAAGCATCATTTATTATCTTCTTCAGCATTGGAGATGTTGACCAGAATTCAGATTGCCCTATCAATAGGGACCTTCATTTTCAGTTTTTATTTTATTTTCCCTTGGAATTTGTCAGTGTTTATTAGAACCAACCAAAAAAAAAAGCATATCAGTGGAAAATAGTGGCTCCTTTTTACCCTCCCCCCAATGATTTTCTCCTGTTTCTGTTCTTTATAATTAAGGACCTTCATTTTTGGGGGGTTTTTGTTCTTTATTTTTCCTGGGAATTTATCAGGGTTTAATATGATGAGAACAAAAACAGGAGAAAATCAGTTGAAAAAATTGACTCAGTATTTTCCCAGGTAAAGATCAGAGTTTATTTTTGTGGACAGAAGCCAGGACAAAAAAACCATTAATATGCAGATTCTCCCACTCACCCACTCAGCAGCACCCCCATCTCTACCCCATCCTCTGCCTAGCATGTCCCTTTCTCTCTCCTCTCCCTACCTCTCTCCCCCCCCCCCCCCCCCCCACACAGCCAAAAATCTCCCTCTTCCCCCTTCCCCCCCAATTCCTCACACTACAAGAGTATTTATCCTTACTCATAGTAGCTCCAGGCTTCTTTTCTCTCCTTCAGCAGCATGCTTACTGACGCTCTAGTGTTCTGCAGCAGGGACAAAGAGCCTGCTGGGAAGTGCATCTGGAGGACAGGGCCTGCTTCAAATACATTTGCATCGCCAGACTGCAGGCACTTTAGCTCCTTAGGGGGTGAGAAGGTGGGACTTGAAACATGGTATGGGCGACTCTTGAAACACAGAATATGCTTTGGCCTACACTTGGCTGGAGGCCTTGAAACGCTGCATTTGCAGCTCTGGAGCAGCTTTATAATCAGCCCAAAATTAGGGTGAATATGAGTTTAAACTGATTGTCACCTTTGGAAAAATCCAGGAATTTATGGGTGAAAATCGGTTTAAACTTAAAATGAAGGACTCTATTTATAATAAACCCTGATAAATTACCAGGGAAAATCAAATAAAATCTGGAAACTAAGGTCCCTGCCTATCAACAATGAACACATCTGTGTAAGGGATGTGGACAATGAAACCTGCAATGAATTCATCTACAAAAAGGGCCAGTGGTGGGAAATCCCCAAAAGCATCCTCTGATGACATCACAGCCTGGGTCAGATATAAGAAAGCCCCAGCCAACTATCCAGTGCCTTGGCAATGGTCCGATTCCTCTTAGAGCAGAGTATTCCTGTGTTCCTGTCTTGATTCCTGGTTCCTGACTCGCTGTGGTTCCTGTCTCCATGTCTTCTGTCCGTGGAACCCTTCGCCGGGTTGTTCCTGGTCTTCCTCATCTGTAACCAGTTCCTCTCATCTGCCTTCAGTGTCTTCTCGCGACCTTGTGGTCCTCGTCTCCCCCTCATCATCTTCCTTTGGTTTGATCTTCTTGCTTTGACTCTGGACTGGACACCAACCTTGTTCCTCACTGCCTACCTCTGACCATGCCCCCTATACCGATGTTGCTGTGCTTCCTTGCCTTAACCTCAACTTGACCCTGGGCTGCCCTTTCGCTGATCCCTTAGTGTGCTAGCCTGCAGGGTTTCCTGCCTGCCTGGACTTTCACCACTGCAGAGGCCCCACCTAAAATCATCTGGCCCTGGCACTTGAGGGCTCAACCTAAGGGGATCGTGGGCCAGTATTGGCAAAACTCCAGTTGGGCCTTTGCTTCTACCAGCTCTGCCTGCCAATGGTGGGGACCTGTGGGGCTCCTCCCCGCAGGTAGCACCAACTTCCCTTGGCCCAGGGGTCTACCAATGCAACAGGTGGTCAGGATCCTGGAGGTTTGGCTGAAATGGTAGAGCTGTTGTTGAGCTGTTGATTGTGAATACGAGCATTCTTTATAAAATATCTGCCTCTGCCAGTATACTGAGAGTTATCACATGCACTTGTTACAATTATTACACAGGTAAGATATTATGTCATGTGCATACTTTTGTTAAATGGGTGGAGAAAGTATGCATTTTGCTGCATGAGAAATAAACCTGAAAACTGAAACATATGTGCATACTTTGAGGGCAGAAATATGCAGCATTCTACAAACTGTGTGGCTCCCACAACACAGTTTATAAAATACTGCTGTAACTTTAGATGCATTGACTTATGTGCATATGTGCTGACTTACTTGGATTGTTGAAAATTACCTAGACCAGATGGCATACATCCCAGAGAGCAGAAAAAACTAAAAAATGAAATTGTGGACCCGCTATTAGTAATTTGTAAATTGTCATTAAAATCATGTATGGTACCTGAAGACTGGACAGCTGCCAATGTAACGCCAGTTTTTAAAAAGAGATCAAGTGGTGATACAGGAAACTACAGATCTGTGAATCTGATGTCTATTCAATGCAAAATGGTAGAAAGTATCATAAAGAATTGAATTGTTGAACATATAGGGGCGGATTTTCAGAGCCCTGCTCGCCGGTGAGCCTATTTTACATAGGCCTACCGGCGCGCGCAGAGCCCCGGGACTCGCGTAAGTCCCGGGGTTCTCCGAGGGGGGCGTGTCGGGGGCGGGCCCGGTCGTCGCAGCATTTAGGGGGCGGGTCGGCAGCGTTTTGGGGGCGGGTACGGGGGCGTGGCTACGGCCCGGGGCGGTCCGGGGGCGTGGCCGCGCCCTCCGTACCCGCCCCCTCCGTACCCGCCCCCAGGTCGCGTCCCGGCGCGCAAGAGGCCCGCTGGCGCGCGGGGATTTACGCCTAAATCCCCCGACAAAGGTAAGGGGGGGCTTAGACAGGGCCGGGTGGGTGGGTTAGGTAGGGGAAGGGAGGGGAAGGTGAGGGGAGGGCAAAAGGAAGTTCCCTCCGAGGCCGCTCCGATTTCGGAGCGGCCTCGGAGGGAACGGGGGTAGGCTGCGCGGCTCGGCGCGCGCCGGCTATACAAAATCAATAGCCTTGCGCGCGCCGATCCAGGTTTTTAGCAGATACGAGCGGCTCCGCGCGTATCTACTAAAATCCAGCTTACTTTTGCTTGTGCCTGATGCGCCAGCAAAAGTAGGCCAATTCGCGCTATTTGAAAATCTACCCCATAGATAGGCTTAGTTTAATAGGACAAGCCATCATGGATTTAGTCAAGGGACATCTTGTCTTACTAATCTGCTACATTTGTTTGACAGCATAAACAAACATGTGGCCCTTTGCCCTTACCATGTGACAGGGTATCCGTGCCATTGGCCGGATCCTGTCACATGGTAGGAGCACTGGATGGCCGGCACCATCTTGTGCTCCTACCATGTGACAGGGGGCACCGGTAGCCCCTGTGACATAGTAAGGGCAAAGGCTATCAGCGCCATTTTGAATACTGGCAGCCGACGGTCCGAGTGCAGGAGGTCGCTCCCGGACCCCCGCTGGATTTTTGGCAAGTCTTGTGGGGGTCAGGAGGGTCCCCCAAGACTTGCCAAAAGCCCCTGGTGGTCCAGCACGGGTCCGGGAGCGACCTCCTGCACTCGGACCGTCGGCTGCCAGTATTCAAAATGGCGCCGACAGCATTTGCCCTTACTATGTCACAGGGGCTACCAGTGCCATTGGTCAGCCCCTGTCACATGGTAGGAGCACAAGATGGCGCCGGACATCCAGTGCTCCTACCATGTGACAGGATCCGGCCAATGGCACGAATACCCTGTCACATGGTAAGGGCAAAGGGCCATCGGCGCCATTTTGATTAGTGGCAGCCGACGGCCCGAGAGCGGGAGGACGGCCCGGAGCGGGAAATCGCTCCCGGGACCCCCACTGGATCACAGGTACCTGTAAAAAGTTTTTTGGGGGGTCGGGAGGGTGGGGGAAGCTAAGGGGTTAGCTTTAAAGGGTCGGGGTGGGTTTTTTGTTTATCGGCTGGGGCACAGCCGATAAACAAAACAGCAATCGGGCCCGATGGAAAAAAACCCACATGTGAATCGGAACCGGAATCCGAACCGATTCTGGTTCCGATTCACATCTCTACTTAAAACTCATCCTCAACTTCGACAAGACTGAAATGATCTTATTAGACAGAAGGAACAACTCTCGTCAAATACCACCACTCAACCTAATGAACCAAAATACGGCTATATCTTTAACCAATCATGCTCGCAACCTCGGAGTAATAATTGACAGAGAACTTTCCTTCAAAAACCATATCAGAACAAAAATCAAAGACGGATATCATAAACTACTTACACTCCATCACTTAAAACCTTTCCTTTCCAATAATGACTTCAGATCAGTCCTTCAATCACTAATTTTCTCCAACATATATTACTGTAACTCACTCCTTTTCAACTTACCTCTAAACACTATTCACCCAATCCAGATCCTACAGAACGCAGCTGCTAGAATCCTAACTGGATCCAAAAAGCACGACCACATCACTCCAACACTTATTTCACTACATTGGCTACCAATAAGATTCAGGATTGAATACAAAGTACTATCCATCCTTCATAAAATCATATATGAAAAACAAGAAAATTGGCTAAGCTCCTCTCTAAAACTACATACCCCTAACAGAAACCTAAGATCAGCAAATAAGGGACTTCTAAAAACACCACCTACACGTTCCAATCAACTCACCTCAACCCAAAAGAGAGCAATATCTCTAGATAGCCCAAAACTCTGGAACTCCCTACCAACTGAACTCAGAATCCAAGAAAACCTAAAAACATTCAAAAAAGATCTAAAAACTTGGCTGTTCAACAAAGCATACCAGCTCACCCAATGAACAACACATCTTCACCCTCCACTCCAAACTGAAGATTAAATGAATAAATGAACATATCTCAACTAGAGATTATACATAAGAAATGAAACGTAAAACATATCAGTAACTAACTAGCTTATGATTCCCCTATGTTTAACAACTGTTTGATCCTTTTTTGAAACCCTGTTAATCCCCTTAACCTTGTAACCTTCATATTTTTGTAAACCATTATGATGGCTTTATGATGACGAATCCAAATGACGGTATACAAAGCTCAATAAAGAAATAAATAAATAAATAAATAAATATATACTCACTTGCTGGCACACACACGAGTATACATACACTCTCAAATGCTGACACATACGATCAGTCACACATACACTTACACGCTGACACACACAAGATCAGTGACACATACACTCCCACATGCTGACGCACACACGATCACACATACACTCTCAGATGCTGACACAATATAATCAGTCACACATATTCTCTCACACACTGATACACACACGATTACACATACATGCTGGCACACACGATCTGTCACACATACACTCTCACATGCTCACTGACACACACAAATGATCAGTCACATATACACACTTACACAGACTCTGACTGCTCATACACATTCTCTCTCTTCCAGAATTTAAAAGCTGCAGCAGTTCCTGTGAATAACCAAAAAACTTTATACTCACTTATTGGTGGTTAGGGGATCCAGGCAAAGCAATGGGATAATGGTGTTGCGATTGGCGGGGGCCGACCCCCACGGCCGACTGCACATACTAGCAGTGGCAGAGGCGGGTCTCTTCGGTAGTCTCTGCGCGGTCCTCCTCATCGGCTAAGGCAGCAGGGAGCCAGCAGCATGGCTCCCGCAGGGGCAGCCTTAGCCCCAATCTGACACAGGCACTTGGCTCCTCCCCCCCACTTATAGAAGCAGCAACAGGAAGTAGTTCCAGGCTCCCAGGAACCACTTCCTCACCCAGGACTATATAAGGAGGCTTCTGAAGGATTGCCAGTGCTTTGCAATAGGTCCAGCTTGGTGTGTCTCCTGTCTTGCTTGCCTTGCGTTGATTTCTGCTTTGGATACTAGGGGTGTGAATCGTGTGATCGATCGTCTTAACGATCGATTTTGGCTGGGGGGGGGAGGGAAATCTGATCGTCGTGTTTTTTATTTTTAAAAAATCGTTAAAAATCGTAAATCGGGGGAGGGCGGGAAAACCGGCACACCAAAAAAACCCTAAAACCCACCCCGAACCTTTAAAACAAATCCCCCACCCTTCCGAACCCCCCCAAAATGTTTTAAATTACCTGGGGTCCAGTGGGGGGCTCCCGGCATGATCTCCCTCTCTCTCTGGCCACGGCTGCGTTGAGAAATGGCGCCGGTGGCCCTTTGCCCTTATCATGTGACAGGGCAAAGGTAGTGCCGGCGCCATTTTGGTTCCTGGCTCCCGACGTCACGCGTGCAGGAGATCACCCCCGGACCCCCGCTGGACCCCCAGGGACTTTTGGCCAGCTTGGGGGGGGGCCTCCTGACCCCCACAAGACTTGCCAAAAGTCCAGCGGGGGTCCGGGAGCGACCTCCTGCACGCGGGCCGTATTGCCAATCTTTGCCTTTGCCCTCACTATGTCATACGGACTTTGCTTTGTCTGCTGCTTGCCTCTGACTCTGCTTTGGATATTGGACTTTGTCTCTTTGCTGCCTGCCTCGATTCCACTGTCTATATCACTGTCCTGCTGGTAACTCCGGCTGCCGGCCCTGAGGTTCATCTCCCAACGACGAGGAACCACGATAAGCCTTTTTACCTTGTCATTGCGGCCCAAGGGTTCACCGATTCATTGAATCGTAACAGATTGCAAGGCCATGAACCTGATGGACCTCTCCGGTCTGCAGGCTATTCCAGGCCTAGCATTAAAGATACAGTAGCAGCAACAATGCCTGGACTCCCTGGCGGCATCTCTGCAACGTCTGAACTCTCGGCTAGATGCTTCTGGGCCCTCCAGTGGACCACTTACTCTTCCGGCACACAATACCTCTCCTGTGCGGCTACCGGCCCCTCCCCGGTATGCAGGTGATCCAGGACAATGCCGAGGTTTTCTTAACCAATGCTCAATGCACTTTTCACTGCAACCCGCACAGTTTCCTTCAGATACAGTTAAAACCACCTTTATACTGTCCTTGATAGACGGCAAGGCTCTGGCCTGGGCATCTCCATTATGGGAAAGAGGAGATCCCATTCTTCAGGACCTCCAAGTTTTTAAGCGCACCTTTGATGATCCTGGGCATTTGGCGGTCACCGGGTCAGACATTCTTCATTTACGCCAAGGTAGTCATACGCTATCCGATTACGCCATTGAATTTCAAATAATGGCTACTGAATTGAATTGACAAGAGGACAGTTTACGAAGTATTTTTTTGGAAGGACTAGCCACCCGCATCAAAGATGAGTTAGCTGCTCGAGATCTCCCTGACTCTTTGGATGGCTTCATTGATCTAGCAGGCAAAATTGATCGCCTTCAGCAACGTGCCAGAGAATTGTGCAGTCCACATAGACCAATCACTCTTGCACCCTCCTTCTCTTGGCTTCTGATGGGTTCTCAACCAATGGCTACAAACCCTCAGCCGGAAGAACCAATGCAACTAGGGAGGAGTCCTTAAACGACAGAAGAAAGACGGCATCGCTGAACCCAAGGTTTACGTTTATACTGTGCTGGCAAAGGACATTTTTTGGCCAATTGTCCCGAGAAAGGGGGAAACGCCAGAGCCTAGAACCAACAGGGGAGATGGTTCTAGGTTGTACCAGCTCTACTCCCCAGCTCATCCTTCTGGTAACAATAATTCAAAACCAGCAAGAATTCTCGACATTAGCCCTTCTGGATTCCGGGGCAGGGGGAAATTTCATTATGAGTAATCTGGTCGAACACCTTGGTCTACCTACCATGCCGTGAGATACACCATTGATACTCCCTGGACGAATCCTTCAGACTATTCTTCCACTGTGCCTAAGGATTGGTATACTACATATGAAAGAGATTTCTCTTCTCGTCATTGACAAAGCCATTCATCCGGTCATTTTAGGAATGCCTTGGCTCCAAAAACATTTCCCTGCGATCAACTTGGAAACACTTCAGTTAACCAAATGGAGCTCACATTGTCAACAGCAATGCCTTCTTCCAGTGACACGTCCTCTTACTGTATGTCTTGCTACCACCTCAGGAGACCTCCCTTCACAATATCCCAGTTTTGCTGATGTATTTTCAAAAGAAAATACAGAAATTCTTCCTGAACATAGACAATTTGATTGTGCCATCAACCTGCTTCCCGGGACCATACCTACTAGGGATGTGAATCGTTTTTTGATGATTTAAAATATCGTCCGATATATTTTAAATCGTCAAAAATCGTTAGGGCCATGATACAGGAGGTCGTTCAGCGGCGGTCCGGAACCCCCGCTGAACGACCTCCTGCAGTCGATCTCCTGCCGGCGCCATTTTCCGTACGGAAAACGATTCGCGGCAGGAGATCATTTTCCGGACCCTCGCTGGACCCCCAGGGACTTTTGGCCAGCTTGGGGGGGCCTCCTGACCCCCACAAGACTTGCCAAAAGTCCAGCGGGGGTCCGGAACGACCTCCTGCAGTCGAATCGTGTTGGTCTATGGCCGCCGCCATTTTGAAAAACGGTGCCGGCTGAAGACAACACGATTCAATTGCAGGAGGCCGTTCCGGACCGCTGCCGTTCCGGACCGCCGCTGGACCCCCAGGTAATTTAAGGCATTGGGGGGGGGGGGTTCGGGAGGGTGGGGGATTTAATTTAAAGGGTCGGGGGTGGGTTTTAGGGGGTTTTAGTGTGCCGGCTCACGATTTTCACGATACTTTAAACACCCAAATGGCAACAATATGATTCCCTCCCCCTCCCAGCCGAAATCGATCGTTAAGACGATCGAGGACACGATTCACATCTCTAATACCTACTCAGGGAAGGGTATATCCGCTATCTCTCCCTTAAACTCAGGCCATGGCCCAATATATCCAGGAGAATTTAGACCAGGGATTCATTCGCCCATCTACTTCACCAGCTGGAGCTGGTTTTTTCTTCGTGGCCAAGAAAGATGGTACACTACGGCCTTGTATAGATTATCGAGGATTAAATGCCATAACCAGGAAAGATCGCTACCCATTGCCTCTCATTCCTGAATTACTGGACTGGTTATAGGGCGCCCAAGGGTTTACAAAACTTGATCTACGAGGGGCGTATAACTTAGTCCGCATCAGGCTGGGTGACGAATGGAAGACTGTGTTTAATACTAGGAATGTACATTTTGAATATTTAGTAATGCCTTTCGGACTGTGTAACACACCTGCAGTCTTTCAGTCCATGATGAATGAAATTTTCGGGATCTATTATATAATAAAGTAGTAGTTTATCTGGATGATGTGTTGACATTCTCCCGAGATCTGCAGTCTCACCGCGGTGATGTCCAACAAGAACTGCAACGCTTGCGAGCCCACAAGCTCTATGTAAAATTGGAAAAATGCATTTTTTAAGCGGAGTCCTTGCCTTTTTTAGGATACAGTATCTGTAATACCAGGTTCCAAATGGATCCGGATAAAGTGGCCTGCATCCGGGAATGGCCCCAGCCTTCCGGTCTGCGCTCCCTCCAACGATTTTTGGGTTTTGCCAATTTTTATAGACACTTCATTCCTCATTACTCTCAATTAGTTGCTCCATTGACCGCACTAACTTGCAAAGGAGCCAATACCAGAGAGTGGTCTGTGGAGGCATTGGATGCTTTTTCCAGGCTTAAGAAAGCCTTCCTTTCTGAAACCTGCCTTTACCACCCGGATCCTGCATGTCCTTTTGTCTTGGAAGTAGATACCTCTTCCACTGCCATTGGGGCTGTCTTGGGTCAAATTTCCACTAAGGGGGTTTTTCACCTTTGTTCCTATTTTTCTCGAAATTTTCCCCAGCTGAAAAAGGATATGGTATCGGAGATAAGGAGCTCCTGGCCATAAAACTAGCTTTTGAGGACTGGCGACAATGGTTGGAGGGATCTCAACACACTATTAAGGTCTATACTGACCATAAGAATCTAGAACATCTCCGCCAAGCCCAACATCTAAACCCCCTTCAAGCGCGCTAGTCCTTACTTTTTAACCGTTTTGATTTGCTGGTGAAATACAGGCCAGCCACCAAACATATCAGAGCAGATGCTCTCTCTCGCGCTTCTGAGGCCGAAGATCTTCCAGACCTACCGAGATTCATTATCGACCCAGCACGAATCCTGATGGCCACTACCCATGTAGTTCCCCCAGGAAAGACTGTCTTTCCAACCCGGTTATGACAACGCTTGTTGAAATGGGGCCATGATTCTAAAGTAGCAGGACACCCAGGCCAAACTCGAACTTTCTCACTCCTCAGAAGATATTATTGGTGGCCACAGATGTACCAGGATGTGAAAGCCTATGTAGACTCGTGCCCAACCTGTGCCCGGCAGAAAACTCCAGTTGGACATCCTTGGGGCTTATTACAACCTCTGCCAGCACTCAAGGAGCCTTGGACTCATATTGCCACAGATTTTGTGGTGGAATTACCTGCTTCCCCCTTATATTGAGGCCGTTGCACAAATAAAACCACACCCCCTGCATCGGGCATGCCTATCTCTTCCCAAACCTGGACCATCAGCTTATAACCCTGCCCACATCCTGCCTGACCATCAATGTAAGTATAATTTTTTTTTAACATATTCAGAGGCAGCAGGGAAGAAGAGAGAGAGAGAGTGGGAGTGTGCAAGAGAGCCGTGCGTAGATGTCACTGGTGAAAGGGAGCGCATGTGTATGTGTGTTGCAGCAGATGTAAAGTAGCATGTATGTGTATGTATGTGTCAGTGGGAGTGAGGGAAAGTGTATAGGTATTAGTGGGAGTGAAGGAGAAAGTATAGGTATCAGTGGGAGCAAGGGATTGTGTGTAGGTGTCAGTGGGAGCAAGGGAGCATGTGGGTATAGGTGTCAATGGGGAACAAGGCAGTGTTTATAGGTGTCAGTAGGTGCGAGGAAGCATGTGTGTGTAGGTGTCATGTGCAAGGGAGTGTGTAGGGGTCAGTGGGTGCGAGGAAGTGTGTGTGTAGGTATTGGGTGCGAGGGATCATGTGTGTAGGTGTCAGTGGGTGCAAGGGAGTGTGTGTGTGTGTGTGTGTATGAGTAGATGTCAGTGGGCGTGAGGGAGCGTGTGTGTGTAGGTGTCAGTGGGCTCAAGGGAGCATGTGTATGTGTGTAGGTGTCAGTGGGTGCAAGAGAGTGTATGTGTGGGTGTCAGTAGGAGCAAGAGAATGTGTGTGTGTGTGTGTATGTGTCTGGGTGCGAAGGAGCATGTGCACGTTGGTGTCGGTGAGTGCAAGGGAGCATGTGTGTGAGTGTAGATGTCAGTGGGTGCAAGGGAGTGTAAGTATGTAGGTATCACTGGGTGTGAGGGAGCGAGTGTGCATGTGAATGTGTCAGCACATACAAGGGAGAGTGTATGCATGTCAGCATGTGTGTGAAGGAAAAGAAAATGTATGTACTCCCTCACCCCCACTAATCCAGAACAATCTCAGGGTGACTAAAAATTATAGAAAGGAGGAATTTTTTTAATCTTATTATTAATCTGATGTGTCTGCTGGTTTAAAATATTTTATTAGTTTTTGGGAAATTTTTAAAAGTTTTATATGAGTTCAATTATTGGATGATCAGCTGTTTTATAATATTTATCCTTTTTATTTGTATGGCTTTACTATTGCTGATTTTTATTTCTTGATATTTTATGAGGAATGGTAATGTTTCTCTTTTTCCACTGCTGCACTGCATACAGGATCTAGCTTGTTGCAGTTTCCAATTCAGTTTTTGTCTGCACATTTCTATTTATACTTTATACTCTCTTTATTCTGTATTTGGTGAGGGTTGATCTGTGTTCTGCATATGTGACAGAGGTGAGGTATTCTGTTAGCATGTAGTTTCTGTGTAGGGATCTATTGCAGCTTAGCTTGTTGTGGTGTTTTAGGGCCTGGTGTAATATTTGTAGCATTGCCTTTTCATAGGTAGAGTTGTCACTGTTCAAGTACTGGCTGTTGTTGTTTTGGTATTGGAGTTTTACCTCATTTTAATTATAATTTAGTTTATCCAAGGCTTTCTGAGAACCAAACCCATACCCACCTTGTATTACAATAGACTTAATGCAATATGGGATCCAAGTGTCTCTTTATTTTTTTATTTTACAGTTTTCTGGCTGGCACCATAGAGCTGCATGTAAATATAATGTAGATGCTGTTAGTGATACTTTTACCTCATAAGACTGTACTTTGAATGGCTTTGTAATGTAAAACTATTATAAATGCATAATTTGTAATTGTTTGTGAGGAGGGAGGGGATGGAAAGGGGGGGGGGATACAAGGCTGTAAGATTTAACTAAGACACCTAATAGCCTTGCACCAGTCCTGGTTGCACTGGAGCCACATGGGAAAGCATAAAGTGGGGGCTCCAAAAAGGGGCAGGAATGAGAAAGGGAGAGGGCTACTGCAGGCTGGGGAAGGGCTGGCAGCAAGCAGAAACCTTTTAGATAATAATGTGGTAGTTCTGGAGTGGGGGCCCTCACTGTGTGAGCATATGAGCAGCAGCACAATGATGAAAAGTGTGTGTCAGAGAGAGAGAGAGATACCCACACACACCCTCTCTTGGACACAAAGTGGGTATATGAAAGAGTGTGTGTGGGTGTTTGTGTCTAAGAGACTATGGGGCGGATTTTAAGAGCCCTGCTCGCGTAAATCCGGGCGGATTTACGCGAGCAGGGCCTTGCGCGCCGGTGCGCCTATTTTACATAGGCCTGCCGGCGCGCGCAGAGCCCCGGAACTCGCATAAGTCCCGGGGTTTTTCGAGGGGGGGGCGTGTCAGGGGGCGGGGCCGATCGGCACGGCGTTTTCGGGGCGGGACACGGCGTTTCGGGGGCGGCCCCGGGGGCGTGGTTTCAGCCCGGGGCGGTCCGGGGGCGTGGCTGCGACCTCCGGAACCACCCCCGGGTTGCGTCTAGGCGCGCCAGCGGCCCGCTGGTGTGCGGGGATTTACTTCTCCCTCTGGGAGGCGTAAATCCCCCGACAAAGATAGGGGGGGGTTTAGACAGGGCCGGGGGGGTGGGTTAGGTAGAGGAAGGGAGGGAATGGAGGTAGGCTGCACGGCTCGGCGCGCGCCGGCTACACGAAATCGGCAGCCTTGCGCCCGCCGATCCGGGATTTTAGCGGCTACGCGCGTATCTACTAAAATCCAGCGTACTTTTGTTTGCGCCTGATGCGCCTACAAAAGTACGCGAGGGCGCCCTTTTTTAAAATCTACCCCTATGTGTGTGTCTGACACTGGCTGGCAGCATGGTTGTCACATTACTTAAGAACTGCTTCAAGAGCTGATTGGTTGGCAAGAGACTTTAATACCAAACCAGGAATCCAAGATATAATTATGAGAGATGTAACTAGGCTTTGGGGCGGATGGCAACCAATTACATGGATGGAAGAAGGCACACATCTCTGTTTGCTCACTCCTGGTCTAGGGTGTAGTCTACTATTCAACTATTTAGGAAAAATGCAAAATTTATGTTGGTTTTTTGACTCAATTCCACCAGGCTCCAGTCACATGATATACCTATGAAGGGTCAATTTGGTGTGCTTTTGGGAAGTGTTGACGCACATGCTGCAAGGACAATGCACAAGGAAATCAGACAGATATCCTGTGGGCCGGTTTTGAAAAAAAATCTCCCGGGCTGATATTTTCCTGCAATCCGCCCCTGGGGATTTTACCATGCGTGGCCAGAAAGCTTCTTCCTCCAATAGCCCCCTCAATGCCGGTGTCTGGTGGTGATTCTGCAGGGAGTGGCAGCTTTTGTGGCCCATCCCACAGCATCGCGAAAGACCGGGGATGCTGCTCAACACCCACAAAATCAAGGGGGCGGGTCTGAGGCGTGCTACTGCATCCTGGTTACAAGACATCCTTAACAACAGCCCAGCCGTTACCCTCCCGCATGTACAGAAAGGGGAGCGTGAGTGGCAGCTTTAATGAGGGCAACGCCCGCACTAGGGAATGGGCTGAAAGGGAGCAGGGGCGGAGGGTGCATACCACATGGGTTGACAGCAGAGGAAAGCTGCTTGCTGAGGTGGTATCCATCCCCTCCCCCACCCCAGCGCTGGAAGACTGGGGGGAAATTCGGCAGGCTCTTTTTTTTTTTTTTTTTTAAATAATTATTATTAGAAACATGAAGGAAGAAAAAAACAATTTATGGCCCATCCACAAAACTGCTTAGCTTTATTATTGCACCAAGTATACAATCTCATCCTTAGGGCACAAACTTGTCCCGTGCAGCTTTCTTAATGAAAGCTAAGAGGAAACTTCTTGTTAAGCAGCAATGTTTGTGGGATGATTTTGTCGTGAATATTTCCCATAATTACCCTGTGCAAATTAGAAATCCTTTATTTTTATATACATATATAGATAGAAGTATGTAAAGGAAGAAAGAAGTGGTATATGGGGGTGATCGCGGTACTCATTAATGCCTCGGACGACCCACGGAAACGAGCTGGAAGCTAAGTGGCTTGGTATGCAACATTGCTGCCTCGTGAAATAACGTTTTTTGAGTTTTGGGAAGGGGGTACTTGGCCACCTGATTTCTTTCTTGAAGTTGGGCACCCTTGACTTGTCACAGGGCTCCCACTTGTGTGTCCTGAGATTCCCCAAAGAATAGTCCTGAGAAATCCTTGCAAATGCTTGGTCAGAGAACCCTGTTGGTTTGCAAAGTTGGCGTTGTCCTGAGTCCATGCCACCTCTTCAGAAGCCTTGCAAGACTGGATGTAGGAAACCTCTGGACATTTCTTCAAAGGAACTTGTGTCATTAGCGAATCGAGGTGAGAAGAGTGCATGTGTGTATGGAAGAGGGAGAGAAGTGAATAAGGGTATATCTGTGTTTGTTTGTATGGGTGTATGTGGAAAAGGGAGAGAGGGGGCAGAAGAGGGTACCATCTCATCCCTCGGCTCAGGCAGCAGATTGCATTGAGCCGCCCCTGGTGAGAGGGAAGATAACATTTGTACGGCCCCCACCTCCCCCAATTCACGATGATCTCAGGGTGACTGGAAATCAAAAGATCCCAGGTATGGAGAGCAGGAGATTTTTAAATCCTTATGAGTTTTAATTATTGGGCGTAATTTGATGTTTCTGCTCTTTTGAAATATTTAATTTTTTGGGGGGGAAATAGAACATTGTTTAATTATTGGATTTTTTATTCATCAGATGTTTTGAAATATTTTGTTGGTGTATGGGAAATGTTGGATATTCTCTTCATTAACTGATTTGAAATATTTATTCTTTTTACAAATATGATTTTACTATTATGATTGATGTTTTATATTTCTTGATTTTATTATTTAATGTTTAATGACGAATGGTAATGTTCCTGTTTTCCCATAGTTGCTCTGCATGAAGAGGCTGGCTTATTGTGGGTTCCAGGTCAGTTCACGTTTCTGTTTATACTTTCTGATCTCTTTATTCTGTATTTGGTGGGAGGTCTGTCTTTGTTCTGCATATGTGGCGGTGGTGAGGGGGCGGGGGCGTGTCAGTTTTTAAAAATATAGATTGCAGGAGGGAGCTGGGCTTTATTTAATGGTCCTGGGACAGAGACTGTTCGCACAGGGCAGCTAAAAACCTAGCACCGGCCCCGAATATAATTTATCTGCAGTGTTTTCAACATTTTGATAATCTCATTCATCAGTTTTTTGCTTTTTTTTTTTTTATAACACCTGGGTCAGAGGCAAATGGTTTGAGATTCAAACTTGTTTTCAAAGTTTTCTGAGATCTCTCCAAATAGTTCCAGTCTGTGAATGCTAAATCCAAACCTATTTAGTACTGGAAGGGCTGGCGGTAAAGAAGAAGGATAGGGTTCTTTATTATTTTACAGTCCAGTTTATAGCTTGTATCAGTTTGAGTAAACACTTCTATACCCTGTTTGGTTAAGGCTGACACTCAGTCTGAACCGATTAGCCTATCCTTGGATTGCATTATTGCTTTAAGCAACATAGACATATGGCCTTAGTCAATGAGAGAGCAATGTATGAACACAGACCAAAGCCTGGGGCACAACTGTATTCTCCTATTTCTGTTTTCATTGCTCTTTAATTGTTGGGTTAAACAACGAATGAGAAAATTATCAAAATGCCTGAGAGACTTAAAACAGATGATAATGAAAATTACATGTGAAAGCAATTTGAATAACAGCTTTTTTATTTTTATGCTTTTCATTTTGTGAGACCTATTAGACCCATAAAATAGTTTAAAATACACCACTGAAGAGTATCAGGAGTACATTGCATCAGAATAAAGCGTAACGCTTTCTTCCAGAAATCGACTTCTTAAATGGTGTGAAAGATTCAAAAGAGGGAGCACCATGGGGATATTTTATGAATAATAGTGATAATAGTAATAATTAGCAGCAGGACAGCTAGACTACAATTTTTAAATGTAACGCAAATACGAATTATTTGCAAAACTTCATTTGTATGCACATCACTATAAAACATGGTCTACATATCTGCCCCACAAAAAGTATTTGAGCGGGGAGGGGGGGGCTTCCAGCCTGCAAAACTCCTTGGCCACAGATGAATCTTTCCAATCTGCCCCTAGAGAAGGCGATTTTCAAAGCCATTTGTGCAGATAAATAGCAATTTCCGTGCGTAAATTGCCTGTCTGAAATTCCCCTCCTTCATTTAGGGGAGGCGTTCCTGGGGGGCAGGGGTTAGGCGGGATCGAAAAATAACTTGCCTGGATGCTATTTTCAGGTCTCCTACGTTTTCTGTTCCTTGCAAAATCTGCCTGCCCAAAAAGCAGCTGCAAGAGCCCGCGGCTACAAAAAGCGCCGTGAATTTTCTCTTTGAAACTGGGTGTAAAGTCCGCAGGTGTGAAAAAAAAAAAAAGTACCCGTGAACTTTGTCCGAAAGAGGACAGTCTGAATTGCACTCTCCCTCCCTGCCCAGATCATCTCTGTATGCAGGGCCTTCCTAGGGGATCCGTTTTTTCCCATCCTCTTTCTTTTTTTTTCTTTTTTCTTTTTTACCAATGATCAGATTTGCTATTGAGATTTTCCTCTCTTTCCTTTCCTGGTTGTCCCCATTTACTGCACTGAATTTAAAAACCGTGCTTTGCAGAAGGCACTTTTTGCGGCTGTTGATGACAGCAACAAGCACCACTCATCTATCTACAGGGCCTACTCCAATGCTGGAATTCTCTCCAATGGCAAAAACATCCACAATGCTGAAACACATCAGTGTGAACGTGGGAAGGGGACCTGGGCAGACTGGCTGGGCCATATTGGTCTTTATCTGCCCTCAGTTACCAAATTACTATGCAACAGTAACCAATACTAGTTTGGAAATATTTCATTTCATGCTGCTTCCTGTTCTTTTTGTGGCTCTCCTGCAGTGCTAGTCTAGATTAAAAAAAAAAATCCACCACAGAAGTTGGGGTGTGCTTTCATTTTTAAATGACTCAAACCACCCCCCCCCCCCCCCCGCCACTCCCCCAACAAAATACTATTTTCATTTCTCTATTTTAGCGTGCACTAAATGGTCTTAGTGCGTGCTAAATCCTTTTAGTGCATGTTATGCTGATTTAGCAGGTGCTAAAATGCATAAACAACATGGAATAAAAAAGAAAAAATAGTAAACAAAGCAAAACAAAAGTTTTTCCCATGTTTTGTATTTATTTAAGCTTGTTGCTATGTTATTGTATTTATTTTGCTGCCTTGTATGTAATATGATAATTGATGGGGCTTGTAGGGTTGATTTGTACATCACCTCAGGGGGCCACAGAATAGGCGATTAATGAATGTAATTAAATCAATAAATAATATACATCATTTCAAAAATACACAGACTATGCTGGCTTGTACAGTCCCTGTTGTGTTCTGTGAAGGCACAAGTACAATCACTCATTTTGGCCATGGTAGCATAAAAGTTATTTCCTTTGTAAAATATTTCTGTTTGGCAGAGTACTAATGCTCAGTAAGTCAGTCTGATACCTTAATTTTTTTTTCTCTGTTCACTAATCGGAATCTATTCAAATGAAATACTATTTTGCAAGTGTATTCACCCACGCTTTATAAATCCCTCCAGAATATTAAGACTCCATTACTTTGCCTTTGGTTACATTAACTCCTGGACTTCCTTATGAGTATGTATTTGGGTTAAAAATTAATATAGTGAAGTTTAAAAGAATTTCATGATATGGAGAGCAAAAGTAATTTTATCTCTGGTAGCTGAGATATAAGAGTACACTGGGGTTAATGTAATTAACTTACAATTTTAGGATGGGGCTGTGTACATACACTGAATTTCCCTGCTGGAAACAAGATTAGATTTTATTACTCTATATATCCTGGTTATCTTCACTTGTGCCTCCAATATTACTTCGCTCAATGACTTCAAGGCTCTCAGCTGCAATGAGAATATATAACCATCTGGTAGTAAGCCCATGCAGTTTATTTAAGGATTTAATTAAATGATCTAAATGGGAATCTTCTCTGAATTAACATTTTAAATATGACTTATTGCAGGTCTAATATTATCATAATGCCAACCTGGGAAACTCTATCGCCAAGTTGTTGACGTTTAAATTGAATTCATTTGGGTGTCTCCAAAGGGATGCATTAATTAATCTAAACAACTAATGGGGATTGGTTCTGACTTCTGATGAAGATTATTTACAGAGACAATTTGCAAGGAATGAAGAGTCACAGTAGGCAAATGCTTAATTGAATTAAAAAAAACGGACGCCTCACTGTTTTTAATATCAGGAATGCATCTTGTGAGTGTGCTTTGAAATGCTGTGAGAGGGGGCCTTCTCCCTAGCTGTGCACTAATACAAAAAGGAAAATGAATAATTACTTTTCCCTTGCATAATTTGCTGCTTGTCAAAGGATAACACATCTGACCTGCAAGTAGGTCAAAAAGCTTGAAAGAATTAAAAGGGAAGTTTATCTTAGGGGGTTCCCAAGAATCAAAGTAATTTCATTATTTAATATTTTAATCATCATGAAACAGAGAGAAAGAAACCAAGTAATCTCTACGGGCTGCCATGGAGAAGGAAAGCAGCCACTGCACAGAGAGTTAGCCTTGTCACTCCGGTGGGATCGTTCAATGAATGAAGGGGGAATAAGTTCCCATTTCCATTTTCCTAGTAATAGAAATGCAATAATAAACAAAACAAACAAAAAAAAAAAAACCCCCAGTCTCTCCTCCTCACATGTGTCATAGAAGTAAAGGTCAGCAAACAAGTGGGTGGCACTGCCTTTCTTTTACAGAATTAGCTTAACCCGTTTGTGATTAGCCTTTGAGAGCTCGACTTCCTCTTTAGAGCCAGACAGAAATGTAATAAGTCAGCCTAACAAAGAGGCAGCCCCCGCAGCTTGCTTGCAATGCAATCCTCTTTCCTTCAACCTAAGTGGACAACGATGGCAACGGAGTCTTTTTATTCAAAGGTGTTGGGAATTCGCGTTGGAACACCAAGGAGGCACGCGAGGATTGCACTTTGGAATTCCTTGGGCAGCTGAAGGCCCTCAGTTGAACTTTTAATTTTTTATTTATTTTTTTTTTTTAGTCTTCCTTTCCAAACAATACTCAAAGCAGCTTCAAGCATTTATTCGTAGGGATGTGAATGGGGAAAATGTTTCATTTTTGGTTCATTTTTTTCATTTGGGGGTTTATTTATTTGCATTTCAGTTCAGTGAATGTTTGTTTTGATTTGGTTCATTTGTGGAACCAAAATAAACATTAAATTAAAAAGAACCCCAAAACAAAAAAATGAATCAAAACAGAACTTCCCCGGGCTCCCCCCCTCCCGCCCACTGTTTCAAGTGACCAGGGCCACCCCAGTCCCCTACGCTTCCCTCTCCCCCAAAGTCTCCCCACTGCTGGCAAGTGAACCAGGGCCTCTCCAAGCTTGACTGAGCCTCCCTGGGGTGTCCTCAGACCTTTTCACCACCACCACCCCCACCTCTCACAAATAAGCCATGGTAGGGGGTCCCTCTTCCATGGGGGTCTTTAGTGTAGAAAGGGAAAAGAGCAATCCCCAGTCGCTTCAACCCTGCTGGCTCCAGATCTCCAATGGTGCCGGCCAGCCCTGAGACCAGCACCAATGTTTTATGGCCAGAAAGCAATTATGCTGCCCTATATTTTGGGCATCGGAACTGGCAGGGCAGAGAATCGATCTAGCCCCCTTTCCACTGTGATGACCACATGGAAGAAGCAACTGGGAGTTGACGAGGTGCCAGCCCCAGCTTATTTGTGGAGGATGGGAGGCCCATGGATGTCCCCTTTTTTAATGAACCAAAAATATCCTGGGCAACAGAAAAGTTTGCAAAGTGTAAACTGCAGAGGGTGTACTAAGGGTTGTGTGATTTCCCCCTCAGGGAAGCTTCCAGCTACCACAAGGTTATCCGATGGTCAGAGGGAGTGTATGGTAACACTTGACAGCCATATTTGCTCAGCCCCTAGGAGGTTGGGTTTTGTGAGGAGGAAATATAACCCCGCCTAGAGCAAGGCTGGGGGCTCCCCCCAGAGTCACCCGGCAAAGGAAAGGCAGCAGTCTGAACCCTCTCTCTCCTGGGGCTTTCAAGGAGAAAGGAGGAGAAACTGGCAAAGATCCTCCAACAGGGTCTCAGGGGAGCTGGTGTAAAGCAACTGGAACTGGATTTAAAAGTATTAGAAAGGAAAGGAACTGAGAAGGGACCAGTTGGGACCAGAAAGAAACTCCTGTGCCCAGCTGGATCTTGGAAACAAGGTGGAGAGTCTCCCATTTCCTCTTACTACAAGGGAAGTGAGTAGCTTGAACCTGTCCTAGAAATAAAATGAGTACTTTAAGATTTACAAAGTGGGAGAAGAGATCTTTATATTATGGCCTAACTCAGGTTGCATAGAGGTGCACATGGACTGTAATTTAAAGTGTCTGAGGCCTTCTAGGAGGCAAATGGAAGAGTCTATCTGGAGCTTCTATGAAGTTGGAAGTTGTACCTTGTCTACAGTAACTGAAGCAACCTCAAAAAACTGTTTATTCTTTCCTTGGAGCCCCAATTTGGTTGTGGACATTGGGTTTTGTGAAGTGCTTGTGTGTGTACATGTCCTGCGCCCCGTATGGTCTTGCAGCTCAGCTGCCTTCAACCCACAACCCAACAGAGACAGTCCCTCGCTTTGGAAAAGGTGCCCCAGGCTCCCCAAGGTAGAGAAGGTGAATCCCAGTGGACAGGGGGTGACACAAATATGTTTCCATAAGTCAATTTTCAGTTTGCTCCATTCATAACAAACTGAAAATTACTTTTTCATTACAAATTGTGCATTTGTCTCAATTGAATGCACATCCCTAAATACTAATATTGAGGTACAGTATAAGCCCTTGCCCCAAAGAGTTTAGAGTCTAAGTGAGTGATTGAGGTAATTGGAGATAGAGTAACTTGTCCAAGGTCACACGGTGTATTAGGAGGGGAAATGAGATTTAAACATGTTAAGAACCTAAGAAATTGCCATGCGGGGTCAGACCAAGGGTCCATCAAGCCCAGCATCCTGTTTCCAACAGAGGCCAAACCAGGCCACAAGAATCTGGCAATTATCCAAACACTAAGAAGATCCCATGCTACTGATGCAATTAATAGCAGTGGCTATTCCCTAAGTAAACTTGATTAATAGCCATTAATGGACTTCTCCTCCAAGAACTTATCCAAACCTTTTTTGAACCCAGCTACACTAACTGCACTAACCACATCCTCTGGCAACAAATTCCAGAGCTTTATTGTGCGTTGAGTGAAAAATAATTTTCTCCGATTAGTCTTAAATGTGCTACTTGCTAACTTCATGGAATGCCCCCTAGTCCTTCTATTATTCGAAAGTGTAAATAACCGAGTCACATCTACTCGTTCAAGACCTCTCACGATCTTAAAGACCTCTATCATATCCCCCCTCAGCCGTCTCTTCTCCAAGCTGAACAGCCCTAACCTCTTCAGCCTTTTCTCATAGGGGAGCTGTTCCACCCCCTTTATCATTTTGGTTGCCCTTCTCTGTACCTTCTCCATCGCAACAATATCTTTTTTGAGATGTGGCGAACAGAATTGTACACGGTATTCAAGGTGTGGTCTCACCATGGAGCGATATAGAGGCATTATGACATTTTCCGTTTTATTAACCATTCCCTTCCTAATAATTCCTAACATCCTGTTTTCTTTTTGACTGCTACAGCACACACTGAGCCGACGATTTTAAAGTATTATCCACTATGATGCCTAGATCTTTTTCCTGGGTGGTAGCTCCTAATATGGAACCTAACATTGTGTAACTACAGCAATGGTTATTTTTCCCTTTATGCAACACCGTGCACTTGTTTTTGCTGGTTCACAGCCCTCTGCTCTAACCATTAGGCCTTTTACTCAATCGCTTACCAGGGCCGGCGTTAACTTCAGCACCGCCCTGTACATAGGGTCCACACCGCCGCGCCCCCCCCCCCCCCCTCTATGCCACCCCCACGCCGCCGCGCCGCCTCCCCTGTGGTGGCGCAGGCAGCCCTCTGTTTCTTTGACCACCAGAAGAGGATATCAGCTCATACCCTCTTCCAGCGGTGGTGCTCTCTCCGTCCTCTGCTGCCGACGACCCACCGGCCAGCTGCCTCCCCGAGTGTGCCGCTCCGTGCAATTGCATGGTTTGCATAGCTGGTTGCGCCGGGCCTGTCGCATACTATGTACCTCATCCCACCCAGAGAGTGGCAGTATTTATACAACAGTGCTGTCCTGGAGAGCCTAATTGTATGAATATTTATAGATATAAAAAGTCTATGTATAATCTATTTGTACGATTGCATGTAGGGGGGTGTGAAGCTCGGATGAATTAGCCAAAGTGGGGCCCTGGACCATTGACATGCACAGCGCTGTCCACACACTGGCCTGGAGAAGACATGGACTCTAGACCAACTTTGGCCTGGATTTATCAAAATGTGGTAAATATTGCATGTGATGGGAAAAGGGGCATGTTTTATGGTAATAGGGAGTTTATTGCAGTAATACCTATGTGAAGAGCTAAGTTACTGCAAATTGTGATAACTTTTTTGCACTTTGAGATAAGTGCCAGAATGTGGTATTTCCTACATACAACCAGTGGGGGACCATGTTTATGAGAGAGAGAGAGCAATCAAGCTAGGTTGAGAGAACATTGCACAAATCTCATCTTTGGGTGAGTTTTCTCACTCCAAGGGTCATCAAACGTTCACAAGAGAGCACTGTTCTGTTCATACATCTCACATTGAATGTCAAAGTGGCCCCTAACCCCCTACACCAGGGGTCGGGAACCCATGGCTCGCGAGCCAGATATGGCTCTTTTGAGGGCTGCATCTGGCTCGCAGACACGTGTCGCCATACTTCGCGGTTCCCCGCTGACCCAGCTGCTCCCCGGTCCTCCGCCGCCCGGGCTTAAAATGCTGTCAGTCCGGGCGGAACGCGGCAGGACAGCTGGAGTCAGCGGCACCGGGGTGCTCTCTTCTCCTCCCCCCCCCCCCCCGCGGCCCGGAAGAGGAAGTGGAGAGCATCGGGTGCCTGCGCGGGAAGAAGAGACCACACTAGCGTGGTCTCTTCTTCCGCGCAGGCACCCGATGCTCACCACTTCCTCTTCCGGGCCGCGGGGGGGAGGAGAAGAGAGCACGCCGACTGGAGTCATCCGGGTGCCTGCGCGGGAGTCATCGGGTGTCAGCCGGGTGCCAGCGCTGGAGTCATCGGGTGCCTGCGCGGGTCTTCCCGCGCAGGCACCCGATGCTCTCCACTTCCTCTTCCGGGCCGCGGGAAGAAGAGAGCAGGTGCTCTCTTCTTCCCGCGGCCCGGAAGAGGAAGTGGAGAGCATCGGGTGCCTGCGCGGGAAGAAGACTGCAGCGCGGCTCGGAGGAAAATGAAAATCTTCAACCGCGGCCGATGGGACTCCGCCTTCGCCTCCGCGAGGGCTGAAAATGAAGGAGGTTAGCGTTGGGAGGTGGCTGCTGCTGCCGCGAGTTCCCCGGGGGGGGGGGGGGGGGAGAGAGAGAGTGAATGAATGAGCGAGCAAGCATGTGTGTTTGAGATCCTGTGTGTGTGAGTGAGAGATTGCATGTATGTGAATGATTGAGAGCCTGTATATGTGAAAGAGAGTATGTCTGTGATTGAGATCCTGCCTGTGAGAGAGAGAGCATGAATGTAAGTTTACCATTGGGAACCTGTATGTGTAAGTTTGTAATTGAAAACCTGTTTGTTTGAAAGAGTATGTGTGTATGATTGAGATCCTTTGTGTGTGAGAGAGATCATGTGTATGTATGATTAAGAGCCTGTGTGTATAAGTAAGAGAGAGATCATGTGTGTCTGTGTCTGATTGACAGCTGGTTTAGGTGATGGAGCATGTGAGTATGTGATTGAGAGCCTGTGTTTAAATGAGAGAGAGAGACCATGTGTGTCTGTGTGTGATTGAGAGCTGATTTAGGTGAGGGAGCATGTGAGTATGTGATTGAGAGCCTGTGTTTAAATGAGAGAGAGAGACCATGTGTGTCTGTGTGTGATTGAGAGCTGATTTAGGTGAGGGAGCATGTGAGTATGTGATTGAGAGCCTGTGTGTAAATGAGAGAAAGAGAGGACATGTTTGTAAGCATGTGAATGAGAGTCTGTGTGTGAGAGAAAAAGACAGCATGTATTTATGTGATTGAAAGCCTGTGTGTGTGTAAGCGTGAAAAGATAGACAGCATGTGTGTAAATGTGTAATTAAGAGCCTATATAAGTGAGAGAGAAAAAACATTTGTATATGTGAGTGACTGAGAGCATGTGTGTATAGGTGTGTCATTGAGAGCCAGTGTGAGAGAGAGCGCTGGTATGTGACTGAGAGAGGAGAAAGTTCCAAGCAAACCACCCCACCTCCTGCTAATTCAGAACAATCTCAGGACACCTGGATATCAAACGTTCCCAGGTATGCAGAGCAAAAAAAGTTTTGTATCCTTATTATTTTTCATTACTGGATCTTTGTGTCTGCTATTTTGAAATATTTTGTTGGTATCTGGAAATGTTTTATATGAGTTTTTAATTATTGGATATTCCACTCATCAGCTGTTTCGAAATATGTTCTTTTTGTTAGTACAGTTTTACTGCTGATGATTTTATATTTCTTGATTTGTTTTATAAGGATGTGTGATGTTTCTTTTTTCCTTTGTTACACTGCATACAGAGACTCTGGCTTGTTGCAGTTTCCAATTCAGTTTTTGTCTGCATGCTTCTTGTTATGCGTTTTGGTCTCTTTATTCTATGTTAGGTGAGGGACAGCACGTGATTCAGGTGAGGTTTTCTGCTGGCGTGTAGTTTCTGTGTAGGACTCTATAGCAGCCTGACTTGGTCCGTTTTCCTAATAGGAGATGTATTGGTGTCTTAAGGCCTGGTGTAATATTTTCAGAGACTTATTGTACTTTAAAAGTGTGATCTTACATAAAATGCACACATTTACTTGTATTTAGTTTTAAACATATTGTATGGCTCTCATGGAATTACATTTTAAAATATGTGGCGTTTATGGCTCTCTCAGCCAAAAAGGTTCCTGACCCCTGCCCTACACTAATACCTAAACCTCACCTCGAGTTACAAGGTGGGCCTCCCACAGAGATATAAATATTTATCTAGGGTGATGGCATCATGGCTAGGCTTTCTCTCTCTCTCATAAACATGGGTCCCCCACTGGTTGTATGTAGGAAATACCACATTCTGGCACTTATCTCAAAGTGCAAAAAAGTTATCACAATTTGCAGTAACTTAGCTCTTCACATAGGTATTAGTGCAAATTACAATAAACTCCCTATTACCATAAAACACACCCCTTTTCCCATCACATGCGATATTTACCGCATTTTGATAAATCCAAGCCAAAGTTGGTCTAGAATACTTTGTACAACTCTAGGATGGCAGCTAAAATGTTAGGATATAATGCTCAAGAATCAAAATAGGTCTTAGGAAAGTTGCAGTGAGCAGACTGTGGTTTGGGATGGTAAGTAAGGCTCATTCCTATAGCTCAGGGAAGGCCAACTCTGATCCTCAAGAGCCACAAACAGGCCTGGTTTTCAAGATATCCACAATGAATATGCATGATAGATTTGCATACAATGGAGGCAGTGCATGCTAATCTATCTCATGTATATTTATTGTGAATATCCTGAAAATGTGGCCTATTTATGGCTCTTGAGGACCAGAGTTGGCCACCCTTACAGTATAGCTCCTCTATTAACTTGGTTAAGCTACTGAAATTTAAAAGTCTATCTACTATGTTCATCTCTGCTTTAAGGAAGGTGTTAAAACAATGCCTATTGGCTTATCAGGATTCAGCAGGTGGAGAAAATTGTAATGCTTTTATTATTTATTTAGTATTTAAAACTTATAGGCAATTCCATAATAATGCTGAAAGAGGCTATACTTTAAATACGGCGAAGCAAATGGATCCACAAAAATTTGGCCTTTTACTCTAGTCTTGGATTTTAACTCACATCCCAAATCGTTTTTACAATTCTACACTTGGTTTTCCAACTGAAATGCGGTATTATAGTGCGTCAATGCAGTGAAAGAGACTTTAAAAATTATATTGAACAAAAATGCCCTGCTGCATTTGGAGCCATTTTGGGGGACTTTTATAACTGCACGCACTGGTGCCCAAGTCAGAGGGGTACTTTTTACCAGTGCACTTTGCATTCACCTTTAAAGGAAAAATATGTGCGTACTTTCCTTTTGAAAATTATTGCAGGAAAACTACCCATACACATTTATAACTGCTAATTTGTAAGGGTAGCTTTTCTGAGAAAAATTGTTCACATAATCTTTGAAAATTCAAAAGCAGGCGCAGAAGCGCAAAACCATCACCAGCGCCAACCCCGGGAACGCCTCTTCACACTGCAGGTCAAGTTACTCGTTTAGCGGCACCACACATGTAACTTTGTCCGTAAATAGGGAGGGCAATTTTGTAAACAGCACTTTTTGTCCATGGAACCAGCCCTGGATTTGTCAATAGGAACCCATCACACCCCTACCTAGGGCAGCAAACATTTAGGGGCATCAGGCTGGCCAAGATTTGCTGCCTTCCTGCTCTCCTGAATCTCATTGCCTTCTGCAACCCTGAAACAGACCCTCACAGGAGGTTGGGGGTGAAAGCACCAAAAGTAGCCGGGGGCTGGCAAAATCCAAAATCCATCCCCGCATGGAAATGGCTTTGAAAATGACCCTTCCTTACCCTGTGCTGTGTTGTCAATTTTAAACTATTTTAATAGAAATAAAAGTCAGCAGACATGTTGCAGATGATACCTTTTTGTTTTGTTTGTTGACCATTATTTCTAGGTATCCAGGTGGATTAACATGGAGCCCACACTGCTTTAGTCAGACTTTAGATGTTTTTTTTTATTCTGCGCTACCTTGGACTGCTTTGTTAGGGTGGTCACTTGGAAATTAAATAAACTATTTTTATAAAATGAATGGAAGTACTTATTTTCTAGTAATAAAGCCACTAACTAGAGCTATAGCCAATGAAGATTTTCCCTATAATCACAAAATGTGATTTGTGTGCGTGGTTCTGCATATAAATGCACTATTATATATGTATATTCCGAGAGGTTATTTTGACCCCTAGGCCATTAATCAAAAATGCAATTTTTATTTCCTCCTTTGATTTATAGTAAGCAAATATTGACTTCCACTGAGATCAGTACCAAGATTTATTGACCCTTATATTAAATATATGGGCAAAGAGGTCAACAAATACTTGATATTGACTAAAACACTCACAAATCTCAACAGATTTCCTTTTGTGATCACTGCTGTTCAGACTCTTGCAAAACTCTTATCCATAACAGGAACCCCAAAACTTAATGGGAGCCTACTTCTCAAGTGAAATAACTATGAGTATAAACAAGTATATATAATTATACTGTAAATATACATATATTCATTTGTTACGTTATGTTACATTGTTTAACATGTTATTTCTTTATTTTGATTTCTTGTTTGCCAGCTTCCGGCTACCCTTCTATCCTGTTCCTGTAGTCCCAGCCCCTGTCCCTGTTTTATGTACTTTCTGCCTTCAGTTCGGATGTAAACCGGTACGATGTAACCACTAATACCAGTATAGAAAAGAACTAAATAAATAAATAAATAAATTTACCATACTATTATCATTCTTATGGCTATATGTTGGAAATTTTTGTATTGTATTGATTGAAATTAGACCAGAATGCAACAGCTAGTTTATGAACTGGAGCAAAATTTAGAGATCATGTATCCCCCATAGCTGTGTGACCCTTGCGACCATATAAAGCGCCATGACTGAGGGGGTGCCATGGCACAAGGAAAGACCTAGTGGGGCAGTGGAACATTCCATCCCACCACAGCTTAAGGAGAACTGGCCCAGCGGGGCAGCAGCGGACCCCATCCCACCATGGGCAGAACAGAGAGAAGGCCTGGCAGGACCACAGCGGACTCCATCCTGCTGCGATCTGAAGAGAAGACCGTTGTGGACTCCATTCCACCGTGGCCCGAAGATAGAGTAGGCCTGGTGGGGCCATGGCAAACACCATCCTGCTGTGGCCCAAACAGAGAAGAGATCCAGCGGGGTGCAGCAAACTCCATCTAACTGCAGTCCAAAGAGAGAGGAGGCCCGGCAGGGCCACAGAGTCCTCCATCCTACCAGGGCCCAAAGAGAGCACAGCTTCAGCAGACTGAAAAGAGGGGGAGGCCCTGAGAATGTGTGTATGTATATGTGTGTGTGTGTGTGTGTGTGTGTGTGTGAGAGAGAAAGAACCTGCCTGTATGTGTGTGTATTTGTGTGTGAGAGCCTATGTGTCAAATATAGGCTTATAGTGTGCAATGACTGAGGGGACACCATGGCCCAAAGCGAGGCCTGGTGAAGCTATGGCGCACTCCATCCCACTGTGGGCCGAAGAGAGAGGAGGTGCAGTGGACTCCATCCCACCTTGGCTCGAAGAGAGAATTGTTGCGACCGTCGCTGCCCGATGTCTCCACTACGCCCACCTTACCTCTTTGGCGACTCCCTCTTTGCCTGTTGGAAGTTTGGCTGCCATGGCGTCATCGCGCCGTTCTCCTCCGGCGTCCCCGGACCGGCTAGACACCGCACTCCGCCATGTTTCACAGCAGCCTAAGGGCACGCACGCAGCCCCGACTCAAGTACCAGCAGTGGCGCGAACCTCAGGGACGTCCTCCTGAGATGACATCATCTCCACCAGATATTTAAGGTCTCTGAAATCGTTAACTAATCAAGTTAGCAAGAATTACAAGGGAAAGGTTTCCTTACGCTCCTAGCTACTCTGCCTCCTCGGACTTACCAGGGGTACCCGCTCCTCGGGGGCCTCGTTTCTCTTTGCCTTTCAGGTTGCAGTCTGGAACCGGTACTCGCTCCTCGAGGGCCCACATACCCGGACTTGCTACTGAATACCACTTCTCCAGGAAGTCATCGCTGCCTACAACACCAGTGAGTTACCATCTCTCTCTCAGAGCATTCCCTGGAACCAGGTACTCGCTCCTCAAGGGCCTACTTCTTTCCAGCTCCTGGGCTGCTTCTAAGAGACTATTGTGTGAGGGTTACCATCAAGGTTCTGTTCCTGAACTCTGCATACCCTGCCTACTCACTATGTTCAGTTTCTCTACAGCTCAGTTATCCAGGATTGCTGTTCCAGTATCTGAGGGACTACAGCCCAGCTGGGCGTTCCAGCTCACTACTGCCACCTCTGGTGGTTCTATATACTGTCTAATAAAAGAACTAGTGTGTGTCTGTCTCCATACTCTGAGCCTGACCGGTGGTCCCTCTCGGGATCTTCCCCCGGGGGCGTGGTCATCTGCCACCGGCCCAAGGATCCACCCACAACTACCACAAATAACAAGAATAGGCCTGGTGGGACTGTGGTAGACTCCAATCCACCACATCCCAAAGAGAGAAGGCCTGGAGGGGCCACAGTGGACCCATCCCGCCACAGTCTGAAGAGAACAGAAGCCCAGCAGAGCTGCAGAAGACTCCATCTTGCAGAAGCCCAAAAACAGAAGGCTGGCCCAGAGAGAAAGGAGATGTTTAGGCTCATTTCTGCTGGTCATGTGTGATCCAGGGACATATGATTGATAGAAATTGAAAAAAATATATCTTTTTATTCTATAGAATCAGCATTTCTTTTATATTTCTAAGGCCAGCACTGGACTGGTAGGAGGGGGAGTGGGGAGAGCGCCGAGGTCAGGGGGAGAGGGAACGTGTGCCCACTGCTGTCAATCCATGTCAATCTTAGGGGAGTGGGTTTTTGGCCTTCTTCCGTCTCCACCCCCTCCCCTATATTTTGTTTCACTGGAGCAGGGAACAGTTGGGGGCACCATCAACGATTTTCACCCAGGGCACCATTTACCTTAGAGCTGGCCCTGTGTACATTTGTGTTTTTGTTAGTTGGTGGGGTGGGGAGCACTAATTTCAGATTTTGCACAGGGCACCAGTTAACCTAGAGCTGGCCCTGGTATCCCTTATGTTATTACACCTCCATTGGATGCCTAGTATATCATGGGTAAAATGTAAAGCTAACCTTTAACATTTTTCATGCTGTGGACCCTGGTTATCTCAGGGAATGTTCCCAGTTGTCAAGTACGTTTTCAGGGGGGGGAACGACTTGTTGCAAGTTCCAATTTTAAAGGTAATTAAATCTTCTGTTGCTAGAAACTGTGCCCTCTCTTGCGCTCTTCCTAGTGGATGGAATAAATTGCCTTCAGAAATGTGTTTGCATGATCTGATGACTTTCAGGCGTATGCGAAAAACATATTTATTTCTGCCTGCGTAAGTCTTGCTGATTCATTTGAAGGATGTTGGAACTGTTCTGCTAATGATGCAATGTTGTGATTTTAATGTGTCGTATCTCATGTTTTAATGACTGTATTTTTGTAAGCCATCCTGGGTGTGTACAGAAGGATGGGGGGAAGAAAATAAATAAATAAATATTCTGATAGCGCCATCAGTGTTCAAGGTTATAATTCTCCTGCCTAAAGAGCTGGTACACTGTTAATTACAGATGTTAATTTGCATATCTACAGTTACAGAGTCATGGTGGTTTGCAGATTGAAATGGGGGGTGGGGATGGTCCTTTAGTTCACATCACATCTCTAATGTCTAATCATTACACTATACTGGTAGTCAATATCCTATCAAGAGAGGGAGGTGAAAAGAAGCATCTACCCATTGACCCGATGGGGGTTATCTTTAATCAACACACATTGTAGGGACATACATTTTATAAGCTTGTCTTGGTTTCTTTTTCCTTTGGTTTGTATAACTGCATTCTTATTGATGTTGTCCTGTTTTGTATAGAGTTTTCTTTTATGCTTTCTGTGGTACCAGCAAACTGCTTACTTTGTAGTCACACCTAACCATGTGCCCCTTACATAGACCCTTTTAAAAAAAATAGATTCAAGCAATAGGCAAATGGAAAGAGAAAGAAGAAAAAGAAATCTTAGGCTCCATAGCCCTGTGCCCAGGCAGAAGCCTCATTAATATTCATGAAATCAACATTGGTGATTGACTTTAGAGCTGACAAATGGCCACCTGCTCTTGACCTCGCATAGCAGCAGGAAGTAAATAATAGGGAGAAATGTCAGAATTTATTGACTGGTCACCTACCCAATCAGGGTCGCCGCTACAGATTCATGCAGATAATAAAGCAGAACATTTTGACATTCCTTTCTGGTGATCACCCAGTACGCACTTATTGAAACCTCTCGGATGCTGGGTAAATTATCTCCTGTTCCGTGAAGAGCGCTGGCCAGTTTTTAAGCACTGAGCTGCTCAACAAAATCAACCAGCAATAGGCATTTTTTTCAAAAGTCCTAGCCACAAGCAGGCAAGTTCTAAATGTATTTTACTAAATCCCATGAGTATCTTTCTTGCATAGCTTAATCCTATAATGCTAGTAACTACTGAAGATACAATGCTTGCGTGTAACACGGTGCTTCCTGTAGAATAATCAGCATTCTTGACTGATCTCTCTCATGCTAGTCCGATATAGTAGATGCTTGATTAGGATAGATTGGCAATTTTTACCTCTGTTTCTGTGTAGCAATTCAGGAATTCAGTTTGTATTTGCTAGAGCTGAAGATTTTTCTTAAATAATTCCAAGATATGACAGTAACCTGGGGGGTAGAGCCTAAGTTATAGCACCTGATATATTCATATTTTATAAAACTGTACTCTAGGAGAAAGATTAACATCTTAGCAATAAATTTCTATGAATAATGAATAAATCGTCATGTTTTTTGTTTCACTCTGATGCAGTTTTTTACACTCAGTCTGCACAAGTATTCACGTATTCTATAGAAATTTGATAAAAATAAAATATATTAGCAGTTGGTTCTTTAAATAGAAAATCATCTGTATATGAAATTTTACTGTTGAAAACTCACTATGGATTTTTGTCTTTTCCACACCTCTCTCCAAGTATAGCAAGAACAAATCAAAATTTCCTAACACTTCCATGTTCTTGAATAGATCCCTTCGACTGTGGCTGAATCCTTAGATGCCTCCCATATAGAATATCAGCAATGTGTTGCGTCGGAGGTGGACCCTTGGGCCGTGTTGGGGTTGATGCAACCCGTAGGTAAGGACCTAAGGGTCCCCACCGTCGGCAGGTGGAATGGGCTGATAGGCAGAGGCTGCTAGAGCTTCACCTATACCAGCCCTCGTTCCCCGCGGGTTGAGCCTTTGGGTGCCGGGGCTAGCAGGACTTAGGTGGGCCTCTGTATATAGTTGCAGGAGAAGTTGATTCAGCCCAGAGACAGCAGGCGAGAGATGGTACAGTCCTACTCCGGACTGGATAATGTCCTGGAAACTCAGGCACCAATGGAACGAAGGCAGACAGAGGGCGCTCGAGCTAAAGTAGGCCGAAGCCTGATGAATCCATGTCCAGGGAGTAGGCAGAAGAGGCGTCCAATGGTAGGCTTGAGTCAGGGCTGGCGGCGATTCAGAGGCGGTGGCAAGCAAGGTTGAGATCTAATCACAGAGATGGTCAAGAGCATAGTCAAGCAAAGCTGAGGTGTGATCACGGAGATAGTCAATAGTGTAGTCAGGCGACGCAGATGTTTGGGTCTGGAGATAGGCTGCAGCGTAGTTAAGCGAAGCAGAGTCAAAGTCCATGTAGTCAATCCAAAGAATAAGCAGGGCAGGAACCAGGAACAACGAGGAACAGGAACACAGGGAAGAGACAAATCTCTTAATATCAACGAGTACTCGACCAGCGAGGAGACCTGTTGCAAAGGCAATGCTATGGAGTGGAGCCTGAGCTTAAATACTATGAATAGGTTGACATCATCATCCGGGGCCATGGCTAGGTTCCTGCCACAGTCCCTACTTAAGGATCAGTGATACATGCACGTGCCTAGGGAGGGGTGCGGCGCAGGTAGTGGCATCTCTCCGCGGGCCATTCGGAGAGGCCTGACGAGCAGTGGCAGCAGGACTGGGAATGCCTTGGACTGTGGCAGAGCCAGAGGCACCAGGGGAGGCCCGAGGATGGAGCTGGCGGCCCACCGCTGCCAGCAAGGAGGAACCAGAGGCTGGAGTCCCTGTGGAAAGGTGAGGGGGCTGTGCTGTGGGTCTGCTACAGATTGCACACGTAACACAATGTTCACCCTGCATGTCCATCAAGAATCCCCTTGTTACCTAAGTATCTTATTACCTTCATGATGCACCCAAACCCAAATGGTGATAGAGATGATACTTGAACTACATAGCTGCTACCAATCTAAAGGGCCAACAATATTTATAAATATTAAATAACTGTACATCTGCAAAAAATAAATAAATAAATAAATAAATAAAAGAAGAAACTTGTGCAGATCAATGTAGCGATTCAGAAAGGGGGTCAACAGAAACACAATATATAGAGTAACAGATGAGATTACAGAAGGTCAGATGAGGCCATGAGTGTTAGGAGTGTGCACGGGAAATTCTTTGTTTTGTTTACTGTTTTTCATTCTGATTCTGTGTTTAGTGTCTACCATTATGCAGAAAAGAAACAAAATTTTGATGTTGATTTTTTGAGTCATTTCAGATGGGAAAGGACAGAAAATGAAACAATGTTATTGTTAATTCCCTGTCATTTAAAAATGACAGCAGATACCTAATGATTGTCATTGTTCCTCAGTCACATAGAAAATAACTTGTAAAACAGGCAGTTTCACCTTAGCATAAATATCTGTAGTACACATATAGCCCAGCATAAAAAAAATAAATTTCATGGGGACAATTATTGTACATTTAGACTATAGCTTGCAAAAGAAATATATAAGTATATATTCATTTTTATCTATTTTTGCTCCAAAATATATTGATTCTCTTTGATTTTAAAATTACAAGCAGTTGCATCCATCTCCTGAAATATACAATATTTTAAATGTATTTGTTACCATCTATTTTGAAAGAAATGTTCTAAGCCATGAAGCCCTGCTGTTAGATTTTGTGAGTTTTGTGGAAAGTAGAGAACAATAGGGAGAAAAAGCCATCAGTTGAACAGGAGACCTGTGACCACTTCCATGATCAATATTTTAAAAAGTCGGTATCAACAATAAATATTTCATTATTCTGCGCACACCAGTCTTAAGTCTTGTTGTCATAGGCTGATAAAATCACAGTCTATTTCATGTAACTCATCTCACTTATAGACCAGTATCATAATGCTGTGTAGTATAACAGCAATATGTATGTACATATTGGGAACTTTAGTTGTGGTCATCCTAAGATTGCTGTTGATTAGTAGAAGGTGTGGGGGAAAAGAATGGAATAATATGTATCAGCTTTCTCTCTTCCACCCCCGCACCCATCACCATCACCTGTCCCCCCTCCCGAGATGACCAAACATACTTCCCCTTCCTCTCTCCCTGACCCCTGCACTCTCTTTGCTTCCTCCCCCTATAAGTTTCAGCTCCATGACTTATGCATCCTCACTCTACCCTTAGCTGAGTGATTCCCAAGTTCTGGAATCACAGCTGCAGACTGAGTTTGTATGTATTGCAGCCTCTCTCCAGTTTCTCCCCACATGCTGCTTGCAATGTCTGCCCCAGGCTCACCCCACTTCTCATGTGCTCTGCAGGTTTACTGAGGAAGGGGAGGGGCTGAGCTGTATACAGAGAGGCTCTGAGATTTCTAGTGTTTCTCCTGAGATCCTGCAATTGATGCAAATTCCCTAAGTCTCAGGGTGAAATCCTCAGAGTTCCCAGGTACGTGTATGTAGAACCACAAGTGCATATAGTGGAATCATCTATCAGTGAAGCCAAGGTCTCTTCTATATCTAAAAATTATGTAAACCTTTTTTCAAAATGTTAATTTTTAAATTTTTTTTCAAAACATTTTTACAATCACAACAAAAAACTGCTACACTGGGCAATAAACAAACATGCATAAACTCAAATCCTGCGAAAGCCAGCATTTCAGCAGAATGATGTCTGGCTGTAAGAGACTTCTTGAAATGACAACTAGATAGGTGGCAAAAAGTTGGCCTGGCTCTTGTCAGACTAGTTGTCTATTGCCTTGTCTACTAGTGAAACCAATGCAACTAGGTACATATGCATGGCAGCTGGCTATCAGCAACTGTGTTTTTTGATAGGGGTAATTTTAATATTTTGGTGAGCTCTTATGGGTGGGGGGGGGGGGGGGTTGAGATGGGAGGGATTGTTGATTTTCAGAAACTATAGTCAATGAGAAACTCCCAAAATTTCTTGTAGGGGAGGGGAGAGTTTTGATTCAGTTTTAAATTAAATGAAATGCATATATTTCCTTGTGTTTCCCATTTCATTTAAAAATGAATGTACATCCCAAGTCTGAAGCAGGATTTAATTACCTTTCACTGGAACCCTCCACTCAATCATAGATCCACTTTATAAGCCCTGACCACTTTCAAATATTTGTCATTGCGAAGATGAAGAACAAAAAGACCATAAAGCAATTTGGAAGATAGCAAGTACAGAGGTAGACTAGTTTGACTTTGTAATAAGCAGTAGGAGTAGCATAACCCAGAAAAGCTGCCAAAAAAGGGCAGGCTAATGGTGCAGAGGTATTATTGTGTAACACCCCCTCCCCGCGGGATGAGGTCATCACTGAGGAGTCCAAGGGTACTCTTTAATTTCATAGGCTTAAGATGTACTCACCTCCAATACCAGGCATAAGTACCTCTCTCTTCCAGGATTCCCCGTTGGGAGAGGATTACTCTTCAAAGGACTGAGCATTTTCCTAACAGTTTCTCAAGTAACCAGTAATAACAACAATGGACTCTTGAGGTAGTTTCAACATCACTTTAATGATAGTTGATGACCAAGTACAAATCCTTGTTAAATACAGTCTATTACATAATCCATTCCAATAAATCTGTGACTCTGTAAAGTTGATAATATTTGAACTTTCCTTCCATATCCCTTCCCAATTTCAAAGGTAGTTTTAAAGCTTCCTCACAAAATTGTTGATATGATACTTGGACTGGGTTAGATGACTCAGTTTAATGTCTCATTTCTCATACCTTAATCAAGATGTCTTGAGTAAACTTCTTATTACTTCTCCAACCTCCTCAATTCCCTTGATACTATCAGATGGCACCTTCCAGCTCCTCTCCAGAATATCTTGATGATATTTCAAGTGGTTAACACCAGATGGGTGCCACTATTCTTCTTCCCTTCTCCCTTCCTCTTCAGGGACATGGTTGGATATCCCAGACTCCTTGATGAAGTGTAAATTTCTTTGTCAGGGAGAATTTAGGTACAACAAAAATAAAACCAGTCTCCAAACATCCAAAATAAAAGAAGGTAAGGTGGGGAGACTGTGAGCTGAGACTGTTTGGAGAAAGGCCCGGAGGCCTTACTGGGGGTTTGAACCTTCTTTGTGGCCCTGACAGAGGTGTTCCTGGTTCCACCCCCACTGACATCATCGGTGGGCGACGCCTAAAAGGACCTACAAAATCGGCCCCTTTGCTTCTCAAAAGTTGAGACTGTGAGCTGAGACTGTTTGGAGAAAGGCCCAGAGGCCTTACCGGGGGTTTGAACCTCCCTTGCAGCCCCGACAGAAGTGTTCCGGGTTCCACCCCCACTGACGTCATCAGTGGGCGATGCCTAAAGGGACCTACAAAATCGGCCCCTGTGCTTCTCAAAAGTTGAGACTGTGAGCTGAGACTGTTTGGAGAAAGGCCCGGAGGCCTTACCAGGGGTTGGAACCTTCCTTGCAGTCCCGACGGAGGTGTTCCGGGTTCCACCCCCACTGATGTCATCAGTGGGCGATGCCTAAAGGGACTTACAAAATTGGCCCCTTTGTGGCACGTGCCGCCGCCAGCGTGTCGCCAAAGCCACGCGCATGCCTAAGGGGCGCGCGGCTTAGTCTCAACAGCTCCAACTTTTTCCTCTTATGTTATTTCAACTTGATGGACTTGAGTAAATTAGGTACTATCTCCTTCTTCTAAATATTTTTCTCTACTCTGGTCTCCATGTTTAAGAAGGGACCAAGTAATAATTAACCTAGTACAAGTGCATTTCTGTCTTTTTAAATATTAGGATGCCATACTCTGCACGAAAGAGACGGGCTAGGGAATATCAGGTCTCTGACGTAACTGAGCCTGTCTCATTAGTAGGTCCAATGGATGCACATGTATGTAGAGGGTTGGAGAAGGGAATTGATGCGCCATTGAATACTGAGAGGGGGGAAGATGAGCCCTCAGGTTTTCTGGAATTAGTCACCTCACTCTCCCCCAGAGAAAAAACACCACCGGTAAACCCTGCTGAGAGGCAGAGTATTATTTACACTACTGACCCCTTGAGTCCCAAATCCAACCAAAGGGGTTGGTTTTGAAGGGTCTCCCATGAGACAAGGTGGTCAGCAAGTAGAACCCATAGCGCAGGTTGATATCAAGGGAACCGAATATGCTCCCACTAGAGCCGCCGATCCTGGCCCTGGTGGGAGTGAACGGGGTTTATGTATATTACAGTTCAAATCACTCTTGAGACCTCAGGTATTTTCAATGGAAAATATATGGGAGGCAATAAATGAGCTGAATCAGAATATCTATGGGCAAATGTCAACAGTGGTTACTATGGTAAGTGATGTAAAAAAAGAATGTTGAATTGTTGGAGTTTGATAATAGCAATATAAAAAGTGAATTACTTAAAGTTGAAAATGAATATGGAAATGTTAATGATGTACAAGTAGAACTTATAAAAGAAAATCAGATATTGCAATTGAAAATAGAAAAATTAGAAAACATTGCTAGAATGAGAAATATACGATATGTTAACTTTCCAAAAACCCCTGTTTCAACACCAATACAACTGTGGAGGAAATATTTAGTGGAAGCTTTGAATTTAGCTGAACCAAACTTACCAATAGTTTCTAAATTATATTATTTACCACCTCTGACAAAATCCTCAGATGTGAGGAATATTGGGAATTTACAATTAGAAGAGTTACAATAAAGGAGACCAGTAGTAGATATTACTATTAATGTATCCGAGATTTTAGAGCAATCTGAAGAAAGTTTAGTTGTACCCTCAACATTAATAGTGAAACATGTTAGAATCGGATAAAGATTGGATCTTTAAGAAATATTTCTTAAATAAGTCGAAAGAATTTATGAGCTGTAGGGTTCAGCTTTTCCCAGATCTGGCACCTTCAACACAGAAACGAAGAAAGCAATTTCTAGTATTAAAAACACAGGTGACCCAATTGGGAATGTTTTGTTTTTTTTTATCTTAAAACACCCTTTTAAATGTATAATAAAGTCAGAGGGAAATACTTATGTATTTACACAACCCATGCAATTGACTCAATTTCTTGAAAATATGTTAAAACCCACGTTAAGCTCTACACCAGGTCCTATGGGATAGAGCTCTATAGGTGTGAACATAATTCTCGAGAGTATATAATTCCATCCCCGAGGTTAGTAAAGTTAATATCTTGATTAAATTAAAAATGAAAGATTAGGTTTCTTGGGACCCTGAAATAGAGGGCTGGAAAGACAGGTTAATCTGATTTTTTGAATTTGGGCTATTGTTCAAAGTGAAAGGAAGTTTATTTATGCTTATTTGATAACCTGTGTGATAATTCAAGATATGTATGCTTGATATGTAATAATGGAAATGGAATAAATAAATAAATAAATAAATAGAAAGAAGGAAAGGTGGATAAAGCTTCCATTAAAAGAACTTTATAAAAAGATAAGCATATGCTTGAACAATAGACAAGAAGATCACCTTTTTTCTATGCTTTCTGAACCAAAATCTTAAAACATAAGGTCCAAAGGTTCTCCTTTCCCAAAAATAAAAGGAAAGTAAAACAGGAGCAGAAACAATCCTTCCTCCAGAAAAGTTTAACTAAAAATCCACACCCTAAGATGGAGTCCCTGGTTTTTATAGGAAATGGAGCATTACCACTACAGTAGCCCTCTAGGGGGAACTGTAACACCCACAACCATTCCTGGCCTCTACTTACACTGATGTCATATTCCTTTTAGTAGAGAGCCAGTAGGGTTCTGCAATTGCATACTGCTATGTAGGAGACTTGAGTTTGATTCCTGAGCCCAGTTACTGCTCTGGCCAGCTGAGGCTGAAGATGGTATGGAGGGAAGGGAGTCCCTGTCGTTATACAGTGCCACCTACTGGCCAGTTTCAGGTTGCTTGCGTATCAGTTTACAAAGGGAGCTTCGGTATGTGGTCCGCGGCTGAGGACTGATGCTGTTATGGCTGGGTAGAAGGGAGACGATTAACAAAAAGGAAAAGCTGGAGGTGGTTGTGAATAAAATTTTGGGGTGCCATGGCCTCAGTAAAGATCAATTTAAAAAAAAAAAAATTTTGTGGGGAAGGTGGGGAGGGAAAGAGCTGGCAGCATCCTCCTGCTCTTTTGAGTTTCCAGCTCAGCTGGCGCCGAGCCTGGCATCCGTCGCAGTGAGCTCTCATTCACAGTTACCTGAGAATTTCCCCCCCCCCCCCTTATTTATTGCCCCTCCTAACTCGCTTCGCCCCATCGTTGCAGCAGTAGCCCCTATGCCAGGGCTCCAGAGCCAGCCCTACAATCACTGAGCCTCTAATTCAGCCACTAGGTTTCATAGTTGTGCCATGACTGGGATTTCCTCCCCCTCCAGGGCTGTGAACACTGCCTCTGCAGCATCTTCAGCTCCGGTCAGCTCCTAAAAATGGAAGGCTCAACCTGGGAATCAAAGCGAGGTCCCCTCTGCCTGGCAGCGCGCAGGACCTACCACCCAGCCGGCAAGCTGACCCCAGTAGGGGCTGATTTCAATTGAGCTGGAAGCCCAAAGGAGTGAGAAGAAACTGCCAGGCCAAAGAATAGGCAGCAAATAAAAATAACAAAGAGCAAACAATTCTTACAGATGCCCCCCCCGATATGTCCTAAAGGTAAAATCTAAATCCTTAGATCAGAAGAATGGGGGTCTAATTAACATCACAGACTGCTCCATACATAGTGGGCATAAAAATGTATCAGTGTGCCAAAGCTAGACTCTGAAGGGAGCAATTTTAACTGCTTTCCAGTCAAGATGCCAGTCTCCACCGACTGGATGCTACCATACAGTCAGTTCCTTGGGTAACAAATTTCCCCATTACTATAGTCCCTAACCTTTAAGGGAACAGTTTTCACTAACTCATCTGGGCACAAGCTGTGCAAGTATAAGACTACCCGCACGCCTTGCACCTGTTATTTCTGCAGGTCGTCTGCGTGCCGGAAAATACAGGCGTATATCTTAAAATTAAATATACGTGCCTATTTATTTGCTTATGCATGTAAACATTTCTATTCCGCCTTTTTCAGTGATATTGTAATTTGTTACACTGCAGATTACAAAATTTCACATAAAACATTGAGATGAAACAAACAGCTAAATTCTCTCTCCCCGCTGTAAACTCTCTGCTTGGAGAACCCCTTTTTCTCTGTGAAGCCAGACAGCAAACTGTGTTCAGCTCGGGGGACAATTTCCAGCCCTTCAGAGATAGCCGGGTAACTCCTTAGTAGCCCAGCTAGATCCTTCTATAAATCGAGCTCCCAACATATACTCATTTCTTGTCTTTCATAGTGTCTACTTGACTTCTCGGCAAAAAGCAGGAGCTCTGTTGTGACCTGAAAGTCAACAATCCTGGAAGGGGTGAAAGTGGAATTGGAATCTGAACTGAACGGCGCTACAGTTACCTCTGGGAGGACAGAGTACTTTAATGACAGTACAGGCTTCCAGGAGTGACATGAGACAGGTGGCATCTTCTAGACTAACCAGCTGTTAATCTAGAAGGACTCTGTCCTTGAAAGCTCATGCATTCATAAATTAGTAGGTGTGCCACCCGCCTCCTGTCATTTTCGCTTCACCAGACTAACACAATTATCCCTCTGAAGCACAGGTTGTTGAGCCTAGGTACATGTCTCTCACTATTTACTGCTCTATGCAACCATTGGTTTTACAGAAAAATGAAAATGTTTCGGTCGGGGAGGGGAAAGAGAAACTTAGCCAGCTAATTTGCATTTTCATGGCTAGCTGGCTAAGGTTATTTGGCTATATCTAGATGCATGAATGGCAGGCATAACATTAGCCAGTTAAATTTTTAAAAAAACTTTTAGCTGCAATCTAGCTAGCTAGGGAGCAACTGAAACTTTGCTTCTATCTATCCAGCCATAATATAGCTGGCTACTTCACCGCTGGGGGGCATACTGAAAATGCACCCCCAAAACAAGATGGACAAATGCATATGTGTTTAAGAGTTCTTTTTGATTATTGTTTTTTGTGACAATTTTATTTAAATTATGTATGTTTTAAGTATGTAAACCGTTTTGACTAAATCTCTATTTGTAAAGGCGGTATACAAACATTTTTAAATAAATAAATAAAATAAATATGTCTACTCCAACACAAATAAATACATTTCTTAGTCTTTTTGTGTTTTAGGCTCCAGATCCTCTGCTCTTGCCAATTTAAGGATAGCCCCCGCATTCCTGACACATTTATCGGGGGGGGGGGGGGGGACCGTCTCCCTGCATAGATTTGGCAGAAATTAGATAGGAGAGCTGGCACCTCAGGAAGGTGCCAGCTAAATCCAGCCATGGAGAGGGCCCCTGAAACATGTGTATGGATGGACAGACAGACAGACTTAGCGACTGCACTAGTAGGACATGCCTCAAAACCAAAAAGAATGCACAGAGTGGCGTCCTGAAATCCTTGCCTATGTATCACATCGCAACACACAGAGTGGTGATGGACTTAGAAAGAAATACCAAAGCCCAGAACGGATGTGGAATGAAAAGTAAGAAAGAGCGATTAACTCAACCAGATCTTCAGGATCTGTGATAAATGGCCATCGTTGCTGGGGGGAGAGGTGGGTAAGCCCCTTGAAACCCATGCTTTTACAGACCCCCCTCCGGGATCTCACAGTCCTGCTGATAAGCACACGCTAGGTTTCTCAGATCCAACCTGCTAGATGAAACGATGAGCGGAGCCCATAATAAATTACTGGCATGTCGTCCTTTTCTATTATGCAAAAAAAATAAAAAGAAGAAAAATCTCCCCACTAACAAGTATATCAACTTCCTTTGATTTTAATATATTCCGAGCAGCTGAAGCTTAAAAAAAAAAAGTGCCTTCCAGAATATTATCTTCTTAATTTATTGTCTTCTTCCCTTTCTGGAGAGGCAACCATAACATGAAAATGATTTTCATCTGCAAAAATTTGATGCCCAAAATAGCCCCATGGTTGCCCTAGCAACTAGCCTCCCCTTCCCCCTTTTTTGCATATTGCTGCAAATTTCTGCCATCTCCTTCCAGGCGCAGTTCATAAACATGACTGCATAATAAAGAATGTTATCACCGCCAGCTTCCAGCACAGCTGCTGCAAATAAGATAGGAAGTGGCACGGAATACAATTTCATGCAGCTGGGACAACAGATTGATTGGGTGCCCTTCAAATTCCATGCCACTTCCTTAAGCCTGTCCAAATTTAAAGATAAAGTTCCCCCGTCCCTGGGTAGCAAATACACAGAGAGAGCAGAGATAACTCAGGAGGCTTCTTTCAACTGCTACAGCTCATAAAATATAAATATATATATATATATATATATATTTTTTTTTTTTTTTTAAATGGATGCAAACCCAAGGTTGCTCATGAATCCAAAAGTGTTAGTTTCTCGCAAGGTTGCACGGCGGATTTCCATTGGGTGAAGGTTAAGGATGGATTTTCAGCATCTTTGATGCTCTGCTCGGTCTTGTCTTCAGAAGCTGCTTGGTTTTAGTTTAATTTTTTTTTTTTTTTGGTGGGAGGGGGGGGGAGGCAGGTTTGTTACCTTTATAAATTTAACCCAAATTAACCACTTACTTGTTAGTTGCTTCTGTTGATCCTGCACCTGAATTTGATTCATTTTTTTTCTGCCGCAAAATGGCACCCTTGCCTGTATTATGACATTAACATTTTCTTCTGCTGGCATTGTCCTATGTGGACATCATCTCAATGAAAATTGTACCTGTTCTACTTTTTAGCCATACACTTTTACTTTGAAAAGCACATTTCCTCCTTGAGGGAAGTCTTCAGTTGTTTATGATCCATTACCGTTCAAAGCACATGAAGCTGGTTCACACAACAAATTAAACTTCAGATGACGAACAGCATTGTAGCACGGTGGTTTACAAAGATCCATGACAGAGAAGTGAGCTATGTAGGGACCCATTTCAAAACTTTCTACATTTCTTAGCGCTCTGGTAAGAAGAAGTGAGAAGAGGTTGTATCTGGTAGCTGAACTCTTTCTGGTGGGAATGTCACTGGGGCCGATGTAATAAAACCCACACTAAAATCGCAGTTCCATTTTAGTGCGGGTTTTACTTAATTTGTGTGTTAAAAACAGGGGTCCCCACAGGATGCAGTAAGGTAATGAGATGCAAATCAAACAGGAGTAAAAAAAAAAAAATGCTAAAATATGAATTAACCTGAAAAAATCTGCACTAATGAGGAAAAGTGCTTTCTTAAAAAAGTGCTTTAAAACGGAGCAAATAGGTAATTGCTTAAAGTTGGAAGCAGTATGATCAACTGCCCAGTTTTAGTCTGGACAGCCTGGTTTTGCAGCCTGTTGTACAGTGTCCGGTTACAACAGTAACCGGACACTGTAAAACCCGGTCGAGTAAAGGGTGGGCTATCTCTGACTACTTACCAATCTACGGTGGCTACGTAGCACCAATCAGCTGCCTGCTTATTTGTTCTTGGCGGCTGGGGCAGCTGCAAAAGAGAGAGGAGAGAAGCGTGCTCCTGCGGAGGACAGGATTTTAAGCTGCCCAGTGGACCACAAGTGGAGCCCATGCCACTCGAGGCTAAAGATAAGGGAGGCGCTGGTGGGCCGCAAGCAGGATGCCGCGAAGTGGAAGGACGCCCCAGTGGGCCACAAGCAGAGCCCATCCCACTCATGGCTGACGACGAGGGAGGGGACAGTGGGCTGCGGCCAAGGAGCAGTGAGCAGCTGACGATACCGACGTGGCCTGTGAGTGTGTGCGCGCAGAATGGTAGGCAGAGGACTGTGTGTATGTGTGATTTGGAGCCTTTGTGCCTGAATGTCAGGGTGTGTGTGTGTGTGAGAGAGGGATTTTGTGAAAGTGTGCGTTTGTGTGTGAGAGAGAACCCATGTGAAGGGGGTGTGCATGAGTCAGAGAGAGAGCCTATGTGCAGGGGTGTATGAGTGTGCAAAAGAGAGAAGTCTGTGTGAGAGTGTGTGTTTGCCAGAGAGAGATGGAGCCTATCTGAGGGGGGTCTGTGTAATAGAGGGAGTCTATGTGATGGTGCATGTGTGTGTGTGCAAGAGAGAGGGAGCCTGTGTGAGGCAGTGTGTTTGAAAGAAGGACGAGGGAAGGGGTGCGCGAGAGAGGGAGCCTGTACGAAGGGCTGTGTGTATGTGAGGTACAAAGGAAACCTGTTTCAGTGGGTGTTTGTGTGAGAAAGAGAGAGAGGCTATGTGCAGGGGTGCATGAGTGTGCAAGAGAGAGGAAGCCTGTGTGAGGATGGTTGTGTGTGTGAAAGAGGGAGGGCGCCTATATGAGGATGTGTGTGTGTGTGTGTGAGAGAGTGGGACAGACTGAATGAGAAAAGAGGTCAAATTCTAGAAGTGGAGGGCAGTGGGATGGAGATAGTGGAAGGAGTTGAGCCTGGATGGCGAAGGGAGAGATCATGGAGAGCAGAGAAGTTACTGAGAGGGCAGAATGAAAGGGGTCTGGCAAGGGGAGTAGGGAAAGAGGATGGAAGGGACACTCCTACAGTGTTCTTCTAGGGGAATTTTGCGCAAAATATTTAAAACTGCATCTTTTAGTAATAATTTTTCTATATTACATGTTAGGTTAAATTACTCAGACTGTGATGTATATTGTGGTTTTTTGACAAGTATGCAGAATTTTAAAATGTTGTGCAAAGAATTCCCCCAGGAGTAACCATGCTGCTCACTGGGCATCCTGACTTGGCACAATCTCACATGCAAGGACATGGCAAGTGAAATTAAAAAGTAAGCTCTCTTGGGCAGGCACCTATGGCCATTAGGTATGCACAGCACCAAAATGCATACTGTTCAGCTGTAAGTGCCCTGCCTAGAGAGCTTACACTTTGATTTCACTTGGCATGCCTTACCCAAATGGCCTTGCATGCAAGACTGTTCACGTCAAGATTAGGGATGTGAATCGTATTTCTGATGATTGAAAATATCGTATAATATTTTCAAAATTGTCAGAAATCGGGGGCTCCCCGAAACCGATAGGAAAACCCCATGAAATTGTTCGTGGGGGTTCTCTTATCGTTTTGGGGGAGGACGGGAAAAACGGCACATAAAAATAACTTCTAAACCCACCCCGACCTTTTAAAACTAATCCCTTAGCTTCCCCCACCCTCCCGAACCCCCCAAAAACTTTTTACAGGTACCTGGTGGTCCAGTGGGGGTCCCGGGAGCGACCTCCCGCTCCCGGGCCGTCAGCTGCCACTAATCAAAATGGCGCCGATTGCCCTTTGCCCTTACCATGTGACAGTGATCCGTGCCATTAGCCGGCCCCTGTCACAATATAGGAGCACTGGATGGCCTGCGCCATTTTTAAAGATGGTGCCGGCCATCCAGTGCTCGCTCCATGTGACAGGGGCAGGCCAATGGCACGGATACCCTGTCACATGGTAAGGGCAAAGGGCCATCGGCGCCATTTTTATTAGTGGCAGCCGACGGCCCAAGAATGGGGGATCGCTCCTGGGACCCCCACTGGACCACCAGGTACCTATAAAAGGTTTTGGGGGTGTGGGGGAAGCTAAGGGATTAGTTTTAAAAGGACGGGGTGGGTTTTTTGTTTATTGGCTCGGGCGCAGCCAATAAAAAAAATCCCGATCGGGCCAGACAAAAAAAAAAATCACGATGTGAATCGGAACTGGAATCGGAACCCATTCCGGTTCTGATTCACATCTCTAGTCAAGATGCCCAATTCCAATCGCTAGCAAGGCCATTTTGGTCACACTCCTTCCAACATCAAGCACTTACTTCCTTACTCCTGCGTTTTGTTTACTCTTTTGGCTTGAGGTGGAATAAACGTTAACTCACATTTCTGATGGCCATGATATTCTATTGTTGGGCCCATGTGGTAGTGTCTAGCTGTTTCTATCACACTGGGCACAGCAATAGAATAATTTTGACCACCAGAAATATGAATTTACTCTACCTCAGACTAAAGAAGGAGTTACTTTTCCAGTGTAAGCTCTCAAGGGCTTGCACCTACAGCTGAATAAAACATATGCTCTCTGGGGTGGGCACCTTCAGCTGAATAGCATATGCATGTTAGTGTTGTGCATCTCAACTTTGGCGTACTGTTCAGCTGTAGGTGCCCACCCCAGAGCGCTTACACAGTGTTCAGCTGCAAGCTCCAGCTCAAGAGAACTTACACTGGAAATGTAAGTCCTTCCTGGGTCTTAAGTGGAGCACCACACTGGGCACAACAATAGACAATATTTGCCACCAGAAATGTGAGTTTACTCCCCCTCAAACCCAGGAGTTAAATTTCCAATGTAAGCTCTCCGAGGCAGGCACCACTCACAGGTTTTCTTTGTATTCCTGAATAGCTGGATACTATGCACGCAATGGTAAAGTGTGTATTGTTAATCTGTTGGTGTCCACCTAGGCAGCCTATGCTTTGTTCATTTCGCTGCAGGTGTGCACCCCAGCGTGCTTATGCTTTGATCTGACTTGCCATTCCTTGCCAAAATGGCCTTGGATGCAAGAATTTTCTCTCTGGAGTGGGCACTGACAGCTGGCTGAAGAAAGTGTAAGCTCCCTGGGATGGCCATCTACAGTCAAATAAAATGCCAAAATTGGGATGCACAGTGCCAATGTACTATTTAGCTGTAGGTGCCTGACTCGAGAGCTTATGCTGAAAATTAAACTTTTGGGTCTGAGGTAGAGTAAACTCATATTTCTGGTGACCAAAGTTATTCTCTTGCTATGTCCAGTCTGTTAGAAGCTACTAGACACTACCACACTGGGCACAGCAATAGTATAGCATGGCCATCAGAAATGTGGTTAAGTTTTACTTCTGCTCTAACACAGGAGTTAAATTTCCCGCATTAAGAAAATGTACTTTAAGCTGTCTGTTCCCCAGACCTCCCTGCATTGTTGGGGAATAGCTAATATCTTCTTTTATATGGGATTTGCAAGAACCCATGCCAATGTCACGGATTTGAGCCCTTGGGCTACAGTGTAATAGGCACAGCCTAGTAAGCAAACCCACTAGGCCCTTGCTGACAGCAGGCGGATTCGCTCTTACAAGGACTGGAACTAGAGCTTCAGCTATACCAGGCACGTTCACCACAGGTTCCAGGGCTTAGGCGAGAGTCCTATAAGGAGCAGTCGGATAAAGTTGAATATTGCCGAGGTCAGGGTGGGCAGCCAGCAAGCAGTGTCAAGTTTCAGGCTGAGGTTGGGGCAGACAGAGATCAGACTGAGTCAAGATCCAGGCTGAGGTCAGGGCAGGCAGCAGTCCAGAAGCATGCTCAGAGTCAAAAGTCAGGGTCAAAACCAGAAGTCAGCCAGAGATAGACAAACAAGACAATGGACGAAGCACAGGGGACCAGGACATGGCAGGAACAAGCAGAGTATGGCAGGACAAGGCACAAGGACACAAGGCTAGGACACAGCGAGGCATGGCAGGGAAGCAGGCAAAGCAAACACAGAGATGAGAACAGCAACACACACTGCAGAAGAAAAGGACCTGTTGCTGAGGCATGAAGGGAAGGCACACCTGGTCCTAAAATACCCAGCCATGCTGACATCATCAGCCAGCGCCGCCATAGTCTTCCCACCACGGGTGCCTATATCTTTAGGGAAGTGGTGCATGCGCGTACCTAAGGTTGGTGCGTGGAAGCAAGGGGTGGCATCATGATGGCGTCCATGTCGCAGTATCCTGGGGTGAGTTGACCGGTCACAGGGCCATCCCACAACTGTCCCATCATTACAGTACTCCCTTTTAAGCCCCCACCCCAGGCCTCTTGGTTTAGGCTTAGGTGGGAAGAGACAAGGGAAGTCTCGGGTGAGGTGGGAGGCCTGAACATTGGAAGCAGGTTCCCAAGTATTTTCTTCTGGGCCTAAGCCCTTCCAAGAGATGAGGAAGTGGAGCTTATTTATGGATATGTTTGGAGTCAAGGATGTCTTGTATTCAATGTCTTCCACAGCTGATAGCTCAGCCAGCTTGGGAATGGACTGAGAAGCCCTGGTGGTCCAGCGGGGTCCCGCGAGCGATGTCTCCTTCTCGGGCTGTTGGGACTGCCAAGAATCAAAATGGCGCCAGTGCCCTTTGCCCTTATGATGTGACAGGGGCTACCGGTGCCATTGGTCGGCCCCTGTCACATGGTAGGAGCAAAGGACGGCCGGCGCCATCTTAGAAAATGGTGCGGGCCATCAATTGCTCCTTCCATGTGATAGGGGCCGATCAATGACACCGGTAGCCCCTGTCACATGGTAAGGGCAAAGGGCCACCGGTGCCATTATGATTCCTGGCAGGCCCAATGGAGAGACATCGCTTGCGGGACCCCTCTGGACCACCAGGGCTTTTAGTAAGTCTTGGGGATGGATCGGGATGGTGGGGGGGGGGGGGTTGTAATAAAGTAAAATTGAAGGGATGGGGTGTTTTGTTTTTTTGTTTTTTTAAATAAATGTGTCCCCCCCCCCCACCCCAGTAACCCAAAAAACGAATTTTCTCCGGAAAATCCATTTCGGGGTTCGGGTCCCCCGAACCAGGATGAATTAGGTAATTTCGTTGAAATTGCCTAATTTGTGACAAAAGAATGCACGTCTCTAATGGGTATTGCTGCAGAGCCAGCTCAGCCTGTCAGAAGTACAAGCCATACAAATAGTAGAGTGAAAAAAGGAAGTCCTGCTTCTAAAGTTAAAAGAGTATTGTTAGCCACAGAAAGCCAGGCTTGGAAGCCAGCTTAAGCCATAAGAAATTGAAATTGGGATAGCATGTGCCACCACCAGCTGTTCCTCCCCCTCTTGCTATGGAGCAGGGCAAAAAGACAGGAGAGCCATCCGAGGCTGGCATTAGCAAGTGTTATAATTAGGGAGGTTTGGGTGGACCCTTGGACACTGTGGCAGCTGACCATGCCCATGGGGGGCAGTCCCATGAGGGGCCACAGGTCAGGCTCAGCTGAGGACACACAAACACAGAGATTGATATTTTATTAAACAATGTGGTGTAGCCACCAGAGGTGGCAATGGTGAGTAGTTGAAGTAGCCCGGCTGGGTTAGTATCCCTCAGGCACTGGAACAGCAACTCCTCCGGTAGCAGTGCTGTAGTGGAAAGAACTGAGAATAATGAGTACAGTGGAATGAGCACAAAACCCCAGTATGGAGAACCCCAGGATAGGGAGAGCAGGCCCTCGAGGAGCGAGTACCTGATCCCTGAGAGCTGAGAGGCTTGAAGGTGATGTACTCACACAGCGGTTCCACGTAGAAGATGGCACCAGGGCTGGATCGGAGGCAGGCCCTCGAGGAACGAGTACCTGGTTCCAGGAAACAGCTCTGAGGTGAAGATGGTAGTACTCACTGGTGTTGAAGATAGCGAATCCTTCCAGGCAGAAGAGAAGGTAGGAGTAGGCAGTGAGTCAGGGAACATGGGCCCTCGAGGAGCGAGTACCGGTTTCCTGATAGTGACCTGAAAAGCAAGTGAGGCCCCTGAGAAGCGGGTACCCCGTTAGCATTAAGAGTCCAATAGTAGATTGGAGGCAGAGTAGCTGAGTACGGAGAGCAAATCCCATCCGTAAGGATTTCCCTTGCTAACTCAAAGGCTAGCAAACAAAGTAGGCTTTAAATATCCAGGCAGCGTGACGTCATCACAGGGGGATGCCTCTGAGGTTTGCGCCAAGTAGGAAATAAGAGTGAGGGCCATGTGCTGCGCACGCCCTAAGGTACAGACAGAGCATGGCGGGAGGCAGCGCCCAAGTCGGTCCGGGGACGCCGGAAAGGACGGCAGGCAGACGCACCGGCAGCCAAGTGTCCATCAACAGCAAGAGGAGGTGCAAGGAAAGAAAGATAGACGGAGTGAAACCGTCGGGAAGGGATGGTTGCAACAGCAAGCCAGGGGTATAGACAGGGGCAGCAGAAGTGTAAGACCCAAAACCAGCATCATGCTCCTCCAACATTACTGTTTCTGAGGTAATAGAGGCAGTATTTTCAAAACTGATTCTGAAGAAGAGCCATGTCTGGGATTCCCTGAATCAAAAGATATTGAAGAGCTAGAAACCAAAGATAATTTGGAAGCTTTAGTCAGTAGCATCTTAGCCTCCAATGAGAAGGTGGGAGAGGTACATGAGCCTCACAGTGTTGAGAGCAATCCCCAGGAAGAGCAGGCATTGCAGGTAGAAAACATGAGTGATGCCTCTGGCCTTGTACTTCACGGTTAACCCTCAACCTCAACTGCTTTGCTAGCAGCAACAGCAAGCTACAAGAATGCAGAAAAAAGATTGCATAAGAAATCCCTGGTCTGGAGGTATTTTAAAGTGAAGGACCTGAGTTTTGCTCAGTGTATTTACTGCAGTAAGGCTATCAGTTGAGGGAAAATATTGAGGCATCTGACAAGTGCTGGTATACAACATCACCTGCTAGCTTTGATATCTGGAGAGGGTGGTAGTACTATCCTGGGGATCCCTTCTGCCATTCAAAGAGAAGCCATAGCCTCAAGCTGATCCCAAGGCCCCTTCCACCAGTTAGGTTGCAGGCCAGCAGTCCCCTGCCATGCATCTGCAGCTGCAAACCACCATAGAGGAAATGGGGTGGTGTTCTGCATCACTCTTCTAGGACAAGAGGCAGGCAGCATCCAAAGTAGTGATGAGATGCATCAGGGAAATGATTGCCTGCAAATCAGCCTCTGCAAATAGTGGACGTCCTCAGCTTGAAGTGTCTGCTGCACCTCTTAACCTCCAATTACAGTGCCCTACAGGATTGCATTTAGTAAGCAAGTTATCCCCACCCTGTTCAATTAGTGCCGTAGATGCATGAAGGCACAGCTGGCCAAAGCAGAGGGAAGCAGCATGCATTTTATCAGCAACATCTGGACCAGCATGAAATCTACTTCTTCCTTGTTGCTTGAAGCTGTGACAGTTCTATAGTTTCCTTTCAGATATTTAAATGTCTTTGTTATATCCCCCATTACAAGTATATTCCTATCCTCTCATCCAATTATACTCCCTTAAGTTTGATATTGTTAATATAACAATTGTTTTTAATAAAATTGGCCTTTTGAAACCTCTCTCTATTAATTTTGGCATTTATGTAGTGTTCCAGGGCACTTTAGAAGTTGTATACGGGTTCAACAAGTCGCAGTCCCAAAGAGCTTAAAGTCTAATGGGTGCTTGAGGCAAATGGGGATAAAGTGATTTATCCAAGGTCAGAAGGAGAATCAGTGAGGGAGATGGATTTCAACCCTAGGCACCCGGTTCCCAGCCCATTTTATGTCTTGGTCTTCTATATTTAACAATATCTTTTGATATTTTCTAATTCTCTTTTCCCTTTATTTCTTCTGCCATTCTTCCCTTATCTCCCTTACTCCTTACACTTTTCCTTGTATTGCATTTTATTTTATTTATTTCTCTTTTCTGTCACCATTTTCTTATGGTCTTGCATTCTTTCTGTATTTTCCTCTTCCACTTTATATTCTAAGTCCCACCCTTTCCTCATTTTTTTTTTAATCTTTGCATTTTTCCACAGGTTTGCTGGCTTACACCCCATAGTTTTTTTTGCTTTCTTTCTTCCGTGCATGTCAGTTTCCCATCTTCAGCTTCTTCCCTTTTTCCTCCCATTCTGTCTTTTTCCTGGTACCCCCATCTCATCCTTGTTGTGCCTCCCTACCTTTCTAAACCTTCACTCTTTCACGCTCATACTCCCCCTCTTCCTTGCTCTCTCCCTTCATGGCTACTCTTACTATTTCCTCTCATGAGTCTCCTCTCTCTGCATGCACCTTCCTTCCATCCCTCCCCCAATCTAAATTTAGAAAACAAAAGATGGAGCAGTGAAAGGGAGGACCTAATGCCCAGTTGGAGCTGCCCTTAGCAATGCTAACAGCTCCATAGTAGTCACTCATATAGTTGGGGAGCACCAGCCTGCAAGCGAGAAAGATTCCTTTTCCATGGCCACAGCTGAAATGGAGACCCTGCTAAAATGATATCTCCTAGCCATGGCCACTTATGTTGACTGCCACCCCCCCCCCCCCCCCAATTCTCTCATGTGCCTCAGTATAATGGGAAGCTCACCAGGAGACTTAGAGTCTGCGTTAGAGATGTGAATCGTGTCCTCGATCGTCTTAACGATCGATTTCGGCTGGGAGGGGGAGGGAATCGTATTGTTGCCGTTTGGGTGTTTAAAGTATCGTGAAAATCGTTAAAATCGTGAGCCGGCACACTAAAACACCCTAAAACCCACCCCGACCCTTTAAATTAAATCCCCCACCCTCCCGAACCCCCCCCCCCCCAAAATGCCTTAAATTACCTGGGGGTCCAGCGGCGGTCCGTAGCTAAATCGGGGGAAGGGGGAGGGCAGGAAAACCGGCACACTAAAACACCCTAAAACCCACCCGCGACCCTTTAAATTAAATCCCCCACCCTCCCAAACCCCCCCCAAATGCCTTAAATTACCTGGGGGCCCAGCGGCGGTCCAGAACGGCCTCCTGCAATTGAATCGTGTTGTCTTCAGCCAGCGCCATTCTGCGCCGCCATTTTGCAAAATGGCGGCGGCCATAGACCAACACGATTCGACTGCAGGAGGTCGTTCTGGACCCCCGCTGGACTTTTGGCAAGTCTTGTGGGGGTCAGGAGGCCCCCCCAAGCTGGCCAAAAGTCCCTGGGGGTCCAGCGGGGGTCCGGGAGCGATCTCCTGCCGCGAATCGTTTTCCGTACGGAAAATGGCACCGGCAGGAGATCGACTGCAGGAGGTCGTTCAGGGAACCCCTGCTGAACGACCTCCTTTTGGCAAGTCTTGTGGGGGTCAGGAGGCCCCCCAAGCTGGCCAAAAGTCCCTGGGGGTCCAGCGGAGGTCCGGGAGCGATCTCCTGCCGCGAATCGTTTTCCGTATGGAAAATGGCGCCGGCAGGAGATCGACTGCAGGAGGTCGTTCAGGGAACCCCCACTGAATGACCTCCTGCAGTCGATCTCCTGCCGGCGCCATTTTCCGTACGGAAAACGATTCGCGGCAGGAAATCGCTCCCGGACCCCCGCTGGACCCCAAGGGACTTTTGGCCAGCTTGGGGGGGCCTCCTGACCCCCACAAGACTTGCCAAAAGTCCAGCAGGGGTCCGGAACGACCTCCTGCAGTCGAATCGTGTTGGTCTATGGCCGCCGCCATTTTGCGCCGCCATTTTGCAAAATGGCGGCGCAGAATGGCGCCGGCTGAAGACAACACGATTCAATTGCAGGAGGCCGTTTCGGACCGCCGCTGGGCCCCCAGGTACTTTAAGGCATTTGGGGGGGGGGTTCGGGAGGGTGGGGGATTTAATTTAAAGGGTCGGGGGTGGGTTTTAGGGTGTTTTAGTGTGCCGGTTTTCCTGCCCTCCCCCTTCCCCCGATTTACGATTTTTTGACACTAAATCGGGGGAGATGGTATTGTATCGTGGCCCTAACGATTTAAAATATATCGGACGATATTTTAAATCGTCAAAAAACGATTCACATCCCTAGTCTGCGTTATAACATAACTTTCTACCCAAAGGGGATAAATCCCAACTCGGCAGATGGGATGAAACAGTTCGGTCTTTATCTGCCGTCATTTACACACGGGCCAATACAGTAAAATCGCGGGAGAGCGCACAGGTCACTCTCCTGTGTGCGCGATACAGTATCTTAATTTATTTAAATTAGGCCCGGCGGTAAAAAGAGGCGCTAGGGACACTAGCGCGTCCCTAGCGCCTCATTTTTGTCGGAAGCGGCGGCTGTCAGTGGGTTTGACAGCCGACGCTCAATTTTGCCGGCGTCGGTTCTCGAGCCCGCTGACAGCCACGGGCTCGGAAACCGGACGCCGGCAAAATTGAGCATCCGGTTTTTGACCCGACAGCCACAGGCCCATTTTACATTTTTTTTATTTTTTATGTTTTACTTTTTTAAACTTTCGGGACCTCCGACTTAATATCGCCATGATATTAAGTCGGAGGGTGCATAGAAAAGCAGTTTTTACTGTTTTTCTGTGCACTTTCCCGGTGCCCGGAGAAATTACCGCCTACCTTTGGGTAGGCGCTAATTTATTTCTGAAAGCAAAATGTGCGGCTTGGCTGCACATTTTGCTTTCTGAATTGTGCGGGAATACCTAATAGGGCCATCAATATGCATTTGTATGTTGCGGGCACTATTAGGTTCGGGGGGGTTGGACACGCATTTTGGACGCCCTATTACCCCTTACTGAATAAGAGGTAAAGCTAGCGCGTCCAAAATGCGCTTCCAAATGCCGGCTAACAGTGCGCTACGTCGGAGCTATCAGCGGGTTTGACAGCCGTCGGAGCGCACTGTACTGTATCGGCCCGTATGTTATTCTGTGAACCTTCAGGTCAAACCTAGAAATTTACCAGCTACGCCATTATGACTGGAAAATTTGTTGAAATGGAGTATAGCCCTATGTAACTTTGTTAGAAGTGCATAAATCAGATGCCAGTCCACAGTATAGTACATCTGCATTCTTTAATTCTGTGGGATGATCCTTCTCTGAACTGTATTTTTCTAAAGCTCCCCAAATTCTTCAAGACCAACAGAAAAATCATACAAAATGAGAATTAAACACCTTTTTTTTTTATCCTAATTGTATTTCTCTTAGCAGGAGTCCTTGTGCCTGTGGTCCCTAGAAAATGCAGACGTAACACTAACACCATTTTCCCACTCTGTGTGTGTGTTTGTGTGTGGTTTTTTTTTAAGGAAAAGGTTATCAAGGCTTCACAGCTTCCCTAATCTCTGACATCTTTTCCTGATTTATAAAGGAGTTCCTTGCATTCAGTGCCTGTGGGAAAAGCCTTAAATAAATATGGCCTTATGCCCTCTGTGCCTTTGTAGAGATTTGTTTCCCCTCTGCCTCTACTCGTTTTCCTGTCCCACATTGCCATGTTCTGTAGTCCTGATGTTATTGCTCTAATCTCTTTCCTATCCCATCAATGACATTTCTGGAACAGATAAAAGGCCTCCAGCCTCTTTCCCACCTGATTACTGCCTTCTCTGGGGCGCACGTTAGGCCTCCAACCTCTTTTCTATCTCATGCAAGGCTAGTTCTTCCAATGGGCAGACAAAGCAATCACCTAGAACAGTGGTTCTCAATCTTTTTTCTATTGGGACACACCTGGCAGATAATGCTTAAAGGCGTGACGCACTGAACACTTGTCCATCACGGGGCTAAATGTAAACACATACTCAGCCTCCACAGGGGCCAGTCCCTGCCTCTCCCCCTCATCCCCAAACAATGGATGCAGAGTAGAGCTAGTATTTTTCAAATGCAACTCACTATATAAAAAAGATAATCTGATTCTGGTGCTATCTCAGTAACAGAAACACAAACTCCCTTACTACCAGGCTCATTGTAAAATATAAAATTTGAAAAAAAAAAACCAAAACTCAGCACCTGTGTAGCAAATCTTCCATACAATTGCAACACTAATTTCAAGAACTCAAACAGCAATAGCCCTTCCTATGAAAAGGCAGCAGTGCAGCACCAATGCATGTCCTACTGAGAATGAGAAAACGCAACAAAGAAGATTGAGACAAATCCCTACCTACTAGTAAAATACCTCAACTCAGTCACTCATACAGCGCCAACCTTCACCAAATACAGAATAAAAGACCACAAATTACAAATGTGGAGACAAAAACTGGAATAGAAACCTCAAAAAGCCACTCTGCATGCAGAATGAAAAAGTGGAGAACTAGAAACAGAAGTACATATCCTCCCACACTAAGTAAAATACAAAGATTGAAGAAATGCACATTCCCCAAACTGCACCCCGTCACTCCCCTTCCATGCCTCCATCATCCTTCACTTCTCCCAATTACTCCCTTTCAATCATCCGCTCACACTCATATCCCTGCCCAGCATTCCTGAGCCCCCACATCCTCTTCCCTGTGCTCCCTCTCTCCCTCCTGCTTGACTCTCCCTATCCCTTTCATCCCATCTCCCTGCCTGCCCAGCTACCTTGACCCCCTGCTTCCCACCCCTTCCTGCTCAGGAGCCCCCACACTCCCTCTCCATTCCACCTTCATCTTCCCAGCGCCCCCAACCTCCTTTCCCCCATCCTCCACAGGGTGAAGAGATCAGCTACATCACTCCCAGACTCAGCAGGGGAAGATAAAATTTGCATCCCCATCAGGCCCAGAACAGCAGGAGCTGACAATGTCTTGCTCTAATCTGGGTGAAGGAGGAAACAGCCTCCCACTGGGCCAGAAAGAAGAGAAGGAAGTGAGAGTAGCCTCCTATCAGGCCCGATGTAAGAGAAGTCAACCAACTCCCACCAGGGCTGAGAAGGAGACAGCCATCTGCTGGCCCTGAGACACACCTCCCAGGACTTACAACACAGCAGTGTGTCCCAACACACCTGTTGAGAACCACTGACCTAGTGTGTCATGATTCGGGGAGCTGCACTAAGAGCTTTGCTAGCATGAGCACACAGGGCTCTGCTCAGTATCTTGGCCAGCACCCCAAGTCTCAGGCAGCAGGAACCAACTCTCTATTTGCTGCTCCAACCCTTCCCAGGCAGTGTGTGCAGGGAACAGCAGGATAGGGGGTGAGACTGAAGTGGAAGAGCGGCAGTAAGAGTCACTCTACTTCTTAATTCAGTCATTCCCCTTTTGTTTCCTCTCCCTAATCACATATACACACACTGTTGGCAGGGAACAGGAGACGTGGGGAAGGAGTTGAAACTGCAGTGAACGGAAGAGCAAAAAAGAATTCATTTTTGTCTGCAAAATTCTGTTTCTGATTTGTGGTCACATTCTGTATTTCATGAGGGTCAATCTGTGTTCAACTTGTGTGAATGAGGTGAAATATTCAAGCAAGACTTCACAGCACAAACACATTGTTTGAGATCCTCATTTCAACAGCATGAAAATGAAAAAAGAAGAACCCTTTTAAAATAGGATCCATGGATCAAGGATCGAAGAATCTCAGGACTGACTATTTAAGCATTGCCAGGAATCATAGAAGCCAACTTTTCATGATTGCGGGTGCTAAATTAATTCAACACAAATTACTCCTTCCTGCAGGGGCAGTGCTTCCCTTAGGAAACTAGCAGTCACCTAGAGTGCCAAAATTTGGGGGCTGCCAAAATTCCACCAGCACGAGACTCAAAGAAGTGCCGGGCCAGAGCCAATACTGTCATAGAAGGGAGTGCTGTGCAAGAGTTACTGCCGCCAGTAGAAGGAAGTGCTGTGCTAGATGTAAGTTGTCAGGATGTGCATTCATTTTAACCAAATTTGCAAAACACAACAAATAAAGGTCAATTTGTTTCATTCGGGGGGACCCCGAAACATGGTGCGGGTGTGGCAGTCAACATAAGTAGTCATGGCTACTCTTACCATTTCCTCTCATAAGTCTCCTCTCTCTGCATGCACCTTCCTTCCATCTCTCTCCCCATTTAAAGCTAGAAAACAAAATGCTCAGTTGGAGCTGCCCTTAGTAATGCTAACAGCTCCACAATAGTCACTTGTATAGTTGGGGAGCAACAGCATGCGAGCGAGAAAGATTCCTTTTCTATGACCCCGAAACAAATTGAGGGCTCTCCTGAATTAAACAAATCTTATTCATTTAATTTGATTAGAACTTCTAGTCGGGCCTTTAACCAGGCCCAAAGCCAAGGCCTTACCTAGGGCATAGGCCAAGGCCCAAAGTAGGGGCCGCAGTCTAGGCCCGAGCACTATGCCACTGGGCCTCCAAACTGGGCCCTGGCCTAGAGGCCCAGGCATCAGACCTGGGTCCAGGCTCCAACCTAGAATGGGGCCCAGGCATCAGAACCTGGCCTCCAGTTTCAGGTCTTATAGCCTATCTTCCTAACTGCCTGGGGCAAAGAGAACCCTGCTTAGGAAGCCTAACTTCCTGCCACAGGAGTTGGACCTTCTTGTCAAGAAGGTCATGAAGGTCCAGAACATCTAGTATGGGAAGGATTCCAGGAAAGTGGAGTCATACTGAAAGGAGACGATCTGGGAGACATTCTGCCATAAACATAACGCAGTTTTCCACAACAGAAATGTACAAGACCTCAGTCATAAGTGGTAAGGCTGGTACAGAATGGAGCAGCCCTCATGGGGGAAAGCGGTAAGACCACATAGAAACAAAGGGAGAGAAATTGGCAGAGGTTAGTTGTTGTGGAATTGTAGTGAAGCAGCATATCTGCCTAAAAGCCAGCCCCCAGTGATGAGACAGATAATCCTGGAAGCAGGCATGAATTCCTGACTGTGAGATGATGTATGCATCGTGGCAGGACTCCCTTAACCTGAGTACTATACCCATGATAATTCCCCTGGCATTGCAGACCACCTGCATGTTGAAGGAGTAGAAGTCCTTGCAGTTGCAGAAGGAGGGCCTTGTTGTCTACAGGTGGCCCTATCCTCCAGAACCTTCACTGGCTGCCTATTAAATTCAGGATACACTTTAAAGCCCTCATGATGATTCACAAGGCTCTACACAACATCTCCCCCCTCAACCTATCTTTTCAACTGCAGCAGCACATTTTTAAGAGACCGATCAGAAGTGCATACCAGAACATGCTTCACACCCAGCTGGCTAAAACCTCACTGAGGAAACGAGCTCTGTCCACTGCAGGTCCCCCTCTTTGGAACTTGCTCCCACCGGACCTCTGCCAAGAACCTTGCCTTTTGACATTCAAAAAGAAGCTAAAGACTTGGCTATTCACCCAAGCCTTCCCTGAGAGCTAAGACCTGATGAAGCGATAGACGGTATCTATCCCACTGTACATATGTTTTTGAGTTTGTACTTTGTTGCAGTTAATCATGTTTTTGATTGTCTCCCTGTAAGTTCTTTGTCAACCTGTTCCAATGTATTCCGCCCCTGAGGCAACAGTTCAGTTCCATGTAAACCGGTGCGATACGTATTGTATACAGGAACATCGGTATATAAAAATTAAAAATAAATAAATAAATAGATAAATATAGGAATGTGAGTGCAATCGATAGCCCAAAAACTGAGAAGAAACAAACAATTTGGTAGAAATCAGTTATTATTCACTGTAGTTGCTGTTTGCTGAGAGGGATGCTGATGTATTTTCCTGAGAAATGCAGCCAGAAACTAATTTATTCATATGTATGTATGTATTTATTTATTTATTTGATAGCATTTCTGAATCGCTTTACAGATAGAAACTATCGCCCATATGGAGTTGGCTGACTGACATTCTATGCACAACTCCTGGACGAGTTGACTGGGCGAGGTCAACTGCAGGGCCAAAGTGATCTTGAGGTGTACTGGGTAAGGCGTGGCCTCTCTGCATGGAAGGGTGCAGGCCCTTTCCTAACTGCTGGCAGAGATACAATATGGTTTCCCTGTTGAACCTGAGATGCGCAAGCATTGCCTCTCAGACAGATCCAAAAACTGTGACCTGGTCTTGAGTACTCTCTCTAAGGGATACTTCCTCCTCCTTTTCCTCTGTTCTCTCTTCCTCCTCAAACATTGTTCACTGGGTATCCATAAGTTTATAATGCTCATATTGAACATCAATTCACTACCATTATCCTCCTCACAGTCAGCTCCGGTGACAACTTCCCATCCCTCCAGTCAGCCCCAGTGACACTGTCCCAGCCTACCCTCAGTCAGCCCCACTCACTAGACACACACACACACATACACACAAACACTCAGATGCTGTAGGAGGAATTACCATTCACTGTAGGTTTCTGCTAAAGAATGGAAGCAAATCTTGGATCAGACAGAAGGGGGACCCACAAAGAAAGTCACATTACCTGCTAAGCAAAGTTATAGGCAAGGACAACAATTTCCCCGTTATCCCCCCATTCCATCTGCCTACACATCTGGAAAGCCACCCTATCCATTCACTGGAAGAAGCGAGCGTGCCAAACACTCAGGCAAAGAAGACTATAGAATTTGGCACGTGAGATAGAAGATGTAAAATTGTTCATGCATTCTTTACGACGCACACACATACATTTGCTATAAAATAGCAAAGTACACGCAAACACTGACATGTCCCCAAATATGCCCACTTCGGCTGCGTGTGTTTTCCCATGTGAGCACACAGGTTCACACCTGATTTTAGAATCAATTCTATGCACATACTTCAAACATATGCACGTACAAGGCACTTTTCCATGCAAAACCCCTTTAATTATATATTTACTCCAATGATTTGCACAAAACAAAACAGCCTAATTTGTTGCATTTTTCATGTTGTTTCAAAATGAATACATGTCCCAAGTAGAACTCTGTCTACTGTAGCCAAGTTATTCATATCTATCCTCTTACTTCACCACCCTGTTACATGCCCACATCACTAAACCTAGCACTACATTGATGAATACTATACGTGGTACTCATGAGTACGAGGCATTTTAACTCTTAAAGCAGCACATCAATTAGACTGAAATACTCCATTGGTAAACAGCACTAATATATAGCACTGTATAATCTTAGAAAAAGAAATATGTATTTTCTTATGTACCTCCAATTTCAGGGTTTTGACTAAAATGGGCAGGGACCACATTCAGTCCCGGGGCTAAGTCCCAATCGTACAGTCATCAGACCTTTCTCCTCAGGGCATGGATTCTTTCAACTGGGGTAAGGCTGACCTTCAAGGCCCAAAGCATATAGGTGGAATCCCTTCCTTGTGTGGTACTGATGACTCTTAACATGGGCGTGCTGAATGGAACAGCAGGGCACTCTAGTTGGCTGTTCCATATTAAAGTTTTCTATGATTCATTCAAAAATAATCAACTTGCATCAACAAAGCTGTTCCCAGTTACAACCATGTCCAAACTAGTTTATTTCCATAACTGTCTCGTCTCTCTCTGTGCCTATGAAAGTGTCCCTCAGCACTGGGTCCTGAGATTGGCAGATCCTCCAGGATTTGGAAAAATGTGTCCTGGAGCTCAGTCCCTATGGAGGAAGGCACTGCAGTGACATCATTCCTACACTATCCTCAATCATCCCAAATGGCCCTTTTACCTTTTCCTCTGCTGATTTCTATTAGGTTAAACTGTATGAAATTCCACCCATTCAGCTGCTTTGTCCCAAATCTATGGAAGAATATATAGCTACTAGGGATGTGAATTGTTTATCTGACTATTGAAAATATCGTCCGATATTGACGATTGAAAATATCGTCCGATATTTTCAATATCGTCAGATATCGGGGGGTCCCCGATAGTGATAGGAAACCCCACGATTAATTTAGTGGGTTTTCTTATCGTTATGGGGGGGGGGGGGGGCGGGAAGAAAGGACACAACCTAAAAACACAACCTGACCCTTTAAAATGAGTTTGTTAGTATCCCCCCCCAAAAAATTTTTAAATACCTGGTGGTCCAGCGGGGGTCCCGGGAGCATTCTCCCACGCTCGGGCTGTCGGCTGCCATTAATCAAAATGACGCCGATGGCCCTTTGCTCTTACCATGTGACAGGGGCTATCGGTGCCATTGGTCGGCCCCTCTCACATGGTAGGTGCACTGGATGGCCCGCGCCATTTTAAAGATGGCGCCAGCCGTCCATTGCTCCTAACGTGACAGGGACCGGCCAATGGCACAGATACCCTGTCACATGCTAAGGGCAAAGGGCCATCGACGCCATTTTGTTTACTGGCAGCCGACGGCCCGAGCACGGGAGAATGCTCCCGGGACCCCCGCTGGATGACCAGGTATTTAAAAAAACTTTGGGGGGTGGTCTGGAGGGTGGGGGGATACTAACAAACTCATTTTAAAGAATCGGCTGTATTTTTTGGTTATCGGCTCGGGCACAGCCGATAAAAAAAAACCCGATCGGACTGCAAGATATAAAATTTCATGATGTGAATCGGAACCGGAATCCGAACCGATACCTGTTCCGATTCACATCTCTAATAGCTACCCCTACACAATGAGACATGTCACCCTACCTTAAAGAAGAAAGCCAAAGCTTGGCTAGTCAGCCAAGCCTTCTCCTAGATTCTATGGCAAGGACTGAGACAAAGACTGTGACATAGACTTTCCTCTATCACTGGCTACTTAAGGCAGATCACCCTTATTTCTCCTGAACTAGGTTCCTTCCTTTGTATTTGGACACCCTTCAAGGCACCTGCACTCTTATTTCTATTGGCTAACAAAATAACCAGCAGAGTGATAATGGATGATTTCAATTCTCTAGTAAATGTCATATCAGGACATGCTAAGAAGGTGAAATTCTTAGAGGACATAAATTACTGCTTAATCGAATAGCTAATATAAGAACCAACAAGGTGAGGAACTATTTTAGACCTTATCCTTAGTAGAACACAGGATTTGGTGCAAGAGATAGTTATTTTGTGTTATGTTTTTGTAAAGATGTGAACCCTGGGCCGAGATGAGAGATGTCTCCGCCCAGAGGGAGGAGCCCTGTGAGCCTCACCATCGGTAGGCGTAGTCTCAGCGACGTAGGACACAGCTGTATGAAGGAGACTTTATTATGAAGGAAGGAAAAGCAAGCCCGCAGAGCAGGAGGTGTAAATAAGTACAGTTCTGAGCAGTGGGGTATACCCAGGATGATACCACTGATGTGATGATCCGGTAGTGGCCCGCAGAGCGGGGTATGCCAGGAATTCCCTTCAGATGAGTAGATATGACCTCAGAAGTGCAGATCCGGTAGTGGCCTGTGAAGCGGGGTATGCCGAGGAGTCTATACTGAAGATGATGATGATGAGAGGACTGAGGTGCAGGAACTCGGAAGTGGATCTTGTAGCTGGTGCGGCAATACCCTGCAGCTCAGGGATTACTGGAACAACTTCACTGAAGAGGAAACAGTAGTGGCCCGAGGCACGGGGTACACCGCAGGGAAACTTCAGTAAAGCTTAGTATCGTTGAAGTCTGTAGTAAGGTACTCACAAATGGAAGTTCCAGGAAATATCCCAAGAAGAGGGTCAAGTGGATTCTCAAGGCAGGAAGGCCCTCTGAGGAGCGGATAGCCAGGAACGCGGAAGGGCCCCCGAGGAGTGGGTACCCAGAGCATCCAACACCACAAGCAAAGTCTGGAACTAGAAGTACAAGAATAGAGTGGATTCAGCAACAAGGGAACTCCTTGCTAACTCGTAGTAGCAGAGGGCTGGTCAGCTTAAATACACCAGTGAGTTGACGTCAGCCAGAGGGGACTCCCCCGAGGTTCCCACCATGACGTCTACAAAGGAGGCCCTTGCGCGCACGCACCTTAGGTGATTCTGGAGACAAGATGGCAGTTGGCATTGCCCACACCATCCCGGGGATGCCGGGGAGGTCAGCGCTGGTTGGCGGAGGCCGCCATTCTTCCTAGGATTGACGTGCAGGGAAAAAGGAGGTGAGCATGAGAGGTCGCAGCCGTCTGTGACCGACGAGTGTAACAGTACCCCCCTTCTTAGGGCCCCTCCCCGGTGGTTTTGGTTTCCTAGGGTGTGACATGTGAAATTGTCTGATCAAATCCTTGTCAAGGAGGTTGCTTGCAGGTTCCCAATTATTCTCCTCTGGTCCAACTCCTTCCCAGGATATGAGGTACTGCCAGCGTCTTCCATGTTTCCTTACATCAAGAATATCTTCTACCTGATAAGTAATGTCCTCTTCTGCTGTGAGAGGTTGAGGTTGAGGTGTCTTCCTCGAGAATTCTGATAGGATGAGCGGTTTTAGGAGGGAGATGTGGAAGGTGTTGTGGATTCTAAGAGAGGATGGTAACTGTAGGCTGTATGTGACTGGACCCAGGCAGCGTAGTATCACAAAAGGTCCTATGTACCTGGGCGCAAATCGAGCAGAAGGCAATTTTAGGCAGATGAAGCAGATAGTTATGGTTATTGATGTTTGGGTGGATCTTGGGACATTGTGGCAGCTGACCACGCCCATGGGGGGGGCAGTCCCGTGAGGGACCATGGTGTCAGGCTAGACTCTGGACACACAAACACAGATTGAATCTTTATTTAAACAGTTTTGGAAACCACCAGAGGTGGCAGTAGTGAATAGTAGATGTTGAGCCCAGCTGGGCGAGTATCCCACAGGATGCTGGAACAGTGAATCCTCTGCTTGGTTGTGCTGTAGTGGAAAGAGACTGAGAGTTATGAGTACACAGTGAGAAACATACAGAGTCCCAAGTAGAATAGGAGAAGCTCCGAGACAGGGAGAGCAGGCCCTCGAGGAGCGAGTATCTGATCCCTTAGCGTAGAGAGACTCAGTGGTATTGTACTCACACAACGATTCCACTAGACGAGAGGTCTGGCACTGGAACAGACGGCAGGCCCTCGAGGAGCGAGTACCTGGTTCCAGGGAAGCAGTACTGTGGAATAGATGGTAGTTGTACTCACAGATGGAAACTGTTAGTGAAGTCTTCCAAGTAGAAAGGGTTGTAGATGCAGGCAGCGACTCAGGGAACATGGGCCCTCGAGGAGCGAGTACCCGTTTCCTGATAGCACCTGAAAGAAGCAGAAGAGGCCCCCGAGGAGCGGGTACCCCATTAGCATTAAGAGTTCCAGATAACGCTGGAGTGGCAGAGTAGCTTCAGTACGGAGAGCGAATCCCATCTGTAAAATTCCGGGGGTTGCTAACTCGATTAGCTAGCAAAAGTTGTAGGCTTAAACATCCGGGCAGCGTGACGTCATCTCAGAGGGGACGCCCCTGAGGTTCACGCCAACAAGGAAATAAAGATGAGGGCAGCGTGCACGGCGGAGGAGCATGGCGGGAAGCAGCACCAAAGCCGGTCCGGGGATGCCGGAGAGGACGGCAGACAGACGCTGCGGCAGCCAGTAGTCCGAGGTGAGCGGGAGGAGCCGCAAGATGAGTGAGGTAGGCGGGGCGAAACTGTCTCAGACCGACGGTTGCAACAGTACCCCGCCTTCAAAGGGCGGACTCCAACTCTTGTACCAGGTCTTGGTTTCCGAGGATGCATCTGGTGAAACTGATGAAGCATCTCTTTATCTAGGATAATAGCCATCGGCTCCCAAGAATTTTCTTCAGGGTTGTAACCTTCCCAAGACAGAAGGTATTCCCAAGTCTTGCCACGTCTTCTTACGTCTAGAATGGCTTCGACCTTGTATTCTAGGTCATCTTCTGCATTAATAGAAGATGGTTCAGGAGACTTGGATGAGAACTCACTGAGAATGAGTGGTTTCAGAAGTGAAACGTGGAATGCGTTGTGGATTTTCAATCCAGACGGTAGCTTCAGACTGTATGTAATGTTGCCAAGATGTCAGAGGATTGGAAATGGTCCAACGTAGCGAGGAGCAAATCGAATGTAAGATAACTATAGCCTCAGATGCTTAGTGGATAGCCAGACTTTGTCATCAGGTTGAAACACAAGAGCTTTAGAATGGTGAGCGTCGGAGGACTTCTTAGTCGATCACCCACTTTAATTGGCATTTCTTTAGTCTGAGTCCATAGTTGATGGATATCATCAGCAGTGGATTGAGCTGCTGGGGACAACACTGAGAGTTTCAGTGGAAGTGGCATTGAAGGTAAATGTCCATATACCACTTCAAATGGTGTTGATCCAGTGGATGATGCTGGATGTGAATTAATGGCAAATTCAACCCATGGTAACAGCTCGGCCCAGTTATTCTGATGGCAACTCACACAGGCCCGAATGAACTGTTTCAGGGTCCTATTCATCCTTTCAGTTTGGCCATTAGATTGTGGATGATAGGCAGATGTATAATCCAGAGATGTCAAATAGCTTGCACAAAGCCTTCCAGAATCTTGCCATGAATTGAGATCCTCTATCCGAGACTATGTGTTTCGGTAGGCCGTGAAGCTGAAAGATGTTTGCGATGAAGAGCTTTGCAAGCTCCAAGGCTGAGGGTAAGCCAGGCAGTGCCACAAAATTAGCCATCTTGCTAAAATGGTCATCCAGGAAACTACAGATAGTGAGCCTGCCATCAGTGCTGGGCAAAATGATTGAAACTATCATAAAGAACAAAATTACTGAACACATAGTCATAATTTAATGGCACAAAACCAACATGGATTTATCCAAGGAAGTCTTGCCTCACCAGCCTGCTACTTTTGAAAGCATAAATAAACATGTGGATAAAAGTGAGCCAGTTGATATAGTATATCTGGATTTCCAGAAAGCATTTGACAAAGTCCCTTATGAGAGAATTCTGAGGAAATTAAATGGCATGGGATAGGAGGCAATGACCTATTGAGGATTGGGAACAGGTTAAAAGATAGAAGACAGAGAGTAGAGCTAAATAAGTTTTTTTAAGTGGAGAAAGATGAAAAGTGGAGTACCCTAGGGATCTGTTCTGGGATCACTGCTTTTTAACATATTTATAAATGACCTGGAAATGGGAACAATGCGTGAGGTGATCAAATTTGCAGATGTCACAAAATTATTCAAAGCTGTTAAATCACAAGAGGATTGTGAGAAATTTCAAAAGGGTCTTGCAGAACTGAGAGACTGGGCATGCAAATGGCAGATGACAAGTGCAAAGTGATGCACTCAGGAAAGAGCAATCTAAATTATAGCTACACAATGCTATAGGCATTTCTTGAGTCACCACTCAAGAAAAGGCTATAGGCATCATTGAGGATCATATGTTGAAATCCTCTGCTCAGCGTATAGCAGCAGACCAAGAAAGCAAATAGAATGCTAAGAATTATTAGGAAAGAAATGAGAATAAAACAGAGATTATCATGCCTCTGCATCGCTCCATGGTGCAATTATGGTCACTGTGTCTCAAAAAAGATATAGTAAAATTTGAAAAGGTACAGAGAAGGTTGACCAAAATGATAAAATGGATGAAATGATTCCCCTGTGAGAAAAGGCTAAAGACTTTAGGGCTCTTCAGCTTAGAGAAGAGCTGGCTGAGGGGAGATATGATAAAAGTATATAAAATAATGAATGGAATCGAACAGGTGAATGCATATTGGTTGTTTACGCATTCAAAAGTACAAAGACCAGGGGACATGCAATGAAGTTACTAAGTAGTACATTTAAAACAAATAGGAAACAACATTTTTACACTCGTTGCATAATTAAGCTCTAGAATTTATTGCCAGAGGATGTGGTGAAAGATGTTAATATATCTGGGTTTCAAAAATGTTTGGACAAGTTCCTGGAGGAAAAGTCCATAAACCATTATTAAGGTGGACTTGGGGAAATCCAATACTTATCCAGGGGATAAACAGCATGGAACAGGAGCAGTTCTATAATGGGGCAGGGTGAGATGGCCACCTCAGGCGGTAACATTTTTAAGGTGGCATAAAATACCCCACCAAAATACCCCCAAGGAAACTGCCTCACCTTGGCCAGGAAGAAGACCTGTGCCGCACCACCTTCTGATGACACACTGGCGGGGTTCGTTAAACCCCAATAGCAAGATGAGGCCCTATGCAGTGGCACTTTCTGAGGAAATGCTGGAGGGGTTGGAAGAATTAAGAAAATGATGAGACCTGGGAGGAAGAAGTTATATGGCAGATTGTGACTGAGATGAAGGGGGCGGGGGGTGAGTGGGAAGGGAAGGGGTGAGCATGAGAGTGGTGAGTGAATGAGAGAAGGCAAGGGAGTGGGAGGGTGGATGGGAAGGCAAGTGTGGGTGAATGACAAAGAAGGCAAGGAAATGAGGGGTGAGTTAGGGTAAAGGATGAGGAAGTGAGTGACAGAGGGGAGGGGTGAATGGAAGTGACAGGGTGAGTGACGGAAGGCAAGGAAGTAGGTGAATGGAAGTGAGAGGATGAGTGACAGGGAAGGCAAGGAAGTGAGGGAGGGAGTGAGAATAAAGAGAAGGGGTGAGTGGAAGTGAATAACAGGCAGGGAGGGGGTGAGTGGAGTTGAGTGACAGAGGAGGAAAGAGAGTGAGTGCAGGTGAGTGACTCAGGGGAGGGGGAGTGCAGGTGAGTGACTAGGGGAGGGGTAAGTGGAGTTGAGTGACTAGGAGGGGAGAGGGTGAAGGTGAATAACAAGAGAAGGTGTGAGTGGGAGTGAAGATGTGTCTGACAGAGGAAAGGGAAGGGAGTGAGAATGGGGAGAAGGGGAGGAGTGAATGGAGGTGACTGAGTGGGAAGGGGGTGAAAGTGAATGACAGAGGGAAGAGAAGGTGTGAGCGAGTGAAGATGTGTGATAAAGGAAAGGGAAGGAGGTGAAAATGAGGGAAGGGGAGGGGATGAGTGGAAGTAAGTGTGAGTATGTGACAGAGGGAAATGAAGAGGGTGAGGAGGGGAGTGAAGAGGTAAGTGACTGAGAGAAGGGGTGAGTGGGTGTGTGCGACAGGAAAGGGAAAGCGTGAGAATGAGGGAAAGGAAGAGGTGGGGTGAAGTGTGAGTGACTGGGAAGAGAGAAGGTGAGGGTAAGTGAGAGGGAAGAGAAGCAGTGAATAGGAGTGAAGGTGTGTATGACAGAGGAAAGGGAAGGAGTTGAGAATGAGGGAAAGAAAGAGAGTGGGGAGGCAAGGGAAGTGACTTGGTGGGGAGAGGGCGACTGGGGGGAGTGACTTAGAGAGGGAGGTGAGTGGAGTGTCAGAGGGGTGAGTGAGAGGAAAGAGAGGTTAGTAGGAAGGGAAGGGGTATATAACTGAAAAGTGAGGAGGAAAGGGGTAAGAGGGGAGTGAGAAAAGTGGCTAAAAAGGTGTATTAGTGTGTGTGTGTATATGTGTGTGAGGGGTGAGTGAGAGGAAAGGTGTATTAGTGTATTAGTGTGTGTATATGTGTGTATGTGTGTGAGAGGAAAGAGAGAAAAGAGAGGAAAGAGAGGTTAATAGGAAGGGAAGGGGTATATAACTGAAAAATGAGGAGGAAAGGGGTAAGAGGGGAGTGAGAAAAGTGGCTAAAAAGGTGTATTTGTGTGTGTGTATATGTGTGTGTGTGTGTGTGTGTGTGTGTGTGAATGAACTTGTGTGTATATGAAAGCAAGAGGAGAAAGTTTGAGTGTTCCCTCCTCCCCAGCCACTCCACATCCCCTCCTCAGCCACTCCACCTCCCCTCTACTAATCCATGATAATCTCAGAGAGACTGGAAATCAAAAAGTTTCCCAGGTATGGAGAGTGGAACATTTTTTATCCTTATTAGTTTTTATTATTGGGTGTCATTTGATACATCTGCTGTTTTGAAATATTTAACTGATTTTTGGGAAATGTATAAAGGTTTTTTTTATTCATCTGCTTAATTATTAGATGTTCTGTCTTTCATCTGTTTTGAAATATTCCTTTTATTATTATGGTTTACCATTTATGATTGATTTATAATTCCTGATTTTGTTTTATGAGGAATGGTGATGTTTCTGTTTTTGCATTATTGTACTGTATATGAGTCTGGCTTGCAGTGGTTTCCAGTTCAATTTTTGTCTGCCTCTTTCTCTGTTTGGTCAGATTTATTCTGAAGGCGCCCGAAAACTGGGACTCTTCTTACTGTTCTCTGATTTCCAGGGGAAAATTCCCCTATCCTGAGTTCTCTGCCTGTGGGTGCCATAATTTTAAATCCAGCCCTGCTTTTATGGTCTTTTTATTCTTAATTGGTAAGAGTCTATCTGTGTTCTGCATTTCTGACTGAGATGAGGAATTCTGCTAGGGTTTAGTTTCTGTGTAGAGATCTATAGTAGCCTGGCTTGTTCTGTTTACCTAAAAGGAGATGTATTGGTGTTTTATGGCCTGGTGTAATATTTGCAGTGTTGCCTTTTCTTAGATAGTGTTTTGAGTGCTGGCAGTTAGTATTATTTATTTATTTTATTTATTTTTAATTTTTATATACCGGAATTCCTGTATGCAATACAAATCAGTCCGGTTTTATGTTGGTATGGGAAGTTTACTATATTTTAATTCTGTTTACTCATGACTTTCTGTGGGCCTAGACCAGGGATGGGCAATTCCGGTCCTCGAGGGCCACAGACCAGTCGGGTCTTCAGGATATTCCCAATGAATATGCATGAGACAGATTTTCATGCATTCTATGCATATTCATTAGGAATATCCTGAAAACCTGGCTGGTTTGCGGCCCTCGAGGACTGGAATTGCCCACCCCTGGCCTAGCCTACACCCAAAGTGCGTTACAGTAGGCCTAATAACATAGGGGTTCCAAGTGTTTTTCTGCAGGGTTTTGTGGTTGGCCACAACAATGCATGTAAATGCAATATTCAAATTATTGTATGTGACATTTTCATCTCAGAAGACTCTACTTAAATGCCCTTTGTTATGTAAAATCTCCTTTTTTTGATTCGGGCTGGGGAATTGGTTAATAAGGATTTTTTTTAAAATAATTGCATAATTTTTAGTTTGGTGTGTGAAGGGCTGGGGGAAAGGGGGTGGAACAAGTTTGCAAGGTTTGCTAGGGCACATAATACTCTTGCCCTGGCCCTGAGAGAGTGTGCCACACACAGGGGGCAGATGCTGGGGATCTGGGAAACTGTGAGAGGCAGTTTGGTAGGATTCTCAGGAGTGTGGGAGGATTTCTCCCTAGAAATATTATGACTGCTAACTCTATGTGCCACTCCTCTGGGAACCCTCACCCTGCCTGCTCCAGTATTTCAAATCACTGAAAGGGCCAGACTCTAAAGGAAACGCCTCCCCTGGCCCCCTCCAGTAATTGGACCTATGCTGGCCCTTTTCTAGGGAAGGGGGGCGGGCACCCTCTCATCCCTCGCCTCAGGCAGCAGATTGGCTTGAGCCACCCCTGGCATGAGATCTATTTACCTTTTAGGATCCTGCCAGGTATTTGTGACCCGGATTGGCCACTGCTGGAAACAGGATGCTGGGCTTGATGGACCTTTGATCTGACCCAGCAAGGTAAATCTTATGTTCCCTTCCTTCATGTTTATTCCCTATCGGGCCGATGCAGTCAAGTGCGCTCAGGCTGAGCTCACTGTTAGCCACCGTTTGGCCGCGCGTTTTTGAAGCGCTATTTTTATTCCTTATACAGTAAGGGGTAATAGCGCGTGGAAAATGCACGGCCAACCCCCCCGAAACGAATAGCGCCCGCAACATGCAAATGCACGTTGATGGGCCTATTAGTCATTCCCGCGCGATACAGAAAGTAAAATGTGCACGAAGCCGAACATTTTAATTTCGGCCGGCACCAGGAAAGTGTACAGAAAAGCAGAAAAAACTGCTTTTCTGTACACCCTCTGACTTAATATCATAGCGATACTAAGTCAGAGGCCCCAAAAAAAAATAAATTTTATATCTGCCCACGGGTTGGAAGACAGACATTCAATTTTGCCGGCGTCCGTTTTCCGAACCCGAGGATGACAGCGGGTTCGAGAACCGACGCCGGTAAAATTGAGCGTCGGCTGTCAATCCCGCTGACAGCCGCCGCTTCTGTCAAAAAGGAGGCGCTAGGAACGCGCTAGTGTCCCTAGCGCCTCCTTTTACTGCAAGCCCTCATTTGCATACGGGCCGATACTGAATCACGCGCCCAGGAGAGTGGCCTGGGCGCGCGCCGGGAGAGCATATGTGATTTGTAACTGTGACACTATTATAACCAGAATTTAATGTTAAAGTGCTTGTAATCCACCTTCGAGGCTGATTTGGTAAAGAAAGAATATTAAATGTTTATAAATAATTAACTAATGAAAACACAAACATATATAAAGTAATTCTCTTTTGTTGTACTACTAGCTTAGGGAGCTAATAATCTCTTCATCAGGTCCAAATAAAATCATTGGAAGAATTAAAACTTCATTCTGGCTTCATTCAGCTGAGACAGATAGATCTCTGCTGAATGAAGCCAGAATGGGATTTTATTCACCTTGCCAGCCACACCGTAAGGACTTTGTTCATCAGAAAAGGTCAAAGCAGCCAAGGTAAACTGGGGGAGTGCAATGCAAAGCTCAGAAATCATTGTTTCAGGAACCCACACAAATCAGACAGCAGCTCGGCCATTGTTTCATGTCTGATCTACTTCCTCTTTCTAGCGACCAGGTGTGCAGAACAAGTGAGTCTTAACTCAGGAGCTCTTTACAACCAGTGTTTCTGGTGGCCACTTACACATCCCCCAGAAAACAGGACATCCCCTTTGTAAAAGCCGCACCAAAACATGACCGTGCTGAACAACCGGCTTCCACTTCCCCCTCTTCCTTGGCAGTGGCAGCAGGCAGGCAAAGTACATTTTGCAATTTCTGTTCAATTTCTGGGCTGATGTCCCCTGCCCCAGTGAAAAGTGCACACGGCTGTGAAATGGCCCACAGAGTTTTTCTGGCTGAATGGAGGGCAGTTTTCAGCCTGGGAATTTAGGGAGCCCATGTTTTCTGTACCACTGAACTGACAACAGAGGAAGCAAATAATTACTCTAAATGCCACCACCCAGGGAGTTTCAATGTTACATCCAATACAGAATTAAAATTTCACACTTCGGGTTTTTTTTTGGTTTTTTTTTAACTAACCTTAACCCACAATGACATCATAAAACCTTGAAGACTGCACTCTGAATGACTGTTTCCAAAAATTTATGGGAGCATTAAACAGAGAAAAATTGTGCTGGAAAAAAAAAATATATATCTTATCTTCCCCTCCACCTCACCCCCTGTATATTTTTTTCAATTCAGGTCAGACACCTGCTCCCTACTTTCTAATTCCCAGTTTGTGATGAATGCCTGCATGCACTGATTACCAGTGCTAGTATGCACTTGATGGCTATCTGGAATCCAACAAATTAATTCCACCGCCATCCCCTCATTGCACAGAAAGCGTGGAAGATGTGAATTTCTCTCGTCTGTAGTCTATGAAGCGTATTACATGCTGCAGTAAATATAGGCTGACATAAGACCCCCTTGGTCCTTCTAGTTTCACCCTCAGCTGCCCTTGTAGGCGCACTCTGATTTATCTCGCTACTCCAGAGGGTAAAAACCTGAAAGGCCTCAATGGCCGTTTTATGATGGTCGTTATTATGGCTTTGATCACTGTATTTTTAAAGGAGGTGGGCAATTAATTACAGCCAGGGTCAGCTTTGTTTGGTCAAGGTCTAGACTTGGATATTAAAGTCTTGAGGAGTGCTGAACCAATAGGGAGACTGGGAGTTTGTATTTATTGAACGTCACAAGTGCACACAGTACCATGCAACACAAAAGCATATCATTTTTTATCTCAGACACTTTACAATGAAACTGGTTATCATGATTGCCAAATCACAGTTGTACTTAGAGAAGCACAGGGAGACAGACTGGCTTGCCCCAAGGTTACAAAAGCAGGGGACAGAGCTGAACCAAGACCCCATGGAGTTCTGACTTGAGCCTTGATGCCCCAATCCAAAGCTCTAAGCCCACAAACCCTGCCTATATCGCATGCCAAACTGTAATACATTGCAGCTGGTAAATTAAGTTGTATGATTATTTTTAACTAGCTGTATCTGTACTGCATGCTCCACTGGACAGTAGAGATGTGACTCGTGTCCTCGATCGTCTTAACGATCGATTTCGGCTGGGAGGGGGAGGGAATCGTATTGTTGCCATTTGGGTGTTTAAAGTATCGTGAGTATCGTGAAAATCGTGAGCCGGCACACTAAAACCCCCTAAAACCCACCTCCGACCCTTTAAATTAAATCCCCCACCCTCCCGAACCCCCCCCCCCCAAATGCCTTAAATTACCTGGGGGTCCAGCGGCGGTCCGGAACGGCCTCCTGCAATTGAATCGTGTTGTCTTCAGCCGGCGCCATTTTTCAAAATGGCGGCGCAAAATGGCGGCAGCCATAGACCAACACGATTCGACTGCAGGAGGTCGTTCCGGACCCCCGCTGGACTTTTGGCAAGTCTTGTGTCCGGAACGACCTCCTGCAGTCGAATCGTGTTGGTCTATGGCCGCCGCCATTTTGCGCCACCATTTTGAAAAATGGCGCCGGCTGAAGACAACACGATTCAATTGCAGGAGGCCGTTCCGGACCGCTGCCGTTCCGGACCGCCGCTGGACCCCCAGGTAATTTAAGGCATTTGGGGGGGGGTTCGGGAGGGTGGGGGATTTAATTTAAAGGGTCGGGGTGGGTTTTAGGGGGTTTTAGTGTGCTGGTTTTCCTGCCCTCCCCCTTCCCCCGATTTACGATTTTTTGACGATAAATCGGGGGAATTGGTATTGTATCGTGGCCCTAACGATTTTTGACGATTTAAAATATATCGGACGATATTTTAAATCGTCAAAAAACGATTCACATCCCTACTGGACAGCAGCTCGACAGAACAATACGGTTTACAACAGGCATGTGAGAAGGCCGGATGAGGTCTGGAAAGCTATTGAGCGCCACTGCCTTTTTTGTTCATCCTTGGGCGGGACAATTTTCAAATCTTTTTTACACGTGTACTGTAAATGGCTGTGTGAAAAGGGCTGCTGAATACGGACAGCCTTCCCTCCCCTCACTGTGATTTAAAAGTACCTGTGGCAAACCAAAAAAAAAAAGTGCAGGCTTAGGTCAGGGGAGAGAAAGAACATGGGCAGCAGAGAGAGGCGTTCCCTTTGAAAATTAAATGACAGGCCCAAGGGTGCAATGTCTCGTGCACCTACAAACTACCACCCTCACACCCCTGCAGGCCATCTCAAAATTGCTCCATAAAAGATCTCACAGCCTACCAAGGCTCTAGTTCTAAAACAGCTACTAGAATTGCTCTGCAGGTTACAACAAAATGTACAGAAAACATGGGCTCCCTAAATTCCCTTTTGAACATCTACGTTGTTAATTATGGTTTACTTGCTATTCTATGAAATGAGTTAACAGTTCTATTAATGTTTATCGTGTTCATATATAATCCCGGTTAGAATGTTACATAAGGTCTTAGTTAAATGTATGTATTATGTTGTTATCATGTAAACCGGAGTGAAGGCAGCTCGCTATACTTCGGTATATATCCAAATAAATAAATACATACAAATAAATAAATACATACAAGCAAGCAGGTTGCTCACTTACGGTTAGAGGGGAATCCCCTATCCCATAGAGCTTATACGAAACTGGTAAAAGTATATGTAGGGAGACCCACAAAATATAGTGTACTCTTTTTGATCATGGTAGCCATACAAGAGGCTCTGGGTGAGGGAGACCCCCTTGTGTCCGTGGTAACCGTGTTTGAAAAATGTTTTATAGATCTGTTGTTGTAGTACTACTAAAAGACCACTGGATGGCATTTTATATCAGTTGAGTATTGTCTTTTAATGTGATGCTGGGTATGTAAGGGAATATACACACACTATTTAACCAACTATTTTTTGATCTGCTATGATTAGGTGATCAAGGTAACAGGAGATATAAAAGCGGGAATTTATGACAGGCTTCCTGCCCTTTCCAGAGTAGACTAGGAAATAGGGACCTCCAGAGATGTGACCTGCTGGAGGAGGCCCAGGGACCCTCACAGAGGGGGTGGAACCCTGTAGGGGCTTTTTCCCTCAAGGGGAGAGGCCCAAGGCTGTAAAGAAGGAGTGGGTTTTTTTATTCCTCTCGCAGAACTAACCAGAAGGTGGAAATAAGAATGGACTACGAGGCGAAAGGCAGAAGAAGCTATCCGTCCCTCTGAGGGAATGATGCCAGGGAGATGAAAAGTATCCCTTAAGTGCAGAGGTCCGTGGAACCTGCACCAGGGGAAAGGTGGTGTGGAGTCCTGAAAGAAGGTCTATGACTGGCAGATGAGAGCAAATCTTGGAAGCTGAAGTTGCATTGGGTCCCTTTTGGATGTGAATTTTGATAGGGGTGACAGAGGGAACCCCATTCCCAGGGGTGGATTGCAGGAAAATATCAGCATTCTATATTTTGCTCCTCAGAATGTCCTAGCTTGAATGGATACAACACATTCAAGCTGTTAGGTCTGACTTCCTCTAAGTTCCAGAGATGTGAGTGCAGCCAAGCCATAAACACAGGTATAACCTATAGAGCATGAGTGGCCAACTCCAGTCTTCGAAATCCACAAACAAACCAGGTTTTCAGGATATCCACAATGAATGTGAATGAGATCTATTTGCATACAATGGAGGCAGTGCATGCAAATCTAACTCATGCATATTCATTATGGATATCCTAAAAATCTAGCCTGTTTGGGGACCTCAAGGGCTGGAGTTGGCCACCCCTGCTATAGAGGGAAACATCTTGTAAGCTTCCCAACTACTAACATCACTCAATAGGAAGACAAGGCACTGACAGTCACCCTTTCACCTTCCAGCAGAAAAAAAGGTGTCATACTGATGTGCTGGTAGGAGCTCCTTTCTACAGAAGCAGCCTGCACCAACCTCTATTCATGCACCTCTATCTCCCAAAAGATGGTTCTCTTTATTAAATTAATAGGGACCAAAGATTGTCTAAATCCACACTGAAGAAAACCTACCTGGATGTTACAACATGATCCGTTCTCATCTCTCCCTGCTCACACTGGGGCCGATTTTAAAATTTAAGCGCGCGGGGTACATTTGTGCACGCTACCTGGCACGCATAAATGTACACCCAATTTTATAACATGCGCGTGCTGCCGCGCGCATGTTATAAAATTTGGGGTCGGCGCGCACAAGGGGGTGCACACTTGTGCACCTTGCGCACACTAAGCCCAACGGGAGCCCCGATGGCTTTCCCCGTTCCCTCCAAGGCCGCTCCGAAATCGGAGCGGCCTTGGAGGGAACTTTTTTTTTTTACTCCCCCCCACCTTTCCCTCCCTTCCCCTATCTAACCCACTCCCCAGCCCTACCTAAATCCCCCCCCCCCTACCTTATCTCGATGAGTTACGCCTGCCGGCATGCCATGCCCCTGGACCGCCCCTGGACTGCAGCCCCGCCCACGTCCCTGACCCCGGACCGCCCCTTTTTCGAAGCCCCGGGACATACGTGCACCGCCGAGCCTATGCAAAATAGGCTCGGCGCGCGCAGAGGTAGTTTTTTGGGTGTTACGCGCGTATCTTACGCGCATAACCCTTTGAAAATGTACCCCACTGACTCTCCTCCCTGGTAGGGTGCAGTTTTTGTCCATAAGGTTCCCTGCATCCAGCTGCAAATCCCTTTTTAGCCATGCCCTTACTTATATCTATGAAAAGCCCACCTTCCAATGGAGATCTGCTTGCCAGAACACTGGTTTCACTTGGGCCCCTGTCTTCTACAAGACATGAAGCCAAAAGGAGTATTTGAGGGCTCTCACACGAAAGCTTCCAGTTGTGAGCTATCAAGGACTCTTTGATGTTTCTATTGTCCCCTATACCACCTGTAATTGGGAAAGACCCTGATAAAGCAAGCCTTTAGAGTTTGGCAATCACCTGAAGTAAGGTCTTAACTGTAATTTCCCTCAGCTTCTTCCCATCCATACATTAAAATAATTACACTACTTGGAGTTTGTAGGATAGCTCTAGCTAATGAGACCCTGAAGATACTAACAGCTAGATGCCTTCTAATACACAGGACACATATATTTACTTAAAATATTGTTATTTTCTGACTGAGGGCTATCTTCCTTAATGAATAAATACCAGATAGAGAGAATAAAAGCAAAGGCCAATAAATAAAAGTTCAAGGCTTTATCCACATATGCCTTGCTTTCCTTCCACCTAATATGTAGCTTATGGACTAGGGTTATCTTTATCTTTATTGAGGATTTATGAATTGTCTAAGCCACGACACTAGACGATTTACAAAACTACCTACATAATCCAAGATCAGAAATATCATAACAATAAAACATAAAAATAACAAAATAAATAAAACAAATTTTCTGCCAGAAATTCCATCATATCATAGTTTGCTGCAGGCTCTAGGTCATCAGGGACTGGCAGAGCCAGTCCAGGTATTACCTCCATTAAATGCAATAGGGATAAACCCTTTACTGGCTTACTCTGTCCTGACGACATGGAGCTTGCAGGTAACCCTATTATTGACCAACTCTACACACCCTTATGTGAAAATTATACCCATATACCGCAACTTTACAATGAATACATAGCTATGCAGTCAATATACACATATACAGTTGCATGTGAAATTTTGCTGTTTTATAAAAATTTACATGTAAATTTTATGCCTTTATATGCTTATTTACTTGGCTTTTACTTGTGAATGCAGGTATTTAGGGACAAGTCTCATAGCCTGTCCTCCTAACTGTACTATAACTGGAAAAACAAACTTCCAGCCAAAGGAGGTGGATCTTCTAGTGAAGGAGGTTATAAACATCCAGCACTAGGGATGTGAATCGTTTTTTGACGATTTAAAATATCGTCCGATATATTTTAAATCGTCAAAAATCGTTAGAGGCGATATTTAATAGGAATTCCCCCGATTTATCGTCAAAAATCGTAAATCGGGGGAAGGGGGAGGGGAAGGGGGAGGGCGGGAAAACCAGCACACTAAAACAACCCTAAAACCCACCCCGACCCTTTAAAATAAATCCCCCACCCTCCCGAACCCCCCCTCAAATGCCTTAAATTACCTGGGGTCCAGGGGGGGGGGTCCCGGTGTGATCTTTTACTCTCGGGCCTCCGGTGCGTTGTAGAAATGGCGCCGGCGCTACCTTTGCCCTGTCATATGACAGGGCAAAGGTAGCACCGTATGGCCGGCGCCATTTTGTACAGGAGTGCAGGAGGTCGCTCCCAGACCCCCGCTGGACTTTTGGCAAGTCTTGTGGGGCTCAGGAGGCCCCCCCAAGCTGGCCAAAAGTCCCTGGGGGTCCAGCGGGGGTCCGGGAGCGATCTCCTATGCTCCTGACGTCGGGGGACAAAAAACAAAATGGCGCTACCTTTGCCCTGTCATATGACAGGGCAAAGGTAGCGCCGGCGCCATTTCTACAATGCACCGGAGGCCCGAGAGTAAAAGATCACACCGGGACCCCCCCCCACTGGACCCCAGGTAATTTAAGGCATTTGAGGGGGGTTCGGGAGGGTGGGGGATTTATTTTAAAGGGTCGGGGTGGGTTTTAGGGATGTTTTAGTGTGCCGGCGCCGGCGCCATTTCTACAACGCACCGGAGGCCCGAGAGTAAAAGATCACACCGGGACCCCCCCTCTGGACCCCAGGTAATTTAAGGCATTTTGGGGGGGTTCGGGAGGGTGGGGGATTTATTTTAAAGGGTCGGGGTGGGTTTTAGGGATGTTTTAGTGTGCCGTTTTCCCGCCCTCCCCCGATTTACGATTTTCACGAGTCCATGAGTTATGGATTTACGATTTTCATGAGTCCATGAGTTATGGATGGACACAAGTCCATCCATAACTATTTTCATCTTGACCTTGAATTTCCCCTCAAACTCCATACATCCAACAGACCGATTAGAGAAATCCACAAAGGAGAGTTACAACCCCCTCCAACCAAAACCATTCGCCTAGTTTCGACCAGGGTCCGAGCCTTTTCTCTAGCAGGTCCAAACATTTGGAATAGCCTTCCTGCAGAACTCAGGTTGGAATCATGCCTACTAACTTTTAAAAAAAAACTTAAGACTTGGCTGTTCCGACTAGCCTTCTTGGATCCTTCAGACACACAATAATCTACCATCCTACTCACGAGCCATGGAACCATGCCTTCTTTGTGAGATGCCTCTTATCCAATACCTCCGCAATTAAACTATCTTATGACTTTTGATTTTAAGTTATGGCCCTACTCGGGCCTTTTTTACTCTATTTACTTCCAAAGCTGTAAAGCCTCCAAGTTTATAGTCCTTGTTCAATGTAACTTTCTTGCTCTCTTTCTGATTATAACTTATTGTTCTGTTTTTTGTTACAAGTTTCTATCCCTCGTTCGATGTAAACCGATCTGATATGGTATTCAACCATGAAGCTCGGTATAGAAAAATGTGAAATAAATAAATAAATAAATAAAATTTAAAAAAACAATACCGCGACGATCCGATTCCCTTCCCCTCCCAGCCGAAATCTATCGTTAAGACAATCGATCACACGATTCACATCTCTATCCAGCACATATTGTATGGGAAGGGCTCATGGAAAGTGAGATACTACCAGAAAGAGCAGACCTGGGAGAAAATCCACCACTGACTCAATACGGTCTTCCACAACAATAGGAGTCTGCAAACCCTGAGTGAAAAGTGGTGAGAATGCTGATGCCAGATCAAGAAGAAACAGGCCAGAATGAGGGCTAAGGGGCCTGAAAGCCAAATTACATTTACCCAAGCTGAACGGATGGTCCTCAGCACCATTTCAGATGCAGATGTGAGAGGTGTGGGAGAATTGGACATCTCACATCCTCAAGGTTGCCAAGGTGAGTTGTATTTGTAAGAAAGGCATACAAGGTACTTGCATGTCTTGACTATAATAATGTATAATATTATATATATATTTAGACAGTGCATCTGTACCTTTTCAGAGATATTCAATGGTGCTGAAGGCAGATAGAGCCAGTATTCAAGAGCTACTCCACACTATCTGTGCATGCATATAGGTGAGAAAATAATGCATAAATGTTAGTATTGACACCAATGGGTATGATAGATTAGAAGTTAATTGAGTAGCAACAGGCTGTAGACTTTGGACCATTGAGCTGTTCTGAATGCCTATACGGAAGGTACAGTTGTAGAAAAGGCTAGACAGAGTATGTTGTGACAGTTTGTTCACATTAGCATGGGAAGAGACTGAAACATAGAAACATAGAAATGACAGCAGAAGAAGACTAAACGGCCCATCCAGTCTGCCCAGCAAGCTTTCACACTTATTTTTTCTCATACTTATCTGTTACTCTTGGCCCTTATTAGTAACTTTTTGGTTCTAGTTACCTTCTACCCCCACCATTGATGTAGAGAGCAGTGCTGGAGCTGCATCTAAGTGAAGTAACTGTTGCGTCCGTCGGTCTCAGACAGCTTCGACCTCTGTGCCTCACCTTTCTTCCTTCTCTCTCCTCAAACCTTGGGAAGATGGCTGCTGCCGCGTCTTCATGCCGCTCTCTCCAGCGTCCTTGGAACGTCAACGGTGACGGTGTTCGCCATGATTTTCCTAAGGGCCTCCTAGGGTGCACGCACACATGCCACCCACATCTTTATCCACGTCATGGCGGGAACCTCAGGGGCGTCCCCTCCGAGTGACGTCATGGCATCCTGGTATTTAGCCTGCCCTTCGTTTGCTAACAAACTGAGTGAGCAAGGATTGGAATGCCTCCAGTCTAAGCTGCTCTGCCACTTCCTAGCTGCTTACAGGAAGCTCTCTCTCTGCCCTTCGGGGTAATTCATCGCTAATCTGGGTACCCGCTCCTCGGGGGCCCTTATGCTCTCTTTCAGGTACTTATCTGGGATATCGGGTACTCGCTCCTTGAGGGCCTGCTCTCCCTACTCTGGTGCCTACAACTCACTACTTCTGCCTGCCAGGACCTTCAACAATACAGCTTCTACTTCAGTGAGTACTAACCCTTTCAGTCTGTCTCATCATCAGCTTCAGTGCTCAGAGTCTACATCCGGGACCTGCCTCTTCTGCCCTGCACTGTCTACATCTAATTGAGTGTGAGACTGGTCTCCTCTGCTGAGGACCCCTGAACTGCTTCTACTGGGTTACCTTCACTGCTGCCCGCTCCCCGCTCCCCGGGCAGTACCACCGAGCTGTATAATAAATACAATTCTCTGTGTCTGCGTGTATAGAGTCTAGCCTAGTACTGCGGTTTCCCATGGGGCTCCTCCCCATGGGAGTGGTCATCACCGCATTACCCAAGAATCTTCTCCAACACCTCAAAACCATAACAGATTGCTAACTCCATGGATTCAGCTTAGCTCACCACTTTGCATTCCAGGCCTGGCCCAGCGAATTTCCGAACAACAGAATTCGTTGAACAACTTGACTGTTGCCTTTAATCAACTACACGCACAGATGAATACACCGACTGCCGCAGGTAAAGAAGTTACACCGCTAGAAGTGACGGTCAAGTCTACAGTGCCTCTATCTGCTCCGACACACTTCGCGAGAGAAGTTTGGAAATGTAGAGGATTTATTAATCAGTGTTGCATGCACTTATCTCTGCAACCTAACCATTTCCCTACAGCGTATGCCAAGACCACCTATATCCTTTCATATCTGGACGGAAGAGCGCAGACTTGGCCCTCACCGCTGTGGGAGCGCAATGACCCTATCCTGAATGATCTTGCTGGGTTTCTTGAACTGTTTAAATCAGTATTTGATGACCCTGCCCGGTACTTGACAGCAGGATCAACTTTGGTTCATCTAAAACAAGGTAATAAACCTTTACCAGACTTCGCCAATGAATTCAAGATGTTGGCTTCTGAATTGCATTGGGACCCTAGGTGCCTGTTATTATTTATGATAATTGTGGGTGGATCCTTGGGCCGTGGCAGATGACCACGCCCATGGGGGAAGATCCCGAGAGGGGCCACCAGTCAGGCTCAGAGTTGGGAGACAGACACACACTAGATCTTTTATTAAACTGTATAGTGAACCACCAGAGGTGGCAGTAGTGAGCTGGAAGAGCCCGGCTGGGCTGTAGTCCCTCAGGCACTGGAACAGTGATCCCAGGATGGCTGAGCTGTAGAGAAACTGAATATAGTGAGTAGACAGAGTATGCAGAGTATGCAGAGTTCAGGAACAGAATCTTGATGGTAATACTCACACAATAGTCTCTTGAAGCAGCCCAGGGGCTGGAATGAAGTAGGCCCTTGAGGAGCGAGTACCTGATTCCAGGGAAAGCTCAGAGAGAGATGGTATCTCACTGGTGTTGTAGGCAGCGGTGATGTCCTGGCAGAAGTTGTATTCGGTAGCAGGTCTGGGAATGTGGGCCTTCGAGGAGCACGTACCGGTTCCAGACTGCGACCTGAAAAGCAAAAGAGAGAGTGAGGCCTCCGAGGAGCGGGTACTCCAATGGTAAAGTCCGAGGAGGTAGAGCAGCAAGGTGAGTGAGAGCGAATCCCATCCGCAGCGATACCTGATTGAGGAAGCTAGGTAAACTGTTGCTATCTCAAATAGGTAGCAAAAACAAAGACCTTAAATATCCGGGCTTGATGACGTCATCACAGGGGTCGACCCTGAGGTTTGCGCCACAGCTAGTACTTGAGTTGGGGCCAAGCCGCGCGTGCGCCCCTAGGCATCTGAACGACATGGTGAAAGGTAGCATCCAGTCGGTCCGGGGACACCGGAGAGGGACGGCAAACAGACGCCGCGGCAGCCAAACGTCCATCAATGAAAGAGGGAGTCGCAAAAGAGGTAAGGAGGGCGGGGTGGAGACGTCGGGCAGCGACGGTCGCAACAGTGCCTGAAAACCCTCTTCTTTGAAGGCCTGAACTCCCGGTTGAAAGATGAGCTGATGACTCGTGAGATGCCTGAAACCTTAGCAGAACTGATGAAGTTGGCAGCAAAGATTGACCGCTGACTTCATGACAAGGTTCAAGAGGTCAAGAGTCCCAGAAGACCACTTCAGGGAGAGACTCGTGTCAAGTCTGTACCCAGGCCTACACACCCAGGGCCTGTTGCTGGCGAAGAAGAACCGATGCAATTGGGCCGCAGTCATTTGACTTCTAAAGAGAACCAAATTCGAAAGAGGTTGGGACTATGCATGTATTGTGGACAAGCTGGTCATGCTGTGCAAATATGTCCTATATGTCCGGGAAACTGGCAGACAAGTCCTGTGGGAGGACTCTTCTTAGGTCTAACTGCACCCTCTCCTCCACTCTTTCTTCCAGTATCCTTAATCTGAGGGCCTTTGGAATATCAGACCCTTGCTTTAGTGGACTCTGGGGCAGGGGGAAATTTCATTTTGAAACGTCTAGTGGAACATTTGTGGATCCCTTCCACTACCATGACGTCTCCATTACTTCTGTCCTCTATTCATGGAGAGCCCTTACCGGGTGAAGTAACTCTGCTTACAGAATCAGTGAGCTTACGTACCGGTGCTCTTCATACAGAGACTATTTCCTTCTTTGTGCTAGAGAAGGCCGTGCACCCTTTGGTACTTGGGCTACCGTGGTTGCAGATACATATGCCACAATTCAACTGGGCCACTTTGGAGCTTTCATGTTGGGTTCCATAGAGTCATGGCAAATCCTTGATGGAAGTCTCTCCAATACCATGCATGCCAACTACCCCGTTGTTGCCTGGGTTGCCACCTCAATATGCATCTTACCAAGATGTATTCTCAAAAGAAGCTGCTGATGTGTTGCCTCCACACAGATCATACGACTGCGCAATTAATTTGAAGCCAAATACGGAACCACCCAAAGAAAGGGTCTACACCCTCTCCGTGGTGGAGAATAAAGCGATGTCAGAGTACATCCAGGAGAATCTCCAGAAAGGCTTCATTAGACCTTCCAAGTTGCCTGCCGGTGCAGGATTTTTCTTCGTGGGGAAGAAGGATGGAACATTTCATCCATGCATTGACTACAGAGGTCTGAATGAGATCACCATAAAGGACCGCTATCCGTTACCACTCATCTCAAAGCTATTCGATAGGTTACAGGGAGCCAAGATATTCTCCAAGCTTGACCTCAAAGGAGCGTATAATTTAGTTTGCATCCGCTCTGGCGATGAATGGAAGACCACTTTTAATACCCGGGATGGACACTTTGAATACCTGGTGATGCCCTTCGGTTTGTGCAACGCCCCAGCTGTCTTCCAAAAAATGATGAAAGATATTCTGCGTGACTTACTCTACCAGTGTGTCATTGTCTACTTAGACGGCATCTTGATATTTTCTCAGGACCTGCAATCCCATCAGGAAGATGTCAAAAGAGTTCTGCAGAGACTTCACGAGAATCGCTTGTACGCCAAATTGGGGACCTGCCGTGGAACAGGGAGCATTTCAGAGAATGCCACCATGGAGTTTCTGGATTTCAGCTTTATACCTAAAATCCTAAATTTGGCTTCCAGAACCTCCCTCCCACATTTTTCTATGTCATTGGTGCCCACATGTTCCACGACAGCTGGCTACTCCCCAGTACTGTCTATAATCCTATCTATATGATGCGTGAGGTCCACCACCTTCGCACCAGGCAGGCAAGTTACCAGACAGTCCTCATGTTCACCAGTCACCTATCTACATTTCTAATAATCGAATCACCAATTATGATAACCAACCTAACCCTTCTCTCCTGGGCAGTAGCCCTAGGAGACTTGTCCTCAGTGCAAGAGGACAACGCATTAACTGGAGAGGAACTCCTCGCTACAGGATCACTTCCTGCTAAACCAGGGTGATACTCTCCAACCGGGAGACCTTTCTGATCCAAGGCAGCACCGGGTATTAAAAGTATATCCATTCCCATAGATACAGTCCAACTTTCAAAACTGACCATGGTACACCATTTGAGCATGTAAGTGGAATTTAATGCTAGTGGCTCCCGCCACAAAGTTTATAAAATACTGTATATTTCTAGCCTAAAATTACACATATATGTTGTAGTATGCCTGTATATTTGTAATATAGGAAAATATATTTTTTCTCTACCCATTTATAAAAAATATGGACGTATATTTTACATATGAAATAATTGTAAAAATGTGTGCATAATAGCAGAATTAAACACCAAGGCAGGAATATTTTAAAGTGTGAGTTTATTTATTTATTTATTTAAAATCTTTTATATACCGTTGTTTAGTAATGCACCATCACAACGGTTTACATATAGGCACATATATTTGGTTTGGTTACAAATGAATTTACAAAAGTGCCATTACAATGTCGGTACATGCTCATATAAAATAAAGTATAAGAAATGTGGCATGGTTCTAGTCCATGTATATGATTAATATGGTAATCATACAAGAGTTATGCTTAAGCTGGAGTTCTCTAACTTAATTATTGAGTATAAAATAAAAGTTGTGGGACCACTCATCTAGGTAACCTTGTTCTGAGTTTTTTCATTCTCTCATTGTGAAATGCTTTTCTGAATAGCCAGGTTTTTAAACTTTTTTTGAAAATTTTTGGATCACTCTGTAATCTTGTCTCTAGTGGCAATGTGTTCCATAATGTTGGACAGGCCAAGGATAGTGCTCTCTCTCTCTAACTTGTGTTAGTTTCGCTGTTTTTACCGATGGGATTGTTAGTAGCGCTTTATTGGCCAATCTCAGATTTCTTTGGGGTATGTGTAAGCATAGCGCTGTGTTTAACCAGTCAGCTTTATCTTCATTGATTAGTTTGTGAATTATGCAAAGTGTTTTAAATTGCATTCTCTGTTCTATTGGTAGCCAGTGTAGTTCGGCCAGTGTTTGAGTAATGTGGTCTCTTATTTATTTATTTATTTATTTATTTATTTATTTATTTAAGGGTTTCTTATATACCGAGGCACGTTTGCAAAACATCACCTCGGTTCACAATGTAACATAACTTAGCAACAAGCTTTACAATAATAACATTAACAGGTAGGGGTTAACAGGGCAGGAGATGATAATACGAGAAATATATACAAATGTACATGTTAGTTTTATCAAGATAGTTAAATAAAGCAATCAGGATAATTAGCAGGGCAGGGTAAAAGATGGGAGGGGAAGACGAGGAGAAAACCTATAGAGGGTGGGGGGTGGGGAGAGAAAATAGAAAGGGCGAGGGTCAGTTGGGGTAGGGAGAGAAAATAGAGAGGGCGAGGGTCAGTTGGGCGGTCAGACGGCGGTCAGTTGGGCGGTCATGTCGCATCTTAGGGGAAAGTCAGTTCGTTAGTCAGGGTACGCTAGTTTGAACAGGGTACACTAGTTTGCTTTTGCCAGTGAGTATTCTGGTGGCAGAGTTTTGAAGGACTTGTAGAGGTCTTATTGTGGAGTACGGTAATCCCAGAAATAGTGTGTTACAGTAGTCAGTACTTGTGAAGATAAGTGTTTGGAGGACTGTCCTGAAATGTTTCTGGGTTAGTAACTGTTTCAGCCTCCTGAGGATCATGAGTTTGGCATAGCCTTCTCTGACTTTCAGTGATATGTGGTGTTTAAGGCTAAGTTCTGTGTCAATTATTACTCCTAGGTTTCGAGCTTTCTCGGCTATATCCACTTCCTGACCATTTTTGAGTTTGATAGGATTTTCAATTAGTTCCATGTTTTTTCGTTCTAGGTGTATAAACTCCGTTTTTTCAATGTTTATCACTAGCTCCATTTTGCTTAGTAATTGCCTAATTATGTCTATGTACACCGTGTACGCTGTTCTGAAAATACTTAAATATGCATGTATTTAGAATCACAATATCTCCACCAGTTCATCTCAACCCAACAGCACTTCACCCTGAAACCCGCCCACCCCCCTCCCCTCAGTTCACCCAGACCTTCCACTGCAGAAACAGACATACCCAATGTCTTAGCAGGTGGAAAGGTGTTTGGAAAAGTTCAGTAATGTATACTCACATGCCTGCATGCAAATTTATGAACCCTGCCTTGGAAAGCCGTTAGACCTCACCTTTTTTTCCTCTGTTAAATTTTACTCAGGATATTGGAAGTATGCACGTATTCTCCAGGTATGTAAACTATCATGTATATGCATATATGCCAGTTACGCACTTACATGCTATTTTTATGCAGACAACCCCGTCATAACTATTTGAAAATTCACGTAATAATGTATTCAACTATATATACTTTTTCAGGGGAATTTTAAAAGCCTGGAGTGTGCCAAAGCCAGGAGATATGTGCAGGAGTCGGGCCGGCATGGATTTTAAAAGGTGCCCGTGTATATGCGCATATCTCCCAATACAAAAACAAAAGTGTTTTTACGAAAAAGGGGCAGGGCATGGGCATGGTCTGGTGGGGCATGGGTATTCCAGGATTTATGATCCAAACCAGCACGTAAATAATTACGCACCCAAACATGCACCAGGAGTCCCATACCATGCAACTTTACTTCTGCTATGGATGTTGTGTAAGTCCTAAAACAAAAAAAACTAGGCCAGTCAACGGGGTTTTAAGGGTAGGGGCTAACAGGGCAAAAGGGAGGCTAATTAACTGGGGGTGATGGTTAGGAAGCCCTATCCTTTACCTGGGAGAACGGGAAATGAACTGGGGAAACTGATAATTGCGTCGGCACGTGTCTACTAAAATTCCCCACTTACTTGGTAGAGGCAGCATTTGTGCGCACGTGCGTGCTTCCATTTAAAATTGTGTGCACATGTACACACGTATAGCCTATTTTATGCCATGCACGCATATATGTGCGTCTGTTATAACATGGCCGCATCCTTTGGTGCGAGCTGGCATACACACATACATGTGCACCCGCGTGGCTGTTTCAAAGTTATGAACCCTGCTTTTCTATGATCCTAATTCATACCTTTTGTCTGGCAGCACAAGGAATCTTCATGAGCAGGAAAAGTACAGCACTGGTCTCCCCAAGACTGAGCTCCTCATTATTTAACTTCCTGTGCATTTTCTTAGATCTGCAGGGGAATGCAGGAGAAGTTCTGAATTTCAATAGAATGAAAAGATACCCAGTGCAACCAATTTTGTTACTAAAATCTCTCCATCCTGTGTGTTTCACACAGTCCCTCATCATCGGCAATCAGGAAATGGCCAGACATAATTGATGGCTTGGATATACCATCCGTGGGGCAGCTGCTCTCATAACCTTTCATTCCTTCAATGAAATAAAAATATTCTTCTAAGAAATGGGCACAAAAACTAATCAGTTGTCTTAGCTACCTTGCACATCAAACTACCTTCTCCAGAGAAGTGGTTCTCAAATGCAAATGACTGTCACCGGGGTGAAAGCAGTGAAATTCTCTTCACTTCCCACAGCTTTTGACTTTTTTGCCCTGCTTCCATTATCAATTAAATGGCTCTATGAGACACTTATTACAGAAAAGAGGGGCATGCAAATGAGAAATAGAAAATACCTTTTTTAAAATGAATATAATAATATAGTAACATAATAGATGATGAAAGAAAAAGACCAATCGGCCCATCCAGTCAGCCTAAATGATCTCTGCTCACACAAATAAGGAATTCTCCCATCTACTAGTCATAGAGGTAACTGCTTGTAAGATATATTTCTCTATCCAAGATAATTTTTGTTTCTTCCTCCGTGGCACTCCATGGTCTTAGGTAGATGAGCATACAAGACACCCCCCCTTCCCTGTGTAGTTCACACCCTGTATCCCTCCCTTTCCCTGTCAAAACCATAAAGCTGTTGCCTGAAAATCCTGTCTGGTGGGTCCCCTGTGCAGCCACTCAGACAGGTCTGGCCATGTAAGCATCTGCAATTCCTCTAAGATTTCTAGTTTTGGAATGACTTCCTCGTACTCCTTTGGGCTTCCAACCCAATCAGAACCATGCCTAGCTGAGGCTATTGGGCTACGAGTCTTTCATCAGCAACTACCCAGTGCTTTTGCCTATTGCAGGCTCCCCCTCCTCACACTGTTCTAGCTCAGCCACGGCAGCCTCTGGCCCAGAGACACAATCTGTGGTTACCTTTGGAACCGCGCCCTTGTAAAGTCAGTCAATAGTTGCCACTGTCAAGCAACATCTGACCTGCCCCACTTCTGGAAGTTGCAAAAGCTGTATCGCCAGTTCCTGCCAGTTCGAGATGCAAAAGCCAGGCTCAGGAACTGAATTTGGGTTTGCCACTGGGTGACTGGGCTGAGTTAAGAGAACTTTAATTTACTTCTAGGAAAAAAAGTGCCCTCCCAGCTTTTCTACAGTTCTTCTGCATGACTATATTCTTCCTGTGACATCTGCAGCCTTCTGCCTTAGTTTTCACTGTGAATAGATTAATCCAGCTTACATTTAAGGTTATCATACTTTCCCAATGTACTAACATTTTCAACGAATGAGTAGTCAAGTAGAAAATGAATTCATTATTAACTGATTGTATTACTGGGAGCTCTTGCTTATGCTTGGGCCAATATATGCATCAGTATTTAATCTACTGGATTGCCTGAACAGGTAGTAATAGAATTACATACCACAGGTGTCCATTAATGATAACTTGATGTGCCTTTAATGTACTCTTTTAATAGACTTAACACTGGAATTTGTTTAAAAAATAAAAGGTCACCATTTGTTTTCTCCAGCCTTGGTTAGAAATTCAGAATGTTTTCATATGGCTGATTATCCTGACATTGTTTGGTGTCTATGCGCATACATATTAAAATATCCATCTGAAAGAATGAGTCATTCAGTCAAGAAGAGTATGGGGTAGATTTTCAAACCCCGGCACGCATAAATCCCAGGGTTCACGCATGTGGCCAGGCCTTACGCGTGCCGGGCCAATTTTCAAATGGCCCTCCCACGCACATAAACCCCAGGACACATGGAAGTCCAGGGGCTTGAAAAAGGGGTGGTCCGGGGGCGGGGTGGAGCTAGAGACGCCCGGCACAGCGGCTATCTGCCGCTGCGCGCAACGTGCTCCTGCTCTGAGGCAGGAGCAAAAGGTAAAATAAGGAAATTTGGGGCAGTTAGGATAGGGATAGTGGGAGGGCAGGATAGGGGAAGGGGAAGAGAGGTTAGGCTAGAGGATTGGGAAGTTCCCTCCTACTCCACTCCTTAATTTGGGGTCTATGTACAAACAGGCAGTTTTTCAACAAGTACATTTGCCCTAACACTAAGACCCTAACTCAGTGCCCTTAAGTGGTAACTTGCAAACCAGGGTGCGGGCGCACGTTTGCACACATGCGTCAGCGTGCACCCAGGCATGCAGTCATTTTATAACATGCGCATGCATATGTGCGCGCATGTTATAAAATAACCTGGCCAGGCGCACATGGGCGCCAGATTTAAAATGGGCACGTTCATGTGCACACAAATCCCGCTTCTCCCGAGTAAATTGGGGAATTTTAAAAGGGGCATGCACTGGTGCCATTCCCAGTTTTACCAGGTCGTCCCCAGTTTGCCCAGTTAAGAGACAGGTCATCCAACCCCCCCCCCCCCCCCCCCCCCCCGGTTTGATAACCTTCTCTTCCCCCAGTTAGCCCCCGACCCTTAAAACCTCACAGATCTGCCTAGTTTTTGTTAAATTTAACTTACACAGCATCCATAGCAGAAGTAAAGTTACACGGCAGGGGGGCCCTCAACGCACATCTTAGGGTCACGCCCTGCCCAGACCATGCCTAATCTCCACCCCTTTTTTTGAAAACTTTCAAACGGTGCATGCTGCGGGAGATATGCACGTATCTCTGCAGCTTTTAAAATCTGCTGTTCCTTTGTCTTTACATTTTCTTCTGTGTTTATTAATGGTCTCAAACTGGAAACTTTCTTGGCAAGAATTCATTGACTTTATTGTCCCTGACATTGAAAGATGTATCTTGATATAAAAGATAAACAGATTCAAATTATAAATTAGAAGAATTATTTAAAAAATATGGCTAAGGACCTTCATTCTCAGTTTTTATTTTATTTTCCCAGAAATGTATCAGTGTTTATTAGAACGAACAACAATGAGAGAACTTCAGTGGGGAAAAAAAAAAAGTCACTGTTTTCCACTGATTTCTCTTCCATTTTTGTTTGTTCTAATAAACACTGATAAATTCAAGGGGAAAATGAAATAAAAACTGAAAATAAAGGCCCCTAATTGTGAGCAACCTACATATTTGTACAAAGAGATTGCTCAATGCAATTTTTTTCAAATTAAAAAATGAAGAGTAACCAACATATTTACCATTTTCTGTTGTGAGTGTTTAGTGGACCCTTGGGCCGGCCTGGCGGAGACTGGGAAAGGTGGACCACTGTCTCCGTGGAGAGAGGTGCAGGTCGGGAGGCGGACACTGGACCAGGTGAAGGAGTAGGCCTTCACCCTGGAAACCCGTACTCCCCAGGAGGGGCCTGTGGGAGTCGGGCTGCTGGGACTGAGGAGAACGAGGAGGAGGTCTTCACCCTGGAAGCCGAGACTCCCCCCGGGAGGAGCCCGTAGGAGCCCGGCCGCTGGGGCTTAGGCGAGCGGGGACGCAGAGATGATGATCCGGGATCAAGGCTAGCACCAGGCTGGAACAGAGGCAGGGTACTGAGGCAGGAACTGAAGCAAGGCACAGAAGCAGGAACCAGGCTGGAACTGAAGCAGGATACTGAGGCTGGAACTGAAGCAAGGCACCGAAGCAGGAACCAGGCTGGAACTGAAGTGAGATACTGAGGCTGGAACCTGGCTGGAACTGAAGCAAGGTACAGAAGCAGGAACTAGGCTGGAACTGAAGCAGGATACTGAGGCTGGAACCTGGCTGGAACTGAAGCAAGGCACCGAAGCAGGAACCAGGCTGGAACTGAAGCGAGATACTAACAGACGTTAGCGAAAACCGAGGCACACAGCAACTAGGAACCCCAAGGTAACCTCGTTGCAAGGCGTCTAACCGAGGCAGGCGCCGGCCTTACATACCCGCCGGCGTCTGATATCACTGAGGCGGGTGGAGCATCGAGTGGCGGGAAAGGGCCTACAAGTTCGGGCTCTTTGCGCGAGCGCGCACCTAGGAGGAGGGCGGCTGGCTTGGGCGTCCCGGCGGCGTCGCCCTCGCGGGAACGCCGCCAAAGAACAGGCCCGGGACCCGGCGGGCCCCTGCAGCGAGCCCGAGTCCCAAACCCGGAAGATCGAGGTAAGGTCCCGGTCACGAGCGCCGCAACCGGGGCCGCAACAATTTTGAACACAATTTAAAATGAACTACAGACAAGACGAAATAAATCAGGGAAAAAATGTTATTTTATGGGAATCCACAAAACACAAAAAAAGTTTTTCACTTCTTGAACTTGCCCTTTTGTTGGTGAAACTTTGGCGTTACAGAAAGTTTTAGTTTTCTAAGTGTATTACAGACGCAAAGAATTATCATAATGTCCTAGGGAATCAATTCAGGGATTTTGAAGAGAGTTTTTCACAAGATGAATCCACTGCATTAGCAGTTACTGTGTATATCAGCGGGAGAGTAATCGCTACTATGAAAAAAAAAAATGATGATAATTACTTATATCATTGATTATGAGCCTAGCCATAGTGCGGAGGGAAAAAAAAAGTAAACAGCAACATTTTTTTAAAATATTTTTTTTAAATAATATTTTTTTAAAAATCACATTGCTTTTTTTTTTTTGACATTCCAGTTTAAGAACCCCGGAGTATTTTATGTCGCGCCCCCTAAACTTCCAGTTAAAATCTCCTCCTTCTTATTCAGAAAATTCCCAGGCATGTCCAGCCAACATACTCAGACTTTCAAACACAGAGAGGCGCAAAAAATGTATACGGGTTGTGTCCACGTATAATTTTGTTTTTGAAAAAGAGTGCATGTATCTAGTAAAAAAAAAAAAAAAACGTTTAATTTAAGAAGGCAGTGCCCTTGCTGAGTGATTCCATCTCCATGGTAACAGGCAAAGGCGCAGCGGCGCTGCTGTGGCTGTACGCTGCCTGCAGCGTGCCAGAAAGATATCTAATCAGTCACCCAGTGATCCCAGCTGGAGCCATGCCAATCACTGCATCCTGGTACCAACCTCTCTCCACGTTCAGCTGACAGAGCAATAAAAAAGATTTTTTTAATGGGGTTTTTTTGTTTTTTTTTAACATCTAAAAGGGAAAAGCAAACACAAACCCTCCCCGTCCCCCACCTCTCCTTCCCCCATCCAACAGACTGCCCAATTGTTCTAAGGAAAGCATCCAGCCACTACCTTCAAATTTGGATTAATAGAGCGGTAGAGGCTGTGAAGCGGCTGCTGCTTGCATGCTGGTCGGATCACTTCAGAGCGCTGTCAGACTCTCCCAACCTCTTGCCCCCTTCATGTCACTGACAGCTCCTTTCTATTCTTGTTTATTCTTGAAGGGGAATTGGAAGGGGAAAGAGCTGAAGTGAATCACAAGTGAGTCATAAAAAAAAATAAAGATATATATATATATATATATATATATATATCACTGCAGATTTCAATTTTATTCTACTTTTATAAAGAGCTTTATTTAAAAAAAAATGTGTTTTCCTAGTGGAAAATCTCTCTACTGCCTCTTAATTACAGGGGCTTGGCCGGGTGGCCAACAGGGTGGGAGTGAAGGGTTGAAGAGGGATCAATAAGGGGTTCCTGCAGCCTTATTACTTTTTCTGGTTAACAAAATTACCCAGGGTGTATCAGCAGGGCTGGATCCTACAATCTGATGGTGCTGTTCAGCCGTTTGGGGAAATGGGAGTATGCTTGTTAATGCGTACACATTACAAAAGCTAGACTAAACAATAACACTTAATGACATCCACCCACAGCCCTGTTCAGCTGAATGCTAGGAAACTTATTCTTTTGATATCCTGTTACGGGGTGGAATTAATTCATGTAAACTTATTAATGGTAAGATAAATTGTATACCATTGTGCACTTTGCTAATGGGAAGTAGGGTTCTGTATTTTGAGTCACAACAGGAGCAGGCTAAACTAAGAACGTCAGCTATATATGGAGTAGAGATACCAATCATTTTCCTTTTAGATCCAAAATGGGAAAAGCTTTTAGTATATCTGACCCTGTATTTGTTTATTGAAACAAATAACTCAGGTCAGATGCCAGACATCTCCCTATCTAGATCCTACCAAGCACAAGCTGATCACACTTAAAATGCAAATCAGTTAAAAATCTGAATTTAAAAGTAAAGATAATGCAATAGGGGTCTTACAGTGGCTTGGGGAAAAGACATATTTGATTTTTGCCAAGTCTATAAGAACTGTTGCTCTGTTTGCATTTTGCTTTTCATAATTTTCTCTAACCGGAGATTGCCTGACAAATCATGCAATAATTTAAAGCCCAGTTGTGCCTTGGCATTTTTTTTTCCGGCTGCGCTATGTTGAACCTCGAACAATACTGTTGCCAGAACTGCCACTAAGCTCTATTTATTTGCAAAGCTCGTGTCAAAGCTGTTATTCGCACGAGACAGGCTCCCTCTGTCAAATTACAAGATGCGCCTCAAATGTAAATCAGTATTTTTAATCTTAAATCAATTTTATTCTCATTTTGTCAGGTTGTTTGTTTGTCACTTTATTGCTTTGTGCCAATAGTCGCATTCACCAAGAGAAATGGACTTGATGCTGGGGAATGGCTCACTCCATGCACTCATTGCTAGCTGGGTGGCAATGCACGAGGTACGCACATTTTTCAGGAGTGCATCACGATGGGCAAAGGCAAAGAAGAAAGAATTTGTTCTTGTGCCATTTACACAAAGGGTCTGCAGTTTCCATTGTAAACATTCACCGTGGCAGCCTCTTACTTTGCCCCTTCCCCTTTACCATGGAAATGGAACTCTCCTTCTCCCTGCAAGGGATCCCTCTAGACTAGGTTTGACCTGCACTAGCAGGTCAGGGTGAGACAAACTGCAGCCAAGGCAACACCTGTTTTAGGGTCAACATGGGGGAATTTATACAGGTAGCATTGTCAACTTTATGTAATCATTTGCTATAACATTTTGAAGATAAAAAATGTATGTACAGAATTCCCATTACCTATATATAGGCATTTAACATATGGTGCTGGTCCTTTTAAAACTTTTATTTATTTCTTTATTTGATTCATATTCTGCTTTTCAGGCACTTTAACTGAAATATGTCAGAATCACATTCTGCACCATTAATGTTCACAATGGATGGAATGTCTAAGCACGGCAGGCCTAGCTAGAAGTATGAGGTTAACAGTGTCCCTATAATATACAAAGCTATTGTCTACAAAACCTTCCCATGCCTCACTGCTCTGTAAGTGGCATTGTCACGTGAAACCACGCCTGCAGAATAAATTACTTTGTATAGCAGTTACGAGCAGTACTTACAGCCTTGATAACATTTTAACGTGGTCTTGCATCTGTCACGCCTTCAATTGCAGAATAAATGTAATGAGGAACATCTGTTTTCTATTACAGTCTAACATGCCGTTCTCCATCTCGAGAATCTCCATAGTTTTAATACTTTTTTTTTTTTAGCATCACAGAAGGCCATCTTCTTATGGCTGCAAAAGATGCAGGTCCTGCACGCTTCATTTCTGAACACCTGACATTTTTACAGCGATTCTCAGTCCTCATTAGCATAACATATAGAAATCTGAAGACCTTTGATTGCTTATCCAAGCTTATTCCACTATGCATGTAATCATCAGATACAAAAAAGAAGAACTTCAATTTCAAATCTCAAACTACAATGATAAGTTGACTTAAAAAATAAGACAAAGGATCAAGATAATACATCTCAAGCTACATTGTGAGTCATCAGACTGAGAAGAGTTATAGTATCATTCTTGATACTGTAAATAAATAATCCTCACATGTTCTGTTGAACTGAAATGGCCAATCAGTCATTCATAAACTCACACAAAGGCAAGGACATAAGATTTGTCATACTGTCTCAGACCAAAGGTCCATCAAGACCAGTAACCTGTTTCCAACACTAGCCAAACCAGGTCATAAGTACCTGGCAGGATCCCAAGAGGTAGATAGATTCCAAGCTGCTTATCCCAGGGAATAACTTTAATAATGATTTATGGACTTTTCCTCTAGGAACTTGTCCAAACCTTTTTTAAATGCAGATACACTAACAGCTTTCACCACATTCTCTGACAACGAATTTCAGAACTTACCCCTAGATTCATCATTCTGCTATATTAATCGCAGAATGATGAGGAGAGGGAAAAAAAAAAGGGGGCGAGGGCAATAGTGGGCAGCCAGCCGCATCACGGTGGTGAGGTTTCGTCCACCGCCGCAGAGCAGCCGCAACACGCATATCATCTCCATAGCTATTTCCTGCGGTGCTGCTGGTGATTATGTCATAAATATCAAACATGTAACCATAACCTAAGCATTTAGCTAAAATATCAAAAATGTCTTATAATCCTAAGTTTAATGCCACTCAAAACTAAATCATGTACTGTAAGTAGAACCAAAGAAATCACACATATTAATACTGATGGGGAATCCAAAAGATTATATACACATATCTAGGTATCTCTCTTATATCTTCCAGAGTGAAAACCAAAGCAAAGAATTCATTTAGCCTCTCTACTATGGCTTTGTCATCCCTAAGTGCCCCTTCTACCCTTTGATCATCTAATGGACCAATTGACTCCCTCACTTTGAATATACCTGGAAACGTTTTTATTTACGAGTTTTTGCTTCCACGGCAAGCTTCTTTTCAAATTCTCTCTTTGCCTTCCTTACCAATGGTTTGCATCTAACTTGCTAGTGCTTATTCTGTTTCCTGTTTTCTTCATTTGAATCCATTTTCCATTTCTTGAAAGATGCTCTTTTAGATATTATAGCCTCTCTCACCTCACCTTTTAACCATGCCGGTAGTCGTTTAGCCTTCTTTCCACCTTTTGTAATACATGGAATACATCTGATCTAGGCTTCCAAGATGGTATTTTTAAACAAGGTCCATTCCTGTTGTAAACTCATTACTTTTGCAGCTGTTCATTTCATTTTCTTCCTAAATATTTCTCTCATTTTATCATAGTCATCCTTTTGAAAGTCACAGTAGATTTCTTTAGTGTTCTCCCTCCAATTAAGTCAAATTTGATCATGTTGTGATCATTATTGCAAAGTGGCTCCAATACTTTTTCCTCTCGCACCAAATCTTTTGTTCCACTAAGGACTAGGTTTAAAATAGACCCCTCCCCCCTGTGTTGGTTCCATGAAGCTTTTATTTCATCTAGGAACTTCATCTTCTTAGCATGTCCTGGGGTAATTGAAATCATCCATTATCACTGTGCAGGTGCCTTGAAGGAGATCCGAATGCAGAGAAAAGCACCTAGATCAGGGGAAATAAGAGTGTTCTAGCTCAAGTAACTAGTGTTAGAGGGAAATCTATGTCACAGTGTTTGTCTAAGTTTTGCCATAGAATCTATGAGAAGGCTTGGCTGACTATCCAGGCTTTGGCTTTCTTCTTGAAGATAGGGTTACATGTCTCAATGTGTACAAGTAGCTGTACATTGTTCCATAGTTTTGGGACAAAGTAGCTGAATGTATGGATCTCATACAGGTGTACAATTCTGGTCACCACATCTCAAAAAAGATATAGTTGCGATGAAGAAGGTACAGAGAAGGGCAACCAAAATGATAAAGAGAATGGAACAGCTCCCCTATGAGGAAAGGCTGAAGAGGTTAGAGCTGTTCAGCTTGGAGAAGAGATGGCTGAGGGAGGATATGATAGAGGTCTTTAAGATCATGAGAGGTCTTGAATGAATAGATGCTAATCGGTTATTTACGCTTTCGGGTAATAGGAGGACTAGGGGGCATTCCATGAAGTTAGCAAGTAGCACATTTAAGACTAATCGGAGAAAATTCTTTTTTATTCAATGCACAATTAAGCTCTGGAATTTGTTGCCAGAGGATATGGTTAGTGCAGTTAGTTTAGCTGGGTTCAAAAAAGGTTTGGATAATTTCTTGGAGGAGAAGTCCATTAACTGCTATTAATCAAGTTTACTTAGGGAATAGCCACTGCTATTAATTGCATCAGTAGCATGGGGTCTTCTTGGTGTTTGGGTAATTGCCAGGGTCTTGTGGCCTGGTTTGGCCTCTGTTGGAAACAGGATGCTGGGCTTGATGGACCCTTGGTCTGACCCAGCATGGCAATTTCTTATGTTCTTATGTTCTTAACCTAGTAGAAGCCAGCAGAGGAGAAGATTAAAGGGCCATTTGGGATGATTGGAATTCATTTGTTGGAGTGTAGAACAGGAAATAGGAAAGATAATCAGGGCTAGGTTAGTCACGCATTTGAAGATGAAGCAAAGAGTTTTGACTGTATGTTGTTTTTGATTGGAGCTAGTGTAGTTGACCTAGGATTGGTTTTATGTAATCAGTTGCTTTGGCTCCTACCAAAATTCTGGCAACCATACTTTGTAGAAGTTGGAGGCAATTAAAATTGTATTGTAAGATGCTACTGAATAGAGAATTCCAGTAATTGATGTGCCTACTAGTGATTAAAGCGTGATTCATGATGGCAAAGTTGTGTTTATCAAAGTAGTGGTATATTTGGCTAATCTGTTGTAGTTACATAAAGGAGTTATTCACTACCTTTGAGATGTGGGTTCCATTGTAAGGGTTTGGTGGAGTTGAATCTCCAAGCTTCGAATGGAACATACCGAAAATAGTTTCCTATGAAAATACTTGAAAATTGTGGGTATTTTTGTATTAGTCGCATTTAAAACAAAACAGAACAAAAACAGGCATCTGGTGGGACTGAGACGATGCAGGATCTGGTGCCGAGGCATAGGCTGGGGCTGTACCTGGCACCAAGGCTTGGTCCCAGCCCTCAGATCTAGGCATGGTGCAGGGATCCAGTGCTGAGGCCTGGTTCTGGTGCAGAGTTCTAAACCTGTCACTGGGACTTGGTCCTGAGGCCTGGTCCTTACATGGGGCTCAGCTCTGAGGCCTGATCCTGTTGCCTGATTTAACCCTGGCATGGGGGCCTAGCACTGAGGCATGGTCCCATGATTGAGACGTAGGCCTACTGGCAAGGATCGACAAGGAGGCCTGGTCCTAGTGCTGAAGCTCAGTTCTGAGGCCCGGCCCTGAAGCATGGTCTCATTGCTGCGGCCTAGGCCTGTTCATGAGGCTGATCATGTTCCTGAGACCTGGGCCTAAGGTCTGGTCCCCAGGCAAAGGCCTAGGCCTGGTCCCAGCATTGGGGCCCAGCCCTGAGGTCTGGTCTGGGCACCAAGACTCAAATCTGAGGCTTGGTCCTGGCAACGAGGCCCGCCCTCAGGCATGGTCCCAACATTGAGACAACCCTATAGCCTGGTCCAGCTCCAAGGGCTAGGCCTGGTGCAGCGGTCTGATGCTGAGACTGGATTCCATCAATAAGGCCTAGACCCGGGCAGGGGACCATCCCTGTGGCCTGGTCCCATTGTCAAGGCCAAGCCCAGAGGCCTGGAACTCAGTGCCAAGACTTGGTGTTGGGCCTCAGTGCCAAGACTTGGTCTTGGCACTGAGGCCCAACACTTGGCACTGAGGCCCAACACTGAGGTCTGGTCACATCATTGTGTCTAGATCCATGCCTAGACCTGAACCTGAGGTCTAGGTTCACTTTTCTTTCCCGGTGCTTCAATAAATGATTATTTATTTATTTATTTATTTATTTATTTATTTAAAGTTTTTGTATACCGACATTCGTTAAGAAAACATCACATCGGTTTCCATGGAACAAACAAACAGTAGCCAACGGGGCTTTACAATGAAACTGATAAGTGAACTGGGGATGGGGGAGAGGGGGGGGGAACAAAGGTAATGCTGTACAAAAAGATAAATTCAATAAAATGATTGGATAAATGCAATAAAGTAATTAGATACAGGTATATTATTTACAATAATGTGTTAGAGGGAGAGGGTTAAGAGAGGAGGGAATGCGGGTAAAAGTTTGGGGGGGGAGGAGAGGGGCAGGGGAGGTAGAGTGAAGGAGGGAGGAGTGACGAGAAGGAAGGTTCATGTGTAGGCTCGTGTAAAAAGCCAAGTCTTGAGATTAGTTCTGAATTTTTTGGGGCAGGTCTCAAGGCGTAGGTAGGTGGGCATAGAGTTCCATAGAGAGGGTCCAGCTAGGGATAACGCACGTTGTTTGGTGGTTGTTAGATGGAAGCGTTTGGGGGATGGAGTGTGAATGTTTGCAATGTAGGGCGTTCTGGTTGGTCTGGGGGAGAAACGGATGTGTAAACTGATACTATGATACTAAAATGATACTATTTTGATACAAGAAAATGATACTATTTTCTTGGAGGATGGCACAGAAATGTTGTCACTGCAGCACCTTCCTCCAGTGTTGGACTTAGGCCTCGCTGTCAGGACCAGGTTTCAGGGTCAGGCCCTGGCACAGGCCTAGGCCTCAGGAATGGAACCAGTCCTCAGGACCTGGGCCAGACCTCCGTGCTGGGCCTCTGTGCTGGTACCGGGTCTCTGGGTTGGGCCTTACAGGCCTGGTCTAGGCTTCGGCAATGGAACCAGGCCTCATGGCCAGGCCTCAGTGATGGAACCTGGCCTCTGTGCCTAGACCAGGTTTCTAGACCCCCAGGCCTCGGTGTCAAGACCAAGCTTCAGGACCGTGCACTGTCCTTGTCCGCCCCCTCCAGAATATACACTTCAACAGTGGGTTCTGCATGTGTTTACCCACAGAACATCTGAGTTGATTTTGAAAATGCCACTTATGTTCGTAAAGCAGAATTTTAGCAGATTCATTTCTTTGGAAATCAAACCCTGAAAGACTCCAACTGCCAAAGTCATTCCATATTGAACAAAACCAATAATGGGGAGGGAATCTTATATTTGTACACCTGCAGACTTGTGCACACCCATCTTGTAACGTAGATTTTTACCAGCATTTTCAAAACAAACGTATGTGCATAGATTTGCTTTGGAAATGTTCAGGTAATTGGCCTGCTAAATGCAGAGATTAACTCATGTAAATTTACATCTCCTCTTTGTAGGACATAATTTATGCAAGTTAAGCTACATACTTGGGAATAAATTTTCATAGTGGTTTTGAGTGTAAAAATAGCACATACACGTGTAAGTAGCATGTATTCACAGATATGCTAGTTTATAAATGTCGAGAGTATGCAGATATTTGCCATTTCATGCGTACATTTTAGTTAAGCCCTCAAAAAAAATGTAGCAGATTGGTGAGGCAATACTGTGCTGCTGATTTCTTTAGCTTCCCAAGTTTCTTTTAGCATTTCCCTGTTTTTTCATTCTGGGTGGATGGTATTACACCCCTACTGCTATTTTATTTCTCATTTCTATATTCATTACTTGGTAATTGGTATTGCTAAACTGAAAATGGCAAAACTGTCTAATACCAAGAGAAACAGTCCTGCAAACAATGTTGGTTTTAAAAAAACAAAACAAAACACATTTGCACACTTCACACCCCCAGGGTACACTTCACAAATGCTTAGTATTCCTTTCTTCATTGACTCATCCATGTCTAACAGGAGTTGTCAAAACTTAACACGGAGTTTCACAAAGAGCTAAACACTAACAGGCCGATGCAATATCAGGTGCTCATGTCAGTGCGCCTCTTTAACACGCAGTTGGATGTGTGTTTTGGATGTGCTAGACTTGTGCCCGATGCAATATCAGGTGCTCATGTCAGCACGCCTCTTTAACACGCAGTTGGATGTGTGTTTTGGATGTGCTAGACTTGTGCCCCATGCAATAAAAGGATTAGTACAGGCGTTAAAGCATGCCGAGCTCAAGGGCTCACGAAAAAAACCCAAAAAAATCCTGCTTTCTGTTATTCCTCCTATTAGTATCGTTACTATACTAAATAGGAGGAACCACAGAAAGCAGAATCATGCCATGCTCAAGGGCTCAACAAACAAAACAAAAATCCTACTTTCTGCGGATTCTCCTATTAGTATTGTCGCGATACAGTGGGAGAACCCACAGAAAGTTGCATCCCCGAGTTCTGGCCCGATTGAAGGCGTGAATAAATTAATATTATGTGTCAGTCTGGACGCATATTTTTTTACACGATAATATTGCATCGGCCCTATTATTCTCATAGCAGCACAGAAGATGATGACAGATGAAGATCAATTGGCCTTCCCAGTGACACATTATTAATCCAAGCAAAATCTTAACCTGAGGAATGTTCACTTTTTTTCACTGTATGTTCATATTTTGTGTGACATTGAAACTGCTATTGTAGTGGAGTTTGAAATGAAATGTACAGAAAGCATGTATGTGGGTGAATTTTCAAAAGATACGAACACAGAAAGAGGGCATATACATACATAGCTTGACAAACACATACGCATCTAATTTTCCAAACTGCTCCCATACGTGCGTATATCTGCCTGCATGAGTAAATATATACAAGAAAAAAGTGTGCATGATATGGGCATGTCCGGAAGTGGTTTCCACATATGCATGTAAGCAGCTATTTTAAAAGTGACTTGCCCGTGAACACCATCAACACTGCACGAGTAGCTTTACCACAGCTAATATACATGCCAGGATCAAGCTTTCAAGGTCTTTTTTTGACAGTGTTTGCAGGCTGACTTCTCTGAGCAAATGGATGGATGCAGCAGCAGGCTAAGGGGTGGGATTGGGTGTGACTGATTGGGCCACACTGGTGGGAAGAGATTTGGTGTGACTGAGACAGACTGTGCCATACTGGGGGGTGGGAAAGAATGTACCTGAAACAGACTGGGCCATACTGGAGGGTGGGAGTGAGTGTGACTGGGACAGACTGTGCCATACTGGGGGGTAGGAATGAGTGGTGGAGAATCTAACTTAAAATGACGCTAATAGGCTCACTGTTACTCATGCCACAGTGGTTGAGAAGGGAGAGAGAATAGAGGAGGAGGAGGAGGGAACTCTTACAGAAAGGATACAGAACTAGGACACAATTTTGGGATCTGTCAGAGGAGCAAATTGTGCACAAATTCAGATTCGACAGGGAAACCATACTATACCTATGCCAGCAGTTAGAGCAGGACTTGCACCCTTCCACCTGCAGGGGCAACGCCATGCCAGTATATGTCAAGGCAAGTACCCCCTGGCATTTTTAGCCTTCGGGGTCACAGCTGGAATAAGCCCATTTTTCCAGTTAGACCGATTTCAGATAGTCTGTTGATTAGACTGTTGGGTTCGACTGTGTCGAAGGCGGCCGATAGATCAAGAAGGATGAGGATGTATCGTTGTCCGTACATCCTCATCCTTCATCATTTAGGTATCTGAAGGTCTGTATCATCATTACCTCATCATTTAGGTATCTGAAGGTCTGTATCATATCTCCCCTGCAGCTCCTCTCTGCCAAGGTATACATATTCAGGTCCTTCAGCCTCCCCCCCATAGGTCTTCCGAAACAGACCCCCACACCATTTTCGTCGCCCTTCTCTGAACCGTCTCCATCCCGTCTCTGTCCTTTTTGAGATACAGGGCAGCAGTACTGAATGGAATGCAGGACTCCAGATGAGGCCTCACCAAGGACCCGCACAACGGCGTTATCACCTCCTTTATCTTACTGGTTATTCCTCTCTCTCTATGCAGCCCAGCATTGTTCCAGCTTTAGCTATCGCCTTGACACATTGCTTCGCCATTTTCAGATCCCCCCAGAACTATCACCCCCAAGATCCCTCCCTTCTTACTCACCCCCAGTCCTTTTTCCCTTCCCCTCCCACTCACCGCACCGGCAGTGGAAGGCAGTTCATCTTCCAGCACCACAGCAGAATCCTCACGGGCCGTTTCATCTTCCCATCTTTCTGCCCGCGGGGATGTTCATCTTCTAGTGCCATCATGGGATGTCGTCATTTAGCGGCGCTGCCACCACTAAGGTCTTTTTTTTCCTGGCCATGTGGTGTGGGATCCCCGCAAGCAGTTCATCTTTCGATGCTACCACAGGATGTCATCATTTAGCAGCAGCAGCACCAGCACTGAGACCTTCTTTCTGCCCGCAGGGTGAGGGAACACTGTGGCACTTTAATCATCCCGCACTGCCAGCGTGATAGATTTGAAGGCATGGGGAGGCAGCCACCGCAGGGCTGTATTGGGAGGGGGGGGGCAATTGTAGCTGCCCCATAATTTTGATGTTTGGGGCATCCCCCTCACTCTGCCTAATAATAGACCCGATCCTGGCAAATGTGAGGGTAGATGAGAGGAGGACAGACATAAGTATACAGACCCACATGGCTAACTACATGCTTGGTAATGTATGGATGAGAAAGTGATTGCAATAGGCTGTCCTGAAAGGGGTTTTATTATGGGTGGAAATGGACCAAAGCAAGCATCCAATAAAAGAGAAACAGACAGACATGAATATTATATAAAACATTTATAATATTATTAAATACGTGGCCAACCATTTGCTTAGCCACTAGATGGCCCTAGGTCCTTTACCATCAGGACTAGTAATAGCGTAGTGGGATTTTCCATTCCCTTTTTCAGTCTCTCGAATGAGCTGACCGTGATCCGAAGGGTATGAGATGGAGCTAAAGGTAGAGAGGGTGTGGTCATTTTGAATTGGTTTCTTCAAGAGTAAGGAGCTGTTTTTTCATTTCCCCCTGCTGAATCGAGCCCACTCACCCCACTTGGTATTTTTTCTTGTACTCAGAGGAGGTTCCTTATCTGTACCTACTCTGTCTAACAGGGTCTGCTTCCTTTTTGAAGAGAGAGAGATTTATGTAGACTTTGGTCAACTTCTGGGTAAGTTTTTCTTGTTCAGGGGAACACCCTGTGCCCTTTGGAAAGGGGCAACCCCCCCAATCCCGAGAGCAGGGGCTGGAGATCTGTAGGCGACTCCTCTACTCCCTAGAAGAGTGAGACTAGTGACAACACTACCCAGTGTGAGATAAGTTGGATGAGAGATTTGGATTTTTCCTCTTTTTTTTTCCATTGTGGAAGTTTTTTCCCACCCCGCTTCACAACTTGGAGGAAGGAGCTTCTCTCCCAGAGAAGTCACACAGAGAGGAAGGAGAGAACGGGATTGCAAAATCAGGATCTGGAGATTCCCAATGGGATCTCCACCCCAAATGGATTAGGACACAGGCTGTGGGCAAAAGACAGAAGTTTGGAATCAGGTAGGATCCCCTAGGATTCCCTCAAATTACTGGGCTGGTTGCACAGATGATGAGATAGTGACAAGCTCCCTCCCATGAGCTAGATAGATGGACCCAAGCATCCCAGCTGAAAGACAATGTAAATAGTTCAAATGGACAGTGGAAAGTTTGTGGGCAGCCTCAGGACCAGTGTCCCAAGGCGCCGGAGGCTGAAAGGGGAGAGGAATAGGTGTTACATTAGACCTGGGGCCTTTCTTGGGGAGGGGGAGTAGCTGCTGTATAGCTGCAGGGTCCACCGCTGCTGGTAGTGATGATGGTGGTGACGGTGGTAGCTGCTGAACTCCTGACACTGGTGGTAGTGATGATGGTGGTGACGGTGGTGGCTGCTGAACTCCTGAAACTGGTGGTAGTAGTGATGATGGTGGTGCAGTGGTGGCTGCTGCTCCCCTGCAGCAAGCACAGCTGCTGCAGCAGTAGGAGGGGGCCAGAATTTCTTTGTCCTCTTCATCTTCCTCCTCCTCCTCTCATGAAGCGCTGGTGGCATCTGTGAGCAGAGCAAGCAGTGTGTGTCAAGCATTCAGCAGGTACACTGATGACTTGACACACAATGCCCTCTGACAAACAGAGGGCATTGCTTTTCTGGGAGAGTGGAGGCGGTAGGAAGTGTTTCCAGTGGTGGGACATCCTTATTTTATAGGGGGTGGCAAAGCCATAGATATAGATAGGTTCCCTGAGATACGGAAGCTTCTATAAAGTTATCTTTGAATACATGATGCCTAGCTAGTGATTGTGGTTTGAATATTAGGTCAATGCTGGGTGGTTTGTGTTGGGATATGCTCTAGATAATAAGACGTCAAGGGTCAGGATGTTGCCACTAGTCTATGGGTGTTTGTTGAATGGGAGGCATAGAGTTTCCACAGTAAGAGTTTAAGGAGTAGGATCTAACGCTCTCTTGAGTTCAACACTAAGCCTGTAAGTGCATAACAAGTACTGTGATTTTATGTTTCTGTTCCTTTGTTTTGTTTTTTATGATTATGAATGTTTTAACTTGTACACAGCATAGACCTTTGGATATTGCAGTCTATAAATTCATAAATAAATAAATAAATACTGCTTCATAGCAATGCTGCCTGTGGCCCAGAGAATAGGCAATGATGAAGTAACAGTTCATGAGTGTTTCTAGCTGGACATCTCCCTGACAGTCATGTTATAAATGTGCCTCCATGCCCCTTTTGCCAGGCATGCAGCTGGTCCAGCCACTCCCCTTCCTTAAGTCTCAGTTCCAGGGCCTTCTTCTTGAGGTCCACAATCTTTTCAAAGTATTTAGTTCAATGTAGCTGAATCAGTGACCTCAGGAAAGGCATGTTTACATTTGCTCATTTGACATCTTGAGTCTGTTTGATGGCTCTTGGTTCTCCCTGCGGGCAGCTGTATGTGGTGTCCTGCCACATGCCCAGAAATTAAACCAGAGCAGGGACAATCCCAGAACAAGCAAGGTATCCTGTTTCAGGAATGATTTAGCAGGCCAACGCAGTCTTTCGGTGAACCATGTTCAGATGTATTATGCTTTCAAATGGAGGACTCAGACAACATATACTAAACAGCTTTCAGGATGGTAGTTTACAGGAAACTATGGCCCAATTGCCTCCCTTCTGGAACAGATACTGGTCGTGTTATAGGGGCCAGTAACAAAACCAGAACCATGTCCCTGAGGATCATATTTTACTTACATGTACTTTTACAAAACTTAGGCCTTGGTCATTCATGTTCCCATTTTTTCTCAAAACTGTTATTAAAATCATTTAGGCCTATAAATTTGCTACACATGTACATATATCATGATATTAATGTATTATAAAACAGTTTCAACATCTATATATTCCTATTGCCTCTTACCCTTCCACAAGCCCACAATAGCCAACCTTTAGCCCCCCACCCCCACAACCATTCCTACCCCCTATTGTCCACCTACTCACCCCTATTGCCATTTAATGCCCCAAACAACCCCTACCCACTCCAACCCCCTTATTGCCCCCTAATTCACCCCCAACCCAGCCCTAACACTCCCTAACCCAACCCCTTCACCCCTATCCCCACCCATCTTCCTACTTCCCTCAATAGATTTACCCCTCTGGGTTAGGAAGCAAGCCGATTAAACCTGGCCTGTAGGTCCTAGCCCCATTTTTCGATGGTGACAGCAGACCCCCTGGGGTTGAGAACAGGATTGCCTCATCCCTTACTACCAGGGATGCCAGGTTATGGATATACCAGGTGGTGAAACTGCACTGCCTTGTAGGGGGGAGGGGAATTTTGGAATGAGCCCACCCACAAAGAACCGGAAGTTCATTGGAGAAAACCATACACACATGCAATTGTTATTGTCCAAATGTATGCACAAGCCAAGTCACTTATGTGCAAACATTTGTTCAAATATCAATCATATGCACATGTCTTTTCTTTTGCACATGTGTATTTTATATTCTGTGCAGAGGAATACAGATTACATAATACAAGCTTACTTTTGTGTAGCCCCATATACTGCGCAAAAGTAAGCATGCAGTTCTTTGAAAGTTATCCTCAATGTTAATGTTCAAATTCATGGTATATTGAAACCCCCTGTACTTCCTAGGGGGAGCATTTAGCCTTGGTATATGGAGAAATTGCTCTAAAATGGCCCATTAAGTAATTTTGCCTCACAGAAAGGCACTTAGTTCATTCAGGCTAATGAACATCCGCTTACCAATTTCAATAACCTCTCGTTGGCGAAGATGAAGCAGTAAGCAAATGCAAACCAGAAGAGGGTCAACTGATGAGACTTATCTGCCTTGGCTGGGGAGAGCTGTCAGCTGTGAAGCTGTTGATTCTTGAAGGGTGAAATCAAAATAGAGATTGATTAGACAGAGCGCCAGTACAGTCTATGCATGGTTATCTCCAGGTATCCTCTGTCTCCTCATGCTCGACATTCAATTTCTGCAGAAGCCATATATCACAATTTTTTTTCTTCTACAGAATGTTAAGGTTTTTTAATCACAGATGCACTCTTTTTGCCATTATCTTCAGCTGGAAGAAATGAGAAAGGGTGCTTGGAACTGGAGGAGTAGCCTAGTGGCTAGATCAGTGGGTTAAAAAACAACGAGGTGAAACCAGAGTTCAAATCCTGCTTCTTTCATTGATGTTCCTTGTGACCTCAAGCTCTCCATTGCCTCAGGTACAAACTTTCAGGTGAATTTTCAAAAGGCTCTGTATGGAAAAATTAGCACACTGATGCTATTTTATAATCAAACATATGTGCATAAATAAGGATTTGTGTGTAAAAAAAAAGGGGTGTTCCAGGGCAGAGCCCACACATATGCACATAAGTTGCTATTGTAAGAGAGACTTACATGGGCAGATTTGGTAATTTACATGTGTAATTTTACATCTGCTAATTATCTTGCCTGACTAATAGCAAATGTGTCTATACAATATTATTGGCTGGGTGGGAGGTTTGGGTGAACTGGGGGGAGTTCAGGCTGAAGAGCCAGGAGGGTTTCGATGACCTGGAGATGGACTGGGCAAATTGGTGGAGGAATCTGAAAACTGGTTAATTTCCTTTCTGCACACATGTTAGAAAATTTGCCTACTTATTATACACATGTAAACAGGAACTTACGCAGGTTAAGTCCCTGCTTAATTTTCACACACATTTTTTTGCATCATGTACATATTCAGCGGCTCAGCAGCACCTAGCCAGATAAATTCCGACTTATCCAGCTAAGGCACGCCACTTAACCACCACTTAGCCAGATAAGTCTCAAAAGGTGCTAATTATCCAGATAAATAAGATACCTACATAAGTGTCATAAAGCACTTCTTATCTGGATAAGGAGTAGAGATGTGCATCAGGTGCCCGATCGTTTCCGCTTTCGGTTTCATGCAGCCGTGGAAAAAGTTTGTATTCCCGCGGATCGGCATTTTTTTTTGTATAAAATAGTTTCTGGTTTAGCGCTAGCTCCCGTTAGTGCATGCTAACACAAACCCGTTAGCGCGCACCCCATTTAATTATTTACAATTATTTACAAAAAAACACCAAACCCACCCCAACCCTTCAGATCTAATTATTTACAATCCCCCACCCTCCCGACCCCCCCAAAACTTGCCTAAAGTCCCTGGTGGTCCAGCGGGGGTCCTGGGAGCAATCTCCTCCCACTCTCAGGCCATCGGCTGCCAGTAAACAAAATGACGCCGATGGCCCTTTGCCCTTACCATGTGACAGGGGCTATCGATGCCATTGGCCGGTCCTTGACACCTGCTAGGAGCAATGGACGGCTGGCGCCATCTTAAAAAAATGGCACGGGTCATCCATTGCTCCTACCCTGTGACAGGGGCCGGCCAATGGCACTGATAGCCCCTGTCACATTGTTGTGTCCGGCACTGCCTGACGTCTCCGCTCCACCCACCTTACCTTGTTGACTCCCTTCGGGGTTGATGGAAGGCTAGCTGCTGTGGCGTCTCCATGTCGTCCTCCTCCAGTGTTCCCGGACCGGCTCGATGCTGAAAGCCACCATGTTATCCAGATGCCTAAGGACACGCAGCCCGACTGATGTACCAGTGTTGGCGCGAACCTCAGGGGCGTCCCCCTGAGATGACAATACCAGCTCCAGATATTTAAGGTCTCAGTTTTCGCTAACAAGACAAGTTAGCAAGGGGTTCGCTTCCTCCTGGTCGCTGCGGATGGGATTCGCTCTCCGTGACCCTAGCTACTCTGCCTCCTCAGACTTCACTAGAGGTACCCGCTCCTCGGGGGCCTCGCTTTCTCTTTTTCTTTGCAGGTCGCAGTCCGGAACCGGTACTCGCTCCTCGAGGGTCCACGTCTCCGGACTTGCTCCTCCATACCACTTCAGCTAGAAGTCATCGCTGCTTACAACATTGTGAGTTTCCATCTATCTCTCGGAGCTTTCCCTGGGTACAATTACTTGCTCCTCAAGAGCCTAATGTATACTATCTCCTGAGCTGCCTTAAGAGACTATTGTGTGAGTGTTACCATCAAGGACTTGTTCCAGAACACTGCATATACTGCCTACTCAGTTTCTCTACAGCTCAGCCACCCTGGGATCGCTGTTCCAATACCTGAGGGACAACAGCCCAGCCAGGTGTTTCCAGCTCACTACTGCCACCTCTGGTGGTTTATCATATTGTCTAATAAAAGAACTAGTGTGTGTCTCCTACACTAAGCCTGACCAGTGGTCCCTCTCGGGATTTCCCCCGAGGGCGTGGTCACCTGTCACTGGTCCAAGGATCCACCCACAACTATTCTAAATAACTACAGATTGCTAATACCAGCTTTAACAACAGAGCTTTCTGACAGATTGCTAACTCCCAGCTTTCTCTACACACATGATAAGGGCAAGGGCCATCGGCACCATTTTGCTTACTGGCAGCCGACAGCCCGAGAGCGGGAGATCGCTCCCGGGACCCCAGGGACTTTAGGCAAGTTGTTTGGTTTTTTTTTGGGGGGGGGGTCGGGAGGGTGGGGGATTGTAAATAATTAGATCTGAAGGGTTAGGGTGGGTTTGGGTTTGTTTTTTTTCTGTGTGCCCTTCCCCCCCCCCCTCCCCAAATGATAAGAAAACCACACAGCCATCCATTGCTCCTACCATGTGACAGGGGCTGACCAATGGCATCGGTAGCCCCTGTGACATAGTAGGTCAAAGGCTATCGGCGCCATTTTGATGCGAGGCAGGCCCATCAGCCCAACGGCACGGAGGAAGAAATCGCTTGCGGGACCCCGCTGGACCACCAGGGATGTTAGTAAATCTTGGGGAGGGATCGGGATGGTGGGGGGGTGTTGTATTATAGTAAATTTTAATGCTTGGGGTGGTTTTTTATTTAAAAAAATAAAATGTGCCCTTCCCCCCATACAAACCCGAAAAACTAATTTTCCCCAAAGTTTGGGGAAAATATGTTTCGGGGTTTGGGGCCCCCGACCCACGACGAATTAGGCAATTTCATTGAAATTGCCTAATTTGTGATAAACGAATGCACATCTCTAATGTATAGGTGTTGTAATGTAGGGAACAATGATGCCAACATCACCCCCAGACAAAGATACAGACCAAGGCTAACTCAACTCTTCACTCACCCAGATGCACACAGTCACGCATATGTGTTGGCCCTTTTTTGTGGACAGACTACTTCCAGCAGTTTGTGCACCTACACATGGGCAATGAGTATGCTCCTGGCATGTCCGTAATCTGCCATCATTGATGTCTGTGGCTGCCTGGATCCTAACTGATAATGAGGGGGGTCAGAGTCTGAACTACACACAAAAGATTTGGTACACCTGCAAACATGACAGACATCTGTGAGAAGCATAGATGATAAGCACTTTGTCAGAGGTACTGACATGGACCCCCTCAAGCCCTCAGATGGCAGGAAAAGCTTGTCTTGCAAGACACCAACACAGAAAGTGTGCAGGCCATCCTGACAACCACATGACACCTCTGGGAGCAGTTGCCCCATACATTCAGTATAGTGACAGGTTTGATAATGAGGCAGATTGTAGGCCCCTGAGGTCATCAGCTGACAAGAAATTCTCTAGCCTTTATGCTGTACACAGAGCTGATGATAGTCTATCAGCACACCTGCCCTGCTCACCACTAACTGTAAAATTGACAAACACCACATGAGACACAGCCTAAAAGACAGCAATTCTTCCAGCTTGGCCACAAGTCCTGCCAGCCATGTGGATCAGCAAGGGCCTCCAACCACAAAACCCTCTGAAAGGTGGTGACTGACCTTGGAAACGGGCCATTCTGCAAACTGTTCACCCCAGGAGCCCTCAACCTATGTGCTTTAAAGGTGGCCACAGATAGCATAAGAACTGTGACTGATACTAGCTATTGCAACAAGAAAATTACTCTGCATATTTTTTAGGTACATACATACATACATACATACATACATACAACAGCACCAAAGGACTAGCCCTGAGCTAGAATGGCCAAGGGCCTGGCAGCACCGTACATCTCCATATTTGACAAACGCTACCTGTGATGGGTCAGACAAGACAAATAGCTTCTAACATACCGTTGCGTTGGGTTCAATGACGTGAACCTTTTCTTAGGAGACATGTGGGTGCTCTTAGAGTCATTAGAAACTATACTGGGGCATTGACATTTCTGAGGTGACTTGCAAATACAAGTGAAGGCATGACAACATCTGATTCCCAATCCTGCCTTCAGACAGTCTGCCCAGTATCCTTGTGTAGCCTCCTCAAAAAGCTAAGCTAACCAACATGACATCCCAATGGCCAAGGCCCTCGCCATCTGTATATGATAGCTGACATTTTGCATCTGTGTATAGGTGCATGCAACAACAAAAAGATATGCTAGCATGTAAAGACCTGTGAGCATTGTGGGAATGCTACAATGTTGTACAAGCGCTTTACTAAAGGTTGTAAGTGAAGGCCTGCTAGGTAAGCACTCTGATATCAGCAGTGCCTCTGAAACAGCTGAGGCAGTGCAGTCAGCAGTGTCTTTGCAGGCCCATATGACCCAAAGCATCCAAAGTACAGGTGCATAACTTCACATGCACATGGGTGTCAGCTATGGGAAGAGGCTGTAAAATGGTAACTCTGTGGCTGATACCTTAAACTGTCTACCTGTAGCTTTAGGCTGTGCCTTTAAGCTTCAGAGTTGTGATTTATAGGATTTTAGAGCTGTTGCTCTTCATGTTCAAAACCCAGCTGGAGTCCCATTACACCTACAGCATTATCTCATCCACATGTGAGGACTAGGCCAGGGTACTAGGGGTAGGCCAGACAAGCAAAACGCTGCAAGCAAGGCCAAGCTATGTACACTGTGTTGGCAGTCCTATACAAACTCTCTTTGACACATGCCTCTTTTAGACTCACTTTCAGTCAGAAAACATTAGGCCAGCCACATGTATTTGGTGTTATCTTTACTCTGACTACAATTTTTTTAAGTACAGTCAACTGCTCCATTGTCAAGATGAAGCCTAAGAAGACAAGCATGGTTTCTGTTACACACTGACCTAGACAGAGGAGCAGTGAGTGAAAGAAAGATGATAGAGAGGAGAACAGCTGCAAACACTTTACTGGTCTCCCTTCCAAGAATGGGGAAGGGGTAGTTGAGGCCTAACAGGCAAAGCAGCGCTCTGCAAGGCTTTGCCGAAGCTGACTGCCACTCAGTGTGGTGTCCTTGGCTTGTGCGGGTACTAGGGATGTGAATCGTGTCCTCGATCGTCTTAACGATCGATTTCGGCTGGGAGGGGGAGGGAATCGTATTGTTGCCGTTTGGGGGGGTAAAATATCGTGAAAAATCGTGAAAAATCGTGAAAAATCGAAAAATCGGCACATTAAAACCCCCTAAAACCCACCCCCGACCCTTTAAATTAAATCCCCCACCCTCCCGAACCCCCCCCCCCAAATGACTTAAATAACCTGCGGGTCCAGCAGCGGTCTGGAACGGCAGCGGTCCGGAACGGGCTCCTGCTCCTGAATCTTGTTGTCTTCAGCCGGCGCCATTTTCCAAAATGGCGCCGAAAAATGGCGGCGGCCATAGACGAACACGATTGGACGGCAGGAGGTCCTTCCGGACCCCCGCTGGACTTTTGGCAAGTCTCGTGGGGGTCAGGAGGCCCCCCACAAGCTGGCCAAAAGTTCCTGGAGGTCCAGCGGGGGTCAGGGAGCGATTTCCCGCCGCGAATCGTTTTCGTACGGAAAATGGCGCCGGCAGGAGATCGACTGCAGGAGGTCGTTCAGCGAGGATTCCGGCGCCTCGCTGAACAACCTCCTGCAGTCGATCTCCTGCCGGCGCCATTTTCCGTACGAAAACGATTCGCGGTGGGAAATCGCTCCCTGACCCCCGCTGGACCTCCAGGAACTTTGGCCAGCTTGTGGGGGGCCTCCTGACCCCCACGAGACTTGCCAAAAGTCCAGCGGGGGTCCGGAAGGACCTCCTGCCGTCCAATCGTGTTCGTCTATGGCCGCCACCATTTTTCGGCGCCATTTTGGAAAATGGCGCCGGCTGAAGACAACAAGATTCAGGAGCAGGAGCCCGTTCCGGACCGCTGCCGTTCCGGACCGCCGCTGGACCCGCAGGTTATTTAAGTCATTTGGGGGGGGTTCGGGAGGGTGGGGGATTTAATTTAAAGGGTCGGGGGTGGGTTTTAGGGGGTTTTAGTGTGCCGGCTCACGATTCTAACGATTTATAACGATAAATCGTTAGAATCTCTATTGTATTGTGTTCCATAACGGTTTAAGACGATATTAAAATTATCGGACGATAATTTTAATCGTCCTAAAACGATTCACATCCCTAGCGGGTACACATGGGGGTTCCGGGGGTTGATCCGGAAGTATCTCCATTGGTATCCCATGGCGAACAGCGAGATTTTGGAATACAAAGCAGAGCAGCACTATTCCTCTTACTATGGGTGGGGCATACATTAAAGCTCCACCCATTTTGTCCTAACAGTGAAATCTACTTTTGAGAACTCCGAAGGTACGTTCTATGACACAGTAGGTAGAACATAGGGACTCGTTGTACCTCGTCTCTGCTGGCAAGTTGGGAATAGCAATGGGGATAAGAAGTCAGGTCCTACAACCGTATCCCAAATCTCCTGCGGCAAAGACAGAATGGGGGCATCAAACCACAGAATGCTGTAAGATAGTAAAAGCTAACCTTTAGCTTAGCATGAGCCTTAAAAGTCTATTTCCCTACCCCTAAGTGCATGCCACCTTTTTACGTGACACTATATGACTAGTATAGCAGTAGCTGAATTTAAGTTAGATCTTCCAGACTAGTAAACTGCATCTAGGGATTCCACCAAATGTGTGGTGGCCCCTCACAACCAAGCTAAGGCTACTTGTTCGTAGCAGTCATCAAACCCTAAAGCAGTACATCAGAGCTGCCACACCTTTTCTAGCAGAAAAACCTGTACCTCGTGGTCTGAATGTGCAAGTCCCTGGCTGCTCTGTAGTATGTCCTCCACAGATACAAATTTGTCAGCCCTGACACAGGGAATATGCTGGGCCCCAAAATGCACCGGCCGCTGCTTCTGGTCTACCTGTGTGATGGTCAAGACAAACCGTGCCTGACATCCCATCACTAACAGGGCATATCTGATCTCCGAGTACTAGCAGTGTGGACACTTGTGATTAACCAGTGAAATGTCAACTGCTCCAAATGGGAGGAATGGAAAAGGCCAATGTTTAAAGTGAACCCATAGAAAGTGTGTAGTGGCTGCTCACACGCCAAGCTTTATGGCAAGTGCATTGTTTGGCTTCACAAGATTAGCAGGCCTTGAGCATGGAAAGAGAAAGCCAGGCCCTGGTGCAATGGTGTGCAGACCTAACTGTACAAGCCACTTGTCATGTCAGCAATGCTCTTACATTCCCCACAGCACCCCCCCCCCCCCCCCCACCTACAAGTCCGTGCCATTTGCTGCAAACACATAGCTACAGAGGGAATAGAGAAAGAAGTATCTTTCTTACCTATGAGCCAACCGTCACTGTGGAGGCCGTCCTCAAAATTTTCATACAGGCCTGATTGGTTAAGTATAAAGGAATCGTGCATGGCTCCCGGGTACCTGACCATCACATCCTTGATGTGCATTTGAACGTCACGGACCACTTGCACATTGAAGGAGTGGAAGAGCTATCGATGCGGAAGATCTCTTTCCAGTCACAGGGTGGAATGATGGCTACGTGAGTGCAGTCAATAGCTCCCAGACATTGGGAAAGTTACCGATAAGAACATAAGAACATGCCATACTGACTCAGACCAAGGGTCCATCAAGCCCAGCATCCTGTTTCCAACAGTGGCCAATCCAGGCCATAAGAACCTGGCAAGTACCCAAACACTGTCTATTCCATATTACCGTTGCTAGTAATAGCAGTGGCTATTTTCTAAATCAACTTAATTAATAGCAGGTAATGGACTTCTTCTCCAAGAACTTATCCAATCCTTTTTTAAACACAGCTATACTAACTGCACTAACCACATCTTCTGGCAACAAATTCCAGAGTTTAATTGTGTGTTGAGTGAAAAAGAACTTTCTCCGATTAGTTTTAAATGTGCCACATGCTAACTTCATGGAGTGCCCCCTAGTCTTTCTATTATCCGAAAGAGTAAAAAAAACCGATTCACATCTACCCGTTCTAGACCTCTCTTGATTTTAAGCACCTCTATCATATCCCCCCCCTCAGCTGTCTCTTCTCCAAGCTGAAAAGTCCTAACCTCTTTAGTCTTTCCTCATAGGGGAGCTGTTCCATTCCCTTTATCATTTTGGTTGCCCTTCTCTGTACCTTCTCCATCACAATTATATCTTTTTTGAGATGCGGCGACCAGAATTGTACACAGTATTCAAGGTGCGGTCTCACCATGGAGCGATACAGAGGCATTATGACATTTTCCGTTTTATTCACCATTCCCTTTCTAATAATTCCCAACATTCTGTTTGCTTTTTTGACTGCCGCAGCACACTGAACCGACGATTTCAATGTGTTATCCACTATGACACCTAGATCTCTTTCTTGGGTTGTAGCACCTAATACGGAACCCAACATTGTGTAATTATAGCATGGGTTATTTTTCCCTGTATGCATCACCTTGCATTTATCCACATTAAATTTCATCTGCCATTTGGATGCCCAATTTTCCAGTCTCACAAGGTCTTCCTGCAATTTATCACAATCCGCTTGTGATTTAACTACTCTGAACAATTTTGTGTCATCTGCAAATTTGATTATCTCACTCGTCGTATTTCTTTCCAGATCATTTATAAATATATTGAAAAGTAAGGGTCCCAATACAGATCCCTGAGGCACTCCACTGTCCACTCCCTTCCACTGAGAAAATTGTCCATTTAATCCTACTCTCTGTTTCCTGTCTTTTAGCCAGTTTGCAATCCACGAAAGGACATCACCACCTATCCCATGACTTTTTACTTTTCCTAGAAGCCTCTCATGAGGAACCTTGTCAAATGCCTTCTGAAAATCCAAGTATACTATATCTACCGGTTCACCTTTATCCACATGTTTATTAACTCCTTCAAAAAAGTGAAGCAGATTTGTGAGGCAAGACTTGCCCTGGGTAAAGCCATGCTGAGTTTGTTCCATTAAACCATGTCTTTCTATATGTTCTGTGATTTTGATGTTTAGAACACTTTCCACTATTTTTCCTGGCACTGAAGTCAGGCTAAACGGTCTGTAGTTTCCCGGATCACCCCTGGAGCCCTTTTTAAATATTGGGGTTACATTTGCTATCCTCCAGTCTTCAGGTACAATGGATGATTTTAATGATAAGTTACAAATTTTTACTAATAGGTCTGAAATTTAATTTTTTAGTTCCTTCAGAACTCTGGGGTGTATACCATCTGGTCCGGGTGATTTACTACTCTTCAGTTTGTCAATCAGGCCTACCACATCTGCTAGGTTCACCGTGATTTGATTCAGTCCATCTGAATCTTTACCCATGAAAACCTTCTCCATTACGGGTACCTCCCCAACATCCTCTTCAGTAAACACCGAAGCAAAGAAATCATTTAATCTTTCCGCGATGGCCTTATCTTCTCTAAGTGCCCCTTTAACCCCTCGATCATCTAACGGTCCAACTGACTCCCTCACAGGCTTTCTGCTTCGGATATATTTTAAAAAGCTTTTACTGTGAGTTTTTGCCTCTACAGCCAACTTCTTTTCAAATTCTCTCTTAGCCTGTCTTATCAATGTCCTACATTTAACTTGCCAATATTTATGCTTTATCCTATTTTCTTCTGTTGGATCCTTCTTCCAATTTTTGAATGAAGATCTTTTGGCTAAAATAGCTTCTTTCACCTCCCCTTTTAACCATGCCAGTAATAGTTTTGCCTTCTTTCCACCTTTCTTAATGTGTGGAATACATCTGGACTGTGCTTCTAGAATGGTATTTTTTAACAATGACCACGCCTCTTGGACATTTTTTACTTTTGTGGCTGCTCCTTTCATTTTTTTTCTAACAATTTTTCTCATTTTATCAAAGTTTCCCTTTTTAAAGTTTAGCACGAGAGCCTTGGATTTGCACACTGTTCCTCTTCCAGTCATTAAATCAAATTTGATCATATTTTGATCACTATTGCCAAGCGGCCCCACCACCGTTACCTCTCTCACCAAGTCCCGTGCTCCACTGAGAATTAGATCTAATATTGCTCCCTCTCTCGTCGGTTCCTGAACCAATTGCTCCATAAAGCTATCATTTATTCCATCCAGGAAAGTTATCTCTCTAGCGTGACCCGATGATACATTTACCCAGTCAATATTGGGGTAATTGAAGTCTCCCATTATTACTGCACTACCAATTTGGTTAGCTTCCCTAATTTCCCTAATTTCTCTTAGCATTTCACTGTCCGTCTCACCATCTTGACCAGGTGGACGGTAGTATACCCCTATCACTATAGTCTTCCCCGACACACAAGGGATTTCTACCCATAAAGATTCAATTTTGTATTTAGTCTCATGCAGGATGTTTATCCTGTTGGTCTTTTATTCTGTATTTAGTGAAGGTTGGAGCTGCATGAGTGACTGAGGTGAGGTATTTTACTAGTAGGTAGGGATTTGTATCAACCTTCTTTGTTGCCTTTTCTCATTCTCAATAGGACATGCATTGGTGCTGCACTGCTGCCTTTTCCTAGGAAGGGCTATTGCTGTTTGAGTTCTTGGAATTAGTGTTGCAATGGTGTGGAAGGTTTGCTACACAGGTGCTGAGTTTTTGGGGTTTTTTTCTTTCAAATTTTGTAGTAAGGGAGCTTGTTTCTCTGTTACTAATATAGCACCAGAAACAGAATATCTTTTTTATATAGCGAGTTGTATTTGAAATATCCTGGTTCTGCTCCGCATCCATTGTTTGGGTGCGGGTTCCTGTGGATGCAGAGTATATGTTTACATTTAGCCCGATGATGGTCAACTGTTCAGTGCGTCCCGCCTATGAGCATTATCTGCCAAGTGTGTCCCAACAGAAAAAAGGATGAGAACAAATGGATTAACCAATATCATGTAAGAAAGCAGCCTTGGGAAAAAGCTGGAGCTCTGCCTGGTGGGAAGGAAGTCTTCTCTATGAGCAGAGCCAGTGTGACAAGGATTTGTTAATGCTGTTCAGAGCAGTGACAGATTTTGTTAGCACAAACCTCTCTTACTTAATGAGAGGAACAGATAAATACTGGCAAGAAAGATATAAGCAGCCACCTTTCCATGTACCTACATTAAAAAAAAATCAATGAGTTGCAAACAAAAGATCCAATTTATGGAGCTTGGTATCAGAACTAAATCTGTGCTCTGAAGAAATAATCCACTGTCTCCTGCCCGCAATAGGCTCCAGACAGGATCAGATGGCAGCAGTATATCTCAAATCATCTACCAGCTCCTCTTTTTTTTTTTTTATATACACAGGGCTGGTGCTAGCTTTGTTGCTGCCCTGTGCAAACAATGACTGTGCTCCCCGCCTCTCTTCCTCTTCAGCCGTCAGTCGGTTTGGCTCCGCTGGCGGCCCTGCGGATTCTTCTGTTGCACCTGCCGCGGGTGCGCCACAGTTTGCACACCCGGTCGCGCCGGGCCTGTATATGCAATATATATAAATAACATTATAATCCCAAACCAATAGTACAACAATCACTTACCTTCTCCTTGTAAAAAAACACTCCAGGTCAGGGTACTCCCGTTCCCTCACCTGCGGGAGACATACTTATAGACATACTTTCAAAATGACAGCACATGCAAAAGAATGCCACTGAAAATCGCCTTCTTCTAAGCAGTCATAAACAGGTCCCAACCAACCACCATGCAAAAATGTTAGCAATCTAAAAAGCAAACTGACAGCTCAAAACCTTAAGCAACCGCAGACCACTTGATCTCTTTATTGAGGCACCCTGCCTGCATGCTATCTAATTTGTATATCCACATTTGTTTGTGTCTGAGAAGAAGTAGCTCATAATTGCCCCCACAAGATCTCACACAAGGATTCTCTAATACAGACAAAAATGCTCAAAACTATGCTGTGCCGCCTGAACTAAAAGAGTAGTAGGACACCAATGTTCGATCATTTGTTGGGGGGTTTCATATCCTCTTGGTCTTCCCTATGTATAATAAATTACAGGGATACCACCTCAAATATATCGCACCCTTCATTTCACAAGAAGTCCTAATATTCAAATGATGGTTTTGCAAGCACTCAAATGGTAAAGTATTTCCATCACAAGATGTAACATGGGCTGAACAATGGCCACAGGGACCCCCTCAAATTCTCTGGAGGGAAAAAGACCTCCCTAAGTTCAGAATGTAGTACTGTGTCTCCAATGTTATGACCCCTAAAATAATGCCAGAAGGGGTGGGGCTTTTAAATACTGGGTACAAAGCTGTAACCCCTGCCAACGTTTCCTCATACTTTGCTCTACTTAAAAAAAAAATCTGCGGGGAATAAGGCAAAAGACAAATAAGATGCGACAGAAATTGCTGAGATGAGGGTTAGTTTTGCCCACAGAGGTTAACCCTTTGGCAATTGTCAACGTCTGATGGGCTGATCGTGAATTATTATTACAGACCCATGTGCAGTAATATCAGCCAGCCACATCTTATCTGTCTGCTGCCTTATTCTACGCAGATTTTGAGTACAGCAACGTATGAGAAAACACTGGCCAGTGCTACAGTTTTACCCAGCGTTTAAAAGTCCCCCACTTTTCACATTATGTAGAGGTCGTAACATCGGAGATACAGTAGTACATTCTCCAGAGAATTTGAGGGGGTTATATTGATCACTATTCCCTGTGGCCATTGTTCAGCCTGTGTTAAATATTGGGCAGACTGGATGGGCCAAAGAGTCTTTTTCTGCCATCATGTTTCTATGCTTCTATGATTATTTTCTATTCCAGATGCAGGAAAGCCCAGGTTTAAAAGACTAGATTAAATTCACACACATTAATACATTTTAAAATTAAAGTACAGGAGAACTTGCAGTACTAAAACGATTTCATTCTGCCTTTATCAATCTCGGTAATATTTCCACTGATATAATTCATTCTACAAACTCAAGAAAAACCCCAGTGCATCATAATATCTCTGGCAACATGACTTTGTCACTTTGCATCTACATTTATGTATATAAATGTTCGTGTTCTGATTTTTATGTTTTTGGGGGCCCAGCACTTTTTTCTTGCTTGTTTGGTCTTTCAGCTCATTCAAAGATATCACAACAATAAAGCCCTATATTAATATTAGAACCATCAAATGTGGCCAGCAGAATTGAACTTCTGGTATAGTCAAACCTTCATTTGCCTTTTCAATAATCATCGGCCAAAGACTCTCCCACTCACATGCACACATGCTCTCTCTCACTCTCCCACACACATACACATACACACATGCTCTCTCTCACTTTCCCGCATACATGCACACATGCTCTCTCTCACTCTCCCGCACACATCCACACATGCTCTTTCTCACTCTCCCACACACAAGCACACATGCTCTCTCTCACTCTCCCATACACAAGCACACATGCTCTCTTTTTCCCACATACATGCATACATGCTCTCTCTCTCCCACACACATCCACACATGCTCTCTCTCACTCTCCCAAACACATCCACACATGCTCTCTCTCATTTCCTCATTGATGTAGCAGGCAGCAGCAGTCTCCTTCTTCAGCCCCCGTGGCTAAGGGAATGACTTCGGCCACGGGCCGAGTCAGCTCTAGCATTGGACAGCTTCTAGCATTGTACTCCTCCTTCTCTTCCAAAGTAGCACAGCCCTGCCGAAATTGATGGCATGGTAAGTGCAGTCTTATTAAGTGGAACACCAGCGCAAGCCTGCCAGAATCAGCAACATCGCTAGCGGGGTTGCGCCGACCACGCTGTCGATTTTGACGGGGCTGCGCTGCATTTTCTCTTGAGGATCTGCCGGCTGCACTGCTCTTGTTGGAACATTGGATCTTTTGTTTGCACCTTGTTGATTTTTTTTTTTTAAGTTGGAACAAAAAAAACCAACTATATTTTGATCCAAACTTTTTTTTTTATTGGTTAAATTAAACAGTATTAGTAGTATCAAGTACTCTTTGTTTTTTTCTAAACAAACCCTGCTGATCAGTCAAAAACCTAATTGTCTTTTGGGAAAACTGTGGCTGTTTATGGTATCTTAGACAGCCTGTATGTGAATTTTGTGATCATTTCTGTGTTTGTCCCTTTGGAATGAAAGGGCTTCGGTGTCCCACAGAAAATGAACTGACTCCACTGGAGCGAGCGTCCTTTCTTTGAATGAGCAGGCTCCATGCGAGTGATTGATTTTCATTAGAATGAATAGCTTGTATCCTCATGAACAGCATTTCATCAAAATTAGAGAACTCCTTTCAGTGGCAGCACATAGATCAAAACTCTCCGAGCCACAGCTTGCACTTTTAGGTTTAACCGATTGAGAGACAAATTAAAGAATGGCGAAACGGACCAGCCAGACAGCTCACTGCCAGCGCTGTGATGCTGCCATGCAGGAGATCTGGGTTTTGATTCCAGAGCCAGATCTCTGCTCCTCTGGATGGACTGGGCATGCTGCGGTTTACAATACCCCTCACCTCTTCTCTACCCCCACTGCCAAAAGAAAAGGAGGTCTCCGTCATCGCACGGTGGCAATACCTGGTGATCAGACCCTGTGTGCATGCTAAGTCACAGAAGGAGCCGCCAGTGGTTGCCCCTAGCCAAGGAGTGTTGCTGTGCCGGCTGGGCTAGGTATAGAGTGGAGGTAGGGACTAAAATTAAAGATAAAAAAATATATATATATATACTTATGAAGTAGCTCTGAATGAAAGCTCATGGTATTACAGCCCAGAAGAGGTTGGTTCTGATTGAGCTGACAGACCAAGCACGCAAGAAAAGAGTGCTGGGCCCCCAGAAACATAAAAATCAGAGCACGAACATTTATATACATAAATATAGATGCAAAGTGACAAAGTCATGCTGCCAGAGATATTATGATGCACTGGGGTTTTTCTTGAGTTTGTAGAATGAATTATATCAGTGGAAATATTACCGAGATTGATAAAGGCAGAATGAAATCATTTTAGTACTGCAAGCTCTCCTGCATTTTAATTTTAAAATGTATTAATGCGTGTGAATTTAATCTAGTCTTTAAACCTGGGCTTTCCTGCATCTGGAATAGAAAATCATTCTTTGTTAGAAGACTAGGGGCTTATGCAATAAAAACCCCTTCCCTTCTCCCCACCCCCCCGAGGGGGGAGGAGTTAGGCCAGATCTCCCCCACCTTCTGGAATGGCCACTTGCCATTCTGAAGGCCCCTGCATTCTTCACCAGCCGGAGTGACTGCCGATCCCTCCTGCTGGCCCAGCCGGCGAGCTCAGAATGACGTCACTTAGTGGTGCATCACGGTGAGGGCTGTTAGGTGGCATCATGTGGAGGCTGGTGGCAGGGCTAGCAGGAGGAGAATGCAAGTACCTCTGGAATGGCAAGTAACTAGTCCGGAAGGATGAGTAGGGGTTGGGGGCGGGGTTAGCCCCGGAGAGGATTTCTTATTGATTACATCACAGAGGGGGGAACAGAGGGAAAGGCGGTTGAGCTCTGGAGCAGGTATCTTATTCAGCACACTGTAGGCATAAGAGAGACCCCGTACTAACCTGCTTTTTCACTTCAGACCGTCTAGCATGTGTAACCCCTACGTGCTGTTGGCATTGGTGCAGGGGCACATCAGACTCCAATCTCGCTCACAAGATTCTCTGAAGCCAGGGCCGGGTTCTTTTACTGGGGGGGGTTAAGAATTTTTGCTCCAAGGCCCTGAAACTGTCTCTTTTACCTAGGAAAGCTATGAGTTCCCTTTCCACCTTTACATATATTAATGCTAATGATTTATTTATTTATTTAGATTTATATTCCGCTTTTCACACTTTTTTCAGCGCGTCAAAGTGGATTACATTCAGGTACTGTGTAGGTACCTGAATGTAACCCACAGGAAATCACACAGGAGATTCTGGCTGAGTGTCCAGAATTAAAAGTTTACTGAAAGCAGCCTTAGATGAAAAGACTAGCACAGTTCACATCAGTTCTTGGCACCACAGATAGATATTATAGTTTCGATCTCTCTCTACCAGGGCAAAGGAAACATTCACCCTCCAGGGCATGGAGAAAGTAAGGTTCCCAAGTGGGAAGGGGTATCCTCCGTTGGGCAGAAAATCTCCCTCCAAACTGGTAAGAAAATGGTAAAACTTTGTCTTTACATGGAGTCCAAAATTCTCTCTTTGCCCAGGGCAAAGACTCCGAGTGGGGCGTTTTAGAATATCTTCATCTGGTCTTAGTCACCGTTCTCCAGAATGTCTCTCTCACACTTGGGAATTTTTGCTGAGAAAAAGACTGGCTAGAATACCTCAGCTCTCACAATGTTCTTCCCAGGTCTTCCAACTTAAAAATCTTTCCCCAACCGAGTCCAAACACCGGAATCCACTTGCAGCGGGTCACTGCCAAGCCAGCACCCTCAGATCGAGGTCCCCGTATCCCGGACCTCCAGGGAGAGGCTTACCCATAATCTCTCTCCAGGCCAAAACCCACAGGTCTCACAAGGCGTCCTACAAATAAAACTAGAAAAATCCAGAAAACAACCAGAAAGACAAACCAGTGGATTGGAAAGCCAGCTTCTTGACCTTTTCCCTGTCAGAGCTGTAAGCATGCCTATGGCCAATATGGCCAAGGCCATAGGAGGCGCTCCCGAAAGGCACCATAGCACTGCCTTGTGGGGCATCAGTAAGTGTACAAGCAGTTCGGCCCGCTGGCCAAGCTGATGTCATGTTTGTGGTGGGGGCCACCCTGTTTTTCCGTTCATAGACGTCGGAACAGGGGAGGGCCGCCGACAATGGGAGAAGCCTCATTGGTGGCAGTGGGATGACACATGATTCTCTTAACGTTGCTGCTCACCCCCTGCAGTGCTGCCGTGATCCCCCCTCGTTCACCCTCCCTGCTCCTGAACAGCTGAAGGACTGCGGCCTCGCAGCGCGGGCTGCTTCTTCCTCCTCAGCTCTCGGCACCTGATGACGTTTTCCGAGCACCGGCAGCCGGGAAGCAGGAAGTAGCCCGCGCTGCGAGGCCGCAGTCCTTCCATTGTTCAGGAGCAGGGAGGCTGAGTGAGGGGATCATGGCAGCATCGCAGGGGTGAGCAGCATGCACTGAAATCATACACTGGCCACCTGCGGTGAATGAGGGGATTGTGGATGAGAGGATGTGGTAGGGGAAACGAGACTGCTGGGGACTGAGAGGGGAGAGGGGAATGTGGAACAAGATTTCTGGAGAGTAGGGGGGGGGGCTGGGAGGGGAAAGTGGGCTGGGGAGCGAGAATACTGGGAAGAGGAGGTCTGGCAAGGGAGGGGGACTGTTGAGCAAGACTGCTGGGGAGTGGGGGGGTCCGGGTGGGGAGAGGGGGCTGGTGGCGCATGTGCACTGCTGAATATACCCAGTTAGAAAACCTGTCCGCATTGGGTATATGGTACATAAAAATTCCCATATAAAACGAAATCCACTCCCCTTTCCCCCAGGTATCCTTTAGCGTTGTAGGCTTCCAGCCATTGAGTGTATGGACATACACACAAACCCTCCTCTCTGTGCAGGTTACCCCAGTGCTTCATTACCTGACTCGTGTCACTATCTTCTGTGATTTAAGTTATGCTTTTGTGAATTCCATTTACTGCTTTTTGCCTCCACCACCTCCTCCAGGTAAGCATTCCAGGTATCTACCACCCTCTCAGTGAAAGACTGTTTCCTGACGTTGTCCCTGAGTCTAGCCCCCATGGAGCTTTATATCATTATTTTATTTTGCTCACACCTTTTCAGGGTAGCTCAAGGCAAGTTGTATGACCTTAGACCTACAACTTCCTTTCTACTTGTGCATTAATACCCGTTCAGATACTTAAATGTCAGTATCATTAACTCAAGGTTAGCTGGATAGGTTTACCTGGCTAAGAGTGTCTTGCAGCACTCCTAAAGTGAGCTTGATATTGCTGAATATCATCACTATCCAGCTAAGTTATCTAGCTGAAGGAGAGGCTAGGGGCACGTGCTGGGGCAAAGGCTGGTCAGCGCCATTTTGGAAAACATGTCAACCAGCCTGGAGCTAGGAAGCACTCTAGGCCTCTGTAAGGCCAGCAATGAGGCTTCTATCAGGAAAGGGAAGGTCAAGAGATTTTATTTATTTATTTATTTATTTGTTTGGGGGTGGGAGTCCAGGCATTCACTCTAGACCCCCAGAGTCTATTTTGGAGGTAAGGGGGGAGGGGGGAGGAAGGGACACGTTAGACCACCAGGGCCTTATTTTTTTGGAAGGAGGGTCCTAGGGCGAGGGTTTGGGGGACACAGGTGAGGGTCCTGCTACTGTGGGGGGGGGGGCCTTTGCTTGAGGTGGGGGCTTGATTCTGAAAAGGGGAGGTGTGGGGGGAAGGGGCATTGCCACATAAGTTATATTCTTTTTTGTTTTCAAACTTTTGGGGTTGGCGCTGCCTCTAGAGATGGAAAGAGGTGAGTAGGGGCATCTCACTAGATGCCTGAGGGTCCTCTGTTTCTCAAAGATGTTTATTATGGGCCACTTGGTCCTTTAAAGGCTCATCCCAGGCCCATCGGGATGTGCGTTAGCATCCCGATGGCCCCAGGAAAAAATAAATATGCTTCCTTGAAATGCAATAAAATAACAGGGCTGATTTTTCCTAAGTCACCTGAATGATTTTATTCACATTAAATTGACTGGTAATTAGCTGCTTTACATGCATTAGTTAATTTTATGCATGCAAATGCAGACAAAACATAATTTCCATAGGAGTGAAATTTTGTTTCAAAAACACATGATATTGTGCGATATAGCATAAAAAACAGCATTTAACTCACATTAAACGCTGTTTACCATGCGTTATCACCATATCATGGCCTAGTAAATCTAGGCCTGACTTTGCTTTACCTAGGAACGCCCCCACACCACCCCTATGTTATCTGGTTAAGTTGTTAGATACCTAATGACTTAACCAGGTTACTCGTGGATGGTGAACCTGTCAGGAATTTTGAAACTCTGGGATTTGTCCAGCTAAGTGCCAACTCTCAATATGGACCTCCTAGCTTGTTATGTAAGGGGCTCCCAGATTTGTTCCTTATTAATAGGTATGCCCTTACCCAGTATGGCAGCAGTGGCATCCATAGGCCTGGTTGCCAGTAGTGTGGTCTGCGTAGGTAGGTGAACTTTGGCAGTCCCCAGTGGGAAATGCTGTGGTTGGATAAAACTAGTGTGCCTGTTTTGAGAGATTCAGAGGGTTCTGAAGAGAGGCCAAGATACAGGCAGCCTTAAGACAGGCCTAAGGAATGATTTTAGAAGTGGCCGGACTGGTGTGCTGAAGAGCCCCAGAGAGAGGAAAACCCTAAGGGCTTGGAAGAAAGTAATCTTTTCCCCCCTTGTGTGGGAACCCCCATAGGTCTTAAGGCTGTGCCTCTCCATGATGCTCTCAGTGAGCCCACATGCCCAAGAGCCAACCGGGACAGGGGCTACAATTATATGCCATACACATCACTATACAAAATTAGTACCATACGTGGCGGAAAACCTGCCACCAATAGAGGGAGCTGGGCTGCAACAGAAGACCCCACCAGCCCAGATGGGGTTTTTAGTGCTTTTAATATCCCTGTTTCTAAACAGCATGACGCAGGATATACCATGACAAACTGTAACTTTAAATACCACTTTACTCTTTGTTTAATAAAAAAAGAGACATAAATACAATGATAATCAAACAAACAGCAGGATAATACCCCAGAGTAATAAAAAGGAACAACAATTTTATATATATATATATAATATATAATAATAGAAAAACTGGCATAAAAAAACCTTTAACAGGGTGTAGTCGAATATATATATATATATATTCTGCCCCCCCCCAAAACAAAACCAATACCTCCCTCAATAAATAATCAGTATTAAACTTATATTTTCAAAATAAATTTGATTAACTATATTGATTTTTTATAAAAATCTGTCCGTTGCCTTTTCTTACAAGTCAAGAATACTTCAGTTTTTGTTTTATATCAAACATCTCACAAATCACCCACTCACACTCACACCTATACCATGCTAAGAAAACAATATCACTGCTTGTCCCTGTTCCTTTTTTATGTTATGTTATTATTTTGGAGAGACACACAATAGTACTTTTCAACTGGAACACATATTTTAAAATACCATATGTGTAGCACAGCTATTTCTCTGATTTATTTTCTTACTTGCTCATAAATGTTCTCTATTGAGTCACTGCACATCATGCAGATCTGAACAAAGGTCACAATAAATTTCCCCAGGTCCAAAGATGATCGATGAACAAGTACCCTCAGCCCAACAAACAAGTTGCAGCAGCTCCAAAGGTAAATGGTGAATGGTCACCCTCCTCATGAGCAGACAATCTCCTCTACAAAAGCCTTTCTTTCACCCTGTTACGGGCTTCCTCAGGAGGAACCAGCGCTATTCTAGTGATCTTCACAAGGGGATAATCCCAGCAGGGCTGCACCCCAGCCAGCGCTCTAATGGTGTGTTGCTTAACAGAACAAACTTGTCAGAAGTCCACCCCGAACTGGATTTAATTTCCATAACATCTCATCTCGAGGTTTATTCAAACAGCTAGTGATTAGAATGAGCTGTGCCACTTAATCTGATGATCAGTTAGTCAAGACAGAGACTCATTCTTTGACGGGGTGGACTTGTGACAAGATTGTTCTGTTAAGCAACACACCATTAGAGTGTTGGCTGGGTGCAATCCTGCTGGGATTATCCCCTTGTGAAGATCACTAGAATATATATATATTGTATATTGATGTGATTATATACTTTGAATGTCGGCATATAAAAACAAACAAATAAATAAATAACATAAGCTTGCTGGGCAGACTGGATGGAGCGGTTGGTCCTTTTCTGCCATCATTATCTATGTTTCTATGAGAGTGCTGGTGTGAGGAAGCAATAGGATCTCTTCTGTCTGGAAGAGAAAAATACCATGTCTCCCAGTAAAAGCAATAGGAGGCAGGGATGGTGCAAGAGTGTTAGGTACCCAAGGCAAACCTTCAGCCTTCCTTCATCCTCTCCCCTCCTCCCTTCCACACACTAGGGATGTGCATTCATTTGAAATGAAAATGGGACAAATAAGCTTGTTTTTGTTTTCTATCAAAACAAAATGTATTTGGTCCCCCCAAAAAAGGAAAATTTTCATTTTCAGCAAAGAATTGCAAGTGGCATGTCTATTTGCAATACTTTGCCAAAAACAAAGGAAAACAAAAAAAATAAAAAATGTAAAGACTCAAAAACAAAAAATGAAAAACAAAATCAAACTACATTTTAGACATGTACTATCACACACACATTCATTCCTGCATCTCTTATCCTGTCCTCACAGAAAATGTGCATACAATAAAATATACATAAGAATTATAATTATTTAAAGTGCTGGCCGTGAACAAGCAGTTTATAGAGGTAGCCTAGTGGCCTTCCGGAAGTGGTGCTGAAGAAGAAAACAGTCAAAGGATCCAAAGGAGCATGAGATAAAACACTGTGGATCTCTAAAGGCTAGAAGACCGAAATGCGATAAGCGTGCAGGGGGTTAACTTGCTGGTACAGCGGTTATTACCCTTAGCAGAAGGCATGGAGATTACTACCTTTAACCAATATGCTTTGATGCTTTTAATGCAACTGCAACATTGCTCCCCGCTTAGACGGTAGGGGAAAAGAGGAAGTGGATTCAGACAACAACCGAGGGTCTTGACTTCCATAGTCTGGGATACTATTATGCAGACATAAGAGAAATTGCACAGGACTGCTTCTATGACCAAGTCCTAAAGGAAACGATGAAAGCGTGCATGGGGGTAACTTGCTGGTGCAGTGGTTATTATCCTTAACCAAAAGTCTTGATACCTTTGATGCAACTCCAACATTACTCTCTGTTTCTATGGCAGGGGAAAAGGGCAATTGGATTTAGACAGCAGTCAACGAGGGCCCTGTCTTTTATGGTCTGTGGAACTGATAAGCATGGGGGTAACCTGTTCAGAGCAACAGCTACTACCCTTAACAGAAGGCATGGGATTACTACCCTTAACCAATAAGTCTTGATGCATTTGATGCAACTTCCACATCGCTCTTTGCTTCGAAGAAGGGGGGTGGGGGTGGAAGGAAAGAGGAATTTAGATTCGGCGACCACCAACACAGGCCATGACTTTTTTACAGTCTGGGATAGTGATGCATAGACATTAAGGAAAAAACACAGGATTGCTTCTATTGCCAAGTGCATAAGCATAAGCAAAGTATCTCAAGCAAAGCTGGTTGATACATGGGGGTAACCTGTATGGCATGGCAGATACTACCATGGGAAGCTTGCTGGGCAAACTGAATGGACCAGTGATCCTTTTCTGCCATCATTTCTGTTTTTCTATGTTTCTAGAACAATGGGCTGAAAACCAGAGAATCCAAGGTTCAAATCCCCCTGATCCTCCTTTGTGACCTCAGGAAAGTCATTTCACTTTCTAGTGCCTCAGGTACAAATAGAGGGGATAATATTCAGACAGCTCCACATGACCTAATATACACGTGACTATGATGACATAGAGGTCTTTGAAAGTATTTTATAACCCATGAGTATCAGATAGGCGCTTATTATAAAATAAGCATACGTGTACCCAGGTACCCCTAATGTATATGCATATGTGTGCTTACATGTGAATACATGCATTGCATTAAAAACAAGTATTTCAGTGTATTAAATGTGAGTAATTTTCCTTCCAGTTTTAAAAATATACACATAAAGGTGAATTTTAAAAGACTGGTATGCGCATCAATTGAAGGCTGTAAGAGTAAGTTGAGCTCGCGTGTGCCCCACCGTATTTTAAAAAGCAACTAGATATGCGTGTAAATACCATGGCGCACACATCTCAACATGTTCTTAAAAGGGGCAGAGCGTGGGTGGAGCATCATGGCGTCAGAGCCTGGCCAAGAGATGCGCACGTAAATACCTACATGCCCTGGTAAGTGCTGAGATCCCCTGCCACGTAACGTTACTTCTACTATGGATGACTTGTAAGCCATAACATAAAAGGATCAAGCCATTTCTGAGGCTTTTAAAGGGTCTGGGGTAACTGGGAGGCATATAAGCTTTCAAACTGGGGGGGGGGGGGCTTTGGAGAAACTAGCTGTTAACTGGGTGAACTGGTGAACAAACTGGTAAACTGGCAATGGCATGAGTGCATGCCCCTTTTAAATTTCCCTGACATATGCAGAAGCGGGATTTCTGCGCCCATACGCATGCCCACTTAAAATTTGGTGCACATGTGCACGCAGCCAGGCCGTTTTATAACGTGCGCACATATACGCGCGCAAGTTCTAAAATAGCTGCATCCCTGGGCGAGCAGGCCAACACGCGCGCCAGTGTGCGCCTGCGTGCCGGTTTGAAAGTTACCGCCATAAAACTTGATTTACGCATGGAAGCTGGTATATTTTGAACGTGTGTGCATTATTGAAATTACTTTTCTGATTTCTCCCACCAGTTCACCCAGTCCTTCCTCCAGGTCATCAAGACCCTTCTGGTTCTTCAGCCTGCAGTTCCCCCTCTTCACCCAGATCTCTCACCCAGCCAATAAACAAATCTGCTATCAATTACGCAACTTGAGTTGCGTAACTTCCATGAGTAAATTGCCAAATATACGTGCATGTCTTGTAAAATAGCAGCTTAAGCGTTGGCCTCACCCCAGAAGGCTCCTAGATCGCCCTTTTTACTTGCACGTATATGTGTGCAGGAAACATAAAACATGCACATACTTTTTGATGTTTATGAAAAAACAATTCAGCAAGTACAAACCGCTAATGCTAATTTTGTTATGCTAATTTTTAACGCATAAGTGCTTTCAAAATGTACCCCCAGAAAGTGCACTTATGTGGGTAAATCCTGTAGATGATTCAATGCCATATGTTGTAGCAATTTATGAAAGCCCTCTTACACGAGTAAAGTGCATTTACACGTGGGAAACCTGGTTTTAAGTGTGTAAATCCTTTTGAAAATCAGACCTGTAAGCCCTCTAGAGCACGGAAATATCTACTGTACCTCAATGTGACTCGCCCTGAGCGACCAATGAAAAGCTGCGAGCTAAATTTAAATAAAAGGAAAATCAGAGAAAAATGTGTAATCTGCTTTCAAAATACCTACAAGCACATTTTTCTATCAAAAGATACAAGGAGCTAGTACAAACTTTCAGGAATGGAGTGATATGTTCTGCAGAGAAGGGAGTTAATTGTGTGCCAGCTAAAGCCAAATCAAGCAATTCAATTTCAGCAGTTTCCTCCTTGTAATTTCTCTTTCTGTGGGAGATACATCCAGGCTCTGCTGCTTTGAATTGGATCCCAGGATGTTTATATTGATTAGTTCTGTTGAATTCTCTTTCAAGCATTAAAATAGGTTCCAAGCTTTGCTGTCTCTGGCCTGATGGTCTGGTTCTGCAAGTCTCTTTTTCCTCATTCTCCATTCATATCTCTAATTCATGTTTATTTTCTATCTTTCGTGTCCTCTTTCCTTTATCTTTTTTTCTTTTGTGTCTCTTCCTCTCCCTTTCTTTAGTATTAGTCCCTTACATTTGTATAACTTTTCTCCCTTCTTTCGCCTCCATTTTCTCCTGTGGTCTCTTCTCTTAACCCTGCCTCTCTCTACCTCCATCTTCCTCCTGTACACTCTCTCAACCTCTCCCATCTGTGTGCTCTCTCCTCTTCTCCATCTTCCTCTTGTGTTCTCTCTCCCTGTGCTAACACCTCGCCCTTTCCCCTGCACCTGCCTCCTGTTCTCTCCCTCCATGTCTACCTGCTGCTTTCTTGCATCATCTGTGCTCTCTCCCCCTCCTCGTTTCTCCTGAAATCTTTTTTTTCCTACCCTTCCTCCTGGACATTGTTCCATCTTCCCCTTCCTTCAGCACATCCTCTTCCATTTGTGTATGCTCTTTCCCTGCACTCTCCCTCAGCCATTCCTCCTGCATTGTCATCTCTCCCTCTTCCTCCAGCTCTCTCTCTCCATTCTTCCTACAGGTGCTCTCTCTCTCTCCCTTTTCCATATTCCTTGCAAACCCCCCCCTCCCCTTTTAACTGGTTTACTAAGCCAAAGCGCATCATAACCTTTACCACCACCACCACCCTTCCGTGGCATAATCACCTCCTCTCTTCTACCCACCCTGGCATCATCACTTCCCTTCCCTCTGCCCTTACCCCCAGTATCATCACTTTCCCTCCCCCTCACCTGCAAAACATCAGCTCATTCCCTCTGCCTCCACTCTCCTAGCATCATCACTTCCCTTCCCTCCACCCTTCTGGCATTACCTTCACTCCCCTTCCCCTGGCCTTATTACCATCCCTCCCCCCCATCCTCCTGTCATCATCAACATCACCTTCTCTTTCCCCCCTCACCTCCTGGCATCATCACCTTCTCTTCCCTTCAATCTGCCCCCATCCACATAGCATCGTCACCTTCCCCCATCATCACCTTTACTTACCCCATTACCCTGACATCATCACCTTCTCTCTGCCCCCCCCCCCCCCCCGGCATTATCACTTTCTCTTCACCCTACCCATCCCCTTTTGGTATCATCACCTCCCCCCCCCCCCCCCATCATCATCACCTTCTCGTTCCTCTGCCCCAATCTCTATGGTATCATCACTTCCTTCCCTCCCCCATCCTCCTGTCATCGTCAGCACCTTCTCTCTCCACTCACCCCCTATCATCATCTATTCCCTCTGGCAGTATCCCCCTGGCATCATCACTATCCCTCTCCCCTACCCCCTCTGGTATTACCTTCCTCCTTTCCCTCTTCCCACACCCCCTAGCATCATCATTTTCCTGTCCCTAACCACCCTAACCCTCTGGAATCTCCTTCCCTTTCTCTCACCCCTTGGAATTATCACCCCTGTACCCTCCGACCCCTATCATTACCTTCCATTCTCCCTCCCTTCCCTTTCCCTCCACCTACATGATATCAGCAACTTCTGTTCCCTCTGCTTCCAAACCCTGCATTATCAACTTCTCTTCCCCCGCAATCTCTGGCATCATTATTCTCCCTTTCTCTTTCCACTGTCTCTACCCTCTGGCATCATCATCATCATCATCATTCCCTTCTTTCCTGCTCCTACCTCCTGGCATCATGAACTTCCTTCCAACCATCCCATGTTATCATCATCCTCTCTTACCACTTACCCATCCCCCCCCCCCCCGGCCCCCCCAGTATAATCACTCATCCATGCCCCTGCCTCCAGCCCCCCGGCATCACCTTCCCTTCCCTCCGTCAGCCCCACAGTTATCATCTGTTATATCTGTTCTAACCACTCCTCTCTCTCCCCTTGGGATCACTTCCTGCAAGCAGAGTTTATTACCTGCTGTCTCCTCCTCCTCTACAGCATTCCTTGTCAAGTCAGAAATGTTTGGTGGCCCATAAGTCTCCAAGACCTGGCTGTCCCCTACATTTCCAACTTCAGCAGAAAGCCTCAGAGCAGGAGGCAACAGATATAAGATGTGTTGCTCGCTGACTCCTTCCGTTGGCTGGAGGACGCCGTGCAGGGAGAGGAAAGAGGAGACTTCTTTGCCACCACTGATGGCAGCTGTGACCCTTTCCTTTTCTCTGCCTGGCGGTGCAAGTTTTGTGACACACCTGAGGTTTTCTGTGCGGCACCCTAGTGTGCCGGAGCACGCTGGTTGGAAGCTCTTCTCTACACCCTGGAGACAAAGACCCCTCTACTCGCTCTAGTGGTTCCTTTACATATCAAAAGTGCACACGTCACAAAAACGTATGGACTTGGGTTACACCATCTCTGATCTAGGACATGGATTCAGGGTGATTTTAGTGAGTGACCGCAAGGGCCATAAACAAAGCCAAATCTTTTGAGCATCAAATACTAGAATAGAATAATTTCTTACCTAACGGCCTGTCAAAACTGTGAAACAATAACGAATGTTCAACCCTTAAAACTTCCACTTATATGTGCACAGTGTACGATCATCTACAAGATTTCATCTTATCCAGGACAGTCTTTTTTTTCTCTTCCTTCTTTGTATGCCACCATCCTGGGCAAAATAGGATCATAAGAATATAAGAACATGCCATACTGGGTCAGACCAAGAGCCATCAAGCCCAGCATCCTGTTTCCAACAGTGGTCAAACCAAGCCATAAGAACCCGGCAAGTACCCATTTAGTTCCTTCCAGCACCCAACTTTCTTATGCCTAATCCCAATAATTTGGGATTATTAATCCCAATAATTTTATTAATCCCAATAACTTTCTTATGCCTAATCCCAATAATCCTCAACCACAATAATTTCATGGTCCTCCAGTCAATGTACCCCTGCATTGACTTGGCCTCTGTTTCCATATTAGTTAGTTCAGAGCTCTAAGAAATGACACTATTTAGTCATGAATATACGATATTATTACAGGCCTGAGTACATGATCTTATTTAGATATTTGATAGTACTCAGACTCAGACATGAGTTCAGACTACTGTCAATCGTGAGTGTATAACCGGATATTATTTATCTCTGAGTTACCCATATCTTCGGCTCTTCCCCTTCCCAGTTCGAGTGCCCCTGTTTTATTGTAACTTTTATCACTTCTCGCCTATTGTTGAGGTTGATGTTAATGTTATTGCACCATCGTTTATTGTAAACCGATATGATATGATTGGGATCATGAATGTCGGTATAAAAAAGCTCTAAATAATAAATTAATAATAATAATAATAATCTAAAAAGGCAGCATACTAGCATGACCATAGCCCAGGCATCTGGTCTCCTAGGTCCCTGCCAAGTCATCACTAATGAACAAATCTTGCTTCAGTGAACTTTGTTGAAACACTAGCTGATGTGTGCAGAGTGAGTCATTGGAGCGGCTGTAGTCATGTCCCTAAGGGTCCTGAAGATGTTTTATCCTTTCCCCTGTTCAGAATGGACCCAGCACTGGGACCCAATCATCTGGTCTTAGCTTCCCCAGGTAAGCCCCACTCTGTAATGAGTATATAGGAGAGGGATTCCATATTCACAATTTTTAATTATTCTTTTCAGACTTAACAGTAATAATTTTGATTATTTGGGCTTATTACTAATTTGTAGTAATTTATGCACACCTGTTTATTGTAAATTATGGCCAATATCATGATAAACCTGTTAAATTTAGGCAAGCAGAAAGAGGAAGAAAGAGACAGAAAAAAAATACAACTTAATTCATATTCATCTTATGTGCAGTCTTGCTTACATTATTAATGATACTGTTATATCATTATTTAAGCATTATAGGAATTGATTAATTGCAGTTGACCCTTGCTCTATCCCCACTTATTGAGTTAATTATATTATTGCCCCCACTTAACTTGACCCTAACCTTCAGGAGCAATATTTTTCATTTGAAAAGACCACGTTCAAGTTCTCTCACTTAAATCATATAGTACAGGAGGAGTGACAGCTGCAAGGGAGTAGTAATATGAAGGACTCCTCAAGTATACATCCCTATCATATGTTTCATAGATGGGGCGTAAAGATACCCCCCCCCAGCCCTTGCATAGTAAGATGTCTGAAATGATTGAAGATCATTTATTTTGCAGCTTTAAATCAATTTGCATCAGGTTTATCAAATAGATTACATAAAGAACTCTAGAAACGTAGAATATGATGGCAGGTGTTTAAAAGTCTGATTCATATCCCGCCCTGTCTCTCCTCTCCTCCAGGATCTCACACCATTTTGGTTATCCCTTCCCTGGACTGCCTCTGGCATTTCTCTGTCCTTACTCCTTTCTGAGATATGGCCTCTGGCCTCACCAATGATCTGCACTGTGTCATAATCACGTCCTTTTTTTCTGCTGGTTATGTCTCTCCCTGTGCATCCCAGCATTCTTCTGGCTCTAGTCACCACCTTGTCACACTGTTTTACTACCTTGAGATCGGCAGACACTATCATCCCCAAGTCTCTCTCCTGGCTGGTGCACATCAGCTTCTCACTAACTATCTCACACAGCAACTCTTAATTTCTACACCCCAGATGCATGACTTTGCACTGAATATTGAACTGCAAAGTATTTGACTATTCCTCAGGTTTTCCTAGATTGTTTCTCATTTTGGCTACTCCCTCAGGTGTGTCCACTTTGTTGCAGATTTTAGTGTCAGCTGCAAAAAGTTAGACTTTTCTTCTAACCCTTCCACAATATTACTTTTATTTATTATTTTATTTATTTAAATCTTTTCTATACCATCGTTAAGAAGGATCCGTCACAACGGTTTACAATAGGGCACATAAAATAAGGATGCTGAGATATATTACTTTACACAAGTGCCGTAATGATTCGGTACATAGTTTTCTAAATGAAATAATTGGTTTGTGATACAATACTGTCCAGGAATTATCAGTTTAAAAACAATTCTAACTTTATAAGTGTCAACTTCTCTACTGGGGAAGAACGAGAAGGTAGAGTAAAAACAGATAGAAATATAGCTGCACACTTTATTTGTTCATACCTCTCACTTCGCCTGCCTCACTGTTTCCCCTTCTCTGTTTGGTAGGCTTACTTGAATAGCCAAGTTTTTAAGACTTTTCTTACAAACATATTATACAAAACAGGCCCCTGGACCGATCTATTAGGCATTCCATTAATCACTGCTCTCTCTTTTGAATGAATTCTATTTACTATCACCTTCAGTCCACCAGCTTGAGACCCACTCCCAAGCTACTCAGTTTATTCCTGAACTTCTTAGATGGGATTGTATGAAAAGCTTTGTTGAAATCCAAGTAAACAAGATCCAACGCTTGTCCTTGATCAGGTTCGTTTGATATGATCGGCCTCTGGTAAAACCATGCTGCCTTGAATCCTGTAACCCTTTGGATTGTAGATAGCTCACTTTACTTTCCTTCCTCCCCAGTCTTAGTCCCTGCTGCAAACCATTATCTTCCCCATCCCCTACACTCTGTCTCTTTCTGCCATTCTGTCATCTGCACTACCCACTGTTCTTGAATGTCCAAAGTTTTCTTCGTCTCATCCAGCCATTTCCACTCTCCCTAACAGCATTCTCATCTTCGCCCCTGTTGTCATACCTCTACCTTTCTTCTACATATTCTCCTGCTGCGCCTCCTACTTTCATCCTGGAATATCAGTCCCCTTCCTGGCCCTCCAAGGCAACTCTCACCCCATCGGTACATTTCAAACCATTACACCTCCAGTCTTATCACTGTACCCCCTTCTCCCTCCCTCTTCTCTTCCTTTCTCATGCACCCTGTAGAATGCCCACTCTATTTACAACAAGCTTGCTTATATTCATGACATCTTTATTTCTCATATTCTTTATCTCCTTGCCTTGACTGAGACCTGATTTTCCCCTGAAAATCAGGTCTCAGTCAAGGCAAGGAGATTTCTTCAGTTGCTGCTCTCTGGCACGGAGGTTATCTTTTCTCACATACACCAGTAGGCCATTGTGGTGGTGTTGGACTACTCTCCCCCTCCTGTTGGTTACAACCTCTTCTTTCACCTCAATCTCACTCTTTTCTTCCTTTGGGACTCACTCCATCCATGTATTCACCCCAACACCTCTCCGGGTAGCTGTTATTTATCAACCCCCTGATAAATCACCCACATCCTCTCTCACAGACTTTGATTCCTGGTTTTTCTTCTTCATTGACCCACCTTCCTCTTCTCTTATTCTTCATGACTTTAACCTCCATGTTGATGCCTCTCTGACTCTTATGCCTCAAAACTCCTTTTCATAACGTCCTAATTTGATCTCCAACTCTGCCCTATCACCCCTACTCACAAGCATGGGCACTATCTTGACCTTGTCCTTTCCTCTAACTGCTGTCTCTCAGAATTCTCCATCTTAGCTCTTCATATGGCAGACTATCATCTGATAACTTTCACAATAAACCATCCTTCCCCTCAGCATTGTCCAGTTACCACCAATACCTTTAGGAATTTCCAAGCTGTCAACCTTTGTATCCTCTCCACAACTGTTTCATTTTTCCTTTCCTCCACTACATTGTCTGAGTCAGTTTAAGCAGTTTCTTCTTACAATCTATACTCTCCTTTGCTTTAGACACTCTTGTCCCTTGCCTTACCCATCATTTAAGGTGTACCAAACCCCAGCCTTGGATCACCCCTAGAATTTTCTTCCTACTTTCTTGCACTCTCTCTGCAGAACATCTCTGGCTAAAATCCCATGCCCATGCAGACTTCATACATTTCAAATTCATGCTGACCTCCCTCCAGTCTGCTATTGCACTTGTCAAGGGCAAGACAACTATGTCCATCTGACAAAATCTCTTGCATCCAACCCTCTCCATCTCTTTGCCACACTTAATTCCCTCCTCAAACTTCCTTCATTTCCCTCCTCCTGATCACTTTCTGCCCAGACAATGGCTCACTATTTTCATGACAAGATTCACAAATTATTCTTGAGTTCTTAATCAGGTCACCTCTGCCTTTTTCTCTCCCCCACGTCCTTCCTCTACACTGTTCCTGGCCTCCACCATTCTCTCCTCCTTTTCTGAAGTCACAGTGGAGGTGTTGTGCCTCCGGTTCAGGTGGAGCGTAGGGAACATCACCCTCAGAGTGGCACAGGACAACATGACAAAGGCTGGTAAGGCTGGAGCAAGGCTTGGACAGGAATAGCATGCAGGTAAGACTGGAACCAAGGTTTAGATAGGAACAGCGTGCAGGTAAGACTGGAACTGTAGCTTGGGCTAAGACAGGACAGGACAGGGCAAAACAAGAACAACACAGAATATGAAACATAAAATCCCGAAGGCAGTGTTAGGTAGGAAAGCTCTGAGGGGCAAGACAAGGAGGAGTCTAGATAGGCCACAGAGCAAGGTAAGGCCTGGATAGGCCAGAGGTCAGGGGAAGGCCTAGCCACAAGGCAAAGCAAAGAGCAAGAAAGGCCCTTAGGCCATAAGGCAAGAATCAGGAGGCCAGATAGCCACAAGGCAAGGAAAGGCCAGGAGCAGGAGATTGGATGGCCACAAGGCAAGGCTACAAGCAAAAAGGCCCAGAGGCCACAAAGCAAAACAAGGATAGGCCGGGGGTAGGCTTCAAGGGAAGGAGCCAAGGGAGACTTGATGCAGAAGCATCTTGAGTTTGGTAAGCCAGGGTTATGAAGGGCTGGAGTCTGGGTGTGGTGCAGCAGGTGGGAGGAGAAGCTTGATCAGCATGGAGAGTATGCTTGTTGAGGTCCCCTGTTGGAGGGAAGGCTGAGCCATGAGACCAGGGATGAGATGCTGAGAACAGTTCTGAGTAGGGCTCACCAAAGCCCTCTGCTGGTAGGGTGGCATCATAGTCAAGGTACAGTGAGGCTGCATTGCAGCTAAAATCATAACAGGAGGAACTTGTTCATCTTTTCTCATTCTCCAAACTCACTATGTGCTCCTCTGAGCCCCCCTTCCCACCCAGTTCCTCAGCTCTGTCTCCACTGAGGTCACCCCTTCCATTTGTCACATTCTCAATCTATCACTTTCCACTGCCACTGTTCCTGCTGCCTTCAAAAATGCTATGATCACACCATTCATTTGAAAAACCCTCATTTTTTGAAAGGAGCATAGAGCAGCACTTTGCGAGCTTTAAACAAAAATAACAGTGCAAGTGGAGAGGCGTAGAGCTGAACAGTGTTCAAGTGGCACCTCCTGATGAAGAATTTCGAAACGGGGCCTTGTCGGGGACAGTTTCGCCAATGATTACACTGGATGACGGGATCAATATTTAATATTTAAAGCTAAGTGTCATTTACTTTTCGCTCCCTTTGTGAGAGGTGAACTTGGCGTACCGCACTTCTCTGTTTATGTGCTTGTTGCATTTTTACATGAAGATATAATCAACTAAAAAGTTCATGACACGTTTTTTAAGAAAATAGTTTCTTGTTAAAATAATAAAAAAAATAAAAAAAGAACTTTTGGGTGGACGGTAGTGCTCATGATTAAAATAAACATGATATACCTGGATGGTGTTTCTGAAAATTTATGAAGCATCACTTTACACCCTTTAAATATTTTTTCTTTTGGAAAGGTATGTGTTAGAGTCTTATGGGACTCATTTAGTGGGTGTGATGAGCATGATTTAAAAAGATTTTTCATTATTCACGTCTATTTATGAGGGTCAAAAAAATATATACTTTCAAAAAAATATTTAAGTAATGGTTAAAAAATAACTTTTGTGTGTGGGTTTGTTAGGTGGCTACCTTAAACTCAGCAAGGCCAAGACAGAGCTCTTTATCTTCCCACCCCCCCCCCCCCCCAAGCTCATTTCTCCTCTTCCTCCTTTCTCTGTTTCTGTGGATAACACTGTAATCCTCTCAGTCCTTTCAGCCTATAATCTTGATTCCTGCTCTCCTTCTCTACACATTCCAAAACACTGCTAAAATGTGCCAAAATCCAACCTTTCCTTTCTGAACACCACTGCCAAAACCCTTATCTACTCTATCAACAACTCTCACTTAGACTATTGCTATATGCGCCTCACAGATCTCCCAGTAAGCCATCTCTCTCCACTTCAATCTATCCAAAATTCAGATGCACAATTTATCTTTCGCAGACACTACACCCATATAACCCCTATTCTTGACACCCCATTAGCTACCTATCTGTTCGCGCATACAGTTCAATCTCCTGTTACTCACCTACAAGAGCCTTCACTCTGAAGCTCCTCACTACCTCTCCTCTATCTCTACACCCCTATTTGTGCACTCTGCTCATCAAACAAGTCACTCCTATCTATACCATTCTCCTATATTGCCAATTCCTGACTCCGTGCTTTCTACTTGGCTGCACCATATGCTTGGAATAGACTTCTTGAGCTGGTGTATCATGTATCCTCTCTTGACTTATTTACATCCAATCTAAAAACCCAGCTTTTTGAGGATGTTTTTAAATTGCAGCAACCCCTGATTGTCCTGTATACAGTCGCATTCATTTTTAATCATTGTCTTAATAATTGAAATTCCCCAAGTCTTTTTGCCCTATATTAAGGCAATGATTAAAAATGAATGACACTTTAAGTGGAACAATCAGAGGTTAAGATTTAAAAGCTGTGATGAGAGACGTGGGTGTGAGCCCTTTATTCTGTGGCATAGTTGATACAGCCTCATAGGCAAACCTTCGAGGCCTATGCAGACAGCTGGTGAATGCGCCCTGAAGCGAGACAAACTGGAGCTTCACCTATACCAGTCACCTCCCTCACAGGCTGAGCCCTTGGTTCTGGTGGCCAGCAGGAATTAGGCAGGTCCCTAGGGCGGTAGAGAATGCAAGGACAGGCAGCAAGCTGGAGGCACCAGGACAGGCCAAGGGTCGGGACAGGTGGCAAGCAAGCATAGTCAGGTATAAGGCAAGAGGTCATGTCCATGCGGCAGGCAATCAAGGTCAGGTTGAAAGTGAGAGGTCAGAATCAAGAAATCAGGCCAAATGAATGGACAAAGACACACAAGAGACATTGGACGAGACAGCTGGGCAGGGCAAGGCTGTACGAGACAGGCAGGACAGAACCTGGCTGGATGAGACAAACTAGGTATGGCAAGGCAAGGCTGGACAAGGCAAGGCTGGATGAGGCAAGGCTGGAATACAGGAAAGCAGGAACAAACAAGAGCAATCAGGAACACAGGAGCAACACGGACTACTGAAGGCGAGAGACCTGTTGCTGAGGCAGTGAATGGCAGCCCATGAGGCCCTTAAATATCCCAGGCTGAGTGACATCATCTGAGGGTTCCGCAGGGCTTTTCCTACTACGGGCCCTAAGGGGGACCCAGGAGAAGATCAAAGTAGGATGCTGTGTGGATGACATCGGATCTGCGAGCAGAGCAAGGCCTTGCTGGTGCGTGTGGTCCATCGTGGGAGGAGGCAGTTTGGGTCTGGGTCTGAGTGCAGCGGTTCACGGTGATGTCCTGTAGACCAATAAACATATCAGTATCCCCCTTCAAAGCCCCCTCCCCAGTTTTCTGGGCCTAGACTTGTTGGGGGATCTCTTTTGTAAGTCCCGTAATAGTTGTGGGGCTTGGAGGTTAGAAGCTGGCTCCCATGAATTCTCTTCAGAGCCAAAATTCTTCCAGATTAAGTACTGGATTTGGTTTCTGACTCTCCTGGAATCCAGGATCTCTTTGATTTCATACTGGGTGTCTTCTTCAGCTGCAACTTTAGTGGGCTTGAGAGGTGATCTGGCTGGCCAAGATTAGATGGCTGGTTTCAGCAAGGATACATGGAAGATGTTGTGAACCTAAAGACTCAAGAGTAATTTTAGTTTGTAGGCTACTGGCCCTAGTTCTTGCATACCAGGGAATGGACCCACAAGTTTTGGGCAAACGTTTTTCATACTAAGCCATACCAGGTCCCCAGGCTGAAGCTGAAGTGCTGGGCTATGTCTCTAGTCCACCTGCCTCTTGAAATGTTCTGCTGCTTGTTACAGGAGATGGTACATTTTTTTGCCAAAGGTTCTGGAGTTCATGTCCCATTAAGTTGGCTGCAGTCCAGGTGACAGAGACCAAGACAGGTGTTGGTGTACAAGGGTGATGACCAAACGCCACATAAAAAAGTGAGGACCCAGTCAAGCTGCTCACATGATTATTGTGGCAGAACTCCACTCATGGGAAGAGCAATGCTCAGTTGTCCTGACATTGGTTTACTTAGGCTCTAAGGATTTAAACACATGGTTTGCCCATTACTCTGGGGGTGACAGGCCAAAGTGAAATCCAAGGTAATTCCAAACTTCTTGCTCACTGCTTTTCCAGAAGCAGGCCATAAACTGTACTCCTTGATCTGAGAGGATGTGGAAAGGGAGCCCATGAAGACAAAAGATGTGCTAGACAAAGAGATTATCCAATTCAGGCGCTGAAGGAAGACCAGGGAGAGGTGTGAAATGGGGCATCTTTGACAAGCGATCTACCGCTACCCATAAAGTGTTGTTGCCACTTGAGAAAGAGAGGAAGATCAGTGATAAAATCAGTGGCCAAGTAGGTCCAGGGTTCTTTAGTGCTGGCAGTGGCTGCAACATCTCCAAAGGTCGAGTTCGAGAACTCTTGCTCATGACACATGTGGGAGACAGAACTCTACATGTCACTTCACGTCCTCTTCAACTGAGGCCACCAGTAATGACAGAAAATTAACTCCAGGTTTTGGATAATGCCAGGGTGACCCGCCAAAAGGGAGTCATGGGCCCACTGAAGAACTTTCTGATGTACATGTCAAGGAATGACAGTCTTTCCAGGTGGGCCTATTACTGCAGCTGCAACCACAACTCTTGTGGGTCCCATGGACCACCAAACATAATAAAAGCAGCCTCAAAAAGGTGGGGTTTTAGATGGGATTTAAATAAGACAAGAGAGGGATCATGACATTCCAGCACTACTAAACAGGGACTATCTTGTACATATTTTTATACAGCACTGTGTACATCAAGTAGCGCTATAGAAGTATTAAGTAGTAATGTTAAGCAGTAATAGAGTCTCCATTAAACTATGAGGAAGGATCTATCAAAGCTTGAGGAATAGTCTAAGGACCGGCAGCTAAGATTTAATGCTAAAAAATGCACTTGTGTATTTAGAGGTGAATGTTTTATTCACCTCTAAATACATAAGTGCGCACCTCTAAATACATAGGGGCGGATTTTAAAAGGCCCGCGCGCGTAAATCCTTCCGGATTTACGCGCGCAGTGCCCTTGCACGCCGGCGCGCCTATTTTGCATAGGCCGCCAGCGCGCGTAAAGCCCCGGGACGCGCGTAAGTCCCGGGGCTTTCGAAAAGGGGAGGGAGGGGGCGTGTCCGGGGGCATTCCCGAAATGATGCGGCGTTTCGGGGGCGTGCCACGGCGTTTCGGGGGCGGGCCCGGGGGCTTGGCGCCGGCCTGGGGGCGTGGTCGAGGCCTCCGGACCAGCCCCCGGGACCGGAGGACGGAGCGGGGCTACCGGCCGACGCGCGCAAAGTTACGCCTGCTTTCAGCAGGCGTAACTTTGCCGACAAAGGTAGGGGGGGGGGTTTAGATAGGGCCGGGGGGGGGGGGGGGGGTAGGTAGAGGAAGGCAGGGCGAAGAAAAGTTCCCTCTGAGGCCTCTCCGAAATCGGAGCGGCCTCGGAGGGAACAGGCAGGCCGCGCTGGGCTCGGCGCGCGCAGGTTGCACAAATGTGCACCCCCTTGCGCGCGCCGACCCCGGATTTTATAAGATACGCGCGGCTACGCGCGTATCTTATAAAACCCAGCGTACTTTTGTTCGCGCCTGGTGCGCGAACAAAAGTACGCGCTCGCGTATTTTTTAAAAATCTGCCCCATAGTGCGCACACCAAAATTGGAAGATGAGCCCACATCTAACACAGGGGCATGTCCACATGATTTTAAAAAATGGGGTTCAACGCACATGTGCTGATGTGTACACATCTTGCATCGGAGATTAAAGGGGCTTGATGTGGGCATGGTGTGGGTGAAGCATGGGCGTTCCAGGGCATGGTCAAAAGATGTGTGCGCAAGTACCTACACACCTGGGCACGTGCCCAGGTCCAGTGCTGCATAAGTTTACATCTGCTATGGAGAAAGTGTGAGTTAAAAAAAAAAAAAAAAGACATCCCTGAGGGGTTTAAGGGGGCTTGGGGTAACTAGAGGAAGTGCAGGTTAAAGAACCAGGTGGTTTGGAGGGGCCCTAACTCTAGATTGGGCGAATTGGTGTGCGAACCAGGTGAATCTTGTCATGGCGCGGACATGCGCCTGTTATAAAATTCCCCAAATGTGCAGCTCAAACCTGACTTTGCGCCAGCTGTGCACGCACACTTGTAAAATTAGGCGCACACATGCATGCACCTAGGCAACATATGCATGTATGTTATCAAATTGCCACGTCTCTGGGCATGCACTGACGCACACATGTACATGGGCGCCCGGGTACCCATTTGAAAGTTAATGTGCCTGGCTGCGAAAACCCAACGAAGAGGTAGAGTATTAGGGATGAAATTCTTCTAAGTATTTGTAACCCCATCTTCGGGTGGCTGCTAACCACCGATGGGGCTATAAAAGTATTTGTTAGTTTCTGCAGCTGATTCACTCAGGCTCGCTCTTTTATGCTGTCTCTTTCCTTCCCAGGGTATGGATTCTTTGTTGGTGGGGGGAAAGATTTATCTTTCAGAGCCCAGAATGACAGGAGTGACTTTTTATGCTTTCTTTTCCCTGGGAGAGGTGTACTTGTCCTTATTGTGTGTGCTGTATGTGCCAAAGAAATACGCTGGAGCCATTGATTTAGTGTCCAAAAATAACATCTTTACTGCTGGGTAATCAGGTGAAATATGGCACAAAAACTCAGTCCTCAGCACCACAGAATTTATTTTTACTTACAATCCTTCCTCTCTATCTGTGCATGTGTCTTGGTTACCACCAGCGCCAGGGAAACATCCACCCTCCAGGACCTGGTTAAGGGGAGTTCCTGGGTGGGCAGGGTACCCTTACTTGGGCAGGATAACCCCTTCCAAAAACTGATAAAAAGTAAAAACACGGTCTTTGCATAGAGAGTCAAAATCCTCTCTCTCCCCAGGTAGGAAGACTCTAGATGGGTGTCCTCAATGGGCTCAAAGTGGTTCTTACTCTTTCTCTAGAAGACGAATCCCTGATTAAATAGATCCCCTCTGGAATATTTAAATAAGGCTCCAGGGGCGAACCGGGTAACTATAGACCAATGAGCCTGACTTCAGTGCCGGGAAAAATAGTGGAAACTATTCTCAAGATCAAAATCGTAGAGCATATAGAAAGACATGGTTTAATGGGACACAGTCAACATGGATTTACCCAAGGGAAGTCTTGCCTAACAAATCTGCTTTGTTTTTTTGAAGGGGTTAATAAACATGTGGATAAAGGTGAACCGGTAGATGTAGTGTATTTGGATTTTCAGAAGGCGTTTGACAAAGTCCCTCATGGGAGGCTTCTACGAAAACTAAAAACTCATGGGATAGGAGGCGATGTCCTTTCGTGGATTACAAACTGGTTAAAAGACAGGAAACAGAGAGTAGGATTAAATGGTCAATTTTCTCAGTGGTAAAGGGTAAACAGTGGAGTGCCTCAGGGATCTGTACTTGGACCGGTGCTTTTCAATTTATATATAAATGATCTGGAAAGGAATACGATGAGTGAGGTTATCAAATTTGCGGATGATACAAAATTATTCAGAGTAGTTAAATCACAAGCAGACTGTGATACATTACAGGAGGACCTTGCAAGACTGGAAGATTGGGCATCCAAATGGCAGATGAAATTTAATGTGGACAAGTGCAAGGTGTTGCATATAGGGAAAAATAACCCTTGCTGTACTAGTTACACGATGTTAGGTTCCATATTAGGAGCTACCACCCAGGAAAAAGATCTAGGCATCATAGTGGATAATACTTTAAAATCGTCGGCTCAGTGTGCTGCAGCAGTCAAAAAAGCAAATAGAATGTTAGGAATTATTAGGAAGGGAATGGTTAATAGAACGGAAAATGTCATAATGCCTCTGTATCGCTCTATGGTGAGACCGCACCTTGAATACTGTGTACAATTCTGGTCGCCGCATCTCAAAAAAGATATAGTTGCGATGGAGAAGGTACAGAGAAGGGCAACCAAAATGATAAAGGGGATAGAACAGCTCCCCTCTGAGGAAAGGCTGAAGAGGTTAGGGCTGTTCAGCTTGGAGAAGAGACGGCTGAGGGGGGATATGATAGAGGTCTTTAAGATCATGAGAGGTCTTGAACGAGTAGATGTGACTCGGTTATTTACACTTTCGAATAATAGAAGGACTAGGGGACATTCCATTAAGTTAGCAAGTAGCACATTTAAGACTAATTGGAGAAAATTCTTTTTCACTCAACACACAATAAAGCTCTGGAATTTGTTTCCAGAGGAGGTGGTTAGTGCAGTTAGTGTAGCTGGGTTCAAAAAAGGTTTGGATAAGTTCTTGTAGGAGAAGTCCATTAATGGCTATTAATTAATCAATTATACTTAGGGAATAGCCACTGCTATTAATTGCATCAGTATCATGGGTTCTTCTTAGTGTTTGGGTAATTGCCAGGTTCTTGTGGCCTGATTTTGGCCTCTGTTGGAAACAGGATGCTGGGCTTGATGGACCCTTGGTCTGACCCTGTATGGCAATTTCTTATGTTCTTATGTTCTTATGAACAAGCAGCTCCAGTTGTTTCTTGGTAGGGTAGGAACAGGGACAGCCAACAAAATTCTTCTTCCCAAAAATGTAGGTAAACATTAGAAGATCTTGACTTCGGGGCATCGCCAGTCCTCTGGTTCTTACTGAGGGTGCAGAAGGGCAGATCTTCCCTAGCCTGGGACTCCCAGAGAGAGGGTTTCCCTGTGCCCTCCTCCCAGGCAGTGTCCAGGGGTCCCACCAGGCTTCTTACAAATCAAAGTCTCTGAACAATCCCAGGATACAGGCTCTACCTACCAGGGAGTGGATGGACAGAGCAGATGCCTGACCTGTTTCACAGACTCCAGGCAGGGTCTGCCTGAACCCTAAGTGAAGGCCCCAAAATCCAACTCAGGAAAAGCTCCACACCCATCCTATAACTCCAGAAATCAACTACACTACTTCCAGAGCTCTCAGGAGAGAGTTGCTTTTAAATCCTCTCAAAAGGGATGGCCATTCCAGCACCCTCAAAGGGAGGGGCTGTAGAGAATGATTCCTCCCCCAACTTACTAACCACTGCACTAGCTGAACAAGGAGTTAACCAGGGCCTTTTGATAATGAGCCCAGAGGGGCCATTACAGTATGAAAGAAGAGCAGGATCTGGGGGTGAATGTATCTGATGATCTTAAAGTGGCCATACAAGTGGATAAAGTGACAGCAAAAGCCAGAAAGATACTTGGCTGAACAGGGAGAGGAATGGTCAGCAGAAAAAAAGGAGGTGATATTGCCCTTGTACAGGTCTCGGGTACGACCTCACTTGTAATACTGTGTACAATTCTGGAGACCACACCTTCATAAGGATATAAACAGGATGGAGTTGGTCCAGAGGATGGCTACTAAAATGGTCAGTGGCCTTCGTTCTGAAGCATATGGGGACAGAGTTAAAGATCTAAACATGTTTGCCTAGATAAGATAGTAGAGATTTGACAAACATTTAAACACCTCCAAGGTTTCCATGCACAAGAGGTGAGCCTCTTTCAATAGAGAGGAGGATTTAGAATGAGGGGGGTCATGAGAAGAGGGTGAAAAGGGATAGACTTGGGCGTAATCTTAGGAAATTTTTATTCACAGAGAGGGTAGTTGATGATTGGAACAGCCTCCCCATGGAAGTGGTGGAGAGAAAAACAATATCTGAAATAAAAAATGCATGGGATAAACACAGGGGATCTTTGAGAGAATGATGTAAATTGTAAAGCTAAATTAGTTTGGTGGAAGAGCAAACTGGATAGGCCACACGGTCTTTTTCTGCAGTCACATTTCTATTTTCTAATTTTTTCGGCTGAGGTAAGCTAACCATCCTGAAGTTTTCAACCTCATCTCTATTACCACTTTTATGACAAGGGACTACATCTGCCTTTTTCCAGTTGCTTGGAACCACTCCTGTTTCCAAATGGGTTGTGGTTGGGGAGGGGATCTGGGAGAGTCCAGGATGGGGGCACTGGGGTAGATTTTCAAAGGGGTACCCCAAACCCCCCCTGTGTGCGCCGAGCCTATTTTGGATAGGCTCGGCAGCTCGCGCAAGCCCCAGGACGCGCGTAAGTCCCGGGGCTTTCATGGAGGGGCATATCGGGGGCGTGCTGCGAGTGACGCGGCGTTTCGGGGGCGGGCCGCGAGTGACGCAGCGTTTCGGGGCGGGCCGCGAGTGACGCAGCGTTTCGGGGCGGGCCCGGAGGCATGGCGCCGGCCCGGGGGCGTGATCGAGGCCTCCGGACCAGCCTCCGGGTCGGGTGATGGCGCACCAGCAGCCCGCTGGTGCGCGCAGATTTACACCTGCTTTCCGCAGGCGTAAATCTGCCAACAAAGGTAGGTGGGGGTTTTAGATAGGACCGGGGGGGTGGGTTAGGTAGGGGAAGGGAGGGGAAGGGAGGGGAAGGGGAGGGGAGGCGGAAGGAAAGTACCCTCCGAGGCCGCTCCGATTTCGGAGCGGCCTCGGAGAGAACAGGCACCGCGCGCTGGGCTCGGCACGCACAGGTTGCACAAATGTGCACCCCCTTGTGCGCGCCGACCCCGGATTTTATAAGATATGCGCGGCTACTTGCGTATCTTATAAAATCCAGCGTACTTTTGTTCGCGCCTGTTTCGCGAACAAAAGTATGCGCTCGCGCAAAATTATAAAATCTACCCCACTGTGGGGGAGGGTGCAGAAGTCATTAGAAAATTAACATAAGAACATAAGAAATTGCCATACTGGGTCAGACCAATGTTTCTAACAGTGACCAATCCAGGCTACAAGTACCTGGCAAGTACTCAAAAACTAAGTATAGCCCATGCTACTGATGCTAGTAATAGCAGTAGGGATGTGAATCGTTTTAGGACGATTAAAATTATCGTCCGATAATTTTAATATCGTCTTAAACCGTTATGGAACACAATACAATAGAGATTCTAACGATTTATCGTTATAAATCGTTAGAATCGTGAGCCGGCACACTAAAACCCCCTAAAACCCACCCCCGACCCTTTAAATTAAATCCCCCACCCTCCCGAACCCCCCCCCAAATGAGTTAAATAACCTGCGGGTCCAGCGGCGGTCCGGAACGGCAGCGGTCCGGAACGGGCTCCTGCTCCTGAATCTTGTTGTCTTCAGCCGGCGCCATTTTCCAAAATGGCGCCGAAAAATGGCGGCGGCCATAGACGAACACGATTGGACGGCAGGAGGTCCTTCCGGACCCCCGCTGGACTTTTGGCAAGTCTCGTGGGGGTCAGGAGGCCCCCCACAAGCTGGCCAAAAGTTCCTGGAGGTCCAGCGGGGGTCAGGGAGCGATTTCCCGCCGCGAATCGTTTTCGTACGGAAAATGGCGCCGGCAGGAGATCGACTGCAGGAGGTCGTTCAGCGAGGCGCCGGAACCCTCGCTGAACGACCTCCTGCAGTCGATCTCCTGCCGGCGCCATTTTCCATACGGAAAATGGCTCCGGCCATACGCGTATGGCCGGCGCCATTTTCCGTACGAAAACGATTCGCGGCGGGAAATCGCTCCCTGACCCCCGCTGGACCTCCAGGAACTTTTGGCCAGCTTGTGGGGGGCCTCCTGACCCCCACGAGACTTGCCAAAAATCCAGCGGGGGTCCGGAAGGACCTCCTGCCGTCCAATCGTGTTCGTCTATGGCCGCCGCCATTTTTCGGCGCCATTTTGGAAAATGGCGCCGGCTGAAGACAACAAGATTCAGGAGCAGGAGCCCGTTCCGGACCGCTGCCGTTCCGGACCGCCGCTGGACCCGCAGGTTATTTAACTCATTTGGGGGGGGTTCGGGAGGGTGGGGGATTTAATTTAAAGGGTCGGGGGTGGGTTTTAGGGGGTTTTAATGTGCCGGTTTTGCGATTTTTAGATTTTTAGATTTTTCACGATTTTTCACGATATTTTACCCCCCCAAACGGCAACAATACGATTCCCTCCCCCTCCCAGCCGAAATCGATCATTAAGACGATCGAGGACACGATTCACATCCCTAAATAGCAGTGGCTATTTTCTAAGTCTACTTGATAAATAGCAGGTAATGGACTACTCCTCCAATAACTTATCCAAACCTTATTTAAACCCAGCTACACTAACCACATCCCCTGGCAACAAATTCCAGAGTTTAATTGTGCGTTGAGTGAAAAAGAATTTTCTCCGATTAGTTTTAAATGTGCAGCATGCTAAATTCATAGAGTGCCCCCTAGTCCTTCTATTATCCAAAAGAGTAAATAACCAATTCACATTTACCCGTTCTAGACCTCTCATGATTTTAAACACCTCTATCATATCCCCCCTCAGCCGTCTCTTCTCCAAGCTGAACAGCCCTAACCTCTTTAGTCTTTCCTCATAGGAGAGCTGTTCCATCCCCTTTATCATTTTGGTTGCCCTTCTCTGTACCTTCTCCATTGCAATTATATCTTTTTTGAGATGCAGCGACCAGAATTGTACACAGTTCTCAAGGTGCGGTCTCACCATGAAGCGATATAGAGGCATTATGACATTTTCCGTTTTATTCATCATTCCCTTCCTAATAATTCCTAACATTCTATTTGCTTTTTTGACCCCCGCAGCACACTGAACCGACGATTTCAATGTGTTATCCACTATGACGCCTAGATCTCTTTCTTGGGTGGTAACTCCTAATATGGAACCTTACATTCTGTAACTATGCATGGGTTATTTTTCCCTATATGCAACACCTTGCACTTGTCCACAATAAATTTCATCTGCCATTTGGATGCCCAGTTTTCCAGTCTCACAAGGTCCTCCTGCAATTTATCACAATCTGCTTGTGATTTAACTACTCTGAATAATTTTGTAATCATCTGCAAATTTGATTACCTCACTAGTTGTATTCCTTTCCAGATCATTTATAAATATATTGAAAAGCACGGCTTCCAGTACAGATCCCTGAGGCACTCCACTGCCCACCCTCCTCCACTGAGAAGATTGTCCATTTAATCCTACTCTCAGTATTCCTGTCTTTTAACCAGTTTGTAATCTGGTTAAAAGACAGGAATACTGTCTTTTAACCACCTATCCCATGACTTTTTACTTTTCTTAGAAAAATGAAATGAAATCAAATGAAATGTTGTTTGTTTTGAAAACAAAAGTCATTCCTAGTGGCAACCGACATCAGCAGTCAACAATAAGGTGGCTGGATCAGCACTGTGGCACTGTTAGGGCAGGAGGAGTGTGCCAGAAGCTGGGAGGATGTCATTTCCAAATCAGTCACAATACCGTGAATGACTTGCCATCTCCAAGACCATCCTCACTAGGGATGTGCAGCCAGAAAGTATTCGTTGGATTCGGGATACGTATTTGTTGGGGCCCAGATATGTTGCATTCGTTCAATGGCACCCCGATACGTTGATACGTGCATTCGTTTTCCAGTTCCCATTAAAGTCAATGGGGGAAGTAGTTTTTGGCTGCAGAATTGGGGTTTTCTTATCAATTTTGATGAAACTTCTGGGGAGCAATCATCAGAACAAAACAGCTCCAAGCTACTTAGACTGTGGCAAAGTGGCACCAAAGTGGCATGAATAGCCTAAGGTACTTTAAAGGGGCAAAGGGGTACAAGGAGTGGCAAGAAGAGTACTTTAATAGAGGCACAAAGCAGCAGTGAGAGTGTCAAAAACAAACCACAGCTTCAAAAGAGAGCACCGATAAGAGATGCATGAACCCTCAAAGGCAGCATGACAGGCAAAGCGGCAAGACAAGTGGCATTGACATCCTACAGCACAATGAAGGAGGAACATAGCAAGCAGAAAGACTAGCACCAACACACTGAGCAACCATGATAGTGGCCAGAACACCACAAGGAGTTGAATGAGTCATCTGGTGTATGGCAGCAAGGCACAGAGGCAGAGGGTAGATACAGGCTGGCTACACCAGGGGAGAGTTCCCTTTCCTTTGTGCAGGAAAGGGCTCCCTAGAATGTGTTCGCCCCTAGAATGGGTTGTTTCCATTGGCATCTAGTGAGCTCTCGCTGGTCTTTTAAAATCTGGTAGAGTTAGCAGATATACAAAAGAGAATTTTCAAGGCCGAGGCGGAAGAGGTTACCATGTAAAAAGTGGTTCAACATGGGTCAGAGGGTAGATACAGGCTGGCTACACCCGGGGAGAGATCCCTTTCCTTTGAGCCGGGAAGGGCTCCCCAGAATGAGTTGGCCCCTAGAGTGGAGCACAAGCCTTCAAAGCATGGCAACCTGGAGCAGGGACTCACTGTGAGCATGGTCTAACTGTGTTGTGTTTGCCACAGTCTAAGTACCTTGGAGATCTTTTCTTGTTCTGAAAATGGGTCAACAGGTGCTAAGAGATAGGCTGCAACAACGGGGAGAGTTCCCGTTCCTCTGAGCAGGAAAGGGCTCCCTGGAATGGGTTGGCCCATAGAGTGTATAACGGTACAAATTGTTAGGATTTAAGCATTTGCAAACAGATCATGACTTCATAAGCAAGACAGAGGAAGTTCTCCTCTGCCCTGAAACTAAAGAAAACTGTATGTTTTATTTAAGGATCCATGCTGTGAAGGATTACTAGTTTGAATTGACAGAGACTGAGGTCTCCCTTTGCAATGAGGGTTCAGCCCTTAGGACTGGACTTAAGGCCTGGACGGACAGGCACAGCAATCGAGGACAGAGTCAATCTCACCTAGGAACATAAGGCCTGGACGAACAGGCAAAGCAATCAAGGTCAAACACTTTTAGGGACATAAGGCCTGGACGAACAGGCAAAGCAATTGAGGTCAAACCCTTGTAGGGACATAAGGCCTGGACGCCAGGCACAGCAATCGAGGACAGAATCAATCCCATGTGGGGACATAAGGCCTGGATGAACAGGCAAAGCAATCAAGGTCAAACACTTTTAGGGACATAAGGCCTGGATGGACAGGCACAGCAGTGGAGGACAGAGGTCATTCCCACGTAGGGACAGAAGGCCTGGACGAACAGGCAAAGCAATTAAGTTCTAACCATTGTAGGGACATAAGGCCTGGACGAACAGGCACAGCAGTCGAGGACAGAAGTCAATCCCACGTAGGGACATAAGGCCTGGACGGACAGGCAAAGCAATCGATGTCAAACCCTTGTAGGACATAAGGCCTGTACGGACAGGCACAGCAATACAGGACAGTGTCAATCCCACCTACGGACATAAGGCCTAGACGAACAGGCAAAGCAATCGAGGTCAAACCCTTGTAGGGACATAAGACCTGGACAGCCAGGCACAGCAGTCAAGGACTGTGGTCAATCCCATGTAGGGACATAAGGCCTGGACGAACAGGCAAAGCAGTCGAGGTCAATCCCATGTAGGGACATAAGGCTGGACGAACAGGCACAGCAATCGTGGACAGAGGTCAATCCCACGTAGGGACATAAGACCTGGACAAACAGGCAAAGCACTCAAGGTGAAACCCTTGTAGGGACATAAATCCTGGATGAACAGGCACAGCAGTCGAGGACAGAAGTCAAGCCCCCGTAGGGACATAAGGCTTGGATGGCCAGGCACAGCAAAACAGGACAGAGTCAATCCCACCTAGGGACATAAGGCCTGGATGGACAGGCACAGCAGTCGAGGACAGAGGTCAATCCCACGTAGGGAAATAAGGCCTGGATAAACAGGCAATGCAGTCAATGTCAATCCCATGTAGGGACATAAGGCTGGACGAACAGGCACAGCAATCGAGGACAGAGGCCAATCCCACGTAGGGACATAAGGCTTGGACGGACAGGCACAGCAATAGAGGACAGAGTCAATCCCACCTAGGGACATAAGGCCTGGACAAACAGGCACAGCAGTTGAGGACAGAGGTCAATCCCACGTAGGGACATAAGGCTTGGATAAACAGGCAAAGCAGTCGAGGTCAATCCCACATAGGGACATAAGGCTGGACGAACAGAAACAGCAATCAAGGACAGACGTCAATCCCACGTAGGGATATAAGGCCTGGACTAACAGACAAAGCAATTGAGGTGAAACCCTTGTAGGGACATAAGGCCTGGATGAACAGGCACAGCAGTCAAGGACAGAGGTCAAGCCCCCGTAGGGACATAAGGCTTGGACAGACAGGCACAGCAATACAGGACAGAGTCAGTCCCACCTAGGGAAATAAGGCCTGGACGGACAGGTACAGCAGTCGAGGACAGAGGTGAATCCCACCTAGTGACATAAGGCCTGGAAGGACAGGCGCAGCAGTCGAGGACAGAGGTCAAACCCTTGTAGGGACATAAGGCCTGGACGAACAGGCACAGCAGTCGAGGACAGAGGTCAAACCCTTGTGGTGATATAAGGCCTGGACGAACAGGCAAAGCAATTGAGGTCAAATACTTGTAGGGACATAAGGCCTGAACGGACCGGCACAACAATCGAGGACAGAGGTGAATCCCACGTAGGGCTATAAGGCCTGGATGGACAGGCACAGCAGTCGAGGACAGAGGTCAAACCCTTGTAGGGACATAAGGCCTGGACGGACAGGCAAAGCAATTGAGGTCAAACCCTTGTAGGACATAAGGCCTGGATGGACAGGCACAGCAATTTTTTATTTATTTATTTATATTCCTCTTTTCACGCTTTTCCGGCACTTCATAGTGGATTACCCTCAGGTACTGTAGGTATTTCCCTATCCCCAGAGGGCTTACAATCTAAGTCAAAGCCTTGTAGGGACATAAGGCCTGGACAGACAGGCACAGTAATACAGGACAGACTCAATCCCACCTAGGGACAATAGGCCTGGATGGACAGGCACAGTAGTCGAGGACAGAGGTCAAGCCCACGTAGGGACATAAGGCCTGGACGGACAGCCACAGCAATATAGGACAGAGTCAATCCCAAGTAGGTACATAAGGCCTGGACGGACAGGCACAGCAGTCGAGGACAGACTCAATGCCAAGTAGGTCCATAAGGCCTGGACGACAGGCACAACAGTCGAGGACAGAGGTGAATCCCATGTAGGGACATAAGGCCTGGAGAACAGGCAAAGCAATCGAGGACAGAGGTCAAACCCTTGTAGGGACATAAGGCCTGGATGGACAGGCAAAGCAATCGAGGACAGAGGTCAAACCCTTGTAGGGACATAAGGCCTGGACAAACTGGCAAAGCAATAGAGGTCAAACCCTTGTAGGGACATAAGGCCTGGACGAACAGGCACAGCAGTTGAGGACAGAGGTCAAGCCCACGTAAGGACATAAGGCCTGGATGAACAGGCAAAGCAATCGAGGTCAAACCCTTGTAGGGACATAAGGCCTGGATGGACAGGCACAGCAGTCAAAGACAGAGGTGAATCCCATGTAGGGACATAAGGCCTGGACAAACAGGCACAACAGTCGAGGACAGAGGTCAAGCCCCCGAAGGGAAATAAGACCTGGATGGACAGGCATGGCAGTCGAGGACAGAGGTGAATTCCACGTAGGGAAATAAGGACTGGACGGACAGGCACAGCAGTCGAGGACAGAGGTCAAACCCTTGTAGAGACATAAGGCCTGGACGAACTGGCAAAGCAATCGAGGTCAAACCCTTGTAGGGAAATAAGGCCTGGACAGACAGGCAAAGCATTCTAGGACAAAACGCTTGAAACCCACATTCTCCACTAACTGCAAGGGCTGGTCATCAAGGGCAATCATTTCCCCAATATTCTTGGTTACAACTTTTGAGGCTGCCTGCCTCCTACCCTGGGATAGCATTACCGCACTCCACCCCATTTCCTCCATGGTGGGTTGTCGCTTCTGCTACATGTCAGGGGGTTGCTAGCATGCCACCTGACGGCTAGAAGGGGATGAGGGCGTGGGCTGACTTTGCTGCTTTTGAACCACTTTCTGCTGCTTGGAAGGGGTCCCCTGACTGGTACTGCCACCATCCCCAGATGGCAGTACTCGTGTTTGGGTGTTGCCTCTTCATATGATGTGTCATGCCAAAATTAGATGTCCCATTTGCTTGTCTCTGCTAATATCCCTGGCACTGTAATTACACCGAGCAAAACGCGGGTCATCCGTCACTTTAAAGTGGCTCCAGATCGCAGATGTCTTTTGTGATCCTCCCTTCTCTAAAGCCTTGGGGGTGGATGCTGGCACTGGAGCTGAAGTAGTAGGTGCACCCTGAGAAGCAATGCCAGGGGCCTCAGTCATCCTCTGTGCCTGCGCTGACTGCTCTTCCCCCTCCTCCTCATCAGTTTCATCTCTCCCCTGCTGCATTGAAGTGGAGGCTAAGACAGGACTAAATGATCCTCCTAAAGCTTCGTCAGCTATTACTTCTTCCGTTTCTGATGAGAATCCCACACAAGATGATTCTTCATCTGAATCAGAAGCAAACAGTGACTGCGCTACATTGTCAACGCTAAGTGTTAGTCGAGACTTCTGTCCCCCTGCTGCTTTTGGATGTTGACATTTTGTCTGGCATGACTCAGCCTCCCCTTCCCTCACCTCCAAAACTACAGGGTCAGAAACAGGTGGTGGCGATGGCGATGTATCATGGTCAGATTTCATTTTTTTCTGGAAGGAACTGCCTGCCCCTCCAAAGAGTTTAGATTACGACAGGTCCCTTTTGAACTTTAATGGGGGAGTGGCACTAGTGCCTTTTGAAGTGCCTCCTCTGCCAGTCACAATCACTCGACTACATCTAGCTTTCCCTGACATTATGGATTTAATGTCACTGCCTAGTGCCTACTGGCTGCCCACTGTCACGGTGCCTTGCTATGCACTAATGTAACGTGTGTGGTGTGCACACACACGCAGCTTGCTTGTAAGCACAAAAGAGGCAGACTGGGGATTTCACTGCACAGACTGTCCCAATAATAAAGTTCAGTCTGCTAAACTGCCAGCCCACTGAAGCCCAGTGCACAGAGAGACTGAGTTGAATTAAACAAACTCAGTTTTAAAAAGCTGGAATTGTTGGCACAGCAGGAAAATCGATGAAATATATTTTCCAATGGAGATTCTAGAAAAATTGAATATATCTCTCCCAGCCACAACACCCAAATGGTGCTTGCTTGCAGCCTAGCCCAGAGGGTGAATGAAACAAAAAGGCACTGCTAGCAGCTTCTCTCCCTGGCACAGTGAAACCATCTCAGATCACCTAAATAATCTGCTTAAAAAACAAACAGGGCTAGCTGGCACAGGCACTGCAGCCAAATAAAGAATAGCTTTTTTTCTCTATTAACTAGCCTAGCTAGCAATTCAATAGAGACTTCTGAACTCAGACTAGATCTGAGTGCAGCTTGCTTCCACAGAGACCACCAACCCACACCACCCCTGCAAAGAAAGTGCATGGCACGCCGTGTGCTTAAGTATATATAGTGCTGTGTCATCAGGAAAATCGTCACCGAGCATTGAATGACAGCGCGATTGGCTGCATTTAGGGGTAGATTTTCAAACTATGCGAATAGGCCTACTTTTGCTGGCGCATCAGGCGCAAGCAAAAGTACGCTGGATTTTAGTAGATACGCGCGGAGCCGCGCGTATCCACTAAAATCCTGGATCGGCGCGCGCAAGGCTATCAATTCTGTATAGCCGGCGCGCGCCGAGCCGCGCAGCCTACCCCCGTTCCCTCCAAGGCCACTCCGAAATCAGAGCGGCCTCGGAGGGAACTTCCTTTTGCCCTCCCCTCCCCTCACCTTCCCCTCCCTTCCCCTACCTAACCCACCCACCCGGCCCTGTCTAAGACCCCCCTTACCTTTGTCGGGGGATTTACGCCTCCCGGAGGGAGGCGTAAATCCCCGCGCGTCAGCGGGCCTCCTGCGCGCCGGGACGCGACCTGGGGGCGGGTCCGGAGGGCGTGGCCATGCCCCCAGGCCGCCCCGGGCCATAACCACACCTCCGGGCCCGCCCCCGAAACGCTCCCGGCACACCCCCTAAATGCCGTGCGGTTCGGGCCCGCCCCCGACACGCCCCCCTCGGAGAACCCCGGGACTTACGCGAGTCCCGGGGTCTGCGCGCGCCGGTGAGCCTATGTAAAATAGGCTCACCGGCGCGCAGGGCCCTGCTCGCCTAAATCCGCCCAGATTTGGGCGGATTTAGGCGAGCAGGGCTCTGAAAATCCGCCCCTTAGTGCATTTCACAAAATGTTATCGCTGATATGCTGCATTCCGGTATCTATGCCAACCTGTCCGACCCTTTCCTGTGAGTCACTGATGACTCACAGGAAAGGGCTGGTTTTTGGCTCTGGATAGTGGATACACCGAAATGGCGTCCTCTGATTGAAAATGGCAGTGAAGAAAATCGTACACGCACGCCATGCAACGAATGAAACAGATGATAAGTTATATTCGTGGGGAGTCACGATACGTTTCACCTCCTCACGAATATAACGAATAGGGACATATACATTGCGGATTGCCAATACGTCGAAAATGAATGCACATCCCTAATCCTCACTACTGCTGCTGCTGCTGTCCACACTGCCAATAGGAAATAACAAGTTTATTACCATCGGATTTGCAGGAATTCAGAGTGGGAAGAGTGAGAGGAGGAGGTTAGGTGATGAAAAGACAGTGTGCATGCTCATTCTCTCAATACTGTATGAACATCTAGAAATATGGACCATGCTATTGATTTGCAATTCGAATTCTTTCAACTGGTTCATATTCCGATCCACCTCACTCAAGACCAGAAGGGAGGAAAATTAATACAGAGGGTCGCTAAAAGCTACGCAGACTAAACCAGAAAGTGCCTAATATCTCTTGCTGTGGCATAATTCTCTTTTCGACATGTGGTTGTCACTTCACTGTCATCACATCTGATTTACAGCGGGGTTTAATTAAACTTTTCTGTTACAACTCTTGCATTCTCAGAAGACATCACCAAAGCAGTTAAGGGTTTGTAAAGGGTTGCCTGCTGAGATGTATATCACATCCTTCAAAATAAGCATGGCAGTGATCAAACTTTCACTAATTACTGGGAACTAAGTTATTTATTTTTATGTTTCAGCATTTAATTGCTTTCATGGTTATCACATTGGAAAAGCAGCAGCAGCTAACAGAAATTAAAATTTTTATCACCTTGCTCCCAGCTTGGGAAAAAAAGTCCGACACAATAAGGGCTCGCTTTTATTTCACCAATACTGTATATTTGAAATGGGATCATTATATTTACTTAGGATGGAGAAATGTTTCGCTCCATGCTTTCCCCATTGTGTTCTCCCAAACTTCCCTGCAACCTTTTCTATATCAATAGAACTGTTTCTGGATCTGCGAGGAGCAAGACCCCAGTACTGTCGAGCAGTATCCCTGCAGTTTTGTTTTCCAGAAGAGCTCGTTTCAAGTTTTCTCTTTCCCCATTTTCTTTAATGTACCTCTCTCTACATATGGAATGCAACATGATCCAAAAGCCTAGCAACCTCCAGTTCTTGATAAAGGGAAAATAAATAGGCGTGTGCAGGCCAAACAAATGTGGTTTATTTCATTTCGTTTCAATGGTAGGGGTTTCTGACCAAACTTTTTTTTTTTTTTTTTTATCATTTTGGAAATGCTTGTGCGCGTACTGCCGAGCACCAGTTTATCGAGACCTCCCCAATTGATCCAGACCTACACCAGTTCATCTAGACCATTCGGCATTTTATCTTGACACCCCCCCCCCACCATTTAATCCGAACCTTGCAACCAAAAAACACAGACATAAGGCAAGTGCAGTATCACATCCATGACTATAATTAGCAAATGTAAAATCAGGCAGACAAGTTTGATAATGTATGCACATATGCCGCTTTCAAATTAGCAACTTGTGCAGGCGCTTTCAACCTCACCTGGGAACACCCCAAACCTCCCCTTTTCCCCTGAAAATATTTCCGTGCAACACTGCAAGTACTCGCCAGTCGTGGTGTTTCCAAATTAGCATCTGTGCACACTGCTTCTCATGTGCCTATGCTGATTTTACACTCGCAGGCACCACATAATTCTTTCCAAATTACCCCCTAAAAGTTTTTCTCCCATATGCCTTGATGATACTGAAGAGATAAGTAATCTTTGGGGAAATTGTTCAAAGCTTTTATCGGGAGTTATGTGGGAATCCTCATAAGTGGATGGCCGGCCACCATACTGTCACAGTGCGCTTACTTTTCACCACTTTGAAAAGAGGCGTGTGGGGAGGGGTGCGGTTAGAAACTGTGCGTGTACTTTTAATTTTCGAAAATGAACGTGCACAGTAGGTTTGTCGCTCTCACGGGTACGTCAAACCATTGTCCACCACTTCTGGGAAGAGCTGGTCTGCCTTGGGCTCTGGAAAAGAGGTAAACTTCCTCCAGCTGGAAGAAAGCACACGGTTCATTTCCTCCCCCATGGTGGTGTGGGTCCCTCTGTTGAATCTGTTCAGCTGTGCTTAGTTTAAATGAGCCGGCATCCCTGCACAACTATGCCCTTCTACCTGCTCCACCAGTACAAAAGAAATGAGGGGGTATCTCTGGACTCCACATTATCATCATTTCAATCTCCGGGGCAGCATTCAGTTCAAATTTCTTTGTAGACGTGAAAATTGCTACAACCTCTAAGATATTTTCATTGGCCGGGACCAATGACCAGTTGCTCAAGCCCCAGTCCTAAGTAGCCTGGATTACTGGAGCTCATTATTGGTGGGTTTACCAGGAGCATTAGTACGTGCTGCCACCAGGCTGATGGCGGAGGGGGTAAAAAAAAAAAACATCTGAGCATATAACTTCCACTTTCTTACCTTTACACATTGGCTGCCGATAAAGTGGAGGGCTCAATTTAGAAAACTGATTATTATCCATAAACTAGTGCATTCTCAGGATCAGTGCCTTGGTGGGCTGAGAGATTAAACTGGTACCAAGCCATTACGCTCTCTGCGTAATGGCTTGGACGCCAGTTGTTGGCGCTACCTGCAGCACGCTGTTATAAGCTGCAAAGTACACGGGGGTGGGCCTTCTATTAATCGGGACCTGAATTATGGAACGCTATGCCGCAGAGCTGCGGGCTCAGAGGGACATAAAGCCGTTTAGGAAAGGGGTTAAAGGCAAGGTTATTTGTGCGGGCTTATGCCTGAATTTATTCGGTTTTAATACGTTGTTATTGTTTTGTGTGGTTTTAATATTATGGTACCATTTACGCATGTTATCCACTCTGGAGATTATCTTTGGGAGTAGCGGAACATGAGATTTTAAAAATAAATAAATAAATAACATACTAAACGCAGTACACTCGGAAACAAGAGCACTGCTACACTTTCTGGTAAAGTTTCTTTGAGCGGGCTGCTATTGTCCAGCTGCTCCTTCAGCACCGAATCTTTTAAAAACGAGAATGCTGGAAATTAAAAACACAGGTAGACTTCCTCAGTACAGTTCTCTCATGGTATCTCAGACTCGACTCCTGAAGCAAGCAGCCATGCCTCCGCCCTTGTCTGATTCCTCCACCCCTTCACCCTGCCAATCGAGTTCCTCGCCTCCATCTCACTTCCAATAGTCTCTACCCCATGTCCCAGTCTTTTACTTCACCAAAAGGGGCGTGGGAGGAGCCTATCTGGCCGTCCCTCACCATAGGACCCCCACCCTCCCGAGCCCCTTTAGTTTTTCCCCTCTCCTTGCATGGTTTATCTGACCCCCCCCCTCTGGATGCTGCTTGTGCCCTTCTGGGTTCGGTACCCTGACTTCTGTTTCTCTACCCATTGCATGGCTCTGAGTGTGGCATACAACCCATCACAACTTTCTTAAATGTCCCCACCTGCTTTTAGCCACATAAGAAGCCGATCTTCAAAAGACAGCTGCACATGTACCTTCTGATGGAAAAGCTACTGGATTTGTGCAAGTTGAAAAGTATGCACACACGTTGGAAGTTAGGCACCCTATTGACAATGAACCCTTTTATGTATTCAGAAGACAGCAAAGGAGCTTGAGCTGTCCAGAGTTGGAGCGGGCGAGGTCCTTCTTGCAGACTTTAGCAGGACTGTTTATAGCTATCATCAATGTCTTTAACTAACTGGGTGGACTGGATGGATTACTATATAGAATCACTGCTAGCTAACTGTTCCTGCAATTAGGTTTATAAATTTAACATACTCTCGGCAGCTGGAAATAAGGACACTGTAAAAATTATTTCAGTAAGAATTATACACTTGGGGCCAGATTTTAATACCTACGCGTGGGTGTAGATTTGTGCGCGCAACCCTGCAGGCACAAATCTACACCCGATCTTATAAAATGCGCGCGCAGGCACGCGCATTTTATAAAATCCGGGGTCAGCGCGCGCAAGGGGGTGCACATTTGTCCACCGTGCGCGCGCCAAGCCCTAGGGGAGCCCCGATGGCTATCCCTCTTCCCTCCAAGGCCGCTCCGAAATTGGAGCAGCCTCGGAGGGAACTTTCCTTCCACCCCCACCCCCCCACCTTCCCCTCCTTTCCCCTACCTAACCCACCCCCCAGCCCTACCTAAAAACCCCCTGACCTTTATTTTTCAAGTTGCGCCTGCCTACGGAGGCCTCTGGCCATGCCCCCCACCCCGCCTCTGACCGCCCACGCCCCGCCCCTTTTTTCAAGCCCTGGGACATGCGCGCGTCGCCGGGCCTATGCAAAATAGGCCCGGCGACGCATAGAGCTTTTAAAATCTGCCTCTTGCTTTGCATTGTCTTTCTTCCACAACAATTTCTGAATGTCCTAGACTATCTCTCGATAGCACGACTTTTAATAAAATATTTATATATTGTGGCAAAGGTACCTCCTTCTGCTTCTGTCAGGAGCCATATCACAGATACTTGCACACTTTTGCACTGTCTTATAACAAATCAATATGGATAGAAATAGATTAATGGGGAAGAGTCAATATGGATTTAGCAAAGGGAAGTCTTGTCTTACAAATCTGCTGAATTCTTTTTTTAAGGGGGTTAATAAATATGTGGACAAAAGGTGTTTGACAAAAGTCTGTTATGGGAGGATCAGCAGGAAATTAGAGACTCATGGAATAGAAGGCAACATGTATTGCTTTCTGGTTAAAAGATAGGAAACCCATTTTTCTCAATGGAGAAGGATAAGCAGTGGACTGCCCCAGGCATCTGTACTGGGACTGATGCTTTTTAATATACTTATAAATCATCTAGAAAAGGGAGTGTTGAGTGAAGGTATCAAATTTGCAGATGACACAAAATTGTTCAAACTAGTTAAATTACAAGTCATTTGTAAGAAATTGCAAAAGGGTCTTGAAAGACTGTGTGGGTCTGGCAGATACATTTTAATGTGGACAAATGCAAAGTGATGCATAGAGGGAAGAATCATCTGAATTATAATTACAAGATGCTGGGGTTCATATTAGGCGTCATCACCCAGGAAAAAGGATCTTGAAGTCACAATATCTTGAAGTCAGAGGGCGCAATATCTCGCCGGGCCTATGCAAAATAGGCTCGGCGCGCGCAGGGGCAGGTTTTAAAGGGTTACACGCGTATATTACGTGCGTGTGTGTGCAGTGCTACATCTAAAAAAAAGATACAGCAAACTAGAAAAGGTACAGAGAAGGGGATGGAATGGTTCCCCATGAAGGAAAACCTAAGGGTCAGATTTTTAAAGGCCTACGCGTGTAAATCCCAAGGATTTACACGCGCAAGTCCTGGGGCTTCAGGAAAGGGGTGGGGAGGGGGCAGGGCGGTCCGGGGGAGTGGGATGGATGGGGCTAGAGGCCCCCGGCACAGCAGCCATTTGCTGCTGTGCCGGGGGGATCGTGTGCCGACAGGGTGCCGGCGAGCGCAACCTGCGCATGCCCCGAGGCAGCCACAAAAGGTAGGATAACCATTTTGGGGGGTTTAGGATAGGGCTAGGAGCCGGGATGGTTAGGGGAAGGGGTAAGAAGGTTAGATTAGGGGGTAGTAGGGAAGTTCCCTCCCAGCCCGCTCCTAAATTGGAGCGGGCTGGGAGGGAACTGCAGAAGGCCGTGCTGACCCCCGATTGTATAACATGCACACACCTGCGTGTTATAAAATTGAGCGTCCATGTGTATGCGCCGGGTAAAATCTACCCTTAACAGTTTAGAGCTTTTGAGCCTGGAAAAGAGATGGCTGAGAAGAGATATGATAGAGGTCTCTAAAATCATGAGTGGTGTGGAACGGCTAAATAGAGAGTGGTTATTTACCCTTTCCAATAGTACTAGGATTAGGGGACTCTCCATGAAGCATATTGTATGGGTAATTCTTTTAAAACAAATCAAAGAAGGTTTTTTTTTTTACTCAGTGTACAATTAAACTGTGAATTTGTTGACAGAGGATGTGGTGAAAATAGCGTAGGTGGGTTTAAAATTAGTTTGGACGAGTTAATGGAGGAAAAGTTCATAAACTACTATTAGCTATGCAGACGTGGTGAACCACTGCTTACCTTGCTTATGAGCAAGAAAGATTGGACCTATTCGTTGGGATCCTGCCGGGTACTTGTGACCTGGATTGGCCACTGTCAGAGACAGGTTGTTGTGCTTGATGGAATTTTGGTCTGACCCAGTATAGCATTTCTTATGTTCTTAAGTACTTACTCATAAATTAAAACTAATTTATTTGCCCATTTGTAAGGCTGGTATATATAGAGTGGTTTGTGCCAAAAGAAAAACTCAACTCTTATCAGAGCCAATACATCTTATAACTAGTGTCACTTGTCTTGCTGTTTCAGAAACCTCATACCCAAGGTTCTTAGCTATGCTGATGTCCTAAGGAAATAAACCAACAGTTTCATTTAACTTGCTCCTTCATCTGCCATCTGCCACCAGAACAGCACCCCATGGCTTAGTCTGTCTTTCTGGAACTTTCCTTCTGGAACTTCCAGACCCCCTTTGACATTTTCTCTGCCATTCCATTTCATTCCAGGCTTATGCTTCTGCGGCAGGTTTTTTTAAGCTTGTAGTCACACCAGGCAGGCAGTTAATTAGCTTCCAGTTGCTGCAGGCCAGTCTATTAAATAGCCTGCCTGGAACTGGCTGACTCTGCTACAAAAGCAGGATCAGCAATGGCAGGAGACGAAGGAAGGGATCTATTCATACTCCATCACCCTCAACAACTCCTCAACTTGAAGAAATTGACTGGTAGTTTAATTAGTATTTGATTTTTGTTTTCTGCTCTATATATCTAATGTGTATGGTCAGTTTTTGTATGAGATATGCTGTATATGCCAGAAAAATATAAGTGATGATTTGTAAGCAGAGGTGAGAATGTGATGCTCACCTCTGCTTCACCCACAGTAAAATGTGTGCTGATTTTTCCTCTTCTCAAATATGACTGTACGTAGTAGTGCAACCTAGTTCTAGGATTAGTCAATGTGGGTGAGTCATGCTTGTTTAAGTAACTGAGCAGTATCATAGTCCGGAATGCTTTCTGATAGTCATAGAGTACTGAGAATTAATAGTCACATGACTGAATTGTATGTGTTTGAGAGGAAGATGCATATGTACAAAAGACTTTGCGTGTGTACATAAAGTATGTGGCACGCAGGTGCAATTACGCAAAGTATGACAGAATGAGTGTGAGAGGAAGTAAAGATATGGATGCAAGGAAATAAAAGGTTATATTAGTATAATAGAGATCTGAAAATTGTATAGGGTAATGTAGACATTAGTATAGTTCTAAGCAGGTTATCCAAAAGCTACAGTCCCCAGGATTTTTGTGTGATGAATCTTTAGCCAGTAAAAATAAGGGAAGATTGTAAACAAAAACATTTTGAGGCATTACATGAAAAAGGAAAAGAAGAGGGTTTGCTTATAATAGGGGCTTGGACATAGCAGCAACATGCAATCTTCAGCCAGGAGTACATATATTCAGTTTTCAGAGATCCCAGAGGCATATACATGGCACGTATATGTCCATTGGACCAGTCAGTAGGAAGAATGGAGAGTACTAATACTCCAGCATACTTTGAATAATTTTTTTCAGGCCAGGATGAATGCAGTTTAATTTTGCCTACTATATCCTGACTATTATCTTTTATGACCATTGTGATATGGAGTTTTGGCTCTATCTACTCCTCTAGTAGCCAAAAATGATTTTGGAATGAATCGAGCCTGAAGTAGCATAAATGCACATCTTGATTATCACACTGACTTTATCCTGGGTTTGTGAAGCAACAGCATTAAAACAGCCAGACAAAATAAACAATTTCAAAGCTTAAACTTTAGGAGCAAGTCACTGGAGTTTTTCTATGTCTTCTTATTAGAAAACATGCCAGCTCTTCCATCAAATAGCATCATTCTCTTTTTATCTGGCATTTTCATGTGATTGCACAATTGTGCAAAGAAAGATTTCCCGCCAGCAAAAATATAACTCCAGTATACCTACAAACATAGATGAAGAACTAAAACTTTCAGGTAAATGCTAATCATATTGGTTAAGGGTTACTGTGATTTATAAATTTAAATTACAATGACAGTAATTGCAATTTTACTGCTCCCTCACACGCTCTCTCTCTTTAACCAACACATACTTCATTACTGAAACAAATCAATATTAATGACATCCTAATTACTTGAAACTCTAATTCAATTTTTTTTCATGTAACAAGCAGATCAGCTTTCATTGAAAAGCAAATACGTTTTAAAAAGTACCTTATTTAAGCCTGCTGCCCATTGCATTCAGCAGTTCGAGCCGTGTGCATAAAACAAAACAGAATTGTTGTGCCTTTTTCAGCGAAGATGAGACAGGGGTCCTTAACTAGCCTACAATGTACTACTAGATATTTCCCAACATTAAAGTTTCCCTGCCTCAAAGCCTTTACAAGTTTAAGTCAGAGCACAAGGAGGTTGTGAGTTTTCGAAGGTGATACAGTGCGTATTGGATGGCTAGGGTGACCTCAGAGCTCCATGCAGTGAGAACTAGGTTCTATTTCTCTTAGAAAAATCAATTGAGAAATCACAGCTACCTCTCCCTGCATGCAGTAGAGACAAAACTAGAACTGACTCAGCTTGTTCCACTTGACATGGGGATTATATCATGATGCGGATAGGGGGACTGAGCTGATATCCGTAGGATCAGCGTTCTGCGCTCTGACCATCATGCTATACTGTGCCACTTCTTGTGGTTCAGTTTTCAATTAAAAATTAAGAGTTGTTTAGGGACTGGAGAGAAAGGAGAGACTGGTGCCTTCCGGGAGTGCTCAGGCTGAGCAAATCTCCGACAGAGCTGCAGCCGGGGAGTGGCCAGAATCCTGACGTCATCTGGGTGAGAGACAGCTAGGCCCTTAAAATCGGCTCCACTGCGGCGCGCCAAAGGGGAGCGCGGCTTTGCCCCAAAAATTACATCTTGACGAGGTGGTATGGACCTTTCACTACCCAGAAGTAAGTGATCATCTCTCTTCTCTCTCTTCTATCAACAAAACCTGATTTGTCTATCGGGAAGAAGAGGAAGGGAACAGTGAGTTTACCCATCAATTCCCTCAGTACCGCCTCTCTCGATGTCCCAACAGACTATAGTCTGTGTTTTGCAACCTACGGATACCAGTACTCCATTAGGGGAAAAGGAAATAAGTAGAGGGATGCCTCTACCCTCTACCTCAGAGAATTCCACCTCCCTTAGCCCCGAAATCCACTCACCTCCAATCTTGGACTCTGTCTTGCATGCAGGATTGCAAGAGAACCTAGGGCAAACAAGCAATGTGCTTTTAGGTTCATCTTTGATGGGGAATCCAGCAGATATAAGATCCCAGGCATTGTCGGTGGAAAATAATCCTGTGGCAGCGATTTCATCAGAGAGTATTTCAAGACTGCCTGAGATCCCAAGTCAGATTACTCTAGAAACACTTTGGACTGCAATTAAAAGTTTAGAGATTTCCCTAGGTTTAAAAAGTTGAGGGTATTTCAAAGGATGTAAAAACATTGCAACCTATGGTTATTGAGCATGATATTAAGATTAAAAGTATTTATTTATTTATTTAAAAACTTTTATATACCGGTATTAGTATGCATACATCATACCGGTTTACAATGTAACTTAAAAGGCAGAAATTACAGTGAACAGGGAGGGCGAACAAGGAGGAGTATACAAAGAGCAGGAGGTGGAGGAATTAAAGCAATAAATAAAACTGCAACGGACTATTTACAGGAATATACAAGGCGTAGGCAAGATACTTGCGGACGTCAGTGTACTTCAGTAAAGTAATGTAGAATCTATTGTTAAAATGGAAAAACAATGTGAAAAACTCAAAAAAAGGTGATTTGGCATTGATAAAGGGTTTAGAGGTTACTAATCTTAGATTGGAGTCTTTGGAAAATAATTCAAAGAGGTTAAATCTGAGAATTTTAAATTTTCCGAAATCTCTATGTCCCCTATTGAAATGAGCAGGAAATTTTATTTAGAGGGGTTAAAAATATCACAGGATGCAATACCCCCAATAACAAAAGCTTATTACATTCCCTCTAGAGTGGTAGAAAATCAGAGTGATATACCTCTGCAACCACCTCCATTAGAAAACCTGACTGAATTTCTGCAAGAATCACAAAACGAAATTGTGGGTAAAGCTACTTTAATAGTCGTATTTGCCTTAGAACATGATAAGATATGGACCATGAAAATGTTTTTTCGGTCATCCGAGAAAATGTTTTATGGCCAGAAATTGGCTCTATTTCTTGATTTGGCTAAAAGCTCACAAATCAGAAGGAAAAAAATTCTTATTAATGAGACAACGAGTGTTAAATATTGGAGCAATATTTCAATTACAATTTCCATGTAAATGCTTAATAAGAATAGGTATTACAAAATACTTATTTTTTGATCCAGAGCAATTGGAAAGATTCTTGCAGAACAGAGAAATCCCCTCAATTATTTCCTCTTAGCTCAAGTGTTGAAGGAGAATAAGAAATATAATGCAGATATTTACAAAATATCTGGTAATTTTCCTGAGTTTTTGTTAATAAATAATTAACAGTCCCCAACTGAGGTCTTATATGAACGGATTGCTTATTTGATATATCTATTACTTAAATTTTTGTTTTAAAAATTTGTTCAATATTGCAAGAATGTCAATTTGTTTTGGCTAAATATGAAAGTTTGAAAATAAAGTATTAAAAAAAAAATTGAGAGTTGCTGACAGGAAGATTTTACTAAAAATAGATTACAATCAGAACTTTATTGTGGCCACTACATGAAGCCCTCTAACATCAACAGTCAGAGACAGACAATAGGCACCTCACAGCAGCTTTAAAACCCTTTAATGCCTACAGCCTGCCACTTTCTTTGACTGTAACCTACAGATTCCCAAGGCTTCTTACTGGACTATAGTCACCTGGAGTGGTAGCCCTGGATTCTCCCTTTGGCTGGTCCAAGTTTCTTTGACCATTTGCCTCCCTGGAAAACACCTATTGGCAGTTCCTTCTCCCTCTGCTTGTCAGCTACCACTTTCCATCTGTTCCATGAGTTTTCCCTTCTATCATGCCTGAATTTGTTACATGCGTCTGTACGTAAGTTTAGGGGTGCAGGGCTTTTGCCTGGTACAGGGCACTTCCAGTTGCCATCCCATTTCTCTTCATGATCCTAAGTTCAGGAAAAAGACAGTGTTCTCCTCAGAATTAGACTTTTATTTATCAGATTTGGCATAATTTAGCATTTAGAAAATAACAACAATTCCTGTCTCTACCATCCTGGCCACTAAGCACCAAATTACCCTAAAGAAACTTCTGTGCCATGGGTGGTTTCAAACATGCCATAAACCTTAGCCTGCTTAATATATTAATACTTATGGCTAATTTACTTACCCCTGGTCCTAACTTCAGGCGATATCCCTCTGTTTGTCTATGAGGCAGGTTCTGGCTGGAGGTCTGGAGACTGTGGGCAGGGGAGAAGGCTTACTTCGGGATTTGGTACTGGCAGAGCTACCAGGCTGCTCTCCATTCCTCACAGCCTCAGACTCTATGTCATTGCCCCACCCTAAGCAGGATGTCTCCTCTCTCTCCAGTCTCCTGGCCACATCTAGTCTTCTCCCTCCTCAATAACAAAGAGTGCTGGGGCTGCTTCAGGTCTGCTCCACTTTTCTCCTTATTTGCCCCTGTCTTGTACTTTCCAGCAGATAAATATGCATAAGCTCATACATAATCATGTAGTTGGTAGAGGGTCTTTGCTGCATTGTAGGTCTTTTCCCCACTCTCTTTTTTCTTCGGGGGGGGGGCTGCCATGTAAGTATGCCAAGTTGTATGCTAGAGTCAGCATTTTCTGTTTCAGAATGCTCCCCCTTCACCCAAGGGTGGGGGTCATTCTGACTTCTGAATATCCCTTGGCCGGTCCGTGACTTCAGCTTATAGGCTTAAATGGTTGCACTGTCCCTCTGCCTTGGTTTTATTTATACAGGCTCTTGCTAACAGGCAGATCTTGATAAGCATCCTTCAGTGCTGGCTTAAAGTTCTCATCTGGGCAAAGTTTCTTTTCTTTAGCTATGACAGTGTTTTTGGTCTGTCAGTATACTTGTCTACATACTTCTTGGCTATTATGATTCATATTTGGTGCTTTCAGTGGTAAAACATGGGCTATCTCCCTACATGTCTCCATGCTCTTGGAAATACATTAACCATCAAGGTCCTGGGCCATATATATACACACATACATACATATATGTTATATATATATATATATATATATATATATATTTGTATGTAAATGTGTATATATGCACGTATATATGTGTGTGAATATATATATGTGTATGTATGTGTATGTATATGTGCATGTATATGTATGTGTGTGTGTGTGTATGTATGTATATGTATGAATATATATGTATATGTATACATACATATATATACATACACACATACATACATACACATATACATACATATACACATATATACATACATTCATATACATACATATTCACATACATATATACATGCATATATACACACACATATATATACATATATACACACACATATATATACACATATACATATATATACACATATACACACACACTAAAAGTTTATTATAAGTATGGAGGTAATTTTCAAAACTAAATTTTGAAGCAAAGTCCATGGGTAATTTTAATCATGAGCTTTTCACCAGTTCTCAAAGAGAAATTATAAGCATACCTTCTCTTTGGGCCATGTATACTTTTAGGTGCTTTTAAGGAGGGCAATTTTCAAAAAGTGTTTTTACCCAGGTAAATCCATTGTCACAGAATGTGAGCCCTTCAGCTATGGTGGGTTTGGCACTGCCCAGCTAGCAAACCATCTGGGCCCCCACCAACAAGAAGCAGGCTTGCTCAGACTGGGACAGAAGCTAGACTTCGCCATGTGTACCAGCCTCTTTCCCCACAAGCTGAGTCCTTGGGTTATGAGGTCAGCAGGACTTGGGTGAGAGCCCCAAGGACAGCAGATATTTTGAGTCAGTAACCAGGCCAAAGTCTGGGCAGGCAGAGATGAGACTGCATTGGTAGCCAAGCAAGAGGTCAGGGCAGGTGGAGAGCAAGCAATGTTGATATCCAGACAAAGGTCAGATCCAAGAGGCAGTCAGAGAAGGAGAACAGAAAGGAAGAGAACTAGATCCAGGAGACGACAAGGAGAAAGACTGGAGCAAGGTAAGGTGGGACTAGAACAAGGCAAATAGGAGCAGGACTGGATTAGAATGAGGTAGGCCGGAGCAAGTCAACAGGAAAAGGACTGGGGCAGAAGCAAGGCAGGCAGGCAGGCAGGAATAGGATCAGGAACGAAGCAACATGCCCAGCAGGCAGATGCACGGCTGGATGACCTGTGGCTCAGGTGCCAAATGGGAGGACAGCTTGGGTTTAAATACCCAGCCAGCACTGATATCATCATTGTGCGATGCTGCAGGTTTCCTGCCATGGGGTCTTTTAAATGCCAGCAAGACACGTGCGTGCACCTAAGAGAGCCCGCGGCGGTGAGCTGATAGCGGCGTCTGTGAGGGAGTGTCGGCAGCATCCAGCAGGCTTGGTGACATTAGGGGTCGATGAGGCCAGCCATAGGGACATCCCATGGTCAGCCAAATGTTATATTGGTAGTTAGCCACATTAAGGACTTTTGAAAATTGTCCTCTCTCTGTGTCCAGTTCTGTGTTTTTACAAGCTTAGTTCTGGGAGGGGTGGTGGTGAGGTGAATGTGATTGAATTTAATTAGCAAAATCTTAGGGAGAGGAGGGGGTGGTTTATGGGCATGAAAGTTAATGGGGGGAGATGGGTGTAAAACTGGAAATTCAAATAGGGTGCCTGATACTAGGGATGTGCAGAGGTAAAATTTTTGTTTCAGTTTGTTTTTTCATTTTGTAGGTTACCTCCATTTGTTTTGTTCATTTCAACTGTAAAACAAAAATTCATTTATTCATTCCATTCATTTTTTTTGTTTCCCATTAAAATCAATGGGGGAAGCAATGCAACATATTTTGAGCTGCAAAATTGGGATTTTTTTCATCAATTCTAATGAAACTTGTGGTAGACGTCATCAGAAAGGGAAAGAGATCTCCAACCACTAAGACTGTAGCAAAGTGGGCCCAGAAGTGGCAGGAATAGCCTAAGGTACCGTAAAGGGGCAAAGGGTACCAACAGTGGCAGGAGTTCTCCAAGGTACCATGAGAGGAGCAAAGTAGTAGAAAAAGTGGCAAGAACACCCCAAGGCTTCAAAAGAAGGTACCATTAGCAGTGGCATGAATCCCCAAAGGCAGTACAAGAGGAGCAAAGTGGCACAAAGAACGGCATGAACATCCTAAGGCACCATAGAGGACAAAGCAGCAAAGGTAGCTGAAAAAAAAATCTAGCCACTGATACAGAGATAAAGCAGCACAAAGAATTATTATGAATGTGTATTTGTGCTCCACACTGAACAAAACTATTGGAAGGTAGTGGAAGATTCTGGAAAATAAATTAATAATTAAATAAAAACAAAACATGGCATGAGCACCCTAAGACGCCATGAGAGTTGCAAAGCAGCCACCCACAGTGGCAAGAACACCCCGAGATGTAGACTCTGGGATATGACATCAAGACCCCTAAGGTGTAAAGTCTGAGGTATGGTAGCATGGCTGATTGGCAGCAAGAGCCCAAATTGTAGTATAAGGGGTATAGCAACAAGGAAGAGTGGCATCATGACCCCTAGGGTGTAGCGTAAGGGGTATGGTAGCAAGGCAGAGTGGCAGCAAGACCCCCAAGGTTTAACATAAGGGGTATAATGACAGATAGGCAGCCTGCCCCTTAAGGTAGAGAATCAGTCAATAAGCTATTAAGGCTGAGTGGTAGCTACATCAGGAATATGGTGGCAAGGCAGCGTGGCAGAAAGACCCCCAAGGTGTAGTGTCAGGAGCAAGGCAGCTTCACTTTAATTGCTACTATATCCTGTCTACTTACCTACTTCTCCTGTCCTAGCTCCATCCTAGCTACTACCTCATTCAGGGGTTTCTTGATTGTTACAGTTACCAGTCTCGCTGCAACACTTTTCAATGGGCCATAGATCTGAATGAGGAAACAAATGAATAAAATGAAAATTTTTGTTTAAATTCATGGGCCCCCTCCATTTGTTATGTGGATCCACAAATTAAACAAAAATGGTTTCTTTTATTGCATTTTACCCTGATACCCTTGCACCTGCCCAGGCTTCAGGATTCTGTCAAGGGAAATCATTCAGTAAGCTGTGGTTTTTTTTCCCCCAAGGGAAATATAGGAATCACAAAGCTGCAGTAAACGGCCATACAGTTTTGTGAGTCCCCTGTGACTTTGTGACTCCTGCGGTATTTTTCCCCGTGAGAAAGCACCATGGCCCATGGTATATTCCTATGGAGAAAAATACCGCAGCAGTGAAGACCCCCCCCCCCCCCCCAACCATGCATGATGATGGCCCCAGGATTGTGGGGCTGCCATTGTTTAAAGAAGCTGCCTGGCCCCAAGAATATCCTCCTTCAAAAACAAATGGAAATGAAGAGAAACCCCACCCCTCCCCCTCTGTTGCCCTTGCAAATGGCCATTATCATTAAAATGAAAAAACATTTTCAGTATGGCACAAGCCCCACCCATTCACTCCAAAAACCAAGCACCCTAAGGCTGAGAGGCCCGGACGCCTTCCCCCCAGAGCCCCTACTTTAGAAAAAAAATGTCCTTCATGGTCAGTGTACTGTCCCATCCCCCCGGCCTCCCATATACAAAAAGTGAATCTTGGTGGTCAGTGAACCCCGACCCCCATCTTTTGAATCCCCCCTTACTTATAAAAGATGCATCGGTGGAATAGTGGGGCCTGCAGTGCACCCCCCCCCAGGCTCCAGGCAGAAGTCATTTTCCCAAAATGGCACCACAATCACGTGCATGACCCACGGGAGTTTCCACTAGTGTTGGGGGAAGGACATTCTCAGGGCTAAGCAGCCCCTTTAAGGCTAGGCCGCATATGCATCAGGATGTGATTAATGTCCCGGTGCACCCCCGAGAAATTGGCTACAACTCCTGAGTTGTAGATAATTTCAATTCCAATAATGCAGCTTGTGAAATATTCAGCATCCCGCGTTATTTAATTTGCATCAAATTGCATTTGGCATGCTAATAAGCTCTTTAAAATACACTTGTCCAGATCTGGAATAACGTGATAATATTTGAAATGTTTTTTGTGTGTTAAATGGCCTAACATGGTTTAGTGAATGACGGCCAATATTTGCAGAATGCACTTACGGGTAGGTTTTAAAAGGGCCACATGTGAGTGAATAAACATACGCACTGTTTTATAACCTCACAAGTGCCCATTGTAAGGGGGCATTTTTTCGGGAGGTGGGTTGGGTTTGGGGGGGGGGGGGGTGTTACAGACATATTCAGAGGTATCCATTGCAAAATTGACACCAGTAAAGAATTTTGAACCTTATAAGTGATGAAAAGTTGACTTGTACAATGCAGCAAGCAGACACTGCAGTGTACAAATCAACCCCTCTTGTTAGAATTTTTATCACTTACACACATATGTGGCTGTTTTTGCACACGCAAGGCTTTTAAAATCTATCTCGTACTAAGGTTTGCCAAGGGATTGGAAACATTTTAGAGAAGGACCAAGTGACCTTTATGGAACCTGGGGAATGGGTTATATTTTGGAAGAAGTCATTACAGAGTTTGATGTCTGCATCTCATACTCAGACGTATTTTATTGTTGATAGGCCAGTCTGTACAATGGTAAATAAATCTCCAGACTCCGTGCTCAGAAAGATAATAAATTTTGTTTGGCAGACAGAGATGAGAGCATTCTCACATATGCTATATTTCTGTGAAAATATACAAAAATTGTTGGATGGGGATATGGGGCACGATTAAGGATATACTGAATATCCAATGTGAGGTTTCATTTCAAATTATTGTTTGGAAACTAATTGCAGTTATGTAATATAATTCTGCCTGTAATAAGAACTTTATAGGTATTTTACTATCCTCACCCTTAACAACTGAAGGATAGTTCCTTCCTAGGGAGACATACTTGGTGAAATATAGAATGTTTGACATTTATATATGAAACTATTGCAGCCAAAAAAATATAATAGAAAATGTTAGGATTTCTGGAAACCTAACAGGTGCTGTAAATTGAAACATTTTTTGTTTTATCATTAGGCAAACTCTGTTGTACAATATGATGTGATCATCATCATCATCATTTATATATTGCATGCGTTTCCAGCATAAACGATCAAAGCAGGTTACTACGGAGCTTGGGTTTACAATAATTGAATTTCAAACAAATATGCTTACAATAAAGATGACAAATATGAATACAGGTGTAGAGTCCATTTGAAATCTGTGTTGTGCTGGCCCAGGTCGGGAAGGTCTAAGGTTTGGCTGTGGGCCAAACGCTGCCACAAAATAACCACATTTTGAGTTGCAGACAACCGGTATCCTCCCAGATAAATTAATATTATATTCACTACATGGAAATTGCATATAGAAAGTTCTTATGAATTTAATAAAAATGTATGAGAACATCCATTTGCTGTAAAAGGTTTTTGCCTCTTGGAAATGCAGTGGAAAGGGTTCACCGCTGGAAAGTTCAAATACACTATGTAATAGGAGTCAATTAATCAGTCACAGCTTTTATCCTCTTTGGCTGACATGCCTGGAAAGTTCAAACCTAAACTTGTGCTGTGCTTAGTAACAATACCTTTTTTTTTTTTTTTTTTTGCATCAGTTCCGGAATTTGTCAGGGATCTGAGATGAAACAGACAGGTTCTTAAGTTTAAGGAAAAAAATAGCAGTCTTGTAAGTACTAGCCCCAAGCCCTACAAGAGACTAAAGAAGATTCAAGGCCTAATTTAAAAAGGACCATTTCCTCGTCTGTGCTTGTGGAAAAAAGAATCTGTATTAAATAAGGTGCTTAGTCTGAAAACTGGTGATGTTTCTGAGAAAGTTTGCATTGGGACTCTTGGGCCCACCCCCTAGGCGCACGCACATTATAGGCTCAGTGGAAAAAGCCGAGCAGTGCCCCCTGATGACGTCAGCCTGACTGGGCTATAAAAGCAAGGGCCCTGCAGCAATGTCTCACCCTCAGCAACGGTTATCCTACATTAGTAGGGCATTCCCAAGTGTCCTGCGTTCCTGAGCCTTGTCTTGCCTCATTCTGCCTTGCCTTCTCCAGCCTTCTTCCAGCCTTGCCTCGTCCAGCGTTCCTTGTCTAGTCGCGCCTTCTCCTGTCCGTCTAGTCCAATGTCTTCTGTGGGTCTTCATCTGCCTTTGGCCTGTCTCTCCGGATCTTGACCTCTTGCCTGAACCTGACCACATTTATCTGCAGCCTGCCTCAGACCATGGTCTGTCTCTGACTTCCTCGGTCTGCTGCCTTATCCCGACCCCCGGTGTACCCCTGGACTGCTTTCTTCACCACCCTAGGGACACGCCTACGTCCTGCTGGCCATCAGAACCCAAGGGCTCAACCTGCAATGGAGGTGGCTGGTATGGGTGAAGCTCTAGACTGTCCCACTACAGGGCACCTTCACCAGCTGCCGATGTAAGCCTCATAGGTTTGCCCATAAGGCAGCATCAATTATGCCGTAGCACAAAGGGCTCACTTTCACACCAATAATCTATGGTTATACTAAGCCCCCAGATACAGTGATAGAACCCAATCATGAAATTCTATAGCAAATTTACAAGCCATGCTCTTTACCAACCAGATATTTGATGCCATTTTGGAGGACAGCCCCAGGCCCTCCTACCCTGCCGGGGCTGTCCTCCAAAATGGTGCGGGTTGACTGAGATTGGCAGCATTTTTTAAGTAAGGGTGTAATCAAAAATGACACCGGCTTTGGATCAACTAGTACTATTATGGATGATAGCACCAGTAGGTTAGGAGCAACTTGTTTTTGCCCCTGTTGGACCCTGGAGTAAGATAGATAGGAGGCAAAGGGGTAGATAGAAAGGAGGAAAGGCAAACCCAGGGGAGGGCTTTTATTTTTTTAAGTTTGGGGGCCTGGGATTCGTCAGCAATGGGGTGGTGTGAGGCTGGATGCCAGGTTTTGAGTGCATGTTATTTACAAATAGCATACACCAAAAAATTGCAAAACAAAATAAAAAAAGCAGGAAAACAAACATTTTCAGTAAATTGATTAACAGCAACATTTGCGGGGTACTTTCTACCTTTGTAGCTTTAGGTAGACTTTCAAAGAGAATCTACAGAGGCAAGTTCTGTTTGAAAATTCTCCTAGAGTTATGTGGGTATATTCGTGTATTTTCGATCCAATGTGTGTAAAAAAGGGACTACCATACATTGTGGCCAGAACTTTTCTCTCAAGGGCCCCACCCTGTTCAAACACCAACTAGCTACTGGCCTGTCTCTTTTTTTTTTTTTTTCTCTCTGGGAAGAAAAGAAAAAAAATCCTGCTTGTCCAGCTCTGACTCACATTTCTTTTTTCTCTTTCAGGTAGAGCTAACTTCCTTGGGTCTGTAGTGACCTTTTGAAAGCTATTTCTATGATCTTCAGAGCCACACCCTTTTACTCTTCTCAGTGCCCTGTGCACATGCTTAGCAGCACTGCTCGGCACCCAAATTGCTTCTCTGGGCAGCAATCATACAACAAACATTTGGTCTTCTCTCTTCATGCTCTTCCATTCTTCACTAGGCTCTTTTGACCTGTGCCTTGCTTTAGGCCCAACTCCCTTAGCCCAGAAAATAATTTTCTCTTATTACTTCTTTTCCTGGTATAATTTTCTACTTTTACATACATTTTAAATAAAACTCTTTTCTCTGCTATAAGACATGGGTCTGTGCGTAGCTTAGTCCAGAAATCCCCAAGCTGACACCATACATAAGATAGCACAAGCAGTCTATGGTTTTATAAGTGCTTTATTTACGGTGAAGAACAAACAATACATCAGCAATCTTCACTTTCAGCATCACCCAGAAATAGGACAGTTATATTTAAAGGACTGCCTTTCCTTTAAACTCATGGTAGGAGAGCTATGTTACAGGATCTGTCTTCTCCTGGAGTCCCTGAAGCCAGTCTGTACCTCTCTGGGCCTACATTCTTATTCCTGCGGCCAGGGGATCCACCCACAGAGCTACCTGCTTGTCTAATTTTTAAGGTGGCCCAGGCCCAATGCCTTGTCTAGAACTGTTTAAGGAGGGGTTCTAGGGACACTCCTTCACACTGCTGTTTTCAGTAAGGTTTTCCTATTTTGAGGATGTCTGGTAATTCACATCAAGCTTAGCATGGCCTTCCAAGTTATATATATTTTCCCCAAGCTGGTTATTAATGGATACCTGGTTTTGTTTGAGTAAAAGCCAGGAGGTCACGTTCTTGAATCATTGCATATGGAGTAATCCCTTTTTAGTGCCACTTACATATCTATGCACAGGGCCAGATGTGGTGCTCAACTAAAGCAGCAGTGTCCTGATCCCATGGCAGCAGCAACTTAAAAAGAAATTCAGTGTGGGGCCTGAGGCCTGCAGCCACCCACCTCATGCTCAAGGCCTTGCTTGATTTTGCCTCTATATAGATCCTTGGTAAGACCTCATTTGGAATACTGTGTACAATTCTGGAGCCTGCACCTTTAAAAAGATATAAACAGGATGGAGTCAGTCCAGGGGGTGGCTACTAAAATGGTCAGTGGTCTTCATTATAAAACGCACCGGTTGTGTGTAAAATTTAGCTTTGCATGTAGAGTGACCAAGTAGCTCCTTGTCAAGGGAAAATAAAACGGAACTATCTCCTGGTATACCCCAATGCATGCAATGAGACATAGTTCTGCTTTTCTTATGGAAATCAATAGAGACATTTGGAGCAGGGAGTCAATCTGCTTACAGGAAAGCTTCTGTTTGTTCAGTGTCGTTGTGGCTGTATCTTTGTCATTATGTCCCATTTTTATAACTGAATGGGGATACTGTTAATTCCGCCTCGTGATATGATGCCTACATGTGATATATCTGCCCCAAAATCTTTGCAGTGTGTTAGGCGTTTTGCTCTGTGATCCCCTGCCATGGTGCTGCTTGGCCCCAGCCTAGGCAGAAGGCAGTTCTTTTAAAGGGATTGACTGATGCAGATGTACTAATCCTAGCTGGTACAGACTCCCCCCTCCCCAGTGGGTTTGGGGCCCAGAAGCATGTGCTGTCGCTGTATTCACTGTTTCAGCCTCTTGTGACTTAGTATGGGCCGATTCATGGCTATTTGGGTGAGGGCAGGCTAGGGTGTCTAAGGTGCTAAAAGTGGGAGGGAGGGTTATCAAGTGGGAGATAAGTACCAGCTGTGCCTTCTGCCGCCTCAGGGATATCACAAGGCTTTAGGACATGGCATATTGATGTGTGACCCCCTGTGTGCAGCTGAGCTAGGTACTTTTCCTCCATTTCCTCACCAGCAGCTCTGTTCCCATGGTGTAACATTTCTGCATGGGTGTAACCTGCCCGGAGCAGCAGTTACTACCATAAGTAAATTGCTGTGCAGACTGGATAGACCATTTGGTCTTTATCTGCCATCATTACTATGTTATGAGAAAAAGCCCCATTCTCTGTATCCGTCTTCTCCTCCTTACCTCATGATCCTGCATCCTTAACCCCCAGCCATTCTTCATCTACCTCTGCTCATTAAGGATGTTAAGAGTGCGATGAATGTGTTTGAGTGTTCACACCTGGAGAGAGAGAGAGAGAGAGAGAGAGAGAGAGAGAGAGAGAGAAAAGCCATAATGCCCTCTCCATAGATAGGTATTTATATCCCTATGGGAGGCCCACCTAGTAACTCGAGGTGAGGGGGGTTAGGGGCCACTTGGACATTCAAAGTGAGATGTACGAACAGAACAGTGCTCTCTTGTGAAGATCTCATGACCTTCGGAGTGATGAACCTCACCCAAAGATGAGATTTGTGCAATGTTCTCTCCACCTAGCTTGATGTTACCCAGGTAGAGAGTCCATCAAGCTATCAGACTACTGAAATAGTTGTAGGTAAAGCCATGCGATACGGCTTTGCAAAATGGTATTCCTGCCTCTAACGCCTCCTCTTTTTCGGATTTGCATCACACCATACGATATGGTGCTATCGCATGTGTTAAAGGCATTTTCGCATGCGATAAGCCCTTAACGCATGCGAAAACGCCTTAGCGCATTTTGATAAATGACCCCCTAAGTTTGTACCTGAGGCAATGGAGGGTAAAGTGACTTGCCCAAGGTCACAAGGAGCGACAGTGGGACTTGAACCCTGGTCTCTTGGTGCCTAGCCCGCTGCACTAACCACTAGGCTATTCAAACAAATAAGGTAGAGGGCAGCACAGATCCTTGTTAATAGAACATCCTGCCAAGTAGAGTGGGCATCCTCTTCTGTCATTGCCGATTAGTTAGCTAGGACTCAAACCAGTGAACCACACCCCTAACCCCCCTAACTCAACCAATCTTCAGAGTAGGATGGAATAACTGATGGTAGCAAAGGAGGAGGTAATAACAAGCAGCACCACAGTCACTGTCTTCCCCCCCCCCCCCCCCCCCTCCACCGATCAAGTTCCCTTACAAGTGAATCAGTTACTGACCATTATGCACCTTAACAGAGCCAGTAAGATGCATAAGAACTGATTTTTCTAAGACTTTACTAATCGCACAGAAATTGAAATAATTCTATAGCATACAAAACAATCAACAGGAAGGGTGCCTTTTTTTTAATAACTAGCCATGACATTGCTTTTTTCATGAAATCAGGAACCAGCCCTTCTGTTAGTGAAAGATTCATAATTTCGGCAACTTCTGCAAAAGTATCCTTCAAACCATACAAGACCCTCAAATGTGCAACCATCCAGTGAACAAAATGAGGTTACCATTAAATATTTCATTGAACCTCAACTTTAGAAACATAGTGAAATGTTTCCCAAACCACACGAGGATTCTCCTGCATCAAAGAAGAGGCACAATCATGGTTAACAGGGGAATCAAACAACTTTTCTACCTTATTTCCACAGCAGTCAGAAAACCCTGACAGTCAAACACCTGCTCAGACAACGGGATCTTAAGGGAGTCTAGGAACCCTTAATTAAAGAGAATAACTCAAGCGGATGATTAAGGAACCCTGGAGACGTAAAGTATAATAGCTTCTCCTAGCCCCTTCAGATGAAGACCTATAAAATGGCCCAGTCTAAATGGATTGTAGGAAAATATCAGTCCAAGGGATTTTTTTCAAAACCAGCCCATGGGATAATTGTCTTGCGCTCTCATGCACTTTCTGTGAGGCACATGCTTTAACAGCCCCTAAAAGCGCGCCAAGCCAAACTTTCGGGCCGATACAGTACAGTGCGCTCCCACGGAGCGCACTGTTAAACTGTCATTGGACGCGCGTTTTCCCTTACCCCTTATTCAGTAAGGGGAGGAAAACGCACGTCCAACCCGCCGAACCTAATAGCGCCCTCAACATGCAAATGCAAATGCATGTTGAGGGCCCTATTAGGTATTCGCGCGCGATTCAGTAAGTAAAATGTGCAGCCAAGTCACACATTTTACTTTTAGAAATTAGCGCCTACCCAAAGGTAGGCGCTAATTTCTTCGGGCACCAGGAAAGTGCACAGAAAAGCAGTAAAAACTGCTTTTCTGTGCACCCTCCGACTTAATATCATGGCGATATTAAGTCGGAGGTCCTGAAGGGTAAAAAAAGTAAACAAAAAAAAATAAAATTTTGAAGTTGGCTGGCGGCTGTCGGGTCGAAAACCAGATGCTCAATTTTGCCGGCGTCCGGTTTCCAAGCCCGTGGCTGTCAGCGGGCTTGAGAACCGACGCCGGCAAAATTGAGCGTTGGCTGTCAAACCTGCTGACAGCCGCCGCTCCGGGGCAAAAGGAGGCGCTAGGGACGCGCTAGTGTCCCTAGTGCCTCCTTTTGCCCGTTTCTACTGCCAGACCTAATTTAAATACTGAATCGCGCGCCAGGAGAGTGGGCATTCGCCCGCTCTCCCACGGACTTTACTGAATCAGCCTGTTTGGGAGGTACATCATATGACCTGGAGCCTGGCAGAATGAGCAAACTGAGCTGCAGTCCCCTTTCATCTATTCAATTGGTTGACCGCCTCCTCTCCCCCCCCCCCCAAGTTTATATATCCTGGATTCCTGGCCTGGCGTCAAAGTCTTTTTGCCAACCAACCAGCTTTTGAACTAGTTGCCAAGTAATGAGGAAACCACACTGCCAAGCCAGTGGCTCAGACGCAGACACATACTCTCAGACACACACACTCATCCTACTGTTGTGCTGCTGCTTATGCGCTCATTTAGTGAGTGTCCCCGCCCAGCACTGCCACATCATTATGAAAATTCTTGCTTGTTGCCAGCCCTTCCCCAGCCTGCAGCAGCCACTTCCCTTTCCATTCCCACTCTCCAGGAGACTCACAGGTTCCATAGTCAACTTACCCTCAAGCCCAGCCACCTCAGAGAGAAGCCTCACTAATGCTGTGCAGGCAGTTCCTCATAGCTCATACCTCCCCCCCCCCCCAATACCTTTCAGTGACAAAGGCTCCCCCTTGGCCCCCACTCCAGCATATTCCCATTGACTGTGTACTACAAAGATTCTGCTGCTTTTTTGTCTGTCCAGGCTCCACTCTATCTACCGACCGCAGGGGAGGGGGAACTAGAAGTGATCCATGCTTCCAGCTTTCTCTGGGGCTAAGAAAAAAAAAAAGAAGAACATTAAGCCCTGGCTAAGACTACACATATCACTGCTGCAGCCGAAACTGGGGAGAGCCAATGACTCAAAGCAGCACAGCTCCAGATAGAATCCTGCTTTCCCAGCCAGGGCTGGTGCAAGGGTATTAGGTGCCTTAGGCAAACTTCACAGCCTTGCAGCCTGGGGCCCACTCTCCTCACACACAATTAAATTAATGAGTACATTTTCAAAGGAGTTGCACACATGGAATTAGCATATACGTGCCTAAGTAGCTTGTATTTCTGTACATGCTAGTTTATAAGCATTGATAGTACGCATGTATTTTCAGTCTCGCATGCATATTTACCTGCACAAAATGGGGTGATCTAGGGGCGTTCCGGAGCAGGGCTAAGAGATATGTGCCTAAAGTTGCTATTTTGTAAGAGATTAACACAAATCCATTAGGAAACTTATTTGCACATTTTTACACCTGCTAATTAACTAGTGCAATTCATGTCTGCAATTTTTGGGTGGGAGGTCTGGGTGAACTGGGAGGGGAGTTCAGGTGGAAGTACTAGGAACGTCTTACTGAAATGGAGAAGAACTCGGTGAACTGGTGGAGATATTGGCAAACTGGTGATTTCAAATACTGATGCATATTTTTAAATATATCTACTTCCCCATTTATATCAGGGTTATAAAGTGTACAATTTATGTATTTTTTCACATGTAAAATATATGCACATAGGATTATAAAATAGGTAAAGCAAGTATGTGCTTTCAATGCATTGCAAATATTTATACGTACTGAAACATACGTGAGTATGTTGGGGGGCGGATTTCCACTGAATATACTTGAGGTATATTTGCACACAGTGGAGGCATTGCATAGAAATCTATCTCATGCATAGTTATTGTGTGAATAACCAGAAAACCAGTTCTATTTGTGACTCTTGAGAACTGGAGTTGGCCATGCCCTATGGTATTAGGCCTATTGTAACGTGTGTGTGGGCAGACTCTCAGAAAGCCTAGAGTAAACTGAATTACCATTACAATATAGTAAACCTCGCTTATCAAAATAGCACTAACTGCTGTATTCAAACAGTAACAACCCTACCTATTAAAAGACAACAATGCATATATTGCACCAGGCCCTAGAACACCAATACACCTATTGGAAAATGAGAACAAGCCAGACTAGGACAAATCCTACATGCCAACATAATGCTGCACCACAGTCACACATGCAGAACACAGAAAGACTGTCACCTAATACAGAATACCAAACCATATAGTATCAATAGAAATATGCAGAGAAAAAATGTATGGGAAACTGCAACAAGCCAAAATCTGTATGCAATGCAATAATGGAAAAACAGAAACATCACCATGCCTCAGAAAACAAACAATAAAATCAAGAAATATAAAACATCAATCATAATAGTAAAACTATACATATTTCAAAACAGCTTATGGATCCAATAATTAAATATCAATACATAAAAATGTGTAAAAGTTCCCAAACACCAATAAAATATTTCAAAACATCAGACACATGAAATAGTTAAAACTAGAAGGGATTAAAAATCCCCTGCTTTCCATACCTGATAACTTTTGATTCCTGTCACCCTGAGATTGTCATGGATTAGTTGGGGGTAGTGTTGTGCACAGACTTTCTCCTCTCCCTCTCTCATATATGCACACTCACTGACACACACACACACACTCTCATACACATTCTCACTAATACATGCTTGCTCATACTCTTGCTCACTGACTTAAACACGCATGCTCTCGCACATACTCACACACATACACACACACACACAAACACACGCTCATTGACTCATACATAAGTTAAAAAAAAACAGTTTTACTTACATTGGTGGTTAAGGGGGATGCAGGTAGGGCCCCAGGACAACAGGGTCTGCATGGGCTGTCAGTTAATACTCTGGAAGGAGATCTTCCTTGGAATGGAAAGTGGTGGGTTGCAAGTGTTGCGCTGGAGGTGAACCTTTGGCCTGGTGCAGGATTGGTACGGCCCTCTGGTCGGACCCAGAGAGTGCCTGCCACCAGGAGGCGGAGCACACGAGGAGACAGAGGCTAGCTGGACCTTCGCCAATAACAGTCCTGGGTTTCCGCAGGTTGAGCCCTTGGGTACCCAGACTGCCTGGCCTTAGATGGACCTCAGAGAGTCTCCCGGAGAGGTAGCAGAGAGGTGTGCTCACCACAAGTAAGGGTGCGTGGCTGATGCAGAGAGGATGGACCAGACCTGAACTGGAGACTCCAGAGACCTCAAGGAGGTAACAGTTCAGGAAGGCTCTCCAGGAAGGCTGTGGGTCTGGTCAGATGGAGGCCACGGTCAGAGCCCAGGTAGGTCGGTCTGGAGGTCACAGAAGGCAAGAAGTGAGTGGCCGAGTGAAGCGCAAGGGTCAAAGCCAGGGTATCCATCCAGAAGTGGTCAGCCAAAGCAAGAGTCAAATCCAAGGTCAGCCCAAGCGTAGTCAAGGCAAGAGAGGGTCAGTTCCAGGCGGCGGTCAACATCCTCAGGCAGGCAGAGGTCAGGTCCAGGCAGCGGTCAGTCGTAGCCAGGCAAGCAGGGGGTCAGTACCAAGAATCAGTCCGAAGGGTACTACCAGGGAACATGGAGCAGGAATAAGACAGACGCTGAAGACACGAAGGACCACTAGGACGCTGGAACAGGGAGACGCTGGAACAAGGAGGCACTGGAACACAGGATCAGGCACAGGAGCAAGGAACAGGCAAACTAGAAACACCGAGGTGTCGACCCGATTGCCAAGGCGAGATTCTGGGGACAGAGCCTCACCTTATATATTGTGGCCGTGTGATGTCATCAGGATGTGTCCGAGATGGGTTTCCCACGCTTGGCCCTTTAAAGACGTCGGCCGAACGTGTGCCTAGGGCAGGGCTGAGGAGATGGAGGATGCGGAGCCCCTACGGGAGCTCCGCTGAGAGGCCTGTGGCATGGAAGAGGCCGAGGACACCTGGGGAGAGCATCGGGGACGTTGGGAGCTGGCGGCTGCGGCAAGGCCGGAACTGGTGGAGGGCAGTACAAGGTGAGCTGGCCCTACTGCGGCATCAACGCAGCCAGGACGCGCAACAGCAAGTACCTGATATTTTGTTTTCTTTTCTTATGACAGCCAGAGGATGAGGGGACAGTGGCAAAAGAGAGCAGTTACCTTGAGGCAGTGTTGGGCATTCTGTTAGCTGCCTCCCATTGGGAGAGGCAGAGGAGGTATGAGGGGAAGTGACAGGAGAGTTTTCCCATCACCACAGCTTAAGATGTTGGAAGTGGAAGAGGTCTCAGAGAGCAGCGGAGCAGGCCCAGGGCCTTGCTGTCACTGCTGCCGTGGAGAAAACAACAGCAGGTAGGAGTGAGCCAAGCCTCAGGGGAGACTCCTGATCTATAAAAATAGATGCTGCGGAGCCCAGTGTTGGTCACAGCAGCTCTGTAAGCATGGGGCCACTGTGATCAATTCCATTCATGTGACTGGCCTGATCACCCCATCCAGGAATGCATGAATTCCCAACAGGCCAATCCGCTCCTGTTTATGTTTAAATATCTTTATTGAGTTTCATCCAACAGCTTGCAATTAAAAACAATGAAAACCACAAAGAAACGTGGGATACACTGGTTGATTCTTCCCAGCTTCCCCACAAATATGCAAAAAGCTCAAAATTCCCCCAACCCCCAGTAATCCCTCCACTATCTTCATTCCAGTAGCTTAGTGTGTCCCAGTTTATACTGCATACTAGGTGTCTTATACCACTCCTGTTCGGCCTGGTGCATTTTTTGGTTATGATATATCAATTCCTACTTTTCAGAACAGTTTCACAAAGCAAATAGAGCTAGATGACCCTTCCACTCCATTTGTAAAATAGCACTGAATCCCTTAGGAAACCACAGAAACTACAAAGGAGCTCTTTCACCCCAAGCTTCAGCAAATCAGTTTCATGAAATAGACTAATTGACAGATAACTGTATCTCCTCAAATGAATTTAAAAAATGCATTTATTTAGTTATTTTTATATATAGATTTGCTAGCTAAACAAAAACATCATTGCACACTGATTCTTCTTTATTTCCCAGGTTGAATATGTAACACGCTTCCCTCAGCCGGGGATCACCTTCCCAGTCCTAGAGAGCCCTGGTTTCCCTCAACCAGATTAGGTAAAAGAGTTCTCTGGGTCCTGTGGACTAGGAGTAGGAAAACCTACAAACCAAATTGGGCAGAGATTACCTTCAAAATAAACAATATCCACATACCAGGTTCAGGCCTGGCACTACCAGGTGTGCAAAAACGTGCAATTGCACAGGGCAGCACACCCAGGTGGACAGGGGCAGTGTCGGCAGTGGAAGAAAGGAGCAGGGAGAGGCCTGTGCAACTGCCAGTAGACCCAGTCCCACTAGGAGTGGATGAAGCAAAAGGCCCATGCAGCCACTGGTGAACCCCATCCTACCGGCAGTGGAAGGAAGGACAAGCCCAACCTTGCAACTCAGCACATGCACATGACCTAGAAGCAGAAGAATTTGGAGAGATGCACAAGTTAAGCATAGAGGAACTGCTAGCATTGCGAGGGTTGAAGACTGCAGGGCTAGCAAGGAGAAGGAGCCACAAAGCAGGCTCCTATAGGCTACAGTTTTAGAACTCCTGCTCTCCTACAGTGGAGGTGGCTCCGGGTGGCAGCAGCAGCTGCAGAGGAGTAAGAGGCCCTGTGGATCCTGCCTGCCTTGGTTTCATGTGTGTGTGAATGGCAGCCTGACTGGGATTTGGGTAAGTGGGTGGGTGTGAATTATAGCCTGCCTGGTATGTGTGTGCATATATGAATGGAGCCTGCCAGGAATGTGTGAATGAGAGCCTGCGTGGGGTTTGGGTGGGTGTGAATGGGGGCCTGACTGGGATTTGGGTGGGGGGATATGAATAGGAACTTGCCTGAAATTTGAGTGGGTATGAACAGGGGTGGATTGCAGGAAAATATCAGCCCAGGGTTTGTTTGTTTTTTCAAAACCTGCCCACAGAATATCTGTCTGATTCCCTTGTGCATTTTCCTTGCAGCATGTATTTCAACAGTCATCAAAAGCATGCCACACTGACCCTTCATAGTTACTAGGGGTGTGCATTCGTTTGCAACGTATTGGCAATCTGCAACATATAGGGCCATATTCGTTGTATTCGTGGGGAAGCGAAACGAATCGAGATTCCCACGAATATAACAAATCTTCACCGAATTATTCGGCCATCTAAAGGAGCAAATTTAAACAAAACCCCCACCCTCCTGACCCCCCCCCCCCAAGACTTACCAAAACTCCCTAGTGGTACAGCGGGGGTCCGGGAGCCATCTACTGCACTCACGCCGTCGGCTGCCGGTATTCAAAATGGCGCCGATAGCCCCTGTGACATAAGGCTATGAATACCGGCAGCCGATGGCGTGAGTGCAGTAGATGGCTCCCAGACCATCAGGGAGTTTTGGCAAGTCTTGGGAGGGTCAGGAGGGTTGTAGTTAATTAAATTTTAGCTGGGAAAAGAATAAGAATGGAACGCATGAACGGATCGGGGGCCCCCCCTTGCCGAATGCAACGTATCTGCCCCCCCATGAATACGAATACCGAATGTAACATATGCGGTCCCTCTACACATCCCTAATAGTTACATCATGTGACCTGGAACCTGGCGGAAGTGAGCCAAAAAATCTCCAAAATAAATGTCACATTTTTCCTAACAGGCCGATACAGTACAGTGTGCTCCGGTGGAGCACACTGTTAACCCGCGTTTAGACGCGCATTTTCGACACGCTAGCTTTACCCTTTATTCAGTAAGGGGTCGAAAACATGCGTCCATCCCACCTGAAACTAATAGCGCCCACAACATGCAAATGCATGTTGATGGCCCTATTAGTTATTCCCGCGTGATTCACTAAGTAAAATGTGCAGCCAAGCCACACATTTTACTTTCAGAAATTAGCGCCTACCCAAAGGTAGGCATTAATTTCTGCCGGCACCAGGAAAGTGCACAGAAAAGCAGTAAAAACTGCTTTTCTGTACACCCTTCGACTTAATATCATAGCGATATTAAGTCGGAGGTCACAAAGTAAAAAATAATTTAAAAAAATATTTTTTTTAAATTGGCCCGCGGCTCGCGGGTTGAAAACCGGATGCTTAATTTTGCCGGCATCCGGTTTTCGAACCCGTGGCTGTCAGCGGGTTTGAGAACCGACGCTGGCAAAATTGAGCGTTGGCTGTCAAACTCACTGACAGCCGCCGCTCCTGTCAAAAAAGATGCGCTAGGGACGCGCTAGTGTCCCTAGTGCCTCTTTTTACTGCGGGCCCTCATTTAAATACTGAATCGCACGCACAGGAGAGTGGCCTGTGTGTGCGCCGGGAGAGCGGGCTTACCCGCTCTCCCGCGACTTTTACTGAATCGGCCTGTAACTAATTAGTATAACACACCCTAGACCAAGGGTGAGCAAACAGAGCTGCGTGCCCTCTTCCATCCATGCAATCGATCACCATCCACCCCCAAGCCTGGTTACATCTCTCATAATTACATCTTGGATTCCTGGTCTTGTATTAAAGTCTCTTGCCAACCAATCAGCTCTTGAACCAGTTGCCAAGTAATGTGACAACCACACTGCCAGCCAGTGTCAGACACATACATTGTGTCTCAGGTACAAACACCCATACACACTCTTTCAGATACCCACTTTGTCTCCAAGAGAGGGGGTGTGTGTGTGTGTGCGCATGTCTCTCTCTTTCTGACACAGACACGCATACACACATACTCTCACTCTCAGTGTATGGGTGTGTCCTAGAGAAAGTGTGTATATGGGTGCCTTTCTGTGTCACAAAGAGACACACACACACACTCTCTCTCTCTGACACACACTTTTCATCATTGTGCTATTGCTCATATGCTCACACAGTGAGTGCCCTCACTCCAGTACTACCAAATCATCATCTAAAAAGTTTCTGCTTGCTGCCAGCCCTTCCCCAGCCTGCAGCAACCCTCTCCCTCTCCCATTCCCACCCTTTTTTGGCACCCCTAGAAGACTCACTGGTTCCACATCCAGCTGACCCTTTCAGGAGGAATGTCCAACCTACAGAAGCCTCCCAACACTGCACAGGCGGTGACTGAGTTAAGATTTTGCCACCCCTAGGCTCTTGTTGCTGTTATCCCACCTCCCACTCCCCTCTCCCCAAACAAGGGGCAACAGAGCAGAAGGAGTAAGGCACAGTGTTCTTTGTTCTGCTCTATCTGCTCCAGGCTCGAAGCCTCCTCCCCTCCTGTCCCTGAATTGACAAGAGAAGAGAGGCTGGATTAGAGAGCAGGGCTTTTCTTTGCTCCCTGCCATTTGTTCTGGCCTCAAACCTCTCCTCCTGTTCCCAGCACAGGATGGCAGGGGATGGGGGTGGGTGTACTATAATAGGGAACAGAACTTTTTTTTTTTGCTCTGTCCCTTCTAGCCTCACCCTTTCCCTCTTGTTCTCTGCACTAGAAGGGGAAAGGCTGGAGCAGGAAGCAGGGGACTGTTCTGTGCTGAGTAAGATTCAGCACAGCAAATCTTCAGCTGAACTGCTGTCTCCCCACCCCCTGAATTTTGCCACACTAGACACAAGCCTAGTGTGCCTATTGGCAAATCCAGGCCTGTGCACAGGCACTTCCTCTTGGCTCACCCCATCCCTTTTTCTGACTGTGGCTTGCCTCCACTTCTCCATAAATGACACCCTCCCCCCCCCCCCCACACACACACACCCCACCCCCATTCCAGTGTATTCCCATTTGCTGAGTGCTCCAGAGTCTGCTGCTCTTATGGTTCCCCAGGCTTTGCACTGCCTACCCTATTCTAAAGCTGGGGTGGGGAGGGGAGAGCAGACTCATCTATATAATTCCTCCAGGGCTTAAAAAGAAAAACGAAACCCTAGCCAAGACTGGAGAGAGGCACATGACCCAAAGTAGCATAGCTCCAAAATCTTACTTTCCCACATGCATCCACTGCAGCCAGGACTGGTGCAAGGCTATTAGGCATCATAGGTAAAGCTTACAGCCTTGTTCTCCCCCCATTCCCCTCCTTCCTCACACACAATTAAAAATTATGCACTTATAATAGTTTTTACATTTAAAAAGCCATTCAAAATACAGTCTTATGAGGTAAAAATATCACTAACAGCATGTACATTATATTTACATGTACATTATATTTACATGCAGTTCTGGTGCCAGCCAGAAAACTGCAAAATAAAAAAATAGACACTTGGATCCCATATTGCACTAAGCATGTTAGGTGTGGGTTTGGCTATAAGAAAGCCTTGGGTAAACTGAATTACAATTAAAATATATAAAAACTCCAATACCAAAACAGCAATAACAGCCAGCACTCGAACAGTAACAACTCTATCTATGAAAGGGCAATGTTATAAATATTACACCAGACCCTAAAACACCAGTTTAGAAACCAGAACAAGCTAAGCTGTTTTAGGTCCCTACGTAGAAACTGTGCTAGCAGAATCCACCACCTCTGTCACATATGCAGAACAGAGATCAACCCTCATCAAATACAGAATAAAGAGAGCATAAAGTATAAATAGAAATGTGCAGACAAAAACTTAATTGGAAACTGCAACAAGCTAGATCCTGTATGCAGCGCAACAATGGAAAAAGAGAAACATTACCATTCCTCATAAAATATCAAGAAATATAAATCAGCAATAGTAATGCCATACAAATCAAAAGGATAAATATTACAAAACAGCTGAACATTGTTAATGATACCCTCAATGACTTAATCTTTGATGGCCCATCTTGGGGAAAATTTGAGTCTGTCTCTGAACTTGAGACTATACGTATCATCAATAAGATGAATTCTTCCACTAACCCACTTAACCCTTGCTCCATAGTTCTTTTGAAAATGCTTTTTTTATTTCTGATTTCATCAACTCCTCCCTAAAAATACGGTTCCCTTCCCGATTCCTTGAAATGAGCAACAGTCCATCCAATAATTTAAAAAGCCACTTGTTATGATCCTGTCCGCGGACCCCATCCCGCGGACAGGCCCTCCACCTACCACCATGCTGACTGACGCTGCTTGCGGCCTAGCACTGCTCCCAGGACCTCCCTCGCGGCCCTGCCAGTCTCCGCTGCAGCTGCCTTCACTCTTTGCGGCTGGAGCCGCCAGAGCTAACTTTTCCACGGCGGGGAATTCCCCGCTGGGATTTCCTCGGGCAGCTCTCTCTCTCTCCACGCCGGGAGCCGCTGTCGGATCCTGTCTTCACGGCCCTAGAGCCACCGCCGTTCCTTCTACCTACGCGGCCCGAGCGCCGCCATCAGGCCTCCTCTTCACGGCAGGAAGCCACCTTTGGTCTACCTGCTTCCACCTCCATGCGGAAGGTGCTGCCACAGGCCTTGGCTCTAACCTCCACCCTCCGGGGTCACTCCAGGCGCAGGCACACACCTCTTCTCACTATTTAAGGGGCCAGAGACAGGAAGTACTGCTCGGCCCCACCAGATGACATGTTCAGGGCCCTTCCTGGTACTACCCTATTTAAAGTTCCTCAGGGCCTTCGAATGGAGTTACATCTGCTCCATGGACTTCTCCAGCTCCGTGGAGTTCCATCGTGGTCCATCTTGCTGCTCCTGCCCAGATGACTTCTCGTTCCATGTTCTTCGTATTCCTGATGTCTCCGTCCGATGTCCTGGGTCTCGTCCCTCATTGGATCTGTGTGATATGTTCCAGTCCTCAGCTTCCCTTTCTGAAGTCCTGGAGTTCCTCGTCTGTTTCTAGATGTCCAGACGTCACCTCATCCAAATGTCCAGATGTCCTCTCATGCAATGTCCACTTGTCTGGATGTCCTTCGACCAGATGTCTACTCGTTCAGATGTCCAGTTGTTCAGATGCCCTTGTGCTCAGAGTTACCATTTGTTATGCGTGCCGTCCACGGCAGACCCACGGCACAGTCCCCTCACCTCTCTTCAGTAACTCCAGTGCCTGGTCTCTCATCTCTGGCGGCGGTGGGCCGCCAGCTCCGTCCTCGGGCCACCCCTGGTGCCTCTGGTTCAGCTACAGACATGGGTGTCTCCAGTCCAGCTGCCTCTGCTACTGCTCCACGTCGGGCCTCTCTGCATGGCCCGCGGAGAGACGCTGTTACTCGGTTCCATGCCCCTCCCTAGGCGCATGCGCGCTCATCTCTGAACCTTAAGTAGGGCCCATAGTGTTCTAAGGACTCTGTCTGCCCTTGTCCTCTGTCCGGCCTGCCGCCCTATGCCGTTACCCAGCAGCAGGTCCGAAAGGGCTTGGAACAGTCGGAGGACCGTTCATCAATCAACATTGCGTTGTTGGTTGCCATGGGCGTGCAGGTCCGGCTGAGGGTCAGACTCTGTTCCTTATTCCTGCTTCAGTACCTGCCTGGCTCTCCATGCCTGCATCGGCTCACCTCCCACGGTGTGGCTTGGGGCTCCTCCCTAAGTCTTGCCGTGACCCAAGGGTTCACCACCTGCTTTAGAGGCGACCGCACTCCTCGTGCTTGTAACAGAATCCGAAGGCCCTCGAGCCTTCGGCCCGTAACATAGATAGCTTTTTAAGTGGAGTGAGGATACAAGTAAGAAGCCCAATGTTAAGTCTTGTGGGGTGATTAGGGTAACTTGTCCTTAACACCACACAAGCTTTACATGTACATTATGTACTCTGTGACTTTGTAACCTGTAGCTGCACATTTATGCTCCCTAGAGATAAACTACACCTAGGGCTTTATGTCATTTTCAAGTAGCCCTCTGACTAAAGACTTATGTCATGACAGCATTCAGTGCCAGAGCCAGAGAGAAAACCCATTGTTTGGGCAGAGGTGATATATCTTCACAATGGAAGAGACCAATGGTTTGTAACAGCTACACTTTAACCTTCACATAGCTACACAACCTTTGGTCCCCAACAGAGTAAAGATGTAGCTACTGCACCTCTAGCCAAGGATGTCTACACCTATTCCATTGGACTGCATATGGAGGTAAACACTTGCTAGCTAGTGCCCATACCACAAACATGCCCGTGTATCCAAGAATTAGCTAAGAGTATGCTCTCTGGAGAAGGCAACTGTAGTTAATAATGAAGCTCCACAATAAGGAGCTTCCTGTTTAGCTCTTGCTGCCTTCCTTGGGAACATACAATGGGCTTTTGGTTGTATATCATAGGATATATGGTCCTACCTGCCACAAAAGTAACTAGTTAGAATGACCAATGGCACTGTAGCTTGCAAGGTCATGTGCATCCCAAACCTTTGACCTAGAGAACCCTTACAAGAAAAAGCACACAATAAAAATAGACAAGCAGAAGTGTTCTTTCAAACCTGTGACCTCTTTATTGCACAGGCTATAAGTACCTGGCAAATACCCCCCAAAAAAAGGTCTATCCCATGCTACTGATGCTAGTAATAGCAGTGGCTATTTTTAAGTCAACTTGATAGCAGGTAATGGACTTCTCCTCCAAGAACTTATCCAACCCTTTTTTAAACCCAGCTACACTAACTGCACTAACCACATCCCCTGGCAACAAATTCCAGAGTTTAATTGTGCTCAACTGGCTTCCACTACAAGCTTGGTTCCTTCATGAAGGCTGATATATTTAGGCTTACATTGAATCAGCTTGCTGAGCCAAGGGATTCCTGCATCTGGCTGTGCTCAGCAGGCTGGTACTGCTGCTACTCCTCCTCCTCCTCTTCGCTGACCTGTATCTGTGCGTTTATCAGCAAAGGGGCACGGAAAAGTGCTGCTGCGCTGTTGGTCCCTGGGGCTTGATGGCTGGGACTGGCAGATTCTTGGGTGAGAGCTGTGGAAACAAAGACGATGACATAAGTAAAAAGCCAAGAAATACATAGATACCATTTGTCATGAGATGCGCACTTTGCATCTCAATAAATGTGAGCATCTTATGCCAAATGATGTGGATAACTGTTTCAGCCTTGCCATTTACAGTTGAGGTGAACTTACTGGCTCCAGCTCATGTTGTGTCTAACCACTTAGCCAGTCCCTCAAACACATTTGGTTCCAGCTGTTGAATGAGGCACTCCTCCATCAGTGTCAGCACTATCGGACAAGAGGCTCCTCCTCCGCTCTGCCACATATACTTGTTTCTGTTGGACACGTTAGTTTTCAATTGGGCCTTTATGTCACATTATATGGTGCAATCCCACAAATAACAAAAGGTATCGCCACAAATTTTTAGTCAAAAGGCTTTCACCGTCAATATGTACTGATGTACTGTAAAATATTTATAGAACAACAGGATTGCATCAGCAAGCCTCTTGACGACGCGCTCGATGCAACCAAGCTGTCCGGTATTATCTATCACTTGCGACCCGTTTGTTCAACCGGTTTTGTTATGTCCACCTTCCGGTGGTATCAAGCAAAGCTGTAGATTTAATATTCACTCTTATAGCCCTCTATAACGTGTTCTTATTTTGATACTTTAGTGAATCTGTAAATAAGACCTGTGACCCGACAGCGGCCGTGTTTCGCAGCCGTATCGCTGCTTCATCAGGAGTCATCAATATATATTATAAACTATAAGAAAAATCAAAACAAAAAATGTTGTTAAATAGTAATAGCATTGTAAATATAGTACTTAACTTGAGATGGTGCTGCCACCTACTTTATCGGGAACCAAGTCTCCTTCAGTATTGACTTACAGAACGCCGGGCTAGAGACCGCTTCAAACTCGTATGCAGACTTAAATAGCCCGCTCTTTTCTGCGGGCATGATGACGTCAGTGGACGTCTATTATCTCCATGGTAATTCTAGATGCCAAGTCAGCCATCTTAGTATTCAGCTCTGTGTCATTTCAGCAATTTATAAAAAGATGTTCAATTCCAACATATTATTAAGACCTGAAGGTTGTACGGTGTTCAAACTGTGTATCCAACGTTGTTCTGCTCTCAATAAAAGCTTATCAAAGTCACCTGTTGTGATAGACAAAATCCGGAAGTGGATCCTTAGGCCGACTGCCCGGCGGGAACAGTCGGGAGGCAGAACTCCCACTGGGCAACTGGAGCTTCACCTGGAAACCCGCGACTCCTCCAGAGGAGCTGTGAGAGCCCGGGTCGCAAGGTCTTAGGAGTCTTCGCCCTGGAAGTCCGAGGTCCCCCCAGGAGAAGCCCGTAGGGACCCGGACCGCTGGGACTTAGGCGAGGGTGAAGAAGCCCAGGAGTGAAGTACGGACCGGAGTCTAGGCAGATGGCAGGCAAGCAGGAATCGGAGTACGAACCGGGGTCAAGGCAGGCAGAAGACAAGCTGGAATCAGAGTCACGAACCGGGGTCAAGGCAGGCAGAAGACAAGCTGGAATCGGAGTCACGAACCGGGATCAAGGCAGGCAGAAGACAAGCTGGAATCGGAGTCACGAACCGGGATCAAGGCAGGCAGAAGACAAGCTGGAATCGGAGTCACGAACCGGGGTCAAGGCAGGCAGAAGACAAACTGGAATCGGAGTCACGAACCGGGATCAAGGCAGGCAGAAGACAAGCTGGAATCGGAGTCACGAACCGGGATCAAGGCAGGCAGAAGACAAGCTGGAATCCAAGTGCAGGCAACAGGAATCAGGAACCGGGTAGCAGCAAGGCAACTAGTACTTCAAGGAAGGAACCTCGTTGCAAGGCAATTCGAAAAGCCCCGGGTCCCGGTTTAAATCCCTACCCGGCGTCTGACATCACGGGGGGCGTGTCAGCACATCCGGGTGCTGACAGCAGAAAAACCCTCCCGTCGCGCGCGCGCGTTCCCCCGAAGGGGAGGAGTCCCCCGCGACGGCCGGCGGCGTCTCCCACGAGGAGGAACTAGGCCCATGCTGCCCGCACAAGCTCCGAGCCCGCGGACCGCGGCCCAGACCCGGGACCTGGAGGGAAGGTAAGGGCTCGGACGCCCCCGTGGCGGCCGCGACCGCAACAGTCACCTCCTTGCCAAGATCGGGAAAATTGTTCCAACACGCACACTTTCATCTCATCAAATGTATGTTGAAATTGTAAGAAATGTGTCACTAGTGGGGCCGTCTCTCATCTCGTATTAATACAAGATTTATGTTCGATCAATCGTGTCTTTAAAGATCGTTTGGTCTTGCCCACGTACCATAAATTGCAGTGGCACTGGATGATATAAATAACCCCAGTTGATTGACAATCAGTATTGCTTTTTAAGAAAATGTTTTTTTGTAATCTCTCAAAACGTAGAACTGAAGTGGAGATCATAACATGACATACTGTGCAGGACCCACATCTTGTGTGTGAACCAGTATGGCACGTAAGTGGATGAAGTGATGAATCAGAATGTACAAGCTGATCTTTTAAGTTGGTGCCACGGGTAAAGGTAAATCTAGGACCCTTTTGAAACTCAGCATGTAACTGTAGAATATGCCAATTATCATGAATGATCTTTTTTACTTTTTTAACCATCGATGAATGAGGTAAAACACAGGTCAGAATGTCATCTGTTTCTTCACTGCGTGGCAAAAAAAACCACTCTCGATGTGCATATCTAGCTCTCTTGTATGCACGCTTAATACATTGCGTCGGGTATCCTCATTCTTGAAACCGCGACCAGAGCTGTGTTGCTTGATGATAAAATTCAGTCGTTGTTGTACAAAGGCGCCTGATCCTAAAAAACTGACTAACCGGCAAGTTTTCTTTTAGTGTTCTTGGATGGGCACTAGTAAAATGGAGCAGGGTATTGCTCGCTACTGGTTTTCTATACAATGTAGTCATAAAACCTGACGAAGTTTTAGTAATGTGGATGTCTAAAAAATCAATTTCTGTGGTTTGAATGTTCGCTGTGAAATTTAAATGTGTGTTACAATTATTCAACCATCCGATGAATATTTGAAAATCCTCTAGAGTGCCTCCCCAAAACACAAGAATGTCGTCTATATATCGCTTCCAGACTAGAATCTGTTGTATATAAGGATTATTAGAATATATCCACTCATCTTCAAACCAGCCCATGAATAAATTAGCAATATCAGGGGCCATCGCTGCCCCCATTGCAGTACCACAGATCTGCTGAAAGAAATGTCCCTCCCTAATCGTGTGAGGGCACGTAAAAAAGAAGGTGGAATTCTGTGTGGTCTTGGTCTTTTTTCAAAAAATGTGTAAGCTATCCTGATGGCATCTTCTTGTGGAATATTTGTATATAGGGCTTCCACATCCAATGTAACCAAAAAAATTGTTGTTGATGTGTTGATATGGTAATCTTCAAGAAATTGTATCAATTGTTGTGAATCCCTGACGTATGATCTGAGTTCTTGAACATGGGGAGCTAGAAAAAAGTCTACAAATTTAGATAGAGGTTCTAAAAGGGATCCTCTGCTGGACACAATTGGTCTTCCTGGTGGATTCTTGACATCCTTATGTATTTTAGGAAGGATATAGAATACTGGAACAGGTGCTGATTTGCGCAGTAAAAAGGTAGCTCTGTGGTTTTTTCACATTATATGGTCGGCCACCTGCTCCCCACTCCACTTCACACCGCTGCACCTGGAGATAGCCTGGGCACTGGTACACCAGATCTGGCCCTTGGATGCCCTCAATGTCCTGGCTGCATGGTTCCCAAAGAGCATGGTGTAATGTTCCCTTGCAATAATCATTTCTTTGATCTCCACCCTGAACTTCACAGCTCTCACATGAGCCCGCCCTGCTGCCTGACTGCCAGAATGGGATACCATATCCGCTTCCGGAGAAGTGACCTCCCTTTCCTCACTCTCACTCTCATTCCCCTCTCCCCTCCTTTCCTCCCCACTACTGCCCCTGCCCTACAAACTCCCTTCCCCTGTGCCCTCTCTGTATATCCTTAGTGTACCATCCTCCTCCCTTCTCCTCCCTTCTCCTTGCTTATCCCCTTTCCCCTCCCACCTCCTCCTATTCTTTCCCTCCTGCCTATCTCTACTTGTCCCTGTCCCTACTCCTCCACCTAGCACTCCTGCCCTCATCCTTCTTGCTCGTCTCCTCCCTCTTCTTCCTCTTCCTCCTCTCCTGATGCATCCTCTCCTCTCTCTCCATGCCTCTCATGCCCATCTTCTCCATTCCACCTTACCACCACGCCTCACCATCCTTCTCCACCTCACACCACACATCACCACTCCTCTTCACCACTCCTCCTCTGTCTCATCATTATACCCCATCACTCCTCCACTGCCTCACCACCACATTCAAAGACAGACAGACAAACAGGACATCTAACAAAATGTTTCACACACACAGATCAAGACAATAGAAAAAGGAAAGGGAAACAGATGAGAAACAAGTCACAGGACACCTCACTCAGAACTTGCTAAATACCTCCAACTGACTACCAACTACCACCAACTCATCTACTCTACTCTCCTCTCTCCAAATGCCTGACACTAGGGATGTGCATTCGTTTCATCCGTTTCATACGTTTCCTATACAAGCATGTAATATGAAACGTATGAAACATATGAAACAAATGCACATCTAATTGACATGTAATGGGAAACGTATGAAACGAATGAAACGAATGCACATCCCTACCTGACACACCCTCAAAGAGGCAGCTAAAGAAGCCAGTATATATAAACCAAAAAATAAAACACCATGCATAAATCAATGTGGGCCATGTAAAATGACATGTGATGTGCTGACAGTACACACAATGTGCTGATGCAATGCACGACATGATAGCGCAATGCACTTTGCAGAAATTGCCCATGTAACGTGGTATACAGGAAATTAACCTAACCACACCCTTTTTTTTTTTTTAATCATGGGCACTATTTCTGCTATATTTATAGCATTTTGATTAATCTAGGCCTGTTTGATAAAGTCAATGCTAAATTCGATGATGTATTTTCATTACTTGCTGAGTCTAATAAACAAATGCAGGAAGTATAGCTGCTCTTATCAGACTTAAGTGCATACCTTGAAAACAGAGGTTATCTCCCTAAAAGCAGATCTTGAACAGTAAGCCATTAAACTCGATGACTTGAAAAATAGAACGCACAGGACTAACCTTCGTTTTATTGGGCTTCTGGAACGCATACGAGACCATGAGCTAGCTGAGATCTTGGAGGAATGGTTGCCGTGTGTGATACAGCTTGATAAGAAACATGGCAAATTCAGAATTGAAAGAGCTGTTGTTTAGGATTGAAATTTACACACAGAGCTAATCCACGTCCAGTTATAGCTAAATTACTGAATTCTGCACATAAACTGGACATATTGCAAGCATACCGCAAAAATTAGAAGCTCGACTTTGAAGGGGAGTCGGTTTTGCTCTTTCAGGACTACTCTGCACTTGTCACCACTAAATACAAGGCATTCAAGCCAATTTGTGATCTAGTTGAGAGGAAAATACAGTTCATGCTACAGTTCCCGATGAAACTTCAGTTTTTCTGGACTCACTACCTCGGGAGCAAACTGGCTGAGCAAGGTCACACATGAAAAGGAGACTGGTTTCCAGATATCAGGCAGGAATTAAGCCTGACACGATACCATGATAACTATGCTATTTGTTTAATTTCTTGGCACTTTCTTTCTCAGAAGTTGGAATTATATGAAGTTTTGTTGAAAATTATTGGTTCTTTGAATTAGATAGAGGTTATCCTTTAGTTCATTTTCATCTATTTGAATTAGTCAGGTTTGTGGTCTCAGTTATAACTGATTGGAATGAGTTTATTTGAAAACAGAGGGATTTTAATCTAGTCCCCCTTTGAAGATAGGACATATGGAAACCTGGACCAATGATGATTATCTTCTGGACAAATCCAAGAAGCAGTGGGAAGGTTTCAACATATTTTTGTTGTTGTTATCTAATTTGACTTTCAATAATTATTGAGGGAGGTAGGAATCTGCACATCAAAGAAGGGCCTCTAACCCCTTTTCGAAAGGGGATAATGTGTTGGAGGATTGAGTTATAGGGGGGTTAAAGAAATTGGGAAATTGGTTTGTGGTAGGAGGAGGGTGGGGAACTTAAGGGGGATGGGGGATTCATGGTGGGTGGGGTTGGGAACTATAGGATTGGGAGTGGTTGATAGGGAGGTGGAGATGACCAACATGGAGGAGTCTGATAGAGGAGGGAGGAGTCATTGGTCCGAGTCTAGGCTGGGAGCCTTGGATCTTGATTGGGTAAGATTCATTGAAGATGGGGGATCACCAGGAGCTTGGTTGGTTAGTTATAATTCCTCACTCATTACTTAGATATGCTACTTGGAATGTATCTGGAATAGGATCTGTGTATAAATGTTATAAAATATTGCAATCTCTGTGACATCAAAAAGTGCAAATTGCCCTGTTGCAGGAAACATGCCTAGATGAAAAAGAACATAAGAAGCTCTGACAGGGATGGGTTGGGGAAGTATATTCTTCCCAATCTCCAAACAAAAAAGTGGGTGTAGCAATCTTGAAAGTGAAACAAATCTCTTTTCAAACTACCAAGATTATTACTGACCCAGAAGGTAGGTTCTTAATAATCTCGGGAACTGTAATTTATATGGCCCTAATCAACATTCTTTTTTTTTTTTTTTTTACAAAGATGGTGAAATTATTAGCAAATGAAACTCCTGGTGGGAGGGGAAACTCCTGGTGGGAGGGGATTTTTTTTTTGTTTGTTTATGCATTTCAATTTATACATAGTAATTATATTTAGATACAGTAATAACATCATTAAGTATTACAGCATTTATTAAACCATTACTAATGTATCTACCTTAAGTTTTTATAGTAATCTACTAGAGGTTAATAGGCAAATCAAGCGGTCTAGGAAATAAGTGAGATCAACTCAATATACAAATGAAAAGAATAAGGTAGCACTTTCTATCTATTATGCCTCTTTTGGTGGGAGGGGATTTTAATTGCATTCATGACACAACATTGGTTAGACCCTCTGGTAATAGTATAATGGGAGATCATCCACTGAAAGGAGTTTCTTATGTTTATGATAGTTTAGAACTGGTGGATGCCTGGCAAATGTTACACCCTTTGGATAAAGAATATTACACACATTTCTAGAGAGCATGGATCACACTCATGCATAGATTACTTGCTTGTGGAAGGGGAAGTCTTTTAGAAAGTAACCCACATTGAGATAGGGCCCTTGGAAATGTTTGATCAATCCTGGTGTGGTTGGAGGGATTTTGTCCCACAGAGTTGAGACCACAATGGTGGTTTGCAAGATATTTTTATAAAGATTTAAGATTCTGGGAATATATAACCAAGAAATGGGAGGATTATATAACTTTAATGCAGACCATAAGGACACACCAATACTTTTATGGGAAACAGTGAAGACAATACTCATATGTAGCAACCCAAAATAAGATGATGTCCAGGGAAACGTTTTAGCTTGAAAAACAATTAAAAGCTGCAAAAAAAAGCTTATGAATCTAATAAGACAATGAGTAATATGACTAAATTTTTGGAAACCCAGATAAGAGTTATTCCTTATTGCATAAACAGGCTAAAAATTTTACAAAGGATATCTGCAACATTTTTAGTATATTTTATGAAATTTGTATAGTGCCATCTCTAGCTGATACAAATAAAATTCCTGAATATTTGACAAATGCTTATTTTCCACAATTAAAGGATTCTCAAAGGGAGATGTTAAATGCCCCTATTCAGTTGGAAGAAATTCAAAAGGCAATTCGACAAGTGCTACTTCTTAAGACACCAGGACCTAACAGGTACCAATGGAAATGTTTTAAGTTAATGGGAGACAAGATATTGCCACTCCTAGGAGTGATGGATTATTTTCCATGGGCACCTAACATGGCCTACATGTTGGGATCCTCTCTTGTCAGGTCATATAGACGTATATCACTTTTAAACTTTGAAGTAAAATTATTAGCGAAAATGATAGGTTGGCTAGATCTTTACCATCTTTGATTAAAGAGGAACAAGCAGTTTTTATAAAGAGGAGTTCGGTTTTTAATGTCCATACAGTGGTGGCTTCAATGGAGATTAGTTTTGGACAAAAATTACCATCTCTTCTTCTCACTTTCAACATGGAAAAGGTGTTTGGTAGGGTTGCTTGGACATCTGAAATGATAATCTCGTTGTAAGCCTGGGTTGGGGAAGAGCACACCCACTCAAGGATTTCTTTAGTTGTATTGTTCTGCAAATGTTTAATAAAGATTTAAACATAAATAATAATAATAATTTCTTAGTGCTTTTAATAAAAACACTATTTTGAGGTTGCTTAAATCTCTTTATACTTTGGCCGGCTTTTGCATTTGACAGTAATAAGATGCCAGAGGAGTACAGACAGATTGACGCAGGTGCCTGCCTGGTAGGCAGCACAAAGACACAACACTGCTAATAAGTTCCAAAGGCTTTAATCCTATGAAGGACCTCATGTACTGCATGCCTAAGACTTGTTTTTGAGCAATTTGCAATTGTTTGTCCTTTTATTGACTTGCCTCTCTGTCAGCGCGCCTGAACCCATAAGTGTGAGACAGTCCACCGTCCTCCTGCCAATCTGTTGTTCTGGATATCTATGGACTTGCAGTGTGACCGCGCTGTGGCTGATGCACCCGCTGTATTATGAAATGTACCTTTCTGTGCTCTGTTAGGTGAGACGGTGCTGCAGAGACTGTTTCACGCAAAGGGTCTATTCCTGTGTCTATTGGGGAAAAGCTTAATGAATCAGGCCCCAAAATAAGAACATCTTCTGATCCAGGCAAATGGCCAGGATTCGATAATTAAGGCCGTTGGTGTTTGGGAATCTATGTTGCCATGTGTTTCCAGAAGAGAAAGGGCTGGTGCCCAATTGGATTGAATGATTTTGGCTTTTCTGGCTCATACAGGTTTTTGTTTGCGACCAGATAAATTATTTCAATCAGGCTCAGGGTAAAATAATAATAAAAAAAAGTGTATAGAATTCAAATCCTGTGGTGTGTTTTAAACTCATATGATGTAAAATTGATTTGCTTACTAGTCACTTTATATACCTACCTAATCACATTCCAAGCGCCTCTATTCAGCTATTCAGTGCCTCTAATTCAGCTAATCAGATATTTTGCAGCCACCCAGCTAAATTTACTGCAAAATATCCACTTCAATCTAACCCCCCAAAACTTTATGTGGACAGAGTTGTCTGCATAAATGTAGCTGGTCAGCACTAAACATCCATCTAAATTTGAAAACCCTGCCCCTGGGCCTCTCCTTTTTTGCCTTGTGCAACCAGGCCAAGGCAATATCATACGCTCAGGCTAGCACACAGGTTAACCCGCGCGTCTCTAACCCCTGATGCAATAAAGGGAACAGCGTGTAGCTAATAACACTCATCACATGTAAATGCCATGTTGATGAAGCTGTTGGCTAGTACCCCCAGATGTAAAAATTAACCATGCACCCAACGCACACATTTTAACCCTCAAATATTAATGCCAGCCCCGGAGCTGGCATTACGTTTTGAGGTGCCCCAAAACCTGAACAGAAAAGCTGTGATTCCTCTGCCATATTAAGTCGGAGAAACCACGGAAAGCAGCACCAGGAAAAAAAAAAAATGTTGATGGCAGTCAGGTTAGGAAAACGGTCTCACAATTTACGAGCATCCATTCTCCTAACTCGTGGCAGTGCATGGGTTAGGAAAACAGACGCTGGTAAAATTGAGCATCCGTTTTCCTAACCCACACAAGAGCCACTTCTCCTAGGCGCCCGATGCCATGGACGCGCTAGGGACACACAATTTTATCTCTAGCAAATCCTTTGTAGTATGGCGGCTCATTTGCTTATTGCACAGAGCCCCCAAGAGAGGTGAATGCGCCCACGGTAAAAAAAAGCAAAATGGGCGCCGAGTTTACGCTCACTTTATTGCATTGGCCTGTTTGCGTGGACAGATTTTAGCTGGACCCTAGGGTCACGGGAAAGGGAAGGGAGGGAATTTTAAACCAGTTAGATTTATACATTGAAAAGCCAATTTTAATCAAATAAATCTTTTGAATATCGCCCCCATTGAAATAATCATTAACCAACCTATTAGAACAACTTTGAGTTCCAAGTGCCTGTTAATAATTAAGGGTCATTCTACCTCAAGAATATCCCCCCCAAGTAAAAAGGGCCCTTTGGTCAATTTTCTTCCTCTGTGAACCTGAGAGACTGCCTGTAAGTATCATTCTATGTCTTCTCGGTAACACTGCAGAGACTGAGCAGTTGAGAACAGCAACAGTATTTCTTTCAACATCTTTGAGGGTAAATGTGTGGACTCTGAACTTCAAGGAAAAAATGTTTGCTTTCATTATTTCCACCACCCCCCAGTTCTTTAGCACTCAAGCAAACAAAAGAGAAGAAGAAGAAAAAAAAAAAAACATTGATACAAATCAATTCAGGCAAACAAAACCGTATTTGTGCTTTAGCATTCAAAGTGCAGCGCTGAGCAGCTCCTGTGAGAATTTCCTAGGCCAACCCTTTCCGCTATTGTAATATCGCCCTGTCTTTGTAATTGTCTGATGTTACACTGTTCCCTACTGGAAGATTAATTAGCTAGTCTTACCCTCAAACACAGCATCCCTCGGAAACAGCCGAGGATCCTGGAAAGGTGCCAAGTCTCTTATTATTGCTATTCCGATTGGCAGCTGCTAGCTAAATAAATCTTTGGTTCTTCCCTAACAACAGCTGCTGTGCCAACTGACCCTTCTCGCATCCCATCCCCGCTCCTCGCCTATTCCCCACTCCCCCCCCCCACCCCCAATCATCCCTTCTTTCACCTCCACTACTATCCTTTCCAATCCCACCACCAAAGAGCCAACTAACTTTTAACACTGCTGGGCCCAGAGCGAACTTTGATTGGCATCATTACTCACATTCATTAAGCATGGCCGCATTACGTATGCAAATCGGGGCGAGCGAAGAGGGGGGAAGCACATCACACAGCGGAAGCGCCAATGCCTCGCCGATCCTTCAGCGCACTGGCTACGGCTCTAAGGGATGGGAGAGGAGATGGCATCTCTTAGGGCCAGTGTGCTGATCTGACAGAAGACCGAATGCCTTCTGATGCCAGCTTTAAAGAATCGACAGCCTGCTGAAATCCTCTACAGGAGAAGCAGGCAATGTGGGAGGTGGGGGGGGAAGAGGAGGTGAGGAGCTCTACCTTACCAGCCATTTTGGATTGAAGGCAAAACACAGCAGGATAAGCAGGCACAAGCCAGCCTGTGCGTGCCCGCCCGCCGCCCACCCACTCCCTACGCACGTCTTCAATGCAATCAGTGTTCAATGGCCAGGATTCCGTGGCGTGCAGCTGCCATTAATGAAGACAATGGATAATATGCATACGGCTGCCAGTTATTGTGCGAAATACTGGGCAAACAGCCTGGTTTAGACAACCGAAGGGTCCTTACTTAGTTTTAGCCGACTAGATTTTTTTTTTTTTCCTTGTTGTTGAAGTGATGCGCGAGTACTAAGAAGAAGGCATCTGGTTTGAAGTGAATCAGCACGCAACAAAGGGTTCCATATAATTAATTACTATGTTGGGAAGTTGGGTGGTGGTAGGGATAAAACGTTGACATGGCGTCGCCATTTTCAAGTGCTTAGAATCTGGGGCACCATGCGGGCTTCCCAAATTCTGTCTCTATGTACAAGCCATGATGTCATTTTTTTTTTCGCAGGAAACCTTGCACCCCCACTGCTAAGCGTGGCGTTACTGGTACAAAGCAAAGCAAAACAACAAAATGGGGGGGGAGCGGGAAAAGCCCACACACTTAAATTCTGATGCACTGTGCATACCAACACTGTTAATTAATTAGCATGAAATTACCTTCCAGATTGGTCAGGCACAGAGGATCTTTCTGGAGTTTATGGGTGCCGGTCACTATGCAAAGCAGTCGCTTGTTATTTATTTTGTCTGGGGGTTTTGTTTTTTTTTATAGCATGGTCCAAAATGAAATAAAATGATTTGCAGCCGATATATTTTCCCCCCTGCCCCATGGGACAGAGCTGCTGTCGGTACATGAAAGTAAGCACTATATGTAGAAAGCAGGTCACGTTAAAGGGAGACAAAAGAGTCCGAGAGAGCGAGAGACAGACAGAGTATTGTAATATGTCCATGGATTCACTCAGCCCTACGTGTAGTCAAATGCAGCAAATGATCCAAACAGCGGTTAATAAACATATACACATATGCCAGGGGTTAAGGACACCATGCATTCTTCTTTTGTTTGTATCAGCTTCACTAATACCCTAAAGTTTCGCTTTATCTTTGCCCTTGAGTTGAACGATGATCGTGCCTGTACCCGAGTCTTGCCCGTACTGCCCACTAAACTCTGAAGAAAAAAAGAAAACAAATTTAGTTGCCAACATTCACCCTGGGAAAGGAGGCGGATACAAGTAAACATCTTCTGATCATGTGATGTGGCTGACGAAGGAAAGTGTTCAAATATTATCATGGGGGCTAATTATGTGATAGCGATAAAGCAGGCAAAACCCCTGGCTTATTGCTGTGCACGGCAGACTGTGTTTTGTTTTGGGTTTTTTTTTTTCACTCCGGCACACTACAGTAACATGAATTAAGCTCTGATGAATGCTGTATTAATTAATTACATGAACGATGCGAGGGGGAGGGGGAAGCCAGAGAGGAGGGAGGTGGAGTGCCACTTGCGTTATGCGAAATAGGGAGGGTCAATTGTAAATTTGTTTCTTGTTGCTTTTCATCTCCCCCCACCCCGGTAGATGCACAGTGGAAACTGTGTGTGTGTGTGTGTGTGTGTGTGTGTGTGTGTGTCTTGCCAACCTGTGTGCAGTAGACAGTGGCTAGATGCCATCTGTCTTCTACTGTCTAGCGAGCAGTGGGAATAGGGCATTTGAAAAAAAAAAAAAAGCAAGAGGAAAGAAAAAAAAAGACAACGATAGAGAGAGGAAAAATACTGTAACCTCACGCCATGATGCCGCCATTTTCTTTCCCTGAAAAGGGTCCTGGAAATCAAAGCAATTTCACACATTCTGAAATGGCCGATGGAAACTTTCTCCCCTCAGTGAATTACTGGGTGGCCTCGCCCGGCTGCATAATTTATTTCTTTCTTTTTTTTTTTTTTTTTCCTGCAGCCTGAGGTTTTCTTGGCTTCATGTCGTACATCAAGATGTGACAGGAGAAGGTTTAGGGAAGAAACTAAACCCTCAGTCTTAGGCTAGTTCTTTTCTCTTTGGAAATAAAGCACATCTACTATGATGTGTGTGCGCATATGTGTGTGTGTGTGTGTGGCGAGGGGGGGCTCTTAGCTGGCACGTCTGACTTTTTTTTTTTTTTTCTTGTGTACTGATGTGTTCATGGGGGCTGGGGGAAAAAAAGGCAGTCGCAGAATATTCGAACATTCGTAAACCACTTCAGGGTTCTGTGGACATTATGTGGCTCTTTAATAATGTAATTCAAGCAGAATCTTGCTTTGCTCAAGGCTTTCTTCTGAACACCAGGCACATATAAAATCCAGGAAGAAAACAATATGGATCGATGGAACTCTCTTGCATTGGGTCATGATCACAACAAAATCCAAATTTCACTGTTTCCTGATGCAGAAAAAAATAAACCTCTTGGTCAATGGCCATGTAAGACACAACGCAGCCCTCAAGTATCTTGGGATCAAGATGTAAAGGGGGAAAACCCCCCCCCCCAAAAAACATATTTGTTCCCAAAGTGTTTGATCTCTGGAGTCAGCTAGTGAAGGAAAATGGAGTTGTATCAGAAGAAACAATGAAATAGGTAAAACCTCCTCAACTTAGGCTGGTCCAGTATCTTGAAATGAGCTTTCCTCGCATCTCTGGAAATGCAGTTTCTGATTGGCTCAAAAAAAAGTTCCAGTTTGGTAAATGGTTTTTGATTAGCCATGTCTGTAATTCATGTGATGTAAACTATTTGCCTACTGGCTTTTCAAAGCCATTTATGCATATAAAACTCGGTTTTAAACTTGAACTGGACTGAGTGACCACAGAAGTACTCGCAGATTTTCCATGTACTTTTGGCACACTAAGAAGAGACATTGCGGGAGAAGAATATAGGGGGATGGAGCTAGGCTGGAGTTGGCAACTATGCCCAAACGTTTTCATTTTAAAAAGCATGCGTATAAGTGTACAATGTACACACAGACTTTACTGCCAGGCAGGTTGTTTGAAAATTATCTCTGGAATGTTGCATGTTGCTCAGTTGCCTGCCCCCACGTCCTCTGGCTTTTTGTCTTAATTTGACATACTGCAGCCATCAAATTTAAACTAAAATAAAGGATAAATTCTACACATATGAGACATAAAGGTAAATGCAGTGGGCATACTACTGCAGGGCTCAATTTTTAGATGCATTCTGTGAAAGCAGGGACCATCCATTTACTGGCAGATGGTGCAGAATGATGTTGCACATTTGGTCACTGGTTGCTCATTCAGAGATCACATCACTCCATGATTGGCAGAATTAAACTGGCTACCTGTGTCTCGGCGAGTAAATTTTAAGCTGGTTATTCTTCCTTATTAAGCATTAATGGGAGAAGGTCCTGCATATTTAAAAGATTTAGTAAAGCCATATTGTCCTATGTGAAGCTTACACTCTGAGGAACAGGAGTTGTTGGCTGTCCCTCCTTGAGGGAGATTCGTGTGCAGGTTATTCAGGGCGATCATTTTCTGTCATCAGCCCTATTCTTTGGAATGCCATTCCACTCACAATTCAATAGATTCCCTATTATGGTACATTTAGAAAAACAACTCAATACATTTTATTTTTTCAAACATTTGACAGCTGATTGGCTCTTTAATTAAGTTGTATTAGGTATATTAAGTTTTCAGTTGATTGTGTTTGTCTTATGTGTTATTGTTGAATTTAAAATTGTGCGATTTGCCATGAACCACATGTCCAGAATAAAAAAAGCTTTTAAATAAATAAATAGCGTGACTGAGAACAGGCAAAATGCCATCAAGGTTTACGGTTACACATTGACCATGAAAATCACATAAAATGGCAGATGGAAGAAGTAGAGCCAACCCAGCTCAGTCATAAGCTAGCAAGAAGGAGCATTGAGAGGAGAGAATCATCAGGCTGGAGGCTGAAGAGGATCAGTAATTATTGCTTTGGGAAATTTTAGAACTTAAAAAGTTTTGGGGAGAGGTAATTTATTGAAGTATATTCTTTAGTGTGTGTGTGTATGTGTTTGTTAAAAAAAAAAAAGCAAGCAAGCCAAAAGGTAGGTAAAGGCTTACAGTTTGTGTGTTTGTTATAAAAAGCTAGCCAAAAGATAGGAAAAAGCTTAGAGTTGTGTATACCTAAGTAAAAGGATTGAAAAAGTTCAATTACTCACCTTGAAAAGGTGTTAGAGTAGTGTGATTAATTTGAGTAGATGCCAACACTTGTTAAATAAAATAGCAGTGAGTCACGAAGGCTAACTAACTGAAGTGTAAATCACCAAAGGGATTGTTTTGTACTAACTTGCCTTAGAAGCACAAGATATATTGCTGGAGAAGAGCTCAGTAACACACAATCCAATGGGAGCACTGAGAGAAGAAGATCATCAGGCTGGTGTCTGAAGAGGATCGGTAAGTATTGCTTTGGGAAATTTTAGAACTTAAAAAGTTTTGGGGAGAGGTAAATTATTGGGGCATATTCTTTAGTGTGTGTATGTTTGTTTAAAAAGAAAAGGAAGCCAAAAGGTAGGTAAAGGCTGAGAGTTTGTATGTTTCTTATAAAAAGCAAGATAAAAAGTAGGAAAAAGCTTATCGTATGTGTGTTTGTCTTTCCCTCCCTCCCAATACCCCTAGCTCATACTTTGATTTAAAGGCAGGACACACTTTCACATTAAAAATCAATAAGCCTTTTATCTAAAACACAGGATTGCCCCTGGCCTTATCAAGAGTTTAATTATCCAATTGCAGGTCAATATCAGATTAATAGTGAATATACCAATAAATTTAAAGGACTCATATTTACACACTCCTACTCCCTTAGCAACCTAAACTTAACTAGGAACACAACAAAATTAAGATGAAACAGCAACTAGCAGCAAGAAGGGGGCCTTCCAGTCTTCTGCATTTAATGTTATATATATATGATTTTTTTACACACCGGGGAGAGTTTATGTGTGCACCCGGTGCAAAGAGTTCCTGGCTCTCAGAGAATGAGACCGATCTCTGGAGGCTAGAGTGGAAGACCTAGAGGAGTTAAGAACATAAGAACAAGCCATACTGGGTCAGACCAAGGGTCCATCAAGCCCAGCATCCTGTTTCCAACAGTGGTCAAACCAGGCCATAAGAAACCTGGCAAGTACCCAAAAACTGCTAGTAATAGCAGTGGCTATTTTCTAAGTCAACTTAATTAATAGCAGGTAATGCACTGCTCCTCCAAGAACTTATCCAATCCTTTTTTAAACACAGCTATACTAATTGCACTAACCACGTCCTCTGGCAACAAATTCCAGAGTTTAATTGTGCGTTGAGTGAAGAAGAACTTTCTCCTATTAGTTTTAAATGTGCCACATGCTAACTTCATGGAGTGCTCACTAGTCTTTCTATTATCTGAAAGACTAAATAACCGATTCACATCTACCCGTTCTAGACCTCTTATGATTTTAAACACCTCTATCATATCCCCCATCAACAGTCTCTTCTCCAAGCTGAAAAGTCCTAACCTCTTTAGTCTTTCCTCATAGGGGAGCTGTTACATTCCCCTTATCATTTTGGCCGCCCTTCTCTGTACCTTCTCCATCGCAATTATATATTTTTTGAGATGCGGTGACCAGAATTGTACACAGTATTCAAGGTGCGGTCTCACCATGGAGCGATACAGAGGCATTATGACATTTTCCGTTTTATTCACCATTCCCTTCCTAATAATTCCCAACATTCTGTTTGCTTTCTTGACTGCCGCAGCACACTGAACTGACGATTTCAATGTGTTATCCACTATAACGCTTAGATCTCTTTCTTGGGTGGTAGCACCTAATATGGAACCTAACAATGTGTAACTATAGCATGGGTTATTTTTCCCTATATGCATCAACTTGCACTTATCCACATTAAATTTCATCTGCCATTTGGATGCCCAATTTTCCAGTCTCACAAGGTCTTCCTGCAATTTATCACAATCTGCTAGTGATTTAACTACTCTGAACAATTTTGTATCATCTGCAAATTTGATTACCTCACTAGTCGTATTTCTTTCTAGATCATGTATAAATATATTGAAAAGTAAGGGTCCCAAAACAAATCCTTGAGGCACTCCACTGCCCACTCCCTTCCACTGAGAAAATTGTCTATTTAATCCTAGTCTCTGTTTCCTGTCTTTTAGCCAGTTTGTAATCCACAAAAGGACATCGTCAGCTATACCATGACTTTATACTTTTCCTAGAAGCCTCTCATGAGGAACTTTGTCAAACGCCTTCTGAAAATCCAAGTACACTACATCTACCGGTTCACCTTTAGCCACATGTTTATTAAATCCTTCCAAAAAGTGGAGCGGATTTGTGAGGCAAGACTTGCCTTGGGTAAAGCCATGCTAACTTTGTTCCATTAAACCATGTCTTTCTATATGTTCTGTGATTTTGATGCTTAGAACATTTTCCATTATATTTCCTGGCACTGAAGTCAGGCTAACCGGTCTGTAGTTTCCCGGATCGCCCTTGGAGCCCTTTTTAAATATTGGGGTTACATAAGCTATCCTCCAGTCTTCAGGTACAATGGATGACTTTAATGATAGGTTACAAATTTTTACTAATAGGTCTGAAATTTCATTTTTTAGTTCCTTCAGAACCCTGGGGTGTATACCATCTGGTCCAGGTGATTTACTGCTCTTCAGTTTATAAATCAGGCCTACCACATCTTCTAGGTTCACCGTGATTTGGTTTAATCCATCTGAATCATTACCCATGAAAACCTTCTCCAGAACGAGTATCTCCCCAACATACTCTTTAGTAAACATCGAAGCAAAGAAATCATTTAATCATTCCGCGATGGCCTTATCTTCTCTAGGTGCCCCTTTAACCCCTCGATCATCTAACAGTCCAACTAGCTCCCTCACAGGCTTTCTGCTATGGATATATTTTAAAAGGTTTTTACTGTAAGTTTTTGCCTCTATGGCCAACTTCTTTTCAAATTCTCTCTTAGCCTGTCTTATCAATGTCTTACATTTAACTTGCCAATGCTTATGCATTATCCTATTTTCTTCCAATTTTTGAATGATCTTTTGGCTAAAATAGCTTCTTTCACCTCCCCTTTTAACCATGCCGGTAATCGTTTTGCCTTCTTTCCACCTTTTTTAATGGTGGAGGCAGACAGCGAGGTTTATAGATGAGACCTTCAGGGACATAGTAGCCAAGTCCCAACTCCAGTCTGGCAGCCCTGGTGCTGCCCTGGAGGAAGAAGATATCATGGTCAGAGAGCATCAATCTGGTATAGTAGGCAAAGATCCTGTAGCAAGGACCTATTCTCCAATTGATAAATTGTCCTGTCGCACCAAGGATGTGTTTCCCAGGGCTACTACCCAAGAAGAAAGGCTTAGGTTGGCCTTCATAAGAACATAAGAAAATGCCATACTGGGTCAGACCAAGGGTCCATCAAGCCCAGCATCCTGTTTCCAACAGTGGCCAATCCAGGCCATAAGAACCTGGCAATTACCCAAAAACTAAGTCTATTCCATGTTACCATTGCTAATGGCAGTGGCTATTCTCTAAGTGAACTTAATAGCAGGTAATGGACTTCTCCTCCAAGAACTTATCCAATCCTTTTCTAAACACCGCTATACTAACTGCACTAACTACATCCTCTGGCAACAAATTCCAGAGTTTAATTGTACGTTGAGTAAAAAAGAACTTTCTCCGATTAGTTTTAAATGTGCCCCATGCTAACTTCATGGAGTGCCCCCTAGTCTTTCTACTATCTGAAAGAGTAAATAACCGATTCACATCTACCCGTTCTAGACCTCTCATAATTTTAAACATCTCTATCATATCCCCCCTCAGCCGTCTCTTCTCCAAGCTGAAAAGTCCTAACCTCTTTAGTCTTTCCTCATAGGGGAGTTGTTCCATTCCCCTTATCATTTTGGTAGCCCTTCTCTGTACCTTCTCCATCGCAATTATATCTTTTTTGAGATGCGGCGACCAGAATTGTACACAGTATTCAAGGTGCAGTCTCACCATGGAGCGATACAGAGGCATTATGACATTTTCTGTTTTATTCACCATTCCCTTCCTAATAATTCCCAACATTCTGTTTGCTTTTTTGACTGCACTCTGAACTGACGATTTCAATGTGTTATCCACATAGTTGGTGATTCGATTATTAGGAATGTAGATAGTTGGGTGGATAGTGGGCGCAAGGATTGCCTGGTACAAAGGTGGTAGACCTCATATATCACCTAGATAAGATTTTAGACCGTCCTGGGGAGGAGTCAACTGTCATGATACAAATGGGTATCAACATGGAAAAATGTGGGAGGGAGGTTCTGGAAGCCAAATTTAGGTTTTAGGGAAAAAGTTGAAATCCAGAAATTCCAGGATAGCATTCTCTGAAATGCTCCATGCGTAGGTTCCCAGAGGCAGGCAGAGCTCCAGAATCTCAATGTGTGGATGAGACAATGGTGCAAGGAAGAGGGATTCAGTTTTGTAAGGAACTAGGGAAACTTTTGGAGAAGATGGACTCTTTTCCGAAGAGATGGGTTCCATCTTAACCAGAGTGGAACCAGGCTGCTGGCACAAACCTTCAAAAAGAAGATAGAGCCGCTTTTAAACTAGAACAAAAGGGAAAGCCAACAATTGCTTAGCAGTGCATGGTTTGGAGGGAGGTATCTTCAAAAGATACTAATGAAGCAGGAGAGTTAGGGTATCTCAACAGTTAGGTTCCAATAAAAACAAAAGTAGTCCATGTGCCTGTAAGTAAAGAATCATCTGAGGTAAAATATTCCAAATTATACCTGTCAACTGAAAAGCGGGTTGTTAATTCAAACAAAAAATACAGTTTGAAATGTCTGTATACCAATGCCAGAAGTAAGAAGGGATAGAATGTATAGCACTGAATGATGAGATAGACTTAAATAGCATCTCAGATACATAGTGGAAGGAGGATAACCAAAGGGATAGTGCCATACCAGGATACAAATTATATCACAATGATAAGGAGGAACAACATGGTGGGGGGAGGGGGGTGCTTCATGTCCAGGATGACAGAGTCCAACAGGATAAGGATCGTGCAAGACACTAAATGCACAATAGAACTTTATGGGTAGAAATCCCATGTGTGTCAAGGAAGAGTATAGCAATAGTATTATACTACCATTCACCTGGCCAAAATGATGACATGGGTAATGAAATGCTAAGAGAAATTAGAGAAGCGAACCAAATTGGTAGTGCAGTAATAATGGGAGATGTCAATTACAGTTACCTAGTCAATACTGGGGTAACATCAGGATACTAGAGAGAAAGTTCCTGGATGGATTAAATGACAATTTTAAGGAGCAGTTGGTTCATGAATTGATGAGAGATGGAACTATATTAGATCTAATTCTTAGTGGAGCACAGGATTTGATGAGAGCAGTAACTGTGGTGGGGCCACTTCGCAATAGTGAGCATAACATTATCAAATTTGAATTCATGACTGGAAGATGGACTATAAGTAAATCAAAGGCTCTAGCACTAAACTTTCAAAAGGGAAACGTTGACAAAATGAGAAAAATAGAAAAAAACTGAAAGGTGCAGCTACAAAGGTTAAGAGTCTACAACAGCCATGGACATTGTTAAAAAATACCATCTTAGAAACGTAGTCAAGATATATTCCACACATTAAGAAAGGTGGAAGGAAGGCCAAATGATTGTTGGTATGGTTAAAAGGTGAGGTGAAAGAGGCTATTTTAGCCCAAAAATCTTCCTTCAAAAATTTGAAGGATCCATCTGAAGAAAACAGGATAATGCATAAGCATTGGCAAGTTAAATGAAAAACATTGATAAGACAGGCTAAGAGAGTGATATATAAAAAGGGCTCCAGAGGTGATCTGGAAAACTATAGAACTGTGAACCTGAATTCAGTGCCAGGAAAAATTATGAAAACTATTATAAAGAATATAGTCACAAAACATATAGATAGACATGATTTATTGGGATACAGACAGGGTGGATTTACCCAAGGGAAGTCTTGCCTCACAAATCTGCTACATTTGCTTGAAGGGGTGAAAAAGCATCTGGATAAAGGGGAACCTGTAGGTATGGCGTATTTGGATTTTCAAAATGCATTTGACAAAGTCCATTATGAGGTGCTTCTAAGAAAATTAAGTTATGGGATAGGAGATGTCCTTTTGAGGAATGCAAACTGGTTAAAAGACAGGAAACAGAGAGTAGGATTAAATGGTCTTTCTCAGTGGAAAAAGGTAAACAGTGGAGTGCCTCAGGGATCTGTACTTGGATTGGTGCTTTTTAATATATTTATAAATGATCTGGAAAGAGATACAATGAGAAAGATGATCAGATTTGCAGATGACACAAAATTATTCAGAGTAGTTAAATTGCAGGAGGACATTGTGAGACCGGAAGACTAAGTGTCCATATGGCAGATGAAATATAATGTGGAGGAGTGCAAGATGATTCATATAGGGAATAAATAACCCATGCTGTAGCTACACGATATTAGATTCCATTTTAGTAGTTATCACTCAGGAAAAAGATCTGAGTGTCATAGTTGATATTACATTGAAATCATCAGCTCAGTATGGTGTGGCAGTCCAAAAGCAAACAATATTAATTAGAAAGGGAATGGCAAATTAAAGGGAGGATGTCATAATGCTTCTGTATCGCTCAATGGTTAGACTTTACCTTGAATACTGTGTGCAATTCTGGTCTCTGCATCTCAAAAAAGATACAGTTGCACTAGAGAAAGTACAGAGAAGGGCAACCAAAATAATAAAGGGCATGGAACAGTTCCCCTATGAGGAAAGGCTAAAGAGGATTGGGCTGCTCAGCTTAGAGAAGAATTAAATATATTAAACATGCAAAATTTATTTAAATCCACCAGCAACCTATATAGACAATAAAAGCTAAGCTAGCACACTCACACATTCATACCAACACATTAAAAAATATGTTCGTTGAGATATCACATACAAAATGCAGTCTCTTGCTACAAATATGTTACACATATATACTTTCTATACAAACAATCAACAATGTAAATCTCATATATTGCCATGAGTTTCTTCAACTAAGATGTTTAATTCCTGATGTCCGACAAAAGTAGATCAAAAGATCTCTTCGTTTCACTCCTCACACGAGGGGCTTCCTCAGGGACCAATATGATTCACATGTGTTACATATGCTACCGCACTGTAATAAATCAATATAACAGGAATTACCCTCCAAATTAATCTCGAGAACCCTTATTACTCATTGCCAATCAAAATATCTCTTCAATTTTTTAACTTTTTTAATTACAAACATTTTTTTAAACATTAAAACCCTACCCGAATTCACCATCACCGAACTTAATTTAAAAATATCTCCAAATTCCTTTTATAACCCTATACTTTAACCAAACCCTTTACAATCAAATAATAAAAAACAAGATTTTTTTTCTTTCTCCTCTTTAACCTGTACTGAACCCCTGAAAAACTCAGGTCAAATATATATCACGGCCATACCTACCTTGAGTTATAAATCATCCATATGTTTCACTTCAATAACCTCTTATCAACGCCATTCCTCACAGTATTTTCAATACATCCGGGGCATCAATTCAAACACTTCATTTTTCACGGCGTGTCAATCGGTATTCCCGTTAAATGTTACAAACCGGTACTAACTTCAATACCTTCTCAAGGACCTTATAAGACACACCAACCTGTGCTCTCAAAAAACATATCCTGTAACGATATAACCCACAAAATTATCCTTATACCTAGAATGGTAAGTGAGTTTTCTAGGTATAAGGATAATTTTGTGGGTTATATCGTTACAGGATATGTTTTTTGAGAGCACAGGTTGGTGTGTCTTATAAGGTCCTTGAGAAGGTATTGAAGTTAGTACCGGTTTGTAACATTTAACGGGAATACCGATTGACACGCCGTGAAAAATGAAGTGTTTGAATTGATGCCCCGGATGTATTGAAAATACTGTGAGGAATGGCGTTGATAAGAGGTTATTGAAGTGAAACATATGGATGATTTATAACTCAAGGTAGGTATGGCCGTGATATATATTTGACCTGAGTTTTTCAGGGGTTCAGTACAGGTTAAAGAGGAGAAAGAAAAAAAATCTTGTTTTTTATTATTTGATTGTAAAGGGTTTGGTTAAAGTATAGGGTTATAAAAGGAATTTGGAGATATTTTTAAATTAAGTTCGGTGATGGTGAATTCGGGTAGGGTTTTAATGTTTAAAAAAATGTTTGTAATTAAAAAAGTTAAAAAATTGAAGAGATATTTTGATTGGCAATGAGTAATAAGGGTTCTCGAGATTAATTTGGAGGGTAATTCCTGTTATATTGATTTATTACAGTGCGGTAGCATATGTAACACATGTGAATCATATTGGTCCCTAAGGAAGCCCCTCGTGTGAGGAGTGAAACGAAGAGATCTTTTGATCTACTTTTGTCGGACATCAGGAATTAAACATCTTAGTTGAAGAAACTCATGGCAATATATGAGATTTACATTGTTGATTGTTTGTATAGAAAGTATATATGTGTAACATATTTGTAGCAAGAGACTGCATTTTGTATGTGATATCTCAACGAACATATTTTTTAATGTGTTGGTATGAATGTGTGAGTGTGCTAGCTTAGCTTTTATTGTCTATATAGGTTGCTGGTGGATTTAAATAAATTTTGCATGTTTAATATATTTAATTTGGCTCTCTAAATTTGTGTAATTTTATGACAAGATTATAGAGAGTTGTATTTAATATACCCTTTGTGTAATTACATACCAGCTTAGAGAAGAGACAGCAGAGAGGGGATATGATAGATGTCTACAAAATCATGAAAGGACGAACGGGGTAGATGTGAAACAGTTATTTACTCTTTGGGGTAATACAAGGACTAGGGAGCACTCCATGAACTTAGCTCCCTAGTCCTTGTTAGAAAGTAGCACATTTAAAACAAATCTGAGAAAATTATTTTTCACTCACATTGCCAGAAGATGTGGTTAAGGCAGTTTATATAGCTGGGTTTAAAAAGTGTTTGATTAAGTTTTTGGAGGAGAACTCCATAAGCTGCTATTAATCAACAGGGAATAGCCGCTGCTTGTTACCAGCATTAGTACCTTGGGCTCTATTTAATGTTTGGGTACTTGCCAGGTACTTGTGACTTGGACTGACCACTGTTGGAGACAGTGCTTGATGGACCCTTGGCCTTATCCAGTATGGCATATTTTATGTTCCTATGTATGGCTGTTGACAATTTTATACAAAATACAGAGACCATGAATCAATGGCTACTAATTAATCTCAATTGAGTTGGCTAACTAGCAACCAGACTCTTCAGAGGTTCTTGTTTGCCAGTGGCTTAGGGCTCCACACCTGCTGTACTGCCTTGCAGTGCTGCAATCTGTATTCCTATTTAGGAATCTCAGGATTTGAACATACAACCTTGAGGAGCTAAACCAATGACCTAAAGGAAAAGCTCCCATACTTCTCGATCTACTTTAATCTGATTACTCTTTTCTTTCCTTTTATCATGCTACCTTGACACAGGTCATAAACAAAACAGAGAAGGGGGCTACCAAAGGTTTGATTGCGTAAGTGTTCAAATTAAGTTTTTACTGAATATCTTGCTCAGCAATATTACATTGAGTTTGTTAGATGGCTTTATATAGTGTGGTTTATTCATAAATGTCATGCTTTTCAGTTCTGAAATATCTAAAGAAAGAGCCTCAAAAACTCACATCTTTTTTGTTAGTCAAAATAAAAGGTATTGCAAACTACAGAGATTCTAGTTTACCCCAAGACTAATAGTGTTGCGCTTGGAGGTAGACCCTTGTCCTGGAGCAGTGTAGGGCGGCTCCCTGGTCGGACCCAGGAAGCACCTGGGCAGGTGGTAGAGCACAGGAGGAGACAGAGGCTAGCTGGAGCTTCACCACTGGAAGCCCGCGGTCCCCCCGGGTGGAGCCCTTGGGGACCAGGGGCCGCTTGGACGTAGGTGGGCCTCACAGGTTCTCCCAGATAGGAAGTATAGAGGTGTGCCCACCAGGATCAAGGGTGCGTGGTCGATGTCTTGACTAGAGGCCTGAGGGATCAAGGAAGGCCAATAGAGTGTCTGCGATGACAAGGTTAGGAGCAGGGCCAGAATCAAGAAGGCATGGTCAACAATAGCAGAGATCAAGTTCCAAGGATCAGTCTGTGAGTAGTCAGCCAAAGCAGGGGTCAGGTTCCAGAGATCAGACGTGGTCAAGGAGGCAGGCAAAGGTCAGAATCCGGGCAGCAATCAATGTAGTTAAGAAGCAGGCAGAGGTCAGTACCAGAGAGTCAGTCCAAGAGGTACTACCTGGGGGAATGCAGGAACAGGAGGACACTGGAACAGGAAGACACTGGAACAGGACTGGAACAAGACTGGAACAGGTGATGAGACATGGAGGCAAACTAGTACACACACGGTGTCGACCCGATTGCCAAGGCAAGGAAGTGCAGGCAGGCACTTCCTTTAGTAGTACGTTCAATCAGCGTGCGCCGCGGAGCTTGGACCCGCCCCTGGCCCTATAAGGGACTGGGAGGTCCGTGCATGCACGCCTAGGGAAGGGCCAATAATACAGAGGACGCCGAGCCCCGCCGTGAGGCCTGGTGCATTGAGGAAGGCTAGGCGACCGCCTCCGTGGGATGCCAAGGCCTGGAGGAGCTTGTAGCTGCTCCGGAGAGGCTAACCCGGGACCTGAAGTACAGTTAGAAAGGTGAGCAGGCCCATGCACGAGCTGAGCGCGGACAGGGCATGCAACAGTACCCCCCCTTCTAGGCCTCCCTCTACGCGGATGAGGTTTTTCAGGGTGAGCCCTGTGGAAGGTTCTAAGGAAGTCTTTGTCTAGAATATTGTGGGAAGGTTCCCACGAATTCTCCTCTGCCCCGTAACCCTCCCAGGATAAGAGGTATTCCCATCTTCCTCGACGCCGATAGACATCGAGGACTTCTCTTACCTGGAGAGTAGAATCAGGTTCTGTGGAGATCCGAGGTGGCAAAGGATCTCTGCGAGAGGGCCTGGATAGGAAGGACTAGCAGCTTCAACAAGGAAACATGGAAGGTGTTATGAATACCCATGGCACGTGGCAGTTGTAATTGGTAGGACACTGGTTCCACTCTTCGTAGGACTGGAAATGGACCGATGAACTTCGGTGCCAGACGGTGTGAAGGGAGTCGCAGTTATATGTGTCGAGTGCTTAGCCACACCTTCTGGCCAGGTTGGAAGAGTGGAGCGGGATGGCTGTGGGCATCTGATATATATTTGGAACGTTTGGCGGCTTGATTGAGGCATTCCTTGACTTAGTTCCACACTTGACGAATGGTGTGGGCCGTGAACTGAGCGGCTGGCGAGAGAATAGAGAGGGGTACTGGCAGCGGTAAACGTGGTTGTCGACCAAACACCATGGAAAATGGTGATACGTTGGTGGCAGCAGCAATGTGGGAATTTTGCGATAATTCTGCCCAAGGCAGCAGGTCGGACCAATTGTCCTGTTGGTCATTCACATATGAGCGGAGGAAAGTCTTCAGGGTCCGATTGGTTCTTTCTGCTTGGCCGTTGGCCTGGGGGTGATAGGCCGACATAAAATTCAATAAAAGAGTGCCAGTACCTTGCAGCGAACTGTGGTCCTCGGTCTGAGATAATCTTTTGGGAGACCATGGAGGTGAAAGACATGCTTTAGAAACAATTTAGCCAATTCTGGGGCTGAAGGAAGGCTTCACAGGGGAACGAAGTGACCCATTTTAGAGAAACGGTCAATGATAACCCAGATCACAGTATTGTTCTGTGACGGTGGAAGATCTGTGATGAAATCCGTGGATATGCTTGACCAAGGTTCGGTGGGAGCTGGAAGCGGTTGGAGGAGACCCCATGGTCACCCTCTAGGGGGTTTCTGTTGGGCACAGAGGGGCATGACTATGTAGCTAAGGGAGTCTTGCACCATACTGGGCCACCAGTAAAATCTCCACAACATCTCGAGGGTTCTTGTACGGCCCGGGTGTCCTGCCAACTTAGAATCGTGGGCCCACTTAAGAAACCACTCACGTAATCTACATGGAGCGACAGTTTTTCCGGCAGGGACCATGGTGGTCACTGCGAGGGATACACAGGCAGGGTCAATGATATGTCTTGGGACATCAGGAATGTCTTCGGGTTTGAAGGATCTGGAGAGCACATCTGCGTGGAGGTTTTTTTGAGGCCAGTTGGTAACACAGTTCAAAATTAAATCTCTCGAAGAACAGTGCCCATCGAGCTTGCCTTGGATTCAGGAGTTGTGCTTCTTTCAGGTGTTCGAGATTCTTATGATTGGAGAAAATGGTAAATTTGTGTTGCACCCCTTCCAACTGGGGCGCCACTCTTGGAAGGCCAACTTGACCGCTAGGAGTTCCCGATCTCCGATTGTATAGGTCTGTTCTGTAGGCAAGAATTTGTGCGAATAGAACAAGCATGGTATCATTGTACCCTTGGGAGAAAATTGACTTAACACTGCCCCTGCTCCAATAGCAGATGTGTCGACTTCTATGACGAATGGGCGTCTTGGGTCTGGATGTTGTAGGCAAGGCCCGGAGCAGAATGCTTCTTTTAGTGTTTGAAAGGCGGCTAGTGCCTTGGGAGTCCACACATGGGTGTTAGCCCATTTCTTTGTCATGGCGGTGAGTGGAGCAGCTAGGGTAGAATAATTAGCAATAAAGCTTCTATACTAGTTCGTAAAGCCAAGGAAGCATTGCAAAGCATGGAGGCCAACTGGCTGGGACCAGTCTCGGATATCTTGAGGTTTTTCTGGATCCATAGAAAATCCTCAGTCGGAGATGATATACCCTAGGAAGGGCAGGCAGTTTTGCTCGAAGATGCATTTTTCCAGTTTGGCATAGAGTTGGTTTTTTCTTAGGCGTTGAAGTACGGTCTTGACATGATCAAGATGTGATTCCAGATCTTTTGAGAAGATCAGGATGTCGTCCAGGTATACGACTACAAAGGAATATAGGAGATCTCAGGGAATTTCGTTCATGAGACATTAAAAGACAGCGGGGGCATTACATAGGCTGAAGGGCATCACGATGTACTCATAGTGACCATCTCTAGTGTTGAATGCGGTCTTCCAGATATCTTCCGGTTGGATACGTACCAGATTGTACGCACCCCAGACCCAACTTGGTAAAGATCCGAGCCCCTTGGAGGCAATCAAGCAACTCACTGATAAGGGGTAATGGGTATTGGTCTTTTCGGGTGATGGCGTTAAGCCCTCTGTAATCAATACAGGGACATAGTCCTCCGTCCTTTTTCTTGACGAAGAAAAAGCCTGCTCCTGCGGAATGTCGGGAGGGTCTGATGAACCCTTTTTTCTAGGTTTTCTTTAATATACTCGGACATGGCTAGGGTTTCTGGACGAGACAATGGGTAGATTCTGCCCTTGGGAGGTGTCGTGCCCAGCAGAAGTTCTATAGGACAATTCACTTTGCGCAGTGAAAGCAGAAGGCAGACATCTTCAAACTCAGTGTACTGGGTAGGCAACCCAGTAAGGGTGGTGGACTTCAAGACAGTTACCACTGGAGATACTTGTCGTAAACAGGTCTTCTGGCATTTGGAACACCATTGCACCAACTGCAGGGAATGCCATTCGAATTGAGGTCCGTGGACCTGGAGCCAGGGCAGTCCCAGGATGACAGGGTGTGTTGAACGTTTTAACACATAGAAGGACATCTCTTCCTCATGGAGAGTGCCCATGGTAAGGTGGAAGGCCACCGTTCAGTGGGTGATGAGACCTGGAAGGTGTTCCCCTTGGATGGGCGCAATGCAGAGGCTCACCTCTAGTGGCAGTAGAGGGATGTTCGGGAGCTTGATGATGTCATCCATGATGAAGCTACCACTTTCCCCTGTGTCGACAAGGGCGGTGGTGGCGAAGGAGTGAGACTCGATGCCAAGGGAGACTCGAAGTAGAAGTTGGGAGCCGGTGACAGTAGCAGGACTGCCGAAGATGTCCGGAGGCACCACAGTAAAGGCAGAGACCTTCCTTCCTCTGATGAAGACATTCGGTCGAAGACAGTCGCCCACGGTTAACCTGCATGGGGTCTTCAGCAGAAGGTGGTGGTGCCGAGGAAGCCTTGGATAGAGGACTTCCGGCACACATTGGGCGTGGAGTAGGAGATCAAGGGGCCTTTACTTCTAGGCACCGTTGCTGGAGTCTGTGGTCGATCCTCCTTGTGAGGGAGATCAGGTCCTCTAGAGACGTGGGAGTCTCACGGACAGCGAGTTCATCTTTGAGATCATTGGAAAGACCATCTAGGAAGATGATTTGCAGACATTCCTCTTGCCACCCGAGTTCAGTAGCCAGGGTCCTGAATTCCACCGTGTACTTGGAGAGGGTTTTCGACCCTTGACGAAGGTGGAGAAGGTTATGTCTGGCTACCGCTTGGCGGCCTGGGTCTCCGAAGGTCTGCTTGAAGACAGTGACAAACTCAGACAGCTGGGAGAGCATGGGGTTGGAGCGTTCCCACAATGGGGAAGCCCATGCGATAGCCTTTCCTTCTAGGCGGGAAAGGATGACTTTCGTGGTTTCCTTCAGGAACAAGGAGGGTTGCAGTGCAAATTGCATGAAGCACTGATTGAGGAAGCCTCGACAGAGATGTGGATCTCCGTTTAATCAAGGAGGTGCTGGGAGAGCCAATGTTGCTCTGGGTAGCAGGGAAGCCGACAGGCCCACAGGATTGGCCAGAGCTGTATCTCGCAACTGGGAATGAAGCTCTTCAACCGAAGAGGCTAATGATTCCAAGGCTTGTCGATGCTCTTGGACAGTTGCGGCCAACCCTGATAGGACCCGGGAGGCAGGAGACTCGCCGAGTCCATGGCCTTGGCAACCTGTTGCACTTGGAGGTGGACCCTTGTCCTGGAGCAGTGTAGGGCGGCTCCCTGGTCGGACCCAGGAAGCACCTGCCACCAGGTGGTGGAGCACAGGAGGAGACAGAGGCTAGCTGGAGCTTCACCACTGGAAGCCCATGGTCCCACCCGGGAGGAGCCCTTGGGGACCCAGGCCACTTGGAATTAGGTGGGCCTTGCAGGGTCTCCCAGATAGGAAGTATAAAGGTGTGCCCACCAGGATCAAGGGTGCACAATCGATTCTTGACTAGAGGCCTGAGGGATCAAGGAAGGCCAGTACAGTGTCTGCGATGAAAAGGCTAGGAGCAGGGCCAGAATCAAGGAGGCGTGGTCAACAATAGCAGAGGTCAAGTTCCAAGGATCAGTCCATGAGTAGTCAGCCAAAGCAGGGGTCAGGTTCCAGAGGGCAGACTTGGTCAAGGAGGCAGGCAAAGGTCAGAATCCGGGCAGCGATCAATGTGGTCAAGAAGCAGGCAGAGGTCAGTACCAGAGAGTCAGTCCAAGAGGTACTACCTGGGGGAATGCAGGAACAGGAGGATGCTGGAACAGGACTGGAACAGGCGATGAGACACAGAGGCACACTAGTACACACACGGTGTCGACCCGATTGCCAAGGCAAGGAAGTACAGGCAGGTACTTCCTTTAGTAGTACATTCAATCAGGGCGCGCCGTGGAGCTTGGACCTGCCCCTGGCCCTATATGGGTCCGGGCAGGGCCGATGCCACGGATGACGCCGAGCCCCGCCGTGATGCCTGGTGCGCTGAGGAAGGCCCGGTGACCGCCGCCGCGGGACGCCAAGGCCTGGAGGAGCTTGCAGCTGCTGTCGGAGAGGTGGACCCGGGACCTGAAGTGGAGTTGGAAAGGTGAGCAGGCCCATGCGTGGATGGGGCTCGCAACAAATAGCTTGTAATGTGATGAGATGAAACACTGCAAAAGCCACCTTGCCATTGGCCGATTCTGACAATCAAAATGGAATGGAGTGAAAAATTGTATGGGTACTTTTATGTCATCTGACACAGTGGTTTTCAACCATCCTATTGTCAACATGGGTAGGGTGAACCCTCGGTCCTGGGAGTGGGGTGGGTGGGGGGAGGAATCCCCCTACCCAGTATAGTTTTCAGGATATCCACAATGAATATGCAAAAGATAGATTCAGTACCTTTTGAAGTGTCAAAAAGCGAAATATAAATCAAATAAATAAATAAATAAATAAACACAAGGGAGCCAATGCAGATAGAATATATCTCATGAATATTCATTGTAGATATCCTGAAGACTATAGACTGGGTCAGATGAATCCCGAGAATCAGGTTGAGAACCACTGCTCTCATTTTTTTTAATTAGACAAATGAATTCTTTTTCAAGCCATTTTATGTGAAAATAAGCTACATGCAAATGAGATAAATACCAATTACATCATCATCACAAACTACAAATAAACAAAAGGCGCTAAAAACCTGGAGAGTTTCCTTTAGGTCTGGCATTTAATAAGCCACTCCATGCTTTTAAAAGAGACAAAATCTGCTGTTAATGGAGACTTAAATTACACATTAAATAAAAGCAAGAAAAAACCCCTTAAATTATAAGTGTGGATTGCTATAATTGCTAAATTATAGTGCTGGAACTTAATACTATCTTCACTAAAGTATAATGTAGTAACGAGAAAAAAAACCCTACCATCCCCAGAGAAAACCACCTTTAAGTCTGTCTATGCCAGATATTACTACACAAAGAAACTGATTCATAAGGGACATGCAAGTCGGCCCTGAAATAAAGAACCAGGTGTCTCTGTGGATTGTTTACCTCCATGCTATGGATCCCATCTGCTCTGCAGTCGGGGTTATTAGCAGGGCCACAGGACAGGCACACAGCCTGGCACGTTTCCTTGTGATTTGTGAGTTGCTGTACCCTTGGGTTTATGAAGGGTGGTTATTATGGGTGTCTTGCACAGAAACACGTCTGTTTCATTGATTCAGTGAAATAGATAGTGTGACGGCAGATAAGGACCATGCAGCCTATCTAGTCTGCTACGTTTGCTGCCTTTTGCAATATCATAGACCCTCAGGCGATCTCCGGCTTTCCCCTTCACTTCACCCTTTCTGGGAAGAAATATTTACCAGTATTACTCCTGAGTTTCCCCCCTTTAAGCCTCATAGCATGGCTTTTGGTTCTAGGACTTCCCGTGCTTCAACAGGGCAACCTGTCTGCTTGGTCAGCAGATGAGAGGATAGCCATTAAGAATCATCTTCAGTATCAGAAAATGTATTAAACTGGTTTAAAACTATTATTTCAGTTCTCACACCAGAGGGCCTATTTATTAATTTAAATCATGTGTTAAGAAACCATTCATTAGCATGACTATGATCCACTACAAAATGTAAAGCCTTTGGTGAATCATGAGTTAAAATTAGTGCTAACACAGGATTTAACACCAAACTTTTAACTACATCTCTAGAAGTGTAATTACAATTTTAAGTTAAAAGTGGCATTAATGCAAATGCATGCATCAACACAAACAGTACTATATTTGCTGATTGGCATATATTTTGTATTTCAACTGTTCATTTCACTATTTAACATATTAAGCTGTGTTAATATTGACAAAAATGTGATGACTTTAACACAAACGTGTTAGTGCCGCTCTAACGCATTAACACGGACATTAGCACTAAAGCACTTTGATAAATAGAAACCTAAATGTCAATGTAAGCCATTTTTAACATTGTGTAAAATGAAAAGACACAGCATAATTTGCGTCACTAAAGCTCTAACACTTCCCCTTTATCAGGACCCTCTTTCTATGAAGAGCAAAACATCTGCTCTCTTTACTGTAGGCAGCACACAAGCCGCCTAGCATTTACAATCCCTTACTAAATATATGTATGATAGTCATTTCTGTGCTCCTCAAAGCAAATCAATATCCTTTTCACAGGAGCCATGCTGAAGAAGCTGTTCCCAGAAGACAATCACAAATTCTAGTGGTGCACATTTGAGTCACCTCTTGACAATTTTTGCTTTGATGATAGCTCAATGTGAGGATTTCATTAATCCTGCCGTTGGACTGAGCATTCTTTGACTAGCCACGAAGGTCCTTACCAAATGAGCCTGATTTCCACAAAGGTTTGCCCAGTCACACTCCCCTCCCCCCCAGGGCCATTTTGTAATCGGAAGCAGTCTTCAAAGGGGAACGTCCTACTGCCCAGCTTGGTGAAAGTGCCTGCTTGCTGAGACAAGTCAGTTTCAGGCTCAGCTGAGCTGAGGCATTATTGACCTCGATCAGGATTTCCCTACTGTTGCAGGGAGCGTCCCCTTTGTGCCCCAGCAAGAAGCAGTGATGTTGGCAGGTCTTCCAGCTCCCCCACGACCTGCCGACACTGCTGCTCTGTTGCTGCAGCACAAATTAGATGCTCCCGGCAAACCCCAAGGAAACCCAGGCTTGGAATTTTACACCGCCTTGGAAATTTGTTCCTTTCAAGTCCATTTCAAAGATACTAAATAAATTCCATTTTAACCCCCCTAACTTACTGGAAGTGCTAGCTCTTGTTCTTTTTCTTTGTAAGTAACCAAACGAAGGCAATTCATAGAACAATACAAATCCTTAAAAACAAATCTAGAATTGCCTGGACTTTAAAAAGAGTGTGCTTAATGGATGCTGCATGGAGAGAGGGGGCTGCATGCTACTGCCACGCAATCCTCCGCTCCCACGCTCCTTCTCTTCCCACTCATCCTGGCCCTCCCCCTCCTTCTTCCTCCCTTCAATCCCTTTCCTCTATCTCCCTTCCTCTCTCCGCCCCCGTCTCTCTTCTTTTTTTCCATCTCCTGTCCCCCCTCTCTCTCCAATCCCCTCACTCCCGCATCCCTCCATTCTCCCTCTTGTCTTTCTTCCTGCCCTTCACGCCTCCACACGCTGGTATAGTACTTCTCTCAGCATCCTCTGTGCAGGTAGCAACGGTTACTCTGTCCTGTGCACACTGGCAATGGCAGCAGTCTTTGGTGGTGCAGCAAGATGGGCTCTGCTGGGCTGCTTTGGTGGTGATTAGCAGTCTCTGGAACTTCCTCTGCTGACAGCTTCTCTTCTTTGGTTGGTAGACCCTAGGAAACCCTGGCAACTCTTCTTTTTCCGATGTCGGGGCCTGCAAAGCTACGTCAGCTCCTCTGCTTCTCCACTGGGGATTCCTCTTTTTTTTGTTTTTGGACTGGAAGGGATCTGGGGAACCCAACTAGCAGCACTGCTTCGGTTGTCAGATGTTTACACATATTTTTACCTCATTCTCCTCTCCACCCCTACTCCCTATCCGTGATGTCCATGTCAGAGATGGACAAAGCAAAAAACATGGTCATCTTTTATATCAAATATGCTAAAAACACGATGTCCTGGGCCAATCCAGTGGGTCAGTGCTTGCTCTACTATGTGGGAGGCCTGGATTTGATTGCTCAGCCTGCTCCTTGGGGTCAGCTGGGGCTGGGGATGTTGTAGATGCAGTGCTCACATGCCCTAGGAGGCAGTCCCAGACAATTATTCTGCAATAGTAACACCTACTAGTCAATCTCAGAGTGGCTACATACCAAGTTCTGGAGGCAGCCATGGCCTCTCGTTGGTTCTGATTAATCTGGAAGCCCATAAGGAACAGGAAGCTGTTGCTAGGCAAAAACATATAAAATCATAGTCTATGGAAGAGTTTTAGTAATCTAAATGCCGGCACTTTAATTAAGTGGTTTCAGTCAAAAGCTTGGGACACTGGAAACTCCTAGTTTGGCCCCCCTGTGTATATTTGCGCAAGCCAGTGAAGATAAATATGCAATCAGGACATATAGGAACAGTCATCTTACCTTGATTAAACATGAACTGCTAAAGAATTAGCTTTCTAGAAATATACTGTATGTAGGGCCTTACAAAGTCCCTACTGAGGTCTCTTCATTTAACAGATATGGCAGGCAGAGTAAGGGAAAGTGAAGCATAGCACCTATCCCTCAGTTCCCCTATGAGGGCTGCTGTGGTGGTTGCCGCCAACCTTTGCAAAAGGCAGCACCCCCTAGTTTGTGTTATGGTTTTGGGCTGTAGCCTGGTGTGGTGAACACCACCTGCAGGAGTGACACAGGAGGGGGGAATCAGGGCAAGAAAGGCAGACAATGACAGAACTAGACAAACCAGGACAAGGACTACACTGAACATGAAACCACAAAATGCCCGAAGGCAACGAGGCAAGGAAGTCCAAGGAAGCAGGGGGAAGCGGGAGAGTAATAGGGCGGCAACAGAAAGGGATTCAGGGACAGAGGGGACAAGAAGGCAGGCAGGGCTGAATGCCTACAGAGTAAGATCAGCAAAGGCCCTAGGCCACAGAGCAAGGCGGGGAAGCGGGATGCCCATAGGCAATGCAAGGCAAGGAAAAGAAAGCTAAAGCAGAGAGCCCAAAGGAACTCTATGCCGAAGCACCGAGGCATGGGCTAGGCGGGGTTAAATAGGGAGTTCTGGACATGGAGCAGATAGGCAAGGAAGACTGGGCCAGCCAGGGGAGCCTGCTCATGGGGGGGGCCCTCTGGTGGTGAGGAGGCTGCACAGCAACCATAGTCGTAACAAAGGAGAAAAGTGGCACACGCCACAAGTGTAACTCCGCTTAAGATAGCCAAAAGATTTTTGGGAAATAAGTTTGGAACGGTACCTCCAACTGTATGCCAAGGAGTGGAAGGCGTTAATGGAGCTTTGAATACCTGCACCTAAGAGCTGTTCTTTGGCACATCAACATCCATAGTGAAAAAAAAAAGAAGAGAGCGTGACCCTTCTGGACTGGAAAGGCCAGAAGGCAAAGGATTTTTCAAGAACCCAGGGACAAGTTCTGCTCTCTTGGACTCCTAATTTTCCTTTTATATATTTTTTTTTTTTTTTTTAAAGTATCTCTTAGAAAAACTTCTCCTACAGAAAAAAATAAAAGCAACCCTCCTCAGATGACAATAGAAACTTGGGCTTATATGTGGAGTGCCATACTCCCTCTAGGGGGGTCATCTTCTCCCCAGGCACTTGCTTAAAAGAATGAGCCAGACAAGAATCATCCTGGAAGGCTGGACTGCATAACCATTCTCTCATAAGAAATACTGGTAGAGGTTAAGCAGTATGGATTCATTATACTACCAGTACACTATGAAGTCCCCCATTTTGGAACAGGACTACAACACTTTATAAAAGCCAAAACTTCTCTTTTACTCTCTCATTTTTAATTCATGAGGTAAAAGATTTGCAAAGTATCCAAGCATGAGCAATTCCAGGTCCTACCATGTGGGAGCTAGTTAATTGTGCTGTTGGGCAGACGACAACTAGTTGAACAGTTGCTCATGGACAGGTAAAAGCCTCAGCGTTGTATATTCATGTGTCTTATATGGAATGCACTCAAGGGGAGAATAGAAGGAGGTCACATGAACAGGATCTGGGGCTTTAGCACTTACTAAGATTTTCCTACACTCACTTGTTGCTGCATCAAGTGCCAGGTTCATCATTTTGTTTGGTCTGGAAATGTCTTTTTTGTCCTTGGAAATAATGCTGGGATTCTGACAACTTGAGCCTTTCTATGTAACTATCTGGGCATCTTTCCCCCTATTTTAATGGACTCACCCTCACTGTTCCTAGGCTGGTGTGGGGACCATGCACTTTGGCTTCTTCTAGAGTCCTGTTTCATGGGCCATAAGCCCAGCCACTGATAACTATGGCTCTCTCCTTCAGATGCTGTGGACACTGTCACCACAGCATCCCCAACACCAGCTGATCCAGGGTGCAGAAGGCCCAATCAGGGAATCAAACTTGAGATCTTCCGCATGGCAGTGCTCAGCATCGCCAATTAGCTACTGGGTTGACTCAGTCAATCATATTTTAAATAGTAACTGTAGTAGCATACGATTAAATATAATGTTTCTTATGAGAAAAATGACTTCAGTTTAAAGGACAAGTCCCATACTCAAAATTCTGACCATGTGAAAGTGCTGTCCTGGCTGGATTCAGGTCCTGAGTTACAAGTGGAGAGATGGAGTCTATGGTTTTGTAACAATATGGTACCAGCAGGTTGATGGATGCCAGTTACCATTCAGAAGGCCATTTTGTGCAACAGACTCATTAATTATTTAATTTTGGTATCTGATTAGAGGATTGGTGGTAAGACATGGGGGTGGGTGGAGATTGATCTTTGGTTTAAGTATGGGATCTTATGTGCTCATCTATCTAGGATTGTAAAGGATCACTGAGCTATTCATTAGGGATGTGAATCATTTTTTGACGATTTAAAATATCGTCCGATATATTTTAAATCGTCAAAAATCGTTAGAGCCGTGATACAATAACAATTCCCCCGATTTATCGTCAAAAAATTGTAAATCGGGGGAAGGGGGAGGGGAAGGGGAAGGTGAGGGCGGGAAAACCGGCACACTAAAACAACCCTAAAACCCACCCCGACCCTTTAAAATAAATCCCCCACCCTCCCAAACCCCCCCAAAATGCCTTAAATTACCTGGGGTCCAGAGGAAGGGTCCCGGTGTGATCTTTTACTCTCGGACCTCCACTGCGTTGTAGAAATGGCGCCGGCGCTACCTTTGCCTTGTCATATGACAGGTCAAAGGTAGCGCCGGCGCCATTTTGTTTTTTTGTCCCCCGACGTCAGGAGCATAGGAGATCGATCCCGGACCCCCGCTGGACCCCCAGGGACTTGCCAAAAGTCCAGCGGGGGTCCGGGAACAACTTCCTGCACGCAAATCGTTTTTCCGTACTGAAAAACGATTCGCGGTAGATCGCTCCCGGACCCCTGCTGGACCCCCAGGGACTTTTGGCCAGCTTGGGGGGGCCTCCTGACCCCCACAAGACTTGCCAAAAGTCCAGCGGGGGTCCGGAACGACCTCCTGCAGTCGAATCGTGTTGCCGTACGGCCGGCGCCATTGCTGGACTTTTGGCAAGTCTTGTGGGGGTCAGGAGGCCCCCCCAAGCTGGCCAAAAGTCCCTGGGGGTCCAGCGGGGGTCCGGGAGCGATCTCCTACGCTCCTGACGTCGGGGGACAAAAAACAAAATGGCGCCGGCGCTACCTCTGACCTGTCATATGACAAGGCAAAGGTAGCGCCGGCGCCATTTCTACAACGCAGCGGAGGTCCGAGAATAAAAGATCACACCGGGACCCTTCCTCTGGACCCCAGGTAATTTAAGGCATTTTGGGGGGGTTCGGGAGGGTGGGGGATTTATTTTAAAGGGTCGGGGTGGGTTTTAGGGTTGTTTTAGTGTGCCGGTTTTCCCACCCTCCCCTTCCCCTCCCCCCCACTGGACCCCAGGTAATTTAAGGCATTTTGGGGGGGTTCGGGAGGGTGGGGGATTTATTTTAAAGGGTCGGGGTGGGTTTTAGTGTGCCGGTTTTCGATTTATACGATATTTAAAAAACCCAAACTGCAACAATCCGATTCCCTCCCCCTCCCAGCCGAAATCGATCGTTAAGACAATCGATCACATGATTCACATCTCTATTATTCATACAGCATGATAACATCAATGGCAACAGCATTCATCTGGTTTAAGGATCATTGGGGTAGGAGAAGCTGTTACATGAAGGATATGGAGATGGCTCTTCAGAGCTGGTACCTGGAGTATCAAGCTGATCACTGGTTGTCATGTTAGAGAATGTAGATTTTCAGAAGGCATTTGACAGTCCCTTATGAGAGGCTTCTAAGAAAACTAAAAAGTCATGGAATAGGAGGTGATGTCCTTTCGTGGATTACAAACTGGTTAAAAGACAGAAAACAGAGAGTAGGATTAAATGGCCAATTTTCTCAATGGAAAAGGGTAAACAGTGGAGTGCCTCAGGGATCTGTACTTGGACCAGTGCTTTTCAATATATTTATAAATGATCTGGAAAGGAATGTGACAAGTGAGGTAATCAAATTTGCAGAGGATACAAAATTATTCAGAGTAGTTAAATTACATGCGGATTGTGATAAATTGCGAGACTGGAAAACTGGGCATCCAAATGGCAGATAAACTTTAATGTGGACAAGTGAAAGGTGTTGCATATAGGGAAAAATAACCCATGCTGTAATTACATGATGTAGGTTCCATATTAGGAGTTACCACCCAGGGAAAAGATCTAATCATCATAGTGGATAATACGTTGAAATTATTGGCTCAGTGTGCTGCAGCACTCAAAAAAGCAAACAGAATGTTAGGAATTATTAGGAAGGGAATGGTGAATAAAATGGAAAATGTCATAATGCCTCTGCATTGCTCCATGGTGAGACTGCACCTTGAGTACTGTGTACAATTCTGGTCACTGCAATTCAAAAAATATATAGTTGCACTGGAGAAGGTTCAGAGAAGGGCAATCAAAATGATAAAGGGGATGGAACAGCTCCCCTATGAGGAAAGGCTAAAGAGGTTAGGGCTGTTCAGCTTGAAGAGACGGATGAGGGAGCTATGATAGAGGTCTTTAAAATCATGACAGGTCTAGAATGGGTAAATGTGAATCAGTTATTTACTCTTTCGGATAATAGAAGGACTAGGAGGCACTCCATTAAGTTAGCAAGTAGCACATTTAAAACTAATCTGAGAATATTCTTTTTCACTCAATGCACAATTAAGCTCTGGAGTTTGTTGCCAGAAGATGTGGTTAGTGCAGTTAGTGTAGCTGGGTTTAAAAAAGGTTTGGATAAGTTCTTGGAGGAAAAGTCCATTAACTATTAATCAAGTTGACTTTGGGAATAGCCACTGCTATTACTGGCATCAGTAGCATGGGATCTACTTAGTGTTTGGGTACTTGCCAGATACTTGCAGCCTGGATTGGCCACTATTGGAAACAGGATACTGGGCTTGATGGACCCTTGGTCTGACCCAGAATGGCAGTGTTCTTCAAATTATTAAGGTAAGCTTATCAACTGGCAATAGCAGGTGCTCCGATATGAAATATATAAGATAACTTGCTATATATAGTTATCAGAAATAGTAGCAATTACACAGACAGTGTTATAATGCTCAGAATGCGATACTAAAATACATCAGTTCAGTGCAATGCTCAGTTTAATACTCACATCCCTTCCAGCTGTTGGAACCCCACAATGGCATGGAACGCTTGCAATGAGCCTCTTTGAGATCCCAGGCGCCAGTAGCGAACCCCAGTCTTGGGTGAAGTCTGAAGAAGCCACATAGTCTTCACTGTTCTATAGTATATACCGATAGTAAACAAGTGTACACGTAATTCTGCCAAGCACGGCCTGGTCTAATGGCCCTGGCTTTTCAGAAATAATTTCGTGGTTCTCATAATATTTTTGTAACTCTCAGGCACTACCTGGCTCCTACAGTCTACTGATAACATTCTTTGAATCATAAACACCACCAAGCAGGTGCTGGGACCCTCACCAGGGAAGGATCTAGCTATACCAATATATAGGTCTTGCTGTCTTTTAGTTTTCCCTGCACTGGTGACTGATGGGAGTTGGTACTATACTGTACACAGTCACTTGATGCAATCTGGTTAACCTCTGTCATTGTTATCTCCTTCATACAATTAGGACTCTTCCTTTATAAGCTATTTCTGTAGCCTGTACATGTGCATGATTTCCTGCTGGGTAATAAAATATTTCTGCTCCAGGAAGTGTATCAGTTGGCTCATAGTGGATACAATAATCTCATCCATTATCATCTTCTATAGATATGGTTGCTCTTCCTCATTATCTTTACTATCTGCTTCCTTAAGATTCAAAACAATATCTATAATTTCAGAGTCACAAGATTCTGAGAAATTGAAACACTATTGTTGCAATCAATCAAATTCTCATCTTCACCGTTATTGAGGGATGGAATTATTTTACTTATCCTTCGGGCATATCACATTAGTTCAATGATGTCAGCTCTCCCTGGATAGGCTTGAACCCTCTGAAAGCAATCTCATCTTCCTTTTCAAAGAACATAGTAAAATGAAATTGGGGTGGGTTTCTTCATGGGATGAATGTTCTGGAAAAGATATTATGTAAACCTGGAACTCAGAGCAAACATATATCAGCTACATATAAATGCATACAAAAATCCAAAGCAGATAGTGATAGTGCTATTTTTAATTAGCAAATGGAATATCAAATTACAGACAGATCTTACTGAGGAAGATTGGTGCTCTGTCGTGTGATTGGCTCACTCAGTTTCTTGTGCTGAAGTCAGGTTGAGCTCATAGCGTACCCCTTACACAAAACGTACAGGTTTTCCCATGCTTTTTCACAAGATTTTTTTGCATCTACTTCCCTCTTATGTTGGTGAGGACGTGGTCTTCCTAGAACAGATCTTTCATGCTTGGTGGATGTGGATCAGAAATATTTCTAAGTGTAATATTTCACCAGCAAAAATTCCGTACTTATCGGGGTATTGGGAGGATTTCAGGCTTCTACCCAGGTCTGAAAAACTAATCAACTAACTTATTCATACAGATAGTTACACAATGGCTTTCATGCAGAAGGAAGTTCCTAGATTGTCCTTCTGGCACAGTCAAACGTATTTGAAATTGTTCTGATTCAGTTGATAACATATATCCTTAGAGGGGAACTGGATGCCTATAACACTTGAAATAAATACTGGCTTTAGCTTAACAATAATAATTTTGTAAGAAACAGCTAAGTTTATGGGTAAGCTAAACTCTCACAAATGATTCCAAATGTATTGTTCATTGCCGTACCTTTGTACACATGTACATTATTTGCATTGCCAGTAAAGTGAAAAAAAAAAAAGGAACATGGTAGACCACCACAGATTGTGCCTGCATTTTATAGAATTGGAACTGTGACAGCATCCCAATTATTAGCAATGCATGAGGATCCTGATGGTGAAGTATTTTCTGAAGTTTTTGCAGCCATAGAGTCCTTTAAAGCTCACTGGGATTTTTCATGAATTCTTTGCAGGACTGGTATTACATGTTGCAGATGATTCCTAGATCTATTGGCTGAATAAGGGAGATACATGTGGGTGGCAAGCAGATGACAAAAACATTGCCGAATGAATAGTTGACCACAAGCAACACAATCTTGCAATTTTCAGGTAGCTTGACTTTTTTTTGGAGTGCTCTGTGGCCTCGGGCAAATAATGGTTATGATCCATGCCTGCTTATTGGGCCAGCAAAGAGCAGAGAACATTTTCACATTCGTGATTTGATTTATTATTTATAACCTGCTTTTACAGAGGGAATATCTGACCTTGGACAGGCGTATTCTGCAAGGACCAGTAATTTACACTTATGTATGGCAGCTGCATTGCATCAACACCCTCTGCCTCTCCTCTTTTTTTTTTTTCTTCACCCTGCACAAGAGTCTTTCCTCATTCCCACAATAACTGTGTGGTGAATATCTCCACAACAATCCTGGCTGTTTTTTTTTTTTTTAATTATTGTATTGTAGACTTATTCTGCAGTTACTCTCATACATCAGTCAAGTAAAATCTTCAGCCCAGAGGCAGAAGTTCAAATTAAAGGGCACCCAAGCAACAATTTCAGAAAGGGATTTACCTAAGAAGATCCTGGATCAGTTGTAAGTGAGCCCCATCTTCCTATGCAGCCCCCCGCACAACAGGGGCTGCTTGAACAGAATTTACACCCCAGCTTCCACATATTTCTCCGCAGCCTCGTTGTCTGCAGGCAGCTTTTCACCAGCAGTTCTGAGACAACAAATATCATGGTGACTCCTAGACTTAAGAAGTCAATCAGTGTGAATCATTTCTGCATGGAAAAGTTTGGCCTGTTTCCATTTAAAAAAAAAAAAAAAAAAATTTGATTTATATTCTGCCTTTGGCACTGCAAAGTGGATTAAGTTTATGTACTGAAAGTATTTTTCTACTACGTAGGTATGTAGCTGAGGCAATGGAGGGTTAACTGACTTGCCCATAGTCACAAGGAGCAGCAGCAGGATTTGAACACTGGTTTCTAGGGATGTGAATCGTTTTTTAACGATTTGAAAAATCGTCTGATATTTTTTAAATCATCAAAAATCGTTAGAGTGTGCAATACAATAGAAATTCCGCCGATTTATCGTGAAAAATCGTAAATCGGGGATTTGGGGGGAGGGCGGGAAAACTGGCACACCAAAACAACCCCTAAACCCACCCCGACCCTTTAAAACTAAACCCTTACCTTCCCCCACCCTCCCAAACCCCCCGAAAACTTTTTACGAGTACCTGGTGGTCCAGTGGAAGCCCCGGGACCGAACTCCCGCTCTCGGGCCATCGGCGCCATTTTGATGCCACTAATAAAAATGGCGCCGATGGCCCAATAAAAAAAAAACCCACCGACCCTTTAAAAATCGACCCCTTAGCTTCCCCCACCCTCCCGACCCCCACAAAACCGTTTTAAAATTACCTGGTGGTCCAGTGGGGGCGCGGGGAGCGATCTCCCACTCTCAGGCCATCGACTGCCACTAATAAAAATGGCGCCGATGGCCCTTTGCCCTTACCATATGACAGGGTATCCATGCCATTGGCCGGCCCCTGTCACATCGTAGGAGCACTGGATGGCCGGCCATGGCCCGCGCCATTTTTAAAGATGGCGCCGGCCATCCAGTGCTCCTACCATGTGACAGGGGACGGCCAATGGCACGGATACCCTGTCACATGGTAAGGGCAAAGGGCCATTGGCGCCATTTTTATTAGCGCAGTCGATGGCCTGAGAGCGGGAGATCGCTCCCCACACCCCTACTGGACCACCAGGTAATTTTAAAACGTTTTTGGGGGGGGGGAAGCTAAGGGGTCAGTTTTTAAGGGTCGGGGTGGGTTTTTTGTTTATCGGATCGAGCGCAGCCGATAAACAAAAACCCAATCAGGCCGGACGATAAAAATTTTAACTTTTGAATTGGAACCAGAACCTATCAGATTCTGGTTCCGATTCACATCTCTACTGGTTTATAACCCACTGCTTTAACTACTAGGCTACACCTCCACAGACCGTTACTGTGATGCTGGTGGAAATACTCGTACAGCATACTGACCAAATCCAAATTCTGAGGGCCTTGTAATGTTTAGCACTTAGCCATTCCCCTTACAGAGTCACTTATCAGCATGAAACTTCAGACTTTCATCTGTGTCCTTAAATCATAGATTGTTGTTTGTCCAATACCGTATTCTCACTGGAATTTTAAAAATTTGATCTTGGGACAAGCCCTGCTAAACAGTTCCACCGTCTGCTAAATGGATAGCATGTATCTCTTCCTTTTCACTCTGGGACTGATCTTCATAACATAGTATTAACGGCAGAAAAAGAGAAAATGATCCATCCAGGCTGCCCAGCATGTTTTTTTAAGGAAGTAACTGCCACTCCATGCAGGTTATCCCCAAGCCTTACGTTAAGGGTAGTAATATTAACGATCAAAACCAAGCACTGTTAAACCCATATCAAAATTACTATCAACATTTTTACATGGTGAGCAGCCTTCTTGATAATTCAGGCGATGCTGCTTGAATGTGCTATTCTTTTGGACTTGGCCATAGAAGTAGTCCTGCACTTTTTCCCCTAATATCTGTGTATCAGGGACGACCTTTTCCTCCCGCTGAAGTGGAGAGTGATGTTGCAGTTGCGTCAAAATCATGAAAGCTATTTGGTTAAGGGTAGTAATCCTCATGCCTTCTGTTAGAGGTAGTAGCTTCCGTTCCATTCAGGTTACCCGCAAGCATCCTTTTCTTCATTTCCACCTCCAACCTTTAAGGATCCACAGTGTTAATTCCATGCCTTTTTGAATCTGTTTACTGTTTTTGTCTTTGTCTTCACCACCTCTTCCAGAAGGGTATTCCAGGCATCCACCACTCTCTCCATGAATAAATACTTCCTGATGTTCGTTCTGAGCCAAACTTCTTAGAGTTTAATTTTGTGACCCTTAATTCTACTGCTTGCTTTCCAATGGAAAAGATTTGAGGATTGTGCATCATTAAATCCTATCTACCTCATTTCCCATGATATCAGATCCTGGAGGCCAGACACCATATGGTAGGCGCTGAGGTGAAAGAGATGCATCAACTTGACATAATAGAAGAGTCCAATAGTGTCTAGTCCTCAACTATTGTACTGTTTCCTAAGCCAGATGGCAGCATCCAGTTCTGCATAAACTTCAGAAAAGTTAATGAGGCCTCGAAGCTGGAGGACTTTCTAGTGCACCACATAGATGAAGTCATTGAGTAACTGGACACATATCTGCAAAGATCAAAGAAGGCTTTCACAAACTGCTAATACTGAAACATCTGAAACCACTGCTCAACTATAATAACTTCAGAACCACCCTTCAATCACTAATCCTGACAAGCCTGTACTACTGCAACTCCCTGATGTTAGGCCTACCCAAAGCAACCATCCGACCTTTCCAAGTCCTACAAAACACAGCAGCCAGAATCCTAGTCGGTAACAAAAGAACAGACCATATCACCCCTGTCTTAAAAGCTCTACACTGGCTCCCCATGGACAAAAGGATCAAATTCAAAGCATTATCCATGATACACAAAACCATATATGGGAAAGAAATTAAATGGCTAAACAACGTAATTCACACACACATACCACGACGAAACACACGATCAAACAACACACTACTAGAAATCCCTCCAGTTACAGCAACCAAACTCACCACAATTCGTGAAAGAGCATTCTCAGTGGCAGGCCCCACCCTCTGGAATAAATTCCCAGAAACACTACGACTACAGAGCAACACAAAAACCTTCAGAAAACGCCTCAAAACATGGCTTTTTCAACAAGCCTACAGAGAGGGCATTGGATAAGTGAAAAATGAGTACAATCAGTGCCCATCTCCCCACACACCCTCCAACAGCAGAATCACACCTATCCTACAATGTCAATAGATCATCAATGTATACTAATAGAACATCAATGTACATGGTCCGACCCACCTACCAATAACCGTACTTACCACCCACCCCCACCCCCTGTAATCCCCTTACCTCCCAAACGCAACCCACCTCATAGATCTCAACCTGTACTCATAGATACTTCCCACCTTACCTTTGTTAATCGACACATTTGTGTTAAACCTCATTGTTGTGTTAAATTTTAATGTTGTGTTAATCTCCAATGTGATAAACTCCAATGTTAAATATTAATTTCATGCTAAAAGTTAAATTTCCTATGTTAAACACCATATGTATCCACCTACATAATGTTATATGTATTGTTGTTTCAACTGTAAACCATTGTGAAGGCCAGTTCCAAACAATGGTATATAAAAGCACATAAATAAATAAATCTCTACACTCAACCTTACGAAAGGATACTGGCAGGTCCTGCTCACAGCAGAAACTATGCACATAGTGCTACTACAACCTGTCCCCTCAGGATATGGCATGAAATGGCTCAGTGGCAGCAGTTCTGCTATGTCAGGGGGAGACACATGTATGATTTCAGTATTCATTTCCTGTCCCCTCTGGTTGGAGATACCACAGAGGCAGTGCTCACAGCCCCAGGGACTGAAGGTCAGGAGTGTTAGCCATTGCACCTGCCAGATGACTTTCAGGCATGCTTGGCCTGGCTTTCAAAATGAGCCATGGTCTGTGCCTCTCAGCTGAGGACCATCATTGTGATGGCTGCAAGGCCAGTTCCAGGCTGATGCCCTATGCAAAAACTGAAATTGGTCCCCCCCCCCATCTCCCCCCCCCCAAAAAAAAAGCTTCATTTTCAAGCAGTGGGAATCCTCCTCTGAAGTAAGTGTTGGGAGGAGGGGGTCCCTCTGAAGAGCTGGCTCTTATCCTCAATGTTCACAGCCAAACTACAAGCCCCTGTGCCTTTTAATATTATTTATTTAGCTCATGCCTTTGGACTTCATGGAGCTCCAGCTACATTCCAATTCTGAAAAGTGATTATTCCTGAAAAAGTGATTATTCCTGTTCAATCTTGCTTGACTCTGACCGATCCCCTATATATATATATTCCTCACGCCCCTCCCCAACCCCACCCTAGAAAGAGAATCCCAAACCACTCATGTTATTTGTTACATACAGAGCAATACTTAAGTGTATATTGTTTGGTACACTACCCGCACACTGCATAACCTATGTTTATTCCATTTTGTTGCTTGTTCATAGTTTGTAATAAGGATTTCAGTTAATAAGTCAATTGGTTATATTGTCCATTATCTGTATTAAGTTGTTAAAATGTAAACTGGATTGAAGGCAGCTTGCTATACCTCGGTATATAAAAGACTTCAAATAAATAAATAAATAAATAAATAAATAAATGAATGCTTGGTCAACTACCTACTGCACCAACACCAGGGCTACGCTGTGAGTTACCTGGACAATAATTTCATTTATAGTGGCAACTGGGAATCACATCTAAGCCAGAGTACTTACAAGCCTATGCAAGGCTGGGCTGATGGCTAAACCCAAGATGTGCATGTTAGGGCATTAGGAATTACAATACCTGTGATACTCCCTTGTAAAAGGGAAGGTCCACCCCCCAAGTGTGAAAAATAGAAGCGATTACCCAGGTGCCAGTCTCCGATTTTCCAAACAAAGACGCTATTTCCAGCAGCAGGAAATAGTGGCTTAGTGAAGACAGCAGGCACAGCTGCTCCTGCCTGCTTGTTGCACCTGATCCTGCATTGTTCTTTTGCGCCTGCACCAGGAACAAAGCAGGCACATGAATATTCACGGAGGAGCTGTGAGGGTTCCCTTCACTGATTGTTTGACTGCTTTCCCCACCGCTTGGATGAGATTAGAGTGTCCAGTTAATGTTGTAACTGACCACTATAGAAAATGCATTTAATTATTTGGTATGCAGACGCCTACATTTGGTCAGGCCATGGCCCATCCCATTCCTCAGCCTATAGCTGTGTTCACTGCAAACAGCTGAGAATGAGGTTGAGGTGCTGGCTTATGATGTTTGCGTGGCATGCAAATTCCAGATAATCAAGATCTTTCCAACTCATAGATCATATACAGTATTTATTATTTATTGCATTTATAAATAACCTCTTTCCATAGGGGCAAGGTACAGCAGTCGCATAAGTACAATAGAATATAACAACAAAGTAAATAAGCCATAAAGCATGGCACGAGGACCACAATTTTCTTTCCAGTTAATAACACTTTTTGGTTAAGAGATCGTCTGATAAACAGTGGTGCATTGTTTATCTCTATACATAAACAGATATGGTTTTTTCTCATTAATATGAATACCTTGTAGAAATTGAACAGTTTCTCAGAGTATATGAAGCCTCTGAGATCGTCTGTACCAGATCCTTTAGGGCTGTTCAATCCAGTTAAGATAAAATAATGCAAACGCATTGTGATTATGAAAGAAAAAAAACCACCCCACATTATAGCATCTAAAACCACTTTAAATAATTTAGATACAAACTGCTTGTAATGAGCCATCTACTTTGGTTAATCTTTTAGTTGCATATCTAAGAATTCTTAAACCAGCCTGAGGCTACTGTCAAAACCACTCCACTTAATATTGCTTATTGGGGAATAGAGCTATTTCCCATGTAACCTCAAGATCTCGCCTAGCCGTCATTCTTGCTGTGACCAAATATACTTGCCCTCGGGTCACCATTTCTTTATTTTACTATGAACTGTGAGAATGCATCAAACAAGTCAAGAGTTTTGAGACCAGCTGTTTCCAAGTGAGACAGCAAATCTGACCATTTCCTCTTTCCTTTTTTTTTTTTTTTATTGGTTTGAGAGAAATATTTCAGCAACAACAGAGCTGCAGAATCTGTTAAGTTTCAGACAAGGTTCTGTTCATAGCAGGATTAGTTTCTGCTGCCCTACACATTTCTGCCAGTGATTAACTGGCATCATACCAACCTCTCGAAGCATGCATATTCAGACTGTATTTCTCTTTTAAGCAGAATTCTCAGGGGTCTATTTATCAACCTGCAATGTGCATACACGTGTGTTATTTACTGCAACTCATTATTTTTGACAAAGGCTAGAGATGTACATGAGAACATATTTCATTTTGGTATTTTCATTTGGTGGGGGTTCATTTAATGTTTTTTTGGTCTGATTCATTTCCAGAACTGATCCCAACCAAAAAAAATAAAATAAAATAACCAGCCTGAGGCCCTTCAAGACAGCCATGGGGTCTGGGCCTACCTGGCTGTGCTGAACAGAGACAAGCCAGGGCCTCTCCAGGCCTCTCCTGCTCACTCCCCAGGGTCCCACTTAACCTCTTCCATGGGATCTGCTTCCAGAAGTTTAAAAAAGACAGGAGTGATGCACATATCACCCCCGCCCTACCTGCCAGAGATTTAAAAATGGCACCGCACTCCTGACGCCAACTCTGAAATCACATCACTTTCAGCGCCTGTCTTAGATGCGACTAACACCATTATGATGTACGGGCGTACTAAAGAGTTGGTGACTACAGGGGCGCAGTTAGAACAGGAGAAAAAAGTTGGGCATTTTGCATTGATTTTCAGCACTAGGCATATCATTTAGAGGCCAGTATACTAAACGGTAAATATATTTGCAGGAATGGCCCGGTACCACAAACGTTTCTGCTGACATCATCAGGTCATTTGCACAGCATGCAATAGCTTTGCAGGGATTTTTTTTTTTTTGTGATAAAATTAAGGTGAAGTGAAGGCAGGGCTTAAAAAATCCTGGGCACCTAGAAATTTCACCAGGGCACATGAAATTTGTCAAGCCCTAATGTAACAACAGCCATTGCTACCAGCGCTGGAACGGCCGTCTCCTCAGTCAGGCACCACCCAGCTCTTAATGTGTTCGAGCTATGAGGTGCCCAAGTCTTGCAAGACCAGCATGGGAGTTCAGAAACCCCGCAGCTCAAACTCTTCAAGAGCCGCAGGGTGCTGGATTGAAGAAAACAGCTGTTTTGGCAGTAACAGCAGGGATGAAAAAGGGGAACGGGAGAAGGTGAGGGGTAACTAGCTATAATCAGGGGATGCTGCCTATTAAATGGGTCGATCCAGTAAGGGCAGGTAGGAAGAGCTGCGTTAGTGCCGGGCGCACCCGCGGTTGCCGCACGCACAGTCCGGCTCACCTACCGCTCGATCCTGTACTCTAATCTCATGCAAATGTAAGCAGCATCCAAGAAGCGTTAGGCGAAGCGTTAGGCCCGCGCAACCCATTTTACTGTATAGGCGCTTAATACAGCGCCTATACAGTATCCTGCGTGCGCTGGTACCTGTCATTTCAAATGACATTTGAAATGACAGGTACCAGGAAGTGGATCCCAACTTTAACCCTAAACCCTAAAAACCTAAAATCCCCTCCTCCCGAAGCGGCTCGACATGTGCCAACTTACCTTTTGTTGTTTTTCAGCCCTTTCAGCCTTCTCTGCCGTCCTCTCTGCCGTCCTCCGGAGGGGGGGGCAGCTGGTGGCGAAAGCGGCTTGCAGCGGTGTCCCCCCCGGTCCTGGTTCTCCTGTTCTCGATGACAGCGGGCTGCCTCCAGCGCTCACATCACCAGCGGCCAAGAAATTAAAAGAAGAGCGCGGGTGCAGCCAAGGGGAAAAAAAAAAAAAAAAGACGTCACGCCCGCCCGTTCCTGTGCTTTCATTGGCTTGAGCGCCCAAATTGATGGCGCAGTCAATTTGGGCGCTCAAGCCAATGAAAGCACAGGGACGGGCGGGCGTGACGTCACGGCCGTCCCTGCGCTTTCATTGGCATGAGCGCCCAAATTGATGGCGCCGTCAATTTGGGCGCTCAAGCCAATGAAAGCACAGGAACGGGCGGGCGTGACTTCGTGACATCACGCCCGCCCGTCCCTGTGCTTTCATTGGCATGAGCGCCCGTCAATTTGGGTGCTCATGCCAATGAAAGCACAGGGAGACCGGGACCTGCGCGGGGGGGGGGGGGGGGCCCGTGCCGCTGCAAGCCGCTTTCGCCGCTGGCTGCCCCCTCCGGAGCACGGCAGAGAAGGTTGAAGGGGCTGAAAGCAACAAAAAGTAAGTTGATAACATGTCGAGTTGCTTCGGGAGGAGGGGATTTTATGTTTTTAGGTTTCTTTTTGGGGGAAAGTTTGCTGTCTACCCTTACCCCTGCTTCTAACGCAGGGGTAAGGGTAGGCGGTAAATGAGCAGGTTAAACGCACGGCAAAACAGCAGGGTAAAATAGCGATAGTCGGGGCTCGCGTTACTGTATGGGAGGGAATAGCTAATTCGATGGTTTACATCTGATATACATGCCGCGGGCGGAAGGGGTTACCCGTTGATTTAAAGAGGCGGTAAGGATGGATTAAAGGGGATAGTGAATCGCAGGTTGGACTAACGCGGCCGAAAAGTGAGTAGAAAGCCGGTTAGGAGCAGGGTAACCGCGGCCGCACTTTACTGTATTGAGCTGAAAGTTGGCTGGGAGTATGTGACTGGAACTGGGAGATGGGGGAATGGCTGGTGGGCGTGACTGGCTCTGGCTCACTAGGGCTGGCTTGCTGGGAGAAGTAAGTAGCTGGTTGAGGGGAGGAGAGGGGAATAGCTGGTTGAGGAGTGAGTGGCCAGCTAACAGGGATTGAATGGGTGAGAAGAATGGCTGGGGTTGAGTCTGCCAAAGATGAGAGGAGATCCTTACACCCACCAGCCACTCCCTGTGCATCTAAGAGAGCCAGATGAGATGCTCCCACCGCACGGAGTAGAGGAGTAGCCTAGTAGTTAGAGCAGCAGACTGAGAATCAGGGAAGCCAGGGTTCCAATCCCACTGATGCTGTTGGTGACTTTGGGCAAGTTGCTTCACCCTCTATTGCCTCACGTACAATTTTAGATTGGGAGCCCTCTAGGGACAAGGAAATATTTATAGCAGCTGAATGTGACTTACCTTGAGCTTCTAATGAAAAGGCATGAGCTAAACAAATAATATTAAAAGGCATAGGGGCTTGTAGTTTGGCTGTGAACATTGAGGATAAGAGCCAGCTCTTCAGAGGGACCCCCTCCTCCCAACACTTACTTCAGAGGAGGATTCCCACTGCTTGAAAATGAAGCTTTTTTTTTTGGGGGGGGGGGGGGGGGAGGAGACCAATTTCAGTTTTTGCATAGGGCACCAGCCTGGAACTGGCCTTGCAGCCATCACAATGATGGTCCTCAGCTGAGAGGCACAGACCATGGCTCCTTTTGAAAGCCAGGCCAAGCATGCCTGAAAGTCATCTGGCAGGTGCAATGGCTAACACTCCTGTGACCTTCAGTCCCTGGGGCTGTGAGCACTGCCTCTGTGGCATCTCCAACCAGAGGGGACAGGAAATGAATACTGACATCATACATGTGTCTCCCCCTGACATAGCAGAACTGCTGCCACTGAGCCATTTCATGCCATATCCTGAGGGGACAGGTTGTAGTAGCACTATGTGCGTAGTTTTACCCAGCCTAAGACGAGGAGTTCCAGGGGCAGGATCAAGGCGGGGTTTGCAAGATTCCACATGTTTTGGGGATTTTCAAAAGCCTGTGCACAAAAAGGTGTAAATTTGTGCAATTTTCCCAGATGAGATGTTCCCTTAATTGCCCGATCAGAAGATAACCGTAGTTGGTCTCCATGTTCTGCAACTAGAAATCACCTTGTTGAGCAGAGAGGACAGAAGTGAAAACAGTAACAAAATTCAAGAAAGCCCGAGATAAGCACTTGGGACTTGGGCAGACTGAATAGGTCTTGCAATCCATGTCTGCTATGAAATTCTCTGTTTCAATGTAAAATTAAGGTCCAGCTGTAAGAACACGTGAAAATGGATTAAAAACGTAAGGGAAGTGGTGAAAACTGGAAGAACGGGAGAAGATAGATAAGGAAATAAAGGTGCAAAACAAAAAAAAAAAAATGTTTATTTGGGTCAAGTTCTTCTGTTTTATTTTGATTGCGTGCGCACTATAGCAACCCGAAATGAAAAAAAAAAATGAAAGCACAGTCATAGTAGATAAACAAAAATCTCCAAGTAAGATGCTTGGGAAAAGAAAATAGACATCTGAAGTTATGATCTGGATGCCCTGCTGTCAGGGGCAGTTCCGTCATGAGGCAGGGCGAGGCCTTGCCTCAGGTGGCAATATTTTGAGGCGGCAGCAAGTGCTCCACCCCCCCCAAAAAAAAGTACCCCTTCAGCGATCACCTCATTTCCCCATCCAACAAGAAAATCCCCTGGCAGGGAGTGAGTCATATGGCACAATTTATTGACATGCCGGTGGGGTTCCCACTCCCCACTGGCAGAAAGAGTGCACCCCATCCCAGTGTCAGTGTCACTCAGCGGCACCACACAGAGCATAAGAACATAAGAAATTGCCATGCTGGGTCAGACCAAGGGTCCATCAAGCCCAGCATCCTGTTTCCAACAGAGGCCAAAACCAGGCCACAAGAACCTGGCAATTACTGTTGGGGAGGTCAGGCCCAGCCTGGAGCCTGTGATGGCAGACAGCTGCCGGCAGGGCCCCACCAGCAAAAGAAGATCGGGGACCTCCCCGCAGAACAGGAGTTGATGGGGAGGCAAGGCCCCACCAGCAAAGGAAGACCTAGCTGGACCCAGTTACTGAAGGAGGGGAGGGGATGAGAGGGAAAGAAAGGAAGAAAGGATTGAGTGAAGGAAGGGAAGAGAAAGGAGTCAATAAAGGGGGAGTGTGAGGGGTGAGAGAATGGTGCAGAGTGAATGAAGGGAGGGAAAAGAACATAAAGGAGAGAACATGAGGAGTAACTGGAGGGGATAGAATGAGAGGGACAGAAAAGGAGTGGGGTTAGAGGGAAAGGAGTGAATGTGAGGGTAGAAGGGTGAGAGGGAAGGAGGGAGGAAATGAGGGGTGGGTGGAGGGAGAGGACATAAGGAAGACCAATGCGACAGTGAGGGTATTCTCCTCCTCTGGCAGAAGGACAACCTAGAGTGGCAGTGTCCTAATTTAGCAGGAGGAAGAGAAGGAAGACAACACTGAATGTGTGGGAGTGGAAGGAAAAGGAAGGAACATGTAGATGAGTGAGGAAGGAAATGGGAGGTAAAGGCGTTACTGGGTAGCACATCCGGGGGCAGCATCAGTGGAAGAGTGAAAGGGAGGCCCGATGTGGCCACCAGAGCCAAAAAAAAAGGAGGAGAGAGAGAGAGAAGGCCACCAGCCGAAGAAACAAAGTCCAGCCAGCCAGCAGCGGAATAAAGGAAGGTGGGATAGAAGCCTTGGCAAGAGTGAGAATGCGCATGTGAGTGAGAGAGAGAAGGAAGGGATGCATGAGAGAAAGAGCGAGAGAGAGGGAAGGAGCGTGTGAGAGTCCCAGCATGTGTATAAAAGAAGCGCATGAGAAAGCACGCATGTAAGAGTGAGGGAAACAGCATATCTGTGTTAGTGTGTCTATGAGAGGAGAAAGTTTGTGGGGCCCCCTCCCCACAAGTTCACAACACACTCAGGGTGACTAGAAACAAAAGGTCCCAAGTATGGAGAGTGGGTCATTTATTTTTTTTTTATCTTTATTAGCTTTAATTAAGGGGTGTTATGTGACATGTCTGCTGTTTTGAAATATTTTAGTGGTGTTTGGGAAATGTTTTAACATTCTTAATTATTGGATGTTCTAGTCATCATGTGTTTTAAAATATGTATTTGTTTGTTAGTATGGTTTTACTGTTTTATATTTCTTGATTTTATTGTTCAATGTTTTTTGAGGAATAGTAATGTTTCAAGTTTTCTACTGTTGCACTACCATTGAGTGTGTCTTGTTGCAGTTTCCTGTTCAATTTTTGTGTGTAGGTTTCTATTTATGCTTCATGGTCTTGATTTCATTCTATATTTGGTAAAAGTCTATCTGTGTTCTGTGTATATGACTGAGGTGATGTTTTCTGTTAGTGAGAAGTTTGTGTAGGGATCTATATCATCTTGGCCTATTCTGCTTTCCTAACAGCAGATGTATTGGTGTTTTGCAGGGTTGGCTGTTTCATAGGAAAGGTTGTTACTGTTTGAAGGCTGGCAATTAGAAGAGATGTGCTTTGGCTGAAAGTTTTGGTTCGGCCTTTGTTATTGTCCCGCCGCAGGAAATTTCAGTTTCCTGCAGTTCGGGCCTTTTTTTTTTCAGCAGCCCCGAATTTCGGGTTAGTGTGCGCTAACTCCCGTTAGTGCGCACAACGCCAAAAAAATGAATTTTTCTGAAATTTTGGAAACATTTTGTTTGTTTTTCGGGTTCCCTGAAACAGGACGAATTAGGCTATTTCATTGAAATTGCCTAATTCGTCCAAAACAAGCGCACATCCCTAGCAATTAGTTCTGTTTTGGTATGGAAGTTTTATTATATTGTAATTCAGTTTACTCATGGCTTTCTGAGGGCCAAGCTCACACCCAACAAGTGTTGCAATAGGCCTCATACCATATGGATTCCAAGTGTCTTTTCTGAAGCATTTTCTGAATGCTACCTCAGCAGTGCATGTAAATATGCTGTAAATGGAGTTGTAAATGATTTTTACCTTGGAAAATTATGACGATGTCTTTTTTTCATTTAGCTTTTATTAATGCATACTTTTTAATTGTGTGTGGGAAGGGCTGGGGGAGGGAACTAGTCTTAAGGATCATCTAGGACACCACACAAATACCCCCATCTCCCACTTCACCAGGGCGCAGATGCTGGGGAAACATGGGAAACAGGTGGTAGGGTTCCCAGGAGTGCAACTGGGGTTGCCTGATTTCTAGAAATATCACCACCAACACTACCCCCCCCACCTTCTGTGAACCCTGACTACCCCTCTTCCCCAGCATTTCAAATTACCAAAAGGACCAGACTCCCAGGGGTCCACCACCCTGCCTATTCCAGATTTGACCCATGGGGAGGGTGAAGGTGGTGCCATGTCATTTCAGGCAGCAGATTGCCTTGAACTGCCCCTGCATGGACAGGCTGCCAAAACTGCAAGGGAAGATGAGAGCTAGCAAAGTTTTCTCATTTAGCCATGCTACAGATGTTATGGTAAATCCATGAATATCCCCACCCCGTTCTAGGTTCAGGGGCATTCTGACCCATTCTACCATACCACAGACAATCTCAATGACAGGGACGTAAAAGTACAACAGAAACCCCCCCCCCACATATTTAGGGGTTTAAATAAAAAAAAAAAAAAAAGCCCTCTGATCAATAACAAGATGCCTTTGCAAAGTCTCATGCTTTCAGTTTTAATCTTCTGGAAACCTGATGCATATTATTTTTTTTTACATTATTTTTAACAAAACCAATTATGCGCTGGCTTCCTTTCATTACTTTGATAATAGCTTGCTTCAATGAGCTGCAGCTTTGGAAACAACCTGGGAGCCCAATCAATGCTATAGCATCGCCTGGCTCTTCTGAATCTTCCAGGTTCCTCTGCACCACATCACTGCTGCAATCAATATATTTTCCCCTTCTTGTCGGCCGTGCATTTTGCTTCTCTATGCAAATAATCTGAAGTCAGCAACTGAATTATTAGATGCAGCGCCTAGGAATAATGATGATGTGCTAGACCTCTTAAAGCAACAGTCCTAGCAGAATTTAGGGGGAGTTTTTTTGGGGGTTTTTTTTTTTTTTTTTTTAATGTCATTACTTCCTCCACCCTCTGCCCTCCTTCCCCACTAACTTTTGTGATTGGCATTTTCCACACTAAAGTTTTAGGGCAGAAATGGGGTCCATGAGGATCCTGACTGGGGTATTTATTTTTCACATCCACTTATTTGTACATCCTTGAAAGTTGGCTCCATTAGCTCTGCATGGAATGCCATTCCTGATTTTTTTTTTTAAATTTATTTATTTAAATTCTTTTAATATACCGATGCTCAATTCTCAAGGAACTATGTGCTTACAGAATTTTAAAGCATCACCTGGTTAGTCAGTCTCACCATAATGACTGAGCAAATCAAGGCGTTGATATACTGAGCCTCAGTGGAGCTTCAGCCAGATATCACCTATATCTATATATCATATATATATCTATACAGAGTAAAGCAGAGAATTATAATCAACTAGGACTGGAAGGGCATTAATAAATAGGTCACACAGTCCACCTCACAGCTTCTAACCATACCACTCCTGATCAAAGTTTGCCTAACCTCCTTCCCCACAAGCCATTCTAACTAAGGAATTTCCAACCTTTCACTGTCACCTCCATGGCCCCTGGGATGCTTTTTCTGGATTATTGTGCTTTGACCCTTCTCATTGATTTCTCTGTGACCTTGGACCAGAAAACATCTTATTTTTACCCTCCAAACCTATCTCCCATGCTCTCTGCTTTACCTCAGGGTTTGTACTTCCATTTTTGTCTTTGCTTCCCCCCCTCCCAGGGCTAGATGTAGGCAAAGGCAACATACGCCCATGCCTCGGCTACCAAATTCTGAAAGGGCCCTGCTGCTCTCTATTTTCCAAGCGGGGAAGCAGGGAACCCTTTACCGCAAGTCCTCTACCTCTGGCACACTGTGCTAAATCTGGCCCCGTTTCCCCCCCCGACCACCACCACCCCAAGCGCTGGCTATCGTTTCCTTGCTTTTTGCACTCGTCTATGCCCACTTCTCTCATTACCACACACTCGTGCTGTCCCTACTTCAGGTCTCCAAGGCCCAGAGTCTTCCTTTGCCAAACCCAGCATCACATTTCTGGGTGGGCATAGCCATATGCTTACTTCATGCCTTCTGTGAAGCCAAGTCCACAGTCTGTCTTCCATACCACTACCTTCTAGGGTTGTGCAGCCAAAAAAATGTTGCATTTTCTCATTTCATTTTTTTAAACTTTCCTGTTTATGTTTCGTTATTTCTTAGTGCACACTATTTTGATTTAGTGCACATTAATTGAAAGAAAAAAAAAAAAAAAGCACAATCTTCCTACCTTCCCTCTCCCCTCCACACATATCATACTAATTTCTCAGCAGAGAGCCTTGCTCCTGCAAACCAGTGCCTGCATGCAGGGGGCTAAGTAGTGAACCCCCCCCCGTAGGCCATATAGTACAATCTACATTAACTTATTTATTCTAACTTGATATGCTGCATTGTCCTTGGCATCCTAAAGCAAATTACAATATAATACAAAAATACATATTACAAATTAAACAAAACAACATACAGACAATACAGAATATTATCCAATATACATTTAATTAAAAATGTTATATAGATTACACATCTTTCATCTACGGTATGTATATACACAGTACATGCAACCATACCTAAATCACTATGCAAAGATAAAATCCCAGATGCAGCTCGATTACAAACAATAGAACAAGGCTCAGTAAGATGCTATACAATGATTCTTTCCCCAGATATGCCCACATGACCCGAAGGCTATGGATCCTTGGGTTTTGCTGCCTCCTTGTAGTCATCTTCCATTACTGCAGGCTCCGTTTTCCTTCAGCATGGCTGCAGCAGAGGATCTATACAAAATTAACATTAGAGCATCAAGGGGAAAACAAACAATTTCTAAAGTTAATGATAAAAACACAACTCCATTTTTTTCTTGCTATTAAGCTGTTTCAAAAAAGCAACACACTTGACAAACTACTTTAGTTTTCACACTTGCAGTCCAGGGCTAAATGACACTTATGAGGAATGTGATTTAAAAAGAGAAAGCAGCAGAACTACTGTACAGGAAACACACCAAGGTTCAATATGAGCCTATTTGACATTTAACATCAAGGAAGGGGAAAACATTTGGGTTAAAAATAAATCTTGACTCAATGGGGTGGGGTGGTTGGATAATTAGTGTAAAACCAAGACAAATTGTGAATTGGTTTGCCAGCTAGCTCCCCCCCTCCCCCCAGTCCAAGTTTTACTTGGTTAGGTAAATCACAATCATAAATTCCTCCTATATGCAAGATGTGTGTGTGGAGAGAGGGATATTAAAATCAGGATTGGAGGGATAGGCTGGTAACCATACCAGTTTCGATAAAGGAAAGTTGGTTCCTACCTGATAATTTTCGTTCCTGTAATACCTCAGACCAGTCCAGAAAAGTGGGTTTATGTATCCATACCAGCAGATGGAGGCAGAGGACAAAAACTTTGAGGCACTGCTACATAAATGAGAGTGCCACCTCCAGTCCCTCAGTATTGACCTTTACCCAAGCCAAGATAGATACCATTCCCCTATACTAGGGTGAACTAGGGGAAAAAAAACCCAGGATTGGATTCCCCTGAACTGGAGAGTACCTAAACTCCTGCACCAAACAACATCCTGTCTACTGCCAAACAACAAAACTTCAATGTTTCGGAAGAAAAACTCTTCGATATTTATCGGATAAGTACCAGGAAAATCAGTCTTGCAGCAGCAATACTGGGCGAGTCTCTGGACTGATCTGTCGTATTACAGGAATGAAAATTAGCAGGTAAGAACCAATTTTCCTTTCCTGAACATACCCAACTCAGTCCAGCCAAGTGGGATGTATCAAAGCAACCCTACACCAGGCAGGAACCAGAAAGACCCACTCTCAACACACTTTCACTGAAAAAGTCGCATCCTCCGGCACCCGAACATCCAACTGGTAATGCAAAGTATGAAGCGAGGACCACACCACGGCCCTACATATCTCTTGGGGAGAAACCAACTGACCCTCTGCCCAAGAGGCCGAACAAATAGCTTCTTTTAACCAATGGGCCAAAGTAGCTTTCAATGCTTTCTCCCCTTTCTTCGCTCCACCAACCACAAAGAGAAGGTCCAATCATCTAAAAGATTTGGTGACCTTCAAATAACAGAGCAGGGCATGCCAAACATCTAGAAGATGGAGATCTCTACCCTCCGCAGAATCGAGACCACTCCAGAAACCCCAGTAATTCAACTATCTGATTCACATGGAAGGCAGAAACCACTTTCAGCAAAAGAGAAGGCACCATCTGCAAGGACACTGTTGATAGAAATACGCAAGAAAGGATCACGGCAAGATAGAGCGTGAAGCTCAGAGATTTGCCTGGCTGAACAAATTGCCACCAGAAAGACCATCTTTAACATAAGGTCCTTCAAAGAGGCTCATCTCAACGGCTCAAAAGGGGCCTCACAGAGGACCCACAGAACTAAGTTGAGGTTCCAATCTGGACACACCTTTCGAATCAGAGGTCTCACATGTTTTACCCTTTTGAGGAAACTGATGACATCAGGATGAGAGGCCAACGGTTTGCCCTGGAACTTGCCCTTGAGACAACCCAAGGCAGAAACCTGAACCTGAAGCGAACTATAAGCCAAACCCTTGGATAAGCCCTGCTGCAGAAAGGACAAAATATACGGAACCGCCACCACCAGAGGATCCAGCCACTGTTGTACACCAGGACTCAAACTCCTTCTAAACCTGACACAAGCCATGGAAGTAGAAGGGTAGAAATAACTGGCTCTGAATATCCCTTCATATGCAATCACTACCTCTCAAAGGCCAAGCCGCAAGACAAACGTGATCCTCCCAATCTGAAAATATGGGACCTTGCCACAGCAATCCCTGCAAATGAGCCAACCGAAGAGGTCTGTCCACCACCAGATGTACCAGGTCCATGAACCACAGATGACACAGCCACTCCTGAGCCACTGACCCTGGATACACTTCTATTCGCCATAGTACTTGTCCTATGAGCAGTCACAGAGGAAACACATACAGAAGGATCCCCATCGGCCACAGGCACAGGAGAGCATCTAGTCCTACTGCACCGGCTTCCCTTCTGCAACTGAAGAATCTTGTCTTTGCATTGGCTCGCATCAACATGAGATCCAAATAAGGAACACCCCATCTGGCACAAATGTGATTCCAAGCTTCTGGGAACAGCTCCCACTCTCCGGGTTCCAGCTGTTGTCGGCTTAGGAAATCCATCCGCATGTTGTCTACTCCTGCTATGTGGGAGGCCGCAATTCCCTCGAGGTGATGCTCTGCCCACACAAACAGCAGCTGAGCTTCCTGAGCCACTACACAACTCTTTGTTCCTCCTTGGTGGTTGATGTATGCCACTGTTGTCGTATTGTCCAAAAACACTCAAACCATCTGACCTTGGACCAGGGATAGAAACACTTCTAGGACCCTCTGCACCACTCATCTCCAGACGATTGATATACCAGGCCTTCTGAGACACTGACCAGAGACCCTGGGCTGAATGACCCAGGCACTCTGCTCCCCAGCCCTTTAGACTGGCGTCTGTGGTCACCACCACCCAATCCGGAACTTCAAGGTCCATGCCTCTTTCCAAATTGCACCTTGCCAGTCACTATGCCAGACTGGACCTGGATTCCTTCAGAAGAGGCAATGGGATAAAATACTGCTCAGACATCTGATCCCACTGGGACAACAACTCCATCTGCAGTGGACGCATGTAAGCAAAGGCCATAACCAGATCCAAAGTCGAGGCCATAGTTCCTAGGGTCTGGGATTACTTACAAGTTCTGGGTTCCGTGAGGCGCAGAAGCCGGGTTACTTGCTCCTGCAACTTCGACAACCTGTCCGCTGACAGAAACACCCTGTCCCTCAGGGTATCAAAGTGAGTACCCATCCCAAAGAACTCAGGGTATGCATCACTCGTTGCATTAAAAAAGCGCACTCATCTTCCATCTTCGCCCAGATGAGCCAATTGTCCAGGTATGGGTGGACCAAAATCCCTTCGCTCCTCAAGAATTCCGCTACAACCACCATCACTTTTGTGAAGGTTCGAGGAGCTGTGGCAAGCCTGAAGGGAAGAGCCCGAAACTGGAAATGCTCACCCAGCATCTTGACCCGCAGGAACCTCTGATGGTCCTTTTGAATGGGAATCTACAGATAAGCCTCAGTGAGATCCAAAGATGCCAGGAACTCTCCTTTGTGAACCACAGCAATTACCATGTGCAGAATCTCCATCTGAAAGCGCGGCACCCATAAGCTCGTGTTCACCTGTTGCAGATCCGAGATGGGATAGAAGATGCCCTGTTTTTTTGGAACCACAAAATAGATGGAGTACCTGCCCTGCCCTGCTTGCTCAGTGGCAGCGGAATTATTTCCTCCAAGCTTCTCAACCTTTGAAGAGTCCCCTCCACAGCTTCTCATTTGTTTTGAGAAGAATGGTGGGACTCCAAAAAACAGTACTCGTGGCCAAAAAAATTCTAAGGCATAGCCATCTCTTATCACTTCCAGAACCCACCTGTCTGAGGTGATCTTGACCCTCTCCTCGAAAAATGGGACAACCTGCCCCCTACCATTTCCAGCAAGGAGTGGGCAATCTTGGCTTCATTGGGATGGCTTACTCCCTCCAGTCCCCTGACTGGAGCTGCCTCTGGAGGACCTGTCTGCTCCTGAAAGGACTGCTGACGACTGCTTGGGACCCGAGGAGGAAGACTCTCTCCCAGACCGAAACCTCCTCGACTCGTGAAAGCAGGAACGGGATGGAAAGTCATTCTTATTGCTCTTCTTGTCCTTTGGCAGTCTATTGCCCTTGGTTTCCCCCAAGAACTTCATCAGCTGATCAAGATCCTCCCCGAAGAGCAGCTTCCCCTTAAAGTGAAGATTGCATAACTGCATCTTGGACCACATGTCCGAACAAATGCGCAGCCACAGAAGCCGGCGCGCCGCCACCACAGAGACCATGCGCCTAGCCAGAGTGAGCACCAGATCATACAAAGCATTCGCCACATAAGCCACCCCACTTCCAGCCGTAACGCCTGAGTGGAGGATAGCACACTGGATGATGCCTGCTGCTGCGGCTTCTGAATCCAACATAAGCAAGTGTGCTGCTTCATGCTAGCACACACCACAGCCTGGAGACTAAAGGCTGACACTTAAACATGTGCTTTAATTGCATTTCCTATTTGCGATCCTGGACATCCTTCAGAACGGCAGACCCCACCACCGGAGTTGTGGTGTTCTTGGTCACCGCTGAAACCGCCGCATCCACTTTAGGCATTTTAAGGCAGTCCAAATGCTCCTCTAATAAAAGGATAAAGCTTTGCCATCGCCCTCCCTTCCTTCAAGCCCGCTTCCGGGAAATCCCACTGCCGGCTAATGAGCTTCTGAATCTTCTTCGGGATGGCAAATGCACTAGGTGGCCCCCTGCAATCCATCCATGACTGGATTGACGCCATTATCTGACTCTTCCTGAGTCAGCTTCACCCCCCAACTCCTCCATCACCGGGGGAATGAGAGACCGAAGCTCCTACTTTTTTAAACAGGTGAACCACCGGAGGGTCATCTCCATTAGCCCTGGTCCCCTCAATGAGGTTTAAATCATCCTTGCTCACATCCGGATCTGGGTTCTGGATCCCCATCCACCACTGGAAGGGGCGCCGCATCCTCTTGCAGCTCGTCCAAGTCATCCAGAACTCTAGGGCCAAACTCTGCATGAGCAGCATGCAAACCCAGATGCTTGCCAGCACGTCCAGAGGAACCTACTAAAGCCAACTGAGGTCTCTTGGATGGCCCTGAAGTTCTCTCCTTGGGTCTCTGCTCACCTGCCTTCCTAGCTAGAAAAGCCTCGTGATTGAGCAAGACAAACTCAGGGGAAAAACCCTGCGGGCCCTCAAATGCCTGCTCAGGACTACCTGACTCTGAATGTGCTCCCTCCTCATACCCTTCCTCGAGCTCCTGCCCCACAGGAGAGAGAGGAGGAGGAGAGTCACCAGATTCCCAGCCAGCCAGAGTCCCCTGGCTGTGATCCCCATCAGCAGCAGCAGAAGTGGATACCCCCACACCTTGGCCCCTGCCGCGAGTCCCACAGAGTGAGAAGCCTCCTGGCCCTTAGGACCCTTAGTGGAGGATCCCTCCCTCCTGGAGCACAACCAGTGTGCAGAGAAAGGGAGTTCAATCAGGCTGACTAAATCCCACAGGCCCTACAGGCCTCCACATGCAGCTTCTCTGCCATCAGGCCCAATCACTCTCACACGTCACGCACACATGCTCCGCCTCGAGGTAGACCACACCACTGATGGCACGCGGCAACAGCAGCAGCGGCGCAAACGTCGCACACACCAAAAGCAGCCCACAGAAAAATGCTCCAGTGCACAGAAAAACCTCTCCTGCCAGGGAAATTTCAGCAATCCCGCACTGGCACACGCCACTCCCACACCTACCCAAACAGCCCTGGAGGTCAGCCACCCCCGGCACTGCTCCACAGACCGATTCTCCTGGCTGGAATCTCTCCGAGCTCTCTGTCTCTCTTTTTTTTTTTTAAACAAAGCTTAACTTAACAAAAAGAAGAACAAGAACCCCAAAAAGGGATACTTTCCTGAAAGAGCCAGCAGCAGACAGGAGGGGAGCTCAGGGCACAAAGAGGGAGCCAATCCCCTTGTTATCAGGGGTCCTGGAGCTAGCAGGCTGCAACAAGGCAGGTGTAGCCACCCCCCCCCCATTTGCCCGGCTCAACCTAAGGGATAGCCCACGAAGCAACGTGGCACCTTGGGGAGCAGAACCAAATCTCCAAACTCTAGATAAGTCAGGACTGCAGGTTTACACTTCTACCATCTGTTGGAAATACTGAGAGACTGCAGGTGGCACTCTCATTTATGTAGCAGTGCCTCAAAATTTTTGTTCTATGCCTCCATCTGCTGGTAGGAATGCATAAACCCACTTGTTTGGACTGATCTGGGTATGCTCAGGAAATCTGAGCCATTCATGGCTCCAATCAAATCACCATCACAATTTGGATCACTTTGACAACTGCAATAGAACAGGGGGTAATGCCACAGACAAATATGGGTATCAGGATATGCACAATATGCATGACAGATTTGCAAACAATGGAGGCAATGTGTGCAAATCTCTCATGCATATTCATTGTGGGGATCCTGAAAACCTGACTGGCTGGGTATGCTCCCAGGACTGGCTTGAGAAGCACTTCTTTAAGGACACACTCAGGCCTTGGCAGATAGAGGAACAGTATAGCCTTGCTTGGAAAATTACTGCTGTGCAGTGCCATGCCCTGATCACTAAACCAGTCATCTGGCATGGCCCTGCTATTGTTTAGTACTCTGTATAAAGAAGTCAGCAACTCATGGGAAGGCTCTAAAATAATATTGCACTGTAGAATGAATGGCACTGAGGTATAGAAACAACGTCCCAATGATAAGTTAACATTTTTATCCCATATATACACAGTAAAAGTTCAAATTAGTTATTTAAATTGGATTTTCTACCTTTAACTTGAAACTGAATTGCAAAGCAGATTACAATCAGTAACATACATAAATCAGCATAAAGTAACTATACCATGACATAACTCAAATCCCCCTTCAAAAAAAATAGTTCACTAATCATTTCCTCATCATTCAGAATGTTCTCAAACATTCATTATTACTCAAAGATGCTTTCAAACAACCAGGCCTTTATTATTTTCCAGGACTATTGTTCACTGGCCATTAGCTTCAGGAGGGTGTATGACCTCCCGCATTTTTGTCTCACCACTAATTGGGTTTGACTTGTGACTGGGTTCTTTGGACTTTTAGCTATCTAGTTTTTTAGAACATTAGGGGGATAATTTTCAAAAGGATTTATGCACATGTGTGTACATATGTGGGGGAGGGGAAAAAACATTGTAAGCATTAGAATTTATGCAAAAGCAATTATGCACACTACAACAGAGGTGGGCAACTCCGGTTCTCGAGGGCCACAAACCAGTCAAGTTTTCAGAATATCCCTAATGAATATGCATGAATAGATTTGCATACAGCTGAGCCAGAATGCATGCAACTCATATTCATTAGGGATATCCTGAAAACTCAATTGGTTTGTGGGCCTCACAACTGTTGTATTTGAACATCAAACCCTCTGAAAGCACTACAAGATGCAACTGGGCGTGCATATCATGCATTTGCACAGGGTGGCACACCCGCTGGGGCAGTGTCGGGAGCAGGGAGAGGCCAGTGTTGCCGCTGGTTGACCCTATCCCATTGATGGCAGAAGTGGAGGCCTGTGGCGCCATCGGTGAGATCGGATCCACTGGCGGCAGAAGAAAGTCACATCCAGGTGCTCTTCCTCTTTCCTGACTGTGCAGCTCCAGCTAAAAAACATTGCTAGAATCGCACAGGCAGGAAGGAGGAGGAGTATCAGTCTTGTACTGAAGAGGAGCAGCATTTGTGTCAGGGCCGCTGCGAGGTGGGATCCTACCTCACAACAGCCCGAGGAGAGCCTGGCAACAGGGTCACTGCGGATCCCACCTTGCATCAGCCCGAGAAGATGAGGGCCACTGGAGCCCACCCCTTGGCAACCTGCAACGTGGAGGCCCAGAGGTGAAAGAGGCTGAGGCCCTGTAGAGTGTGTGTGTGTGAGAGTTGAGAGGCTGTCTGTGGGAGTGAGATCCTGTATGATCGGAGACAGCATGTGAGAACCTGTGTGTGTGTGTGTGTGCGTGACTGCATGAGAGTAGAGCCTGTGCCAGTATATGAGAGAGAGACGGCATGTGAGAATGAGAAACTGAGTATGTGTTTGAAGGAAGGAGTTAAGACAGGTAGATAGAGAACAGGAAAAAAAAAAAAAAAAAAGAGACCCTGTAAAAGGAATTGGCAAAAGACCAAAGGAAAGGGGGAAAAAAAAAAAAGCATATGACCAATCGTTTTGAAAACTAAGATCAGACAGCAAAGGTAAAAAAACAAAAAAAAACCCCAAACATTTTTGATAGGATCAGCATGGAGGAACTGGAAGCCTCACAAATTTTTTACTACTGCGGGGCCTGCACAGAGGAGGCAGCAGAACGGGCTTCAGTGTCAGTAGTAGCGATTGGCACTTCCCCAATAACTGTGCAGCAGCAGTGACAGCAGCAGCAGAGGAATGAGAGACACTTCAGAGGTTGCTGGCAAAAGAAAGAGGGGGTTTGCCTTCAGTGTGTGCAAGTGTATGAATGTGAGTCTGCCTGGGGCTGTTGTTCGAATGAATGGGTTCCTTCCTGGGTTCTGTCTGTGTGAGGAGTGCCTTCCTGGTGTATGGGGCTGTAAATGGGAGCTTGTCTGGAAAGGAAGTGTGAGAGGGAGAGATGCAGGTGGATTCCAACCTGCCAGCAGCTGAAATGACATTGAGCGCCTGATGCTGCTGGTAGATACCAACTAAAGAGCTGGAGACGCCTGTGGGTTTGTCTGAGAGGAAAAGGTTTGTACATCCCTCTCCCACTAATCCATGACAATCTCAGGGTGACTGGAAATCAAAGCTCCCAGGTATGGAGAGCATGAATTTTTAAAATCCTTTTTAGCTTTATGATGTGTCTGCTCTTTTGAAATAGGTTATTGGTGTTTGGGACATTAAAAAAACAACAACTTGTATATGAGTTTTTAATTATTTGATCTTTTATTCATCAGCTTTTTTTTAATATTTGTATGTTTTTAGTATTATGATTATGCATTTTATTTCTTGATTTTGTTTGATGTCTGAGGAATGCTGATGGTTCTGTTTAATTGTCTGTTTCTTGCGGTTTCCAGTTCAGTTTTTGTCTGCACATTTGTATTTCTACTTTATGGTTGCTCTATTCTATATTTGGTGAGGGTCTGTTTACATTCTGCATGCATGATTAAGGTGAGGCATTCTCCTAATAGGAAGTGTATTAGTGTTTTAGGGCTTTTGGAGGGTCAAGCCCACACCCAACCCAATAAGCTTAATACCACATGGATTCCAAGTGTCTTTTTTGCAGGGACTTCTGTTTGGCAGCACAGCAGTGCATGTAAATATGTGATATTTTTATCTCAAAATATTGTACTGATATTTTTCATGTAAAATAAATACATACCACCTTGAAACTGTGTGGGTGGAATGGGGCAGGGGCATTGCACCAGCCTTGGAGTAGGGGGTAGGGATGGAGGGATGGTGTCAGTTTGTAAAGTTTGTATCACTGAAGGGAGCTGGGTGTTTTTTTTTTTTTTGGGTGGGTCTAGGACAGAGAATGAAGGAAGGATGGGGGGCAACCTAGTAATTGTTTCACAGGGCAACAAAAAAGCTAACACAGCCCCAGAGGAGATGATGACAACTATAACCATGCAGCAAAATGTTCCTTCAGCCTTAGAACCACAACAGCAGATGGCAAGAACTTGAGTAGAGTTTTGTAGCAACAGCACACAGCAAGGAGGCGGTAGAAGGCCAAAGGCAGGCAACAAAAAACAGTTTTGAGCCTTTGTATTTGGAACTAGGGCTAAGATCTAAAAGTAATCAAACTTACTATAGACCAATCACTGCAGCAACAGCCCTTGGTCAGGGCACCACATCACTATGGAAAAAAACACAATTATATTTCTACAGGTTAAAGGCACAGAAAAAGGGGGCAGAAGTCATGATAACATTGTGTAAGCATTTAAGTTAGGTATTATGTCTAGATAAGGCTAAGGTAGATGAAAATGGTATTTAAGGGCACGTAGGATAAATTACTTTAAAATGGAGAAATCACTTACCTAATTTTGTTTTCCTTAGTGTAGACAGTTGGACTCAGGACCAGTGGGTTATGTGCTCTTCTGCTAACAGATGGTAAATGGAGTCAGATTTCAAAGCTGACGTCACCTTGGATATACCCCTGCAGTAACCTCAGCTCTTCAGTATTCTCTTTGAAAAGCCATTGTGGATATATCTTTGCTTAATTAGCTTGATTAAAACTTATTAAACTTGATTCAACTGATTTAAAAAAACTGGAGACCGCCAGTGCACTCAACCAATTAACTTGGTCTTGAACTGGGGGTAGGCAACGGCTTACACGTATTTGCTTAGTCTCAAGGTTCACTTTCCTAGGTCCTCTTTCTCTGGAGCAGCCATGGGCGGGATGCTGAGTCCATCTGTCTACACTAAAGAAAACAAAATTATCAGGTAAGTAATTTCTCCATTTCCTAGCATGTAGCCAGATGGACTCAGGACCAGTGGGATGTACAAAAACTACTCCCGGACAGGGCGGGAGGCTGTCCATGGCCCACTTCGTACTGCCCTTGCGAAGGCTGCATCTTCTCGGGCCTGAACATCCAGGTGGTAGAACCTGGAGAAGGTGTGTAGGGAGGACTACGTTGCCACCAGACAGATGGCAGTGGGCGACAGCAGCTTGGTTTCTGCCCAAGATTCTGCTTGGGCCCTAGTAGAATGAGCCTTAACCTACAGTCATAAAAGCTTTTCTGCCTCTATGTAGGCTGCCTTGATTAGTTCCTTGATCCAGCAGACTATGGTTGGCCTCTTCTCCTTGCTTTTTCCTACTGTGAAGAACAAACAAGCGATCCCTTTTGCGCACCAGTTCATATCTTTCCAGGTATCGCACCAGGAGGCTGCCGACATTTAGATATTTATTTATTTATTATATTTAAAATCTTTTCTATACCGTCGTTAAGCGGTGCCATCACAACGGTTTACAATATGGCACAAAAACTGTGTGTTAGATCCAGTATCTGGAATTCTAAACTCTTAAACAGGTGCCATTAATTTACTGTAACATAGCTTCATAAAAAATATAATGTGGTGAGTGTTATAAGTCATGTCCAGTTTCCTTTTACTTGCAAAGAAGGCAAGAGTATTCAGAGTCCTTATGTTCATCCGGAGATGGTAGGGAGATGACTTGGTTCAAATGAAACTCGGAAACCACTTTCAGTAGGAAGGAGGGGATGGTGTGCAGCTGTATGGTTCCAGGAGCGAACCTCAGGAACGGTTCCAGTAGTTCAGAGATGCGACGAGCTGAACATATTGCCACCAGGAATATCGTCTTCAATGTTAAGAGGTGTAGTGACAGGCTGCACATTGGTCTGAAGGAAGCCCCTGCTAGGAAGTCTAATACCAGATTGAGGTTCCATAGGGGCACCGGCCACCTTAGGGGTGGTGGAAGTTGCTTAACCCCTTTTAGGAAACGAGTCAAATCCAGATGAGCTGATAGCCAGATACCGTTCACTTCAGCGCTGAAGCCGTTGAGTGACAACCCTTTCCTCATACCGTCCTATATGAACTCCAGAATCATAGGGATCATAGCCGTCCACGGGAGTATCCTGCGGTCCTCGCACTAGGCTTCAAATATTCTCCGTATGAATGCCAGAGATTTTGAGAACTTGCACGCACAGAGCAGGGTGTCCATCACGGCCTTCGAGTAACCGTGCTTCTTCAGGCGAGTCCTCTCAAGGGCCAGACCATAAGAGAGAATCCAGATAAGATCTTTGTGAAGAATCTGGCCATGCTGGAGAAGGTCCCCGAGTGGAGGTAGGCACAGAGGGCTCCCCGCAAGGAGTCTTTGCATGTCTATGTACCATGGGCATCTTTGCCAATCTGGGGCCACTAGTAGAACTAGTCCCTGGTGGTGTTCTATTTTGCGGATGACCTTGCCCAGTAGTGGCCCTGTGGTGAAGGCGTACAGTAATTCTTCCTCTGGTCAAATCTGGACGAGAGCGTCGATCCCTTGGCTCTCTTCTGCAACTGAAGAACCTGGGGACTTGGGCACTGACAGAGGTGGCCAGTACGTCCCTGGGTGGAAGGCGCCAGCGATTTACTATCAGTTGGAAGGATATGGCTGACAGCGTCCATTCCCCTGTGTCCAGGTTCTCTCTGCTGAGGAATTCTGCTGAAACGTTGTCTTTTCCTGCAATGTGGGAGGCCGAGATCCCTTGTAGGTTTATCTCTGCACATGCCATGGCTCCTGGTTCTTCCCTGGTGGTTGATGTAGGCAACCGTTGTAGCGTTGTCGGACATTACTCAAATCGCTTTGCCTCTGAGTCTGTGGCTGAATCGTAGGCATGCTAGTCTGACTGTGCGAGCACAGTCAGACTAGCACAAGGAAGAGGCGGTTTATGTTCCATCCCGCTTCTTCCTTGCTCCATTGTCCGTGGGCCGTCAGTTCCTGACAGTGGACTCCACACCCTCGCAGGCTCCATCCATGCATCCACAGTGAGCATGATCCAGTTCGGTGGGGATAGGCTTATTCCTCTGCTTAGGTGATCTTCCTGTAGCCACCACTGAAGCTGAGAACGTACCTCTGCTGGTAGTAGGAGGCGAATTGAGTAGTCCTGGGACAGTGGGTTCCAGCATGACAGTAAGGAGCACTGGAGTGGTCGCATGTGGGCTCTTGATGCCATGAGGCAGAGGACTTGAAGATAGTCCCATACCTTGGGGCGTGCATTGGTCATCAATCGTCGTAATTGTTCCATGAGCCTCCTTCTCCTCAGGGGAGGGAGGTGGGACTTTGTTATGTTTGGTGTTAAAATGGGCCCCCAGGTACTCTTAGAGACTCAGAGGGCTGCAGACTGCTCTTGACCGTGTTCACAACCCAACCGAGCTCCTGCAGTAGGTTCTTGACTCTGCCGGCTCTCTTCCGAAGACTTCGCCCTGATCAGCCAGTTGTCCAGGTAAGGATGTACCAAGATCCCTTCCTTCCTCAGTGCTGCCGCCATGACCACCATAATTTTGGAAAATGTTCTGGGGGCGGTTGCTAGGCTGAAGGGTATCACTCACAACTGGTAATGGTAAACCAGTATCACAAAGCGTGGAAAACGCTGATCTTGGACTGGAATGTGAAGGTAGGCTTCAGAGAGGTCCAGGGAGGTTAGGAACTCTACCAGTTGTACTGTCATTATTATGGAGTGAAGTGTCTAAATGCGGAAGTGTAGATTCCGCAGATGACGGTTCACGTTCTTGAGATCCAAGATGGGTCGGTCTGATCCTTTCTTTCTTGGGAACAATAAAATAGATGGAATATCGCCCCATATTTTGTTGGGGTGTAGGAACTGGAGTTATTGCCTTCAGATTGACAAGATTACTCAGAGTGGCTTCCACTGCCAGTCTCTTGGTGTAGGAGTGGCAGGGTGACATCATAAATTTGTCCTGAGGGATGCTGCGGAACTCCAGAGAGTAAACCTTATCGAATGATGTTTAGTACCCATTTGTCTAACGTGATCTCGACCCATCATTGATAGGGGGTCAACCTTCCCTCTTCTATTTCCTCTTCTCGTGTATGGGTTGTTACATTCTCATTGAGTACGGCCGGAGCCTGGCCTCCGGCCAGTTCCTCTCTTGGTTTGTCAGTTCCGAAAGGGCTGAGACCTTCCTGAGGGACAAGGTGCCTGGAACTGCAAGTTCCTGTAGGGGCGAAAGCATTGAGAGCCTCTGCCCCTGGGGCACTGGGATCTTTTACCCCTGTCCTCCAGTAGCCGAGGCACTGAAGATTCACCCCACTTGCTGGCTAACTTCTCCAATTTGCTTCCGAATAAGAGAGATCCTTTAAAGGGCATCCTTGTGAGATTAGCTTTAGAGGTCGCATCCGCAGACCAATTCCGCAACCATAACTGTCTTCTGGCCGCCACTACAGATGTTACTCCTCTGGCTGAGGTCCGCACCAGATCAGAAAGGCTGCTGCTGGTTCAATCATTTCACCAGTATATGTTCCTGAGTTGTTTGCCTTTCTCGAGAGGAGCAAACAGGAACCTGCCACCAGCGTGCAGAAGGAGGAATTATTGTTCGCTTTGAGAAGGCACAGACCATGGCGTCCATTTTCGAAAAATGCAAGCGTTCCTTGGTTGCTGGTTCCAGAGATTACAAGACTTCCAAGAACCGGCCTCCTTTAAAGTTAGCCTCCAGGGCATCCCATTCCAGGTCAATAAGTTCCTGGATGGCTTCCATCATTGGGAAGTAGCATGAGGCTTTACACAGGGATGGTTCCACCATAGGGTCCATGCCTGGAATACCCAGAGTTTTCAGAGTCTGGGAAACAAGAGCCGGTAATTCACCCCTGTGGAAGAAGCGAAGCATGGTTCAGTATGGTTCCAGGCCTGGAGGGATTTCTCCTTCTTCTGGGGAGCCATCATCATCATCATCAGAGGTGTCCGGGTCCCCGTCCAGGAAATTTTGGTTAGGCGAGGCATGTCTTGAGGCATCTGAGCAGGGCTGGGAGGATCTTGTTCTTCTGGCGGGCTTTGAACCCGGGTAAACAGCCGGGGCTGATTGCGCCTGGACGAAGACTTGCAGCCCTAGAAAAAATTCTAACCAGGAGAAGGTCCCTGGGTCTATGTTAATACCAGGTGGAGTTGGAGTAGGGGCCCCTGAGGTGCCCTCCTGTGGGGAAGCCATTTCGGAGTTGCATAGGTCCGGTGTGTTATCGGATGTAGTTCCAGACCCATCCTCAGACAGCGAGGGGCCAGGCAATGATGACAGACAGGACTCCAGATCAGGCTGTGTGGCTCTGATGTGGCAGGCTGTGCAAAGAGAATGCCTTCTGGGCTTCTTGGACACCGGTGCCATTGCCTCTATTCAATGTGTGCAGTTATGTGCGTGAGCACAATGCGCACCTGTAGTAGTAAACGCGGCTGTGTTTATAGCTGAGCACACGGTGTGCAGCCGATTATGCGCATAGCTGTGCGTGCGTCTATATTGGATGCACACAAGTTAGGCGCATCAGCCGTCTGGCCTGCCCCGCGCGTACTGCCAGTCGAGAAGGGAAGATGGAGCTGACGCCCCCACGTGTAAGATGGCGGCGAGGGTCTTCACATGGACCCCTGCACCGGATCGGGGCCTAGCCCAAGCAAAGCTGCTCAACCCGATCGGTGCTCCCTTTTTACCTCTCCGGAAGAACCAAGCAGAATTGGTATGGCAATCCGAGCCTCGGAGTCCGAAGACCTGAATTTAAAGTTTTCTGCTTACCTGGTCTTGGCGCTTACCGATCATGTGCCGGGATGGTCTCCAGCTGCAGGGGGAGAGGGCTTTTCCTTCACTGCCGCACTCTGTTGTGCACCCACTGCCTTTCAGCCACTCTGGGGGCTAAGTCCACATCGGGAACTGGCTACTGGACCAAGGCACACGTTTGAGGGATATCAAAAATCACCTCAGGAATTCTCAACTGGGGGAGGGACCCTTAGGTATCACCGCAGGAGAGCAGGGCTTGTTCTTGTTTAAGGTAAAAAAAAAAAAAAAAGTTCTTCTTTGCTGTAACTAACACTATTCTAGAAGAGCTGAGGTTACTGCAGGGGTATACCTAGGGCGACATCAGCTTTGAAATCTGACTCAGACTCCCATCTGCTAGCAGAAGAGCACATAACTCACTGGTCCTGAGTCCATTTGGCTACATGCTAGAAAATTGAGATTTAGAACAGCGATTCTAGAACCATCCATTTGCTTAAAAAGCTAATAGGAGGTGGGGAAAGATGTAATCTTTGCACTGGTCACCATTGTCATGTATTTTTATGTTACATCTCTAATATAGTTTAACATGTTTTAGCTGCAATGCCCCTTTCAATTCCCAGCAGCATGAGGCAGGATTGTATCCAAAAGTAATGTTTGTGCTTGTGATCTGGCTATGGACGCACTGGGAAGTTTTCTTCTGCCTAACGGCTCCAAATGGGTTTGTTTCATTCAGCAGTAGAACAGGAATGAGCCTAACTCATAAACCAGGCTATGCTGGGTGTGATCGCCTCCTTCTCCACTTTACTGCTAGTGCTCCTTTGTGACTTCTCAGGCTGGAGGGTTTTTTTTTTTCTTTTAATGAAAATACATAAAGATGCATCATCAGTAGTGAATAGGGAGGACCTCTAGGATTTGATTTGTAAAGGGAACTGGAAGCAGCCGACAGATTTCAGATTTTCTCTTTTTGTGTATCGTGCCTGAGGTACACCCAGGAACTAGAGTAAGAGAACAGCTGGCATATCCCCTCCTCTCACCTCAAAGTTACACATAATTAAACAGGGCAAGGTGGCTGTTGGTGCCAACATAAGGATGATGGGGTGTGAAGACATACCAGTGTGCAGCAAATAAGAGGAGACACCTTCTCTGTCGACAGTGGAGCACAGGGTCCTGACCATAGAGGATTCTGAAGAGAAATGTTAGATTTGACCACATGTTCTGGAAAAAGAAAAAGCACTAGTCAGAGCAAACAAAAGGCTTAGCACCCAAGTGCATCTTGGTGTAATCCATTCATTGCACCAGCTTCGGGATCTCAGAATTCTTTGCTGTGATACAGCCAGCAACTGATGTAGGACAAGGGATAGATATAGATCAACATAGAATGAACACATGAAAAAAAAAAAGTCTTCCAGGGTTTGTTGGGGGCATAAGAGCCAGAACCTAAAATCATATCCTTAGCTTTAAATTCACTTGGCTTTTATTGCGTCTCAGCCTTATACATTATAAATGTAACACATGATGCTAAAAATATTAATCCTTATGCCAAACCATAAAAGGCTCCCTTGAGAGTTCTGTTAATTTATTAGATGACAAATATCCACTGCACTGAACAGAGACTGCTGCTGTGAAAATATATTTTAAAATATCAGTCACTATGATGCATTACATTTTCTTAGAAATGATGGTAAGCAGAGGGGACATTAATTTTTTCTGAGTTTCCTAAGAGCCTGTGGGGTATTTGTTTTTCCTCTTTGTCCTTGCATGCACAGGTGTATATATACAGTAGGAACATATTCAGAAACCATTTATGTAAAACTGATATCTGACGCAAACACAGTGACTTCCCCAGCAGACAAAATGTAACAGACTATATTCCACTCATGGAAACTTTACCTTTTCTACTGTCTAGTGACAGTTACAATGTATGAAAAACAGCCTTTAACATGAAAGCAAGTCGATCGTGCCGAGAGTCAGCGGAACGTTTGCTCACTACCACCTCAGAAAGGAACAGAGTGGCACCCCCTACTGCTGGATATAAACATTCGTGCCCATAGGGGAGGGTGCGGTTATCTTTTTTTTTTCCCCCAGAATTCATGTCCCTTCAAATATCTTTTTCTTCCACTGTATAAAGGGTTTATTACACCTCTTTCCTGTTTGACCTCACTGTATTGCCATCTCTTTGGTGGTTTTAATAAAACCTTGGCTATTTTGAATCCTTACCGTACATACAAATTTGCCATAGCAAAATGTATTTGTATCTGCCATCTTGGCAGTAGACTACAGTGAATTAAAATTCCCGTTTATAGTTTGCTAATAAAAAAAAAAGCAGGTAATAAATCCCAACAACAAGTCTGTTGTTCTCTACACCACCCCGCCCCCCCCCCCCCCCCCCACCAGCAGATCTAGGGAGAATTCAAAAATTCCATCTCTGAGGGTCAAAGCTGAATTCAAATTGTTCACCCATCCCACACTACGGAACGAGCCAAATACTTTTCACTTTCCTGCACATTCTACAAAACTATTGCTTTTAAAAGTATCAGGGAAGGAGGATGTGAAAACATAAAATGAGCAATTGGGCATGCCGAATATCACATTATTCCATAATTAAGACAAAGAGCCTAGTCTAATCCAGAATCAGATGGTTACCTGCTGTCTTGGAATGTTGTAGGATGAGGTCTTGGTAATACGTTTTTAAATATGTAACAGCTGTTAATTTTTCACTAGAATTGGAGTTTTATGTTCTTATAGGCTTAATGAAAATTTGACAAAAAATAGAAAGAAAAAAAAAAAGTTGAGACATTTGGTTTGAATTTCCAAAAACACGAAAACCAAATGCTCCAGATCAAGGACAGCTGAAGCAGAAATGTTTTGGAGGTGGTGCAGATTTATTTTAAAAAGAAGGGTTCATATAACCTTCAGTGTTCCGGTTTGGGCCAATGCATTAATAGACTTATTTACTTAGTCTAGAAGCTCACACACTGCTAGCGCCTTACAAGGGGTGAAATACTAGAGTTTGAAGCCGAAACTGAAGTTCTGTTTGAGATTCTGTAGGATGAATGCTTCAAGCCAAGAAAAGGCAGCAGCTCCACATCATAAAAGCTTCAGCAGAGGCCATGCCCAGGGAGCCAGGGGCAGTGCGAGCAGGAAAAACAGAGGTCCTCAGAGCAGAGGCTAGGCAACAGTCATACAAATCACCTCATAAAACTGTACAAAACCGGCATTTACAACATTTATTTTAGGAAATACATATTAAACATAAATTTTTATTTATTTATACAAAAAAGTCAAATTTGTCATAATGCATAACAAAAAAAAAGGCAATTTGAATAGATCTTGTGGTGAAAAGGTTACTTTTTTTCTTTTTTGCAAACAGAAAAATTAGAATACAAAAAGTTCCATTTCATTCTTTACCCTGCTGAGATAATTGGAAACAACTAAAGAAGGATGACATTTACTGAAGTGCATCAAACAAGTTTTCCCCCTTAATACATTTGAAATATATATTTTTTTTCAGATAATACATTTTTTTTTGCTAGAATATAGCAAGTCAGCAAGTAAATATTTTTAGTATTTTTTTTCTTTTTTTTTTTTTAATTAAATGACAGAGCTTGGTAAACATTTCTGCATTTTTCAGGAAAGGAGGTGCCAACAGCCCAGCATCTGTATTTATTGCCCAATCACGCACACACTAGTAAAAAGATACACAGTTTTGCAATCCCCTAAATAATAAAGCAGTCCCCAGGTGTTAATGGTGATTTGCAAATATATATCTGGAAAATCTGCAATGAAGGTGAGTCTTTTTCTGTTTAAGAAACCTCTGCTCAGTTAATTAGTTAAAATAGAATTAGATCTAAAAAAAATAAACATGGAGAATATTTTTGGTGGCTGCATAGAGAACTGCTGCTAGAATTTTACAAGAGATAGACATCACACCACAGACAGTGGCTACTGGCAAACATCCTGTGTTAGAAAAGGTCCTCAGCCTGTCAGAACAACATGCACCAAGTGCATTTGCTTAAATCAGGCCCAAGGGCAGGGCAGATATGAAAACAAAATGAGAGAAAGCAAGGTGAGGAAAGACTAGAGAGAAACAAGAGAAAGGGAGGTGTCTCCAGCTAGTCCTTCAGAGAAGAATTCTACCTAGACATCTTGGGACCTCAGATTATGGCAAGACCTGAAGACCATGACTCCTCCATGCAATATCCCTCCTAGGAGAAAACAGAACTTGAGAACAGCAGAGTGCATTAAGGTCAACTTGTGATGGAGCACCATTGCAATAATTATACTTCCATCATTCGAAAATCTCTATGCAGGCACACACTATATAAAATCAGATGTCAAATACAGCATGCCGCGTTCCCCAAAACACAGTGCTAAGTAAGAGCCAGCCAGTAGGTTCAAGAGCAGGGAATTCTGCTGCCTAAAGAGGTCAAAATGAAATCCAGGAGCCTTGAGCGCTGTTAAATTTCAGTCCTACCCACAACTACTGCCAGACGAAAACAGAACGCAAATGTGAAGCAATGTTCTTACTAAGCTGATATACTGCCAACTGGCAAGGACGGTTACATTTTAACCAGAAAGCTGAGCAGTTCTAACCTAAAAAAGACAGAAGAGTTTAACCATCTTCTTGAAAGTTCAGTTTTCATAGTAACTGTGATGCAGAGGTGCATTAAGCTACGGAAAATGGATATGTGACTGCAGTGTCTTCTCCAACATAACCAGCCCATTGCACAATGCAACAAACATGCATCCATTAATAGCAAGCCCTTGTGCTTCTCCCAGTCCTCTGGAGGACAAAGTTCCAGGTCTAATTCAGTAATGCAGTTTTATGCACCTCAACTACATTTGGGAATAGTATTCAAAAATATAGCGATTTCCAATGTCAGAGAGGATCATTAGCTCAATGCAAGGAGGGGCATTATTGCCCAAGCTTCTTTTAATCTCATATTATGCATAACAAAAAAGTCTCACAATGTATAGCAGAAGCCATTTATATCCAAGCATTTGGCAGCAACACTGGTTTGAATAAATCTTATATCTATGATATTGTATTTTGATGCAAAACACACTAAATTTAACTGGACCTAAAATAAACTGAATTGCCTGGAACAAATCTTACTAGTGAACTAGAGCCAGGTGGTCACCCCTACAGCAGCCCAACTCTCTGTTTGTCCTACAAACATGCTGAGGGATGTGAAAGAGAACCAAGAGGAGGTCAGCATTATGGTCACTAATTTAGTTAGCTTGCCCTGCAATTTTTATCTGTCATCTGAGATGAATATTACCCTTTCATGCGTCTGATACCATGATACATGTAGCAAGCTAGAATAAAAAGCATGTGTGCTGTACATCAAACCAAGTGGTAATAGCAAGTCACTATACAGTATTTTCCTACTGCATAACAGATTTTAAATGCATGTGTTTTCACTAGCGTTGCTTGTAAATAAATTGGATACAGTGTGAAGGGTCATAGCTAGGGGAGGACATAATGGCTGCACAGTAAAACTCAAGATGACGTGAATACATTTAAAAAATCGACAACACCTTTTTAATGCTTTGGCACTGTGAATCCTCATGTTTCCCCTTCCTAGCGCTAAGTATGGGTACAAAACCAAAACCAAGGGAATCAGAGCATGTTATTTGAGAGACTTTGGCAGCCTTTAAAAAAAAAAAAAAAAATCCCACACAATATCCTTGTGTTCACAATCAGGATGTTAGTTTAGAATGATTTCTGCAACCAAGCCAAATGGTGCTGTCTGATGTCAGAATCGCGTCCTTTTGTCCACACCTTTCAAATCCTAAATGTTGCTTCTGATGGTTGTGACTTTCTATGCAGTCAAACAGAAAAACCTGACAGGAAGTACAAGTCTGAACCCTCAAATGAAATGACCAATCCAACCCTGCCTACTCCTACTCCATGTAATTCAGCCAAGCAGGAAGCAATAAGCCAAAGTCTTATTTGGGCTCGTTTGCTTATCCAGTCCATTTTCACTCTGACACAATTACAACACAGCTGTAACCTTCAATGGAAAAAAAAAATACATACAAAAATTACCAGACCACAAATCTCCCTGGGGTATGGAGATTTAAAAGAAGTATCTCGTATCCTTGACCAGCTCTTCTCCCAACGCAAAGAAAGCCTTTAATAGTACACATTCCCCTTTGATTATTGATTTGGCTACAAGCTACGGGGCAGAAAAACTTAACTATTGTGTTTACTGACAATTAAAAAGGCACTTGTCCTTTAACCCTCACTGTAATTTCCTGTTTTTTATTTTTGTTTTTCTCTTTTGTGATGGGTGAGTTAATACTGCAATGCTTGCTTCTTGATATGTCCATCTCACACCCGTTTTCAAAATTTATGGATCATATGCACTTGGTCTACTATTTAGTAGGAAACCAGTCCTGTTCGCTAAATATACCATGGGACATTCAGAACACCAGCCACAAGTTAAAACACTCTCCTTTGCTGACATCAATGTACTATCTAGTGACATCAGCTAAGTGTTTGATCTCAGCTGGATTAAAAAAAATGCACCTAGAGCTTTGCATTCTGCTTATGCTGTTCAGTAACTATAGGACACATTAGTAATTAGAGAGATATTATCAGGAAGCAGGAGAGTAAGCGCACGATATGTCCCCCAAAAAACAGGTTTGTTTTTTTTTCATGGTGAATCGTTACCTAAGCATCACTCAGTCTTTTGATCCAAGTCTCTCCGAAATGCCCACACATCTTTCCCAAGAAAAAGCTGGCCCTTCCCTCAGCACAGTTTCCCCTCTGCTGTTATCACTAAGCTGAATATTTCTCATCTTGGTTTAAAAAAAAAAAAAAAAGAAAGAAAAGAGAACTTAGCAAGGGAAGAAACAGGGTATATGGAACACATTTGGTTTCAAGACAGACTGTCCAACATTAAGATCCAGCTGTCATATGCTTGCAAGGGGGCGGGAGGGGAAAAAAAAGAAAAAAAAAAAAAAGTAAGAATCATGTAAAACTGGCCCATCTGTCTAACAATTTCTAATAAACTATTTCTGAAGCTTTGGTACTTTCCCCTATTCCAATGCCGGTAACAAAAGCATTAAACCATTTTGCAATACAAGAACTGGAAAACTGAGTAATTAAAGGCAAGCCACAGTTTATTGCAAGAGGAAAGACTCGCTCACTCCCACAAAATATATATTTCTTGCCATTGGGAGTTCAGCAATTTAAAAAAAACCCACATCTAGAGTTTCTGGCAACTGGATGCCAAAAATCCTGCAGTTTTTGCCGTTTTTACCTCAACTTCCAATTCTGGTGTCACTGCCATACGTGAAGAGACCCACTTGTTCGGAAATAGGACCCATCTCCAGCCAGGTGGCCAAGGCTTCTGACTGCTCAATAACCTCCATGATTTTTTTTAAAAAAGATTTTTAAGTTACGGTTTTCCACGTCATTCTCTTTAGTCTTACCTACCTAATTATATGGCACATTCCCATCGAAAAAAAGTTCAACTCACCCACCGCTTAGGACGGAAGTAAATACTAAGAGCACAAAGCCAGTGCCAGGACGACTCTTCCACCCACCATTAATACAATTTCCTGTTATTTGGTCAAGTAACATTGGCAGCGTGTACAAGGAACAACAAAAGAAACATAGGCATAGAGAAGGTCCTGTGTGCAGAAGACGACTTTTACATTTCGTTGGCCACAATCTCTTTTTCCGTCACGCCGTTTGAAAGCATGTTTCCTTCATTGAGGCGCTTTACTCGATAAGCTTCAAAATGGATGTTGCTGGTGATGTCCTTTATGTTCTGCATGTGTGTCCTGGGGGAAAAGGGAACAGAGCGTTTGGTGAGAATGGATTTTGCATGGATGCTCGAAATCAGCACAAGCCATTTTTTGTTGTATTCTACTCGTGTGTCTTCGGAGAGCAGCAGAATGCTCACAAAAAAAAAAAAAACCCAACCCCAAAACAACACACCCCGTGTGTGTGTAGCCAAACCCCCAAACTGGATGACAGGATGCAGGTTCTTCACACAGGCATTTTGAGTAATCCTGCTTTTTTTTTTAGTTTAACACTTGGGGTGGAGAGAGATAAGACGAGCTATAATTTTCTACACGCAAAAATGTCTGGTCTTTCTTTTGCCGTCATTAGGGGGAATCATTAAGAGATGCGCTTGGTAGTCAGGTTTTTAAGTTGCTATAAAGGATGTGGGGGGGGGGGGGAGGGCAGTTATTTCTGTGTCAAAATGACTTCTCATAAGAGCTTCGGCTCTCCTTCAGTGACATAAATGAAAGATATACAATACAACCATTAAGAGGAGAAAACAGTCCGCTGGCTCATGAAGTATATTACAATATTGCCAACATCCACTTCTCAAAAGCAAAATGCATCAATCAATGCTGAAAGCTGGATAAAATAAGAGACTGGCAATCCCCCATTCCCTGTGTTAGGGTAGATGGTGCAAAATGGTAACTGCTGGACACCTTCAGTTGGCAAGATACAATTTACAAATCACAAAAAAAAAAAAAAAAAAGTAATTGGGCTCCTCAGGGTTCTCCCTCTATTTTCACTCCCAAAAAGGCAGACTGATCCATTATTTAGTTATGCAGTTCTATGGTATTTTATATAGTGAAATTGTACATCAAATGAGAAATGTTCTAGGTTACCAGTTTTTATACTGCCTGTTTTTTATTTAAATGTTCGAACTATTGACTTTGTTCTTCACTCCAAAAAATATTTTTTGGAAACACAGGATGCAAGCATTAATCAACCAATTTTTTATATTCACTGCAAAATTAATAAACATTTTCAAAGCAGGTGTACCGTGTTGAATTAGCCAAGAAATAAAATACCTATAAAAAAATTTTTTAAAGCACCTAAAGGTGTCATGATTGAAGCATCAAACTAAAAAAGTATGTTTTTGTTTTTTCTATGTTCTAGTTTACTATAGTCTCTGCCTTTGCTAATTTTCTAAAAAAACAAAACACAAAAAAAAAAACCAAAAAAACCCCAAACAAACCACCAACTGCTTCACCCTATGTTTAGACACCCTGTCCCCTCAGATATCCAGGTCTCTGTACCTCCCTTGGATCAAAGAGAAATTTCTCTGGAAGATCACTACTGTTCGGAAATCTGCCCACAGTGTGGCAGTGTTGATCCAGGAAACAAAGTAGTGATGGAGATGCCAGCTGTGGAAAATCCCTCCCATCAATTATGGAAGGCTAGCTGCACAAGAAGCATCAGATAAATGCACAGGCTCACTCCTTTCAGGATCACCACTACACTGCTACTTATGTAAATTTTAAGCTCACTTGCAAAAACCCGATTGTGGTCCCCCCTCTTCCTTTACTTCCACCTCCAAAACAGCTTTGCAAACTTTTAGCATCTGCCATCGCTTCAGCACCACGTCAGGGGCCATGATGTGGGAGGGGGGAGAGCACAACTGTGAGGCCACCGACAAGGCAAATGCTTAAGAGGGATGTGGGTAGTGTCTGTGAAAATTCAGAATGGTGGAACACTACAATGTTTATGCAACAAAAGTGTGACTTTTTGTACATGCACAGACGTTTACTAGTATTAGGATGCCAATTTTGTAATTTGCCATGATCAGGTCGCCATCAATTCATGAGCCGTTTGCCATTCCCAGGCCGAAGCAATATAGCACGCTCAGCCTAGTGCAGTTTAAAGCTCGGCTGGACATGCTAGAATAACTCCCGATGCCCTAATGGGATTAGTGTTTCGGACACTAATAGTAGCTAATAGTGCTCAGCAAATGTAAATGCGGCTATTAGCTACTGTCCACGATGCAGAAAAACCCCCGGCGCCCAACACACGCTCGTTGATGTGGCAAACTTAATGCCAGCCCCAGAGCTGGCATTGTCATATCGCGAGGCAAGGGCTCAAGAAAACAAAAAATCCCGTCACTGGTTCCTCCTATTTAGTATTATTGCAATATTAAGATCCACTGCTTGCAGGGACTGAAATTTACAAAAAAAGGACTTGCTAGAGTGGGCACACAATACAAACGTACAATATACCATGCTGCAGGCGTGCGTGTATACGGTGCGTGTGAGTTATCTGTGGCGGGATAAAACGTACGCTCATATTGAGCGTCTGTTTTTCTAACCTGTGCACAGCCACGTCTCCATGTCGCTCAGTACTTTTGAGTGCTAGTTTGTCCCTTGCATGTCCTTTTTAGCACAGCCGCTAATTTACATACTACATCGGGTGTGGATGTGTGCGCGTTAGGGAAACAAGTGCCCAACACAAGCGCCCGTTTTATCGTGCACTTTTACTGCATCGGCCGCCCCTCGGCATGAAAAGATTATGTTTTAAATTCCCCTACAATATGTTCACTCGATAGGTGGCAGTTTTCTCCCAAAGATTACTTGGGAGACAAAGGGTCATTTGGATTCTGCACATCCTGGAATGCACTAATCTCGCTCCGCCACATCTCTGCAGAAAAAAAAAAAAAAAGAGGTCAAACCTGGATCTTCTGTTGCTATCCAGGTCAGATGAGAAGGAAAAAAACAATTGGTGGTAGAATGTGCTGATTACTACATATTTTTTTGGATCTTAAAATGAGAGATGTGGTACCAATATCTGAAGCAATGTTGGTGCCCATCTATCATTTCATCCTTTAGCCAACTAAGGTCTGACATTCTGTGGATGGGTCAGCCCATTCTCATTGGGGAGCATGGCTGGACCCTGCCCCTGGGCCTGTTCCTCTCTTGGTTCCAAAAGGGCTGGGACCTTCCGGAGGGATGAGGTGCCTGGAACTAAGTTCCTGTAAGGTCTAAAGCATTGCAAGCCTCTGCCCCTGGTTCTTCTGGGGGGGGGGGGGGGGGGGGGGGGGGGCACTGGGATCTTTTACTCCTGTCTTCCGGTAGCCCAGGCACTGGGGATTCTCCCCATTTGCTGGCTAACTTCTCCAATTTGTTTCTGAACAAGAGAGATCCTTTAAAAGGCATTCTTGTGAGATTTGCTTTAGAGGTCACTTCAGCAGACCAATTCCGCAGCCATAGTTGTCTTCTGGCTGCCAGAAACAAGGCTACTCCTCTGGCTGAGGTACGCACCAGATCTAAGCTTGCGTCAGTCAGGAAGGCTGCTGCAGGGTCCATCATTTCACCAGTATACGTTACGGAGTTATTTGCCTCGAGAGAAAGGAGCAAGCAGGAACGTGCCACCAGTGCGCAGCAGGAAGCAATCTGCAGTGTCATTGCTGTTGCGTGGAAGACCTGCTTAAGAATGGATTCCAGTCGTCTATCCTGAGTATCCTTCAATGCAGCCCTTCCCTCAACAGGAATGGTTGTTTGCTTTGAGATGGCAGAGACCATGGCATCCACTTTCGAAAAAGCTGGCGTTCCTTGGTCACTGGTTCCAGAGGGTATATAGGGCTTCCAAGGCCGACCCCCTTTAAAGCTGGCCTCTGGGGCATCCCACTCCAGATCAATCAGTTCCTGGATGGCTTCCATCATTGGGAAGTAGCATGAGGCTTTCCGAAGGGACACCAGAAGGGGGTTCTTTTTTGGTTCCGCCACAGGGTCCGTGCCTGGAATACCCAGAGTCTTCAGAGTCTGGGAAACAAGGGTTGTTAATTCATCCCTGTGGAAGAAATAAAGCATGGTTCGGTATGATTCCAGGCCTGGAAGGATCTCTCTTCCTTCCAGGGAGCCGCCATCATCTGAGGTATCTGGGTCCCTGTCAGGGAAATTCTTGGTTAGACAAGGCATGTCTCTAGGCATCCGAGCAGGGCTGGGATCATCTTGTGCTTCCGGCAGGGGTTGAGCCCGGGATGCAGCCAGGGCCGACTGTGCCTGAACAAAGGCTTGCAGAACTTGGAAAAATTCTAACCAGGAGAAGGCCCCTGGGTCCATGTTAATCCCAGGGGGAGTTGGAGTAGGGGACCCTGAGGTGTTCTTCTGTGGGGAAGCCATTTTGGAGTTGCATAGATCCATGCAGCTATCATCTGTAGCAGTTCCAGACCATCCCCAGACAGTGAGGGACCAGGCTTTGGTTCCCCCTGGCTTCTTCGCAATGCCGACACAGGCAAGGGTCCAGTTCAGGCTGCGTGGCTCTTATGTGGCAGGCTGTGCAAAAGAGAGTGCCTTCTTGGACGCTGGTGCCATAGCCTCTATGTCTAGGCGCACAGGTAATGAACTTCAATGCGCGCGTGTGGTTGTAAGCACGGCAGTGCGTGTAGTTGTGACCGTGGAGTGCGCTCAACTGCACGCGTTTGTATTTGGCATGCGCAAGTTAGGCACATTGGCTGCCTGGCCTGCCCCAAGCATACCGCCAGTCGAGAAGGGAAGATGGCGCTGACGCCCACTGCGTGTAAGATGGCACCCCCGATGGTCTCCACGTGGACCCCTGCACCAGCTCAGGGCCTAGCCCAACCACGGCTGCTCAACCCGATTGAAGAAAAAACAGAATCAGTACGGTAATCCGAGCCTCGGGAGATGGTTTTCTGCTTACCTGGTCTCGGCGCTTACTGATCGTGTGCTGGGACGGTCTCCAGCTGCGGGGGGGAAGAGGGCTTTACCTTCACTGCCACGCTTGGATGTGCACCCACTGCCTTTCAGCCACGCTGGGGGCTAAGTCCACGTCATGAGCCAGCTACCGGACCAAGGCACATCTCTGAGGGCTATCAGAAATCACCTCAGGAATTCTCAACTGGGGGAGGGACCCTTAGGTTTCACCGCATGAGAGCGGGTCTCGGTCTTCTTTAAAGGTAAAATTTTCTATTTTCTTCTTTGCTGTAATTCTTAACATTATTCTAGTGTGTGGGATAGTGTCCACATCTGCTAGGAGATGGAGAGATACTGAAGAGCTGAGGTTACTGCAGAGGTATATCTAGAGTGACGTCAGCTTTGAAATCTGACTCAGTCTCCCATCTGCTAGCAGATTGAGATTAAGACACTAAAATCAGCAAGGGGTGGGAGGAGTTATGTCTTGCTGCTCGACTCCGTAAGGGACACAAAACTATTTGGATCCTGACAAAACCCACGAAAAGGAAGTTTCTCATTTAAAAGAATTTATTAAAATTGACCCTGTTTCCAAGCCAACAGCCTGCCCCCATGGTAAGCAATCACAGGGTTAGATTTAAAAAGCAGTTATCTTCCTGTGACAGCTGGACCTGGGCTCGTGATGTTTCTTTGGAATTTCATGCCTACAGTAACATTAACAGTTAAGTTATCACCATCACAGCAACATAATGAAATATTAAAGCAGATGCAATTTCCATATGGCTGGTGATCAATAATGATTAATATTCTTAGGAAAAAAAAATACACACCCCTATTTCTCTTTTAAAAGAAAAAACCATACAAACGTGAAACTGGATGTCTCCTTGAAAAGGTAAAGTACAGTGTAATATGCAGATAAAATCATGCCCCATTTTTTGGCAAGGCCTTTGTTGCCAGGACAGTCAATCATCCATCCCATATTTCAGGGAAGGCCGAAAGGCTAGAGGGGCAGGTAGAGAGGTAGCTGTTGAGATTTTTTTTTTTTCCTCGTAACTGAGCAAGCCAGTAGAATAAAGTGCTGTGATTGGAATCAAAAGGTGTCTGCTGCCCATGTGTTCAATCCTGGAACACACATTCAAAACAAACCTAACAAAAAAAAAACAAAAAAACAAAAACACACCAACCTGATCAGGAGATCCCGCAGGTATGCAAACTCACAGTGTCCGGTATTCTCAACTAAAATTAGGAGAAAGTAAAAATATTATTATACATCTAATATCAGTATGTATAGTATGGCACGAGAGGAAGGGGATATCAACGAGACTTAGAAGAATTATGTGAACAAGTCACGAGGGAAAAAACATTTTCATTCAATGTCACATCACGTGAGTTTCAAAGGCATTTATCCAAATATGTTGAAGACAAGTGGAATGCATCTCAATCAGGAAAATGGAATGATGGCTGCACCATAGATATTGCAATGTAAATCCATTTGGTGGAATCAGAAATTTAAACTTAAAACAACCCCTCATTTCTGAGGCCCAGGCCATAAATTCTGACCCTATACCACTAGTAATAAGTCCTTAAGAGTATGGTGGTGCAGAAGAGGATGGCACTGTTTTTGCCTCTCGCTGCAAGTGTGTGGCGACAAAGTGATTCTAGGAATCCTTGTGGGCCTGCTGGTTATTCAAGTCCAGCTGGCCATCTGTTTCCATGGATGGTTATGTACAAGGGCACATCCTGTGGCACCTGGGAGCAGGCATGGACCAACTATATTATGAGATCCTTCGGCCTTCTCTGGAAATTTCCTCCTGTGAAGAATTCAGTGATTCTCTGCGAGTACTGATGAGATTATGCTAGAAGAATGACCAATGCACCTGGACTATAAGAAGAAAGATGGATCATATCTTGATGCACCGCAGCAGGAAGGGAACCGCTAGCAATGTGCTAGCGAGAGAATAGTGTCCTCATCTGCTAGGGAGACTGAGAAATTCTGAGGAGCTGAGGTCATTGCAGGGGTATATCTAGATTGACATCAGCTTTGAAATCTGACTCAGTCTCCCATCTGCTAGCAGAGGAGCACATAACCCACTGGCCCTGAGTCCATCTGGCTACACGCTAGGAAAACTGTGTGTATTTCTTGCTACTGTTACCTTCGCTGTGGAATCCCACATCTCATCCTTGTGATTTTTGTTGTTTGACTGCTGGTATCGCAGAAGAATAAAAGCTTTTGATAGTTTAAAATATAATTTTGTGTGAGACTGATGAATAGATTCCAGGGTTGTGGATTAGAGGTCTTGGGTCTACTAAACTCAATAGATATAGGGGGACTGAAGAATTTATGCATGGGGCAATTTGATAGTCACAGAGAGGAAAATGTTGATTTGGTAAGTCGGCTCAGAGGCTTTGGTATAACTGTCTACATGCTAAGTCTAACCCACCATCTAACAGACCATTGTGTTTTTGAACCCACAGAACTCAGGTCAGGACCACAAAAAACCGTACATCTGACCTTTTGTTGTGTGCACCCCTCATCTGGGCTTATATTTTCTTTACTCGTTGAGTCTTGCAGAGCAGGAATGCCCCAAAATTTCCAAGCCCACTTTTCAGTCACAAGTCTCGTGCCACCTGCCACAGTGCAGTGTTGCCATGCGAAAGATCAGGGTTCAATTTTCAGCTTGGCCAGCCGGAGGAGGAGGGAATTTCAGCCACCACCACAAATTGGTTGACACCTACTCACTAGATCTAGTTAGTGTGCACATCTACTGGGTTTTGGGGACAGCTAGCATCTGTGGTTTCTGGTCAGGTATTGCTAATACAATGATTGGGCTAAGGAGCCTTAAAAAAAAAAAATAGGGGAAATACCCCAGAGGTAGCTGTGAATGAAGACTGGTGGCGCTATTGCCCAAAAGAAACCAAATCGAATCGAGCTGGAAGTCCAAAAGGAGTAGGAGAAGTTACTGTGCCAAAAATACAATTAAAATGAAATAAAATAAAAAAAAAGCCCAAAGCAGAATACAATGCATCTAACATACAATCAGTTTGTGATATCACCCAATAAACTGATACAGACTTACCAACCACTGCACGTTCTACTTCTTGTTAAACTTCTATCATCCTCTTCTTCTACTCCCAGTTAGAACCATCCTTGTTTTATTGTAACTGCTTTTCTGTGCACTTGTTATAATTTGTTATATTTTGTAAATGTATACTCATGTTATAGTTAAGTACGTTTATAATTTATTGATCACCCCTTGTTTTATGTAAACCGACATGATACGAACTCCGTGAATGCCGGTATAGAAAAAACTCAAATAAATAAATAAATAAATAAATATTTCTCAGATGTGAGAGTAGTTTTGATTTTCCTGGTGGTATGAACACAATGGGTCTGTTCTGTGACTCATCCTGTAGTCTTCTGGGAATGACTATGTATTTGGGGCAAAAGAGCAGCTCTGCTCAACAGACCAAAACATCTGGTCAGAATGCAGCTGCTCTACTCCAAAAGAGATATGCAGCAGCAGCTTGTTGGGTGTGTTCTCAACCAGAATAATTAGAATCAACAAACCTGGTTTTACTGCACAAATTCAATGTAGCTAACTTATTGACAGTATACAAAAATGAGCCAGCAGGAGGAATACTTCACTCTGCCCCTCCCCTCCCACCAAGTAAGGATGTGCAATCTTTTTGCAAGAGGTTTGCAAACCTATGGGAAACATCTGTAAGCTCATTGGATCCTGTCATCCAACCGCCGTTGAAGAGGCTTTCCCAAGCCCTCTCCAGCATGGGCAAAATTATGCAGCAGATGTATGGCAATTGGACACGGATCATAGCAACAATGTGTGATATTCTAGTGGATCTGTAGCTGATCCCCCAGAATCCTTTATTAGTGAAATGCCCCAGGGGTCTACACTGGGACCTGTGCTATTTTAGCATATTCATAAATGATCTGGAGAAAGGAACAAGTGAGGTGACCAAGTTTTCAAATGAAACAAAATTGTTTTGAGTTAAAACAGTGGATTTGTAAGGAACTGCAGAAGGACCTTGGGCACCAAAATGGCAGATGCAATTTAATGTGAGCAAGTACAAAGTCCACATTAAAATAATCCCAGCTACAGGTACGCAATGTTGGACTCTTGTGTTGGAAGTCACCACCCTGGAAAGGATCTCTGAATCCTTGTGGACAACTCTTGACATCTTCACAGCTCAGTGGGTGGTGGCAGTCAAAAAGGCAAATAGAATGTCAGAAATTATTCGGAAAAGAAGAGAACACAAAATTGAGAACACCATAATGCCTTTGTATAGCTCTGTGGTGAGGCTGCACCACGAGTACTGTGTGCAGTTCTGGTCACCCCATCTAACAAAAAAATAAGACATAGTGGACATGGAGAAGGTACAGAGAAGGACGACAAAAATGATAGAGGAGATGGAAGTGCTCAGTTATGGAGAAAGGCTAAACAGATTTGAGCTCTTTAGCTTGGAAAAGAAATGACAAAAGGGATATGATTGAGATGTATAAAATAATGAGTGGGGTGGAATGGGTAAATAGGAACAGTTATTTACACTTCCAATGACACTCGAACCAGGAGACACTCCATGAAACTAACAACTAGCAGATTTAAAATAAAATCATAGGAAGTATTTTATTTTTACTCAGCGCATAAGCAAGCCACGAAATCTGTTACCAGAGGACGTGGTCAAGGAGACTAATATTGTGCGTTTCAAAAGAGGGTTGGACAAGTTCCTGAAGGAAAAGTCCATGAAGAGTTATTAGTCAAGTAGACTCAGGAAAGCCATCGCTTATCCCTGAGAGTGAGAAACAAGAAATAGATCAAATATTTGAGATGAGACTGTGAGATAGGATGTTGGGCTCAACAGATGTTGGTTTGACCCAGCATGGCACTTATGTTCTTATAAATCTGTGGGGATAAAGAAAATTCCACTAGATATTTTCACCGGAATAATTTGGCAAGGCAAGACATGGATTGTGGTGAACTCAGACTAGAATTTAAGTTTGATCTTGGAAATTATGCACATCCCCTTTCCCCCCCCTCCCCCCAATAGGCTCTGCAAATGTCCAGTTTCACAAAACATAATTCGGGATGCAGCCAGATATGCTAATCAAGCATTCAGTATTTACATATCTTTAAAATTTAACATGTATACATTTTTGGGCCGGATTTTAAAAGACTTATGCGCGTAGTGGTGGTTATGTACGCCGGGCCTATTTTAAAAAGGCCCGTGACATGCCTAAAGCTGCGGGACGCGTCTAAGTCCCAGGGCTTCAAAAAAGGGGCGGTCCAGGGGCGGGCAGGGCCAGAGGCCTCCGGCACAGCGGCCATTTGCCACCGTGTTGGAGGATCGCGTGTCGGCAGGCTGCCAGTGTGTGCAACTTTCGCGCAAAAGGTTAAGATAGAGGTGGGGGGTAGGATAGAGTAGGGGGAGGGAAAAGGTGAAGGCCGCAGGCATCGATGCGTGCAGGGTGCACAATTGTGCACCCCCCTGCGTACGCCGACCCCCGGTTTTATAACATGTGCGCACTGCATGCACATGTTATAAAATTGGGCGTCGTGTGAGTGCTGGGTAGCGCGTGCACATGTATGTCCATGTGCTTCTTTGAAAATCTACCCCTATATGCATAAGGGACAATTTCCTGAAATGTTTAAAAACATTTTTTTTTATATATTTCCTTACCTAGACTAGAGTTTAAAGCAGCAGTATTAACTAGATTCTATGCAATATCAGGTTACCCTTTCTAGCTCTATGGTTTCTTCCTTTCATCTTATCTCTAGGTCTCTTTTTTGACCTAATACATTTCTCTCTTGCATTCTCCCACTTTTCTAGACTAAAAGAGGTCCATCTTTATATGATGGCAATGCCCCTTTACTTAAAAAAAAATGCTCTTTGCAGAGTTCACATCAGCAGTTCCTGCCATCTCTCGAAAGGGATGCAGGAACTATGCAATAAGTGTCAGCATGGCAGCAACCCTGCTTTCATAATGATGGCAAGTTGGACAAGTAGGAACAGCTTTCAAAAATTGTAAACATAACTTCAGTACTGAAATTAAGCTTGGATCCAAACAGAGGCCCTACGCATCAAGTCTAGTATCTAAAGCAGGGCTTCCCAAACTTGTAGCCAGTGCGACCCCATTTTACCACTTGAAAATTGATATGACCCCAAAGGATGACCAAAACAAATTAGCAGGTGTGCAGTCCCCCTCCAATCATTCCTTCTCATCTTCCCCTGCACTTCAGATCACCTCTCAACCTCTTCCTGCTCCCACAGGTCATTTCTCTCAATCTCTACTCCTCTCCAAACCCATACCCTCCTGCTCGTCACACTCCCCCAGCTGATAACTTTCACCGCAAGCCCTTTTTATAACCCCCAACTGATCTTGTCTTCTCACCTCATCTCCCATCCCCTCATTTCCCAGCCTCACCTCCTTCCCTCTAACCCTTCTCTTACATCCCCCCCCAGCTGAACCCCTTTCTAGCTCCTCTTACATCCCCCCCCCCCCCAAGTTGGTTTTCTATCATTCCTCCTCTCTCACCCTCCACAGCCTGTCCTGCTCTATTTTATCAATTCTCAAAGCCTTCCTGTATCTCATCTCTCCTTTAAGTAGCCCTTCCTCCAAACATCCCCCTTGGCCAAGGTCATCTGAACACTTAATTTCAGGCTTTGGACCGAAGGTGGATGACATCCGACGGAAAGAGAGGGCAGACTGACGACAGGGGCAACATTTTTTCTCTTGGGTAGGTTTAATGGTGGGTGGCAAGTGAGTCGCAGTGGTAATTTCCACTGATCCATGCACACACTGCCCTCTCTTCCCCACCTCATGACTGCCTCCTGACAGTGACCTACAAGCGGCAGTAGTATTACTAATGAGTTAGCATAGGGATTAAGGGCTAGTGCAAGCTCACGGGCTCTGCAGCAGCCTTGATCCTTCCTTGTGCGGTGTTTCCTGTTACCACAGAAACCAATGCAAGGGCAGTTCCACTGCAGGGCCTGTGAGCACATGCTGGCTCCAGCCCAAATGCTGACTTTCACCTAGTGCTCTTGCTGCTGGTGCCTGAAAAGTTCTGCCATTTGAAGCACTTGTGACCCTCAGCTAAAGGTTTTGTGAACCCATGTGGGGTCCCGGACTCAAGGTTTGGCAAGCCTTGATCTAAAGAGTACAATCCAGCATCCATCTCCAGGGTCAACAGTGTTAACTTAGGTATTAAGTACTCTTTGTCCATAGCACACTGCTCCCCAAGCATTCTGCTGTGCATTTTCCCTTGTAAACTGAAGGATGCTTGATTTACATAGGGAGGGTGGCCATAAGAGATATAAAATTACTCAATACTAGGTAAGGCAGCTTTTTGTTGTGCAGGCCTAACACCTGATGAGAAATTAGCTCAGATTTAAAAAACTTGGTTCTTCACTACTGCAGTTCAGTTAAGCAACCTGCAGGAGCAATTGTGAATGTTTTATACTGTTATTTAATTCTGAATTATTATTACTGGGTTTGATTTTTAATTTATTTTGTTAGGAAAATTTATTTAGGATTGGTCATGACCTGATCTCTTCACACACACACACACACACGCGCATGCGAACATACCCAAATATACAATCCTAGAAGGTGGGCACTAGGGGGCAGTGCCAAATGTACTCCAAGTTTTATTTTTATGGAGTCAGTGGGTTCATGTTAAGCTGACAGCCTTTCTTCCATTTCATTATTCAACATTTGATCACAACAAGCAATCTATTAAAGAAAATCAGAATATTATATGAAAAAGAAAACCTCCCATCGCATGTTGGTTTCTTAAATGGAACCGCTAAAACTGCATGCCTTAATAATGGCTTCTGTCTTTTCCAACTAAGGCAGTTGCATAGAATACAGTAAAATCACTGGCCACCTAAAATTCAGGAAAGCAAAAAATAAAGGGAAAAAAAAAAAATCAGCAAAAGAACTCCAAACCCTAAACTAAAAAGATGAAGAAAAAAAATGAGCAAATAAAATCCAACCAAAAGCAAGCAAAATAGCAAAAACATACACAAAAAACAAACAAACAAAAAAGGTAAGGTAAGAAAAAAAATGGCCATTTTTTCCCCTGACTTTTAGAAGTTTTTAACTGGTTCTTAAGTTTTTAAAATATATTTCCACCCCATTGTAATCCTTTCCAAACAATCTGCACACTTACATGGTAACATAGTAAATGACAGAAGCTAAAGACCAAAAAGGCTCATCCAGTCTGCCCAGAAGGGATTTCATGTGCATCTACTCAAAATAGACCAAATTCCCACATGGAACTCAATCCCCAGTCCCACTGTGTCCCCTTTAGGGTTGCAACAGTTGCTCTGTGCAGATTATCCCAGGAAGCACACTGCAGCCATGGGCGGCAACTGTTGCTCATGGAAGGTTGCTATTAGGATCTGCTGGTCTGGACTGTGGGAACACTTTCCTGAGAGTGCCAGGAGACAGGACAGGGCTAGGGCTGGTCTTCCGCCTAGCCAGTCCCCTTTCCTGCAGCACCAGTATATCTTGGTGAGGGCAAGAGCTGGTACAGACAAGGCTGGAATGGAGGCAATAACTGGAACTGAAGATTGACTAGGACAGGACAGGTGAGACAAGGACAAAACCGAACATGGAACATAAAGGCCCAAAGGCAGCAGTAAGCAGGGAAGGCTTTGAGTGGCAAGACAACCGAGAGGCCTAGATAGGCCACAGAGCAAGACAAGGCCTATATAAGCTTGGAGGTTACAAGCAAGGCAAAGCAAAGGTCAGAAGGCCCAGAGGCCATGAGGCAATAGGGGTCAGGGCAAGGAGCAAAAATAGACTTGATGCAAAGGTATTGAAACAGGGAACAGATGGTTATACAGGGCTGAGCCTTGGGTGTGGTGCAGGCAGGGGCGGTGCAAGGGGATTTGGCGCCCTAGGCGAGCCTTCTCCCTTGTGCCATCGCCCCCCCCCCCCCGGTCTCGGCCCCGACTCCTACCTCATTTCTCGATTACGCCCGCCGACTGTGTGGTTTTCTGGGTCATGAGCAGGTTGGGCACTGCTCGAGGCCCGCCAAATCTCCACTCCTCTTTGCGGCCCCATATCGCTCACACCCAGTGGTGCACCAAGGGTCTCCGGCGCCTGGGGGCCAATGCATTTGTGTGCCTCTCCAGCATCCCCCCCTTAATCCTTGTACTAATGCTTAAGGTCACAGAAAATCAGTGGCATCTCTAGACAGAATTGTTGGGGGGGGGGGGGGGGGGGGAAGCCAAAATGTCATTTGTTCATCACACCCACCTCTATAGCATGGATCCTGCTTTAAAATTGGTTATAAAAAAAAAAAGTGTTAATAAAAAAGTCCAAAGGGTCTTCTGGGTAATTTTAAAAAGCTGGCCAGTTTCACACTATAAAATTATTTGATAGCCTCATTCAACTAATTCTATAGGGCTATGAGAGTGAAGTCAGGAATATATATAGGAAGGAACAGAAATGTCAATACAAATCCTGCATCTTCAGTTCTCTAACTCTGTGCATCCACTGAAATTCCCCTAAACAATGGAGCTTGGATGTTTCCCTTACAGCTCATCATACTAAAAGATATTTTCAAATTCTGGTGTCACCTCACAGTAACAGCAGCACAAACACCTTCCACTGCCAGGCACCATTGTGAACTAACACAAACCCCCCCCAAAAAAGCTCTACCAAACACCAATAAAATATTTCAAACAGCAGACACATCACATACTACCCAATAATTAAAATGGTAGTCAATCAAGAAAAATTAACTTAAAAATCCACCTTTACTTACCCTCTCCAGCAGTTCTCCTACTCCTTTCCCTTGCAGGCCACTCCAGAAGCAGCAGTAGCTGCTGAAGCTGCCCTCACAGTCCTCTTCCTTAGGGACCACAACCAGTCTCTTCTCTCTCACACACACACACACCCCCCCTCAGGACCAATTTCTGTCTCTCACACACCAATCATCTCCCCATCCAGTTTCTCTCTTTCACACACACAAGCACACACATACCAGTCGTCTCCCTGATCAGTTTCTCTCACACATACACATGTCACCTCTCAGGCCAGTCTCTCTCAATCACACACATGCTCTATTTCACTTACACACAGGCTTTCAATCACACAAATGCTCTCTCTCTTTCACTTACACACAAACTCTCAATCACACACATGCTCTATTTCACTTACACACAAACTCTCAATCACACACATGCTCTATTTCACTTACACACAAACTCTCAATCACACACATGCTCTATCTCACAGCCACAAGCCAGCCAAAAACATGCTCCATCTCTTGCAAATACACAAGCACCCTCCCTGACTCACATATACACCACACACATACAGAAGCACCCTCCCTGTCTCACACACACATTATACTCTCACAGAAGCACCTTGCTTTCAGACTTGCAGCATTTTTCACTTTTAATAAAAGTGAAAGTAATGCTCCCAACAGTTATATAAGAAAACCACATTCCTATCAGAAGGCAAAATGACACCCTTCCTTCAGGTTCTGTCCTCCCAAGGGACAACCACTCACACCATACAGCTTCTCTTGTTGTACGCTTTCAGGCAATAAAGCAAGTGTCTTTCTTCAAACTATCAGTCGTATGATTATTCATGTGGGAGATATGGAACAGAAAGACATCCTTAGCTTCCCTTTTAAATGGTAAGATTCCAGTCTTATTTAAAAATATACATTTTCTAAAGGCTTAAAAAAAAAAAAAAAAAAGCAAAACCGTTTCAGATTGGAACTATTCTAGTCTTCATGCTTAAATTATGCTTAAAAAAACAAACCCCACCTGGCATCAGTATCTTAAATTTGTGAGTTTGCTGAGATGAACATTTCTTTAATATTTTTTTTTGCTTTAGTATTTGTCTCTACCCACTTTGTTAAATTTTATTTTCCAGAAGAGGGATGCTTAAAATTCAGTAATTTCATCTTTCATCCAACTTTTCAAAAGCGCTACCAGCACAAAAATTGAGGTATATGTATTATCACATTTCATTTTTTTTTTAAACTGGCAGATTCCTCTCTTACATACATACCGCAACACACACGAAAGCTCCATTCCTTTCTCATATATACACACACAGAAAGAAGATCGGCGCAGCCAGGCTAGCTGATCACGAGGCCGAAGAAAGGAAGATCAGCACAGCCGGAGAACCAGGCGCTGAGACTTAGGGAGCGCCGTGGCAGGCAGCCAGCCCCCCACCTCGCCCTGCCTCCCCCCCAGTGCCACCCTCCCGATGCCCCCCTGGTGGTCCAGCGGAGGGCCTGGGAGTGATCTATTGCTCCCGGGGCCTCGGCTGCCACTAAGCAAAATGGCGCCGGTGACCTTTAGCCCCTACCATGTGACAGGGGCCAACCAATGGCACCGGTAGCCCCTGTCACAAAGTAGAGGCTCAAGGCCACTGCGCCATTTTTGCTTCGTGGCAGCCGAGGCCCCGGGAGCGGCAGATCGCTCCTGGGCCCTCTGCTGGACCACCGGGGGGGGGGGGGGGAGGCAGGGTGAGTCGGGGGCTGGCACTTTTTGCCCTTTCAAAATTCTGCTGCCTGCCGCGGCACCCCCTAAGTCTCGGCACCCTAGGCACAGGCCTAGCTCACCTAGTGGTTCCTCCAACCCTGGGTGCAGGCACGGAGGAGGTGTTTGGCAAGGTTGGAGCGCAGGCATACTGAGGACTCCTGTTAGTAAGATGCTGACGTGGATAGCGTGGAACAGAGTTCTGAAGAGAGCTCTGCTGGCAGGGAGGCATCATGGTCAGGGTATGAGGAGGCTGCATTGCAGGTGAAAATGTAACAGCTGCCCAGTGTTTCATTATCATTCTCTTGCTATTAGGGATCCTTCCATGCTTTTTTTGAAGTCTGCCACTGTCTTGTCACCACCTCCTCCAGGAGGACATATCTGGCATCTACCACCCTCTCTGTGAAAAAAATACCTCCTGACATTGTTCCTGAGTCTACAACTTGGAGCTGAAGTTTGTGACTTCTAGACTTCTAGTTTCATAACTTCCTATCCATTGAAAAAGTTTGGCTTCCTGTGCATTAATACATTTCAGATATCCTGTATCATATCCACCCCCCCCCCCCCCCCCCGTCTTCTAGGGCAGTGGTTCTCAACCTTTTTTTGGCCGGGACACACCTGACAAATGGTTCTCATATGCGTGACACACTGAACATGTGACCATCACGGGGCTAAGTGTAAACATGCACTCTGCATCCACAGGAATCTCCTCAACCCTCAGCAATGAGTGCAGAGCAGATCTAGGGCATTACCCGTACAACTCACCATACAAAAAAAAGATATTCTGGTTCTGATGACATCTCAGTAAAAGCAAAACAAACTCCCTTTACTACCAGGCACAATAGCCTTCCTTATGAAAAGACAGTAATTTACCACTAATGCATATCCTATTGAGAAAACACATCAAATAAGATTGATACAAATGCCTACATGCTAGTAAAATACCTCACCTCGGTCACACACCCAGAACTGACCTTCACCAAGTACAGAAAAAACACAAATTATAAATATGGAGACAGAAACTGGAACGGAAAACCAAAAAAGCCACTCTGCATACAGTGCGAACCTGGAGAAATGGAAAGAGAAATATAGCACCTAACAGACTCAGGATTTGCAATAATGCACACAAACTAACCTGCACAAAGTTACACCTGTATTACGGAACACACGCAAACAGTAACAACCCTATCTAAGAAATACAACTATTAAACCAGGCCCTAAACACTAAAACATTTCCTATTGGGAAAACAGAATAAGCCAAGCTGCTACAGAGCCCCACACTGAAATCATTGTAAAGTTATACCAAAAATGTTACAAAGCAGCTGCTGAACAAAATAATATTCAATTAAATACTCATAAAAATTATTAAAACATGTCCAAATATCAATAAAATATTTCAAAACAGCAGACATCGCATAATACCCAATAATTAAAATGGCAGTCAATCAAGAAAAATAAATTTAAAAAGCCACCTTTACTTACCTTCTCCAGCAACTCTCCTACTCCTTTCCCTTCCAGGCCAATAGCACTAACCAGAAGCAGCAAGGGCTGCTGAAGCTCTGTCCTCAATCTTCTTCCTTAGCACCCACAACCAGTCACTCACAACACACACACCCCCAATTAGACCCCCACGACCAGTCTCGGTCTCTTTCACACCAGTCATCTTCCTGACCAGTTTCTCTCTCTCACACAGAAACACATCACCTCCCTGACCAGTCTCGCTCTCTCAATCACACTCATGTTCTCTTATATACAAGCTCTCAATCACACACAAAAGCTCTTACACCCATTCACACCAGCTCTCACCCAGGCTTCCATTCACACCCCTACACACAAGCTCTCACCCAAGCACCCATTCACACCCAATGACACAAGCTCTCACCCAAGTACCCATTCACACCCTCCGACACAAGCTCTCCCCCAGGCACCCATTCACACCCTCCGACACAAGCTCTCCCCCAGGCACCCATTCACACCCTCAGACACAAGCTCTCCCCCAGGCCCCCATTCACACACAAGCTCTCCCCCAGGCCCCCATTCACACACAAGCTCTCACCCAGGCCCCCATTCACACACAAGCTCTCACCCAGGCCCCCATTCACACACAAGCTCTCACCCAGGCCCCCATTCACACACAAGCTCTCACCCAGGCCCCCATTCACACACAAGCTCTCACCCAGGCCCCCATTCACACACAAGCTCTCACCCAGGCCCCCATTCACACACAGACACATCAGCTCTCACCAAAAATAACTTCTTCCTTCATTGCAGGGATGGGCTCCGGTTCCGCCGTGGCTTTAATCCGGCGGGCCTTCTTTTTTCGGCCGCCACAGGGATGGGCGCCTCAGTCAGAGGTCGGGTTTTCCTCTTCACCGCTACGGGGCTGGGCTCCCGTAGCGGCCCTTGCACCGTCGGGGTCGGGTTTTTTTCTTCACCGCTACGGGGTTGGGCTCCCGTAGCGGCCTTGCACCGTCGGGGTCGGGTTTTCTCTTCACCGCTACGGGGTTGGGCTCCCGTAGCGGCCTTGCACCGTCGGGGTCGGGTTTTCCTCTTCACCGCTACGGGGCTGGGCTCCCGTAGCGGCCTTGCACCGTCGGGGTCGGGTTTTTTCTTCACCGCTACGGGGTTGGGCTCCCGTAGCGGCCTTGCACCGTCGGGGTCGGGTTTTCTCTTCACCGCTATGGGGTTGGGCTCCCGTAGCGGCCTTGCACCGTCGGGGTCGGGTTTTCTCTTCACCGCTACGGGGTTGGGCTCCCGTAGCGGCCTTGCTTCGTCGGGGTTCTACACTGCTATTCCTCCCACCCCACTCCCGGGCAGTGCCATGCCTGCCTCACCGGCCAATCAAAGGCTTCCTCCCTTCTTCCTACTCCCACTGGCAGGTGGCAGGGAGGAGGCTTCCGATTGGCCTGCGCGGGGGAAGGCAAAATGAAGGAGGCTTCCCATTGGGCAGTGGGGGTAGGAAGAAAGGAGGCTTTCAATTGGACCGCGGGGGCTGGAAAAAGGGAGAAGGAAAGTACAATGGGGCAGTGGGACACCGGGAGACGCGACACACCGGTTGAGAAGCCCTGTTCTAGGGTACACCCAAGTTCTTTCAGTCTCATCTCAAAGGGCTTTTGGTACAAATCCCACATTTTTACTGTAGGAACCGGTTAGCAGAAAATACATCTCTCTATAAGAAATGTGCAAAGGAGGCACGTCACCAAGTCTTTATGTTTTACGCTCTAGTTCCTACCAACTCCTGTCATTTCTGGGATGACCTCAGCCTCCTGACACATCTACTGGTGGCTGTTCCCCCACAATTGGGCGGAGGTATCTGAAAGCTGGCAGAACCTCAGTTAGAGACACCTCTTACCCACTTTTCAGTAAACACCTCCCCTGGAGAACTGCATTCATTTATACAGAAAGACAAACAGGGCAGCACTTTGGAGAGACTAAACACCTATAAACAAAAATTGAGCTGATCAGCAGAGCAGATTGTTTGAAATGGCTTTTCATTTTTTTCCTAGTGATTTTTTTTAGTGCTTATGAAAGAGGCCAGACTGACATGAATGGACGCTGAAGTCTGAACTTTAATCACAGAACTGGTACAACTCATGGAAAAGAAAATGTTAACAAAAAAAAAAAAAAAACCACAAACACCCCCTGATTTATCGCAAGTCATGCAGTAGAAAAGTATATTCTCCTACCTTTCCCCCACTGTAGTTTATTTTTCTAATTTTTTATTATTTTGGCAGGAGCTTGCACTAATTAATTCACATGGCAGGAAAGGGCTATGAGAGAGTCTTGTTTAACCATCTCTTGTAGTACCCATCAATCACCACGGCTGAAGGCAATTACCGATGTTGCTTCATTCTTCATTCCTTTAAAGATGTGTTCACACTTCTGACAAGGGTTAATACCACACAGTTTGCACCTCTGGTGCTTACAATTATTAAATTCAGCATTTAAATAGGCATTTTATAACCATGCTAACCTGAACGTGGCAAGGTTGAAATACCCAAACAATGGTGAAAAGTGTAAAGAAACCACACTATATACCCTCAAAAAGAAACTTAATGGAAAAATTATTTGCTGTGTGGTTACAGGGCTTTCTTACAGGTACTGCACATCCAGCTATTCCTCAAACCTTGTGGTGCACACAGGGCCCAGAGAGGCTCCGTAATGCCTCTGACTACCACTGGGAAGATAAGAAGGGTTCTTTCAATGCTCGCCAAGATGCAACTAGAAGTGCCATACCGGGTCAGACCAATAGTCCATCGAGAGCAGCATCCTGCCTCCAGCACTGGTCAATCTGGGTCACCAGGAAGTACCTGAAGATCTTAAGGGGGAGATTTTTCCTTTGGCTTGCTCCCAGAAGTAAGAAGTGGGGATCCCCATGTGCACAAACCCCTAACAATTCAGCTATTGCAGCCACAGACCCGGTAGAGAAGCACAGACTGCTGTTCCCTCTGGAACTCTGCCCAACTGAGCTCTCAATCCGTGATCAGGTGTATTTCTCATCCCCCAGCCAGGTCTACAAACTCTGTCTCCACATCAGCTCTCACCCAAAGTACAGAATCCAGATCCGGGAATCAAACCATGGGGCTCCCCACAAGACTGCATACAACTGTTTTTATTATTTTTTTTATTTTTTTTTATTACTACCACCTCCTTTTCTTTTTATTTTTGTTTAACAAAAAACAAGCACAGAGCATTTTTTTTTTATCAACTTTACCATCTGCAAAGAGACCAGTCCACAATACACATTGTAATGCATAAAGCTTGGAGAGGTTAGGGCTGTTCTTTTTCACAACGCACAATTAAGCTCTGGAATTTGTTGCCAGAGGATGTGGTTCATGCAGTTAGTGTAGCTGGGTTCAAAAAAGGTTTGGATAAGTTCTTGGAGGAAAAGTCCATTAACTGCTATTAATCAAGTTTACTTAGGGAATAGCCACTGCTATTAATTGCATCAGTAGCATGGGATCTTTAGTGTTTGGGTAATTGCCAGGTTCTTGTGACCTGGTTTGGCCTCTGTTGGAAACAGGATGCTGGGCTTGATGGACCCTTGGTCTGACCCAGCATGGCAATTTCTTATGTTCTTAAATGTGTAGCAAAATAAAGTTCCGCACCCAGCACTCTTTCCTCCTGACTCCCTTTAACAACTTCAGTATTACTTACGGTATATTATAACCCATCCCTCCCATATCTTGCCCACACCTCAACATTGGAGTCCATGTTTTTCGGCATGTTTATTAACTTTCCTATTAATGCAACTTTGTAGACCTGTTTGCGTCAACGCTCTATTGTGGGTGCCAATTTCCATTTCATGGTGGGCCGAGCAATTTGAAGCAAAGCTGAAATAGCTCCTTTTTGTATTTATCAATAATCCAGCTCCCCTCACCAATCTAGCAAGCATAGTTCTAGCATAGAAACAACCACCCCTGCACCAGAATCATGCAGGCCACCCTTTGTACTCTACCCCAGAATTGACAGACCAGAAGGGCACTGCCACCATACATAAATATAGATTCCCACCTGCTTGCATCCCCTCCAACAAAGAATGGAAGAGGATGTGTCAAATGTCGAATAGAACAATGGATATCTATACATTCGCACCATAAGCTTAACTATGAGTTCTGAGCGTTGAACGCATATTGGCACCCTTTGAGCATTCCTCCATATTCACTTCCATCCCTCTGGCCCAATTTGTAATCCCAAATCCTGCATCCATTGCTCTTCCACCCCAACAGACTATCCTCTTGCCAATCCCGCATCCACAATGGCTTTATAAATCATCTTTTGTGTGTGTGGTGTGGGGGGGGGGGGGGGCGGGGGTCTTCCTGTGTGAGCAGCACTTCCACCTCAGTAGAGTGAGTCCAGGCCCACCCTTCTGCATTATATATCTGCAGTGCCCGGAGAAGCTTCTTGTAATAGTTACGAATATTCTTTGCACACTGAACTCTGATCGTAATGTGTTAAACGATTTCAGAGCTCCTTTCAAAAAAAAGGTTCCATAATCCCATCATTCCTGGACCTCAGCCCCAAAAGTATGAATGGACATATTAGGATTTTTCCAAAAGCAGTGATACAGGGGTGACTGCACATGGATCCCGAAATTTTTGCACATCTCTCGCTATATTTTGACAGTACAGACAATAAAAGGGCAAGCTAGACAGGCCCTCCCTCTCCTGCATAACCTGCCTAGTCTGCATTAGCAGAATGGCAAAACTCAACTCCATCAGGCAAGGCAGTTTCTAATGAAAACCAGGGGACTGTGAGATCTCTATGAAGCCAAACATATACCCCCATCAGTCCTGCAACCCAATAATAGCCTGCAAATTAGGGAACACCATTCCTCCAGCCTCTTTTGGACATCATATTTTCAGTTTGACTCTGGCAGGCTTACCATCCCAGACGAATATAAAAAGCATTCTATTCTGTTTTGTTAAAAAGGGCCAGGAAAATAGCATGGTACATGTTGAAACAAATAGAGGCACAGTAGCACACTCATTTTAAGGGCATTGATTCTTCCTGCCCACAAAGTGTAGAAACATGACAGCAAAAAAAGACTGTATGACCCATCCATCCAATTTAGTATTCTAATTCTCATCACTTCCTTAGAAATTCCCTGTATTTCATGCTTTCTTGAATTCTGATACTGTTTTTGTCTCTTGGTAAATAAAATATTTCCTAAGGTTACTCCTAAATGTACCCACTTTCACCCTCATCTCATGACCCCTCCCTCCTTCTAGAGTCTGCTTTCTATGGAAACCTTTGAGATATTTGAACGTCTCTATCATATTTCCCCTTTCCTCTAGGGCAGTGGTCCCCAACCTTTTTTGCACCAGGGACCGGCTTCAAGCAAGACCATTTTTCCATGGCCCGGCAGGGCGGGGCTTTGGTCATATGGGGGCGGGGTTATGGAGGGGGTTGGATTTTAGTGCACACTTATTTAATTATGACATTTATAATGTGAATGTGACTCAACTCACCATAGGTTCTCACATGCATGACACACTGACCCATGATCGTCACGGGGCTAGATGTAAAAGTACAGTTTGTATCCACGGGAACCCCCTGACCCACAATAATGGATGTAAAGCAGAATTATGACATTCCCCATACAACTCACCCTACAAAAAAGATATTCTGGTGACATCTCAGTAACAGTAACTCAAACTCCTTCTACTTTCAGGCTCAATAGCCCTACTTATGAAAAGACAGCAGTTTACCACCAATGCATGTCCTCTTGAGAAAACACAACAAATAAGACCGATACAAACGCTTACATGCTAGCAAAATATTTCATCTCGGTAACAGACACAGAACCGACCTAACATACTCCCAGGATCTGTAGTAATGCACATAAACTAATCTGCACACAGTTACACCTGTATTATGGAATACACTCAAACAGGAGCAACCCTATCTATGCAAAGGCAACACTACAAATATTAAATCAGGTCCTAAAAACCAATACACCTCTTATTAGGAAAACAGAACTAGCAAGCAGCTATAGATACCCACACAGAAATAATTGTAAAACTATACTAATAAGCAGAATAAATGTTTCAAAACAGCTATGAACAGAATAACATCCAACAATTAAAAACTCATAAAAACTATTAAACATTCTCCAAACACCAATAAAATATTTCAAAAAAGCAGACATCACACAATTAAAATGGCAGTCAAGAAAAATAAACTTAAAAAGCCACTTTTACTTACCCCCTCCAGCAGCTGTCCTACTCCTCTTCCCTGCAGGCTGTGGCACGCAGCAGTAGAAGCTAAGCTCTATACTTATGGTCCTCTTCCTTAGTGCCCATGACTCACACACACACCATACCAGTCATGCCCCCATGACCAGTTTCTGTCTCTTACACACCAATCATCTCCCAAACAGTCTTTGGCACACACACACACCAGTCACCTTCCTGAACAGTTTCTCTCATGCCATACACACACACACAGGCTTCCCACTCCCGTGTTCTACTTACATATATGGGCTTCTCACTCTCATAATCACTTTCTCTGTCTCTCTCACACACACACTCACCAGTCTCTCACTCCCATGTTCTCTTTCAGATATACAGGCTTCTCCCTCCCATGATGTGTCTCACACACACACCCAGGTTTCTCACTCCCATGCTCACTCTTCACATGCACAGGCTTCTCATTCCCATAATCACTTTATTTCTCTCTCTCTCACACACACACACACACACACACCAGTCACCTGATCTCGCTCATGCACACACACACACAGGCTTCCCACTCCCATGCTGTCTCACACACACCCAGGTTCCTCACTCCCATGCTCACTTCTCTTCACATGCACAGGCTTCTCATTCCCTGAATCACATTTTCTCTCACATTCACACACACCAGTCTTTTTCTCTCACACACACCGTCACCTTACCAAGCAGTCTCTCTCTCTCATGCATGCACACTCACCCAGGTTTCTCACTCCCATGCTTTCTTTCACCCCCTCAACACCAGGCTTCTTACGTCCATGCTTTCTCACATACCCAGACTTCTCACTTCCATGCTTTTTCTCTCTCACACACACACATCAGTCACCTCCCTGACTAATGTCTCACACTCTCACATACACAGTCATCTCCCTGACCAATCACTTTCATTGTCTCTCACACACACATCAGCTCTCTGACCAGTCAATCACACACATGCTGGCTGCCTGCTTCTCTCTCTTTCTCTCACTCACTTCCTCTCTCTTCCCCCCCCCCCCCCGAGCACAAACGCTAGCTGCACCACCTCCTCCTCCAGCCCCCGCAGGCCAAGAAAGAAGAATCCCATCGGCCGCGGGAGGCTCACGTTGCTGTCTCTACCTATTATCAGCTGCTTCGATTACTCGGGGGCGATGCTGCTGTCGCCGCTGCTATTTTTTCATGCGGCACGGGCCGGCTCTTTCTCCTTCCCGCGCACCACTTCCTGTACCGGGTCAGAGGGAGGGGGGGGGCGGCGCACGGGAAGAAGAAGAGGCCAGCCGCGGATGCCACAGCTTTTTTTTTTTTTTTTTGCACCGCTGCCGTTCCCACTGGGCTTGAACGTGCTGATAGCCCAGCGGCAACGGCAGCAGGGAAGGAAGAGCAGCGGGAGAGACCGGGATCGCGCGACACACTTGGCGGCGCCGCAGACCGGCAAAAAACTCCCACGGCCCGGTCCCGGTGGTTGGGGACCCCCTGCTCTAGGGTATACGATTAGATCTTTAAGTCTATCCCCATATGCTTTAGAACAAAGACCACTGACCATTTTAGTAGCCACCCTCTGGACCGAATCCTGTTTATATCCTTTTGAAGATGCAATCTTCAGAACTGTACACAATATTCCAAATCAGGCTCACCAGGGTCTAAATAGGGGCAATATCACTTCCTTTTTTCTGCTGACCATTCCTTTCCCTATGCAGCCAAGTATCTTTCTGGCTTTTACTGCTTTATCCACCTGTTTAGTCACCTTAAGATCATCAGATGCAGTTACCCACAGATCCCACTCTTCCTTTGTGCTTAGAAGACTTTCCTCCTCCAAAGACTTTCTCCTCATTTAGGATGCAAAAACCCAACTTCCCTTGGGTTTTTGCATCCTAAATGAATTACTCTGCATTTTTTTTTTTTAGGATTAAATCTTAGCTGCCAAACCTTAGACCATGCCTCAAGCTTCGCTAGATCCCTCTCTCATGGTTTTCCACCTCTTCCTGGCTGTCTGTTACAGATTTTTGTTAGTGCCAGATCTAGTCGCTTAGGACCCCCTGAACCTGGGTAAATAAGGTGCATAGTTAAACTTATAAAGTTCTTTGAAATCCCAGGATACATAGATACCCAGATACTTTATATAAGTCCTCAAAGTGGGGAAAAAACCATTCTACGATAAGAGGAATGGAACAGCTCCCCTATGAAGAAAGACTAAAAGGTTAGGACTTTTCAGCTTGAAGAAGAGAAGGCTGAGGGGGAAATATGATAGAGATGTTTAAAATCATGAGAGGACTAGAATGGGTAGATGTGAATCGGTTATTTTCTCTTTTGGATAGTAGAAAGACTAGGGGGCACTCCATGAAGTTAGCATGGGGCACATTTAAAACTAATCGGAGAAAGTTCTTTTTCACTCAACGCACAATTAAACTCAGGAATTTGTTGCTAGAGGATGTGGTTAGTGCAGTTAGTATAGCTGTGTTTAAAAAAAGGAATGGATAAGTGCTTGGAGGAGAAGTTAGTTACCTGCTATTAAGTTCACTTAGAGAATAGCCACTGCCATTAGCAATGGTAACATGGAATAGTCTTAGTTTTGGGGCACTTGCCAGGTTATGGCCTGGACTGACCACTGTTGGAAACAGGATGCTGGGCTTGATGGACCCTTGGTCTGACCCAGTATGGCATTTTCTTATGTTCTTATCCCTAGGAGCACCTGCCTCATGGGAAAAACTTTATAGATATTGCATAATTCACTTTGTATCCAGTTACATTAAAAATGTATTTCTTACCCAACAATGGGGCCACAGTTGGACGCGGGCTGAAGAGGCGCTAATTAATCCCCTTATGCAATAAGGGGATTAGCCGAGTGAAACTAATAGCATTCATCACATGCAAATGTATGTGAATGAGCCTTTTAGTCACTCCCAATGCAAGAATAAAATGTGCATCCAGGATGCACACGCCTGCAGGCGTTAATTGCTGAGCACTTAAAACTAGTACAGAAAAAAGCAGAACACAATGCTTTTCTGTACCGCCTCCTACTTAATATCGTTGCATTAGCAAGGAGGTTCTAGGGTTGCTTGCATGCCCCTAGCGCCTCCTTGCTAATGAGAGCCCAATTGACGACTGCTGTCTGCCGGTTAGGAAACCCGACACACAACCGGGGTTTCAGGAAACGGATGCTTGTCAATTGAGCAACAGTTTCCTCCACCCGACTGCTGGCTTTTTTTTTTTTAGTTAAATGTAGTTTTTCTCCTACTTAATATCACAACCCTAGCACCTCCTTACTAACACGACTCCTAATTTAAGTATTGCATGGCACCCGCTTTCTGCGCCAAAATATTGCACCGGCCCCAAGATTACAAAAGGTAACCATAGAATATATAACAAAACTAAACAGCCTTCAATACACAAAAGACATCACAAAACAATATTATCCAATATAAAAATACCAAAACACCACAGGGAAGCACCATAAAATCATACCATCATTATAGCTCCTGTCAGTGTTATATACGCTACATTAATCCATCAACTGCTTGATTAAAAAGAAGTGCATTGTCCTTCTAACAGCGTAACAAATCTGTCCCTTGGCGAACATCCAATGGAAAAAATTTCTACAAATCCAGTCACGTAAGAAAAGGACCTGTTATGAGTTACTAACAAATGTATCTCCTTTAGGGGCTGGTACACAAAGAGCGGCAGAGCCAGATGATCTCAACCAGCGAGGAGGTTCATAGGAAAACAAACTGGTATCTCTCCTCTACAAATTTTGAAAACTAAAACACAACAGCCATTGCAGTTTCCAGAGAACTGTTCTCAATATTCTAACCCTTAAATATCAACAGCTGAATTTTGAATGATCTGAAAAACCTGGCCAGATGAATTAGGCAAATCTAGGAAAGACTGAGTTATAATAATCAAGACCAGCCAGAAAGGAAAATTAGTTTCTTACCTGATAATTTTCGTTCCTGTAGTACCAAGGATCAGTCCAGGACACCTGGGTTGTGACTCCGCACCAGTAGATGGAGACAGACTAAAACTTGTGGGCGGAGCCATATATAAGCCCCTGTGCCAGTCACAGCCCCTCAGTCATACGTAATGTCAAAGTAGAAAGCAATAAGGCAACCATAGCCAACTAGCAACACGCTACATAAATGGAAACAATACCAACCCCTACGGGAACCAAACTCCCCAACCGGGAGAGCGAACAAACAAGCGGATAGCTTTAATCTTGAAGAACCCTGAGCGGACTCTCCGTTAGGTTAGCGTAGCACTGCGGGCGGGATCCTGGACTGATCCTTGGTACTACAGGAACGAAAATTATCAGGTAAGAAACTAATTTTCCTTTCCCTGTACGTACCAGGATCAGTCCAGGACACCTGGGAAGTACCAGAGCTAAGTTACCGAGGGTGGGAAGCAGAGAGTCCCGCTCGGAGTACCCTCTCTCTAAACCCTCTGGCCTCAGTAGCCTGAACCTCCAACCGATAATATATGATGAAGGTATGCAACAACTTCCAGGTAGCCACCCTGCAAATCCGTTGAGGCGAGACCTGAGAAGAATCCGCCCAAGACGCAGCGGAAGACCGCGTCGGATGAGCCTTGAGACCCTCGTGCGGAGGATTTCCCCCGCACTACGTACGCTGAGCCACTGGCCTCCGTGATCCAACGGGCGATCGCTGTGCGAGACGCCGCAGAACCATTCTTTGGGCCCGAAGGTCCTCCGCACATCCAGTTTTCGCAACTCTTTCGATCTCGGGTCCGAAGACTCCCCGACCGCGAAAACGGGAGCTCCACTGATCGATTCAAGTGAAAGCCGACACTACCGTAGGCAGAAAGAATGAACAGTCCGTCAGGAAACCCCTACGGCAGAGATCCGCAAAAAAATGGCTCCCTACATGAACATGCCTGTACTTCCGAGACACGGCGTGCTGAAGCCATCGCCGCCAGGAATACGTTCTACAAAGTAAGATCTTGGACTGTAGCGCGCTTCAAGGGCTCAAACAGTGCCGAGCCTAAGGCGGAAAGAACCCAGTTGAGGTTCCAAGCCGGACAAGGTGAACGCAAGGGAGGACGGAGGCGATTAGCCCCCCCCCCCACGCAGGAAACGGGAGATATCCGGGTGAAGAGTCAGGGAGCTCCCCGGATCTTTCCCCGCAACCAACCAAGCGCCACCACCTGGACCCGTAGCGAACTGCACGCGAAGCCTGTGGCCAGCCCGGCCAGGAGAAAAGCCAGAATATCGGAAACGGCAGCGGCAGCGGGGTCCAAACCCCACTCAACACACCATTCCTCAAAGATTATCCATACCCGGACATACACCAGGGACGTAGACTGCACCTCCACAGCGTAGCCATGACCGCGTCCGAGGGACCTTTTCTCCTCAACCGATTCCTGTCAAAAGCCATGCCGCGAGACAGAAGTGATCCGCTTCCTCCAAACAGACAGGGCCCTGCTGAAGCAGCCCCGCGAACCCCTGGAGACGAAGGGGAGCTGCCCCCGACAACTGGAGGAGGTCTGCGAACCACGGGCGGCGCGTCCACTCCGGTGCCACCAGGATTGCAATTCTATGCGCCGCAGAAGCTTGCCGATCATGGGCCATGGGGAAACACGTACAGCCGGACATCCGTCGGCCAGGGAGTACCAATGCGTCGACGCCTTCTGTTCCCCTTTCTCGACGCCGACTGTAAAATCGCGGAGCCTTCGCGTTGTGCCACGTGGCCCTCAGATTCATGTGGGGAACCCCCCCCACTTCCTGCAGATGAGGAGAAACGCTTCGTCCGCCAGCTCCCACTCTCCGGGATCCAGGCGGTGACGGCTGAGATAATCTGCCTGGACGTTGTCGACCCCGGCAATATGAGACGCCGCGATCTTGCTGCGGTTTCGTTCCGACCAGGCCAGCAAGGACTGCGCCTCCTGCGCCACCAGCGGACTTCTTGTCCCGACTTGGCGATTGATGTAGACCACTGTAGTCGCATTGTCCGAAAGAACTCGGACCGCCTTTCCCATAGCACCGGTAGGAAGGCTTGAAGATTCAGACGGACCACTCTGGTCTCCCGACGGTTGATAGGCCACCGGGCTTGCGACTCTGACCAAAGCCCCTGCACCGATGTCCCTAGGCAAACTGCTCCCCAGCCGGAGAGACTGGCATCCGTGGTCACCACCGTCCACCTGGGCACCAGAAGGGACACTCCACAGGACAGAAGACTGGGATCCAGCCACCAGAGTAGGCTGGACCTTGCCTGGCCCGCGAGTGGGAGCGGTAGGTAGAAATCCTCGGAAACCAGCTTCCAGCGGGATAGTAACGAGGACTGCAAGGACCGCAGGTGAGCGAAAGCCCAGGGTAACAACGCGAGCGTTGAAGCCATCAATCCCAGAATTGTCCGGTAATCACACACCCGCGGGCGGCTGAGATATAACCAACGCCGCACTAGAGATTGCAGCTTGCATATCCGATCTTGAGATAGGACCACCTAGCCCCGCTTCATGACGAATACGGCTCCCATATATACCAAGGATTGAGTGGGAGTCAGTTGACTCTTGTTGTAGTTGACCACCCAGCCCAGGGACTGCCAGAGCTGTAGGACCCTGGCCACCGCCCGCCGACACTGATCCTCTGGCTTCGCCCGGACCAACCAATCGTCCAGGTAAGGATGAACCGGGAGACCTTCCTGACGGAGCTGCGCTGCCACTACCACCATCACTGTCGTGAATGTCCGAGGAGCGGTCGCGAGCCCAAAAAAGGGAGCGCTCGAAATTGGTAGTGCCTTCTTAGAATGCAGAACCTTAGGAACCGCTGGCACGATGGCTGGATGCCCACGTGAAGGTACGCTTTTGTGAGATCTGGGAACGCCAGAAATTCGCCCGGACGCACCGACGCAATCACCGAGCGAATAGTCACCATTTGGAAGTGGGGAACACGAAGGCATCTATTTACTCCTGTTAGATCCAGGCTTGGCCATGACGTGCCGTCGTTCTTGGGAACCACGAATGAAATGGAGTACCTGCCCCTGCCCCGCTGATCGACAGGGACGGGGAAATGGCCCCCAGCTTGCCAATCATCGGATGGTGTCCAGCACCACCGCCCTTTTCTTGGGGTCCTTGCAGAGTGAGACCAGAAACTTGTCCGCTGGGATGCGAGCAAAATCTAACTCGTAGCTGTGTCTTATCCTGTTGAGGACCCACTGGTCCGACTTCACTTTGGTCCATTCCTCGAAAAATAAAGGTAACCACGCTCCCACATGTGGAATGACGTGCTGCAGGCGCGGCAAGGGATGGACCATCCGAACTTCATTGCGAAGCCTCGTGTCCCCCAAAAGGACTGCTACCACTGAAGGTTCCGAGAGGAAGACGGCCTATACGAAGAGCCGGTGGATCTTTGAGGGCGCGATTTCCTGGGCCCCCGAAGCCTCATCCAATTCCTTGCCAAACAGCAATTTCCCCATGAAAAGCAGAGCCCTCCAGGTGAGCCTTGGACGAGCATTCACAAGGGTATATTCCTATAATGTAGTAAGGCACCCACTCTAGAACTATTTCAACCCTCAGATATTTAGAATTGGTAAGGCTGAGAGTGCCTCTTTAAAATTCCAAAATATACAGTCTTTAACTGTCATCTATAAAATAGTTTACTTTTATTCAAAACTTTTTTAAAATGCTGAATCAGCCAGTGACAAGAGACTATGACAAAATTCCTGGAAATCTAGTGCCTCAAGATTGTGTATTTTAATTCAGTACTCTTATGAATGGGTTACACTGTCCTGTCATACCCATGGTAATATCTTTTGTTTAAAGGTCTGCAGTGTACTAGAGATGCACAAACGGCAAAAAGACTCAGAACTAGCAAAAAAAAGGAGACTGGGCTGAGCAGCAGGATGGGATAGACACTGCGACTTATTAAACCTGATGGCATTCCCTCAATTGTGCACTGCCTTGCGGAGGGGACCTGGGGTTAATTCTTGGGTCAGGTCTTCCACCCTCCCCTCTGGGCCGGCCGGTGATGCTGTGTTCACGGCTTCTGGGGGAGGATATCCCAGTCCATCACGCAGCAGCAAATCCAGGGCCTACGACTGCAGGGCTCCAGGAGGCGGCCTGGTGCATGGCTCTCACCCAGGACTGTCACTACAAGGACTGGGATAGGAGGTACATAAAATAAGAGGGAGATATCCCTGGATAGCTGGGAACGAAGGCTCGCAACACAGCCCCAGAGGCCGGCTCCAGACTTCTAGCTGTTGGAGCTGGCCATAAAACTACCAGAGAAATCCACAAGCACAGTAAAGGAGCAAGTGCTGCACTCCAATTAAATTATCCAAACATCAAGGGAAATGCAGGAATGTGAAATCAGTCCCAAACTTAGTTTCATGAGAGAGATTTTTTAATTCAGTATCACGGCAAACCAAGGGTTTATGAACAATTGTGTCTTCTGAGCAATGGAGTTTGCCGTGATACTGAATTAAAAAAAATCTCTCATGAAACTAAGTTTGGGACTGATTTCACATTCCTGCATTTCCCTTGATGTTTGGATAAAACTACCAGGCCATAAAACAAAACACACACAACCCCCCCACCAGCCGGTGCCTCTACCATCAAGCCAGTTACGATGCAACCTTTCAACCAGGTCCCTGCAAGACATGTCGCTCACACACTAGAAAAAGTGAAAGCCACAGAGAGGAAAATTACCTTCAATGGTGCCCCACTTTGTTTTTCTCCCGAGAATCCTTTTCCCATTGACTTGGTACTCCTGGTCGCTACCCACCACAGCAAAAGGGATCATCTCCTAAGGAAAAATATGTTTAGAGAAACAGGATCAGCTCTGCGGATCACCCAAGTTAACCCCAGAGTAAAGACATTTCTATCATTGTTTGTTACTTATACAGATCATATAGCCATGGTCTCTGGTAAGCCTCAGGCTTTTTATTTAAGGCCTGCCTCGCCACTCTTCCCCTTCAGTGATCTGTTTTCTCATTTCTGCAGGTGGCATGCCCGGGGGTCCCGGGGACCTTCATCAGTAGTGAGCCTGGGGAACTGCCTCCTCTGAGGTGCACCCTCAGTGCCGCTCATTGGCTGGCATGGGCCACTAGAGCAGTAGTAGCCACCCTCTTCCATCGCTCCCCAGGCCTGAACGCACCCCATCTACATGGTGCACCCAAGCCCGACCGGCTCAGACCTAGATGCCCAGCACCATTTCCACAATTTACAAATGTAAAAATTAATACATTTAAGCACTCTAAAGGCCCAATTAACTACGGTCTTTTCTAATAGACAGAGAACGGGAGAAAAAAAAATCCTGAGTGAATTGGATCCTTCATCTTTATTTACTTATTTGATTCTAGTAAAAAAAACAAGCAAAAAACAAAAAAACAAAAACCCCGTATTCTGATAATTAGGCATCCTTTTATGTTTGCTTTTTTTAAGTTTATAGAACAGAATGAATATTTTTGCAGAAGAGTTTTGTGACTGAAATATGGGCCTTCAAATCCTTGCTCTGCCGCAAACTCCCTCTGAGACCTAGGGCCAAGTACTTTACATCCGTGCTCCTTAACTCTGTCCACGTACAAAGGTCTACTTAAAGCCATTTTCACCGATCCTGCAGTGCCCAATATGCGTAGAAGCCAGCTATCTACCCCACAGCTCCAGAACCAAACACACTGCAGTAATGAAAGGCTCTAGTATCCAGATACAGTGAATGGCACAGTAAAACCAATTAGCACCCCCTCTCCACCCTGTAGGATTGGCTTTTTTTTTTTTTTTTTGGACAGTCTGCCAGAATTATTTCTTCACTAACAAATCTTTATTTTCTTGTTTTATTTGTTTTAGACACACATCTTGCCATTGCCTGCCCAGGAGGAGCTTTTTCACCACGTGCATTCTGCTTACCGAGTCCCATAATTTTCTTGCTGGTCCAGCCAGCAGAGCCGCTGCACTTTTACAATAATATAGATATATATATATATATATATATATATATATACATACATACATACACATCATAAAAACATAAAACGTACCATGTTGTATCAGACCAATGATCCATCGAGCCTGACAGTGGCCAATTCGGGTCACTCACAGCAGAGGTGGAAACACCCAAGTCTATCTGGCTAGTAAGTATTAATGGACCTATCCTCCAGAAACTTGTCCGAACTTTTATTTTAAACTCAGTTATAATACTAGCCTTAGTCACTTTATCTGGCAATAAATTCCATAGTTTAATTGTGCACTGATTAAAAAAGAAATATACCAAAAAAACCAAAAAAACACCATACAAAATTTTATCTGGTAACAGTTTCATGGAGTGTCCCCTAGTCTTGAGTAAACAACCATTCTCTATTAACTTGTTCTACACTACAAGATTTTATATATTTCTATCATCTCTTCTCTCTAAGCTGAACAGCCCTAAACTGTTAATCCTTTCTTCAGAAAGGAGCCATTCCATTCCCTTAACCACTATTTATTTTAAAATATTTATATTTCACCTATAGGTGATACACCATGCTAAGTGGTTTACAATGGAAAATTTAAACTGATAACATAAGATGACAAAATATTACAACACAAAATAAAACAAATTTCCAGACTGCCATTAATCTAGAAAACGTCTGTTACCTTTCTCTGCCTAGGCATTGAGAGAGCTGTTTGATAAACTCTAGATTATTCCCATTATGTTGCTGATTAACTATGCCCATTGCAGCACTTCTTAGGTGATCCAATCATATGTTTTTATCAGGATTTCACTTTTGGGAGTTCCATGCCCAGTTCACATTGCCAGTAAATTTTGTGAATGCACATGCAAATAAACATTTCTCGATTCAATCGATGGGGGCAGTAGGATAGTTTTATGTATGTTTCCTGAAAGCATACTTTTTACGAAGGCACATGTGCACGGGCAAGTCTTCCAGATTCTGTTCTTGTTTCTCTAAAATTGCACTTTGAGAGATTTGTTCAGGCTGCACTCTAGGTACAGCTGGGACCAGTGTTTTTGCCTGGTCATCGTATTTCGAATACAGTCTCTTCTAGCACAGAACGGCGCCATTCACAGACTATCTATGGAAAGAGATGCTTCTAATCTTTAATAATAATTACCAGGCACCAAGCACGAATTTCATAGCATGCTTTCAACCCAACACAGGGAAGGAAAAGGGGTCCGTATCCTGCTTTTGGGGAAGTTTTGTAATTTTGTAATGACCACAGATCAAGTTCTGGTGAATTTCAGTTGGATAAATTCAAGGATCACAGCTGACAGATCAGTTCACATTAATAAAAGCTCTCACTTCCAGACGGCCGGATTGAAATAAAAAATTATTATTAAACCATCTTGCCACTCCTATTGGCAAGGATACTGGAATAATTCTATATAAATTGATAACAGTTCAGAATGGGAATGAGAGGGCTAAACCAGTGGCCAGTCCTCCTCTCAATTTCTCATTCTAGATTTGGAGCCTGCCTTTTTCATTTAAATAATAAATGAATGAAATGAGACTATATGCTCCCTCCCATTTTTAGCTTGGGCAATGCTGTGTCATGAATGTTGATTAATTTGGAACTCCTGAGTGAAATCAGATTGGCAGAAAGCAAAGATGGCTATAAAGGAACATATCTAAAAATTGTTAAAGAAAAAAAAATAGCAGCTACAAGTTGATGGATATCTAAAGAAATAATTAGAAACATGAATGCAACTGATGTGCCACATTTGTTTCTACATTATTGTTGTATTCTTTTCTGTTTACAGTAAATGTCAAAAAAAATACACATAAAATGGTTTTAAAAAAAAAGTGTGTTCATAATGTCACATATAAAAATAAGGTGAAGGGCTGGTAACTACTATGCATCAAGTGGCAAAACTTTCCTAAGTACATATATATAGACAGATAAGCTGCAGACCTCAAAATTAGCTTTTCTGCCAACCTGAAATGCATCTGGAGGCCACCGACTGCAAAACGAAACCAACGTTATCCCGCAGGGAGCACCACCTCAGTTTAATTTAATTCAAATTACAGCAATTTTGCAAATCAACAAATTACAGAAAATAACCCAACCCCGAGTCAATCACAAGGTTGCGAGAGGACATGACTGGGAGAAAAAAATATATATAAAAGTAAATCAAACACAGGTTTTATTCCCCCATCCTCTCCACCTCCAGCAAACCCCCAGAGGGCCAGACAGAGACATCAGGAACACCAGAAGTAAAAAAAAAATAAAATAAAAAAAAAAAAAAGGACAAAGCAGTCACTAGAAGACCAATCTGAAAAGCAGAATGCTGCTGACGGGATTCCCATTATCCTGGATTCCTTCCCCAGCTGCCACATTTCACCACCTTTGAAATGTTCCCTGGTTACCTAAAATGATACAAGGGTGAGGTGATCACTCACTCTAATTTTTTCATTCACTAGCCGGTCGTCCGCATCCTCGTCAAACTCCTTCTGTGGGTACACGTCGATGCCATTGGAAAGTAGGTCTGCTCTAATCTGAGGCGACAAGAGAAGAACAGTCAGCCAGCGGCGCGGCAAACAAAACATCAGCAAACCAGAGAAGGCCAGGGAAAGTACATAAACGTCCCCTGGCTCAGAAACAATTCTATTAAATCTTCCCTTCTTGAGGCAAAAAAGGCCCCCTTTCATATCTAAACCAGGTTTTTAAGGGGGGGGTGGAGGGGGGATGTTTAGGAATAAGGGATGGATGAACACAAGTAGGGCCATCCTAGCAGGGCCAGTGCAAGGGTATTGGGCGCCCTAGGCGACCCTTGCCCTGCCACCCCCCCCCCTCTGTTTCGGCGCCGACTGTGTGTGCTTCTCAGGGCCGCCCAGCTGTAGGGGGCGCCGAACAGCAGCTACGTGGTGCCGCAAGCGGGATAGGCCCCCGCTTGCTGTACCCCGTGGCTGCTCTTCGGCGCCCACCCTAGGCGACCGCCGTTTGCCTAATGGGCGGCGCCAGCCCTGCATCCTAGAGTAGGAAGGATGGGGGTGAGAAGGTTTAACCTTTTAGATCCTGCTCATTGAAGGATTTATTTCCTGATGCCCCTTTTTACATATGTTAATTAACTAGACCCAAATATGGTATAAATATTAGGGATGTGAATCGTTTTTTTGACTGAAAATGTCGGAGGATATTTTCAAACTCTGCAGAATTCGGGGGGCCCCCCGAACCTGATAGGAAAACCCCACAAAATTTTTTTGGGGTTCTCTTATCTTTAGGGGGGGGGCAGGAAGAAAGGGCACTTAAAATAACCCCCAAACCCACCCCAACCCTTTAAATTTAATTCTAATTCCACACCCTACCGACTCCCCCCAAACGTTTTTTTTTTTTTTTTTAAAGTACCTGGTGGTCCAGCGGGGGTCCCGGGAGCTCTCGGGCTCCCGGGACCCCCGCTGTGCTCCTGTCACATGGTAGGAGCACTGGATGGCCTGTGCCATTTTTAAAGATGGCGCCGGCCGCCCATTACTCCTACCATGTGACAGGGGCCGGCCAATGCACAGATACCCTGTCACATGCTAAGGGCAAAGAGCCGTTGGCACCATTTTGAGATCGCTCCCGGGACCCCTGCTGGACCACCAGGTACTTTAGAAAAGTTTGGGGGGGGGGGATTGCTGTAAACCGTTTTGATCGATATTTGTATTGGTAAACGGTATATAAATACATTAAATAAATAAAAAATAAATACATAAATAAATGGTCGGGGTGTTTTTGCTTTTTTTTGGCACAACACAGCAGATTTAAACGGGTAAAAACCACTCGAATGAAGATTTCCCACGGTTTTTACCCGAACCCGATACTGGAAACTAGTCCGGTACCGATTCACATCCCTAATAAATATGGTATAAAAAAAATTGCAAGTAATTAAAAGAATATGAAAAAATGTTCCACTTGTGGAACATTGGTACCTAAAAGGTTAAGACACAAAGCTCTGGGGTCCTTGAAATACAGGGCTTTAACTTAACCAATCTAGAAAAAAAAAATGGCATGGTGAGCCCAGAGTTACATTTTCCTGTTTGGTACACAAAGAGTGACAAGGCTCTGGCTATATTCAAAGTCTGGCCTTCACAAAAGCTCAACTCTGAAAGGCAGAAGCAGGTCCCCTTTTCCCTCCCCAGAGCTTCTATGTGGCACCAACCACAAACGTATCATCTCCTTGGGCAAGTGAAAGGAAATACAAACATTTTCATTGCCAAGTACACTGGAATTCAGGTTTGGATAAAAAGATGCTTCATAAATATTAAGTATGGTATCTCATTTCAGGCAGAACATACTGTTGTAACTTTAAAGCATCTTTGCAAAATGCCACTTTCAGGGAGAGAGATGAGATTTAGGCAGAGGAGGGACTCACGCTGACTTCACAGTGCTCAGTACTTGCTTCATTACTGTATTATTGAATCTGTGCCCGTATGGTTTTTTTTCTTTATAATATAACTAGGGACCTTTGTTTTCTGTTTTTATTTTGCCTGGGAATTTCAATGTTATAAGAAAAAAAAAAGTCAGTGAAGAAAATGACTTAATACACAGGAGAAAAAAAAATCAGTGAAAGAACAAAAAAGAAATCAGCAGAAAAATGATTTTAACACTGAAGTTCTCCGAAAATAAAACAAAACGTGAAAATGAAGGTCCCTAAAAGTGAGAGTAAGAGCCATGCTTGCAGGACTCAATCCAAAAAACCAAACACTAAACACTCTAAGCCTGGCTGCTGCATGGAACAGAGAAATGCCCGATAAAGTGGGCTGTGGCCGAAATCTACACCATCTGCCAACATGGCCTTCTCACAAGGACTGTGGCTGGACATCAGCCCCCAAGAGATGTAAGATCAGCTTGGGGCAGATTCCTCATACGCTAGGAAATGCAACTACAACTCCCATGGGGCCATCAGGACACAGAGATAAGCCCTGTGGTACTGTCGCACTGTTCACCTCTACAAAGAGGAAAATGGCTGCTACCTGATCCAGGGCATTAGAAGCAGCTCAAACCACAAGTACAAGAAAAAATGACAGATTATTTCCCTGCTCGGAAATAAACTGCCTTTTGTTTACCATGCATTTTTACACAACACTTAAGTATACAATTATCTAACTTGGGAAAAGATATCAACATACGGGCCAATACAGTAAACCACGCGGGAGAGCCGGCGAGCGGTATGCAAATTAGGGCCCGCGGTAATAAGGAGGCACTAGGGACATATATATATATATATATATAAAACAAACAAAAGTTTTCCAAATGGAATAAATCTGGCATTCCTCATGTACTCATCATCCAATACAGGAAACAGAACTCGAGAAGATTTCATGGATTCCTTTACGTAAGTCACTCTGTGGGGCTAAGAAGGAAAGCAAGCCAGGGTTTTCACTTTTCCCCTCTCTGCTGCCCCAACCTCAAAAAAGTAGTGCTGAGCTGTAAACATTTTTTCAAAAGTTCTCATCTCAAACACATAAGCTCTTCCCTTAAAAAAAAAAAAAAAAAAAAGAATAAAATAAGACCCTGCAGTGCCAAAAAGAAGCCCAAGTCCCAAGATCAAAATTTTGAATTTATTCTGAGCTGACAAAGCTCCAAGACAAACACAAGGAGCTGCTTGGAGGAGAGGGCCCTTCCTTCAGGCACACGGGATCACTCAGTGCTGCGGCTGGGAAGAATGCTCTGGCCCCAGGCCAGGTGCTGAGCTCTAGAGACTCGAGCACGGAAACCGAAGACAAGTCTTACCCTTTGCTTGAAGTAGTCCCGTTCGTCCAGCGTCAAAGTGTCCGCCTTTGCGATGACTGGCACAATGTTCACCACTTTGCTTAGACGTCTCATGAACTCAATGTCTAGAGGCCGAAGGCTTCAAAAATGAAAGGAGAAATTTTTTTTTTAAAAACACAAAAAAAAAAAACTAGCATATTGTATAGATATAGGAAATATAAAAATTCTTCTCTATAATGGAGAAGAAGAAAAAAAAAAAAGGTTTGCTGCACTGCTAGAACTATTCAAATGTAAGTGCTTATTTTTTTTTTAAAGCACCTGTTCATTTACAGTCAAAAGTGTCAGAGCAGAAGTGGAAGATTCTATTCATAGCTACAGTACAAACAAGCTACAGAACAGCAGCCTCTCATGGGCAACGCCAGCCTTCCACATGGAAATGCTCCCCTGCCCTCTTGTGAGTCTCATTGACAATGCCAGTCCTCCACATGGAGATTTCCCAAACCCTCCTTCTCCCCCCCCCCCCCCCCCGAGTCTCATGGGTATTGCCACTCCTGTACAAGGAGATTCCTCCCCTCCCACTAGAGTCCCACAGGCAACACCACACGCCACTCCTGTACCAGGAGAAGCTTTCCCTCCACCCTCCACCCCCCACCCCAAAACCAATGCCAATCCTCCACACAGAGTGGAGCTTGACGTACTTTTGGTCTGACCAAGTATGGCATATTCCTTGTGTCTTTTCTCCTCTCTCTTTTCTGGAGGCCCACAGAAATCTGAACTTTCTACAGGGTCCGCACTACATGCATTGTGATAGGTATACACTTAAACCCTGGCTTACTAAACTTCTCTCGGACACAGAATGGAAAAAAATATATATATATCAACCACCACCTTAGTAAATCAGGCCCTTAAATCATAAGCTCACTGGGCCCGGGATTCATTGTACCTGTACATAATTTTATTGTGCACTGGTTTAGGGTGCCATATGTATGCTGAAATATTAAAACACACGTGCAGTCAAACACAAGCAGCGTGCCGTCTCAGGAAGGCTTTGTGCTGCGTTAAATTTCATAACCCACACGTTGCTGCCCTTGGAATCTGATACTTGGATACTCTGTCTTTTCTGCTGCTACCACAATCACAACTGTACCAACCACGGCCCGCTTACATAATCCTGAAACCTCAAGATAGCTACGGAGCAGCAGCTCAATTTAGAAAGATATCAAACTGTTGAATTGCAAATATCTTTCTGTAACTGACTAAAGAAAGTAACCGAAGGAAAACTATCTGAAAATCTGAAGATAATAGGAGCATCCTCTCAGCAGTTGGTATAAATGAAAACTGCCTACTTGCGTTTTACCTCTAGTAACCTTGCAATATATTAGTAAGCGTCAGTGCACTGGAGATCCATGGGACAAAAAGCTTCCTAGTTCATGATCGGTTTGTTTCCCTATAGGATTTTTCACACGTGCTAATGTCACATGCGTGCAGTCCTTGAAAATTAAAAAGAAAACCTAGCCCACGTCCTCTGCCCTTTTTTGAGAAGGAAATCTGGGAGAAGAGCAGGTTGTGTTACAAGGGGGGGTGGGGAACAGGAGAGGATGTTGCCTCACGGTCCCGAGCTCAGTGCGTTTCTGGTGGGAATACTCCCCGGAACAGCACCTCACATACCTTTGCCAGCTACTGATGAGCTGTGAAAGATAGATAACTGTGGGGCAGGGGCAGTTTGCAGTCACAATTTAAAAAAAAAAAATTACATTTAGCAACCCGTGAGTATTTGAGGGGTGCGTGTATGCATGCAATATTGAAAATGTGCCCTTGGCTAGTGAGAAGTACTCTTGTCAAATTATTTGAGACCCCTGGCTATGGCCTGGGATATAATTACCACAACTTAAGTGGGTTGCCAGAAAAAAAGGCTTCACGCTGCACACATACAATTAACAGCAAAACTTGTCACAAGTATTTAGCAACGTTTGCTATCAAGCAGGCATGCAGAGTTCCAGCCAAGTTAAACTGCTGACTTTTTGTATAAAGTTGAGGAAAACCCATTTCTCCTTGTAATCATTACCACCAAAGCATGATACTGCTACAATAACCACATCTGTTCATGCTTGGCTGGTGCTTTCTTTTCTGGGTTTCAGGATATGAAAAAAAAAAATGATAATGAGAAATGAGCTAAGACAGATTGCATTAAAGTATCTGAAAGCAAGTCTGGAATAAGTTGGTAGTCAAATTAGTAATACCAGTTTCCTGACCATTTTCTCTTCGCCGTGAGGATGAAATAGTTTAAACGCTGTAGTGATGAATGGAGGGAAAATGAGACTACCAGAGAGGGAGCTCTCCAGTTACTGGCAAAACTCCTCGTATGAGGCCAGTGGGTGGCAGGCTCAAATACCCAAGGCCTCCAGTCAGAAAACTAGGCCGCAGCACCACACAAGGGCAATCCCACATCTGTCCCAGTGACTGTCCAGCCAGTTAGATTTTCAGGATCCCCACAAATGAAGATTCATGATGTTAGAGACCCCAGCATATGCAAACCTAACTTATGCATATTTGTTGTAGGATTTCTACCACACTGAACTGCCTTTGAGGTCACCAGTACAGGCCTGAGAAACCTCAAGTTACCGAGTGCTGCAGGGAGCAACACAATGGTACAACATAATTTAATTTTACGTGACATAAAAGGTTTGCAAGCAATGATTTACCTTTGGCAACTTATTTGCGTAATTTACTGCTCCTATCTTGCGCACATGTACGCGTGTATGTTATAAAATAGCTGCGTTCCTAGGTATGGGCTGACGAACGCACACATCGGTTTAAAAGTTGCTGCCTTGAGTATTTTGATTTGCTTTACACCGTGAACTCATTATTTCTGAAGACACGACTAGTAGCATGGGAAACTAGAATTTTTACTACTTGGGTAAATTTTCAAAACATATAGCGTATGCACGTAAGAAGCTTGTAGTCACGTACACGTTTTATAAACATCAAAAGTCCATGTGTATTTTCAGTCTCGTGCACACCTTTACATGCAATAAAAAGGGGCATTCCAGGATGGGGCCAAGAGGCACTCACACAAGTTGCTGTTTTACAAGTGACTTGGGTGCATGCCTTTGGCAACTTATTTGCGTAATTTTACTGCTCCTATCTTGCGCAACTGATCTCAGTCTGTTCTACTCGCTGGGTGAAAGGTCTGGGAGAAATTGGGGGGGGGGGGGGGGGGGGGTTTCAGAGTGAAGAACTAGGAGGGTTCTCTATGACCTGGAGAAAAAACTGGGTGGACTGGTGGAGGTTCTGGCACACTGGGGGGATTTCAAGTATGCGCGCATGTTTATATTTTTAAACACCTTCTGCACGTAAACAGAATTCTTGTTTGAGCGAGAATCTTTTGTGTATAAAATGCAAGCGTGTAATTTTTTTTTAAATAGTTAGGAAAAGTATGCACTTTCAATGCATTGCGTATGTTAGGATTAGACATATATGTATTTTATAATCTGTGCATACCGGATACTTGCAGGTTATAGAAGACTGTCAGATCTCCAGGCGGCCATGTACGTGTATATATGGGGCTGCAAATAGTTATTTGAAAGTTATCCTCTGTCATTTATAGCCTAGGAAGTCAAGTGAAACAGAACCAAAAACAAGGGTATGCATGGAAAAACTGTGTGTTTTGTTTTGGGGTTTTGTTTCGTTTTTCATCCATTTGAAGTTTTAGTGCATAGTAATCACATTTAGCAGCATAAACATGACAAATACAAGCACACATTTTGTTGGCATTTTTCTTTTCTAAAAACAATGACATAGCCCTTTTCCCACATACTTTTCCTGTAAATCCTAACATTATTTCTCTGATATTTTCTCAGGTTTATGGATTAAAATTACTTTGCAGTTACTGCCCTGTACAATTAGACAGACAAAGCATATGATGCAATGACCTGACACCAGGAAACAGGATCATCCCTGTCCATAGATGGCACATGGAATATATTCCAAGAGTCAGAATGCATTCTCTCTCTGCAATGTGCGTAAAAACTAAAGAGTTCGAGCATAACCGTCCTGCCGACAACCTGAAAGCTTCATCTCTACAGAGCGGCAGATACCACAAAGTGTGGCAGTTATTTAATCACAAAACCTGGGCCACGTCCCAATTACCAGGGGACCTTAAAAGCTTTTCTTGAAACATGGCAAAAATGAAACACGTGCCAGTACCTGAAAACAAAGGCTCCCGTCGGCCTTTTTTCTCTTTTTTAAAACCCTCAACCACTAGCTTCTTTCACCCAAGAGGCGCAAAGGACGCAAGACCACGTGCCAATTAAGGAAAATGCTGTCATGTTTAAATACTATTTATATTTCAAGATTAACATGTATTACTTAGCCAATGGGCAATTTCTCAACCTGTCATCACAAGGTCCAATTAAAAGGGAGAGTAATTAGGGAAGGTGAAATACAAAAACTGTTGATAGATACAGGTACGGCTGCAGCTCATGAAGAATTATACTGGCATAATGATCCAATCCTGTTGCCTTCATTTCCATAATGCTGCTGCACCACCACTGAGGGAAGCGTAAACAAACAGAAGATTCACAGAGAGGCATAAAAAGGTTCCATAATTTTTCCCTTAAAAAAGCGCAAGCATTGCAGCCTAACTCTGACTGAAAAGCTTTCATTCTGTTTGGAGCACTTGGGTAAACTAGTTTTATTTTAATCTGCCTCCATGCTGCGGCAGCATAGATATGCTGATCTTTTATAAACGGGCTTGGCCCATCCTGGTGAGCTACATCAAACAGTGTCAGGCACGATAAACACCTTCAAATCAAGGTCATCAAGAAACGGTAAAAAGCAAATTAAAAACCACAATGGATCACTGACGTGATCGGGAGAGGACAAAACGAGTGGTTCAACAGCAATTTACACATATAAGTTGTACATCTGAAAAAACAACCAAAAACCCACCCTTCTTCAAGAGGGCTGAAGATCAGAATGTGCTGTGCAACAATGCATGCAACTTGTGAGCGCATTTAGGTGGCAGCAGGGCCAGTTTTAGAGGAGGCAAGCAGATCGGTTGCCTGGGCCTCCTTTGGCAAAACTGAGCGATGTCGCAGAGGCAGATATTCAGGGTGCCTGACACTAGCCCAGGTTTACGCCTTGGCTTCTGCCTTTGGGTCCATTGTGTATAGGGGAGGCATCTCCAGGGGTATGTTTTGGCCAGGATCAGAAAACATGTGAAGAGCTGAAAATACAAATCTTACATGTTTTCCCATAAAGAAAAAAAACAAAAACTGCCTGCACAAACACACAAATGTTGGCATGTACTCTGTACAAGTAGCAAGTTTCAGAGTAAAAATATGGGACCACAGGTAAAGTACTGCAAACTTTGTCCCAATGTAAACTGTCGGAAAATCCCCCCCCCCCCTTGCTTTAGAACATAGTAGATAATGGCAGAAAAAGACCAATAGGCCTATTCTGGCTGCCCAGTTATTCTGGCCACTCTAAGGATATATCCCAGCTGCCAGCTATAGAGTGTGGCCATTTGTGAGATGATATCCTCTATCCAGGACAGTTTTTAATAGTCTTCCTCCGCTACTCAAGATGGTGGCATATGAACACAGAATCATAGAACATGATGGCATATAAAAACCTCATGGCCTATCCACACCTACTGCTCAGCTTTATAGTTTCTTCCTGTTCCTCAGAGATCCTGTGCGCTTGTCTTACTCTCTTTTGAATTCTGATGCTGTCCTCACCTCCACAGGGAGACTGTTCTAACTCCCTTTCTGTAAAGACATATTTCCTTAGGATTACTCCAGAGTCTACCCCCTTTCACCCTCATCCCACAACCAGAGTGCCAGTCTCCATGCTATTGAAAGCAATCCACTTCCTGTGCATGTATTCCTTGGAGATATTTAAAAGTGTCTAGCATCTCACTCTTCCCTTCCTTTCCTCCAGGGTGTTAAAATTTCATCTGCTACGCAGCATAATTGTACCATATGACGCCTCCCCACCAGCAGAGGTCTCCTCAGAGCTCCATTCCATGCTATCCCCCCCATCAGCTTCTCACAGCTCATTAAACTCAGCCTCCTACCCACCAGGAGTCTTTAAAGAACCAAGTCTTCAGCCTCACCAAGCTCCTTCCTCCTGGCCAGCACCATACAAGCTTCAGCCCTATATAATCCAGCCTTGCCAAATCCTCCTCGCTTTCACATCTGGTTGTCTTTGGCTCCTTGCTCTAGCCATCGTTGCCTTGCAGCCTACCTATGCCTTTCCTTGCCTTGGGCCTAATGGCCTTCCTGTTCCTTGCCTTGCTTTCGAGCAGATACAGTACAGTGCACTCCGACGGAGCGCACTGTTAACCCGCCATTGGACGTGCGTTTTCCCTTACCCCTTATTCAGTAAGGGGCCAAAAATGCGTGTCCAACCTGCCGAACTTAATAGTGCCCTCAACATGCATGTTGATGGCCCTCTTAGGTATTCCCGCGAGATTCAGAAAACAAAATGTGCAGCCAAGCCGCACATTTTGCTTTCAGAAATTAACGCCTACCCAAATGTAGGCACTAATTTAGTCGGGCAACAGGAAAGTGCACAGAAAAGCAGTAAAAACTGCTTTTCTGTGCACCTTCCGACTTAATATCATGGAGATATTAAGTCGGAGGTCCCGAAGGGTAAAAAAAGTAAAAAAAAAAAAAAAATTAAAAAAACACAAGTTTGAAGTCGGCCCGCGGCTGTCGCGTCGAAAACCGGGCGCTCAATTTTGCCGGCGTCCGGTTTCAGAGTCCATGGCTGTCAGCGGGCTCGAGAACAGACGCCGGCAAAATTGAGCATTGGCTGTCAAACCCACTGACAGCCTCCTTTTGCCTGTTTCTACCGCCGGGCCTCGTTTAAATACTGAATCGCGCGCACAGGCGAGTGGCCTGTTAGCCCGCTCTCCCGCGGACATTACTGAATCGGCCCGTTTGTGGCAATCTGGCCTTCCTGTTCTTTGCCTTGCAGCCTAAAGGCCCTCTTACTCCTTGCTTAGCCTTCTCTTACTCTGTGGCCTATCTAGGCTTCTCCATTGTCTTGCCCTCAGGGCCTTCCCTGCCTAATGCTGCCTTTGGGCCTTTATGTTCCATGTTGTTCTAGCACCAGTTCTAGTACCTACCTGCACTCAAGCTCCAATTCCAGTCCTGGCCTGCACTCTGTTCCTGTCTAAGCCTTGCTCTAGCCTTACCAGCCTGTCCATGCCTTGCTCCAGTCTTACCAAGATGTATTGCCGCCACAGAGACCTGCTGGTCCCCAGAACCCAAGGGCTCAACCTGTGAGGGAAGGGTTAGGCAGACCACTGGCCCTGGTGTTCCCTATATCTAAATTATTCCAAAAAGGGGAAAATCAATAATCATTTCTCTGTACTACCACCCTCAAAATAATTTTGTTAAATTTTCTATTTAATATTTTTATAAAATTTTAAATAGATATATTTTATTTATTTCTGAAGCCGTATCAGTAAGCCAGACGAAGTACCTCGTCCACTGACAAGGTCTTCCGGACTACTCGATCATTTGCGGTTTCACTTCAAGATGTTAGCTACTGTTCCAATTTTGACGCCAACGTCTAACAGCGACAATCTTTTGCATCGTGACTCAATTTCACTTCAAATTAATGTAAGATATCATCAAATGTTTCAATTTTGACATCCACAGCAAACAACTTTTACTTCATGGCTCGACAATGGCCGGTGTTTCGCATAGTCCTGCTTCTTCAGAAGCCATATATTCATTTGTTTAACAAAAGAACTGCAGAGGTGCAAAATCACTTGCTGAATTCCAGATCTGGATTCATCAATTTCTCTCTGATGTCTTGCCTCCACAACCTACATCTAGCCAGGATTCAAACCATAACACAGGGTACACACGTTTAAATCTTTTAAGTCTGTCCCATATGCTTTAGGATAATGATTGATGATTTTAGTAGCTGCCTTCTGGATAGACTTTTTTTTGTTTTGTTTTTTAAGATGCGGTCTCCAGAATTGTTCACAGTATTCCAAATGAGATCTCAGAGAGAGACTTATACAGACATATCACCTCCCCTACATACCCAAGCATTTTTCTGGCTTTTGCCATCACCTTATCTGTCTGTGTGGCCACCATAAGATTATCAAATATTAAGGTGGTATTCACTCTCAGCCCTCAAGGGCCACACACAGGTCAGTTTTGGGGTTTTTTAGGATATCCCTAAGAATATGCAAGGAGTAAATCTGCATGCATGCTGTCTCTACTGTATGCATATCTATCCCTAATGAATATGCATGCAATATTCTGAAACCCTGACCTGTTTGCGGCTCTCGAGGGCTGGGAGTGGACATGATCACCCTCAGACCTCATTCCTGTTTTGTGCAAAGAACGTTACCCCCCCATACTGTATTGATCTCTTGGGAATATTGCAATCCAAATGTAGGACCCTGCATTTAGCACTGAAATCTTGGTTGCCAAACTAGACCATTCCCTCAAGCTTCATTAAATCCCTTCTCATGTTTTCTACAAGAACATCTTCCAGGGAGTCTACCCTGTAAGAAAGATTTTGGCATCGGCAAAAGGCAAAACCTTTCCAGACAGCCTTTCTGCAATCTTGTTTTTTTAAAAATTGTTAACACAGAACTGGACCAATCCCTGCAGCGAGCTTGGTTTACCACTATTCTGTCACCTCTCACTCAAGTTTCTAACCCAATCAGTAACTTTAAAGCCCATAATGAAGACAATAAAAGTCAGAATGCGGAACCGGGTCAAAGGCCTTGCTAAAATCTAAGTACATATCTAGAGCTCTCCCCTGATCTCGCTGGTCCCAAAGAAATTGGTTAGATTTGTTTGACAAAACCTACCAAGACCATGCAAACCCCTTATTTTAGGGGTCCTCAAATCCAGCCCTCTCTGGTTTCCAGGCTTTCCACAAAGAACTATTCATGAGATATATGCCTGACCTGTTTCCATTGTTCGCAATTATACCTCATATGTACACTCATTGTGGATAGCCTGGAAACCAGACTAGTTTGCAATCCTTGAGGAATGATTGGGGGACCTAACCCCCCTCCCCCCTCCCAGCATCACTCCCCCTTTCCATTTATTTATTTATTTGTGTTTTTCTAAACCGGCATTCACGGGAGTACATATCATGTCGGTTTACATAAAACAAGGGGTGATCAATACATTATAACATACATAACTAAAACATAAGAGTATACATTACAGGAGTATAAACAAGTGCACGGAAGAGAAAGTTACAATAAACAGGGGTTATTCTAACTGGGATTAGAGTTAAAGGAAAGATAAACAAGTTTAACAAGAAGTAAAACATTGTAGTGATTGGTTTGTAGTGTCTGATTCAGTTTAGAAGAGAATGTTCAATTAAATAATTGTTCTTTAAAATAAATATTTTATTTGATAGAAAATGTTCAGTATTGCTGTATTTGATTTTGCTGCAATTGATGGAAGTGAATCCTTAAGGGTCTGGAAATGCTAACCACAAACTTTTGTAATCTAGATATAGCTACCAATACCAACGCGGCTGATGTCCAGACAGACATCGGCCTCCCAGGACCCCATAGCCTTTCTGGGTGGTACCCAGACACCAATACTAATGCTGCATCAAGCTGACCAACATTAGTGGTATGCTGCCAACCAAACAGATGTACTTATACAAGTCCTTGTGTTAATGCTAGGACTTCAGTCAAATTACTGAACTTGCAGTCTGCCAGACAGATCCAGCACGATAATTAATTCTATCATTTCAAAACATAAAAAACAAACCCCTCTCCTACTACGATCTCTTTTCTATTAAAGCAGCCTGAGAATATAATCGTTCTTACTGAGTCAGCAAACTCACCCAAGCCCATGAACACAGATTGAGACGTCACGTGCCTCAAAAACGTGTCAAGTGCTCGGCTGGAGCTTTTGTGCCTCTTTCCTTACATACTCTCAAAGAAAGAAATTTTGCTGCAGCTGCCCCCACCACCATGCCCCCAGGCTGCAGACGAGCAAAATGCCCTTGAACAACTGACCACCTTCAATCAAAAGGCAGCGATTGCTATCCTTAGGAAAAGCTCTGGAGGGGCTTTCTTCATGAATGTAACATGCACAAGGATCTCCACTCTAAATGAGGATATTCGATTACTGGGTGTTTTTTTTTTTTTTACTTAAAAATTAAATTAAAAAATGGAAGCCATCTGTGCTGACTAATTGCTAAAACCTCCATCCACTCAGAAAAGCACTCGAATGCGCCGGACAAGGTTGTAGCAAATAACCACAACAGAAGGGGATATTAAACTACATGGCTGTGCACTAAAAATGTATCCAGGGACCAGCGGCAAAACTTCCCAACAAAGAATCTAATTTCTTTGGAATGCAAGTGGAAAAACAAATGTCTAGATGCACCACCACATAGGTTCTTAACTTCCAGAGTGTTAACAGGGCTCAAAACTGCACAGCTCCCGACAGATTTAAAAAGCCGTAGAGTCCTTAGAGGGATACGGCGGTTACCCCACTTAACCCCATGATTTGGGGGGGATTGTGTATAGTGGTAGTAGGGGTGCTGCTGAGTCAGTCCGTAGATGATCTCAAAATCAGTTGCTAGCAGAGACCTCGAGCTTCTCATGACTGCATTTGTCCCCATCTAACCTGCCCTGCTAGGATTTATATCAAATTGCTGTAGAGGCCCATGAGTGAGTGAATGAGACGCTTCCTTTCACTCCAAAGCGGGAGGTTCCTTCACATCTTTAAAAGCGGGAATAATATAGTGTAAAATGTAATACTTTTACGTGCATAGACACCACGAAGCCTAACCAGATAGTAGCAGACAAAGTATAAAGGAGCCACCATAATCTCCTTGCAGCCACAGATTAGTGCCGACCACAGAATTTATACTGAATAGTGGAACCAGGCCGTCTTCTCTGTGTGATGCTGGAATGCTGTTTGTTTCCCTTTATTCAAAATAAATGTACCAAGTGCCATTAAACATTTAGAAAGGGGGATGGCGACTGGACAGACTTCCTAAACCCAATGAGAGCAAATTTCAAAAGCCACTTGCCCGAGCATGTATCAATTTACCGGGGTATATTGTATTATCTGAAAGCAGACGTCCTCTATCCGGTTAAGTGTGCGCAGAGCTCCCATGCTTTTAGGTGGGTTAAAAAAAAATATATATATATAAAGGCATTCTCATGAGGGGAGAGTGAGATATGGTTTAGATTGGGGGAGCAAGACTTCAGATGCAGATGGGATTTCCACAAAATACGTGCGCTATTTTCCCCCTCCCATAGAAATAGCAGGGGCCAACCTCAGGAGCCCTTTTAGCATGCATGCTTCATGCTAGCCAACTGCTGGGGTAGTTTATCTTTTGAAAACTTGCTGCAAAATACTGTAAGAGTCCCCCCATGTCCTTCCTAACTATGTGGGGTATTTGAAAATTACCCCCGCCCCCAAGTATGTCCAAAGATTCGTGTGTTAGTGCAGTTTTAATACAAATAAATGGCCCTCGTGAAGAAGATGGGTTTGATCAGAATTTATTTATTTATTTTTTAGACTAAGCAATCAGTCCCTGTTAAAATAATTTCACCATGCGTGGCCACTCGCACAGGAGTAGAGACGTGATCAGTGCCCTCAAGTTACTGGAAACCACTGCAAAGAATAAAAAAAAAAAAAAAAAGGCCAGCAGTAAGCAGATCCCAAAATACAGCAACATTTTCGCCCTTTTTTTCTTTTATGGATATGAAAGCCCTGCGTTCACTTTCTGTACCGCAAGAACTACTTGGCTTCAGGAAGCCAAAACAAGCTCTTATTTTGTTTTCATTTACAGAACTCCCCCCCCCCCCCCTTTCAAGTTCAACGTGGCTGCATCCAGCAGGCGAACCATTACAAGGTGGGAGGTCCGCAATGAGCTCACCTCCAGTGCCTGTGTCGGCCGTAATTTATTTGGTTTTTTTTCCCGAGGCCTGAAGCCGAGTGAGAGATGGGGACTGGCCAAGTCACCCGACATGAGCGAGCTCTGGATAGGGCTGGTGTCTCTGGGGCTCAGTAGGCTGTGCGCAGTACACAAGGGTTGCTAAACAGGACATGGAGACGTTTTATTCAATTTACTCAAGTCACCTTCGGCAAAAATTCACCGCTCTCTCACTTGCTCCACTAAAGGCAACCTTGAATCTAATTTCATCTTCACTGCCTTGGCACCAACGATGTCCAAAATGGAAAGTTTGCCAGAGATGTGTGCGCGTATGAGCGCGCACGCTGAAAAGCCCCCAAAACCCGTTAAACCTCAGCTTGGTCTGCCATTTTTGCGACTACCCCCTTGTCAGAAGATTTCCCATGTGCCGCTACTGTGACTCCTTGGTGGTACAGGGGGGGGGGGCGCCTTCAGTGGCACGAAAATAAGGAATTTGCTCAAAAGCAGTACATGGTAGAGATGTGCTTCAGGGTCAAATTTCGTGCCTGGCTTCGTTTCGGCCACCCCCCCCCCCCGTGGGAATTTTGATTTTCCCCACAGTTCGGGGGTTTTTGTTTGGTTTGTTTTTTTTTGGAAGACCCCATTTTTCGGAAAAAAAACAAAAAACAATCGTTTTTTGGTTCTCCCGAAGCTTTACGGGAAAAAACGATTGCACATCCCTAATACATGGTGATCCTTGAAAGCAGCTCAAAGATGTCATTATAGTCAGAAGTCGCACTAACCCATTTATCCCCTTAGCTACCTCAGATGCCCATAATTGTAGTAGAAACAGTTTTGACAGTCAGGAAAAAAAAACAAAACAAATAAAACAAAACAGAAAGTGTCTCAATCACCATCAATTCCATCTATAAGCAAGACACAAAGAAACCATCTGCAAATGGCTAAAAAGAATCCATAGTAAGAGAGTAAATGACAGCACTACAGACCTATCCAGTCCAGCCAGCTGCCTGCCTCTCCAAGCTTCTTAGATAGATAAGCACATAAACTCCCATATTTAAACCAACACCTGCTTTACCCCCCCTCTCCCCATGATTTTTTTTTTTTTACCTAACCTCTCAACCTCGTTTCCACCGCTCTCTTCTGTACAAGCGGCAGCTCATTCGTAGAATACAAGGAAGGGGGCATGGAGTCTCTCCCACCGCATCCATCACTGTCTCAGTTTCTCTCCCTCATCCTAACCTTACTGCTGGGTCCTGTGGCTCTCGTTAGCTAAAACATTTTTTTTTTACCCAACAGGCTCCTCACCCCACCCATCTGGATGGCCCGCTGGCCCACCCTTCTATACACATCTCACTGCTTAATCTCTCACAAGATGGCTCAGTTTGCCACAAGCACAACATATTCTTGTCAGCCGTGCACTTCTTCACAGCTGGGTTTTTTTTTTTTTTTTAATTTTTATTTATAAAATTTTCAATTTTACGTTTCAAGAAAACAAAGAGGAATATGAAGAAGAAAATCACCACCCAAGAAGTTACCGGCATGCTAATACATTTTGCCATTGTAAGCCCACAGCAAATAGTAGAATGAAAGAAGTTACACCAAAACGGTGAAAATAAAAGAAGAAACAATTTAGCCTAAGAGGATTCAAGATAGAGAGGAACCCTGTAAATTATGGGATACAACCAAGGTCTGGCCCTTAGAGACAGACAATCTTATACTGTTTAAAAATGGAGAAAACATATAGGAAACATTCACATGTTTTCTAACCCAGTTTCTTTGTTTTTCATGAACAGTATCTGATGACACTGCCAGGGCCGATTACATTTCCTGCATGGAGTAAAAGAGCAAATCTTCCCGTTTTCCTCACTCAACCACCCCCCTCTGGAAACATTTTAGTTGTGGTCCCCCTGAAATTTGCTGTGGATTGGGGGGGTGGGGATGCATGCATGCAACTCTCTCTCGTCCCTCTCCCACCCACATTCTCTCTTCCCCCCCATCCCCAGGGATGACTCCAGCACTCTCCGCCATCCTCAGGGCTAACCCTATCACTCTCCCCCCAGCTCTAGGCATAGGCACACGGAGTTTGTGCATAAGTCTCATTCAGCAGCCCTTTGCTTTGTGCTGCAGGCCCTCCCAGGCAGCCTGCAGGGAACAGGTGGCAAGAAGTGAAGTGGAGGCTGGAGCAGAAAGCCAATTTGCTCCCTAATCCAGCCCCTCCCCCCCCCTTGTCTTTCATGGAACGGGAGGGGAGGGGAGAATTTGGGAGTGGGCAGAGCAGAGACCTGCTCCCTAAATCCAGCCTCACCCCTCCTGTTATTTCTCTCAGGCAGCCAACCCTACATAGGCCAGCCCGAGAGGGGGCAGGGAGATGCCTGCCTTCCAGACAGGGCAATCTGCTCCCAAATCCAGAATAAGAGAGCAAATAAAGATTACCAAGCCCATCTAGTCTACCCATTTTCCCTATTACAAATACTGTAGATCCTGCTTGGTCTCGGCCTTTAGGCTCATTTTCTACCACCAAGGCAACTCTGTTTGTGCACTGCTTTCTTTAATTGCAATGTTGCTTTTACCTCCATTGTCAGCATGGGAAGACCATCCCATGTACTTAACATCCTTTCTTGTACAAAAATGTCCTAGGGTAATCCAGACTCCATCCACCTCCCTCTAACCTCATGTCACAACCCTATCTTCTCGGAGGAATTGCCATATCTTTATACTTCAATGCCACTATCAAAGCGCTGGGAACACTGTTTCCTGTATGCTGTGCATCGTGCTTGTGCACACAGCTTGTGAACCGTGCACACACAGCAAAACATAGTGCACACAAGATAACACGTTAGTATTTGCACCACACTGGAAAATAGCGCACAAAATTTTGAACTCAGTTTTATGAAAAATTGCACAATGAGAGCATTTTTGCAGACACAGCCTTTCAAAAAGTAGAGGTAGCATTGGCTGAGAATTATAACTGAATGAGAATAAAACACACTGGAGGCATCCTTGTAAGGTAACCCTGCTTTACTTGCTGCCACAACTACAGGTTAATTTTTCTTGGCTATGTCGCTCAAGGCACCAGTAGATTCAGCTGTTATCCTGGCCTGTTTGCCTCTTCCGTGTCACAGACAGATGTCCGCTTTGACACCTGAACAGGAAACCACAGGGTTGGCTGGGAGGGGGGGGGGGGGGGAAGTTTCACAAGCCAGCCCAGAAATGGAGTCAATCTCCCAAGTGGGAATATCCGACTACACAAAAACCCCCGAGGCAAATTCAGGAAAAGGGAGCATTTAAGGCTTAGTAATGAAGCCTTTCAACTTGAAGACGCCTTATATTGAAAACACATGTTCCTCTTTCTGACAGGCAAACCGATTTCTATGCAATTTTAATGGGCGAGCAAAAAACTATCACAATTTCTACAATGTTGCAAGAAAGTATAAATGGCTCATTGTCTGCTCGAAAGGCCAACAGCAGCAGCAGCAGCAGCAGCATAGTTTTGCCAGTCTGAAGGTGAGGAAAGCCAGGACAATCCTCCCCATATGCCTTACTTCCAAGCGCCGTGCATCACAAAAAGGAGATGATGAATTAGTTTTTGGTAGCCAAACAAGGGAAAAACACTTTAAAATTTCATGTTACACATAACCTTGGAAAACAAAAAAAAAAAAAAACCCCTACAAACCTACCCAGTATCTAATTTATCCAGAGTGGATGATTAGACACACACACAAAAAAAAAAAAAAAAAAAAAAAAAGATTTTAAAGATTTCTCAGAAAGTTTCCTATGCTTTTTTTCCCCCATTGTTTCTTATAAAGGTAAGAAACAAGTCTCTCCTGCACAGAAAAACAGTTTCTAAATTATTGCTATAGAAATTCTATCAGTCATGCTCCACAGTTTTTCCTGAAGCCCTGCGGATGGGATCTGATTGGTTCATGCATCTGACATCATAGCCTCTATGAACCAATAAGACCCAGTGAAATAATTTGTGGCTCTTGCTAACATAGCTGTTGCTTCCAGAACTGAAGGAGAATTACAGGTCAATTTAAACAAACACAAAACAAAACTGCTCAACCACAATGCTTTTAACTAATAAAAAGTAGATGAATATTGCTACTTCTCATAGATAATTGAAAAGCAACACAAAAATACACAAAAAGGGACAATTTTCCTTTAACATTACTGGGAAGTGCTTCAAACCCCCCCTCAAATCGTATTCCTTGGACTTCCAAGCTCTGTTATGATAGGTCCCTCACAATACTGCTCTCTCTCCTAAACCAACAGTATTAAAGATACTGGCAAAGAACATCTCTTACTGAGCACAATGGCAGAATTCCAAGGATCAGTCACATGGATTCTTGAACTACTACAAAACATCCATTGTGAAAACCTTCCACCCTCCTTCCCCCTGACAAGCGGAAACTGCTGTACTCATGACTGTCTTAGCTTTCTGAAGAAAGAGGTTTTTAGTTTTTGTGTTTTGTTTTGACGACAGTGAACCAGCACAACAGCTTTTAAAAATGCAAACAGCAGTTGGGGGAAAGACATGCACGCAAGATACTTGATCACATCTATCACTGAACGATCAACGCTAATGCAGATTTAAGAGCAAATGTAAAAATATAAGCTTAACTCGACCTAGACAATGAAGTCTGCCCTTCAAAATCTTGTATCAATAGGGCAACAGAAGCCAAAGACCACCTTAGAGTCAATTTTCAAAAACCTGCTGAGTGGGTAAAAAAGTTATATTAAGCCAAATTTTCATATGAACCTAAACAGCTAGATTTAGGCCTGCTCTATTTCTACTCAGTTAACCAGCTAAATTAACCTGCTAACATCGGCACTAACCAGCTACGTTCCATCCCCAACTTAAAGGGATGGGGTCAGATCCCTGGTTAACTAGCTAAGTTTAAGCAACTTGCACACTGACAGTTAAAATTTAGCTAGTTAGAGGGCGGCCAATTTTAGCCAGTGAGGTTTAACAAGCTAACTTTCAGGCATTTGTAAACTTTTAAAAAAGGCCTCCCCCTCCTTTGTGAATGTAAAGTACTCATTTACCAATATACCAACCGGGTACATGTGACATCTGCATACCATCACAACTCTTCACTTAATGGTCATTTTGACACGTTTTACTGAATATATTTACTAGAATGGTAACATTATTTCAGTTTGGTTCAAAGTACAATTTGGTTGCTATGAGAGAGATCCCAAGGATGCCTCATCACCCTTCTCCCTCAACAAATCCTCAACCTTCAAAGTATGATCTTCGGTGAAGAAGCATGTTTCCATGTCATCCAACACATTCTGCTCCAGACAGCCCACCATGGAGCTTACTATTTGAAACTGCACACAGTGGCTTTAGTGATGTTGACTTTCGTTCGGGAAACTTAGAAAATACTTAGACAAGGCATACCAAAGTGAACCTTAACCAGCATGTTAGAAGTCCAGGCTTGCATTATGCTACCCAACCCCATGACCACTTGTCAGCAAAAAAGAGTACATAGCTAGCCAGAGCATATGCTGGACATCCCAAGTTTTCTAGTTCATATGCACTACATAGATACTTACAAGGAAATATAAGGCCCAAGGATGGTTTTACTTGATACGTCCACTCTAGCAATAGTCTACGAACATAATAATAGTATTATTATAATACTATATGTGGACTTTTGCCCTGTTCGCTGACCTTACTGATATATGTTTGTTCCTACTGAATTGATTGTAAAGCCTGTTGCTAAATTTTTTGTTCAATGTGAATCGAGGTGATGTTTTGTAACGTGCCGCGGTATATAAAAATCCTTCAAATAAATAAATAAATAAAATAAAGACATGCACATATGAAGGTACGTACGAGTGGCCGGTTGCTGGGATGAAGTATATACAGCAATGTACTCTGGAATCTGGGATCCGTTTCTTTCTATTGATATTAATCTCCTCCTGTAGGTATTTCTCGTATTGGTCATTGATGAACTTCATAATAGGCTGCCAACTGCAGAAAAGATGGAACCAAAGTTATATCTTTGAAAGCTGGTGGAAACTCAACACACCAGCGTACAGACAAGGAACATTCCAACAGCAAGAGGACCACATGGCTGGGAAACCCAATGACTAAGGTATAAAGTTGGATCACTGCCTTGCCTTTTAAAGCAGCAGTGCCTCCTAAGCATTATAAAAACTAAAATTTTATGGTAAGCAGAAAAGCATGGGGGAATGGGAAATAAAGAAAGCACCCAAAATGAAGAAGAACCTAGTTAGCTTGTCCTCTGAAAGACTGCGGAAATACTACAGCCCACTGCACATGATTTAACCAATGACTTAATTGCTGAAATAGGGGTATGAGTTTAAAACAGAAATACAGATGATGGCAATTAACAACCAAAGGCCCATTTGGACTGCCCATTTCCCTTAAATACTTCAATACCATATGGCCTATAGGATCTCAAGTCTTCACGTTTGCTTTCCCACCTTTAACAATCTTCTTTGTCGATCCCATACGTTCTTGAATACAGTTATATTTTTTACTCCCATCCTTACTGGAAGGCAGCGTCATTGAGGGCTGGTATTAGGGAGGGAGGCAGGGGGAAGCAGGGCAAAGGCCCCAACATCACAAAGGGCATCCTTAGTGAAGCTGAGTAATATTTATTTATTCATTTATTTTTAATTTTTATATACCGATGTTCCTGTAAAGAATACATATCGCACCAATATCAATGAAGCAGAGCGTCAGGGCATCTGGCAATAGCTGGGTTCACCCCTTAGTTTCTACCCTGGATCCTAGTAAGTAACTAGTTCATTGTAACTTTCATTTGATGTAAACCGGTTTGATGTAAACCGGTACGATAAGACATGGTCTTGAGCATCGGTATATTAAAAAGAATTAAATAAATAAATAAGTAGTCTCTGCCCTGGATCCACGTATCCATCTCTAAAGAAATGCCAGAGATTAAATTTTAAAAATATTCCATTGCAACCTTATAGTTTCCTACTTGCTGCAAATATTGTTCCTAAATCAGAGGCACTGATATATTCACCATCACTAGCGTATGGCCTCTGCTATTACTGGCATCAGTAGCATGGGATCTTCTTGGAGTTTGGGTATTTGCCAGGTTCTTGTGGCCTGGTTTGGATCCTGTTGGAAACAGGATGCTGGACCCTTGGTCTGACCCAGCATGGCAATTTCTTATGTTATCATCACTATCCTGTTGAATAATAAGCAACTTTAGCAGGTATACAACTTACAGGGCCACAATTTGGTGTATGCAAAACCAATAGAGTGTTAACCCACACAAACAAACAAAACTTTACGTATAACTAGGAAGTGCATTTCTGTTCTTTACTGTGCTAACATTTCCAAGCTATTTGAAAACTTGGGCTAGAGTAATAAAAAATATAAACCATTTATGCATTATTCAACTGAGGTTAATAAATAAATAAATAAATAAATAAATAAATAAAGAGTGGCATGGAAAAGCAGCCTTAGTGGTTACAGCAGCAGGCTGAGAACCATGGAAACCAGAGTTCAAATCCTTTTCCCACTAACACTCCTTGAGCAAGTCACTTCACCCTCCATTGCCTCAGGTACCACTTAGATTATAAGCCCTCTGGGGCGGGGAAGAAAAAATACCACCTGAATTGTAACTAGTCTAGCTCAGATTTGGAAAGACAAGTAATCAAATCCAAAACCTGATGGAGACTTGGCCCGACAGGTCACTGGACTGGCAGTGCTGCACACTAGGGGTTTTGCAAGCCAAAAAAAAAATAAAAATGTTTTCATTTAGTTAGGAGCAGGGAGGTTACTATCTGAATTATCTGTTATTTAAAGGGCATTTTGTTTTAGATTTTTGGCAAATAACACGGACTTCAGAATAAGTGCAAACCAAAAATGATAGAAAATAGAACCATTTTATCTTTTTTTTTTTTGTTTAAATGACATGAAACGATGTAGTTGTTGACATTGTCCATATTATTTCAAATGGAGGCACATCCCCCTACTGCACATAAGTACATGAAGAACTCCCATTTCTGGGCCAGGACTGTGCTGCAGAGGCAGCATTTCACAGCTTCTGGGGAGAGCAAGACCCAGCAATCACTCAATGCGAACGCTCACAGGGTCCACTTTACCACGTTCTGCAGGGAACCACAGTCTGTGGCCATGGACCATCACTGCAGTGGACTGGGAAAAATTAATTAGATAGGGATATAAAAAAAGAAAGGTAGTGCAAGAAGCAAGCACACACCAAAAATTTAAATATAGATTGCAGAACTCAATTATTTGAAGCTGGCCATGAACCCTGCGCTATGGATTCTCCCTCTTTTGTGAAACAGATAAACCTTGTGCGTTGATCTTTAACCTGGCCACACATACCCTTCCTAGCCCCTGAAGCACACCAAGATCGTCGAAACGCTGACAGGGTCGGGCAAATTTCCCTTGTGCAGGACACTATCGCTTCAAATTATAGAACAGTATGCTGATGCTTCAAAAACAAAATTATACATAAATACACTTGTCCTGGCCAAGTGTTTGGATTACAATGATTGTTTGCAGTTTAAAACAATTTTATTAGCATTTAAAAGGAAAAAAATAGTAACATTTGTTTCAAAAAAAGAAAAAATTATTATCCTATTGGTGCAATGACCTGGCTATAGGTGTTGCCACATTGTGGCTATAACCTTTACATTCATTGCACAGGACAAACTTTCTCTGCCATGGAGGTAATTTTTCTCCCTTTGTTCAGGTATTGTGTGTAATGCCCAGAGTTTGACAGAAGCTGCTATGGCTGCCCACAGAGGAAAGCCATTGCCAGCTCATGTCTAGAGAGAGAGAAATCACTGATCCAGACCTAGCAAGAGACACTGCTACCTGCCTGGAAACATGTGATAAGACTAGTTAAAAATAGGGAAAGCAAGGAGGCTGGAGAAGGGAAACGTGCTAAAGGGAAAAATAAGCAAAAAAGTGACCGAGTTTGTTTACCATATACAGGCTTCTCCATAGACAGCAGGAGGTATTAGCCATGATGTGGGGACTTCGTCATCCAATGGCACTGAATGGAAACCTCTCTAGCTCAGTTAAGTTTTTCTACTGAGCATGTGTGGGAGTTGCTGCGTGTGCTGCCTCGTGGGCCCCCTCAGTCAATTTTAGAGCTTAGCTTTAGCTAGGCAGTCAACTCTCCAAGGGAGGCGGATGAGTATTAAGCATGGCTAATTCATTCTGCTGCCCATAGAGAATCCCATTCATCATGTTAAATTTGCTTTCTCTGTTGACAAGCAGAGCTAAATTAGCCGTAACACTTGGGGAGTGTCAAACTGAGGGTTGCGTAACTGAGCACTTACAATCAGCAGCCTGGACTCCTGTGGAACGTGGACTATTGGATGAACAGAATGCACAGAATACTGCTTGCCCAAAGTTACCGTCCCTTCTTGAAAGATTGTCCAGACAATAGTGGGATGTGAAGGTGTGAGCTGACGACAAAGTTGCAGCTTTGCAGATGTCTTCAGTGGAGACAGCTCTTAGGTAAATCACTGAATTAGCCATGGCTCTTACATAACAGAATCTGTAATATGAAGGTGACCCAGAATACAATGCACAATATAGTCCACTAGCCAGATAGATAAAGGGTATTTGGCAACAGCCATGACCAGTCTGTTAGGATCATAGGAAACAAAGAATTATAAAAATTTGTAAATAAAAAAAATAGTTGACAAGTCTGTTGATGCAGTTGAGTAATAGGCTAAGGCCCTTTCACAGTCAAGTAAATGGAAAGCCTTCTCTCCTTAATGCACAAGGTCTTGCATTAAACAAACAAAAAATAAAAACACAAATAAACATACAAAACAAAAAAAAACCTAAACACAAACCATGGACAAAACAATAGCTTGATTCAAATTAAAACACAGAAACCACTTAGTCCTGGGGGAATCCTACGCTACTGTGGAATGCAGAATTTCCACAGATTTCCCCTTTCGTGCAGATTTTCACATTTACTTTGCAGAATTTGCTGCTTCCGGGCCTCACCCTTGCTCAGACCTCGAATGCAGGCAGGACTGTGACAAAAAGGGCTCCGTGAGCCTGCCGGAAGAGGAGGGGCTGTAACTATCGGATTCCGCAATCCCAGAAGTATGGGCCAGGCTTGCGGGCGGCAGCGCAGCACTGATTATTGCCGAGCTCCGTGAGCCTGTCTGAAGAGTTGGGTTGGGGGCCTTTGCGAACATGGCACAACCATGCAGCTTGAAGATTGCAAACCACCGTTTCCCAATCAGTGCATATTATTCCTGCACTATGAGAAAGAGATAAATAAACGGCTGTAAAGTGGGGGGAAGCAGAAGGGGGAAGAGAAAAGGGAAGGGGAAGTAGACAGAAACAGGAATTGTGGTCAACCGAATGTCATCTCCTGCGGCCGAGGGGCCAGTCTTGCAGCTCTTATCACAAGACCTGTCCTGTGGCAGCAGGAGATGTTTGTTTATTTATTTAGAGGATTTTATATACTGATGAACGTTGGGAACATCTCATTGGTTTACATGAAACAACATATAGCTAACTGTTAAACGTGATGACTCTTGCTGCTGCACATGCCACAATCCGGCAGACCACCACCTTGAAGTAGAGAGAGAGGACCCAGGAACTGCCAGCAGACCTCATCCTACTGGCAGCTGAACAGGCCCAGGCCCTTGGAGAGAGTCCATGTGTGCTATAATCGGTGTGTGGGGGTAGGTAGGTGTCTGCCTGGGAACCTGAGAGTGTGTGTGTGTGTGTGATTGCATATTGTGGGAGTGAGAGAGTATGTGTATATGAGACTGAGAGACTAATTGATTCTCAAATGAAGGTGGTAAACATTTTCTGTACAGGTTGATACTTTCTGCCATAAGGAAATCACTAAGTACCTGATTTACCCATTGGAGAACTTGTGTTCAAGTGAATCATTGAGACCAAATGGACTGCTGCCGCTATGTGCCCAAGGACAAGGATTCCTTGGTCTGGAACTTGATCTCATTGCAACGAGTTCTGGACCAGCACTCGAAGGCAAATCGCCCTGATGGGAAGAATTCTCTCTCCTCCAATAAGTCTATTCATGCCCCAATGGACTTGATTCTCTGGGAAGGGACGAGGTTCAACTTGGCAAAGCTGATTATAATACCTAGCGACTGAAGTTGCAAGATAAATCTTCTGCAAGCAGTTTAGTATCCTCACTTGAGAAGGTTCCATCACCAGCCAGTCACATCCAGGTAAGGGAATACACAAATCCCCTAATGACAGTGTGTTGTCACTACAAACAGGCATTTCAAGCTGACAGGCTGAAGGGGAGAACCTTGTATTCATAGTGAGATTTTCCCCCCTGCAAATATAAGGTATTTCCAGTGAGAAGGGTGGATAAGGACGTGACCATATACAACCTTCAGGATCCAGGGTGCAAATGCAATGTCCCACTTGAAGGGTAGGCTGGTGTAGAGAGTGCTCATCTTGAACTCGCTCGTAACTAAACAGTTCCAGGTATGGGAAAACCTGAATCCCCTCACGGTGTGCTGTACTACTGCAAGGCATCTGGTGAAGACTCCAGATGCTGCCATAGAAAATATTTTATTGATAATGAGAAGAATCCACCTTGAAGCGAAGGTAGTGCCAGTGGAAAGGGACGGATGGGTATATAAGCATATGCATCTTTCAGATCAAGAGCATATTTCATTCCCCTTTCTGGATTTAGGGGAAAATAAATGCTGACAGGCCTCAAGTCCAGAATGGGCCTCAATCCACTAGATTTCTCAGGGATGAGGAAATATTGTGAGTAGAAGCAGTGTCCATATTGGATCATCAGGACTGGCTCTAATTGCCCATTGCTGGAGGAGTGACTGTACTTCCAGAAGAAGTTGTGACAAGTGAGACAGATCTGGGATGAAAATTGAGTAGTGTGGAAAGGATGGTATCATGAGAAACAGAAACAGTATCCAGATTCCATGATCTTGAAGACCCAGCAGTCCTTTGTTAACTGGCACCATGAATCCAAGGTGGTCTGGATTCTAAACCACCCCCCCCCCCCCCACTGAGATAAAATAAAAAATTGAGCCTAGGTTTACGTGGGTCTATTGAGTTGTTTTAAGTTGACAGCACTCGTTTTGGTGAGGCCTGGCCAGAAGTGGTTGCTGTCATCGAGCCAGAAGGGGCAGAAGGCAGTACTGTTGAAAAGGATGGAATGGGTTTCTCTGAAAGAATATAAGATATGCCGTATTGGGTCAGACTAAAGGTCATTCAAGCCCAATATCCTGTTTCCAACAGTGGCCAATCCAAGTCACAATGGGATCTATGTAATATTTGGCTAGTACCCAAAATTATAAAGATCCAAGCCACTAATGCTGGTAATAAGCAGTGGCTATTCCTTATTGATTAATAGCAGTTTACGGACTTTTCCATGAACTTTTTAAAACCCAGCTACACTAACTGTCTTAACCATATCCTCTGGCAATGAATTCCAGAGCTTAACCGTGTGCAGAGTGAAAAAGAATTTTGTCTGATTTTTAATGTGCTACTTGCTACCTTCATGGAATGCCCCCAGTCTATTATCTGGAAGAGTAAATAGATTCACGTTTACCCTTTCGAGTCCTTTCATGATTCTGTATACCTCTATCATACCCCCCCCCCCTTCAACCGTTTCTTCCCCAAGCTGAACAGCCCTAACCTGTTTAGCCTTTCCTCATAGGGGAGCCATTCCATACCCTTTATTATTTTGGTCACCCTCCTCTGTACTTTCTCCAGAGCTACTATATCTATCTTTTTTGAGATGTGGTTCCAGTATGGTGTCTTGTATGAAAAAGGAGCATCTCTATGAAGGCAGCTACTCAGGAGCCAACAAGAGGGATTGGAAGGCCACATTCTGTTCCTTTATTTGAGCAATCGTTCTCTGAGCTTTTCACCAAAAGTCTGTCCCCCGGACAGGAAGGTCTGCTAACTTGTATATGGCTTCCCAGATGTTACTTGTCCTAACCAACTTGACTAGCTCTGACAGAGGCTGCTGAGGTATGCAAGATGGAATCAAACAATTCATAAACAGAATGTAGAAAGTAGCTTATGAATTTTTGCACATCTAAAAGCAGTTTGGGGTAATATGTATCATCATTCACAAGTTTAAGAAAATGCTTTAGTTTTTTTAAACTGGCAAGTAGAGATATGAGCTGTAAGCGTGGACTTCTGAAATATTCTTTCCAAAACTATTTTGCAGCCTATGGTCTCTGCCTGGAGGTCAAATGGAACAAATTCTTATCTTTTTCACCTTTTTTAGGGCAGACTTACCAATGGATTGGGGAGGAAGTTGGAGAACTCTGAAACCCAGTAACCTCTAAACTCTGTATTTGGAGATCTAGTTTTCTGGCCCTAGGAACACCAGGAGTTTCTCACATTCTCATTTGTAACAGGTTCCGAATGTCATGGGTTGGAAAAGCTGTCTGTTCCAATGTCATGTCTAGAATTTGGAGGAGACCAAAGCCTTCCAAATTGGGGAGTCTTTATCCTTACGTACATTGACACCCAGTCTCGTTCCCATTTTTACCCCACAAATTTTGAGTAGGTAAGATTTTCCTGAGGCAAAAGTATGAACAGGAATACTTGTAGAACCCCTTTTCTAAATCTAATAGCGAAGGTTCATTAATTTAGGACCCTAATGATGAAGCTAGCAACTCAGGAGGTGGGGGGGTGTCTCCCAGTTGCCCTAGAGGGAAGCACCCTCATCTGCCACCTCTGAATTTGATTCTATTGCAATTGAGTGGGAAATTGAAGAACCTTTACCAAGGGTTGAGATGTGTTACTATCTACAGGTGAAACTGGGACTTCAATTTGAAGGACTGCCATAGCGAAGGTGGAGAGGAAAGGATAGATAGTTGCTTCCATCTCCCTAGTCAAAGAGCTAAAGAAGTTCTTCACTATATCTGCAATCTGGTGTGTTCTCTGCCCTGCTGTAGGAGGTAGAACATCCTCTTCTGAGACAAGAATGGGTTCCTGTTCAACAGGAGTTCTATTGGAGAACAGTGGCACTATAGAGCTTACCAGATCCAGTGCCTCCAGATGGAAGCTATCCACTACAATTGTGAAAACAAATCACCTTCAAGCTCCTGATCTAGGATAACCAACTTACAGCTGTGCAAGTAATGTGGTAAGATGACTTTTCCCAAGCTCAGTGCATTGATTGTGGCAGTAGAGGAGGCTACTACTACGATGGAATCAAATGTTTGGAACTTCCAGAGGCCTCCCTTGAGCTGCTTTGATGAAGCCAGTCCTGAACTGAGTTATTCCATCGATTTATATATCGACTGCATCAGGATGTTTTATTCTGGAAGAAGCCCTGACGCCATATGTTCTTGTGCTATGTATCTATGATCGTGCGATGCACCGTGATGCATCGAAGCATCAGGGTGCATTGACAGAGCATGAGCCCCATTCACAAGGGCTCTGAATAGCCATGCATAGAGTGCACTGGTATACCATGTGCCAACAGTATCAATGCCTACTGCGTCAGCGACGCCAATGCACTGTGTGTTGACTGTGCCAATACGCCCAGCTTTGAGAATTTATGCTTCTTTGACGCAGGCCGGCCAGTTCATCGCAACTCCATAGCTTTGGCCTGTGCCAATGGAGAAGTCTCTGAGGCGCTCCTGCTCAACTCCCTTCCCGGCAAGGCGAGAAGAGATTTTGCTGCAACTCAGACAAGATTTAGGACTCTTCAATTTGACTAGGATTGGGACATCTGTCCGCATGGGTATCAGTTTTCCTGATTGAGATCCAGCCCCAGGCATTGATAGCACAGCTCGTGGCCATCCATGAGGGATATTACCTTGCCAAAGATGCAACTTTTGGAATTGCTGATGATAGATTTCTTTTTGTCAGACCTTTTGAGGAAGCAAGAGAAAATATATTTTTTTGTAGCATTGAGAAGTGCTAATGTGGGTGTTGCAGAGGCAGTGAGGCAACTGAAGGCAAATACTGAAGAAAAATACTGAAGTCTTAGAAGTTTAGAGAAAATGTATCTGGAGAGCTAAAAGCTCTACTAGCTAGTAGAGAGGAGTCTGGTGCCACTGGATGACAACACCCACATTTCATGACTAGTTCAGCCTGCTTAATTGGCAGAAAAAAAAAAAAGGTAGCGCGAGAGTATATGCCTGTAAAGCTTGAATAAAAAAATGCGGCAGGGTTCATGAAGCAGCGTGCACGTTCAGTAGTAAACCTTTTACTAAGCTAAAGAGATGGTGTCACCTGATGACATCACCCAATATCATAACTAATTCAGCCCTATTTGTTGAAGGAAAAAAAAAAAAAAAAAAAACTTGGATTGAGAAAAAAAAAGTCTCTCTAGAATGTAAAAAATATTTTGGCAGGCTATTCAAGTTTTTCTGAAAATTTCCAGCCTTGTTTAGGTGAGCAAGGGCTGTGCAACAGCATGCCGACATTCACGTCACAAAAAGAAAAGCTCTCTTTTACAGAATCACCTATTCTTAGGTTTTATTTTTGAAGATCTAAGTGTTTGGACTACAGATAGAAGCCCATAGTTGTATAAAAGAAAAAAAAATAGGTATGTCACTGTTGTATTTAATATACCAGCATTACAGGAAAAAAAATATTTTTTTTTGTCAGAGGCTATTGGACATCCTTATGTTTAGCATCTATATTGTGCCAAATCTCCACATCCCAGAACTAAAGAATGACTGTCCAGCAGACTTATGTACTGCTCTTTTAATCTACATATTTTATCTTCTTGAATCAATCGAGCTCAGCTTACTCCCTAATGCCACGTTTTGGCTGCGTCATTATCACTAAACTGAACTACCTACAGTTTTGTTACCAGAGCCAAGCCTTTACCCAGCTGGTTAAATTAATCCTGGCAGGCAGATAAAAACTGAGTTGGGGGGTTGGGAAAAAAATAATTTCTGGGATCCAGCAGGCTCGGCAGGTCTGCTACAGTACATGTAATATTGCGGACCAATGCTGCTACCTTTACTTTTCCCTGCAGTCCTGCTTACTCAACACCAAGAACCATCCCATTTCCATACACTTTGACTATGTGAGCTTATCCTTGGTTTGATAGCAAACTATATAATCTTTTGGTCAGGGGCACAAGAGGGCAGAAAGAGGAGAATGAGAAGCCTAAAATAAAACCAGCAATTATTTAAAACAAAAAAACTAAAGCAGTTCAATTCAAAAGAGCAGATTTCTCTTAGCTCTCCTCCCCTCCCCTCTCACCAGTTCTCATTGTTGATGTGGTCCCCGAACCCTGGCGTGTCAATGACTGTGAGCTTCATTCGCACTCCTTTCTCCTCGATATCTGGAAAGGACAAAAAGAGGCTGGAGTCAGACAGAGGAGAACCACATAGCCTAGAAGTTAGCCCCTACCGTTTTTCTGTTCTCCATCCCACGAGCTCCAGGCACAGAACATATTTATTTTATTTAACATTTTTATATACCAGGATTCATGCAAAATTTACATATCATCTCGGTTTACATTGTAACTGAAAAACAGGCATGTAAGAAAGCCATTACATAGAACAGTGAATAAAACTTGGAACAGAAAAAGAGGGGAAAAAACTCACATTTATATTATAAGGCGCATAATTATATTATAAGAGACATGTGTCCAAGACACGGAAATAGATCCTTTCCCCTGCGCACAGAGTTCAGCGCTGCTGGAAAGGATTGGAGGCTTTGTTGTTTAAAATAAAACAGCACCACGCGCCCAAATATGTCCGATGCCACAAGAATCTGTGGCTGGAAGAAAGTCCAAGATCTTAGGAGCATAACCTCCTTCCCAGCACATCTGGGCCCAAATTTAATTTTTAAACGTATATTTTCTTAGCAGTAACCAGAAGAAAGGGAACCCCTCCCCCAAAAAAACTACCAGTAATTGTACATGAAAAAGTCGAATTGGGGGGAGGGAATGGGGAGACAGCAAAACCCACAAAGCTTGCGCCCGAGTTTCATGACTGTCAGATTAACTCCTGAAGAATCAGAGTGTCTTCCGTGAACTCAAAGGCCACACTTCTCAGTAGCCAACGAGAAGTTTCTTCTTTTCTCCCTTATTCATGCTGCTGTAATTTGCCAAGTGAAAGGCACGTTATGCTGACAGAGGGAATGTCTTACTCGGCACAGCAGTGAACCTCACCGCACAATATAACCTGATCTACACTGGCCCCCACCATTGCAATTACGGGGGTATATAAAAATGGAGAGAAATGGGCATCGCTCCCAGGTTCCTGCAGCAGCCCAAAGGATAGGGGTCTGTGGTGAAAGTTTGAAACTTCCTCTGCAGCAGTCAGGTGGCACCTGCACACATTTGCATATTAAACGTTAGTTTTATAAAGTAAAATACAAATTAATGTTTTCTGACATTTCCCCATGTCTCTGATTAATTTATTTGGTTCTCTTGGGGACGGGGAGGATGAGGAAGAGAAATAGTTTACTCTCACACCATCTCCTGTCGACAATCCCCTCTCATTCACACACACACACACACACACACGCCTCAACCCCTGATCTGATCACTCACACCCCTCACCTCTGATCCACTTACATTCTGCATCCCCCTTCCAATGCTTTTACTTACTAGAACCTCCCTCCCCCCCTAGCTTTTCTAGCCTCAGATCCTGGTTTAATACTAGGACAGCAGCAGCGCCGCACCACAGGCCACATCCTTCTCCCGTGCTGCTCAGGGCCAGAGTGTTGCGTTTTCAACACTCAGCGCAGCACTACAGTGACCCTAACAGTTAATTTTGGTCCTGAGTGGCAGAGGACGGCGACATAGTCAGGGGATGCCGTGTTGCCTGCGTCCTCTTCTCCTAGCACCAAGCCAAGATCTGTGCAGGGGAGGAGGAGGAGGGAAAAAACGTGCCGACTGCTGCTTTGACTTGGCCCCCAGTCTCACCACAGTGATTCCATGGGGACTGGCCAATTCTGCAGCCCTTACTGCAGCACTTCAGAAGTCCCTAAAAATAGATTACTGGCCACAGTAACTAGCATGTAGATGTAGAAGAGAAGAAAATATTACCTGCCAACAAATCATTAAGTTCCTCTTTACTCCCAAAATAAGTTTTCTAAATTTTTTTCCTTTTTTTTGGGGAGGTAGGGGTGGGTAATTTTATTTATTTATTTTTTTACAGTGATTCTAGAGTTTTTGTTTTTCTGTTTGTGTCACTAGTGTCTGAGACAACTCCATTTCTCTTCAAGGCATCTGCAGTATCCCTGCACCTCTCTCTCTAGTCTTAGCTTATCCTATTGCCACTTAACTCCCAGATTCTCCTGCAGATATGTTGAGAAAAAAAAAAAAGTGTTTTTAGACAGGTTTGTGGGGGGTTTTTTTATTTCATTTAGGTACAAAATGCTTCAGCCTGTCTTCAAAGTTGGTCTCTTAACTTTTATCACATCCTACCAACCAACACAATTGTCTTCTGCATAAGAAACCCGGCTCTCCAAGCAGAGGCAGTAACAAAATAAGCACATTCCCTGGGACACAGAGCCTCTTATAGTACTCACTCACCATGTGTGACAGATTTGATTTCAATTGTTTTGGGGATCCGTTCTTCTGAGGTTGGCTGCACCGATTTCCTACTGACTTTGGATTTGAAAAGGGTGTTTATTAATGTGGATTTTCCCAAACCACTCTGACCTGAAAGAAAACAGCAGGCAAGAGACAATATTAGAGCCGTTAAAAATTGTTAACGTCAACACCAATACTATTTGCTTTCTTCCTCTACTGATCATTCTAGTGGTGTCCCAGGAATGTGGTGCATCAATCGGCCACAAATTTCTAATTTATGCCTTTGCTGTTAGGAAAAATCTGAGTAGGAAAGAACTGACAACCCAAGAGTGCAAACAAAACAAAACCATCCAGTCCACTTAGGCCGAATGGACATATTCTAACCCTTCAAGGAGCCCAATATTAAAAATGCACACATCATTTTGCGTGCGTGTGTACATATATATACACATCCCATCCCAGTGAGCTCTTGGGCACAGACAAGAGGCCCATGACCCCCTGTGGTTTCCACACAGGGGGAGATAGTCTGAGGATCTTAGTATTTTCTTCACACCCCATTCCAGTCACACTGAAGATCACACTCCTAACCAACAACTGCTGTTCAAAATGAAAATCTTTACTGCAAACGGGTGGCAGGACACAAATCCAAAGTAAGTACACCGGTGAGTAGTGCACCACAAGTAAAGTCCAAAAAAAGGAACAAAATAAACCCAGTGTCACCTTTTTTTTTTTTTTTTACACATACTTTCCCAAACAGATACATTTTTGGGGAAGGTACCCTTCCTCCCTGGGCCATGCCAATACCATTTCGGGAGGCAGATCTTCTCGTCCTCTGTTCTCAGTTACCACACAGGAAGCTTCCTTCTGAACTCTTTCAGGCCCATGCAATATCATGCACTAAGGTTAACCTGTGGTTGGACGTGCGTTTTGGACACGCGCCCATAACCCCTGACACAATAAGGGGATCAGCACGTCCAAAACACCTGTCCAAACCAGTGCATAGCTAATAGCGCTCATCATGTGTACATGCCATGTACACGTGATATAAAAAGATAACCATGCACCCAATGAGCACATTTTAACCCTCAAAAATTAACAGCCCGGAGCTGGCATTAAGTCTTGAGGCACCCCAAAACCTAAAGATTGTGACTTAATATAGTCGCGATATTAAGTCAGAGGAACCACAGAAACCAACATTAAAAAAAAAACAAAAAAAACCCAAGTCTTCACGGCAGTCAGGTTAGGAAAACAGAAGCTCAATTTACGAATATCCATTTTCCTAACCCATGGCTGCGCACAGCCATGTCTCCTGGTCACCTGATGCCATGGACATGATAGGGTGCGCACAATTTCTCCCTAACACGTCCTTTTTAGCGCGGCGGCTCGTTTGTCTATTGCATCGAGCGCCCAAGAGAGGCGAATGTGCTTGCAGTAAAAAAAAAAATAAATAAATAAATAAAAATGGGTGCCCGGTTTGGACGCATGTGCACTTTATTGCATTGGTGTTTATTAAGTTATGTACTTCTGTAGAATTTTTCTCAAGGAAGCACCTCTCCGATACCCCCAAAGAATCATTCTAGACTCCCCCTGCTGCTGAAATGATCCCTTCTTCACACTCAGGAGCTCCCACAAACAGTTGTGGAGGCCCAGGATTTCGCCAATCCTGGATTTAACTCCAGATTACTCCTCTGTTCCAAGGCTGACTCATGTCATCCAGACCAACTCCCTGCCATCACATGGGTGCAGGGGGTTTTATACACACACACACACAACCCCTCCCAATGGGAAGTGGTACAACTCCCTAACACACCTCACCAAGGGACAAGGTCGCTGCGACCTATGGTCAGTCACTCTCTGCTGCAAAGTAGACCTGATGAAGCCACTGCTGCTAGTAAGAGGGAGATTTTGGCACCCCCTCACACACACACACTTCTTTGGAATAAAATGTACTTATGTTATTATGAGTTGCATCCTTGAGTCTGTATCTTTTTCGTGGCCTAGCCTTCATTCGTTTTTGTCATGTTCATGTTTATAAGCACCAGTGTAAAATCTGCACAGGGCTCTAATAAATAGATTTATTTAGTTTTGAACTCTTTGGAAGTGCTCAGACATAGCTGCTGCCACCATTGTGAAACAGAATATCCTCCGGGTTTTAACTGGCAAAGAGTTATGTGAAAATAGCATTTGCTGATACAGGTAGGTTAAGCACAGTCACTGTCAGCACTAGGGATTACTGTTTTCCGGGGGTTCCTATTCCGGCGCAGACAAGAAGGAAATCTAGTATCACCAAACCAAGGCTTTCAAACATTAAAGAAATGGAGAACCTCTTGCACCTTGAGACTTTTCAGGCAAAAAGTTGTTTTTGAGATGCAGCAGCACCTCTGACTTGCGTCAAAATTAAAAATAAATAAATAAATAAAATAGAAAGGACAATTCTTACTGCAGCCAAGGAAAACCACCACTAGGGCACATTTTATATAAAAAAAAACAACCCACACTTATTTTTTGCATAAGCTGGAAGCTGAGAAGACTATCCATGAGCCCTTGGTCGCACTCTTCTTCCGTCATGATTTCCCCTTGTTCTTGGGCACCACCAATACGATACTGCTTCAAAAGCAGAAGTCAAAAGCCCATGAGTGCAGGAAATAGGGAGACCAGGGCCTTTCGAGGAATTTCTTTGCCTCTCAGTCTTGAATGAAAGCTTCTCTCCCCCCCCCCCCCCCAGGAACAGGACAGTTGATTTGGGGGTAGGGGTGGGAATGAGGAGGGAGATGGGAGAGGCCTGATGCCTCAACTCCATACCTACAGCACAGGCTGCCCTCCCACTCAAGGCAAACATGAGGAGGAACTGCTGCTTTTAGTTTTAGCAAAATGACATAACAGATTAAGTATGTGCTGTTTGTTTGTTTTCCCCTTCATGTTCAGGTGCATGCCACATCACCAAAGTATTTATTTAATTAAAGCCTTTTGCATGAAAAATCCTTTCTATTGCCCTCAGAATCCAAATTCTACTACTTAAAACCTCATTTTCAATCAAAACCAGGTCAGAGAAAACTGCCACAGAACTTCAGGGTAACAAAAAAAAAAAAAAAAGGTGAAAATCTCAGACACATAGAAGTCAATATTCAAAAACCATTTAAATGGGTAACTCACAAATTATTCGTCTAAATGGCAAGATAAGTAGTTAAGTGTCTGAATATTCCTATCTGGCTACTATTTAACCAGATAAAAAAAGGGGCATTCCGGGGGGGGGGGGGGGGGGGGAGGTTATTCGGCTAATTTAGCTTAACATCACATGTATGCAGCTAAGGTAGCTGGGTAACTTTAGACCTGCTTCCAAGCGGGTCTAAAGTTATCTGGCCTTGTGTGGTAGGATAAAGGGCTATAGGGCTATTTAACTAGACTTCTTTAAAAGATAGATATCCACCAGGAAGCACTGTTGTCAAAAAACAAAAACCGGCCTGCTCCTCCATCCCCTCACCCACAGGGATATTATGTGGTGTCACTGCCCCCATGTCCCCCGATCCTCCCCATTCCCCCCCAATACCTTATTTTTCCCTGCCGTGAGCAAGGGACCCATGTTTATCCTGCTGCATCCAGTGCTGGACATGTAGCTGGATAACCTTAGGCTAGTATATTCAGCAGGATGTTTATCCTGCTGAATGTGCAAGACTAGTTATCCGGCTAGGATAATTTGTCCACTGAATGGTCTACTGAATATTGGCCTCTATGTAGACACTAGAAAAGAAAGTGTAACCGACACAATTGATTTCTAAGGGTCAAATCTCCAGTTTCCATGCAGATATTCCTAGTACTAAGTAATGACAAAAAATTAAACACAGTATAGATATGCAAATAAAAACTGAAGCTTAATATTTTGTTAAGAAGATGGGGCATTGGGGACAGGAATCTATGGAGCTGCAGTTTTGATTTCTCCACGTAAAATCAGTAATAAAGAGTCCACAGCAGCAATAGACTGTGTTGAAACCAGGCCTGTTCCTGACGGGGAGTCATCCGTAACCCTAAACCAGGGCACATATGTGAATCCCAACCACCATGTTCTAGTTATCTGGTACTGCAACTGAAGGATCCAATTCCAGCATCTCACGTTCAAAGAGCAGGTTCCTGAAGACGAGCCAGTTCTGAACTCCCCCCCCCCCCCCGAGCACCTACTAATTCACACTATGATGATCAAATGTACTACTGTCACCAGGGGGTGGCCTTAGGGGAGGTGGCAAGCAGGGTAACCACCCTAGACCCACACTCACAGGGGAGCCCCCAGCTTTTGCTGCTTTGGATGAAAAGAAGGGTAGGACTAGGATGCTATGATCTGCACATATATACACAAAAGGTGCGTAGAGAGATGTGAAAGCCTAGGGGGGAAAACCCCCCAAAATTCAGGACACATCTGCACGCCTATCAAGCCCCCCACCGAAGGTCAGAAGTAGAAAAACTGGAAATGTTGCAAAATTTCCAATTTTCCCCACTTCTAGCCTTTGAAGCGGACGGAAGAAACAGCCCCTTCCCTCCCCTTGCTTGCAGGTCTTCACATCTCTAAGAGGCACATGAAATAGCAATCTCTGAGACGCACACTCCTCCTCCACCCTCCTCCAATCCCCTATGTTCTAGAAGCCTCCTGCCCATGCCCTGTCCCCCTGTATTCACACCCTATAGGGCAGGGAGAAGCAAGACTGTTGCGTTTTCAAGATTATACACATTGAATATTCATGAGATGTATTTGCAAGCACATTATTATGGATATGCTGAAAACCTGGATCTGCTTGAGACACGAGTACTGGAGTTGCTTTCTCCTTGCCTTAAGGCCTGCCGGTCCTGCATGTCAAAGCTAGCATCCAGCCTTGACAATTTTAATTTTAAAAGAAAGTGCCAGATCATATTAAAAAAAAAAAAAAAAAAAGAAGAAAAGTTACACAAAATCTATTTAGTAAAGTTTGCATGAGTTAAGAATTCCAGACAGCATGTTACACAGATACAGTGATTTCAACAGAGCTGGCAGATAAGCCAGTCTCCACAAGGACTGTCCTTGGTAGGAACAGACAAAAAGATCACTGTTTGACCTCAGGCTGTATACATTTAATATCTGGAGGCCGTACAGATTAAGCTTGCATATCACTGCACTCACTCCTTGAGCAGCAGGACACGGACAGTCTCTTCCCAGTACATAGCTTCTTTATTCCTAGAAGCACACTTTGCTATTTGGTCAACCAATCTGTCCAAAAAATGATGCTGCAAAGCTTCTGCTATAGTATTTGTCTGTTATGAGGGAGAATTTTGAGAGCAAGAAATGGGTACTTTAATTTCTCTGGACAAAGACCAGGGATGAAGTTAAACACATGAAGTACCTGTTTAAAAAACTGCACATTAGATTTCCTCAGTTATAATTAAACTTATCTGGGGGGGTCCAATGCAGTAAAGCATTTCCCCCCTCTATGGACACAAAGCTATGCCCGTAGTTAGAACACTGTTGTAGAAAGGGGGCTTTTACAAAACTGCTCACCCAGTGTCCAGACAGAAGTGGGCACCTACAGATGTTCTTGTGGGCGGGGTTTAGAATTACACACACACACTTTTGTTTTCAAAAACAGATGCATTTGTCTGGGGGAGGGGGGGGGAGAACACACAAAAAAAAAAAAAAAAAAGCTATGCACACACATTAGCAGGTGAAACACGCATGAGTAATTTTTGCGGGGTAAATCTCCAAAGTATGCAACACACTTTTGTTTTCAAAACTGGAGTAAAGTCATAGCCGCAGACAGTTTTAAATTTACCTGCCCCCCCTCCCTTTGGGGACCAATTTCCAAATCCATTTCCACAGATAAAACAGCATTTTGAAAATTGCCCACCCTCCATGTGTGTAAAATTGTGGGCGGTGTTAGATTATGTGCACAAAATTTTACCCACCTTGTTCAAAGGCGCTCCTGCATACAGGCTTAGGCTGGGGGAAAGGCAATGAAGTGCGCAGGTTTGTTTTGGCTGGAAGACATGCTTGCAGAGAAAGCGGGCAAAGGTACTTTTTCCTGGCACAATAATAGAATAAAACTACACGCACAGCTCTGCTTTGTTTACAGACAGAAACCCTGTGGGGATAAACTACCCGTGGAGCTTACACCAATGCAAACAGTTTGATTATTTTCTTGATGTATCTATTTTGATTTGAAAACAATCTCTTTCTCTATCCATATACGTGGAATTACAGCAACCAATCAAGACTCCTAGTGGATCATCTTCATAAGCAGGGCCGTGAAACTGCATCAAATGACGACCGTCCATCCAAAAAGCAAACTCTTGGTAATAGACTGTAGTCCCTCCCCTAGTTGTAGCTATGAAGGCAGGAGCACATTCAGTACCAGGGTTTAGTCCATACACAGTCCCACTAAACCCTGGCATGAATTTTCTGAAGGGGAGGGAAGTGAGGCAGGCAAGACTTTTCTGTGGGTCTAAGCTCAAACTGTCTCTGTACTGGTGAGAGCCAATAAACACACGAGTCGTTATTCAAACCCCAAAAAAAAAAAAAAAAAAAAAAGTTACTGCTCCAACTTTAAGGGGAAGTTAACTGGCACCAGGTACATGTTCTTCTTGTAACTGCCATTATCATATCGATAATTAAAATCCTAATTAATCTGCATCTGTGGTCCCTTAATCTCTTCCTAGGGGTCCCCAAGAGTTCTGCCAAAAGTTGCTTGAAAGGTATTTGATTGTCCCTCCCGATGCAGCCTTCGCGGTCACCGTGTCGGGGGACATTTACATATTCTAAGCCGACTGATTTATTTGAAAAACTTTGGAGTTCCGCATCAATTAATAAAGTGAATGATTCTTCCATGAAATAACTTCGTAAGAACTTCTAGTGTTCATGGCTCCTACTCTTGTGCCATCATTAAAACCTTTCAGGTATCTGAAGGCCTGTATCATATCTCCCCTCTTCCAGGGTATGCATATGCAGATTCTTCAGCCTCTCCTCATAGATCTCATACAGTCCCCACACCATTTTGGTCGCTCTTCTCTGGACTGCTCCATCCTGACTTTGCTCTTTTTAAGATATAGACTCCAGAATTAAATAAATACAGTACTCCAAGTGAGGCCTCACCAAGGACCTGGGTCAAGGGCATTATCACCTCCTTTTTCTTACTGGTTATTCCTCTTCTCTATGCAGTCCACCATTCTTCTGGCTTTAGCTAATCGCCTTGTCACATTGCTTCACCATCTTCAGACACTATATCCCCAAGATCCCTCTCTTGGTCTGTGCACTTCAATTTTTCATCCTCGGTCCTCATACAGCTCTTTTGAATTACGACACCCCAGATGCATGACTCTGCACTTCTTGGCATTGAATCCCAGCTGCCAAATCTGTAAGCTGAATTCCAGAGCGAATGAAAAATAATTTTCTTTGATTTGTTTTAAATGAGCTACTTGCTAACTTCATGGAGTGTCCCCTGGTCCCATCATCTGAGAGAGTAAAAAACTGATTTACTTTAACTTGTTCTAATCCTTTCATGATTTTGTAAACATCTATCATATCCCCCCCCCCCCCAGTCGTCTCTTCTCCAAACTGAACAGCCCTAACTTCTTTAGCCTTTCCTCATAGGGCAGCCGGTCCATGCCCCTTATTTTGGTCGCCCTTCTCTGCACTCTCTCCAGTGCAGCTATATAAAAAAAAAAAGTCAGATTTGTCTGACAGGGCCTTCCCCCTGGTGAATCCATGCTGCCTTGGGTCCAGCCACCCACCAGATTTTTAGACAGTTCACTATCCTTTCCCTTCAGCAGTCTCCGCATTAATTTTCCCACCGCCAAGGTGAGGCTAACCGGTCTGTAGTTTCCGGTCTTCTCTCCGCTACCACTCTTGTGAGGAGAGACCATCACTGCTCTTCTCCAATCCTGCGGCACCACTCACGTTTTCAGGGATCTATTGAATAGATCCTTCAGTGGACCCTGCCAGCACATCTCTGAGCTCTCAGTATCCTGGGGGTGTATCTCATCCGGCCCCATGGCCTTGTCCACCTCCTTTCATACATTCTCTTCTGTAAATGGAGCTTTGTCTACTCCATCCCCATCTATGGTCTTATTAACCAGCAACGGTCCTTCTCCAGGGTCTTCTTTAGTGAATACTGAACTGAAGTATTTAATATTTAGAATTATACCCTCGCATGGGATCTATTCCCATTTGTAATGGAACCCATGAGAGAGGGCATAATAATCTGGTGCTCACTAATGGTGGTAATTTCTCTAATGTTCGGGCAGGGGCTCACATGAGCACCAGTGATCAGACTGTATGGTTCGATTTTGGGAATAGGACACAGAAGTCCCACAAGAGCTGCTTTGAGGGATATTTTAGGACATGCGTGTCAGGAATGAGGGGCAAGACAAAAAAACTCATTAGGGCACAGTGCAAAAAAAAAAAAAAAAGTTTAGCCATCTATAACAAAAAAAAAAAAAAAGTTAAATTTATTTTGTATTTGATAGGTTTACCAAGTAGCAGAGGTGTGCTAAGGTGGGTTGATCTGCCCTGGATAGCAATAGGGGAGAAGAGTGCCATTGCTGCCGGCAGGAAGGTTCTGCGGCAATGCGGAACAGTGACGTGGCAGAGGAAACCCCATCAACAAAAGCAAGGAGCTGCAGTGGGAGAGGCCAGAGGTGCCGCCAGCATTTCCTGGAACTGGTGCGGTGGCAAAGAACAGGCCTAGCACTGCCTCCGGCATTCCAGGAGAAGCCATGCGGTGTCGCTGGCAGCCAAACAAGGGAGAGACTGGCCCTGTGAGAGTAAGTGCCAGTGTACGAGTTGTGTGCATGGGGGTGAGTGTGTGTGTGTATACGAGGGTTTTTGGGTGGGTGTTTGCATGTGTGTGTCTGTACAAGAGGGTGTATAAGATGATGCCTGTACGCGTATGAGACAGCAAGTGTATAGAACTGTGCGTGTGCGCACCTGTGGGTGCATATGTGTGAGAGGGTGCCTGTATGTGGGGGTGAGAGAGAGGAAGCATGTGTGTGTCTTACACACACACACACTTCCTGTCTCTCACCAAGCACATGTGTGTGTGTTTGAGAGAGAGGGAGTATATTGTGTGTGTGCATATGTGCCCCCAGTCATAAGATGACATATGGAGAGTGGGAGATTTTTTAAATCCTTATTAATTTTAATTGGGTGCTATTTGATGTCTGCTGTTCTGAAATATTTTATAGATGTTTAGGACATTTTAAAATTATATATTGGGGGTGCCAAAGTAGTATCTGCCCCAGGTGCCAAATATTCTAGGTACGCCTCTGCCAAACAGACAAACTTTTGAGCTCCTTTTAGAAAACTAAGCACATAACACGAACAACTTCTGTCAACATTCCCAAGCTGCAGCATCATGTTTCATTTATAGATACCTGGGTCCTCTCTCCCAACCCTTCCCATTTAGCTCAGCCATTGCAGTGACAACTCTTGTCCAGCAGCTCTCCATCAGGTCTCCTACCGAAGCCCAATTAACCTGTACCCTGAGCTTAAACAGTGGGCGTCATACTGCTGAGGGAGGAGGAAGTCCCAGCCATCATCGCACAAGCCTCTGCCTGCCCCAGGAGAAATCACAGTGTGCAGGATTCAAACCCAGATCTCCCAGAAGGACAGATTTCTGTCCAAGAAAGTTCTATAAATATTTTCATTAAACTCTCTCATTGGCTTAACACTGCCTTCACTCCTCTTCCATAACAGGCCAAGCTCAAAAAAAAAAAAAAAGGAAGATGTCACAATGCAGAGCGGCTATGAATCTTCCATTGTTTAGTTCTCTCTTCATTAGAGCTGCTGACCCGGTCTCTCTAGTTATATTTCAAATGCCTTTTTTTTTTTTATGGTTTTGCTCTCTTTCTTCAAAAACATTTTTCAGTTCCAATAGGTGTTTCAGTGAAGGGCTTGGAAGTTAAAATGTCTTGTTCTCTCCACAATATGTTCCTCTCAATAAATTTTAAATCTGACGCCACTCTGTTGTCTTCCTCGGCCAAATAGTTCTTGGCATATCCTTCCGTCCCTGTAGCTAGGTCAACGAACAGACTGTTCATCAGCAGTGATTACACGATTAGCGTTGTCCTCTCAGATTGCAGGGACACAAAAGAAAGTGGCCTAGGATCATTGTCTTATTAAAGTATCATTTTCAAAGAATTATTTGAAGGACTTGAGTTTTATTCTTGTGACAACTCAGTTTATGACTTTTTTTTTTTTAAACATACCTTTTTCTTTACTAACAACAGACGCTGCCTGTTCCACTAATGTCATAATTCTCAATAGTTTAAGCCTGTCCATTGGATCACAATTCAGTCTCATCTTAATCCCCTGTAATTGGCAGATGGTCTGGCTGGAGCAATCTTGACACCGAGTTTATGAATTGACCTTTTTCATTGCATTTCTATTGACGTGCCCCAGGTGATGCCACAAATTTGGGTAATTTGCATGAGAGCAGAACAAGAACAGAGTTGCAGAGAACAGACTGGCAAGCAATGGATAACTCTGTAGGCTTATCCTTGGTCACAGAATATATACGTCCATCGCACTGACATATTAACATGTGTTAATGACTGCTGAGGAAGGCCAAAATGGTCCCATCCAGTATGCCCAGTAATTGCTGCTCTGTGCAGGTACTTCCCATGCAGTAATGTCATTTTTAGGCGTAACAGAGTTTACTTCATCTCTTCAGCCACTAGAGATCCTTCTGTGTTCGCCCTACGCCCTTTTCAATTCCATTACCATTTCTGTCGTCAGCAACTCCTCCAGGAGGCATTCCATGCATCAGGTACAGAAATTAGAAATCGAAGAGCTCATCACTAGTTATGCTCTTTGAAATGGAGAAGGAATCTTAGGGGTAGATTCCCCTGATGTTTTCTGCCTTGAAAAGACTGGAAGATATTTTCTTGATAAATCTGGATGAACATCTTATATATATTATTATGCATCTATTCCTCTCCCCTTTCTCTTCCACCTCCAAGTTCCAGCAACCCGCGTTCAATGTAACTTATCTCTTCTCTCCCTCCCCCTCCAGTAGCCCCCAGCTTCGATTAATGTTAAAGTTCTCTTTACCCTTGTTCAATGTAAACAGATATGACATGATACCCTTCATGAATGTCAGTATAGAAAAGGTTTAAATAAGACAGTTGATGACCCTCTCCCTTAAAAAAAAAATAAAAGCTGTAAACTGAAGAGGTTTACAGCACGGGCCGTACTTTCCACCTCACTCAAAAGAGATATCTTGCCAAGTAGAAATGCTAAAGCTGCAAGTGTACTCTACTAGTAAGTAAAAAGAACCAAACCCACGAATAGCTTGAAAATTACAAAGTATCAATGTATTGAAATCTTGCTATTAGAAAAATAAGGGACTTATCTAATATAAAGTGACCATCATATAGGACTTGTTTGGTCTATATCGTGCGGTCAGCTAACTACTGGGTCTTAACATCTTTAATGTTGCACGAACGCGGTGCTGTAGGCTACCTGCTGTTGCAACGTGTCGTACCCATTAGCTGACCGCATGACACAGACCAAATAAGTCCACAACAGTCCATATATCAGGACCCTGACATTCAATCGATTTGATTCCCTGAAGGAGCGGTTTTCTCCAAAACATTGCAGTGTTGGATAACGGACAATAAGAGGCTTGATAATATAGTGGACTTCATTCAGATAAGTGCATCGATAGCTTTTAGATAAAGCATCTATAAATCCAGAAAAATTGTTCATATTAAGTGACCAAGGATTATAAAGCCCTAGCACTTACACAGGGCTTATTTAAAAAGTCAAAAGCAGCCCAAAGTGCTATATGATGGTCACTTTATATTAGATAAATCCCTTGTTTTTCTTATAGCAAGATTTCAATACATAGCTGCAAGTGTAGCATACTAATCCATCTGCATACTTCTCTTAGCTGCCTCAGAGAGACTCCAGAAGTCACCACAACACACCTGCTCCCACCCCACATTCCTCGAGCAGCTGGCCAGGTACTAGGGAGGTTGCAGTCCTCTCCATTTCCTATGGCTCTACTATATTATCAATCTCTCACCTGCCATCTGTACTGTCAACTGCTCTTGAACTTCAAAGTTTTCTTCCTTTCATCCAGCCATTTCTACTCTCCCTAACAGCATTCTCATCCTTGTCCGTGCCATCACAACTCTACCTCTTTTGCGTATTCTCCTGCTCCTCCTACTCTCACCCGTGATTATCAATCCCATCCAAGGCAACTTTCACCTCATCAGTGCATATCAAATAGTTACCCCTCCAATGTTATCACTACTTCCCTTTTCCTTCACTCTTCTGTTCCTCTCTCATGCACCCTGTGGAATGCCCCCTCTAATTGCAAGAAGCTTGTCTATATTCATCATGACCTCTTTTTCACTCTGTTCATCTCCCTTGCCTGAGAATGCCTTGGCATTCTCCTGAGGACTCTGCTTCAGTTGTGCTCTCTTTTCTCCAACATACCTAAACACTAGATCAGGGTGGTGGTGTTGGACGGCTGCTCTCCCTCTTCTGTAGGTTAACCCCCTCTTCCATCTTAATACCATTCTTTCTTCCTTTGAGATCCACTCCATCCGCCTATTCATCCCACTACTTCTCCAGGTAGCTGTCATTTATCAACCATCTCCTCCTTTTTCAAGGACTGATTCTTGGTTTTCGTTTTTCCTTGACCTGTCTTCCCCTTCCATTATTCTTGGTGACTTATCTCCATGTTGATAACTCCTCTTATCCTTATGCCTCAAAACTCCTTTCCTTAACCTCGATTTGATTTCAAACTCTGCTCTAGTGCCCCTAATCAAGCATGGCCACTGCTTTTACCTAGTCCTTTCCAGTCTCTCAGACTTCTCCATCTCAGCTCTTCATATCCTAGACCATCACTGATAACTTTCACACTAAAAGCCACCCTTCCCCATAGCCTCAACCAATCATCAACACCTTTAGAAATCCCCAAGCAGTCAACCTTTGTATCATCTCCACCACAGTTTCATCTCTCCTTTCCTCCAGTACATGAGTCAGTGGATGAAGCAGTTTCTTCTTAAAACACTATACTTTCCTCTGCTTTACACACTCACCCATCCTGTAAGATGCACCAAACCATAGACATGTCTCACCCTTAGAATTTGTTTCCTATGTCCTGTGCCCACTCTGCAAATGTCTCTGGCTAAAATCCCATGCAGACCTCATACATTTCAAACTCATGCAGACCTCCTTCCAGTCTGCTATTGCATTTGCCAAGCCAGATTACAACGTCCATCTGACAAACTCTCTTGCAGTCTATTTTCAGTCTCTTTGCCACACTCAAATAGTTTGCCTACCTCCCCCCACCCCTTCAATTACTGCCCAGACTATGGCTGATTGCCTCCTTGACAAGATTCACAAATTATTCTTGAATTCTCAACCAGGTCACCACCTCCTCCCCCACTTCTTTCCTCTACCCTTTCCCTAAGTTTTGTCACTCCTTTTTTTGAGGTTACAATGAAAGAAATCGCCCATCTTCTCTCCTCCTCCAAAGTCACTACTTGTTCCTCTGATACCATTCCTACCCAGATCCCTTCCGTCACACCCTTAATCTATCATTTTCTACTGCTACTGATCCTGCTGCCTTCAAACAAGCTGTGCTCACTCCACTCCTCAAAAAAACCCTAATTGGACCTTACCTGCCCTGCCAGCTATTGTCCCATCTCCCTCCTCCCTTTTGCTTCCAAGCTACTTGAACATGCTTTTCACTGCTTCTGTCTTGACTTTCTTTCATCTCAAGCCATTAATCTACTTAATCCACTGGTTTTCTCCCTCTATATTCCACAGAAAAAGCCCTTGCTAAAAAGTCTCCAGTGACCTATTTATTGATAAACCAGAGGCCTATACTCAGTCCTTATCCTCCTTGACCTATATGCTGTTTTTGGCACTGTTGATAAGCTTAATACTCTGTCCTCATTTGGATTTCAGGACTCTTTCCTGTCTGCTCCTCTTCTAACTTCTCCCTTTGCACTTTTAGTGTTTTCTCTGGCAGATCATCTTCTACTGACATCCTTCTATCAATTGGTGTGCCTCAGCTCTCTTCTCTATGTACACAAATTCCTTTGGTGCTCTGATTTCCTCTCTCTTTCAATACCATCTTTATTCTGACAATTCTCAGATCTACCTCTTTTCACTAGAAATTTTATCAGGAATCCAATCCCAGATCTCAGCCTACCTGACTGACATTGTTGCCTGGATGCTCCACCACCATGTTAAAGATCTCTGTCTTGGCCATGTTGAGTTTATCTTTCTGCCCAAGCTACTTCCAATCTTTCTTCATTTCTGTTGATAAAACTAATCTTCCCAGGCCCCTCAGCCCATAACCTTGAAGTCTTCTTTGACTCCTTTCTCTCCTCTTCTACATGTATCCAAAACACTGCTAGAAGATGGAATTTTATCTTATACTGATAAATATACTTTCCTTGAGTCCTGCTAGACCAATCATTACTTATGGGAGTCCCCTCCACCACAGTTGCTGCGACAGAGGACAAACCTTTTTCTCCCTTATGATGCCATAAGGGAGAAATAGAAAGTGTGGCTCTAGGTAGTTGCCAGTAACCTGTCAAAGATAGAAAGGGACAATTGCCTCCAATTCAATTGAGGATGAATCAAATGATTTAAAAAATAAAGAATAAAAAAATTTGCATTGCAGAAAAAAAATCCCCCGATTCACTCTGGCTGCCTGTGTTTTATATGTCTAGTTTTCTTGGGTTTTTTGCAATCCCTTTCTCCCCCCCCCCCCCCCCTTTTTTTCTTTTAGGACAGCATGAAGTCTGGAGCTCTATTCTCCTTAAAGGGAAAGGTATACAAGACAGTATCAGGGAGAAGTCCTGTGATTCCTGTCTTGTGCTATGATCTGGCAGCACCATACTCCTGGCGGGGGGGGGGGGGGGGGGGAACGGGACTGCTTGGTGTAGCAGGACTAAAGGAAAGAAAGTCAGGCAAGATAAAAATGTCACCTTCCTTATCCTTCTATTAGACCAGCCATTACTTATGAGAACACCAAAGCTGCTACTCCCTTGAGTGGGAGGAAGAGGGTACTTCCCAAAGAACACCTGTGCTGAAGGCTGCTTCTGACTTGGCCAGGATGTCCAGTCTATAATGTTTGGTAAATAGTAACCTAGTAAATGACGGCAGATAAAAACCAAAGAGCCATCCAGTCTGTCTGCCCAACAATTTGCTTTGGATAGCAACTGTCGCTCCATGTAGCTTACCCCCATGCCTATTGTTAAGGGTAGTAATTGCTGCACTGTGCAAGTTTCCCCTGCAGAAATGTTACACCTAAATGAATGCAATGAGGAGGTTGCTCTGCAGATCTCTTTACGTCTACCTTTGATACCTCTGCTTAAGTCGTCACCTGGGCTGTGGTGAAATGGGACTCGAGACCATGAGGCACTTGTTTTACTCTAAAGGATGTATACTGAGATAGTAGCTAGGTGGACTAAGGAAGCATTTGTGGCTTAGAAGCTGCTTCTCCTTTCCGTGGGCCCTCTGTGCAATGCAAACACAGCCTGTCCGTTTTCTGGAAAAGATTTGTGACTTTGAGAGTCCTCAATAGCAGATGTCTGACATCCAGAAGGTGCAGCTCTGGATTCTCCTTACATTTCTTGCTGCTCCTAAAGGCCAGTAGGGAAGTCTCCATTCCATCTAAAAATCGGGCGATATTACTAGGGATGTGCATTCGTTATTTTGACTATAGGGAATTTCGTATGAAATTCCCAAAAATGTCATGGATCAGCAACACCAAAAACAGATTCCATTTTCCTCGAATTTTCAGGGGAAAAAAATAAAAATTAAAAAAATTAAAAAAAAAATTGTTTTTCGGGTAAGCGCACACTAACAAAAACCGTTAATTGGTTACTTTTTTGTTAGTTTTTGTTAGTACGTGCTAACAGGAATTAGCACACACTAACAGGAGTTAGTGCGCGTTAACTCCCGTTAGCACACATTAAGCCGAACACCGATTTTTCACGAAATAAAAACACACTGATCCGTGGGAAAACAAGATTTTCCCGCAGCCACACGAACCCAAAAGCGAAAACGACCGGGCACCTAATGCACATCTCTAGATATTACCTTAGGTAGAAAGGAAGGGACTGGTCAGAATGTGACCACATCCACAGTGTTTGTTTAGTTATTTTAAAACATTTTTTTTCCCCACCTATAGTGGACTTGCCATGCTAAACAGATTACAATAATTTTGAACATATCGAACATAGTTAAAAACAAACCTGAGTGGCATACTTCCCTTACTCAAAACTAAAACACCGACTCTACCTCGAGCTCATCCCATCACAAAAGCTTCTTGAAACAGTAGAGTCTGCAAGCAATATAAGGGTGTATGTTGTCTGGACAAGACTGCCTGCTCCCTCTCTCTTCTGAAGGATAATGGCCGTACTACGGAAACTTATCACTTTTTACCTTGTGTGTGATCCGAAAATCAGACTGCTTTGTTTTCAGATATTTCAAGCTTAGCAGTTAGAATAAGAAACACATGCCTCTAACGTCCTTGACACAGCACAGGTTTATTCTGAGTAAAGCTCTGCATCATAAACATATCAGAGATGTTAACTTGCTTTGGGAATATTAATAAATATAAATTAGCTAACCATCCCCACAATCTTAGAGATTACCTTACGTTTCACACTGGAAAGTCTCTGGCTGGATGTCACAGTGACAGTCTTTGCAGAAGAGAGCTTGCGGTCTTGTTCCCTGGACACTTGCCGGGTTAAGGAGGCTTTTCTCAGCCCTGGAGAAGAGCAGCCAGATAACAGGAAGGACTTCTAGGACACAGGACTCTAGGACACAGGAGCTCTAGGACACAGGAGCTCTAGGACACAGGAGCTCTTCTGCCTCGCTGTAGGGAGAGGCAGGAGTGATGCCTCGGGTGTCTTCTGCTGGTGTGTATGGAATTCTTCTGCCGGTCACCCCCTCCCCCCACCCCCACTCCTGAGTCCTCTCCCCAATTGCTTTTATTAGCCCAGACATGCATATGTAAACAACTCATGCATAGTCAGACAGAGGGGTGGATGGTGTTGCCTCTTTATTTCAGAGTGCTGGCCCCCCTCTCTCCCATCAGGGGGAAATCACTGCTTCTGCCGCATGGCGACTCCAGACCAGGTTCTGATCTTGGTCCCTCAACTTCTTGACCTACGAGCTGTCTTGCAGTGTCAGCACTTTTCTGTAAGCTGACCTGTCTGAAACTCGCACTTCAGATGAGCTGTTTTACATTTCTGGACAGATTTGAGCTTTTCTATCCCATACACCTGGGCAGCTTACTTCATTTGTATTATGCTTCTTTAATTACCTTTGCCTTTAACTTTCTTCCAGCTCTTAAGCTTCCCAAGTTTTTTACTCCTTGTTAAATGTAACTTTACCTTATTCACTTCTCTTGTTAATTACTTTTATTTATTGCTTCAGTTATACCCTTGTTTTATGTAAACCGATCCGATATGGTTTTTTACTATGAAGGTCGGTATAAAAAAGTGTTAAATAAATAAATAAATAAATTTGCAGAGAAAAGCTATAGCCCTTAAGTCAACAGGCAGATCTGATGAGGCACTTTTGACCAGAATGACAATATGTGCCCAGGTTATCTTGTTTTTCTTTTGAAACCTACATGTCTGTCCTTTATATGAAATCTGTGTCCCTCTTGTGGAGACAGTATTCATATTTGGTTGCATAAAGTAGTGAAACATCTGATATCTCCTACAGGTCTTACAAAACAGCTCTCTCATCTAAACTTCTTAAGGATTCAGAGACGTCATTCCATAAAGATGGACCTAAGACAGAAAAAGCCCACTTCCTAGTTTCTTAAACAGCCTGATTTGACTGATGGAACTGAAAACCCTTTTTCCTCTGACTGAAGAGCGAGACAAACTGTAGGAAGGGCCATTCATCTTTAGGAGATTTAAAACCATGACAAGGATTTTACATTTAATATGCTGCTGGACCAAGAGCCAATGCAATTATTGCAGCAAAGGAATTATATGCTCCCAAGGTCTACCTCTTAAAGCAAGTTGGGCAGCAGAGTTCTGAAGAACTTGAATGACTTTCTAGCTAGAAAAAGGGAGTCTAGCATAAAAGCAAGTTGCATTAATCTAATGTTAACACAAATGCTTGGACAATAGTATAGAAATCATTCCTGCTAAGATATATCTCAAGAGGTGCAAGAGCTGCAACTTAAAATAACCTGGATCATAAAACCATTTGAATTTGTGATTGAAAAAGGTAAAAAAAAATGAGATTCAAAGTGAAATCCTAAATTCCATTTGCTGTCTTTAACCCCTTTCAGGATGAGAAACACAATACAGTAGGCTCACTGACGAATATTATTTGGGGTGGACCGGAAAGGGGTTAAACTGAATCTATAGGCAAGGAGAGAACCCTCATGGAAGAGACATGGCTTGGCTGTTAAGAAAAAGTAAAGAGCTTCCATTTTTGCTAAACTCAACAGCAGATTATCATCAGTTAATGAAGATTTAACAGTAGTCAGACATATTATAGGAGCTAACTCAAATGGCAAGAAAAGGTCAGATAAGGATCCCGACAGGACTTATGAGGGAGTTTATAGGAAACATCTTTAGACTATCTTAAGGGGCTGGGCGCAGCTGTCTCACCCGCCAGACCCACAGAGAATCCTAGGTGAGGGAGTCGCCCCTCACCAGAATAGAAGAACTCAGGGCCTAGAAGGGTTAAACAGGCTCCAGGGAGAAGGCAAGAAGCCACTGTATGAGAAACCTCCTGTGTGTGATGTCTGTTACCTGAACTTTTAAGGTGAGCTGCAACATTTGTTTGTTTTGCACTTAGTTTTTACTGTAAATAAATTACACAAAAAGGGAAACAGCCAGAGTCTGCCTCCTTATTTCTTCTGGCTATTTTGAAGTAGCTTTCTCAGAATAAACCTGTGCTGTGTCAAGGACGTTCCAGGCATGCGTTTCTTATTCTAACTGCTAAGCTTACAGATTCTGCTGTTTCAAGAAGCTTTTGTGATGGGATGAGCTCGAGGTAGAGTCGGTATTTTAGTTTTGAGTAAGGGAAGTATGCCACTCAGGTTTGTTTTTAACTATGTTCGAAATGTTCAAAATTATTGTAATCTGTTTAGCATGGCAAGTCCACTATAGGTGGGGAAAAAAAATGTTTTTAAATAACTAAACAAACACTTGTGCTTACGGGCCGCCGCGAATCCCAAGTCGCAGCGGCCCGAGAAGAGGAAGAGGCCCGGTAGCAGGGCCGCCGCGGTCCGAGAAGATCAGGGCCGCTGCAGAGCCCATCCTGCGATGACCCACGAAGAGGAGGCCCAGAGGTGAGAGAGAGGCTGAGGGTCTGTAGAGTGTGTGTGTGTGTGCGTGTATGAGATGAGTTGAGAGATTGTGTTTGAGAGTGAGGACCTGAATGTTTGCCGAGAGAGCATGTGCTTGAGCAAGACAGCATGTGGGGGGGGGGGGGGGGGGAGAGAGAGAGAGAGAGCCTGTGTGTGAGAATCAAGACAGCATATGCCAGTGAGAGATTGTGTGTATGAATGAGAGAGAGCATGTGAGAGTGAGAGCCTGTGCGAGTGAGAGAGCGCCTGGGTGTGTAAGTCAGACAGCATGTGTCAGTGAGAGATTGTGTTTATGAATGATTGTATGAGAGAGCATGTGAGAGTGAGAGCCTGTGCGAGTGAGAGAGCGCCTGGGTGTGTAAGTCAGACAGCATGTGTCAGTGAGAGATTGTGTTTATGAATGATTGTATGAGAGAGCATGTGACAGTGAGAGCCTGTGTGTTTGTGAGAGAAAGAAATGCATGTGAGAATGAGAACCTGTGTGTTTGAGGGAAGAAGATGGAGAGAAAAGAAATAGAAAAAAAGACAATATAAAAGGAATTGGCAAAAAAATAAGAAAGGGAAGGTGGAAAAAAAAAACCTGTGACCAACCAATTAGAAAACTAAGATCAGACAGCAAAGGTAAAAAATAAATTACTTTTTAGTGATTGGCACATGTAATCTTTGGGAATGTGCGAGAATAGCACTTTCTCTATGGATCTCACAATGTACGAGATCAGCATGGAGAAAGTGGAAGCCCACAGGGCCTGCACAGAGGAGGCAGCAGAATGGGCTTCAGTGTCAGTAGCAGCAATCGGCACCTCCCCAATAGCCATGTGGCAGCAGTGACAGTAGAGGAATGAGAGAGGTCCCAAGGTTGTTGGCAAAAGAATGAGAGGGGGTCTGCCTTTAGTGTGTGCATGTTTATGAATGGGACTCTGCCTGGGGGTGTATGTGTGTGAATGCATGGGTGCCTGCCTGAGGGTGTGTCTGTGTATGAGAATGAATGTGTGCATGCCTGGGGGATGGGGAGGGAGTGGTGTGAAAATGAATGAATGGGAGCCAATAAAAGAAACAGACTGACAGATGAAGTTTGTAACTCTTGCTTGGGCTTGAATTGTACGAAATACCAACCTTCAATTGAAGATTTAGCCAATGAAATTCAGCAAAAAAAAGTCCTTAAGCAGGTAAGGTAAAGAATTATTTGTTTTTGCTTTATTAATAAATACAGTATATATATTAAAATTATAATTGTTATTAGAGCTACAAATATCACAAAATTATGGATTTTTCTAGAAGTGACACACCACCCGAGTTATGCTCGGGTTTTTTTTATGAATTTTGACACACTGAGCTCAAAAGGTTGGCCATCACTGGACTAAGCATTTCGTTCTCTAACGCACACCCAGAGTTATAATAAAGCACAGCAGCATGCTTCAGGCTGTATTCAATACACAAAGTCAGGACACTTGCCTGGATGAAGTAACTTTAGCCTATGAAGAACAATCTCCCTAGAGCTATTAAGCTTGAAGCTCCTTGAAACACGTATCCATCCACTTGTCTTGTTCTCATCACAGAAGCCATCTGCTCTCGCAGTGCTTCGAGTTTGTATTACAGCTAGGCACCTGGAGAGAGAGCTCCCATGCGCTAGACATGGCCCTTTTTTTGTCAATATCAACTACAGGAGAAAAACTAAACAAACCAAACAAATGCTAGAATTTACCATCATGTTCTGAATTTTGCAAAACAAGTGTGTGATTTATGTACATATGCGCATATATATATATATATACATACATATATATACATACATACATACACTCACACACATACTTAATCACACATTTAAACTATTAACAGCATGTAACACCGTAAAAAAAAAAAAAAAAGATATGCAATTCAAAATCTTTGTCCTGTACCCCCCTCTAATTTTTCATAGATGGTAATTTCCTTTGGTTTTCCTGCATCATGAGACTGCATTTTCCCCTCACTGGATATATTATACCCTTTGGATCTAATATTTGGCTTTCATCAAGTCTTTTCTTTTGCTGAAATCCAGAACAGCTGTATTAATGTAACTATTTGATACACTGGTTGGAAACAAAACCTTCACAGTGCAAGCTTGATACAGGCTGCCCATTCTTTTCCAGGAGTTAGTGTGCAGAAACCCTTTTTTAAAAAAATAAAGGGAGTTTTTCTCCCATCCTACAAGACCCACTACACAGCAATGACTCCTTAAAATTAAGGCTTTACAGGTGATAGTGGATAGGACGGGGCAGTACTCACCGACTACCATGATGTTCAGCTCAAATCCCTGTTTCATGGCTTTTCGCCTCATCTGCTCCAGGATGGCATCAATCCCTACATAGCCAAAATCAGAGGCTGGCTTCTCGCTTCGCGTTGGCAGGGTCTGCTTGAGGCTGGAGTCTCTGGCTGTGTCAGTCATGCTGCCCGTAGAACCGTAAACAGTCTCTATGCCTGCAGAGCAAAGGAAAGAGAAATCAGAAGCCCAAACAGACAAGTGGTTTGAAGAGCAGAACAAATTATTAGAATGCCAGTTTTTGCTTAAATCATGCAGAAGAATTTGATCTATTGACAACGAAACAAAATACCGTATTTTTCGCTCCATAAGACGCACCTGACCATAAGACACACCTAGGATTCAGAGGGGTAAAATTAAAAAAAAAAATAAAAATTGTGCTAAACCGGCTCTGCGTCTGGGCGTCTTATGGAGCAAATTAGGGGAGTGCATAGCTTTTTTTTTCCTCCCCATTTTGTTTTCGGGTCTGGGGAGGGCCATTTCGGTCCACTCCCCAGATCAGAAAACTTTTCTTTCTCTGGGATCCCCTCCCCCCCAAAAAAAAAACCCCATCCCAACCCTTTAAATTAACAACCCCCACCCTCCTGACTTCCCCAAGACCTGCCGACTTAATTTACCGCAACCTCCCACCCTCCTGACCCCCCCCAAAACCTGCCAAACGTCCCTGGTGGTCCAGCGGGGGTCCAGGAGCGGTCCGGGAACGATCTCCAGGGCGTGGGCCGTCGGCTGCCAGTAATCAAAATGGCGCCGAAGGCCCTTTGCCCTCACTATGTCACTGGGACCGACCGCTGGATTGGTCGGTTCCAGTGACATAGTGAGGGCAAAGGGCCGTCGGCGCCATTTTGATTACTGGCAGCCGACGGCCCACGCCCTGGAGATCGTTCCCGGACCGCTCCTGGACCCCCGCTGGACCACCAGGGACGTTTGGCAGGTTTTGGGGGGGGTCAGGAGGGTGGGGGGTTGCGGTAAATTAAGTCGGCAGGTCTTGGGGGAGTCAGGGGGGGGGGGTTGTTAGATTTTTGTTTGTTTTTTTTTATATTCGCTCCATAAGATGCACATACATTTTCCCCCCACTTTTGGGGGGAAAATAGTGCGTCTTATGGAGCGAAAAATATGGTAGATTGAGTTTTGGCTGCCATGAATGGGGACGACTGACAAATTTGTTTAACATCGGCTTGCTCTACTAGGATTAAGAATATACCAAAGTCCTAATTTGCAACAATGGGGCTAGGCAAACTGTGGTCCTTGAGTGCCACAAACAGGTCTGGCTTTCAGAACATGCCATACTGAGTCAAACAAAGGGTCCATCAAGCCCAGCATCCTGTTTCCAACAGTGGCCAATCCAGGCCATAAGAACCTGGCAAGTACCCAAAAACTTAGTCTGTTCCATGTTACTGTTGCAATTAATAGCAGTGGCTATTTTCTAAATCAATTTAATAGCAGGTAATGGACTTCTCCAAGAACTTATCCAATCCTTTTTTAAACAAAGCTACACTAACTGCACTAACCACATCCTCTGGCAACAAATTCCAGAGTTTCATTGTGCATTGAGTGAAAACGTACGCTCTCAGATTAGTTTTAAATGTGCCACACGCTAACTTCATGGAGTGCCCCCTAGTCTATTATCTGAAAGAATAAATAACTGACTCATATTAACCCGTTCTAGACCTCTCATGGTTTTAAACACCTCTATCATATCTCCCCCCCCCTCAGTTGTCTCTTCTCCAAGCTGAAAAGTCCTAACCTCTTTAGTCTGTCCTCATAGGGGAGCTGTTCTATCCCCTTTATCATTTTGGTTGCCCTTCTCTGTACCTTCTCCATCGCAACTATATCTTTTTTGAGATGCGGTGACCAGAATTGTACACAGTATTCAAGGTGCGGTCTCACCATGGAGCGATACAGAGGCATTATGACATTTTCCATTTTATTCACCATTCCCTTTCTAATAATTCCCAACATTGTTTGCTTTTTTGACTGCCGCAGCACACTGAACCAAACGATTTCAAATGTGTTATCCACTATGATGCCTAGATCTCTTTCTTGGGTGCTAGCTCCTAATATGGAACCTAACATTGTGTAACTATAGCATGGGTTATTTTTCCCTATATGCATCACCTTGCACTTATCCACATTAAATTTCATCTGCCATGTCGATGCCCAATTTTCCAGTCTCACAAGGTCTTCCTGCAATTTATCACAATCTGCATGTGATTTAACTACTCTGAACAATTTTGTATCATCTGCAAATTTGATTATCTCACTCGTCGTATTTCTTTCCAGATCATTTATAAATATATTGAAAATTAAGGGTCCCAATACAGATCCCTGAGGCACTCCACTATCCACTCCTTTCCACTGAGAAAATTGTCCATTTAATCCTACTCTCTGTTTCCTGTCTTTTAGCCAGTTTGTAATCCACGAAAGGACTTGGCCACCTATCCCATGACTTTTTACTTTTCCTAGAAGCCTCTCATGAGGAACTTTGTCAAACGCCTTCTGAAAATCCAAATACACTACATCTCCCGGTTCACCTTTATCCACATGTTTATTAACTCCTTCAAAAAAGTGAAGCAGATTTGTGAGGCAAGACTTGCCTTGGGTAAAGCCATGCTACTTTGTTCCATTAAACCATGTCTTTCTATATATTTTGTGAGTCTGATATTTAGAACATTTTCCACTATTTTTCCTGGCACTGAAGTCAGGCTAACCGGTCTGTAGTTTCCCGAATCGCCGCTGGAGCCCTTTTTAAATATTGGGGCTATATTAGCCACCCTCCAGTCTTCAGGTACAATGGATGATTTTAATGATAGGTTACACATTTTTACTAATAGGTCTGAAATTTCATTTTTTAGTTCCTTCAGAACCCTGGGGTGTATACCAACCCATCCAGGTGATTTACTACTCTTCTAGGTTCACCGTGATTTGTTTCAGTCCATCTGAATCATTACCCATGAAAACCTTCTCCTGTATGGGCACCTCCCCAACATCCTTTTCAGTAATCACTGAAGCAAAGAAATCATTTAATCTTTCCGCGATGGCCTTATCTTCTCTAAGTGCCCCTTTAACCTACGAAGCCTACTCCAGTAGCAGGCGAATGCACTCTAACAGGACACACTGGAGCTTCACCTTTACCAGCTGTCTCCCCCGCAGGTTGAGCCCTTGGGTTCCGGTGGCCGGCAGGTCTAACACGGGTCCCTAGCGCGGAGACAAGAGCAAGAGTCCAATAGCACACCGGGGTCAGGATAGGCAGATGGAGTCAGAGATAGACCAAGGTCAGGGCAGGCTGTAAACAGAAGTGGTCAGATCCAGAAGGTCAAGCCAAGGGAGGACGAAAAAACACTGAAGAGACTGGACAAGATGAATGAGACAAAGCTGGATGAAGAATCAGAAGACAAGGACAAGGCAGGAGAAGGCAAGCTGAAGATGCAGGAACTCTAAAATAAGGGCAAAATGCACTGTAAAGCTGGAGACCCACTGCTAAGGCATGGGATTGCTGCGGGGCCTTGGCTTAAATAGTCCAAGAGGTTGACAGCTTAAAGTGTTGCTCAGGGGTTCCCACCACTGCACGCCTAAGGGAAGTTCAGGTCACAGTAGCATGGCAGCATGGGATGCTGGGTCCAATGGCATTCCTGCCAGGCTGTGTCTGGGCTGACAGGGGAGAAGGCGGCATAGGAAGCAGACTCCGGTGGCTTTCAGTTGCACTGACTGACCAGCATTGGGGGCAAGTGTGGCAGTTTGCGGTGCCTACCTGCGGGCCACTAATCTTAAACGTTTTGTTAAAGCAGAAGACACCTTCCACTAAGTGTCAGACACACCACTACAGTCCTAATTCCTTTTTACCTTATCTGCCAGTTTCTATGGAGACAGTGAAGTCAATAGTAAAAGGACACTTTGGTGACCCTCCCCTTATACCAGTGACTATTTTATACTACTTATTAGGGATGTGCATTTGTTTGAAACTAATGGGTAAAACATAATGAAAGTCCACATTTCATTTGTGGTCCCCAAAACAGAGGGATCCCACAAATGAGAAGAAAAAAAAAAAAAAAAAAAAAAAAAAGAGTCTCATTCGTTTAAGTTTTCCATTCAAGTCTATGGCTAAGTACTGCTGAGCAAAAAATAACTATAGCAACAAACTCTTGGCTGCGACACCTCACAGCCTCAGAACTGAGGCAGGACAATTTGGCAATGAAACCACATAGAAGAGAAATCATAGTAAAGCATCTTACTAAAATTAGCCTACAGCTGCTATCTGGATCAAATGACTGATGTACTTCCACTGTAAATTCTGAGCATGTGCAAGAAGCAGCCTGTATTGTGTCTCTTATTTCTTGGCAGAGAAGGATGTGCTAGTAGAAGCTCTCAGTTTTAAAATAGCTTTGAAATGTTTGGATTTGGCACTAGTAACGGGCTACTTCTGATCTTTGCGCTGCAATGGTCTTGCTTAGGGATGTGAATCGGGCTTCGGACGATTGAAAATATCGTCGATATTTTCAAAATCATCAGAAATCGGGGGCTCCCGTTTCCTATCGTTTTGGGGGAGGGCGGGAAAAACAGCACGCAAAAATAACCCCTAAACACCCACCCCGACCCTTTAAAACTAATCCCTTTGCTTCCCCCACCCTCCCGACCCCCCCAAAAACATTTTACAGGTACCTGGTGGTCCAGTGGGGGTCCTAGGAGCGATCACCCGCTCCGTCGGCTGCCACTAATCAAAATGGCACCTATGGCCTTTGCCCTTACCATGTGACAGGGTATCCGTGCCATTGGCCGGCCCCTGTCACATGGAGGGGGTACTGGATGGCTGGCACCATCTTTAAAAATGGCATGGGCCATCCAGCGCTCCTACCATGTGACAGGGGCCGGCCAATGGCACGGATACCCTGTCACATGGTAAGGGCAAAGGGCCATCAGCGCCATTTTGATTAGTGGCAGCAGACGGCCCGAGAGCGGGAAATCGCTCCCGGGACCCCCACTGGACCACCAGGTACCTGTAAAATGTTTTTTTGGGGGGGTTGGGAGGGTGGGGGAAGCAAAGGGATTAGTTTTAAAGGGTCTGGGTGGGTTTTTTTTGTTTATCGGCTCGGGCGCAGCCGATAAACAAAACTGCGATCGGGCCAGATGAAGAAACCCACATGTGAATCGGAACCTGAACCGATTCACATCTCTAGTCTTGCTCACTATGACAGAAAGACAGTGCACTACTGCTGATTTTAATTTTTCTCCTCACTGGAGGAGGATAAGTGTGGGTGACAGTGTGGAGATTGCAGTTGTAGCAGGCCTAGTGATTTTTTTTTTTTTTGTCTCTGCTTGACACCAGTGAGGTGAGCAGTACAGAGACCGAAGAGAAGAGTCTTACCAGGTTGCCAGTATTTAACAATATTTGTGTGTGTAGAGTCAGTCAGCAGCACTAGGGCACACAGCACAGTACACATACTGTATATATGCATGTACGAGAGTTCTCCATACAGGTATTACTGTGAGTGAGGGTACAGTCACAGGTGCCAGCTCTATAGGCGCTTGAGCAACCCCCTTCACTGTTTCCAGAGAGGGGTAATGTGTCGTGATCAGCAACCTTAATCATTTTGACAAGTTGTCTCCTCTGTGTACAGTTACAGTATCAAATTCATTTCTAATACCCAAACCCCTGGTGGGCCATACATTTCAACAAATTCATCATGTCAGGAATAGGGAGAGGAGGGATTTCTGGCAGGGTTGGTGAGGGCAGAGGAATTCATGCAAAGGCAATCCAACATTGTAGTGATCAAAAAATGCAGTCCTGCACCAAAATGAAATACTTTAGCCACAGAGTGGCAAGAATGGAAGATAGGTCAAGGCAGGAGAAACTGAAATTTGGAGATTATGTGCCACCACCACTTGTTCCTCTCCCTCATTTTGGAGCAGAGGAAACAAGTGGGAGAGTCAAAGACTGGCAGTAGCAAAGCAGTGACACGGACAGAGGAAGGAAACGTGCAACAGCCAAAACCAGCAGCACGCTCCTCTATGGTTTCTGCATCTGAGGCAGTGAAGGCACTAATTTTACCAATTGATTCTGAGGAAGAATCTTGTTTGGGATTCTCTGAATCAGAAGATATTGAGGAGTTAGTAGCAGAAGAGAATCTGGTAAGATCATTCAATAGCATCTTAGCCTCCAGTGAGGTGATTGGGGGGGGGGAGGGGGGTAAAAAGATGATACAGATTATGTTGAGATCAATCCCCAGGAAGATCAGACAGCACAAGTAAAGAGCATGAGCAATGCCCCTGGCATTCTTCCTCAGGATCCACCTTGGACCTCAACTCCAGTGCCAACATTAGCCCCCCCCAAGGATGTAGAGAAGAGATTGAGAAAGGCATCCCTGATCTGGAGACATTTTAAAATGAGGGAGGAACATATTTTGCTCAGTGTATTCCCTTTAGCAAGGATATCCGTCGAGAGAAGCAAATGGGAATCTCTCACAAATTCTGGTACGTAGCATCACCTTCAGAAGCACTGGCGTCAGGGGTTGGTAGCAGTAGTAGCCTAGGGTCCCCTTCTGCAACTCAAAGTTTGGTTTATTAAAACAAACTTTATATTCTGTACCTAATTATCTCAAAAATTGGTCATGGCAGATAGAGGAAAAAAAAAAAAAAAAAAAGAGTTGAGTAGGGGAAAAAATGATCCCATGGCCCCTTCCACCAGTCAGATGGCAAGCCAGCAGTTCCCAGCCATGCATCAGAAGTAGTGCCTCACCACTGTGGAAAGGACGTGGTGTTCCATGACGCTGTGCCGGGGAAAGAGGCATGCAGCATCTAATGTAATGAGGAGCACTAGGAAAAGGAGTGCACTTGATGACCAGCCCTGCAGGTAGTGGAGAACGTAGTGTTTAAGCATTTGTTAGCCCCAAATTACAGTCCCCTCCTGGCTTACAGTTATTAGGAAGGTCATCCCTACCCTGTACAGCCAGTGCCACAGTCACATCCAGGCACAGCTGGCTAAGGCAGAGGAGAGCAGTATGCATTTCTTCAGTGATATCTGGACCAGCACGAATGCTGTGCACAATGGTGGGACTTGGCTGAGGCAGGGGCAGGCAGCAGCTCTAGTGCTGATGGAGCGTTACAGAGTAGGTGGAGTTTGCTGCACACCCAACTGATGCATAGCCTCCTTACCTCATTTACTATTCTATCAGATGGAGAGTTGGCAGTTAGACAGGAGACAGAGGAGTCTTCAGGCAGACGGTGGTGCAAATACAGTAAAGGCAAATAGATTTTGACACAGATAATTTTTGATTCTCAGAAGATTTTGTACCATCTGTAAAACTGCTTCTTAACCCCCCCCCCACTGCGGATTCCTGTAAAACAGCCAACAATTGACCAATTTCATCAATTTTTGTGGCCTAGGTAATTGAGTCTGTTGTCTATAAACTGTTTTTTTTTAATTTTTGTTTTTATTTTAAAAAGAGAATGAGACCCAAGATTTATTTCAGTATGGCTTTTGCCCTAAACACCGTACTGAAACTCAGATTTCAATCCTTGATGCAATTCAGAGAGGTTTTCACCATGGAACAGGCTTCATGTTAGTACCATTAGATATGTCTACAACATACTATCAGGCCGATACAGTACAGTGGAGCGCACTGTTAACCCACGTTTGGACGCGCGTTTGACGCGCTAGCTTTACACCTTATTCAGTAAGGGGTAATAGTGTGTCGAAAACAGGCGTCCAACCCCCCCCCCCCCCCCGAAACTAATAGCGCCCGCAACATGCAAATGCATGTTGATGGCTCTATTAGTTATTCCCGTGCGATTCAGTAAGTAAAATGTGCAGCCAAGCCGCACATTTTACTTTCAGAAATTAGCGCCTACCCAACGGTAGGCGTTAATTTCTGCCAGCACCGGGAAAGTGCACAGAAAAGCAGTAAACTGCTTTCATGTACACCCTCCGACTTAATATCATGGCAATATTAAGTCTGAGGTCCCAAAAGTTAAAAATAATTAAAAATTTAAAAGCTTAAAAGATTTAAAATTGGCCCGCGGCTTGAAAACCGAATGCTCAATTTTTGCCGGTGTCCGAACCCGTGGCTGTCAGCAGGCTCTCGAACAGACACCGGCAAAATTGAACGTCGGCTGTCAAAGGCGCCGCTCGGGATGCGCTAGTGTCCCTAGCGCCTCTTTGCCGCGGACCCTAATTTAAATTTACTGTATTGCGCACACAGGAGAGTGGCCTGTGCGCACACTCGTCTTCTCTCCCGTGATTTTTACTGTATCGGCCCGAATATAGGTAAAGCAGATATTATTAGACTTACAGGAGCTCTGTGATTACTTTCTCTTTCAATGGTCAAGAGATTCCGGTTTCATTTGAGGTAAAAAACCTTGGCATTTTTTTTTTAATCAAAAGTTACCTTTTATACCCCATATTAAGACAGTAGTTCGAAATTCTTTTCAACATTTTCTGAGAAATATTAACTACATTTGGAGCCACAGGATTTTTGTATAGTTTTGCAAGAACCAATTATTTCAGGGGTTGATTATTGCAGTAGTATATACACTGGCCTTCCTGCTTCGTCCAAAACTCTATAAATACAAAATTCCACAGCTATTTTTTTATCAGGCTCAATTTGATTCGATCATTTTACTCCAATTTTATATTCTTTTCACTGGCTTCCAGTTGAATGGAAAGACAAAGTCTTTTTTAAAAGTGTATAGAGTACTGTATTCCTTCCATTTGGCAGGACAAGGCCTTTCAGATATGCCATCGATCGGCCACACTAGACTTGCTGAATAGAGAGAGTGGCTTTAGCTTGTTTTTTGAAAGGCTCTCTGAGCAAAGAGTGCAAGTACAGCTTAAGCTTTTTGTACAAGGCATTGAGGTTTTGTTTCTGGACATGTGTGCTTTTATTTGTGGCTTTGTTAAAATTATTCTTGTCACTTACAATACCTAAAGTATTTGATTCTTCATGTTAATCTATTGACTTTTTTTTTGCTATTCTATTGTGAACTGTCATGTTAAACCATTTATGTTATGTTATTCAAAGTGATTGCAATTGTTAGGTTATTTTATTATGAACCACTTGGATAAACATTTTACAAGCGGTATATTAAGTTGAATAAATTGAGTTTATTTCCAGAATTTCCATGTGAATAGCAAGATGACAATGCTTTGAAGGTCTTGTTGCCACATGCCTACATACCATGCTACCTTGGGGGGTCTTGCTGCTACGCTACCTACATGCCATGCTCCAGAGAGTTTTCACCTCGGGGGTACTTTTGCCAGTGTGGGTGGCTGCTTTGCACCTCACAGTGTCTTGCAGTCTTCATGCCATCCCTTAGTGCTGCTTTGTCCCTCTATCAGTGCCCGGGTTTTATTTCTGCCACTTTGCTGCTTTGCTTCCCGTCCATGGTGCCTTTAGGATGTTCATGCCACCCTTGGTGCGACTTTGCCCCTCTCTCATGATATCTTGAGCTTCATGCCACTGTTATTGGTGTCTTCTTTTAAGCCTAGGGGCATTCTTGCCACTCCTTTGCTCCTCTGATGGTGCCTTGGAGCAGTGGTTCTCAACCTTTTTTCTGTCGGGACACACCTGACAGATGGTTCTCACATACATGACACCCTGACCCATGATAGTCATGGGGCTAGATGTAAAAGTACAGTTTGCATCCACGGGAACCCCCCTGACCCACAATAATGGATGTGAAGCAGAATTATGATATTCCCCACACAACTCACCCTACAAAAAAAGATGTTCTGGTATCTCAGTAACTCAAACTCCTTCTACTTCCAGGCTCAATAGCCCTACTTATGAAAAGACAGCAGTTTACCACCAATGCATGTCCTCTTGAGAAAACACAACAAATAAGATTGATACAAACGCGTACAGGCTAGTAAAATATCTCATCTCGGTAACAGACACAGAACCGACCTAACATACTCCCAGGATCTTTAGTAATGCACATAAACTAATCCGCACACAGTTACACCTGTATTATGGAATACACTCAAACAGGAGCAACCCTATCTATGAAAAGGCAACACTACAAATATTAAATCAGGTCCTAAAAACCAATACACCTCTTATTAGGAAAACAGAACTAGCAAGCAGCTATAGATTCCCACACAGAAATAACTGTAAAACTATACTAATAAGCAGAATAAATGTTTCAAAACAGCTATGAACAGAATAACATCCAACAATTAAAAATTCATAAAAACTATTAAACATTCTCCAAACACCAATAAAATATTTAAAAAAAGCAGACATCACATAATATTAAATAATTAAAATGGCAGTCAATTAAGAAAAATAAACTTAAAAAGCCACCTTTACTTACCCCCTCCAGCAGCTCTCCCACCCCTCTTCCATGCAGGCCATAGCACACAGCAGAAGCAGCAGTAGAGACTAAGCTCTATACTCATGGTCCTCTTCCTTAGTGCCCATGTCTCTCTCACACACACACCAGTCTCTCATTTCCATGCTCGCTCTCCACGTGCACAGGCTTCTCATTCCCTGAATCACATTCTCTCTCACATTCACACACAGTCTCTCTCTCATGCATGCACACACAGACTTCTCACTCCCATGCTTTCTTTCATTCATACACACCCCCACAACACCAGGCTTCTTACTACCATGCTTTCTCACATACCCAGATTTCTCACTTCCATGCTTTTTCTCTCTCTCACACACATGCCAGTCACCTCCCTAATGTCTCTCACATACACACACACACACCAGTCATCTCCCTGAACAGTCACTTTCATTGTCTCTCTCACACACACACACACACACACCAGCTCTCTGATCAGTTTCTCTCAAATACATTCTCTCACTTACACACAGGCTGGCTGCTTCTCTCTCACTCACTTCCTCTCCCCCTCAACCAAGCACAAATGGTAGCTGCAGCAGCCTCCTCCTCCAGCCCCCGCAGGCCAAGAAAGAAGAATCCCATCGGCCGCGGGAGGCTCATGCTGCTGTCTCCTTTCCCGATTACTGGCTGCTTCGATGCTCGGGGGGCCGATGCTGCTGCTACTGCCGCTACTATTCTACACGGCACGGCTTTCTCCTTACCACGCACCGCGTATCACTTCCTGTTCCGGGTCATTGGTGGTGGTAGTGGTGGGGGGGGGGGGCAGGCATGGGAAGAAGAAAAGGCCAGCCAAAAGATGCCACAGCTTCTTCTAGCACCACTGCCGTTCCCCCACTGGGCTCAAATGTGCTGATAGCCCAGCGGCAACAGCAGCAGGGAAGGAAGAGCAGCGGGAGAGACCGGGAGCACGTTACACACCTGCCAGTGCTTGGCGACACACTGGTGTGTGTCGCGATACACCGGTTGAGAAGCGCTGCCTTGGAGAACTGCCACTGTTGGATTCTTTTGGCCCCTTTAACGATGCTTTAAACTATTCATGCCACTTTTGGTTTCACAGTGCCTTGGAGTTCTTTTCTCCCTTCTGATATTATCTACTCACAAGTTTAATTGAATCAATCAGTAAACCCCAATTTTGAAGCTCAAAATAAGTTGTGTTGCTTTCCCCATTGACTTTAATAGGCCACGTAAAAACAAATGAAACAATTTTTGTTTGAAACTAATGAAATGAATGGAGATGACCTACAAAACAAAACAATCCAAAATAAAAATGTTGCCTCTATTTCCCTGCTATATATGGCGAGACAGCAGATAATCATGTATTAATAGAAGCAATCAGAGGCCAAGAAAGTGTGGCAGAAAGATATGGAAGTGGTCCCAACTGTATTGGCACCACTGGCCTGATTAAAAAGAACTGCCAAATATCTTTTGGGCAGCGGGATCTTGCTCGGTCACCGGCCTGCCTGGAGGCTCTGTTTTTTTTCCCCCAGTGATGCCATTGCTTGGCCTTGAGTGAAACATCAAGAGTAGAGCTAATTTCTCTGTTTCTATTGGCTCTGTTTTTGCATTTTTTGTTTTCTTAAGTTCTTTCTTGGGGATTTGGCATTTTTGTGCCTCACTAGCAGTGGTCTCAGACAAGTACATTTCATGCCACCATTTGTGCCTTCTTTTCAACTCTAATTATCCATCATGGTGTCTACAGGATCTACAGTCCAAGTGATTTCATTCAATGTCAATGGGCTTTCGCATCCAATTAAGAGCAAGAAAGTTCTCACATACCTACCACTTTGCATGCTGATGTCGCCCTGATTCAGGAGACCCATGTATCTCTTTCTGAATTGCTTAAAATTGAAACAAGCTTGGATGGGTGACATCTTCTATAGTCCAGCTCTGCACAAGAAGAGAGGAGAAGCTATCCTATTTAACAAGCAATTGGGGGTGCAGATTTCACATCACGTCTCAGATACAGATGGCTGTTGGGTTTTTGTACATGCCTCTATCCATAACGAATCCTTTATTTTCTCTAACCTCTATGCCCCCAACTCAGATGACCCTGACTTTTTTCACAGCATTTTCACACATCTTAGAATAGGCTCCATGAATTTAATCATCGGAGACGACTTTAATCAACCTCTGGATCCTCTTCTGGATAAACAGTCTACTGCCAAGAATTCTCTCTCCAAATCCTGCAAAGTCCTACGCAATCTCATTAACTCTTTTGGAGTGATTGATCCCTACCCCACTGATAAGGACAACACTTATTTTGCCCCTCCACACTCATCTTACTCACAAATTGACTTTTTTTTTTTATCTCGCTCCATGATGCCTCGGGTGCAATCTGCCCATATTCATCCCATTCTGATGTCCAGTCATGCTGCAGTTTCAATTGGCTACACATTGTCTTCTCACAGGAGATGGATTATCAGTGGAGATTTAATTTGGCACTATTGGCGGATACCTCTTTTCCGGTTTTCCTCATGGACAAGATATCCGATTACTTCACACATAATCTTACTCCAGAAGAGTCCTTTTTCTTCTATATGTGCTGCCTTCAAAGCCACCATATGGGGTGAAATTATTAGTTTCAGTATTCAACAGAAGAGCCAAAAGGCAGCTCTCAACTCTTTACAATCGGAAGTAGCTGCTCTGGAGAAATCTCTCTCGTCAGCATCTTCTATCACCTTGAACCAACTACTAAAAGCTCGCTACGCTTACAACAAGCTTTTAAGCTCTCAAGTGGGCTTAACTCTTTTTAACCAACGTGCTCACTATTATGCGGAGAACAACAAATATGGTCACCTATTAGCTTCATACATAAAAATGCTGAAAGGATAAAAGATGCATTTCAAAGATCAAATCCCCCTCCAGAGCTCCACTCATATCGGACAGTGACATTCTGCAAGCCTTTCATGACTTATTCTGATTTATACCAATCGGATTCTTCAGCTCCCACTTCAGCCATAGACCAGAAAAGAACTGATTATTCACCCATCCCTTACTGAGGATCAAAGATCTTCGCTGGATAGTCCTATCACTCCTGAAGAAGTTGCTACAGCCATATCTAGTCTCGGGGGAAAGCACCTGGACTCTAATCAAGCGTTTCCAGAGGAACTTACCCCTCATTTACATTCATTTTTCTCTAACATAACCTCTCACTCCTTGGCTGTCTCATTCTTTTCAGAAGCTTGCAAAGCCAGGAAGAGATGAACAGCTCATCTCCAATTATAGACCAATATCTCTATTAAACACAGATTACAAGATTTTCACCAAAATCTTAGCTACAAGATTAGCTGATATAATGTGTTCCCTTATTCACTCGAATCAATCCGGCTTCATTAAAAATCAAGATGATCAACAATACTTGCCTTTTCCTCCATATCGAGGAACAGGCCTTTTCCTCCACCAACTGTTGCCCTGTCACTGGATGCTTAAAAGGCATTCGATCGAGTAGAATGGATGTTTCAGTTTGAAACACTTCGCTGGTTTGGCTTTGGACCCACCTTTTTATCATGGTTATAGTCTCTTTATGACTCCCCATCTGCCTTTCTTTACATTAATAACCATGCCACTCCTTAAGGCTGCCCTCTCTCCCCATTCAACCTGGCTTTGGAACCTCTATTACTAGCTATTAGGCAAGACTAATATCGAGGGGGTCACTATAGGGGATGAATTGTATAAAATTGTCTGCCTAAGCAGATGATGTATTATTCTTAGTGAATCCCAGTAATTCTCTCCCCCACTTATTTGATCTTCTCACCTTACTCTACTCTACCTGGCTATCAAGACAACTGGCATAAAACTGAGATGCTTCCCTTAAAACACCCTTGGTCCCTTGACAGACTTAACTACCTACCCAATTCAGAAAGTGTCCAAAGGCTTCAAACACTTGGGCATCTATTTCTATGATAACATCCTTGCTACACTATCTCATTGCAAATCCTCCCTCCTACAAATGTTGAGGGCCGCTGTCCTAAAATGGTCTCCCCTATACCTGACTTGGTGGGGGCAGCTTGACACCATAAAAGTGGTTCTTGCCCCCCTAATAAATTTCATACTTTCTATGATAAAAATCTTGAGAGAGAAAAAATGGGTATCAGCAGGTGGAGGGTTTGCTTTCCCGGTTTTTATGGCGCAACAAAGCCCCTTGTATTGCTTTATCTAAATTAAAAGCAGACAAAAGTGTGTGTGTGTGTGGGGGGGGGGTGTGTAAAAACTTTCCGGACTTCTATTCATACCACCAAGCTTACCATTGGTTTTCCTATTCCCTCATTTGCGGACAGTCCTCGTTGGCTGTCCATAGAAAGGATGCGTTTATTCCTCTTTTCTATAGAAGGTTTTCCAGGGGTCTCCCCTCCCTCTCTCATTTCCCATCCAATATTATGTTCCCTCCACCAAGTTCTCAGAATTTGAGCGGGTGTTTGTTTCCTCGGCCCCTCCGTGGAAATTCTCGTTTTGCCCCTTTATGGCCCAACTCCTCAATTTCCTTGGGCAGCCATCCACTTAATTGGCATTCCTGGCAACAAAGCTATTTGGCTCCTTTCCTCACATTTCCTGAGTGACAAGAGGAGTTCTCTCTACCTCACTCTGTTTTATGCTTGGCTACAACTTCACAGTGTGCTACAAGCCTCACCCCTCTCCCGCTTTCATGTAGATGGCTCCCCCATCCTGTACTCCATCTATCGTGAATTCGGCCTTCTAGGACACTTGGCCTCCAGGATTTACAAAATCTTGAAGTCCTCTCTCTTACAGCCATTGATGGGAATGCATGCTCTATGGCTTTCCAAAGTAGATTGCCCTTCTGAGAAGGTTCCTTGGGAGTACTTTTGGTAAGTCTCTTTACGCACCTATCTTTCAGCTTAACCCAAACCTCTTTTTTTTTTTTTTATATCACACCAGGCAGTATGGACCCTGTGGAAGATATTTCATGCTGGTTTAAGCCCCTCTCACACTTGTTGGTCTTGTGCTTCAGCCAAGGCCACATTATCACACATGTTTTACTAATGTTCCATGGCAACATTTTGGCAACAAATTTGATCCTCTATTTCAAAAAAGTTTTACATTTATCCTGTTCTCTTTCCTACTGTATCATCATCCTTTGTGGTGCCCAGTCTTTGCACCTCTCTTTCCCACAGCGCAAATTACTTGACTTTTTGCTAGCTGTGGCTGTGCATTTAATTTTAACTAACTGGAAGCATAGTGATTTGCTATCTGCTCAGTTCTAGTGGAACACTGTTTGTACAGCAAATATGAAAAAGCCATGGCAATTAAGTATAATAGAGTAACTCAATGGGCACAAGTGTAGAAGCCCCTGGATGAATACATTGAGTCCCTGTAAATTTATCTCATGTTTGCACACTGGTGGCTTTTCTATTTTCTCTTTTCATCTCCAGTGATGTTCATGGCATCGCTAAGTTAATGTCATATACCACAGATATATTACTTTCTTTCTCCTTTGTTTACCTGCCTTGATTTGAGCACAATTTATGTTATTGCTTACTTGTGTGTATTGTCCTGCTCTTTATTTCTTCACTTAACTAGGCAAATGTACAGACCTGAACTTCTGGTATGTTTTTGTTCTGATGTTCACTTTTAATAAAAAAAGATTTGAACAAAACAAAAAAAGAAAGAAGAACTGCCAAGCGCACCTTGATATCTTGTTCGCACATGTTACACACTATGAACTCCAGAACGTGACTTTTTGGCACAATGCAAATGTTTCGACAAGCACTGGCAAATTTGAGAGTGAGATCATACCCAGCATACCCTGGCCTATTAGTGAGGTTCATTACTGGCATGGTATGTGCAAAACAAACCCAACTGGAGACCTGAGAGAATCTACAGGGGGCAGAGCTGAATATCCCCCCAATCCAACTCTGCAGTTATGACCCAAGGATTAAATACATCCCTCGTCCACAAACCTGAAATTTGTATCTTATTTTGGAAAAATATGGCCACAACTTTTTTTTTTAATCTTACAAAGTAATACATAGCAATAAATCAATAATTAGCATCTAATTACCTTGCCCCCCCCCCCCAAACAATCTTTTTCACCCCAGCTTAAAAAGATCACCAGCTGTGGACCATAGAACCAACCTCCTCAGGCATCCCTTGGGAGATTGCTTCCCGGCCATCCTAAAGCCCCATACACAGCTGACCATGCATTCTCCCCTACCACCAGCCCAGCTCTGACCCTGGCAGGAGGCTCTCCAAAGGGAGTGAGACCACTCATGCTACAATCAACTCTGACCTTAAATACCACCACAAGGGTGGTGGTATTTAAGACTCCCCTGCCCTTCTTATAATCTGCAAGCGTACTTTCTCCCTGGCTTCTTATATATGCCCCCTGACCCCCTACCAGACTATTTTTGTAAAGATTCAGCCCTCAAAACACTACACTAAATAAATTTGTCTCTCACTTATATTAAGAATAAATGCCAAGAAAACCAAGATAATAATAATAATTAAAGGAACCACCTCCCAATAGTGGGCAGGACTAACAGAGCACTGGATTGGCTAATCCATCTTTTCTATTATGTGTAAGGATCTCTGGTACTTACTAGAAGCTAAAAATGTCATGCTGACCTGGTACGAGACGGTATAGTTATTACAGTGCATCCCTTTGCAGAGACCCCAAAATGGTGTAGTCCAGTAAGAGAAGCAGGAGAGACCCTTAAGAGGAAAAGGGGTTGCTGTAGTTTTTACCTGAGAAGAGTAAAGGAGAAACCCGTTTCTCCTCTAAAGAGAGAATCCAAGAAGACTAAGAATCAATTCCTGGGGAAAAAAAAAAAAAAAAGCAGCTCCATTCTAGTTACAGAAATGAAAGAACTATCTCTGGGCATTATCTTGGAGTGTTTAGCTGAGAAGCGTTCTTCCTGGAGTTCCCCAGAGTGCTAAGCTGAGATAAAGCCTGAAACTGAGAAATCTCAGAGAAGTTTGGTACCAAGACATGCTCTGGAGTTCATATTTATCAACAGCAGCGACATGCCTACAAGAGAGGCACACTGATTTGTCAAAAGGAGATATAAGGCAGCGAGCAGACTATGGTGAAAGGATATCCCCGTAACCTACTGGGTGTTACAGCTTTTTGTGGAACGAGATGGGCAGCACCAACAGGGATCAATATCACAAATTGAGCATAGAGGAAAGCCGATAAATTGCTGAAATCCTGTAAAAGAGAAGTACTTTCCTTTTCAGAAATGGTTGTGTTTCCTTACTGATTATGCATGGTTCTGCTCGTTTGTATCTACTAGATCATGGTTATTGAGTTAATTCAACAGTAAAGAAAGTCCTGGGAATAGAGTGTGCCGATTCACACGTGGAACTCTGGAGGCACTGTGTCCTCACCAGTAGGGCCTTGGACTTCTATCCATCCCCCCCATTAGAAGAACCTTTACAGAGTTCATCTCAGTGATGCTGGGAGCTGCAAATGTAATACACAACACACACTTTCACTTCTGGGGGAGTTCTGTGCTGTGCAGAATTCAGCATTGGCCCGTGCAGCTGAAAGGAAGCAACAGTGTCCAAAATCTGCCTGCGCTGTGGCTGGTCTGTGAGACCTGAGGTTAAGAAGCTGCAGCAGTAGGGGGGTCCACCTACACAGCTGACAGAAAAGGAAGCAGTAGGATTGAAGCCTGAGAGAGTAAGGCTGGAGATCAGTTTGGGGTGCAGGAGAGAGAGAAAGCTAGGTGGGAGTAGGGGGGGCTTGCTGGGAGAGAAGGTTTGAGCCTGGTGGAGCAGAGAGGAAGCTGGAGAGAATGAGAGATGGGGGTGGAGGTGGCAGTCAAGCCTGGGGGGTCAGAGAAAGAGTGAGGTTTAGTGGGGGACAGGAAAGCAACAAATGCTTGAAGGTCAAGCAGAGTGAGAAAGCAGACAACTGCTGGGGGTGATAGAGGGAGGGTAGAAGATATCAAGCTTGTGAAAGGGTTAAAGACAAAAAAGGGGCATGAGAGCTGGGAAGGGAGAGAGTGATCTGAAGGAGGAGGACCAGGCCTTATGGTGGGAAAATTCAGCTAAAAATATGTTTTAAATTATGCACGAGTAATAAATTTATAATTAAATATACAAGTTATTACTTAAAGACGGTGATTTTCTCTTGTTAAACAGTATGCAGAATTTTGCAAAAAAAGTTTTAAAACATTGTGGGCAGAGTTTAATTGTTTTGCGCAGAATTACCCCAGGAGTAACAAAATCAAAAGTAATTAAGCTACAAACATTAAGGTAATGAGGAATCAAATCAAGTTTGTAAACCCAAAACAAAATTTAGTTTAAAAAGAACTGGAAGTTGGGTGGGAGATTGGTGATCATGTGGATATTTAAAAATGTAGACAAATCTTGCATTTTTAAATATTTGATGATGCATTGAGATTGAATTGTTGAAATGTGTGGTATTAAATTAAAATTTTCAATTATGCTTTGTAAGTTGCTTCATTATAGAAGCGATCAATAAACAAATCCTAATTTTAAAAAAATATGCTTTTAAATTGCAATGAAAGTTGTTATCAGCTAGAGGTTTAACAAAAAATAAATAAAAAACCAAAACACACTCACACACCACTTGGAACTAGTCATTCTCATGGTTACCAAATGTTTAGAATGAAGGAAGCTTCCTATAATTACATGAAGCATAATGCACTGACAAGGAAAGAATTATGGATGGCACCTGCAACTTGACTGAGGAAAGGTGGCAACTTAACAGAACATTTCTGGCAGGCAGCAGTAAGCACTGTACTCTACAAACTTGAGAACTTTGCACTGGGGTGGGGGGAGGATGACCACAAAATTAGTTTTTTCTCTTGCTTGTGAAAGCAACAGTTTGTGGTGGTTTTTGTTTGCAATCTAGTATCTAGAAAAGATACAAAACAAACCCAAAACCCTTTAACCTCTGATTTTGATGAAGAAAAGCTTCCTCCACCTCTTTGCTCAGGAAATCCTGAAAGCACAGAGAAGCAGGCCCAGATAACATAGGCCGGGGGAGGGTTTCAAACTCCGGATCTGGACTGCAGCCCTATTTCTCCATCTTCTGCCAGGGTTTCTAGGATGAGCCATGGACTTTGAGGCTTCACATGACACCTGTACTCCCCCCTGCTGTCATCACAAAACATCGCAAAGAAGCCTGGGAGTGTGCACGCAGCTCAAAGTGATATGTGAGGTGAGCTAGGAGTCGGCAAGAGAGTCTGATGATTTTAGGATTTTTTTACATTGAAAGTTACTCACTTTTCCAAAACAAAGCTTAAGGTAAATTACATTTCAAGTATGGATGGTAGGTCCCTGCTTAAGAGCACTTACAATCTAAGGGCTGTAATTACTAAGGTAAGTGTATACAACCCCCCAAAAACAGGGTTTATTGCATGCAAACTGCTGTTTATAGTAGGATATATCTTTATCACAGCGATCTCATATTTTGACCAAAAGTCTCCCCCCCCCCCCCCGATTGAATGAGCTGCTTTGCATATATACAATTTTCAAAATTATGCAAAGTAGTTCATAACTAGCTAATTCTATGCAAATTAAATAACATGGCTTGTCAGATCCACATTTGTTTTTCCAGAAAGTTAGCTACAAACCAAAAGTTGTAGCTAACTTTCCACGGGAGCATAGGGACAGTAAAACACATCCTGATCCTCCTGGCCTGAAGATTAAATGGCCAGCTGTGGTCCCAAACACCTCCTCCCCCCTAATATGTAATATCCCTCCAGGGGTCTGAGTAGACCCTCCCCACCACCTCTAGAGGTGGGCTAGCAGGGGAAAAATAGAACTCGAAAATCATGTGGCAACACCACGCCTCTTCCCAAAACACCTTCCCAGGTTCCAACCCCCACAATAGGTCCCTGGTGTCTAGTGGGGCCTGGAACACTGCCTAGCCTCTAAGCCATTTGCCATCAGTTTCCAAACTAGAGGCATAGGCCGGTTGGCACCATCACCTCATAGGGGGCAAAGTCTTCAAAGCCTGGAGGCTAGGGGGTGCATTTTCCAGACAAAATTGAGGTTTGGGAAGGAATTCTGGGAGTCACTATACACCTTTTTAAATTTATTTTTAATGTTTTCCCTTGCTGGGCCACCTTGACAGGCAGTAGGCCACAATCGTGTGTTCTTCCCTTCGTTTCCTGCAAGATTTTTTTCATGGGCGGGAAAAAAAAAAAAAAAACCCCATCACACATGGGAATGGCCTTCCTCCCATGATAAAATATTGTGGCATGGTAGGTGACCTCTAATTTTGTACTTGAGGCAATGGAGTGTGACGTGACATGACAAGCTCAAAGTCACAAGGAATGTCAATGGAAGCAGGATTTGGACCACAGCTTCCCTGGTTCCCAAATCTATGGCTCTTAGGCTACTCCTCCACAAAATGAAAATAAATACATAAAATATTTCTATGCAATATCAATATAGTATTTGCTATATATTTCTTTTCATGTGTAATTTAATTATTTTGTTTCCTGAATAGCAATACTGATTATGTTCTCCAGTATGCTTGAATGTAATTTAAAATGCAATAAAGTTACCTGTAGATGTCTCTCTAAATCTATATTTCTAAACCACCCTTCCTGCCTCAAAGGGCTATCCAAAGTGGTGTAAAATCAAAAACAAACACATAAAACACACAAGCATTTAAAAAACCAAGAAAGTCCAAACTAATAAAACTATGTAAATCACAACACAAACATAAAAGTTACTTAGATGAGCAAAGAAAAAAACCAGACAGATCATCCTCCTTATTTCAGTATCATGAGAAAAAGCTATACCTTGATAGTTTCTTATAAAAAGGTCTGGCAGTTAGATTCAAGCCTGACCTCCAACAGTAGGTTTGTTTTTGAGGGTAGGGAACAGAATTAAAAAAAAAAAAAAAAATCCTAGACATCAACCTTATTTTTCTCAAAAACCTTAACAGTGGGGCCAACTGAAATAACTTGCATCGTTTCCCGTTAACAACTAGAAAATTAAAGTCAAAATTCTGAGCTGAACCCATGCTTTTGTGGGAAGCCAGTGCAGTAAATGAACTTCCTCTCTTCCGCTGTTACTTCTGGGTTGTTTCAACACTTTTTGCAGAAGCTTTTATAGACCATCTGAAACCTGCGCCCTAGTCTCTCTAGGAGACCAAAGAGTAGACTATTACAGAGACACCAAAGCATGAAGACCACACTTAAAACAGTTTTATATCTATTAAATCAAATAATTAAAATCAATGAACAGTTAAATGTTTACCTAATCAGTCAGTATCTGGAAATTACAATTATTTATTAGCTGCCTCAATATAAAATTGAATCTAAAAATATTTTATATTAAATACAATATAGAAGAGTGAAGAACAGAGGCTGAGGGTAAAGTGAGCAACCAGTGGAGGATGAGTTTCTCTTCCACTGGGACCAAGGGGAAAAAAAACCCAAACAAGCCTATACCAATGGTTTTGAAATGTGATCAGGGACCAAAAGTTATGATTCCTTATTAGTGGAGAGTGCAAGTGTCTGTGAAAAAAGTCTCTCTCTAAATCTGGAATGGATGCAATGTCTTACAAATGAGAGATGCAGATATGTGTACCACTGGCATTTAAACTAAAAGAAAGGAGGTGTGAAAAATTCAGCCTTGTGGTTTTCATACCCAGCACTGGCTGGCTATAGGTAGTGCCATTAGGGAGGGCACACTACCACCATGTCTACAATGTTATAAAACAGGTCTTTAAGCACAAATGAAGTGTATACGGGCAAGACAGCAGGAGGCTGGACTGAACATTACTTACTTTTGTGGTTCAAATCGGAGACGGAAACCGTGCCTTAACCATTATCAGTTCTGGAAACGGCAGCACAGTTGAGCTGCACGTTCACCAGGAAATCTAAACCCTCTTTACTTGGTTTCCTTTCTTCACCATGAAGATTGGGCTTTGCTGTGGCTCTCTAGTTCTGCAAAAAAGTTGCACTTTTATTGAAAACCTGCTTCCCTGTTTTCCAACCAGATCCTGTGGTCTCGGTGAGGTTTTCAGGACATCCACAATGAATGTGCACAAGATATGTGTGTGTGTTTTGTCTACGAACCAGGTAATTGATATATTGCGGTCAACCGGAAAACCAGACCTGTTTGAGGGCCACCAAGATCAGCGCTGAGAGTCAGTGGGCTAGGGGAATCTCTTTTTCGCTCTAGATTATCTCAGGGAGTACACAGCTTGAATCCTCAAGGGCAACAGCCAGCTCTGAGTTTTGTATACATATAGTTTAATAAATAAGTTCATTTGCAACCCTCCAGGACTGGAGCTGTGGACTCTAATGGAAAATATGGAATGTTTCTATAATCAATAGATCAGTATTTTGCAGGCATGGGGAAAAGCACAATATGCCTGTAGCTTACATACCTTCTGGGGGTAGGGTGGTGCATAGTCCTGTACCTTACAAGTCAAATAATAGGGACAAAAGCAAGCTCCACATCATAAGGGACAAGCTGAGTCTTTCCTTGTTTGACCCCTACTGCCATTGGTGGGCTCTGACTTCCAATTTCTTCAGGAAAGGCAGGACTAAGAAGGCCAAAGCTCAGTGGTTTGTCCTTCATACACACTTGTAAAATGGCCCAAGTTTCATGTATATTTATTATGGATTATCTGCATACAATGGAGACCCAGTGTTTGTAAACCTAAGTATTGCCCAGTAGGACAAGGTGCTCCAGAACATTCCTTACCAATTACACTAGGGCTAGGTGCATATGCCTTTAAAGTTATGAGCATGGGTTGAGAGGCCCCTAGTGTAGAAACTGCAGGGCTCTGAGCAGTTCCTGGGAGCCCAGCTCGGCATAATCATCCTCTCCGTTAGGTTCCTGACCCAGCATGAAAGATTTCATCCAGTCTAGGCCTGCTTCCAGCCCCCAAGGAGGATTATACAGTGTACCTTAACAGAATCTGTATCTTTCCAGGAACTGTGTCCAAGAATTACACAAGTAATTATTTTCTCTGCTCTTCCTAAAGGGAGGGTCAGGATCCCCCAAGCTTAAAAGATGCTAGCCCTAAAGGATATCCCCTGTAAACAGGAATAAATCAGCCTGCAGAGATATGGAACCTCAGCTAGTACAGCTAAAGTTCCTTCCTGACCAACTACGGAGAACTGGCATATCTGTCGAATGAGACATTAATTTGTCTAACACTGCTACAGTCGAATACTGAAAGGCCTGAAAATGCCTGTGGATGGTATTTGTAAATATCATCTACTTCTGTATATCAGTGCATTGTTTGGAACCACAACTGTGTCTGTGTTCGAGAACTTTTTACAGAGTGCCAGGCTGGGGAGTGCGAGCATCTGCAGGGTTGAACAGCACATGAGAGCGAACCCCATCTGGGGGGGGTGGGGGGAATCAGATTCAACCCCCACCCCCCAGGGCCACACCACCATCTGATCACTCAAACAAAGAACCCCCACCCTAAGTCGGGATGACCTTCTGATACAAGGGTTACACAAATGTCATGCATGCATAAATTGTGGCTATCCTGAAAGCCAGGATCAGGATAAGAGCCTCTGCCACAGCCTGTCAGGTGGCAAAACCCAGGACTTGTTCAGTGTGTTGACAGCATTAATTGAAATGGTGGTCTGAACCTCCGATAGAAATATTATAGTCTGGCTGACAGGAAGGGGAAGATGGTTACAAAACTGCAAGTCTGTGATAATCTCTTGTCAACTGGAAAGACACCCATAAGGTAGAGAACATTAAAAAGTCTAAATTACTTCAAGCAACGTACAGAAAGTGATGTAAAATAGTAAAAAATACTTGTGTCTACACTTTTTCATTACAAAAGAACACCCAACAGCCTAAGGGTGCCACAACTCCAGTCTTGGAAGGCTGCAAAGAAGTCTGGTTTCAAAGTAAACGTTATGCAGATTAACCTTTTTCTTAAACCATGCATTTGATAACACTTTAAGAAAAAAAGAAAAAAAAAATAAAGACAGGTTAATTTGCATAACTCCGTTACTCTGAAACCAAGCCTCTTGGCAGCCCTCCAGGAGATGGGGCTGGGCAGGCTGAGATTTTGATTAAATATGGGATTTTGTTGGTTTACCTACCTCGAGGCAGATGCACAGCACAGAGCACGGTTTAACCCCCAGATGTGCACACATCTGTGTGCGCAAACTTCACTGCAGATGCAGCAAGGAGTTATGCACAAACAAACATGTGTACACAATTGCAATTCCATGGTAATGATGGCACTGGCTATTAGGGATGTGCATTCGTCCTGGTTCGGGGAGGCCGAAACCCGAAGGAATTTTTCCTGAAATTTCGGGAAAATTTTGTTGGGGAGTTAGTGCGCACTAAACCGAAATTCGGGCCCCCCCCCCCGAATTTTAAAGGGCGGAACCGCAGGAAATACGAGATTTCCCGCGGCGGGTCGAAAATGGAGCCCGAACCAATAGGCTCGGGCTTTGCACATCCCTAGTGGCTATTAAACGCCCCCCCCCCCCCCCCCAATGCAGAGAAGTGTGCTGGCTTACCTGGTGAGGAAAGTTTCAGGGCTAATGTAGGGACCTGTACTTAGCCTGTTTTCTGCACATTAAAATGCCTTCTACACAAATAGTGCATTTTCCATGCATAAAATATGATTTGTGTGCCGTGGAAAAAGCTTTTTGTGTGCATAAATACTTCATACGCAGAAAACATGATTTGTGCACAGAAGCCATGTTTCCTGTGCGTGCGCTACACGCCTTTTCTGCGTGCACATTTTCTGGTTTGTGTGCATTTCTTAAACTCCCGATGCATTAGCACACCATAGCTTACTGCATCAGAAAAAAAAAAAAAAAGATTGGCTTATGCATTAAACTATGTGCTGAATTTCAGTGCAGCTCAGCTTTTTGCATCAGCCCCCACCAATAGAAGAGAACTAAAGAAGAGGAATTAAAAAAAATAAAATAGGCTTGGATAGAGAGATTCTGCAAGGGGTCTATGTCTTATGTCCTGGTCTACGTCCTTAACAGCACTGATAACTGGGCAGACATGGATAATCCAATTGGCCATCTATGTTACACTATTAAATATTCAACGCGGGATATCCTAAAATCAGATCGTGCTGCATTCTTGAAAGACCAGTGTTATGCATCCCTGTCTTACAGTCACACTTCAGACATACAAATCTGCTTAGTTTGAGGTGATTGTAGGTTTGTATATTCTGCTTTTTCGGCACTTCAAAGCAGATTACATTCAGGTACTGTATTTCCCTATCCCCAGAGGGCTTACAATCTAGGGCCGATACAGTAAAAATCGTGGGAGAGCGCCCACTCTCCTGTGCGCGCAATACAGTAAATAAATTTAAGAGGTGCTAAGGACACTAGTGGGTCCCTAGCACCTCTTTTCGGACAGGAGAGGCGGCTGTCAGTGGGTTTGACAGCAGACGCTCAATTTTGCCGGCGTCGGTTCTCGAGCCCGCCTACAACCATGGGTTCGGAAACCGGACGCCGGCAAAATTGAGTGTCCGGTTTTCAACCCGCGAGCTTATTTCAATTTTTTTTTTTTTTTTTTTTTTACTTTTTTTAAACTTCCGGGACCTCAGACTTCGCCATGATATTAAGTTTTTACTGCTTTTCTGTGCACTTTCCCGGTGCCCGGAGAAATTTACTTCTGAAAGTAAAATGTGTGGCTCGGCTGAGGCAGTGGAGGGGAAGTGACTTGCCCAAGGTCACAAGCAGCAGCAGTGGATTTGAACCCTGGCTTCCCTGGTTCGTAGCCCGTTGCTCTAACCACTAGGCTACACTCTGCCCACCTCCCAACCCACAGCAGGCCTTTACACTCCCTTTCCAGTTGTTGTCCAGTGGTGGCATAAATCAGCGAGCATGAAGCCTGAGAGCCAGTGTGCCCTCACGTGCAAACTTCCTTTTCCCACTTTAAATTAGTCCTGGGGGAATTCTGTGCTACTGCGGAGCGCAGATTTTTCCCCCTGCACAGAATTGCCAAATTCTGTACAGAAAATACCCCGGCATGCCGCGAATGGAGCGCATGAAGACGAAGGCCCACACGTGCCGCGGCGAAGATAAGGGCCCCAGTGAGAGAGAATGTGCGTGTGTGAGAGAGTGGAGAGGGAGTCTATATGAGGAGATTGTGAAGGAGTGTGTGAGAGAGATTGGGAGCTCGTGTGTATGAAAAAGGGATTGTGTGTATGTGAGGGTGCTAGCCTGTGTGAAGGGATTGTGTATGTGTGAGAGAGACATAGGTAGCCTGTGTGAGGATGCATGGGTGTGTATGTAAGAAAGAGGGCCCTGTATGAGAGGGGATGTGTGCACGCGCATGTATGAAAAAAAAAAAAATCCGAAATAAGATGTGTGTATGTGTACTAGAGAGAGAGAGGGAGGGAATGGCGATAGAGTGGAAGGGGTTGAGCCTAGAGGTGGAGGGGAGAGATACTGGCAGGTGGAGGAGTTGGGGGACTGAGAGGGCAAAGTGGCCAGAGCGAGTGGAAGGGACACTCTTACAGTGAATTTCTAGGGAAATTCTGCTCAAAATATTTAAAAAATCTGCATCTTTAATACAGAAAAAAGTTATTACTTAATTTAAAATGTAATTACTTAAAGACTCATGTAACTTGTGTTATTTTGACCAATATGAAGTTTGCAGGAGTATTTAAATCCACTGCAGTGTGAGGGGGAACTGGAGCTCTCTACCCCCTACAGGTTTCTGCTGGGCCATCTGCCCTACTCCCTGCCCTGCCATCCCTTGTTACGCCACTGCACCTGGTTTACAAAGATGTCAAACAGCTTCCAAACAGGCCGATTCAGTAAAGGTTTGACCCCGCTCTCCTGTGCGCGCGATTCAGTATTTAAAGGAGGGCCCATGGTAAAATGAGGCGCTAGGGAACACTAGTGCCTCTTTTTTGACAGGAGCGGCGGCTGTCAGCGAGATTGACAGCCGACGCTCAATTTTGCCGGCGTTGGTTCTCAAACCTGCTGACAGCCACAGGTTCAGAAACCGGACGCCGGCAAAATTGAGCGTCCAGTTTTCAACCTGCGAGCCGTGGGGTGATTTAAAAAATTTTTTTTTTTAATGTTTTTTTTTTACTTTGGGACCTCCGACTTAATATCGCCATGATATTAAGTTGGAGGTGTACAGAAAAGCAGTTTTTACTACTTTTCTGTGCAGTTTCCCGGTGCCGGCAGAAATTAAATGCCTACCTTTGGGTAGGTGCTAATTTCTGAAAGTAAAATGTGCGGCTTGGCTGCACATTTTACTTAGTGAATCACGCGGGAATACCTAATAGCACCCGCAACATGCATTCGCATGTTGCGGGTGCTATTAGTTTCGGGGGGGGGGGGGGGGGGGGGTTGGACGCGCATTTTCGACACGCTATTACCCCTTACTGAATAAGGGGTAAAGCTAGCATATCGAAGACGCGTGTCCAAACGCGGGTTAACAGTGCGCTCCGCCTGAGCGCACTGTACTGTATCGGCCTGAAAGTGATTACGATAATGTAAAAACTGCTCTTGTTCATTAGAACATTCGTTTAAGCTTTCTTGAACAATAATTCCTCCCCAGTGCTAATCTATATAGCGCAGATCATTATACTTCTGTTTGGAAGTGGGCATCAGAGAAGGTAAATTAATTTCTTTCCTGTTATTACTACAGCACCTGATTGAACAGAATTATTTCACTCAATCTGCATTTCTATATTATCACTGCTTCCTGAATGCAACTGGATAAACAGGAGGCACAGAGAGGTAATATGAAAATGCTCATGATAAATGGATTAGAACCCAGAGGTCTTGTTATCATAAACCCTAAACAAGGCTTCAATCAGTAACATGGGAAGAGGTAAACCAAGGATTTCATTAGTAGGAATCTACCCCGGGATGCTTCAGTCATACAAATTCAGGGTCCTATGTACTAAACATTCCCCCCTCGACACAATCCCGATTTTCTGGTTGTTCAGATTGTATAACCCAAGTTGCTCCTCATCCCGAGAGTAACACATCGCGTCTCATCCACATTCACCATGGGAGAGCCTGAAAAGCAGAGCTGTCAGGGGGGAGCGCGAGGGTCAGACCCGAGAGCTGCTGCACTGTGCACCCTGGATTTCAGGGAACGCAGCCTTGCACAAACAAACATTCTGCAATCACCCTTGCCAGCAAAGCACAAGGATTATTTCCAGGCCTCGGCAGCCTGCTGTGAACCGGGCCAGAGGGCTCCAGGAAACACCGCTGGTCACCAGTACATGAAAGCAGACCAGACACAAGGCTGGAGCCATTTCCAGTCTCACTAACATCAAGTCTGTTTCTCCCAGAAGTAAGCTGCTGTTTTTTTCTCTCTCTTTTATTTTTCTATTAATAAATTATCTTCCTCATCTCCCTCTTCACATGATCTGAATCTTGACAAGATACCCTAAGGCACCATCTCCTTTCATCCCACCAATTAAGAGCACAATAACTTGGCAAGAAGTTGCACAGCAGTTTTGGATAAGCATGTACTGGCAGTAACAGGACGGCCCAAGGCTGCTGCCACATCTTTAAAGCAGCAGCAGCCGCCAACTGATCAAAATACAAAGAGTGATATATATAATTAAGCATGTCTCCCGCAAGAGACAAAATGGGAGAAAACCTCACACTCAGGCCCCTCAATTTGTTCGTGTCTTGGCTTAATTTACTTTCACTCAATCTTATTCCTAGTTCTCCTTTTTTTTCCCCCCACCACCAGGGAGGGATGTTTTGCCTACACCCTTGGAGCTTTACATTTATTAAGATATAATGCTGAGGGAAAAAGGAGAGAAGCATAACCAGAGTTCAGGGTGGCAGCTATGGTCAAAATGTAAAAAAGGAGCTTTCATAAGCTTTAAACACTATTGCCTTCTCAGAAAACAGAATAGCTGGGGAAAATCTCAATGACTCACTTGAAAAAAAAAAAATCATCGCATACAATGCACTTAGGCAGACCAGTGTCTTGTCAGGGACTGATGGGGGTGTGCACTCCATCATCCTTGGCTACCACTGGCGGGGTGCGCATACACACACCCCAGCACACATGTGCACACCACAAGCCAACCACCACCCTGCCCAGCTACCTTGAGAGTGCAGATGCTGCTCAGTGTACATGAGCAGTCAGTGAGCAGAGCTCCAGCATATCAATATATATAAAAATACATACTGTGTTCCACGTAAAGGTCTTATTAATAAATCATGTCTCTTTCCTATTACTAAGAGTTAGGATGCCCAGTGGTGGTGAGCAAAATATTAAATGTTCTACAATATTCCGGTCTTCGTGCCTCTCTTAAGCGGTGGCCCTTTTACATTTTAAGTGCCAGGCATGATTATACATCCCCAAAAACTTGACCTAACAGAATAAAACAATGAGCCAGATGTCGTCCCATTTGGCGTCTATGGGAAAATGCTCAGTACATGGGTCTCCATGAGGCATTTAATTACATCTAAGGAGGCTTCTAAAGAGTTAAAAAATAAAATAAAACATTCTTATTGGCTCCTGCACCTGCCCTGTGATCAAGGACCCTGGAATCTGGCCACCAGGTGTTGCTTTAGAGCAACGACTGGTATGCCCTCCCTTTTGGGGACCGACAATGCTGCCTATGATCCCCCAGCCAACCTAAGGGAGTAATCAAATCCAAGTCATCCACATGGCTGTGAAACATGTGCTGGAGCACAACTGGTATCACATGTGATGAGGCTGCATTACAACTATGGTAATTACAGGGGGGGGGGGGGGGGGGACGTAACCATTATGCTGCAAAGTTGATAGGAAGAGGGGGTTTTTTTTTGGGGGGGGGGGGGGAACGCCATGAAGGGAAAGGTCAAAAGAATAAATAAGGAATAGCCAGTACCACCTACCACAGAAAACGAGCTTCCCAAGATGGTTAGTGGATGCTCCTGCGATATGAACAGCTTGCCGAGAGAATGTCAGTGCATCACATCCTGCCACTGCTCGACTGACTCGGGATTCAGTCAGGAGCCGAAAACATCCAGCCCTGGGCTGCACCTACACAGATCTCTCCACCCTGAAATCCACCTAGCTGCTTCTTCTCCTCCTCCTCCTCCTCCTCCTCCTTCTCCCCCTGTACACACAGCCCTCCCCCCCTATCAAACATCAGAAAGCCAAGGCAGGGAGGAACACTACTGACGTCTTAGCAGCTGTTTCCCTTTGCAAACAGTTCACTCCATGCACGCATCAGCTGCTGCTCTTCTCCCCTACTTAACTACTTCCACCTGCCTTGCTCCACAGCGGCGTCCGCTTGATAAGTGGCAGGCAGACGTTCAACAGCCCACACCCCACCCCTCAAGAAGGTATCTGGATTATACTCATCCCACTGGTTAACAGAAGTCAGAGGGGAGGGCTTTTGAAAAGAGCCCCAGGCCTGATTTACCAAGGGTTTTCCCACAGGTTCGGCCACGCAGGGAAAACGCTTTCAATAGAATACAGAGATCCCATGTCCCACTATATTCCAGCAATGGATTGGGTTAAATCGTGTTTCTGGAGGTTACAACAAAACGAAAAAGCCCTCGACTATTTTAAAAAAAATTTTAAATGCAAAATTATTTCCACGTTCTAAACAAAATGTCGTTTTTCCTCTTGACGACTCCCATTATGCTAGAGGTCGGATAGGTTACATGATTGGTCTGCTTTTGCTTCAGGAAATCGGGGATCTGGCTCCGGATTGCTTCAGAAGAGCAGGAATGAAAGGCCTGGCTCCACAGATAAGAGTGACCCTGAGCTATCTGGTTACATTTTACAGCCGGCAAGGTCTCCAGATGGATGGGAACCAGAAGAAAAAGAGTGACAGTTCTGTTTATATAAAATTTCTCATCTATTACAATTTGAAGCCAACAATTCCCATCTCTTCTTGCAACCTTCCCCCCCCCCCCCAAAAAAAAAAAAAATATAGAGAGAAAAGCAGAACTACAATTCCCAGAATGCAAGGTCTGTCTTCCTTCTCCCTCATGACATGTGTAGCATTCAGTGCTCCTCAAATCTGATCCAGGATTTCTCCACTGAATACGCATGAGATGATATGCTTGTATCACCTCCATTGCAGGCAAAATTTATCTGGTGTATTTACTACTGAAATCCAGACCCAGATTTTTGACACAGGTTGACACAGAGGGCCCCCCCTTGAAGCAGCAAACTCTGCATTACTAAGTGGCTCTGTAGCATCTGAATGAGTAAAAAGGTTTCCACACCTTAATTACAGTGGGCCCTTGGGTTACGAACACAATTTTCAGTTTCGAGTTACAACCAGATTTTGGGTTACGACCCGTGTGCCACGTGCGTGCAGTTTTGTTTTGTTTTTTCTGGATTGGTTGTAATTGGCCCGTTGTTGCTGCCAATTGCATTTTTTTTTTGTCTTGGAAGGCGGGATTTAAACAGAGATTGGATGGCTAGTGTTGCACGTGGGCAGACCCGGCACGGAAATGCAAACATCATTGGGGAGAGCATTAGGGGCAGCATCGGGGGGGACAGCACTCAACTGGCAAGGTACAGAACAGTTTCGGAGGCCATAGATGTTCTTATAATTGGTAGGGCGGGGGAAAAAGAGTGTCTGGGGTTGGTGTTGTTTTTGGTTATACTGTACACCTTTCTAGATTTTTTTTTTCTTCTCCCTGCAGAACACCAAAGAAGTGTTAAAATGGCCCCAAAGATAAAGAAAATAACTATTGAAAAGAAGAAGGAAATTGTGCAGAAATTTGAGAGTGGCGTTCGAGTGACCAATCTCGCTCTCATATACAGCATGTCAAAATCCACTGAGGAACACTCAGAGGAATTGTCTACAGCAGAACTTCAGCAAGTTCTGACTGAGCAACAGAGAACGGCAGCTGAGGAGCTTTCTGAAGAGGAGGAGGAGCAACAATCAGTGCAGCAAATTTCCTCTTCTAGAATCAAGGAAATCCTAAAAAAAATGAACAGCGCTACAACCATTTGTAGAGAAGACCCACCCAGACAGAGGAAAAGCCAATCATTGCATTCACTTGCTTAATGATAATGTCATACTACAGGACAGTGTTAAAAAAGACAGAAACAGACAACCTTAGACCAGTTTTTAATTGAGAAAAGGTTGAGACCAAGTGAGCCAGAAGCAGGTCTTAGTGAGCTACAGACTCCCCCAAGGAAAGAAAGGACACCAGAGAGCCAGATTCCAGACGTTCTTATGGAATGGGACTCTCCTTCTGAACAATAACCACCTTCCATTTCGTCCCCCGATGCTGTTTGCTTCCCCTGCCTCCCTTCCTGCAAACCAAAGATGTCAACTTTTAAATAAATAAATAAATAGATAGACAGACAGACTTGAATTGTTGTTTCTGGTATGCTAAGCACATTTTATAACCTTTTGGTGAGTGCACTAGGGAAGTATTGGTGTTTCTGGTAATTAACGACCTTATACAACCATTTTTTATGATAGAAATGTTTAGGCAAAGGGTGCTTTTTGAAGGTTCAGAACACATTATTGGTTTTTCCCATTGTTTCCTATGGAAAAAAGTCTTGACTTACAACCAACTTGGGTTACAACCAGCCCTCTGGAACCAATTAAGTTCGTAACCCAAGGGCCCACTGTACTGACAGAATGAAGCACTATATTTCCGCAGTTGGGAGCCCATAAGAACAAGATGAGCTCCCAGGTGGGCAGCATGAAGGAAATTCACATAGTTGTGACCTGCACTGTAGCCAAAAAACTCATCACTAACAAATGGATGAAATATCCACGCAGGGGAAAAACAAAAAACCGGCACCTGCGTTCCTAAAGCGCATTCATACACCTCTCCTGGTCATGTGATGCAGTAGGCTAATGAGCCACCCTGTTAAAAAGGAGGCGCTACGGGAAACCGTGCGTCCCTAGCGCCTCCTTGGCATCGGCCGCCCAGGAAAAATGACTGTGTGCCAGTTAGGAAAATGAATGCTCAATTTTACAAGCAATATAAAATCAGAGGAACCACAAAAAGCAGCATTTTCTGCAATCTTTATGGGCTCCTCAAGAATTAACACCTGATCCGGGGCAGGTGTTAGTTTTTGAGTGCGCCGGGCACTTATTTTTTTGCATGGGGGGGGGGGGATTAGTTAATAGCCTCATAAATATGGATTTACATTTGATAAGTGCTCTTAGCTATGCTCTTGGTTGGATGTACGTTTTAGACCAGCTAACCCCCCCATTTTGCATCGGGGTAATGGACGTGCGTCCAATCACTTGTTGAGCAGTGCGCTGCGGCCAGCAGACAGGGTATTGCATCGGCTTGTATGTTACTATTTACTTTCAGCATCAACCATGGGTGCATCTTGACAAAAACTTTCCATGCTTCCCCTCTCTATACACAGGTGGTTTGTTTTTTTAATGAAACCAATTAACAGACATGCAGCAAAGTGGAACAAATCAAGTGTTTTTGTGGAAACCAACACCACAACTGTGTTCTCTGTTCCCAGAGCCAGTGCAAGGGGATTAGGCGCCCTAGGCCCCTTCTGCCTTGTGCCACCCCCCCTCGTTCACAGCCTCGACTCCTACCTCTCGCAGAGCTGTGGTGGTCCCTAATGATCTGCACCCTAGGCCCAGGCCGAGTGCTTCCGCCGGCCCTAGCTATTCCAGAAAGCCGCACATCCAGTCTGCACCTGTATTTAACTGAATCACAACTTGTTGCAAGGTCTCCATTCCCTGGATTTTTCCTCATTTTGTAACTATGGAAAAAATGCTTAGCATATAGACCCCTAAGTTTATTTATATAGCAATTGCAGTGCACAGAATGTTCTTTAATTTCTAGTTCTAGGTGGATGTACGCGCACCCGACCCAGAAACCATTCCTGCACCATAGCTCGAGTCCATGGGGGCCTTAGCGCCCCTTTTATCTTTACAGCTGGTGGGCGTAACTGCTCCTGCAAAAGAACTGGTCAAGGGTTGATGAAAATGTTTTATGAGAAAAGCAACAAAAGGGAGGCTATGATCTGTCAGCCTGGAACGTGTCTTTTGCTACTCGTGAGGATCTTTAACCTGGTGCGGGACTGGTGGCTCTGTGACTGCATGATCTGTGCACAGTCATGCAGAGGGGGAGACTGAAGTCTTCCACTCATTCCCTTGGTCTGTCAGGACTGGGGAATGCTGTGATCCACAGTCAGTCACTTAATGGCGACCCCTTGTGGCTGGATTTAGGAAGCACGATTGCAGGGTTCCCGAAGGAGTCCTGGCCTCCAGCCCAGCAAAGTCACAGCCATGGACTGGGCTAAGTGAGCTGGGAGGGAATATAGAAGAGGAAAAAGAAAGCCACCCCCCCCAGGTAGTTGTGAATAAAGGGCTCAGGGTACCAGATCCCAGCCCTGTTTCCGACTGAACCAGAAGCCCAGAAGGAAACTGCGGGGTCAAAAATTAAAAAAAAAAAAAAAAAAAAAAAAAAAAGTCTGTACCTGATCTCTAAGCAGTCTAAAGTCTGTAGCCACATTTTTACAACTGGAAATCTCAAAATAGATTTAGACATAGGAGTTTAAAAAAAAATTAACTAGGAACACAGGCAGCACAATATCTTTTGCTTGAAATGTTATCTGAAACTGGTTTTAAACTAGTTGTAAATGCATCCCACACTAAACACAATTCAATTTGTGTAACTTTAAACCAGTTTCAAAACTGTTTTCAAATATAATGGCTATGAACGAGGCCGGCTTTGTACCAGCCTTGCTTCCAGTGAACGCAAGGCCCAACGTACCTTGGCCTGTGAGGCCATTACAGCTGTCTCCAGTTTCACTTCACATCTCTTTTTACAGCGTGGATGTGCTGGGGCTCTCATTTTACACGTCTAAAATGAGAGTACAGAAAGACCAAAAAAAAAAAAAAAAAAAAAAAATTGGCTGCATATTTCACCCCCCCCCCCCCCACACACACACACCCCTCCCCCCCCTTCTACCATCCTCTCAAATATCACATCTTTTCTCAAGTATTTCAATTAGAAAGGTCCACTGCATGCCTTTATACCCCAAAGCAATCCAACTAAAGAGCTGAATCTCTAAGAGATTAGCCTGATGCTGCAAGGCTATCGAGCAGAAACTGCTGGCGCCACCACCAACATGGGGCTTCTGAAATGAGCAGGAATACTGAATGGCTAACTCTGTTCAGGGGTGAATGAGATTGAGTGTTGGTACCAAGGGAGAGAGAGACTGCAGCACTTTAAAGGATCTCACACTGGCTGTACTCTGTAACATAAGCACAAGAAAAGAAACTAAGCGAGGCCAACAAGCTTCACTGTGATACTGCCAGAAGTTGAAGCCCACTCTAAGTACTTTAGGAGTTAACCTCTTTGAGATAGGCCATGGAACATTCTGGAGTTCCTAAATGCGATCACCCCCACCCAGTGATTGCCCCCTGGCCTAGCATCCCTTTCTCTCTTCCTCCCCCACACCTTAAAGCAGCATCGTGACCCCCCCCCCCCCCTCATACTCTTTTGGCACTCTTATTCTCCCCCCCACCCACCCACTTCTCTATTTATTAGCACTACAGAATCTGTCAAACACAGACACAGCTATGCAGGTTAGTTCAACTCCTCCTCTGGCTTTGGACACTGCAGGCAATCAGCAGGACGCAGTTGTGCCAGCTTGGTCCCTGTTCCCTGCCGCACTCTCACCACCAGAGGTTGCCTGAAGAGCATTCTCACTGCATGCACTGTGCTGCCAAGCAGACCGTTCTGCATGCGTGTCACATGCTGAAGAGGAAATTGTGTTCTACATGGCCGTTCAGTCAACTGGTTGGTGACGGTGCAGCACCTTCAAAATGTAGTGCTGGAGGCAACTGCCTATGTGCAAATCCAGGTCGGAGCACAGACTAGACTAAAGTTTACAAGATTGTAATCCAAATACAGTTCATGTCAACAATTTTGTAGAAATCTAGTTGGAAGCTATTAAAATGTGGTTTTTGCCTCCAATTTTAGAAGTAGAAGCAACTAGCCTCAGAGATGATTTTAACCTCTGTGCATGCCCACCTATTCACATAGGGGTCAATCTTTAAAAAAAAAAAAAAAAAAAGTTCAGTATCTACATTTAGACTAATTTTCAGCCGGTTATTGAGAACTTTCCAGCAATGGGAGGTCCAAGGGGGTGAGGAGGAGACAGGGAGTGAAAGGAGTGTCGTCCTTCCCCAAGGGGACAGTTTACTGACGGTGCTTCCATGTGGTACTGGGAGGTGTCTGAATTCACCTTTGAAGAGTTGTATTAAGACATTTGGATCTGCAGAGGAGAGTAATTCTGGAAGGGCAACAGGCCATCTGGGAAGATTAGGGCCCCCTTAGTCTATGGGGAAACCATCTGCCTGGGAAAACTGAGCCAGAGCTGTGGATCAAGATGAAGAGGTTTCCCATGTTCCACTGGGGCCAGAAGAAAGAAAAAAGTGTTTAGTGAGACCCTTAGAGGGAGAATTTCTTGGTGACTGCTTAAGACACAAAGAGGAGAATGGAACATCGCTTTTGAGATTTTTTTTGTGGTCTAAGAAGCTTTTTTGTATTTTTCGACTGGTTTTTGTTTTTTTCTAAAACAAAAAAAACCCTTTCAAATAAATGTCTGTTTTGGAACACCTCATTCCTATAGACTACAATTTTTCGGTGATCCCTTGGGCCTTATAGGTGAATCCTCCTCCCTAATGCCTGAATCCATTCCTTGATCCCAGAGGCTGCACAGAGTGCAATAGTGCTGAGCAGTTTCTAATGGTGACCACAGGGGGAGGGGGAGTGTAACACTCCCCCTCCCCCTGTGAAATGGGGAGGGGGAGTGTTACACCTAAGATTTATTTGAAAATTCTCCTAAGTGTAGATGCCCAACACATAACAGAAAAAGATGGAATTGATCCACTCAGACTGTCCAGTTGCAATTCTTCCTCTTAAGGTAGATCAGCACAGAAATTCCCATGCTCAACCCCACAACAGAGCCCCACCCCAGGTAGTTTAGCTAAACTGTCAACTCTTTATACTAGGCCACTCCCCCTACTCCACTGGTAGGCCATTTTCCTCTAGGATTCTTACAAGATCAACACTAAGGACCTTATTTATTGTGGGGTTTTTTCCTATTCTTTGTCGGGGGGGGAGGGGAGGGGAAGCTTAATAAATCAGGCTCTTTAATCTAAATTCCAGGTCCCCTACCATGTTTTATTGGCAAGTTTTCTAACAATCCAACCTAAAACTTTGGCCTGCGATTAGTTTTCCTAGATTTAGATTCTCAAGTTAGGTGCCTAGTGCTTAACGCCCACCCCTCCACCACCATAATACAGGTCCCTAAATTTACATGTTCAGTCCATAGTCAGTTTTTAAAAGGGGCCAATTTAGGTGCTTAAATCCCCCCCCCCCCCCCCCCCAAAAAAAAAAAAAAAAAGTTAGGCACCTAAAACCTGTGAAAATTGACTCTTTTAGGGAAATATGTGGATAGTTCTATGCATGCAGGGCTGACTCAGAATTCATCCAGAATCTACAACATTAACCACTCTCCCATTTGGTACCTTCCCTGGCTTATTGTACATTAGAATCTTGTGTCAAGTAAACCACAGCCAGTGAGTGCACAAACTATTTGAAAAGTCACAAAAAAAGAAGTTCTTGACTATATGCAGTTTCCCTGGCTGGAGTATTTTACCTTCATTCTTTCACCCAACTATAAAGTTTTTTCACACGGTCCTCTCTCCAGAACGCCGATTTCCCCCAAATAATTTATTTTCCAATAGTTAACAAAAAAGAGGAATCATGAAGAATGCCAACTGGACTGCAGTCAAGAGCAGGACAGTAACTCTCTTGTCTGTGTGCAATTCTACTCCTCCTTTCCATCCTTTTGGCTTCCTCCTTAGCATCATTACGCGTGGGAGGTGCAGGCATAGAGAAGGGCTTGAGAAGAGGTCAAGCAAATGGTATTCCTGGAAACAGTGGGCAGTTTTCCCCCCTCTGAATCACACTTTTATCAATACTGGACACAGGATACATCCATTTATTAACATGTTAAATGCTTGGTTGGTTCCATTCCATAAAGTCCTGAAACCCTTACTGTGGCGAAAGACGTACAATGAAAGAAGGACGGTTCTCACTTCCTGATTGCTTTCCCCTTAACAGCTGTATCCTGGAAACTTTCCTACCCTTTCTAGCAGAGAATAAAGTTGGAACTAATCTTATGAATAGCATGGAGCAGTGCTGATGTATTTTCTATTTTGGTTTTCATAATCTTTCTTCTTCAGTGTTGAGCGTCTCTGTACATGAGTCTGTAAACAAACTTGTTAAAGGCAGGCATAACGGGTCCTTACAGTATTACTAGTGCACGTAAATCCTCACCTTCAACCACCTTTGTACTTTATCCCTGAGCACACAAATGGTGAATGCATGGAATAGACTCTAGGTGGTGGTGGAGACGAAAATGGTCCATGGATGTGAAATAAACAGAGGATCCCTAGTGGCAAAAACCATGGTAAAGAAGAAACTGGTGCATGTATGGAGGGGTGGTTACAACGCTAAATAGCAATGTTGTGACTGCATTGGATCTCCTGCACAGAGGGGCGGTTAGAAGCCCAAACAGCAGTGGCAGGACTGTGTTGGGTTTCAAAACCAGCTGTGGTAACCAGCATGGAAGGAGAAAGACCATGGCTAAATCCTAAACTTCAGGAAGTGTAAGAAGGCTGTAACAGTCCCACTAATTTTGTTAGCGATGGGGGGGGGGGGGGGTTGTGATACTGTGTAAGCAGTCTTAAGCTTCAGGAGAAGAGAAGAGGCTGGACTCCCCCCCCCCGGGAGAAGTGCTTTACTTACAGTGCAGACAATTCAGAAGTTACAACACTCACAGTTAGGACAGTAGGAACTGCTTTCTCCTCTCCCCAGGACCTCTTATTCCTCCCTGGGCCCAAGCCTTTATTCCCTTGCCCTCAATATTTCCTTGTGGGCTGTCTTTAAGGAGGGCCAAGCTAAAAGCCTGATTCTAGTCTTTTAAGGGACCCTTAACATATACTCCCCCTTTACCAGGGGATTATTCCAAAACTTGGTATTAAGACATGGAAGGGGCCCCGGGTGTTCGATTATGTATTGGTCTTGTAAGAATCGAAATTGAAGAGGACAAGGCCTGATATGACCTACCAGCACTTTTAAAAGATTTTGGGCATACTTGGGACAGACATGGGAGGAGCAGTGGTGATGAACAGTTGAGAGAAGAGGTAAAAACCAAAATGGTTATGGTTGTGTGTGTGTGTGGTGGTGGGGGGGGGGGGGGAGTTGGTTGTCATATGGGAAACTTATATGTTCATCCACAAAGTGAAAGAATATCAAATGGGCAGACTACACAGAGCAATTTGGTCTTTATCCACTCACCACACACAACCAACATTCACAATCAAAAATATTCAAACCACCGAGTTAGCAACAAAAGTTAGGAATCTAGGAGTAATAATTGACCCTGAGCTAAACATGAAACACATCTCACAGAAAATAAAAGAAGGTTATGCAAAACTAATGATCCTAAGACGACTAAAACCTCTATTAACGATTAACAATTTTCGCACCGTTCTACAAACAATGATATTCGCTAGCACAGATTATTGTAACTCCCTGCTTTTAAGACTACCTCAATCTACAATTCGGCCTCTGCAAATATTGCAAAATTCCGCTGCCAGAGTTTTGACAGGCAAAAAAAAAGAGTGACCATATTACAGGAACACTTGCTGAACTCCACTGGCTTCCAATTGAACAAAGAATACAATATAAAGCACTTTGTATAATCCATAAACTAATCCACGATGATAAAGCCGACTGGCTTAACACGGCACTGCGCGTGCACGTACCACAAAGAAACCTGAGATCTGCAAATAAAGCTCTACTAACTATCCCCTCTGTCAAATCAGCACATCTCACGCAAGTAAGGGAAAGAGCACTGTCACTGGCTGGTCCTGTACTCTGGAATACCATGCCACTTGAAATAAGACTACATACAAATCTGAAATTATTCAAAACTAATCTGAAAACCTGGCTTTTTAAACAAGCATTTTATAAAGATAAAGAAAAGGAGAAAAATAGTTGAGCGATAAGGATGCACCAAGCTAGAAGTTTTTAGTAACCTACATAAGCACATTAATGTTAAAATCAAACTGCCTAATTTGTTCCTAACATATCAGGTTCAATTTACACACCTAGTTTATTATTTTACATTGTTACCATACTATGATGGCAAACGAGTAATTTGTAATCTATACCACCCATATTTCTCTTTATTGTGCCCTTCTATAAACCATTGTGATGGTATTTAACTTAACGACAGTATAGAAAAAATTTTAAATAAATAAAATAAATGACTATGCATGGAAAGGCAGAAGATTAACAGTTACCAAGAGATGCAAACTGGAAGCCAGAAAAATGTGGCAGAAAGATACAGAAATAGTTCCAGCTGCCTTAGGTGTTATAGCACCTCAAAAGCATTCCATATGTGCTGAGCAGAAAACCCTAGTGAGATGTGTGTGTCAAATTCTTGGGCGAGAAGTAGAATTATCCAGATTAAATTTAGTTTCTGCTGAATACAGTGCATGGTAGCAATAAAATAAAATGTTAATAGTTTACATCCTCCAGTGCTTGGACAATAATTTGGTTAGCAAGGTTCCTTCTTTTTCATAATAAAAAAAAAAAAAAAAAAAGGCATATGCTGGCAGTTTTTCAGATTCAATTTCTAACAGGATAAAAAAAGAAAAGAAAAATAGAAAAAGCTAGGAAGCAAAAGGACAAAAAAATCATCATTTAAAATGTATGTGCTATCCAGGTCAGCAGGCTGACCAGATTGTCTTCTACATACATTATATATTGTCTTCTCATATGTGCAACCTCCAAAAGTCAAGGAGGTTGCACATACGAGAAGACTTTTGGAAGTTGCAGAATTGTTGCACTAAGGAAACGAGGTTGGTTGTTGAATAGAGAATTCTCATATGTGCAGGCAAAGTCCAACAGGGATCTGACCTGGGCCAAAAACCAAATTCTGGTCCTCAAAGCCTATAAACAGGCCATAATGTCTTGATAAATATTAATGCTTAATTTGCATAGTTTAGTTAACTAGTCAACTGTAGGCAAATGTGTTTAGCACTCTCTCGATTTGGCTTAGCGGTTTTCCTTTGCTAAAGTCTTTTGGGCTTCCAACTCAAATCAGAACTGGTCTGTACTGAGGCTATGGTTCCATGAGCTTCGAGCTGCATCTACCAGGGATTTTTCCTTCTTGTTTAACCTTGTCTTCCTTTCTATCCCAGCCATCGCAGAGATGGGCCGAACATGGCTACTAGGTGTTACTGTAGAGCAATGGCAGAGACTCCTTTTCTCTGGGAGGTAGAAATGCCACCTCCACAGCATCCCCAGTCTTGGCTATCCAGAGATGTAGTAAGTGAGCTCAGGAAGCAAATCCAGGCATCATTGTAGCACAGCTAGTACACAGTAACACTGGCCCATTTCATGACTACTTGGTGCATATATTTTAAATCTCAGACCTGTATGAGGTCTTCAAGAACCTAAATTGGCCATTCTCTTCCTAGACTAATCAACTGAATAGAAACATTTGTAGTAGAATGACGACTTCATATAGTTTGACCAGAAGTTGTGAGGCACACAGCAGTAGTTTTTTGTTTTTTTTACCGAGATTAAGAACAGCCAATGCAAACGGATGGGGTTAAAGCTCTTAGAGAGTCAAAGCATAATCCTCAGGAAACTATACAGCTACACTTACACAGCTGCATTGTAAGCAGATGGAGACAGGATCTCAGACTCAAATTTTCTTTTTGGCACAACAGCTCTCTGCGCTCCGTTTGGCTTCCATTCCAGATTTAAATTCAGTGCTGTGACTCAGTGTGCTGAACCCATTGTTAATGCCACCACACGAAAGGAGACGCCATCCTCCACATGCAGTCCCGTTTAACAGAGGGCTGCAGAAGGCTCTTTGCCAACCTAAGCCACGCTGGCTTAGCCATGGAGGAGGGGGGGGGGGGGGGAAAGACGGCCCACTGCTGTGTGTGTTTCTACAAAAAGAAAGCGGTCAAGCCATGCGACCAGTCTGCCCAGAAACAAGGAAAAAGGGAGCCTGATGCAAAAGAGAAACAAATAAGCAACAAACTATACAGCCACGTTACATACTCCAGAGTTGTTAACAGAATGATGTAGAATATGCAAAAAAAGGGCTAACGCAGGCTGCCACTGATCCTCTCCTTGCCGCACAGCAAGCCCACGCAATCGGCGCTGATCTGCTGGGGTCCAGGGCTTTGCGTCCATGCTTGCCCACCGATGGCCTCCCAGTCGGCCCAATGTGACATCCTCGGAATGACGGTAGGCCCCACCCACCTCAACCAGCATCATCGGCCTGTCTCGAGCCCTTTAAAGGGCTAACGCAGGCTGCAGGCATCGTGCACCAAAGGAGCGCAACAAAGGGGCCTGCCCCTTAGTGCGCCTATCCACCTGTCTCTTCCAGGAACCCAATACAAACCAAACCATTCTGCCCATAAGACCCTCTCCAATACAGAACCCCCGCCTTATCACCTACTCAGGGTGCCCTCCACCTGTCACGGCACCCTCACATACAAACCACCCCAACATGGCAGAGATACACCCCATCCCCAAACTACCCCACACCAACAAGCCCAAATGAAACCACAGGTACCACACATTCCACTCAAGATTGCTCACCTCTATCCCCATTAACCCTAATGTGCACTGGTCTGCCCTCACTGTCCTTACCCTGTTCTTAACGCCCACTCCATCACCAAGAAAATTCCTATTCTCTACAACCTACTATTAAACAACCATCCGGGTATTCTATCACTGAATCTTAGCTCAAAAGCACTGATGCAGTACTCCTCAAACTCCCCAAAGCTATCTACAATATCTACTCCATACCCAGACCGAAAAGAAAAGGTGGTGGTCTATTTTTCCTAGCACTAAAAAAATTCAAATTTATAACCCAACTGCTTGACCTCCCCCCCCTTCGAAACAAGCCTATTCAAATCCAAAAACCTTCAAATCCTTCTACTCTATGCCCCCCCCCCCCCAAGGACTACTCCAACACAACCTCTCTCCACTAATTGAAGCCATATCCACTAACATGGACAGAACCCGCAATCATCCTAGGAGACTTCAATCTCCACTTAGACAACACCCCTCTTTCCAACCTGCAAGCTCCTCAACACCACCATGTCTGTAATCGGCTTTAAACAAATCAACACCCCTACCAAAAGTCCAGTCATACCCTGGACCTAATATTCATCAACAATAAAATCTCCAACAACCGCTCACCCACAGCTACTTCCATACCCTGATCGGATCACAAACTTTTTCAAACCAACCTCCAACTTCAATACCCTCACACGAGGTCAGACAACCCCAACAAGTACATTGATTTCATCAAGCCTTACTCCAGCGACCACCTTACTGAGATGCTACCAGACACTCTAAAATCCCTAAACAAGAACGACGCCAATTCCGCAACAAACTCATGGATCTCCATCAACTCCAAAATAGCCAAGATCAAATGCCCAACCATAAGAAAAGAAATTAAAACATCCTCTAAACACAAGGCCCCCTGGTACACCCCCGAATTAAACAACATAAAACGATTACTAAGACAAGCCGAAATAAAATGGAGAAGAATGCAAACACCAGAACTGAAAGACAAATACAGGACAATACTCTACATATACAAAAAACTGACCTCGACAAAGCAAAGCGTGATTTCTACGCAAAGAAAATCCACCACTATCAATTTAATCCCAGAACCCTATTTGCTTATGTCACAGACCTAACCCAAATCAGAATGCTACCACAAACGACATCCCAACCAATGTCTGAGAAGAGCTAGCACATTTCTTCAAAGACAAAGTCTCCAACCTTATTGCAAAGATCCCCCCTTCCTCCCATCAACATGGAACCCCCTAAATCACCAATCATACCAAATACCACATGGACACATTTTGAACCCGCTGCATCCACAGAAATCGAAATCATCCAAAAGACAAACCCTGCCACCTATTCTCTCAACCCCATCCCCAAATTCCTAAAAATTGTCCCCAATCTCATTGCCAGACCCATAGCAGACATAATCAACCTCTCTCTCGAACATGGCATATTCCCTGACAAACTTAAATGTGCAGTAGTCAAACCTATCCTTAAAAAAACCCACCTTGACAAATCTGATCCAGCAAACTACAGACCCATCTCCAACCTCCCTTTCATAGCCAAAATTCTAGAAACAATTGTTAACAACCAACTCTCCGACCACCTAGAAAATCATAACATCCTACTGGCCAGCACAACACGGCTTCAGAAAACTATACAGCACTGAAACACTTCTGCTCACCCTCATCGACACAATCCTATGAGGACTCGACTGTGGCCAATCCTACCTACTGATACTCCTAGACATCTCTGCTGCCTTTGACACCATCAACCACGAAACACTATTAAACAGACTGAAAGAAATCGGACTATGCAACACCACACTCAAATGGTTCAAATCATATCTTACAGACAGAGCTTTCAAAATAAAAATAAATACAACAGAATCCTCACAAATACCCCTCCCCCACGGATCATCCCTTTCATCCACCCTCTTCAACATATACCTGCTCCCCCTCTGCAAATTCCTGTCAGAATCAGGCCTCTCATACTATGTCTATGTGGATGACTTACAAATCCTACTCCCCCTAAACAAAACCCTGGAAACACACACTAAAGATCTGTGACAAACTTCTAGCAAAAACAACAACTACTCTCATAACTGTCTCTCTCTCAACCAAAACAAGACCGAAATCCTCTACATAAACAACCACACCACACCTCTCTCCCTTGACTCCGCACCAACCCACACGGAGAAGCAGCTAACCACCTCAGTAAAAGACCTTGGCATCATACTTGACAATGAACTAAACCTCAAACACATCAACACAGTGATAAGACTGATTCTTCAAACTACAGATCCTAAAACAACTCAAACCGCTTCTCCACTCCCAAGATTATTGAACCATCCTCCAATCTCTACTATTCTCTAAGCTAGACTACTGCAACACCCTTCTCCTCGGCCTTCCAGCCTCCACCCTCAGACCAATGCAGCTACTTCAAAATGCGGCTGCAAGATCCCTCATAAACAGCAAAAGATCAGACCTCATCACACCCATCCTCAAGGACAGTCACTGGCTACCTATCAATTTCAGAATTCAATACAAAACCCTAACACTCATCCACAAAAAACTGAACAATGACAAGATGGACTGGCTTAACACATCCCTCCACCTTTACACCCGCCAAAGGAGTCTTCGTTCCACCAAATCCGGGCTCCTCTCAATCCCCCACCCCCCCAAAACAAAAAAGCAGTGCGCTTATCCACAGTCAGGAAACGAGCCCTATCAGTCGCTGGACCCTCACTATGGAACAATCTACCACCACAACTTAGAACCGAACCCTCAACTCAAATCTTCAAAAAAAAACATGGCTCTTCCAAAAAGCCTTCCCCCCAAAGATCTAACACCTACCACACCTCCAACCACCAGAACACCATCAACCCACCTCTTGAACCCCCAGGAAATCCTCCACTAATGTTCGCAGACATGAACAAATCATTAAGTTCGAAGCTTTTCCATTAAGGGCCCCCCCACGCCCACTATAACAAGATTGTTTCTCACTTTCCATGACATTTCCAAATGTCTCCGTAATCTCTTCAGTTTCTCTGTTAAATAATTTAACAGAAAGGTGCAAATATGTTGTTATAAAGTTCTAGTTAACTTAGTTTAAACTTAAATATGATGGCTTAAATTAAGTTAACATGTTTAAGTACTCAAGATACCAAGTTTCTAAGGTATTCCATTAGCCTTACCTTACTAAACCTAATAGTTACATGTAAAGTTCTAAGTTATTCTGTAAAAATAAAGCAGCCCATGTCTTATTTGACCTTTCAGTTTCAGTTTCATGTAAACCAATGTGATATCTCGATCGAATGTCAGTATATAAAAACAAATTCATAAATAAAATTAAACAGAAAAATAATCTTACCTGACATCACTAAATTTTAAGATGGCTATGAAGAAAAGAGAATTTGGACATGGTATTAGAGATGTGAATCTGAACAGATTCCGATTCACATCGTTAATTTTTTTTCGTGTGGCCCTATTGCGTTTTTGTTTATCGGCTGCGCCCGAGCCGATAAACAAAAAACCCACTCCGACCCTTTAAAATTGATCCCTTAGCTTCCCCCACCCCCAAAACTTTTTACAAGTACTTGGTGGTCCAGTGGGAGTCCCAGGAGCGATCTCCCGCTCTCGGGCCATCGGCTGCCACTAATCAAAATGGCGCAGATGGCCCTTTGCCCTTACCATGTGACAGGGTATCCGTGACATTGGCCGGCCCCTGTCACATGGTAGGAGTAATGGACGGCCGGCGCCATTTTGATTAGTGGCAGCCGATGGCCCGAGAGCGGGAGATCGCTCCTGGGACTCCCACTGGACCACCAGGTACTTGTAAAAAGTTTTGGGATCAGTTTTAAAGGGTCGGGGTTGTTTTGGTGTGCCGTTTTTCCCGCCCTCCCCCAAAATGATAAGAGAACCCCAAGAACAATTTTGTGGGGTTTTATCATCAGTTTCGGGGAGCCCCCGATTTCTGACGACTTTGAAAATATCGTACGATATTTTCAATCGTCAGAAGCACGATTCACATCCCTACATGGTATCCGTAATATAAAATGGGAAGATGGGATTAAGCAGTGCTGCCAATGCAAAATTTGAACTTATTTTTAACCCGTTGATGTGCTAGGCCCTCCAAAATGTTTTTTTTTTCCTGCCAAATCTCACTTAAGACAATAAAAATGCTACATTTGAAACATTTTAACCCTACTTGACATCTTGAGCCATCCATGCTGAAATGCCACTCTGAACGGATTGTCCTCTTTATCACCCCAATTCTTTAGCAGATGCTGGTGAACAAAGGTTCTGAGGAGTTCCTCCTACTTAGGTGCTTCCCAGCATTATGTAGCTGGGCAAACTGGGGGTGCTGCTGTGCGATCCTTTCTGGAGTCCTTCCGATGCAGGCAAATCAGGGCTTTCCAAACCCCCGATGATCCCACAGTCAATATACAGGAGATGCATAGATTTGGCGCTCTCATGTATAAATAGAGCAGTATGGGTCTTATCAAAGGCTGCACAAGTTTTACTCTAACATGGATAAAACATAAAAGCTAAATCATTTATAACAAAGAGAGTGTGAAGATGCACAAATATATGACCAGTAGAGGAATCCAAGAAGAGGCAAGTAGACATTTTGAGGAACCGTCTTATTATGTAATACTGCTAACTCAGGGTCCTGGAATCGCCTACAGCAGATATGGAGAACCTCTAGTCAAAGACTGCACACACTGGTCAGATTTTTAGGATATCCCCATTGATCTCTCTCATGTGTATTCCCAGTGAGGATATCCTGAAAATCTGACCAGTGTATGCAGCCCTTGATGACTAGAGGTTCCCCTTACTTGGGCTACCATACACAGTAAGGCCCTAGGGGAAGCATTTCTTAATTCTCCTTAAGTTGCATTCCATCAAGAAGAATGGAAGTAGAGAGCCTCTTAAGGAAACAAATCAACCCTTTCCAAAAGGAAGCATGCAGATGCCCACAAAACCCCTATTTCATGCCCAAAGAGCAACATACTCCAGAGCTTTGCTTCCTAACTGCTTCAAGCCCAAGGCACCCCCTACATGAACAAAAATATTGTGCGGCATACAAACCTCTGGGAAGCAGGCAGTGTGGACATGGGAGAGGACTCGTATGGCTCCAAGAAGAGCAAGGAAGCACCGAAAGCCAAACCAGTCTGTCTTCCACATTTTGAGAGGGGGCAGAGAGACACATGAACCCGTCACAATGGACGAGCTCCCTCTACAGACAAGGGCAGTAGAAGGGAGATGATGTTGTGGTGCAGGCAACCGGCTCAGTTAGTTACGCTTGCTGTTGCATGTGGCTCCTTCAAAAACTTGGGAGGGATTCACATCCAGAGCTCAATGCAAGTTCTCCCTGTCTCACTCAGCCTGGGCATAAGATAGAAGGTGGAAGGAAAGGAGGAGGATCAGGATAGGACAGGAACTATTTGTAAGGTGTGGGCTGAACAAAGTGTGGCTTGGCTATTTATGCCCTGATTGCTACAAATTACCACTCTGAGAGGCTCATGCTTTAGCTAGAAGAGGCACACATGATGACACAGGCTCTCAGAAAGGAGCTCCTACATGTTTCAGAGCTACCATTGTTGTGTGCTGCTATGAGGTGCTGAGAGCAGGGTCCAGATGCTGGCCAAGATCTGAGAATCAAGAGGTAGTGGTTACTTTTCTGTGTGGCACACCTGAACAGGTCTGGTATTGGAAAATACTGCTCCAGAGGTTCTTGGAAAGGTAGAGGTTAGAGAGAGTCGGAAGGCTTAATACCTTTATGAAATCCCTTTCCTCCAAATCAGTGGCTCCCAACGTAGGTACCTGAGAACCCCAAACAAGTAAGATTTCAGGCTACCAACCAATGAATATTCGTCCCATGATGTTACAAAGTGGTACATTTAAAACAAATAGAACATATTTTTACTCAACAATTAAGCTCTGGAATTCATTGCCAGAGGATCCAGTGAAAGTTGTAGCTGGGTTTAAAACAGGTCTGGCCAAGTTCCCAGAAGAAAAACCCATAAACCATTATTAAGGTGGACTTGGAGAAATCCACTGCTTATCACAGGGATAAGCAGCATGGGATCTATTTACCTTTTGGTATCCTGCCAGGTACTTGTGACCTGGATCGGCCACTGTTGGAAACAAGATACTGGGGGCTTGATGATGGACCTTTGGTCTGACCCAGTACGGCATATCTTATATTCCTATGAGACATGTTTACATGTATTTCATTTAAATATTTTTTTGAACCTGAAAAGCAGACCCGTTTGGATCACTGGAAGGAACATTAGCAGTCTGCCAGTACTTTAAACCAAGTACCGTAAATCCCTGGCACAAGCCACTACATCCAGCAAACAGTTTCAGACTCAGAGGCTGCAATGAAGTTGCAGACCAGCTGGATCTTCTGCTGGGCTGGTGAGATCCAGCTGTTTCTCTAAGGTCTCAAGTCTCCTCCTCTTAAAAAAAAAAAAAAAAAAAAGCTGAACTTTACAGCCATGTGTTTGGAAGTCACTAGGTCAAAGCTTAAACAAAGCAGATTGGGTTTATTTATTGCTTTAAAATTCCTCGCAAGACACTTTTACAAAGCTGGGGATTTTACATAAGGAGTAACTGATACAAATGGCAGAGCCGAACAGGAGAAATGAGAATATGACAGTGACAGAGGGGATTTAAGATAAATGGTGAGAAGAAAGGGTAAAGTGAGGGATTGCAAAGTACAGGAAATGAAGCATTTTAGGAGGGGATGGATGAAGAAATGGGAAGTGACCCGACAACCAGCATATACTCCATGCAAACTCCCCCCACAATAAAAGGACAACAATGAACAGATTGCTTTAAAGAGGCTTTTCCTGCTCACTAGCTGCACTTTAATTTTAAACAGATGGGAGCCTCTGAAACTTGATTAAAATGTAGGCTGTGCCCAAAGAGCTCGTGGGAAAGCAGCTCAAACCAAGATCCTCTCAAAAACAGGCCAACGCGATATGTGCGCGTAAAAAAACAGGAGCTCAATGGTTAAGCACCCGCTTTCCTAACGTGTGCCCAGCCGCGCTAAAAAAAAAAAAAAAAAAAAAAGAGGCGCTAGGGAAAATTGTGCATCCCTAGCGCCTCCTCGGCATTGGGTGAACAGGAGAGGTGGAAAAAACGGACGCTCAATATGAGCATCCGTTTTCTCCCACTCCCAGCACAACATGCATGGCCTGGACCGGTTAACCTTTGCATGTGTATTGGGCCCCCCAGAATTCCCCCCCCCTCCCCAAAGACTTAAAACATTTTTTTTTTTAATTTTACCTGAATCTGCTTTCTGTGGTCCCTCCTTAGTATTGAGACGATACTAATAGGAGGAATCATAGAAAGCTGGCATAAGATTTGCTGTGTTGCAATGGGCACATTGGCCACTCGGGGAAATTTTTTTTTTGAATAGCGGCTATTAGCGATAGCCTCATCTCCATGGATCTTACATGTGATGAGCGCTATTAGCTAGGCAGTGGTTTGGATGTGCTGATCCCTGTATTGCATCGGGGGTTATGGTCGCCTGTCCAAAACGCATGTCTGATTGCGTGTTAAGCCGTGCGCTAGCTGCAGCACACCGAATTGCATCAGCCTGAAATCGCTGACTGTTCAGCGCCCGCTTTCTGTGCCAAAATATTGCATTGGCCCCTTAGTGAAAAAAAAAAAAAAAACAAAACCCACCACCAGCTATCTTATGCCCCTGTTCAGTAAAGAATGGGGTAAGTTTGTCTCTGTGAGCCACTAACAGCAAAAGACAAATGTAATCATTTTCAGGTGTGTGTGGCGTCTTGGTTTCTCTTCTGTGATGCAGGCGAACTGTAAACTTCTGCAGCTGAGGAAGAAAGCGCCACACGCCGAGCCCACACAAAACTTCTGGTAAATCGCTAAGCAGTCTGGAGTCAGCCAACCGCTACCTGTTTGCTAACCACTAACTGCCTAATTCTCACTTTCAGTTAGCTTGTAAAGCAAATACAATAAAATAAGCATTGGCAAATTGTTAATTGGCAGCACTAGATACAGGCACAGCATTATACCCTGGTTCCTCCTCAACTGAATAAAAGCCCCTATCAAATACAACTGGATTGCCATTTTTATGCAAGCATATAAAAAAAATAAAACACCAAGGTACTCAGACCCCTAAGGCAACTGTGAGGGAACTAGAGGGAGTTCAACTGGTTTTTTTTTTGTGGCTACCCAGGAGCCAGCCTCTATTGGAGAGAGGGGAACATCCCCAAAGGACTTGTTGCCCAGGAGTCAAGAGGGCTCAACCAAGCCGAGGGCAAACCAAGACTCTGGGAATTAGAACCTCTCTGTCACAACTGCTGGAGATAGACAGCACCGGGATTGGACCAGGACCACACTTCCCTTACAAGCCCTGAGTGAGGTCATAAGAGATGCGCCTTCTGTCTCAGTCAGATGTGGAGGGGAAATCCCCTATGTAAAGACTGGTCTAGCAGGAAGATAAGGAAGTAGTAATATACAAGTGTAGGGGACATGTGAAATCTGTTAAGTACTGTATATCAACTGAAAAGGCCACTTTTAAATTTCCAAATACAAGTTTGGCAATAGCAGTAATAGTAGTAATGGGTTCCAGTATGTAATAAAAATCACTGAGCAAATCTTATCCACCTGTAGTCAAACAGATCACATAACTTGTGGCTCCAGAGTATGTAGAGCCACAAATTGTGTGATCTATGTTTCAGTCCCTGAACCTCACGTCACTCCTCAAACACCCATTATACAAAGGCCTCCTAAGGCTTAAGTATTGATTTTGTAAGAAGCAAAGCACTGAAATGCCCTACCAGTGGAGGTCATCACTGTTAACAGATTTGGGGTATGCGTGGGAAGGAAGTAGTAGGAAAAAGGTTGACATGGGGGAGAAGGGAGCTGGTGTTGAGTTGCATATTGAAGTTTATACGTACATCTCTACCCGTGATGGTAGAATCTCAGCTGGGCAGACTGGATAGGCCATTTTATTCTTTATCTGCCATTATTTACTATTTTACTACATAAAAATACACTACCTACGCAAACACAACTCACAAATGCTGAATACATGGGGGAAATGCCAAGTGATCCAAACCTATTAGCAAAAAATAAAGATATGGATACAAGTCTGGAAAAATCCCAGGAGCCATGTCAACTGGGATCTAAGATTCAGGAAAGCAAAAGATTGTTTTTTCTATTTTATCTAACAAGAAAAACACAAGAAAATAAAAGGAAAATATGTCCCTGCATTCTAAAAGGGTTTAACTAGCGCATACATTTTCTAAATATATTTCTACCAATGCCTGGATAATTAGAATCACAGGCCTAAGCTTAGACGCTACATTTTTCCTATTAGGATATGATAGCATGAACCAGACCGTCTAGTACACATCCTAAATGGATATACTAGTTAATGGTTACTACTCGCAGCCAAAATGGCACTAGTCAAACAACTAAAAGCTAAACAAAAAGGTCCTTTACTCATGACTAGATGGCTAAAAGCTGGACAATCCATGATGTAAAGAATCACAGCATCAATTAACAATCAACATTAACAGAATAAGTATATATGGTCCCCCTTTATGCAAACAATTACTATTTTGACTTCTGCAACTTCACAACAAACCTAACTACCAAGGAGAGTCTCTAATACTCAAACAGTACATATCATGGTTCTGCCTGCTATGGCACCTCCCCATCAGCAGAGGCCTCCAGTGAGCTCCACCCCTAGTTACCAGAGCCATCATCTCACTGGTCACCTGATCCAGCCTCTTGTACAGCCTCTGCTCTACAAGGGTTCCTCAGTGAGCTTAATCTCCAGCCTTGCCAAGTTCCTTGGCACCACACCCAAGCTCCAGACTCATTTAACCCTTCCTTGACAGATCCGCTTCATGAAATTACTCTTTGTTCTCTGACCAGGCCACTCTAGTCTTATACCTTGCTTTGTGGCCTCTGGGCCTTTGCTCTCTTGTTCTGTGTCCTGTGGCCTATTTAGGCCTTACAGCCTCTGGGCCTACTCTACTCTAGTATCCGGCTTTGTAGCCTTATCCGGGCCTCTCTATACTAGGGGCCTTCAGGTCTATAGCCTAGTGGCCTATGAACCTTCAGCCTTGCTGCCTTCTATGTTCTTTGTCTAGCCTGGTCCTGTCTGTCTGGTTTTGCTGTGCCCAGCCCTGTTCCTGGTTTTCACTCCCGTCTGTCAGTACTTTCTCTTGCCTCAGCCAATATCTAATTCCAGTTCCTGTTCCATATCCTGCCTTGCCTGTGTCTCTGCCAGTCCATGCTCAGTACTTTGCCTTGTCTCCGCCTGTACTCAGCCACAGTCCTTGTTCCGGGTCCAACTCCAGTATCCAGTCCAAGCCTTGCCTCACTCACCATGATGTACTGTCGCCATAGCCAAGACCTACTGGCCCCCAGAATCCAAGGGCTCAACCTTCGGGGGGGGGGGGGGGGGGGGGGGGGCTGGCTAGATGGAAGACCAGCCTATGGCTTGCCTTGCAGTTCTATACTAATCTTGAGGTGATGTACCCCAAGTCCAGCCCAGCCCCCCGTGACACAAAAGAAAGGGAGGATGAAATGACAATGAAAAAAAAGTGGCTTGTGATCTTCCTCCCTTCCCTGCCATCCCCTGCTTTTTTTCTCATCAGGAGATACATGACATTACTTTTATGTTGCACTGCCCCATGCCGGAACAGATACCAACCAACCCTGCTCCAGGAATGTATAAAACAAAGTAAAAGAGGTTTTCCCGCTCCCAGCTTAATAAAGGAGTACCACTGTAGCACGATGGACATAAGTGGATCAAACTTGTATAGATGTCATCTCCTGTAACTGTCTCTCAAATCTTTTGTAATGTTATTACAACCCAATAAGAATAATTTCTAAAAGTCAGCAAGCAATGCCATGAATACCTTTTATTAGAATCACTTAATGCATTCAGTTACTACTATTCAGAGTTATTCTCTCTTTTATGCAGTATCAGCGAGAACCCCAATAGCCGACAGGAAGATTGGGCAAAACCTTAAAAACTAATGGAAAATGTGACAAGCATCCATTACTTGAAGACAATCACAAGAAAACATCCTTCAAATTGTCAGTTTTTGTTAGTGAAAAACTCCTAATCATTCCATTCAGGAATATCCCAGCTGTCATCCAAAAAATTACCTGTCAGTGCCACATACAATAGATGGGAGAGTCAACATTACCCCACCACAGTTAAAGTAGCAGAAAGCCATGTTATTACTTACTGGAAAATGGATCATTAATGGATTAAATAGTGAACTTCATATTAACCAATTTCTCACTGTACTTGCCATTTAAATATAAACTAAATGTTGTAAATACAAAATACAAATAAACCAAGAGATTTACAGAAATGTTCATGCAATTGTACTCTCCTCATACAAAATATAAACCATTCCCCAAAAGATATCCTGTTTTCTTTCCTTTTATTATCCCCTGTGTTAACTTTCTGTGCTCCTGGGAGTGAGGCACTCTGTGGTTACACAAGATGCCATATACATACTACATTCCTAACCCGAAATCCATCTCTCTATACAATCTCAAATCAAACTATGTTGGTTTTCTGGCCTGTAGGTAAACATCAGCTGCACACAAGTTAGAAAAACCAGACTCCTTCCTTTTACTAGGAACTTATGACAGAATTGAACACTAGGGATGTGCATTTGTTTTGGACGAATTAGGCTATTTCAACGAAACTGCCTAATTTGTCCTGTTTCAGAAAAGCCGGACGAACAATTTTTCCGAAATTTCGGAAAAATTTGTTTTTCAGGTTAGCGCATGCTAACCTGAAATTTCAGGTTCCCAGAAAAAAAAAAAAAAGAGCCCAAACCATGGAAAATATGAAATTTCCCACGGTGGGCTGAAACCATCTTTGCACATCTCTCCAGAGATGAAACAACATCCCCTAAAAGAAGAGGTGACTCCTCATCTTCTTGTATCAGCCTAAGCAGAATGGAAAGTTTTATTTTACAACCTGATATACTGTACCTAAGGCAGCAGTGCCCAAATCTCCACAGGCAGGTGAACTTTCAGGATATATCTACAATAAATATGAAATGCTGAATCTGCATTCAGTGGAGACCCAGTACATGAAAACTGATCTCCTGCATACTCAGCGTAGATATCCTGAAACCCCAACTGGCTGTGGGGTCAATAGGGCAGGGTTTGAAAAACCTGCATCTAAGGAGCACTGTCTTGCTTCACTGGAGTTTAAAAAAATCCAATGCCCAGGTCCTCTCTCCAAAGTGATGCTGTTTTTAGTCTTGTGTTTCTGATCAAACTCCTTTTTCTATGAATCCAGCACTACTCGCCTCTTCCAAGAGGAAACCAGTGCCATTTCCATGTAAATTCCTCCCTGAAGTGAGAACAAGCAAAAGCTGCTGTCCTGCAGCTACTGAATTATTCTTTCCACGTCTCTAGGTGAACCACTTTTAGCAAAGCTAATTAGGGGTAGGCTTGGGTTTTTTTGTTTTTTTTCTGGAAGTTGGCAGCCATTCCACCCCATCATCCTTCCCCTGACCTCTGCATCCAGAATGCTCCTAGCAATCAGAATGAACCCGGAGCAGGAAATCCTTTGGTGTGGTCTCTCTCTACACACAGACTGTTCCAAAGGAGCATCCAGTCTGAGCCCAGATAGCTCTGCCGGTCAGTTTCCAGTAGAAATTACTTACAAAGCAGAGCAACACTTAGATCTTCCTTCACTCTCGGATGGGACTGCTCCATAGCAATGCACATGTGTCGAGAGCTGTGGGTTAAACCTAGCGCTGCACTGGAAAAGCCACGTTCACCCTGAAACAATTCCCAGTGCAATCAGGAGAAGGTAATGAATGGACTAAAATGAGCCTCTCCTCCATCTATAGAAAAATAGATCAAGAAAGAGAGGCTCGCAGATAACAGGGTGAGTCTACCAGAGCAGTGGCTGGATACACAGAGGCCTAGTTTTGGTGGCCTCTCCCATGAACCATGATAGGGAATTTCAAGTATGGCCACCAAGATTCATGTAAACCAGAAGATGGCCTCTCAAGCAAAGTGAATACTGCATTAAAATTATCAGGCACCTCCTGGACAGTGATTAATAATACATTGATCACCAAGTCAGAGAACCAAGTGAATTTCTGTCTGTACCACTCTGCTACATAATCCCAAAAGCTAGCGATAAAGGCAGCTCCACTACATAGATATGAGTGTACATTGCTAAGGAGGGAATCTGCCAATTTTGATACAGCACGATAGAAAAAAAAATAAATTGCCATTTTCAATTTATCCCACGACAATATAAATGCACACAAGAGTTGTAGGCTATCCCATTTCCAGTGCTGGATGAAATGTTAACACAGATGCAAATTTCCAAGGATGTAAATACTGTTTAAAAAGTTAATAGTTTAAACTATTTAAATGGCTAAATGATAAATATAAGAAATACCTGCAGCTGCAGGAATAAGGGTCCCTGCCCCCCATCACCATGCGCGCTCTCCGCCACCGCCAGTCCTGATGCAGCAAAGACAGCCCAGTCTGTCCCAACATGAGGAGCCACGCAGCATGTTAGGAAAGGGGAACCTGGAAGTCAGCCACAGGCAAACATGAGCCTGTCCCCAGATCCCCATAAACAGCACCAGAAATTTTTCAACAGTTAAGTGACTAAAAGGTAAGGTTTTACTTACCAGATTAATGTTTTATCTCCCTAGTTTCCATGCACAAGCCACGTCAGAAAGAGAAAAATGTAAAGAGTTCAGTAAAATCCAGGCTGATAATATTCTTATGAAAAAAAAAAAAAAAGCCCAAACACACTTCAGATCTTATACTTCATGAAGCCAAGATTTCAAATTCAGCTGTAAGTGTGTTCACAAGCCCTTTCTAAAGCCAACATATTCTGAAAGGCACTCAACAAAAGCCTTCAGGCTTAGGAATGGATATATAGTTTCCTGAAGTAAAATTTTTAGAAATGAATAAAAAAAAAAAGCCAAGTTATGACATCTGTGTAACAGTAATGACAGCTTTGATGTCAACTTCATAATTTATTACCTTATAAACACAGTAAAAAGGAAGGAATGCATTTTCCTCAGGAAGGAGATAAGGACATTTTAGAGGTCCATATTCAGACACAGCCCAGATAGCAAAGAGCCAGGCCGATTCTGTAAAGTGCGCTCGGCCGTGCCCCCACTGTTTTAACACCGGTTCAGCCGCGTGTTTGAGGGGTGTCTATTACTCCTTATACTGTAAGGGGTTTTAGCACCTCAAACGTGCGGCCAAACCCCCTGAAAGCTAACAGTGCTCATCACATGCATGTTAATGAGACTATTAGTCAGTCACCGGGGATTCAGAAAGTAAAATGTGAGATGTTAATTTATGAGCAGCCCGAAAAAGTGAGCAGAAAATACTGCTTTTCTGTATACCCTCCGACTTAATATGCTGGCGATATTAAGTCGGAGGAACCAAAAATGTAAAAAGTGCTGGCTGATCCAGTTAGGGGAACGGATGATCAATTTTACAGATTGCTGTCAGCAGGTTCGGAAAACCGACACATGTAAAAACTGAGCATCAGCTTCCTGAACCCGCTGACAGAGCCATCTCTCCTGGGCCAAGGAGGCGCTTAGGGGCACGTAATCGTCCCTAGTGCCTCCTTTTAGTGCAACCCCTCATTTAAATAAAGGAGCACGCGGCCCAGGAGAGGTGGCTGGACACGCGTTGGGAGTGTGGGCGCTGAACACGGAGCGCCCGTTCTCCCACAATCTTTACTGATTGGCCCGTTAGTCAGAAACTTATCTGGCTAACTTTGGAGGCATATTCAAATTGTGCAGCCACACGACTGAATATAGTTGGCTATCTTTAAAGTTAGCCGGCTAACTTTAGGACAATTCTTTGGGCCAACCAGACTTAGCCAGCTAACTCAACGCCTCCCAGTTACCCCCTCAGAACGCCCCTAACTTATAGGGTTATTTCTTTATTGTGCAATATCGGCCGTGTCACAGCAGTATTATTAAGATTAGGGGAAGGAGATGAATGTGGTCAGGGTTCTCTCGCGGTAGCGCTGTGGGACATAATGTTTTTCACATTATCGCCGGCAGCACTGCGGGAAATAAACTACTCCTTTTCCCGTGGCGCTATGGGAGCGACACTGTGCGGCGCAGCCAGCTGCCCGCTAGCACCCCCTCGCCCCATTTTTGTGACTCATCATTCTGCATAGCAAAATGATGAATCTAGTGGTTAGCCAGGTAAATTCTAGCCATTTACTTAACCTTAGCAAGCTTGAATTTAGCTAGATAAGTGCCCAAATTTTCATTTAGGCAGCTAACTACTGAGTTAGCTGGCTAAATACTTTTGAATATGGACCTCTTAACATACAAATTTGTAAAAATTTGTCTCACAAACACTGGGGAAAAAATCAAAATGGTCATGCTTACACACTCCTGTATGACTTTTATTCAGTAAAATCCCTAAGCCACAGATGCCAGAGGGCAGTGGATTACCACAAGCAGTTTCTGCATTAAACCATTTCCTGTCCAGTCAAGAGCGCATGCATTGTGCGAGCTTTACGAGTGTGAAATGGCATAGCTACCACACTTCACTCCTCTGTATTCTCTAGGTGCCAGCAAAGTTATAGGTTCTGCCTCAAAAGTCGTCTTTTTGCAAAGTGTTATGCCAACTGGAGACCGTGATAGTGCAAGCTACGTCTGCAGCTTCCAAACGTGAATGACTACTGTCCGCGAACTGGACTAAGACCACCAAACCCATTTCACAAAGGCCAGGAAACAGCCGTCACGTTATCCTTGGGCCTCGTTTTGAAATGCAGAGTCTGCTTTATTTCTAGACTGAAAAATGTTACGCAAAGTGGCCATATTCAGTGAATCCTCCTCCCAGTGATAAAAAGTGTGGTCACTTTGTAGGAGTTCTCAACTAAGTTGTACCCATTATATGGAATGCATGCAACTATAAAAACGACTTCTGTCCATTTGCATTTTTACCCAGCTTTATTGATTAAAAATCTGATCACTGCTCATCAGCCATAATAAGACTGTGCCACCCAAAACACATCCCATCTAGTTACAACTAGACTGTAAAATATACAAAGACAATTTGTCCTGTAGGATGGCCTGTACTGCCTTGCGACTAGTCAAGAGACGCAGAGTAACAAGCCTTCCGCATTAGAGGTAGGAGGCTGGACTTCAGGGTTAGTTTATGTCAGGAAACTGCCCATACCAGCGTTTCCCCAGAGATTTATCTGATTTTCAGCACAGCTGTGGCAACGGGTGCCCAACATATACAAATCTTTTGAGTAGAAAGTAGAAAGAGAATGGAGAAAGAACAAAAATGCAACCACACTAAATATATATCGGTGCCACTTAGCACAATATAAAAACATCAACAATACTAAAAAAAGAATTTCTTCTCCAAAAAAATCTCCAAATTTCATCACAACCCCAGAATGCTATTCTCAATAGTTCAAAAATTTACAAAAAGCACCCAAGATTCTGCATGCACCAAACATGGAAGTGATGACTTTGCTGAATTCTTCAACAAAAAATGCTCAACTAATTCAAACCAACGACAACCAAAACAAACTAAACACCAAGACAACCTCATCATGGTAAACTTTGATACCACCCCCACCATTGAAATTCAATCATAAAAAAAAAGAACCCCGCCAACCACCCAATAGACAACATCCCTATAAACAATTGAACCCACCATTTCTAAAACCATCACCAAGATCATCAATTGATCCCTGACTGAAGGTAATTACCTCAAATCCTCAATAATCAAACCAATTCTAAAAAAAGAACAACCTGGATCCTGAAATCCTTACAAACTACTGCCCTATTTCAAACCTATCATTCATAGCCAAGACCATCAAAAAAGTCGTACACTTCCAACTTGACAACTATCTTGAAACAAGCAACATCCTATCACCGACCCAATATGGATTCAGAAAAAAATCTAAATACAGAATCTCTCCTTCTCTTTAAATGACACAATACTAAGAGGCTTCGACAATGGAAAAAAATACCTACTCATTCTCCTTGACCTTTCAGCTGCTTTCGACACAGTAAACCACAAACTACTGTCTGAAATCGGATTAACTGACACCACCCTTCAATGGTTCTCTTCCTATCTGACAGAACCTACCAAGTATTAAATTAACAATAACCCATCCAAAAAAATTAACCTCAACACTGGAGTTCCCCCCACTCTATTTAACATATACCTTCTTCCCATCTGCCAACTACTGAAAGATAATGGAATCACCCACTTCATCTACGCTGACAACATTAAACTGTTAATTCCCATCCAAAACTCAATTGAAGACACCTACAAGGAAACCTCTACTCTACTTATCTCAATTAAAAATCTCCTAACCACTGAAACTCATAATCAACATTGACAAAACTGAAATTATCCTCATGGACAAAAAACCCAATCCAATTCCACCGCCCCTTCCTTTACTTAACAATCAAATGAAATCTATTCTCCCTGCCACCCACACCAGGAACCTAGGAATTATTGATAAAGAGTTTTCATTCAAAAACCACATATCAAACAAAACAAAAGAAGGATTTCACAGACTACTAACCCTAAGACATCTAAAACCGTTCCTCAAACCTTATGACTTCAGAACTGTCATACAGCTACTCATATTCTCTACCATTGACTACTGCAACTCCCTACTGATTGGAATACCATATTCAAACCTCTCCTGATTCTACAGAATTCAGCCATAATTCTGACTGGAACAAAGAGAAATGATCACATAACGCCCACATTAATTTTACTACACTAGCTTCCAATTAAAGCACGAATTGAACACAAATCCATGACCATCATACATAAAATTCTAAACGGCTTAAACATAACCCCCCAGATTCCCCAAAGAAACCTACACTCAAACACCCCCCCCCCCCCATCAGAGATGCTCATCTGACGACAACAACCAGGGAAAGAGCTTTCTCCATCGCCTCCCCTAAAATTTGGAACTCCCTCCCAAAAGAACTGAGAACCCAACATAGCCTCAAAACCTTCAAAAGAGACCTGAAAACATGGCTGTTTCGCAAAGTCTACACTGACTTTCATACTTCTTATCATCCTAACACCCAATCAAACCTTCAACCATAACCACAAAAATAAACTCATCTCCAACCAACCACAAACAAGCCCTTCATCTTTTCTTCACTGGTAATGTTTATCCTCTTTTTATATGCATCCTGTTATACCTGCAGCAGTCAAAAAAGCAAACAGAATGTTAGGAATTATTAGGAAGGGAATGGTTAATAAAACGGAAAATGTCATAATGCCTCTATATCGCTCCATGGTAAGACCACACCTTGAATACTGTGTACAATTCTGGTTGCCACATCTCAAAAAAAAAGATATAGTTGATATGGAGAAGGTGCAGAGAAGGGCAACCAAAATGATATAGGGGAGCAGTTCCATCCCCTTTGAGGAAAGGCTGAAGAGGTTAGGGCTGTTCAGCTTGGAGAGGAGACGGCTGAGGGGGGATACGATAGAGGTCTTTAAGATCATGAGAGGTCTTGAACGAGTAGATGTGACGCGGTTATTTACACTTTTGAATAATAGAAGGACTAGGGGGCATTCCATGAAGTTAGCAAGTAGCACATTTAAGACTAATCGGAGAAAATTATTTTTCACGCAACGCACAATAAAGCTCTGGAATTTGTTGCCAGAGGATGTGGTTAGTGCAGTTAGTGTAGCTGGGTTCAAAAAAGGTTTGGATAAGTTCTTGGAGGAGAAGTCCATTTAACGGCTATTAATCAAGTTTACTTGGGAAATAGCCACTGCTATTAATTGCATCAGTAGCATGGGATCTTCTTAGTGTTTGGGTAATTGCCAGGTTCTTGTGGCCTGGTTTGGCCTCTGTTGGAAACAGGATGCTGGGCTTGATGTACCCTTGGTCTGACCCAGCATGGCAATTTCTTATGTTCAGAAAATTACAACTTGAATCTTGTAAACCGTTATGATGGCTTCACCAAATGACGGTATATAAAACTCAACAAATAAATACATTCATATACATTGGGAAAAACCTGAACCCCAGACTGGGTTTGGCTGAGGTTCCGGAAGAGGACTGGCCCGTGAAGTGTCACAAAAAGGCGGAATACAAAATAAATATATCCAAAGCGTCCTACAGGCACGCTGAAAATAACCTGGAAGGCTCGACGGAGATGTGGCCTTAGCAGGGCAGCCAGCTGTCAAGACACACATGCTTGAGTCTTGCTTAACATAAACAGGAAGAGCCCTGCTCCAGCCTTTTTATCCATGCCTTCCACATGACTGGGCTTATCCAGCACAGAAGGCCTCCCCCCCTTTGCGGCTGGAACAAAAGGGCAGAATTAAGATTCCAATGAAATCACTCTGAAAGCTGAAAAGCATAAATTATATTGTCATAGGTTCAAACTACCATAAAATAAAAATATGTAATGCGCTCTGGCTAAATAAAGAGACGTTAGTTTATCATTCTATTCCGAGGCTTATTTATTTCACAGGGATTACACCAATTCCCCTCTATGAGCTACTGAAATACCTCTCAGACCGCAGACAGCAACACAGTAACGTAGTGAGCATCAGCAAATGAAGAGCAAAATGGTCCAGTCTGCCCAGGTGGGTAAGGAAGCCCCATCCAAGGCATAAAAGCTGGCGATGACCGGACTCCCCTGCCAAGCTTACTTTATTCATTCCTCCCTGTAGTACACAGAGGGCCCACTGAGGCCGTAGAGGCACAAAAACAGACCTCCCCTGCCTACCGGCATTATGAATCTTTTCCATTTTCTCCCACCTGGGTGTTTAAAGAGGAATGACAAATATGCGCATAATTTTTTTAAGCACAAAAAAAAAAAGTGTTGTCCGTGAAACGGAAGGCACATAATGTATAATATATTAAGCTCTAGCGAGAGAAAGATGGACTGTACGTGTCTCAGTGTGTTAGAGAAAGGGAGACTCTGCTTGTGTGTGTGTGGATGTGCATGAACAGGAGTGCAGGTGTGGCCACACTCCTGGGGCCTGGGGGAAGTGAAGGGGCATTGAAGCAGACCAAGCCAGACTGCTCCCCAATCGTGTGTGTGTGTGTGTGTGTGTGTGTGTGTGTGAGAGAGAGAGGCTGGCTGTGTGCGTGTGCAAGAGGGAGGCTGGAGGGAGTGTGAGAACAGGAGTGGTGGTGTTGCCACACTCTCCTTGAAACTGCCAGGGCTGGGAGAAGTGAAGGGGCACTGAAGCATACTCAGCCTGGCTTCTCCCAAATCCTGGTCTCTTTCAGATCCTGGGCTGGGCCCTGCCTCCCACCTACTCCCCCAACTGCCCCTCTCAACTTGGGACACCCTTTTTTTTTCTGTACCAATCAGCTCTAGACAGGGTGCAAAGCTCGCATGACATCCAGGTAGTTCAGCAAGGCACCCCCTCTTTTTTTTTATTTTTTTATATATCATAAAGATCTAATGTCCTTTTGCATCTCTAAGCACAAATTTAATAGCTGCAGATACAGAAACTAAACATTAATGTGCAGCATAAATTTAAAAAATGCATAAATAAAAAAAAATAGTTTCAATTATAAAAACTGTATCTATGTTACTGACTTACAATCCAAAATATTTTCTACAAAGACTGATTAAATATTATGCCAGGCACCACGGCCTGGCACGGAACCTCTGTATTAAAGGAAAATGTATTCATAAAAGCAGGGTCAGTGAGTATGGGCCTGCATGGAAGCAGTTTTACAAACAAATAAAAGTGAACCCAAGTAGATAAGGAAAAGGAGTCTGGTTAAGAAGGAATAATTCCAAAGAAGATAAAACACACAACAAATCCAGAGGACCACCAGCAGCTAAAACGGAACCCAGCGGAAAGTGATTCAGATATCATTGCGCTCTCATCATTGCTTAGAAATAAAGAAGCAGGACAGAAAGTGCCTGGTGCCTTGGCCTCAACTGGAAGCCCACAAGGCGAAGGATGAAACTGCTGGGTCCAGCAATAAGAAACAAATAAGTTAAGAACTTCACGTGCAGCAAACCATCTCATCATCCTGACTTCCTAGAACTCTATCACACTGCTGTATTCCTCTGTTGAAGCTTGCGAGAGAGAGGACAAGGACGTTTGAATACTTTGCATCCAAAGGAATGTCCCAAATGAAAGAGAAAGTTACTTCTTAATAGAGATAAGCAAAACTCTGACTTATGACCCAGAGGTTTTCCTTCTGTCACTATTACAGCTGCATGTTAGACTTGTAACCTAATACAGCAATCCATTAAATCCCATGTACACAGGGTAAATGGGGGGGTGGATGAGATCATGACCCCCACAATCCTGAAGCTGTTCAGGGGTAAATTCTGTGGCAAGTTAGAAAACTGTTTGGCAATTATGTAGCATATTTGCACTAAAGGATGTGCATTTAATTTGTTTAAAAAAAAAAAAAAAAAGAGTGGAAAACCCAACAAAAACACCTACATTTCAAAAAGGAAAAAAAAATCCTTCCAAAACTCAGGTTTGTCTACTTCCCAAAGCAAAAAAACAAACAAAAACAGACCACAATGAAACAAAATTCAGCCAGAAACCTTACCTCACCCCAAAATGAAAGTTTTTGACCTGAATTTCCCTAATGTGCATCATTTGCATTTTACATAATATTAAGCTTTTAGTTTATAAAAAGTCATTTTCCAATTTTGTTTGTGTGCCTGTAGAATGTTTTACTTTTTTGACCAAGGCACAGGAAGGGGAATCTCAGGGATGGGGTGAGAAAGAGCAAGAGGATATACTATGGACTATGAAAGGACCAGGAGGGAGAGGGAGTAGAGGAAGAGAGGACCAGACATGGGGGGGAAGGAGGAGAAAGAGGGATGTTCTGGGATCAGGTTTGGGAAAAGAATCTATAATCTAAAGAAGGGAAGATCCTGATTGGAGAGGGGAGATATCATAAGAACATAAGAAATTGCCATGCTGGGTCAGACCAAGGGTCCATCAAGCCCAGCATCCTGTTTTCAACAGAGGCCAAACCAGGCCACAAGAACCTGGCAAATACCCAAAAACTAAGAAGATCCCGTGCTACTGATGCAATTAATAGCAGTGGCTATTCCCTAAGTAAAATTGATTAATAGCCATTAATGGACTTCTCCTCCAAGAACTTATCCAAACCTTTTTTGAACCCAGCTACACTAACTGCACTAACCACATCCTCTGGCAACAAATTCCAGAGCTTTATTGTGCGTTGAGTGAAAAAGAATTTTCTCCGATTAGTCCTAAATGTGCTACTTGCTAACTTCATGGAGTGCCCCCTAGTCCTTCTATTATTTGAAAGTGAAAATAACTGAGTCACATCTGCTCGTTCAAGACCTCTCATGATCTTAAAGACCTCTATTATATCCCCCCTCAGCCGTCTCCTCTCCCAAGCTGAACAGCCCTAACCTTTTCAGCCTTTCCTCATAGGGAAGCTGTTCCATCCCCTCTATCATTCTGGTTGACCTTCTCTGTACCTTCTCCATCGCAACTATATCTTTTCTGAGATGTGGCGACCAGAATTGTACACAGTATTCAAGGTGCGGTCTCACCATAGAGCGATACAGAGGCATTATGACATTTTCCGTTCTATTAACCATTCCCTTCCTAATAATTCCTAACATTCTGTTTGCTTTTTTGACTGCTGCAGCACACTGAGCTGATGATTTTAAAGTATTATCCACTATGATGCCTAGATCTTTTTCCTGGGTGGTAGCTCCTAATATGGAACCTAACATCGTGTAACTACAGCAATGGTTATTTTTCCCTATATGCAACACCTTCCACTTGTCCACATTAAATTTCATCTGCCATTTGGATGCCCAATCTTCAGGTCTTGCAAGGTCCTCCTGCAATGTATCACAGTCTGCTTGTGATTTAACTACTCTGAATAATTTTGTATCATCTGCAAATTTGATAACATCACTCATCTTATTCCTTTCCAGATCATTTATATATATATATTGAAAAGCACCGGTCCAAGTACAGATCCCTGAGGCACTCCACTGTTTACCCTTTTCCACTGAGAAAATTGACCATTTAATCCTACTCTCTGTTTCCTGTCTTTTAACCAGTTTGTAGTCCCTCCCCTTGCTCCATTCCTGCTCTCCTCAAATTCCTCCCCCCCCCCCGGCCCCTTCTTCTCCCCTTCCCTGGTCATCTTGCCAATTTCCTCTCTCTCACACACAGATACACACACTGATCCCCTTTAGCTCGTAACATCCCTGGCTCTGATGTCCTTTTGCTCCTATCCTCACCCACACTTGATCAGGCTGTCCTCTGCTACTGGGAAGGAAAGTCACGCTTTGAACTGCACAGAATACCAGAATTGCTGCATTAAGTTCAGGCACTGGTGGCAGAAGAGGATGTGACCCCGGGCACCAGCGTTTTCTTCTTCCTCCTCCTGCCAGTCAGGATAAGCAAGAAAGATTGGAAGGGTGGGAGAGAAAGGAAGGAGATGCCAAGTGTTTGGCCAGCAGCCTGCCCACTCCAGTTCCCCATGATTCAGCAGTGAACTTCCAATTCCATGGCAAGGACTGGATTTTGTGGTCCATGCTGTGGCCTTGCAAGACAACAGAGGCCCTGGATAGGATTAACCAAACTGAAGCAGATAAGAGATCCCCCCCCCCCCCCCAAAGACCAAGCCAGCTCAGGCCACTTCCTTTAGTCAGCGGTAGGGCCTCTAGGGCAGAGTCACAGGGTTGAGGGTTCAATTGCCAAGGTCTCTTTTTGGAAAATGGGCTGTAGCACTTCAGAATGCTCCAGCGAGTTCTCTCACTCCACCTTCAGGGAAAACCTGCAGTTCTAGGTAAACTTTAGTATTTGGAGTTTTTCAGCCCTTCTCTAGTTTTATATTTAAAACAAAAAAATAAAAACAATTTTCTCCTTTTGGGGGGTGATCAAATGCTGTACTTTAAGGCATGTGTAGTTAACACCAGTCCTTATATACAATGGAAGCAATGCATGCAAATATATGTCAATTATACTCATGAGGGACCCGTTTGTAGCACTCAAGGATTGGAGTTGCCTACCACTTACGCCAATTGAAGGCAATTCGAACTTGACTGGCACTTGAGTTGGTCATCTTGAATGGTCTTTACAAATAACCGTTCCTGAGCTACACCTGTTCCTTAGCAGTCAGTGGCGTAAATTTCACGCAGGGCCCATAAAGAAGGGGGTCCACTTGCGGCATCTGAGGAGGCCCTTTCCAGAAGTGTCACTTGGTGGCCCTTAAATCTGAACTTATACCACTGCTAACTCACACTGCAGAACTTGTCAAGGTAATGGGATGGTATTTGATCGAAAAATAAGTGTGCTAATTTTGCTGGGGGGAAAAAAAGTCACAATACAGATTATGACTTTTAGACCAGTTGCTGAAAAGTTATCAATGCCAACCAGAGGCCTTATGTCCTGAAAACTAGAAGAACAATGAATTGGCCCATATGGAAGCCAAAAGGCTCTGTCAGTTTGGCCCTAGCTCATAATGTCAAGGCCTCTAATCTCTTTCCTCACCTGATTAGGGTTTATTCTGCCAACAAGGGTTCTTTTACCTTTCTTCTCTCCTCCCATTATTCAAGAGCTCTTCCTCCCAAGACTAATTTTTTTTTGAGAGAGAGACTGCATGCTTCTTACATGGCTACCTCACCAAGGCAGTGTAGACCAGCAGTGGCTGGCATCCCAGCCAAAAGCTTACATTTCTAACCCTGACTATAGAACTTAAAGTATTATACAAGAAAAGGTCAAAAGACAATTTATGTAAAACTAAGAAGCAAATGCTCAGAATAAAAAAAGGTGGTTTCCTGTTTAGAGAGGGGTGAAAAGCTGTTATTTAAATGAATCCTGCTCTAGCTTAACCAGAAAATGGCTCCCTGCTGCTTCTGGGAGCCTCCATTTCCTAAGTAATGTCAGCAGGTCTTCCACAGTGCCCAGGCCCTCCTGACATCACCACTGTATCTCTGCAGCTCAAAATGGAGGCTCCCAGGATTAGGATGCCCTCTTGCAAGGCATCCTGGTTAGCCTCCTGGGCAGAGTTTTCTAGCTAGCTAATGAGCTGCATTGAAATCTGCAAACAGTTATAAGCTATTTTTTTTTTTTTTGTATTTGTTAAAATGACAAGAAAGCATTTACCCCCCTCCCCCCATTTCCTGTTCTCAATTAGGATGCCCATATCAATTTCCATAAGAGACTGTGAGATGTATCAAAGTTCCTTTTCATACAAAGCATGATAAAAATATTTGTATAACTTTTCAAAGCAAAAGGAAAAAAAAAAGTATGAAATTGTGGTGACTTGCCAGTGAAACAGTTTAAAAAAAAAAAAGATGCAAGTCATGCTAAATATGAACCAGCACATGCTCTTCAGTTTTACTCTGCCAGACCTTTTCAAAAGAACGTGCTAAGCGCAGGCGTTCACACAAGGGTCATGCCTGCCTTTTCTGTGAAAAGAATTAAATAAAAAGCAGAAGAGGTAAAACAAAAACAAAAGGAAACCATACAAACCAATGCAAGTTCTAGCAAACCATACTGGACCTGCAGAAACTGGAATCCTTATTGGCTATGACACTTTAAGAAACAACAAATACAAGATTTACTTTTCAGAGCACACAGATCGTCCTCTGTGCTCTGCAAAGCTCATGCACTTAAAAAAAAACCCAAAAAAACCAAAGCGTGCATCACAACCTGCTAGCACTCCGCATTCCAAAGCAATAAATCCCAACATTTCCCGGTGCTGCACTCATGCCTCAGCTATCCGAGCGGCACATTAGAAGCGCTCTCTCTCTCTCTCTCTCTTTCCGGTGCTGGGCGGTGAGTCAGACTTGGGCACACGGGGCTTTCACGCACGCTGCCTGGGAGAAAGAGATGCGCTAAGTGCTATTATTTGCTGAGCCCGTGAGAAAGCTTCCTGCTTGACTTTACCTCCCGGTGCCACACGATCGCAAGCAGTTTCTCCAGCAGCTGAAAGGTTGAAGCTGAACAGCCACCCAAAGAAATATCTCGCCCACACCGCAGAGATTAACAACTGAAATTGCATGAAAGAAGACCAGACTCACCCAAACAGCTGAACAACTAGGTCCTCTCGAGCGTGTGTGTGTGTGTAAGGAGAGAGAGAGAGCTAGGCCCGGCCCACCAGCAGGTCACATGGTGGAGAGTGTTTAGTCAATGATCAAAGAGGCTTTGTGACTCTGTGAATAATGAGGATCCCACAGTACCCGAGAGGTAGGCAGCTGCTCCCATGGGGGCGAATCTTAAAAGATAAATGACGGCCCGCATGGTACCAGCACTGTGGAAAAGGAAGAGCCAAGGGGGCGCTATTTTTTTTTTTTTAATCTTTTTCTTCCTTTCCTCCTGCCTGCCAAAAACAAAAAAAAAAACCTACCTCTAGAATGAGAAAGCTTGACCAAAGTGCCTTGCCTGCCCCGTGTTAGGTCTACTCAGAGGCATACAAAAAAAATATAATCACCTTCCAGAAGGGTAAGTCTGTACTAGCCAAAAAGAGGATGGTGGCATCCTGTTATATAAAAGGCACAGATTCGTGGAAACAAAGCCGAGCCTTTGTATTTAAAACGAGAGCTCTTAGAGTTTAAAAGACACACATCAGCAGAACAAATAATTTAATTTAATTAGGCCTCTCCTAGGAGGGAGCCCCCAGACAGGAAGCTGGTTTTAAAGCCTTAATCCCCCTGCAAGGGAAAAAAAAAAAACCCTCTAAGAAATGTGTATTAGGCAACAAGAGAAAAAAAAATCTATGAAAAGAAAACCTGGAAAATAGCTTGGGCTGCGCTGATACCTTCAGGAAGCAACGATAAGGAAAGCGAAAAGATGGACATTTTTAAGACTACTTCGTTCCTAAAAGCTTGGCTCTTTAAGTATTCCTTCGTGAGCCTTATTAGGGGATTATTCCTACCCAAAACACTTTGTTGGTTTTCTTTCAACTAGTTTTATTTGTTAAGGGGCTAATGTAGTATTTCTTGTTTCCGTTAGGAGGAAAAATCTGCAATAAAATACTAAGCGATAGACTAGGATGTTACGTTATAGTGACACTTTATTGTTTTACTAGCCTTACTGAGTTCTGTTTTTGGGGTTTTTTTTTTTTTTGCTTTTTGCTTTTTGCAGATCCCAAGTCTGGCAACAATAAATTTGAAGTAACATTTGAATTCACAGATCTTGTACATGCAGCCCTCCTCTCCCTCTTCTGCACGGTTCCTTCCCAATGACCTCACCCCTGTAACCCGAAGAATGAGTGAGGGGCTTCCCAAGCAACAGAGCAGGTCAAATATGGAGTTTCTTGATCAAGAATTATATCTTGATCCATATTGAAAGACAGTAACATCTTATAAGACACTACACAATATTATGTAAATTATTAATGTAAATAATTCATCTTTACTACTCAACTATCTTATTCTAATTCTCTCCCCAGTTTTATGACCCTGTTGTAATGTAACTTTTATTTTATTTTATTTCTTTGCACTTGGTTATGTTCTGTTTTTGTGCACACCCTCTTGTTATTTGTAAACCGGCATGATGGGGTTCCTAATCTCGAATGCCGGTATAGAAAAATCTATAAATAAAAATAAAAATAAATAAATCTTTTTGTGAAATTTGCCTCACTCCTCGGATACGCTTCCTGGATACTTTTTTTTTCTTTTCTTTTAACGAGGTTCTGACAGCATCTACAGTATTGAGAAAAGAGAATGCCTGGGTAAGGGGACCGGTAGAGGCAATCACGTTTCTCCTACAAAGCTCCTGTTCCTATTGATATTTAAATGTACTAATGGAGCTCAGAGCCAACATACCTGGTGCTTCTTATAGATGTGCTGTGTAGGATACCCTGCCTGTTCTCAAGATTCAGTCCCATCACTTCCTTCCTCCACCCCTCCTGTGAACCTCTAATTCCACTCTCTCCAGGACTCCAGCAGCAGCAGCTCCAGAGAATTTTGAATTGGGGGGGGGGGGGGAGGGGGGATAGTGAATTTCAGGATGAGCAAATGCCAAGTAGTTTTCCCATCCAGTCAATCAAACTGGTCCAGCCAGACTAGGGGGGGGGGGGGAACTCACTGGAGCCACCTCTGAGTCTCCCTCCCTCCCTCACCACACCTGGAATTGGCAGTCCACGGGGTGGGCAGGCAGGCACTCCGCCACCCTATGCATAGGTCTAGGAGGCCTGTGCATAAATTCATTGTCTACTGTCATGAGTGAATGAAAAGATTCTTTCATGTTTGACACATTTGTACTTGTTAAAAGACAGTTGAATTATGAACTTTTATTTTGAGATGCACAAATGCAGAGTAGCCAGGGCTGAAGCCTTGATGACTGGCATTTCTCACAAGGTTCAGATTGTGCCAATTCAGCCTCCCTCTCTCCCTGTATCTGTGTGCATATGTAACTCCATCCCAGTGTGCCTACCCTGCACGTGCGGGGCCATAAAAGAATGTGTATCTCTTCCAGGTTGGAGCCATTCGCCGGCAAGGTCTTGTACATTCTCCCTTATTCCCTGAGCCGGATCCTTTGGGGGTGGAGGGAAGATGTTCTACCAAGGCCCAATGTGACAGGGGTGACCTCTTTACACATTCTTGTTTGTGCTCTCTGTCCCCCTGGGGAGGCATTCTCTTTTCTCAATATTGTAGATGCTGTGAGCACCAGAAATAAGAGACAGGAGACTCTGGTTGAGTGTCCAAATCAATATCTTTATTGATGGGTAAAGTTTAAATGAATTCCTTTATCTCCATAGGTGACGGTAACAGTTCCATCTGTGCAAGGAAACACTCACCATCCAGGGCTTGAATTAATGAGATTCCCAGGTGGTTAGTGATTTCCTTGCTGGGTCGGAAAAACCCCTCCCAACTGGCCAAAATAATGTTTACTCAGTCTCTGCAAAGGATTCCCAATTATCTCTTTTTCCCTGGGCAAAGACTCCAAAGAGAGGTCCTCAGATGTACTCAGTTTTAGCATTACTCATAGATTTCCTTGGTCCTCCTTGACCTCACTCACCTTCACAGATCCCAAGTTGGAAATATATCCTGGAACACAGGAAGCTTTCGATGGTGACCAAAATGATAAAGGGCATGGAATGGCTCCTCTATGAGGAAAGGCTAAAGAAGTTAGGGCTGTTCAGCTTGGAGAAGAGACGGCTGAGGGGGGGATATGATAGAGGTCTACAAAATCATGAAAGGACTTAAACTGGTAAATGTGAAACAGTTATTTACTTTTGCAGATAATACAAGCACTAGGGGGGTACTCCATGAAGTTAGCAAGTAGCACATATAAAACAAATCAGAGCAAATACTTTTTCACTCAATGCACAATTAAACACTGGAATTTGTTGCCAGAGGATGTGGCTAAGGCAGCCTGTGTAGCTGGATTTAAAAAGGTTTGGATAAGTTCCTGGAGGAGAAGTCCATAAACTGCTGTTAATCAATAGGGAATGGCCAATGTTTGAGACAGGATGCTGGGCTTGATGGACCCTTGCTCTGACCCTGTATGGCAATCTTATGTTTTTAATGTGCTTTATATTCTTTGCCAGGGTAGGAAGAAGAGGCAGCAAAACTCTCCCTTCCAGATCTTCTAATAAGCAGGCCCATACAGTAAACTGCTCGGGAGAGCATGCAAAAAAAAAGTGTGCGTCTCAGATACTAACGCCTGTCCGGAGCAGGCATTAATAGCTGAGCGCAAGTAAAAGTAGTACAGAAAAGCAGAAAAAACAGCTTTTCTGTACTTCTTTTCTTAAGTAAAAAAAAAATAAAAAATACCTCGGCAGACCGCCGAGGTATTCATAACCGGCCATCTACCGGTAATGAAAACAGACCCCGGCAGCCGCGGCGCGACCCCCTAAATTTGGGTATTACATGGCGCCCCCCCTTGACTTTTCAGCGCCCGCTTTCCATGCTCTGTATTGCATTGACCCCTCAGGCAGCTGCTCATTCTGCCAGTTGGAAAGATTGCCCCCTGTGCATAGTTTTCTTGATCAAAGACTGAAAACCTAAGTTCACACGAGGCACTGCTAAGTTAATTTCACCTGCAACTCGGAAAGGTGCCCATAGCAGAACTCCTTTTCTTCAAGGTCTGGGCAGTTAGGCCACAAGGTATAGCTCAGGGGAGGAAGAGGAGGGGAGTGGTGGTGGAGATGACCTTCATTCAGTCAAATCGCTTTACCTGCCCCGATGCAGAGAAGCAGCAAAGGAAATGTTCCCTGGCACCAGAGTGGGAAGGCTAAAGCTGCCCTGCTTCCTAGTCCCTACAAAAATGAAATCTGTAGCCAACAGGATGTTCCAGGGCAGGGCTTTTCAAACCTAGCCGGGTGACCATCAGGTTTTCAGAATACCCCCCAATGTATATGCAGGAGATAAATTTACATTTTCTGGGTCTCCAGGGAAACAAAGACCAAAACAATAGAAGGGAATCCAAAAATCTAACAATATTGTCATAATTTTATTATTTCACAAAGATCTCTTAATCCAAGCAATTTTTGAACAATATTTTCTATATCGATACATTTTAAGAAAACATAATTTCATCAAATTTAATAGTTGCAGTTTATTTTAAGATTTAAAGCAACAAATCTTATTTTAAGATTTGTTGCTTTTCTTGGGCTCCCATCATATATAGTTTTCCTTATTTACAGAAACCATATGAAAGCGTATCCTGTATGTAAGTTCAGAGGAGCTAAAGACAAACAATTAGGCAGAGATTTTTTTTACTTCTCTCTATTATAAGAGACAAGAGCCATGCTCTTTAACATTTAGGAAAAGACTAAAAACTTGGCTTTTCAGAAAAGCATTTCCAAGCCTTGAATAAAACCTCCTCTCACTAGCACTAACTCGTATGCAATAATGGAATGTAAACACGAATCAACCAACCTCAAACCCTCTCTCACTAATTCCTGCTGAATATTTATCATACTATTACCATTCACAACTGTGTCATATTTATTCATTTGATTACCTATGTACCGTTTTATAGTCTTATTTTTTCACTTGCTATTCTAATGTATCAATAGGCTGAAATGTAAATATTGTGCTGTTCAATTTCTCCCCTTCCATCCCAAGTTTATTTTCCTTGTTTTTTGTAACTTTCCCTCTCCCTTTTTCTGATTCACTGTATTTAAAGTTCAAGGTTCTTATTGAAAATATTGTTTTTTACGTTACGTTATGCTTTACACTCCTTGTTATCTGTAAACCGGGTTGATGTGATGCCTATCATGAAACTCGGTATAACAAAAACAATAAATAAATAAATAAATAAGTAAGCAATTTAAGAGTCTTCACACTTGGTTGCATTTTTTTGGACTCTTATTGTAACCTTTATATTTTTATGCTCTATTGTAGTTACATTGTGGGCACTGCGTTTGAAATTTTTATTTACCCTACGAGTAGATCTGCAAGTGGATTTACAAAAGCACTCGGTAATCCCAGCCTGTCATGAATTCATTCTCAGAATATGTTTCAAAGATAATATCTGGACACATGGATGTTGCAGACAGACAAATCCCCCTGATGAGGCTGCCACGGTGAAACAGTGGCCTCTGTCGGGGTATTCTTTGTAGACCTGTATGTGATGTATCTGTAATTCTGGAAAAGCGATACACTTTGTATCTATGTGTGTGGTTCGGAAAACCGAACACATTGTATTTGTAAATGGTTACAATATATTTTACTGGCTGTGTGTGCTGTAATCCAGGATATGACTGGTATGATTGATGTATGTGGGGTTTTTTTTTAAGTATTTGGAAATGCAGAGCTGGGCAGGTTTGTGTATTATGTTTTGTTAAAATGTATTGATATAGAAACATTGTTAAATTGTTTGGGTAAAGAGATCTTTGTGAAATAATAAAAGTAACACGATATTGTTAGATTGTTTTGATTCCCTTCGATTGCTTGGGTCTTTGTATACAATCTTTGGGAATTCTGCTTGATTATACCTTCTTCGCTTTTGGTCGCCGGGCAAACAGCCGTGTGACTGACCTGGGCCCTGGAAGGGAGGCGTTAGGTCAGTCCTTGGGTGCATTTTAGTTACAGCAGTGCTGGTGTCGCATGGAAGGAGGAGGCCTAAAAATACCATAATGCACCGGGGCACAAGTTCAGAAGTAGGAACTGCCCAAAGTCTGCGTTGTCTTCAGTTGTTAAAAGATTTTCTTGTAAGCTTTGTTCAGTGTATTTTAGAAAACAGACCCGGTGAACCTTCTCCCCACCCCCACCCCACCCCCCCTTTTAACCCCTTCTTCTCTCAGCCTCCTATTTGTTGCCCCTATGAATGGGAGACACTCCCTGCTTTAAATCAAGAGACATAATATTATAGAAACAGAGAGCATGGGGCCCTGTCCAGTCTGCCCATTCACACACATCGCAGTGTGTATCAGGTGATCGGATAGCTCTGTGCCGGGAGGCAGCGTTGTTGTTTTAGTTGCACAAGGGCGCTCAGGGTATACCTGAGCAGTCGAGATAGCCACATCCAAGGAGAGCATCCCTTCTCCTCCCACCTGCCCCCCCCCCCCCAAGTCAGCTGTGTCATTGGAGGGGGACACGCCCCGCCCCTTGCTCAGGACATTCGTCATTTTGGCCAGCAATGGTTCTGACTCTCACATTGAAGATTTTTTTTTTTTTTTTTTAAATTTGCCAAAGCGGCCCCCACCTGAAAAGAAGTGAAGACCGCCGCCCTAGCCAGTCTGGATTTTAGGATATCCACAATGAATATGCATGAGCCAGATCTGTGAGCAGAACAGGCTTGAGAAACACAATCATCGGGGACAGCCTGTTACGTCCCTGGTTTTACCCAGGCCTGCCATTATGGATTTGCATAGCTGGGAGCTCTCAGGATTTCACCCCGAGACTCAGGGAATTTGCAACAGTTGCAGGGTCTCAGGGGAAACACTAGAAAACTCAGGGGGCCTCTCTCTATTCAGCTCAGCCCCTCCCCTTCCTCAGTAAATCTGCAGAGAACAGGAGAAGTGGGGTGAGCCTGGGGCAGATACTGCAAGCAGCATGTGGGGAGAAACTGGAGAGAGGCTGCCTGCAATACACACAAAACTCAGTCTGCAGCTGTGATTCCAGGACTTGGGACTCACTCAGCTAAGGGTAGAGTGAGGATGCATAAGTCATGGAGCTGAGACTTATAGGGGGAGGGAGCAAAGAGAGTTGCTGGGGTGCCTGGAGTAGACACTGCAAGCAGCATGTGGGGAGAAACTGGAGAGAGGCTGCAATACACACAAAACTCAGTTTACAGCTGTGATTCCAGGAGTTGGGAATCACTCAGCTAAGGGTAGAGTGAGGATGCATAAGTCATGGATCTGTGACTTATAAGGGGATGAGAGCAAAGAGAGTGCTGGGGTCAGTGAGAGAGGAAGGGGAAGTATGCTGGGTCATCTCGGGAGGGGGGACAGGTGATGGTGATGGGTGGGGGAGTGGAAGAGCGAACGCTGATATATATTATTCAATTCTTCCCCCTCCCCCCACCCTTTGCTAATCAACAGCAATCTCAGGGTGACCACAACTAAAGTTCCCAGGTGTGTGAATGGGTATTGTTCCCAGGCTCAATCTACTGCCCATAGGACCTATAAGGTGCTTGAGCACCCCTTATATTAAGTGAACAGAACAGCTCTGCCATCCTTTTGCACAACATGGGATAGACAGGCTTTGCAAGCTGCCGGGAGATAGGGTGGGTGAGCAGTAGAAAACAGTCCAAAACCTCTCTGCTGCTTTGGAAGAGCCTTTCAGAGGGTCAGATGCATTAAGATGCATGGTAAAAATGATGCACTGAAATTCTGCGCCAATTTTTAACCTGCATGGAAAATATTTAATCCCCAGTGCAGTAGGCAAATAGTACGCTGATGAACTAGGAGTTAAAAAAAAAAAAAAAAGTACCCAAACCCAAGTTAAAACGTGCACTCAGCCTTTTGCATAGGTTAGGTGCAGATTGTAACTCAAAATGGGTGGGGAGAAGAGTTTATAAGGAGGGAGCAAGATCCAGCACTGCAGGAGAAGACAAAGCCGAGCAGAGGAAAAACCATCTTCTGTCTTCTCCTTCCTTTTATGCCCAGAGCACATGCTTTGTGCGTTTTCCGCAAATAAAATCTGATGTATGTGCTCTAAAATGTTTTCAGCACTGAAAACATCTTTCTGTGCACATAAATCATTTTCTAAGCAGCAAGCATGCACAAAGCATGTTTTCTGCACATAAATTCGGACTACTGGGCTTGGCACCAGACTTCCAGCTTCTGTTCACATTAGCCCTGGAAACGTCTGACTAGCCACTGTACCTCTGTGTATTGGGGGGGGGGGGAAGGTAAAGCTGTCATTTATATGAGAGGATGTTAAACCTGTACACACATTTTTTCTGTGCAAATCTTGCTGCATCAACAGTAAAGCTTGCACACAAATATTGTGCACAGCACTGAGGGTTAAATTGTGTGCTCTGCCGAATGAGGAGCTGATGTAATAAGATTCAAGCAAAAGGGACATAAAGAGGGAGAAAGGCTTGGCGAGGAAGAAGGCAGCAGGGGGGGGGGTTATTTGGGGGTGCCAAAATTTAAGAACTTAGGATGTGCCATGTTGAGTCAAGCCAAGGGTCTACCGGGCCAGGCATCCTGTCTCTGACAGTGGCCAATCTGTTTCTCTAGGAAGTGCCTGTCAGATTTTAAAGAGGATTAATTTCTCGTTGCCCACTCTCAGGGATAAGCAATGGTTTTCCCAGGTCTACCTGGCTAATAATGGTTTAGGGACCTGTTTTCCAGGAACGTACTCGAGTGTCCCTTCCACTCGCTCTCCCTACTCCCCTGGCCACTTTGCCCTCTCAGGCCCCAACTCCTGCACCTGCCAGTATCTCTCCCCTCCACCTCTAGGCTCAACCCCTTCCACTCTATCGCCAGTCCCAGAGTTTGACCCCCGTTCTCAGTACTGCCCCTCACACAGGCTCCCTCTGTTTCTCTCTCTCTCTCTCACACACACACACACCCAAGCTCCCTCTCCTCTCTAGTACACATACACATCCCCTCAAATCCCTCTCTCTCTCACACACACATCCCCTCAAACAGAGTCCCTCTCTCTCTCGCACACACCCAAACAAGCTCCCTTTCTCTCTCACGCATACACCCTCACATATACATGATCCCTTTTTCAGACACACCAGCTCCCAGTCTCTCTCTCACACACACACACACACTCCTTCTCAAACTCCTCATATAGGCTCCCTCTCTCTCTGGCACCCACACTCAATCACCCCCCTGCTCTCTCACTTCCCCTCCTCTCTCTCACACCCTCCTGCTCACACCCCCCCCCCTGCTCTCTCTCTCACACACACACACCTCTCTACACACACTCACTCTCACCGGGGCCCTCATCTTCACCGTGAGCGAAGCACATCCCGTGGCATGCTGGAGCCTTCATCCTCGCCGCAAACAGTGTGTGCTCTGTTCGCTGCAGGCCAGGGCCTTCATCTTCGCCGTAAATGGCACAACGTGGCTTTCATCTTTGCAGTGAACGGTGTGCGCTCCATTCGTGGCATGCTGAGGTCTCCTCTGCCATTTTCTGTGCAGAACTTGGCAATTCTGCACGGGGGGGGGGGGGGGGGGGGGAATTCTGTGTGAATTCTGCACCCCGCAGTAGCGCAGAATTCCCCCAGGACTAGAACTTTATCCAGACCCCTTTTAAAGCCAGCCTCGGCCACATCCGTCTGACAAGAAATTCCATAATGCATTGAGTGAAAAAATTACTGTCTCATTTCTTTTAAGTCTGCTGCCTGCCACTTACATGAAGTGTCCCCTAGCACTTATACTATTTAAAAAACTTTCCCTATTTATCTGTTACAGATTTTACAAAGCTCCATCATATACCCCCCCCCCCCCAGACATCACCAAGCTGAAGAGCCCTAATCCTTTCAGCCTTTCTCCATAAGGCAGCAGTTCCATCCCTTTAATAATTTTTGTTGCCTTTCTCTGCATCTTCAACTGACTCTATATATTTTGAGATGGGGGTGACCAGTATTGCAGAGGGAGCACAAGGTGCAATCACAGCACAGACCTGTACACAGGCATTAAGATATTCACAGTTTATTCTCCATTACTTTCTGAAAAATCCCGAACATTCTATCTGCTTTGTTAATGTTAACCATTGTCATACACTGTCAGGCTGATGAAATATAGGGGCAGATTTTCAAAGGGATACGCGCGTACCCCACCGAAAACCTGCCCTAAGTTCCCCCTGTGCGCGCCGAGCCTATGCTGAATAGGTTCGGCGGTGAGCACAAAGCCCGGGATGCGCGTAAGTCCCGGGGCTTTCCTGGGGGGGCATGTCAGGGGCGTGTCGGGGGGGGGGGGAGCGTGTCGTGACGGCACACCACTCGGGGGCGGGGCCGCGGGCGTGGTTCCGGCCTTGGGGGCATTATGGGGGCGTGGCCGAGGCCTCCGAAACAGCTCCCGGGCCGGGGAATCGTATGCCAGCCAGCCGGCCGGTGCAGGCGTAACTTTTAAAACAAAGGTAGGGGGGTTTAGATAGGGCTGAGGGGGTGGGTTAGGTAGGGAAAGGGAGGGGAAGGTGCGGGGGGGGGTGGAAGGGAATGGAGGCAGGATGCGCAGCTCGGCGCACGCAGGCTGCCGATTTTGGGCAGCCTTGCGCACGCCGACCCCGGATTTTAAAGGATACGCGCGGCTACTCGTGTATCTGTTAAAATCCGGCGTGCTTTTGTTTGCGCCTGGTGCGCGAACAAAAGTACACGTGGGTGTACTTTTATAAAATCTACCCCATAGTGTGCTCGGCATGTGCAAACCAGCACGTAGCTAATAACACTCAATACACGTAAATTCATATTGATGAGGCTTTAGCTATTACCCCCCAATGCAAAAAAAAAAAAAATGTGCACCCGACACGCACATTTTTACTCTAAAAAATTTACGCCTGCCCCAGAGCAGGTGTTAATTCCTCTGACTTAATATCGTGGCAATATTAAGTTGGAAGAACCGAAAAAAGGAGAACCAGAAAAAAAAAGTGTTACTGGCGATCAGGTTAGGAAAACAGATGCTCATAAAATTGAGCGTCCGTTCTCCTAACTCGCTGACAGCCACTTCTCCTGGGCGCTTGATGCCGAAGGAGGCTCTAGGGACGCACAATTTTCTCTAGCGCCTCCATTTAAATGAGTGCCCGGAAGAGGTGAATCGGTGCACGTTAAAGAGAGCGAGCGCTCGATCACGAGCGCCCGTTTAACACGCACCAATACTGCATCGGCCTGCGTGAGCTAAGGATTTCAGCATATTGTCCGCAGTGACTTCAAGCTCTTTTCTAGGGTGATGACACAGCCTTGGGTACCCATTGTTAGGATTATTTTTATTTATTTATTTATTTATTTATTTAGGATTTTTATATACCGACCTTCTCAATACAAGTATCAAATCAGGTCGGTTTCCATAGAACAAAACTGTCACGGTTAAGGCGTTACAAAACTTAAAGTGCATCACTTTGCACTTGTCCACACACTAAATTTCATTTGCCAGTCTGGCAAGGTGCTTCTGCAGCTCCTCACAGTCTGCTTGGGTTTTAACTACTTTGAATATTTTTGAAGTTTTCTAAGGCAGTAAAACTCCTTGCACCAGCCGCCAGGGGTGTGTCTCTTTATACTTACGAATGTATTGAAAATCTATCCTTATATACAAGAAATCGAATTTAGCAAATAAATTACATCAGTTCCAATTCATCTTTCCTATCCTCCATAGAACATTAAAGGGAAAAACCAGAAGAAAAATGTAATTTTTTTTTTTAAGTGAGGGCAGCACCCACACTTTTCTTTAGATCTGACGTGTTATGTATAATAAAGACAGGATTAGGAATAAGGCCATAAGAAAAGAACTAAACACCTGTTCTGTGATTGAGAAACTCAAGAAAAAGCGATGGAGACAATCTGTAGAAAGAACGGAACAGGGAAGATTCTAGGGATGTGCAGAGAGATGCCATACGTTGCATTCGGGATTTGTATTCGTCGGGGGGCAGCTACGTTGCTTTCGGCAAGGTGGGCCCCCGATACGTTCATGCGTTCATTCTTATTCGTTTCCCGGCTAAAATTGAATTAACTACAACCCCCCACCCTCCTGACCCCCCCCCCCAGACTAACCAAAACTCCCTGGTGGTCCAGCGGGGGGTCTGGGAGCCATCTCCTGCACTCACGCCCTCGGCTGCCGGTATTCAAAATGGCGCCGATAGCCTTTGACCTTACTATGTCACAGGGGCTACCGGTGCCATTGATCAGCCCCTGTCACATGGTAGGAGCAATGGATGGCCAGCACCATCTTGTCCTCCTACCATATGACAGGGGCCAATCAATGGCACCGGTAGCCCCTGTGACATAGTAAGGTCAAAGGCTATCGGAGCCATTTTGAATACCGGCAGCCGAGGGCGTGAGTGCAGGAGATGGCTTCCGGACACCCCACTGGACCACCAGGGAGTTTTGGTAAGTCTTGAGGGGTCAGGAGGGTGGGGGGTTTGTTTAAATTCGCTCCTTTAGACAGCCGAATAATTCGGCGAAGATTCGTTGTATTCATGGGGAATCGTGATACATTTCGCTTCCCCACGAATACAACGAATGTGGCCCTATACGTTGCGGATTACCAAATACATTGGAAATGAATGCATACCCCTAGAAGATTCCCGAAAGCAGCCTTCTGGAATCGAGCTACAGAAAAAAAAAATAAAGATCCAGGCAGACCTGAGCAAAGCTGGACCGATGGTGCTGCACCTAACCCAGGCCGGACAACGATCCAGTTCTCTGGATTTGCACGCATTCCTAATAACATTTTTCTCCTGCCCTCTTCTTTGTCTGACGTCTCCTGTGTGCACACCAAATTTTCGGAACATGGGGAGGGGGGAGTGTCATGAGGACTCTGGGAGGGATGTGCGTGTTTCCCCATTTTTGAATTTCGTATCCACGCGTAAGTACAGAATGTGCAGGCGTCACGGGGGGGGGGGGGGGGGGGGAGTAGGCTCCTTTTATTCTGGGCGTGGGGGGGAAGCTATCTTTTGCTACAGAACGGAAGGTCTCTTTTCACGCTGCTGCTGCTGCAGAAGGAGGCCCACAGATGTAAACAAGGGATATGACAACAGATGGCACTAGAATGAAAGGCAATCTCTAAATTAAAAAGCTGCTGAGCTCCGTCTTATCGTGCTTACTTGCTCACAAACTGCAGTCCTACTCTCCCAAGGACTGAAAAACAGAAGCCCTTCCTCCCTCCCTTTCTTCCTCAGCACTTCTGAAAAAAAAAAAACCAAAACCTAAAAGGGCAGGAGGGGCTTAAGAAACCTAAAGGCTATGTCAGCTGAAGTACCAGGTACAAGGACCTCACTACAGCTCGGCTTCCTGTGGTTAAAAGACCTTGAAGAATTTGATTTTATAGCACAGGGTTCTTTGGTGCACACAGTAATTGTTGTTCGTTTGAGTCTGGCAGGTTTAGGTTAAGAGGGGCTTTTTCTTTATAGGAAAGCAAAGCCCGATAAAAAGAACTTTACCCAAGAAGGCAAGAATTTGCTTTCCGGCGTTCTTCAGCCTCTCTTTCGGCTACAACAGAGCATTGTGCGTCGCTTAACTTCAGAGCACAGTAATCCAAGGCTTTCACTGGGAGGTAAACACAGCTTGCCCAGCACGAAATCGGCCCTCTCGCCACGTGGCTAAAAGCACGTGCACCATCCCACTGCACAGGACGCTGCTTCTGGCCACGTTTAGAGAAGGCGGTCCCCAGGGCGGGTACTTAGGAAAATAATGGACACCCTTGGCATTTTGCAAAACAGAGGTGCAAGAGTCTATATAGTTCTGATGTGAAAGCATTAGCCTACATCGGCTCTGAAACTTGGTGCAAAGTCCTTAAGTAAACAAAGAAAAAGTGCCCGCGGACTTTGTGCCAGCATGGGTGCTTTGAAAATCCCTTCCTTGGTGGAGCACTGTTGGCGTGTGGCAGGATCTGAGGTTCAATTCCAGATACAGTGGCTTGCAAAAATATTTGACCCCCCCCCCCCCCCCTAAAAAGTCAGCAGATTTGAGTGGATTACAAATGACACTTACACAGATTGTTCCAGACACTATGGGGCGGATTTTCAAACACTACGCGCGCGGGTACTTTTGTTCGCGCCACCGGCGCGAACAAAAGTACACCAGATTTTATAAGATACGCGCGTAGCCTCGCGTATCTTATAAAATCCGGGGTCGGCGCGCGCAAGGGGGTGCACATTTGTGCAACCTGCGCACGCCGAGCCCAGCGCGGCCTGCCTGTTCCCTCTGAGGCCGCTCCGATTTCGGAGCGGCCTCGGAGGGAACTTTTCTTCGCCCTTCCCCCACCTTCCCCCACCTTCCCCTCCCTTCCCCTACCTAACCCACCCCCCCCCCGGCCCTATCTAAACCCCCCCTTACCTTTGCGCGCGTCGCTGGCAGCCCCGCTCCGTCCTCCGGTCCCGGGGGCGTGGTCCGGAGGCCTCGACCACGCTCCCGGGCCCGCCCCCGAAACGTCACGTCATTTCGGGAACGCCCCCGGACACGTCCCCTCCCTCCCCGTTTCGAAAGCCCCGGGACTTACGCGCGTCCCGGGGCTATAGGCGCGCGGGCGCGCGCAGGGGTTTTAAAATCCGCCCCCATGTTCATAGCAAACCAGTATGCTCTTAAAGTACATTTTCAAAGTCACAATTCATTATTTCTCTGCATTTCTTTGTGAAATAAAATTAAAAACTGAAAAATGCTGCTCGTATATGTATTCAACCCCTTCAGACTAGTAGTTGGTAGAATCACCTTTTGCTGCAATAACAGCTTTAAGTCTGTTGGGATACCTTTCTGCCTGCTTTGCACAGTTTGGGAGTGATTTTTGCGCCCTCTTGTCCTGGAAGATTTGCTCCATAGTGTTTAGGTTGGTTGGATGATGCTTATGGACTGCAGTTTTCAAACAGTGCCACAGAGTCTGGATTGGCGTGAGATCTGGACTTTGACTTGGCCATTGCAGAACATTCATCTTTTTGTTGTTCAACCACCCTATTGTAGCTTGGCCTTGTCCTTGGGATCACTGTCCTGCTGAAAGGTGAACTTCCTCTCAAGTTTTAGTTTTTTTAGCAGACTAAAGAACGTTGTTTTCCAGTATCTCCCTGTATGTTGCACCATCCATCAGTCCTTTAGTTTGAACAAGATGCCCAGCCCCTCCGAGGAGGAAAAGCATCCCCACAACATGATGCTGCCACTCCCATACTTTATGAATTTTGGCCAAAATGCTCCATTTTTTCGACTCACCTGACCTCAAGATCTTATCCCACATTTTAGCTGGGTCATTCTGATGCTTTCTGGCAAACTCCAGCCGTGCTTTGATATGGTTTTCTTTCAGTACTGGCTTTCTTTCTAGCCGCCCTCCCATGCAGGCCAGTTGTATGCAGAGCTCTTAATATGGTTGACTGGTGCACCTCCACTCCATTCTCAACCACTGAACTTGTGTAGCTCCTTCAAAGTGATTGCTGGCCTCTTTGTGTGGCTTCCCTCACAAGTCTCCTCCTTGCACTGATGCTGAGTTTTGAATGACAGCCTTGTCATTACATTGTCTGGGTGGTATGATGCAGCTTCCAATTCCTCACAATCCATCCAAGCACTTGGATATTATCTTGTAGCATTTCCCTATCTTGTGTTATCTTTAATTTCCTTAGAATGCTCTTTGGTGTTCGAAATGGTACTGGAATTAGGGGGTCTTTTATTCAGAAAAGCTGCCCCTTTTTAATGATTCACAGATAGAGGCCAATTGTTAGGGCAATATCTTTCATCTGTGTAACCTTGGAGTTTCCACAGCACAAGGCTTGAATACTTATGCAAGCAGCATTTTTCAGTGTTTAATTTTATTTTACAAAAAACTGCAGATAAATAATGAATTGTGACTTTGAAAATTTACTTTAACAGCAAACTGGTTTGCAATAAACATGCTCCAGCAGATGCAATAAGATATGTGCAAAAACATGCATCCAATTGCCTCCCCTGGGTGCTTGATGCAATAGGCAAATAAGAAGGAGGAACCACAGAAAAGCAGTATTTTTTGCTTTTTTTGTGGCTTTACGGGGCTTTTTTTCAGATGGTTCATAGCGCATAAATATGTAATGCCAACACTGGGTCTGGTGTTAAATTTTCCATGTTAAAACATGCATGTCGGGAGCACAATGATTTTTTGCATTGGGGGTAATACTTAATAGCCTCATCTACATGCATTTACATGTGATGAGCGCTATTAGCTATGTGCTGGTTTGGACACGCTAATCCCCCTATTGCATCGGGTGTTAGCCCAGCATGTCCAAAACGCATGCCTAAGAGCTGGTTAATTTGTGTGCTAGGCTCAGTGCACGATATTGCATCGGCCTGACTGTCTGGCCCAATCTGTGTAAGGTCATTTTTAATTCACACAAATCTGACTTTTCAGGGGGTTTAATACTTTTGCAAGGCACTGTATACTCCATAGAATGAGATTTTTTTTTCTCTTTCTCTGTTCACAGTGGAAACTTTGAGCCAAGCTTGGCTGATTCTACCGCTCTGTGGAGGAAGCGGGGGGTAAGCGCAGAGCGGGTGTGGGGAGTTGACCCGACTGGTCAAGAAATGACCTGGAGGGACTACGGAGTTTTGATTTTAGAAAGTGGCTCCTCGCTTGCGGCCTTGCCCCTTTCCCTTTGCTTTACTCGTGACCTCTTATTTCCCAGCCGGCAGTCCTGCCCTGTCCGCCGTGCTGTTCAGGGGGCCTCCACCGCTGCAATAATTCTTCTGCAGCCTGGTAACTAACATCGCACACTGGTTGCTCGCTCTCTCTTCCGGTGAGGAAGAACAAGCGATCCAGATGTTGAAAGGGTGTGCTATGAAAGCAAGCCCGAAACCTCCCTTTCGAGCTGCAGGGCATGACTTTTGCAAGTTGAGGAATCGCAGCCAAGGTGCCTCGGCCCTGACTTGTGGAGGACTTCTCTCTCTGGGATGAAGAAATGTAAAGTTAAAATAAAAAAATTAACATTGCCTCAGAATCTGCTTGGATTCTTTTAACTAAAAAAATACCCAACTGCCTTGTCAATTAGAAATATTGTTCTAGAGTGTGGCAGAATAAGGCGCGGACTGTGCCAAGATCAACACATTCATTTCACACGGGGTTCAAATCAAGTGTTAATACATAATCAGAGAGAGTCAACAGAAAAAGAAAGGCCATAAAGGTCTCATCACTATGAATGTTCTTGATTTTTCTAGCAAGCATGGCCACAGCACAATGTGGTTGCGCCCATGTTAGTGTACAAAATATTCTTTTTGTGAGATATACTTTTAAGAACATATCCACCCCATTGATTTAATGAAATTGTTTTTTCAGATTTTTTTTTTTGCCAGTCAGAACATGGATTGTTGGGACAAATAACTGAATATGGAGAGCAAAGTTCCCTCTAAGGACTGGGTTGCTGTGTGCAAATATTTTTCCTCCTGATGAAACATTTTTTATTTTATTACCCTGTGAGTACTACTTTCTTAGATGTAAAAAGCCTACCAATTTTATGCTCACTGCCGCCCAGTCCTTGGAGGGAACATTGTAGCAGCATGCACACAAACTAACACATGTGCACATTCACTCTCACACTCTCTCACGCATACATGCTCATTCGTGCAAACACACGCACACTCACTCTCATTTCACTTCCCAGACTGTCATGCACATGCATACTCACTCAGTTCTCTTCCTCTTCCCCCCACACACACTAATCTCAGTAACTGCAAACCCTTCGAGAAGTAACACAAATCCCTGCAAAAAAAAACAAAAAAACAAAACAAAACACCTAGAATCTTGCCATACCATACCCATCCCAGCACTATCTCAGGACTCAAACAGCAGCTGCCTTATCTATGACATGTCAGCAATGTAAATATTATGATATGCCCTAGAACACTAGTATGCCATCTACTGGGGTTAACAGAACAAGCCCTACTGCTACAAAGCCCTACAGAAAAATTACATGCCAGCAGAAATACTGAACCTCAGTTACACATGCAGTATAATGAAGAAAGAATAAAATACAAATATGTAATACACATTCCCAAAGACAGAATATGCCAATTACTAAAAAATCAAAATAAGTCTGATCTTATTTTTCTAATCGGTGGGTCCCAGGCTTTTTTTTTTTCATGATCTCTTTCTCAGTCTTTTCCCAATTCCTTTTACAGGGTTTCTTATTTTCTTCTGTTTCTTCTTTCTCCACCTGTCTTCTTCCTTTCCTCCCTCTAACACACACTCAAGCTGTGATTCTCATGCGCTGTCTCTCTATCTCACACACACACAAACTCTTACTCTCATATGCTCTCTCACATGAATACTGTCTCTCTTGCACACACAGAGGCTCTCACTCTCACAAGCTGACTCTCACACAGGCTCCCACATGCCATCTCACACACACACTGAGAGGCTCTTACATGTTGTCTCTCACACACACACACACACACACACACAGTCTCTCACTCTCACATGCCGTCACACAGACACTCTATAGGGCCTCAGTCTCCCTCTTGCCTTCCTTTACATGGGTTGCCACGGGATGGGCTCCCCGGAGGTCCTGCTACTGGGACTCCTCGGGCCACTGCAAGATGGGATCCGTGGCGGCCCTGCCACAGATGCTGCTTCTCCTTCCTGGCTGCGCGGCTCCAGCAACTTTTTTTTTCCAGGCTGCACGGGCAGGAAGGAGGAGGAGCACCCAGATTTTTGGAGGTCTCTGCTTTGGGCCTTGGTGGGATGAGTTCCACCGTGGCCCTGCCAATCTTCCTCAGGGGGGGGGGGGGGTAAAGCTGTGTGCGGCTGTGCACACATGCAGCTTAGAGAGAACATTGAGAGAGGTCATGAGACTGGAGATATTAGTGTTAAGGTTTTCGATATGTGCAAGATTTAACATTTTTTTTGTCTGGGGGAGCATAATCCGGGCATGTCTTCCTTATTGCATAGAATGTATCATTTAAGCCTTTAAATCCAATTTCCAAGGGATATTGACTTAGGATCACTGTAGACTCCAAGCTATATCAGTACCACAGCATCATCAATAAAGAAAGACAATATTCAAGGAGTGTAGCTAGCAGTCCACTAGAGAATGAGGTAACCTGGGAGCAATGACAATAACATAGCAAATGTTAATAGAAAAAAAAGACCTACTGGCCCATCCATTCTCACCAGTTATTCCTGTCTACACTGCCAAGGCTGATCCCTGCTGCCAGTCATAGAGCATGATGGCTTGTAGGCTATATCGTTCCTTATCCAAAACGATTTTTTGGTTTGCACCTAGCACCTCTCCCCTCCCTGCCCATGTCCAATCAGAAGCCCCCCCCCCCCAATAAACCAAGCATGGGCTGTTATCTGAACCTCTGGGCTCCTCGGTCCCAGTGACCCTTCCAGATGGTGCCCCACAAACAACATGTGCATAGCCTGCCAGACAGAGCTGTCCACATGAGTCCCTGTGTTTCCACTGGGACTTCTAGTTCTTACAGTACAGTGGCCTGCCAGACATGCCGAGCTGTACAGTACAGGAGCTACAGGAGCTGTACAGTACAGGAGCTGTACAGTACAGGAGCTACAGGAGCTGTACAGTACAGGAGCTGTACAGTACAGGAGCTACAGGAGCGCCCACATTTGCGCATGGACTTCTAGATTTTACTGATGAGCCAGAGGAGGCTTTTGTCAAATTATTTTTGGAAAAATAAAGCGTCTTTCCAAACAGAGCAGAGCGAGCAGAATATCACTGAGCAAATGACTAAATTTACACTGATTCAGAGTGTACATACCATGTCCACTTTTGCATCTCCAACAATACTCCGTTGGCTTGCATTCCTGACAAGCTTTTAAATGGGCTCATTGGCACCATGAAACAAAAAAAATCTTTCAGTCACTTAGCATGGAATAACATCTGTGGACAGAAAGCTGGGCTTTGAATGCACATTTGAGACAGGTCATTCACTGATTTTGTTATAAAAGGTAAAACAGCAAGCATTTTGACGGGATAGCCCCCAACAACTGATGGTTTTCCAGATTCTTGTCACTATGGGTGATTACCGGGTAAAAAGTGCAGCCAGCTCACCAGAGGCCAACAGCAAAGGCCGACATTGCTAGATTACGCGGAATCTCCCCTTTCACCTTCCGGCCTCCTTAAATCCTCTCAGCACAGCGCAGAGTTAATCAGTGCTTCCTGCTGCACTCACGCTATTCGTATTAAGTCTTACAGACAGAGGATTCTCCCCTCCCCCACCCCCCTTGTTGAAAAACAGCCCATCAGCTGCTAAGGCAGAGCTGCGCTATCAGCATTTCCAGAGCATGGACTGCAAATCTTGACACACACACACCGCCTTCTCTAGTTTCCAATGCATACATTGCATGAGCAGTAGCTAAGCGAATTATTACATAATTCATTAGTATCCCCCTTTTTCCATCTAAGTTTTGTACTGGCGCTGACATTTTCGCAGAGCCTGGCCTTGCTTCTTCATCTCTCTGCTACCTAACGCAACATGGGTGGACTTGATGGGGGCCCCCTTACCTGCTGTCATGTTCTAGGTTTCTGCATAAACTGGGGCGCTGCCAGGGCTGAGCCTCATCAGAAGCTCAAGAGGGCATCCCATTCACAATACAGGGTCAGAATACCTACTGTACCCGCATGCAACTCGCCTTGAGCTGCCAAAGAAAAGGTGAGAGAGCTACATGGAAACAAAGCAAAATAAAAACAGGTAAAGGACGAGGGGGCGAGAGTTTTTATTTTGTTTTGTTTCCATGTAGCTCGGCTCCTGCCTTTTGCATTGGCATCTCAAGGCGAGTTACATTCAGGTACGGTAGGAAGGAAAATGTTAAAAAGTTATAGGTGTGCCATTAAAGAAAGCAGGTCCTTTTAATCTCTGTAAGTATAAAAATATAAATAAGAAAATCTGTTAGGACAAAAAACGAAAGGAGTTAATCTGATATAAAGAGGACCCAGAGATGCCAGGAAATAGGCAAGTTGACATTTTGAGTTACTGCTGCATTGAAATTCAGGGGGAAGGGGAAGACAGCCTGTACGATTCTCAAGAAATACGCTTATTCAGAGTAACATTACCCCCAAATAATAAAATACGCACACAATGAAAAAACAGATTGCAAAGAAAAAAAATATCAGTTTCACTCTGGGCTATCTGCTTGGCTTGAAGAGGTGGCCTTAATTCTGTCCATGTTATGATATGGATTTTTTTTTTTTTTTGTGGTGGGGGCACAAACAGGGTAGGCAATGTCCCATCTGCTTTAAAGGTCAAAGAGGAACCCCTCCAGGCTACTGCTTAAATGATGCCGAGAAGCCCTGAGGACTGGCTGCTCCAAACGTGCGCTAATTCAGCCGCTTTGCGTGTTTCAATAATAATAAATGAAAGGGTGGAAACTGTAGCTCAGACTGTGGCAGTGGGTGGGGTGGGGTGGGGTGGGGAGTGTGGCATTGAGGGCAACGGTTATTAGCTCAGCTTGAACCGATATATTTCGGCTGCCATTAGCTGAACAGGAAATGGGGGACGGGGAGGAACCTCGGAGGATTGAGCTCTACAAGCTATTCTCTACCAGGGTGGGAAGATGGTGACAGATTTGGTATAAATCAAGCTTGCAAACAACTGGGGGTGTCTGTATAACTGAGAGGGGAGGCTGAGGATGCACCACATAGCCTGCGGTTTCCTTACTGGGTGGCTCTCCCCCCCCCCCCCTGAAATGTGTGCGATAGTCACAATTTGCACATAAGGGTTAAACTGGGGGTGGTGGGGGAGGGGTGGGCGGATCTTAAACAGATAGGGCTGCAGCTGATCAGCACAGTCTGCTCACCAGAGCCAGCACCGCTTCACGTTCCCAACAGCTGGTTCTTATTTCGGGACAATGAAAAGCATCCTTGCCTTCTTCCCTCATTCTCTTCCCTGTGTATTTCATATGCAGAGAGAGAGAGAGAGAGAGAGTCAAAAGGTAACCCTTGCCACATTCAGCTCTGGCCAGAAGTGCCTGTTCTTGAGTTCTGCGAGCATCTCGGATGGTGGAAGAATCTGGGAAACACTGTGGCTGCCAAGTAACTGCACAGCAAACCATTCACGCAGAAGCCTGGATTGAATGAGAAAGAGCAAAAAAAAAGGCTGCATTTCCTTACATTATTTTTTTTTTTGTTTTATGTTCCATAAACAGAACCCGCTGTCGGGGGGATGGGGACGGGCCCTTCTGATGACTCACTCAAACCAGCATGGAGGTTGCTAATGGATACAGCACACAAAACTCACGCATCCTTTGGGGCCCATGCAGTAAATCTGTGCGGAAAACGCTTTCCTAACACTTCCCAGCCACCTACCTCTCCCTGGGCCCGTGACTGAATATTTACATGAGGGGGTCGCGCTGCCAAGGAGGCGCTAGGGACAAACGTGCGCCCCTAGCACCTCCTCGGCAGGGGGCGCCCAGCAGAGGTGGCTGCCAGCGGGTTAGGAAAACGGACGCTCAATTTCACGAGCGTCCCTTTACCTATCCTGACCGAGGGTGCACTTTTTTTAAAATTATTATTACATTTTTATTTTTTTTAAATCTTTTGGTCCTTTCGGTTCCTCCGACTTAATAACACCACGCTATTAAGTCAGAGGAAGTATTTTCTGCTTTTCTGCGCACTTTTTTTTGGGCTGGGCAGGCATTAATTTCTGAGTGTAAAAATGTGCAGGTCGGGCACCCATTTTTTTTTTTCCGATCTGGGGAGGATAGCTAATAGTCTCATCAACATGCATTTGCATGTGATGAGCGCTATTACGTAGTTTCGCAGGGGGTTGGATGTGTATTTTGGACCTGCTAACCCTCTTATAGAATAAGGGGTTGTGGACACACATCCAACCATGGGTTAAACAGTGTACTCAACTGAACGCACTGTATAGCATCGGCCCCTTTGTGCGTTGTGTGTAAACTACTACTCCTATTCATCATTTCTAAAGCGCTGCTAGACATGCAGCACTGTACAAATACACACAGGAGACTTGGTTGGAGGCGCTTAAAGTCTAGTCAGGGCAAACAAAAAGTCTATGGGAAGTGTATTTATTGTAGAGAAATGATTAGGAATTGAAAGCAGCCACACAAAAGTGAGCTTTTAGCCTGGATTTGAATACCACCAGACAGGGAGCATGATGCATCAGTTCAGGAAGTGTATTCCAGGCCTATGGCGCAGCAAGATGGAAAGCTGGCATATGGTGCGGAGTTGGCAGTGGAGAAGGGCACCAAAAAAGAGCAACTCTGCTCGATGAATGGAGTAGGGAAATGGAAGATAACTATTATATACTGACATTCAATCTGAAATATCACGTCAGTTTACATTCGGGTACTGTAGGTATTTCCCTATCCCCAGAGGGCTTACAATCTAACAGGTCAATACAGTAAAGTGCGGCCGCGGTTACCCTGCTCCTAACCCGCGTTCTACTCACTTTTCGGCCGTGTTAGTCCAACCCGCGATACACTATCCCCTTTAACCTACTCTTACCGCCTCTTTAAATCACCGGGTAACCCCTTCCGCCCGCGGCATGTATATTACATGTAAACGATCGAATTAGCTATTCCCTCCCATACAGTAACGCACGCCCCGACTATCGCTTTTTTACCCTGCCGTTTTGCCGCGCGTTTAACCTGCTAATTTACCGCCTACCCCTACTCCTGCGTTAGAGGCAGGGGTAAGGGTAGACGGCAAACTTTCCCCCAAAAGGAAACCTAAAAACCTAAAATCCCCTCCTCCCGAAGCGACTTGACATGTTACCAACTTACTTTTTGTTGCTTTCAGCCCCTTCCCTTCTCTGCCGTCCTCCGGAGGGAGCAGCCGGCGGCGAAAGCAGCTTGCAGCGGTCCCCCCCGCGCAGGTCCCGGTTCGCCTGGCTCAGCCCTCATCTGAAGATTGTGAAGTCAGGTAAGAGCCCACTGTTCTGTGCCCTCTTCAGTCACGGCGCGAGTGGAGTGAAGCGTACTTTCATTGGCTTGAGCGCCTGTCAATTTGGGCGCTCAAGCCAATGAAGCACATGGACGGGTGGGTGATGTCACGCCCGCCCGTCCATGTGCTTTCATTGGCTGGAGCGCCCAAATTGACGGGCGCTCAAGCCAATGAAAGTACGCTTCGCTCCACTCGCGCCGTGAATGGAGAGGGCACAGAACAGTGGGCTCTTACCTGACTTCACAATCTTTAGATGAGGGCTGAGCCAGGAGAACCGGGGCCTGCGCAGGGGGGACTGCTGCAAGCTGCTTTCGCCGCCGGCTGCCCCCTCCGGAGGACGGCAGAGAAGGGAAGGGGCTGAAAGCAACAAAAAGTAAGTTTTCATGGGTTAAAGTTGGGATCCACTTCCTGGTGCCTGTCATTTCAAATGTCATTTGAAATGACATTTGAAATGACAGGTACCAGCGCACCCAGGATACTGTATAGGCGCTGTATTAAGCGCCTTTACAGTAAAATGGGTTGCGCGGGCCTAGCGCGTCACAGACGCTTCTTGGACGCGGCTTGCATTTGCAAGCTATTTAAATACAGTTTCGAGCGGTAGGTGAGCAGGACTGTGCGTGCGGCAAACGCGGGTGCGCCCGGCACTAACGCAGCTCTTCCTACCGCTCCTTACTGTATCGGCCTGTAAGTTTTGTACCTGAGGCAATGGAAGGTAAAGTGACTTTCCCAAGGTCACAAGGCGCAACAGCAGCACTTGAACCCTGGTCTCCTGGTTCGTAGCCCACTGCTCTAACCACTAGGCTATTCCTTGTCCCTTCTGAGACGAGAAGATAGGTAATGAGGAGCTGCAGTGCACAGTGAATGCATTTGCAGCAAAGAAAAGCTTGAATTGTACGCAGAAGTGGATGGGGAGTCAATGTAATGACTTGAGAAGAGGAGTTACATTGTCATAGAGATGATGCAAAAAGCGAAGTGCACCTGAACTGTGAATAGATTACAGTGAAGAAAGATGGTTCAGTGGAAGGCCCACAAAGAGCAAGTTGTAGTAGTCTAAGCGGGAGGCGATAATAGAGTGGATGAACATTTTGGTAGCATGCTCAGAAAGGAAGGGATGGATTTTAGCAATGTTGTAGAGGAAGAAATGACATGCTTTAGATGTGTGTAAAAAAGAAGAGACAGGCATCAAAGGTGACCCCACCCAAGGTTGTGGTCCAAGAGAACCTGGAGAATGAGTGTGCCATCCCCAGACACAGAAAAAAAAAGGGAACAGGTTTGGTGGGAGTGGAGGGGAAACATGAATTCTGTCTTGGCCACGTTAAGTTTAAGATGGCGGCTGGACATCCAGGCAGTGATGTCAGGAAAGCAGGTTGAAATTTGTGACTGAATTCTTGGTGAAATTTCCGGTGTAGAGAGGTAGATCTGGGAGTCATTAGCATAAAAGTGGTACTGAAAGCCGTGGGTGGAGATCAAAGCACCAAGGAAAGTGTACACAGGAGAAGAGGGCCCAGGAGGGTTGTCCACTGATGCCAGATTTTCAGGATGGGTTGATCTAGCCCTAGTTTTATCCCATTGCACGCAGAGACTTGTAGTTCTGACATCCCTACTGCAGTCCATTAGAAAAGCAAGACTACAAGTTCCTGGACGCACTGGGGATAAAACCAGGACATCAGCCCATCCTGAAAATCTGGAGCCAGTTGGCAACCCTATACAGGACAGAGCCTTGAGGCACTCTGACTGACAGCAGAATAGCGGTTGAGGAGGAAGCATCAGAGGATACAGTAAAAGTACAATGGGAAGGGAAAGAAGAAAACCAAGAAAGAAGAGAGTCCCAAAATCCAATCAAGCACAATGGGGCCGATGCAATACAGTGCGCTCAGCCGAGCACACTGTTTAACCCATAGTTGGACACGGGTTGTGTTGGCACGTGCACAACCACTTATGCTATAAGGGGATTAGCGCCTCCACAACACGAGGGGCAATCGACCCTAGTGCGCCCGCTTTCAGTGCATTTATTTATTTATTTATTTTTGCATCGGCCCCCATGTGTCTAAGAGTAGACAGTGATTAATATATCCACATTTGCCACTTGCAGGCAGAGAGAGAATACAATGCAGAACATTTTAGCCTAATATGCAGTTGCCCACTCTTTGCCATTTATATAGGCATATACAGCACTGTGAACATAAACATTGCACCAGCACCTATTTGCCCCTTCATATACAGATAGGATACAGAGCAGCAAAATGCTTAGAAAGTATTACATGCACTCACCAACTTGACCTACTGCTGCAATATAGTACGTCGCTTGAAATGAACTTGGCAGCCTGCAATATGAAAGCCGTGTTGAACCGATAAATCCATAGACACACACACTGTGCTTACTTCCTTATTAGGTCATTCTTCTTCTGTCCCTTCAGGCCGCTGTCAGTTCGTGAGGTCAGTGTAGCCCAGCGATCAGCCCAGTGAATGGAAGTCATTTCCAGTTCATGGCCATTTTGATGATATTTGCCAAAGGAGATTGTTCTGGAAATTTGTTGACGGGGAATATCCAATTAAAACAACAACAACAACAAAAAAAGGTCTGCAACTATAGCCACAGCTAGGAAAAGCACTTGCAAAGATATTTCAGGTTTGGGCTGGAAAATGTTACCCATGAAACGTATACTAGTCAGGTTTCAGTTATACGGTGCTTTTGACATGCAGGATCACCACAGACACTACAGCTCCCAAACATGGGAATCTGAAGACAGTTGGCCTGGATGGACTGATGACAGTGCACAGTGCACAACTGATGGTTTCATTCCAGCTCTGGGTGGACAGGTGGCCAATGGTGTCCACAGCACATAAATTATCCTCACAGCTTGCTGTAATTCAGGCATACTTAACCAGGGATCCAGAGCCCCCTAGGGATCTGCAGGAGAGTTTCAGAGGGCTTGCCAAAATGAATGAAAAATAAAAATAAAACCAGAACTAGAAGGGATTGATATTCAAAAGCTTTGTCTTTGACTACTGGAGTTTACCAGAAAGCATCCAAGATTTGAATATTTCCTCCTACCAAGTGGGTACATTTTGTTCACATAACTCACTGTGCACGCAAAATTTATCTGGATAAAAAAAGAGACGATGCTGGAAGCGTTCCAGGGATGGGCCTAAGCTTTAGCCAGCTCGAGCACGCATTGTCTGGCTAATTTTATGCACATAAGTCTGATTGGAAAACTACCTGTCCTGAAGTTATCCAGGACATTTTCGCTGACTATCTGGATAAAGTAAAGTGAATATCTTTACCTTACCTGCACACCAGTTTGCTTAACTGCACGTTTAACTGTTTAGCTAATTTATACACAGAAACTATCCCCATCTTGTGGCGCTGGAGGGTGGAGGGAAACAGGTAGGCCTGAAATTCCGGCATGTGGAAGTTCTAGAGTCTAAAGGGTTTACTGAAGCCCAGAGAGGTAATGAAGTCAAGGATGGGAACAGGGCCAGTGGAAGCACTAGGCAAACTAGGCTTGGGCCTAGGGCGCTGACCATTAGAGGGCATGAGCCATGTGGGGGCCGCGAGCGGCGGCGCCAAAGAGGGGTGGAGATTCGGCAATCTCCACTCCTCTTTGCCACCATGGCTCGTGGCCCCACATGACTCATGCCCTCTATTGGGGGGGGGGGGTGGCGTGACCAGGGGGGGTGGCATGATGAGGGGGGGGGGGCGGGCACAAGGTTCCTAGGGCGCCTAATCCCCTTGGCACCAGCCCTGGCTGGAAACAGCCGGATGTGATTTGTAGTCTTCAGGGATTCTGAGCTAAGAAATCAGTGGGAGGTGATTTGGGATAATTTCAGCAGGATTAAACAAAACCAAACTGTTAGAAAAAGTTGGAAGGGAGTAGGGCTGGATCAACAACATGCAGGTGGGATGCCAAGTATGGCCGTTGCTCTCTGAGGGTTTTCTTCATTGGTAGAGTTTTGCCTACTCAAGAAAGTTGGAGGCAGCCAGCTGAGAAGGAAGTTGGGTAACTGGGCAGATTAGGGAAGAAAAATTGGCTTTCACTGCCTGGCCTCCTATGTTTGTAGCTATCTGTTTGGAATGCCACTGGATTGAATAGTGAACTACAAAATTTGGATTTTTAAGTGAGAATAAAGAGATTAACTGTGCCAATGTATCATGTCGGAAGAAGGGAAACAGACATTTTTACAACAGCGGAGGGAGACCTAGAAGCAAAACGGTTGGGAAAACCTGCTCTAATTGACACGGTAATGGAGAGTCTCGGAGGTCTGCACCTAAGGTTCCCTCTAAGGCAGGGGTCGGGAACCCATGGCTCGCGAGCCAGATATGGCTCTTTTGAGGGCTGCATCTGGCTCGCAGACAAGTGTCGCCATACTTCGCAGTTCCCCGCTGACCCAGCTGCTCCCCGGTCCTCCGCCGCCCGGGCTTAAAATGCTGTCAGCCCGGGCGGAACGCGGCAGGACAGCTGGAGTCAGCGGCACCGGCGTGCTCTCTTCTCCTCCCCCCCCCCCCCCCCCCGCGGCCCGGAAGAGGAAGTGGAGAGCATCGGGTGCCTGCGCGGGAAGAAGAGACCACACTAGCGTCCTAGCGTGGTCTCTTCTTCCGCACAGGCACCCGATGCTCTCCACTTCCTCTTCCGGGCCGCGGGGGGGGGGGGGGGAGGAGAAGAGAGCACGCCGACTGGAGTCATCCGGGTGCCTGCGCGGGAGTCATCGGGTGTCAGCCGGGTGCCAGCGCTGGAGTCATCGGGTGCCTGCGCGCGTGCTCTCTTCTTCCCGCGGCCCGGAAGAGGAAGTGGAGAGCATCGGGTGCCTGCGCGGGAAGACCCGCGCAGGCACGCTAGTGTCCGACGGGAAGAAGACTGCAGCGCGGCTCGGAGGAAAATGAAAATCTTCAACCGCGGCCGATGGGACTCCGCCTTCGCCTCCGCGAGGGCTGAAAATGAAGGAGGTTAGCGTTGGGAGGTGGCTGCTGCTGCCGCGAGTTCCCGGGGGGTGAAGGGGGAGAGAGAGAGTGAATGAGCGAGCAAGCATGTGTGTTTGAGATCCTGTGTGTGTGAGTGAGAGATTGCATGTATGTGAATGATTGAGAGCCTGTATATGTGAAAGAGAGTATGTCTGTGATTGAGATCCTGCCTGTGAGAGAGAGAGCATGAATGTAAGTTTACCATTGGGAACCTGTATGTGTAAGTTTGTAATTGAAAACCTGTTTGTTTGAAAGAGTATGTGTGTATGATTGAGATCCTTTGTGTGTGAGAGAGATCATGTGTATGTATGATTAAGAGCCTGTGTGTATAAGTAAGAGAGAGATCATGTGTGTCTGTGTCTGATTGACAGCTGGTTTAGGTGATGGAGCATGTGAGTATGTGATTGAGAGCCTGTGTTTAAATGAGAGAGAGAGACCATGTGTGTCTGTGTGATTGAGAGCTGATTTAGGTGAGGGAGCATGTGAGTATGTGATTGAGAGCCTGTGTTTAAATGAGAGAGAGAGACCATGTGTGTCTGTGTGTGATTGAGAGCTGATTTAGGTGAGGGAGCATGTGAGTATGTGATTGAGAGCCTGTGTGTAAATGAGAGAAAGAGAGGACATGTTTGTAAGCATGTGAATGAGAGTCTGTGTGTGAGAGAAAAAGACAGCATGTATTTATGTGATTGAAAGCCTGTGTGTGTGTAAGCGTAAAAAGATAGACAGCATGTGTGTAAATGTGTAATTAAGAGCCTATATAAGTGGGAGAGAAAAAACATTTGTATATGTGAGTGACTGAGAGCATGTGTGTATAGGTGTGTCATTGAGAGCCAGTGTGAGAGAGAGCGCTGGTATGTGACTGAGAGAGGAGAAAGTTCCAAGCAAACCACCCCACCTCCTGCTAATTCAGAACAATCTCAGGACACCTGGATATCAAACGTTCCCAGGTATGCAGAGCAAAAAAATTTTTGTATCCTTATTATTTTTCATTACTGGATCTTTGTGTCTGCTATTTTGAAATATTTTGTTGGTATCTGGAAATGTTTTATATGAGTTTTTAATTATTGGATATTCCACTCATCAGCTGTTTCGAAATATGTTCTTTTTGTTAGTACAGTTTTACTGCTGATGATTTTATATTTCTTGATTTGTTTTATAAGGATGTGTGATGTTTCTTTTTTCCTTTGTTACACTGCATACAGAGACTCTGGCTTGTTGCAGTTTCCAATTCAGTTTTTGTCTGCATGCTTCTTGTTATGCGTTTTGGTCTCTTTATTCTATGTTAGGTGAGGGACAGCACGTGATTCAGGTGAGGTTTTCTGCTGGCGTGTAGTTTCTGTGTAGGACTCTATAGCAGCCTGACTTGGTCCGTTTTCCTAATAGGAGATGTATTGGTGTCTTAAGGCCTGGTGTAATATTTTCAGAGACTTATTGTACTTTAAAAGTGTGATCTTACATAAAATGCACACATTTACTTGTATTTAGTTTTAAACATATTGTATGGCTCTCATGGAATTACATTTTAAAATATGTGGCGTTTATGGCTCTCTCAGCCAAAAAGGTTCCTGACCCCTGCTCTAAGGTGTGCAGGAGACCGCCAAAACCTTTTCCCCCCCAAGCCAGGTGTGCAGGGCCAGCAACTCCCGAAGGCTATAGGGCCACAGACAGTTTAAATCATGGGATGGCCTGATGGAGGGAAAAAGGTGCCAGTGGAATTCCGCGCACCTTACAAGGCGCAATGGCTGAGACTAAAGAGTGAATACCCATGACGACTGAACGACCTCCCCAGCGATATCTTTTAGAACAGATCGGCACCTGCTGGTGGCATTGTGGTTTTGCCCAAGGTCGGAGAAATTTTAAGACTTCATTTTCCATGCTAATAATGCGACACCTTTCACAAGTACAAAAACTGCCTTTACAAAATCATAATGGGGAAAATGCTGGCGCTTCCAGTGAAGACAATGCTGCTTGACCATCTCCACGGGAGATCAGCAATAGAAAGTGCAATCGTACAGCCTAGCAGTTACCCTGGGATGCTGTGTGTGCCGGATAATGACAGCAGTGTACATAATGGTGGCTCCAGGAAAGAATCTGTCATCCGTCTGTAACAAGATGTCCTGCAGCTGACACGCTTCCAGAGAAAATGAAAAGATTCAATAGACATGCTTTGGTGATCACATGGGACTCATGCCAAGTTTCCTGAGCCCTGGAGTAAATGCATTTCTACAGCTTGAAGGGACAGTGCCTCAAAGATGCCAGGCGCTAGCTCATGACTTTGCATATCTTTTTTTTTTTTTTTTTTTTTTTAATAGCAGTGCTTGAATTTCTGGACTACACAGTGCTCCTCAAACAGGGATAATGTGGCTGGGAAGACACACACACACATACTGGCTCCATGTCTCTCTAGCGCACACACACACACGCTAGCTCCCTATCTCTCAGACAGACAGACAGACACACACACATACTGGCTCCCTGTCTCTCAAGCGCACACAAACACACATGCTGACTCCCTATCTCTCAAACACACACACGTACTGGCTCACTCGCTCTTAGACAGACAGACAGACACACACACACACACACACATTGGCTCAAACACACATACTGCTTCCCTTGCTCTCATGCACACACATGCTCGCTCGCTCCCTCTCCTCCAGTTGGGACGAAATCCCCGGGTCTTTCTTGCTGCTGGCCTGCTGTCTGCATCTTAATTAATTAAGAAGTGAACAATATTAAGGTGCAATAGTTAATCTATTGATAAGGACTAGATCTTTTGTTTAAATCTGTGATTAATTGAAAGTGTCTCTTGTCTTCTTAATTAGGATAAGAGTCTATAAATTAAAGAATGTGAGTGGAGAAAATAAAGTTACTAAATGTTACCCTGCTTTCTGTGTTTTTGTTTTTTTAATTAAGTACACACACTAAAAGAATACCTAGCTTTCTGGTATTTTTTTTAAATCAAGCACACACTAAGAAATTACCTAGCTCTCTGGTTTTCAAATCAAGCACATACACTAAAGATCAATTTACCCTACAATCTCTCCTCTCTCCCAAAATTTAAGACACAAAATTACCCAGCAAAGCAGTATCTACCGATCCTCTTCAGCCACCAGCAAAATCACCTTCTACTCTCAGGACTCCATAAGTGCTGTTGAATGTGAGTAAGTGAGTTGAATTGGAACGATGGACATCAATAAACAGAGTAGAGTTTGTATTGCTAAATCTAGTACTCAGCCACTCTCTTGACAGAAACCTTGCCACCTGAATTAATTACTCCCCCTCCAACCAGGACCCAAATGATGATGTTCAAGTACCTCATCTGCTCACTGATCTACAATATAATAGTAAAGATGATCCCAAATGAGAGGGAGTGTTTAAATGAGAGCATCTGGAAGGTGAAACGTGCTATGCATAGCACACAAACTGACATCCTTTAAAGTCCATGGGCCTGATTTATTAAGGGTTTTGCTCACAGGCATAGAAAGCGTTTTGCTAAATCAAAACACCTGCCTTCCCATTTGACTGTACAAACTTGCACACCAGCTGATCCACTGCCCTTTTTTTTTTCAATATGTGCTAACCCACGTGTGAGCCGGGAATAGCATTCCGCAGCTGGCAGCCTCCTGGTTCAGAGAGGGCGCGCATCCCATTGACCAGACGTCCAGGAACCAGGCCGATGGACGCAGACAAACACACTGCAGCTAGGTGGGCAGGAGGGCAACTGCTGAAAGGGACATCAGGGACAGAATGGCACAGAGGAGCAGTGAGGCTGTCCAATCAGTTTAGTCCTGCTGCTGCTGCACTCTGTCAGAGACACCTCAGAGAAGAACTCGGACAGGAAGGTCTGCAGATCGTGTCAGCCGGCACCATTCGGATTACGTCCACAGCGGGGCAGTAGCGACTGGGGGGATCACTCCTCTTCCATTAGGATGGACCCGACAGCACATGAGTGTAAGGGGGGGGGGGGGGGTTTCACAGGGATAAGCAGAGAGTTAATATATTGTTAGTGTGGCAGAGTTATCAGCTGGAGAAGATGGGGGTTTCCTCTGGCGATCATGAGGCAGGACGGGAATGAAATGGCATGGAAAACGTTATGAAATTTACTTGGGTTTTTTTGTTGTTTCAGATTAGCAATGATGGAAAATGAAACCAGGAATTTTGTTGCGTTTTCCTTGCTTTAAAAACGACAGTGCACCTTTAATCTTTACCTTCCATTTTAGGACTTTTACATATACAAGGGGATCACCAAGTGTCCCTTACCATTGGCTTCAGTGTCTCCACAGACACTGGTATGATGAGGTAAGAAAGAGTAAGGATGTAGTGGTGTCTCTTGACACTCCTCAATGGAAGACGCCTTTCTGAACAAAACTTGGCTCCGGACGCCTTTGAGTTCAGTTCAGTCCTTCCTTTCCTGTCTCCTGTCCTTGGAGGCGGGCTGCTGGACCCACGTGAGGGGCTCCCAAGGTCCTGAGCGGCAGGGAGACTTTTGTCTTGGTTCCCAGAGCTGGATTTCTGAGATATCCCAAGAAACTATGGAAGGAGGGGCGTTAGTCCCATACTCCTCATTTGGAGAGAGATTTCTTCAGTGGAGAAAGAGAATTTTCTTTCTGGGGAGTCAGAGGGAAAAACCTGCCTTGCAGAGCTGCTTGCGGGCATTAGCCTAGGAGATTCTGACGTGTGTCAGCAGGGGTTCCAGTTTCCCACCAGGAGAGAGTCTGCGTTTCAGTTTGCGGCAGCATTGGCGAGGTGCTCAGTGCCTCGTGAAGAGTACCTATAGCTAGGAAGGATAGATTTATCGGGACTGTGTCTGCGATTTTTCTTCTCCAACATTTTCTGCATTGATGTGCAACTATTCAACAGTGTAGCCTTTGCCACTTTTTTTTTTTATCTGCAATTAAGTATTTATAAAAGGATTTATTTTTGTACAGTAGCTGACTTGTGCAGTGTGTGTGTTTCTTTTTTTACTGGAAGAATAGAAAAAAAAATCCCTACAGGAATTCTAAGAGTCTTGAAAGGCTATCTTTTTTCTCCCTGTTGGGAAACGCACATGGGTCAGCATGGGTCAGAGTGTACCCCCTTGAGCTCTGTTAGCTGGGCAGGACAGGGGCTACACGTGGACTGGTGCAACATGAGCGGTCCTTAAAAGCCTCACCCTTCCATCTGGGTATTTTGTGTGGGCGGAGTTTAGTGGATCTGATCCAAGATGGCACGAAAACCCATCTGCTATAATCGGTCGATATATTAAGTGCCTGCCATTCTTCTGAGCCCGTGGGCTGGTGGATGGACTACTTCACCCACCGTGTCCTGGTATTGACATTCCTTCAGTCCATTCATCCAGTCCTGAACTGCCGGAGAGATACGGCACCGCCTGCACTGCCTGGGAGAGGAGGGATTGGAGAAAAGAAGGGGGGAGACATAACTCGATTGTAATCCCCGGCCTGCTAATTTATACCCAGATGTTAGCAATAGTTCCAATAGGCCTTTTTCATTTGTACAACCGGGGTGACAGTAAATACAGCTGTGCTTCACTGTGTTGAAAAGGGACATTGAAGACCTCGGGAATAGAAACATAAAGACATCATGAGAGCGTGTTTTTTTTAAGGTAGTCATCAATTCTTCTTCTTCATCCTGAAACATTTCTTCTGTGTGAGTGTGTGAAACAGCTGCTCAACAGACACTGAAAGATACAGATACTGCTGAGATTCCTTTGTAGGGAGTTGTGTTGTCTTGTTCTTCCAAAGGCCTGGTATTGACCACTGCTGTCTGTTTTTACCAGAGGAAGGCAGACTAGTGGCAACAGAACCGGGAGACTTGTAATTAACTCTTTCCTGGGGCTGCTGTCTGCGTTAAAGCTTCTGTATTCATTCAGTGCCTATCCACAGGTCAGAAACGCAGCTGTTTAAGCCACTGACTTAGCAAGCGAGACAGCCAAGGACTTGTTCTCTGTGAGTACCAAGGTTCAGCTTAGAGAAGAAGTGCCACCAACTCGAAGCAGCTATCATATGGATTGTGATAGGCAATAGTAGCGCAACTATGCAATGAAACTTAAAATTTTCCAAGTTCAAAATTTTATGTTAACACTAGTATACAATGCATTTAACACTGACTGAGCAGAAGGTGTGATCTAGTGGAGATAGTAATGAGCTGAGAAGCAGGGAAACCAGGGTTCAAATCTTACCTCCCCCCCCACTAATTCTCCTTGTGAACTTGGGCAAGTCACTTTATCGCCTGCTGCCTCAGATACCCACTCAGGTTGTAAGCTCTTTGGGACAGGGACTTTTTGTACCTGAATTTAAATAATACTGTAAGCCACCTTGAGCATCATTTTGGAAAGATGGGCCAAACATTTTTAAAAGGTATTCTTAAATAGTGATGTATGCCTCCATTTTCTTTTTCTCTCAAGTTGCTTCATCGTAAGTATAAATATGCAGGTGTGCAGTGCTATGAAAGAGTAAAAGGCAGTTATTTCAGTGAACATCTAGTGAAGGGAGACAGGATGAATGCATCAGGAGCATCACTCTTGAAATGGCTTTCTCCACATTAGTTGGATTATATAATCACAGTATCACACACTTTACATAAAAATGAAAACATTTGCAGGTTGATTGTGCAGCCAGTGCTCCTGCTGCCTCCACCGGTCTGCACAATTACAGCCCAAGTCGATGGCAGTTCTCCTTTAAGAATAATCTAAAGACATTTTACTACACAAGACATCGAGACCACACGGGTGCTTTCTTCAGATGTCATTAAAAGAAGTGGCCTATGCAGTCTCAAATGCTCTTACAGTGCAACATCTTTGGTATATTCTTACCTTGCTACTATAAAAGGTATCACAACTGATAGAGAAATCAGTTTTATCAATAGGACATGAACTTTGGTATTGAGGACTGTCCACATAAACCAGGGATCCCTTGTGTTTACTGCTGGCAACGCCTGCCTAGAAACGACGAGAAGCTGATCAAGGTAGTTTAATCTCACTATACCTGAACTGCCGGAAGCCAAGGCAAGATCTAGAACTCAAACTCCAAAAAAATCCGGGAGAATGGGAACTCATCACGGGCAAGGGCTAGAACAAGGATCCTGGAACAAAAAAAAAATCTCAAGAGTAGGCAGGGACTACAGCAAAGACACAGGGACACAGAGGGCTAGAATCAGGGAGCCCAGTAAATCAAACCAGCAAAGAACTGGTAGGGAAGCCAGCCCGAGGGAGAGCAGGAATACCCAATCCAGTAAGGGCTGGTCCCTGCCGCACCAACGAGGACAGGAAAGCACGGCCAGTAAAGAACGAGCTGAACCCAATCCCCCAGAAACCTCAGGGCATTGGTTCAAGACTAATCCCTGTCTCACATTTTGTACTCCTTAGGAACACAATGTAGTCAAGTCCACCCATTTTCTACAATGCTTCAGGAACAGAATTTGATCACTGCTGTAAAACTACTCCTGGTCATTCTTAAAAGTATGCATTGCCTTTCGGAAGGTCTCTGGTTCGATCCCTGAATCAGGTCTTCCGCCTCCCTGGGTCGACTGGGGCTAGGGATGTTGCGGAGGATGCATTTACAGAGCCTGGGGTTGGGGGGCAGTGAAATCATAGGCATTGCTTAAGGGTGACACCCTAGTGGTCAGATTCAGGGCCCATGACTTCAGGATTCTGAAAGGATCCCTGGTGCATGTTAGGGCGGGGAATATAAAACAGATTACATATCCCTGGGTAGTTGCAAATGAAGGCTCATGGTACCAAGACTCCCTTCCCCGTTCTGCAAGAGCTGGAAGTACAAAAAAGGAGCAGAAGGAAACTGCAGGATTATATATCTATATATATCTATATCTATATCTATATCTATATCTATATCTATATCTATATATATATATATATATATATATATAAATTTATTTATACCAAATACATAAACCCAATGAGCAGACAGACAAACAAGGCATGGTTATGCTAATGAGATGCAGAGTTCTAGTACCTGTATTCATCCTGTAGAAAACTGGAGTCTTTATAGAGGACTAACAAAGAAGATGTTGCAATAGCTGAATGTTTGAGGCCAGACAGACGAGCCCTGAAGAACAGACCCATGTGGTCTCCAAAGCTCACGTACTACAACTCCTTAATGAGATGCCAAATATGAGAAAGGTTAAGTCTGAGAACATCATTGCGCTTACAGGTCTATTTTCAAAAACATTTGCTCAAGTAAACACAGGTTTACCCACGTACAACGGGTTTTTGGAAACTGCCCAGCCTTACTGGGCGTAAAAGGGCATTCCCAGGGGATCAGGGCAGGAGAAGTCAGGGGAGTTAAAAGTTCATGCTGAGATTAGAATTTCAAATCTCAACGCAAATGCTGCACAGAGAGCAGGTGCAAAGTTTTGCAGGTCCTATAAACTTGCAGGCCTGCTGGCACTGAAAGTTCCATGGGACTACTGAAAATTGCTCAGTTAATGTGCCTGAAAGGAAGCTGTTCTTCAGCAAATCAGCTTTAAGCTTTCAATGCTGATTTTTAAAGCATACCATGCTGAAGGACCACCTTATCTGGTCGAGCAAATTGTTAAATATATTCCTCCCCACTCCCTTCGATCTGCTGATAAGTATTTGCTTATAATACCCTCATGTAAAGAATTATACCTTCAATCCACTCATCTTCGAAATGTATCTGTGGCAGGGCCAAAGCTAAGGAATACCTTCCTACAAGAGCTGTGAAATATTAATGACATATGACTTTTTGTTAAGAGGGTTAAACCCTTTCTCTAAGGAAGCCTTTTAGTTGATTTTAGTTTTGTTTTATATGTATTGTGATAAACATGCCAATGATTTTATGTTATTTTAAAATGTTGAGTTTTGATATGTTATCTTTTTAATAATATGCTATAAAATTTGTAAAGCGCTTAGAAGTGATTGGTGCGGTACACAAACATTTTTTTAAATAAATAAATAGGATTTGAAATTATGCACCATCTAGTTTGGCAGCAACAGGGACTCCCTGAACTCGTTCACTTAAGCTGCATCCTCTATCCCTTGGACCTCCCTTTCTTTAACCCCCATGCCCCCCTTCGCCAAGGCCCTGCCTTTACCAGTGCAGGCCATCCTAATCCACCCTTCTCACCCCTTTCACCCTAAGGCAGGTCCTTTCTGCTATGGCATCTGGCTACTCCTTTATTTAACCCCTTCAACGCCCTCCAAATCTCCTTCTCTCGGTATACCCTCCTTGGAATGCTCCTTTATGCTTAGTATTTGCCAATATACAGGAATCAGTTACTATAACTGATCCAGACCAACTTGGTTCAGGTGGAATAGCAAATGTTTGCAGATATATGCGTGTGTATTCTACACGAGCACTAACAACACTCACTCAACAGTGAGGGAGTGAGAACCGGTCAAGACAGTCTGCTGCTATTGAGGACTTGCATTTAAATAACGTTAAGCAACCTTCCTCCACTCCCACCATATCGGGGATGATGTAAAAAAAAAAAAAAAGAACATCCAATAAGGTCTGGCAGTTTTACATATGTAACTGTAATAATATGATCTTCTATGTTTACTTAGTAAAATTAACATTTTATAAATAATTCTTTTTTTCCCTATACAGGGAGCAATTTTCATGAGTAAACTGGTGTTTGCCCACAGGAGGAAAAAAAAAAGTTTGAAAAATGCCCCCCACCCCCCATGTAGAGAAGAGTTATGCACGCTGTACAGAGTGCGAGAAAGTGGTGGTCCCAAGGGACAGGATGGTGCAAGAGCAGAGATTTTATTGTGAACTCCCACACCCTGTTTTCCACCACATGCTCTGCGCCTGCAAGGTGCTTGGAGTAAAAATCGGTATTGGCACCGGCTTGCCACGGGATTTTCAAAAGGGGAAAAATCGGCGTGCAGGCCTGCAGGATCGTAGCTCTGCAGGCACGGAAGGGAGGTTGGAAACTGGGACACCCCCCCCCCCCCCCCCGCACACACACACACAGCTCCTATCTATGCTTGTTTACAGCATAAACAACATGCTGCAGAGTTTTAACGTTTTGCCCATGACATTTTGCCCCCTGAGCTGAGATTACCAATGGCAAGCAGACCAGTTGCCAGGATGGGAGGAAATGCTTACTGAGGACTCAACTCATTTTGCCAAACTTAATTTTCCTGATAGAGGATTCATTTTCCTCAACAGAAGCTAATATAGGGCTTCCACTGGGATCGCTGCTAAGGAGTGTGGCCTAGTAGCTAGGTCATGCCGCATAAAATAAAGGATTGTACTGTCTTTGCCACATCACCCCCATTAGAGGTTGCTGCAATGGTTTATTCCTGCTTGTATATTAGCAAGCGCTCCCTAGTGTGTGTGTGGATTTTTTTTATTTGGAGTTGAAAGGGTAGGAGCTTTTTCTTTCAGTCCTTTTACATTTGCATAGAGCAGGCCCAAAGCCTTGATTGAGGAGTCAAGGGATATACGGTATTTGATGCTCAGACAGTGCTTGATGATTTCTCTCTCTTTCTGAATATTTACTCTTTGTGTGATTTTTTTTTTCCCGACGGAAGTTTTGCCCGCCCTTCCTCCCCAAGAGAAAGCAGTGAAAATATGAGGTTTTTTCAAAGCATCTAGCTGTCCCTCTCTATCTGAGGGATTTGTCTGCCAATCTGCCAACTGGTTACAGGAGTGGATACCCAGCTGGCACCATAACTGGGAGGAGAAACGAGGACACAAGCCACCATACCGGGGCTCCATAAAAGCAAACAGTTAAGGAGGTGTCCACAAGGTACAACAACGAGGAGAGGAGGAATCTGAAGATTTCAAGAATACGAAGTGGATCCCAGGTATTTCAAGGGCAATCTCTAAGGGGATAGAAGGACCCTTTCTCAGTGCGCCCAAAGCAGCTTCACACATCCGAGGAGACAGAATGAGCCCTGAGGAAGAGATTTAAGGAACCACAGATTCACTGCTTTCAGTTGCATTATGGAGATAACCCAAGAGATTTCTACCAAGTGCCACATAATTCATGTTGAACTATTTCAGTAAAGTTTTACATTAGAACATCATCACAGTATCCAACTTCTTTATTAAAAGTTCAGAATATACCAACCGCCCAGAGCCTTGGAGGATTGTTCTTCCTCCCAACAGGAGACCTGAATTAGGGAGAGATAGGGAGAAAACTAGGACTTAGCCCCAGTACTGAATATATGCTTCTCCCCTTTGGAAAAGGCTCAAGATGGGGGTTACACGATACAGAAGCATCTGCAGAACTGAACCAGACTGCTTCATTTGATGGATTCTGCACATGCACAAGAAAACTAGCCTTAAGAGCATTCCAACATATAGAATAAGCTTCAAGCTACCTGGTTCTGGCATTCTGCAAATCTCTAGATCTCTGCTTTTGATTGCTTTTAAGTAAAAAAAAAAAAAAAAAAAGGTAAAGCAGTCATGTCATGATTTCCCAAACTGTCCCATAAATGTCTCACCTTTCCCCAGAATGAATTGGTGGCCTATGTCATGACACTGAGCAAAAGAACATGCCATGCTGGGTCAGACCAAAGGTCCATCAAGCCCAGCATCCTGTTTCCAACAGAGGCCAAACCAGGCCAAAGGAACCTGGCAATTACCCAAACATTAAGTAGATCCTATGGAACTAATGCCACTAATAGCTATTCCCTAAGTAAACTTGATTATTAGCAGTTAATGGACTTCTCCTCCAAGAACTTATGCAAACCTTTTATAAACCCAGCTACACTAACTGCACTAACCACATCCTCTGGCAACAAATTCCAGAGCTTAATTGTGCATTGAGTGAGAGAGAATTTTCTCCGATTGGTCTTAACTGTGCTACTTGCTAACTTCATGGCATGCCCTCTTGTCCTTCTATTATCCGAAAGTGTAAATAACCGAGTCACATCTACCCGTTCTAGACCTCTCATGATTTTAAAGACCCCTATCATATCCCCCCTCAGCCATCTCTTCTCCAAGCTGGAGCCCTAATCTCTGATATATCCAAAGAAGTGCTAAGAAAAAAGAAAACCCTAGCTGTATTTTTAATATAAAATGCTGAATACCGCTTGGCTTCCAAGAACAGCGACTTTAAGGATTACAATGCATAAAACTTTAAGCTTCACTTAAAACATCAAATAGCACTTGCTCCCTGAGGACAGTGACCTTGTTTTTACTTTTGGGAATAATAGAAAGCAAACAGCTTCAACGTTGTCTAGCACGAACCCTCAATGATGTGTCTGGGGGCTAACCATAATATCCAGGAAAGTTCCTTCTGACTGTGACCTCTAGTCTAGAGGGTATCATTTCTGGCTTTGCCTCATGGAACAAGGACTTCAGGATTCATAAGTCTGGCCTATTGGCATCGGAGGCATTGACATTGAGGCATCCAGGAGCTACTTTGACCTTGGGGCATCTATTCCCTTCACTGAGATCTAGATAGGACCAGAGAGACAGACCATTGACTTGTTCCATCCACTCTGAGTGAAGAGTTCAGTTTCAGCATCGCAGAGCACTGATGTATGAATGTACACAGGATAAAAGGAGGACAGGGAGGCGGTGTAATCAAGCAAATGGATAGCCCAGGAGAGGCTCTTTCAATTCAGAGAACAGCAACATTTTACAAAATGAAAGGAGGGGATGGAGAGGAAGTTTTGATAAGCGCTTTAGCCTCTGGAGTATAGGACTGCTCCAGCCTTCAGTCTTTGCAGCATTGCTATCACTGTAGCAACAAGATATACCCATCCTTTATTTAGCTGCAAGAGACCAACAGAACTGAGAGGGCAATACAGTAATATAGCAAATGACAGTAGATGAAGACCAAAAAGGTCCATCCGGTGTGCTCAGCAAGGTATTTAGGGTTTTAACTGCCACTCTGTGCAAGTTACCCTTCTGTTTAGGGCTGTAACTGCTGCTCCATACAGATTATCCCTGTGTTCCTTGTCCTGAATATACATGGAGTTTTACATTTGTTTCATGGCAAGAAGATATCTTAATTGTACAGTGGGAGCAAGAATGCAAAGCTTAAGTGCAGATGCAACCTCTAAAATTCTTTCTGAAATCCTTGGTAACAAAAGTAATTCATACATATGTGATACCACATGCCTCAACTTGAAGGTCCCTGGCTCCCAGTCAATGTCATGTCAAGGCATCCACCTTCGGGAAGGCTATATCTGCTTCTGTGGGGAAGCTTTGATAAAAAAAGGTCTTAAAAGAGAGAGACATTTAAAGAGCTTTCACCCATCTTATTAGTTACTATTGCCAGTTTGTTCTGAATGCAAATCTGGGGAGACAGACCAGATGTCTTGGGCTAGAATTTGAGATGGATACAGCGGTCTATGATGGTAAAGGTAAATATGGCTTGTCATTCTACAACAGGAAATTTGATCTGGCCAGAAGCTGCCAAGGCTAAAAAGTTACCCTCATGGATGTGTCAAATAATTGACAGCCTTCAAATGAATAATTCAAAAAGAAAAAAGAAAAGAAACCATTTTGTAATTTTCAGGCCCTTTGCAAATGGAAACTTTTATCAGGCCTCCAATCTCCTAGTAGGCCCTGCTAGGAAGCAGGAGTCGAATATCGGATCCTGAGTAGTGGTAAGGGCACTGCTGGCTGTGAGGGCAGTGAAGATGGAGAGGGAACAGTTCTGACACTGCGCCTGCCCAAAAATGATTTCCTTCTTTGAAGGACATAAAACTCTATAGACCAGTTAACTTGAAATTCTACTTTAATTGGGTGCAGGCTCAATAATTTCATTTCTGTTTGTGTTTCGTTTTGGAATGAGAGGGGTTTGTGTTTGACCTCCCACCTACTCCCCTCCCCACCTCTCAACAAAGATTTGGGACCTGGGCTGAGCCCAGAAGGGGCTTTCCAGGCTCCTCCGACCCCCCTCGCCTGATGACAATAGCAACTTTAGGGCCCAGGCTTACCAGGCTGAGTTGAGCCATGCCCAACCAGGGTCTCCATGGCCATTATGATCCATCCCCCAAAACCAAGTGCCAGGGCTGGGGACCTCCCCAACCCCCTTTTACCTCTTCCATTGAGGGGGGTTGGTCACCCAGAAAAGGGCAGAAACAATGCCCATAGGTCCTACCCCTATGGAATCCTTTAAATAATGGCCACTTAGAAGATGAAAGTGAAGAGATATCATTTTAGCATCTGTCTGAGGTATGGCTGGCACCACTATATTGTACATAATGGTGTCGGCCACACCCGAGATAGCCACCAAAGTGATGTTACTTAGGCACCATTTTCCAGAAGGCTGTATAGGTCTCCATAGGGGTGGGAGCTTTAGGTGTAGCTCCTGCATCTTTCGGGGTGATCCCCCCCCCCCCTCCCTCAATGAAAAAGGGTAAGTGAGGGCAAGGAAGGTGCCAGGCCCTGGCACTGGTCAGTTTTTCAGAGAAGTGGTCAGAGGGGCCTGAGGAAGCCCTGGCTGGGTTTCTAGTTCCAGGTCTGAAGTTGCTTTTGTCAGCAGTATGGGGATCAGAGGGGCCCAGACAGGCTCTGGCTTGGCTCAGCCTGGGTCTAGAGTCTTTTTTGCGTGATGGGAGGCCTTTTTTTTTTTTTTTTTTTTTTTTTAACAAATGTACCCAAAAATGTTTGGGTATTTTTGTGAGAGGCCATTGGAATGAATCAAAAATGGCCTCATTTAACATCTCTGGATTATTGTAACTTTGTTTTGTGGGTCTGCCAAATTCTTATTTGAAAACACTTCAACTGATTTTGAACTCTGCAGCTCGGTTACTATCAGGTGTGAAGATGAAAGAACATGTATTCTCGGTTCTAGCTTCTTTGCATTCGTTCCCCATTAAGTGGCGAAACATATTTAAAGTGTTAGTTCTGATGTTCAAAGCCCAGCAGAGTCTGGTACCTCCATGTATTTCAGCAGCTGTTCAGGTGTGTCAACCTAGTCGTGTGCTTCGGTCAGCGAGTAAAAATCTTAGGGAAGTTCCTACTACAAGAGTTCGACTGACAGAATCTGGAAATCGGCTATTTAAAGTATCAGGGCCTATCTTTTGGAATAATCTTCCGGCTGGCATTGGGGAAGAGCAGGACTTAGTCCGCTTTAGAAAAAAAATCTCAAAACCCATTTTTATACATTAGCTTTTGGTATGTAGTTTTTTAGGAAGATAACATATGGTAATTTCTAAGGGGGGATAAAGAAGAGGTATTTGTTTATTTTAATAAGATGCTATGTCTATTTTACTTGTTATGTCCGAGTTATTGTTATTAGACTTGAACAGATGTATTTGATATGTCAAAGACTGATTGTAATCATGTGATCCACCAAGAGTTACAGATTGGTGGAATATAAATGCTTTTCAATAAATAAATAAATAAATAAATACATAAATAAAATTTGTTTCAAACAAATGTGCATCCCTAATCGGGCATTTGCTATACAAGTAGGATTCAATGAGTCTAGCCTACCCAAGGTAATGGCAGCTTTTTTTTTTTGGTAGCACAAAATAGTGGTGGAGTTTCCGGCAGAGTAGAGGTACATAACCCTCATTACAATGTGTGAGTCATCCTCACACACTTGCAAATTGGAGCTCCCACAAGGCACATCTCTGGGAGGGGCTCGGGCGGGGATGCCAGAGTTCATAGGCAATAGCAGAATTGTCCTTGATGCCCACTTGTCAAAAAGGGGAGGGGGAGGGAGAAGGACACTCCCTGCTGTGTCAGCGCAGGGTTTACGGCACTTTAGGGTCCGTGTAGTAAGCCCTCTGCTTGGACTGTACGCTGAAATCCAGCACACAGTTTCCTAATGCAGAAACCAAAAAACAGATTTAACCTCCGATGCAGTAAGCAAATAGTAATCTAATGCATCGGGAGTTAAAAATGTGCACTCAGACCTGAGTTATAATGTGCACTCAGGTGGGGAGGGGGGAGTCGCAGACAGGATTTATGTGCACAAAACATGATTTAGGCTAGCTTTGTGCCCATCAAATTTGACTAGGAACACAATCATGCTTTCAGCACAGAAAAACCTTTTATGCATACAAATCATTTATGTACAGAAAACACGCTTTTGTGTTAATTTTCAAAGGCATTACATGCTTAAAATGAGCATAGACACATGTAAGTTGCCTGTACTCACATACCTGCTATTTTATAAACATCAAAAGTACATGCGTGTTCTTGGTTTTCGGTGCACATTAAAGAGGCGGTGTAAGGGCGTTCTGGGATGAGGTCAAGAGGAACACGCATATAAATTGCTATTTTGGAAGAGACTTGCGCATATATATTAGGCAACTAATTTGCACATTTTTACATCTGCTGATTATCTAACGCAATTGAAATCAGACTCGTCTATTGTCTGCTACTGGTGGTTAGGTGGGAGGTCTGGGTAAACTGGGGGGAGATCAGGGTGAAGAACTAGAAGCGTCTCAATGACCTGGAGGTTGACTGGATGAACTGGTGGAGGCATCGGCAAACTGGTGATTTCACTTTCGCGTGCACGCTTTAAAATATGGGCGCATGTGTTTATAAAATAGGTAGGAAAGGAATACGCTTGTCAATGCATTGCAGGTATTTGCAGATATGCTGGGAGGGTAGACGTGTATTTTATAATCCTTGTATACCTGATGCACACAGGTCACAAAATACTGTAGTATAGGGATGTGAATCGTTTTAGGACGATTAAAATTATCGTCCGATAATTTTAATATCGTCTTAAACCGTTATGGAACACAATACAATAGAGATTCTAACGATTTATCGTTATAAATCGTTAGAATCGTGAGCCGGCACACTAAAACCCCCTAAAACCCACCCCCGACCCTTTAAATTAAATCCCCCACCCTCCCGAACCCCCCCCAAATGAGTTAAATAACCTGCGGGTCCAGCGGCGGTCCGGAACGGCAGCGGTCCGGAACGGGCTCCTGCTCCTGAATCTTGTTGTCTTCAGCCGGCGCCATTTTCCAAAATGGCGCCGAAAAATGGCGGCGGCCATAGACGAACACGATTGGACGGCAGGAGGTCCTTCCGGACCCCCGCTGGACTTTTGGCAAGTCTCGTGGGGGTCAGGAGGCCCCCCACAAGCTGGCCAAAAGTTCCTCCAGGTCCAGCGGGGGTCAGGGAGCGATTTCCCGCCGCGAATCGTTTTCGTACGGAAAATGGCGCCGGCAGGAGATCGACTGCAGGAGGTTGTTCAGCGAGGCGCCAGAACCCTCGCTGAACGACCTCCTGCAGTCGATCTCCTGCCGGCGCCATTTTCCGTACGAAAACGATTCGCGGCGGGAAATCGCTCCCTGACCCCCGCTGGACCTCCAGGAACTTTTGGCCAGCTTGTGGGGGGCCTCCTGACCCCCACGAGACTTGCCAAAAGTCCAGCGGGGGTCCGGAAGGACCTCCTGCCGTCCAATCGTGTTCGTCTATGGCCGCCGCCATTTTTCGGCGCCATTTTGGAAAATGGCGCCGGCTGAAGACAACAAGATTCAGGAGCAGGAGCCCGTTCCGGACCGCTGCCGTTCCGGACCGCCGCTGGACCTGCAGGTTATTTAACTCATTTGGGGGGGGTTCGGGAGGGTGGGGGATTTAATTTAAAGGGTCGGGGGTGGGTTTTAGGGGGTTTTAATGTGCCGGTTTTGCGATTTTTAGATTTTTAGATTTTTCACGATTTTTCACGATTTTTCACGATATTTTACCCCCCCCAAACGGCAACAATACGATTCCCTCCCCCTCCCAGCCGAAATCGATCGTTAAGACGATCGAGGACACGATTCACATCCCTACTGTAGTATATTTCTGTGTGGCCATATAGACACATATATGGAGCCACGCTGTTTGTTTGTTTTTTAAATTATCCTCCAACTGCGCATGAAGCATGTTTTCCTGACCCAGTTCCTGGCACCAGAATGGCAGCTTCTGCCCAAAGGCTAACACTAGCAATGGAAACTTTACTCCACCTCTGACCAGGAGTAAAATTTCCAGAACGAAGTAAACATAAAAGTTAAGCCAGTGCATCTCTCCGCCTTTGGGGGAGAGGACACTAGGTAATGCCTTCATTAGCATGGGATTTCCATGCAAGGGCGCTAAGTACTATGCACAGTTTTGCACACACATTTTTTGCTGCATCAGTCGAACAGTTTGCACACAAACAATGCACACAGAACTGCCGATAAAACTTTACTTTATGCTCTACTGAGTGCATTTTATTACATCGGGCCCTTTATAAAGCACAGAAAGTACGGAGAAATAGTATCATTTACATCAATAAAGATCTCTTTTCTGGAGAAGGCTGGAATCCCCTCACTAACTATTTTCATGGTCAAGCTAGGGGTAACTGAAGCTCGCACCTGCTGCTTATCAGACAGAAAGACGGAAATAACTTTTAACTCATGGTCACAGTGCTTTGTCACACCTAAAAGGTTAAATTTAGGTCAACGTAAAATCAAGGAGCATATAATTAAATTGCATTGTTTCATGTAGTTGCTGCAAAAATCTTAAAGAGACAAAAGCACTATTGCTACTGCTTGATATAAAATTGTTTTCTATTATCAAAAAAGGTGATGTTTTCTTTTGCTTTATGATGCATGATGGGTGGTTTTATTGATTCCTGGACATTTTTAGCTTCACAAGCAGCATCTGTACTTTTGTTATCTGATTCACAATGGATGACCTTCTGCAATCTTACAGCACCACAATGACCTCTAAAGCTTTGCCAGACAAAACAGAAGACGCCCGAAACATGATCACTGGCCAAAATATATGGTTCAGGGTGAAGAAAGATGGCTGAGGTTGCAGAGGGATGACCAAGTAAGAGTGTGAAATGATGAAAGGGGAAGGTGGTAGAGAAGGCTATAACCTTTTGAGGCTACAATCTTTCTGCTCTCTTTACCCGACCTAGCTTCTCACCCTTCCTTAGAGGAAGAGCTGAATTAGTTCCATATGCTTCAGGACTGAAGCCCACATACAATCTGTTACAAGTATCCAGTTCCTCAGGCTCCAGGATATTTCCCAGAAGAATCAGAGGCTCCTGTTGGCTAGTTTATTTCAGCATTCTGGTTTTCTCCTTTCCCTGGCTTTCAACATGTAGAAATAAAGGTTAACAAACAGCAGGTGATACTTTTTTTTTTTTTTTTTTTAAATGAACTGGAATAACCGAATGAGCTTTTGAGAGTAATATTCCCCTGCAGGAGACCAGAGCAAAATGTTGAAGTGGGGAAGGGAGTCTTAACTCTCAAAAGCGATTCACAAAAATATACAGGCCGATGCAATAAGGTGCCCCACAGCAGATGCGCGGCTTTACCTGCAGCTGTGCGCGTAAACCTCACTGCCAACGCGGCAAGGGGTTTTACGTGCAGAAAATGTGCGTGTCGAACTTTGTGTCCTGCTTAGCACCCTCGCATGGAAATCCCATGCAAATGAGGGCATTAAGCATTCCCCCACCCCCCACCCCTGTGCAGCGAGGTGTGACGTGGGCAGCTGATATACAAGTCTAGGCTACTATTTGTACTCATCAATAAATTTTGCCTTAAATACAACTGACAATGGATTTCTAAGTAGTTTCAGTCAGAGTCATGCTTTACAATATTTTAATTCTATTATTTCAAGCACTTACCAGCATTTAAAAAATACCTTATTAATTCATATTAATTTATTTTATGTTTATTGCAGTTTATAAATACACATCATGTAAAAAGTAACAGAAGTTTAACAGAAACATCAGATCCAATTATGTCATAAAAACAAATATAAATGTATTCTTTTATGAATCCTTTTTCCATAAATGCAGAGAATATCATAACTACAATAAAACAATAATCATAATAATCATCATAAGAACTTAAGATTTGCAACAGGTTCAGAACAGAACTAGGGCATACAAAAAAAAAAAAATATATATATATATATTCAAATGCTGGTGCCACCTCATATTAGCAAAACAGACTCCCTTCAATGCCAAACACTTTGTGAAGTAAGACAAATCCCTACAAAAAAAAGAGAACACCTAGAACCTTCCCATGCCATATCATAACAGCAGTAACCCTCAGGACTCAAACAGCAGCAACCTCATCTTCAAAAAGACAGCAAAGGCAAACATTACACCATGCCCTAGAACACTAATACACTATGTAGTGGGCATACAGAAGAAACCGAACTGCCACAAATCCCTACAGAGAAACTACATGCTAGCCCAAATACTGCACTTCTGTCACACATGTGCAACACAGACAGAGCCTTACCTAAAACAGAGTAAGGGATTACAAATTAGAAACAAACATGCAGACAAAACTGAAATGGAAAGCCGGAGAAACCAGCCTCTGTGAACATTGGCATACTGAAGAAACAGAAAATACAAATATATAAGAAATGTATATTCCCAAAGATAACTTATTCCAATTGCTGAAATATATATATATTTTTTTACTTTTGTTGTCCGATCTTATTTTTCTAATCGGTTGGTCCCAGTCTCTTTATTCCCCATGTCTATCTTTTCCTTTTTCAGGATCTCTTTTATTCTTTCTGTTTCTTCTCTCTACTTTTGTCTTCTTTCCTTCCTCCTTCATATAAACACACAGATTCTCTTCTGCATGCACTGTCTCAAACACATGCTTTCTTTCACACAGGCTCCTACTCTTGCATGCTCTCTCTCACATACACACAGGCTCCCACTCTCATATGCTCTCTCTCACATGCAGGTTCCACACACACACACACGGTCTCAATCCCATACGCAGGCTCTCATTTCTCCTCTCTCACACACATTCACCTTCCCACGTAAACACACAGGCTCACATGTGGGCTCATGCTCTCATAAGCAGGCTGCCACGCCTACACTCACACAGAGGCTCCCACTCTTATACTCTCTTACAAGCAGGCTCCCATTTCCACACACACACGGTCTCAATCCCATGCGCTCTCTCTTTCACACACACACACACACACACACACACAGTTTCTCCATTCCCATATGTTCTCTCACATAAACCCCTGGCAGGCTCCCATTCACACCTCCACTCCCCCAGGCAGCTTCCCATTCACACCCCCACCCCACAGCAGGCTCCCATTCACACACACACACACAGGCAGGCTCCCATTCACACCAACAACCCCCTCCTCCAGGCAAGCTCCCATTCACACCAACAGCCCTCCCCCAGGTAGGCTCCCATTCACACCAACAGCCCTCCCCCAGGCAGGCTCCCATTCACACATAAAATAAACTAATTTTTAATATACATTAAAGTTTCAAAAGAACACCATTTTTTTATTTTATGTGCGAACTGATGTATTAATGGTGTGATATTGATTACCCTTTGGTCTATTACCGTGAAGGCTCCGATTCACACCAATGCCCCCTCCTCCAGGCAGGCTCCCATTCACACCAACAACCCCCTCCCCCAGGCAGGCTCCCATTCACACCAACAACCCCCTCCCCCAGGCAAGCTCCCATTCACACCAACAATCCCCTCCCCCAGGCAGGCTCCCATTCACACCAATAACCCCGTCCCCCAGGCAAGCTCCCATTCACACCAACAATCCCCTCCTCCAGGCAGGCTCCCATTCACACCAATACCCTCCCAGGCAGGCTCCCATTCATACCAACATCCCCCTCCCCAGTCAGGCTCCCATTCACACCAATACCCCCTCCCACAGGCAGGCTCCCATTCACACCAATAACCCTCTCCCCCAGACAGGCTCCCATTCACACCAATACCCTCCTCCAGACAGGCTCCCATTCACACCAATAATCCCCTCCTCCAGGCAGGCTCCCATTCACACCAATACCCTCCCAGGCCGGCTCCCATTCACACCAATAACCCCCTCCCCAGGCAGGCTCCCATTCACACCAATACCCTCCCAGGCCGGCTCCCATTCACACATAAACACAGAACCCCAGGCAGTCTCCCCATCAGGAGCAGAAGGGGGAGCCCATTCTGTTGCTGCTGCTCCTTCTTGTGGCTAGCACTTCCACTATGCTGATCTCATGCATCGCAAGATCAGCATAAAGCACATGATAGCCCCAAGCATTCTGAATTCAGTAGGGCCGGCACATGAGGAAGAGCAGGCAAACGGGCTCTCTCTAGTCAAGTCCACTCCCAGGCCTCATTCTGTTTTTGGCCACCGGTGGGATGGGAGGCACCGGTGGCCTCGTGGGCCACCTTCTCTTCGGTCGCCAGTGGGACAGGATTCACTGGATGCTTCCCGGGCCACCTTCCCTCTTTGGCCACTGCTTCACTGGATGTGCACAGCTGGTAGCGCTGGGCCTGTTCTCAGGGGCCTTGCGACAGGGCCTCTCTTCTCAGGCTGCGGGGCTGGGGCAACGCTAGGTGGGTGGGCCTGAGCTCAACGTGGGTGGGCCAAGTCCTACCATTCCCACCCGAGACTACAGCACTGGGTGTGCTGGCCTATGCCAGGTTCTCCATAGCACTGAAAACTTTACTCCTGGCCTGAGAAGTACTAGTTTCTAGTGCACAACAAAACTGCCAATTTTTCTTTCTTTCATCATTTTTCTGAAAAGTGATGTCAGCAGAGCCCGATTCGTTTTGTGTGGTTTTTGGTTGGTTTTTTTTTGCAGACTCTTTCCTGGTGCAGTGTGGTGGCACGGATCTTTGGTTTCATTTTTATTTTATGAAATGAGAGGAATCTCCTGGAGGAGAGGGGTAAGGCTGCTGCAACCCTTCATGATCTCGGGTGGGGGAGGGAAAGGCTCCGGGCACAATTTACAGGGGAGGGAAACCAAAAAATTGTAACAATAATAATTTTTTAAAAATCCACCAAAGCAAGGCAAGATCGGGGCTGATTGGATGCTGGATGGTAGTGGGGAATAGGGGGCTTGATAAAGAATGCTCCAATGAATTCAGCCGGTTTCTCTTTGCAAAAAAAGAGGCTGCAATTGCCCTCCTCTGCTGCTAAAGCTGATCCCTTGGTGCCCTTTATAGTTAAAATATATGTTCGGCCTCAGCTGAATACACATTTTCCAGTCTGTACTCTTTTTTTTTTTCTTTAAACTCCTGGTGCATTAGCCTAGCATTAACTTGCTCCATCGGGAGTTACATAAAAATTTTAATCTGTGCATTAGGAAACTATGCGCTGAATTTCAGTGCACAGTTTTAACGCACAGGTTATTGCATCGGCCTGTCAGTTCACTAAGGGGTAGATTTTCAAAGGGGTACGCACGTAAGATATGCGCATACGCCCCGAAAACCTACCCCAAACCCCCCCCCCCTGCGTGCACCGAGCCTATTTTGCATAGGCTCGGTGGCGCACACAAGCCCTGGGACGCGCGTAAGTCCCGGGGCTTGCAAAAAGGGGCGGTCGTGGGCGTGGCCAGGGGGTGCGGTTAGGGATTGGGGGCGTGTCCGGGGGCGTGTGGGCAGTCCGGGGGCATGGCCAAGTGCCCCGACACAGCGGCCTGTGTTGGGGCTTGCCGCGCCGGCGCGCATAAGTTACTACTGCCCGGAGGCAGTAGTAACTTTTCCGATAAAGGTAGGGGGGGGGGGTCTAGATAGGGCCGGGGGGGGTTTAGAAAGAAAGTTCCCTCCAAGGCCGCGCGCAAGTTGCACAAATGTGCATCCCCTTGCGCGCGCCGACCCCGGATTTTATAAGATACGCGCGGCTATCTTTTAAAATGTACCCCCAAAAACTGATCGCCTACAGCTTGTTTGGTGATCTTTATTTCCACGTGTATAACTGGCAAACTAGCAACCACACTGCTTTATTTATCTTGTAGTAAAATCTAATTCAATGCCTATCATATATTCAGTATATCTCTGTGTGTGTGATAGAGGTGTATGTATGTGGTATGCACTGCTACATGTACCAATTGTATTGGAGTTAAGGGCTAGAGAAAGAAAAAACATGTTTATTTTCATGTGTATTGACGTCTGCTAGATTATGTCCTCATACCAGATAAGGCGGTTTCAATTACCATAAATCCTCTTTCAAACCTTTTGCATAAATTAGTTTGAATATAAAAAATGAATCGTCTACAGCTAATTTAGAATGAATTTAATACTGATTTCAAATGGATTTGTGGGGAAAGTTAGCCGAAAGCTGTAGCTTTAAGTGACATCATCATGACCTATTCTAGAGATGGAAATATATCACAGGAAGATATCCTACAAATGTTTCTAAGTCAAGAGTTATAAATGAAGAGGCAGAGCCAGCATTTAATGATTATACCATTCATTAAGCAGTAAAGGGGAATAATCAATGGTTGGTAAAATGGGAAATGAAAATAATTACCAAGAATAACAATTTAGCATCCCACATTACAAGTAAACTGTTGTATATTATATTGTACAAGAATGGAATGATCACACAATGATATCTTTCAGAAAACTGTGACATTTTTCTTTTAGAGATTTTCAAATTTAAGTAAACTCCTACAATTTATTTGTTGACCTTTTATTAATTCGTTGATTTAATAACGGGTTATTTAGTTATATGAAGGTCCAAGCATTACATGTAAGGCTGCAAGGCTTGGAGCTTTCAAGTATTTGTACCGGTGGCTCTCAGATTTGGTCTTCAATGCTGCCAAATAGGTCTGATTTTCCTGGTAACCAAAATATGGATCTGATTCTCAAGCCAAATTTATGCTAATATATCTCATGGCTATCTGTTGTGGCCATTCTGAAATCCAAGTCCATTCAGGGGCCTTAAAGACCCGACATGATCCACTGATATGTAAGGATGTGCCGTCACTTAAAATGACATTTGAAAACCATCAATGACATTTGTTGTTTCGTTCCATTTCCAATAGAACACAAAATAAAATAAACTTGTTTTGTTTCTGCACTTCAGTGTATGCTAAATGGTTTCAAGGGCAGGTTAAATCATTTTAGTGAGTGCTAAAAATGATTGTGTGCAGTCAAAAATTCAGAAATGAAAGGAAGAAAAAAAAAACAAAACAACAACAACAAACAAAACAAAAATAGCAAAAGAAAAGAAAAACAAATGCACCCCTACTGATAAAGACGATAACTTTCAAACCGGTACGCTGGCGCACGTCCAGGGATGCCGCCATTTTATAACGTGCATTTTTATGCGAGTGTTATAAAACTGCACACAGGGGCGCCTAATTTTAAGTGGGGGATTTTAAAAGGAGCGCATGCCGAAGCTATTACCAGTTTACCAGTTCTCCACCGGTTCGCCCAGTTAATAGTTAGGTCCTCCAAACCCTCCCTGGTTCGATAGCCTACACTGCCCCCAGTTACCCCAGACCCTTTAAACCACTCAGAAACGGCTCGATCCTTTTGTTTTATAACTTTCACGTCATCCATAGCAGAAGTAAAGTTACACGGCAGGGGACCTTGGTGCACGCCAGGGTGCGTAAGTATCTACACATGCATCTCTTGGCCAGGTCCCAACGTGCCCATGCCCCGTGCAGACCACACCCAGCCCCTTTTTGAAAACTTGTGGCATTTACCCGTGTATCTGGACGCCTTTTAAAATACGGTCAGCGCGCCCAAGGCTGACTTATTCATGCATCCCCCTAATTAATGCGTGCACAGGACTTTTAAAACTCACCTTATAGTTGTATGTCTGAGGAATGATGCAATGAATGCTACAGGGCTGTGTTCCCATCGGCTGAGCTGCCGTTTCTTCTGTTTTGCTCAGTCTTGGCTTTTAGAGTGTTGCCAAGCTACTCTAATGCCAGGCTATGCCCATCGTAAACTGATAGTTCAGTCCCCGTTTTCTTACAAGCTGGTGTTTTATACAAAAACAAATTTAAAACACATATGCTCCTATTCACAAAGAAGCTGTTTTCTTAGAATGACATAAATTCTGCTTTTCTAATTCCTATGCCAATGCAGTCCTTTGTTTGGGCTAGGACTTAGAAAGTCAGCCTTGAATGCTGGCTATGAAGATTGTGCTGTGTTAGATTGTGGGCAGAATCCTATCCAGCCATCATACCTACACGCCTTCCTGATACTATGCACTAACTGCCTCTACATTAGGTTTTCAACCTCTCTTTTATCTTACAATCATCTAACGTGCATGGCTAGATCGCTACACTTCTTTATCCAGGACAACTCTTTTCCTACGCACATTCATCACCTGTTTTCCCCACCGTGCTTGCCCTTGCTGTATTATGATTCTGTGCTAATCATCTGCGCTCTATCACATCTCTGTGCTGTGATGATGTTTGTGTAAGCGCCCCATGTTCCATTTCAAATGTACATGTAGGCACTGATTTTGCTGATGTCTCCGTAGTAAATCTTAATGAAAAGACAACCTGAAAGAAAAATCAGGATAGGATCCTTCCCCCCCCCCCCCATTTTAAAGAACTGAAGAAAAAGATACACATATCCAATATATAACATGCAGTGCAGAAACTCAGTGCTAATGAACTTTTTAATACACTATTCAACAATCCAATCAAACATGCCAGAAAGAAAAACACACAAACCGATCGAACATTTGTTTTTCTTGCTTTCATCTTAGATTATTCCCCCTTTTCCTCCCCCTATCTCAATAAACACTAACGGAGGACCACTCTTTAGGTCTGAAGTTCCATGTTCCTCTATAAAATCAAAAAATAATAAAACATTCCCTTTTCTAGACTATAAACCGCAGGAACTGAGCACCCCAAGACAGGGTCACTCCGGTAATTATATGTACCTAGGAAATTACTTCCTTCCACAATATTTTAATCAAAATCTCTTGATGACATGGCAACACTTCTTGAAGAACTGAAGTTGGGCCTGTAAGGCTTGGCTCTCTCCCTGTGAAATTTTTTTTTTTTTTTTGCCTTGCATGCTAGTAGACTAGCAGAAAAAAAACCCACTTCAGCAGTCAATTAGAGGCTTGCTGATGTAATCACAAGAGTGAGTCCCACATGGTCTTTTTTTAATTTCTGAAAAAGAAACTCGGATATAGATAGCAGAGCTATAAACATCTGAAACCCATTATAAGAAATTTCCAAGGGAAAGAAAGTGACAGGCATAAAATCTCTCAGTGAACTGACCTGGATTAACAATTTGGAAGGACAGAGAGGAAAAGTTATACATTTGTCACGGTTGGAGTGTTGGCAGCCCTGAACAAGGAGCAACTAGGTTTCTAAACTTTAATTAAAGGAAAAGGGGGCATGTGGCAGACAAGCAACCTGGTCCAGATTTGCGAACCGGATCACAGGCTCATAGTGCTCTTTTAGCATGCACGTTGCTTTTCCTACAGGTTTTTTTTCCCCTTCTGCCAAATGTGATCCATAATAAAAAAAGAAAAAGATCTGTGCTATTTCCCCATCCTGCCCCCTCTATAACCCAACCATTATGCCAACAGTCCTCAGTAGAGGGTCCACAGACCCTAAATCCCATCCTTAGGTGCTGCTTTTCTGAGATAGCGGGGATTCTCTCCCTCCAAGTACTGTAAGTGCTGCTTCTGATGACCGGAAAATCTCCTGCAAGCAGAGCACAGTACGTGCCACTGGACCAGGCACAATTGATCAAACTAAACAATCTTTGGCATTTTTGTAGATTTGTTTAGTACAATTTTTTAAAAATTATAAAATGTATAATCCGCACTGTTAGCAACTCGGCAGATTGCAACATTACATTCATAGCATAAATAATAGTGGTAAGCTCTTCTCGATTTTTTTAATGCAAAATTTATCATGCTGTTGTTTTTGCCCAGTACTTGTAAATGTAGCCTCTGCTTATGGTACCTATAATATAAAATATTTTACATCAGTGCTGATAGAAGTTTGGCAAATTAAAGCTAAATCATCAATCTGGGTGAATCAAGCCATAAGAGATTACTCAATATTGCTACAAATCCATTTCCTTAACATTATTAGGGCCCATAAAAGCTTCAAAGCATTTATTAAAGACAAAACTCCTGACAGATTTAACCAGAGAAAAATGCATCACCTTTGAAATATTTGGTTTGGGAAATCAAGATTGTACTGATCATAATCATATCTTAAGCGCAATAAACAGATATGTCTGCTTTGCCAAATATATGCTATCTTCAGAAGAAATTATTTGGTATGATACAGTTTACAAAATCATTTTTCCTTACCTTTTCTGTTATTTCCATAATTAATGTTTTATACGTAGAATAGAAGTTAAAAAGGATAACATTTCTTACAATATAGTTTCAAGCATTAAGGATATTATATATTAAGGACTCGCCATTTGACCCTTTTGTTATTTATAACATACCAGTTGAACTATATAGTGGGCTGATACAGAAAACTTTGCGGGAGAGCGGGCGAGCGTACGCTCTCCCAGGCAGGCGATCCAGTAAATTTATGTAAATGAAGGCGCTAGGGACACTAGCGCTAGGGACACTAGCGCCTTCTTTTTGACAGAAGCGGTGGCTGTCAGCGGGTTTGACAGCCGACGCTCAATTTTACTGGCGTCTGTTCTCGAACCCGCTGACAGCCACGGGTTCGGAAAACGGACACCGTTATAATTGAGCGTCCGTCTTCCAACCCACAGGCTGCGGACAGATTTTTACATTTTTTTTTTAAATTTTAAATTTTTTTTTATTTTTGGGACCTCCGACAATATCGCTATGATATTAAGTCAGAGGGTGTACAGAAAAGTTTTTTCTGCTTTTCTGTATACTTCCCCAGTGCCTGCTTTTGGCAGGAGTTAATTTTATAGAATAAAATGTGCAGCTTGGCTGCACATTTTACTTTCTGAATCGCGCGAGAATAACTAATAGGCCCATCAACAAGCATTTGCATGTTGCGGGCGCTATTAGTTTCCGGGGGGTTGGCCGCGCGTTTTCGATGCGCTTTTACCCCTTACTGTATAAGGGGTAAAAATAGTGCGTCGAAAACGCGCAGCCAAACGCAGGCTAACAGTGCGCTCCACCGGACCGCACTTTACTGTATCGGCCCATATGGTAGAAGCTAAATTTCCATTATAGTGCAAGATGGCAAAAACCATAACAGAAATTCTGCTCAGGTTATCTTAATTTGTCTGCAGTATGAATCAAGAAAATCATAATTGATGAAATATTCCCAGAAAATATATTTGTATAAGAAAAGAACATTATTTTTTCCCATTCTGCCATTTTAAGCTAATTTGCTTCCAATGTAGAAACCCGCACTGTGTACGTTAAACAGATGTTCTGCCAGCTGCCACTCCAGCATTCTTAGTTAACGTCTTGTACTTACTTTTCAGATAATGGAAGAGCTTTTCCAAGCTTGGTCACATCCCGGAATCTTGAAGGACAAGCCTTGTGGTTTGCTATCTACTGCAAACAACTATACATATGTATGTATCAAGAAGCAACAGGCTCTAGAGCAATAATGAACACCTGTGGTGATGCTTTTCTTTCTTTCTTTTTTTTTTTAAGTAGAAACAAAGTCACAGGAAATATCCTTAATAATCAGAAAAATGCATAAAAGTACTTAGTGCCTATATACTACCAAGCATTTTTCCCAGAGATACAAAATGGGAGAAACTTTAGTATATATAGGCTCCTTATACATTGGCCCATTCTGGGAAGATGCTCCTCAGGCTGTGAATCCCAGCTGCAAATATTCTTTCACACTCTCCATGCACTGTCACCCACAAACTTATCCTGACTCTGATCTGGGATATATTTATTAAATCTGGCCAACTTAAGATAAGAGCCCATGAGAAAATAACAAAAAACTAAACCATTTCGAAAAACAAAATCCGCATTCACAGCCCCTGGAGGGAAGAGGGAAGAGGGAAGAGGGAAGAGGGCAGAGGAGGGAGTCCTCCGCCTTGCAAAGCACTACACTAGTGGCTGGATTTCAAGCTCATGCTGGCAGGGTTCTGGTGGGAGCCTTGGAGTGTGGCCCCTGGCCCACAGCGGTCACTGCACTGATTGGATTAGGTAAGTTTTTGGGGGTGGGGGGAGATATATAACAGGAGGAAAGATCCTGGGTAGTTGTTAACAAAGGCTCATGACACCAGATCCCAGGCCTGGTTCTGAATGTGCTGCCAGGACCCTCCCACCCCCCAAACAAACAAGCAAACAAACTGTGGACTAGCACGTCAATGACAATACTCTAAGCAGGATTTTCTCCCCTCTCATTCTCTTTTTTTGTACCCGTTTCCCCAGAAAAAGTGATTTTAAGAACAGGTCCAAAGTACAGTTTTTAATTCTCTCTATCGCTAGCGCCTCGGCCACTTTCCATTTGGAGTGGGGTACGCAATTTGGTGTTCCATCCAAAAACTCACATTTGGTCCCACAGCTGGTCAGAAATGGAATGAGCCTGATCCAAATCCCAGGGTCGGCAGGTACTTCCAGAACAGAAACATGCCAGAGAAAAGGGACTGGCCAGTCCTACTGGTTGACTTTTGCCTTTTTAATGCATGTAAATCCACACTACAGGAAATATGCGTTGGCTTTGAGACCTGAATCAGGTGCAGTATCAGGAATAGGGGGACAGCTTAGCCACACAGGAGCCAATATAAACTGTTTGCACAGCTGATAATGTGTCCAGACTCCTCCACTTTATTTACCAGATAAAAAGGCCCAGGCATCCTGGCTGCAAAAATATTTTGTACTGATGCTCTACTTCTACTGTTTTGATTGCTATGCTAGTAGGCGGAATCATCAACTCTCCAATGCTTATTTAGTTAAAAATAGACACCTCATGCATGCTATTGTATGCAGGTATTTGTTTAATGCTTCACTAATTAGGGAACAACCCCTTCTTTGAGGAGAATGACTAATTCACCACAGCTACCTGTGATCACACTGATTTTCATTTACATCTAACCACATTAGCATTACTGGTATAAGAAATATCTATTGTAACGTTAACACTTTATAACTACAAATCAAAATAATAATCATCATCTTTGGGCAAGGGCCTATACTAATAACCAACCAGCTAAGAACTTCCTGCAGACTTCCATCCTCTGCAGGGTCTTTGCTAGAAGCTGGGGGTGGCTGAAATCTCCAGTGATCTGACCCATGGGATGCAGGAAGGATCCGTGACACGCGTGCAATAATTTCCCAAGTCCCATTTTTATGAACATGCTGTGTGAGAGGAAGCGAGTTCAGCCAAAGTTTGTCTAAATACACGATGCTTTCGGAGATTGCCTTTTTTTTTTCCCAGGCTGTGCTCAAAGGATATTTACTTGGTTCTACAGTTTGTAACCAACTGAACCGCCAAGTTGATTGTTTCGTACTTACCTCCGCTGATTAGGTTGAATCTCAGCAATAATGGAGAAATTCTGTGATTTATTAGCATGGTGACTTGTTCATATTGCTGAATGATGTGGGAAAGAAGATGACTACTGCTGTAGAATTATTCACTGGTTCTCTATAGGCACACAAAACCCTGCTCTTTGAAAAACATTGCCATCTTTCCATCCATCAACTCTCTCTATGAAGAGCTTTTATTAAATATCAAGGCTTGGGTCTGCCACTTGGTCGAGTTGGTCACATTGTTGAGTTTGTCTGTGGCCACCAGGTGGCACCTGGAACAATGAAAGGTGCAATGTGCAAAGAAATGTGCTCTGACTGCAAAGCACTATCCCAAACAAGCACAGGCATGCATACACACAGGCATGCATACATGGACACAGGCACACAAGGACACACACATGCAGAGACAGAGACGCACAGACACATAGAGGCAGTCACACACACACACACACACAGGCAGATATCCCACACAGAGGGAGTGGTCTAGCTTAGCAATCAACTGTTTTCCCCAATCAGAAGATCGTTCCCCCTCAAGCCTTCCCGCAAGTCAGGACTGGACTTGTTTGGAATCTGAGCTAGGCATTCCCCCTTCCTTGCAAGATATGCTTTGTTATTTTCTACATGTTACCATATATGCTATCGTCCCTTCATTGTTTAACTGCCTTGGTTCAATTGTTCTGGGTATATTGCCCACCCTTTCCCTCACCCTTTGAAGTATCCTTTTGGTTCTGTTATCCAGTTGATAGTTTTTCACATTCACCTACTAGCACCTTGTATTTATATATCCTTTATTTATTTTAATGTTTCCCAGTTCTATGTAACCCTTGTTCTCTGTAAAGCTTTATTGCTATATACGTTTCATTGTAAACCGATGCGATATGTAATTTTGCACATGAACCTCGGTATATAAAAGTTCAAAATAAATAAATAAACAGAGGCAGAGGCACCCACTGTCACAGGCACAGGCAGTTACTGACCAGACAACCCGAGCAATGCCTGGTAATGTATGCTAATATGCTTTGTCTGTAAAGCCCTGTCTCACACGCTCCCATATACAGGGACAGACAGGCAGAGGCTCACACATATCCATGCACACAACCTCATGCACAGAAGGGCACGCAAGCTTGCGCAGACTCACAGAAGCGCACAGAAGTGTTTACAAGCTTGCAAAAGCACATGCAGGCTCCCACATGTTCACATCCTGGCTTGTATATATACACAGGCTCACACATGCAAATGCACAAACACACACACACAGGCCCAGGCCCCAAAACACACACACACAGGCTGTTATAGACCTGACTACCCGAGCAACGCCGGGCACCTTTCACTAGTTATTTGGGACGCTGTCACCATTTAGAAGAGAACTAGTGGAGGGATATGGTACTGTCTTTCCTTAGAGAGAAAGAGAAATATACTAACAAAGAAATAAGTTTTGTAATAAGAGTTTCTGTAAAACTAGGTTGCAGGCTGATCTGAATCACCTGCGTTCCCATTACAATGCATTTGTTTTTACATTTTTTATGCAGTTTTGACTTTTGTAGAAAGAGGATTAAAAGTAATTGATTGAGGGGGGATATGGTAGAAGTCTACACAATTATGAAAGGACTTGAACAAGTTAATGTAAATCAGTTATTTACTCTCTCAGATAAAAGAAGGACCAGAGGGCACTCCATGAAGTTAGCATTTAAAACAAATCGAAGAAAATTCTTTTTCACTCAGCACATAGTTAAGCTCTGGAATTTATTGCCAGAGGATGTCGATTAAGCAGTTAGTGTAACTGAGTTTAAAAAAGGTTTGGATAAGTTCCTAGAGAAAAAAAATCCATAAACTGCTATTACAGTAATTAATAAGCAATAGCAGCTTGTTATTTATCTAATGTTTGGGTACTTGCCAGGTACTTGTGACTTGGATTGGCCACTGTTGGAAACAAGATACTGTGCTTGATGGACCCTTGGTCTGACCCAGTATGGCATATCTTCGGTTCTTATGTTCATCTAGAATTGACAGAGATGATTCTTAGATCCTCTGTGCTTGAGCTGGTGACCTCATAAGCGTCAAATTTTGCATTCAATTTCATCACCATGCAGCAGCACCGAACAGAAATGTAAAACACAACATTCAACAATGATTTTAGTATGCAAGTCAGCCAACAGACTGAAACAGTTGCTTACGTTCTCGGTATTCCTTTTCATGACCAGCGACAGTGATTTGGCGAGCGACTGCAAAACTTCTCAGCAAGCAGGGCGACCACCCTGCGCGCCAAGTCGGGAGGGGAGAGGGAGCCACACTGCTCTTTTGAGTCAATCTGTGAGTCTACCAATTTCGCCAGCTGAAAATGTTGTGGGGAGGACAGGAGTGCTGAAAGCAACCCTCGCCCTGTGGGCATTGTTTTTGTCCAGCAAGCAACTGCTCTGAAGAGGGGAAGCAACAAAGGACAACAGAAGGAGAGCAGCAGAAGAGAGGAGCATGTGCGTAAAGGGGAGAAAGGAGCAATAACTTAAGAGAGAGAAACAGATCCAGATTTAAGTGTAGGTGACATAGGCAACTGGTTAGGTCGCCAAATATTGAAGGCACCCAATACCCAGGCTGAATAGGAATCTTCTGTTTACTCTAGGGCTGTGCACCAGTGTAGCTTCAAAGGGGCACTGCTGTGGCATTCTGTCCCACCCCCCATACATGGGGAGGACCCACCCTGCTCTTTGATCTCTGGGGAGAAACTCGCCCTCCCCCCCCCCAGACGCACTCATGCTCTCCAGTCCGACCCATGGGCATGAAAATCTTAAAAATCAGTCCTGCAGCTCAGCAGCCCTTTTGGACCCCAAGAATGGGAGCGGAGCAGCCCATTTGCCTCTGGACTTGAGAGAAGGAGAGGAGCTGCTGAACAACCCTGGAGGTGCAAAGGAGGTGGTGAGTGGAAAAAAATGAGCAGAGCAGCAGGGCTGAACTGGAAGGGTTAAAAAGGGATACATGGGTTGAGTGAGGGGTCCTGAATGCCATGAATAAGTATCCCAGATATGCAGTCCACGTAAGATGCAGAAAAAGAAAAAAAAAATCTCTCTTTCTCACCATATATTTGTATGTATGACATGAGAAAGAGAAGGAGGGAAATGTTGGGAAACACTTGTGGTTGTTTTTGGTTTGGTTTTGTTTTTTTTTTTGGGGGGGGGGTGGTACTAGGGGCCCAAATTCCATAATCCGGGCCTGATGACATAGGACTGGCAAAATAAGTGGAGGAGAAGGAGATGTGACACATGGGGTAGTAGAACATGTAGAGCAACGGGCTGAGAGCCAAGGAAGCCAGGGTTCCAATCCTGCCGATGCTCCTTGTGACCTCAGGCAAGTCACGTCCCCCTCCACTGCCTCAGGTACAAATTTAGGGCCTGGTTTACTAAGGCTTTTCTCCTTCTGTGACTAGGGGAAAAATGCTTAGTAAATGAGGCCCTGAGATTTAAGCCCTCCAGGGATAGGGAAATACCTACAGTATTTGAATATAATCCCCTCTGAAATGTCACAAAAGGCAGAAGGTAAATAAGTGAAAGGAAAAAAAAAATGCATGAAGTAATGACCTCTGCTCTGTGGGACAGGAACACTAAGGAGGAGGTAAACAAGATATAAGAGCTAAGTAAAGGAGAGGAAGGAAGGGGTGCGGCAATCCAGTTGTAGGGGCCACAGAGGTGAAAGAAAATAAAACAAAAAATGAAGGAACTCTGAACTAAAAAAAAAATAAAATTATTATTATAATAGTTTAGATGAAAGATCTTTGTTTCCCCAACTTTGCTAAACTTTTGACATAACGATTTAGCATGTAGCATTTTTCTTCAGTTTAGAGTTTGCCTGGCTGAATGACTGCCCCCACCTTAAAGAAAAGGCACCTAATAAGGCTTTTGAAGGGGCACGGGTTACCAGAAAATGACCCGCAGCCCAGCCCGCTTCCTTTGAAGGCGCAGTATTATCAGCGCTGGCTCTTTTCTCTTGGCTTCCTGTAATATGAGAATCCACCCACGTCAATTGTGGCGGGGGCCTAGAGTGCCCGGTGAAAGGGCAAGAACCAGGGCGTTTAGTGGCTAATATCCTTGAACAAAAGGCCCCTTCAAGCTCATCGGAAGACCGCAGTCTGCTTTTCTACCCAGCTAAGACCGAACTGTTCTCTCTTCCAGCCTCGAGCGCACGCGCTGCCCCGCCGCCAGCTTGTCCCCCTCTGCAGATCAGAAGGCCTTTTCTGACTCAAACCCGCCGAGACTCCTTAGCCATGGACCGCAGCTGCACCAGGTGTCATGGGGGTCTCCCTTTACCTAATGACTTGCAGGCCATGCTCAGAGAGTACAACAACCATATGTTACCTCTAAAACGTGCTAAACCAAGTTTGCAATGAGGCAGAGTCGAAGAACGTTTGAAAATACACTTGTAGGGCATTGAACGCTGCTCCCTGGAGATCATTTTACACTTTGCTTACTGTGTATATTGTGATTACAAAAATAGTGTTGATGCTAGCACTCTTACAATAAATGCACTGCTTAATAAATAATACTGTCAACGAAATGTCCGGGGCTGGATATCGTTGTAAAAAGTGCCTACAAATCCCTTACCAGGTTAACATATGTGTCCACCAGGGGGCACATATCTCAAAGGTTAAAGAAGGAATCAGTGTGTTGCACACACAATCCAATGGGTAGTATCAAGATATAAATCTATATGTATCTATCTATATTATTTTTAGGAGTATTAAAAACAGAAGTTCAGAAAGTTTTGAGGCTCTCCTTGCAGTTCCAGGAGGGAGTCACTGGTTTGTGGCAAGGAACTGCCTCATAGAAATGTGCAGGGGGTTTCAGGAGAAATCTAGAGACGATTCAAAGGGGGGGGGGGGGGGGGGCATGGGAGGTTCCTTGCTCTGCTGGGATTTGTCCTTCCAGCAATTTTGTGGAGTTAGAACATAAAAAAACATAAGAGACTAGGGTGTGTCCAGTGTGTCTAAAGCTGTGGCAGGACAGCTACCAAGGGAAAAATGAAGCAGCAGCTTCTCCAGTCGTGTTTTATGATCAGAAGGTAGAGGACAGCCTAACCAGTGATCATTTTGCCCAGACTGTCCTGCCCTGTTCAACGCAGGAGGAGGAAAGTCACATAGAGAAGTCAAAGAGGAATCAGGAAGACAGGGCAGTCCAAGAGAAAGAAGGATTAGATGCATGGAGTCGCCTAGAAGGGGTACCCAATGTCAAGGGAGGCATCTGAATGTCTTTTAAATCATTTAAGTGACTAACTTTATTTTATGACTATCTCCAGAAGAAAATGTTCTCTTAGCCAACTGATGACTATACAACAAGTTATACATTGGTAAACTTTTCTTTTTGGAACAAAACTCAGATTGTGAGCCCTCTGGGGACAGGAGAATTTCTACAGTACCTGAATATAATCCACTTTGAAGTGGAAAGGCAAAATATAAATTAAACAAACAAGTAAGCAAGCATGCAAGCTGATGTGGAGTTGTCCTTATTTCAAGATCAGAGAGGGGGGTGTCCGTAGTACTAAGTGCCTGAAACAACCCTTTCCCCCTGCTAGAGGAACCCTACAGAGAGCCCCACAGGTTGCACCCTGGCCCAGCAGCTCCCAGATGTACCCCCTGGACCTGTAAGATATTGGAAGGGGAAGTTACACACCCTGTTTCCAAAAGAATGGAGATGCTGATGGCAGAACCAAGGATGCATAAACTCTAAACAGCCAATATTCTGGATCCTAGGAGATTTTGACAGTAACATTATTTTTAGCAGGCTGATGTTGCAGTTCTTTAGTTCTACAAAGCTAAGAAAAACCACATTTATACAAGGTCAGGCACAACCCTACTGACGGATTCTATTTTCCATCATCTGGACTTTGGAGACCTATAATTTATGGCACATTGGAAACAAGTTGTGAAAATTAACCATTGAAGACTACAGTCCCTGCATGATACTGCCATGGTGCAGTAGGTACCATGGAAGGTAGAACAGAAGAATGCACATTTTTCTCCTATACACCATGAAAGATGTGAGCCTGGGCAATTTACTTACTCCTAGTATAAATCTAACCAGTTTTTGGCTGGATGCCAAAGCACAGTTGCTTACCTGTAACAGGTGCTCTCCTAGGACAGCAGGATATTAGTCCTCACACATAGAGGTGACATCATTGGATGAAGCCCGGCACGGCTGGAACTTTGACTAGGCACACTGAGCATGCCCAACAAGCCCTATACCACGTGTCCACACGGGGCCCTTCTTCAGTCATATAACATAGAATTATATAAAATTGAAAATGTAAGGAGAAACCCAACTCCGCAGGGTGGCGGATGGGTTTTGTGAGAACTAACATCCTGCTGTCCTAACAGAACACCTGTTACAGGCTTTTTCCTATGACAAGCAGGATGGTAGTCCTCATATATGGGTGAATTCCTAGCTACAGGCTGCTCCCCAACACAAAAGTGGACCAACAGACACCAACCAGGTGCCAACGGGCACAACAACCACAGTGCAGTTAGAAACAGTATAAGCAGGGAGATTTGGGTTCTACAACTCGAAAAGATTCTTGAGGACAGACTGGGATTTCACTGGGCCAGTTGGAGCTTGGGAGCTCTCTACTGCCTGGGATGGCTGCGGGAGCTCACCCACTGTGGACAGGAGCAAGGGGCCAGAGGTTAGTACTCCCCAACAGAAAAGTACTCCCCAACACAAAAGTGGACCAACAGACACCAACCAGGTGCCAATGGGCACAACAACCACAGTGCAGTTGGAAACAGAGGGCCCTAAGCAGGGAGAGTTGGGTTCTACAACTCATTCTTGAGGACAGACTGGGATTTCACTGGGCCAGTTGGAACTTGGGAGCTCTCTGCTGCCTGGGATAGCCGCGGGAGCTCACCTGCTGTGGACATGAGCAAGTGGCCAGAGGATAGTACTTCCTCTGGCTGTAGAAAGACTTCCTCTGACCCTGTCTTGCTGACCTCCTAGCTGAGGAGGGCTGGTTAGAAGTGCTGGTGGCGAGTTGTTGGAAGGTTTCATGGAGGTCCCGCAACTGGACTACCACATCTCTCACCTTATCACCGAAGAGATTCTCTCCTGTATATGGCAAGTCAGTAAGTCTTTCCTGTACTCTGGTCATAGATCCAAAGTTTGCAGCCATGCCATTCTGTGGGCACAGATTCCTGCTGCAGAGACTCTCCATGCCATTTGGTAAACATCTTAGGTTGTACAAACCTTGTGTTTTCTGCACTCCAGGACCTTATGCACCAGTGACAGGGTGTCCTGCTGCTGTTGAGGCAGCTGCTCGGCCACCTCCTGCACCTGCTTCCAGAGGTTCCGCGAGTACTGGCTCATGTAGAGCTGGTAGGAGGTGATGTGGTCAATGAGCATGGTTCCCTGGAATACTTTCCTCCCAAGAGCATCCATCGCTCTGTGATACTTTCCCGGGGGTGCCGAGGTGTGAGTCCGAGAGTGCTTGGCCCTCTTGAGGGCGGATTCGACCACCACTGATTGGTGTGGCAGCTGATGCTTATTGAATCTGGTAGCCTACTAGACACAGGAGCCTTCCTGTTCACAGGAGGTGATGTAAGGGGGTGTTCCCAGATCCACAGCAGCAACTCCTTAAGGATCTTGTGCACCGGGACTGCCACGATCTCCTTAGGAGCTTCAACAAACTGGAGGATTTCCAGAATTTTGTGCCTGGCATCCTCCTCCATCAGCAACTGAAAGTGGATGGCCTCAGTCATTGCCCATTCAAAACCTGCAAAGATTAAGTCCTCTGATGGAGATTTCCTTCATTCCTCCGGAGGAGATGATTCTGAGGGGCGACCAAGTCCTCGGAGGAAGAATTCTCAATGACATCCCCTCAGAGATCATACGGAGCCTCATTCTCACTGTAGTCCATAGGGGATGGGGCCCTAGGTGTTTGGCCTTTGTCCAGAGGCACAGGTACCGGTAGCACGGTGCTGACCCTGGCAAAGCTGGATGGGGGGCTACAGGCCTTGGCATTCCTACCGGCCTCAGTGGAGCTTTCTCCTTGAAGGAACCAGCAATCACTACTGTATTGATTGGGGGAAGCATCGGTACCCCGCCGGACATCAATGGCATCCCGGGAATCGATGGCAGCTGGGTTGGTAATGCAGTACATTGAGCCATTCCAGCAGCAGTTCCACAATGGATAATGCTGGCATCAGTACCATTGATGCCACAGGCCCGATGCCCTGCAGTGCTCATTCCACCACTAGCTGGACTCGCCACTCCTGCTCCTCCTCGAATGTTGCCGATACTAACACCAGCTGGGAGGCAGGAAGGATGGTCATATCTTCCTCGGATCCCCGAGGTGGACCAGCGACTGGCACTAGGACCAGTGGAGACCTTTCCAGACCCCCGACATCAATAGAAGATTTGCACTCCTCTCCATGGGGTCACTTTGGGGGCATCACAGTATAAGCCGGCACCTCTCCGAGCCCAGAACATGCATCGAAGGTGACTGGTGCCGATGCTTCCTAGGCTTCCCTTAGTGCTAGGCCCAGTCTTTTCCTGTTGCAGAGGTCGATGACGATAAATCCAACTTCCTCGACCTGGAAGAAACCAACAGGGGCTGGTCTCCGGTGCCCCTATCCACCGGCAGTATCAACAGAACTGAAGGCCCCGCCAATGTCAATGGCTTGGTGTCCAACAGTGCAGATGCCACCAATGTTGACGTCGAGGACTCGGACTTTCTCGACCTGAAGAGTTTCTCCATCTTATCGAGTCAAGCGCAACGTTCCTTAGGGGTCATCTGGGCAGAGGACATGTATCTTGTGGGGATCCATGATGGACATGGTGATGGGTAGTCGAAGCCGGCAGGCACCAAGGCACTGCAGTCTTGGGGGAACGACAGCGAAAAGAAATTTACCGAGAACGCCAAAAAAACCTGGCTAAGGAGCCTACAGGGAAGAACCGAGAGGGACCCGGCATCGATAGAAATGCGATAAAATAAAAAATAACCAGTGAAAAGTTTTCCAAAGGCAATTTTCAAGGAAAAAGCCAAGAACTCATTTAACCATGAGGCAAAAGCTCCTTGGAAAAAAAGAGACTGAAGAGGGATCCTTTGTGGGCACGTGGTATAGGACATGCTGGGCATGCTCAGTGTGCCTAGTCAAAGTTCCAGAAACTTTGACATAAGTTTTCCGTGCTGGGTTCCATCCAATGTCGTTATCCCCATGTGTGAAGACTACCATTCTGCTTGTCCTGCTTCAGAAGCTGTTTCTGATTGTGCAAATACTGAAAAAACCTTCATACCTGCTCTACCAAAAAAGGAAATGCAGCTTATGCTTCCGAAGTTATATGGCTGAGAAGCAAGTTTAGATATAAGATCCTATTAAAAAACAAAATATGATTAAACATTTAAATTTAATAAAGAGTGCATCATCTGTTGGCTTGGCTAAGGATGAGTGACTGACCTACTCAAGAAATATGGTAATAACCATGTACTGTTAAAAGCACAAACTAGAATAGTTTAATGCTAGAATAATGGAGACATTTGTTATTGAATTAATTCAGTATGTAAGTGCCACGTTATGGATCAGCTCTACCTTCAAATTGTGTAGCATCCCCTGGTGTGCGTCCCCATTTTCAGAGTTGTTATGGGAAGCAACAGCCAGTAGTACCTACCCATTAGTGCATCCAGAATGACAGACTGCACAGAGAAACCAAGAAGTAAATGCATCTGGAGCTAAAACAAAAGAAAAATGCCGGCCACGCAACTCCATTTTTTTTTTTAAACATCTCCACACACAATGTAAAGTCTGGACTATTGCAGTCTTTGGCACGGGCTCCAGCCCCACAAAGAGCTGCTTCCATTTATAGCCATGTTCACGCCAGCTTTCTTCAAACAGTTGTGAACTCCAAGAAACAAGCTGGATATGGGGAGAATGGGGAGATGGGCCAGGAAAGAGAAAAATGAAGTCACCTTCAGATTATCTAGTGTGATCACAATGCAGCTCTGGGCAAGTCAAACGGCATAAATCTTTTGCCTCCTCTGGCTGTGCTTTTCATGCTTTGCCATGTTCAGTCCTGCACTGTGCTAGCCACCAAATCAGATGTAGGCAAGAAGAGAAATCTAACAAACCTGTAGTTGTGTAATTAACGAACAAACAGGCACTGTTAACCCGCGATTGGACGCGCGTTTTGGATGCGCTAGTTTTACCCCTTATTCAGTAAGGGGTAATAGCGCGTCCAAAACGCGCGTCCAACCCCTCTGAACCTAATAGCACCTGCAACATGCAAATGCAGGTTGATGGCCCTATTAGGTATTCCTGCGTGATACAGTAAGTAAAATGTGCAGCCAATCCGCACGTTTTACTTTAAGAAATTAGCGCCTACCCAAAGGTAGGCGCTAATTTCTGCCGGCACCGGGAAAGCGCACAGAAAAGCAGTAAAGACTGCTTTTCTGTGCACCCTCCGACTTAATATCATGGCAATATTAAGTCAGAGGTCCTGAAAGTTAAAAAAAAAAGTAAAAAAAAAAACATTTGAAATAGGCCCGTGGCTTGAAAACCGGACGCTCAATTTTGCTGTCGTCCGGTTTCCAAACCCGTGGCTGTCAGCGGGCTCGAGAACCGACGCCGGCAAAATTGAGCGTCGGCTGTCAAACCCGCTGACAGTCGCCGCTCCTGTCCGAAAAGAGACGCTAGGGACGCACTAGTGTCCCTAGCGTCTCTTTTTACCGCCGGCCCTAATTTTAATAAATTAAAATACTGTATCGCGCGCACAGGAGAGTGGCCTGTGTGCACGTCGGGAGAGCGGGCACTCACCCGCTCTCCCGCGATTTTACTGTATCGACCCGAAAGTAAGCTCCTTAACTGTTTATTAATTAAGGTCAACCCAGAAATTATTTTCACTTCATTGCATGCATGGGGCTGTAGTTCTGACTTTCAATGAAAAATAGGAACTATTTTAGATCAATTTCTGTCTGATGTCACCTAATAAGGGCATCAGCACAGTACATCAGAACTTAGTTCCCCTCAGGAGGAACTAAGAGAAAAAGGACTAATCTAAACTAAAATTCAACATAAACTGGTAATATAGTGCCTGCAAATCAGAAATGAAATCACAGGGGAAAAAAAATCACATGTTCAAATGCAAAATGAAATCCAGAAGGGCTGAGGTTGAGCACAGCATACCATTCAGAGCCCACTGGCTAGCAAAGGGGTCCAAAAAGCCAACAGACCCCCATAATGTAGTGCTCTGCTTGGAGGTGCACCGTCACCTGGAACAGTACCTCACAGTCCAAGGGTGTCTCCCTATTCAGTTGTTGCCTTCAAAGGGAAGCAGGACTACATTTCCATGCATGCAATGAGGCAAAACCAGGACTAAATAGACTCTGATTGACCTACATGAGCTGGCAACTCTAATGCTTACTTGTTACAGTGCCTTTCTCTAGGCTTTTATCTAGTCTTATTTTATTTATTTATTTGGAGTTTCTTATATACCGATAGCCGTTTGCACATCGTATCGGTTTACATACAACTAATAACTTGTGGGCATAGCCCTTACATCGAACAGTAAAAGTAAAGTGGAAAACAAATATACAAGAGGTATATGTGAAATTAAAAGCTCTAGGAAACAATATACAAAGGTCTATGTAACAAGGTCTACGTAACAAGCTCTATGAAACAATATACAAGGGATATATAAGTATATAATATCGGAGAATGAAAGAGGTCTTGTATCTGGATGTAAGCCAAACCCAATGCTACATTTTCTGGATTTGGGGGTGTCAATTCAGCACCATCATGTTGGGTTTCTGCAGTCTTATGCGGTGGAGAAAAGTGGACCACTCCGTGGAATGACACTGAAATTCAATAACATTCTTTTCTTCAAAGACACTACTTAGGACAATATAGAGTAGTAGTAGTGGCTGAAAGTCATGATCATTTAATGAGTGTACAATAATATAATTTTGGTGGTCAATCGAGGTCCTAGTGAACAGCTGTCCATATCTGCTGGAATTACTTATCATAAACTGCATTAGCCTGCAACCCAAAGGGGCGGATTCATTTGGAATGAGGAACAGGGCACGGGGAAATAACGCCCCTCCACCTCATCAGAATTGAAATGTATTGGTGGTGGAGCGCAGTAGTTAAAACCAATGCACCCTCGGTCCATAATATATTCCTTTCTTGATAAAAGAAGAGCTTTACTTCCATTTGCTACAAATCTGCTGCATTTCACCAGTGCTGAGTTTCCAAGTAAAAAAAAAAACAAACCCCAAAATAAAATAAATGATCTCTAGCCAGCAGCATACAGAGAGGAGTCAAAAGAAAGCAGGACTGCATTAAATATATATGGAACACAGACTAGAACCTTCTAATTATTCCAGCTCTCCCACATCCCCTGCAGGATGGCTTTCTTGTCAAACTAGCACTTATGTGGACATCTGGAGAACTGAAGGATTAATAGATGGACAACTTGTATGACAGAATCTTGTTATATATAGCAACAGGATGATCACCAAGGAAAACACCAGCACAGGCCAAAGGATCTGTAATTGAGGCATAACTGACAGCAGTTAAGGAACAAAAGGTTCTTACACTCTTATGAATGTAAATATTAAAACAAAAAACAAAAAAAACCCAAGAAGGAGATTTAGGGAAGGTCTTCTACTTGCTCACTAAAACCAGCTGGAAAGGGGCAACTTTTGCAGAAAGAAAAAAGTACAAATTTTGGCCAGCTATTAAAGAGGGAAAGGTGGCAATTCTGCCCCTGGAAGTATTTTATTTTATAGTGCTTAACTCTCTAAATGGGATTGGACGTTGGTGAGTACTTGTGTAACTCTTGGGCAATGGTGCCCCTTTCTTCTCATGAATGAGGTAACCATGAGTTGGGGGAGATTACAACGTGATGTGAGCAGTGCTCTACACTCACAGCAAACTAAGGTGCACAGACTTTAAGAGGACAAACCTTAGCAAACAAACAGGCAGATATAGTACAGTGTGCTCCGGTTAACAGTGCGCTCCGGTGGAGCGCACTGTTAACCGGCATTTAGACGCGCATTTTCGATGCGCTAGCTTTACCCCTTATTCAGTAAGCGGTAATAGTGCGTTGAAAACGCGCGTCCAACCCCCCCCGAGACTAATAGCGCCCGCAACATGCAAATGCATGTTGATGGCCCTATTAGTTATTCCCGCGCGATTCAGTAAGTAAAATGTGCAGCCAAGCCGCACATTTTACTTTCAGAAATTAGCGCCTACCCAAAGGCAGGCATTAATTTCTGCCAGCGCTGGGGAAGTGCACAGAAAAGCAGTAAAAACGGCTTTTCTGTGCACCCTCCGACTTAATATCATGGCGATATTAAGTCGGAGGTCCCAAAAGTTAAAAAAAGTAAAAAATAATAAAAAAAAAGTTTTAAATCGGCCCGCAGCTCGCGAGTTGAAAACCGGACGCTCAATTTTGCCGGCGTCCAGTTTCCGAACCCGTGGCTGTCAGCGGGCTCGAGAACCGACACCGGCAAAATTGAGCGTCGGCTTTCAAACCCGCTGACAGCCACCGCGCTCCTGTCCAAAAAGAGGTGCTAGAGACGCATTAGTGTCCCTAGTGCCTCTTTTTACCGCCTGCCCTAATTTAAATATTTTGGTTTACTGAATCGCGCGCACAGGCCAGTGTCCTGTGTGCGCGCTGGGAGAGCGGGCACTTTACTGTATCGGCTTGTAAGGAAGTTGGACCGTGGCATAATTGATGGAAATACTCTTGGGGGGGGGGGGGGGGGGAAGGTGCTTAACAATTGGCAACTGGTATTTGCCGCTGCAGCCCAGGGCAACCAATTGTCACTGGGTCATACAGAAAGGAAAGGATTGGTTAGGGAACAGGAGGCAACGAAGGAAAGAGTCTGCAGGGAGGGAATGGACAGAAGCTAGAAGAAGGAAGGGGGAGAAGAGGCTAGAGCAGAGATTAACAACCAACACTTTTGCCACATGGAAAAATCACATTCGTGCAAGCACAGCTCTCCTCCTGCCCATACAATGCCAGCACCAAGTGCATTTCTAAATTTGCAGACCAGTCGTGCTGATCTCATGATTGTGCTAGCAAGAGGACTGGTAAGTGAGTGGGTGAGAGACAGGACCTGGAGGCAGCAGGATTTTGCCAGAGGGACCTCCCCAGCGCCCCACATTTCCCAAAGAGATATTGCATGTTTCTGGGCACTATGCCCAAAAACATTATTGACCCTCTGGAAGGAGGGAAGGGAAGAAAGAGAGACTAGAGAGAAGGAAGATGGATGGAGGTGACAGCAAAGAAAAGCAGAAAACCTTAAAAAGCAAAAGTAAACCACTTGCTCATTAAAAGCAATCAATGTAAAGCAAGAAGCTTTTGCTTAAAAAATACAATTCCATTTTAGATTTCCCCCCCCTTAAACAGCTAGTGACTTACTGATCCATAGTTCTATGTTAAACATGTCCTTGGAGATGATCCATAGTGTAGTCAGGTGGAACAAAGGTCTGGACTAGGAGAGCATCAACAGCGTGGTCAGGCAAAGCAATGGTCAGGTTCAGAAGAAGATCTGAGACGTAGTCAGGCAAAGTAGTGGTCGTGTTCAGGAGAAGATCAATGGCGTAGTCAGGCAAAGCGGTGGTTGGGTCAAGGAGAAGGTCAGTCCATAGGAATAGCTGAGTAGCACGAAGCACAGGAACCAGGAGAAGACAAAACCAGGATCAGGAACACGGAAGGAACAGGAACATGAGGGAATCACCAAGGGGTCAACGAAGTACACATCCAGCGTGGAGACCTTTTGCAAAGGCGACTAACAGGAGCTGAGCCCGGCCTTATATATTGGAGCTTAGTGACGTCTTCATCCGGGGCCGCGGGTTGGATTCCCACCACAGCCCCTTTAAAAAGAACAGAAATGCGTGCGCCTAGGGAGGGGCGCAGCGCGGGATGGCGGCGTCTCTCCATGGACCACGTGGAGAGGCCCCGTCGCGGAGCACAGGAGTCAGTTGTGGAGACAGGAGTGCCAGGGACGGCCCGAGGACGGAGACGGCGGCCCACAGCCACGAGGGAAGTGGAGCCAGACGCTGGAGCAGGCAGAAGAGGGTAAGAGAGCCTGGCTGCTGGCCTGCCGCGTCCGGCACATGCAACACTTTCGCCTGCACGACTTGCCTCAGCACATACTGTCTAACAAAGGGGTCCAATTCACTGCGCGATATTGGTGCTCTCGCTGCACAAAGTTCGGCATTACACTTGATTACACCACAGTCTATCACCCACAAGGTAACAGGCACGTTGAATGTACCAATTGCACCCTCAAGACCTTTCTCCGCTCAAATGTCAACAAGCACCAGGACAACTGGGCCACTCTGCTACCGTGGGCCAAGTTCACCCATAACACTCATATCAATGGGGCCACCGGATTTTCCCCTTTTCAGCTGGTCTATGGGAAACAATCATTGCCTCCCCGCCACTGCCTGAGACAGTGCCTTCCCCAGTGGCTCAACTCTGTGCCCAGGAATTGCATGAACTATGGGAACGGATCAATCATCTGTCTGAGAAAGCAGCTAACAGAGCCAAGAATTCTATGGACACCCATAGGAGACCAGCTCCCCAGGTCAAAACTGGAGACAAAGTGTGGCGACAAAGTGTGGCATTTGCAGCTATGGCTCCCTTCCATGTACCTGGCTCCAAGTTACGTTGGTCCTTTCCCCATGCTTCAGAAGCTGGGACCCGTCACATACCAATTAAAATTACCACCAACACTGAATAGTCACAGTGTCCTTCATGGATTGCTACTCAAGCTAGTGGTACTATCATGGCCCTTTAGGGCACCACCTGAACCACAGGATGTGGCTGTCAATGGAAATAACAGTATAGGAAGTTGATGAGGTGTTAGATTCCTGCTGTAGAGGCAAAAGAATTGAATCTCTCTTTTCTTGGAAGAACTACAGTCCAGAAGAAAAGTCCTGGAAGCCAGCCTCCAACATTTTGGACTGCACCCTCTTAAGAGACTTTCATTATCGGTACCCCAAGAAACCCAAGGCCTAAGGAAGGGGGCTTAAGAGGGGGTACTGGTCCACGGGGCTCTCTGCTGACTGAGGGAACCTGCAGGGCTCCTTCCTACAGGTTGCGCCAATCCTGCCTCAGCCCAAGGGTCCACAAATGTAACATTATATATCAGTCCAGCGCTGCATATGCCTAGTAGTGCTATAGACATGTTAAGCAATAGTAATTGGATGGTAGACACTGTTTATCTGAAAAAGACCTTCATCTTTGCAAATGGTGGTTACCTCTTGCCAAGGAACAAACACCTTGGAAGAATACCTACAAATCTAATCTTATATCCACAAACCTAATCCTTTAATTTGCTATTACCTCATAGATTATGCACTATTTTTCCTTCACTTGGCTTTTTCTTTTGTCTTATAAAGAACTCTAGGAAGGAAAACATACAAATAATGGAAAAAAAAAATCTACAACAGAACATGGACCATGTGTTTCTACTATGGCTTTTACCTATAGTGAAATAAACAAAATAATGTAAAAAAAAAAAATGGAGCTACAATGCATATGTAAGGTTATGAAACAAGCATTTGAACAAGACTCTTAAACTCAGTTTGTTGCTAAAGTGGCCAAGCAATAAAGGCAGATTGCTGTTGATGTAATAATACAGCGATAAGACTTGTAGAGGACTTTGTGAGATTTTGTAAGCAAATGATTAACTCTACAAGGACTCTCAGATCATTACAGGCTGGGAAAGAGGAGGTTAGACAGCAATAGTAAAGAAGCCTTTGCTGCAAGTTCCTCCTTGTGTAACTGCATTTCGCTAAAAAGGCTAAGGGGTAGATTTTCAAACAAATTTAGCCAGCTAACTAAGGAGTTAATAACCTAGAAAATCTCATCAGACCATAGCTAAATATTCCCGCCTAGTTTTCACTAGGCTGCTGAAAGAGTGTACAGTGGTGGGGAAGGGAAGATATTGCAGTAAAGATTAGAGAAGGATATTATAAATTATTAACCTTAAGGAGGCTAAAACCTTTTCCGAATCCATCCAATTTCAGATCTGTGTTGCAACTTTATTTTATTTATTTAGCAGTTTTTATATACCGAGGTATAGCATAAATCGCCTTCACTCCGGTTTACAATTACAACAACCTGTTACATCTAAAGTATTTAGCTAGTAACTGAAACTGGTTCTGAACAACAACTTAATCCAATCAATATCTACAATATAACGTGCTCAAATCATGTAAGGGGAAATTGATAATGGGTGAAAATCGATAAGGTTTCGGTGAGTCAGTGAGATAGTCATTGGAATGATATTGCATGCCCGAAGTGGAAATGCAATAGGTGTGGTCTGTTGTGTTATCCTATGCCATCTTTGAATGTTTGGCTGAATAGCCATGTTTTGAGATCTTTTTTTAAAAAAATTAATGTTTTCTTGTGAGCTCAGGTGTTGAGGTAGAGAGTTCCATAATTTCGGGCCAATGATGGAGATGGCTCTGTTTCTTGTGGAGGACAGTTTGGCTAGCGGTAGTGATGGCACATCAAGATGTGGTTTACTTGTTGACCTAGTCGTACGTAGTGACCTGTGTATATGTATGACATTGTCCAGGGCTGTGCTGTCTGTTTTATGAATTGCATTGTGTAGAATTGTAAGAACTTTGAATTCTATTCTTTTTTCTACCGGTAGCCAGTGTAGATTGCTGAGCAAGGGGGTGATGTGGTCTGATTTCTTTTTACTGGTTAGGACTCTGGCAGCGGCATTCTGTAGTAACTGAAGTGGTTTTAAGGCCATTTTAGGTAGTCCTATCAAGAGTGAGTTGTAGTAGTCAAGGCTGGTGAAAATGAGGGCTTGTAAGACGGTTCTGAATTCATGGAGGTGAAGCATCGGTTTTAGGTGTTTGAGCATTTGGAGTTTATGGAAGCCTTCTTTTGTTCTTGTTGCAATGTGTTTTTTCTAGTTTAGTTCACTGTCAAACTTCTCATCTTCGCCAACATTGATTACTGCAACTCACTTTTCTTGGACTACCTATGTCCACAATCCATCTTTTACAAATTCTCCAAAATTCAGCAGCTAGAATCTTAACAGATTCAAAAAAACATGATCCCATCACTCCGATCCTGATATCACTTCATTGGCTTCCCATAAAATTTAGAATAGAATATAAGATCCTAACAATTCTTCATAAAATCATTTATGGAGAACAGACAGACTGGCTTAATACTGCTATCAAAAATACACGCTCAACGAAACTTACGATCGGCCAATAAAGGTTTGTTGTCTATCCCTTCAATAAGATCTGCGCAGCTCACCCAAGTGAGAGATTAGGCAATCTCTCTTGCAAGCCCAAAAATCTGGAACTCTCCTTGTTGAAATTCGCATGCAACCAAACCTAAAATCTTTCCAGAAGGAGGTCAAAACATGGCTATTTAGGAAGGCTTATAATGATACCAAATGAAATTACCTACAAGTTGTATCCCAAACATTCATTTCCTCTGTTTATAATGTTTCCCTTTACAGAAATTTATCCTAGGCTAATTGTGAGTACCTATTTATCATTTGACATTGTCTTTTAGTTATTTATTTTGAATCATTTTATCCTGAATTGCATTTAAGTTTTTATTAGATGTAATTTTATGTTTCTGTTGTAAACTGTTGTGATGGCTTTCACTGAATGACGGTATATAACATCAGTAAAAAAAATAAATCAGTAAATAAATAAATAAAAATTTTATTTTTATTTAAGGGTAGGAAGAACTTTTCTGATCAGCTCATGTTTCAGCAGTGGCCGGCTACATTGAGCTGTTATCCCGATATGCAAAGCTTGCAAGGTTAAATCTACCTGGCTATGTTATAGCCGGCTAACTTGCAGCTGAAAATTTCCTAAAATCTAGTTCGGTTCTAACATAACCAGCTATCTTGCAGTTGAACACCATTATCGAAAACTACCACCTACATTTTCAAAAACTTTAGTTGCCACTCAAAGATGCCCAAAAGAAGCCAAGCAAGCCAGCAGCGGCATAGTTTCAGCAAGCAAAAAATATTTCATTCCACATAACGCTGCACACACAAAGAAGGGGCACGCCTGTGACTTGTACAAAGCACGACATCTCAAACGTCGTAGCATGGAAGACGGTATCCTGTTTCTGTGTATACACTCTGCAGCATTTTGAAACAGGTACAGTTATGCATGCATATCTGACACGCACAACAACCAAGAAGGATAACTTTCAAACAACTGTGCTTGGTGGCATATATGGCCGCTTTCATATTTGCTATAGTAATTTTGTAATGCGCGCATACGATATGTGTGCATTTTATATAATACACGTAATCCCACCATGCAATATATGCGCGTACATAGGCTTACCCGCGTATACATGCATTGCATTGAAACCACATATATCAATGAACACGTGCAATTTACCCACCTATTTTAAATATATATATATATTTTGAATGCATGAAAGTAAATTAGAACTTACTCATGCAAGTCCCAATTTACACATGTAAGTCAGCCAAATTTCAAATATGTGCGCATCGAGGAAATTAACCAGTTAGACCACCAGTTCTCCCAGTCCTTCTCCAGGTCATCAAGACTCTCCTGGTTCTTCAGCCTGAACTCCCTCCAGCCCACCCAGATCTCCCACCCTGTCAGTACTATGCAATAAGCACATTTAATATCACTTATGCCAAATAATTAGCAGGTGTAAAAATACACAAGTAAGCTGGAAGATGTACGCACGTCTTTTAAAATAGTAACTTACACACCTGTTAGTCCTGCCCCAGAATGCCCCTAGATCACACCTTTTTTTAACACGCATATATGTGTGCACAAAAGTGAACATATGCCTATAAAATACGAAATAAGGACGTAGAGGCTACTTATGTGCGTATATGCTATGTGTTACATGCACAACATTTAACAAATTCACCTTTAAGTTTTTAGGTAAACCTGAGTGTGTTTAATGAAAGTACTCTGCAGGTATGCATGCTACTGGAAATTTAGGCTCATATGAGAAAATTGGTACCTACTGATGGGAGTTCCACGTGAGATCAGCTAATACCAGCAGTACATACGTGAACTAGTTTTAGTATTTTCTGACCATACATGGAGACAATGTACTCTTTCACAGAACAGAACCTCTCATCAGCATCACTGTAGGTGGTCAATAACACACATTAAATCATTGCCTAACTCTTCACAGCTTACTCTTACCCTTCAACCACTGAATGAGAACTTAAGGTCTATCTTCTGCCATTCAATAGAGGGAAAATAAGATCTAGCTATAACTCACGCCTGAGACAAAAGGAGCAAATGTTTTCTGTGGAAAATTAAGAATGATGTCAAGTAATTAAGAGACCTGAACGGCCTGTCATTACACTCCTCTCCAATGTTCTGTAGCCTGGCTTTAATCAAACGAGGCCATATATAGCAGCACAGTTTCTTTCACCACATTTCACTGAAGCCCGATCACCACACAAGAACAGTTCAACACAAGCGCTGCTGGCCCCATTTTTAAATAACTTGCACTGAAGTTTAATTTTTCCATATTATCTCATGTTTGGCATTTGCTTCACTCTGGGCTTTGCATGCACACGTTTGGACTCGCTTTCTCTTTTGCATTCTCTCTCTCTCTCTCTCTCTCTTCCCGTTCTGCATCCCTGGCCAATGTCTTGTTTTCTGTTCAAAACTAATAATCAAAACCAAATGTGTTTGCTGGTTGCAGAGAATTGTTTCCTCACAGCCTTCAGTATCTTTCCCTGTAGCTTAATCACAGCAGAGCACCAGGAGTTGGGAATGATTACTCATTGTTTATCCACCATAATAACCTGGATTCAGGAATTTTTTTTTTGTAAGTTTCCACATTTGTCTTTAAATCTTCCTAACTTCTTTTTCAATTACTATCAGTAAAACACCATTTCGCTGACCCATGATTTTTATTTTGTTTAAGAAGATTTAATCTTCTTGCTTTGGCAATGGCTGTAATGTAATCCTGTCCCCAGTGGGGTCAGGTGGGCAGTGCATTAACTTCCACATTTTTTTTTTTTAAATAAATATTGCACAGGTTCGGAATCTCAGTGAAAAGGTCGCCTGCAGCTCATAGCTCAGACCTTATACCTGCATCTTATCTAGCAGGCCTAGAAGTAATTGTTGCTCTGAAAGCATGGCCAAAACTTCCATCATCTATGCTTCATCTTCACGAAAAAGCAGTTGAATGAGATACGGTATTAATTTTTTTTCCCCGAAGAGATTAGTAGATTGATAAACTAAGGCCTAGATTTTCTAACCTACCGCGGCATCGTGAATCGCACGGTTCAGGAGGGCGGGCCTGCGAAAGCCGGGAGCAATCGTCGCTGCCGGCTTTCACACCCAATAGCGCCATCATAAAAGGTGGTGCTATTGGGCGCGAAATAGGCAGCGAAAAGGCTCCTTACTTTTTCGCCATCCACACTGTCTTCGTGGATTCGCCCCGGTGCCGCCCCAACTCCTTCTGTTCTGTCTTGACGCCAACCCTTTTTCATGATCACACGCGAAAAGGGACTTTTCTCATGCGCTTTGAAAAATGACCCCCTAAGACATACAGAGTTATGGCACGGGAAATTTTGTGGGGGCAATAATCAAAAGATTTTACATGGGTAAATGCGGTTTGAACATTGCACACACCCCCTTTCCCAGTGCAGGTAAACTATATCTGTAATTTCCCTTTGAAAATTATCTTAGGAAAAATGTACCCGCACACATTTACACCTGCCAGATTCTATGGGTAGCTTTCTGGAAGAATGTAAGCGAATGTATGAATGTGCGTAAATGCAAACACAGCCTCAACCCTACCCCTAGGGACACCTCCCCCAAATTGCAACAGAAGCCCTCTGGCAGTAACTTTAACACGGCGTCTGGGTGCACATGTACGCGCGTTATGCTGCCTCGCGTCCAGAGACGCGGCCATTTTATAACATACGCTCGTATACGTTATAAAACAGGCTGCACACGTGCGCTCAATTTTAAAGCGACGCGTGCGTAGGTGGGGGGAATTTTATAAGGGACGCACGCCGATGCCATACCTAGTTTTCCCAGTTCGTTCCCAGTTTAAGGATAGGCCTTCCAAACCCTCCTTATTTATTAGCCTCCCTTTCCCTCCGTTAGCCCCATCCCTTGAAACCCCCGCTGACTAGCCTAGACTTCTTTGTGTTTACTACTGCGATGGATGGCGAGTAAGTCCAAAAGTCATGCGGCAGAGCTCCCCGGCGGGCGTATAAATAAGTACTCACGCGCACATCCCTTGGCCTCGCTCCCCCCGACAGCCCACACCCTGCCCAGTCCACACCCAAGTCCCATCCCTTTTTCTGAACTTCTGACTTGTGCGGGTAGCGGGAGATGTTCTTGTAAGAGAACTTTTGGGAAGAATATTGAAAGCCAGGCTCTTCACACAGGCGTTCAACAACCGAGGATTAGTTACTGTGCTAATTTTAGGGGATAAGGTAACCAAGGATGCGGATTTAAGCATGATCTTTAACATGGGACGGCAAGTCTTTATTTTATAGCTAGAGTCGTGTGGGTCAGTTATCTGAAAACTTATTTAATGGGTTTTGTACCCCGCCTAGAGTATAATGTTGTGATAAATATTTTAATTAAATAAATAAATCTCAGAAACTGATGACAAGATATTAAAGTTCATAATCTTTCTCTCTCCATACAATAGTACCAGAGAATGCAGAAATTAGATTTTGGATTCCCTTTTTCTCATTTACAATAAACAGACTGAGGGAAGTGGGGGCGGGGAGACCTCTGCCTGATTTAAGCTCTGCAGAGCCAGCTACCAGCCAGCGTAACATATTTCACCTGAGTGGCTCAGACGGAAAATCCTGGAGGTGGAGTTACTTACACCTGAAGTAGATTCTGGGCATGGCCTTGTGCAGAGCAACAAATGTGCAGACGGAGGAAGAGGGAAGTTATGTCAGAGATGTAGAAAGTGCTTGCCACAATAAAGAAAAATGGTTAAAAAAAAACCAACCCATACACTCCTTTTGGTTTGGGAACTACTAGTTTAGGTGTATGGGAAGATCGAGGTGTGTAACTTAAAAGGTTGTGCACCAACAGCTGGCAAACTGAAAATCTCCCCTTGCTGAGCACCTACATTTAGGAGCCTGAGTGGTGGGGCGGGGTCAGATCTGGGGAATGAAGTTAGGTGCTTACCGCTGATTTTCAGTGCTAGGTGCCTAAATGTAGGCAAGTAAATAGCAGGCTTAAATGAAGATGCTTTAGTTTTTAGGAGTTTAAAATTAGGAACATTTTCAGTCCAAAATTTAGGCGCCTAATTTCAGCTGAAAATTCGCCAAACTGCTTTAGATATTTAAAACCGAGGTGCCTAGGGCAGATGCTCAGCTTTCTTTGAATATTGGCCCCTTAGTACATAAGAAAGGACAAGAAGAAAAGACCAAAATAGATACCAAGATAGCTGTGCCTCCACCCTGGGAAATCCTGATCAAATCTTATTGTTGCAGTGCGGGTCTTGAATAAAAGGCTTCAAGGCATGCTTAACTGTGACAAACCTAAAAGTGGTGGTTGGTTGGCGACAGACAAAATCTGATCAGAGTTCAGATTGAGATCACATATGGCAATAACTATTTTCTTATCTGTCTGGCTTGAATCAGGCTTTTCGCAGGATAGAACCTATGAGATGAATTTTCAAAACACGTATAAAAATTAGCATATATACACGTACATAACTTCTAGTCACATATTCCATTTTTTATAAAAGTAAAAAATATACGCGTACATTCACTTTCACACGCACGTATATGCAAGTGAAAAAGGAGCAGCCTAGGGGGATTCCAAGGTGGGGTCAACACTTATGCAACTTACTATTTTAAAAAGATACTTACGTGCGAACATTTGCCAGCTTACCCACATATTTTTACACTTGCTAATTATCTGGCGGTAAGTGACACTAAACGTGTTTATTGTGTACTACTGGCCAGGTGGGAGGTCCGGGTGAACTGAAAATATTTCAGGCTGAAGAACCAGGAGGCTCTCGATAACCTGGAGAAGAACTGGGCGGACTAATTGGTAAAACTGGTAATTTCCTTTACACGCGCACATTTTAAAATTGGCCTGCGCACATAAATCCCGACAGACATGAGTAGGTCCTACGTTTTGCATGTAAAATGTAAGCGCGTCTATTTTTAAAACAGGTAGGAAAGGTACTCAAGTTCAATGCATTGACATACTCGCTTTCAATGCATTGCATGTCTTCGGTGGAAGCCTATATGCATGCGTAAATTGCAGGGTAGAAATGCGCATATTTTATAAAACGCACATATATTATACGCGCGTGTTATAAAATGGCCTGCCTCCACACCCATGCGTTGAAGTTTAAGTGGGCACGCGCATGTGTGTACAAATCCCGCTTCTACCGTGTAAACTGGGGGATTTTTAAAAGCACGTGCCAATGGCATTGCCAGTTAAACCAGTTCGTCCCCAATAACGGTGTAGGTCTTCCAAACCCCCCTTAGTTTAATAGCCTTCATTCTCCCCAGTAAGCCTCAACCCTTCAAACCCTGCAGATCTGCCTATTTTTCTTTATTTTATAACTTACACCGCCTCCATAGCAGAAGTAAACTTACACAGCAGGGGACCTTGGAGCATGCCCAGGCAAAAAAGTATTTACGCGTACAACTCCCTGAAACACCCATGCCCCGCCCCTTTTTGAAAAATGAAGATGTACATGCTACAGGAGATACACGGGTATCCAGGTGGCTTTTAAAATCTGCTTGGTGCACACAAACCCGACTTATTCGCACATCCCCTAATTAATGTGCACACTGGGCTTTTAAAATTCACCTTTATGTACGTAACTGGCTTGTTATAAAATCACCCGGGGTTTGTGTACATAAAAGCATGTGCCTAACCTGATTTATTTTGCATACTTTTGTGCACACAAAAAACAGGCATTCTGAGGGGCAGCACTGGGGCAAAGTTTGGATTTACAAGCATACTTATTTTAAAAAGTGTGTGTGTAAAATACCTGAAAGGTATTAATAATGCACAGGAATCAAACTGTTTCTAAGAACCAGGGGTCATGATATGAAGCTCCAAGGGGGCAGACTCCGGAGCAATGCCAGGAAGGAAAAGATGATGGATGCCTGGAAGTGGTAGCAAAGAACATTAACAGAATTCAAAAGGGAGTGGTTAGAGGATGGAAACGAAGAAGCAGGTTAACCTATGGCAACTTTTGATGAAACAGTGTTGCATGAGGATAACCTGCACAGAGCAGCAGTTACAACCCTAAAAACTTTTCTGGGGAGACTGGATGGACCATTTTGATCTTTCTTTGCCATCATTTAGTATGCTACATGTAAAAGAGCATGCATAAGTTACAACCTGCAAAGAACAGAGTTTGTGCATGTTAATTCGGAGAATTTTCAACGTGAACGTACGTACATATTTTATGTATGTTATTAAAACTTATTACTTGCTGATATGCTACAAAGTACTCTAAGCAAGGCACATCATAAATAAAATATACTACATAAAATACAAATGCAATGTAAAAAAAATACAAAGCAAGACAAAAAAAACCATACAAACATTCAAATACAAATCCATTTCAATAAAATGCACAAAAAAAATCAATTACAAATACATTTAAACATAAAATAAAGTCCACCAGGAGAAACTTAAATGCAAAAATCAGACAACTGCCTGAGTAAAAAAGAAACATATTACCTAAGTTTGCTTAGAAAACTGTTGTAATCTATTTGCTTTGCTGCTGCATAAATTACCTGTGCCATTACAAAATTATCCTCACTATGCTGAGATTCACCCCTTAATACACTGACGTATAGTCCCCATCTCTCAAGTACTGCAGCATCACAGAATTTGAGCCCAAGGCAATAGAGACAGGCCCTGTTTCTCAGGACAATTTTACTGACATGAAATTATTTTTATGGACGTCATGGTTTGGGGTATGTTTTTTTTTTACCACTAATTGTCAGTAAATTTACTGACAGTTGACAATCCCGATTTTCCTCCTTAGCAATGGCAGCATGCTATAGGTATGCTCTTTGCCCACTTCTGTATTACTGTAACACAAAACTAACCTGGGACACACATTATTCTAGAAGTTCTTTCCAGAAATCTATGCTTACTACATTATCTTGGTCAGGTCAACCCTGTCATTAGGCATTCCACCTCTTGAAGTCCTCACTCCATTCACAGACAGCATCAGGAATAGCAATCAAGCAAAATGATACAGACATAGTGTTAATTACTCTTGCACATGCCAACTGAGTTCTGGAAATGTGAGCTGCAAAGGAAAAAAAATGGATGATTTTCCCAGACATTTTCATAGGATACATGTCATATAAATCAAAAAAAATCAACTGGAAAAAACAGCTTCTGATCTCATTCTCAGATTTGTCCTAGGATCATTTCCGCATACAAAAGCTAAGTTTTATTTGTCTGCATGAAGTTAATTGGCATAAACGGAACTCCATTGAAACATGATTTCTGCAAAGCGATGTTGTAGATTAGATTAATGCTCATGCAAAAGGTACACAGCACAAACAAAACTTCAGGTCACTAGAGATTTGGTTTTGGCCGAAGCTTAGCTTAAACCAGAGGCAGAATGTCTACCAGTGGCATCAAAATACAACAGTTCCTTGCATCCACAGTAAAATGCAGGCACCTTTGGGAATAGATGGATTTCCCCGGAGACATTTTAAAGGTGAATTTTCTCTGAGGTTTGCAAATTACCCTGATATTGGCAGATCGGTGAGCTACAAAATGTTTCCTAGAAAATGCCACAGAACTTCTATTAGCTACCGGTTCTGAGGCTTTTTACAGGAACACTTCCTTGCTGCTCAGCCACCAGCCTGTGAAGAATGCATTCCTAAGAGAGCAGGCCCATTGACTGTGGGCTTCCTCTGACTCCTTCGGGATGAATAAGAAAATATTTATTGATCTGATACAGCTGGAGGGGGGCAACAGGGTACAGTTACGCTGGTCAGGTAGAGTCATTTATACAGATGCCACCACTTGGGAAGGGGGTCTGAAATATTTATTCTAGTTTTCTCATGCTCCCTTCATCTAAAATAACCAGTAACAGACCAAAAAAAATAATAATAATGACAAATACTGATACCTCCCACATGACAAAAAAATTGTGTGATCACACAAAAATTACATTTTTTACAGCAAGTATTTTATTTTTAGAAATTTTGTGGAGAAATGCAAGGGAAGCTTGAGTGGCAGTTGGGTGGCTTGCAGCTATTCTTTTGATTGAAAGAAAGATCATTGTTTCCGGTAATATCAAACTGCTGCATTTCACAAATATCCAATTCACGTGAAAATTAAAAAAAAAACAAACCAAAAACAAACAACCTTAAATATTCTCATATAACAAAAACAAGATAGCCAACCAAATTAAGTAGCAGAGATAACCCTGTCAGGCCAGTAGGGGCAGCAGAGAGCTTTCTTTTGGAATGTACTTAGGACTTGCAATGGGGCTATGCAATATTTTGAACTGAGATGGCTGTAGGCCAGCCAGGCATGGCTATAATTTATCAAATTAGTAACAGCAGAGAATACGTTTTACAACTCTTCTCCAAGCACTATACCCAGCCAGTGGTATTCCAACATGCATATTTCCAATCTGTAAGCACTGGGAATAAACTAGGCACCAATTACCCAATACGAAGGAATGAAGTATATAGCAGGATATGTCATCCAGATGTGCAGGTCTTGTCATGGCATCAGGGAGAGGAAGACGGCAGATATAATTGAAATGAGTGAAAACAGATCTAAATGAATTTCTGTAAGGACAACTACAATGCCATCCCTTGGAAAATAACAATATATTTGGCTAGTACTAGATCTACACAGTTTAGAGTAGGGTTTCCTGTCTGGATGAATCCCATTTATACCCTTCCAAGGGAGAATGATAGAGATAGTCAGGGTCTATAAATGCAGGCTATTAATATCCAGTCCACCAAGAATGATGAGTCAAGGGCAAAAGTTTTACAAAAGCCTTTTCTTCACAACAGATGCAACTACACAATGACAGATCCAGATTGGTCTTTCCACACTGTACATCACGGATGGATGCCTCTGCATGACCACAGCTCCCAGTGGTCTCTTTCTTGTGTCCTTGCTGGGAGGACTGGGCCCATGTGGAGGAGTAGCCTAGTGGTTAGAGCAGTGGGGCTATGAACCAGGGAAACCAGCGTTCAAGTCCCACTGTCACTCCTTGTGACCTTGGCCAAGTAACTTTACCTTCCATCACCTCAGGTGCAAACAGATTGTGAGCCTTCTTGGGGTAAGAGAAATACCTACAGTACCTGAATGTAATCTGCTTTGAAGTGCCAGAAAAACAAAATATAAATAAAAAAATAAATAACGCATGAGAGTCTGCCTTCAAATCTCTCTGCAGCTCAAAATCTGCGTACAACAAATCTCTACAATTCTAGCCTATTCCATTAACTGATTAACATTGAAAAGATGTCAGAATATTTAGGTTTTGGGGAAGGCTGAAGGCACTCCAGTGAACATTACTGGCAACAGGGGACCCCGTACATTCTGGCACAGAGCATGTTGTGTAAGGATTTTCATGCACCGATATTGGTGATAATCACTCAAGGACATAAACAGCTGATACCAATGTGTAAAAGCACATTGATGCTGCAGTGACCAACTTCTGCTATGATTGTAGCAAGGGAAACAAAAAGACATCTGCCCCATCCATTCTGCTCAGTTATTCGGCCCCAGATCCATGCCAGCCACAGAGTGTGACCACCTGCAAGATTTCTCCTTATGCAGGACAGTCTTCTCTTCCTCCTTTGTACTCCACCATCTGAGGTAGAAGAGCATACAAGATCCCCGCTTAGTTCCCTCCAGCACCTACCTTTTCCATGCCTAACCCCAAAGCTCTTTAATAATCTAAAATAGCCAGCAATACTAGTGTGGCCATTGCCCAAACATCCAGCTTCCTACGTCCCCTGTATAGACTCCAGGCACCCCCAGCTACGCGAGCACCTGCATTTCCACTAGGACTTAGCGTTAATGACAGAGCTTGTATCCAGTCTGCTAGAATGACCCAACTGCTGCTCATTCTACCACTGCAACCTATCAGACAACCCAACCAACTGGTTGCCCGTGTTACTGCTATGACTTTCACCACCACAAATTCACTTCTTTGCCATACGTTCTGGCAGCCCCAACACCCACTGATGAATCAGGCGAGATGGTACGGTGCACCCTTCAACCCGTGCTGCTGGGGGTGGGGCTTTCTGCTCTCTCTATCAACCAAGGATCCTCTGTGCTTAGTTAGCCCGTGCCCTCTTAAAACTTCGTTACTGTTTTAGCTGCAGCCACCTCTCCCCAGGAGGGCATTCCATGCTTCCACCGCTTTTTTTTCCCCCACGAAAAAAAAGTATATTTTTCTTTCGTTTCTACTCCGTCTAATCCCTCAGAGCCTCACATCATGATCCCTTGCTCTAGAACATCCTTTCCCTTCATTCAGGTTTGCTTCCTGTGCCAGTGTGTGTGTGGGGGGGGGGGGGGGGAGAGGGGTTATTAGCTCAGGTTCCAACAACTTAAGACTGTGTTCAAATTTGATTTTTGACTTCCAAAATTAAATATTGAACCCGAAACACGTGCGTGTTGGTGCTACAAGTGAAAAATGCACTCCGACCCCCACAGAAACAACACTCGACTTGCCTCACTTTCTTTTAGGTTATGCTGAGTCTCCCTTAGCTATTATGTAATAGCAACGGAGATCCAAGTTGCCAGCGATTGTTCCTTTCTCCTTCTACCAAGTCACAGCACACTTTATTATATGCCATTAAGCAAAGGGGGCCACGTCTGCTCTTGGGTTTTGCTTTGATTTTTTTTTTTTGCGCTAATAAAACAGCACGAGACCCGCACATTGTTATAAACAGCTGAGGCTCTCTGGAAAAAAAAAAAAAGCCAGCAACCGAACACAAAGCAAATGTGGGCAGCTGGTCACAAGCTACTAACCCACTGTGTTCCTCTTCTTCCCTTGCCGCTGAAGACGCACACAGTTCCCTGCATGGGAAAGCCCATAGCTAAATCATGGGGTGGAATAAGCATGGTAAATCAAGAGCCAAACTCTCTGACCCTTTTGGCCTACAAAGCTTTGAAATAAGATGCAACAGTTTGTAATTATCTATGACTGAAACTGTACTGTTTCTCAGTCTAACTGGCCTGACAGAGCTTATTGGTTTGTATGTGGAAAAAAACCCCCATCTTAATTCACTGAGATGGTTTTACGGTAAAGCTGATGAAATACAGAAACAGAGAATATGATAGCAGAAGAGGGCCATGAGGTCCATCTGGTCTTCCCAATTTACATCCCATTGTAATGCCGCCCACCACTCTTGATCCCTGGCTTTTCTTTCACATCTTTATAACTAAGGATCATTTTGTGCTCATCTCAGGCTTTCGTGAATTCTATTACTGTTTTGGCCTCCACCACCTCATCTGAGAGGCTAAAGACTTCTGGTTGATTAATGTTGTCACATGGTACTATGCACGGTGTGGAAACCTCTGCCAAATAAAGGGATTCAATTATAAACAATTTTATCCACAGGCACAATAAAAGAGAACAGTCTAGAAATCAAACACAAAGGGGCGGATTTTCATACTCCGCGAATAGGCCTACTTTTGTTTGGGCTCCAGGCCCAAACAAAAGTACGCTGGATTTTAGTAGATACGCGCGGAGCCGCGCGTATCTGCTAAAAACCTGGATCGGCGTGCGCAAGGCTATCGATTTTGTATAGCCGGCGTGCGCCGAGCCGCGCAGCCTACCCCCGTTCCCTCCAAGGCCGCTCCGAAATCGGAGCGGCCTTGGAGGGAATCCTCTAACGCCCTCCCCTCACCTTCCCCTCCCTTCCTCTACCTAACCCACCCGCCCGGCCCTGTCTACACCCCCCCCTTACCTTTCTCCGGGGATTTACGCCTCCCGGAGGGAGAAGTAAATCCCCGCGCGCGAGCGGGCCTCCTGCGCGCCGGGCCGCGACCTGGGGGCGGGTACGGAGGGCGCGGCCACGCCCCCGGACCGCCCCGGGCCGTAGCCATGCCCCGTACCCGCCCCCAAAACGCTGCCGACACGCCCCCGAAACGCCGCGATGACCGGGCCCGCCCCCCGACACGCCCCCCTCGGAGAACCCCGGGACTTACGCGAGTCCTGGGGCTCTGCGCGCGCCGGTAGGCCTATGTAAAATAGGCTCACCGGCGCGCAGGGCCCTGCTTGCCTAAATCCGCCCGGTTTTGGGCGGATTTAGGCGAGCAGGGCTCTGAAAATCCGCCCCAAAGTGTATGAGAGATAGTAATATCCTTTCTTTGAAACAAGGCATTGGGACCACTGTTTCATAGAAAGCCCCAGCACATATTTTGGTGGGCTAATATTATCATCCCAATCCAGTATTAGTACCATTACCTCACAATGCAAATTTTATAATCAGCTGAGGAGCCAGATGGTTCTACTTATAGCATGGCACAAATTCAGTTGTTTACATACATATTAGTAAAAGAAGGGACCAGCAGGGAAGTTAAGAGTGAAGAAAAGGAGTGGAGGAGTAGCCTAGTGGTTAGTGAAGTGAAGACGTGGTTAGAGCAGCGGGCTCTGAACCAGGAGACCAGGGTTCAAGTCCTACTGCCACTCCTTGTGACCTTGCACAAGTTACTTTACCCGCCATTGCCTCAGGTACTTAGATTGTACTTAGATTGTAAGCCTTCTGGGGATAGGGAAGTACCGGAATGTAATCTGCTTTGAAGTACTGCAAAAAGCGGAATATCAAAATAAATAAAAAAAAATCTTTGTTACAGAAATCTCACCACTGGTCAAGATGCTCCTCAGCTCTGAAAGACCATATTGAGTCTTAATGACTGGACTTGGCAGGCTTCCATATCAATGCTAACAGTCAAACAAAGAAGCCTGCTCCACGAGGTCCTCAGAGATCAGGGCAGAGACAAGAGAATACACATTATGGGAGCCAAAAGAACCCCCTCCCCTAAACTACAGTCACTCTCAGAGGCAAAGCAGCCAGACCTCAGCATACCAGAGCTGCCTACACAGAAGCAACAATTCCTTCTGACATGTGTCCGAATTGCTTGAAACATCTATGGATACTGGCAGGGAAGTTAGAATATCCCAATAGAAAGATTGTGGTAAAGGCTGAAATAGGGTTACCAAGTGGCTCCAAATTTTCAGGACAAGTCGATCTGGTTTTAGCCCACTGCCTGCATGAACTTACAGTTCTGGTGTCCCTATTGATCTATCTAAGAAAAGTAGAAGCACAAGTTCTTGCAGGTGGTGGGGAAAAATTCCAGGACTGGATAAGCCTGACCTGAAAATCTGGAGCCAGATAGCAATCCTAGAAATAGGCCAGGCGGAATTCAATAGAGAAAAAACGAAAGATTACCTGTATCAGCAGCTAATAATCTGGTTATGATTAAAAATAAAAATACATATTCTAAATTTATAAGTCAGTCTAAAAACTAAGACTGAAGAGTTATAATGTATGGCACATAACGAAGCTATAGACATAACAGGCATCTCAAAGACCTGAATAACCAGTCAGGCACTTTGATACCTAGGTATAAATTAAATTGACATGAAAGGGCAGATCAAATTGGTGGCAGGGTGGCATTATATGATAAGGATTGCATAAAGTCAAGCAGAACAGAAGTTTTGCAGAGAATAAAGTGCACAATGGAATCTTTATGGATAAAAATTCCATGTGTGATGGGGGAAGAGTATAGTAACGGGTGTACACTACCATCCACCAGGCCAGGATGAAGAATCAGACAATGAAATGCTAACAGAAATTAGAAAGGCAAATAAAATTAGTATCACAATAATGGGAGATTTCAATTATCCCAATATTATTTGGGTAGATGTCTCATTAGGAGATGCCAGAGAAGTAAAGCTTCTGGATGCCATAAATGTTTTCATGGCTCAGCTGGTCCTGGAGCCGACAAAGGGGGAACTATTTTAGATCTAGTCTTGAGCATAGGTGCCAGTTCTGTGTGTTTTGTGGGGGCTTTAGTACCCCAATATTGAACAAACTCCTTCACTGTGTCCACAGAGGGGTAATTTGCATTGAGTTAGGTGCCCTCAATAGTTTTGAAAATTATTCTCCTATGCTCCTGAGTGGAATGCAGGACCTGGCACAAGGGGTAACAGTGGTGGGGCTGCTTTGCAATAGTGATCATAGTGCAATCAAATCTGATATAATCACTGGAAGGAGAACATTAAATAAAACTACTGTAGAAGCATGAATCTTTTAAAAAGGAGACTACCATAAGATGAGCAAATTAGTTAGAACAAAACTAAGAGGAGTGGTTACAACGGTTAAAAGATTGTATGACTGTTAAAATGTATTTCATGCCTTAAGAAAGATTAAAGGAAGATAAAATGACTGCCAGCATGGCTGAATGGTGACGTGAAAGAGGCAGTTAAAGCCAAAAGGGCATCATTCAGAAAATGGAATTACCGATCCAAACAAGGAAAAAAGAAGAGCATAAGCACTTGCAAATTAGATGTAAAACATCAATAAGGCAAGTCAGGAAGGAGTCTGAAAGGAAACTTGTCATTGAGGCATAAACTAATAAAAACTTTTCTAAGTACATTTGTGCTAGTGTTTTGGCTGCCCTGGGTGAACAATTACTGTGTCACCGCCGTCCTCGTTCTGTTTTTGTTTTTTTTAACGCAGAATTGCTGTTTTTCCAATAACCAACAAACAATAGAAAATTATAATTGTAATTCATTTTACTCAAGGCTTTCCAAGAGCTAACCCTGCCCCCAACACACAGCACAGTAGGCCTAATACCACATGGGGTCCAAATGTCGTTTTTGTTTTTTTTTGCAGGGTTTTCTGAGTGAACCACCGCAGTCCACGTATTTCTGAATAACAAAATGGTGTCAGCTACGGGGCCAACCAGCGCTATTTTTATACATACTGGTAGGTGGGGCAGGAGCATCTGGAGATCATTCCTTCCTAATTTAGATGTTTTGGACTTGCGGATGGGATTAGATAGGTTCAGGCAGTGTATCAATTTTGAAAGTTTGGATCACCGGAGGGCGCAGGGCTTTTTACATCGGAGAAGGGGATGGGGGGCCTGGAACAGAATGTGAAACTGACAGATAGTAAATGTGCCATACCAAAACTGCCAGCACTCAAAACAGGCACAACTCGACCTATGAAAAGGCCAGCACCACAAATTTAACACCAGGGCCTAAAAACACCAATACACCTCCTATTAGGAAAACTGAACAAGCCAGAAACTACACACTAGCAGAATACCCCACCTTAGACACATATGCAGACCATAGACAGACCCTCACCAAAAACAGAATAGAGAGATCATAAAGTATAATAGAAACATGCAGACAGAAACTAGATTGGAAACTGAAACAAACCAAATTCTGTATGCAGTGTAACAATGGAAACACAGAATCATCACCAGACTCCATAAATCATCAAACAATAAAATAAAGAAATATAAATCTAATGAATAGAATGACATCCAATAATTAAGAACTCATAAAAATTTTATAATGTTTCCAAACAGCAATAAAATATTTCAAAACAGAAGACATATCAACCCAATAATTAAAATGACTAAGGATTGAAAAATTCCCCTTTCTCCATAACTGAAAACTTTTGATTTCCAGGCACCCTGAGCTTGCTGTGGATTAGTGAGGTAGCACAAACCTTCTTCACACATAACTGAAGCAGGCTTCCATTCTCATATACATCTCCCAGGTAATCTCTCTCTTACACAAACACACATAGCCCAAGTAGGTGCCCATTCTCTCTCTCTCACACACACACAAACACACACACACACACACACACACAGACTTTCATTCTTTCACTCACACACAATCCAGGCAGGTTCCCATTTTCACACATACAACCCAAATAGGCTCCCATTCTCTCTCACACACATACACACACACACAGTCCAAGCAAGCTCCCATTCTCACACACACACACACACACACAAACCCAGGCAGCATCTCTGTTTGTCTTACTCTTCCATTGCTGCTGCCATTGCTGCTTCTACTGCTGCTACTGCTGCTAATGCATCACTGGAGAGCATGCAGGAGCCCATTCTGATGCTCCTCCTTGTGTGCCAGCCCCGCGGTACTCAAAACTAGCGGAGCAGGCATTTCCTCTATGTTGATCTCGTGCATCACTTCTCATGTTAAATTTTACTTGCCATTTACATGTCCAGTTCTCCAATCCCACAAGGTCTGCCTATGTTTAATTATTTTGACTATTTTTGAGCTTGCAAATCTGATCATTAATGAATACATTAAAAACAGATTCCTGGGATACACCAGTATTCACCTTTTTTCCACTAGTCCAATTCTTTGTTTCTTATCTTTTAATCAGTTCACAATCCACAATAAGATAATGCCTCTTATCCCATGACTTTTTAAAATGCCTTCTGAGAATCCAGCTACACTATGGGGTATATATTAGAGATGTGAATCGGAACCGGAATCGGTTCGGATTCCGGTTCCGATTCACATGTGGGTTTTTTGCATCGGGCCCGATCGCGGTTTTGTTTATCGACTGCGCCCAAGCTGATAAACAAAAAACCCACCCCGACCCTTTAAAACTAACCCCTTAGCTTCCCCCATCCTCCCGAACCCCCCCCAAAAAAAAACTTTTTACAGGCACCTGGTTGTCCAGTGGGGGTCCTGGGAGCGATCTCCCATTCTGGGCCGTCCTCCCGCTCCCAGGCCATCGGCTGCCACTAATCAAAATGGCGCCAATGGCCCTTTGCCCTTACCATGTGACAGGGTATCCGTGCCATTGGCCGGACCCTGTCACATAGTAGGAGCACTGGATGGCCGGTGCCATCTTGTGCTCCTACCATGTGACAGGGGCTGACCAATGGCACCGGTAGCCCCTGTGACATTGTAAGGGAAAAGGCTATCGGCGCCATTTTGAATACTGGCAGCCGACGGTCCGAGTGTAGGAGGTCGCTCCAGACCCCCGCTGGACTTTTGGCAAATCTTGTGAGGGTCAGGAGGGTCCCCCAAGACTTGCCAAAAGCCCCTGGTGGTCCAGCGGGGGTCCGGGAGCGATCTCCTGCACTCGGGCCATCGGCTGCCAGTAATCAAAATGGCGCCGATAGCCTTTGCCCTTACTATGTCACAGGGGCTACCGGTGCCATTGGTCAGCCCCTGTCACATGGTAGGAGCACAAGATGGCGCCGGCCATCCAGTGCTCCTACCATGTGACAGGGTCCGGCCAATGGCACGGATACCCTGTCTCATGGTAAGGGCAAAGAGCCATCGGCGCCACTTTGATTAGTGGCAGCCGACGGAGTGGGAGGACGGCCTGGAGTGGGAGATCGCTCCCAGGACCCCCACTGGACCACCAGGTACCTGTAAAAAGTTTTTGGGGGCGTCGGGAGGGTGGGGGAAGCTAAGGGGTTAGTTTTAAAGGGTCGGGGTGGGTTTAGGGGTTATTTTTGTGTGCCATTTTTCCTGCCCTCCCCCAAAATGATAAGGGAACCCCCACGATCAATATCGTGGGGTTTTCCTATCGTGACGATTTTGAAAATATCGACGATATTTTCAATCGTCCAAAGCCCGATTCACATCCCTAGTATATATTCAGCCACAGTCCAGATGGCAAAGTTAGCCAGATTATTATTGAATATAGCTGATTATCTTAAACTTAGCTCCAGCTAAACCATAGGACAGCTCTTATGTACAACCAGACTTAGCCAGCTAAATTATCTGGCAAATTCTGAATACTGGGAGTTAGCCAGACAACTTATCCAGCTAACATAACTCCTCCTTGAAATGCCACTGGAATGCCCTTAAGTTATTTGGCTAAATTTTAGACAGATAATAAGCTATCTGGATAAAATGTAGACAGATAAGTGCCCTGCTACTCATTTAGCCAGATAACTAGCAAGTTATCCAGCTCAATGCCTCTGAATATGGACCTCTAGAGTGACTGGCTCATCTTTATCCACATGCTCACTGACACCTTCAAAGAATTCTTATAGGTTAGGAAGGCACGACTTCCTTTTGCTAAATTCATTCTAGCTCTACCCCACTAAGCCATGAACTGATCTCTGGAGGCAGCGGAATATAAATAAATAAATAACCAGCAATTTTGTTTTTAACAATTGCTTCCACCATTTTACCTGGCCCAGACATCAGGCTCACTAGCCTGTAGTTACTCGGGTCACCCCAGAGCCCTTTTGGCATTACATTTGCTATCCTCCAGTCCCCAAGTATGGAGGAAGCTTTGAACGGCAGGTTACAGAAAAGAAGTATTAGGTCACATCTGAGTTCCTTTTTAGAACTCTAGGCTGAATAATATCAGATTCCCGTGATTTGCTACTATTTAGTTTGTCAATGTACACTAGTGCCTCTTCCAAAATCACACCCCATCACACACATACATACTCACACTTATTCCACACCCCTCCCCACACCCTCATACAGACACATGGACTTGCCCCATATCCAACATACACACTCACAGCACAACCACAGCTACACCCTCCTACTACACACCCTCAGTATACCCCCCAGATTCTCAATTCCCTCCAAACACAAACACCCAAAAGGGCATTCTGCCAACCACATACACCCTACACACTCACCTCAACCACACCCCCATATTCCTCTAACCACATCCTCCACCTACGATTACACAACCATATCTTAAAACAAACCCCATAACTCCCTTTACACATATTACTCCTTTACAGAACACCCCCCACACCCATCCCTCCCTAACCCACATCCCCAAATGCCTCACATATATACATACACATCCATACCCACACATACCCAACAAACACTGTCACACATGCCCAACACGCATACAAACATCCCTCCACACACATAAACACATACCCGCCACATGCTCACGTATTCCCACCCCCTCCAATTCCTAAACCTCTCCACACACAGCTACCCCCTGCCAAGGCAGCTCCAGAGGGGGTAGGAGGGGCAAGGGTCCCCCCAGACATGAACCTTGGTCCTCCCAACTGTCCCCCACGGTCTGACTGGACCACTTTGATTGATTGGAAGGAAGGGCACTTGGCCAACTTAAAACTCACTGAGCTCCCTTTATGCCCCCCCCCATGCAAGCATTTCTGGATCTGCTGCTGCCCTCAACACATCCACAGCTATATTCACCCCCGCAGAGAGACAGGGAAAATACCTAATGCAGCTTTCCATTTTCTTCACATACACACACAATTGTCCCAACCACACCCCCTACCTACATACCCAAAGCCATACTCCTAACACAACACATAACCCAACACATATTCCCACATCTACACCCGCCCATATACACAAATACTTGAATTCCCAGACATCCCACACACTCACACACACACCCCACCCACAAATACCAACATACACACTCCCTCACAACACATCCACTGCCTACAAACACACAGCCATACCCCCCCCCCCCATAAAACATACCCCACAACTTCCAGTCAAAAACACGCCCCCCACACATCCATCCGCCAGATCTAGCTCCCACGCTATACACAGTCCCATACACATCCCCCCAAATCCCAAACACACCCCTCCATCACATATGCTCACCTCCACTCATCCACAGGCATGCATATCCCTTACACACAAGCCCATCCAACTTTTTATTTATTTATTTATTTAACTTTTTTATATACCAACATTCAAGACGGTGGTCCCATCATGCTGGTTCACAAGAAACAGGGGTGTAATTATAATAAACTTTACCATTTAAACATTTAAACAATTACCATTTAAACAATAGTGCAGAAAAGCAGTTACATATAACAAGGAAAACAATAACTTGGAATGAGAAGGGAAATGAAGATCAGATAGTTATATATAAGTATAAATAACATTGTAAGAGGTGGCTATTAACGCTAATGCTAGCGGAGCGTGTTGAAAGAAGGAAGTTAGATGGAATTGGAGTTAGGAAAGGCCTGCGTGAACAGCCACGTCTTGAGTCTTTTCTTGAATGTTGAGATGTTGGGTTCCATTCTAAGATCCGGGGGAATGGAGTTCCATAATGTTGGACCGGCTGTGGAGAATGCCCGATCTCTGAGCGTGATGTGTCTGGTAGTCTTGGCTGGAGGTACTTGAAGTGATCCTTTGTAAGCATCTCTTTTCGGTCTTGTGGAATGGTGTAATTGGAGGGGGATATGTAGATCGATTGGGGCTAATTGATGGATGTTTTTGAAAATGGTGAGAATGGCCTTGTAGATTATTCTGAAGTGGATGGGCAGCCAATGGAGGTCCATCAAGATAGGTATGTGTTCTCTTCTCCTGGTGTTGGTGAGTATACGGGCGGAGGCGTTTTGGACCATTTGTAATGGTTTGGTGTGTGATGAAGGGAGACCAAGCATGATGGTGTTACAATAGTCCAGCTTTGCGAAAATGATTGATTGTAGGATTGTTCTGAAGTCATGTGTGTGGAAGAGGGGTCGTATTCTTTTCAGCACTTGGAGCTTATAAAAGCAGTCTCTGGTGGTTTTGTTGATGTTAGCTTTCAGGTTTAGGTGATTGTCAATTTGAACTCCTAGATCTCTCACTTGTGTGGTGTTTGGTACGGTGGGATGGGTGTATGAGATGGAGCTGTTTTCTGGTGTGATGAGTAGAAGTTCTGTTTTTGATGAATTTAGTATCAGGTTGAGACTTGTAAGAAGTTGTTTGATATTTTGGAGACAGGATTCCCAGTGCAACAGTGTTTTAGCGAGCGACTCTTCGATGGGGATCAGGACCTGAATATCGTCAGCGTAGAGAAAATGTTTGAGATTGAGGTCAGTGAGAAGTTTACATAAGGGTAATAGATAAATGTTAAACAAGGTAGGAGACAGGGATGAGCCCTGAGGGACTCCTACTGATGCGGGGTGTATAGAGGATTCTTTATTATGAATCTTAACCTTATAACCTCTGTTGCTGAGGAAGGTTCTGAACCATGATAGGGCAGTGCCTGAGATACCTATGGCTGATAATTGGTTGACGAGAAGGGAGTGATTGACCGTGTCAAATGCAGACGATAGGTCGAGTAGTATCAGAAGGAAGGCTTGTCCTTTGTCTAATCCTAGGATGATGTGGTCAGTCATAGAGATGAGGAGGGCTTCCGTGCTTAAGGTTTTACGAAATCCGTATTGTGATGGAAATAGAAGGTTGTTGTCTTCAATGTGGTTTGAGAGTCGTGAGTTTACCAATTTTTCCATTATCTTGGCTATGAATGGGAGGTTAGCTATCGGTCTAAAATTATTAGGATCGTTTGGGTCGAGATTTGGTTTTTTGAGAAGGGGTTTGAGTGAGGCAAGTTTGAGGTTGTCCGGGTAGAATCCTTGTGTGAGGGAGCAATTTATGATGTCTGCCAGGGCATGCATCCCACTTGGCATGCATCCCACCCCCACATACCCGTCTCACACACCCACACCTTCCATTCCCCAAATAACCCTCCTCCACACCCACACTCCCTTTCTATAAATCTGGTTTGGAACGTATTCCCAAAGCCATGCCTCTGCATGCTTTCCGTACTTGTTCCTTTAACATTAGGGGAGTTCTCTCCCCTCCCTGATCAATGTCAGAATTATTGACAATGATAAGCATTTATAACTCATGGCAACATTTTTATTTTGCAACCGGAATGCTCAATGATGCAGAAAATTAGACGTGGTCAAGCACCATATTAGTTTAGTTACTGTATAGGCAATAGTAGAAAATGAACATTATACAAACTCTGCATCACAGAATTAAACTTTTGATGAATAAAAACACTCTCAGCCTCCTTTTCAGTGGAAATGATCCACATAGGTACACCATTGGGTCAGAGTCCCAGGTCCTAATTATTATTCCTAGGTTATAAAATACCCTACTGCAGTATACTCTTTACAGCCTACAGGACCCCTCTTCTTCTGAAAGTCCCATTGTGCAATGCTCCGTGCGGCTGCTGCGCTGTGTAAATCTTCCCCCAGACAGTCAATCCCATTGTGCAAAGTTCGCTCTGAACAGCTGCAGGGCCTTTCTACAGCAGCCTCTGATTCAAAGGCATCTCCCTTCCAGCAGCTGTCCTGTGACTCTGCAGTTTAATATTTGACTCATGCAGATCCTAAACTCCCCACAGATCTGCCTCTAAGTCAGATTGATTCAATTGTCTCCAAAAGAACTAATGATTAGGGGTGCGCAGAGCAAAATTTTTCGTATCATTTTTTTTTTCTGTCATTTCATTTGGAAACTTTTTTTTTTTTTTTTTTTTTAGTTTTGATTCCTTTGGGGTTTTTTTAGCTTTGGAAAATTGTGTGTCTTATTTGCAAATAGTGCATGATATTTCCCAATACCTAAAAGAAAAAAAAATACTCAAACAAAATGACAGAAAAACCTAAATAAGACCTCAGGGGTCTCTGGAGGTCCCCTGTCTCACCTCCCTGTCACCCCTGGAGGTGGCTGTTTCCCCAGAAAAAGTAATATCATTAAAAATAAAACCCCAGTCACAGGCCCTGATCCCAACCCCCAGCCATCTCCTCTGTAAAAAAAAATACCCCCTCCCACCCTGGAGCCAGTCCTTACAGACTCACCAAATCCTGCCTGTTGGTTTAGTGAGGGGCCTGGGAGTGACCTCTCCAGTCCTGGATCCTGTCAGCGCCATTTTCCAAAATGGTTCTGGTTGGCACTTTGCTCTATCACATAATATGGGCTACCCAATAGCCAGCACCATTTTTTCAAATTGGCACCTGCTGGCTCTTTGCCCCTATCACTTGATGGGGCTACCCAATGGCACTAGTAGCCCACCAAGCAAGATTTGATGAGTCGGGGGATGGGGTCAGGAAGCTGGGCAGGTTCAGGGGTATTATTTACAAAGAAGAGGGGATGGGGTGAGGCATGGCATGTGACCAGGGTTTAATTTTAAAAAATATTACTTTTTCTGGGGAAAGAGCTGCCTCCAGGATGGTGAGGGGTGGGACAGGGGATCTCTGGGTTGCGCTGTTGGTTGGGGATTCCCATGTGCACTATTTGCAAACCATTCTTTAATGGTTGAAGTTCTGAGCAACTAAGTAGAATTTCTGTGATGGAGGATTTAATAGATCAGATTGACAAACTAAAGAGTAGCAAATCACTGAGACCAGATGGCATCCTCCCCAGAGTTCTAAAAGAACTAAAATATGAAATCACTAATCTGTTACTAGTAATCTGTAACTTATCATTTAAAACAGCCACGATTCCTGAAGACTGGAAGTAGGCAATGTAATGCCAATTTTTAAAAAGGGCTCTAGGGTGATCGAGGAAATTATAGACCAGTCAGCCGGATGTCGGTTCTGGACAAAATGGTAGAAGACATTCTTAAAATCAAAATCACTGGCCATATAGATAGACATGGCTTAATGGAGAAGGTTTAACATGGTTTTAGCAAGGAGAAGTCTTGTTTTATCAAACTTTTATAATTTTTTGAAGGTGTAAATAAATGTGTAGATAAAGCTGAGCTGGTTGATGTTGCATATTTGGATTTTCATAATGCATTTGACACATTCCTTCATGAGAGATTCCTCAGGAAATTACAAAGTCATGGGGGTAGGAGGTAGCTTTCTATTTTGGGTTGGTAAGTGGTTAAATGTCTGGAAACAGAGGATAGGACTAAATGATCAGTTTTCTAAATGGAGAAAGGTCATTAATGGTGTACCGCAGGGATCCCAGTACTTGTGCTGTTTAACATATTCCTAAATGATCTGGAAAAGAGAATGATGAGTGAAGTGATCAAATTTGCAGATGACACAAAATTAATCAAAGTTATTAGAGCAGCAGCAGATTGCAAGGAATTGAAGAAGGATCATGTGAGACTAGGAGACTAGGCAACTGAATGGCAGATGAAAGTTAATGTGGAAAAGTGCAAAGTGATGCACATAAGGAAACATAATCCCAACTACAGATGCATGATGCTGGGTTCTCTATAAGGAGTCACTACCCAGGAAAGGACAATTGAGTTCTTGTGGGCAATACCTTGAAATCCTCATCTCCTTGCATGGCAGTGGTCAAAAACACAAATAGAATGTTAGGAATGATCTGAAAAGAAATGGAGAATAAAACAGAAAATGTCATATAGCCTGTGTATTGAACCATGGTGCACTCACACCTTGAGCATTAGGTGCAGTTCTGGTTGCCACATCTCAAGAAAGACATAGCAGAACTAGAAAAGGTGCAGAGGAGGGTGATAAAAATGATAAAGGGGGACAGCACGTCTCTCCTATAATGAGAGGCTACGCAGGCTAGGGCTCTTCAGCTTGGAAAAAAGACTGCTGAGAAGGGCTATGATAGAAGTTTATAAAATCATGACTAGGATGGAACTGCTAAATAAAGAATGGTTATATACCCTTTCAAATAATACTAAAACAAGGGGACTCTCATTAAACTACCAACCAGCAGATTAAAAACAGATCACACAAAGCACTTTTTCACTCAGCAAGCTATCAAGCCGTGGAATCTGTTCCAGAGGACATGACTGAGGCAACTAGCATAGTGGGGTTTAAAAGGGGTTTGGACAAGTTCCTGAAGCAAAAGTCCATAGCACAATATTAGCTCTAGGCAGACTAAAGAAAGGTTTATGGGATCTGCCAAGTACATGTGACCTAGATTGGCCACTGTGAGATATGAGATTGGGCTTGATGGACCTTGATCTGACCCAGCTTGGCAATTCTTATGTTCTTATGTCTGTCTCTCCCCACTTCCATCCTGCAACGTTTGAATTATTCATTAAGTTTCAGTCAAATTTCTGACACAGGGAGGATAACTTTCAAAACTGCTCGCATGCACCCATATACATGTGTGTATAGTAGGCACCAACAAATTTAACACTATATTTTATAATCTGTACACACTTAAAAATCGTGGTTTTAAAATACACATATGTAGTCATGTATATAAAAACTGTGATGTGTGCAAGTTCGGGCTTATTTGGAAACGTAGCGGCACTTATCTGGATAAATTCCGATTTATGCAGCTAAGTAGCAGCACTTGCCTGGATAAATCTGAAAAGTGCTACCTGTCGGTGTAAGTAGCATTTTTCGGACTTATTCGGGTTTGTAAGATTTTATTTATTTATGTATTCAGGACTTATTTTCCGCATCTCGAAAAGTTTGTTCAGAGCAGATAAGTCTTAAAAGAAGCGCTATTTATCCTGATAAGTTCTCATTTGTCCATCTAAGCTACAGTAAAGATGCTACATAGACAAGTCGGAATTTAACCAGATAAGTGAGCACAAATGATATACACACGTCGTCGTATGCAGAATTTTGAAGGGATTTGCGAATACATTTTACGTGCATTATTTACACGCATTTACAACCCGTAAGTCGGCTTTTACACGCACAAGTCAGGGACTTTTATCAAATGTGCACAGCAATGTATTTACCAGTTTTACCAATTAGTTTACCAGTTTTCCCAGGCCATCTGCAGGTCAAGACCCTCCTGGCTCTTCAGTCTGAAGTCCCCCGATTACACCCAGACTTTTCACTTTTGAGATATATACAATCACTTACACCTGATTTTGAGCAGAAGTAATTGTATATTTGTTTAATTGTTCAATCTGTTTGATGTAATTTTCTGTTCCTTGTTCTGTGTAAACCGAAGTGGTATGCACAAGTGCATGAACTCCGGTATATAAAAGCCTTTAAATAAATAAATAAATAAATAAATAAGTAAATAATAGGGTAGATTTTAAAAGCCCTGTGCGCATAAATCCTGCTGGATTTACGCACGCAGGGCACTTGCGCGCTGGTGCGCCTATTTTGCATAGGCCACCGGCGCATGCAAAGCCCCGGGACGCGCTTAGGTCCCGGAGCTTTGCTTGGGGGGCATGTTGGGGGCGGTGTGGCGTTCGGGGGGTCGTGTCCGGGGGCGTGGTGGCTGTCCATGGGAGGGGCCGGAGGCATGACGGCGGTCCGGGGGCAGGGCCAAGTGCTCCAGCGCAGCGGCCTGTGCCGGGGCAGGGAGTCAGTGATGCGTGCAAGTTACGCCTGCCAGAGGCAGGCGTAACTCAACGAAATAAGGTAGGGGAGGGGGATTTAGTTAGGGCTGGGGGGTGGGTTAGATAGGGGAAGGGAGGGAAAGGTGGGGAAAGGTGGGGGGGGAACAAAAAAAAGTTCCCTCCGAGGCCGCTTCTATTTCGGAGCGGCCTCAGAGGGAACGGAGGCAGGCTGCACGGCTCGGTGCTCGCAGGCTGCCGATTTTGCGCAGCCTTGCGCATGCCGACCCCGGATTTTAAAAGATACGCGCGTATCTTTTAAAATGCGGCGTACTTTTGTTTGCACTGGATGTGCGAACAAAAATACACGCGCGTACTTTTTAAAAATCTGCCCCAATATATACAAAAAAAAAAAAGATGCATCATTTTGGCAGGTTTTTAAAAAGCAATGTATGTGTGTAAGTACTTGCCCCTCCCTGGAATGCCCCGCCCACCTTTTTTTACACACGTTTTTACTCGCGGTCCCTGATTTACGGACATAAGTTGCCATTTTTAAAATAGCATATACTCATGTGTGTGCCATTTTATGTGCGCATATACTCTTTTTTTTTTTTTTGTACGCACATCTTTTGAAAATCTACCTCAGAGAGCACATGCCCCAATGCCAATACTTCTCATGTATCTCCTACCCTCCTTATATTCAAAACCACTGTTTGCTTGATTTTTTTATTTTTTTTACCTTAGTTTCTATAAGGAAAAGGCCAGCACAGTTCATTGAAAAGGAGGTCAGAGCCCATTGTGATGTCTGCATATTCTTAAAGCTGCCATGGTATTGACTTTCAAGCATTTTGAAAGCTGCTCTGCCATTAGTTAATAGTCATAACCTTATTCTAATTTCTGTACCAAACAAGTAAACTAGGTATCATGAAATGCACACACATCTCCTTATTTTATTTTATGTTCTTTACTTTTTCCTACTACATACTGGACTTCATAAGTACTGAATATTTCCAAATACCTTCGGATAGACTGGCAGGATACCATGCTAGTTACAAATGAATACTGAAGTAGTACCAGCAGCAGACTGACAGGGTGCCCTACTGTCTACAGTTTAGTAATATGACATGCCATGCTAATACTGGATTATGGTGCAGTGCTGGTACAGATGAAAAATGTAGCATGTATTAACAGTGGCCACAGCTCATCTAGGTGCAGTAGATGCTATAGCTGTGTGCAAAAGTTTGGGTATCCAAGGTCAAATTGTATATTTCAATGAATCTCTAAATGGCCGATGTTATAAAACTGACGCTAAAATCAGAGTTAAATTTTAGTGCGGGTTTTACGCTTGTTTTTAACATCCATTAGCTTGCAACATCCTCGTGGGGACCCTTGTTTTAAAAACAAGGGTCCCCACGGGATGTTGCAAGCTAATGGAATGCAAATGAAACAGCAGTTATAAAAAAAAAAAAAAAAGCGCACTAAAATGTGAGTTAACTTGAAAAATCCGCCTATGTAGGAAAGTGCTTTAAAAATGTTTTAAAACTGGAATATTTATTCATTTATTGGCATTTTTATCGTTTTACAGATAAAAACTATCGCCCAAAGCTATGTACAAAAATAAAACATAACAAATTTACAATATCATAAAATAATAACCATTAAAACTCAAAGACAATACATAAATATACAGACAAATACAATGCAGCTCATCAATCAAATTTCTGTCTCCATCCTCCTTACTTAAGACAGTTATGCCAGAGAAATCACAATAGCCAAAGGAGCAATGTCACTAGCTTTTGGCATACATAAGCCAAGTTTTGAATTTCTTCCGAAATTTCATTAAATTCACCTCTTCTCACACTTCCAGAGGTAAACTATTCCACAAACTTGGAATAACAGTAGAAAACGATCTGCTACCCAAACGGGAATGTCTACATTTTTTTCACTGGCGGGAGACACAAATACCATCTTCCTACAGGACGTAGATTTCTTTTGGCCACATGCCATTCCAAAGAATCCTTCTGTGACGGAGAGTCAGAACTGTTCAAAGGTTTACATGCCAAAACCAGGTTCTTGAACCTACATCACTTTACAATAGGTATCTACAACAACAAGGGTTTGGCTGAAGTTCTCAGAGATTTTCCCCAAACCTTTTGAGCAGCAGTGTTTTCAATAAATTGTAATTTTTGATCAGTTTTCCCTGTAATCCCAAATATATCGCATTACAATAATCCAGCTGTGACAGGATCAAGGCATAAGCAACTGCCTTAAACGCTGTCAACCCCAAATATGGTCTCAATTGCCTTAACAATTTCAATTTAAAACAGGTATTACGTGCCACCTGTGAGATGTGGTTTTCCAGGGAAAATTGAGAATCCAAGATCGCCCCAGAGACCTTATCTGATCTTTCAGAGTTAACTCTAATCCCTTCAAATTTGGGACTACTAAGGATACTACCTGTCCCAATTTTCAACAACTCAGTCATTTCTGAATTGAGAACCAACTTGTTTTCAGAAAACCATTGAGTAATTGCTAGTAAACAAGAATTCCTCAACTCAATCTAAAAACAACCTCTTTGGGAGTATTTGCTAAATAAGCCAACATCAGTATACCAGCAGCAGAAATGAATGGAATAAAACTAAAAGATCGAATCAAATTACCCAATGGGATTAAAAAACAAATTGAAAAGAAGGGGGAAGATAAAACAGAGCCTTGTGGGACCTCGAATTTTAATTCACAAGCAGAAGAAAGAGAACCCTGAAAAATCACAGATTGTTCCCGACCCTGAAGAAAACCAGAAAACCACGTTAAAACCTGACCCCCCCCCCCCCAAACCCTAAATGTTCACAACGATGTAATAAAATAGAATGATCCACAAGGTCAAAAGCACTAGAGAGGTCAATGAAAACCAATACACTTCTCCCTTCTCTAAATACGGGAAAAATTTCTCAACTAAAGAGATCATCAAAGGCTCCATACTACAGCATTTCCTAAAGCCTTCTTGGGCTTCATCCAACACATCATTATCAAACAGATAGGCTGCTAATTGAGGGAAAACCAATTTTTTAAAATATTTTAGCTACAAAAGGTAAATTTGATACTGGCCTACAGTTCTTACATTCTCTGGGGTCCATATTCTCCTTTTTTAAGGAGAGAAACAACAACTGTTCTTTTTCAAAAGCAAAAGGAGTAAGGAGGCAAAAGTGCTTGACGTTGACCAAAATGACCTTCCATGTTAGATTGGCACTGGGTCTCCCAACTTGGGCACAATCTTGCATGCAAAGCCATTTGGGTAAGGCATGTCAAGTGAAATCAAAGAGTAAGCTCTCTAGGGTGGGCACCTACAGCTAAACAGTTAAGTGCTGGGCATTCTAATAGCTGAAGCTATCCTAATAGCATCTGGTTGTTTCTACCACTTTGGGCACAGCAACAGAATATCATGGCCACCAGAAATGTGAGTTTACTCCACCTCCCACCAAAGAAGGAGTTACAGTACATTTCTGGCATAAGCTAACTTTGGCTTGCACCTACAGCTGCACAAAAGGCATAAGCTCTCTGGGGAAGGCACCTTCAGCTGAACAGTATGCATTTTGGTGTTGTGCATCCAAACTTTTGCATACTGTTCGGCTGTAGGTGCCTGCCCCAGAGAGCTTACACATTGTTAAACTGTAGGTTCCAGCCCCAGTGTGATGAGGGCTTTGCCTGTCAATGATACAATCCCCAGTGTTTTTCCATTGTTAGACACTGGAAGTAGGTTTTGCATTTTTTAATCCTTTCCCTTGCCAAAACCCCACCTTTTTTTGGGGGGGGGGGGGGGACGGGCTTCTGGGGTTATAAAATCCCCGAGAGTGTGCTCAGTTCTTTAGAGGGTTAGGCACGGCTGTAGAAGCCAGAAGGAAGGCGAGCTGGAGATCATCCCTTGATCTCAAAGCAAAGGAGAGCAGAGACATAGGAGTGCCAGTTTGGTCATAACCTCACTCCCTGAGGTCTTTGATCGAAATCCTCCTCCTCTTGGATCGGAGGAGGAATTTTTGCTGTGGATTGCTGTGACCAGTCTGGAAGGACAGGCTCCCCCCTGGTATCCAGAAGGGCTGGGTCATGTCTGTTCCTTTTGCTCAAGTGACCCGGAAAGTGAGGGTGAAGAGAATTGCATTGTGGACTCTTGTACTGCAGACATGTGAACACATTTGGATTTGGATTACAAGAGAAGTTTTTGTAATTTTCTCTCTTTTGCTAGCTTTTTCCTACCATTTCCCAGTGCTCTGGTTGGATGGAGGAAGCCTGGAGTGAGTTATGGCCTGCACCCTATGATTCCCTTGCTCTCTTAGGGGACCATCCTTGCCCCGAGTGGAGGTGTTAAATTGCAAAGTGACTGACAGCGCCAGGGACTCGGACCCGTGGCACCCCTGAATGGTGTCTGCAGCACACGACGGGGGCCGTCTACATTATGTTGGAAATTTAAGTCCTTTCTGGGTCAGAGGTCCAGTACACCACTGAGCCCGACAACAGACAACATTGGGCACCAGAAATGTTGAGTTTACCCCACCCCAGGAGTTACATTTTCCATTAGCAAGGAATGGCAAGAAAAGACAAAGCATAAACTCTCCGGGGAAGTCACCTTCAGCTGAACAGTATGCACCTTGGCACTGTGCATCTGATTTCTGCGACCTTTTTAGCTGTAAGGGCTCCCCCAGAGAGAGTTTACACTTTGTTCAGCTAGCTGTAGGTGTCCACCCCAGAGAGCTTATGCTTAGATTTGACTTGTCAAAATGGCCTTGGTGCAAGAATTGCTCGCTGGAGTGGGCACTTACAGCTAGAACAAAGTGTAACGTCCCTGGGGTGGGCATCTACAGTTAGACAGAATGCCAAGGTCAGAATGTACGGTGCTGATGTACCGTTCGACTATAGGTGCCTGCCCCAAGAGCTTACCCTGGAAATTAAACTCCTGAGTTTCCAGATGGACTTGAGACCCTTTTTGCAGTACTACACCCATTTCAGCTTTCCTTTACAATGCTCTTGCCTTCATTGGCTACTCACGGTCTCGTGCTGTGACCTTTCAACTTCCTACCTCTGCACCAACAGATGTGCCACGTCGCTCAAGGAATGAGTCCTTTACCTGAGCTAGTAAGTTATCCATCACTACAACAGGGCCATCCTTGGGGTGGGGGGGTGGGGGGTGGATGGGGAATGGGGATAATTGCCTTGGGGCTCGTGCTTTGGGAGGCTTCGCAATTACGCAATAGCCTCACCTCCGGCACGTCGCTTCCCATTCCTGCTCTGTCTCCGCTACAGAGGCTAGTGGGAGGAGTGCGCTAGAGTGCCTGCCGGTCAGTAGTTCTAGAAACCCATGTGGTGGAGAAGTACACGGTGGCAGACATCTTCCCTGCTTCCTTCTTGCTCCTTTCCTGTTCTGTACTTCAGTCTGAGGAGAGCCCTGCTCCAGCCACCTTGGCCTTATAACTGAGGGCCCTGCACACTTCTAGAGTCGGTCCTGACTAGTAAAGCCTGCTGATTTCTCATTTTGCTTCCTGTATTGCTTTACTTCAGAGTCTGTTAAAATTAGCAAATAACTAATAATTTTGCATTAAACATTGCAGAAAGCTGTCATGTTTAACCCTGTAACCACAATTGGGAGATGAAAGAAATACTTACGACAGTTTTTCAAAAAAGACAAATACTTTATCAAGACAAAAAAGCTTTATAGTAAAGGCACCAAAATAAGAGCCTCTGCAGTAATGTGAACTGAAAACACATCTTATTTTTTTATTTTGCTTTTTGGCACTTCAAAGTGGATGACTGTAGATATTTCCCTTTCCCCAGAGGATTCTCAATCTAAGGCCTACATTCATCATTTTGCTATAAAATTGCGAAAAAGGAGAGAGAGAGAGAGAGACTTTATAAGGCCCTCTTATAAGTAAACTATTTATACCAGTGTAAGAGGGGCCACTAGCAGCTTGAAATGAGGTTTGTAGGGTGGGATGGGTTCTGGGGGGTAGTTTTATATGCAGAGTCATACATACAAACAGAACAGTTACCATCAGTGAAGATTTTAGATGATTTAGAGAGATGAAAGGTACACAAAGATGAGATTTGTACATTGTACTCTCAACCTAGCTTGATAGCACCTAGATAGAGAGTGATAACACCCTAATGCAATTTGAGGAATGACCCCCTGAGGCAGCGGAGGATAAAGTGACTCACCACAGGTCCCAAGGAGCAGCAGTGGGATTTGAACTCTGGTCTCCCTGATTCATAGTCTGCAAGGCTACTTCTCCACTCCTGTTTAACTTTGTACCATTCAGAAGTTGTCACTTTCTGTTCTCATAGGGTCCAATATAACTTACATTAGCACAGGTTTCTACTCCTGTTTTAGCATGCATTTCTACGCAGTAAGTTAACTGTTATGTAACAGGGGTTTTTAACGCCTAAATAAATGTGTGCTAAACTAGGATTAAAACTAGTGGTACAATTAGCGCGGGTGCATACAAATCCCATGTAAACGAAGGCATTAGCTAGTCCCCCAGCGATGCAGGGATGTGCGATAAAGGGCAAATAGCTTAAGGTACATTTTCTTTATGCTGGAAATGTAACTCCTGGGTCAGAGCAGGATTAAAACTTTACTCACATTTCTGGTGGCCATGTTATACTACTATTGCTGTGCCCAGTGTGGCGGTGTCTAGATGCTTCTATCAGACTGGACACAGCAAGAGAATAGCTTTGGTCACCAGAAACGCCATTTAAAAATGGATCCAAGTCATACAGAATAGCAGGTCGGTCACCTTCCAAAAAAATCCCAATAACAAGAAAAGGAAAAAGATGACACTGAAGCAGAGACCCAAATAATAGAACTGCATGATTTGTCTATAGTTGTGCATGCTCTCTAAAAGCCCAGGCACTGAATTAATAGACCAGTAGTCGTCTCAAACAGAGCACATGGCAGCAAAACCCCCCAAAAAAACCCAGTGCCAATGCACAAGGTGGTAGGAGGGAACAAAGATATTATTTCAGTGTTTAGAGTCCAATTCACTAAGCTTTTCTTCTGTATACATAGAACAGGCGAAAAGCCTTCGCAAAGCTGCCCCATAATTAACAGAAGTGCTAGCAAGGTACGACAAGCTTTAGAATTTCCAAACTTCCAAAACTTGGCCTGGATTGTAGTTACAAGAAAATGTAGCAGTGAGACAGACAGAGCAGGAGAGAAAAGAATTGGATTGGGTTTGTTTGGTTTTTTTTATATCAGTGCTCTGGGATCTCTTGGGACCCAGATGTAATAAAGTGACTACACAAAACAGCTAAAAGACAACATTACCTTGTAAGGTCAAGAGGATTCAGATACTGGGGAAGGATGGGCTGTTTTGCTTTTAAATTCATGTGTAAGGTGGGGGCGAGGGGCAGGCAGAGGGTTCACAGGAGGATAAGACAAAGACTTGCCCCCCTCCCCTCCCAATTTTGTCTCAGCAACACAAGTCCTTATAATTAATCCCCTCACTTCGGTGACTGTGCCTATGTTTGAAATGGAAAAGGGGAGAGGAGATGCTGAGAGGGATAAATGAAGAGCGCCCAGAACCCTGCATGGGCTTCTGCCCCATATCTGGCTGCAATAATATAACTTTGAGAGATTACAGAGGTTTAGTCAATGGTTGAACTCAATTATAAAGTTACACATCCCCCAGCGAGACCTTAGGTCAGCTAAGAAAGCCCTCCTATCCATACCTACAGTAAGATCCGCACATCTGAGCGAAGTCAGAGATCGTGCCATATCAATCGCAGGCCCAACTCTCTGGAATAAATTACCACAAGAGTTACGGCTACAACATAACCTAAAGAGATTCAGGAAAGATCTAAAAACCTGGCTTTTTAAACAGGCATTTGAGAGGGTCACTTAAGTTAACAGCCAGGTTTTTATATTTTCTATCTTTTATTCTGCTTTTATCTCATTTTAACGTTATGTTTAGTCTTTATTTATTGGTTTCCTATTAAATGCATGTAATTTATTTTTTGATTATTGTATGATGTACTTTTATTCTTTCTGACTACCTCGATTTCGAGATGTATTTTGTAAACCGTAGAGATAGAACTTGCTTCTGTGCAACGGTATATAAAAATTGAACAAATAAATAAATAAACGCAAGGAGACAATTCAGTAAGCACAGCGTGGAAATGGGATGACGATGCGGGCGTGAAGAAGAAAGACCGCCTTCAACGAGAGTCTATATTATTGCTCTCTTCAGAACAACCAATGGCACGTCAATGAAACAGCAAATGTGCAGGTCATAAGGAAACACATTAAAAGCCGTAACATGTTCCTTCAGTGACACGTGCATTGGTCATAAGAGAGGAGGCGACTTCATATTTATGATACTGCCCATCACAGGCAATGTATTCAGTGCTTGCCCTGAAAGCCGTGTGTAACTTTGCAGGCACTGCATATGTTTGTGATGCCTTCTCTGCACGTAACCTGTCCTATACTACACCTTTAACCATAGGCTGCATTGTTTTCGGTGGTAGATGGCGGTAAAATGGTGCATGTGCCTTTAAGCCTGGATGACGTCAGAGTGAGATCTATTACTATAAATGGCGAGACTTGGGGGGGGGGGGGTCTTCTGTCTTCTCTTGTTGGCTCTGCACATTTTTACCATCCTGTTTGCTGTGTTTTGTGCTCCTGGGGTGGAAGGAAGATTTAACCCATGGAAAGAATTACTTCTATACTCTGCTCCCAAGCTAAGGCCCAGCTTCTTTTGGGAAGAGTCCCTAGGAGAGTTAGGACTGGAGGAGTTATGGGGTCACCACTAAAAAAGAAGAATTTATCTCAGCCTTCCAATTACGCAAATGATTTTCTCGGATCAGCTGTCATGGATTATGCCGGGAATGAATTCCCATGCTGAGGAGTTTGTTATGCTTAAGGCATTTTTATTGGTTGCTACTTGCTGTTTGGATTCTCGACTCTGGAACTATTTAGACACCCCCGCTTTGTGTTTAATAAATTTGGCATTACTGGAACCGCCAATCCAGAGTGTGGACTGAATCCTTTCCCCAGGATTTGGGTTCATCAGAGGTGGAAGATGATAGCAGTAATGATGGCAGAAAAAGACCAAATGGTCCATCCAGTCTGCCCAGCAAGCTTCTTATGGCAGTATCTGCATCTCCATGCAAGTTACCCTCAAGCCTTATGTTAAGGGAAGTGTCAAGGGAGGGAAAGTCTGTTCAAGCCTTATAGGGGGAAGAAGGATCCAGTAAGAAGGATCACCGTCAGAAAAAAAAAATCTGGAGCCTGGTCCACTAATACACTATCTGCACGATCATTGTTTATGAAATCATCAACCAGTGCAAGCAAAGGACACCCTTCAGCACATGCAGCCCTAGCAGGGGCTATGTGTAGTGTCCCCTTTAAGGAGCATATAGAGAAACTGTGACAAGGGATCAGATGATTGGGATAGGATTACAAACAGGAACTACAGGGGAGGATTGCTAGCTCTTTGGCTGTAACTGCTGTGTGTTTAAAAGAAACTTACTTCTGTTTTAAGCATGGCTTTTCTGTCCTCTTCTTAAAGTTTAGGGCCAGCCCACACATTCTCTCCAAAACATAATGGTGTCAACATTAAAAGTCATTAGGCAGATAACTCACAAGTTATCTATCTAAATAGCACGTTTCTGAATATTGAGCCACTTTTCTGGCTATATTTTAGCCAGATAAGTCATTATCTGACTAAAATAAAGCCAGATAAAAAAAAAAAGAGAGACACATTTTAGGGAAGAGTTGTTTTCTGGCTAACTTAGCCAAATTTCAGTTCTATGTTAGCCGGATGACTTTAGACCTGCTTCAGAACAGGTCTGAAGTTATCTGGGCCTTGTGTGGCTGGCTACCTTGCTACTTAACCAGATATCTTCCCAAATTTCATATAAGGCCATGCACCCCCCCCCCCCCCCACTAATCCCCTCCTAAATTTCAAAAAGTTTTGCAGGCCTGTAGATCGGGGCCCCTCCATCCCTCTTCCCCAGCTGTATTAATATAATATTGTGCTGCTGCCAGACTCCTCCCGCTCCACTCCCTGCAGTCCTAATGTCTCACAGCACATTCTACCCCCACCCCCCTCAAATCATGAAAATCTCTGCCGGGAGGTGGGTATAAACTTACCCGCTCCAACGCTGCTTCTGTCCCATGCAGCACTGGAGCACCTGAGGTTTCCTCAGCTTGAAACTCCTAAAAACATGGCTTTTCAGACAAGCCTTCTCGGATCCCCTAGACCACTCTGACACCAGTTAAAAGGACTTAACAGGTCACCATTGGGAGACAAGATCCCACTCTTTCTCACTTTTCTTTTTTTTTTTAATTCTTTATTTTCAAATTTTTTGAAATTACACCCAAGAACAACCTTGTACAGAAAAATTGATGTTTGTCATTATCCATACACCATAACAAGAAAAAAAAAATAATAATTGAGTAACCCTCATCTCATATATTTTACAAACATCATAAATTATAAGAAAATGTGGAGGCGGAACTATGAGCGCATATTTAAGGCAAAATTAAAAATTATAAGTGAATTAACAACCAAGTGGTGCCTTTTACAATTTTTCTAATGAGCCGATACTTGAGGGGATACCTCTTGGGTTCTGGCTTCTATGAAAGCCCTAAGTTGTGCAGGCTCTAGGAAATTTTTCTTAGCCTATTCCTTTTCTTTCGCCCTTCCCTACAGCACCTTCCTATTCTCACCCCCCTCTCTCCTCTCCAACCTCCCTTGTCCCTCTTTCCGCACCCGGTGTCTTCTTCATGCCTAGGCATCCCTTACCTCTCTACTTAAGCAAGAAAGTTAAAATACACGGATCATGTGATTGTTGATTATTATTCGTCAAAGCTCTAAAGTGCCACTGTTCGTTAGGACCCCCCTTATGCTATATTAGCATTTGTACATATGTTTGCATATTTATATTCTTTTAGACACTAAGGTTCATGTTACGCCTTAGCAGCAATTGTTCGATTGTATTATATATTATATGTTGTCAGACGCTATGTCTTTTATGTTTCAATGTAACGCCTCTGCCACGATTGTTCTGTTGTATTGTAAACCGATATGATTTGTACATCATACAAGAATGTCGGTATATAAGAATCCAAAATAAATAAATAAATACATTAAATACCCATGGTTAGCCTCTCTGCTGCCACTTGTTGATGCAGAAATCCTGTAGGAATTTCCCCACCCTTGCAGACAGTAAATCCACTTCTTAAGGCAGACAGATAAGGTAATCTGCCCTGGAAACAAGAAGTACAGGATGCACCCCCCTTTCACTAAGGATCACCTCTTGATTCTTTCACTCTCACCATCCTCCTGGACTCCAAAGCTCACCTCCTGGCTCCTGAAGCCCTGGGCGTTCCAGCCTGGAGCCCCAGCCACCCTTGCTGGAGGAGAGCTGCAAACAAAGAGCAGAGAATCGTCTGGGTTCCTTTGCTATAGAGAAACCTAGCCCCTCTTTTTAAGAACACTCCCAATGGGAAGTGCCTGCACTTTAATGCACTCCTGTTCTCTAACCTCACAGACAGACCTGGGCGAATCTTCAGAGGCTGGGATTCTAAAAGGACTGTAAGGCCTCCGAGCCAACGTCCAAAAGCTGCAGAAGCAGGCTCCAGAAGAAAAAGGTCACCGGAGCCGCATGGGCAGAAAGGAGGAGGAGTAGAGTCTGGCTCATGTGCGGAAAAAGAAAGAGGGGCAGCGTCCGGCCCGCACCGCCAGGGAAAGAGGACAGGAGCGTTGTTGGCCTGCGAAGAGAGAAGAAAAAGGGGGCAGGGGCAGGCCCAGGCTGCAAAAGGAAGAAGAGGAGAGCCTTCAGCTCCATGGACCCTGGTGGGCAGGCAGAGAATGACTGAGCATGGGTATGAGAGGCAGAGAAGTGTGTGTGTGTGTGTGTGTGTGTGTGTGTGTGTAGGAGGGAGAAGTGAGCATGTGTGTGAGAGTGGGTGTGAGTGTGTATGTGGAAGAGGGAGAAGTGAGTGAGTGAGCATGTGTGTGAGTGTGTGTGAGTGTATATGTGGAAGAGGGAGAAGTGAGCGAATGAGCATGTGTGTGAGAGTGTGTGTGTGTATGTGGAAGAGGGAGAAGTGAGCGAATGAGCATGTGTGTGAGAGTGTGTGTGAGTGTGTATGTAGAAGAGGGAGAAGTGAGCGAGTGAGCATGTGTGTGAGAGTATGCGTGAAAGAGTGCATACAGATTAATCTGAGGAGCGAGAGTGAGCACACGTGAAAATGAGAATGTATGCGTGTGAAAGAAGAGAATCAGAGAGAGCTTGTGAGTGTGTGTTAGTGTGCGAATGTGTGTGTGAGAAGCGTGCATGCTGCCACTGACCCTCTCCCCCTCCCTCTACACATACACTAATCCGCAACAATCTCAAGGAGACTGGAAAGCAAAAGCTCCCACTGAGGTATGCTCGTAGAAACGAGTCTGCAATGACACCTTTCCTATTAGTAAGAGAAACCTTTTGGAACACCCTTTCATACAACTCCAAAAAGCTCTAGAGGCCTGATTCATTTCACAACCGACAGTCATAACTGACTGGTTAATTATAAGTCAATTTAAGGGGCCAGACCGCTGGGGTCCTTTGTTATTTCCACAGCAGTTGGGCTCGGAGGGGGGAGGCTTCTGTGGAGGCGATGTTCACAGCCCCCAGTGGGGGAGATGGGACCCTTGATAAGAGCAGTATCTAGTGACCATGCTTAGGGTCCATGATACAGGATTCCAGAAGGAGCCCCCAGTGTCAGTACTGTTGCTGCAGACTGGGAACAGTGGGAAGAATAAGGGAAAAATTCCCAGGTATTGGAGAATGAAGGCTCATGGTGACAAGATCCCAGCACTGCTTTATTTATTTCTTGCATTTATAAGGCTGCCCATCCAACTGGGGGCTCTAGGCAAGCTACAGAACATACAGCAAATAGCACAGGGGTGGTCAGCTCCGGTCCTCGAGAGCCACAGGCAGGCCTGTCCACAGCGAATATGCACGAGTTAAGCTCACATCACACAGAAGCATTGCATGCAAATCTCGCTCATGCATATTCATTGTGGATATCCTGACAGCCTGGCCCGTTTGTGGCTCTTTGGGACCGGAGCTGGCCACCCCTGACACAGCATAATCACCATTTGATTACGCTGGAAGAAAAAAGGAGGAAGGAAGAGCTCCCGGGCCAAAGAAAAGAAGCACATTTCCTGAATCTAGTCATTTTTATCTGGAAGGATGCGTTCTCTTGGAAATGTAGTTGTTTCAGTGACGCTCTGGAAAAGGACTGAGCACATTTTTTGAAAAAAAAAACCAACCCAAAACATTAATAATGGACCGAAGGATTATGGGGGTCTCTGATCCTCCCTTTCCTGTTCCTTCTCTCGTCTTCCCCCCCGTTCTGTTATATATTATCATCTGCTCCACATCTCCTGCTGTACTACCTGCCTATCGTCACGCTACTGTTATTACTCATGCTCAGGAATATGCACGCCAAGAGGGCTTTCTGCAAAGAGCGATACAAAACACGGCCTCATTTCCTCACATCCTTTGATTTATGAGAAGATAGCATAGGCTGTAAGCAGCGTATGCCTAAGGCCCCGACCCTTCCTGTTCTTACAGGCAAAACTTGTGAATGGTTTAATGCAAGCAACATGGCTCGCTACCAAAACCAGGAACTGTCACAGGTGGCCTAGAAAAGACAGAATGACAGCAAATCGTCTTTCCCCTCCCCGCCTGTCCAGGATGGAGGCCCTGCCGTAAATGCGTTCCCTGACAAAGGAGATCATGTGGCGAGAGGGGCTAGGGGAGAGGTATTTCCCGCCGCAGTTCCTGTAAAGAGGAAGTCGTGCTGCAAGCAGGACAGATTTTTCACGCCTATGTTGGGGGGTGGGGAGGGGAAGGGAGGATCCTGTTCCCATCAAGGATCTCAGCCTCTCCAGCGCTGAATTAGAGTTCATGAACTTTCCTGCAGAGCAGCCAGCGGTAAAATACAAGGTGAACGCAGAGCAAATGAGCCCCCAGAAGGCGTCAGTGACTACGTAACACAACCTCTGCTGGTCGAACTGGTTTGCTGCTGCGTTTGCATTCATCTACTTGCTGATTCTAATTTCCTCGCACCACGCCGACTGGCTTTGCCTCAGCGTTTCGTTAATGTTTAGCATTTTTTGGAAGATAGAAGAGAAGACCAAAACTGTGTAGCAGGACAAGGTTCCTCGGGTTCACGTCCCACCGTTCTACAACAGGCCCTCTCTCAAGGTCTCCTAACTTAACGGTGAAAGGCAAATAAGGTTGGCAGAAAAGAACCACCCCATCCATCAAGTCTGTCCGTTTGTGGCTGCCAATTGGGCGGTCACAGGGCTTCCATGATCTGCGATCGTCTCTCTCCTTCAGCCACTAAGGTCCCTTTCTGTCGGTCTCCTGCATTCTGGCACGGTTTTGGTTCCCATAATCTCTGTTGGAAGTTTATTCCAGATGTCCTCCACCCTCTCAGTGAAACAGTTTCTCTCCCTTCAGCTTCCCTCCTAAAATTCCAGATGAGGTGTCTTTGCAAAAGTGCATTAAGGTGCATTTATTCACATGTGTTACTGCAGTCCATTTAACACTGCATTTACCAAATGCAGTGATAAATGTGCTGTAATAATGCAGCTTTAGCGTAGTTGCCAATGCATGGATGTTACTGTTGGCAGGAACACTAGCCAGTGCGACTCTCAATCTCCTTAAAGACTCATCTGTGGCCCAAAATAACTTCAGGAAGGGGGGGGAAGGGTGGGGGGCAAAAGAACTGTTATGGGCTGACCTAGTCTCCCTCCAAGCAAGATTCCCCTCAACAGGAGGGCACTAGCACTCCACCCCCCGCCAAGCAGGAAGAACCCCTGATGGAGCAGCTCCCTTCCTAGGTCCCCTACCCCTGAAATGGTTGAAGGGGCAGGGGGTGTTCTCCACTCGCTCTTACCCCCACTTGCTCCGAGGCATCACATGACGCCGGCTAATCTGATGCTCTCCTTTGCCCCACACGTGCAATTATTACCCCTTGTCCTTCTTGACCCTGTCACATGCCCTGGTGCTTTTTAAATCTCTGGCAACCTGCAGGTGGCAGTAAGATCAGATAAACATGGCTACTGCACTTGGGCATAAATTAAAGGGGAGGGGAAAGGCTTTGATTGTTTTAATAAGCAATGCATGTGCGCTTAGGTAATTATCTTTATTTTATGACTATGACTGTAATCAAATGACAATATAAAAAAATAAAAAATTCTGGAAACTCTCTCACAAATCCAAGATACTGCCAAGCGATGGCAGACGTATTCAAGAGGTATGCAGTGACTACGAATCAATAAGCACACTGACATCTCTCAGAAATAGTTAATACTTTCCTGTTTTCCGAGCAGGGGCAGATTAAGGGTCCTTTGGGTTCCAGGTAGTATCCTGGCCGTGCATCCACCTACTCCCATGGGCTCTTGCTGCCTCATTTATGTAAATACTGTTGACCCTTACCCTTAATCTGACCCTGTATGGGAAACTGCCCCATTCCCCCCCCCCCCTTTTAATCCATCGCTGTTTCCGTAACCTACAGAATGATCTGTAGCCATAGGAATGAAAACAGGTAGCATCTCAATTCGCAGGAACAAAGAAATACAAGCCCTTGGACGACCTTTGTGGATGTGGAAAGTGATTCATAAAAGGATGGGAAATAAATAAAACAAACCAAATGAAAACCTTTGAGTTTTCAAAAAACATCCTTCTCAGCATTGCCAGTTCCTTGCGCGCTCAAATCTTCTAATCTTCTGTCTCCTTTACAATCCTGTTGAACTCTATTGATTCGCCCTGTATTCCCACTCCCTCTCCAGATCCCTGCATACCCCCCATCTTTCAGTGCTTGCATCTCCTGCTCTGTTTTCTCATCCTCAATCTTTTTTTTCGCTGTGTATCTTCTTACATTTCTCCAAATACAGTACAGTATTTTTTTCTCTCTCTCTTGCTATAAATCCTATGACACCATCCTACTACGGGCAGCTCTGTCAACCCACCAAACGGGGCAAGCACATGCAAAGTGCACACAAAGGGTTTACTTACCATCTTGACTTTTCACTGGGGTTTCTGCAAATATGTGTTGTGGTTTTGGTTCTGGTGAAAGATGTTGATTAGTTGGAGAAGGAATGGAATTCTCCAGCTGCCTGGCTGGTGAGACTGGGGCCTCTGCAGCCTTAGCTACTTGGCCATCTGCTCGTTTGGGAAGGACTTCGGGCAGAGGAGCACTTGCAGGGTCTGCTCTTCGCTGAGGCAGCTCTGGAATCTTGGAAGTGGCAGTCTCCCCTCTCCGAAGAGGTGGATCCTGGGATTTCCCTATCGTAATCTCAGTCCTCCTTGGAATCTGTTCCGGGGGTTTATGGCCCGTCAGCTCTGCCCTTTTTAGGCCGAACCTGGTAAGCCCTGAACTTGAGTTCTCCACCTGCTTGGATGAGATATCAATGGAGATTTCTGTCCTCCTGGACACTGGCTCAGGAACCTTGGGGCCAGCAAGCTCAAACCGCCTTACAGATGACTTTGGCGACTTCTGACCTGGAGTGTCTGCATGTTTTGACAGTGCCTCCGAGTTCCTTGCCCCCAGATCATGGAATTTCTGAGAGGAGCTTGACACTGTTGTTCTGAGAAGTGGATTGGGTGTTCTCCTGGGTGGAGCAGAAGAATTTGGTGACTGGTCTACTTCCTCAACCTCGAAAGATCTCTTTAATGCTAAAACAATAAACAGAAAAGCAAATGTTAGTAATGGAGAGTTCACTTTTTTCCACCATCTTTAAAAGGATATTTTTTTCCAAACCAGCATCCTTGAGTTTTAGAATATTGCACTGCTTATTGTGCAATTTATCTAATGGAAGTTTCACCGATTGTTACAAAAAGTGGGTTACAGGGACTTGTCTTGCAGCATGCAACTTAGAAAGCATTACAGGGATGTGCATTCTTTTTTTGCTTCATTTTGATTAGTGTGCACTAATTTTATTTTATTGTGCACTAAATTGAAATAATGCACACTAAAAAGAAAGAAAACAAAAAAAAAAACCCTAATGAAAACGGAAAAAAAAAACAAACTAAAATGAAAACCTTTTGATTGTACATTCCTGAAATGCAATAAATATGGTTGGATAGATAGTGATGGAAAGCTGTTCACTGGCCTATATAAAATGTATTTATTTATTTGGTTTTTTATAATGTGCCTCCCCATACAATAATGCATGAAGTGGCATAAAAGAGAAATAATAAAATACAGGCTTTGGCCACTGTTGGAAACAGGATGCTGGGCTTGATGGACTCTTGGTCTGACCCAGTATGGCATGTTCTTATGTTCTTAAGTAGCCTGCCTCCAATGCACTGGTATTGAAGGCGGGCTACTTTTCCATGAGCCACCCTGTACAATCTTAATATAAATTGGTGATCTCAATACAGTTGCCACTGGACACATGGCAGTCTCCGCAGAAAGGCCAAGGACTGAATGGCATAAAGACAGACTAAATCTACCCCTTTAATGTGTACTGCTGATCTCTATGGACCAGCTGAAGGCATATTGGCAAACCAGTGTTGGGATGCTTGCATTTCTATTGCTCATATCCTATTTATTCTGTGGAGAAATGGAGGATTTTAGTACCCACTGCTGTCACACTGCAATCAAACATGAGCACCCTACTTCTTTTCTTATTTTAGATTTATCGCATGCCTATTCAGTGGAAGCTCAAGGCGAGTTTCATGCAGATACTATAGGAATCTCCCTATCACCAGAGTGCATACTTAATCTAAGGGCCTCATTTACCTTCTCCGATTCCATGTAAGAACATGCCATACTGGGTCAGACCAAGGGTCCATCGAGCCCAGCATCCTGTTTCCAACAGTGGCCAATCCAGGCCACAAGAACCTGGCAAGTACCCAAAAAACTACCGGTAAGTCTATTCCATGCTACTGTTGCTAGTAATAGCATGGCTATTCTCTAAGTCAACTTAATCAATAGCAGGTAATGGACTTCTCCTCCAAGAACTTATCCAATCCTTGTTTAAACACAGCTACACTAACTGCACTAACTACATCCTCTGGCAACAAATTCCAGAGTCTATGGGGAAAATGCTTAGTAAACCAGGCCCTAAATTTGTTTCTGAGGCAATAATATAAATTCAATGGAAAAAAATATTTAAAACATGAATAAGTAACTAAAACATAATAGCAGTAACAACTGTCTACTTTCATAACCTTTCTGTGATACAGTGGAATCCAGCAAATGTTCCTTGAGCAAGAAGAACTTGCCCTATTGTGGATTATAGCAATTCACAGGCAAAGAATAAAAGGGATTTGTGAGTGCAAAAGTCACTTTAGTATATAAGTTTAATCACTGAAAGCCATCAATAATAATAATAATGTCATGCCTTCACTTTAAAAGCAACCCAAGGCAACAGCATGCTTCTAAAATACTGTACTATGAGTATAAAGAACCATGGGTTTATATTTGGATGAAAAGCACTAAATGAAAACAAATGAATACAGTATATCAAGATACTAATCTGAGAAAGCTGACAGATTCCTTCAGTCGATTTTAATTATCTCCTTTCTTTGAACATTATTATTATTCTTTGAACAACCTTAAAGCAGAAGATTTACAAACCATTATGGCACAAAGTCTTCAACATGACCTTAGCCCAAGAAAGGACACCAAAAGGGAACAGCCTGGATAGCTCGTCTTTATAACACTCCCAAAGCCTAGGATGATTAACGCCAAAGCAATGTATCTAATCCCACACGTATTAATGCATGAACAGTGACATGACATCATGCCGTGAATAGGGAGCCAGAGTGGTTTTGAGGGGAGGTTGGTTTTCATTGCATGCAATCACATCAAGACTGAGCTTAAAGAAAGCTAAGCACTGTTCCAAGCTGTCTTGGATTAGCAGTGCTGATAATAGATTAGCTCTCATTCTTCTGACAGCATAATGTCCTTGGTCTGCCTACTAGGGATGTGCACGGAAAACATTTTCAGTTTGGTTTGTTCATTCAGTTGGTTTGGCTTAGCGATTCATTTCATTTGTTGAGGGAACAAAAAAATATATATTTTTTCATATCATTCATTTTCTATTAAGGTCAATAGGCGAAGCAATGCATGTTATTTTGAATCCAAAATTAGGATTTTCTATCCAAGTTTTATTGAAATTTGCAGGCAGATAGCAGCAGCAGAGAAAAGAGCACTTCAAGATACCAGGAATGGGGCAAAGTAGCACAAATAATGACATGGATACACTAAGATCCCGAAAAAGGGCAAAACAGCTCATACAGAGGCATCAATACCTCAAGGCACTATCCCCTAGATTTATCAAAATGCTATAAATATAGCAGAAATAGAGCACACAATAACAAAGAACATAAGAACATAAGAAATTGCCATGCTGGGTCAGAACAAGAGTCCATCAAGCCCAACATCCTGTTTCCAACAGAGGCCAAAACCAGGCCACAAGAACCTGGCAATTACCCAAACACTAAGAAGAACCCATGCTACTGATGCAGTTAATAGCAGTGGCTATTGCCTAAGTATAATTGATTAATAGCCATGAATGGACTTCTCCTCCAAGAACTTATCCAAACCTTTTTTGAACCCAGCTACACTAACTGCACTAACCACATCCTCTGGCAACAAATTCCAGAATGGTTAGGCTAATTTCCCTGCTCCCGCATCACATAAGTAATTTCCACAAGGCACAATACATTTAGGGGTAGATTTAAAAAATTTGCGCGATCGCGTACTTTTGTTCGCACACCAGGCGCGAACAAGAGTATGCGGGATTTCAATAGATATGTGCGTAGCTGCGCGTATCCATTAAAATCCGGGATCGGCGCGCGCAAGGCTGCCGATTTTGGGCAGCCCGCGTGCGCTGAGCCGCGCGGCCTGCCTCCGTTCCGTCCGAGGCCGCTCCGAAATTGGAGCGGCCTCGGAGGGATCTTTCTTTCGCCCTCCCCTCACCTTCCCCTGCCTTCCCCTTCCTAACCCACCCCCCCCCCCCCGGCCCTATCTAAACCCCCCCTTACCTTTATTGCACGATTTACGCCTGCTAAAAGCAGATGTAAATCTGCGTGCGCCATCACCCGACCCGGGGGCTGGTCTGGAGGCCTCGACCACGCCCCTGGGCCCGCCCCCGAAACGCCACGTCATTTAGGACACGCCCCCGACATGCCCCTGTTACAAAGCCCTGGGACTTACGCGCGTCCCGGGGCTCTGTGAGCGCCGGCGGCCTATGCAAAATAGGCACGCCGACGCATGAGGGTCCTGCGCGCGTAAATCCGGCCGGATTTACGCGCGCAGGGCATTTAAAATCCGGCCCTTATTGTACCTGCACTATTTTTCACTTCATGCGCTGATCAATACACTGCGGGTGCGTTACCGGGAAAAGGTTTTTAATTGCACATGCTGTTCGGGCAGGAGAGAGAGAGAGAGAGAGGGAGAGAGAGAGAGTAGTTTTGGGGTTGGTTTTACAAACACAGTAAGAGGTAGGAACAGCAAAGTACATATCGCTGAAGATTTTCTGTCATTTTAATTGATGTAAGATACAAGAGAAGTTGATTTGTACAATGCAATCTCTACCTAGCTTCAAACAAGCTAGGTAGAGAGTGCAACAAGCTAGGTAGAGAGCCCAAACAGAGGCATGAATAGTATCCCAGTGCACATGCGAGGTGCAAAGCAACATGAACACCACCAAAGCTTAGAGTGAGGTGTACAGAAAAGCTAAAGGTTTTTAGAGTTTCAATACACCCATTAGTGAGGACTTATACAGGACCCTCTTTTCTCTGGCTTTCCTGCTGCATCCAGGCCAGTACTGGCAGCCTCCCCTGAAACCAACACTAATGGGTGTTCTTTTTGCAAATGATCCTGTAGGCCACTAGTATCATTCTTCTACTAGTAGTCTTGTAATAGTGAATGTATTCTGCTAAATTCTGGTTTACCCTAACTCTAAAGTGCCTGCACACCTCAAATGAGATCTCCATTCTCTCTCTAGATGTTTTGCTGCTGCTGCTACTGGAGCTGGCATTAAGGACAGACTATGAAGGAAAAGACCAGGGGCATCACTCTTGCTGTGTGGTAATTACTCTCCCTGTGGGGGTGCTCTTTGCCGAGGCAGTATCACTTTTTGTCCCCTGAGGCTGCTCAACTGGAGGATAGCACACTAGTCACTAGAATCCCTAAACCCTCCTGAGCTATTAGAAGTTCAGTATCCTCAGAGTCTGAGACTATCTGACACGATGAATCTGAATCAGTACTTTCTTCAAGTATCTGCTCAGAAGGAATCTGGGAAGAGCACTGTACACTGCTTTTGGGCACTCCATTCCTAGTGCTCCTGCCCCTCCACTGATAATACCACACTTCTTCCGCCCCTGCACCATAGGAAAAAAGAGATGAGAGTGGGAACAAGTGGCAGATGCTCTTCTAATTTGAGCTTCTTTTGGCCCGAGCCTGCTTGTGGTTTCCCCCTGCTAATGAAATCTCTCTGTTTTTATGGGTGGGGTACTCCTAGTCTTCTCACTACTATCGTCAGTAGTACTATTTGTGCTTGTCCTAGGTCCCTTTGGAGAGAAAGCCTTCCTTCTTCTTCTGCCACATCTATCTTTTGCTCCCAGAGGCCTGATGGAATTTGAAACATTCAGTCACTAGTAGTGACTAGGGGTTTTTAGTTTTACAATGTAGTAAGTGAAGTACTGTATACACCGCTACTTGTCTGGAGACTCACAGACAGTGCGCGCACACACACACACACACATATACACATACTTCTTTTTTCACACTGTTACATAGAAACATAAAAACATGACAGTAGAAAGAGACCTCATGGCCCATCTAGTCTGTCTACCTGTCCAATCTATGTAGCCCTTTCAATTCCCATCACGCCCTCCGAGATCCCCTGCATTCATCCCATGCTTTCTTGAATTTAGATACCACTGGGAGGCTGTTCCATGCATCCACTAACCTCTCTGTAAAGAAATATTTCCTAAGATTACTCCTGAGTCTACCCCCTTCCACCCTCATCGTATCACCCCCTTGGTTTTAGAGCCTCCTTTCAGTCGAAAGAAGCTAATCTCCTGTGCATGGAAACCTTTGAGATATTTAAATGTCTCTATCATATCTCCCATATCTCACCTTTCCTCTAGGGTAGTGGTTCTCAAACCGGTGTGTCGCGATACATCAATATGTCCCCCGAGCACACGCAGGTGTGTCGCCAAATTTCCCGGTCCCCCACTGGTCCAGCTGCTCCTCTTTACACCAGTGAGATGCAAACTCTTCTTCTGCCTGGGCTTGAAATGCTGATACCCTGGGTGGAACGTGGCAGGATAGCTGGAGTCAGCGGTACTAGCAGCCTGGTCTCTTCTTCCCGCCCCCGCAACCCGGAAAAGGCAGTGGTGTGTAGATGCTGCACGCGCGGGAAAGAGAGGCCATGGTAATTTACAAGTACAGGCAGCATCGGGGCCAAAGCAAAGAGAGGAACAACGTCAGCCCCCACGGCCAATGGGACACCTTTCTCGAGGCCGCAAGGGTTGGAAGAAGAGGAGGCTGCTGCTATTACCAGTTATTCTTCGGTGGGGGGGGGGGGAGGTAGAGAGAGAGAGAGAGAGAATGTGTGAGTGAGCAAGCAAGCATGTGGGTTTCAGACAGCACATATGTGTGTGTGACTGACAGCCTCTATGTGTAAGTGTGTGATTGAGAGCCTATGTGGTGTGTGTGTGAGAGAGAGAGCCTGTGTGTGTGTGTGTATGTGTGAGTATGTGACTGAGAGCCTGTGTGTAAGTTTGAGAAAGACAGACAGCATGTGTGTAAATATGTGATTAAGTGCCCATGTAAAAGAGAGAGAGAGCATGTGTATATGTGTGTGATTGAGAGCCAGTGTGAGAGAGCTTGTGTGTGACAGAGAGAGGAGAAAGTTACAAGCAACCCTCCCCCCCCCCCCCCCCCAACCTCCTGCTAATTCTAAACAACCTCAGGGCACCTGATATCAAACATTCCTAGGTATGGAGAGCAAAGCATTTTTATCTCACTTTAAATTATTTGGTCTTTGTGTCTCCTGTTTTGAAATATTTTATTGATGTCTGGAAATTTTTTATTTGAGTTTTTAATTATTGAATATTTCTTTCATCAGTGGTTTTGAAATAATATGTTCTTTTTGTTAGTATGGTTTTACTGCTATTAATTTTATATTTCTTGATTTGTTTTGAGGACTGGTGAAGTTTCTGTTACCCTGCATACAGTCTCATTGGCTTGTTGCAGTTTCCAGTTCAGTTTTTGTCTACATATTTGTATTTATGCTTTATGGTTTCTTTATTCTTTGTTAGGTGAGGGTCTGCACATGTAACTGAGGTGAGGTATTCTGCTGGCGTGTAGTTTTTGTGCAGAGCTCTATAGCAGCCTGGCTTGTCTGTTTTCCTAATAAGAGGTGTATTAGAGTTTTAAAGCCTGGTGTAATATTTTCAGTGTTGCCTTTTCTTAGGTAAGGTACTGTTTGAATGCTGGAAGTTGGTGCTGTTTTGGTATGGGAGGTTTACCATTTATGTAATTTCTGTTCACACAGATTACTTATCTTTCCCTTGTCTCATTCTTAACAATAAAAATAATACTGGACCTTTATTTTTTTATTTCCGCTGTGAATTGTAATGAGCAGTGTGTCATAGATATAAGCATTGTCCGTCAGGTGTGTCATGATGGGAAAAAGGTTGAGAACCCTCTAGAGTATACATGTTTAGATCTTTAATCCTATCCCCATATGCTTTAGAATGAAGATTACTGATTATTTTAGCAACCACCCTCTAGACCAACTCCAACCTTTTTACAAGCTTTGGAAGCTGCGGCCTCCAGAACTGCACACAGTATTTCAAGTGAGGTCTCACTAGGGACCTATAAAGGGGCAATATCACCTCCCTTTTTCTGCTGACCATTCCTCTCCCATGCAGCCAAGTATCTTTCTGGCTTTTGCTGTCACTTTATCCACCTGTTTGGCCACCTTAAGAATATCAGATACCAGATCCGGCTCTTCTTTTGTACTTAGAACGATTTTGCCTCCAATACTGTACCTTTCCCTTGAGTTTTTCATCCTAAATGCATTACTCTATATTTTTTTAGCATTAAATCTTAGCTTTCAGACCCTAGACCATTCTTTGAGCTTCACTAGATCTCTCCTCATGTTTTCTACACCTTTCTGGTTGTTAAAATAAAAACTGATCTCTCTCTCTGCTTTGCAAATGCACATAGAGAGAGACGCTCTTTTACTCCTGCCTATTCAGTGATACAGTAACTCTGTAACAGTGAACAAATTATATTGCAGTGTCTCCTTTCACACAGTGACACAGTGAAAACAGGCAAGAGCCCAGCCCATTTTACTTTAAGCATGTCACGATCCCAGCTGCTATGAAGCCTCCCCACCAGCAGAGGACCTCATGCTGCCATGCTTGCTCCTGCACTGGCCACCTAATCGTTGATCCCAAAACTCAGCAAGGCCATCCCTATTTAGCCTAACTCGGTGCCTCTTCATCGAGTCACTCTGGCTCCTTGCTTTGGCCCATCTTGCTTTCCTTGTTACTGCGAGGCCACTCTGGACTTCTTGCTCCAACCTTGCCTTGTGGCCTTCTTGGCATTCCAGCCCTGTCCTGAGGCTTCCTCGGCCTTCCAGCCCTGCCTAGCGGGCTCACCTAGCCTACTCAGGCCTTCTTGTCTGTTTTCATTTGTCTTACGTAGAATATTGCTGTACTTTAGTTCCTTGTTTTATGTCTTTGTGTTCCTTATTCAGCTTCTGTGGTCTAGTCCTAGTCTTGTTCTGTCCTTGTTATCCCAGGCCTTGTTTCCAGTTATTGTCCTGTCTTCAGTCATAGGCCTCATTTCCACTCACAGCCCTGTCCTCAGTTCTAGGCCTTGCATCTACTTCCAGCCCTTGCCTCCAACCCTGCCTGCCTCCCAGATCCACGGTGTCTCCTAATCCAGGCCTTGTCTCTGGTTCTAGCCCTTGTCTCAAGCCCTGCCTGCCTCCAAGACCCACCATGTCTCCTACTCCATGTCTGGTCTCCAGTTCTGCCCATCTTCAGTGTCAGCCGTGTCTCCAGCTCCCAGCCATGCCTCTGGTACCATGCTCCCACTTCCAGGCCCACTCTTCTGTTCTAGCTGTCCTGCTGACTACAAGAACCCAAGGGCTCAACCTAAGGGGGAGTGGCTGGTCCAGGTAGAAGATCCAGTCTGGCCTTGCCCTAAAGTCTGGCCCTACTCCTTGGGAGAAATAAAGACCCAGCCTGCCCAACTGTGACAAAGCTTCTCCCTTTCCTTTCCAAATCTTTTTTTTCCCCTTTGGCTCACATTAAAAGCTTCAGAATCACAACCTCTCTGTCTGAAATCTAATAGAGAAATGAGGTAACAAAATGATGACTACTCAGTTATATTTATTATACTTATTGCTTTAGGTTAAACAATTGAGGAACTCATTGTCAGTCCATGCAGGTGCTAGCTGGGATAAGTTGGTGGAAAAAATGCTTGACCTTGATTGATCCTGTTTCTTTCTTTTCCCTTCCCATTCCAAATTTCTTTTGTCTGGCTTCAGTGGATTGCCTTCAGTAAAAAAAAAAATAAATAAAATAAACCCTGTAGTTTTGCATTCCCTGTGGGCTTGAATATTATTCAACAGAGAATGCAAATTAAAATTTTCATTATATCCAGGGGTGCTGTCCATTCATTTTGTTTAAAACAAAACAAAAATGGTGTGTTTTGTCTCAGATTAATCATTAGTTTTAAATTGAATGAAAATCCCAACTGCCTCCAAAAATATGAGTTTCAACAGTTATTGGACCTGGATACATACTGGCAACACTCAGTGCTTGAATTCTATGCATTTGACTGTTGAATCCCCTTTCTATTTCATCAGGCCCCCATAGACAAAACCACAACTCAGCAGTCTTCCTGGCAACTTTCCTCTCACTCTCATAGTTGCATGAAAGCTATGGGAAATGTTGTGTGATTGTACTTTAACTCAGAGCAAGGAGATATAATAATAGAATTTTTGCTCTTGCTTTGCTCATTCTTGGCTCTTCAAGGCTTGCCAACAGAGCACTGAGTCAGAGACTGGACTTGAGTCAAACTCCAGCTTGGCTTTCCTTGGGATAAAGGGAGGAAGGAGTGGTGGGAAAGGCAGAAGAAAATAGGGCAGCAGGGAGGAGCGGAAGGAGGAGAAGGCAGCATGAAAAGTCAAACACAACTAGCTTTCCTCAGAATACCAATCATGACATTCTAACATTCCAAATATGCACTTGGAAGAATTGTTCCTGTTCCTTGAAGTTTCAAAAAACACAGTCAATGTTAGCTCCGGAGCTTACAACCAACAAAACTGTGCTGTCAGGGACAATGCAATAGGAACATCTCTGGAACTAATCCCACCTCTAATTAAAGAGTCACCACAGATAAGGAAATGTTATCATTGCCCTGTAGCATCTTGCCCATTATTAAACATAGTGGATCCCACATTTGGGTAGATTAGCCACATCCAGGGATGCTAAGAGTCCAGGTTCAGGTCCGGACGGGGAGAAAGATTTCTCTTCTGGGGCCCCTGGTGCTGCCATTCACAATCTCCATGACCACTTCACACTCTAGATCACACATTTCCAGGAGGTACCAGATAGTGAAAAATAAAAGTGGGGAAGCCAAAATTAACACCACAGGGAAAAATCAGGAGTCACATAGGGTCCATCCATTCCCCTAGTAGGTCAATGAAACTATGAGAGGAAAATTGCCAGGAAGACCACTAAGTTGTGGTTTTGTCTATGAGGGTCTGATGAACTAGAAAGGGGATTCAACAAATAATTTATAGAATTCACTCATAAAAACAAATGGTTTCTTTGTCCATCCTAATGTTCACTTCCCTTCCTACTCTTGTACCTTCATCTTGACTGAAAATACCCTCACCTGTGAAAGTGGGATAACTAGAGTGTAGTTCCAGTTCTGGCATGAACTGGGCTGGAAAAAAGTATCCCCAAGCAAAATTACTAATCTGGCTTCCAAAAAGTCAAACACTTCAACTCTAATCCAAACTCTCAAAAATACAAGTATATCCTTCTTTCTACTCCAACTGTTAACTGGTCGAATAGGCAGAAAGATCTTTGTCCCAGTCCTTTGGGACACCGGGGGTATGCCCTTCCCTCTGGCACTGGTCAATCAAAGTCCAAACAGTCTTCTCAAAACTATTTCCTCAAAAATCCTGCTGGAAAGCTTGAATTTCCTTTTTGGAGACCCTTGGTGAATCTCCAGCTCTGCAATCCACTCTCTATTGAAACCCAGGGAAGGTTTCAGCTCCTCACTCTTCCTCTTATCTCCTTTCCACTCTCCAACCAACTGAAGCACTGGGCATGCTTCATAGGTCTTTATACTCAAAAAAAAGCCGATGCCCGAAAAAATACTCGGGAGCAATGTTAGTGTCTGGCAAAGCCCTATCGCATAAGTGTCAAAGTTGATGCTGGGAACCAAGCAGTACATAAGAACATAAGAAAATGCCATACTGGGTCAGACCAAGGGACCATCAAGCCCAGCATCCTGTTTCCAACAGTGGCCAATCCAGGTCATAAGAACATGGCAAGTACCCAAAAACTAAGTCTATTCCATGTAACCATTGCTAATGGTAGTGGCTATTCTCTAAGTGAACTTAATAGCAGGTAATGGACTTCTCCTCCAAGAACTTATCCAATCCTTTTTTAAACACAGCTATACTAACTGCACTGACCACATCCCCTGGTAACAAATTCCAGAGTTTAATTGTGCGTTGAGTAAAAAAGAACTTTCTCCGATTAGTTCTAAATGTGCCCCATGCTAACTTCATGGAGTGCCCCTAGTCTTTCTACTATCCGAAAGAGTAAATAACCAATTTGGACAGCTTTGGACTTGAGAGACGTAAGACCTGCTCTTTCAGGGGGGGTTCTCCATGGCTCTTTGGTTCTCAACTCCAACTTTCAAGGCCCCCAAACAGGTATAGTTTTCAGATTACAAACAACAACACTCATGAGCTGTATTTACAGATATCTGTATATGCTAGCTATCCTAAAAAACAAAATGACCTTTTGAGGGCCTCAAGGTCCAAACCTAAAAACACTACTGTACTTAAAAAGGCTGCTTTGATGGTGAGAGTACCATGAGTCTGATGTAGCTGAATGACCCTATTCTGCCACATTTTCCCCAGTTCATCCATAATACTAATACGCTTCATTATGAAATTATAGCAGAATAATATTCATTAGAATTTATATTGTACCTTTTATATATATAGGACTTAAATATTCTAATACAAACAGTACCATAGAAATCACAGGCACCAAAAGAGAAAAAAAAATCAGCATGTTCAGTGTGAATGGAAGGAATGTGCAATCGTTTTTCCCGAATTAGGCAATGTCAACGAAATTGCCTAATTCAGAATGGTTCGGGAGAACCGAAAAACGATTGAATTTTTTCCGAAATTTCGGAAAAAATTCATTTGGGAATTAGTGCGCACTAATTCCTGATAGTGCGCACTAACCCAAAAACCGGGGCCCCTGAATTAAAAAAAACCCCGAACCACGGGAAAAACGAAATCCCCGCGGGGGAGCCCCAAAACGAAGCTCGACATGAAATTTTTACCCAAAGCACATCTCTAGCGTTTTATAGTAATAACTAGGCCATTCAAGTAACTATTAGCATTATCTTGTTCTCTTATTCTCATTGTATTTCTGAGTGACAGTTTACCACAATGGATTACTTATTGGGGACATAATCTCTAAAAAGTAATCATATTGAGGTCAGTATTCAAAGCTCATTCAGCTACTGAGCCAGATAAGCAGGAATGTGGCTGAATATGCGCCTATGTTCAGTGACTGCTGCTTAGCTGTACAAGTCCCTCACATGGCTAAAAAGTTAGCCACATAAATTGTGGGCAGATCAGGGCAGAGCGAGCTAGCCATACAACTTATGTGGCTAACTGCTGATATTCAGACTTAGCCGCATAAGTTGTACGGCTAAGCTAGACGTGCCTCAGAGCAGGTCTAACTTTAGCCGGTGAGACTTATCTGGCTAAGTGCCTTTTTTTAATTCAACTAAATGCATGCACGTTGTGAAAGTGTGTGTGTGTGTGCACTTTTAGCTACTGTGTATTAGGGATGTGCATTCGTTTCAAACAACATAAAAAACATCAACAGCATTTCTTATGTCATTTCTAAAGCAAAATGACTCAAATAAAAAATTTAATTTTGTTTCATTTTAGTGCAACAAAGCAATATCCCGCCCCTCACCTTCCAAGTTTTGCAAAATCCCCTCTAGGGTTGCCTCTCATCCCCCATGCTTCCTTGCCTACCTGATTGAAATGGGGGCAGATAAGATCCCCAGTCGCTCCTGGCCTGCCAATGCTGTACTTCAAAAGAGTGCCGGCTGGGATGCTGGCACCATTTTGAAGTACGGCACCAGCAGGGCAGGAGTGACTATGGGTTGCTCCTGTCCCCACTTTCATTGGGTAAGGACACGATAAGAGGAGGGCCAGCTTTCAGTAGGGCAAACTGGGCGGTCACCTGGGTTTCCAGGAGAAAAGGGGCACCCTGGGTACTCTTGGCATTGCCCATTGAGCTGGTCAGCCAGTGAGATGGACAGCAGCAGTACTAGCTAGACTTGGATCTGATGCAGGAGAGACAACTCAGGCAAGTGCCTGCTACAGAAAATCCACACTCTTAATAGTGCAAATGGTGGTGTTAAAATGGCTGCCAGCATATGCACTCCTGCATCTTTAAGAAGGTGGACTCAGAGCTGCTCCTCTTTACTACACACAAAATGTCAAGTAAAAAACAAGAATTTGGGGGGTAGAAGAAGAGTTTTTCAATTTGCTGAGTCTGTAACGTTGCTGTGTCTGAAAGTTTTGATGCTCATATTTTGATCATTTTTACTTGCGCAGTTCGGTACATGAGGTCCTTCTACCCTTATAAAAATGAGTTTATAATGCGTTGGGAGAAGTTCATTTTAGCAGTCTGAGTGCTCCTCTTTACTGACCCCCCCCCCTCCTCTTTATCCTCAGCTGCATGGTTTGCTGATAAAGCTGTTTGAACCATGCAGGTGCAGTACACAGAGAAGAGGTGCCCGGAATCACAGAGGACGGAGCAGCCACACTAGAAGCGATGACTAGGGCACAAAGGCGGGGTGGTGTTTTTCAAATTATTGCATAGAAATAAAGGTTAACAGAGAAGAACAAAACCAAAAATACAATGTGTGTGTGTCTGTATCGCTATCTCTATCAGGTTCTGACCTGAGGAAGGAAGATTTTGCTCCAGAGCCATTCAAGAAATGCATTAAAGGGCAAATTTTAAATGGGCCACGAGCGTATAAAAAAACGGGGCTTATGCGCATGGCTGGGCCTTGAGCGCAGCGCTCGCAACTCCAAAGGGTCCCGGCCATGCGCGTAACCCCCGTTACGCACCAAAGTGCCAGGCCCAGATAAAGGGGAGGTCTGGGGGCGGGGAGGGGCAGGGCTAGGGGCAGCAGTACAGCGGCCATTTGCCGCTGTTCCGGGGAAGCGCGCGCAGAGGTGCAGCAACTTGTAAAATTAAAAAATTTTTTTTAAAAAGTTAGGTAGGGTAGGTTTAGGGGGTGGGAAAGAGAGGGGAAGGGGAAGGAAGGTTAGATGGGGTGGTAGGGAAGTTCCCTCCCAGTCCGCTCCTTAATTGGAGCGGACTGGGAGGGAACTGGGGAAGGCCAGGATGCGTCGCCACGCGGGAATTGGCTAAATCTCCCCCACCTTGCACGCGCCGCGAACACATGCACACGCAGATTACAAAATCCAGCACGCATGTGCGCACGGCCCAATGATTTTAAAACATGCGTGCGCAAAATCAGCGCGTCCATGTGTGTGTGCCGGGAAGCGTGCACACATAGACGCACGCCCGCACCTTTAGAAAATCTACCCCTAAATTTCTCCAAATCGATGCAAGTCTGACGAGCTGCAGGTAGTAGCGAGCACATTATTATTGCTTGTTGTCAGCTTGTTGAGGAGCAGGAAAGGGGATAACTCCAGAGTATATTGCTGGGCCCATGTTAGCTGCAAAAGATTTTTGGGTTGCTCTGTGGTGCATGTGTCTATGTACAATTTCAGAGAGGTCAATATTCAGCCGGCCATGCCCTGGTGAAATTACTCGGACAACCTTGGGTAACTTTATCTCGATATTCAGCCCGAATCCATGCTCAGTTGCTCACTGAATATCTGGTCTAAAATTACCCTGATAAAGTTGTCTGCATATCTTTAGGGCTGCTATTTACCCAAACCAACAGGCCGACACAGTAAAATACACTCAGCCTGTATTGGATGCACGTCCACCACCCCTTATACAATAAGAGGTTTAGAGCGTCCAAAATGAGTGTCCAACCCCCTCTCCCCCCCCCCCCCCCCCCCCCGAAGCTATTAGCGCTCATCACATGCAAATGCATGATGATCAGGCTTATTAGTTATTCGTCTGGGGCACAGAAAAAAAAATGTGCGCCTGGTCCTAACATTTTTGCTCATTTCTGAGCAGCCAGAAAAATTGTACAGAAAAGCAGAAAATACTGCTTTTCTGTACATCCTTCAACTTAATATCATGGCAATATTAAGTTGGAGGACCCAAAAGGTTAAAAAAAAAACATAACATTTTTTTAAATGTGCCAGCGGGTCAGGTTAGGAAAACAGACGCTTGTAAAACTGAGCATCTGTTTTCCAAATATGCTGACAGCCACCTCTCCTGGGCTTCCGCTGCTAAGGAGGCACTAGGGGGCGCGGTCTGGGTTCCTATGGGCTCCTCCTGGGGGAACCGCGGACTTCCAGGGGTAAAGACACAGTTTGCCTTCTCGATTCTTCCTCTGCTTCCACCATTGCCACAGTCTCCAGTGCCATTGGTCTGCTTGGTCATATCTTCTGCTCAGCCTCGCCACCCGACTGGAGAACCTTCGAACTGCCCTCCCAAGGAATTCCATCCTCCCGTCGGCCCAAGGGTCCACAACTCGAGCATAACATAAACTTTGGAGCATCCTACCTAAAGGCCTGAGAACCCAACACGACCTAAAAACTTTCAAAAAAGATCTAAAAACATTAATGTTCCGCAATTTCTACACTGACCCTAAGACATATGTTCATCCCAACTCTCAACTGAACTCGCATCTATAAACCTTTTGCCACCTGCTCTCCACCCTGAATCTCCTTACCCTCCCCATCCAACCTATTAATGCTTTCTGGACTTGATTTGTTTCATGTCTGAAAATGTTCACATTGTTTTACTGTTGCACAACTGCTATGAAAATATATAATGTTCACATAGTTTTACTGTTGCTCAACTGCTAAGATAAATACATAATCTGTAAACCGTTATGATGGCTCTACCGAATGACGGTATATAAAACTCAATAAATAAATAAATAAGTAAATAAATGTAAATACAGTTTTGTGCCCCCAGGAGAGGCAGCTGGGTGCGGGTTAGGAAAGTGGGTGCTCAACACTAGGCGCCCGTTTTCTCGCGCACTTTATTGTATCGACCTGTTCATTATTTAGGTAACTTTTGTCTGAGCAGCACTGCCCGTGGAAAGTGAAACCGCGCCTGGGGAATGCACCTAGTGCCACTTTTCCTATGAGTGCATTTTGTCTGGGCCACAATTTGCCCTGACAAAATCTTAACCAGGTAGAAGGAAGAAAAATTACTGGGGTTTGTCCGGCTAACTCCAAAAGTTCTGGGCTAACCTAGTGATGGATTTAAGTTTTTGCCACTCCTAGGCTCTATTGATATTGTTGCCCCTACCCCCCCCAAGAAAGTCAGACAGAGAACAAAAGATCTAAGGCACAGCCCCACAGTTTCCTGCAGCAGGAAAAAGAAAATTCTGTTGTACGTTGGCAAACATTTCCAGCTAATTATAAGAAAGAGGAAAGTTGCCCTGCATCTGCACTGCCGGTATGCAAATTGAGCTCCGCCACTTCCTCTCTGGACTTGAGCTCCGCCTCTCTTTCTCTCGCTTTACTCTCCAGCTCCGCCCCCCCTCTCTCTCTCTCTCTCTCAGAATTGTCCAATACACTCTTTACCAGGGCAACCAGTTTCCTGTGATTGTGTGGCTGTGACAGGGGCCACAAAATTCAGCCCTTGCCAAGGAATTGGCCAGTTCTGGGCAAACAGGCATGGGACCCTCTGAGACCAAAAGCATTGGGTGCAGCAGAATATGGCATTAACCCTTGCCTGCCCCGGAAGAGAAACATTGGTGGCAGTAGAAGACTCTGTCTTTCCCCTCTCCTCCAGACCCTCTCATTCACCAGGTTCTTATCAGCCAAACAGGAGGAAGATGCCAGCCTGGTAATGCCTCTGGCGTGTCCTCCCTCCATTCCTGCCTGGGACTGAATGGAGAACTTTGAACCCCGTGGTTCAAAGCACAATTCTCGGACCCAGAAGTGAGTAAGAGGGGTCAGGAGAGGGTGAACCAGGATCACGGGGTGAGGAGAAGAGAATAAACTGACCATGAATCGGGAAGGGGGGGGGAGTGAATCAGGGGAAATGGGGGAATGAGTGAGTGAACTGGGGATGGGGGAGGGTAAACCAGGGTAAGTGAGGGGTTCATGGGCTGGGGGAGGTAGAGACCATGGTTCATTAAGGGTTTGTGAGGGGGTAATGAACCAGGATGAGTGAGGGGTTTGGGAGGGGAGAGTAAACCAGGGTGAGTGAAGGGTTCGTGGGTGGATGGTGGAGGTGAAGGAGGGAGAGTGGGGGGGGGGGGGAGATGTGAGTGAACCAAGGGAAATGGGGGAGTGAGTTAACTGGGGATGGAGGGGAATGAACTGGGTTTTGTGAGGTAGGGGGAGGGAGTGAACCAGGAGGAGTGAGAGGTTTGGGGTGGTGGAGGGAGCCAGGGTGAGTGAGCGGATTGGGTGGGAAGAGGAAATGAAAGAGAGAGAGTGAGGGGATCAAAAGGACTTTGGAATGGAGCACAAGGGAAAGAGGGGATGGGGGTGGTGATTCTACTACAGCCCATCTCAATTTCGCACTTCCTACATGTCACAGTGCTTTGCTGTCCTTGGACGGGCTTTTACTACCACTCTCTTCTACTCCATTACAAAAACATTTTCCCAACCTTGCTTGTGTCTGTAGGATTTATTTTGTTTTTACTGCATGGGGAAAAGGGGATCTCAAGTATTAGCACAGGGAGGAGATCCTGGGGATAGGAAGCAGAGAAGGAAAAGGTGAGAGAAGCAAGGATGAGGAAAGGCGAGAACAAGAACCGGGGACTGGGAAGAGAAGAGTGAGAGGAAGAGAGAACTGGGGATGGGGAGAACTGGAAATCTGGGGTGAGGGTGGGGGGAAGAGGAAGGAGAATGGGGCAGAGGGGGGATCAGAGGAGGGAGGACCTGGGATTAGGAGTTGGAAGAAGGGATTGCAGCACCTGGGGGAAAGGCAAGGTAGGCAGGCAGGGAGGCTCCGGGATTTGCATGACAGAATCTGAGATCATGGGAGGGATGGGGGGTAAAGGGAGGCAGGAGGTGTACCTAAAAGGCCCCAGCTCTAACCTCCCATCCAACTTTTTTTTTACTCAATGCACAATTAAACTCTGGAATTTGTTGCCAGAGGATGTGGTTAGTGCAGTTAGTATAGCTGTGTTTAAAAAAGGATTGGATAAGTTCTTGGAGGAGAAGTCCATTACCTGCTATTAAGTTCACTTAGGGGCGGATTTTAAAAGCCCTGCTCGCGTAAATCCGCCCAGATTTATGCGAGCAGGGCCTTGCGCGCCGGCGCGCCTATTTTCCATAGGCCTGCCGGCGCGCGCAGAGCCCCGGAACTCGCGTAAGTCCCGGGGTTTTTTGTCGGGGGCGTGTCGGGGGCGGGGACGATCGACGCGGCGTTTTGGGGACGGGACGCGGCGTTTCGGGGGCGGGCCCGGGGGCGTGGTTTCGGCCCGGGGCGGTCCGGGGGCGGGGCCACGCCCTCCGGAACCGCCCCAGGGTTGCGTCTTGGCGCGCTAGCGGCCCGCTGGCACGCGGGGATTTACTTCTCCCTCCGGGAGGCGTAAATCCCCGGACATAGGTAGGGGGGGGTTTAGATAGGGCCGGGGGGGTGGGTTAGATAGAGGAAGGGAGGGGAAGGTGAGGGGAGGGCGAAAGCGAGTTCCCTCCGAGGCCGCTCCGATTTCGGAGCGGCCTTGGAGGGAACGGAGGCAGGCTGCGCGGCTCGGCGTGCGCCGGCTGCCCAAAATCGGCAGCCTTGCGCGCGCCGATCCTGGATTTTAGCGGCTACGTGCGTATCTACTAAAATCCAGCGTACTTTTGTTTGCGACTGGTGCGCCAACAAAAGTACGCGAACGCGCATTTTTTGAAAATCTACCCCTCAGAGAATAGCCACTGCCATTAGCAATGGTTACATGGAATAGACTTAGTTTTTGGGTATTTGCCAGGTGCTTATGGCCTGGATTGGCCACTGTTGGAAGCAGGATGCTGGGCTTGATGGACCCTTGGTCTGACCCAGTATGGCATTTTCTTATGTTCTTATGTTCTTAACTGGCATATAATACTCACACATACACCCAGCACAATCCCTTGTCCGTCTCACATCCAGACACAGCCATCCTTCCTTCCCCCATACAGTTGCCCTCTCTCTCTCTTTCTCACATGCAGGAACATGCCCCCGGCTGATGCTCTCTCGTCTCCCAGCCCCTTTCCTCACCCCCTATGATCCCCCTCTCAGCTCCTCCTAACCTCCCCTAAATGATCTGCCTTCGCTGTCTGCTCCAGGCTCCCCCCCTTTCTCCCATTCCCTGCAGCGGGATCAGGAAGCAGAGGGCTGTTCTCTGCTGAGTGAGATGCAGCACAGCTGGAAGGCAACAATTGTTCAGCCAGCCTGCTGCCCACAGAGTTTCACAGCCCTAGGCACAGCCTAGTGTGCCCTCTGAGAAATCCAGGCCTGGGCAAACCGTTTCAATATTGACCTCAGAGCCACTCAAATTTTCCAAGTTAATTAAATTCTTTAAAGGAAATCTGCAGCTGAAAAATAAAAGACCTGTTAAAATACACGTGCATTTCTTTAGGGGTGAATATTGTGGTTGGTTTTTCTTTTTACTTATAAGAAGCACAGGATGAGACTTGCTTGAAGCTCTTGGTTAGAGGGAGGGAAGGAGAGAGACTGTCTTGCAAACTGGAAATTCAGAGCCTATCAAAAGAGGGGTTTTTTTTCTCTATTCTGCTTTGATACTAATGTAAAAAAAATAAATAAATAACAGTAATCAGTAATAAACCCAGAAATGTAATCAGTAATCTATAGCCAAATATTTTTGAAATGTAATATTTAAACAAAAAAACCCACACCTCTACCCACTGTGCACTGGCAACACTTCAAAGGCACGCACAGCAAGTAGTAACGCTTAACTCTGTAGCAATTACAATTTTTGCTGCTAAGTTGTTATTTTCAAATTCCTTCCAGTTGCACCCCCGCAACTCTGGGAGCAGTCAGGTTAGCAAGAGAGTGAAAAATTACCCCACAGAGCTCTCTCTCTCTCTCGGATCTCAGTGGTAGAGCCTCCTGCTTTGGAGTCAGAAGGTTCCCAGCTCATATCTCGAGATTCCCCAGTTGGTAAAACGGGCTGTCGTACCTTCACACTCACTTAGGGCCTGCTTTTACACCTCCATGGGGCAGGCTTTGGTGGTATATAAAAATAAGTGAAATAAAATGTGATTTACTGAGTTCTCCCCCCCCCCAAATAGACAGAGAATATCAAGAAAGGCCTTTAGTAATCAAGGCCCTTAATCCATATGGTCTAAGAGAGATCACGAGCGACTTCATGCTCTGCATTAACCAGTCAAATGCTAGTAAGGTGTCTGCGCATGAGCTAATTTGTATCTGAATGGCAGTCATCTGAAAACCACTGCTCGAGTACCATGTAAAAACGGTCTGATCTTCAAGATAACCAAAAATATATATATATGCGCAGAAAAAGGCATCTCCCGAATCTTCATTTTGTGTGTGTGCCCTAAAACCCAGACCATGCCATCAGGGTCTGTCACAGCCATTCACTTTCCCGCTCTTCTGCTAAGGTCTGCTATCGGTATGTTTAGAAATTGATATTTGGTATCCAGGCCTGGCTCAAGCTTTCGCTGATGGCTCCGAGTTATAGTAGTCGGTAACTCTGTTCCTACAGTGACGTCATAACACTATGTCTATGACATCACAGTCAGTTACTAAGGATGCCTAGCCAAGATATCTATTCAGCACTGTGGCTGCTATGGAAGATCAAGGTAACAGAAGGCAAGCTATAAAGGGGGCAATCTGGGGGAAAAAGAGAAGTCTGCAATAGTTAGGAAACATAAATGTACATAAAAGACTTAACTGTATTAATGCCTCATTACTCAATGCAATAATCCTTCCCGAGTGTGAGAACCTCTTATGATGTGGAGGAAACTGTAAGGGAAACCCTTCAGTTCCCAGGCCCTTCCGTGTTGACAATAAGAAGTCGGTGAACAATCTGTGTGTTTTCCGCATACGCTTGTCTGAACACACTTGACCTAAACTCAGCAATGAGAACCATCTGCCACCGCACCGAGTTACAAGGAAAGCTTTCCACGTGGCATTAATTCCACTGCTCTGCAGCCAGCACGGAGCAAACCAGTGAGCGGACAGCAGCCTCTTAAAGGACCCCCCCATGCAAAGTTACAATGCCTTTACCTACATGATTCATTTCTGCATAGAATTTTTACATAAAATCTACAGAAAGAAGAGTCAAACACACCACAGGTGATACCTTTTGATTGGACTAAAACAGCACATCTGTGACAAGCTTTACAGAGTTCTGTTCCCTTCATCGGGTCAGTGAAAAAACAGCACATATACTGGAATAAACAGTACCAGTGGCGTAGCCACAGGTGGGCCTGGGTGGGCAGGTGCCCACCCAACTTAGACCCAGGCCCACCCAACTGGCACCGGAACTGCAAGGCTGTCGCGGGATCTCATCCCCGCGACAGCGAACAAGAGAACCCACGCCTCGCGCGCCATCACGGCACACATGGGGAAGCGCTGCTGCGGCCGCATGGCCAACCGGTCTTCCTGTTCGGGGGGGAGCGGAAGCGCCGCACGCAGCTTCCGCTTCCTCCCCCCAATGCAGGAAGATCAGCTGCCTCTCCTGCTGCCAACCGTTCTCCTGCTATCTTCGGGCCAAACGGCCGCCGAACTTCCTGTTTGGGGGAGCGGAAGCGCCGCGCACAGCTTCCGCTTTCTCCCCCAAAACAGGAAGATCAGCTGCCTCTCCTGCTGCCACCGGCCTCCTGCTATCTTCGGGCGTCGGGCCGTACTGCCCGCCGATCTTCCTGCTTGGGGGGGGGGAGGGAGGAAGCGGACGTTGTGCACTGCGCTTCCGCTCCCCCCCCCCCCCGACAGGAAGTTCGGCGGGCAGTACGGCCCGACGCCCGAAGATAGCAGGGGGCCGGGGGCCGCAGGAGAGGCAGCTGATCTTCCTGCTCTGGGGGAGAAAGCGGAAGCTGTGCACGTGCTTGAATGTGTATGTGTGGATGAGAATGGGAGTGTGTGTGGGTGAAAACTGGAGCCTGGGTGTGTATGTGGGTGAGAATGGAAGCTTGAATATGTGGGTGAATGGGAGCTCGAATGTGTGTATGTGTGGTTGAGAATGGGAGCCTGGGTTTGTGGGTGGGTGAGAATGGGAGCTTGAATGTGTGTATATATGGGTGAGAATGAGAGCCTGGGTTTGTGTGGGTGGGTGAGAATGGAAGCTTGAATATGTGGATAAGAATGGGTGCTTGAATGTGTGTATGTGTGGGTGAGAATAGTACCTTAAATGTGTATATGTATGGATGAGAATGGGAGCTTGAATATGTGTGGGTGAGACTGGGAGCATGGGTTTGTGGGTGAGAATGGGAGTCTGGGTTTATGTGTGTGGGTGAGAATGGGTGCCTGGATGTGCGTCTGTGTGTGTATAAGAATATAAGCCTGGGGAGGGGTGAGAAAGTGAGAACTTGAATGTGAGCTTGTGGGGGGTGGGGGGGGGGGAGCATATGAGAGTGACAGCTTGAGTGTGTGAGAGGGAGTCTGTGAGAGAAAGCGTGTATGTGTGTGTGTGTGTGTGTGTGTGGAAGGGAAGAAGACAGTAATAGAAGAAAGACACTGAAAAGGAATTAGGAAATGAGCTATAAGGGAAAAAATGGGAAAAAGAGACCAGGACCAACTGATTAGAAAAATACAAAGATCAGACAACAAAGGTAAAAATATATATCTATATTTTGAGATGTTAGCAATTTAAATATAAGCAACACAATCGCTCTCTCAAAATTTATGGACAGGTAGGAGCCGTGTATAAAATCGTAATAATAAGAAGGCTAAAGTACCACAAATCACCGTGAATTATGTTTGTATCATTAAGTAATCCTCATACTTAGGCGTAGATGTGAATGCTATGCTGCATAATTTGGCATTATTTATCAGTAAAAAAACAACTAGTAGACCTGCATGCCTACAGCCCACCCATGTTAACCTTGTGCCCACCCAAAAAATCAATTCTGGCTACGCCACTGAACAGTACAGAGTCAAATCGGCACCAGGTTGGCTGCATATGCCATTACCCGCCTCTGTCACCTCTGTAAAACCAACCCCTCCACCCCGTTACTGAGCTGTAATGGCATATATTACAGACAGCCTCATGCCTAGCTGACGCTGAGCTACTAAACCCCCAAGGGAACTGCGCTGTTTCTTCAAGGACTTGGCGAATGCAGCAGAGCTTCTCTAGCCACAGTTGTAGTGCTCTTTAGCCACAGCTGCATTGAGTTAGTGCAATAAACAGGTCTCAGTTTTACACACTCAAGGGGACTAACGGCGGCTGCAATACCATGCAAAATTTGAAAGGTTCTGCTTTTGCCGCACATAATGGCACACCGATGAGACTATCACACTACAATTCTGAGCATCAGCATGGGATGCAATGAGACACACTACACGCAAGAAAGAAAAACAGGGACATTATTTAAATCTCTGCTTGCAGAGGCAGCAAATAGCCACAGTGTACATACCGCAAGGATTTCAGGCGCCCACTCCCCCCTCCCCAACCTCAGCCATCTAAACAGTAAAACCTAAGTGAAGTTCCTAGTTTCCTTGGCTATGGTCCTGACAATGGCCAGGCAAAAGGGAAAAAAAATCTGTCTCGGTGCCCATGTGCTTATGGGTGTGCCCTGTGCACACAAAATAGCGCGGGCACAGTCTGGCTCTAAAATATTATCTCAGCAAAGCAGGCGGCAATCTGGTGCTATTCCAGCGAGATCTAAATCAGGCAGTTCAGTCCTCGACAAATCATGGCAACAATATCTTCTAGGCCATCTGCATCCTCCCTTCTCTCCCCAACACTTCTCCTCCCGACTGGAGTCTCCAGTGGAAGCATTTCTCCCATCTGCAGAGGCCTCGGGAACAGGGACCTGCCACGATCGCTGCCAGCCTCACCAGAATGCACATCTTCTGGGGGGAGGTTTCTCCCCTGCCATGGGCCACGTGACTGTAAAGGTCATCACCATCGGCACAAACATTACACGACTGACGTAGTTTCTAACCATTACTTCCCCCAAAAAAAACGCTCTCCACCATACGATCTTTTTACCCCAGCCTTTCTTCGCTGTCTTGGCCTTCACTCAGCTCCGTGCATTCTAACGCTGCAGGGTACACGCTACGTTTTGCCACTATACATACTAAGAAACTCTAACCAAGAAGCAGATGTCTTATAGCAATAAGACCATAAACAGTTTAAGTACTGATAGGAGCCCATCTGTTACCACATAATTGTGTTAAGAGGGAAGCATATGCATTAACAGCATGCAGCGTTTTCCATAACTACCATTGAGAGTATCCGTCCTAAGACTGGTTAATTTCTAAAGTCAAATCCCAAAGTCAAAACCGTTAGAGAGAGGACTTTTTCCATCATTTAATTTTTCTGGTGGATTATTAAACCACAAAGCTATAAAACTGCAAAGGTGCATATTTTAATCACAGCTTCACCACCTACTCACTGCAAGTCACCTACTTCATCTGTCCTTTGTCTTTCATTCAAATCTTCAGACCAACTCCAATCGCACTGCTCATGAGAACACCAGCTTCATAAAATTCACAAAAACTCCTTCCTGTGCCCTATGAGAGGCATTTTTATTCTCCCTCAATCTGTCCCAGCCTATCTCAGGGAAGAACCACCCTGTCACTCCAAGCTACACACACACACACACACACACACTCCTGTGCTAGAATGTTCCTAACAGGGACACATGACCAACACTTCAGAGCACCTCTAAGCTTTTACCGGCCAATTTTGAAAGGAACACGTGTGCCCATAATCGCGCGTATCGGCGCCTGAGCAGAGATGCGCCGCAATTTTATATCGTGCACGCAACTATGCATGTATCATTTAAAATCCCCCCTGTTGCCATTATGCGTGCGCATAATATTAAGAGGCGGCTCAAGTGAATGTCCCGCGCATATTTCCGCTAGGACTTTAGCAGTTTTTGTATGCATGTGTAGGCAGATTTTAAAACATGCTTGCGTGAGGGAATGAGAAATTACTACTTACCTGATAATTTCCTTTTCCTTAAGGTGGATAGAAGGATTCAGGACCAGGGGGTTATGCACCTCTATTAGAAGATGGAGATGGAGCAAACTGACATCACGGTGTATATATAGTCCTGCAGTGACATCAGCCTGCCAGTATTCTCCGTCTCCAGCAGATGGTGGACGTGCATCTCCCTTCTGGGTATTGCTTCAGATTTTAGAAGGAGAATTTTAAAAAAAAGGAGAATTGATGACCCACTCTCCTATGATGATACCAAATGGTTCCTCCCGCCAATAAAGGTTTGCCGACCTATTCCAGGAACAGGAGATAGGGGGACACTCTTTTACTAGAGGTGGGTCGAGATCACATCAGTTCAGTGGATCACTGGTCCTGAATCCATCTATCCACATGCTAGGAAAAAATAAGTTTTTCAAAGAAGTCCACCATCCAGTTGATATTGAGGTCTTCAACACCCTTCTGGTTCTTCATCCTGTAAGCCCCCCACTTGATCCTGAACCTTCATGCTGTGCTGAAAGCCCTAAAACTGGAGATCTCCAGACTTGATCCTCATCAGGACCAGCAGTAAAGTTTTGCGGGTAACACGCGGATACGCGCCACAGTCAGCTTTTTTAAAATTTGGAGTTATGCGTGAAAGACTTGGCCCTGCCCTAGAACACCCATGCCCCACCCCCCTTTTCTGCTCCCTTGTTCTTGACGCGCACCTGGGTATGGCTGCGCATATTCAAGGCTTCTTAAAATTCGCATTGCTCGCGCGCTTTCCGCATATGTGCATAGGTGGCCATTTTTGTGCGAATAACGCTTTTAAAATCTACCTTAGGGAACCCTCCACTGCTGGAAGAATCTCCCTGTTAAGAAATAGGCTCACTCCATTACACTACTCATTCTTCTTTAGTGGCTAAGCAGGAGCTATAAATAGTTGGACTATGTTAGAAAGCTTAGGTAGGCCTGAGCTGTAATTCATTTTTTAATGAATATTGTATTTATTGTTTTAACTCCTGGATTTCTGAAGTAAGAATTGGTTTCAGTTTGGTTCGCAAATTGATTCATTACGTACCTTATATTGTTTGTGTATTACGGGATGCATATTGAGGCCGATATTCAGAAATCCTTCTACTCGACAACGTATCTCACTAAAATTAGTAGATAAGTGGTCTGGGATATTGAGCCAGTTAAACATTCTGCTGAATAAAGTTATCAATTTCAAACATACCCCTAGAGTCATCAAAAAGTGGTCCTGTAGCCAAACTAGAACATTGTCCTGAACAGATACAACTGAGCTCCTGAAGATTCTCTCTACGTAGCAACTTGGAAGTAGAGCTCCCAGTCTGGCAATCCTTATTCTGACTTCAACCAGATACCCACATGAACGCTCAAGGCAAGTGAGCATGGGACTAACTCTCCTTTCACCACTGTTCACCTCGTTGGTTCTTCCGCTCTCAGGATTCTCTTGGAACTCAAAAGCTCCCAAATATTGGTTGCCTGAGCACGCCTCCCTTCAGCCTCAACACACTCCCAGGGCAGGAGGTGGACAAGGAGAACCCGAGCCCAAGTGGGCTCCGGAGTTTTCTGGAAACGCACTTCTCGCAAGCCACCAACCACTGGGGAGGGTCAGGGAACACTACACACTCCTAACTCTGACCTCATCATTCGGCATCTGTAAAGGCTCTGATGTCTCAGCTAAGGGACACTTTGGTCACATTCCTGCATTCTGCTTTAGGATTTGCTAAAATGATTTATACAGAAATGAAACGAAATAAAAAGACATAGTAAATGCAACAAAGAAAAACAAAGCAAAATGAAAGTTGTTCCATGCACACTCCTTCAAGGAGACATCCCTAATTGCTTTGTTGCAATGGCCTTTGTAAAATTGGCTAATTGCTTTTTTTTTAACACTTGCATTATCTGCTTCCCAAATATCTTGAGGCAACAGGTTCCACAAGTTAGCTATGCTTGTGTAAAGAAATATTACCTAATTTGATACCTGCTACCTGATGGTTTTAATCGGGTACACCCTAGTCCTTTATGCTATGTTGACGCTCCGCTGCATGAAAAAAAAAAAAAATAAGATTCCCGTGCCTCTTCACCACCTTTAGCTATGCACTAGACTGTGATGCACAGCACAATAAAAAAAAAGGTGGTGTTATGTTAAAGCCAACAGACTTCTAAAATGAGCCATATTTGTACTCTGAATGCACCTCTTGAGTATGGACCCAGACAATTTTAGTATAAGCAGTGTTGGTATGGGGAAGGCAATTTTCAAAGCCCTTCGCCTGGGTAAATTGGCCTGTCTGAAAGTTGGCCTCCTCAAGTGGGGCTAACAGTACGTACAAGGCCTAACTTTCAAAAGCATTTGCTCGCCTAAAATTGGGTTTTACACATGTAAATGCACTTTACCCATGGGCTCTTGAAAATTGCTCCACGATGTGCTATTGAAATGTCCATAGGATATTCACGTGCAAGGGCACTTTACGCACGTAAATGCCTTTTTTTTTTTTTTTTTAATTGCTACGATAGTATGTTACATTTCCACGTGGAACTACTTTTAAGATTACCTCCAGAGGGCTCACAGTGCGCGTCCTGTCTACCTGTATTAGAAAGGAATGGGGGAGAGGGGAAGGGGAGAAACAGTACACGTGCATAGCATTTTGAGAAGTATGGTACATGCACTATTTTCCCTATTCTTCGCTGCTCCCATTTAAAAGCAGATGCAAAGTACTTGAGTGTGCACGTTACACTTTGCACAGGGTTTCCCTTTGAAAATTTGCATAAAGTGCAGGTGTTAAAACCACCCGCAAACTTTCCGTCTATACGCAAGTCATTTTAAAATCGCATGCCCCCCTCCCGTATTGCATAATGCATGTGGACTAGGCCAGGAAAATAGTTCACAGATAGTAAAACAAGATGTTTGAATGCTGTTAAGGGTTAACTATTCTGAAAAATCTGAAGCAGTGGTACATTTATCACACAATTGTAATTCTGGGCAGGGGAGGAAATGACTCTCCCACTGACATTTCTCCTTAAAGACTCTGGAGTTTCCCTTGAACTTTGCTTGCTTATCTGACAGGGACTCCACCAGAGCAGGTTCACAACTTCTGCATGGAAGAAGATACAAGTGAGTTTTTGGCTTCCTGAGAATCAGGAACTGAGGAGGTTCTCACCTCGTATATTACACAGTTCACGCCCCACTCCCTGACGGTCAAGACTTGGGAACGCTTTTGCTCAGAATTTATCCCAGGCTTCCTTGCTTCATCTCCCTCACTAAACAATTTTGGATTCTGGGGGACCCCTAAGCTTCTCAAACAAAGACTCCAGATATTGAGGCACCTTAATGTCTCTGATGCAGGAAGCTCGACTATTATTGTTGCACAATCCTAAAATTAAGTAGCCTTAATGATAATGATAATAATAACAATGTTCCTTCCTCTTTTTTCCCTTGGGAAGCTGTCATATAGATCAAGCGAGCACCAGAATTGGTAGCAAGACTTTTCCCAGAATTTGCTGTTGGTATCTTGTTTGTATGAAAATTGCTATATAAATTCAGATTAAAGAAAAACTTTCCTTTTTTTTTTTTTTTTAACAGGGGATGATTTCTCCATCCAGACTGAAAACACAGCACAAAGTAAACGCTATTTTCTACTACAAGCATTTTCTTGGTACTGTAACCCAGAAAAAACAAACAACTAAAGTCCGTCACCATTCAATACTTCCTCTAAGGGTGTGCAAATCTATCTATAGTGCTATATACTCCAGGAAGGAAAGATGACAACTTTTGGTCAGGAGAAATGAAGCCTGCTTTCACTTAAAAAATCCAAAAGCAACAAAACACTCACTTTTGGCCACAAGTTCCCATGTCCTTGGTAGCTAAGTTGCATAAGCACTGCATCCACATTCAATGAAAATAAAATCATTTAGGGGAGGAAGTGAAAGCCTTCCTTTATTCATGGCCTTTCTAGCACTTTTCAACTTTGACTGTCCTGAAGATGACCTTACCCTTATGGGACGGTCGCTATTTTCAATAGGGTAGGAAAGGGGACAGTGCACCACCTTCTCCCTCAAGTTTGGACTCGATCAGTATATTTCTATATAAATTATTGTGCCTGTTGATGCAAAGACAGAAGGACCGAACCAGCTTATAAGCACTTTTTTTTTTTTTACATGTGTTGAAAACTGCTAAAAAAAAAAAAAAAAAAAAAGGAAAACAATCAATAAAAGAAATGTATCAATACTTTTGTTTTTTGCAGACAGACACTCCCACCTAATCCTGTTACATCTCTTGTATACTATGATTTCCGACGATGGAATTAAGTAACGTGATTACAGTATTATTCCACTTACAATGAAGTAACCTTACATATATAACAAAGGTAGCCAGCACCGTGTGATAAGTGACTACCAAGAACAGCCTTGTAAAGTCATGTTTCAAAATTGTTGGCAAGTACAGAACTCAATTATATGCAGTTTCTTTCCTTATTCAGATGCGGGGGCAGGTGGGATTCTTTTTTTCTATCAGGGGCAAATATACGTCAAGACCCTGCTAGTGCTAACATGGGAGAGAAATGCAGTCAGCGTCCAGTCACAAGTCACACAAGCCTGGTGTTCCATAGTGTCTACTCTCTAGAGACTTCTTCAATTGAAATAATCTCCCAGACTTTACATTTGACTCGGAGGCATCCATATTCCATGTCTCAAAACATGCAAAATGTATTTCTTGACCCAACTTTTCCCCATCCAAGGAGCGTCCTGGAAATTTGCAAGGAGGCAGGCACTGCTGCTGCCCAGGACCATACATTAGGTGATGAGAAATAGAATTATGAACCTCTATGCCTCCTGCTGCCCCTAGTCTGCTGGGTCTTAAGCTGCCAGCTGTCTCAAGAACTTCCTTTGCCACAGACCAAAATACCCCCCGATACCTGGAGATCCTTGCTCCGAATTTCTCTCACACTGCAGGTAAAACTCGTCTTCTTCACGCTTCTTGCGACAGTTACTCTATGAATCAGATTCGGTTAGTCAAATCCCTCCTTCGTCATCTGGATTTACAGCAGACCACTGTATGGCTCTTCCAGAATGCCTGCGGAGACCTCTTCTCCACATAAGAGGGGTTCCCTCCACTTACTTGTCTCTGGGACAAGGTACTTTCCCCTCTCCAGGACAAGAATGATCCCATTCTATCCTTCTGCCAGACTCCTACAGGGTCTCTGTTCCCCCTTCTTTAAATTGCTCCATTTCATGCACAATCAAAGGGGTACCTGTAAGCACGGGATGCTCCACTGTAGTCCCTGTACCAGAGACAGTAATATTAGTGGGGAAACCAGAGGCTCCCAACAGCAACCAACTGACACTCCTTTTTTCTCTTATTCCTAGATGGCTAACAGTTGTGCTTTTCAGTTTGCTATCAGAACGCTCCCTAACTGGTAATCTGATCAACAATGCCACATGCACGCTCTGTAGAAAACAGTTTCAGAAGCCAGACTACGGGCCTGCAGTGGAAATCAGTCATAGCCGCCTGTTCAAACAATATTTGTATTAAATACAGTAGGCTGGGCTTTTTTTGTTTTCCGGAGAATAAACTATGGTACCACCAAAATGTGTAATATAGTAACACTAACTTGGGTCCTATTAAGAATGGCCAGGAGGTAACAAAATGAATGAGTCGTCATTGGGTTGTAAGTAGTTATAGCAGAAGTTCTTGCAATTTAATTACCTCTCAGGGTAATTTTACCCTGAATCAGGGGTCATTTCTAGAAAGCATAACCCAAACAAGCAGATGACTTGATTATGCTCAGTGATCTTCTCCATTTTCCCATCAGGATTTCTCCTATAAAAGTACTCCATTGCTCTAGACACAATGGGCAGCATATTTAGTAAGCCAGTGGGCAGGCAAGTTATCTGGCTAAAGTTAGCTGGATAATTAGTCCCAGATATTTACCAGAACAAATGTCCCACTGTATATACTCATGTTAAATTATCTGGTTACATATAGCCAGATAATTTAAAAACTTAACCGGCTTTGTTTGAATATAACCAGTTACGTTTTAAAGTTATCCAGCCTTGTGTAGCCAGATAGCTGGCTACTTAATCAGTTATCTTCAAAGATATCCAGTTAAGTAATATTTTTAACAAAAATAAAAGATGAAGAGTGGCCCCGCGGCACAATTCCGCCCCCTCAAATTTCATAAATGGCCTTGCTGGACTATGCAGTCTTCACTCCTCCCCATCAAAAAAAAAAACCCTCCTCCTATATGTGAAAAAGAAATAATAATGTTGCGGGGGTCTGCAGGTCTGGCCCACCCATCCCGTTTTCTGGTTCTTTTGTTTAAATCAAAGATCAGATTAGCTCCTCCCCTACCCTTCACCCACCCACAACCCCCTTGCCCTGGGCACTGCTCGCGTCGAAAGCATAAACTGTGGCTTTCCTACACGTCCCATGTTGCTTCTGACAGAAGCAGCACTGGAAGGGCCAGAAGTGGGTAAGTGAATACCTTACTCTCAGCTGGGTTTTTTTTTTTTTTTGGGGGGGGGGGTAGCCTGAAACATATAGGTTGCAGGTGGGTGAAGAGAATGGGGGGATGGTTGGCTACTTAACCTTATCCGTCCAGACAAGACTGGATAGAAATAAAAATTGCCCGATAACTTAGGGCCATCCCTGAATGTCCCAGGAACGTCTCTTTACTTATCTCACTAAAATGACTTAGCCAGCTAAAATCTAGCAGGATACATGGCTCAATATTCAAAAACTTGCCATTTAGCCGACTAATTTGTGAGTTATCTGGTTAAATGCCTTTCAATATTGGCCTCACTGAAACCAAAAGGAGTTTTTCATGTATATTATTTGTGCTTTTAGCATAAATATCGAGACATTGTAAAGATAGTTTCATTATGATGGCTGGTGACCTTATCTCAGTAAAAAGGCCTTTCCAGCAAATAGTGAAAGTTTGGATTATTTCTAGTTACAATATGGTGCCATGTATTTGAAGATCGTGGCTTCCCGAGGTAGATCCTCCGCTACACCATAGCTTCTTTCCTACGGATGTGGCCCATTACTTCAATTAGCCCAACTGGGTCTCCTGTAGCTGGGGTATATCAGACTATCAGCCAGCAATCCATATCAATAGACCACACAATAGGCTTGAGACTACAGAGTCATAATGCACTCCTGATCCATTAAAATTGTGTTTGAGCAAAATATTTTCATTTCACAGTAAGAAATAATGGCTAGTAATAGATACTGGAACTACAGGTGTGCGCCAAATACAGTTTTTCACGTTCCCACCATAAACGTTGCTCTAATTCCTGTACACCCAGTACACATCTCTGCAAATTTTGTGTAAGGACCTGTAGGTTCCTTATCTGGAATCGGGTGGAAAAGTATTTTTGTTCTTCGAACAGCATTATAGGTTTCTAAAATAGACTCTCTAGGGGGAGTGGTGTGCCAGCTGAAGAAGAGGCGAAAGAAAAAGGCAGCTTAAGACTAGACTGCTCTCTGAGAGGTGAGGAAGGAAGGTAAGCCTTCTAGATCCAGCAGGAGAAGGAAGGAGGGTCCACTAGTCTAGTGGCTAATAACAGAACCAATGGTGCCTGAATCTACCAAGAAGCCAAGTGATTGCAACCCATGAAGTCCTGCCATCCCAAGTCAAGGGGGAAGACAGTCATCCTGAAGGGCTACAAACATGGCATGTACAGAGGAAAACTAGTAAGAGCAACAGAAAATTCCATCCATTCCTGAGAAAGTCTTGGAGGTAACGAAGGCCAAAGAGGTTTCAGGAATTGTTATATATGTCTGTTTGTGTTATGTAATGGGCATTCTGGAAAAAAATAATTTTCTGAACTCCCATCAAATTTACTTTTCCTATCAGTAAATTTTCATTTGCAGAATCCATCTAGCATGTGGAAAGCTTTATTTAATGGTCTAGGACCTTGATCCACAAGGCCCTTGAAGCTTCCTCCCTGTCCTGAAGAATCACCGAGACTGTGCTGAGTTTTGTCGGGGTTCAGAAGTATTAATTCCCATTTCCTGCCCAGTCTAGAAACACAGGATTACATTTGCACAACACACATTTCTGCCCACTGATTTTTTTTTGCTTTTTAAAGCTAAGACATTTCAGTTTTGCTCCACTGATTCTGCTGCAGTAGCCTTGTGCTGACCTCAGTTGATGATATCCAAAAGGTGAAATTAATGCAAATCAGCAAACACTGAATAACAAAAACTGAAGAGATTTGCAAATTTAGGGGCTGACGCATGAAAAGGCACATAGGAGATGCAGCAATCTTCGCATCATGTTACCATGCAAACCAACAAGATAGATAATTGTCTTCTGCTAGCTGCGGTGATGCATGGCCATAACTACAATCAGCCTTAGGACAGTACTCATTTGGCTCACTGTTCTTTGAAAGATGAAACAAGGTCTTCCAGTTGGCAGTACAAAGGGCAGTTGGAATGACTCCAAGACCAGATTAAGGTTCAATCATCCTCTTATAACATAGTAGTAGACGGCAGAAAAAGATCAATTGGCCCATCTGGTCTGCGCAGTTAGTCCTGTCCACACAGCTAAAGATATATCCCAGCTGTCAGCTGCAGAAGCTCAAGCACTTGTAGTATATCACTCTTCATCCAAGTCAGTTTTTATCACCTTCTTCTTTGGTTCTCGACCATTCTGGCTAAATGAGTATATAAATTCCCATATTGAATCTAAAACCTATCCCCTATGTTCTACCACCAAGCTTTGTAATAATCCAAACAGCTACCAAATCTAGTGAGGCTGTTGCCTGAACATGGCCTTGCTGGATGGTACCCTGGCCACCACCAATCTACAGGCACTAAGTTGATTTCTGGGAAGTTGTAGGCTTCTGCTGGCTTCTCCATGGCCTGCTGTGTCACCAAGCTGTGTTTTCTTTATCACCTTGCTGGGCAGCACCCGACTACCACCAAGCTGTTGCATTCACTTGGTTGATTTCTGAGTTGTAGCCTGCTGCAATCTGGCTATCTCATGGCCTGCAGTATCAATAGGTTGCACTTTATCTGTCCTCTGATTTCTCCTGATCATTTCTCTCCTTGCCTCTGCTCTCAAGGGAGTGAAGGGTGGATTGTTTGCAATACCACAACCTTCAGTAACAGTACTGGTTTCTAACACTTCTGTTGGGTAGGTTCCCACTAGAACAGGCATGTTTTTGTGCTGGTGAAGATTTTAAAGGCTTGCACAATCCATGTGCATGATCGCAACGGGTTGAAAGTCTGACTATTCATCATGTATGATGACCTTTGATTCCTGAAAATATTACCCCCATCCCCCACCTCCGTCAGGTTTTGATCCACAAGTCAAATACTCTAGAACAGCTGGAGAAACGTTTTCGTGTGGGTAAATTTTCTCAATTTCCACTCATCCTGATTCATCTTTTGAGGTGCTTTTACTTCTATCTGCGCTCTGACACTTGGGTCTAACAGAGCATCAATTCGTTCACCATAAACATTTGTTTTCTTTCACTGATAGAGCCTAAAATATAGTGGCATAAAAAAATGCTGGCAGCTGTTCTAGGGTGTAAAATAGTTGCCTCTTCTAGTGTGATTCTGGGCATCTCCCTCCTTCTCCATACAGTTGAATTTTCTCAACCTTACTCCTTCCAACTTCATATCATGACTCCTTGCCTTTAAAATTTCTTTTCTATGGAAAACTTCCTCCTGCTCTTTACTGAAGCCTGTCGAATACTTGAATGTTTCTATCATATCCCCTCTTTCTTCTAGAGTGCATGTTGAATGTCTCAAGCTTCTCTTTTGCAGGATCTGTACAGGCCCTGTTTCATTTTTTGTAAAACTATTCTCTGAACCGCTTCTATCCTGTTGATGTCCTTATGTAGGCACAGAACGGAACACTCAAGATAAGATCTTACTAGTGATTTGTATGAGGGCAAAAGTGCCTGTTTTCTTTATTTCTCTGTGAATGATTCCTTTCCTATTGCTTTATTACACTTCAGGGCTTTTGAAATGATTATTCCTTGATCTCTTTCTCGTTTAAACAGTTTCTAATTCTTGTCCTCCTAAATTATAGGTAACCAGCGGACTTTTGTGCATCAGGTGCAGGATTTTACACATTTTAGCACTGAAGTTCATTTTCCAAACCCCTGTTCTAGTTTTTTCGAGTCCCCTTTCATTTTTTTTTTTTTTTGACATGGCAGATTCTTCCTGATCCTTTTGTACTTCCAGCAAAAATCAAAATCAGGGCTGGGATTTGGCGTCATAAGCCTTCCCTTTGCAACAATCTGGGGAGTTTTCCCCTAACTTAGATCCCCTCCAGATTTCCTTTGTTTAGTTATTGCAACAGCGGTCGTCGGCCAGGGCCCGCACATCAAGGCTCCTTCAGGAACCCTACAGCCATGAGCTCTGAATCTAGCCACTGCACGTCACGCTTAAGCAATGGCCATGAACCCCTTCCCCAGGGGGGATCTGTGAACCCTGCCTCCACAGTATGCCCCAGCCTCAACCAACCCTGGAAAGAGAAGACCCAACTTGGGGGTCGAATCGGGAACCTTCCACATGGCAATGCACAGCACCACCAGTCCACCAGTGGTGTGCGGTGACATTTATAGCAGGGGATTCAGTTTCCCCTCCCCCCCCCCCCCCACCACCCCGAGTCACCAGCAGGCTTGCTCGTTCAGTTCCCTCTCCCCAGGTCTCCTGCAGTCTCATGCCCTCAACCCCTTCTCCCCAAGACTCAGAAGATATTTGGAACTCATTTGGCATTAGGCCCATTTTAACATGTATTGGCTGCAGGCTTAACCCTCAGAAAGGCAAGAATAAGGAATTACAATATACTACACCTCCCATATCAAAACAGTGCTCATGCAATAACAACCCTATCTATGAATAGGCAACTCTGCAAATATTACACCAGGCCCTAAACACCCATTCACCTCCTATTAGGAAAACAGAACATGTCAGGCTGCTTAAAAATATCTGTAAAATAAAATTACATTTATTTAAAAATATTATACAAAACCTTTTATAACTACATAGATCCCTTCTTCAGATGTCAGATCAGAGACATTCACAAGGCAGGTCCTACATTGTCTAAATAGCTCACATACAGTATTTTTGAATAATACTTAAACACAGTCCAATAAAAATGATCACAGCTTGCCAAGATTACAGTTTATCCCAAGAAACAAATCTGCCATATCAAAACAACACTAACTCCCAGGACTCAGTTGCCAACATACCCAGGAAAGAGCAGCACTGCAAATACTACTACAGGCCTTAGAAAATCAATATACCACCTACTGAAAGCAGAAAGCCAGACTGCTGTAGACCCCTACTCTGAAACTACTCACTAGCAGAATCCCTTCCCTTAGTCCCACTGGAAGATCAACCAACAATAAAATCAAGAAATATAAAACATCAATTATAATAGTAAAACTAAACTAAAAAAAAAAAAAAAGAATAAATATTTCAACACAGCTGATGAATAGAACATTCAATAATTTAAACCTTATAAAAATGTTTATAAGTTTCCCAAAAAAATCAATATAATATTTCAAAAGAGCAAACGCATCAAACAATATCCAATAATGAAATTTATAAGAATTAAAAAATCTCCTACTCTCCATGGGGCCGATGTAATAAGGTGCCCTGAAGCTGCTGTGCAAAGCCTCATATGGGGTTGTAATAAGGGTTTTGTGCGTAGGAAAAAAGCACATATAAATGCAATTACAGACCCATGTTTTTTCTGCGCGACATGGTCAGGGCACGAGTTCTGCACGACATGGTCAGGGCACGAGTTAAATGACAGCCATTTTATTTCATTGCTTGAACTGGTTTTGGTGTGGCTGTGTGTCCGTGCAGCTCTGGTGTGATTTCTAGGATGGAGATTTCTGATTGGGGCCAAACTGTTCCTGATGCTGTGGTATATCCTGCGGCTTTGCCAAAGGAAGTCAACAGCAGAAGATTTGGCAGGTGACAGAGGTCGTGGCATGAGGTGTGAAATATCACCCATGAATATAATCGCCATGTTTTCTGCAGCAGTTAATCGAAACATAAAAAATATATTCCAAGGTCATACTTTCGCTGAAAACTGAGACCCGTTTGCTCGCTCGCTCGCTTTTACACGTGGATAATCGGTGTGGCTTTTTGGCACCAATGTGGTCGCTTATTACACAGGGCCTTATTGCACTTATGTACACGCGTTTCTTCATGTGTCTGCGGATTTGTGTGCATAAATTATTTGCATACATTTTATTTCACCTCCCGCGGAGGCGTCAGCTTTAGCCGCGCGTGGTGATCAAAATCCCCCAGCACCTGTTTTGCCCCAGGTCTTATTACACTGGCCCCCCATGTATGGGATTTTTTGATTCCCAGTCACCCTGAGATTGTCATGGATTGGGGGGGAAAGAGAGCACACACAAACTTTATCCTCTCTCACGTACACATGCTAACATGATTTCACTCACACTGTCTCATACACACACAAATGCTCACACAGCACACCTCCCTCCCCACATTCTGGCTCACATACCCATGCTCCCAAGCTTTGTTCCCCAGCCCCTTCTCCTCACCCAGCCCCCCCCCCCCCCCCCCCCAGTCCTCAGCAGTCCTGTTCCACAGCCCTGCCCTCTCCCACCGAGATCCCCCAGACATGCTCTCCAGTCCCCTCCCCCTCCCCAGACCCTTTCAACCCCCAGCAGTCATGCTCCCCAGACCTCCTCTCCCCCAATCATGCTCCCCAGACCCCTCTCCCCTCCCCCATCAATCATGCTCCCCAGCCTCCTCTCCCTTCTTAAAACCTTTCAGTCCTCAACAGTCATGCTCCCTAGTCCCCTCTTCCCACTCAGACCCCTTCAGTCCCCAGTAGTCATTCTCCCCAGTTCTCAGCATCTCTCCCCATCCAGACCTCCCAGCAGTCATGATCCCCGCCACTCTCCCCCCCCAGCCACTAGCAGTCATGCTCCTTAGTCCCCCCTCCCCACCCAGACCCCCCGTCCCCAGCAATCTTGTTCTACAGCCCCCTCTCTCAGAGGGGGCTGTAGAACCCAGAGCCTCCTGTTTCCAGCAGTCATGCTCCCCAGCCTCCTCTCTCCCAGCCACCAATCATGCACCTCAGTCCCCTCTCCCCATCCCCAGCAGTCATGCTCCCCAGACCCCTCTCCCCAGCCCCCAGCAATCATACCCCCAGTTTGCACCCAGTCCCCCCAGTTCCCAGCAATCTTCCTCCCCGGCCTTCTCTCCCTTCTTAGAACCTTTCAGCCCTCAACAGTCATGCTCCCCAAGCCCCTCTCCTCACCCAGCCCCCAGAAGTCTTGCTCCAAGCCTCTCTCCTCCAAGAACCCCAGTCATGATCCCTAGACCCATCCCCCCATCCAGACCCCAAAGTAGTCATGTTTCCTAGCCCGTTCTCCCCAGTCCCCAGCAGTCTTGTTCTCCAGCCTCCTCTCCCCCAGTCCCCGAGCCTTGTTTCCTAGCCTCTTCCCCCTCTCATTCTCCAGCCTTGCTCTCCAGCCTCCCCTCCTCTCCTCTCTCACTGCTCCTCATAGCTCACCGAACTTTTTCTCAGCTCAGCTAAAACACCAGCACTGAGATCCTAGAAGAAACAGCCAGACAGCATTTAATTATCCTCCTACCGCCTGCCCTTGGATCCGCATGGACGCAGGAGCTAGCTTCAAGTTTGAAGACGTCCCGTCCCACACTCCCTGATGGCCTGTTTTTCACGTGGGGTAGAAGGCGGGACCATCTTCCAGCCGAAACAAAGTCCCGCCTTCTCCCTCGTGCTGTGCTGCTGCTGCTTCAATCAGTGCCTGAGCTCAGCTGCCCACGTGCCTGCATCCAGTCCCCGCGATTGGTCCCACCCATGAGGCCCCCTACCTGCTCTGCCCAAACCTTCTTTTTATTGGCTCCCTCTAAAGTGCAGGCTGCTGTTTCTATTGGCCACACTCACTGAAACCCAAAATCCCCCCCCCCCCCCCAAAAAAAAAAAGTTCCAGGGCTGGGGATTCACTGAATCCCTGGAAGGCCCTGACCGCACGCCAGTCCACTGTTTTGCAGATTTTTGTATTATCATGCTTTGCCCTCAGATCCCTCCTGCGTTACTATTAAAGGGATGGCTATGTTAGGCAACACCTAATATGTAAAACTTGAAATTATCATTATCAGACCCGGATGCCAAAACGTTACAAGGGTCAAATGCTTACCTTTTAACGCCCTCATTACAAAAATGCCACCTTGATATAAAGACAGTTACCCATCTAACTACACTGCTCACCTCAAGAGCCCTAAGTGGCATTTTACCATCATAAATACCAGACTACCCCATAGTTATTCAGAATAATCTCACTCAGTAGTGACTCAGCAGGTTGAGATATGTGTCAATGGGCATTTACAGTAATTGTCTGTATGGTATGCACCATCTGTTGTTTGTGGCAGTATTTCTTTTTTCAATATAATTTTTTATTCTGCAACAATGCACACAAAATTACAGAAACAAGACAGACACAGCATAATGTAAAATTTTACATAATAAAACTTTATACCAGTAACATCAGTTCAACCCTGAACTCCATCCACTGTAAAACTGTCATGCACAGATTACAGAATCATTTGCTCATAGAAATTAACTACTCCAACTAACTAACGCATGCTACCTTCTTTTCTGTCACACTAACACAACCCATGTAAAACATACACGTTCTCATATACTCAGACACCCACTCTCATCCCAGAGTCCAAGGAAATAGTATGTCAACTATATCTTCTACATTAAGTAACTCACCCAGTCTGACAGTATTTTTTTCTGTGTTTTAATTCATCATCTGCCTTGTGAGATGTTTATTAAATAAGGGGAAATGTAATGAATTTTTAAATCTATATATAACTGAAGAACCAAAAAAAAAATCAATTTAATCTGATCTCTACTCCAGGAATTTTGCTAAGAATTAATCTGGGAATTGGAAATAAATGCTACACGATCCCAAAGTCTGAATCAGCAGGTTTCATAAGGGTCATCAATGCATACATTTCTCAACTTGTCTATTAAAATGACGAAAACAAAAAAAAACTGAAGGAGTATAAAAATAGAGAGAAAGAGAGCAGAGTTTGCAAAGTTAATCAAAGGAAGTCAACACCTCATTCAGCAATCAGCCCTGCCACATGGCTTCCTGAGGGGAAGCAGGAGACAGCAAAAATAAAAATATATTCATATATATATAAGAAAATGCACAGATATTGAGTTACTGGCCAAGTGAAATAGAGGTCAGATTTGAATAAGAAGAGTTTCATTGAGTCTATCGTATAAATATTAACAAGAGGTACAAACTTTCTGCAAAGTCGCTATGTTAAAATGAGAGGCCTCACAAAAGATACCCATTTCTTTTGAAACAGAATTTGACAGACTATAAACTCATTATAAACTTTCTTTTTTCTACTCTCATTTTTATTTTCTTCCCTGGTAGATGATAATATCACGTCAAAGCTATAATAGAAATTCTAATACAATACATAAAACATGGGCATAGCGTGACAAACTGAAGGACAAACTCAAGGAAATGGATTTTTGTTTAAACATAGGGCATGGCTAAACTCAAAAAGATAGGCTAAGAAAAGTATATAAAATTAAGAAATAAAATGTATTATATTAAGGCATAAAAGAAGACAGCAAAATAAGATCAAAACTAGTTCAAATCGGTCCTATCTAACAAAACACAATCTTTATTATGGCTCAACAAAACATCCTCATCCAGAAACTTCACTTATGGAGCACCTCAATGCTTTCCTTTCAGGAACCCCACCCACGCACACACACACACACACACAACCCAAGGATTCAATGTGCAGTCTTGGGTACAACTAGACCATAATCTTACAATGGAAACCCAAATCTTCTTCTTTATAAGCATAAAGTGTCAGATTCGCCAACTGTGCAATTACTATTCCAAAATACAATCTTGCTACCATAATACGTGCTTTCATCACTACTGTAAAGCTCCATTTAGCAGCATCTCACAGTACAACCTCAAATGCCTTCAGCTGCTACAGGGCACAGCTGCGAGGCTTTTGGTATGGACCAAAGCAATGGACCTATGCATAAGCTATCTTGTGTCAGTTCCACTGGCTGGTCGAAAACAGGATAAAATTCAAAACTCTTTGCTTTGTCTTTAAGTGCGTGAATAAACAGGCACTTGAATCTCTCTCCCAGCTTTTATTCTTCACTCCTATGAGGAAGCTCCAATCCACCCAAATGGCCTTCCCCTGGATTCCAAGGCACAGATTCTATCTTCTACTTTCTGATCATTAGTCCATAACCTTGTCCACCACAAGGACTACTCCTACTCAATTTATTCTTACTACCTCAGCGCACAGTGCTTGCCTGATTGCAGTATATATGGATCTGAATTCTTGTATACATCTTTATATTTTTGCTATCCAGTTCATCTACTGGACCCTTTATTTATTTTATTTATTTAGGCATTTTATATACCATCGTCCAAATGAAGATCACAATTGTTTACAATATTGTTTTAAGACTTGGCTCTTCAAACAAGCTTTCCCGGACTCCAACTAATGTCCTTCAACTTCGTTCTATAATACAACCAGCTCATTTAACTGTTCGGTGTAAATATTTAAAATGCTATTAACCTTTTCATTTTCCTTCCTCTCCCAGTTTAAGCATCCCTGTTTTTTGTAACTGCTTTCTTCCGCACTACAGTTCCAGTTTGTTTTTTCTTTCTATGCACCACTGTTTTAATGTAAACCAGCATGATGTGATTTTATCATGAATGCCGGTATATAAAAACCTTAAATAAATAAAAATAAATAAATAATATCAGCATTCCTATTCTTGGTCAACAGCCGCGTGCATGTTATAAAATCCGAGGTCAGCGCGCACAAGTGGGTGCACACTTGTGCACCTTGCGCGCACCGAGCCACACAGCCTTCCTCCATTCCCTCCACCCCCCACCTTCCCCTTCCTTCCCCTACCTAATCCGCCCCCTAGCCCTACCTAAACCCGCCCTTACCGTTATCTGCTAAGTTGTGCCTGCCTCTGGGCAGGCGTAGGTTACGCGTGCCAGCCGATGGCCGGCCCGCGATCCCGGGCACAGCGGCAAATGGCCGCTGTGCCTGGAGGCTCCTGCCCTGCCCACTCCCTGCCCCCTTTTTCAAGCCCCGGGACATGCGCGTGTCATCGAGCCTATACAAAATAGGCTCGGTGCGCGGAGGAGGGATTTAAAAGGGTTACGCATGTATATTACGCGCGTATCCCTTTTAAAATCCGCCCCTTAGTATCATAGCCGAAAATGATCTATTGAACAGTCGCGAGAGATGAAAGGTTTTCTCTGCAGTTAAATGCAAAAAAAAGTTTCTCTGCTATTCTTATACTTCTCTTAGCCTCATACTCATGCAAGCTACCCTTCAACTGAGAGGGACAAATACCCAGAAGCGCTTTAAATGCCAAGACGAGATTCTGAAAGTTAGCGTTCTATCGGTAGCCAATGTAATTGCCTCAGTAATGATGAGGCCAAGATTCTTCCAGACCTTCCCTAACACAGTCTGAGCTGTTTCATTCTCACTCAGTCATAACTTTCACATTGTTTTCTTTGGAACCCAACAAGATCCAATTACGATAGTCCAATAGTGACAATTAGCCCTATCTATATACCTGCTCTAATCTCATGTTTAGTGTCTTTGATTTGTCTGCAATTTGGATTGGAGTTTTAATTGTAACTTCTGATTGTGATCCACCTTTAGACTATCTTAGGAAAAGGCAGAAAATCACATTTTTATAAATAAGAGGCAGCAACAGAGCCAAGGAACAGCCAAAGTTATATTTCAATAAGTCAGGGAAGGGGAAGAGGGAAGGGCAGCAACTGTCAAACAGCTGGTATAGCTGCAAACACCACAAGTGGTTTTAAAGCATGCACTCTACCTACATTTTCAAAAGGAAACCACGAGTACCTTCACTTTGAAAATTCAGGAAAAAGTGCACAAGTTTAAAAGCGCCCATGTAGTTTGCGCCTGCTCTTTCATGCAAGCGGCTGAGGAGAGAATAAGGCTCGTACTTTTGAAGGTGCCATGTGAGCACACTTTTTTCTTCCCCTGATCTAAACGCACTCAAAGAACACCCCTCTTTAGTGCAGGTATAACTACGAGTGCTGACAAAGCCCTTGCATACATTTTCAAGCGTTCTGCAGAGGGCAGTTTTCAGACAGCACAATTAACTGGGGAAACTGGTATCCATTGCAAACAGTTTTTGAAAACTTGCCTTCTATATGGAGCTGGTACTGCTAGCAGAGATTAATTTATGACAAAGTCCTACCCAAAACGTTATAGCAGAAATATTATTTTTCCAGGTTTAGGCAAATATTAATTTCAAATCCAAACATCTGTCTCATTTTCTAGTACTATAACTTCTACTTAACATTTCTATAGTGCCACTAAGTGTATGCAGTGCTGTATAAATACATAAAACAGATACTCCTTGCTCCATGGAGCTTGCAATCTAGTTGAGACATGCAGAGAAGACAAAAAATTGCTTGTAATGACTTAAGTATTATAGCACAATATGTTTAATGTGAGAATACGGAGATCAAGAAGAGTCAGGGTCTTTAAGCTGGATTTAAACAGAGCCAGAAATGCTCAACCTAGGAAGGCTGTTCCAGGCACAGGACAGGAAGCATGGCGTCCAGAGTTGGCAATGAAGGGGCAAAAGAACTCTTTACATGATCAAAAAATTCTGATGGGGCTAATTGGACAGGCTGGTTCAGGGTTTTCTGCTGCGGAGAGCTTCCCCTTTTCCTAACACATGACCAAAGGAGCTACACTTTGTGTAGGTCCCACAGTGTTATGCAAACTTTCCTTTAACAATAACAAGATAAAAGCCTCCTTGGGAGGCCCTGAAGCTCAAGGGACAATAGATCCATAGCAGTCCCAAAAGGTAACAGCACTCTCACCTAGAGCTCTGTAAACACAATGGGGAGGAGGGGGGGGGGAGGTGTTAACTAGATCATTCCAGTACCTCAAGAAGAGACAGAGTCCTTGAATTTATCCTGTTGTATGCACAGAGATGAAGCCCCTGCTTTTCTTATGGAAACCACAGAACTCCATCTCCTTTCATGTAATGGGGCAAGACCGGAACTGGATCACCCTATCCTAGGTAACATGGGAATCATTCTGCGGGGGTAGAAGCTAGTTAACAGCTAGCTAATGATCATTTCCTTTAGTAAATGTACAAGCAGAGACTTTGCGATAACAGATAAAATAAAGGGATTGGTGTCTACAGATCAAAACAACTTGGGCCTCCCAAGGCCGTTGTAGAAATGTTTTAACAGACAGCAGCTGCTGGCAAGAAACAATCCAGGACATTTTCAGCCCTCTATTTCTTGATCTGTCTCCAACATATCCAGATTTGCTAAAGAAAATGACCCACTACATTTATAGATGCTCTTTCCCGCTGCCTCTTTCAGTGTTTACAGCTCCTCTAACATAAATCAGGGCCAAAAGGACATTTAACCAAAACACAGAACTCTATAAGTGAGTTTTTCCAGGCATGTTTAATGTCTGTCTTATTTATTGATCTAGTGCCTTCAAGGAGATTCCCTTCAATGCTTTTACAGAGTTTCTTCCATTCCAAAGCATTCTGGGGCATGTAGTCTTGAGCTTTTCTAGGCCTGTGAGAAAACCAAACATGGTGGAACAGAAGCTCTCTGTTGATGAAATTCCGTTAAGAACAAAAGAAAAGCAGGTTCTGAGGGTGACTGCAACCAATGATCTTAAGGTAGCCAAAGAGGTGGATAAATTGATGCTCTGCTGCATAGGGAGAGGAATCGTCAGCAGGAAAAGGGGAGATGATACTGCCCTTGTATAGGTCCCTGGTGGGACTGCACCTTCAAATGGATATAAACAGGATGGAGTCAGTCCAGAGGGTGGCTATTAAAATAGTCATTGGTCTTCATTCTAAAGCTTATGGGGACAGACTTAATGATTGTGACTTGTATACCCTAGAGGAAAGGCGAGATAGGGGAGATATGATAGACACATTTAAATATCTCCAAGGTTTCCATGCAAAGGAGGCAGATTTAATTAAAAGGAAAGGGGTCATAGGATGAGCATGAAAGGGGATAGATTCATATCTCAGGAAATATTTCTTTATGGGGAGAGTAGTGAATGAATGGCATGGCCTCCCAATGGAGGTGGTGAGACAAAAACAGTATCTGAATTCAAGAAAGCATGGGATGAATACAGGGGATCTCTGAGGGAGTGATGGGAATTGTAAAACTAACCTGGTTGGGTGGATGGGCAGACTAAATGAGCCATACAGTTTTTTGCTGCCATCACATTTGTAAGTTTCTATGTCCTGGCCCCCTGCACGTACACCCCCAACCTCCAGTTCTATCCTACCACATTATCAGTACAAGGACGAAAGATCTAGGCCAGAATTTCCCACACTTGTCCTGGGGACCCCACAGCCAATTGGGTTTTCAGAATATCCACAATGAATATGCATGTGATAAGTCTGCATGCACTGGACGCTCTGAGTATGCAAATTTATGGCATTGCATTGCATATTCATTGTGGATTTTCTCAAAAGCTGACTGGCTGTGGGGTTTCCAAGACAGGTTTGGGAAAGTAAGATCTAAGGAATGAGTTGCGAGGTTGCACATCTTGATGACTCTCTGTCATTGTTTGTTAAGTAGAAAACACATTTTGCGCTGTCCAGCCATCTTTCATAGTTCAAAAGGAAAACTAGGCAGATGCTACCTGAAAACCGGGTGACACAAAATCATGGTTGAAAATAGTAAATGTGACTGTTGAAGGCTTTTCATCCTTTCTGCAACTAAGGGGGAAAAACTTAGTAAATCAGGCCCTACGTTTATTTGATTGTCTGAATCCCACATATGCCCCAACTGCAATTCATTCTCATCAACAAAACCTTGCTGCGAAGCCAAGATCTGAAGTGAGTTTGTGAATTCCAGTGAGCTGCAACCTAAGTTCCATGTGCCAAGCTGAACAAGGGAAGTCAATTAGATTGCAAGATTTTTCTCTAACTCCATTGAAGGTTTAAGCCTCACTCTCACTATGAAAAATAAACACAGAAAATACTCTCAAGTCTTCTCTTCAACCACCCCGGTCACCCAGTCTTTTACCCCATCTGCTGGTTGTTCACATGGCAGACCTGAGAATGGCGTCATTTTGCGGTAGGTTCATACAGCAAAACGGCACCAGGCTTGAGTCACTGGCACCATTGTGAAATAGAGCATTGGTGGAGCAGTAATAACTGAGCATCTCTCTTGCTTCGTAAAATGGGATAACAGACCGGAAGGGCTAGGAGTGGGTGGAGACAGAGTCCAGGAGGGATATTTATATTTTCTGTTTATGGTAAGGGATGGGGCTTAGGTACCAGACCAGGCATAAAATCATTTGTGGCATGGAATTTAGTTGTTAGTAGTGCAAGATGATGCATATAGGGAAAAATAACCCATGCTATAATTACACAATGTTGGGTTCCATATTAGGTGCTACAACCCAAGAAAGAGATCTAGGCGTCATAGTGGATAACACATTGAAATTGTCGGTTCAGTGTGCTGCAGGTGTCAAAAAAGCAAACAGAATGTTGGGACTTATTAGAAAGGGAATGGTGAATAAAACGGAAAATGTCATAATGCCTCTGTATCGCTCCATGGTGAGACCGCACCTTGAATACTGTGTACAATTCTGGTCGCCGCATCTCAAAAAAGATATAATTGCAATGGAGAAGGTACAGAGAAGGGCTACCAAAATGATAAGGGGAATGGAACAGCTCCTCTATGAGGAAAGACTAAAGAGGTTAGGACTTTTCAGCTTGGAGAAGAGACGGCTGAGGCGGGATATGATAGAGGTGTTTAAAATTATGAGAGGTCTAGAACGGGTAGATGTGAATCGGTTATTTACTCTTTCGGATAGTAGAAAGACTAGGGGGCACTCCATGAAGTTAGCATGGGGCACATTTAAAACTAATCGGAGAAAGTTCTTTTTTACTCAACGCACAATTAAACTCTGGAATTTGTTGCCAGAGGATGTAGTTAGTGCAGTTAGTATAGCAGTGTTTAAAAAAGGATTGGATAAGTTCTTGGAGGAGAAGTCCATTATCTGCTATTAAATTCACTTAGGGGCAGATTTTAAAAAGTTGCACGAGTGCGTACTTTTGTTCGCGCAGCAGGCGCAGCAGGCGCGAACAAAAGTACGCCTGATTTTATAAGATACGCGCGTAGCTGCGCGTATCTTATAAAATCTGGGGTCGGCATGCACAAGGCTGCGCAAAATCGGCAGCCTGCGCGCGCCAAGCCGCGCAGCCTGCCTCCGTTCCCTCCAAGGCTGCTCCGATTTCGGAGCGGCCTCGGAGGGAACTTTCCTTTGCCCTCCCCGCACCTTCCCCTCCCTTCCCCTACCTAACCCACCCCCCCCCGGCCCTATCTAACCCCCCTCCCCCCTTACCTTTGTCGGCCGGCAGCCCCGCTCCGTCCTCCGGTCCCGGGGGCTGGTCCGGAGGCCTCGACCATGCCCCCGGGTCGGCGCCACGCCCCCGGGCCCGCCCCCGAAACACCGTGTCAGTAGGCCCCGCCCCCGACACGCCCCCTTACAAAAGCCCCGGGACTTACGCGCGTCCCGGGGCTTTACACGTGCTGGCGGCCTATGCAAAATTGGCGCGCCGGCGTGCACGGGCCTTTGAAAATCCACCCCTTAGAGAATAGCCACTGCCATTAGCAATGGTAACATGGAATAGACTTAGTTTTTGGGTACTTGCCAGGTTCTTATGGCCTGGATTGGCCACTGTTGGAAACAGGATGCTGGGCTTGATGGACCCTTGGTCTGACCCAGTATGGCATTTTCTTATGTTCTTATGTTCTTTATTTACATCTAATTTAGATGCTGCATGAAGTCTGAACCCCACCTAAATATTGAAGGGGTAATTCTGAGTAAATCACCTTGCAGAATAGTACTTGCAAAGAACTTTGGAACTGCACAGCTTTATGCAATTTTCAAAGAAAATTACCTACAGGTATGCGAATACAAAGGTACTGAGATACTTTGTTATTTGAACTGCTGGAAATTCTGCAGGACAAATGGTATGCACAGTAAAAATTATACACAATTCTCCCCCAATCTAAACAGCCATGGGACGCCTCTTTTTTTATGTGAATAAAACTAGACGTATTATGAAATATGAACATACTTTTTCAAATAGCTAGATCTACCCACCTAACCCATGAAGCTATATAAGGTAGTCCCTTCAAAAATTGCTGTCACGAAACAGCAAGCTGGAATCAGGGACTCGCAGAAGCAGGAGCTGTCTGCAGGGCAGGACTGGAGCTGGTCTTCTGCCTAACCAGCTCCCTCCCCCACAGGTTGGGCCCTTGGGTTCTAGAGGCCGATAGGACTTGTCTTCTGCAGAACATCATGGAACGGAACTGTGTACAGACTGGAAGCTGGAGTCAGGCATAGGCTGGACGCTGGGGTCAGGCACAGCCTGGAAGCAGATGCAGGTACTGGCTGGGGCTAGAACTAGGTGCAGACTAGGAGCTGGGACTAGGTACACACCGGGAGCTGGGGCTAAGTGCAGACTGGGGGCTGGGTCCATGTACAGACTGGGCTGGAGACAAGGCTGGAGTTGAAGGCAAGGCCAGGATGAGAGACAAGGGCAAGGCCTAGGAAAACATACAAGGGACTGGACTGGATAAGGCAAGACAAGGACAGGACTGAACGAGAAACTGAACAAGGACAGGACTAGACAAGGAGTAAACAACGAACACGATTAGACAGGCAACAAGAAAGAAGAAAGCCCAAACAGGGCACAAGGCTGGCTAGGCGAATCTAGAAGGCCTGAAGGCCTCATGGTAAGTTAGAAAAGCCCAGGAGGGCACAAAGCTAGGCACGGAGGCTTGAGAGGCTGCAGAAGGCCTGAAAGGGCCCAGAGCAAGGCAAGAGGTGAAGAGAGGCCACAGAGCAAGGTAAGAGGCTTGGATAGGCCACAAGGCAAGGCAGAAGGATTGGGTAGGTCTCAAGGCAAGGTAGAATAGCAGTGAAAGAGGTGACCAGGTCAAGTTTGTCTGGTTAGATATATTTAATATTTTTGCTGTTTGATAATGCATATCGACCCTGATATTTTAATAATGGAGCTCACTGTGTATGTATATTTTGTTATTTTGTCAAATGGCTTCAATCTACATTGCTTCACGCTCATCCACGAAGTTAAAAGAAAATTTACAGATGAGTCAATTCCTCAGAATTCGACGTTTATGCTCATCAATTGAAGAATATCGACAACAAGCGAAAAATTTAAGTCATCATTTCTTAGAACGGGGATATCCTAAACATTGTGGGGCGGATTTTAAAAGCCCTGCTCGCGTAAATCCGCCCGGATTTACGCGAGCAGGGCCTTGCGCGCCGGTGCGCCTATGTTCCATAGGCCTACCGGCGCGCGGAGAGCCCCGGGACTCGCGTAAGTCCCGGAGTTTTTCGAGGGGGGCGTGTCGGGGGTGTGTCGGGAGTGGGGTCGATCGGCGCGGCGTTTTGGGGGCGGGACGTGCCGTTTCGTGGGCGGGCCCGGGGGCGTGGTTACGGCCCGGGGCGGTCTGGGGGCGTGACCGCACCCTCCGGAACCGCCCCCAGGTCACGTCTCGGCGCGCTAGCGGCCTGCTGGCGCGCGGGGATTTACTTCTCCCTCTGGGAGGCGTAAATCCCCGACAAAGGTAGGGGGGGTTTAGATAGGGCCAGGGGGGTGGGTTAGATAGAGGAAGGGAGGGGAAGGTGAGGGGAGGGCGAAAGTGAGTTCCCTCCGAGGCCGCTCCGATTTCGGAGCGGCCTTGGAGGGAATGGAGGCAGGCTGCGCGGCTTGGCGCGCGCCGGCTACACGAAATCGGCAGTCTTGCGCGTGCCAATCCAGGATTTTAGCGGCTACGCGCGTATCTACTAAAATCCAGCGTACTTTTGTTTGCGCCTGGTGCGCCAACAAAAGTACGCGAAGGCGCACTTTTTTAAAATCTACCCCTGTGTGAGACGTGCTTTTCTGAGAGCTAAACATACTGATCGTGATTGGCTGTTCCTGCCACACAACACTGAAGAAGATGATATACTGACATACTTGGTACCTTTTTCTCCGATGGCATCTATTATGAAGGATGTTATATACCAAAATTGGCACATCCTACAGATGTATGCTGAATTTGAGTCTAAACATAGGTTTACTTACACAAAAGGAGCTAGAGTGGAGAGCTCAAGTACGCTTGAGCCTGAATTGTGTGCAAGATAGAAATAATATCACCGTCTATACATTTTTTGGACATTTATGATTTTCTTAGACCGCAAATGATTGAAAAGTCCAGTCGGCCTCAGTTTGAAAATTAATGATGTACATTGTCAGGCTTGCTGATGCGACAAAAGAAAGAAGAAAAAATAAAAAAAATAATTCCCATTTTTAAGTTGTGAGTGGCTTGTCGTTGAATACTAAGTATTTATGATTTCCTTTTTTCATATTGTACTGTAGGGTGGAAATCAAATTGGGCTCTTTTCTTTTGATCTGTATATTTTGTGAGCCATTGCAGACTTCGGTAGCAGTGGCATATAAATGCAAATAAATAAATAAGGAGCTGAGGTGACTCAATGAAGGGGCACGAGGGATTGAACAGGCTGCGTTAAGTAGGCCTGAGGCTGAGGCATCAGGTGATCAGGGAAGTGGTGATTTGCGTAGCTGGGAGTGGGGCTCACTGAGGCTCCCTGGTGAAGGACAGGCTGTGCAGCAGGCAAAACCATGACACAGGGAGGCTGCATAGCAGGTGAAATTGTGACAATTGCCTTCTGATTGCATTTTCATATGGTTGCTTAGGTTATGCAAATCTTCTTTTACCTACCTTTTGAAGCAGTACAAGAAAAGCCTTCCAGACTTCAGTTTAAGACTCAGTTCCCTTATTAATATGCATGACTTGCTGCAGATATTCATGATTTGTCCCTTGGTAGGATCAGCCAGGCTACAAGGCACAACCGTTCTGGTATGACCATTAGCAATTACTGAAGTATTTTTATGCTCTGTGGGCACAATTATTAAATTGACTTTTTACGGACATATGTAGGGTTTTGGATGAATGTAAGTGAGTCATCCATGCCTGCTTGAGGGGGTCTGAGCCTCTCAAACAGAAGACTATTGCTACAATGTCTGGGCTAGATGAGGCCTAAAAATAGGGATATCCCCTCTTCCCCATCCCAAGGTATCTGCACATGAAATTTCATGGTACTGCAACATCAGTAGGGGCTGATTTGATTAACTGGAAACACAAAGGAGCTGGAGAAAGCTACAACACTCAAAAGAAAAAAAAATAAAAGATCTCACATCCTATATGTTTACTTTTCAAGAAGATTACAGAAGCTTTAAAATCTAAGCACATAGAATCTTGCAGTACTCGATGGATTAATCTTCTTCTGTAGTGACCTTGTAGGCTTTGAGCTTATCCTCTTCCCTGCCTGTTCTGATTTATCCTGTAACACATTAGGCTAGTTTTAAGATGTCATATTTCTCAAACAGGTGAAATTGAATTACTTTAATGCCTTGCCAACAGTTGCATCCTGCCATTGTATTGTCAGGATGATTCTAGTCTTAGATTAGAGACTCTAAATTTTATACAGTTTATTTGGGCCTCCTGAATAATCAGATAGAGATGTTCTTGCATATCAGCAGCGTGCTTCTGGGGCCTCTTGACATGGAAAAACTAGTGCCCAACTTCTACAGAACAATTGTCTTTGATTTGAGCCAATAAAAAAAAGATATCTCAGCCTCAAAAAACATATCTGAGCTTTCCTGGAACCAATATGTATAACTAGTAGTAAGCCACAAACAAGTTTAATCTAACATTAGAAATCAATCTGAACGTTGATTGGGTCCAAAAGTTGAAAACAGTTCAAATCTTCTGCTCACCGCACTAAGCCCTTCAAACGCTGCCTATTGTACTCAACACATTCCGATGGGGAGAGGAGCCCCAGCAAAGAGTGTTTAAACTGAAAAGCAATCCCAGCAGCAGCCCTGAGTCCAACTTATAAACATCTGTCATGGATAAGAGTTTTGTATTCTAGGGGTGGTTTGCTGGGGCTTAATCAGCATCTGTGACAACTGCTTCTTCCCTCCCCCTCTCCTCTCTTCTTGGCGCTTCGCCTCTACATTACCAGATCGAAAGACAAAATGATCCCAAGGCTGCCAAGTTTCTCAACTCCACTGCAAAGGGATGGCAATGGTTTAAATTATGGCCCATTGTAAAATAAATTGTCCAATTGGCTGCAGAGGACTCACAACTATTTTGACAATAGACTGAAACCACAAAAGTAGAGCAACCAACTCATCAGATGTAACCAATGGCAACTCATCGTATCACAATGGTTAAAGAAATTAAATATAATTAAGCTGCACTAAAACCAGAAAATGTGAAATACAGTCCCTTCCAATAACTAAAATGGATATCGCCCTCTTACTCATGTCTTTATGAATTTAACAGAAGCAGCATCCTACCTTAATGGTCCAGATGACACAAACAGCATGTACTGCCCCTTACCAAGTGCTTTTTGACATGATCATGTCTATTCCATCAGATTTACAGTGACTCTTGCTGGGTCCATTCCTGTTACCGAACCTATGCAGCTATGTGGGCAGTCTTCAAAAACAGCCTGCACTGCCAGACTTTGTGCAAGTGTTCAAAAAAAGGCCAAGTCTGCCCATGCTTTCCCTTTGAAAACCACCCATGAATGCAACTGGGCCTGCAGGCTTTGTGCCTGCTTTTTCTGCGGGCTACATATGGCCAGGAAAATAGCACTTGCACTCTTTACAATGCAACGTATGCATGCTACGGCCTAACCCTTCCCGAAACGCGTCCCCCTGGGAAACAACTCCTCACCTAATCTAGCTAAAAGTAATGCACGTAGTGGAAATCCACACATAATTTTCGCAGGGTTAAGGGCTGGTAATTTTCAGACAGCCCCTTTACCCCATTTAATTGATATTTTCCTGGATAAATGGCTTTTGAAATTTGTTCACTAAAGGACTCTGAACAGTAGGGAGTCACTTTAGGGGCAAGCTTTAAAAACAGGCAGATGAAATGACTGTAGGTATTTACACGATGTTAGGTTACATATTACGGAACTAGAAAAGGTACAGAGAAGGCAATGAAAAGGATAAAAGGGATGGAACTGCTCCCCTATGTGTAAAGGCTAATAATGGCTAAGGCTCTTCAGCATGAAGAAGAAATGGCTGAAGGGAGATATGATAGAGGTCTATAAAATAATGAGTGGAGCAGAACAGGTAAATGCAAATAAAAAATAAAAGACTAGAGGACCCTTCATGAAGTTACTAAGTAGCACATTTAAAACAAATCAGAGAAAATCTTTTTTCACTCAAAGTACAATTAAGACCTGGAATTCATTGCTGAAGGATGTGGCAAAAGGCAGTTAGCATAGCCTGGATTAAAACGATTTGGACAAGTTCCTGGAGAAAAGGTTCATATACTGTTATTAACCAGGCAGACTTGGGGGAAAAGTCACTGCTTATCCCTGGACGTAAGCAGCATGGAATCTATCTATTTGGGATCCTGCCATGTACTTGTGATGTTTCCAACAATGGCCAATCCAGGACACAAGTACCTGGCAGGATCTCAAACATTTGATATATTCCATGCTGCTTATCCCAAGGATAAGCAGTGGATTTCCTCAAGTCCACTTGAGGTTTATGGAGGTTTCTTCCAGGAAATTGTCCTAATCTTTTTCAAATCCAGCTACAGTTTTTACCACATCCTCCAGCAATGACTTCCAGAGTTTAATTATGCGTTGAGGAAAAAAATATTTTCTCCTATTTGTCTTAAATATATTACCTAATAACTTCATTGCATGTCTCCTAGTATTTATATTTTTTGAAAGAATAAACAACCAATTCATGTTAATGTTATTTTATAGGCCTCTATCATATCCCTCCAAGATGAAGATCCCTAACATCTTTAGCCTTTCCTCATAGGAGAATCGTTCCATCTCTTTTATCATTTTGATCATCTTCTCTGTACCTTTTCTAATTCTGCTATATCTTTTTTGAGATCTGGTGACCAGAATTGCACACAGTACTCAAAGTGTAGTCTCACCATGGAGTGATACAGAAGCATGATGATACGCTCTGCTTTATTCTCCATTCCTTTCCTAATAATTCCTAGCATTCTATTTCCTTTCTTGGCTTCCACCGCACACCGAGCAGAGGATTTCGACACATTATCCATGACGATGCCTAGATCCTTTTCCTGGGTGGTGAATCAATTTGGATTCTTACATTATGTAGCTATAATATGTAATATGTTGTTTAAAATGTAAACCGGAGTGAAGGCAGACTGCTATACCCCGGTATATAAACTCTTCTAAATAAATAAATAAATAAATAAATAAATAAATAAATAATTTGGGCAGCTCTTCCTTACATGCATCACTTTGCATTTCTCCGCATTCAATGTCATCTGCTATTTGCGTGCCCAGTCTCCTAAGGTCTCTTGCAATGTCTCACAATCCTCTTCTGATTTAACAATGTCGAATAATTTTGTATCATCAGCAAATTTGATCACCTCACTCGTTGTTCCCATCTCTATGTAATTTATAAATATGTTAAAAAAGAGTAGTCCCAGTACAGATTCCTGGGATGTGCCAGTATTCTCCTTACTCCATTGAGAAAACTGACCATTTGACCCTACTCTCTGTTTTGTCTTTTAACCAGTTCTCAATCCACAACAGAACATTGATTCATATCCCATGGCTTTTTAATGTCCTCAAGAGTCTCTCATGAGGTACTTTGTCAAACATTTTCTGAAAATCCAGATACACTACATCAACTGGTTCACCTTTATTCACAGGTTTATTCATGCCCTCAAAAAAAATTTAACAGGGTGCTGAGGCAAGACTTCACTTGGCTAAATCCATGTTAGCTTTGTTCTTTTAAATTATGATTATCCATATGTTCAGTAATTTTGTTATTTAGAATAGTTTGAACCATTTTTCCTGGCACCAACATCAGGCTCACCAGTCTGTAGTTTCCTGGATGACCTCTGGAAACATTTTTAAAAGCTGGGATTACATTGGCCACCCTCCAATCTTCAGGTACTGTAGCTAATTTTAATGATAGTTTAACAGATAATTAACAGTAGGTCTGAAATTTCATTTTTTCAATTCTTTCAGCAGTCTGGGGTATATACCATCTGTTCCAGATGATTTGCTACTCTTTAGTTTGTCAATTTGCCATAGTACTTCTTCCAGGTTCACTAAGATTTGATACAGTTCCTCTGAATCATCACCTTTAAATTTTACTTCTGGCATGGGTATATGCCTTACAACTTCCTCCGAAAAGACTAGAGATGTGCATTTGTTTTTGCCGAATTAGAAAATTTCAACGAAATTGTCCAATTCGGCATGTTTTGGGGAGCCTGAAAAACGATCGGGATTTTTCCGTTTTTTCACAAAAATTTGTTTTTCAGATTATTGCGCACTAACTCCAGTTAGTGCGCACTAACAAAAACTAACAAAGTAACAAAATCTAACGGTTTTTGTTAGTGCGCACTAACAGGGAGTTAGTGCGCACTAACACAAAAAATGATTTTTCGCAAAAAAAAAGGCCCGAACCGCAAAAAAACGACATTTTCCGTGGCGGCCGAAAAACGAAGAACGACACAAACACAAAAAATGATTCACATCTCTAGTAAAGACTGAAGCAAAGAACTAATTTAACCTCTCTGCTATGGCTTTGTCCTCCCTTAGTGTCCCTTTTACCCCTTGATTAGTTAATGGTCCAATTGACTCCCTCTTGGGCTTTTTGCTTCAAATGCTTCAAATGAAAGTTTTTATTATCAGTTTTTGTTTCCATGGCAAACTTCTTTTCAAATTCTGCCTTTATTTATCAATGCTTTCCATCTAACTTGCCAGTGCTCATGCTGATTCATGTTTTTTTTCATTTGGATCTCTTTTCCAGGTACTTGTGACTTGGATTGGCCACTGGGCTTCATGGAACCTTGGTCTGACCCAGTATGGCATATCTTATGTTCTTTTGGCTAGAATAGCCTTTCTCAACTCTTCTTTTAACCTTGCCAGCAATCATATGACCTTCTTTCCACATTTTTTCCAAGATGGCATTTTTAATTAATGTCCATGCCTGATGTAAACGAAGAACTGCAAAGGTTAAGCCTTTCATTTTTCTCCTAAACATTTTTCTCAGTTTATCATAGTCTCCCTTTTGAAAGTTAAAAGCTATCACAGTAGATTTCCTTTTGTGTCCTTCCTCCAGTTATGTCAAATTTGATCATGTTATGATCACTATTGCCAATTGGCTCCAACACTTCACAACAAATCATGTATTCCACTAAGTATTAAATCTAAAAGAGCTCATCCCCACTTTTTAGTTTTTATACCAGCTACTCCATGAAGCAGTTATTTATTTCATTTAAAAACTTTACTTCCTTAGCATGTTCTGGTGAGACATTTAGTGGATTAATTGAAATCACTCATTATTACTGTGCTGCTAATTTTGGTAGTATTTCATCATCTGTCTTCATTCTGGTCAAGCAGATGGTAGTACATACCCACTGCAATTCTATTCTCCTTCTCACATGGAATTTCTATCCATAAAGATTCTACAGTGTATTTTGTTTCCTGCAGAAACTTTTATCCATCTTGACTCTATGCCTTGATAGTTCTTTGGTCTGACCCAGTATAGCAATTCTTAGGTATTTTTATCCATGGATTTGCATCAGTTTTTTAAGAGTTGCAATTAGTGGTCTGTAGGGCAGGGCCATGGACCGACACTCTTACCTCTACTCCGAGCTAATCACAAGATCCCTTGCCCTCTTTAAGAATGTGCGGCCGACCATTGCATCTACCCAGGGCCAACGCTGGAGGAATGATGCTGCCGACTCTAGCAGGGGCTTCCTCTAGGCATTTGTGTATCCAATCTGCCTTAATTTAAAGGGCTCATGGTGGGAAATCCCTTGCAGTGTCCTTTTAAGTTGTCAGGACTCCCTGCCTATAAAAAGGCTACCTCGGCAGCATTTTCTTGCTTCGGCAATAAGTCGACTACCTCAGTAGTAGTGCTTTGCCTCTGCATTGTTCCTGTGTTCCAGTTCTTCGTTCCTGTGTTCCTGATCCATGTCCCAGTGTTCTTGGTCTTGTTCTTCAGTTCCTTGTTTTCATCCATGGTCAATCTTAAGACTCTTGTCTTCATCATCCCTGTGGTCAGTCTTCAGTTCCTTGTTTTCAGTTTCCAGCCTCTTCGTTGCCCACCTGTGTTGCTCCTTGCTTCCCTGCCTGCTTGTCCATCCCTCCTTCCCTCGGACGGACCTCCGGTTTCACTTCAACTTGGAACTTTGACTTTGATTGAACTCTGCCTGCCACCAACCACTACCTGAATTCTGACTCTGACCTCCACCTTGCCACTGCTGATCGCTGCCTGCCCTGACCGTTGCCTGCCTCTAACACTGCCTGTGTTCTACCTGCCCAAGACCCTGGCCTGTGATTCAAATTCTTCAACAGATCTTCACTCCAGCAGCAGAGGCCCACACCTAAGTTTTGCCGGGCCCGGCATCCAAGGGCTCAACCTAAGGGGAAAGTGGGCTAGTATAAGTGAAGCTCCAGTTGGGCTTCTGCCACAGCCAGATCAGTCAGCCGATGGTGGGGACTTGCAGGGCTCCTCTCTGCAGGTTGCGCCAACTCCACCTCGGTCCAGGGGCCCACGCCCGCAACATGCACTTTCCTTTTAACAAGCATCCAAGGAAAAAATACCTACAGAGATTTGCTCCTACCTTTTGTGGGGGTACTACATGTATTGTTGCCTACCCTGAGAATGCCACTACAAAAACTCAGGGGAAAGTTATGCATTGTGGCACAACGTGCATACTTTTACTCGCATATAGGGCTGGCAGTTTTCAAAGAGCCCTTTTGCCTCGGTATACAGCCATTTACAAGTGTAAATTGCTTTTCAAAATTGCCCTTTTAAATTACTTCTGCATTCATTAGATAGCTGCTCATCTGAGCTTCTTTCCTGGAAATGACTAAATACGCCAATCATGTCAAAGATTTTCCTCCAGACTTGTGTATTTACTTATATCCCAAAGCACAGGAAAGAGACAGGGTCTGGTGGTTAGAGGCCAGATTCTGTCAAAGTCCTGGAATGTGTGTTCAAGATTCTCCTCTGCCACTGACTATCTATGTGACCCTTGACAAATCACATTATCTCCTGGTGCTTCTGGAATCTCATAGAACACACACTGTTTACCTTAATCTTGCTTTCTCAATCAACAATTTAAGAAAAGTATGGTTATACCTCTTACAAACACAACAATCCACATCTTATTACTTAGGAGTATGACCTGGTTCATGTCCAATTGCCTAGCTCAGACCTGAAGAATCTATTGCTGGAATGCATTGGGTCAAATGTATCCTTGAATTAACCCCAGTGGTGTTTTTCAAATTATAATCTCATTTATCAAACAAATAAAAAAAAAATCCCTTCAGCCTTCTTTAATGATAAAGCTCAGTCCTCCAGCCAAACTTGTGCAAGTACTTTCTCAAATTCTGCCACTTGAAGGAGCAATTGTTGCAGAGGGACAAGAGCTAGCAACATTCTAATGTGGATGGAATTCATTCATGTGCTTAGATATCCCCATAGAGCTTTGCACAATAGTGTTACAGTTTCTAAGATAACATGAGACTTGCTCGGTCTCTGTGTGATAGTGTCAGATACTATATAAGACCTCCTCAGTCTGTGCTGATGTCTGAGAGGGAGGTTATTCAACATGGCTTCCCAAATCTGTCCGGGTGACCCCTCAGTCAGTCGGATTTTTAGGGTATCCACCATGAATAGGAATGAATCCCAAGTGTCTGTAAATGTATCTAATGCCCATTCATGGTGGATATCCTGAAAATCCAACTAGCTGTGTGGTCACCAGGACAGCTAAAGCCTTCGAAAGGTCAGGCAAAAGAGGCGACTTCCTGGACAGTGCGCTTTGCCCAGGGTGGAGCATGTGTATCATGGTACTGATGCTGCAACAGAAGTGGTTTGATGATTAAGCTGTCATCATTGCAGGATGGAGGGTGAACCAGGGCTGCACGGGGTGTCCATCAGCCCTACAATGTACCTGATGACAGCTCTGCAATAGAAGCACGTGTTTGAAAAAGGGCAGGGAAAAGGGAGACTCGCCCAGAAACCTTTAGGAATCTGAAATATTCACTCCCAAATTACATCCCTGTGACCTGGCTTCCCAATATGTAGATTATCCAATTTAAAGCAAATTTTCTCTCAGACACTTTAAGTATGAGAACCTTAGGACTTATCTTTATACATTGCTATCTACTGTGCCTATCAAGAGGCACTCTTGAACCCTAAATACTGGTTTCCCTTCTTCCTCTTTTCCCATGCTATAACTTATGGTGCCTTATATGTCCTAAATTATTTGTACCAAATGTTTGTATTTTAAATGCAGCTGTTAACTAATGTGTCTTATTTTATATACTAGAACATAGTCTCAAATTATTTATTCTATTTTATTTTGAACTTAGTTTCCATCTACTGTGCTGTACCTGATGTACTTGAATACAGATCTAATCTGTTGTAAAATTTGTTGAGCTCTGCTAGCTGAAAAAGCAAGAAATAAAAAAATAAATAAATAAGTGCTGCTGCTGATGATTCATTATTGAATATTATGGATTCTGTTCTTAGAGGGAACACATTACTCTGGTCATTTACTAAGATGTAGGATAATCTGCTATTTATATTAGGGAATTGGTATCAAATGTTAAACCACAGCCTCTAAAATTTCTACATAGTAAGCAAGACTGACAGACAGTGAAAAGAAGTATTGATACCAATTGAAGATACTTATTGTTACTGATATACATCTCACATCGCTTGATTCTGTACTGGAAATGAAAATGAATACATACAACATTTCAAAAAATGGGAAGCTGGTAGGACTATGATACAAACAAGGAACGTGTACACAGAAAAAATTTTCAGTTCAATTTTTTTAGTTCATAGTAGTGTGTGCGTGCTACCGAATGCGCACACATGGACGGGTGATTTACTAACATGAGCGCGCATGTTATAAAATCCGGGCCGGCGTACACGGGGGGGGGGGGGGGGGGGGAGATGCCCAGTTTACGCATGGCGACGAGATCGGGCCCCCCCCCAGTCCCCACCCAGTCTGTTCCAATTAAGGAGCGGACTGGGAGGGAACTTTCCTACCCCCCTACCTACCCTCTCTCCCTCTTCCTCTCCCCCTTTGAAGGCCCTCCCTTTTGTTATTTTCTTTATTTTGGAACTTACGCTGGTGTAAGTTGTGTGGGCCGGCAGCCTGCCAGCACGCAATCCCCCGGCATAGCAGCAAATGGCCACTGTGCTGGCGGCCTCCAGCTCCGCCCCGCCCTGCCCCCGGGACTGCCCCTCCCCACCCCTGGGACCATCTCTTGATAGAGGCCTGGCTCTTGTACACATAACGTGGGTTACGCGCACGGCTGGCCCTCTTTTAAAATGTGCGCAGCGCGTGCAAGGCCCGGCCACACGCACAACCCCCATTTTTCCCCACGCGCAGGGGATTTAAAATTTAGCTGATAGTAAATAACAGCAGATAAAGATCAAATGTGTCTCTTTATTTATTTTATAAAAGCAATCTTATATTCTGCATATATTCAACAATGTTGTCCAACGTGGATAACAGCAGATTACATCCATAAAAAAATGAGACAATATTAAAACAGGTATACAATAACATGATATCAAACAAACATAAAAGTAATTATACACATAAAACTAACAACTATTGCATAAAAGTCTCTCTAAACAACATTGCTTTTAAATTCTTTCTAAAAAGCTTTAAATCATTCTCGACTTGTAAATTTGCCAGTAAATAGGGATGTGCATTCATTAGGTCATTCAGTACAGCTGTATGCATTACCTCACGGACTTACAGTACACACATAAAACTGGATAGAACACGTGTACTATCCATTTTACGCATGTACTGTATGTTTGTGAGGTACATGCATACTGCTGAAATGAATGAAACAAATGACCTAACAAATGCACATCCCTACCAGTGAGGCATTCCATTGTGTGGGTGTGACAAATGAAACTCGCAATCATGTTTGTTTCAATTTATAATCGTGAGCAGCTGGATTATGCCACATTTTTAATGGAGATGACCTCAACTGCTGAGAGGGAGCATGAAGCTTGATCACATTCTTCAATGAACAGGGATTATTAGAGTGTAACAATTTATATACTAAAAACAAGAATCTTAAATTTAATTTGCTAGTAAATGGCAACCAATGTAATTGCCTTAATACTGGGGTAACATGCTCATACAATTTTGTACCTGTAACTACCCAGAAGCTGCATTTTGGACTAAATTTAATACCCAAAGATTTCTCGGGTAAACCAACAAAAATACTATTATTGTAGTCTAACGGTACAATAACAGCAGCTATTACAACTGATCTAAAAATGGTCAGAGGAAGTATAAAATGAAAGGGACATAACAATATTTTGAACAGGTCTTTTAGGAAAACAGCCATCATCATTATAGGGTATAAAAAACTGGACATTGTCAGCATAAATAAAATAACACCTAACATACGTAAAAACTTGGCCTAGCAGTTCTAAATAAATATTTAAAAGCACTGATGGCAGAACCTTGAGGCACGCCTGCATTTAATGATCTCCAGGTCGAATGTCTGTCCCCTAATTGGATACGCTGCTTCCTATTTTGTAAAATTGATATAAACCATGATAAGACATGTCCACCCATCCCCAGACTATGCTCATGGCATACAGTGCTGTGTCAAATGCTGCCATAAGATCTAATTGCACAAGAATCCCTGATTTGCCACATTCAACTTGGCAGTATAAAAAATCCAGCAAACAGAATATTAAAGTCTCTGTACTATGGGCTTTCCTAAAGCCAAACTGCTGAATGGCAAGTATGCTCTTTTCTTCCAAAAACTCATCCAGATGTAACTGGACACATTTTTTCTAATATTTGTTTGCTAATGAAGGCAGGGTGGAAATGGGTCATAAATTAGACATTTCATCAATAGGACACAAAATCTTTCTGAAAAGTCCTAACTAATGCCAATTTTAGCTGATCAGGGACAACACTTTCTTGCAGGGATTTATTAATTTGCTGCATAAATTCCTGGGAACACTCTCTCCCTTTTATAAGATGAAAAGAATATAGTTTCAGCTTAGAACATGTCCTCACCTGCACAAGGACATCAGCAAAATCTAGTACATAACAAACTGAATGAAGACCACAATACTTCACTAGTAGTGGCAGGCAATTTATCAATAGGAATATTACAAATGGGAATCTGAGCCTGTAGATTACTGATTTTGTATTCAAAGAAATCAGCAATTAGATCACACTGGAAATTTCTGGGCATAAGTCAGCCTATCAGTCAATGCATGGACAATGGCAAAAGGTTCAAGCAGTCTATTTAAAGACTGTTCTATCTTCCTGGAGGAATAGTTATTTTTAGACCCCAGACATTTCAATCTATGTGCTCTTAATGACTGGGCATACATAGATTTATTGACATCACATGTATTCCTTCTCCACTTCCTTCCTAACTTCTGAAGGGATTGTCACTGCATGGCTAACTCATGTGTATAGTACAAAGTAGACGTCAATATAATTACTTTTCGCTTAACAAAATAATTCTTTAGACAGCAACCAATTCAAACAAGACTTTTGTTGAGGACTGTCATACCACCCCCGTGGATACTGAAGCCAATTTTTAAACTTACAGTTTTTTCACCGCTATGGGTACACTTTAATCATAGGTCCATAGAAACACTTTCAATATATTTTTTGTAGATTTTAAATTTTTATATAAAAAAGAGTTACTTCCCCCATTTGGCATAACCATCCGCGGGGTGGTATGACGGTCCTCAACAAAAGTCTTGTTTGAATTGGTTGCTGTCTAAAGAATTATTTTTTTAAGCGAAAAGTAATTATATTGACGTCTACTTTGTACTATTTCCAATATCTCCTCAGTATTTTTTTGACTTTCTATTGTGTGATATAACTCATGCGTATACCATAGAGAACATTTACAAATACAGCTTTTACGAACCTCTATTTTAGGGGCCATTGTATCAAACTGTAAATAGTGTCAGATACTATTCATCAGTCAGAACAACAACAAAGGTGTCATCAACTACCCATTCATCAATATTTTTCTTCCAATAAGAAAATGTCTTCTGATGAAAAGTAGGTCTAATGACTTCACTGATGTAATAGACATTGATGATGTTGCAAGTTCTTGCCAGCCAAATGAAGCAAAATCAGAAAATGATCTATCCACATATATTCACAGAAAGATAATTGAGAAATCATCGATTCCCATTCTTTGTAGCAAAAAAGAGCAGGTCTAGAGTTTGACCCTCCTCATGTGTTAGAACTTTGATTAGTTGTGAAAAATTAGCAGCTTCCATCATGCACAATAATTCATTGGTATAAACCAAATCTCTGTTGTCAGCATGAACATTAAAATCCTCAATAATTACATTTTTAAACTGCAACTGCAAGGAAATTAAATCATCAATTAATGAAGCAATACCTACTAGTATTTCCCCAGAGGGATAATATAATACACAGAAAGCCCATCCCCTAGTCCATACAACTAAGGCCTCTATCTGCTCATTAACCTTGAACACATAATTTTGAAGACCAAAACTCTCTTTACCAACAATCAAAACACCATTCCCCCCTCTCTGTCAGGAAGAGCTTACTCCACATAACTATACCCAGGTCGTCATATCTGAGTTAAAGAAAAGGTATCACAGGCATGATACCATGACTCTGTTATAAGCAGTAAATCCAGTGAGGTCATTCAAAAGACACTCTTTTTTTCTCAATAAATCTGGACTAGATATATCCAAGCTGCAGATCTTTAGCGAAACTTATAGTGGGAGAATTGACTCCCGAATGGTCTAAAATAATGGGGAATAGTATATGACTAGAACCACAACTATGATAAAAAGAGCTCTTCTTCTCAATACCATCATATCTGCTCCTACCCCAGAGAATGGGTATATAGTTTCACACATTGTGTATAAAAGTAAAAGAAAAGTTAAGAAAAAACATAGTAAACTAGATCAGATAGCACAATATAGGAGATCACAAACACAGAGCATACAGCTCACCACAGATGCTGCTAGGAAAAAAAAAAGTGTCAAACAGACAACAAATCCAGGAGTCCAGGGGCCGACTAAAGGTCCAACTAAGGAACGAGTCTCCCCTTGGCATACTCTTTGGTAACAGCCCACCAGGTGGTTGCCCACCTAAATGGCTGCCTTCTTATGATACTGTCCTGGCAACGCATGACTACATCACATGACCGAAGTAAAGTTTCTCCCCTCGGCAGCAGATTGGGACAGCAGAGTAAAGTGCAGGGTGCAAAGCAGCAGACATATATCACCAGAGAACCGCACAGGCAGCTTCACAGCCAGAATCAACTGGCCACCTTCTTATGGTAGTGTCCCGGCAACGAATGATGAGGTCACGTGACCAGAGTAAGCCTCTTCCTCTCAGCAGCAGATCGGGACAGCAGAGTAAAGTGCAGAGTGCAAAGCAGCAGCATATATCAGCAATCATGGACTCACTCAGGCAGCCCAGCAGCAATTTTATTAACATCTACCTGAAGTAGATCAAACTCCCACATGGAATCCAATCCCTAATCTCACTATGTCCTCTTTAAGGTTGTAACTACAGCTCTGTCCTGGTTACCCCTTACCTTCCTGGAATGCACGATGCAGCCATATCACTGCTACCTTGGCATGCAACATTCAGTCAGAGTACAGACGCATTTAGTTCATTCAGTTAGGATCAGAAGCTCATGTGTTTCCATTAGTCAATCAGAGAAGCAATACATCCTATTTTTCACTCTAACTTTGGGATTCTCCAGCCAAGTTTTATGAAGCATGCTGGAAGACATCAGGAAAGTAACAGCACCCCTAGGCACCAAGACTGACATGAACACCTCATGGAACTAAAAAAAAGGAGCAAAGTGGCACAAATAGTGGAATGAACACCTCGAGGTACAAAACGAAAGGCAAAGGGCACCAAAAGTGGCATCAGTCCCCCAAGGCATACAATGAGTGGTGTGGCAGCAGACACAATAGGTTTGAAGATCCCAAGGCACAGACTGAGGGGAATGGCAGCAAACCCAGAAACATGAATACCTCAAGATATAGAATGAAGGTAGTGGCTTTTAGTGTTGCATATTAATGCACATCTAGTGTGGACATACACACAGATAGCATTCCAGTCACTCACTTTTGTTTCAAACAGAGCTCTATGAATTGCCGGTGCTTCCTGACTATGCACATTAACAAATTAGTGCAAGAATCACACACAGAAAATTTAATACAGTATCACTGGCTGTTTTACACTGAGAATGCAAGCTACTTCCTGCCAAAGTCACTCATTGGGTTTCTCTTACAGCATGTGAAAAGTGGACAATCTTTCTTATAGACACTGACACATGCTACCTGCCTGCTGTAGAAGAGAAATGCAGTCTTATACAGTTATACTGAAACCCTATGAGAGAGAGATTATAGTTTCTCCTGCTGCTAGCAGCATAGCTAAAACACAATGACAATAACTGAAAAAGCACACTTTGCTTTCTCCTCTGAATCCAGAGCATTTTTCCTGATCTTTTCTTTAACTCTGAAGTTTTGAAGCAAGGTGCTTCCAAATCTTTATATTCTCTCTCTAAGATCCAACAGAGTAAAGACAGAACAAATCGGTGAAAATCCATGCAGCTGCTAGTTAGGAATGAAAAAGTGCTAAAACACGATTTCTTGTCCCATCTCCAACTAGCTCTGTTTTGTCTGGCTTTAATGCTCCCATACATTTTTAATGGGATCAAACTGAAGAAGCTGAAAAGGATTGGATATTTCAGTGGACTGCACTCATTCAATTTGGATGATCCGAATCAAACCTAAAATCATCTGACAAATCAGATTTCACATTTGGTTCATCTGAATGCACATCCCCAGAAATAAGTTCCATTTCAGCATAATGGCGCCACCTCATACCAAGAAACCATGGTAAAGAATGCAAAACAGGCATGCACATTGTTAAAAAAATATCATCTTAGAAGTGCAGTCCAGATGTATTACATGTATTAAGAAAAGTGGAAGACCAAATGATTGCTAGTATGATTAAAAGGTGAAGTGAAAGAGGCTATTTTAGCCAAAAAAAATCTTTCTTCAAAAATTGGAAGGATCCATCTGAAGAAAATAGGAAAATGCAGAAGCACTGGCAAGTTAAATGTAAAACATTGATAAGATAGGCTAAAAGAGAATTTAAAAAGAATTTGGCCGTAAAGGCAAAAAATAAAAAACTTTTAAAAATATATCAGACACAGGAAGCCTGCAAGGGAGTCAGATAGACCATTAGATGATCGAGGGATTAAAGGGGCACTTCGGGAAGATAAAGCCAACACGAAAAGGCTAAATACATTCTTTGCTTCGGTGTTTACTGAGGAGGATGAGGAGATACCCGTTCCAGAGACAGTTTTCAAGGGTGACGATTCAGATGAACTGACCCAAATCACAGTGAAGCTGGAAGATGTAGTAGGCCAAAATATGACAAACTGAAGAGAAGCAAATCACCTAGAATAGAAAGTATACATTCCAGTGTTCTGAAAGAACTAAAAAATGAAATTTCAGACCTATTACAAGTAATTTGTAACCTATCATTAAAATCATTTATTATTATTTATTTATTTAGGGCTTTTTTATACCGACACTCATGATACCAATCATATCGTATCGGTTTACAATAAACAGTGGTGCAATAACATTAACAACAACGTGAACAATAGGCTAGGAGAGAAGAAGAGAGTGAAAGTTACAATAAACAGGGGCACTTGAACTGGGAGGAGGAAAAGCCAGAGTAATGGCTAGCATAGAACTAGGTAATATTTAGTCTCAGAAATAAATAATATAAAGATATATACATAAGGCTATAATAGACACTAGTATTCAGGACTGAATGTAATCAACTATACATGGTATCCTATACCTAGTTGTAGCAGTAGGGGATGTCATAGATCAGGGAAGGCTTGTAGAAATAGCCATGTCTTGAGATTCTTTCTGAATGTCTGCTTGCAAGATTCTTGTCTAAGGTCTGTGGGCATGTTGTTCCAGATGGTTGGTGCTGCTGCTGAGAAGGCTCGATCTTTAGTGGATGAGAGGTGTGTGAATTTGGCTGGGGGGGGGTGTAGCGTACCTTTGTATGCTTCTCTGATGGGTCTGGTAGAGAAGTGTAGCGTGAGAGGGTTGTGTAAGTCGATGGGTGTACTGTTGTATATAGCTTTATGGATGATGGTGAGACACTTGTGTAGAATTCTGAAGTTTACTGGGAGCCAATGTAGGTTTTTCAGGATAGGTGTGATGTGGTCTCTTCTATTGGAGTTTGTTAAAATTCTGGCCGCCGAGTTTTGTAGCATCTGCAGTGGTTTGGTGGAAGAGGCGGGGAGGCCTAGCAGAATGGAATTGCAGTAATCCAATTTGGAGAATATAATGGCCTGGAGTACCGATCTGAAGTCTTGAAAATACTGTAGCGGTTTGAGTCTTTTTAATACCTGCAGCTTGAAGAAGCAGTCTTTGGTTGTGTTGGTGATGAACTTTTTTAGATTTAGTTGGTTATCAATTATAACTCCTAGGTCTCTTGCTTGGTTGACCAGGGTGTTGTTGTGACTTGTGTGTAGGCTATCTTTGTGGTTGAGGGATATAAGGAGCATTTCTGTCTTGGACGTGTTGAGTACAAGGTTTAAGGTAGTAAGGAGGTCGTTGATTTCTTTGAGGCAGTTGTTCCAGAATTTCAGTGTTTTTGTAAGGAATTCGGTTATAGGGATCAGGATTTGGACATCGTCGGAGTAGAGATAGTGTTTGAGTTTAAGATTCGTAAGCAGCTGGCAAAGGGGGAGAAGGTATAGGTTGAATAGTGTAGGAGACAGAGAAGAGCCCTGAGGAACACCTCTTGTAGTGTTGATGAGCGGAGATTCCTTGTTGTTGATCTTTACTTTGTAACCTCTGTTCTTGAGAAAAGAGTCGAACCATTTGAAAGCCGTACCTGTTATCCCGATGTCCGAAAGTCGTTTTAGAAGAGTGGTATGGTTCACCGTGTCGAATGCTGCTGAGATGTCGAGGAGTATTAGCAGGAAGGAGTGCCCGGAGTCCATACCCATGATGAGATGGTCTGTGAGGGAGATGAGGAGGGATTCGGTGTTTAGAGCTTTGCGAAATCCATATTGAGATGAATGGAGAATGTTGTGATCTTCCAGGTATTCTGCTAATTGGGTGTTAACTATTTTTTCCATGATCTTTGCTAGAAAAGGTAGATTGAAAATAGGCCGGAAGTTGTTGGGTTCTCTAGGATCTAGATTTGCTTTCTTAAGAAGGGGTTTGAGGGTGGCAATTTTTAGGATGTCCGGGAAGATTCCTTGTGATAGTGAGCAGTTTATGATGTCAGCTAGGTATTTGGAGATGCAGTCTGGCACCGATAGAAGGAGCTTGGTTGGGATTTGGTCCAGTGGGTGGTATGAAGGTTTCATTTTCTTTAAAATGGATCCGATTTCCAGGGAGGAGGTGGGTTCAAATGACTCCAGTGAGGGTCCGGGGTTTGAGGTGGGGGGGGCTGGGGATGTGAGTGGAGGAAGAATTGATGGGCAGGCCTTTTAGTAAGTTAGAAATTTTGTTGTGGAAAAAAATTGCCAATTCATTTGCCTTTGCTTGTGCCTGTTCGTCTGGGATGCATGGGGTAGTGGTTTTAGTGAGCTCTGTTACATAGGAGAAAAGAGCCTTGGGATCAAAGATGAGGTCATGGATTCTGTGGCCGTAGAAATCTTTTTTTGCTCGGTGAGTGGCGTTTCTGTAAATGTGTAAGGTCGATTTGTAAGCATTTAGTGTGCTCGGGCATGGGGTCTTGCGCCATTTGTTTTCTCTTTGTCTGAGGTTTCGCTTAAGCTCTCTGAGTTCATCGGAGAACCATGGTTGTTTCCTGTTAGGCGTCTGTTTACTTCTTCTGGTTGCCTGCGGGCATACTTTGTTCGCTATTGATTCTGTGATACTAATCCATGTGATACTAATCATCCATTGTACCTGAAGACTGGAAGGTGTCCAATATAACCCAGATATATAAAAAGGGCTCCAGAGGTGATCCAGGAAACTATAAACTGGTGAGCCTGACTTCAAGTGCTGGGCAAAATCGTGGACGCTATTATAAAGAATAAAACCACAGAACATATAGACATGATTTAATGGGACACAAATAGCATGGATGTACACAAGGGAAGTCTTGCCTCACAAATCTGCTACATTTTTTTTTGAAGGGGGTGAATAAGCATGTGCATAAAGATGAACCAGTAGATGTAGTGTATTTGGATTTTCAGATAGCATTTGACAAATTCCCTCATGAGAAGCTTCTAAGAAAACTTAAAAGTCATGGGATAGGAAATGTCATTTTGTGGATTACAAACTGGTTAAAAGACAGGAAACAGAGAGTAGGATTAAATGGTCATTTTCACAGTGGAAAAAGGTAAACAGTGGAGTGCATCAGGGATCTGTTCTTGGACTGGTGCTTTTTAAGATATTTATAAATGATCTAGAAGAAGGTATGATGAGTGAGGTAATCAAATTTGCAGATGACACAACATTTTTCAGAGTAGTTAAATCACAAGTGGATTGTGATAAATTGCAGGAGGACCTTGAGAGACTGGAAGATTGGGCATCCATATAGCAGATGAAATATAATGTGGACAAGTGCAAGGGGATGCATATAGGGAAAAATAACACATGCTGTAGCTACACAATAAGTTCTATTTTAGGAATTACCACCCAGGAAAAAGACCTGGGCATTATAGTTGATATTTCATTGAAATTGTCAGCTCAGTGTGCTGTGGCAGTCAAAAAAGCAAACAGAATGTTAGGAATTATTAGGAAGAGAATGGCAAATAAAATAGAAGATGTCATAATGCCTCTGTATTCCTCAATGGTGAGACCGCATCTTGAATACTGTGTGCAGTTCTGCTCACTGCATCACAAAAAGGATATAGTTGCACTGGAGAAGGTACAGATAAGGGCAACCAAAATGATAAAGGGGATGGAACAGCTCTCCTATGAGGAAAGGCTAAAGAGGTTAGGGCTGTTCAGTTTGGAGAAGAGACTGCTGAGGGAAGATATAACAGAGGTATATAAAATTATGAAAGGACTTGAACAGGTAAATGTGAAAAAGTTATTTACTCTTTTGGATAATACAAGGACTAGGGGGCACTCCATGAAGTTAGCAAGAAGCACATTTAAATAAATCAGAGAAAATTATTTTTTTCTCTCAATGCACAATTAAACTCTGGAATTCATTGGTTCAGAAAAGATTTGGATAAGTTCCTGGAGGAGAAGTCCAAAAACTGCTATTAATCAAAAGGGAATAGTCACTGCTTGTTACCCGCATTAGTAGTATGGGATCTATTTAATCTATCTGGTACTTGCCAGGTACCTGTGACTTGGATTGGCCACTGTTGGAGACTAGGATTAATGGGCCCTTGGTCTGACCCAATATGGCATATCTCTTGTTCTTATACTATGTTCTTATGACACACTTTTTAAATTGCTTTTAAACTGCTTGTTTAAAGGGTCGGGTGGAGGACAGCAGATACAGCAACAGCAGAAACAAACTCCACTATATAAACATGTAGTAAATTTAAAGATAGTAGCATGCCAGAGACTTAAAATTCCCAGGATGTGAAAAATAGATGTTTCACTATAATATTTAATTGATTAAACAAAGTGCTTAGGACAGACATGCCATCCAACTTGTAAACTAGAGACAGCCACCCTTCTGCTTTTCTGCTTATGAAGAAAGTCCAGCCCTTTGTACAGGCAAATGTTTGGGCGACTATTAGACACAAACACATGCTTTGCATGTTGGAAGTTTGCAAGTGTGCTCTTTGATAAGATAACAGCAATGCAAGGATGAGCAGGTCTAAGATTCACAAGACACAAATAGACCCCTGTTAAGTACAGGGCATTTGTGTACTGCCTAGACAACATTAAGGGAAAGAAGGGAAAAAATTTTCAAAATAAAAGTGATATGAAAATTGGACCTAGTCAAAGATTCTGTCAAATGCCAGGCTGGCCTGATGACTCTCTGGCAGAGCTGCACACTGCCAGATGAGAAAGCCAAGCTCCATTCCCAAGCCAGCTCCTACGTCTCAGGCTAGTTGGGGGCCGGAGGCACTGCAGAGACAGGATCCAGAAAAACCAGAGAGCTACAGGGAGCAGGGATGAGAGGGGTGAGGCGGGAGACCCAGGTCCCCTCAGCAATGAGAGCTCTCACAACCAGGAGGTTATAAAATGGATGGTGGTGGCGGCAGCAGCTGGGGAGGGCAAAGGGAACCTGGGTAGTTGCAAACAAAGGCTGATGATGGCTCATACCCAGGAAAAGCTTGTGATGGAGCCAGAAGCCCAAAGGAGCACAAGGAAACTGCCAAGCTAAAAAAAAATAATAATACGACAAATGCCACCCTTTTATTCCATTTTGGTCAAATTTGAAAGGAGCATACAGTATGGTGATCCTGCACCTCTTGGGCTACATAATTCTGACAATTCCCTTACTCACAGGTTTTTCTTAATTAGTTAATGAGCATCAGCTTTAAATAACGGCTGCCAGAAAACTTTCTACATTTTTTTTTTTCAGTTTTGGAGCCACCACACTCCTAGTGGCTAAACGGCAAAGATAAGAAGAGGGTGGAAGGGTCGTAGGTGCTACAAAAGCAATGGGGGTGTGAACAGAGAAAGAAACATGGCAGCCCTAAGCCCCGTACATGTCCGACCAGGAAGAGAAAGCCTTGGAAAGACAGAAAGCAATAAAAAGAATACCACAGGAAAGGAATATGGAAAACCATTTCTGGCGGCGAAAGTAAATATGTTGGCAACTGTTTTAGAGATGGCTTTAGCAGGCATCACTGCTCTAAAAGTCTTGAATACTTGGAACAAAGTGAAGAAGCTGTCATTCACATTATTACGGTGTACTCAGGCTTGCCCATACTAATTTATATATTCAATACATCCTGAAAAAACTTTACAGAAACAATGCATCAACACTGAATTAATCTGGGGGTACAGAGCATAGCCAAGACTGCATATTTTTAATACTTCAGTCATTCAATGTATCTTCTTTGTAGTCCTTCATATCAAGGCACCTCTAATGTAATATTTTCAGAACAGTAATATTTTTCTCTAATATATGAAAAAAAAAAATAGCAAAAGCTTCTAACAAAGGGTAATATATCCTATTTTTGAATAAGGTCTCAGTTGTGGTCAGATCTCCTTATACTGTATAAGCCAAACAAAATTAGCAAAGATGAATAAAACTAGTTCATTTCTAGTCTATGATCCCGCTTTTCTTTTTCCTCTCTGCTACTGTACTTAATCACAAAGAAAACCCAATGGCACTAAACACCAGCCAGAAAGATTTGCAGGAGGCTGGCAAATTCACCTTTCCCTCTTTACCACGATGAACCACCACAACCTGAACTGTCACCACGTCTGTGCTTATGGTTTTCCAATATCCTCAACCCTGCAAACGAAGAGCACAGGTTTCCTGCCCTCTGGGGATAACATTTCCTATTCTGTCTGCAAGCCCTTCAGCTCGATGCATCAGAAGGTTCATTTTTTTTATTTTTTAAATTAAAGCTGTTTTTTCCTTCTGGGATTCAGAACAATGATTTCATTCCTAGGGAATTTCAGGAGGATGGCTGCAAGGATGCCCTACTTAGTGGAGTTTACACTACTGCCCATTTTCGCATCAAGAGATTTAGGAATTCGAATTTGATAGGGTCATATCTAGAACTAGAGGCTCTACCACGTCAGTACAGCAGCTGTTTCCATGTAGTCGCTACGCTAATAGCTAAGCCTTTTCTACAACAACCAAGCTGTTTTTTGCCTTCCCCTTCTCACTTCACCCTGCCATCATATGAGAAGCCTTAATAATATCAACTAAGGTAAATTAAAATCTAATTTACAGTTTTTTCATGTGCTGCAAGATCAAAAACAGGCCCTCCATGAGATGCCTTATCCTCTCGCACCAAGGATATGTCTCCAGGGCCGGGTGCCCAGGAGGGAAGAGTTAGGACGATTAGGGTGATTCGATCATTAGACGTGTAGATAGTTGGATGATGGCTGGTGGGCATGAGGCTTGGTAATTTTCCTGTCTGGTGCAAAGATAGCAGACCTCATGCACCACCTAGATAAGATTTTAGAGAATGCTGGGGAGGACCCAATTGTCATGGTACATATGAATACCAATGACATAGGAAAGTGCAGGAGGGAGGGGTTCTGGAGGCTAAACTTAGGCAGGAAACACATCCAGAACCTCCAGAATTGCATTATCAGAAATGTTCCCCATTCCACGCACAGGACCCCAGAGGCAGGCTGAGCTCCAGAGTCTCACTATGTGAATGAAATGGTGCAGGGAAGAAGGCTTTAGATTTGTCAGGAACTGGAGAACATGCTGGGGAATTATATTCTGGTGGGATGGGCTTCACCTTACCTAGAAAGGAACTAGGCTGCTGGCACTAACTTTTAAAAAGGAAACAGAGCAGCTTTTAAACCAGACGACGGGGGAAAGGCACAGTCGCTCAGAAGCACATGGTTCAGAATGATGTATCTTTGAAGGATACTAACAAAACAGAGATGTTACAGCATCCTGATAGAGAGGTTGCAATAAATGCTAAATAATCCATGTGCCGTTAAGTAAAGAGCAGACAGATCAGAAAGATTTCAAATTACCCCTATCAACTGATAAGCAGGTTGTTAATTCAAACAAAATGTCTGTATACAAATGCAAGCAGTCTAAAAAATAAGATGGGAAAATTAGAAGAGGTAGATATAATTGGTAGAAAGAGGTTAACCAATGGGACATTGTGATACCAGGGTACAAATTATATCACAATAACAGGATGGATCAAATTGGTGAAGGGATGGAGGGAATTGAGTCAAACAGAATAAAAGTTCTACAGGAATAAAATGTACTGTAGAATGTTTATGGTAGAAATTACATGTGAGAAGAGAAATAGAATAACAGTGGGGGGTGTACTGCCATCCACTTGGCCAGAATGAAGAGTTGATGAAATGCTAGCAGAAATAGCAATACATTAATAATGAGTGATCTCAATTATTGACTGGGTAAACATAAGGGCATACTAAGGAACTAACATTTTTAGATGAAATAAATGCTGCTTCAAGGAGCAGCTGTTACAAGAACAAATAAGGAGGGGAGGGAGCTATTTTAGACCTAATCCTTAGTGGAACACATGATTTGGTAAAAGAGGTAATGGTGTTAGGGCCACTTGGCAATAGTGATCATAACATGATCAAATTTGACTTGATAACTGAAGGGAGGATGCTAAGGAAATCTATTGCAATAGCAGTTAACTTTCAAAAGGGAGATTATGAGAAAATGAGAAAAATGGCTAAGAAAAACCTGAAAGGAGCAGCTATAAAAGGCATGGACACTGGTTAAAAATACCATCTTGGAAGCCCAGATCAGATCTATTCCATGCATTAGAAATGGTGGAAGAAAGGCCAAATGACTGCTGGCATGGATAAAAGGTGGGGTAAGAGAGGCTATTCTAGCTAAAAGTACATCCTTCAAAAAAATGGAAAAGGGAACCAAATGAAGAAAACAGGAAACAGCATAAGCACTGGCAAGTTAGATACAAAGTATTGATAAGGAAGGCAAAGACAGAATTTGAAAACAAGCTCAACAACTTTTTCAGTACATTCGAAGCAAAAAGCTACAAGGGAGTCAGCTGGACCATTAGATGATTGAAAGGTAAAAGGGGTATTAAGGGAGGACAAGCCTATAGCGAAAACACTGAATGAATTCTTTGCTTCTGTCTTTACCGAGGAAGATATAAGGCAGACACCCATGCCAGAAGTGGTATTAAAGGTGATGATTCAGAAGAAATTTAAACAATGTCAGCGAACCTAGAAGATGTACTAGGGCAAACTGACAAACTAAAGAGTAGTAAATCACCTGAACCAGAAGGTATATATCCAGAGTGCTGAAAGAACTGAAAAATAAAATTATAGACCTAATGTTAGTGATCTGTAAACTATCATTAAAATCAGTTACGGTACCCGAAGATTGGAGAGTGGCCAATGTAACATCAGTTTTTAAAAAAGGCTCCAGGGGTGATCCATGAAACTATAGACCAGTGAGTCTGACATCAGTGCTGGGAAAAATGGTTGAAACTATCCTAAAAAGCAAAATTACTGAACATATGGATAAACATAGTTTAATGGGACAAAATCAATATGGATTTAGCCAAGGGAATTCTTGCTTCATCAATTTGCTTTATTTATTGAAAGTATCTGGATTTTTAGAAAGCATTTGACAAATTACCTCATGAGAGACTCTTGAGGAAATTAAAAAGTCATGGGATAATAGACAATGTTCTGTTGTGGATTGAGAACTGGTTAAAAGATAGAATACGGAGAGTAGGGTTCAATGGTCATTTTTTTTTTCAATGTACTTGGACCTCTTCTTTTTAACATATTCACAAATGACCTACACATGGGAATGATGAGTGAGGTGATCACATTTGCTGATGTTACAAAATTATTCAAAGTTGTTAAATCACAAGAGGATTGTGAGAAATTGCATGAGGACCTTGCAAGACTGGGAGACTGGGAATCCAAATGGCAGATGACATTTAATGAGAACAATGCAATAGAGAAGAGCAACCCCAATTAGAATTACATAATGCAAGGTTCCACTTTGGGAGTCACCACCCAGGAAAAGGATCTATTTGACATAATGGATTAGAGATGTGAATCGGAACCGGATCCTTTAAAACATATCCTTTAGCTTCCCCCACCCTCCCGACCCCCCCCAAAACATTTTAAAATTACCTAGTGGTCCAGTGGAGGTCCTGGGAGCCATCTCCCGCTCTCAGGCCGTCGGCTGCCACTAATCAAAATGGTGCAAGCCATCCAGTGCTCCTAGCATGTGACAGGGGCCGGCCAATGGCACGGATACCCTGTCACATGGTAAGGGAAAGGGCCATCAGTGCCATTTTGATTAGTGGCAGCCTACAGCCTACAGCCCGGGAGCGGGAGATGGCCAACGGCCCGGGAGTGGGACATGGCTCCCGGGACCCCCACTGGCCCACCAGGTAATTTTAAAAAGTTTGGGGGGGGGGTCGGGAGGGTGGGGGAAGCTAAAGGATATGTTTTAAAGGATCGGGGTGGGTTTAGGGGTTGTTTTTGTGTGCCATTTTTCCCACCCTCCCCCAAAACGATAAGAGAACCCCATGAACAATTTCGTGGGGTTTTCCTATCAGTTTCATGGAGCCCCCGATTTCTGACAAGTTTGAAAATATCGTATGATATTTTCAATCGTCAGAAAAACAATTCACATCCCTATTATGGATAATATGTTGAAATCCTCTGCTCAATGTTCAGTGGTGGCCAAGAAAGCAAATAGAATGCTAGGAATTATTAGGAACAGAATGGAGAATAAAATGGAGAATATCATAATACTTCTGAATCATTCCATGGTGAGACTGCACCTTAAGTATTACGTTCAGTTCTAGTCACCACATCTCAAAAAAGATATAGTAAAGTTAGAAAAGGCACAGAGAAGAGGGACCAAAATGATAAAGGGGTTAGAACGATTCCCATATGAGCAACGGCTAAAGAGATTAAAGCTCTTCAGATTGGAGTAGAGACAGTTGAGGGGAGATATGATAATGAGTGGTGGAACAGGTAAACACAAATCGGTTGTTTACTCTTTCAAAAAGTATAAAGACTAGAGGATATTCAATGAATTTACTAAGTGATACATTTAAGACAAATAGGAGAAAATACTTTTTACTCAACACATAATTAAACTCTGGAATTCATTGTTGGAAGATGTGGTGAAAGCTGTTAGTGTAGCTGGGTTTTAAAAAGATTTAGACAACTTCCTGGATGAAAAGTACATAAACCATTATTAAGGTGGACTTGAGGAAATATACAGTTTATTCCTGGTATAAGCAGCATGGAATCTATCGACCTCTTGAGATCCTACCAGGTACTTGTGACCTGATCAGCCACTGTTGGAAACAGGATGCTGGGCTTGATGGACCTTTGGACTGACCCAGTATGGCAAGTTCTTATGTTCTTATGAATTACTCATACCAAAGAAGCACAGAGATAGAGTCATAGTTCTAGGAAGACCCCAATGTGATCTTGCCGCATCTCAAAAAAGATATAGTTGCGATGGAGAAGGTACAGAAAAGGGAGACCAAAATGATAAAGGAGATGGAACAGCTCCCCTATGAGGAAAGACTGAAGAGATTAGGACGTTTCACCTTGGAGAAGAGAAGGCTGAGGGGGGATATGATAGAGGTGTTTAAAATCATGAGAGGTCTAGAAAGGGTAAATGTGAATCGGTTATTTACTCTTTCAGATAATAAAAGGACTAGGGGGCACTCCATAAAGTTAGCATGTGGCACATTTAAAACTAATCTGAGAAAGTTCTTTTTCACTCAAAGCACAATTATCTCTGGAATTTGTTGGCAGAGGATGTGGTTAGTGCAGTTAGTGTAGCTTGGTTTAAGAAAGGATTGGATAAATTCTTGGAGGAGAAGTCCATTAACTGCTATTAATCAAGTTGCCTTAGAAAATAGCTACTGCTATTACTAGCAACAGTAGCATGGGATAGACTTAGTTTTTGAGTTCTTGCCAGGTTCTTATGGCCTGGATTGGCCACTGTTGGAAACAGGATGCTGGGCTTGATGGACCCTTGGTCTGACCCAGTATGGCATGTTCTTATGTTCTTAGGACTAAAGACTGAACAAAAAGCATTTGCATTATGAATATTCATACTGCTTACTTGCAGAAAAAAAAACACTTGTGTCAAAGCTTTAAGAAGCAGCTGCTGGCTTTCTTAAAGAATGAGAATGTAACAAGTTATGTCACAAAGTATTAGAAACAATTTGTCTGTAACCAGTACACTCTACATCAGGGGTGGGCAATTCCAGTCCTCGAGGGCCACAAACCTGTCGAGGTTTTAGGATATCCTAATGAATATGCATGACATAGATTTGCATACAACTGAGGCAGAGTGCATGCAAATCTCTCTCATGCATATTCATTAGGGATATCCTTAAAACCAGACTGGTTTGTGGCCCTCGAGGACCGGAACTGCCCACCCCTGCTCTACATACTATAGATATTGACTATGGTTTACTGAAGGGACAAATCAGTTCACATACCTCTGCTCTCACCCAACCTTTCCCATATTATCCACCAAGCATCCCAACCCATCCCAGATCATCTTTTATTATGACAATCAAATAGAATGAAATAGTTCTGCTCTCTCTGGTCTCAATACCATTTAGTTTAGTTTGATGTCAAACTTGATATTGCACTTTATAAAGCTTCTCAAAGTGGATTACAATATAAATGTACAAAAAGAAATAATATATAATAAAAGATGTACAACAAATTAGTTTTATGTTGCCTAACTGAGCATTCTAAACCTAACTTTTAAATTGCACAGGCTGGGTAAACAAATAAGTGTGGGAGTAGCCTGCTTATTGCTGCGGTTACCACCCCTAACCAATTAAGCTAGTTACTTCACTTAGATGCAGCTCCAGCACTGCTCTCTACATTAATGGCGGGGGGGGGGGGGGGGGGGGAGGGGAAATAAACCAAAAGGCTACATTAATGGTGGGGGTGGAAGGGAAATAGAACCAAAAGGTTACTAAAGACCAAGAGTAACAGATAAGTATGAGAGAGAGAGAAAAAAAAGTGTGAAAGCTTGCAGGGCAGACTGGATGGGCCATTTGGTCTTCTTCTGCCATCATTTCTATGTTTCTAACTGAAATTGCAATCTCACCCTGAGAATGCCTGCTCTGATAGCCTTATCTTAAATTTATTTCTAAAAATCAAATAATGGTCCTTCTGAACAAATGCGATTAGCACGTCTCTCCTTAGAGAAAACAAGCCTCCTGTATGCACACACACGTGGCACGTTTCAGATAAATGCACAACATATACGTTAGCTCAGATTATGAATGTGGAGCAGACGGTACCCGTCATGTGCATTTCTTTAATCTCACAGACCAAAGACCTTAATTGTTCATTTCCCTCTAAGGGAACTACTTGAATGTGGCATCACATGGTAGTCACGTGTGCAGATCAATAACATTTAGCAAACAGGTAGTCACTTACCTGTTCCCCCCACCCAATATTTATTTTCTACTAGATATTTCATAATTGCAATAAGACAACCCAGGGAACAGATCAGCAAAGGTAAATATTGCCTTTACTGATCTAAAGTTTAGAGACATGTTACCCGCAGTATGCTATAATGCCACTAAACAAAAACTGCCAAACCGAGTCCAATCTAAGGTCCATCAGGCCCAGTTTCTTGTCTCTGACAATGACAAGAGGTGTGCGCTTCGAAGAAGGTGGTGTACAAGAACTGGGACATAAGAACATAAGAAATTGCCATGCTGAGTCAGACCAAGGGTCCATCAAGCCCAGCATCCTGTTTCCAACAGAGGCCAAAACCAGGCCACAAGAACCTGGCAATTACCCAAACACTAAGAAGATCCCATGCTACTGATGCAATTAATAGCAGTGGCTATTCCCTAAGTGGCTTAAGTTCTAACTGGAAATTTAAGGAGATCTAGAGGGCGGCTGAGACTCCAGCCCCTGATTGTCTGAAGCAACCGGCTGTCGTATAAATGCATTCTAAGCACCAGCGCATGGTTCAAAGATTAATTTTGAAAATCATTTTTCAAATCATTTTTCAAATCAGGCTCCCATTAGGAAATGCATATGGTTGACTATTTAACACAATACTCTGTATTTTGACACATTACTTTAGTTGACAAAAAAAAAAAAATAGTACCAATATGATAAAAGATGTTAACAGTTTTACCCAATTTGAAAACCAGGGAGCTTGGTGCTCTCTTGTATTCAAAGCTCTTCTCTGATTCCACTAGGATCTTTTTCTTTTTTTTTTTGTGGTTTCTTATGAAGTCAGCCAGCAGAGGTGAAGCAGGGGAGGCTCAGCACAGAGGCTGCTGCTCTAACGATCAGCGGAGACCTTCAGAGGGCCTGCTAAACCCCTTGGAGTACTCTTACACCAATCTTGGCAAGTTACGAGGAAAAAGAAAGTTGACACTAACCAATTATGAGATTGAGTTTCTGCTCTTCACACTGGGAGAAATATTTCTCAGCCTGTACCTTTTCTAGGTCAGCGAATTTTTACATTTCCTTCTGCTTCCAAGTTCAGTTGGAACCAGAGCAGAGATGTGGCCTCATGCGTCTTCATTCACAACTACCTGGAGATTTTTTTACCCCCTATTGTATATCCTCTCCCAATTTACTTTTAGTCCTGTTATTGCAGCAATTATCCTCAGCCAACGACCATGTACCAGGCCTCCTTCCTGGTTCTTGCTCTCCCTCTTGCAACGGCACTGCCTTGTGACTGGATTTAGGGGGTCCTTCGATGGGCTTGGTAATACATTTCAATCTGTAACCGTATCCGCTTTCATCTCTTCTCATTTTTCCCCATGTGTAGGGGTTCCCTTTAGTGCCAAAGCAAGACCAAAGCCATCCCTTTCCAAGTGGGCGATAAGGATGCACCAAGCTAGAAGTTTTTAGTTACCTACATAAGCATATTAATGTTAAAATCAAACTGCCTAATTTGTTCCTAACAATCAGGTTTAACTTACCCCCCTAGTTTCTTATTTTACATTGTTACCGTACTATGATGGCACACGAGTAATTTGTGATCTATACCACCCATATTTCTCTTTATCGTGCCCGTCTGTAAACCGTTGTGATGGTATTTAACTTAACGATGGTATAGAAAATTTTTTAAATAAATAAATATGTAGCCACTGTATTCTCTCTGGGCAACATTACTCATCAGTCATTGTGATATGAAATAGGATTGTTTTCTTAAGTCAGGAAACCATCACAGACCCTAAATCTGGCCATCAGGTGTTGCTGCTGAGCAATGATTACGCCTTCCTGTGTACCGCCCCTTGAGCAGGAGGGGGAAGCATGCACAATGACTCTGCGGCATCCCCCACCCCAGCCAACCTGGGGAGCAGATGACCTGACCAAGAATCAAACCCAGGGCCCTCTACATGGCAGCGCTCGACACTGCCACTTGGCCACCAGGCTCACCAAACCCAAGCCTTAATTGCATTATCTCAAGGCCATTTTTTTTTTTTTTTTTTTAGCTCTCATAGTCCCTTCCTTGCCTGATTTTCATGCATACAATTTATTCACCAGCAAGACTGAAAGGTTAGACTACCCAAGATTAAGTTGAGAATCAATCAGATTATGCACAAGTCTATTTATCTCTTACAAAAATATGAACTTGTCTGGTGGAAGAGAGGAGGAGTATATTCATAGTTGCAAACGGGTGAAACATGATACTAGGAAACAAAATATCATTAAGTGTTCTCAAATGTAACCGAAAGCAGTTTGAACAGAGGCACTTAGGTCTCAGAACTCTTAAGACACTGCTGCTAAATCAGGGAAAACTCACTTAGGATAAAACCAATTGTGCCATTCAGGTGACCATCTCCCAGGTAGGAAAAGTCCCTCAGGCAAGTCCACACAGCCTTGCAGTCAGGACTGTACAGAGGACTGAGAGAAGGGAGAACATAAGACAATACTGGCACTGTGAATGCTGTGCTGGAGCATTTTACTGGCATGTATGCAGTGGAGTGAAGCTGCGTCTGGGACATATTAGGGACGCACATTATCTGTCACTGGAATGGTATTTTTTCTTACCACGACAAGTATTCTACATTAAATTTAGTAACTTAAGAGGGAATTTTCAAAGGGCTTAACTAAATAACTTGTTACATGAGCCAGTTAAACCTCTGCTTTTAAAAATTTTCCCTGCTGAGCGGCTAAATTTACTTGGCAGCTAAATATAGCTGATCAAAAAAAAAACAAACAAAAAAACAGAATGTTTCAGAAGTGTCCTAGAATGGGCTTACAACTTAGCTGATTATGGTTAACACCAATTTTCAGCACAAGCCAGCTAAGGGGGTCATTCACTAAGACACATTAGACCATTTACTATGTGGAAAACACTTATTTTATGTGGTAACTAGCCTAACATGGGGATAATGCAAGACATTTGAAATAGCTCATGTTATTTCAGCCCCTGCATTGTGTGAATTTAGATGAGCTCATCAGTATGCAAATGTATGCTAATTAGCTCAAATGATAAAACCAATGGTGCAGCAAATCAAAGAGCACAAATATATCTTGTAACAAACAAAGTGTCTTCCTGTCAATGTAATCAATAACCATCAATTGTGGCCATCATAATAGGCACTCCCAATAGTAGACTACTTTCATTTGCTTTTTATTTAATCATAGGCCAAGTGTTCATTTTTTAATTTTTATGCAATTTAAATGCATTCCTTCAGGAACCTCACTTAGGTGACAAAGAACACAGAAAACTCAAAAACGATTGGGTAGTCCATTGCTATTTTGCGTCATTTTCTAAGAGGCAAAGGGGAGTATCCATTTTATTTCATAAAACGTGTCCCTTTGTTGTTGGAACATAACAATTCAGGGAGATATCTTAATCTAGTAGGCAAAATTGTGAATGAAACTATGGTCTTTTGTAATGTCTGTGCGCCTAACGTGTTTGACCAATCCTTTTTCTCTAAATTAATGATTCTTTCAAATCAATATCCTTCTACAAAATAGTTATGGGGGTGATTTTAATCTCCCTACAGCTCGATACCCAACCAATACGAGCTAAAAAACCCCATAAGTCCTTGGAAGGGGCTCACTTTTTGATGAAGGAGTTGCAACTGATGGATGTTTGGTGGTCTTTACACCCTTTAGAGAAAGATTATACATTTTATTCATCAGTTCACAAATCCTATTCCAGGATAGATTATTTTTTAATATCATCGGTGTTGTTCCCCAAGGTTGGCTTTACAAGCATTGGTGCATTCACGATATTGGATCATGCACTCATTCATTTGGGACTGAATATTACCAATAATGGCCTTCCCCCTTTGCTTGGAGACTGCAACCATTCTTGCATTATGACCCTGACTTCAAAAGCTTATTTGAAAAAGCACTGGGATGAATATGTAGCGTTGAATACTTCTTCAAATGTAAGTGCTGAGACCTTCTGGAATGCTGGGAAGCCGGTAATTAAAGGGCAAATTATAGCATATGTGGTGCATAAAAATAAACAGAGGGGCAAAGAGATATTATATATGGGTGACCAATTGTAAACTCTCAAAAAGCAGCATATAGCCACTATGCAGCCAGAAGTGTTGCAACACATGAATAACATTCAAAGATCACTGAACGCCTTGCTTTCTCAGCATGAAGTGCAACATATTTTGCAATATAAGTCTGCCTTGTTCCACCAAGGAAATAAAGCCAGTAAGTTCATGGCGTGCTTGGTTCGCAATAATAAACCGAAGCAATATATTACCGGTCTATATGATGACCAGGAGAAGCTATCTACTACCACGGCGAGTATAACAAATATTATGCTACAATATTACAAGGGTCCGTGTGCCGGGGAAACTGGCGACTAGCTCCCAATGTGTGGAGTTCTTTGAGGTGCTCCCCTTACCTCGAATATCGGTGTTGCAAAAACCTATTACTGTCCCTGAAATACGAGCTATCGTACAGCGTTTACGCTTAGCAAAAGCTCCAGGAATGGATGGATTTGGTGCAGAGTTTTATAAATTATTATGACATCCTGCAATAAGATTGTTTGCAGTGCGGATCTTTCGCACAAGTCATGAATACAGCCCAGATCCTGGCCTTTCCTAACCTGGGAAAAGATTTAACATTGCCGGTCTCATACAGACTGATTGATAAATGTAAACCTTAAGATTTTAGCGGCCCTTCTAGCGGCTCGTTTAAGTGGGGTCGTCCCTAATATAATGATCAGACTGGATTTGTACAGGGGGGACATGGAGTCACAAATGTTTGCAAACTTTTAGAAGTGATTGGATCAGAAGAACAGCAGAATCCTTGGAGTCTTAATATCAGTATAGATGCAGAGAAAGCCTTTGATAATGTGCAATGGGAATATATGTTTTGGTTTTTGCCGAAGTATGGGATACCGGATTCTTTTATTCAGTGGATTACGTTACTTTATACCTCTCCTGCAGCACAACTATTTTGAATATATGTAAACTGATAGAATCTATGGATGAACGAATGCGTCTTTGGAAAGACTTTCCCATTTCTTTTTTGGGGAGATGTGCCCTGTTTAAAATGTCTTTGCTACCTAAGTTGTTATATACATTGCAGATGCTCCCTATTTGGTTGAAATCTAAAGATATTGCTCATTTGCAGTCCTCGGTCACACACTTTATTTGGAGGGGGAAAGTAGCAAAGATAAGCTAAGAGACTCTTATGCACTCTAAATCTTACATGGGCTTCAGCTCCCTCACTTTTGCTTCTACACTGTTTCATGCCAATTACAGTTTAGTTGGGAATATTGTAAGCATACCAAGCAATGTTTCAAGTCTGAGGTGCCTAAATTAGTCAATAAATTTCTTTTTCCACTGAAACCGATAAATGTTCTCCATCAAGCCGATGGAGATATGGATGTTCAGATTTCTCGGCACGTGCTTCTAAGACCAGTGATACTTGCTTGGAGATTTATTTGTAAATAGGGGGGGGGGGGGTGTCTTACAATCCGTATGCAACAGATTTAATAGAGGTTGTGGGGAACCCTGCGTTTATACCTGGCATACAGAATCACTTCTTTCATGCATGGCATAGGAATGGAGTAACAAACTTGGGGAACCTTTACGCAGCTCTATATGTACTTACAAGCAAGGCATTACTTCCAAAAGGTTCAGAACCAGATAACCTGGCATCCCACGGAATTTTCCTTTATTTTAAAAGGTGACCAGATCCTCCAACACACTTGCATTTCGGCATAATTAATTATTGCTTTAAAGGAGAGTCTGGGGAGGTGCTCTCTTCACTTGCACACAAACTGTCGCTGGAATTAGGGGAAAATGTGTCAGTAGAGGCACTAGGTAAATATTTTGCATCAGCTCATATAAGAACAATTGAGGCGAACCTGCAAGAACTGCAGTTTAAGGTCTTTCATATGGCACAGACAGGTAAGGTTTGGGCATATAAAATGCAAGTGGTGGATTGTGACATGTGATAAATGTAAAATATGCAGAAGTATGTTTATCCATCACTTAGTACTGTGTCCTGCTTTGTTTTCTTTTTGGGGGCGGTACTGTCTTTTCTTGAGATTGTTCTATGCCAAAACCCACCATTTCTTGGCTCCTTTCTACTGCTAGGTTAGGTGTCGTGGTTACATGACACCTCTAAATATAAGAGCTTATCATGTTTAAATTATGGTTCTGATGGCTAAAGCCATTATTCTTGCTCATTGGATTCAAAATAAGAGTCCTAGTGTTGCTGAGTGGTATTATACAGTAGCAGATTAGATGCAGGTAGAACGTTTGGATGCACTCCTGACCAACAGACGAACATCCGCTGAGTATGCTCATTTATGGCAACAGACTTTTAGAGCAATGCAAGACAATATACGTAAAGCACTTATTTCAGGGGGCGATTCTAATACTTATAATGTGCTTATCTTTCTGTATTACCTTGCTCTCGCTATCTTGCTATCGGGGAACAGTGTTATATATATATTATAGATCTTTCAACTGGGGTCGATTGTGATGAGGAAGGGATCTTGTATGTTTGTTTGGGTATGAATGTTAGGTATGATTGTGGATGATGTGCTGTGAGTGCGTGGTGGATGGGTGCACTGGTGGGTATGTTGTATCTTGGGGAGGGGGACACATGGGGTGGTGTAAGGCTATCGTTATTGGAACTTGTTCCCCTGGTATAATGTCTGAGTATTGTACTCCTGGGGGAATTCTGCGCACAAAAACTGAAAATTCTGTACACAAAAACTGAACATTCTGCAAAATTCTGCAAACTTTATATTGGTCAAAATAACACAATTTACATGACAGTCTTTAAGTAATTACATTTTAAATTATTACAGAAAAAAGTTATTACTTAAAGTTGCAGAATTGTAAATATTTTGAGCAGAATTTCCCTAGAAATTCACTGTAAGAGTGTCCCTTCCACATACACACCCTCATACAGGCTCCCTCACTCTCTCGCACACACACATCCCCTCATACAAGGCCCTCTCTATTGCATACACACCCACACAAGCTCCCTTTCTCTTTCACACACATCCTCACACAGGCTACCTACCTATGTCTCTCTCTCATGCAGCCCTTCACACAGGCTCTGTCTCACACATACACAATCCCTTCACACAGGCTAGCACCTCACATACACATGATCCCTTTTTCATACACATGAGCTCCCAATCTCTCACACACATAAACACACTCCTTAACAATCTCCTCATATAGGCTCCCTCTGAAACCCACACTCAAGCATCCCCCCCCACCCACCCTCTCTTATCTCCCATGCTCTCTCTCACACCCTCCTGCTCTCTGTCACCCTCCCTTAATATAGGCTCCCTCTCTGAAACCCACACTCAAGCATCCCCCCTCTCCCCCTCTTACCAACCAAGCTGTCTCTCACCCTCCCCTACACCCCCTCTCCTCTCTCACACACATATTCTCTCTCACCGGCATCCCCCTCCCCTCATATAGGCTCCCTCTCTCTGAAACCCACACTCAAGCTTCCCCCCCCCACCCACCCTCTACCTCCCATGCTCTCTCTCACACCCTCCTGCTCTCATTCACCCTCCCCCCCTACCAACCATGCTCTCTGTCTCCCTCCCCTCTCTCACACACACATTCTCTCTCACTGGCATCCCCCCCCCATGCTCTCTCTCACCCTCTCCTCCCCTCTCTGACACACATTCTCTCACCGGCATGCCGCGGGATGCGCTCCACTCCCGGTGAAGATGAAGGCCTGGCGCGCCGTTTGTGGCGAAAATCGGCATGCCGGGCCTTCATCTTCACCGCGAACGGAGCGCGTCCCGCAGCACTGGCAATTCTGCGCAAAGTCTGCGTTCCGCAGTAGCGCAGAATTCCCCCAGGAGTAGTATTATGAACAGTGTAATTATTCTCTCTCATTGTACTGAATTGTAGATTATTTGTTTTGTGTATGTCCTTGTGAACATAATTATTGTATAGTGATTAGATTTTACTTTTCCCTTTTCTGTATACACCGCTTCATGTACGTGCTCCATATATATATATAAATAAACATTTTTTTAAAAATGCTGGGGAAGGGAGGAAACAGGGCTCAAGAGTGGCAAATAGAGAGTTAATGAAATATTTTTCGGAAGCTGGTCACCTCGCCACATTCCTGGGCACCCTAACACCTGCTTTCCCACCCTTCTCCAGTATCTGTCCCCCTGGGGATGTGGGAAATGGGTGAATGGTGAGAGTCTGTGTGGGGTGCACTTTTTCAGTGCTGGTACAAAACATGCCCTAGGCAAATCTTGCGGCCTTGCTCCACCCCCAGCCTCCCGCCGGCCAGCCCTCATGCACATGTGAAGGGGGTCCAAGCCGTCACTAATATTCCCCGTGTAATTGGAATAGTCAGAGGGAAGAAGGGGGTTTTGTATTTTTCATTCCTCCCTGTTGATAACCCCACCTTTTGGGGGATATGGCAACTGGGGTATATATTTGCTTAGGAGCATGCCCAGAACGTGAGTGGGACGGAGTTAAAGGAACAGAAGGCAGATAGAGATCCCCCTGGGATTTCAGAGCACAGGAGTTAGGATTTTGATATTCCCCCCAGGAATTCAAATACTTTTGGCGAGCTTTGGATCCTCCCAGGATCAAGGAGAAGGAGAGAGAGGATTCGGGACTTCCACAGGGTCTCAGAAGGAAGAGTGCTGAATTCTTTTTGGATGGGCTTCTGCTCATCAAGTTTTAAAATGAACATTGAAAGAGTTTGAATTAAAAGTATTTTTGGACTTTAACGTGACCTGTTTGAAGAAAAGGGTATAACCCCGGTACCCTTGAGGATTTGGGACAAGAGTAAGGATTTGAAGCAAGAGTCTGAGTGCTGAGAAACCTGAAGAAGCAAGGGTAAGAAGATTTGATATTTTTTGAGACAAGGGCTCACAGGGCTAAACCCATTGAGATAGTAATGCAGTTTCTCCAGTTTTGAAGCGAAGTTAAAACTTGGACCAATTGAAGTTGGATGTTTTTGTATGTGGGGGGCAGTTGTCCTGCAGTTTTTGTGCTTGGGGATTTTCTTCTATTTGCTGATTTGACTTCATGCTGGATCCCCATTCCAGTTTCCCCAAATTGCAAGGGGAGCATTTTTTCTACACGGATAATGGTGCAAGAGAAGTGAGAAGAGAGGTAACACCGAAGATGGACAAATTAACAATCATCTTCATTGCTATTATATTTTTGATGCTGCATTGTATTTTTGGCATTGTGGTTTGGATTAATTTATGGAAGTTGTAGTAAAGACTATTTTATTTGAGCACCATTCTTGGACTCCAGACACTGTTACTCTTTTGATTTCCCTATCCTTGTTGCTGTTATTGCCTTCATTGTTCCTCCTCTGAACTTTCCGGTACCTGTAGGGGGTCCTCTACCTTCAGTGTGGACACTGAGAGTAAAGAGTGGATAGACACGCCAGACAGATTATTCTTCTTCCCTGTCTAGACTGAACCAGGACCTGTACCACTCCAAAGTGAAGGATAAAGCACCCAACTTGGGAACTGGTTACACCCAATTAAAAATTATGCGTTTATTTTAAAATTTTTTATTAACCATTTCCCTGACACAAAAAGGGAGATTTTACATGAGAAAGGACATTTCAAGTACAGTCTTCAGGGGTAAAAATATCACTAACAACAGCATGTATATTATATGTACATGTACTGCTGTAGTGCCAACCAGAAAAACCTGCATAAATGACACTCGGAAACCATATGGTATCAGGCCTATTGTAAAGCACACTGGATGCAGGTTTGGCCCTCAGAAAATCATGAGTAAACAGAATTACCATTATAATATAGTAAACCTCCCATAGTGAAAGAGAACTTTAGTCACACATGCACAACACAGACAGGCCCTTGCCAAATACAGAATAAAGAGACCATAAAGTATAAATAGAAATGTGCAAACAAAACTGAACTGGAAATCGCAACAAGTAAGACTCTGTATGCAGTGCAACAATACAAAAACATTACCAACCCTCATAAAATAGGAATATGCATTTGTTTTCAATGACATTGCTTATTTCATTTCATATCATTTCTAAACTGAAAAAAAAAAATTCATGAAATTTAGTTTTTTATTTTATTTTTCATTTAGGGATAGATTTTAAAAGAAGCGCGTATAGCCTACATGTGCGCCCGATTTCATAACATGCTCATGCAGGCGCGCCAGGTTCGACACACGCAAGGGGGTGCACAATTGTGCACCTTACGCGCGCTGAGCTGCGCTGCCATCCTCCGTTCCTCCCCCTAACCTAACCTTTCCACCACTTCCCCTAACCTTTCCCCCCCTAGCCCTACTCTAAAATCCCCCCCCCCCCCGACTCATCTTACCTTTTGCGTCTGCTGGCAGCCTGCAAGCACAAATCCTCCGACACAGCGGCAATGGCCGCTATTTCGGAGGCCTCTGGCCCTGCCCACAGACCGCCCCTTTTGTAAAGCCCCGGGACTTACATGCGTCCCGGGGCTTTAGGCCCGGCGTGTGTAACCCATTTGAAATCTGGCGCTTAGTGCACACTCTTTCAATTTGGTGTGCAATTTGGTGGCATAGCTAAAAGTGGGCCTGGGTGGGTAGTGCCAACATCACAGGGACGGGCTCCAACACTGGGAGAGGCACTGGTGGAACCAGTGGTTCGATGCCCTGAAGGGGTCAGAGCACTCTCAGTCCAGCTCCTCTAGAAAATTCACTGAAGATAGGACAGACGGATGGACGGAGGAGGAAGAGGCATCACCAGAACTTCTTCAGAGCCCCGGGGAAGCTCAGTGCCCAGCATTGATATCTGCGGGGAATGCCTGGGACTCCTGGGCTCAATAGAGGTCGATGTCTCCTCTCCACAGGGCACTTTGGGGGCATCACGTTAGTTACCAGTGCTGACCCAAGTCCAGTATCGTGCAACGTCGGTGATCGGTGATGTTGTTTCTGAGGTCTGGTCTTTCCCCGGCGCCGAGGATGGAAATGATCCCGATATCCTGGAGTGCGATGATGCCAATGACGGTCTATCTCCAGTCCCTCTTTCTTGAGAGGGTCCTGGCAGAGGAGTAGACAACGATGGATCCACATCCATTGGTTGCCCCAGCCCTTGGGTCTTGATGCACTCAATGCTGGAGTCAAAGGATCAGATTTTCTAGATCCAAAGAGCTTCTCCATATTGTCTAAATGAGCCCAATGACCCTTTGGGGGGGTCATTTGATCGCAAAAACAACACCCCCGGATGTCATGTGACACCCCCAGGCAGAGGATATAGACCTCGTGTGGATCTGTAATGGACACGGCCCACGGGCACCGGGTGCATCGGTGAAACACCGACAATGCCATGATAAAGTGCCGGCATGTGGTTGATGACCAAAGAGCCACCGAAGAGCAACAACATTAGGAATCGCCCGCAAAGAACGAAAAACTTACCACTCCGCCCTATAGAAGCATTGACGGGGACGAAGGGGGACCTGGCGCAGATAAGTTGCAAAAACGACCGGAAAAAACTCTGAAGAGAGCAGAGCTCCACAACCATAAGGCAAAAGCTGCACGGAAACAAAGAGACTGAAGGGGGACCCCGTGTGGACACCTGAATAGTGGCAGGCTGGGCATGCTCAGTGTGTCATTTGTAGAAACTCTGATAAAGGTTTTCCGTGCCGGGCTCCATCTGATGATATCACCCATGTGTGAGGACTAACATCCTGCTTGTCCTAGGAGAATACATAAAATGTTTAAAAAAGAATGGAATGTTTGTGAAAAATGTACATAATAGTGATAACAATACAGTTAAGTTACAGGTTAAAGAAAGAACAGTACCAAGAATAGCTCTCAAGTTTTAGTGCTGGTTCATATGGTTTCTAGTAAGACTGTTTTTGGCCGAGTGGCAGGATACAACATATTTTGATCTAGAACTGCTGTTTTTCCTGGTTTTTTTTTTTTTGGTTTTTTTTGTAGTAGATGGTGGATGCACTTTTGGAATAAAGAAGTTATTTTATTTATATACTTAAAAATGTTTATATACCGCTTTTACAATATAAAAATTAATCAAAACGGTTTATCAGCTGATGTATTTTTGGATATCTCATGCTTATTATTGCACTATATTCGAGTTGTAAACTGCCTTGGGTCTCTTTTGGTGTGAGGAAATGTGCATCGCTGATATCATGGTATTTTGCACAACACAAGAGGAAATGCATTTTTGTTCTCTGGTGGTACTGAGGCAGTCTTGCCTTTTTGTGGTTTTCAGTTCAGCTTTTGTTTGTATATTAATATTTGTGGTCACTTAGTCTGTTTGAGACTCTGTCTCTGTTATGTGCACCCGAGGTGTTTCTGTGTAGCAGTCCAGTCTGTTCTGTTTTCCAAGTTGCACCTGCCAATAGGATGGTGTGTTTTCTAGGGAAATGGTCCTCAACGTTTCATAACTATTGCACCTTTTCAAGAGAGTTTTAGATATTTTATATAGTTCTAGGAGCACAAATAGGTAAAATTCACAGCAAATACTATAGCCCCTATTCAGAAAGTGTGTTAAGTGTTAACACACTCTATTTAGTGCAGGCCTCATTATTTTCAGTGAGATCTATTCACTAATAACGTGTTTTGACATGTTAACACTTAACACACTTTCTGGACAGAGGGCCTATATATTTACATAACAGTGTGATGTTTGGGATTATTTTTCAAATGACAGTGCCAATTAAACACACACACACACACACACATACACCTAAATGCTGATGCTGCTGAATTCAAACCAACCCTAGGAGAAAGTGATATGAGTCATTGAATTTAAAATATTAAAAGTACCACAGCTGTAGCAAGCTATTTAAAATCTGTTGTCAGGTGAACTCTAAACTCTAAAGTAAAGTAATAACTACATGGCTGAGACCTGTATGCCTAGTGCCCACCCATGTTAATCTTGGGCCCAGCCAAAAATATCAGTTCTGGCTATGCCACTGTTGTGCACTATTTGAGTAATGGAAGTCAAAAAAGGCATTTAATAAACACAGAGGAGCCCTAGTGCAAGTAATGAAGCACTAGATAACCTGCACAGAGCAGTTTAGCGCAAAACAGAGTTCAATAACTGCATTGTGTTTCCAAGAAGGCATGCGGTAACCTGGCCAGTTACAATCCTAAACAGAGGGCACTGGTGTAACCTGCAAAGGGCGGTTACACCAGTGGGAAGTCTGGATGGACTATTTTGGTCTTTTACTATGTAATACATAAATATGCATCATCACCCTGAGATCCTGCCAATTACTATGTTGCTCATGGGAAACAGGAAATATGCTGGTATCATTTCCATCTTCCTCTCTCCAGCCTTTATATGTTCTCTTAATGCCATTTCTATAATAGGAACCACTGCTCTGCTACGATACCATCCCCTGAACAGTGAAAAAAGCCTTCCCATACCAGGCTCTTCTCCGCTCCACAACACATGTGCCTGGTTTTGTTTTTTTTTAAATAACATGAATATTCTTGTTGCTGTTTTGATTATTGGTTACCCCCCCAAAAACAAAGTGCTAGGAGCTCGCTGCTGATGCACAGAAAACATCCGCCAACACAAGTATGCAGCCTAATGTCTGAGAGCCGGTGGCATCATGGTGAGAAAATATGCAGCTCCTCCCATCTGAAACAGAGCGCAGATTCATAGCAGGGCTGAGATGACTCTTGTTTTGATCACTGAACACTGAATTTGTATTAGTAGGTCCCAAGATTTAACGCAAAGGAGGCTGATGGTTGCTGCACAACATCCCACGCGTGCTTCTGCTAAGATACTTTTACAGACCCCCTGATCACCGGTGGCGCAGAGCAGACAGTACTGGACTGGAAAACCAATTTAGCCTTGGGGCAGCTTCATTCTCTTGGCTCAAGTTTTGCTTCTTTTCTTCCTCTGTTTCAACTTAAAAGGGGGTGTCACAGAGGCCCCCAAACAATTAACCCAGTAGTCCTCTGTGGTCCCTGTGTGAAACATACTGGGAAACCAGCAGAGTGGCTCTGTGTGCTTTGGAACCAAGGGACAGCAAAGAATGGGAGAAGCAATGGGACAAATTCTGAATCTTACTTCCAAGTTTTCAGGTCTGATAGAGAAACCAGAGCTCCCTACAGAACTGCTGGGCGGTCAGGTTAACTTACTGTGTCACGTGCAAGCTTTCTGAATAAGTGCCAGCTCTCAGATGCCGCTCATCTTGCAGTGCACTGTGAAGGCCACAAAGCCTGCAGCACTTTAATACCATACTTAAAACTCATTTCCAGGCTCATCCTAGCTTGATCTCATTTTGTAAGCTGTAGAAGGCCTATGTAAGGAAGGACTGCAGTGGAAAGGATTAGGATTAACCCTGCCCGCACTGCTCAGTTTACTGAGCAGAGCTGCCGGCAGCTCTCACCCTGTTCTTGCTGTGCCAGGGCACCAACAGCAGCATGGCCTAATGGCACCATACGACTCAAACTTAGTAAACCAAATCTTATGGAGTGAAAGCATCAATGTAGGGGATAGTGGGGGGTGGGGAGAGATGCTAGAGCTGAAGTGGTGGGGGGCAAAATGTGCCAGTATGGCATACTGACTTATACTGCCCCACTTGCAGTCCAAGATTTGGAAACTCTAAAGCTTTCAGTGCGCTTTATCTAAAGAGGAATGAAAACTGCAAGATTCAGTGGCCCATATGTAGGCAATACAGATGGCAAACAGTTTGGTTTAGAAACTAAGGCATATACATTTGAGTGTATTTGGTTTTGAGATTACATTTTAGGATATTAGAGAGAGCAGATTGAAAACTTCTCTCTTAACTTTCAGAGAGTTCAGGCTTCAAATATTTACAGATAACCACAAATTGTATACAGTTTCCTGGCTCTCCCAAGTGTTTTGGGGAAAATGATTAATTTATTCAACCAAAGCAATATATGTACTGTGTGTGGGATATTCTTAGGCATTTCCATTTCTTATTCCTACAGACCGTTTTCTGCAAACCAAGGAAGAATTTATTTATTTATTTAAAAACTCTTCTATACCGTCGTTGAGTTGGATAACCATCACAACGGTTTACAAAAAGGCACGTTAATGAAACAATATGAGTGGTATAGATTACAAATTAACCATGTGCCATCATAGAACGGTAACAATTTAGTATAAAAAAAAAAACTATGAGTGTAAGTTAAGCTTATTTGTTAGGAACATATTAGGTGGTTTTAATTTAACATTAAAATGCATTTTGTAGGTTAAAAGTAATAACTTCTAGTTTGGTGCGTCCTTATCATTCAACTGTTTTTCTCCTTATCTTTATCTTTGTAAAAAGCTTGTTTAAATAGAATCTACAAAAATCTCAAATTAGGCTTTGCAAACTCAATTTATTTGAAAGTTCATGTCACACTAGTAGGCAGACATGGTAGATTAGAGCTCAGTGACCCATATATAGATTGATACAGTATGATAAATCCTATGGTTTTAGGGTACAGTATGGGGCTCTCTAATCTCACTCTCTCCCAATTTTGCTAACATCAAATCACTTCAGAAATCCCAACCTCTAAAAAAGTGTTGGTAGAGCTCTGAATGCCATATCACCTGCTATTGTTGACACATAAGTGTAGTTCTGTGCTACAGCAGATGATATTTAATCTAATCTGTTCATGTTGTAACTGTATTTTGGATAGATTTCTTCATTTTCTAGTGCACCCTCTGACACACACTCCCCTCAATATGATGAATTATCCAGGGCATTGATATTTGCTATAGTCCAAGATCTTAATCCTCTCTAAAACTCTAAATGACTCATTTATCTTTCTCTCTCTTGTCTGTTCCCTCTTTTTCTCTCTCTCTCTTTGCCGACCTGCCTTCATAAAACCACACCTAAACAAAGGATGCCTGATGTCATATTCCTAGCTGTTTACACCTCAGTTTTTCCAGTGGTTCTGGCCATACCTATAATAAAATGTGTGTGATGCAAAAATTGTATCAATAGCACATCTAACTCCACTGACAACAAGGTCAAATCAAAACACATCTGTCCCCTGACCTTTGGAGCACTGGGTGGAAATGATCTGCCTTTCCCCACTGAGAGAAATGACTCAATTCCCTTTGCGTTTTGCTATGGCCACTCCTTTGCTGCCTGCAGCACTCTGGCCATGATGGGACTCTTCAAAGCATTCAACCAAACTGCAAGCGCAGCCTAACCTAATGCCCTTCAGAGAGCGGTTGGTGTTTCAGAAACATTAAGGAAAGCTGTCAGAGCTGGTTTCTGCCATAAGGAAGCTTTTAGCAAAAGTCTTAAATTCTAAAAATAAAAAAATACAGGTGCATTCAAAGATAATACACAAGTTTTGCATGGCTCTTCCATTGTTCAGAATCTCCGACAGAACAACTTTAACCCCTATCTCAGCCCAACTGAGTTAGTAATAAGGGAGAAGTTTTGTAGTTTTCTTATGTGCAAGAAGATGTTGCCCCTGAAGTTGGTAACAGTGACTGAGGTAGTGATGCCACTGAATTCTATGGAGGTGAATGATATGGTTAGAAAGGTAACTGTCGTCATAAGAGGGTGTTACTCGCACAGTAAAGACAAGTTGAGAGCTGTGATTTCAGCTATACATCATCATCCTGATACCCTGAACTGCTCGAGAGTATGGGAGGGAAGAAGTAAAAATTGTATTTTGTTTTTCATTTTTGCTGGTTTCCCTATGAATTTCACTCTGTTTAATATGTATTTGATTTATTTTGTTTTAAAAAATGAAATAAACAAACAGAAAAAAAAAAAAAGAAACAGGTACTCCCAAGGCCTCACATCCTCACCACTCGAAAAAATGCCAGGGCCAGGATCCTTCCTAGCCCCCACTTATCCAATGCCAAGGCCTAGGCCCAAACCGAAGCCTCAACCTTGCATAAGCCTAGGCTGCAGTAAGTTGCCACAACCTTAGCTTAGGCCCTACACAAGCCTGGTCTTGATGCTGAGGCAAAGACATGTCCCCAGTAGACAGTGTCATTTTGAGAAGAAAGAAGAGAGAACCTCTGAGTCTTGGGCTCTGGACCTGGGTTGGCCCCCGGTGCTGGGACCTGGCCTATGGGTTTGGTCCCAGGATCAGTTCCAGGCCAAGGTTCAGGCATCTGGACCTGACCTGCGGACTGGGCAAGATGTCTGATCAGGTAAGTGAAAAGATTTTGGGGCCTAGGCCAACACCTTGGCAACGTACTCGGGTGTAAGCCACTTCCCCTTCGACGGGCCACAGCCTTTGCCTATGTGAGGCCCAGGCCTCAGGCTTAGATCTAGGCCAAGGCACCGGAGTCGTGTTTGGGCATAGGCTGGGATCCATGCTTTGGATCTCATCCTAGGCCTAGGCCTGACTGGTAACTTCTTTTTTAATCCATTTTCAAAATGAAATGAGATTCCAATGAAATTTTGTTTGAATTTAAATCATTGTTTTGAAAATGACCCAAAAAGATTAGGAAATTTCATCTCATTTCCTTTTTTGCTTCTCCTGAATGCCCAAGCCGATTCAAGAGTCATTTTCTAATTCACTAACAATAAATCTCAACCCCATGTTCAGGGCTGATCCTAAGGGTGCGTGAGGCAGTTGGCAAATCACTCTTTGTGTGGCCCCTCCCCCTACTCAATCATGCATTTTTTTCTCATCTCCCATCTTCCCCCACCTCAGTAGGTTCCTCTGCCACTCCGAGTATGATCTTGTCTCTAACAATCCTCCTGTTGGTTCAATCTTCTTCCCCCTTCCTCCTGTAGGCCAGAGAACAGTGCTTCTTATGTGTATCTACTTCCACTCTTCTGTCATCTTTAATCTAAAAGCAGAACATCTGGTCCTGCCAGACAAAGGGGGTCTTGCACGGTTCAGACTGAAGCTGGCAGAGGAGAAGGAGAAGCCTCATATTGGTAAGAATCGCTGCTCTTCCACCGATGGGAGGGATGGAAGGAGAGAAGATCACGCCAGGAAAGGGAGAAGGTTAGGTGGAGAATCATGCCAGACAGGCAGACACTGCGTGCCGATGTGAAGTTGAAGCACAGGAACTAAAAGCCCAGTTCAATTGCCCCAATTTGTCATACTCTGGGGATAGCTCTGCTCGTTTTACGACTGGTGATCAAAGAGACCTTATTCTACCAGTACATGAAGTACTTAGTAATAAACAAAAAACTGGACCCTTGGTTTGAAAAAGAGCAATTTATCTTTTAACATTATTGTTAATTAAATTGGAGGGTTGAGGAATAGGTTTCTATAGGAAGTGGTTATTGGTCAAAAGTAACCAGGAAATGTTTAAAGATGTGTGAGTAGGCAGTAAAGAGTCCAATAGAGATGTGTACAAAAAATCTGTGTTTCTTTTTGTTTCTTCATTTTGGGTTGGGGGTTATTCATCTTTCAAATTTTATTTTGATTTGGTGACCCTCAAACATTAAAATAAATCCCCAAAACAAAAAGCTGAAAAGAAATGAGACCTCCCCAGGTGCACCCGATCCCTGTCTCAGGTCCCAGGGTATCCCCTCCCCCTGCCAATATACTGAAGCCTCCTTTGGTTCTCCATCTCCCCATAACAATAAGCTGGAGCAAGGGCCTACTTGGCTGGCTGAGCCAAGCCAAGCTGAGACCTCCCAGGCCCCTCAGACCATCTCCTTCCCTCAGCTCTTGCCAGAAAGCCAGAGCTGAGAATCTCTTGGCCCCCACTTACCCCTTCTGTGGGAGTCTTCAGCAAAAACAAAAGTCAGGAGTGATCCCCAGTATTCCTTCAAAAATGGTACCATTTATCCCCAAGACTGGCACCAATGTTTACATGTAAATAATGGTGTAGTCTCAGAGCCAGCTGGTGCCATTTTTAAAGGGATGCCAACAGGGCAGGAGCTCCTGCCTCTTTCTTTGCTGAATACCACTCTGGATTGGGAAATGGGAGCCAGAGAAGTTCCCAGCTAATTCGTGGGGGCCGGTGGGATGGCAGAAGGGACTGGGGAGGCCCCAGCTTGGCTTGGTTCAGCCTAGTCAGGTAGGCCCCAGCCCTGGTTTATAGGCATGGGGGGATCGGGGGAGGCCTCTGCTTACTGGCATTTGGGAACCCCAGAATCTGCAACAGAGGCAGGTGGGCTGGGAAGGCCTTTTTTTGTATTTTCATTTTATTTTCTTTTGGAGGGGGAACAAACCAAAAATATCTGAAAAAGTTTTGATACTTACAGGCAAGTCTATTTTTGGTTGGTTCTATTGAGGAGCCAACCAAAAAAAAAAAAAAGTAATTCTCTACAGTCTGCAGCTCACAACCATGACTGTGAGCAAGCTATGTCTGTAGATACCTTATCTCTGGGAGATTACCAAGGTAGCAATCTTAGGATCCCAAAGCTAACCCTTGCAGACTGAATGAGGAAGGGCTTACTACTTGGTTCTATTCCAGGTCGGATTACACTCCTGGCAGACACAACAAAAACACTAGAAAAACTCAGGAAGAAACGATAACATTAGAAACCATGAATGTGGACATAGGTGAGAGGGGGAATAATAAAACCATAAATGTATGGATAACATTTAAAAACTTTTATAGGATATGGGGCTAGCCCAATGGTTCACCAGCAGCAAGTATGGAAGACCTGAGTTTAATTCCCCGGTTCAGCCAGTGCAGGGGGTCATTGGAGGCCATATTCAAAGCCCCTGGGGAGGGAGATTGGGGGGAGGGCAGAGGAAAGGAGTCCTAGCCATTGCTCACTAGTGACACCTACTGGCTAGAACTAGACTGCATGTGTTGCGAGTTCCGGAAGGAATCACAATCCGGACAAGGACCGGCCCGGGAGCTTAGGGAAACAGCATGGGAAGCTGTGAATGAAAGCTCCCTGGCACTGTTGCTCATTCGAGTCCAGTTCTGATTGAGCTGGAAACACAAAGGATCAGAAGGAAACTACTGTGTCAAAAATGCAATTTATATTTAATTTTTTTTTTTTTTAACAGGGGTTGTAATGACAATCGAGGGAATTTAAATAATCCAATTGAGTGCTCTCGAAAATGCAGTTCTTAAGATAAATTGCTATGTTTCAGATAGGAATACATTTTTTTTTCCAAATTGTCTCATCTTAAGAGACTATTAGAGACAGGGCTACGTTGCTTACAAGGCAACCACCCACACACCTGGAAACATCCATCCTATACATTCATTATCACCACCACTGAAAAAAAAACAGTGCCCTGGTACTGCAAATTACATAATGGAATGCTGTAAGAGCATACTGTACTCAGTCCTAGCAGAAGAGGAAAGGCTTTGCCTTACCCATGTTTTATCACTTAGTTCATCATAGGATGACTACAAGTTCAAGCAAGCAAACACTTAAAACAGGGTCAGGCCAAAACCCTGCAGATGATCAGAATATTTCACTCATCAGAGCTGCTTCCCTGATAGGAGGCAAGGTCGTACCTATGGTGGTCCAGCCTGGGCCCCAGGAAACAGTGGGCCGGATTTTAAAAGCCCTGCGCGCATCAATCCGGCCGGATTCACTCGCGCAGGGCACTTGCGCGCCTATTTTGCATAGGCCGCCGTCGCGCGCATAGCCCCGGGATGCGCTAAGTCCCGGGGCTTCGTAAAAGGGGCGGGAGGGGGCGTGTCTGGGGGGCGTGTCCAGGGTCAGGGGCGGTTTGGGGCGGGTCCGGGGGCATGGCGCCGGCCCGGGGGCGTGGTCGAAGCCTCCGGACCAGCCCCCGGGTCGGGTGATGGCGCGCCAGCACCCTGCTGGCGCGCGCAGATTTACCCCTGCTTTTGGCAGGCGTAAATCTGCCAACAAAGGTACGGGGAGGGAGGGGAAGGTGAGGGGAGGCGGAAGGAAAGTTCCTTCCAAGGCCGCTCCGATTTCAGATGCTAATCATCTTATTATTACCCTAAACAATGCAAATCAAATAACGCAGCTTGTTTAAAATATCTCAAGTAGCAATTTTTGTCCTGAAGTGAGCAACAACTCAAAAGTTGTAGCTAACTTCCCCTGATGCTCCCAGGGCCGTTGCTTAAAGGGATTGTTAGCCCCGAATAAGTTCCTCCCAAAAAAAACAAAACAAAACAATAATCTCCGCAGATCCCCCTGTCTCACCCACCCCAGCTGCCCCTGGAGGTGGTCATATAAAAAAAAAAAAGTTAAAATTTAAAAACATTTATAAGGCTGATCCCAATGCCCTCCATCTTCCCCCGCACTACAAAGTATGGTCCCCGGAGGCTGGGACCCCTACTCACAATGTAAGCCCTGATGGTCCAACAGGGGCCTAGAGCAACCCCTAGGCGCCATTAACTAGCTGCAGCCATTTTTCAAAATGGCGCCACCCTGCCCTTGTCTCTAAAAATATTTTAGGTTTTACCTTTTTTTTTTATTTAGCCGCCTCCAGAGGTAGTGGGAATGGGACAGTGGTCCATAGAGATTCCCCCCGAGGCTTTTGCCAACTTTACAGAAGGGGAGAGGTTGGGGCTGACTCAGGGCCATTAGATCCTTTAAACAATTATAGCCCCCATTTTGGGGGGCATTTAACACCACAGTATTTCACCTTGCAGTATTTTACCATGGGGAAAAATACCATGGGACTCACAGGGGAATTAACTGCGGCTCTGTGATTCCTGTGTATTTTTCCACCAGCGAAAAATACTGTGGCTTAATGAATGAGCCCTTCAATTAGTCAGCTGGATTATACTGAAAATCGGGGTTAAGGTAGCTAGATAACTTTAAGACAGCCGAAAAGCAAACTTATCCAGCTGACTTTAAGATAGCCACGTATATTCAGTGGCATGCCCGCATCACTGAATATCCCGGATAAGTTGGCCGGATAAGTTTAACTTTTCTAGCTGCCTAGTAGCTAACCATGGACCTGTAGGTGGTGGGTGGAGCATAGTGTTGCTCAGACATTTCGGGAAGTCCTTCCCGAAATGTCTGAGCAACACTATGCTCCAACATCCTAAACTGATGCCCAGATCTATCAGCTTTTCAAACTAGCTTAATACAGTTCTCTGCAATTTTTTTATGAATCCACTAGAAACAGAATGATTAGGTGGGGTTTACTTGTGAACAGGGCCATTGAAGGAACTGGGGCGGAGGGAGTGGTATGGTAGCTCTCGGCTAAGACAAACCATTTCCTGGGACCCATGCATTTCAATGTTATGCAGTTATACACAATCAAAAAGATATAGCATGTCATCCAAAACTTAGACCAGCATGACCTTTACACTCAGAAAGCTCCTCTTAATATACTTTCACCCAATGATTCTCAACCCAGTCCTCGGGACACACCTAGCCTGTCAGATTTTCAGGATATCCACAATCAATATGCAGGAGACAGATCTGCATGCACTGAATGCAAACACGTTTCCTGCATATTGATTATCGATATCCTGAAAACCTGACTGGCTGTGTCCTGAGGGCTGGGTTGGGAACCCCTGCTTTTAACCTAAATCCCCTCTGTTTTAGTTAAAGCCATTTACTTCTTGCCTTAAACCCGTCAGAGATTTAAAAAAAAAAAAATTGGCAACCATCTTCTTTATATTCGCTTCTATAGGTACTTGAATATTGCTATGAAGTCACCCAGAAAGCTCCTCCCATAAGCTGAAAGAACTTCCCCCACTGACGGCCACACAGTGGCTGTTTTAGCTGTTTTATTATCAACTCCCTTCCCAGAATATTTCAAATGTTCTAGCCAGGTATTCTCGCTGGCTTTCAAGGCTTAAAGGGATTTGGTGTGTGGTATTACCAACCCAGGTCAGTCCATCCTGCCCCTTGTTCTCTGGAAATGTGCACAAGGTCACTGCATGGCAAGATCCAAAGAAAATTGCTTTTAGGTTAGAACACTACACACAATAAAGGGCCACGTTGCAACAGTCCAGACCACCAAAAAAAAAAAAATAACAAGGTTCAGAACAACCAGCTAATTATCTCCATTATACAGCCTACTCTCCTACTCTGCTACAACCAGAAACTGCTTCAAGTGCAAAAGTTCCTCTACAATTTACGGTCAGAATGCGTTTCCTGTATTCAGATGGTGAGGGGACCACATGTTTTTACTATGAGAATACCCTTCCTATGCAACATAGGGGATTGATGCTAATGACTTAATTATATAGGCCTTTTTTATATGAATCCATCTCATTTTCTAAATATGCAATTTATTCAGAGGAACAGGCTTTAAAAATAGCAACTGACTTTGTTGCTATTTAGATCGTTCCACTATTAGTTCATTTTTTTTTTAATTGTAGCATGGGCCTCTCTCTTCACATGCTGCCCCATCACACAATTATACAAACTGTATCCCAGAGGGAAGGAACAGAGACAGATAAGTTGTTAGAAAACAATACTCATCTTGACAGAGCCACTTAAATCCTTAATTAAACATTAATCAACATCCTCCCTTACAGCACTGCCAGATTGAGGAAAATCCTGCCGTTTAGGCAGAGCAAAATCTTAAACCAGTTCAGACTGGTTGGAAATGGGGAGCCTTGCACCAAGGAATATACATTCTGAGCGAATAATGGTTGGTAACATCCTCCATGCACTACTGGGCTTCCAAGCCGAACACACCTCCTGTTCTTCCCTATATTCCCTCTTCAATAATTCTGGTCCAGCCTGATGAAGGGAGTGTAACACCCCCAACGCTGGACAAGAACTGTATTAAATTAGTCCAAACAAAGCAAGGGAAAGTTGATAAGCGCAGGGTCCCGGGTGCACTTTTAATCTGTCTCTTACTGGCTTTCACATTTCGGTCGGTTTTGGAACTTTTTTTTTTTTGTCCTTTCTGCGCACAGCAGGCGAGTGTCTGCTGTTGCACTCTTCCCTCTACTCCTGCAGGTCAAAATCCATTCGGAGGGAGGTCTGTAACTTTACCAGGCAGGCGGGGAGTATGGGCAGAGCTGCCGCTGACTAAATAAACAGGAGGAAAGTTGAAAACGGAGAGCCCATGCGGGCAACAAAAAAAAAAAAAAATCCTCTCCAGTTTTACAGCCTGCAAAATCTCCTGCAGGAACATATTTGGCGATGTACCGATCTGTTTATCGTCTCTTTCTTTTTAAAGCGTGTACTGTAGGTGGGGATGGTTGGAGAAAAGAAATACTGGAGGGTGGGGGGTGGAGGAACAGGAAAGAAAGAGGAAATCCGTAATTTCAATTCCTACAGATCACAAATAACACTCTACTCTTCTTCATCACTTCTGTCGCTCTCTCTTTCCCCCTCCCCCCCTTTTGGCATCAGCACATGGTTCAGACAAATGTGGAAATATCCTGCCCAGCTATTAGAAAAAAAAAAAAAAACCAAACCCTCAAGTCAATAATCTGCATTTCTGCTTTCTGGAAGCAAACAATAAAAGCTGTACAAACCTTCAAAGTCGGAGATAATTCCCTCCAAGTGCGCATTGACCGTGGGATCTGACATGTTTTCTCCTGAGGAAATAAGGATTCCGTCACCAGGACACTTCAGCAGAGGGTCCCCAAAAGTTGCTGTTTTCTGGCCACCTCCCACCCCCCCCCCCTTCCTCCCTAAACAAATCCCAAATCAGGAAGAGGGTTCCGTCAGATCCTGGACCAGAGGGGCAGTCGCTTTTTTCGTTGTTGCTGGTCTTCTTGGCTCCGCTGTCCGAGCTGAGCGTAGGGCGCTCTGGAGCAGCCGCCTGAAGGCTGGATCTGGTCCGCCTGAATGAATGGAGAGAGAGAGAGGGAGAAAGAACGACAGGATCCGACCTCCTCCCCCCCTTCTCTCTCTCTCATATACACACACACTCACACATGCATGCAAACATATCACATTCTCCGGCAGGGCTAGCTGACGTCCCTGCCTTTTCACTGGCTGCTGAGCAGTCTGTCAGACCCAACTCTTTCTTCGATACTGCGGTGAACCACAAGGAGAAAAAAAAAAAGAAAGAAAAAGCAGACTTCTCATGCTGGCTTCAGCACTTTATTATGATGATGATTAGTTTAGAATAAGTTACATGCTTCAGTTGAAAGAAGAGAAGAGGGCCTTTGAGTCTAACCTTCTGGTTGTCTAGTTGCTCCTTGAAGGTGGTAATGCCCTTCGCCCCTAGAAATAAACACGGTGCCATCTGTGACCATTTCTGCAGCAGCAGAAAAAAAAAAAGGTCCTTCCTAACCCCAAACATGGGGATCAAACTAGCTGGAACAGAGCCTTTCCCTAGCCTGTAGCTAGCTGTACTATCAGACCCGCCAACATCAGTTTCCTCAGAAATCTGCCCAATTTGCTTTCTATCTAATTTACTGCAGTCATAACTACTACTTCTGGCAAAATGTTCCCTGGTTATTGCAGAGGCAAGATTTTCGTTTCAGTTCTTTTTTTTCATGAAGGGAGGGAGTGAGAATTGGGAATCGGTTTCTTTAATGTTTATTTCGGTTTGGGTACATTTATCAAACCGAAATAAACATTAAACAAAAATGCCCCTCACTACCTCCTGACGTCTTCTGTAGTGGTGCTGCATGGCTGAAAGGGATTGTAGCGACTGACCTCCAGGTGCTCCTGCCCTGAGGGATCTTCTTTAATAATGTCCCAGTGCCACATTGCTTTATGGCCGTAAATTATTGTTTTACGACTGTACTGCTTTATGACCATAATACTTCAAGGCCGTAAAACAATATGGTGCGGACTAGCACCATTTTTAAAGAGGACCCAGCTGGGTAGGAGTGAATCGGGATTGCTCCTGCTCCTCTCAGCACCTCTATGGGGGGGGGGAGCAAGTGCTGAATTTTTCAGACACATTTCTCTGCAAATAGCATGCATTATTTGCCAAAACAAAATACCTAAATATTTTCAGGGTTTTTTTATTTATCAAGGAAGGGATTCTGTTCCTTTGAAACAAACCGAATCAAAACTGGCCAAATGAATGTGCACCCTTCTTAAAAAAATGTCTTCCTTGAAAAGTGGCGAAATCTATTCCCCCTTTATCTTAGAAGATGTCTCCTTGTTTGGGTTTGTTGTTTTTGGAAAAAAAACAAAAACCCTGCAAAATCACCTGTAAAATAAGAACATAAGAACATAAGAAAATGCCATACTGGGTCAGGCCAAGGGTCCGTCAAGCCCAGCATCCTGTTTCCAACAGTGGCCAATCCAGGCCAATAGAACCTGGCAAGTACCCAAAAACTAAGTCTATTTCATGTTACCATTGCTAATGGCAGTGGCTATTCTCTAAGTGAACTTAATAGCAGGTAATGGACTTCTCCTCCAAGAACTTATCCAATCCTTTTTTAAACACAGCTATACTAACTGCACTAACCACATCCTCTGGCAACAAATTCAAGAGTTTAATTGTGCATTGAGTAAAAAAGAACTTTCTCCGATTAGTTTTAAATGAGCCCCATGCTAACTTCATGGAGTGCCCCCTAGTCTTTCTACTATCCAAAAGAGTAAATAACCGATTCACATCTACCCGTTCTAGACCTCTCATGATTTTAAACACCTCTATCATATCCCCCCTCAGTCGTCTCTTCTCCAAGCTGAAAAGTCCTAACCTCTTTAGTCTTTCCTCGTAGGGAAGCTGTTCCATTCCCCTTATCATTTTGGTAGCCCTTCTCTGTACCTTCTCCATCGCAATTATATCTTTTTTGAGATGCGGCAACCAGAACTGTACACGGTATTCAAGGTGCGGTCTCACCATGGAGCGATACAGAGGCATTATGACATTTTCCGTTTTATTCACCATTCCCTTTCTAATAATTCCCAACATTAAGAAGATCCCATGCTACTGATGCCAGTAATAGCAGAGGCCATTCCCTAAGTCAACTTGATTAATAGCAGTTAATGAACTTCTCCTCCAAGAACTTCTCCAAACCATTTTTAAACCCAGCTACACTAAATGCACTAACCACATCCTCTGGCAACAAATTCCAGATCTTAATTGTGCGTTGAGTGAAAAAGAATTTTCTCCGATTAGTCTTAAATGTGCTACTTGCTAACTTCATGGGGTGCCCCCTCGTCCTTCTATTATTTGAAAATGTAAATAACCAATTCACATCTGCTCGTTCAAGACCTCTCATAGATTTTAAACTCCTCTATCATATCCCCCCTCACCATCTCTTCTCTAAGCTGAACAGTACTAACCTCTTCTGCCTTTCCTCATAGGGGAGCAGTTCCATCCCCTTTATCATTTTGGTCACCCTTCTCTGTACCTTCTCCATCGCAACTATATCTTTTTTGAGATGTGGTGACCAAATTGTACACAGTATTCAAGGTGTGGTCTCACCATGGATTGATACAGAGGCATTATGACAATTTCTGTTTTGTTAACCATTCCCTTCTTAATAATTCCTAACATTTTGTTTGCTTTTTTGATTGCTGCAGCACACTGAGCCAGCGATTTCAAAGTATCTACTATGATGCCTAGATCTTTTTCCTGGATGGAAGCTCCTAATATGGAGCTAACATCGTGTAACTACAGCAAGGGTTATTTTTCCCTATATGCAACATCTTGCACTTGTCCACATTAAATTTCATCTGCCATTTGGATGCCCAATCTTCTAGTCTCGCAATGTCCTCATGAAATGTATCACAATACGCTTGTGATTTAACTACTCTGAATAATTTTGTATCATCTGCAAACTTGATAACCTCACTCATTGTATTCCTTTCCAGATCATTTATAAATGTATTGAAAATCACCGCTCCAAGTACAGATCCTTGAGGCACTCCACTGTTTACCCTGTTCCACTGAGAAAATTCCACAATGAATAAGCATGAGATAGATTTGCATACAGTGGAAGCCGTGCATGTGAATCTTCTCGTGTATTCATTGTGGGTATTCTGAAAACCTAACTAGCTGGGTATGTCCTTTCAACCAAGAGACCCACTCCTCTAGATCAGGGGTGTTCAAAGCGGTCTTATGGGTTCCCTCAGCCAATCAGGTTTTCAGGATATCCCTAATAAATATGCATGAGAAATATCTGCATATGCAGGAGGTAGTGCATGCAAGTAAATCTCATGCATATTCATTAGGGATGTCCTGAAAACCTGACTGGCTGGGGGGCCCCTATGACCAGTTTGAGCACCCCTGCTCTAGATTATTCTTAAAAATAGTAAGTAGCAGGTCTCAGCACAGGGCCTACAGAGCCCCATTTGTCACCATATTCCAGTTAGAATATGTGCCATTAATTGACTTTCTGTAACTTCCACCTCTGCTAATATCTAACCCACTGCAAATATTATCCTTAAATTCCATCTCCCTTAATTTGGAAATCATTCTTTCATGTGGGAGTATAGCCAAAGCTTTTGCAAAATCCAGATAAACTATATCAATCATGTTTTCCCACAGCAAGTCTGCAAGCTAACATTGTCCAAAAATGCAGTAAGTTTGGTCTGGCAGGACCCATTCCTCCCAAACCCCATGCTGATTCTCATTAACCATTCCCCCTCCCCTCCAACTGCATAACTATCTCCATTTTTATGACGGCTACTAGCACTGCCCCCGGAACTGACCTTATGCTGGCCACTCTAGAGCTGCCTGACTCTGTTTTGGATCTCATATGAATACGGGCTCTACACGCGTCCTCTGCCAGTCTTGAAGAACCTGCCCACCCTTAACTGATTCCCGGAAAATGAAATATAATGGTTGACAGGGGTGACTCAAGACAATTTGCTGGCTGACGCGAAGGATGAGATGGCGCTTTCCTCCACCTCACCTCAAAGGTTCTGGGGAAGGCAGAGGTCAGGTTTCAGGCTTTCCAGAGGAGTAGCAGATAGAAATATTATCACTGACACACTACAGAGCTTAGCAACTCTGCCACCTGCCTCCCACCCTTCCCCAGCATCTTCCCCCTGGGGATGTGGGAGATGGATAAATGGTGTGTGGCACACTCTCTTAGGGCTGGTGCCAAGGGTATTAGGCAGCACCCTATGTGAACCTTAAAGCCTTGTGCCATTCCCCCAGCTCTCCTCACAAACAATTACAAATTATTCATTTAATTTAAATTTTCTTGTTAACCATAAAGGGACATTTTATATGAAAAAGAGCATTCAAAATACAGTCTTCTGAGATAAAAATATTACTTACGATATGCATATTATATTTAAATGCACTGCTATGGTGCCAACCAGAAAACCCTGCAAAAAAAAGACACTTGGAACCAATACAGTATTAGGCCTATTGGAAACCGTGTTGGGCGAAGGCCTGCGCCACAGAAAGCCATAAGTAAACAGCAATGCAATATAGTAAACCTCCCAAACCAAAACAGCACTAACTGCCAGCATTCATACAGTAACAACACTACCTATGAAAAGGTAACAGTGCAAAATATTACACCAGGCTCAAACACACCAATACACCTGCTATTAGGAAAACAGAACAAGCTAGGCTGCAATAGATCCCTACATGCTAGCACAGAGGTTCCCAAACCTGTCCTGGGGGACACCCAGCCAGTTGGGTTTTCAGGATATCCACAATGAATATGCATGATATAAAATCTGCATACTATAGAGGTTGTACATGCAAATTTATCTCATGCATATTCATTGTGGATATCCCGAAAACCCGACAGGCTAGGGGGCCTCCAGGACAGACTTGGGAGCCACTGTGCTAGCAGAATACCTCACTTCTGTCACAAATGCAATAAACAGACCCTCTCCAAATACAAAATAAAAAGACCATCAAGTATAAATAAAAAATGCTGACAAAATCTGAACTGGAAACCACAAGCCAGACCCTTTATGCACTGCAACAGTGGAAAAACAGAAACATCACCACTCCTCATAAACCATTGTGATCTATACATGAAACAACGGTATATAAAATGTCTAAATAAAATAAACAAATAAATAAACAAAATCAAGAAATATACGCATCAATCATAATCGTAAACCAACAATTTATTGGTTTACTTTATATTCCACCATTCAGCTACCATAGGTAGTTCCCTAACCCCAATGGGCTCACAATCTACTTGTATCTGAGGCAATGCAGAGTGAAGTGACTTACCTAAGGTCACAAGAAGTGGCACTGGGATTTGAACCCTGGCTTCCCTGGTTTATAAGCCCACTGATCTCACCACAAGGCTACTCTTCCACTCAATAAAGAAAAATAGTATTTAAAAACAGCTGACAATTTGAATAACATTTAGTAATTAAAACTAACAATGAAAAGAAAATTAGTTAAATATTAAAATTTTCCCCAAAACAATAAAATATTTCAAAACAGCAGACATCAAACACCACCCAATAATTAGAACTAATAAGGATTTAAAAAATCCCCCACTATCTATACCTGGAAACTTTTGATTTCCAGGCACCCCATCGCTTCCCTCCTCTCTCAATCTCTTTCCCACTAACTCCCTTCCCTCCCACTCACACGCTTCCCATTCCCTCCTTTCCCACTCATCTCCCTTCACTCACAACCCTTCCCTCTCATCTTCTCTCCCCCTTCCCTTTCAGGTACGCTCCGCCCCTTCCCACTCACCTCTCTTTCCTCTCACTCACTCCCCCTCGTTCTTTCCCTTCATTTTCACTCACACCTCCCTTCCCTTACTCATCACTGTTTACTTTTATTTATTTGATTTATATTCCACTTTTCAGTACTTCAAAGAGGATTACATTCAGGTACTGTAGGTTTCTCCCTGTCTCCACAGGGCTTACAATCCAAGTACCCGATTCACTAAAGGTTCCTCCCATAGACACAAAATGGGAGAAAAGCCTTCATGCACCAGGTCCTAAGTTTGTACCTGAGGCAATGGAGGGTAAATTGACTTGTCCAAGATTACAGGGAGCAGGAGTGGGATGTGGCACTGTCTAAAGCACTCACCCCCTTCTCTCTTACCTCCACGCCCTTCCCTCTCATACCCTGCTTCTTACTCATCTCCTTCCTCTCACTCATCCTGCTCACTCCCTTCACTCACACCCCCTTTCCTTCCTTTCCCATACACTCACTTATCCCTCCTTCCCATGTGACTCACCCCCACCTCTTCCCTTCCCTCTCAGTCACTCCTTCCCTTACCGCCCATTTGACACCCCCCCCCCCCCCAGTCATCTTATTTCTCACCATCAGGCCCACCCTGCGGTCTTCTTTGGAAACTTTTTATTCAGTGCTGCTGGCAAGTCCTTTTCTTGCTGGTGGGAAATGGTTACTCTATCAGCACGTCATCACCTGACACCATCACACAGGGCCTCTTCTTGCTGCCAGGATGTGGGAACCCCGCCAGCACCTCATGAAATGGTGCTGCCAAGTGGGGCCCTTCTTGTTGGTGGGACGTGGGACCCCCGCCAGCTTTTTATATCACTGCCACACTGGCATTTGGCTATAGGACCAAAAAGCAGTGAGGGCAACAAAGTGGATTAGACGCCAAAATAGTCCAAGTGTAACTTTATTTGGATGGAGACATCAATTCATACAAGTGCCCGACTCAGGCCGATGTCCCTGGTGTACTTGATCGGAGACCATATGTATCTTCATTCATATAGTAAACTTCAGACTAACAGACATTTGGTGCATTTATCACAAGAAAAAATTCTTTTGAGATATATATAGAGAGCACCACTTTATACAGCCCCTTAGGCAGCCCTAAGCAGGGCGAAACTCAGCCTGAGTCGGGCACTTGTATGAATTGATGTCTCCATCCAAATAAAGTTACACTTGGACTATTTTGGCATCCAATCCACTTTGTTGCCCACACGGCTTTTTTAGATAGTCTACCCTCCTGTTTTATTGGTCCAAAAAGCAGTGAGGCAGCCGCTGCAGGGGTGTAAAACTTTGTCACCAGAGATGGCCGCCTAATTATAGGACCAAACCTCATAGTCGAATAACTTTCCTTATTTCCCACAGCATCCTTGAATGAACTGTGTCTGATCCTAGTGCCTCACTGATATTCACATTATCCAGGTCTTTTATTCGCCCATTCCTGGGTTATAGGATATTGCTTTCCCAGCTGCTGGGTTTTGGAAAAATACTTGCAGCAATTCTAAGCCAGTGCAGTTGGAAAGATGTAATAATGTTAAGTGATGTATAATGGAAAATTTAACTACCCTTCTTGGTCAAAGATCAGTTATGATCAATCCAAAATCATTTGATTTCCTTGTCTAGCAGGGTAGAAATACAGGGTAATTCAGGTCTGATGATAAGCAGAAAGGTTTAACAGTGAACTGCTATAATGAAGTTAGTGATGTAGAACATGGACTACACAGGAAGAAATCCAAAAGAAGGGATACAAAATAATGTACATTAGAAAATCAGCGGTATCCATACTTTAGTTAAATCTAACAAACTTTATTTTATATGTGTAAGGCCCCTTTGCCTTACAGCTATACAAATTCTTTACCCTATCTCAGGGAAATGGTATGAATTCATCACCCCCATGCTAGGACAGTAAATTCCATTTCAGTAGGGGATGTTTTAGGATCCTTGAGATAATTCTGGAGAGAGCTGCTGATAGCTCTCTGCTGAGAGGGAGAGTGCTGGCTTGCTTTTTGAATGTAAGAATGCCAGAAAAATCAGGAGGCAGTGGGGAAAAGCAGAATAGAAAGCAGAGTAACCCTATCTTCCTTGCAATAACTTCTAAACCGATGCAACACTAGTCAAAAGGACTTGCACCCCAAAGAGGCTGCTTATAAACAAGCACCATGACACTAATATCCTTGCAATTTGTGAGTAGATATCATCTGGGCACTGGCATTCTAGATCTGCCTTTGATCATGCTATATTTTGGCATGGTGACCTGACCAGATAGTAGTATAAATGTAGCATCTAACCACATGGGCCAGGCACTGATGGAATCTTTCTCTCCTAAACAAAAGGATATTCCCATGTCCTGGGAATATCCACTAAACCCATTTGGAGGCCTGTACCTCTAACAAACAGGAGCAGTGGTAGAGTTCAGAATATAGCTGTGCAGTACTCACAGGGCCATTATGGTGGGCAGGAAAGGTTGAGCCAAAGAGGCGCCAAAGCCGTCGGAAAAGCAAGATGAGCCACACACTGCCAAACCCCTTCCATTTCCTTCCTACCCCAACTACAAAGGGGCACATGAGCTCCTTGGGGCTCCGCCTGCACCAACGTAAGGGCCAGAGCAATGCAACCAGCTGACAGAAGGAGCCTTCTGTCTTCTCCCCGGCCCACTCCTAGACATGTATGCATGCTCCCCGAGCAGGCCAAGAGCAACCCAGCTGGCCCCAAAGTGGGGACAGAGCCATGCAGCCAGTGGGGGTGCAGGGGTCAGGGATAAGTGGAGGGAAGCAGATGCCAGAGATAACTATTGCCTGGGGTGCACTGCAGTCTAGAGGCAGTCCTGCTAACAGAAACAGTGACTGTAAATAAACTATTTTTATTCTACCATCTACAAGGTCTACCTTCAATAAGTGCAAGCTATTGTGTGAGCACCAACCTGGTGTGTGGACTGTCTGCAGAGACCCTGGGCTTCCTGCTGTTGTGGGTCCAACTCAACACCTTCGTGACCCCTTAAATGAGACTCATGCCTCCTCTATCCCTGTAACAGGGACAGAGGATGGCTCCATTTTAGAGGAGATAGAGGAAAGGTATAACAGAGTCATATAAGTAACTCAAAGGAGTAAATAATGAACAAGAAGTAAACATTTTCAAGTGGAAAGAAAGTTCTGGAATAGCAGCGGAAGGAAAAGGGCAACATATAACATATGCCAGGCCATGTTCCATGGCCATCTTAAAAAAGAAAATGAGCTAAAAATAGGATGTCCTCCCCTTAAATTATGTCACCCTTTTCTCTCCGCTATTATTCTGGGGCTGTGCTGCATTCATGCTGTGGATCTTTCATCAAGGTATTAGCAGTATCACAACTCAATTACTTAGATCTGTAATAACTGGGGAAGTGGTTATATTGTAAATATTTGTCTCCAGGTAAGCATGTCTACACTCAGCTTTCACAGCCTTTTTTGGGTCATCACTTATCTAAAAAAAATTATTAAAAAAAAACAAACAAAAACCAGATATTCAGGGCTGTCTTTAGGCAGATGTAGAAAGTACAACTGCACCAGGCCCCACAGTGGGAGGCGCCCTGTGGGTAAGGTTGCCAGCTCACCCAACATTGACTGACAGGCTACTCCGACCCTGGTTTTGCCCCATTGCATGCATGAAGTTGTAGTTCTGATTATCTAAGGGAGCCAAATGAAGGCAAAAATAACTTGTGTATGGCAGGCCGCCAAAGGTGGCCTCCTCATGCTCAAAACCAAACAAGAACATTTGAGGTCTCCACATTCCACTGAGACCACACAAGAAACCTTAATTGTCTAAGGGAAATCAAATCAGAACTAGAACTCCATGCATGCAATGGGGCAAAGCCAGGACTGACCAGTCTGTTTAGATGACCCGGATTGAATTGGCAACCCTACCTGCAAGGTCAGGAACATACAGGCCTAAAGATGAGTCTGGAGCAAGGGTTGACGGCAGGCTGGGTGTGGCATATGAGCTCCCACGTTTTCCCTTCACTAGCTCTCTCTTAAAATGGAGGAGGAAGCTGCTGAGTCCATTCTTGGTAGCAAGGAAATCATGGTGGCATTCTGTGAGGGAGTGTGGGGCTTATGAAAAGGCCAGTCTCTCATTACCACTCCAGCTCCGCTCCAGCCTAAGGATGGTGCTGTAGAGACTTACATAAGGGACAGTGAATAACTAAAGCAATCATAGCATTATTAAGTGGCATTCTGAGGAGCAGTTTCTTAGAATCTGGATGTGGTCAACCTTTGCGACCTGAATTGTGTACAAACACATATTAGCAATTTTTCAGAGAAGTTTAGTTTGCAAATAATTGTTACAGCTGTCGCCATAACCAGCATGCTTTAGGTGAGCTGCTCCACCACGGTGTATACCCAGGTACTGCCAGACTAAGAGTTTGATTTACTTAGGCTTTTTTCCCCCATTCTCTGTCTATGGGATAAAAAGCCTGGTAAATCAGGCCCTCAGTGACTGAGAATGAGCTACATTGGCAGCCTGTTGAGATCTGCCCCAGGCAAATATGTCTGCACGGGCTGTCTGTTATTCTTACCATCATTATTAATATTCAGAAAAAACGTCAGATGCATGTTCCTACTTCCATAGACTTGCTATCGGAACATGGATGACTATTATCAATTAACTGGTAGACTGGTACACAGAAATTGTACCAGTGGCAAACTCTGGAGCTCAGGAAAGAGGAAGTATAAAAACACACTGTGTCCTGAAGGAAGTAGATAGCATGCTGCTCTGACACACAAACGGCAGAAATACCGTTTGTGTGGCTTTAGTATGGGTCGTCGCCTTTCTCTTTACTGTGCTTGTAAAGACAGGATACCACGTGCGACATCTTCAACTGATAGAGCCGGCAGCATTTCAGCATGGCAAATACCTTCCCTCGTTTGCAGTTGGTTTCATTATGAATTTTTTATTTCATTTATTTAATAAAACTTTATATATATAGTTTGTAAATCATGTTACTCAAGCGGGTGAACATGAAAAACATACATCAAATTTTAAAATTAGCAAATTATACACAAAAGAAAAGTTACTAAAATAATAAAACTCAATAAGTAAAACGAAATAAAATCAAAAGTCATACATTAAGTCAGAAAATCATGTATAAGAATGTGCTTAAACATAGCCTATCTGTTTTCAATGTGCCTATATAATGAGGCCCAGCGGTGGGGAGGAAGGAGGGGAAGAAATCCTGTTAACTGGTTTCGTTTTTGAGACAGTTGAATTGAATGTGCTCTTCAATGCACGCACACACATACCAGGATGGCCAACCAGCTCCAGATTTTCAAGACAGGTTGATCCAGTCCTGGTTTTACTCCCCTGCACGTAGGTACTTATAGTCTTGATTTTCTGAGGGCATGCAATAAGTAAATCAGAATAAATCCCAGCATCCAATGGGATAACACTAGGACTAGATCAACCTGTCCTGAAAGTCTGGAGCCAGTTGGCAACCCTAACATACACACATGCACCCCTACTATACGCACATACAAATCTACACACACACACACGGTTAGATAGAATGTTCCCCCGAAAGCATGCACATAACACATATACTCCCACATCTACCTTTGTGGATATATAGGACATACACATATATGTCCAGCATTTCCAAAACAACTTTTCCCTTGCCTAGAGCCAAGTGAGCCTCTGTATCATGGATAGCTGCATGAAGAAATGTCATAACAAGGAAAGAAAACCAAACAGTACAGCGAGGTGAGACATCAATGAGCTGCGTGGCTCATTTTAATTTGTCATTGCTTATGCAATGTCGATTTTTCTGCACCGGGGTTTCTGCGACAGCTTCTGTGTATGAAGCATGGAAGCAGTTTCCGCTAGTGCGACATTCACAGGAATTCCAGAAATAAAGAAAGGAAGAGCTCAAGCATCAACAGGAAATAAAATCATTTGGGTGCGTGCCTGTGTGTGTGTGTGAAGGAGAAAGTGTGTGAGTATATGTGTGTGTGTGTGAGAGAGTGAGGAGGTTGGAGAGAGAACGAGTTGCATTTATGTGAGAGGGAATCTCCCTGTATGAACAAGGCACATATACAATTGGCATGTGTATGCTGTAGGTATGTACTTTGTATACACAATTAGAGCAATTTTCAAAGGAATTAACCTGGGTAACTAAACAGCTACCTGGGTAAGTTCCCCAGGCTGAAAGAGTCCCTCTCTTCAGTGACCAAACATATGTATGCTGTTTCACAGTGCTTGTACCTTTTAACTCCTGCTAAAATGGCCAGGGGCATACAGGTCAGGGAAGGGGAAGAATACGTGGGCAATTCGCACTTGCCCTACTTTGCACCTGAGGTCCCTACTGGCTCCAAATTTTCAAAAGGAAACTCCACAGGGAGTTTCCCCCCTCATGAAAATCAACCTGTAAGTCTTGCAGCCTAATGCATGCAAATAGAGCTGATGAATACGAAAACCAGACTTGGGTCACTCAGTATTCCAACAGTGGAACTAGAAAGGCAGAGAGAGAGAGAGAGAGAGAGATAGAAGGTAAAAATTCAGCTAGCAAGAACTGTGAAACTCAGTGTGAACAATTTGACAAGTACTACCTTGGAGGATTAGGAATACTTACATTCAAGGCATATTTGGCACACAGCTTTCTTTACGTGATTGGCCAGAGGACTGTGGGCAATGCGCATGAGTGCGACTTGTATTCTTGTCTGCATGGTACAATGCAACCCCTTCCAAAACCGCAGAAAACAAACACATTTGCCCTTATTTTCAGGTGACTTTTTTTTTTTTTTATTTCGCATGATGTTAAGGAGGGGACTTTCAAGGGGGTTCACGCCCGCTGCCTGCTTTGTGCATTTAAGGGGGCAATTTCCACTTGCCCACCTAGGTGCAAGGTCCATGGGTACGTTTTGCCCCCATGTACCTTGCAGGTAAAGGAAAATGACTTGGGTAGCTGCAAGGTGTACAATTACAAAAAGATCCAAGGACCTTGCACCTAAGCCTTAACTGTGAGATAAGCACACATGGGAAAACACAGGCATGGATTTTAAAATCAAATCTGCTAGCCATGTATATTTTCCCTCTTCCAAACTATCTTCAGTGCCAGGATGTTTTTTTTTCCTCCAAGGGTAAATACACCCACCTGGTAAAACTAGGTGACTTGGCTGTATGTTTCTGAGGGATGCAATTTTTATCTCTGCGGATCTAGTTGGGTCCTCAAAATTATTCTGTTTAGGTTTGTTAACATCATTTCCTTTTCAAGGTTTCTCATGTAAACTCTGTACAGACTGTGTTATAATGCAGTGGATTATCTGAGCTCAGTGAGCTGGTGTGAGACATTTGTTCCTATAAGCAGAAAGTGCTTTGTGGTAGGTAAAAAAAAAAAAGGAAGGGCTAAAAGAATCCCTCCCTTCCTAGCCCTCAACCACCCCACGCCATATCCTGTTTTTCTTATGTATCAGGGGTAGGCAACTCTGGCCCTCGAATGCTACAAGGTGGTTAAGTTTTCAAAGAATCCACACTGAATATTCATGATATGACTTTGCATGCACTGTCTCCATTGCATTACAACACATCTCATGCATATTCACTGTGGATATCCTATTATGTATGTAACGATGTACACCGCTATGAACAATTTTATGGTGAAAGCAGTATATAAAACTTTTTATCCGAGTAGCTTGCAGCACTCAAGAACCAGAATTGCTTAGCCCTCTTATAAAGGTTTAATTAAGGCATTTGCTTATACTATATTTTTATGTTTTAGTGATTTTTATTTGTATCTTTGGAATTGATTATGTTTAATATATTTTTAGATTGTAGTTATGTTTATTAATTTGTATTTTGTTTTGGATGCTAAGTATGTATTTTTTTTTTTTTTATTAATTGTATATGCTGTTAACCGCTTCTATCCTTTTCTTTAAGGGAGAAGTGGGATTTAAGAAACTATGTGGTTGAATGTAATTGGGGCAGTGGGGGTGTTGTTGTTTAATGATGGAATGCAACCTATCACTTGCCCAAGTGAGAACAGGTGTGATAGATTTACATTAGGGAGGTTATGTTGCTATATTTGTTATGCTTATGTTGTATTTTATTGTACACCTAAACAAGCAAGAGCTAAAACAGGTTGTTGTTGATTTTACTCTTAAAAGTTGAATACTTTATTTTCAATCTTTAGGCTCATGATACCAACAGAACTTCTTAATGTTAATGGCGATAACATTACAGCCTTATTTATGATGGATCTTTGCTGGCTTTTAATTCTGCTCTTTTTGTATGATTACATTCTTCTCTTGAAAAGATGGAATCACAGGTATTAGCAGCATGATACTGAACAAAGTATACATACACATACAAGCAACCTAGGAGTGATCATAGACAACGAACTATCTTTAAAACACCACATCACAACCAAAATCAAAGATGGATATCACAAACTATTAACCCTACGACGCCTAAAACCTTTTCTTACCACAGTTGACTTCAGATCTGTACTTCAACTTCTCATTTTCTCTAACATTGACTATTGCAACTCCCTATTTACTTGGATTACCAGCTTCTAGCATCAGACCGCTCCAAATACTACAAAACGCAGCGGCGAGAATCCTAACAGGTGTTAAAAAACATGAACACATTACTCCCATCCTTATTTCCCTACGCTGGTTACCTATGAAATACCGTATAGAATATAAAACCCTGAACATCACACACAAATTAATACATATAGATCAACCAAACTGGTCACTTATTAATCTCATTCCTCACATTTCTCAATGAAACCTACGTTCAAACAACAAAGGCTTTCTGAGAATTCCTCCTGTCCGATCAGCTCAACTATCAACTGTTGCGTCATTCGCTGCTCGACGCTCTCACTCCACCCTCCTTACCTCTGTGGTGACTCCCTCCGGGTCTGATGGATGGCTGGCTGCCGTGGTGCCTCCATGCCGTCTCCCTCCGGCGTCCCCGGACCGGCTCGACGTTGCAGATCCGCCATGTTTGCCTGATGACCTAGGGCACGCGCGCACGCTCTGACTGAAGTACCAGCAAGGGCGCGAACCTCAGGGGCGTCCCCCTGAGATTATGTCATCCGTTTCCAATATTTAAAGGTCTCTAATTCACTATCGAACTGAGTTAGCAAGGAGAGGATTCGGATACGGATTCGGCTACGTTTCCTCCAAGCTACTCTGCCTCCTCGGACTTACCAGAGGTACCCGTTCCTTGGGGGCCTCGCTCTTTTCTTTACTTTCAGATTACAGATAGGAATCGGTACTCGCTCTTTGAGGGCCCATGTTCCTGGACACTCTGAAGATTCTCTACTGCCTGGAAGCTATCGCTGCTACAAACAATTGTGAGTTACCATCGCTCTCTCAGAGCTTTCCCTGGAGCCAGGTACTCGCTCCTCGAGGGCCTAAACCTTTCCAGCTCCTGAGCTTCCTTGAGACCTTATGTGAATTTTGTCATCTAGTTCTGTTCATGAACCTTGTCTACTCTACCTACTCACTTTCTACAGTTTCTCAACAGCTCAGCCATCCTGGATCGCGGTTCCAGTGCCTGAGGGACTACAGCCCTGCCGGGCATATCAGCTCACTACTGCCACGTCTGGTGGTTTCCAAAACCTGTTTAATAAAAGAACTAATGTGTGTCTGTCTCCATACTCTGAGCCTGACCGGTGGTCCCTCTTGAGATATCCTCCCGGGGGCGTGGTCATCTGCCACTGGCCCAGGGATCCACCCACAACTATCTCAGATTCATTACAGATTGCTAACTCCTCCCTCTTCAGGAGCTCGCAGTCTAACTAACATCAGATTTCTAACATCAACAACCCGTGAAAGGGCATTCTCCATCACCTGCCCTAAATTATGGAACTCAATCCCATTGGAACTTAGAATGCAATCCAACTTAAAAACATTTAAAAAGGATCTGAAAACATGACTTTTCTTCAAAGCTTACAATGACACCCAGGAGGTGGAGGAGGAAGGACACCAGAGAGGCCCGAGTTGACACACACTAGTGCGGCTAGACCGGGGGCAGTGAAGACAGGCTGCCCCGACGGATTCGCAGCTACTTCTGGGGTTTGACGTCATCAGGGAGGAGCCGGACGGAAGACCTACAAAAGCCGACCCCTGGAGACTGGCCCGGTGAGGTGGAGGAGGAAGGACACTGGAGAGGCCAGAGTTGACACATACTAGCGTGGCTAGACCGGGGGCAGTGAAGACAGGCTGCCCCGACGGATTCACAGCTACTTCCAGGGTTTGACGTCATCAGGGAGGAGCCGGACGGAAGACCTACAAAAGCCAACCCTCCTGCGGCGTGCAGCTGACGCCGGCGCGCGCTGCTTAGCCCGAAAAAGCTGAGAAGTGAAGAACTACTAGCCCTCCTCCATCTGCAGTAAGTAAATTAAAGTTAAAAATTTCTTGTAAACGTTTCTAGGGTGTCTCTCCTTTGCCTTCTAGCAAGAATCAGTCTTGTTTAATAAGTGGAGGTTGAATACTTTCAAACTTTTCTTCAATTTTGTTTGATTGGCAGTAAAATGCCTCATACTAAACGGAAGGGGAAACTGAGAGAGGTAATTACCACATCCTCTCCAGTAAATCCTTCCCAGCAAAAAATTGAAAGTTTTTTCAACGTGAACCCCAGTAATGCTCCCGTTGTTGAAGGCGCTGTGATACCAATCATTGAGCCAGAGGTGGTATCACCAGCCACGGTCATCACATTGAGTCCGGGAGCTCCGAATACCCCCTCTCCTCCTATGGAGATGGGTCATTCCCATCTAGAGTAGGAGAATTTATCCTTGAAACATCTGGGGATAAGGTCTTGCCAGGAGAGTCTGGAATAAGACCAAGCAAACAAGGAGAGGGAGTAGTATCCGACATAAGTGAAGATCTTATTAGTGTCGGAGTCCCAACTTTAGCTGCCATTATACCCAAAAGGATTGAAAAGCCTGCAGTAATAACTCTTGAAAATGTTTGGACAGCGATAATGTCACTAGAAAAATCTATATCTACTCTGACAACTGTAGTAACAGATGTGAATAATAGAATGCTAAACATGGAACAACAGACTGATAAACTAAAGGAGCGGATAAAAGAATTAGACCAGAAGGTATAGCAAATAGGGAAAATACAAGGTGGATTAATACGAGGAGAAATAGCACAACAGAGAAAGATGGAAAAAATTGAAAATGAGTTAAGATACTTGAACCTAAGGGTGATCAATTTTCCTTTAATCAAATGTGTTTCGACTCAAGAACAATTTAAACAATATATGAATAAAGTGTTGAAAATACCAGTAGAATCTACACCACCTACAATGACACCCAAACTTTCACAACAATACCTCAGCGACTGAACTCCCAAATAAACTTTAATTTGCTCAGTTTCCATGGACACCTCCAACTGATAACTCATACGTTCCCTTAGCTTGTTAACTTCCACATTATTACATCACTCGTCTTTACCCTACCTTCTGTACTTTAACCTGACTGTATCTATTCCCACCCCCTCTCTATACATCTTCCCTACCTTTACCCTGATGATGTTGCCTATATATAGATCCCCCTTTTTGAAAATATGTAACCTTTTATCCCCCTGTTGAAATATGTAAACCATTGTGATGGCATTACCAAATGACGGTATATAAAACTCAATAAATAAATAAATAAATAAATAAAGCTGCTCCATTTTTAACTGGAGGAGAGGATGTTTTGAATTAGCTTACCCTTTTATACAAAACTATTAACTGCTTCTTTTCGGGGGACAGAACACAAAACCAGAACCTGTTCTCATTTTAAAAACACAATTCTCCACTGCCTTAGTTTCTGTAAAATCAGAGGGGTTACAAGGGTGATCCCATAAAAGAGTCAATCTGAGGCAGTTCAGGTTTTGCTCCCTGGCCTGCATGAGGATGACTTTCTGGTTGCCTTAAGAAAGGTAGGTCTATTTTAAATAGGTACCAACTGATCCCACCTAGTGGTGGGACCAGTCATGAATAAAAGCTTTGTCCCCTCTTCAAACGTAAACATCTCCATGAAGGCCATCAGGTGAATCAGGACTGGCTCAGTTTATTCGTCTTGACATGGAGCTATCTGGACAGAAAAAAAATTATGCACTACAGCAAATTTCCCTGGGTCAGTGCTGATTATACCCCAGGCTAGACCAAATATCATTTTGAAGCCTGAGAGCCATAAAAAGGCCATAGTAGGAATATGTCCAGATGTTCTGAACATTTAAGCAGCTGGAGGTGGAGGGCTTGAAGATAGCTATTTCAGTTTCAGAAGACAATCAAAAACCTGTTTTTTCAAACACTGAAAGTAAGATTTATTGCAGGTTTTTAATTAATTCATTTTGATGTGTGCATTGCTAGTTGTTTATTAGTTGGTTGCATATTACAACACGGAATAATTTGCAGGAGGTGTTATAATTGCTTAATGGTCTAGAATATGGTTTGATAAATCAATCAATACAAGCCCAAATCCACAATGTATTCTGGGGATTATCCAAACATCAACACACCACAAAAACCCCCCAGTAGAGATTTAATTCATTAATAGTACCTCAAAATTATTCCATCATTTTATATCATATTTCTTGGCTTTTCTATTTTTATTTATTTCATTTTTTTAAATTTATTCTTTTGTAGGACCTTCAAGTATTCAGAATGTATCATTCACATCCTGCCTTTACTCATAAGTCCAATTTTATTTCATATCTACTCATCAATGCATATCCAGCATAGCTCTCTGCTTCAAGGGCAGGGGAGATAGACTGATACTTCACTTTCAATGCATATCCAGCATAACTCTCTGCTTCAACGGCAGGGGGAATGAAGAAAAGTGGATCTATAAACAGACAACAACCAACAAGGACTGAAGTACATAGTCTGGGTAAACAAATAAGCATGGGTGTAGCTTGCTTATTGAGGCGGTTACTACCCCTAACTAATTAAGCTAGATATTTCACTTAGATGCAGTTCCAACACTGCTCTCTACATTAATGGTGGGGGTGGAAGGGAAATAGAACCAAAAGGTTACTAAGAGCCAAGAGTAACAGATAAGTATGAGAAAAAAAAAAGTGTGAAACTTGCTGGGCACACTGGATGGGCCATTTGGTCTTCTTCTGCCGTCATTTCTATATTAACCCAATGCTAGGGAGCTCACAATCTCTTTTAGTTGCCACCAGTGCACTTCAATAAATTTGACAGGATGTTTATCGAAGGACCTTACTATTAGAGCAGTCTTTACCCACACCACAAATTTTGCATAGAGAGTCGCCGTTAAAAAACTTATCTGCACATCATCCTCAATGCCCCGACATGGATCCAGTTTCGATATCTGCATCAGGGGGTCTCTCTTTCTTCTTTCAAAATTCTTCTCTAATTCAGTCCAAAAGACCGCTCTCTAGCCAAGTCATTTAACTGCTGTGAGAGAAATACCGCGTTTGCTGGGAAAAGTTCCAGATGAAAGGGTTTATTGACTTGGCTAGAGAGCGGTCTTTTGGACTGTAGGCCTTCTCTCTCTCAGGAATTCAGACACTTTGGGTCCCTCCGGTTGAAACAAGAGAAACAGCAGCTATAGCAGCAAAGTATGTATCCTGCCACCAGGTCAGAAACGTAACCTGACCAGGGACCAGCCCCAAAACCCAGCGACTGCCCTTCTTATTGTCCTCTCTGTACCAGGTCATCTTGTTACAACTATAATAGATTTATCCCCCTCCTCTTTCTCCTTTATTTTAACCACTTTAAGGGCAATTTAAAAATTCATTTCTACAGACACAAAAGGCATTTGAAGCATAGAAATAGGGACTTTGAAAATATTCCCCTCCCCCGTTCCCTCATGGGTAAAAGTACCCGTGCTGATATTTTTTGACCACGGCAAAAAAGGTAGGGGGTTAGGTGGAGGGAGGGAAGCCCCACGTGTACCTGCCGTCTGTATATTTGCACTGGCTTCAATGCAGATGCAAATGTACGCAGGTGCTGGGTGGCATTTGCCTGATTTTCAAAGGGAATCCCACCACCACTATGGTGTGTTTTTATCCGGTGGAGTTCTAGAAATGATGGCTGATAGGCTATTATGACTTTCGATGTGCCTGAATTATGCCCATTTAGTCAGCTGCTGCCATTGGTGCTTACTGTAATAAAAGGTACAATTGTAGAATTATATGGCTAAGGGTATTCCCCCATCAATGATACTGAAATGTTGGCCTCTTCTGTTTCTTCCGGTCTCTCTTTCCTTTCCTTACATCCACAAAGCTAACTCACTGGAGCTATGGGGGCATAAAATTTTGGAAAATTGTTGAACTGTATTTTGATCTACTGTGGCAATGGTTTTGGTATTGTACTGCACAATAGTCCAATATTGGGCTGGTCGTACAATGTTATCGGTTCAATAAAATAATATACAATTTAAAAAAAAACAAAAAAACCCCCAAGAAAATTAGCTTGCACGCCTGAAGGTAAAACATACTCTTGCCCCACTGACCCCCAGCTGCCATTCTAAAAATGTCCCTCTTTATGCATTACTCTGACAACACATGTACAAGCTGAGACACCAAACAAAGTTCTCTGAGTCTCAGTCGGCCATGACATACCTAGGACCTAGGATCTGGCCCTACACATTCACCTTCCTGCTGAGGTTCTTAATTGCTCCCTACCTGGATGCCGCCCCAGTTGCCAGAGCTCTTTTAACTTTTTCAGCACAGGCTTTGCTGAAGCTGTTATTATTCAGAAACTGCAGCTCATTAATGAGAAAAAATAAACTCCTTAGTGCAATTATTTTCAACTATATTATTGTCTGACTAATAGAAATCTTTGGGGGCTTTTTTGCCCCCTACACATTAGCCAGTGCAACGTTTTTAAATTGTAGTTTCAATCTGGAAAAGGCCTCTCTCTCTACAGCTACTCAGTGTGTGCTACAATACACAATAAATCACCTGATGATGACTATGGGTGTAGAGGATGTGGTCAAAGGGGCAGGATTATCATGAATTGGGGGAAGGACAATGGCTAGTTTCAGAATAGCCCCCAAACCTTAAATATGTGTCACTCCTTCATAAAAGTGGAAAAAGACTGATGCTTTTGTTCGTGATTGCTTGGCTGTCTCTGCCTGCTTTGTCCCTTGCTAAAGAATGAGAACGGAGTGCATCCAGAGACAGAAGCAGAAGACCTCGTGCAGCCTCATCAACAGCCACCCAGGACAGAAAGAGGATTCCGCTCAAACCATAAGCCCCATAGCTGGATGCATTTAAACAGGCAACTGGTCTCTTTATCCAAGGGGGAGCTGTGCGTGGATGCATTCTTAATGAATTTGCAGTGACCAAACCGACCTCCTCTTGTAAGCCTGTGAGTCAGGGCCCTGTGACCGTGCCGCAGCCTACTGCCTTTTCAGTGTCGGCCTACTGCGTCAGCCTGAACTGCTGGGAAGGGAATCCTGCCAGGCTTCACGAGCTCCAGATACCATATGCATGTCTGTATTCTGTTCTGAGGTGCTAACAGGTACTCTACAGCAGATCCTGTTTATACAAACAGAATATTTATACAGCCGGTGCTCTCCATTTGCCAGGGAGAGTGCATTCAGAGGCTTATGCATCATGGAGCTCGGGAAGGCTCATCACCTTTTCTGCTGGGTGTTGGTCCTCTTGGGAGCTCAAGGTCAGTTCATGAGCTTCCACCTTGTCCTGTAGGGCTGTTATGTGTTTTGCTTTATCCAAAAGAAAAAACTTAGTTTGATAAATTATCCCAAGGTAAGTCAAAACAGAACTCACAAAATCTTGGGTTAAAGATCTGTAAAAGGGGCGAAACACACCTGAGAATAACCGATGACTGAAATTCATTACCAGAGAAAAGGGTCTTCATACAAACCATATACCAAAAAGCACATGCAAGACATTGTTTAGATATTTAAATTCGTATATTACTCACCAGCTCTATTTAAAATGTGCCGGACTTTATATTTTATTATTACAAACTCACACTTCATTAAAATCCAACAGGATAAGCTATCTGGTGACCCAGTGAAGAGGACCTGGGGTTGGATTGCCGGCCCTGGCTTTCCATTCCCCCAGGCTAGCCAAGACAGGGGAGGCTGCAAAAGTAGCACTCACAGTCCCTGGGGATGGGGGTTAGGTTACAGACATTGCACAATGGCGACATCTAGTGGCAGGATTTAGGGCCCTTGATTGCAAGTTCTGGTGCAAGGCCCCCAGCTGAGAACAAACACTGTTGGAAGAGGATTCGAAAATAAGGGAAAATGTCCCTGGGCGGGGGGTGGAAGAGAGTATGAATGAAGACTCATGGTGCCAGATCCCAGCCCTGGTTCTGATTGAGCTGTCAGCCCAAAAGAGCAGGAGCAAACTACTGGCCCCCCCCCCCCAAAAAAAAAGAAAAACCCATCCATCAGGCACTAAAATAGTAATCAAATGGTACAGAGAATCCCACAGATAGGTGTCATCAGTCTTCTATGTATGCACACAAAGCAACTGATACCCTAAAGTGAGCCGGACTTTGTGCAAACTTCACTAAATAGCACACCTGATTTTTCTACCGACACCGCCATGAAGTGAGTTCAGTAGAAAAATAGTGCACCCAATTTTTCTCCAAAGCTTTTCGCAGGTGTAAACGATTTTGTAAAATCGCTTTTGAGAAGCTATGTTTGCACGTAGTTTTACTAAGCGGTCATAGTTAAAGTGGTTCTGTGCATAATTTTGCATCAGGGCCGCCGGCCGCTGCCCCCTGCACCCAGTTGCTCTCACTCACCGGCGCGGCGTCCTCCACCTCCGGGTCGCAGGCTGCAGCAGCCAGCCACGCTCAGGGCGTCATCCCTCACTCCTCTCTCCCTCACGGTCGGCAGGCCCGTCTGCCTCGGCCCTCCCGACGCGCTGCCATTCCTGACATTGGCCCCGCCCCCTCTGGGCTGTCCTAGGCCCGCGCGCGCGTTCCTGCCTATAATTTAAAGGGACCACGGCAGGAAATTGCTGTGGCCTCTCCCCTGTGCCCTGCCCAGTCTATTACTACTTAAGGCAAGGTCTGACTCCCAGACTTTGCCTTGGCTTCTTCTCTGGCTCCTGGTTCTGGTTCTGGTTCCTCTTCGGTATCCTGTGTTCCTGTTCTTGTTCCTGCTCCTTGAGTCTGTTCCTGCCTCCAGATTCCTGTTCCTGCCCTCCGTGTCTTCTTCCTGCTCCAGTCCCATCCTTGGTCTCCTTTGGACGGACTTCCTGGCTTCTGACCCAGGACTGGATATCTGCGTACCTCCGGCTTCTGACCCTGGACTGGATATCGACGACTCCCTGGCTTCTGATCCTGGTCTGATCTTGGACGATTCCACTGACGCTTCCATTCTTCTTCACAGGGGCCCACCTAAGACCAGCCGGCCCCCGAACCCAAGGGCTCAACCTGCGGGGAACGGGGTTGGTATTGGCGAAGCTCCAGCCGGCCCACTGCACCAGTTTGGCCTCGCCTTCCGACGGTGGGGACCTGGGGGTTCACCCCCGCAGGTGCTGTCAACTCCACCTCGGGCAAGTGGTCCACCAGTCTCGTCGTAACAACAGCGACTCATCAACTAGGAATTAACATATAATTATGCAAGAGTGAAAGAGATACCGTTTTACAGATAGCTAAACTTTGTACGCTAAAAGTGCATAGTGCGTGCCCTTTCAATGCATAAATCAGCCTTTGCAATGTTTTGCTCCCTTTAGTACATCAGCCTGAAAGTAAAAAGAAAAAAATGTGATAAGAAATATCTACAAATCCCAAGTAAGAAATTCAGCAAAAATGGTTCAAACTTAAACATGTGACAAAAGACCCACATACACAAACAACCATTCAGTTGTGTACCCGGTCAGTCCTGCAATCTCCAGCATGAACACTACATACTAGCCCATGCCGCTGGTGCTTACAGTAAATACATACACAGCAGGGATATGTTTTCGTTTCATCCGTTTCGGCGTGTTCCTCGCCAACTTTATAGTAGATGGGTAAAAATGGATAGTGTGCGTGTATTTTCAATACCGAGATACATGCATGCTATCCGTTTTTCCGACAAGGTGTGCATGCACTGCCGATTTGGGGGGGGAACGAATGCACATCCCTAATACACAGTACAGAGCTGATACGTGCTAAGACTACAGCTTCCACTGAAAACACAGTATCTATAAACGTTATCTGACCTGAAGTGTTTTAAAATGCTGAACATGTGTTCAGTTTATCGGGATTTTGGCAACTGCACTTGGAAAGTTTTGGCAACAGAAATCGAAAGCATCCATCTTAAATGAATGAAGGCTTGCTGTGCTTTTCATCTGGGCTGGTATTATTGGATTTTATTTATTGTTTTGCATGTTAAACGTGAAATGGTGTGGGGAGGGGGGGGAGGGGGAAACAGGGGAGAGGGAAGAGATGATGTGGGTTGAGCTGTATGCATGAAATGCCGGGGCAAATGGATGACTTCAGCTTCCCACCCCCTCCTCGCTGCAGCGATCCTTAATTACTGCAGTTTGGAAAAGGAAGTAAAGCTAAACTGTTGCCCCTCTCTCTCTCTCTCTCCTCCGCCCCCACCAGCACAGCCAGATGTTCCCTACTTTTGTTTACATCTGTTTTCTGGGAGAGAGCTGAGATCAGTACTTTTAGGACAAAGAGGGGTGGAGTTTGTGTGTGTGAATTAATAATAATATATAATAATGTAATGCTTTTCCCCTCAACGCTATTGCAATGTACTTGTAAGAACTAATTCAGTAACAGCCTTGTAACCCCCCTCTAGGACAGAGAGCTTAGTGACAAGTTTTTGACCCCTCAGGTTGCAGGGAGATAAACACAAATGTACCGATTACACCGGTGTCATCTATTTTACTGTGGTTTTTGACTCCCCCCCCCCCCCCCGAGCAATAGAGTAGACCGCTACATAATAATCAAATACGTGACGCCATACCTGATGTTCTCAGGGCGTTAAAGCTGCAAACTTACCATGTATCCAATGCTTATGTGCACATAGCACTGGGATACCAATGTAACTTGTATGGGCACTTCCTCCCCCCACACCCCAACCAACATGCAAAACCTCCACCACATAAACCTCACCCCCACCCCAACTACACAGCAATGAAGAGCTGGCTCCCCCCTTCCCCACTGGCAGGCAGTACTAAGTGCTGCCCGGAAGAGCTGAGCTGAGGACATACCCAGCAACCAGACGTCACCGTATTTTTCATCAGCAAAATTGTGGGCACGCTTTGGGAAAGGATATAAGAATCATGGCAGCTCCCAAGAAATCTTGAAACAACACTCAGAATTCATGGCCTGAATACTCATAGAATAAAAGTGTTTTCTGTTGTGGACCACGATCTCATGCTCTGATAAGAGGGTTGAGAGCAACATGGGTGCAATCTATTGCACTGATTATATTCGGCATACAAGCGGTATCATAAGAACATAAGAAAATGCCATACTGGGTCATACCATGGGTCCATCAAGCCCAGCATCCTGTTTCCAACAGTGGCCAATCCAGGTCATAAGAACCTGGCAAGTACCCAAAAACTAAGTCTATTCCATGTAACCATTGCTAATGGCAGTGGCTATTCTCTGTGGGGCAGATTTTAAATACTTGCGCGAGCGCGTACTTTTGTTCGCGCAGCAGGCGCGTAGCCGCGCGTATCTTATAAAATCCGGGGTCGACGCGCGCAAGGGGGTGCACATTTGTGCAACCTGCGCACGCCGAGCCCAGCGCGTGCTGCCTGTTCCCTCCGAGGCCGCTCCGATTTTGGAGCGGCCTCGGAGGGAACTTTCCTTCGCCCTCCCCCCACCTTCCCCTCCCTTCCCCTACCTAACCCACCCCCCCGGCCCTATCTAACCCCCCCCTTTACCTTTGTCGGCAAAGTTACGCCTGCTTCAGCAGGCGTAACTTTACACGCGTCGCCGGCAGCCCCGCTCCGTCCTCCGGTCCTGGGGGCTGGTCCGGAGGCCTCGACCACGCCCCCGGGCCGGCGCCACGCCCCCGGGCCAGCCCCCAAAACGCCGTGGCACGCCCCCGAAATGCCACGTCGTTTCGGGAACGCCCCCAGACACGCCCCACCCTCCCCTTTTCGAAAGCCCCGGGACTTACGCGCGTCCCAGGGCTTTACACTCGCCAGTGGCCTATGCAAAATAGGCGCGCCAGCGCGCGCGGGCCTTTTAAAATCTGCCCCTAAGTGAACTTAATAGCAGGTAATGGACTTCTCCTCCAAGAACTTATCCAATCCTTTTTTAAACACAGCTATACTAACTGCACTAATCACATCCTCTGGCAACAAATTCCAGAGTTTAATTGCGCGTTGTGTAAAAAAGAACTTTCTCCGATTAGTTTTAAATGTGCCCCATGCTAACTTCATGGAGTGCCCCCTAGTCTTTCTACTATCCAAAACAGTAAATAACCGATTCACATCTATCCGTTCTAGACCTCTCATGATTTTAAACACCTCTATCATATCCCCCCTCAGCCGTCTCTTCTCCAAGCTGAAAAGTCCTAACCTCTTTAGTCTTTCCTCATAGGGGAGCTGTTCCATTCCCCTTATTTTGGTAGCCCTTCTCTGTACGTTCTCCATCGCAATTATATCTTTTTTGAGATGCGGCGACCAGAATTGTACACAGTATTCAAGGTGCGGTCTCACCATGGAGTGATACAGAGGCATTATGACATTTTCTGTTTTATTCACCATTCCCTTTCTAATAATTCCCAACATTCTGTTTGCTTTTTTGACTGCCGCAGAACACTAAACCGACGATTTCAATGTGTTATCCACTATGATGCCTAGATCTCTTTCTTGGGTTGTAGCACCTAATATGGAACCCAACATTGTGTAATTATAGCATGGGTTATTTTTCCCTATATGCATCACCTTGCACTTATCCACATTAAATTTCATCTGCCATTTGGATGCCCAATTTTCCAGTCTCACAAGGTCTTCCTGTAATTTATCACAATCTGCTTGTGATTTAACTACTCTGAACAATTTTGTGTCATCTGCAAATTTGATTATCTCACTCGTCGTATTTCTTTCCAGATCATTTATAAATATATTGAAAAGTAAGGGTCCCAATACAGATCCCTGAGGCACTCCACTGTCCACTCCCTTCCACTGAGAAAATTGTCCATTTAATCCTACTCTCTGTTTCCTGTCTTTTAGCCAGTTTGCAATCCGTGAAAGGACATCGGCACCTATCCCATGACTTTTTACTTTTCCTAGAAGCCTCTCATGAGGAACTTTGTCAAATGCCTTTTGAAAATCCAAGTATACTACATCTACCGGTTCACCTTTATCCACATGTTTAAAACCCACGACTTATATTATACATTGCACTCGTTGCTCCAGATACTTGATTTAGTCCTTCGTGCGTTTTGTAGTACTTGGTGGAAGTGTCTCAAAAAAGAAGACTGGTCCATTCTGCCCACTGTGTCAACCGTATTTTGGAAACTTCCACTGGCCAGAAAATGTAAAGCACTGAGCAGTTTCACCACTCCAGGTATCGTAATGCTGCACGCTATGAAGGGGTGCGGGGGGAGGGGGGGGGTCTGTATCGCTACATAGGTCCTCTTATAGAAACAAAATTACCCTTGACCTCAAATGATACCTTCAAAGTATATTCATCTCTTGCAATCTATTTTATTTATTTATTTTAAAAACTCTTACATACCACTAGAGCAATGGTAGTAGACCTAAGCAGTTTACAAATTGAACATACATGATAATAAAAGTGCTACGTAACTTAAAATAAAAGTAAAAAACACATTAAAATGAATAAAATGTGCAAAAAAAGTGTGAAAAGTAACATATGGGTGGAGGAGGTTAACCAAAACCAAATCTAAGGAGTGTTGTCCACGGTAATTTCTAAAAGTGAATTCACCCAATGCACCCAGAAGCCCTGCAATAGAATCAAACGTCATAAAAGAAAGCTGCTTCTGCTGGGAGACTCGATCATCAGAGGATCCAATCTGGGAGCACATTTTAAATGCCTTCCAGGATCCTCAGCTAGTAGGAATGCAAGCCAAATAGTCTTTGAAGAAGAAAGTAGGAACTTTGATATCAATGTTATCATCCATCTGGAGATCAATGACCTTGACAGAAATGGTATCTATGAAGTACAAAAAGATTTCCAAAATCTAAGCAAGATGATAAGACACACTGCAAAGACTATTGCCTTTTAAGAAGTTTTACCTGTTCATGGAAAGGAAAACGAGAAGCTATGCTATATACATAATTTCAATTCCTGGCTCAAAATCTGGTGAAAAGAAGGTGGTTTTGGATACATTAGAGGCTGGGGTCATGAATGGAGCAGTAAAAGGCTATATGGTAAGGATGGCCTACATTTGTCTGTAGCAGGAAGGAGGATGTTAAGTGAAAAATTCAGATGATATATTATCAGACATTTAAACTAAAGAATGGGATAGCAGGAGATGGCCAATGAAACTGACATGTCACCCCCAAGCAATACAGGAAGTGGGAGGAGAAAATAAAATCAATCAACTCAAAAAAGCAGAAACGGTGTCTAGGAAGTGCAACAAATCAAGGGAGAAAAATTGGGAAGCTATGACTACAAATGCTCATAGTTTAGGCAATAAAATCCCGGACCTGCAGGCCCTAATGGTGGAGACGGACTTGGACATTGTTGCTGTTATGGAGACATGGTTCACAGATTCTCATCATTGGGATACAGTCGTACCGGGCTATACGTTGTTAAGGAAGGACAAAGGACAGAAAAGGGGGAGGAGTAGTTCTTTATGTCAAAAACAACATCCAAGCAACTGAACTGCAAGGAATGTGGAGTAGAGAAGAAGCACTATGGGCCATCATAAAAAAAGATGATGGTGCATCCATTTTTACTGTGTGGTTTACAGGTCTCCGACTGAAACAGAAAAACTAGACAGAGATCTGATCAAAGACATCCAAAAGATGGGAAAGAACGGAGAAGTGTTGATTGTTGGAGACTTTAATCTGCTGACGCAGACTGGAAAATCCCTTCTGCGGAATCTACCAGAAGTAAAGAGATAGTGGATGCCCTGCAAGGAGCTCTCTTCAAATAAATGGCAATGGAACCCACGAGAGAGGGAGTTATTCTCAACCTAGTGCTCACTAACGGGGATAATGTCTCTAATGTCCGGGTGGGTGCCCACCTCAGCATTAGTGATCATCAAACGGTATGGTCTGACATCACAAATAGGATACAGAGAAGACCCAAGTTGACATCACAAATAGGATACATGAAAACCCAAGTTTTGCATTTCAACATTGCTCCCTGCTTCAACGGCAAGAGGTAACAGGGAATTGGACTCAAATAGCAACCAACAAGGGCCCTGACTTTGATGGTCTTGGAAACTGATAAGTATGGAGGTGACTTGCATGGTGGATAAATATTACTACATAAGTTTACTGGGCAGACTGAATGGACCATTTGGTCCTTTTCTGCCATCATTTCTATGTTTCTATGGTCGAAATATACGCCGCTTGTAGGGTCTTCAGAGTATGGCTCTTGCCTGGCCCACATGATCCTCGCTCCTTCTTCTCTATTGTTCTCTTCACCCATGATTCTTCTATCCTTTCTTTCTCTTTCTTCTCTAGCTCTCCTTTTTCTTGATCGTACATACAAGAGATGGGCGAGCAGAATAACAAAATGCAGAAACACCATCTTACAGGAAAAATGCCAAAGAATGCTTCATCAACTCTAGCTGCTGTATTGTGAGTAAACTCTTAGTCAGCCTGTGAGATGGAGTTAAATTCCCAGCATTAAAATACTGTTTGTTATGCTGTCAGGCTTTTGACGCACTTCCTTGCTTAGAAGAATAATGGCTAATAGAAATATGCATTCCTACATTTCATTTCATTCCCAAAATGAAATGATTGAAAATCCAAAGTAATTTTGTTGATTTTCACGTTTCATTTTGAAAACTGCAAAAATGGGAGCAGACAGAGGCCTAAAGCAGAGGCCTCGGCCTACACTCAAGCATGACACCAGGGTCTCAGCCTATGTCCAAGCCCAATGCCAGGGCCTGAGCAGAGTCCCGAGCAAAGGCCCAGGCCCCAAAAATGTTGCCCACTTACCTTCCCAATCAGGGATCCCATGTCGCGGACCAGCTGCAGGTTCTGACGCCTGGGCCTCGGCATAGGCCCAGGCCCAATGCCAGGACCTAGGCTGAGGCCCAATCCAGAGGCTGGGTCCTGATGCCAATGCTGAGGCCTGATCCTAACACCTGGGCCTGGAAGCTGGGTCCCAACACCTGGGTCTCAGCCTAGGCGAAGGCCCAGGCCCAACACCAGAGCCTCGGCCCAAGCCTCGCTGTGTTTGGATCCCTCAGCCAGCTGAGTTCACCTTAATAAGAGATCAGTGAAGGGTGAGGATGTTTGATGCAAGCATAATATTTTTGTAATATCTGGAAAAAAGAGCAGTGAACCCATACTACACATGTGCATACATAATTAATGGAATGCATGCATCTATGCAGATTGTGCTCCGACATTCTTAAGGTGTTTCAAATAGATTTATGAGTGCATCACTCGTCACTGATGGCCCTGTTGATCCATTGGCAGATTATCCATTGCCACTGTCCTGGAGATGCTAGAATAGAAAAAACAGGTATGAGAGAGAGAAGGCAGATTCAGGGGCAGTGGTGGCATATTTATACAAATGAAGGGAGAGTCTGGTGTCCTCAAATGTCCAGCCCTGGTCTGGAAGAGTAGGCAATCCTGGAGGGAAGGGGAGAAGAAAAGGACCTATGGGCCCGTGCCCCAGATCTCTGAATTAGCTAGCAACACCCCTACATCAGTCTCAATAGTAGGGGGTCCGAATTTCCATTGCATGAATTCTTCTGACTGCTATTAGTCTTATAATTAACCCAGTTTATTGATTGTCCTCAAATTGTACTATCCTTCCTTTTTTTGGTGCTGAACCCTGGAGTCCTCCTTGTTCACCTTTTACAGTTTTACGCCATCATCCAAAAGTCACCAATGACTAAGGGGCATGTTTTATGATAATAGGCAGTTTATTGCAATTTGCGCTAATAACTATCTGAAGCGCTAAGAGAGAGAGAGAGAGACTAGCCATAATGCCCTAACACTAGATAGGTATTTATATCTCTATGGGAGGCCCACCTAGTCACTCGAGGTGACGTTTAGGTATTAGTGTATGGGTTAGAGGCCACTTTGACATTCAAAGTGAGACATACGAACAGAACAGAGCTCTTTTGATGACCTTCGGAGTGAGAAAACTCAGTCAAAGATGAGATTTGTGCAATGTTCTCTCAACCTAGCTTGATGTTACCCAGGTAGAGAGTCCATCAAGCTAGTTTGAGAGAACACTGTACGAATCTCATCTCATCCGAAGGTCATCAAATCTTCACAAGAGAGCACTGTTCTGTTCGTACGTCTCACTTTGAATGTCAAAGTGGCCCCTAACCCCTACACTAATACCTAAACCTGAGGTAACATTTCAACAAAGTCAATCCCTAAGCAATTTCTGCATAATGCCATACAGTAGTGCTGTGTATCCCACCAATAGAAAAGTTTAGCACATGTTCAGTCACAGGCCCTGGTTCCCCCATGCTAACCGGCCCAAAATCAAAGGGCCAGTTAATCGGAGGGGAATACTCCCTTCTCTCTTCTGCTATTCCTGCCCCTCCCTGGTACAGAAGGAAAGGGCGGGAATAGCAAGCTGTTACCTCCTATGAACTCTGAACTCTTTCAAGCAGTGCTACATTCTTTCAACCCCCATCACTCAGTTTGCAGGGGTGTTTGGAGGAGTCATCCAGGGAGGCCTGTCTGAGGGTCAGGATGTATAAGGGAGATGGCCTCTGAGGCCATCAGCTCGCTATCTAAGGGCCACATTTTATAACATAGCCCTTACAACCGAAGTCCGTGTGTACTTTGTGCTCGAGGACTTCAGCCATAACTTTCAATGTGGGCTTATGCGCCTAACTCTGCTTTGGAAATTAGCGGGTATGCACGAACTAATGGCAGGTTTGTAAGTTATCAAGTTTCCAAGCAGCTCAGCACTACAGCCATTTATTTTTTTTTTTTACTATTATAGTGTATCCTGAATCTACAATTGCTACCTTTTTCATCTTGAGAGTTCTCCTCTTTTTCTTGAACAGCAATTGTCTTCCTCAGGCCAATCATTGAAGCAGAGCAAGCCTTTTGATTTTGTTTGTACTTCTCAGTTGTTTGGTTGTTATGATATTATGTATGTTATTACCTGTAATCCACCTGGAACGCTATATGCTTGTGAAAGGGCAAAATACAGATTTTAATAAGTTCTATAATTCTAAATTCCCTCGGGCGGCATCCGCATGGCAGCAAGGTGCAAATGTTCGCGCGTGCATTTACATCCAGACTTTCCATTCTAGAAAGCACACATGTAAATGCTTTTCCCTGCCCTAACCCCGCCCTCGGGATCACCTCTCAAGTACACATAAAAGTACTCATAAAATTGTTTCTGTACAAGCCCCAGGGTAAGTTTCAAAAGGCCTCTATAGCCAGGCAAAACAGTGGTTTACATGCGCATATGCTTTTTAAAATGAAGACCTAAATGTTTAGCTTATACTTTAAAATGTAAAGTGCTTGCATATAGGCTAAATAATGCACCTCTTGCACTGTGTTCGTGGCACAGTAGGTATCATGCTAATTAACAGGTATGCTAACAGCACAGCACATTAAGGGGGGTTTGGCATGCGCCAAGAACTCTCCGCTCAATGTCGTGGCTACTACAGAAAACTGCATGACTTGTTGGACTCTCTGGCCAGAGGTGCATGTCCCAGTCTTGACCATCAGGAAGAAATTAACTAGCACTGGACTAGAATACGACAGAGCATTTGACTGACTGCAGCGAAAAAAAAGCTGCTTTATGTACACTATATGAAAATCCAGACTCTCTCTACAAACCGTCCTCTCAAGCTGTGCTCGTCTTCCCCTAGTGTCAAGTGACGAGGCATTGGTACAGAAAGTACTTACTGAATCTCTGCCCAAGAGTTTCTCCAGCTGTGTTGCTGGCCTTCTGAACTCGGAGCTTTGCAGCAGATAACTGATCCTGTTGAGGGCTGGGTGAATGTGGGTTTTTTTGTAAAATTTCTTTCTAATTATGCCCAGAGTGCTGCATTCTCAAAGTCTTACACTGTGATAGACCATTGGCAGTACAAAAGACAATCCAATACCCTATACTGGAGTTTCTCAACCCAATCTCTAGAGACCACTCAGGAAATCTGCAATGAACATGCATGAGACATATTTGCATGCACCACCTCTACTGTATGCAAACATATCTCATGCATATTCACTGCAGATATCATGAACACCAGACCAGTTGGTGGCTGGTCCCTGACCGCCAACTTAACAACCATTGCGCTGTACTATGAAAATTCATTCCCTGAAGAGTGGATCCTTAGATATTCGCCAATTGTTTTCAGCTGGCTCCAGGTCTGACTGACAGGCTGTTCCACACTATGGCAAAGAAACAAACCGGAAACCGATCCAATACTGCAGTAGCAACCAATAGACGAGAAGGACCGGTGAACACCAGGAAATCTTTATTCTGCACAAACCATCATAAAAAGCCAGACTCCGGCCGAGTTTTGCTCGATTGAGCAGCTTCAGGGTCAGCACAAGTTAGATGCGTCAGCGCGATCGCTTCTTACCAACCGGAAATGTGCTGACAATATCACCTGTCCTTCCACCGTATGGCATGCAATGCTGTACTTCAAGTCCATACATGCAATGAGGTAAAACCAGGATCGGATCAGCTTATCAGAAAAAAAAAATTAAAGCCACTTAGCAACCCTTTCCATTCCAATGAAACCTCCATAGGCCTGCAGCTATAACCTAGCCCCAAGACATGGTGAGCCATTTTGAAATATATTAATCTCCTCTAAGATTTATTTTGTTTTGTCAACCCAAATACTCAGAGAAGGAGCAAGATAAAAAAAATATGCACTGACTCAATGTATTTCTCCTGACTTGTAGTGCAGAGGCAGCTTTTGCAGCCGCTGAGCATCCTGGCTTCTCTAAGGCCTTTCAGAGCTCTGCTGGAGATTTTTCCTTTTTTTTTTTTTTTAAATCTGTGATGCCGTGAGAACGTGCATTAGACGAGTAGTTCCCAAACCTCTCCTCAGCTAGTAAGTCTGGTTTTCAGGAGATCCACTATGAATATGCATGAGATATACTTGCATACAAATGAGTCATATTCGTGGTGGATTTCCTGAAAACCCAACTGGTTGGCGGTCCTTGAAGGAACACTGAATTAAAACAGAGGTAGGCAACTCCAGTCCTGGAGGGCCACAAACAGGTCTGGTTTTGAGGACATCCACAATGAATCTGCATGAAATATATTTGCGTACAATGGTGGTAGTGCATGCAAATATATTTCATGCATATTCATTGTGGATATCCTGAAAAGCAGGCCTGTTTGTGGCAGTCCAGGACCAGAGTTGCCTTCCCAATTATTAAACACATTCTCAGGTTCTGAAAATATCTGAAACTCCAGTTAAAGAACATGGGAACAATATTTCTAGAAACTTGGACATAGTGATTGGAGAGTTAGAGGAAACGTCATGGCACTGTTGAATGCCACTGGTCCTTGAATTCTGCAAGCCTGTCGGTTTTGAGGATATCTGCAATGGATATGCAAGGGATGGATTTCCATGCAATGGAGGCAGTGCATGCAAATGCATCTCATGAATATTCAGTGTGGATATCTTGAAAATCTGACTGGCTTGAGATACTCAATCTAATGTCACAAGTCACGGACTCAAACCAAGGACTTCAAAATATTCAGCCATTAATCATGCCATCTATACATAGCATTTAATTTATTTATATACCGTTTAACCGTTTATTCTTTCCTATCTCTTCCTTCTTATCCAAGTTCTGCTACCCCTGTTATTTGTAACTGCTCCTTCGATCACCACAGTTCTAGTTGATGTATCTAATGCACTCCCGTTTCATGTAAACCAGCAAGATATGTGCTCATGATTGCCGGTATATAAAAACCCTAAATAAATAAATAAATAAAATAAATACTCGAGGACCAGAGTTGCCTACCCCAACGGTATCATATTGGGAGAGGATATAAATATTTATACAATACAAACCTCTAGTTTCCTGTGCTGCATTCCTGGCTAGAGGTGCCATAGCAAGACATCCAAGATGGAGCCATGGTGTGAGGGGGCAAATACAAGACCATGTTTCAGTTAAGAAGCAAAACTGAAAGTCAATGGGGCCATTTCTTAAGACTAATTTCCCCCTTAAAAAGTAGGGATATGCATGGAAAATGCTTTCATTTTGCTTTGTTTTTCATTTTGTTTTCAGTTTATTTCATTTTCTTCCCGCTTTGTTTTCTTTTGGTCATTTAAGGGCATGCTTACTTAATACAACCATTTAGAACAAGCTACAAACAACAGAAACCAAATTAAACGTTTTAATGCAATTTTGCATCATTTCAGATTGGAAACGACCCAAGACCAGACAACAAATGTTGTCATTGTTTTCCTGTCCTTTGCAAAACAACAGCACCTCTCCTTCCAAAGCACTGAAGTAAAGGAAAAGTACAAGGGCCTAGGCCGAATCAGCAGTGTCAACCACAAGGATCCTATCTTTACAGCTGTCACCGAAAACCACGTGAGGAGGAAAAAAAAAGTGCGACACTGGCATTCCTGAAACCCACTAGCCAGACTCGCAATTGCAAAAACCACAGATGGAAGAGGGAGGAGGAGACTGTAAGGCAGCGAAAAAGTAAAAGAGTATAGGATGAGAGACCAAGGGGCCTCTTTCATAAAGAAATTTTTTTCCCGTTCAGTGCCGGTGGAAAAATCTTTATTGAATAAGATCCAGAGCAAGCATAGGGCAGACTCAGATGGTCAAAAATAGAAAAAACAGACGAGAGACTAAGCCACAGCAGAAAAATATGTTGGTTCCTGCCACCAAGGCCAGAAGCGTAGGGGGGTCTATATTCAGTATGCCGGTTAGTGGACAAGTTATAAGGCTGAAGTTAGCTGGAGAACTTGTCTCATACATTCAGCGAGATAAACTTCCCGCTAAATAGAACCAACCTAAAGTTATCCGGTTATGTACAAGCAGGATAACAAAAAACATATAGCTGGTTAAATTATTATTAGCCAGCTTTGTGTGGCCGCATAACACGCTACTAAGTCATGCAACTGGTTAAGGACTTTACCCTCGTTCTCCTATGTGCCTACCTATCCCTATTAGATATCACCCTTACTCGATGTGCCTATGTACCTACCTTATTCGATGTCTCCTTTGGTTGATGTATCCTCTGTTCGATGTAATATATATATCATTTGATCAATGTAATATATATATCATTTGTTCAATGTATCTACTGTTTGATGTAATATATAACCTGGTTTGATGTAAACCGATGTGATATGTCTATGCATGATTGTCGGTATAGAAAAATGTTCAAATAAAAAAAAAATAAAAATAAATAAATAAATAAGTAGCACTGTCACCCTATAAAATAACAGATTCGGATTACAGAGCGGCCAATCCAGCCCCCCACCCCACCCACACACAGACACACAGCATGATGCTAAAGCCTTGCCAGGCCATAGCCTCTTACCCCAACCACCCCCCTCTCCCCAAAACTGAAGTGCCCGGCATACAGTCCCCGGTCCCGACTGGTAAACATGCCGTTCGGCTGCCTCCCCGCCTTACCCACCCACAACAAAGAATCACGGCGCCTGCCCTCCCCACCTCAGAAGCAGGTCTAAGGTTTTCCGGCTAACCTAGCCAGATATACCCGATATTTGCTGGGTTAGCCGGACAACTCAACCCCTCCCCGAAACGCCCAGGAAACGCCCCCAACTTTATCCAGCTGACTATAGCCTGGTAAGCCATTTAGACGGATAACTATTATGTCATCCGTCTGAATGGCTTTTAAATAAAGACCCCGTAATCTCTCCCGAGCTCGGGAATTGGCTCTGTTATTTCTCTTCTGTACTTTGTAATTTTTTTCCCATTTGCCACTGCGGGGTAAATTTTCAGTAGGGCAGCGTTACACACGTAACTTCAAACATGCACAAAACAAGCTGATTTTCAAACATAAGATACGCACGTAAACCGAGTTTGAATATCAGCTTGGTATCTGGTTAAATAATATGCGTGCAACTTTACCTATTGGAAAACGGGGCAAATCATTACGATTTACTATCATGATTTGTTTGGCGCGCACGAGGTGTACACAGCACTGTACAGAGCCACATAATGGAGAGTCCCTGCTCCTTGCAGATTACAGTCTGGGGAAGACAGAGGAGACACACGGGCAAGAAAACAAAGAAGAGGCTTTATAATTAAAGCAGGGAAGCCATGAGTGGGAAGAACCAATCATGGAGGTTATAGGTGAAATTAACTGAAGAAGGGGCAACTTGAATTGAGTATGACTGCGCATGTTATTGGCCTGCTCTAAATCCATAACATGCTCCCCCCAGCCTCCAAACACCTCTTATTTTATGCAGCCAAATTTATGCAGGTAAGGAACTTGCATGTGTATTTTTTTGTTGGTGAAAATCCACTTAACAGAGCAAACAGGAGACCCAGGACATGGAAAAAAAAGTAGGGGAAGACGAGGGACAGAGGAAAACTAGACTAAGCAGAAAATGGAGGAAAGAGCAAGAGAAAACAAGGGGAAGACAGAGAAAGAAAGCAAATAAGAGAGAGAGAGACAAAGCAGGGGAGGGCAGAGAGAGAAAGAAAGAGAACTAGATAAAAGCAAACATGATACAGAGCAGGCAGAGAGCGCATAAGGAGCTGAGAAAGATGCCAGGGCAGAACTTGGCAAGCTGTGCAAACACAACAGGACAAATACACTTGGATGTATCATGGCCATATTTTTAAGCTCGGGTATCTGTGTGCATATTTGAGCAGCACCTAAGCACCTTAACGAGTATTTTGGGAACTTCTAATTGAATTTTGCAGAAGTCATAACTGCAGGGACCCTTTTCAGTCCCCAAGTTTGTATGTATTTGTATAGTGAAAAGTGTTTAAAAAGGCTTTACTTTGAATCCAAAATCCCCTTGTAACAACAAATCTCATGCTTTGGCTTTAATTTACAGTCTATGGGCTACTATCTATAGGCCCAAAGATGGTAACTTTAAACTGAGTGTGCAGATGCCTGTGCAGGCTAACAGTGCGTCCAAGAGCGCACTGTTAGCCTGCTCTTGGACGCGTGTTTTCCCTTACCCCTTATTCAGTTGATATATGGAGCCTAAAAGGGGAGGAAAACGCGTGTCCAACCCGCGGCAACTAATAGTGCCCTCAACATGCAAATGCATGTTGATGACCCTATTAGGTATACGCGCGGGATACAGAAAGTAAAATGTGCAGCCAAGCCGCACATTTTACTCTAAGAAATTAGCGCCTACCCAAACGTAGGCGCTAGTTTCTGCCAGCACCGGGAAAGTGCACAGAAAAGCAGTAAAAACTGCTTTTCTGTGCACCCTCCGACTTAATATCATGGCGATATTACGTCGGAGGTCCCGAAGGGTAAAAAAAGTAAAAAAAAAAAAAAAAAAAGAAGAAAATATTTCAAATGGGCCGGCGACTGTCGGACCGAAAACCGGACGCTCAGTTTTGCTGGCGTCCGGTTTCCGAGCCCATGGCTGTCAGCGGGCTCGAGAACCGACACCGGGAAAATTGAGCGTCGGCTGTCAAACCCGCTGACAGCCGCCGCTCCTGTCCAAAAAGAGGCGCTAAGGATGCACTAGTGTCCCTAGCGCCTCTTTTTACCACCGGGCCTAATTTAAATAAATTTTTTTACTGTATCGTGCGCACAGGAGAGAGTGTCCTGTGCGCGCGCCGAGAGAGAGGGGGCTCGCCCGCTCTCCCGCATTTTTTACTGTATCAGCCCAATAGTTTGCATATCTTCCTTAGGACTTTGTCAGCTTTAACGTGAGCGCATGTAAATGGATTTTAAAATATGCACACGTGAAGGACAATCCCGGTTTTACCAATTGGTCCACCAGTTTGTCCATCTTGAGGTCATCTAGACCCCCTCTGGTTGTTCAGCCTGCCCTCCCCCCAGTTTACCCAGACCCCTCCCCCTGTCATTTTAGGCCTAAAAAAGAAATTTCTGCAGATTTATACATCATCAAGAGCACAAGTAAATACGCAGCTAACAGCCCGCCGCGCACTATGCCCACTGGATTTAAAATACAGATTCATGTGCGTAAATGCTGGCCCAACCCTGGAAGGTCCCTGACACGCCCTGACTCCGCCCCTTTCCCCCACGCATTTGGTTGCTCACGCATGCGCCCATACGCACATAATTGGGCCATTTTAAAATACGAGTCGCCCGCGTTCAGCCCACATACTCGCGTATATGGGGCCTTTTAACGCAAGCAGCTCTTTTAAAATTCATCAGGAAGTTCGCGTAACATGGCTGGGTGAAGTACAATTGCAGTGTCTATACCATACTCAGAGCCACTCACTGTCCGTTAAACTGGAGAGAAATGCGTTGGGAGGGCGATATTGAAAGGGCAATATACGCTTTCCCTGCGTAGCTGGCACCTTCGAAAACTGCCCCACCTCCATCGAGAAAATGTACGTGGACACTGAGAAAGGCCTTCCGGGGATGGGATTGGGATTTACGGCAACGGCCACACAAACAGCAGGCGCCTTCTCCATGTTAAATTTTCAAAGGGGAAAAAAAATTATCTCGGAAAATCGCCGTTAAACTGCGGGTAAAAAGCACCCGCAGGCTTTACATCTCCCCACTCAGTTTGAAAGCTGCTCCCCTTAAGCCACAATCAGTTGTTGGCATGCCTATCATTTCTTTTTTGAAGGTCAACAACCAATAATGATATTTAGGTGTAAGCTTAGCACAGTATTAACTGGCCTGGCTTAATCTCTCTGTTAACTCTGTGAAAATAAAAATCAATAAACAAAAATTATACACAGCGATAACCATTTAATTCTACTATAACACAGTTCTTGACTGGCTTTCTTGGGAGTTTCACTCCCTTCATCAGGTCAGCATACAATGAGCAAAAGGCGGTGCTGCCTGGACGCATTCAAACTAACAAATACGTCAAATCACGCTATTTTAGCCATTCCCCGACTCTGAAAATGTGCCATGTCTTTCAGTAAGCATGGATGGCTCTGCCGTGCACAAAACGAAAAAATTTTACAAGCTAAAGAGATTCAGAGGGATATGTTCAATCCCTGCGGGGTAGCCTATGGGCCCAGTTGTCAAAGGCCAATGCCCCCCCCCCCCCCCCACGAAGTTTCCCGTTTGAAAATCCATCAGTGGGACTGAGGCTGAGGTATTCTTTACAGGTGCAAAGTGCTGAGGGGAGGGAGCAAGGAGAGAAGGCAGTACATAGGAAGATTCAAACGAAATCCCCAGGGGTACTTTATGGGGGCTCGTTCTAACCCTGCCTCTGATGGGGCCCCTTCCCCCCCCTGTGGTGAAAAGTTCACAGGCTGTGGACGGTGCATACAAGGCGTTTTTTCCGCAGGCGAGCGGTGTTTACTCACAGAAAACCTTCTGAAAACTGCCCCATTAATTTCTATGTCCACCCTGATGGTAATCCTGCTAAAGTGGCACATTTTAAACCATCTGGCAGGCAGAGTATTAAAAGGTGTATTGATGGGGTGGGGGCGACAGGAGAGGATTTTAATAATACTTTTTGGATGTTTAGTCTGCCTTTCCAATTAATGCTCAAGCTGGCTTACAACATTATTAGTACTCAAGCACAAGAAGTCCCTTCCCCAAAGAGCTTACAATCTAAGAGGGTAGCTGAGGCAATGAGAGATAAAGGGACTTGCTGAAGGTCCCTGGCCTAAGTGAGGGGTGCGGGGTCTGAACGCTGGTTTCCCTGGTTCCTAGGCCATTGCTCTAACCACACCAGGCCTCAGCTCCTAAGGCTGAAGATGACCCCTATCCTTTGGCAGCCAGGACCCCCTTCTAAAGCAGCTGATAATTTTGTACTGCATGGGCACAGGAAATTATTTCAGAGCTACTCAGTGCCCCATTCCCCATGCTCATTAATGTTCAGTCATTGTTTTGCCCTTCCCAGGGAGTGCTTCACATTTTAAACCTTTTCTGGTACATAATGATCAGAAGAGTCGTTACCAGTATTTTCCTTTAGCATGGATGAGTTTTTGTTTTTCAAACATGACCTCTGTGTATAACATCTGGCTGCAGCTGTATTCTTTCCAGTGAGGTTGAAGTTCCCCCCTGCTTGATCAAGATACCAATTTTTTATGTTGATATTTTTCCATGGAGTCAGAAAAACTTTTCAGAGTGAAAACTAGCAATTGAAAAAAAAAATTGTATCCAAGCCTGGAATAATTCCCCAGGCTCAGAGAATTGCATAACTCTGACAGCCAATCATTAGCTCTCCCTCTGCAGGAGTCAAAGAGAAATATTAATAATTTTGGCATCTATGTAACAGGCTTCATATAAACAGAAGCTTTAAGTGCTTTTCAATCAAAGCATTTAAAGCAATAATATGACTTTAACATTTATTTTTTTTTTAGATAATTCAGGTATTGGGTGAAATAATTGCTTTTTTTTCATTCTGACTGCTATATTGGACCTGGTTTACCAATTTGTTTCCCCACTTTCTGTAGATACAGAATGGGAGAAAAGATTTACAGGTCCATTTCTACTGGGCGTAAAATATAACTGGATAGTTTTACCTGATTATTATTAGCTGGATTTTCAGCTTAATCTGACTAAGTTTCTGGCTGAAATTTCTTCCTAAATCTAGTCAGACAAAATTTGTCCAGCTAGCTCTAGGTCCTGTTTAGGGATGTGAATTGGGTGCCCAATCGTTCCCACTTTCGGGTTCGTCTGGCCGTGGGAAAATCTCGTTTTCCCGTGGAGCCCCTTTTTTTTTTAGTGAAAAATCGTTTTTCGGGTTAGTGCACGCTAACTCATGTTATATATTAACAAATTTAGAAATTTCGTACGATATTTCAGTTTGTTAGAAAAACGATTCACATCCCTAGTCCTGTTATTTTCCTGCAAACAAGCAGCTAGAGCTGAAAATCGGGGCTAGTCAGCTTCATTCCTTTCCTGACCTAGCCACACCTCTGGATCCGTCTCCTTCTTGAAACCAGCTAAATGTGTGCACCCTGTGCACTTAGCCGGTTAATGTTAGCCAGGCGGGGAGAAGATTTTTAACTGGTTCCGTTTAGTTGTTCAACTCCCGAAGTTTGCCAGTTAAGCCTTTTGAAAATGCATCTCTTAATGCATCAGGCTCTGAATTCTTGTACTGAATTGTGCTTCTGTTAACCACCTCCCCCAACGTGGATCTAAGCAAACTGGGGTGCTGCTGTGCTGATCCTTGCTAGGACCTCCTGGATGGTAATATTTTTCCTAAAATGGAAGCAGGACTATAACAAAAGAACATCTAAGACACTGCGAAAATGTAAACTATACACAATATGTAGCCCCCATTCCAGTCAGCTATTGGGTACAGCCAGCACAGAGAGAGGACCACGAAACACGCAAGGTCCCATGACCTATGAGATTCCAGCACTGGGGTGAGAGGAAGGGGGAATTCAGACTTTTTAAGACCCTTAGGAGGTAATTGTCAAAGGTCATTGTGCACGTAAAAGTAGCTTATAGCATACCAATTTTCAAAAGCTCATTTAAGCAAGGGAAACTTTTAGAAAATTCAGTGCAATTTCAAAGGAGTTGCACATGTAAAAGTAGCAATTTTTGAAGGCCTTTTGAAAATGACCTCCATTGAGTTTTGTTCACACAGTGTTCTTCCTCCTCACCAGTACAGTAACATCAAAAACAAAAAGCACTCCCAAGCTGTTGTTCAAAACAAAAACTACTGTATTATTTATTAAAAAATGTTTAGATTCTGCCTATAGTTTAACTAATGCTAGGCGGAACTAGCTGTAACTAATGGTAGGGTAAACAAAGTCCAAAAGCTTTCTGGCACACCCTAGCATGATGCACCAGTTCCGCAATTCAAACCCCAAAATGTCCAACTAATTATACACAGTCCCTTCAACACTCCTTTCCCACACAAGTCAGCATTTTGAGACAGGCACCCCTTTCCACTCTGAACCCTCCTAGCACCTGTTGGGGAGCTAAAATCGTTTTCCTCATGGTTCCCTTTCCTCTTCCACTCTCTCACTCTCTCATCTCTGGCTGATGTTTTGGTTGAATTTGTGAGACTGGCAGACACTCCCAGGCAGGATGCCTCTCCTCTGGCACCTCCCAGTACCCTCCTCCTAGGCTTCCAGGGAATCCCAGGACTCCTCGGGAGCTGACTGCACTTCAGGATCCCTTTCCTCTCCCTCTCTGGACTCCCAGGAGCTCCTTCTTCCTGTGGCCCTCTTCCCAACCTTTCCCTGTGGAGGGATAGGCTCACTGGTGTCCCTCTGGGGATCCTCTGGGGATCCCTCCAAAACACCGCCAGGACACCAGACCTTAGAATCCTCTACTTAATCCCAGCTTCCCCTTCGTTTCTTGCATCAAGGCATGGGAGAGGTTTTTAATACCCTCCCAATGGGGCCTGGTGTTCCTCCCATGGCTGACTTTTGGGGTGTGTAACTTGTGCAGCCTCACTGGACACCATGCACAAAGGGGGGTGCCTTTGCCTCATCACTCCTGCACCCTCCCATATGATGTCTGCAAGCAGCAGACTCAGGAACACTGTGCAGCAGAAAGGCAGCTTCTGCCTGTGGTGGTAGATGAAAGCTTTACTCCCATTATACACATGGAAATACAGTTTCTTAACAGTCCACAATGAAAGTAAACCCAGGACTGGCTCCTTTTGACGTGGAGCTATAAGGGTACCCCATCCACTGAAACTTACAGGAAATTCACTGGGAACAGCAATCGGATCAGCCCGTCACATTTGATCTAGGGCAGGTCAAACTGTAAATGCCAAAAGGAACCTGCCACAGACTCTCTCAGGCGCTTATGGAAACCCACAGCTGCTTGTAAGTGCACGTGGGAGGTAGTAAGCTCCTATCGAAGTAACTGGGAGTCATGAAAAAAAAAAATGTGGCGGAGGTCCTTAGTCTCTCTTACCTCTCCATTTCATTTTGTAAAGGTCCTTGCAAGGCACTTCAAAAGCACCCAGCTGACAGAGGTGTGGCAAGTTAAAGAGTTCAACTGTTCAGCCAGAACTGCCAAGCAGCTCCATTTCTATAGGAGAACTGAAGTCAGTCCTGATTTTCCTGATTTGCTACTCCTGATTCACTTAGAGACCTGTCCTGCTGATTTCAAATGAAAAAGTCAGTTCTACCCTAATGCACTGGGGATGTGAATCCAAAAGCCAGGAATGTTGAAATGCCTCCTGCCAGATTCTGGGCCACTTGGCAGCTCTGGATCAGTAGCTATTTCTCGATATTCCAAATTCATTCAAGTACAACCCTGCCTGAACTTTTCAAATGTAAAAGCTTTTAGGGCCTAAAGCAAAATAAGGTAGTTCAACTTCTTCAGTATCATAAGGGTTTTCCTATTATTCATTAGGGATGTGCAAGGAAAAAAATATTTTTCCCCCTCCATTTTTAGTGGGTTTTCTCCCCGGGGTATTATTTCGTTTAATGTTTATTTCATTTCTGTAGTTTGTAGAAATGATGAAAAAGAAGCATGCACAAGCTTTATTTTCACTAGTAATAATAAAGCCCACATGCAATTTTATATAAGAACTTTCATAACATTTGAGCCAGGTTTCATAGTTAAATATTGAAAATCTTTGGTCTAAGCAGATCATACTCAATCATTGATCCAATAATAATCCTTCTCAGTTAATTGAATATTTGAGGTATTATATTTTTCAAGTATTTATTTTTGATCAAAGATAGTGATACTTCCCTGGCTTTTTCTAGCAAGTCACTGCCAGGGAAGTATCACTCTTTAAATGCAAAAAACATACTTGAAAAGTATAATACCTCTTGGAAATATTCAATAGATTGAGCAGGATCGTTATTGGACCAATGATTAAGCATGATCCACTAAAACCAAAGGTTCTCAATCTTTATTTATGAAACCTGGCACAGATGTTATGAGGGTCCTTATATAGAATTACAAGTGGGATTTATTACACCAGTGAAAATAATTTCCTTAAAATTGTGGATACTTCTTTTTCATGATATGTATATAATTAGTATTCCTGTTATAGACTCCCCTGTGTTTATGATTTGTAGAAATAAAATTAAAAAAAACAAACAAAAACAGAACAGAAAACAAAATGGGGCCTCCCCAGGCCTCCTTGAGCCACCATCCCACCCATCTCCAAGGTGCTGGAGCCAGGAACCTGATCCAAGGGGTTCACCACAGCCTGATCCCGACCTTAAGGCCTAGGCCCAATGCTGAAGCACAGCTGAGGCCAGGTCCCAGCACTGAGCCCTAGGCCACGACCTGACGCTGAGGCCTGGTCCCAGTGCTGAGGCCTAGACCTAGGCCTGACTCCGGGGCCTGGCAAAAGGCCTGGTCTCGGCATTGAAACTCAGGCCTAGGCTGATGTCGAGGCCCAGCCCGAGGCCCTAGGTCATATGCTAGTGCCCAGCCCAAGGACTGGTCCTGATGCTGGGGCCTGGCCCAAGCCCAGGTACTGCTGCGAAGGCCTAATCCCAGTGCAGAGGCCTAGGTCCACATGCATCATTTTTTTGAAGAAACAAAGATGAAACAAGATGTCAGAGGCCTGGTCTAGGCCTCAGCGCTGGAACCTGGCAGTGGGCCTAGGCCTTGGCACTGGGACCGGGCCTCGTTGCGATCAGGCCTTGGGCTGGATCCTGGTATTGGCATCAGGACCAGAAATTGGTCTAAGCCCAGGTGTTAGGCCTAGACCTCGGAGTTTTCTTTTTATTTTTCACAATGAAACAAAAGTTTGTTCCATTTTGAAAATGACATGAAATAGAAAATGCCACTGACATTTCCTATTTCATTTCAAATGAATGCACATCCCTAGTATTCATACCAATCTTGAAATTTTCTATAAACAGGCCTGGATTTGTCAACAGGCACACTAGGCTTGTGCCTACAACAGCTGAAATTGGGGTGGGTGGGGAGAGGTGGCCAGCAGATTGGTTTAAGATTTGCTGCCTTTCAGCTGTGCTGAATCTCACTCAGCAGAGAACAGGCCTCTGTTTCCTGATCCTGCCCCTCCCCTCCAAGCAGCATGCAGGGAATAGGAAAGCCTGCTGCAAACAGAGCACAGGGGGATTGTTTTGGGGGAGATTAACGGGGCTGAGTAGAAATCATTGGAGAGTAAGAAAGAGGCTGAGAGATGAGAGGTGGATCGGCTGGGGGAGAGCATATATCTGTGTGTGTGTGAGAGAGAGGAGAACAAGGTTAGGGGGCAATGTTCGTATGTGTGAGAGAGAAGGGATTGGTGCCAAGTGTATGTGTAGGTCATATCTGGATAGCACAGAGGCAGTGCAGGGATGTTCCAAGGAGGAGTTACGTTAGCCAGCAAAGTCTTTTCATGCCAGAGAGCAGTCCTAAAGTTAGCCAGACAAGTTCATTCAGTTAATTAGGACTTTATCCAACTCTATTCAGCGGAGCATCTAATCAGTAGTGCTCCACTGAATATCCCAGTCAAGTTATCCAGGATATTCAGTGGATATTTAGCTGCATAATCTGCCTACTCCCCAAGCAGCTAATTATCGGACTCTGTTAAGAGTCTCCTTTTTTTCTGATCTATGGCTCCTTGTTCTTAGTAAGGAAAGATCTTCAGCTAATTCTTCATAAGATTTACTTTAAAAAAAAAAATTTTGTTTGTTTTTACAAAAAAAACAAAACAAACTTCACAAAAGGAAATGTAACATTGCATTTATACCTCCCTTTCCATTACAGCAATTCCACAAGAGATTCTGCACATGTTAACACCCAATCGCTTAGAACATAAGAACATGCCATACTGGGTCAGAGCAAGGGTCCATCAAGCCCAGCATCCTGATTCCAACAGTGGCCAATCCAGGCCATAAGCACCTGGCAAGTACCCAAAAACTAAGTCTATTCCATGTTACCGTTGCTAGTAATAGCGGTGGTTATTATCTAAGTCAACTTAATTAATAGCAGGTAATGGACTTCTCCTCCAAGAACTTACCAATCCTTTTTTAAACACAGCTATACTAACTGCACTAACCACATCTTCTGGCAACAAATTCCAGAGTTTAATTGTGCGTTGAGTGAAGAAGAACTTTCTCCGATTAGTTTTAAATGTGCCACATGCTAACTTCATGGAGTGCCCCCTAGTCTTTCTACTATCCGAAAGAGTAAATAACCGATTCACATCTACCCGTTCTAGACCTCTCATGATTTTAAACACCTCTAACATATCCCCCCTCAGCCGTCTCTTCTCCAAGCTGAAAAGTCCTAACCTCTTTAGTCTTTCCTCATAGGGGAGCTATTCCATTCCCCTTATCATTTTGGTAGCCCTTCTCTGTACCTTCTCCATCACAACTATATCTTTTTTGAGATGCGGCGACCAGAATTGTACACAGTATTCAAGGTGCGGTCTCACCATGGAGCGATACAGAGGCATTATGACATTTTCCGTTTTATTCACCATTCCCTTTCTATTAATTCCCAACATTCTGTTTGCTTTTTTGACTGCCGCAGCACACTGAACCGACGATTTCAATGTGTTATCCACTATGTCGCCTAGATCTTTCTTGGGTAGTAGCACCTAATATGGAACCTAACATTGTGTAACTATAGCATAATCGATAAACAGTACCATCCTGTTACTCATGTTGACCTGCCCAATTTTGTCATCTATCAGCATATTCCTTTTCAACAGATGGGTAAGCTTCTCCACCAATGCAATTTCATGCCCCTGCTGCTTCCAGCAACCCAGCAGAGGGGGCAGATTTCCACAACAAAGCTATCGTGAACCCACCCACATGTAATAATTGGTTTGCTAAGCAGCGTTGAGATGCACTAAGGATATGTTCTCCCCGTTTCCCCAAGAGGCACAATTCTGGCGTAAATTATTCTTGTAAAGAGTTACTAGTTCCTCCTTTCTCTCCCACGAACATCCTTCCTTGCAGGTCGAGCTGTTCACCCCTTTCATTCATGTGAGACTTAACTTTTTCCAGGTCCTAGCATGTGATTGACACATGTTTTAGCCTACAACCCTCTCAGCAGCACCACACAAGGATATTATCATTCACGCATGCTGACAGCCAGCAGTATCTTTAACTGACAACTAATTACCTTTTTTTCTAACAAGCTAATTCATTTCTTGAAAAAACACTGTTGAAAAGGTTTTCTTTTCCTTGTCCTTGTGTACTTCTGATAAAAGGCATCAAGGATATTCTGGCATTGACTCATACTAGGTATACACAAATAGTGCAGTGCCTCTGTCTATATCACATGTAGGTCATAAAACCAGAGGTCCCATCTGAATACTGTGCTTTACCAAAAAAGATTTTTTATTAAATGACTTTAATTATCCTCCTCTAATACATATGAAATCCTGACTAGACAATGTGTGTTTTTGTTAAAAATATATAACCAATCATTCACTACCCCCAATCATACTAACCACACATTCACAATTCCCATAACCCATAAAACAATACCCCAACATGATTATTACATCAGCAAATCTTTTGTATATTATTTCATACAATATAAACCGCACTCCCTCACAGTATTTGATATTTTAAATACATCAATTCAAAATATATTGCTCCTTCTTATATATCAGTTACTATAACCCGACGAAGATCTCGTTTCACCCGCCGTAGCGGGTTTCCTCAGGGATATGTTCACAAGCTCATGAATTGATCACGTTGAAGTTCACTATTGCACCTCCCGATCACATTGCTCTTAATAATCACCCAATTTCTTCTTATCACCCTGCTATTTAAAGTGCAATCCCGCGTCTAGCAGAAAATCCTACAAAATACACAAATCACAATATTTCATAAATTCTACAACATAATTCCTTATTATAATCTCAATTTTTTCAAGTCAAACAAATCCCCATCCATACCTTGATGCCTTAATATCGACTTTCCATAACTGGTAACAATGTAACTATTTTATGTCAACTCCTTCCCTTTTGATACCATATATTGTCCTTGTAACTATGTAACTTTGACGGCGCTGCTGATCTTCTATGCATGGAATATTTCTTCTCAATCTAAAATCACATAATGCCACAAGTGATTCAGCTATGGTAATTTATGGGATATTATGCCCATGTGGACTTTTATATATTGGTTATACAACATGTAAAATCAGGCTGAGAATTACAGAACATAAAAGTAGATTAAGGACCATTAAAGAAGGGGCTCCACTTGTGGCACACTGGACTGAGGCAGGACATACTGTGGAACAGGTACGATTTTTTGTTATACAGCAATGTAAGATCAAATCCCAGGGAGAAGTGACACACATTATGCATAAAATAGAACAAAAATATATTTATCAGTGGAACACTGTACAACCATGGGGGTTAAACGATTCGTTGGAATGGGAAGCATTCTATTAATGAAATCCACTATGTTTGGCATTTATAGGAAGGTCACACATGCTTGGATAGGTGGCGCATGAGATGCAAATTCATATAGTTTTTGGTCATATACTATTATGCATAGGGTTAGATTTTGGACATATTCCTCATCTATCAAGATGTGTGTAGGATCATTCAATATAATGTTAGTCTGCGCTGTATTATAGTGAAGTAAAGTCGGACGTTTCATGCTGGTAGGTGAGAGTCCCCGGATGTACGGGGAGAAAGTGCTCTCACTCTAAATAAAGTTTTATGAAGGGAGCACGTAGCGTCGGGATGTGACTCTGATTGGTAAAGGTGTAATTTAAAAGGACGCTTTTTCTGACGGGCAGTAAGGCGTTTGTGTACGGCGTTTCAATGTGGAAGAGGATAGTATGGCGTGTGAAAGGACGTGGATATCTGCGGTTTAAATCTTAAATTCTGAAAAAGGAGGTAATATACTTAGTAGTTTGAAACGATTAGGGGATTTGTAAAGTTAATCGTTTGATGCGGTAGACGGCAATACATAATATAACTTGTGGCATTATGTGATTTTAGATTGAGAAGAAATATTCCATGCATAGAAGATCAGCAGCGCCGTCAAAGTTACATAGTTACAAGGACAATATATGGTATCAAAAGGGAAGGAGTTGACATAAAATAGTTACATTGTTACCAGTTATGGAAAGTCGATATTAAGGCATCAAGGTATGGATGGGGATTTGTTTGACTTGAAAAAATTGAGATTATAATAAGGAATTATGTTGTAGAATTTATGAAATATTGTGATTTGTGTATTTTGTAGGATTTTCTGCTAGACGCGGGATTGCACTTTAAATAGCAGGGTGATAAGAAGAAATTGGGTGATTATTAAGAGCAATGTGATCGGGAGGTGCAATAGTGAACTTCAACGTGATCAATTCATGAGCTTGTGAACATATCCCTGAGGAAACCCGCTACGGCGGGTGAAACGAGATCTTCGTCAGGTTATAGTAACTGATATATAAGAAGGAGCAATATATTTTGAATTGATGTATTTAAAATATCAAATACTGTGAGGGAGTGCGGTTTATATTGTATGAAATAATATACAAAAGATTTGCTGATGGAATAATCATGTTGGGGTATTGTTTTATGGGTTATGGGAATTGTGTATGTGTGGTTAGTATGATTGGGGGTAGTGAATGATTGGTTATATATTTTTAACAAAAACACACATTGTCTAGTCAGGATTTCATATGTATTAGAGGAGGATAATTAAAGTCATTTAATAAAAAATCTTTTTTGGTAAAGCACAGTATTCAGATGGGACCTCTGGTTTTATGACCTACAATTGACTCATACTAAGCTTCCCATTTCAAGGGAGAGTGTACCATTGTCCAGAAAGGTGTGTTCAGCCCAACGCACAGCTTTGCCTGCATTTGAATGCTCATTTTGTGAGCCTAAATTTTACTGTCGATTTTCAGATGTGCGTGCACGCATCCATGTGTGCGAGCTACCCAGCGCGGGCACATGGATGCCCGATTTTACAACATGCGCGCGCAGGTGCGCGCATGTTATAAAATCGTGGGTCGGCGCGCGTAGGGGGGGTGCACACGTGCATCCTGCGCACGCCGATGCTCGCGGCCTTGATCAGTTCCCTCCCAGTCCGCTCCAATTTCGGAGCGGACTGGGAGGGAACTTCCCAACCCCCTACACTTACCTCCCTTCCCCTATAACCTACTTGCCCCCTAGCCCTAACTTAGCCCCCCCAAACTTTTTATTGTACCTCTTGTGCCTGCCTTGGGGCAGGCGCAGGTTGCGAGCGCCGGCACCCTGCTGGCACGCGATCCTCTGACACAGCAGCAAATAGCCACTGTGCCAGGGGCCTCTAGCCCGCTCTGCCCCCCCCCCCCCCCCGGACCGCCCCGCCCCTGCCCTGAAGCCCCGGGCGCATCCCAGGGCTTTATGAGCGTAGCCGGGCCTTTGAAATTCTGGCCCATAAAATGTGTGGTCTAAAGTGTGAGTACCTGCTTAGTGCCTTCAAATGGAAATCCCATGCAAATGAGGGCATTAAACACTAAGCAATGCTTGCTGATGCAGAGAGGGTGCGCTGGCCTTAATCAGGGGTTTTCTTGATGCTGGAAACTCTACTCCTGGATAAGAGATGGGGGGTGAAGTTTCCAGCGCTGCTGTGCGGACACAAAATATCTGAAAATTGAAGTCTCTCCTGCTCTGCCACCACTTAAGCCGCATAAGTACAGATTTACGTGGCTATCTGGCTGTAGTTAGTTGCTGCCACATAGCTGGATAAGTCTGTACTTATTTAATTTGAATTGGGCCCAAAGAGATCCTCACGTGCACAAATAAAACCATTCTTTCTTTGCAGAGCAAACAGGATTTATAACTGTAATGCAGAGTAATGCATCACATGAAAAATCTAAGAGCAACCAACAAGGGCCCTGACTTTGACGGCCTGGGAAACTGATAAGAATGGGGGACTTGTATGGCTCAACAGAAACTACCATAAACTTGCTTTTTCTTTCATTTTTTTTTTAAACTCCCTATTCATTTACATAGCATTAGCTTTCTGCATCGGGAGTTTAAAAAATGTTCATCTGAGTGTTAACCAGCGCCCAGTTTCTTAATGCTCAGATTATTGTATCGGCCTGTCAAGTAGGCAGAAGGAAGGTGGTCATTTAAATAAATGTTTTTGTTATCTCTCTTTTCCATGTTCCCCATGAAAGAATTGGGGAGAAGCGGAAGGTTAAAAAATGGCAGTGTTGCATTGTGTGAGACTGGAAAATGTGGAGACGGGATCTTGAGGAGGTGGGGGAAAGCTTTAATGACTTTAAGGTATGCGTATCAGAAACTGAGACTGGCAGGTCAGCATACTCCCTAGCTTTAACCAATATGAGGCAGTAACCAAATGTCAATTCCACCTGAAATCTGCCCAGGAGCCTACGCACAAGGAGCAGGCCCAGATTTACTCATAGGTTGTGGTCTAGACAACTGTCCAGGGCAGGAGTGGCCAACTCCAGTCCTCAAGAGCCAGCAATAGATCAGCTTTTAAGATATCCATGATGATTATGCATGAGATACGTTTGCGTGCAGTACAGTCGGTGCCTGCACATGACCTCATGCATAATCATTAGGGATAGCCTGAAAACCAGGTCTCTCTGTGGCTCTTGAAGGCCAGAATTGGCAACCCCTGGCCCAAGGTATCAAAGCTTGAAGGTGCCAAGTGTCCGGGTTGAAGAGAAGCCTGCTCCTGCCTCTTTAGGGGCCGTGCACCAGCACCGCTTCAAAAGGGGATGCCCCCTGCCATGGCCACTCCCCCTCCTACCCCTCTCTGCTCTCCAGTCTTGTCTATGGGCACCAAAATCTTAAATCCAGCCCTGGCAATGAACTGATGGTCTGGATTCAACAGCACAATAACACTAGGAATACTGGGGGGTTAGAGAAGGGGGCAGGCTCTCCTTTTTGAAGAGCGGAGACTGAAAGTGAATTTCTTCCAGCAGTTTTGGCACAAAGCACAAAAATCTCTACAGAGAGTTAGGAGTAAATAAATCACAGACTGGTATTTCCTCACTGGGCCTCTGTTCCAGATCCAGCAAAGAGGCAGAAGTTAAAGCTGCATTCCCATTAATTCATATGAAACTATCTGATCTGCCCAGACACTGAACTGTTCTTAGTGTGGTTGTCGCTGAGCTGCAAGAGTGAAGCAAATACTACAGGGAAGGGGATTGGGCTCTGTTTAAATAGTACGAAAAGAAGGAACCTTCTGAAGATTTACAAATCCCGTATGTCTCAAGGCCTGGAGGGCAGAATGCTGCTCACTCTTGCAGCTCTCAACCAATCCAGTCTAATGAGTGAGACTTTACGCCACTCCTGGCTTTGGAAGAAGGAGCAATACTTGCTCCTTCTTCCCATTTGCAAACGGCGCTGCTGGTTCCCTACTATGCCAGGATGAAAAAAGGGGGGGGGGGGGGGGTGAGAGCTGAAAAGCCGGCACCCACCTGGGCTCTTACTTTTTGACCCGGTCCAGTTGCAAGTTCTGCATTAGCATAAAGGTGCCCCACCCTAACTGCAGGGTGATCTCAGGGATTCAGGGGCGAGCTGGCAGTTCTCAGTTCAAGCTCTAGGAGAGGAGAGCATAGCATGGCTTGTACTGTCCACTTGACATATGGCAGCAAGGACCTCCAAAACGTACAGATTCGTATCCGTCACCCTTTTAAAGAGGGAACCTGCTAACCCTGCATGGACTGAGTTGTTGAGGGGGAGGGGAGATATACGCCAGCCAGTAAAGCACCCTATTCAGCTGTAATTAAATTTACTAAAAGGTCACCGCAGTCGAATTGGCTCTTGTACCATAAGTGTGACTGGCTTTCAGTGGTGCCCGCGGCATTTTAAGGGGATTTTAAATGTCTTGCTTTCTACTGTAAATACAAGCCGAAGGAGAAGTCCCTTCCCCTCTCCTCTGCTAGTCCCAGATCTGTCTCTCGCTGTGCGGTGAACACACAGCGGGGTGGTGGTGGTTGTTTCTTTTTTTAAACTCTGGCTTCCAACCTTGCTGTTCCCTGCTTTTTTCAACGAACGACAGCGTCAAAAGAAAACCTCTCCGTTCTTTGCCAGAGGTGGGGGACCCAAAAACTCCCAGAGCGCCTGGCTTCCTGCAAGGGGGGGGGGGGGGGGGCGCCCAGGACCCGAGACCCGACTCTGAACGCCAAGCAGTGCTTGGGAAGCTGGGCCAGGGAGGCAGCGAGGGGCAACGCACCCCGTCTCCGGCGAAAAGGTGCAGGAGAATCCCGCAGAGCTGCTCTTTGTTTTTTTACTACATTCAGTCACAGGAAATGTCTTCACTTTTCCCTTCTCTTAAGCGCCTTGCAGTTCACCCCCCAAAGACCTGTAAAGCTGCTATTTGCTTGGCACTCAGTCAGATAAAATGTCGTAAGCACTTCGGCAGCAGCGCCCCTTCGGCCTGGGAAGCTGTGCTGCTTTCTTTCTGGGGTTATGCATAGCATGCGCTCGGGATAAGGACACCGCAGCCCCAGCGTACGATCCCTGCGGGGGTGGAGGTGGGGGTCCTTACTGCAAATGGTGGAGATCACAAGGTAAGGATCCGTTCCTTCCTCTCTAGTCGCAAGCGTCTATGTTACTTCTTCAGGGTCAAGGAAAGGGCAGAGGCAGTGGGGTCGGCTCACAAGCCGTTCAGGGAGCACACTCGAGTTCCCGTTACAATCACAACAAAGGCCAAATTGGCAATTAAAAGCTGGAGGTTGCGCGGTATTTAGTGGCAGATAATGGAAAACAAAGCTAAACGAGGGGGGGGGGTCATCGTTCTCATCGGGAGCAATGATTTCTAGTTACATGAAATCATGTTGCACTACAGCGGCGCTAGCCGTAGGAGAAAGCACTGGAGTAACTGATTAGTTTGCGGCGTTATCTGACACGGAGAAGGTTGACTTCTTGGGAAATGGAGAACTGTGCCTGCCTACTGAGGAACGTATAATAATCTTAGCTGTGAAATGCTGTGATACTCTAGGAGGTGTCCCTGTGATAACTTCTTCTTGACCTGATGCAGGGCAGTCTCTCTCTGCTCTGAAACAATCCAGACTCCTCATGCTCAGTAATATTAAAGACCATCATCATTATTCACTGCCCTGCGAAATGATGTCAACACACTTTTAACTCAGGGGTCCCCAAACGATGGCCTGCAGACTGCATTTGAGCCAGGGCTGAATTTTATCCTGCCTTCGGTGACAGGATGAGGAGTGGATTACATGTGGCCCACAGGCAGCAGGAGGAGCCATGGGAGCGCATCCAGCTGCTGCTGCTGCTGCCAGCTCTGATACCAACTAACTGTGGCCCTTGCTTGGCCCCTAGAGATTTTCTATACTCTCACATGGGGAACCTTCCAGCAATGGAGGATTTAGGGTGGTGGTTCTCCCCAAGGGGATTGGTCAGTGTGAGGTGTATAAAAATGCCTCCCAGGAGGCACAGGAGGGAGTTGGAGCTAGAGATGTGAGTTGGAATTCCTGAGGAGCATTACCAAGAACCCTAGCTGAGGGCTCTTGGGGAATTTAGAGGGATTTTTGAAGTTGAGAGATCCGAGTTTGAGAGGAAAAACTGGGAGACCAGAAGGGACAGCAAGGAACTGTTTGTCCTGACCTGTGCTGCCAGGAATGTTTCTGAGGAGGAAGACAGGAGTGAACCAGGGCTTTCGATCCACCAGAGAAAAATGGGAAATTAGACTTGGGCCAGAACGTGAAGTGTGAGTAATTGGAGAAATTTCAAGAGAGACTATCTTTTTGTGCTTTCCTTTCTGGGCTGAACAACAGAGTTCCAGTGGGAGGCGTAGAGTTACTGGAGACCAACTGAGTAAGAACTGTACATTGTGAAAGTGGTATTGAAGATTTTTGGAGAATCGAGGTGTTTTCCTTTGAATGTAGACTTGTCTGAACTTTATTTTGTACCTGACGTAACTACTGACCTTTACTATTTTTTTTCTCCAAGTAAACAATATTTTGTTTGGAGCACAACTTTGAATGGACTATGTTTTATTTTGAGGTAGCCATGTCTCAGTGAAATTTCAGGCATGTCCTGCCCTCATTCCATGGGACCCAGAACATAAGAACATAAGATTTGCCATACAGGGTCAGACCAAGGGTCCATCAAGCCCAGCATCCTGTGTCCAACAATGGTCAACCAAGACACAAGTACCTGGCAAGTACCCAAACATCAAATGAATATATCCCAAGCTACTAATCCTTATTGATTAATAGCATCTTATAGAGTTCTCCCCCAGGAACTTATCCAAACCTTTCTTAAACCCAGCCACATTAAATGCCGTAACCACATCCTCTGGCAATGAATTCCAGAGATTAATTATGCATTGAGTGAGAGAGAATTTTCTCCGATTTATTTTAAATGGCTTACTTGCTAACATCATGGAGTGCCCCCTGGTCCTATTAAAAGAGTAAATAAACCGATTCACATTTACCCGTTAAGTCCTTGCATGATTTTGCAGACACGTTTTCCTCCATCCTGACTGAGCGATCCAGGGCTGGGAAGGTGACCCCTGGTGAAAGGTGGGTTGTACATTACAATACATTACATTACTGGCACCTTGAGTATGTGCAAAATTGACAGATTGCACTTCCTCTTTCCTCTGATTTTATAAAGCACGAGATCAGCAGCAAGAAGTAGTACGATGTGTGAATTTTGCAGGTGCTCAAGGTGCCAATATTGGTAGTTGGTATCAGAAAAGAACAGGAAGAAGTGACAGAAGAGAACTGGCAGAAGAGAACAGATGCACTGGTAGTGGCACTGCAAATACAGAAGTATTGGCAGGATTCCCAACCCCCACCAGCAGAAGGAAGATGCCTGGGTAAGACAGAAGGGGGATAAGGAGGTGAAAAGAGTGAAAGGGAATGTGAGAAAGGGGCATGAAGGGAGTGAGTGACAGGAGGGCTGAGGAAAGTGAGAGGAAAAGAGAGGGAAAAGGAGGAGTGGAGAAGAGGGAAAGGAAGTAGAGAGAGAGAGAGCACGCAGGAGTACATGGGGGTGTGTGTGTGGGAAAGACTGGGCCACAAGTGCATCACCCTACCATTCATGCATCCCCCACTCCCCCCAGAGGCGGATGCAGAAGAGGAGCGGTAGATGGCAAGATGGCTCCTAGAAATAATCTTACTGACACCCTGTCTTCCATACCTCCGTTGAACCCTACCACCTACCCTCCCTCTCCCCTTACCCCAGCATTTCCAATCACCAAAAGGATCATGGGAGACCACCTCCCCCCCCCCCCCCACTCATCAAAAGTCCAAGGAGGTCAAACCCCCCCTTTCCTCCTCAGCCCTCTGTCAGGCCAATGCAATACTGGCACGTGTAAAACCCGTGCTCGTGATTGAGTGCCCACTCTCCTAACACGCACCGATCCTCCTCTCCCAGGCACCCGATTTAATATTTAAATAAGCTGGACAGTAAAAAAGGAGGCGCTAGGGGAAACTGTGCATCCCTAGCACCTGCTCAGCATTGAGCGACCAGGAGAGGTGACTGTCAGTGTGGTTTAGGAAAACGGAGTCTCAAGTTTACGAGCGTCCGTTTTCCTAACCTATGCACAGCGTCAGGCGCACATTTTGTTTTTTGCACAGGTGGGTAACAGCTCGCCTCATCAACATGAATTTACATGTGATGAGCACTATTAGCTAGGCGCTGGTTTGGACGCGCTAATCCCCTTATTGCATAAGGAATTTTGGACGCGCGTCCAAAATGCGCATCCAAGCGCATGTATGTAAAGCCGTGCGCTCAGCTGAGCACACTATTTTTTTTATCAGCCTGTGTGTGATTTGAAATGTTACGTGCGGCTTTTCACTTAAAGTTTGTGGACCCCCGGTTTAACAGGATGGGGGAGGGATTCGGTGAACTCTGTAGTAGTTTTGACTCGGTTACACAGTCAGCAAGCTTCCGATGGAGATTTCCAGTTCCTACAACCATCATCAAGTGTAATGAGATACTGCTTCAGACAGTTCCTAGATTTTAAACTTCGGCCTTAAGACCCCTACGGAAAAGGCACAGGAAGAGAAAGCAGAACTCAGACAGAGAAGTGGGAAGTGAATGGTTAATGTTTCTGTGTCTAGTACAGCAAACGAGGAACCGATGAAAACGCAGTTAGCCTTAAGGGAAGAACCTGTCTGAAATCTGTACAAAGAGACACATAGGATAGTGTCTCACTGGCAGACAACGTCATAAGGCATACAGAAACGTTTTTTACTCCTTGGTTAAATAATCTGGACAATGCTTTCATACCCATGTTTCTCAGAGTTTAATGGAAAAATACTTCTGCAACAAGTTTTGAGGTACCGATTTAAATATAAACCTCCCTGTATGCTACCTAAATATGTTCAACTTGTAACTAAACTTTTGCATTATGGCGAAAAAGCAAAGATGAAGAGAACAGCCAGAGGATATTGTAAATGTACAGAATAGAAACGGAGAAGGAAGCATCACAATCCATAACTTAGCAGGCAGGCCTGATCGGGAAAAAAAACCACTCTCAAATTAAAAATTTTTATTTATTTATTTAATTTCTTTTACTATACCGATGCTCAAGACCAGGTCTTATCGTACCGGTTTACAATGTAACTGAGGGGAAAACCAATTAACATCTAGGTAGAAAGTAAAGTTACATTAAACAGGGAGCGTAAAACATGGGAGATGGAAGACAGGACAGGTTTTAAACTAAAACAACTGGAGGGTGATAAATATATAATCAACAAAAACTATATGTTAAAGATACATAAATATATAAAGATATAGATGGGTCAAAAATGACAAGCAAAGAAACCTATTTTGTGTTAACAACAGCAGAGCAGTCAAGGATGTCAGTTCAGATCCCCGCTACCCACAATGAAAAGGAACATGATGAGGTCACGTGTCTGCTACTGCACTGCAAAATGGACGCTCACATCAACGGTGGCAGTGACTTATGGTAAGACACAACCTGCCTGACTTTAAAGGCTATTGCTATTCAGTCAGGACGGCTACTTTTACCTGAGTGGACAATAAACCACTTCCAATTGCCTGCTTCCTCATGCATTTGCAGGACCTACAATGTTCCTGATAGAAAAGCTTGCAGCAAGGTAGGAATGATTCCGTCTCCCACGCCTCTTTAAGAACTTAGCCAAAACGGGATCCACCGTATAGTTCTCCTATTAAAAGAAATGTTTTTTTTCTAAGAAAGCACAAGGCTGCCTAGGTTTTATCCAAGAGACCATTGTGAATGTTACACTGCCACCTGCTGGACTTAAATCATCTTTGGGTCACAACTAGGAGCTCTGGTTTTTTCATTCCCCCTTTTCCTCTGCTGCATTAATGCTTTAGAAAAACATTTTCCACGTCTGCACATCAAAGATGAATTGTGTACAGTATAAGAAATCTAAAATCTGTGTCAACCGAAGACTTTCTTTTCTCCCCCCCTCCCCCCTTTGGACGACAATAAAAGAAATACAATTTGGTGGGGAATTCCGACAGCAGTAGAAAAAGCAGTAACATTCCCCACTTTGCATTTCTTTTTAAGGCTCGGGTTGCCAAATGACCAGCCTTGGTTTTTTTTGGCATTGCATTCATGTAATAATCTGTGCTTATATAATCGCTTGCTGCTTCAGAGCATACGCTCCTCGTGGGGTACAGTACAAAAAGAAATAATACAAAAGCAGCCCAATTGGTCAGACAAGATCAAAAACAATAGAAACCTGCATACAATAGAACCACATCATTATAAACCCAAACACATCACATATCAACCAAAGACAACATCTCATAACAACTCACTCCATCACTGGCCCTCCATGCCAATTTCTATTTGCTCCTCTATGATAATCGATAAATAAAAACAGGGCGCCAGAGTATATCCCTCTAGACTTCTTTCCTTACAGGACAGAATACGTCCTAGATTAAAAGCATTAGGTGGATACAGACAATAAATTAGATTTAAATTGCTTCCTAAAGTCATCAAACGAATATTCGATGTAGGTATATTCCATATAACTGGGCCTGCAAGCGAGAAGGCCCTCTGAAGTGCCCTCTATAATTTCAGGACGCTTAAAAGAGGGGAGATTTAAAAATCTGCAGATCGCAGAGTACTAAGCCTATGCACTTCCAACAAGTCTGAGGGGCTAAACCAATGATGGTGAACCTTTTAGGATCAGTGTGTCAAAAATGCCTAACTTGACTCTGCTGGTGTGTCACACCTCCCCTCCCCCCCCCCCCCAGAACAAAACAGACATAACTCTTTACATATTTATTTACAAAAAACGCCAAATAACTGGTCTAAATAACAAATTATTTGGGGGAATTATAGGGGGGTCCTATAGTTTTGTCGGATGTTGGTGTTACCCAGCACATCATGGCGTGTCACCTTTGACACACACATCATAGGTTCATCATCACTGTGCTAAACCATGCATGGAAACACAGTCTTACTTTTCAGGACTACAACTCCATGTACGCAATGGGGCAGAAATCAGGACCGGCACAGCCAAGGTGGGTTAACCTGGGTCGAGTTGACTTGAGGCTTGTTAAATGGCTGCCAGGGATAAGCTTCAGTAGCAAGACAGGATTTAGTGTTTTTGCAATATTACTGCCGCAATATATACTCCCGGTGCAAGATTAGTACACGGTTATTCATGTCTAATGTAGCCTTATTTCACAGCTAAAATAATGTCATTTTAATGTGCCCTAAATAAGTAAAGCTGGCAGAGGCAAATGACTGATGATAGCATTGAAAGCATGAACAGGGCCTGGAAAATATATCACATCCTGAAAGGCTAGAATTGTTTATTATCATTAAAATAAAGAGTTTACAATGGAGCCCTAGACTTGAAATTCAAAGCAGCTCATTGTCCTTCATTACCTGAACGTAACTTGCCTTGATTTACCAATGATAAAGCATGAGCTAAAAAGCCAAAAAAATTAAAAACATTTTTTAAAAATGCATTTTAGTCACAGGGGAACCAGGAGCTAGCTCACATCAAAGAAGGCTATCTCCCGCTGTCAAGTGCATCTATCTCAGGGCTTCCCACACCAGGCATGGGGGCTCCACAGGCAATTGGGTCTTCAGGATATGCGCAATGAACAGGCATGAGATAAATGAACATGCGCTGAGGACTCTGGACGTGCAAAGCTATCTCATGCTTATTCATGGTGGAGGTCCTAAAAAGCCAACTGGTTGGGAGGGGGGGGGGGGGGTCCGCCGGGCATGCTGGGGGAGGTCTGCGCCAGTGAAACAGTGACGTCAGAGAGAACCTTTGAGGGAGACAGAGTGCTTTATGACATCAATTGGCTCTGAAACCATCCGCTTTAAGTAAGGACGCGGTAAACGGTGACTTAGTTGCTAATAAGATTAGTGGGTTCTGGTATGGAGAACACAGCAGAAAGAACAATAGTTGAGTGGGACCGGCAGAATAAGACAGAAAAAGTGTATGCCAATACAGATGCGCGTGCATGTCACTGGCTCATTCCTTTTTACATACAGTATATTTTGCTTTCACTTGTAACACATACTGGAATTAAGGCCTTGAATAAAAATCAGTTTCAGGTTCTCCCCATTTTGTGGTTTTGTTTTGGCATCTTCCACTCTCCTGTTTCGCTAATGATAGGGGATGAGTTTTGATTTTGTGATAACATTTCAGCAGGGCTGAAATTTTCTCAGGCTGCTGTGGGTTATGCTATTGATGTTCACTGAGGCAAATGATACCAGGAAACGAGAGTAGCTCCTTGTAAAATCTCCAATGATACACAGGACTGGGGAAGGCGATTTGAGCTGCTAGGCACGCTGCAATCAGATTGAGGAAACTTTATTGGCGTGACAATATGTGCATCTGCTGCCAAAGTAATACACAAAGGACCTGATTCACTAAACTTTTTTTTTTTTTTTTTTGCAGTGACACAGAATGAGAAGAAAAGCCTTAATGAATCAGGGCCAAAGTCGTAAAAAGAAAGATTCATAAAATAAAAAGGAAACAATAACAGAGGCAATTCCAGGATCTAGTGATCAGTGTTGTCTCTGGTCATTTTATGTTCCTGGCCTGATTACAGGATAGGATATATTTTGATGCTATAGCTGCTATTTCTTCTGGTTCATGGAGCATTATGTAGAGATTTTTCTGTTCATTCTCTTGTGGGAAGTCTCCTCTCTATGATACAGGCCGATACAGTACAGTGCTCTCCGGTGGAGTTCACTGTTAACCCGCATTTGGACGCCCTTTTTCGACGTGCTAGCTTTACCCCTTATTCAGTAAGGGGTAATAGCGCGTCCCACCCCCCCCGAAACTAATAGCGCCCGCAACATGCAAATGCATGTTGATGGCCCTATTAGTCATTCCCGCGCGATACAGAAAGTAAAATGTGCAGTCAAGCCGCACATTTTACTTTCAGAAATTAGCGCCTACCCAAAGGTAGGCATTAATTTCTGCCAGCGTCGGGGAAGTGCACAGAAAAGCAGTAAAAACTGCTTTTCTGTGCAGCCTCCAACTTAATATCATGGCGATTTTAAGTCTGAGGCCCCAAAAGTGAAAAAAAAAAATTAAAAAATCGGCCTGCGTCCCGCGGGTCGGAAGACAGACACTCAATTTTGCCAGCATCTGTTTTCCGAACCCATGGCTGTCAGTGGGTTTGAGAAACCCGCTGACAGCCACCGCTCCTGTCAAAAAGGAGGTGCTAGGGACGCGCTAGTGTCCCTAGCGCCTCCTTTTAACGCGGGCCCTAATTTGCATAGACCACCCTCCTGAATCGCGAGCCCAGGAGAGTGGCCTGTGCATGCGCCAGGAGAGCGAGCGCTCGCCAGCTCTCCTGCGCGTTTTTCTGAATCGGCCTGATAGTTTGGAGAAATGTGCATCTCTTGCATCTTTGTATTTTGCACCGTGCAAATGGAAATGCATTTCTATTTCTACTTTTGCACTGCAAGCAGAATTTATCCTCTCAAGGTTTCCATTTCAATGTTTGTCTGCATGTTTCTATTTCTAATTTGTGATCACTTAAGGCCCTAATTCAGTATGCTTTTCCACCACAGTCACAGTGGAAGAAAAGCCAAAGTAATTCAGGCTCTTAGTCTACATTTGATAAGGATCTGCCCTGAGTTTTGTTTGTGTGATTCAGGTGAGGTATTCTGCTAAAGCGTGGTTTCTGAATAGTTATCTACAGTAGTCCAGCTTGCTATATTTTCCAATTGCCCTTTCCAATAGGAGATATATTTGTCTCATAGGGTCTACTGTAATATTTGTATTGCTGCCTATTAATAGGAAGGGTTGGTAATATTTGCATCCTGGGACTTAGTGCTATTATAGTATACTAGATTTGTCACATTGGTGTAGAGGTATTTTGGCAGGGTTCTGAGGTACTTATAATGCAGAGGGAGTTTGTGTTGCTGTTACTGAGGTGACATCAGAATCTGAATATTCTTTTTTTGTATGGAGAGTAGTAAGGAGAAGGGTTCTAATTCTGCTCTCTCCACTCATTGTTGATGCAGTTTCTGTGGATGTGGCGTGTGTCTGCTTACACAGCTAGCAGTGCAGGGTTTCTGCTTTTCTGTCCAATTCTGTATTGGTTTAGGTGGACAACAGATTCCAAATTTTGCTGCTATGTAGGAGAATTGGTTAAACAATGATATCAAATCATTTTAATAGCAGTTTTACTAGGAGAGCATGATTAGCACAAGTTACCATGAAGCACTGGGAGTGTGGCGGTATCCCTACTTCTCCTAAGCACAACTGCAGTTATAATAATAATAATAATAATACTAGCAGGTAAGATAAATTCAGGATAAATCACACAGTCATTGGGTCTCTTGTGAAGAGATTTCAGACCAGATGCCTTTGTGACTGTCTGTGAATGAGTGATGAAGAGGAGAGTCACCCTTGTAAGTTGCAGTGGTGCCTGCTTACAGTGCGATAGTCTCGCCAAGTAAGGATTCCCAAGAGATGGTGAAGGTGGCAGACGTGAATTGTAAGTGAACAGACTGTAGACATCTGTCTGCTGGTTTTTGCTTTTTGCAGTGTACACTGGTTTATTGTACCCACCCACTGAGTAAACAGTTAAGGCTGGTGCTGAAATGACCACATCCTTCCTGCCGAAGGGATGTGAGAGTAACAGTTTCCACAAAAGAATGTAACGATCTTCTTTTAAGGCTTTTTTTAGACTTGCACTTTGGATGTTTCTTGTAACACCCCCCCCAAAAAAAAATCCCAAAACAAAACATACTATCTTCTTTTGTTTAACAGCAGGGCTACTAGAGAGCTCGAGTACTTTTTTTTACAGTAACGTAGGCTGCTGGGATCTATGCTAGCGGAGGTTAAAGGTCAGGATATGACGTGTGTTAGCTACTCACTCCCATGCCGGCAAATCTAATTTTCTGTTTCACAGCCACTGGTAAAGCTGAAAGTGCTGTCACGCGGCACAACACAGACACACACCACCACTTAACCTCCTTGGTGCCTTATAGTGAGGGTTTTTGGACTGGCACATGCATTTCTTAAGTTCTTATTTAAATTCATAGTTCCTGCTAAGAATCATCAGGTTCTAAACAGTGATGTGCATGAACTCCAGTACGTTGGGGTTGACACAGTAGGGCTGCTGCACACACCTTTCACCACTGGGGTCGGAGAATGTAAATCCGTCTGGGGTCATTTAGCTGAATACCCAGCTAAATGTATTTGCTCAAAAATTGAGCAAGTACGTTTAGGACTGCCATTTGCATAGCTAGGGTTGCCCACCTACATTTAGCCGGTTAGAGCTTTACATCACACTAACCAGCTAAATCTGAAAGCTCACCCCAGGAATACCTCCAACTCAGTCCCTTTTTAATTTGGCTAAATTTGTGCAGCTTGCAAATTTAACTGCACAAATGTAGCTGGTTAAAGGCGTCACATGGGTAGATTTACCCAGCTAAGAACCCAATTTTAGCCAGATAAATCTTTTGAATATCGACCCCAAAGTGACTTGCCCAAGGTTAAGTGGAGGGTCAGAAGCAAAGAGAAACCCTGAATTCATGTGCCGTCTACTCTTTAATTTCAAATTCGCTCTCTCTTTTTTCTCTCTACATATCCAATATACCCATGTAAATAATCACTAAACAGAGAGATGGTTACTTTAAAACAAGTGCACAGGTGTAGCCATACATGTGCGCATGGGTGCACACATGCAGGAATTTGTAATCGTCTGCACAATTTTGGAATTTGTTGCCAGAGGATGTGGTTAGTTCAGTTAGTATAGCTGTGTATAAAAAAGGATTGGATAAGTTCTTGGAGGAGAAGTCCATTAACGGCTATTAATTAAGTTGACTTAGAAAATAGCCACTGTTATTACTAGCAGCAGTAACATGGATTGGACTTAGTTTTTTGGGTAATGCCAGGTTCTTGTGGCCTGGTTTGGCCTCTGTTGGAAACAGGATGCTGGGCTTGATGGACCCTTGGTCTGACCCAGCATGACATGTTCTTATCTTCTTATGTTCTTAATTACACACATACTTTTTAAAATACCTCAGGTGTGTATGTGGGTGCTCCTAATTTTAAGCGGCAACACGAGCAAATGTAAATGGCGTATCTTCCTTAGGAATTTGTCGGCTTTAATGCATGCAGGTAAGCAAATTTTAATATATGCGCATGTAAAGGACATAGCTGGTTTGACCAATTTGTCTACCAGTTTGCCCAGTTTAAGGTGAATTTTAAAAAAGCGATACACATGCCAAAACTGAAACTTTCCCACCTCTTTAATTCAATCTCTACTCCTGCACCAGCCCCTCCCCTCATAAACATTTTGCAGGAAACAGGGAGTGTGAGGCTGAAGCTGTAGCAGATGAAAGAAGAGGCACTCTGTTCTCTAATTCACAGGCTGATGCAATAAGGTGCACATGCCAAAACTGGGAGATGCACACGCTTGTATCACTTACTTGTGCCTAGCCAATTTTATAAACCTGCCACATGCGTGTTCAAATACTGATGCATGAATATCTCACATCAGGGAAAAATAGGCTGGTATGGGGCAGGGCACGGGTGTTCTGGGACAGGGCCAAGAGATATGCACATATGTAGCGAAGACCAGAACTGTGAAGGACTTCAAAGGAGCGTGGGATAAACACTGTGGATCCATAAAGTCTAGAGGATGTGAATGAAGAGTGGGTGGCTCGCGGGAATGACGGCTACTACCTGGAGATAATACCCTTATTCAAAAAACATACACACTGTTAATGCGACTCCAACATTGCTCTAAGCTTCAACGGCAAGAGGAAATGTGAAAAAAAGGATTTGCATTCACAAAAAAGCGGGGAGTAGCTTGCTTTACGGTGGTTACTACCCCAAACCAAATAAGCCTGATACTTCACTTTCAATGCATATCCAGCATAGCTCTCTGCTTCAATGGCAGGGGAGAAAGACTGATACTTCACTTTCAATGCATATCCAGCATAGCTCTCTGCTTCAACGGCAGGGGAGAAAGTCTGATACTTCACACATATCAGCATAGCTCTCTGCTTCAACGGCAGGGGAAATGAAGAAAAGGGGATCTATACAGGCAACAACCAAGGACTGAATTACATAGTCTGGGTAAACAAATAAGCATAGGTGTAGCTTGCTTATTGCGGCAGTTAATACCCCCTAACTAATTAAGCTATTTCACTTAGATGCAGTTCCAACACTGCTCTCTACATTAATGGCGGGGGTGGAAGGGAAATAGAAACAAAAGGTTACTAAGTGCCAAGAGTAACAGATAAGTATGAGAAAAAAAAAGAAAGTGCGAAAGCTTGCTGGGCAGACTGGATGGGCCGTTTGGTCTTCGTCTGCCGTCATTTCTATGTTTCTATGTTTCAGTGCCTATCTCTTCATTTCTGCACAACTTTATTTCTGCTATTCATCAGCTGTTAAGTCTGAATACTATTTATAACCACATATTAACTGCTTAATGACCCAGGGATTCACTGGGCAAACTGGTGGATGAACTGGTTAAACTGGTCATTTCCTTCACATGCACCTTATAAAATTCCCTCACTTGGGCTTGCAAGCGCTGACTAATCCCAGCTGTGCGTGCACGGGCTTAAAATTAGGGGCACACATATACGCGCTAGGCCTATTTTATAATAGGTGTGTTTGCGCGCAGGATATAAAATTTCAAAGTATGGGGGCTGCGGGCCATATACAGGTATATATGGGTGCCCGCGCACTAGTTTTAAAGTTTCCATCCCTATTTCTACGTCATCCAGATCCCTCTGGTTCTTCACCCTGCCCTCACCCCTTTTTACCCAAACCCCTTTCCCAGAGGTTTTTGGCCTCAAATGAGTGTTCTTGAGACTTACACCTCAAGTGCAGAAATAAATATGCCCGGCTAACAGCCCAACGCTTGCTGCGGCTGGCAGATTTAAAATCCGAATTTACACGCCTAAATGTCGGCCCCGCCCCAGAATGCTCCTAATGCACTGTAACTCTGCCCCTTTTTCCTGTGCATTTGGTTGCTCACGCACACACATATACATGTATAATTGGGCCATTTTAAAATACGTGCCACTTATGCTTGGCCAGATACTTGTATATATAGGCCTTTGAACACTAGCAACTCTTTTAAAATTCACCCCAAATGTTTTATATACATAACCACATACTTAGCGTGTTGCCATATCATTGACAATGTGCAACAGAATCAATATACCTGAAGCTTTCCCGCCCCCCTTAATTCAATCTCTACTCCTGCACCAACCCTCCCCTCATAAACAGTTTGCAGGAAACAGGGAGTGTGAGGCTGAAGCTATAGCAGATGAAAGAAGAGGCACTCTGTTCTCTAATTCACAGGCTGATCCATGATTAAACCTAGCCTAGCGCACGGGTTTAATCATGGCTGGGAATAACAGCATCCGATGCAGCAAGGAGATTAGCATCCCAAGCTTTTAGCTCGATGCTTGGAGCTAGGGATAAAAGGCAAGGTATTACAATAGCTGACTTCTTTTCTAAGGGATAGAGAGCAAAGCGTGAAGTTTCAATGGGAGTAATTCTCCTTTGCAAGGTGAGGGTCTATCTGTGTTCTGCATTTGTGACCACGGTGAGGTATTCTGCTAGTGTGTACTTTTCTGTGTGTATCTATAGCAGCTTGCTTGTTCCGTTTTCCTAATAGGTGGTGTACTGGTGTTGTAGGACCTGTTGTAATATTTGCAGTGTTGCCTTTTCATAGGTAGGGTTGTTACTATTTGAGTTCCAGCATTTAGTGCTGTTTTGGTATGGGAAGGTTTATAATATTGGAATCGTAATTAAGTTTTCTCATGGCTATCTAAGGGCCTAGCCTACATTCAACATGCTTTCCAGCAGGCCTAATACCATATTTTGCAAGTTTTTCTACAGTACACATAAATATAATATACATAGTATAAGTGATATTTTTATCTCAGAAGAGTGTACTTTGAATGTCCTTTTTCATTTAAAATTTCCCTTTTCGGGTTGGGGAAGTGGTTAATATAACATTTTAAAAAGTTCTAAATGTATCAGAACTACTTGAGCAAACAGATGTAGAATCAGTTGTACATCAACATATCAACATTAATAATATCTTTTATGTTAGAGTCCGACAAAGATTGGATTTTTAAAAAATTCTTTTTAAATAGATTTAAAGAACTTATGGGGTGTAAGGTACAATTATTTCCTGACTTAGCACCAACAACACAGAGACGCAGAAAGCAGTTTCTTATGTTGAAGTCTCAAATATTACAAATGGGAATGCTTTTTATCCTGAAATATCCTTGTAAATGCCTGATAAAGTGTGAAGGCAATACTTATGTATTCTTACAACCGGAGCACTTAACACAATTTATTCAAAGTAAAATGAAGTCTACCACTAGCTCTACCCCGAAACCCATCTAACACAGTTTTATAAGATATGAAGTGATCTCTCCTAGTTTAAACATGTGTAATCCCAGATAGTTGAGAAATCAGTTTGATAAAAACAGATAATGTATTGGAATTGTGTACCTTGGATTCAATTGTGGGCTAAGCACAGGCTAAAATTAATTAAATCCTAACATAAGTTAAGGAATATGTAATCTTGAGCTATTAATTGTTTGGTTCAAAAGTCGTTCAAAGTGTTTATTGAAAGTAATATATGGAATAAGGGGAAATTGTTGTATCTGATTTAAGATTTAAGGCCTCATTTTCCAATATCGCATGGTATCGCATGCGATACCAAAAAGGGGTGTTACCTTATGTTAATAAGCATGTGTATCGCAAATTGCGATAACAGCTATGCAACACGCTCTTAGCGCAAATCGTGCTATTAACCCAATTTGAGCTACATTGCCAGTATATATTGTGATTCATGATGTTTCTGGACAGCCTGTTTCAGTATGCTGCAGGCTAGGGGGGAGGGGGGGGAGGAGAGAGAGCCAGAGAGAGAGCCAGAGAGAGCCTTGCTATAGTGCCTCCTCCCTAGACAGGTATTTGTATCCCTATGGTAGGCCCACCTAGTAACTCGAGGTGGGGATTAGGTATTAGTGTAGGGGGTTGGGGGCCACTTTCACATTCAACATGAGACGTACGAACAGAACAGTGGTCTCTTGTGAAGATTTGATGGCCTTCGGAGTGAGGAAACTCACTCCAAGATGAGATTTGGACAATGTTCTCTCCACCTAGCAAGCTACACTAATACCTAATCCCCACCTCGAGTTACTAGGTGGGCCTACCATAGGGATACAAATACCTGACTAGGGAGGAGGCACTATAGCAAGTCTCTCTCTCTCTCTCTCTCTAGCCTGCAGCATATACCACAAATGAAAGAGGTGTAGCTATTGGCCACGTTAGGAGCTGCACTAACACTGCAGCTGTTTCACGGCACATGATAACTCTTTCCTACTTTACATATGCTCCACCCCCTGAATACAAACTTAAACTTTTGCATTCACATATCGCGTTAACAGCTGTTAGTGCAATTTGCAGAATTATCTCCTGCGGTAACTCCTTGGAAAATGACCCCCTTATTGTAATATTTTATTATGAATCTTGCAACTTGTGATAAATGTAAGATAAATTATGCTTGAATTGTATTGTAAAATGAAGAAATATAAAATAAAAAAAATAAAATAAATGCATATTTTTAAATTGGGGGGGGGGGAGGGGTATGGTGGCGCATGTTTATAAGGTTCGCCTAGGGATCCTAATACCCTTGCATCTGCCCTGAGAGAGAAGCAGTTGGTAGAGTTCCTGGGAGTGTGGTAGGTTTACCAGTTCCCTAGAAATATTATCCCTGGCACTTTATCTGGCATGCTTGACCCCTGCTTTCTCCCCTTCCCTTGGCCCACTCTGTAATTTGTCTTGAGCCGCCCCTGCTTCTCGGCCCGTTTCAGCAGCAGCCGCTCCTCCATACCATCAGCGACTCCTCTCACAGCGGCAGCCCCCTCGTACGGCCTCCCTTTCAGTAGTAATTCTGACGTGGTCACGCTCATGCCCCGTCCCCCCCTCCCCCACCTTCAGCGGCAGCGGAAAACACCTTTCCCGCCTCCATTCACCGGCTCTGCTGCGTTTCCCTCTGCTGCTGCACCGGGGCTTTTCTGTTCTCTGCAACAAAAACCTAGTTATTTAAAAAAACAACATCGGGGCCTTGCAGCCCACCCCCTTCCCCCAGGTCAAGGAACCACTTCCTCTAGCCCTCCTAGAGCATCAACAGGCCTCCCACCCAGACCTGTCCTTCTGGGGCCTTGGCCACTGCCTGGATCCCTCCCTAACCACCAAAGTAAGTTTTATGTGAGTGTGCATGCATGTGTGTCACCATGCGTGAGAGTGTGGGTGTGTGACTCAGGGAGTATAAGTATGATTATGTGTATGTCAGTGAGCATGTGTGAGAGTCAAAACGAGTGTGCGTGTGTGTGCAAGTCAGTAAGTATGAGCTTGTGTGTGACATAAGACCATAGTAAATACTGGTAGAAAGAGACCCAAGTGGTCTATCCAGTCTGCTTAGCAATTTTTTTTAAGGGTAGTAGTGAAGGAGTGTGAATCTCAGCATGAGCATGTGTATGTGTATGTAAGTGAGCCTGTGAGAATCTCAGCGTGAGCATGCATGCGTGCATGATTGAATCAGCATTTGTTTATGTGAGACTGAGCATGTGTGCAAGTCAGTGAACAATCCTTGCATTCAGCCCGTGCACTTATCAGTTGCAGGTGAGGGGGGGAGGAGGGGTGAAGACAGGTGACCCATTCAGACTGCAGGAAATGATGAGGTTTGAGGGTCCCCATAGGTAGGCAGGCACCCTGAGTGATTGCTTGGCATGCCCTGTGTATATGAGTGAGTCAGTGAGCATATGAGCGAGAAAGAAAATGTGTGTGAGTATATGACAGAGAGAAAGGATGACGTCTCTGCACACGCTCCACCCCTGACTAATCCACAGTTATCTCAGCGTGACTGGAATCTAAAGTTCCAGGTACGGAGAGTGGGGGATTTTTTTAATCCTTATTAATTTTAATTATTGGGTGGTTACTTGATATGTTTGCTGTTTTGAAATATGTTATTGGTATTTGTGAAATTTTTAAACATTTTTATGAGCTTTTAATTATTGGTTCAATTTATCAGCTGTTTTGAAATATTTTTATAAGTATAGTTTTACTATTATGTTTGCATTTTATATTTTTTTTATTTTATTTTTGTTGTATGAGGAATGGCAATGTTCCTGTTTTTTCACTGTATGTGCATTGCATACAGAGGTCAGGCTTCTTGCATGTTTCCAGTTCAGTTTTTGTCTGCACGCTTCTATTTATACTTTATGGTGTCTTTATTCTGTATTTGATGAGAGTCTGTCTGTGTTCTGCATGGATGGCCACAGTGAGGTATTCTGTTATTGAGTAGTTTTTGTACAGGGGTCTATAGCAGCTTGACTTATTTTGTTTTCCTAATAAGTCTTTTAGGGCCAAAAATCAAGCCAGAGACAACAAAGGTTGGAAACTTTACTGCTATATAGAGAATATTAATAATGCATCAGTATGAAATATCCCGGGACACAGTTCAAAATCCCTGACTTGGACATGTCTCCCACGTGAGAATAATTGGATTTTGTTGGCTAATTTTGACTTTTCTGGTATGTAATTAATTCTCTTGTATATAGGACATATCCACCAACATGGAGGCTTTTCTATTGTGCTCAGAAATATTTTGTGGTAACAGAACTTGAAGAATGTGCTTGAAAGTAGATTGATATAACTTTCCATGGGGATGGTCCACTGGACTTCCCCTCCTCCCACCAAAATAAACTGCTAATTCACTACAAGCACTACATTAAACAAGTGTGCCAGATTCATCTACCAGAGCTCTGGTATCCTTACCCTCCCTTTCTCCTTCCCACTGGAAGGTGAACACCACTTCTTACCTGTGTGCGCAGCCTCTGCCAGATTCATTCTGATGTTTGAATGTGTAGAGCAGGGGTCGGGAACCCATGGCTCGCGAGCCAGATATGGCTCTTTTGAGGGCTGCATCTGGCTCGCAGACAAGTGTCGCCACACTTCGCGGTTCCCCGCTGACCCAGCTGCTCCCCGGTCCTCCGCCGCCCGGGCTTAAAATGCTGTCAGCCCGGGCGGAACGCGGCTGGACAGCTGGAGTCAGCGGCACCGGCGTGCTCTCTTCTCCTCCTCCCCCCCCCCCCCCCCGCGGCCCGGAAGAGGAAGTGGTGAGCATCGGGTGCCTGCGCGGAAGAAGAGACCACGCTAGTGTGGTCTCTTCTTCCCGCGCAGGCACCCGATGCTCTCCACTTCCTCTTCCGGGCCGCGGGGGGGGGGGAGGAGGAGGAGAGAGCACGCCGGCAGCGGCACGACTGGAGTCAGCCGGGTGCCAGCGCTGGAGTCATCGGGTGCCTGCGCGGGAGTCTTCCCGCGCAGGCACCCGATGCTCACCACTTCCTCTTCCGGGCCGCGGGAAGAAGAGAACACGCCGGTGCTGAGCGGCACCGGCGTGCTCTCTTCTTCCCGCGGCCCGGAAGAGGAAGTGGTGAGCATCGGGTGCCTGAGCGAGAAGAAGAGGCCACGCTTGTGGGAAGAAGACTGCAGCGCGGCTCGGAGGAAAATGAAGAGTTTCAACCGCGGCCGATGGGACTCCGCCTCCGCGAGGGCTGAAAATGAAGGAGGTTAGTGTTGGGAGGAGGCTGCTGCTGCCGCGAGTTCCTGGGGTGGGGGTGGGGGAGAGAGAGAGTGAATGAGCGAGCAAGCGTGTGTGTTTGAGATCCTGTGTGTGTGAGTGAGATTGCATGTATGTGAATGATTGAGAGCCTGTGTATGTGAAAGAGAGTATGTCTGTGATTGAGAGCCTGCCTGTGAGAGAGAGAGCATGAATGTAAGTTTACCATTGGGAACCTGTATGTGTAAGTTTGTGATTGAAAACCTGTTTGTGTGAAAGAGTATGTGTGTATGATTGAGATCCTTTGTGTGTGAGAGAAATCATGTGTATGTATGATTAAGAGCCTGTGTGTATAAGTAAGAGAGAGATCATGTGTGTCTGTGTCTGATTGACAGCTGGTTTAGGTGATGGAGCATGTGAGTATGTGATTGAGAGCCTGTGTTTAAATGAGAGAGAGAGACCATGTGTGTCTGTGTGTGATTGAGAGCTGATTTAGGTGAGGGAGCATGTGAGTATGTGATTGAGAGCCTGTGTGTAAATGAGAGAAAGAGAGGACATGTTTGTAAGCATGTGAATGAGAGTCTGTGTGTGAGAGAAAAAGACAGCATGTATTTATGTGATTGAAAGCCTGTGTGTGTGTGTAAGCGTGAAAGATAGACAGCATGTGTGTAAATGTGTAATTAAGAGCCTATATAAGTGAGTGAGAAAAAACATGTGTATATGTGAGTACTGAGAGCATGTGTGTATAGGTGTGTCATTGAGAGCCAGTGTGAGAGAGAGCGCTGGTATGTGACTGAGAGAGGAGAAAGTTCCAAGCAAACCACCCCACCTCCTGCTAATTCAGAACAATCTCAGGACACCTGGATATCAAACGTTCCCAGGTATGCAGAGCAAAAAAATTTTTGTATCCTTATTATTTTTCATTACTGGATCTTTGTGTCTGCTATTTTGAAATATTTTGTTGGTATCTGGAAATGTTTTATATGAGTTTTAATTATTGGATATTCCTCTCATCAGCTGTTTCGAAATATGTTCTTTTTGTTAGTACAGTTTTACTGCTGATGATTTTATATTTCTTGATTTGTTTTATAAGGATGGGTGATGTTTCTTTTTTCCTTTGTTACACTGCATACAGAGACTCTGGCTTGTTGCAGTTTCCAATTCAGTTTTTTCTGCATGCTTCTTGTTATGCGTTTTGGTCTCTTTATTCTATGTTAGGTGAGGGACAGCACGTGATTCAGGTGAGGTTTTCTGCTGGCGTGTTGTTTCTGTGTAGGACTCTATAGCAGCCTGACTTGGTCCGTTTTCCTAATAGGAGATGTATTGGTGTCTTAAGGCCTGGTGTAATATTTTCAGAGACTTATTGTACATTAAAAGTGGGATCTTACATAAAATGCACACATTTACTTGTATTTAGTTTTAAACATATTGTATGGCTCTCATGGAATTACATTTTAAAATATGTGGCGTTTATGGCTCTCTCAGCCAAAAAGGTTCCTGACCCCTGTAGAGCCATGTAATCAGCTGTGTCCGCATGTTCAGATGTCAGACTGAAGCTGGCAGAATGAGGCACAAACAGGTGAAAAGTGCTGCTCTCCTCCTGCTGATGGAAGAGGAAGGAGGGTGAGAATCGTGCACACCTCCAACGGTGCCTAGGGGTGAGTAAAACCTAAATCCATCCCTGATCATGGGTGATTGTTTTCCTTTTGGTAAACAACATGCATTGCAGATTTCCATAATTTCATGTTAATAATGCCCCTTTGTTAGGAATGCACAACGTAGATGTCCATGCACCCGATGCAATAAACTTTTAAGTGCCAGAAAGGCACATTTCTCCTTAGCATGTCCATTTTCTATGCTGCTCCACTTTCTTTCTCGTTTAAATACTACATCGGTCACACAGGGGATGTGGATGCGTGCGCATTAAGAAAAGTGTTTTTGGGCGCATCTGTATGCATCGGCTTGTCAGCTGTTCTCCCCCCCTTCTCCTGTCTAGAAGGGAACGGGAGGGGGTGAAGTTGGAGTGCACAGAGAAAGCAATACCAAAACCTGAGAACTGTCCCAGATGCTGTACTTTCTGGAACCTATACCTTTACTTATTTTTTTTTTTTACATTCCTGCTATTACTATGGCAATACGTAAAATTGTCATGCCAATAAAGTTATTTGAATCTGATGATTGATCCCAAACAGGCCGATACAGTACAGTGCACACCGACGGAGCGCACTGTTAGCCGGCATTTGGACGCGCGTTTTGGACGCGCTAGCTTTACCCCTTATTCCGTAAGGGGTAATAGCGCGTCCAACCCCCCGAACCTAATGGCGCCCGCAACATGCAAATGCATGTTGATGGTCCTATTAGGTATTCCCGCGCAATTCAGAAAGCAAAATGTGCAGCCAAGCCGCACATTTTGCTTTCAGAAATTAGCGCCTACCCAAAGGTAGGCGCTAGTTTCTGCCGGCACCAGGAAAGTGCAATATTAAGTGGCGATATTAAGTTGGAGGTCCCGAAAGTTTAAAAAAGTAAAAAAAAAAAATTTTAAATGGGCCCGTGGCTGATGGGTCGAAAACCTGACGTTCAATTTTGCCGCCGTCCAGTTTCCGAACCCATGGCTGTCAGCGGGCTCGAGAACCGACGCTGGTAATATTGAGCGTCAGCTGTCAAACCCGCTGACAGCCGCCGCTTCCGTCAAAAAAGAGGCGCCTCTTTTTACCGCCAGCCCTAATTAAAATAAATTAAAATACTGAATCACGCGCACAGGAGATTTTACTGTATCGGCCCGTTAGAGATCTCCTAAATCAAACCAAGATGATTATGATATAGCTCCTGGATGGACTGATGTTCCTTTATTACAGCTTCATCTTTATTCAAAAACTATTGCACATGCATATATGGCCAATCATACACCATTTACAAAGACCTGGATATGTTTCTTAGAAGTTTTCAACTGCTGGTGTCTCCTGGCTGGCAGAGAGGACATTCATTTCAATTCATGGAAGCCTTGATGACTGGCACCACTGCTGACAAGTTTCAGACTTGTGTTAATTCAAGCACTTTTTGTGTTTGCTACCATGTACTTAATATACGGACACGCATCTTTCTGTGTAACTGAAAGCATGACAAACTGCTGATGCTAACAGTTTCAGCATTCATAAGTTTATAAACTCAAAGTCAAAGACTTTCTCAAGAAAATAACAGGATGGTTTGTTTGAATTAAAAACAAAAGTGACACTTTACAGTTAAAATTCTACAACTTGCATGTCCACTTGAAAAACTGTTCATTTTTGTGCTTGGCATATTTTCTTTTTGTATATAGTTTAAATATTGTTTAAAAACTATGGGGTGGATTTTTAAAGGGTTACACATGAAATATACGCGCGTAACCCCTTTAAAAGCCCCCTGCGCGCGCCGAGCCTATTTTGCATAGGCTCGGCGACGCGTGCAAGCCCCAGGACACGCGTATGTCCTGGGGCTTGAAAAAGGGGGCAGGGCGGGGCCAGAGCCTCCAGGCACAGCGGCCACTTGCCACTGTGCCCGGGATCGCGGGCCGGCCATCGCCGGCGCGCATAACCTACGCCTGCCCGGAGGCAGGCACAACTTCGTGAACACAGGTAAGGGGGGGGGGTTTAGATAGGGCTGGGGGGCAGGTTAGGTAGGGGAAGGGAGGGGAAGGTGAGGGGTGGTGGAAAGAAAGTTCCCTCCGAGGCCGCTCCGATTTTGGAGTGGCCTTGGAGGGAACAGAGAAAGCCATCGGGGCTCCCCTAGGGCTCGGCATGCTAGGTGCACAAGTGTGCACCCCCTTGTGCATGCCGACCCTGGATTTTATAACATGCGGGCGGTTGCGCGCGCATGTTATTAATCGGGCATAGATTTGTGCACGCCGGGTTGCTCGCACAAATCTACGCCCGTGCCTAGGTTTTAAAATCTGGCCCAATTTGAATGGTTTTCAATAAAACACTGATTTTTTTTTGCACATTCAGAGGGGTGACTCTTTATGCCAAATTATTCAAATCTGCCACATAATTGTTGCCAAATTTTTTAAAAATCTGCTACACAATTTGACTCTTGCTACAGAATCTTGAAAAATCTGCTGCAGGAAATCAAAGGTTGTCTATATTTGTACAGATAGGTGCCTGCAGAGAAGAACAGGCCTAGTGATTAAGAGCAAGAGGCTAGAGCCAGGGTTCAAATCCCCACTTTATCCATTCACACCTCCTTGTGAGGCTGGACAAATCACTTTATCTCCTGTTGCCTTGGGATCAGTTTCTTAACACATAATCTAATTTCTTTTTTAACTCCCGATGCAGTAAGTTAATGGTATGCTAAGGCATCGGGAGTTAAAAAAATGCACACAAACCAGAAAATGTGCACAAAGAAAGGATCAGTGCACTGAAAAACATGACTGATGCACATGAGTTATATTTTATGTGCAGAAAACATGGTTTATGTGCACAAATCAGGTTTTCTGCACATAGTATATACTTTATGAACACAAAAAACGATGTGCACAAAGCTTTTTCTGAATGCATAAATCATATTTTATGCACAGAAAAAATGTTATTGTGAACATAGCATGTTTTCTGCGCATTAAAACACTGACTGCAGAACCTGGCACCAAAACTCTTACATCTGCCCATAGACTAACACTAACACTGGAAACGTTATGCCACCTCAGACTAGGAGTAAAAATTCCAGCGCTAAATTAAGCCAGCACACCTCTCTGCACTGGGGGATAATAGCTAATGTCTTCATTTGCGTGGGATTTCCGTGCAATGGCGGCAAGCAGAATGCACAATTTTACAGGCATAAAACTCCTCGTTGCATTGGGAGTGTAAGTTTGTGCACACAAAATCTGCATATAATTGCAGGTAAAAAAAAAATGTGTTCTGCTGAGTGCATCTATTACATATGGCCTTAAGTTTGTAAGCTTTATCAGACAAGATCTATTGTGCCTGAATTCAAATAGTGCAGTAAGCTGCCTTAAGCATCATTTGGAACTGCTGGCTGAAAGAAAAAAATATTATATATAAAGCACAAGTTATGTCTGTACTGGATCGGAAAGGACTTCTCATTATCTCCACAGAATGCTGGCCTTCCTTTTTTCCGTTCATTCATCTTACTCAGTGTTAGAAGTGGTGCACCTCAGATACTGTAGACTGCACGTGGGGAAATGGGATGCCAGCAAATGTTACTCTGATGAAAAGGAATCATTTTCTTCCTGTCTCTTGCATATTTTAAGGTCTTCATCTTGGAGCAAACTTTAATGCAGTTCCCATGCAGCTGCGATGGCTGTGCACTATATTGGGTGGCAATGTACAATCATGCCTATCCAGGGCTGGTGGAAGCACTAAGCAGAATGGCAACCGCTAGGAGGGCGTGACGAGTTCGGGGACAGCAGCCTAATACTTCTACTGGCCCTATGCTGATGTCACATTTAAGCAGCAAAATAAACTTCAGGACTCGAGGCTGCTGGAAGGACTTTAATTGCACCTCCTTCTTCCTATGGCCGGAGGAGAAGCTATGTTGCTTGGGCCACAGGGGTGGGAGGAGAAAGTCCAATTGCAACAGCACTAAGCAGAAGGAAATGCATTGGCCTCATGGGCTGGAAGAAAGGATTCCAGAGGTGGAGCAACCTCAGCCAGCCTTTGCGGCCAAAGACGGCAGCGATGAAAGAGGAGCAGGAGCAAAGTTAGCGGGTCCAAGAGAGGAGCAGCATTGACTGTGCGGTGGTGGGAGAGAGGACCAGCGATGGCTGCGCCCGCACAACAGGGGACAGGAGAGAGGAGTGGTTGGCTGGGCCTACATGGCTGGGGAAGGAAAAGAGGAGCACTGAGCAGTAGTAGTCTTGGCTGAGCCTGCATGGGCTTCAAACAGAAGAGAGAAAGAGAGAGAGAGAAAGTGACGAGCATATGTGCGTGTGGATGTGGATGTGAGAAAGCATGAGTGTGTACATGTATGTGTGAAAGCATGTGAATGTGTGAAAGCATTTGTGCATGTGTGTGTGTATATGTGTGTGTATGTGAGAGCAAGAGGAGACAATTTGGTGGTAATTTTCAAAAGGAGTTACATGCGTAAATATAGCTACTATTGTAGCAATTTTCAAAAGCCATTTACTCAAGTAAAGTGCACTTATGTGAGTAAATCCTATAGACAAGTCAATGGCATATATTGTAGCAATTTTCAAAAACCTGTTATGCTCAGGCTTGTGGACCCTTGGGGCGACGTGAGGATGGAATACCTTGCGGAAGTCCCGTAGGCTCTCACGCCGGGTGGCGAGGCAGAACAAGAGGCGGGACGAGCTGGCCCTTGGCACTGGAGGCTGAGGCGAATATGGAGGCGATGAAGAGACGAGAAGAGGCGCTGTGTCTTCACCACTGGTGGTCTGCGGTCCCCCCGGGAGGAGCCCGTAGGGACCCGACCGCTGGGACTTAGGTGGACCTAGGGAGGTCAGAGCAATGGTGCAAAGGCCAACTGGAGCTTCGCCCTGGAAGCCCGCGGTCCCCCCAGGAGGAGCCCGTAGGGACCCAGGCCGCTGGGACTTAGGTGGGCCTTTGGTGACGGAGTCTTGGAGGAGTCCTAGGTCGAGTGCCAGAGGGTCGTCGCTCACCAGTCCGAAGTCGTGCACCAGAGAATCGCCGCTTGCCAATCCAAAGTCAGGAACCAGAGAATCACCGTAAGCCAATCCAAAGTCAGGAACCAGAGAATCACCAGGACGTAACAGGAGCAAGAGGCAGGAACTCACCGAAGCAAGCAGACTCAAACAACACTCGCAAGAGACGTTGCCAAGTCACTGGATGAGCAGAGGAAGCTGCCTTTTATACTTCCTCTGCCCTGGCTGATAGAGAACAGGTGAGGTCATTAAAGGGATGGGTCCCTTTAATTCTGTGGAGGGGCGTGGCCTAGTGCTGAAGCATGGCGGTGGCCATCTTGGATTTCCTCCGTGGAGGGGAGATGCCGCTGAGAGGAAGCAGGACGGAAGCAGGACGGCTTGCCCTGCAATGGGCAGCGGGGGTCCGAGTCAGAGCCCTCCCCCGGGGCTCCCATGGTGCTGCGAGTCAGGTAAGGGGACGTGGTCGTGGGGCGCCACGGCCACGGAGCACAACAAAACCCACTTACTCAAGTAAAGTGAATTTACTCCAGTAAACCTGGTTTTTACTCGAGTAAATGCTTTTTAAAATCAGGCCCTACGTGCCCTACCCCTTTCCCCTCACCAATGAATGACAACCTCAGGATGTCTGGAAATCAAAAATGTTTCCAGATATCAAGAGCAGGGGATTTGTTTTTTCTTATTAATTATTGGTGGCTATTTTGAAATATTTTTTATTAATATGGTTTTATAGTTATGATTGTTTTGTGTTTCTTGATCTTGTTTGAATTCTATGAGGTATGGTGATGTTTCTGCCTTTCCAGTGTTGCAATGCATATGGAGTCTGGCTTGTTGCAGTTTCCAGTTCATTTTTTGTCTGCACATATCTATTTATACTTTATGGGCTCTTTATTCTGTATTTGGTCAGAGTCTGACTTTGTTTTGCAAGTGTGACCAAGGTGAGGTATTCTGTTAAAGGTGAATTTTAAAAGCCCAGCACGCGCATCAATTGAGGGATGCGCGCACAAGTGAGGCTGGGGTGTGCCGACCAAATTTTAAAAGCTGCCCAGATACGTGTGTATCTCCCGCTGCGCGCACATCTCAAAAGTTTTCAAAAAGGGGTGGGGCATGGGCAAGGTCTGGGCGGGGCATGGGTGTTTCAGGGCGTGGCCAAGAGATGGGCGTGTAAATACTTATATGCCTGGGTGTAAGGTTTGCCTAGGGCACCTAATATCCTTGCACCGGCCCTGTGCCTATCCCTCCTTAACTAAGTAGATATAATTTGGCACACAAATATTTTCACCATCCGACACTGTAATGTGCAGAAGAATCCCATCCCAGGGCAGAATTTGTAAAAGTTGAAGAATGCATATGCCCCGGATGAGTTAAGAATATTTTACTTCTGCCCAACAGAACCATTGCTCTGGGGGATCCATTAAATAGTGCAACACAAAAATTCAACTGTACTGTAGTTTGACTCTACTTATCTTCATGTTGGGGATCACTCATGGTGAAATCCCTCATCTAGAAAATACTTAAATAAAAGCTGCCATTATTCAAAATGGAAAAGTTCTACTCACCACAGGCGGACACGAGAAACTCCAGTTCCAAAAAGATCATCAAACATTAGAAGCAGCATCTCAGCAGACTCAAAAATACAAATATGTTTAATTTACCTTCTTGAAAATGCCAGCATTTCCGTACCAGCAAGATGATGTTCTTGCTAGAAGCATGTCATCGACCACTAAATTTACTTGTGAGGTAGGGATCAATATACTAACCACCATTTATCCAACAAATCCCATTATCTCAATAATCCAAATTCAATAGCGCATACATTATATGACCTTCATACTAGGCGTCATAGTGTGGCAATCCATACCATTTTGTCACTCTGCCTTATGCTTAATCATTGGTCAGTCCTTTTTATAATATTTTTTCTTTGTGCAAGTGCTCCGTGTATTAAAACTATCAATATTTATATTTTATATTTTCTTCTCAATACTTATCTTGAAATGCCATGATTTCTTTGCATGTATTAATTGCAGTTAGTTGCAGTCGGAAGAGATGCAGTCGGAAGAGATGCAGTTAGTTGCAGTCGGAAGAGATGCACGGAAAACGCTGAGAGCCATTATGAACCCGAAATGAATTTTTGCCCTTGAGAAAGGACGACAAGTCCGAAACCCTGTACAGTGTCGGGCACAGACACGGTGAGGCAATGTGAGATTGGTCATATTGCCGTGGACCATCGGTTTGGAGAGACTCGGGCTGCAATTAATACATGCAAAGAAATCATGGCATTTCAAGATAAGTATTGAGAAGAAAATATAAAATATAAATATTGATAGTTTTAATACACGGAGCACTTGCACAAAGAAAAAATATTATAAAAAGGACTGACCAATGATTAAGCATAAGGCAGAGTGACAAAATGGTATGGATTGCCACACTATGACGCCTAGTATGAAGGTCATATAATGTATGCGCTATTGAATTTGGATTATTGAGATAATGGGATTTGTTGGATAAATGGTGCTTGCTAGAAGCATAACATTGGCATTTTCGAGAATGTATAAACATATATTTGTATTTTTGAATCTGCTGAGGTGGCGCTGCTTTTGTTTGATGCAAAACCCATGTCTGCGACTTTTTACTATGCAGCCTTTTGCAACTGGAAGCTTTTTTTTTAAGTTTACAGGCATTAAAATCTGTAGTTTACGCCCTTGTGCTCTCGGTCATCGACTTCTGTAATCTGATTTACTGGGGGTCTTTCAGATAATTTGATTTGGAAGCTCCAGGAGGCTAAAAATGTGGCTGCATAGTTAGTGTTGGGTTGTTCAAGATGAGAGTCCGCTGCACCTCTTCTGATGAAATTGCATTGGATGCCAGTTAGGCTACGATGCCAATTCAGAGCTTTGGTGCTTTCTTTCAAGATTTTGCATGGTTTAGGCCCTCCCCACATGTGTAACAGGATCTCCTGGAAATGTTCATTATGAAATACATGTTCACAGTATGATACCAACTCCAACTTCCCCCAGTCAAGAGATTCTGACATGTCAAATTACAAAAGTCAATCCTTCTCGATGTATGTACCCAAATTATGGAATGATCTCCCCCCTGCTTATCAAGGAGAAAACCGATCTGATGAATTTCTGGCGTAAAGTAAAAACTTGGCTGATATCTAATGAGCTCCTGAACCAAACTTGAATAAGAGCAGTTTCCCCGAGCCCTGGGGACAACTTGATGTAGGTAGCTCAATTAAATATCTGCAGCTTGGCCTCACAATTGATGAATTGATATGTATTTTAAGGACATATTCGATGTTTTAACTATTTGGTTGTTTTTAGTTTTAGTTTTTAATGGTTATGTACATTGCTTTGAAAGATGTTATTGTAAAACCTGGAAAGCGATTAATAAGTTTTTATAAGTAAGCAAATAAATAAATAAATAAACAAGCCCTGATTAAATAATTTCCTTATATTTATTTTATTTATTTTAATTTTTTCTATACCGGCATTCGTGATAATATCACATCAAGCCGGTTTACAATAAACAATGGTTGATAACCTGAACAGAGAACGAAATAATATGAACTATAAATAATATAGATGCAGTTACAATAAACAAGGAGACGTACAACTAGGAGCAAGAAGAAGACAAGATAGAAACTTTAACAAAGTGTATAAACCTGTAGAATGGAGGAATTTCCAAAAATGGATGTTTGAGATTTACAATGAATTGTTCAGTACAAGTATGTAGTTTAACAATAAAGGCGAAATCATAAGTAATGAAGATTCTGGATGATAATAATGCTTAGGGGTAGGATACCAGGATGGTTATAATAATAAAAGATGTTGATTGGAGGTTGAATATCGGATAGAATAGTTTTTAATCTGCGTCTGGGAAGGCTTGTTTGAAAAGCCATGTTTTAAGTCTTTTTCTGAATGTCAGTAAGCAGGGTTCCTGTCTAAGTTCCGTTGGTATGGAGTTCCAAAGCGTGGGTCCTGCTGTGGAGAAAGCCCTATCTCTGTAAGTTATGTGGAGGGAAGTTTTGGAAGGCGGTACTTGCAGAGACTCTTTGTAGTACTCTCTTATGGGTCTGGAGGAAGTATGCTTTATGAAAGGGATTTGTAGGTTGAGAGGAGCAATTTGTTGGATGGATTTGTAGATTATGGTGATTGACTTATAAAGAATTCTGAAATGAATTGGTAGCCAGTGTAATTCTTTAAGGATTGGGGAAATGTGCTCTCTTCTCTTTGTATTAGTTAGGATTCTGGCTGCAGTATTTTGAACCATTTGTAGCGGTTTGGTGTGTGCTGATGGGGTACCTAATAATAAAGAATTGCAATAGTCTAACTTGGAGAAGATTATTGCTTGTAGGATAGTCCTGTAGTCATGGTTGTGGAACAGTGGTCTTATTCTTTTTAGAACATGCAGTTTATGAAAGCAGTCTTTAGTAGTTTGGTTTATGAAAGCTTTTAAATTAAGTCTATTATCGATGATTGCGCCCAAATCTCTTATATTTAATCCTCCTCTCTATTATATGTGTGTTGTTCTTAAGTTTTCTTCTCTTCCTACGTTTTTCTGAGTATCTGCTAACCATAATTTATTATGTAAATGTACAGAGCTCTTTATCCTTAGAGCACTTTATAAATAATGAATAATAGAACAAGACTGGATACTGAAAATCCCACTCAACATAATGGTATTCCTTAATGGCACGGACCTTTCTCTGTTTAACACAAATCTGCAGTTGTTGCAATACAGGGTCTTTGGAGAACTTTGCAAATAGAAATGGGACCCAAAGAGGAAGCAAGGCTTGCTTTGTCACAGTCACACATACTGAGCAAAGCTGAGATTCAAATACAGGCATTCCAAGGTTCATGGTCTCCTCCATCTCTAGCAGACCTCCTTTTTATGGAGAATGTATGGTAGAGCAGTGATACGGTACGTACTAAAATCACTGATTTTACTAGATGAACATTGGTACAGCAGCTTGAATCATAGCAATGGAGTGTCTTATAACATGGTCTAAGAGTCCATGTTATAAGACACTCCATTGCTGTGGAACAAAATGCTGAACCAATGTTCATTCACGCATATCCAGCATAGCCCTCTGCTTCAACGGCAGGGGGAGCAAGTCTGATATTTCACTTTCAATGCAAAGCCAGCATAGCTCTCTGCTTCAACAGCAGGGGAGGAAGTTTGACACTTCACGCATATCCAGCATAGCCCTCTGCTTCAACAGCAGGGGAGCAAGACTGATACTTCACTTTCAATGCATAGTCAGCATGGCTCTCTGCTTCAACGGCAGGGGGGAATGAAGAAAGGTGGATCTATATTCAGGCAACAATCAACAAGGACTGAATTACATAGTCTGAATAAACAAATAAGCATGGGTGTAGCTTGCTTATTGCGGTGGTTAATACCCCTAACTAAATTAAGCTATTTCACTTAGATGCAGGTCCAACACTGCTCTCTACATTAATGGTGGGGGTGGAAGGGAAATAGAATTAAAAAAAAGGTTACTAAGAGCCAAGAGAAACAGATAGGTATGTGAGAGAAAAGTGCGAAAGCTTGCTGGGCAGACTGGATGGGCCGTTTGGTCTTCTTCTGCCGTCATTTCTATGTTTCTATAACAGAAACAGCTCGCCCTTGTTTCCCTTTAAAGCAGCATTTGCACCTAACAGAAAATCAGCTGGGGTAGGAGTAAGAGAAGGGGACATAAGAAAAAGGATGTACAAAAAACAAAATCACAGCAATCCTAGTTACAGTATCTAGGAATTTACAAATCTGTGAAACTGGATGAGTTGTACCAATTCTCCACTATTGTGGGCTTTCAGAGAAGGTATGAATAAAATAAATAAGGTAGCCAGAAATGGGTGAAATTATATGTTGGTTGGAGTGGGACAGCTAATGCAATAAAGAGGAATTAGCTATAGTGAGTACTTTATCTTTTTTCAATAGTTCCTGTATCTCTTCCTGTGGCAGTTTTTTTTGTCACTCACTTAAAGTCATGATGTCGAGCTTTGTCTGACTGCACAAAAAGTCAAGAATTAGCTTTAAAATCCTGCAAAGATAGTCGGGATATGCCTACCAGATTTTTACTGCTATTACTTAGCAGCACAGTTTGGAATAGAATTGCAGTGGAATGATCCAGACGTGTCAACACTAGACATAGAGGTGAATTTTAAGACCTATGCGCATGCGCAGATGTGCGTGCCTTTGTCAGCTCGTGCATATGGACGAGGTAATTTCCTAACATACGCGCATCTATGCACTTATACTTGCACTGTTATAAAATCGGCCATACACGCATACATGTGCACACGACTTTATATCGACGCGCGCATGTGCACACAAATGACGCCTTGTTCACGTAACTGGGGGAGAGTTTTAGTAGATATGTGCACCGACACAATTACCTGTTTCCCCAATTTGTTCCCAGTTTGCCCCAGTCAAGAAGAGGACTTCTGTAACCCCCTAGCTAACTTACCATCCTTTTACCCTATTAGCCCCGACCATTAAAACCCGCTGACTAGCCTAATTTTTATTACTTACAAACCGTCCATAACAGAAGTAAAATTACGTGGTAGGGTACCCCGGCGTGCACTCGTGGGCAGACTTCATGGTACAGGCTTGGCCCCGCCCAGACCCCACCCTCGCCCTTTTTTGAACGCCTGGCTTTGGCGCACATAGCGCTTTTAAAATCCGCTAGTGAGTGCGAAAGGCAGGATTTGAGGAGAGATAGGCACAAAATAAACCAGCACTTTGGGTTGGAGGTTGCCATTGTACTATTGGCATATTGTAAAAACCAGAAGGCTCCTTTCCTTTGCATTCATGGCTCTCGAGAGTAGGTGGGATGATGAAGACGGAGATATTAACAGCAGGGAATGTAGCTTTGAAACGGGCGCGCGAGCGCACATGTACACGTGTGCGCACACCCAGATTCATGGGAATTTTATAACATATACCTGCATGCTATTAAATACTAGGCGTGTGTATGTGCGCTCCTAATTAGGCAAGTGGGCACACACAGCTGCGTAAAGTCAGGTTTGAGTTGTTCAAGTGGGGAATTTTATAATGGGTGCGCATCCACGCCATGACCTGTTTCACTAGTTCAATCTAGAACTAGGTGCTCCAAACCCCTTCCCCCCCCCCCCCCCCCAGCTGTTTAGCATGCACTGCCTCCAGTTACCCCAGATCTCTTAAGTCCCTCAGGGATGCCTGTATTTTTTTTTTTAACTTACACCTCCTCCATAGCAAAAGTACACTTGCGTGGCTCTGGTCCTGCGCCATGCACCAGGCACGTAGGGACTTGTGTGCATACCTCGTGGCCATGCCCCGCCCACACCATGCCCCTTTTTTCTCTGATGCGAGATGTGCGCACATCCCTCCACTATATAAAAATCAGGTAGACAAGTGCATGTGCTGGATGCACACCCATCCCCCGATTTTGGTGTGTGCATCTCTTTTAAAACTCACCTATAAGGGTCAAGGAAAATTAAAAGAAATACAAAAGATTTTGAGGCCCACAGTAAAATTTGTAGTAGATAGCAAGGGATAATTGTCAAAATATGTTATTAAAAAATCAAGGGGGGGTCATATTCAGTAGGCAGATTAGTGGGCAAGTTTAGCCGGATTACTTGTCCTGTGTATTCAGCAAGAGAAGCACAGCTGGATAACTTAAAAACCTAACAGACTATATTTGAATATAGCTGTTTAGATTTTTAAGGTATCCAGCCTTGAGTGGCCAGATAACTTGCTACTAATCCAGATATCTTCAAAAGATATCTGGGTAAGTAGTGGATTGATATTTTTTTTTTAAAGTAGTAAAGGGGGCCTGTGGCTTGATCTCAACACTCCCCCTCACCAAATTTCATCAATGGCCTTTTTGGGCCATGCACGTTACATGCCCTCAATGTACAATATACTACGAGATCCACAGATCAATCCCTGCTCCATTTTCCCGTTCTCTTTTTAGAAACCCACCCGTTGAGCATTATACTAACCAGGAGACCCTGTCCCCCATCGCCCAAACACTCTCCTGACCCCACTGTCACTTACAAAATCCTGCCAGAAGCGAGGTACGGTTGTTATTCTCTCCCAGTGCTTCCATCACAGTTTATGACAGAAGCTGCATTGGAAGCGTAAGCTAGCCATTGTCTACCAGAGAGGTGGCTAATTACCCCCAAACTTGACATTTAGACTGATAACTTGTGACATTTTAATGAAATTTTCCCATTTGCTTCAATTAGTTTTTGAAACGAAACAAAAGAAAAACCAAACAAAATTGTGCTCAATTTCATTGGTTTCGGTTTGAAAAAAAAGTAGCACCATCACTGCTGCCAAAAAAAAAAAAAATACTATCCCGGCCTCCAACCCCAACCCTGGACACTCTTACCCCAAACCTCAATCACTCTTGCCCTGCCACTGCCATTATTGAAAATAGCGCCGGCAGAATGAGGTCGACGGCATTGTAAATTTTAACTGTATAAAATGGCGCCGAGATATCAGCACAATTTTGTAAGATTGGCGCCATTTCCAGCAGCAGCAGCAGCACGGCAGGAATGGTCAGCAAATCACTCCTGTCCCATGAAGACATTTTCAATAGGCAGGTAAGAAGGTTTGGGGGTGGGGGAAGAACGGGGAAAAGCCCAGGAATGGTGTTGTTTGGCTGCTGATTCAACATTGTAAAAAAAACCCAACCCAAATTAAAACAATTTTTTTAGTCTCTTTATTTTAAAGAGACAAAAACAAATGAAAAACTATAACTAAAGAAAAACAAAATGAATCATAAAAAATGCCTGTACACACTCCTTCTCCATGATCGCCTAGTCTCTGAGCTTTCTTTCTCTGGTGAATGCAGCTTTCTTGTAGTCTCTTGAAGCCTGTGGGAAGGTCCCTGTCCTACTGGCCATTTCCATAGTTCCTGGTTAACATAACAGGGACCAAAACTTCACTCACTTGTGATTTTGCACCTTTACTATAAAATGGGGGGGGGGGGGGGGAGCTGTCCTCCAACTAGCTTCAAATTAGAATTTTGCCAGGGATAAGAGGCTCCGTTACCCCTTGAAATCGAATTCACAATAAAGTAATGTGCTGGCAGAAGCCACTCCTTCTCCCTCCCTCCCCCCCCACTCATCAACCCATTCAGAAGCCCTAAACCAGTGGTCCCCAACCCTGTCCTGGGGGCCCACCAGCCAGTTGGGTTTTCAGGATATCCACAATGATTATGCATGAGAGAAAATTTGCATGCATAACATGCATATTCATTGTGGATATCCTGAAAACCCAACTGGCTGGTGGGCCCCCAGGACAAGGTTGGGGACCACCGCCCTAAACCATGTACCCACTGCCGTTGCATCGCTGTTACTGGAGGTGATAAACAGATTTGAAACTTTTTGTAATTTTGTTTACACAGTCAGTCCCAAAAGATGATACATTCATCAGACACTGTGGCCTTATTTCTAAAACATATTTGTATTATGTGTATAAATATAATGTGCAATATTTAAAAGTATGAGTGTAATTTTCATAACTACATTCTTATGCAAAGTCATGGGTACCAATTCTCGTAACAAAAGTATAAGCATACTTTTCCTTTGACCCATGAGTATTTTTAGACACATTTAAGATGGTCAATTTTCAAACAGCCCTTTTACCTAGGTAATCACCATTTACCTATGTAAAATGCTTTTAAAAATTGCCCTTCCTGTGTCCAGTTCTGTTTTTACAAGATTGTTCTGGAAGGCGCAGTGGAGGGGGTCATCATGGTTGTCGAGTTTAATATGAAAATCTTGGAGGAGGGGGATTTGGCCTATGGACTTGAAAAGTTAATGGTGGGGACCACGAGGATAAAGGTTCACCTAGGGTGCCAAATACTCTTGCAATAACCCTGCTCGTATCCCTCCTCCTCCTCCTCCTCCTCTTCCTCCTTCTCCTTCTTCTGGCCCAGATCACTGGCAGTGTCAGAAGTATGGGCAAGGGGAACGGGAGATGAGGGAGGGTGGCCAGCCTGCCTTCGGCTCCAGTGGGAAGGGAGAGTGAGCTGGCTGCTGAACCCTTGAGCCCCTGTGTAGGCTATGGCCCATCCAGAATAGTGGGAGGTGGCAAATCTTTGTCCTGTGTGCCACTCCGTAGGCCAAAAATGCCTTTGTGTAAATCCAGGTCTGCTTGGATCTAATTAATATGCCCTTTTTAAAGTCCCTATTTAGAGTATATTATTGAACCATGTAACCGTATAATAATGGCACCCTATGGATAATTGAGAAACCATATATTTGTGCCTAACTGTAAACAGCTGTGATGGTGTACTACTAAACAATGGTATAGAAAAGTTTTAAATAAATAAATAAATAAATAAATGCAGCGTGCATGATTGCTACATTATTTTTTAATTAAAAGAATGTTCGCATGCCCATTTTATCAGGTCAGAAGCTGATTTTTGAAAGCTGGTGGTATCTCTATCAGCAGTTTTTAATTCGTTTTCCCTGCTGTCTTTCCCTAATAAAATCTTTAAAGATAGTGGGGTAGATTTTTTAAAAAAGCGTGATCGTGTACTTTTGTTTGCGCAGCAGGCGCAAACAAAAATACGCTGGATTTGATAAGATACGCACATAGCCGTGCGTATCCTCTAAAATCCTGGATCGGCGCGCGCAAGGCTGCCGATTTTGGGCAGCCTGCGCGCGCCAAGCCGCACAGCCTGCCTCCGTTCCCTCCGAGGCCGCTCCGAAATCGGAGCGGCCTCGGAGGGAACTTTCTTTCACCCTCCCCTCACCTTCCCCTCCCTTCCCCTACCTAACCCACCCCCCCCCCCGGCCCTATCTAAAACCCCCCCTTACCTTTGTCCCTAGATTTACGCCTGCGAGAAGCAGACGTAAATCTATGCGCGCCAGCGGACTGCTGACGCGCCGTCCTCCGACCCGGGGGCTGGTCCGGAGGCCTCGACCACGCCCCCAGGCCGGCGCCATGCCCCCGGTCCCGCCCCCGAAACGCCGCATCATCCGGTCCCGCCCCCGACACGCCCCCTTCAAAAAACCCCGGGACCTAGGCGCGCCGGCGCGCAAGGCCCTGCTCGCGTAAATCCAGGCGGATTTACGCGAGCAGGGCTTTTAAAATCCGCCCGAGTGTTTTGCCTCCTTTGTAATGTTTTGACAAGTTTATTTTAGCACTGGCGTTAATGTTCGTGCATACTGAACTTCTTACTTCTATTCAAGTTTCCGGAACCTTCCAAAGACATTCAATAAGAGACAATTAGGCTAGGCCAGTAACTCAGTGGCAGTGATGTTGGAAACTCCTAGAGGTTTTAAATCTAGTTTTTGAGGGGCTGTCAGCCACCTCCTTACTTCCTGTAATGTCGTGGAAGAATCCAGCATCTCACGCCTAGGCTGCTCCCCCCGAGAAGGAAAATGCAGAACAAATGCATTCACTCTGCAGCTCCTCATTACCTGTTTTTTCTCTTCCCTCTCCCGATACCCCTTCCTTGTGAATGTCATTCAATGGGCAAGACGCCCTTATCTGTGCCATTTCTCCTCCACTGCCAACAGTCGACTCCACGCTTTCCACCTTGATGCCTGCAATAAGCTTCTTGAGTTGGTGCCTCATGGTCCTTCTCTGAGCATATTTAAATGTCTAAAAACTCATCTTTTCTAGGCTGCTTTCACATCTTAACCACATCTCTACAATAAGTATACCTGCCATGTTTGTCATACATGTTTGTCTTGAGCTCCATGGTGCAGGGATGGTCTCATGAGTATCTGTCCAGAGCTGTGTGTAAGAACTGCGAGTAATAGTTTTGCTGTGGGAACTGAGGCAGAGATCTAACGCTGGAATGTCTACAATTTATGGGATTTCAAAGATGCGTGAGAGAAAATCCCTCAGCTCACAGAGGCAGAGACATCAGCCCACATCGTTGTAGTTATCCCTGAACTGACAAGAGTCTGAAAATTTCACTGGCCTAGCGTCACCAAAAAATATGCCCGACTGGAATGTAAAATTTAATGTTGCTGCTACTGTCTCAGAGTTTAGATGGAACAAGCGTTTGCTGTGAAGTTACCGGTGAATTGGACTGTGTAAACATCGTCTCCTGTAAATAAACAGGCCTTTGCTGGAACCACACCTATCGCATGCAACCTCTGCAACGACTTGGTTAAGGGAATGGGGAGGAGTCAGAGGGAAGCTCAACAGAGGCAAGTTCTTATTGAACTGGGAGCCTATAGGAGTAGGAAGAAACTGTTGGGCAATGCCCCACCCCAAATATACATGCCTCCAGTAAAACAAGTTTTTGGTAGTCCGCAAAAAGCAATTAGAGTATAGTAAGTAAAATAGTGAAACGTTAGCACTGATGATTTTCCTCGTTATGCAAACCTATGCCCACACTGCATGTCCGGAGCAACACAGGGAACTCTCACTGGCCCTGAATACTAAACAGGAATCTCCTCCGAGAAAGTCCTTTAGTGCTGCACTCTCAGGTTGGCAAGGCACACCCTGGGCTCAAGAGCACTGCCTTTCCGGCTCTCCCCAAACCCACACTCGACCCCAGGCCTGCCGTACCGCAGCTTGAGATGCTAAGGCCAGGGTCACGGGACCTGCCCAGCTTTTATGACTGTATGGCAAACACATTTCTAAGGACTGAAGAAACAGCAAGGAAGGCTGTCTAACAAAGCCGTGAGGGCGACAAAACAGGATTAGCAGCCAGATGTCCAAATAGTATCCTTTATTGGGTAGTAACACGAGTAAATGAACAATGCCCAACTCTGGCCGAGTTTCGCCCTCTTACAATGGGGCTACGTCAGGGGCTCAACTTGAATCGTGTTATGATGAAAATCCAAGTCTTAAAAAAGACTATGCAACAAAGGTTATTGGAAAGGCTGATTAAACTCTTAATGACAGCGGTACCTCAGTTTCTCATTTCATAATCGATACAAGGATTGCAAATATGCCGATATTCTTTGGTGTAGTTATAACAGCAAACACGGGCGGCAGTATGGCTTTCCCTTGTTGACTCAGAACCAAAGTCAACAAGGGAAAGCCATACTGCCGCCCGTGTTTGCTGTTATAACTACACCAAAGAATATCGGCATATTTGCAATCCTTGTATCGATTATGAAATGAGAAACTGAGGTACCGCTGTCATTAAGAGTTTAATCAGCCTTTCCAATAACCTTTGTTGCATAGTCTTTTTTAAGACTTGGATTTTCATCATAACACGATTCAAGTTGAGCCCCTGACGTAGCCCCATTGTAAGAGGGCGAAACTCAGCCAGAGTTGGGCATTGTTCATTTACTCGTGTTACTACCCAATAAAGGATACTATTTGGACATCTGGCTGCTAATCCTGTTTTGTCGCAAACACATTTCTAAGTACAGCCGGGGTGTACATTAAGAGACAGAGGCACCAAACTGTCAACCATGATATCAACTCACAATGTTCAGTAAACTTGCAGTCCACAGGGCTAAATCATTCCATTATCTCCTCCTCCTCCGGCTGCCACAGCTTATCCTTCTTTCTTTTCCCTATCTAGGTTGCAAAGAATCTTCTCATATGGAGCTCATATGGCCTATCTCAGTTCCTTTACAGTCATGATTTCCTCTCTGCAAAATAGTTTTGCTGAAATGTGGCCTAATCATTCAGCTCTACACATTTGGGCCTGCCATAGCTATGGGCACACACCACCTAACTGTCCTTTCCTTTCCTTGTGTTCTTCGGTTTCCATTTTCTCTGCAAGTCAGACAGGTAGCAGAGAAGCAGCGGCAATGTGCTGGCTGAACTTTATCAAAAAGTGCTGGGCCACTGCTACATTAAGTTAACTCAAAAAATGGTTTTGGTCAGGGCTTCCCAAAACTGTCCTGGTGACCCCATTGTCAGTCCGGTTTTATGATATCCACAATGAATATGCATGAGATAAATCTGCATATAGCGTGAGCTCCAATGTATATGTAAAGCCGACTAGGCTTCGCCATTAGATATTATTATGGAAAATTCCAGCAGTGGGAGTAGAGGAAGTGGTGGAGTGATTGACATAGCCCCTTACTAAAAGGAAAGTCCTTTTCTACTAATCTAAATAGGTTTTCCAAGAGGCACTAGAAGTCAACATTGTGGAAAAATAGAAAGAGGCATCACGGGTGCTGACTTGCTGCTATCTGGAGAGGTTCTCCAACTTCTCACCTTTTCCAGCTGAGGAGGCCATTTTCTTTCCATACAGAAGTAATGGCCTGTCCGTGTTTTCCACCGTTTGTGGAAATGAGGGAGAGTTTGCCCATTGCTTTTTCATAAAGAGAGGAAAGCTCAGTCCTTTGCAAACCTTTTGTGATCAAGGATCTCCAGTGGTGTGCTAGAAATCCACACCTGTTTGCGGTATTCTATTTTTGTGCAAGAGAAGTTGATGAAGACCCTGTGATACAACATTTGGAGGATGTCCATCTCAAGGAGAAGAGAGGGAAGAATCTGCAATAACAGCAGATTGAACACTGATTCTGAGGTCTTGGAGGCAGCACCTGAGATCTATACTGATGTTCTGTTTTGTTGGACAGTGTATTTTTTTTTTTGAGAGACTGGAAATGGATTTATTTGTTTTCTCCACAACTTTAGTAGTGGTCAGTAAATTTTTGGTTTTGGAACAACACTACTGGTTTGGAGATTTTTATTTGTGTGACTGTAAAGTGAGCACCTTGGGCCTAGGAGTTGTTCTGCTCTCCCTCATCCTCCTCTCTCCTCACTGGAGCATCGTAATTCCAAAACTGCATCCAGTTTTTCCATACTTTATAGTTCCTGAAGATTGTCCCTATCCTGTACAAAGGGGGTTACATTAGTAAATGTGTCTCATGTGTATTCATCATGGGTATCCTGAAATCCTGTCTGGCTCTGGGGTCACCAGGACAAGGTTTGGGAAGCTCTGGTTTAGGTGACTAGTCGGTTCTGTATATACTGAGCTACTCTGATTCAAAAACAGTTACATGTCATAAACTATAGACAGTACACCTGTTGTTCGGTGATTTTAAGACAGCATGTCCCACTTCACTGATGCCATTGGGTACCTTGTTTTGTTCAGGAAATATGAGGTAGATGATGGGGGGAAAAAAAGGAGCAATCAATCCACCTAGTTGACTTCCTCTCTTGTTCTCTAAACACTTTGACTAGATGAGCTTTTTAAATTCTTGTACCAATTTTCTGCCTTCTGCCACTGTTAACTGAACCTGGTGGCACTAAGGCAGGGACTCACCCACTGTGCTACTGAGCTTGGCCTTGGAGTTAAAGCATGCATTGTGACTGGAGCTAATTCACAGGAAACATGCACGCAAAGCAACTGGGCCTTCATTATCCCAGCTATCCCCTCTTACCCTACTACCAACAAAGCTGCAAACTGATCTGGCTGCAAGAGAGGACTCTGCTAAGCAACTGACATTTCCCAAAACAACATTTGCCAGGAGTCATTCCTAGATTTATGGAGTTTCCGGCAGCTTCCCAAAAAGGAATCTCTGAAGCCCATTTGAACTCAGGCTAACCTAAGGTCCATTCCCACAAATTTGCACTGACGTTCTCAGGCCCACAGCTACTTTCCAGTGTGTCATGCATGTGATTATATGTCACAGAAACTACTGAAACGTGGAAGCTGTTGCAGTACCTTGTGCAGTGATATACATCTAGCCAGGGATGTGATGGAACCTAGACTGTTAAGAGAGACGGTTGGTCAGTCATGGCTTTTTGAATTTCCCCTCCAAGTGCACTGTGGGATGTGAAGTCCTGTTTCTTCAATTTGAAAGCAGCACTACAGAGACCTGAGGGGTTGTAAACAGGCCAGAGCTGGGCCAAAAAAAAAGTAAAAAAGTCTCCTTCCAGAAACTGTGTCACATCACATCCCTGTTTAACTAATGTCCATAAAAACTAGGGTGGGTTGAGATTATTTTAAAAAAACAAAGATGATCAGTTTGAGGCTTTGAGCAGCGGAGAGGGAATCCTTCCCACCCCTGCCACACACTCAGGCACACAAACATTTTATTCAAATCAATGGAGTGCTTGCTTTGCACACTCTGCCATCATTCCACAGGGGCACACATGAAGCAAAGTGTACAAAGACTGCCTGTATGAAGTCATGGAATTAATTCCCATGAACACCGAGACGAAATGATTTCTCTCCTGAAGTCTGGGGAAGATCCTCTTCTGTCAGCAAGAAACGTCATCTTATCTTATTTTGTTTCAGGGGAAAAAGAAAAGAATAATATCGCTTATGCCCCTCCCCCAATGTTCTCTGCACTCCTGTGCACCAAAAACGCCAACCTGACAATTCAAACTCTGGGGGGTAGGTTATACTCGTCTACCCTCTCCAGAAAACACGACAGGCGCGTAACAAGAGTACAAACAGCGGGCACTCCCGTTCCGTGCCGCCTCGATGGACGGCAGGGATTTGGGGGGGGGGGGGGGGTGGGGGTGGAATACAATGAAAGAAGCAAATGAGACCCAGACACTCCAATGGCTCTGTGTTCTTGGAACGTGGATACGTCTGGAGAACTTACGGGGGGGCAAAGAAGGGAGAGGAAAGGGATTAGAAAAAGGATCCTTCCACATACAAAGCTGTCTCTCTCAGCTGGCTCGCTTTTTCACTGTAAATGTCAAAGGCACCGAAACACGAGACGTGATTTGTAGAAAACAAATTCTCAATAGCCCATCAAAAGAGACCCGTTTCCTACCTGTGATCCGGTCTCTCTCCATCACTCCTGCGGGATATATTTAGCATCCGTGTGTCCTATCCGTCCCTCTCGGAGGCGTACCCAGTTTTTGTCGCCCCCCCCCCGCGCCACTTAGCCACCCTCCTCTTTCTCTCCCCTCCCTCTTCCAAAAGCTCTTTGTCTGATCTAATTTCTTCAATGTGTGGTAGCTAGGAAAGCCTCCAAATTACCACATCACCATGTGCTGCTCATATGGGGGCTTTTTTTTTTTTTTTTGCGCTCCAAACTGAAGTGGCATTGTCTTTATGAAAACGAAAGAAAAATATCTAAAAAAGATTTTTTTTAAAAGGAAAGGAGGCAAAAACCACACCCACGTGAGCTGGGAATTTCAGTCACGGCCCCTCCCTCCCCCCCCCCCCCAAAAAAAAAACCCTGCCCCAGTACGTGTGCTGCTGGGACTACCGAAAGCCCCCAGAACCCAATTCCTCCCAGAGATCAGCCCTAAAACCGCGGGGGGAGATCTTCAGAGCTCGACTTCCTTGTGCTACTGTGCTCTCGCTCCTCTTTCCATTTGTACAGTACAACCGCTGACAGCTTCCAAATAAGTTGGAAGCAAAACAGCAATTTAAGCATTTACACACACACACACTCAGAAAGATGATTTTTTTTAAGACGGTTGCACATGATTTCCTTCTCTTTTTCTCAGGCTCAAATATTAAAAAAAAAAAAAAATAAAAAGCAAAAACTGTCTGGTCCCTTCCGCCCCCTTCGACTGTTTTTTTTTTCTCACCACCGGGCCTGGCTCTCTCGTTTCTGGCTGTGCATAAATTATTGCTTCTGGAGGTTGCCGGTTGCCTTCCTAGGAAAGCACTGCAAGCTGCAGTTAATCGCCAGGGTGCTCTTGGTGTCAACGTTTAACCTCCTTATTAGCATTCCATGGGGGGGGGGGGGGGGGGGGGAGTGTGTCGCTATTTGAATTTGGCAAGGAGCCCCAGAGCTGGACTAGGTAGAGCTGATATGTTTCCCCACTCTTGATCTGCAACTCAGCTAGGAGTAAAGTGAGCAAAAGAAAAAGAACTGTGCCGAGGTCACTGGGACACCTGTGTACTTACAAAAAGAATCATCTAAAGATCGCCTTACAAAATCACATAGGTCTCATCTCCAGATATCATCTCAAGAATACGCCAAAATGTTTCCAAAAGCTCCCCTCCAGCGGTGTCTTTGCATAATTCTTATCCTGGTCAAACAAAAGGTGCCACAAGCTGCAAAGAATCCAGGTGTCTCCACGTGCAGTACGGCTACTAGAACCGTGCACATCCGACAGCTATTAATAGACACTGCAGAGAGGGTAACTGCGTGCATTCAGGTCATTTAAGGTCATAATGGATTCTGGTTTCTCTCGTCGCAAAGCATTCTGGGGTTTGGTGTCATTCCGTTTTCTCAACTGGAAGAGAAGGACTTTGAATTCCAGAATGTTTTGGAGATAAGAATTCAGAGACTAGGCCTGAATTATCCCGATCCTGGTAAGGAGGCCGGTAGTTACCTCAAACCAAGAGCAAAAAGAAGGTGCTAAGCCAGGAAAGAGTTTGAATAAATGTGACTGGTTGTCTTAAAAATAAACAAACAGAATGCCTTTGCAAATTTAAGAGGGCAATTTTTATAAGGTGTATAAGTCTGCTTTGAAAATTTGCGGGTTGTCCCTGTACATTTAAAGTGACCCTTGCTTCTGAGCTGCTATAACTTGCTACATGTATATTCCAACTCATATTTTTCAAAACCAAAGGTATGTTGTGCAAATGCATTCCCCATCTCCTGAAACGCCTCTTGTTCGTGCAGGAAAAAGTATGCATGAAATGGGGTTTTGCCCATACTTTTACACGCACAGCCCTTAATTAATTTTCAATCCGCCACTTATGTGCACATAACAGGGTCATAACGAGGGTAAGCTGCTTTGAACATAAAGCCCTACATTTCTGCCTTCAAATTGTGTGTATCCCAAAAGCAGGAGCCACAACCGTTGACTACAACCCTGGTATTAATCTCTTCCCTTGACTGAAGTGCAATGGACTGAAAAAGGTGAGGGGTAATGCAGTGAATCTCCTTATGTAACTAAAGGTTTCTAAAATATAGATCACTGTAGCACTACTGTAGTGAAAAGAGATTCTTCTGTGAAACAGCTCAGGTGAAGTCAGCACTTGAAAGATCTTAAGAGAAAAATCTGGTAGCAGGAAAGGGAAGATGTCTATTAAATGAATTGAACCACTTACAAGGGAGAGAATGGAAAAATGTGAATGCTTTTGACCAATAAGATTCCTTTCTAAAGTTGGAAACACAGGGAGCAGCACAGCGCCTTACTGTGTGTGCCAGACACTCCTGTGTAGCCTTTTCCATTTCCGTGGTGCCCTTTACAAAAGCAGAGATGCCATGCCTTATCTTATCCATCATTATCCCCTTACATGCACGCTCAAAACAGGCCAATTCAATATCAGCACACGTTAAATGGGTGCTCATGATTGAGCACCGGCTCTCTTAACGCACACCGATCCACCTCTCCCGGGCGCCCGATTTAATATTTAACTGGGCTGCCGCAGTAAAAAGGAGGTGCTAGGGGAAATGTTGTGTCCCTAGCGTCTCCTTGGCATTGGGTGCCCAGGAGAGGTGGCTGTCAGCGAGTTAGGGAAATGGGCGCTCTTTACTTGAGTGTCCGTTTTCCTAACCTGTCCGCCGGCACACTTTTTAAATTTCTTTTTTTATGGTTCTTCTTTTTCAGTTCCTACAACTTGTCTTACACATCCAGCCACAGGAGCAAGTGGTCAAGTGCAAGGAGCCAGGCTATATAGAAATGTATAAAGCCAGAGATCAACTGAGGTCAAGGGTAGTACGCCAGGAAACAAGTTGGGCAGACTAGAGGGGTCTTACAGTCCTCATCTGCTGTCGTATTCTATGTTTCCATAACCAACACAGCTAGTACAGACAGAGTACATAAAAGTGCATTTAGACCCATTTGATGCTGGCATTTTTTTCCCCTTGTACTGCTTCTCTGTCATAAAAGTTTTCTCCTCTACTTAGAACTTGGTCCCACCCCTGGCTGAGCTACTGGCTGCATCTCCTGAAAGTACAGGAAGTCCCTAGAATATCCTATTTGGCTCTGCACTTACACTTCAGAAGTTAAGCACTGAAATATAATCAGAACTGTCAGGCTAGGCCTGGTGGAAATGATTAACTGAGGCAGCAGACCTCAAATTCTAGGGTTCAGAACAGCATTTTAGAAGTAGCACTAGCTAAGGTCTTTAAAATTTCAGCCCACCTGTTTCTCAACTATAATAATTCCTATTTCGGTCATGTTTCTATATGATACTTATCTTTTTTTTTTTTTGCCCCAATATATTTATATATATTTTGTTCTTTTACACTCAAGAATTAAAATGACAATTGGTAATGAAAGATTGTTTTGTTCTGCCCGGTTAACTACCAAAACCATGTGTTTCACACAGCTATATTTGGAGTTATTTTCTAATTGCATATATTAGCATTTGAAGTTTGGCAGCTGCAGGGGGAATAATCCCAATGGCACAGAATGGACTTGACTACATGCAAAATCCGAGGCTTGGAACATCCTGCTAATACATAAAGCAATGTTAGGTGAGCCACTTTCGGTGTATTCTTTTTCTTTTCTTTTCTTGACCTGGTAGGTCCAATTTTCTCCTTTTTCTTCCAGCTCAATCAGACGTAGTGCTGGGACACTGCTGCCAGTGAGTGCTCATTCGCAATCATCTGGGCATTTCCCCCCTCCCCCCCCCTGTTCCTTGACTGGCCATTGTAGCAACGTTCCTGATTCTAGGAAGCCAGGCACCAGGCTCCTTCCAGGACCCTGTATTATGGCCTCTAAATCTGACCACCAGCTGTTGCCCTTAATGATGACCATTACTCTATCCTTGCCTCCCCCCCCCCCCCAGCTGACCTAAGGGGTAGGAACTGAATTGGTGACCTTCCACATAGCAGTGCATAGTGCTTGCCATTGAGCCACTAGGTCAACCCCCAAATTAAATGTATTCTAGCAGAACAGAAAGGTTGCTGCAAAGGTCTGGCAGAAGCTTGCATTACTTACCTACGCATTCTACTACTATTTAATTTAGTCAAGGCAAACATACGTGACAAATGAGTCTGTGGGAAGTATTTTCTTCTGGTTTGTAATTAGCACAGAACATAGGGAGGATTACTTTAAAACATGTGCATGTGCCCATATACATAAACATGCGCGAGCATGTAAAAACAATCCAGACAAGTTCCAAGTTACCCAGACAAGTAGCAGCACTTATCTGGATACGTTCAGATTTATCCTGCTAAGTAGCACTTTTCCGACTTATCCGGTTAAGTGAGATAACCGGATAAGTCTGGAAAAACACCACTTAGTTGGATAAGTCTTAAAACGCTACTTATCCGGCACTTTTTAGACTTATCCAGATAAGTAGGAGCAATGCCAGATCTCCCCCACTTAGTCAGTATTTTAAGATGTTTACGATCACTTACTCCTGATATTGAGCAGGTAAGATGCCAAATTGACATTCATAAATTGCTCATAGAAAAGCAACTTACCCACATAAATGTTGGCCCTGACCCAGAATGCTCCTGGCCTGCTCCCTTTTTGACACACACAAATTTACTCGTGGACCCTTTCTTACGTGTGTATATTGAGGCTTCTAAAATAGTATATACTCGGCTATATGTTATTTTACATGTGCAACTGCTAATTTTTATGCGTGCAACTCTTGAAAATTCACTTTTAAGCTGATTCTAGAGTTTATACAATTAGGGTGAATTTTGAAAGCCATTTATGTGCATAAATGGCTTGTTATGAAATTATCCTGGATGTGTGCATGTAAAAGTATGTGTGAAACCTGAATTTGCATGTAATTTATGCACACAAAAAAGGAGCATTCAGGGGGGGCAGAGTTGGATTTATGTCCATACTTTTGATTTTAAAAAGTACAGAAAAGGAGGGAATTTTCAAAGGAGTTATGCAGGTAAAAGTCATATAAGCATGCAAAGTGAACTTATGCGGGTAAATCCTATGGACAATTCAATGTCATATATTGTAGCAATTTTCAAAAGCTCAATTACTCAAGTAAAGTGCATGTACATGTGTAAAACCCAATTTTACGTGCATAAGTGCTTTTGAAAATCAGGCCCTATATGGTAAATTCGCATGCATAAGTTATGTGTTGCAAAAAGCAGGTGTAATTTTGTGCAGGTTTTTTTTTCTGTGCAGACTTTATGCACACAAGTTCACTTTGAAAATGGCTATATTTTACACGTTACTTGCAATATTACAAAATCACCCTCCCCTAGTGTAATTTTCACAGGGACTTCTGCAGGTCAAGTAGTGCTTTACCCGTAGAAATGGCCCTTTAGAAAACTGCATGGCCGGCACTAGTGTACGTTTACACACGGTTAGGGGGAGGGGAGGGTTTCTAGGGGCTGGGATTTATGCCCACATGTTGGGGGTTTTTTACGCAATGATTGGGACAAGGAGGAGAGACACAGGATGAAATTAAACTGAGCAGAGGACATCCCTCCCCACCCCAGTAATCGAAAGCAGAAGAAGCCTACCAATTTGTTTCGCTGCATTATGGGACTTGTTGGGTGATCTCCCTGAGCAAAGCAGGTTTACAAATTATAGCATGCGTGTATAACGCCAAGTGTAAAAACTTAAGAGATGCTCAAGCCTGTTCTTTAATACCTGGACCTATTTGACAGCGCCATAGAAGGAAGAAATCCTTGCAAAAGTTTCAGTGGTCCAGGAAGGTGGAGCTGCATGCATTGGTCATGAGGAAGGGATTGGAAATGTCAAGAAGGAATAAGTGCAGAGGAATTTCAGAAGTCTGCAGGCTGGGTGAGGATAATATTCATTTTTAGTGCTACCCTCTCTGCCTTGGCTGTCATCACAGTCATTTTTTATTTCACAGTTCCTGGAGGAAAGTTATCCTGGGGAAAACAAAACTGGGTCTTTAAGGAATCTGCTGGGTAGCTTAGATGTTAAGGCTGTGCGAGCAATTCAAGGTCAAACATAAGCCAGGCAAATTTCAGTCTGGCTCTTGTTCAACAGCAATGTTTTGGATCGTCCCCCAGATTTGCTCGGAAAGCTCTGCCATATTTCTACAAGAAGATCTGGGAAACATTCAAAAGAAATTCCCTACATTTGCAAGAACATCGATCTACCGAGTTGATAAAGTCTTGTTTTCTTTTTTTTCCAAAATGTGAAGTAGATCTGAAAGTTTTGCTCAAAAAAAGGTTCGCCAAATCAGTTTTGAAGAGGTTCCCTCCTCTATACAGTGTGGGCAGTGATTAATTACGACCCTCAGGGGCTCCTAGGCATCAAGACTTTGTGTGTCCCCCTACCCTGTAGGTTGACTGTATGACAGTCAATCTACAGGGCACAGGGGCCCCTAGGCATACACTGACTGTGCCTATTAAGTAATCAGGCTCTGACTGTGGTGTTTCTGTTGGTAAATAAGGTACTTTAAGGAATATAGAGGTATTTGTTTTATCTTTATTTGGACAGCAGCTTCTGGCAGTAACATTAACATAATTGACTCTCCTTCCAGGGTACAGAATGTGAATCTCATTTCTTTGCTAACTTCACTGCAAATTTAGAACATCCTCAGTCTCTTTGCTGTGACTAAGGTACAATTAGGGGTTTTGAAAACTGCAGACAGTAGTTTGGTGTTGCTGCCCTGGATGTTTACAACTTGTCTGTGGTATGCAAGTTTGCAAGCGCTCCCGCCATAATTTCTCCTGAAAACCTGCTTTCAGAAACCCGGAGCCTCTCTGAACTGAGCTATTGGTAAAATAAGCAAATAAGTTCTCTGATTTAGTGAAAGAAAAAAAAAAACAACTCCCTTCTCCTTAGCAGCGGGTTTGATGCAGCTTTGGAACACATCAGCTTGTTCCAAGAGTTAAAAGTATCCAGTCAAAAACGCAATTTGGTAACCCCCAAAAATAAATAATAAAGTGTAGATCTCAAAAGTGAAGCTAAATCATCCTTCATTCCCAGTGAAAATAGCAATGTGGGCTTCTAGTCTGAAAAATTCCCTTATCACTTAAATAGCAGAGTGCCTGGCAATTTTCTATCCACTGCAGTTTTTTTTTCTCTGTCTGAATAAAAAAAAAAAATGTTTATTCCAATTCCAGTTCCAGTTTGAGGAATATTCGGCTGTGTCCTTTTGTGAAAAGGAAAGCTTTTGTAACTTATTTGTTGAGAACGTGTTTGGGACAGGCCTGCACTATATGTATTTATTTTATGGAATTATTCTAGTGACATTTACACGTTCAGCATTGCAAGCAGTTGTGCATCCTGTTCACTGCAAAACCACATTTGCTCGAAGCAGGAGGAGAAAGCTTGCTCAGGTGTGGAAAGGGAATCACCTGGCCCAGTTTTGCTGTAAGGTGTCCTTGTTTTTTTGGCAGGAATGGGAAACCGTGCACGGCTGTGGTCTTAACCCTGGTTTCTTGGAGATCCCTCACTAATCTGGTTTCCTAGACCCACACCATGAATTAGGGGTTTGCATTCATTTTGATATGATGTGAAAAACACAGTGAAACAGCCTCTTTCGTGATGTGTCATTTCAATCCAAAACGAAACACAACAAAATGTGTTTTGAGGGGTTTTTTTTTTTTTCGTTTCAAAAATAGCAGGCGCCCACCCTGGCCCGGTTTCTTGCCATTGCCGCTGTCGCAACCCCCCCCCCCCCAAAAAAAAAACCCCCCTAACTCAGCGCCATCAATATTAAAAAAACTGAATTCCCCACTCAAGTCTTTCCCTATGCTCCCCCATCTCTCCAGACATATCTTAACCCTTCCATGTGGTCTCCAAATTCCAAATGGGATAGGGGCGACCCCGCTCAGGTCACTCTGCCCTAAAGTCCTGATTTGAAAATGATGTTGGCTTCAGGTGCCACTGGGGCTCACTCTTGCACCATTTGAACTTTGGACAACTCCACAGAAGAATTAAGAGGTATCTGGGGCTCCGGGGGAGGGGAATATAGGGAAGGTGAAGCGGGGGTTTCAGTTTTTAAATTACAGCAGTACTGAGTTTTGTTTTGGCAGGGAGAGGGGGTTAAACCGGCCCCTTAGTTTCATTTTCCTGTATGTTTTCCCTGTTCTTTTTTTTTTTTTTTAAGTTTATTTTGTTTCAAATAAATGAAACGAACAAAAATAAATATCAAACAAAACGAAAAACCCTGTAGAAAAAAAAAAGAAAAAATGAAGCAATTAATATATATGAGATGTATTTGCATGTAAAGGAGCCAGTGCATACAAATGTATCTCATACATATTCATTTCTTATATCCTGAAAATCAGACTGATCGGGAGATCTCCAAAGACCAGGCTGAGGATCACAGGTCTTTGGGGGATCGCCAACAAGAAAATGGCCTGTTAGGCTCTCCATCTTCTTTGTTCTCTCTTAAAAGGTGAATTTTAAAAGTCCAGCACGTGCGTTAATTAGGGTAATGCACAAATAAGTTGGGCTCGCACGTGCCGAGCAAATTTTAAAAGCCGCCCCGAAATGTGGGTATCTGCCATTCATCTCCAAAGTTTTCAAAAAGGGGGCGAGGCATGGCCTGCACGGGGCATGAACCAGAGATGTGCGCATAAAATACGTGCCTGAGCGTGCGCCCAGATCTCCCGTTGTGTAAGCTTACTTCAGCTATGGAGGAGGTGTAAGCTTTAAAATAAAGAAAACTAGGCAGATCTGCAGGGTTTTGAAGGTCAGGGTTAACTAGGGGGATGAAGACTATTAAACTAGGGGGGGGTCTGAATGACCTACCCCTTAACTGGGCGAACTGGCGATGAATTGGTTTAACTGGCATCGGTGAGCACCCCTTTTAAAATCCCCCGACTTGCGTGGTAGATGCAGGACTTGCGTGCGCGCGCACTTAAAAATTGGCACACATAAAAAATGGCCGCGTCCCTGGGTGCGGGCCTGAAAAATTGCGCCCGCGTGGCAGTTTTAAAGTTACCGTCTTATTCTCCATGGCCCTGACTGTCAAATCACTTGCTACTTCATCTGTGGTTTTTGTCAGCAGCATGGTTTATGGGAGTGGTTCTCAACTCCAATCCTCAGGGAACCATTAGCAAATGGGGATTTCAGGCTAGCCACAATGAATAGGCCGAGATCTACAGTAACTGCATGCAAACATCTCTCTCGTCTATGCATTATGACTATCCTGACTGAGAACCACTCTGTCTCGAGGACTGGGCTTGAGAACCATGGGTTTATGGGTTTTACCTTCTATCAGCTCTTGCTGAAAGTCTTCGCAGCTATGGTCCCTTGAAAAGTTGTCGTGGCCTCACTCACCCACCTCCCTTCTCCATACCAACCACTTCCTCTCAGGTGTGCTATAGAGCCCTTCCATTTCTTTTTTTTTTTTTATATTAAACAAAAAGGTGCTCTTTGCCAAAGGTTGAGCCTGCCTTAAACAAACACTTTCTCTTCAGTCTGTGCATTCCTCAACCATTTGTAAGTGACTGCGGTCCTCCAAACAGAACCACAGAAAGAGCAGGAAACTCTTAAGTAGCGTCCTTCACCTCCTCTTCCCCGTTCCCCCTTGTGATCATCACTTTTCAAACCTGTCACCAGTACTGGCCCGTGCAACCTGGCCTCCGATGTTGTTTGTGCAGTTATTCATCACGGATTTCTCATTTTTCTTTGTCTTCTAGTTAAATTATAATGCAGATCCTCGGGGCAAAGACTTTTTTTTTTTTTAACCTTTTGTACCAGCATATTTCTAATCTACATCACTGCCATGTTGAATGTATTCTGTAATGATCTTGTGCCCCTGCCAAAGGGCTGCTCGGAGGTTGAGTACATAAGCAGTAAAGGTACCAGATGGCTCTGGGCCACTAGGGAAAGCTGAATCATTCTATTTAATGATGAGAAATAGAAACCCAGGACTAGGTCCCTAGCCCCCCAAGGAATTAAACCATCCTGTCGTTTCTAAAAATGAACTTCTATGCTCAGATATGAAGGTAGCTTGCTTGTCCTCCAGGTGAACATCCCTGCCAGGGCATACAACATGTTTTAGACCCATGCAGGTAATGAGCTAGCATCTTGGGAAAAAAAATTCAAAAACCTCCCTATGCATCACCATTTTGAGTTGAATTAATTTGAGTTATTTGTTTGTATTCTGCATTTTCCAAAAAATGAGTAACTGTGAGCCACTTTGTTGCTCAGAGTGGCTCACAGTTATTCAATAGAAAACATAAAACTCAGTTATAAAAAATACAATCATGAATATAAATTGTTATAAAAAAAAGTATTACACATATATTGAAGCATTTTCCTCTTTGCTAAAATTACAGTCCATACCCTGAAGCACAATAAAACACATAATTACAAAATCAAACGTTATCTTTTATTAAAACCCCCAAACATTTCCCTCACCCCAAATATCAAACTCACTCCTATCCTAAAAGAAGGGAAAGTATTAAAATCACCTTTCATAATATGCAAATATAAGTTGAGAATTACTGTACGAAGATTACTCAAAAAGAAATGTCTACAACCTTCTAAATCTACTATAGTCACTTGGAACCGAGGAACTGTCATTGAGGGAAACCAAGTGGAAGGATATTGGCTTCTAGATAGTTATTAATGTGATGAGGGCCATGGTCTTTAGAAAAGTAACTTGAGGTAAATGTTAAGGGAAGTCACTTAACCTCTACTTTTGAGTTATGATGATGAGTCATGGTGACAAAGGTTTAATAAGGGAGTTTTGGTATATTATTCCTTTATGGGATTGTTATGAGGGAGAACTACTGGGGGGGAGTCTCTATTTGGGTCAATATAAGGTGGAGCTCAGGGTGGGAATTTTTTATTTTTTTATTTTTGCCTTCCTGCTCCAGAGTTCCAAGTGCTGAATGGGGAGATTCACAGCTCCTAGAAGGGCATCTGGTCTACTTAGTCCAACAAAGTCAGGCATGAGGAGGGGGGGGGGGGGGGAAATCAGTGACCTATTACTGGGCTCCTGGGTGGTATCTGGTGACAAACTAGGAGGATTATGAACCAGAACAGCCTTGTAGACACCTTTTGGAAAGCGGGTGAGCTGTACTGATGTGACTATGACTAAGAATTCTGAACGGAGTTGAGTACCAAGACCTCGGCTGGTTTTTGAAGGAAGAATGGTTTGTTGTCATTGCTGGTGATGTTTACTGATGGCTAATGCTGCAAGTGAACCTGAACTTTGATATTGTTTAGCTCTGAATGCTGGGCTCCCTAGAAATAAAAGCTTTGTTTTGTTGAGGGCAACTAATGTGCGAGACTTTACATTATCTCGAGGCATGAGCTGAGGTAGAGGCATCTGCCAGTCTGCAGAAGAAGTTGGGGATGCAGTCCGAGAAGTCACAGAAGGGAAAGCAATATTTTGGTGGAGTTTCCCTATCCAGCTTGATAAATTACTACCCTTGGTTCTGTGCCATGCCCACTACTCCATCTGCTTGACCATATATATATATATATATGTTTTTGTTTTTTTTTGTGACCCCCACAAAAGACTGGTGCTTAGCTCACAAACAGGCATCAGCCACTCTTTCATTTTATGTACTCCCAAAAGGGGTTACACTAAAGTCCGTCTCCCCTCCAGAACGAAAGACGCACAATTATTATCTGACCCCCTGAAGCAGGCTGTTCATCAATACACCAGAGGTCTCCGGTCTGACGCTTCTACCTGGTGCTCTGAAACCGCTCTCATCTGCTGGCTCTTGTGTCCTTTGTGCACTCTGACAAGCTCAGCTGGATACCAGTTTTGCCTGGTATCTTCAGCTCATCTTTAAAGCTAAGTATCCGATGTCACATCTTTCATCGGCAAAGACTTTATTAGAGTGACAGCTCTTTGAGAGATATTTTATTTGCATTTGTCAAACCCCACCCCCCCAAAACAAAATACAATACAATGAATATATAGCTTGGTAGACAATTAGAATCATGTGCTTTTTGTCAGATTGGTTTATTAATATTTGATATCTGGCACCTTGTCTGACACCAATATTGGAATTTTTTCATTCTCCTACACTTTTAAAAGGAGCCCTCTTCCTTTTAGTATGCTGTACTTTGCTGGCATGCACCATTTACCTCTCTTTTGCACTGGATTATAATATTTACATACAGTATATGTCAACACGATTCTGTCAGCGCACCATACGGCTAAGTTTTTCTCCTCTTTTCAGACACAAATGAAATCTGCTCTTGTCTGTTGAAATGCATTCTCTGACATCCTGAATCTATTTCCTGTGGCTTTAGCAGACATGCATGGCATGAAGCATTTGCTGGGCAAGTGACTTGGTGGGAAGTAATAAGTAGAAACTGAAGATGCTGCCTCCGCCTGCCTGTCAAATGGACTTATTATTTTAATAACAGAGGGAACAGCAGCAGCTGATGACGGGTTGCATGCCATCATCTGCAAGCGGTCTTTATGGAAAGACCATAATAGTCGGTCTCCAGCTTTTCAGATCTCAGAATTACGTGTTAAACTTCCAAGAAGCCTAAGGACAGGCTCGGCCTCCCTAAGGAGAGCTGACACTGATGAACCGAAGCCATTGTCGCTAGTTGATACAGCTGGTCTTAGCTATAGATGCCTGCCACTGCCAGTCAGCACAGGAGCAGCTTCTCCTGGCAGGATCTGCCTGCCTAATTCCACATCTGGCTACACATTGAGGAAACGCCCAAACCGAGAAATTCGCACCCTAGTCTTTGATCTGACACAGCAATGGCAGCTGAAAACTGTCGACACTCTGTGCTGTCTCTGGGTTCATGGAACTGCATGCGATCAGCTTCACTGACGTCAGCAGAGCCAGAGTGGGTGGCTTGCCACATCAGATTCACAGAAGGCCCACGGATTCATGGCAGAGCTATAGTGCCAACATTATAGGACAGCTTCAAACATTAGGGCCAACAGAAGGAGTAGGTGAGGCGCTAACATGTCCGATATGGGGCAGGGTACCAGCACCCCCATGGCACAGCTATAGTGGCAGGAGCTTTCTGGAGTCACATCATCAGAGGGGGATCCAGGTCAGCTGGCTGCATCATCCAAAGGGGCTTTGCTCTTACTGTGGCCAGCCCTAGTCCAATACTGCACAGGGTGCCACTTGGCTTGGTGAGAGGCCTGGGTACCAAATGCACATGTGATTAATCAAACCATTTCATGTTTTTATACAAGATTTAAAAAAAAAAAAAAAAACAAAAAAAAAACCATGCTTATAAATTATATAATGCTGTTAACAATACCTAGGCATTTATATAATAGATTAATATGTTTCTGATGACATTAGCTCTACAAGACCTGGAATTTCAACCTAACTAGCATTTACTCCTTATAACCTGATCACCCTATGAACATTTCAGTAACTTAAACCAGATACTAGAGATATGCTGTCTTATTAAAATGATATGAAAACATCAACAATATTTGTTATATTATTTTCTAGTGCTTCCTATCTGAAATGACACAAAAAAAAATCAAAATATTTGTCATTTCAATGTGCACTAGTCCCAAATTTTAATAAAGTACAGAGATTGTAAAAAAATATAGTATAAACCTGTCTCACACCATACTAGAGCGGACTTCCCCATTCAGATTAATATCTAAGAGGTCCATATTCAAAAGCCATTTAGAAGGATAACGTAATAGATATCCATCTAAATTCATTTATTTATTTATTTAATGGCTTTTATATACCGTCATTCGGAAATGTCAAAATAACGCCATCATATATGACTTACCCAGTTATATTCAGCCTTTATCTGGCTAAATTCTAGCCGGATAATAAATTAGGGGGCTAGAATTTACCCAGATAAGTTGGGGCAGTCCAGGGGAGTAACTGGGATGAGGTGAGTTAGCTGGCTAAGTTAATCAGCTAACTCCGGTATTCAGTTAGCCAGATGACTTAGCCAGCTAAGTCTGGTCGAGTCAAAGAGCTGACTATATTTAATAGTGTGAGCCCACTGTTGAATATGCCTCCAAAGTTAGCCGGGTAGGTTTATCCGGCTAACTTTGCTATCTAGACTGTGTCTGAATATAGACCTCCAAGTATTCATGAAGCACATTTTCAATCTGCTTTGCTATCGCCTCATCCTGCAACAGTGCATCATTAAGTCTCCAAAGGGTTTGTTTTTGTATTATAGACATCCGTTCCAAATGCAATCATATCAGGGCATGATCGGACCATGCTCGACATTCTATCCCAGTTTCTCTCACGACCCCCACCAAGGAATTCTCCACCAAAATTTAGTCAATACGAGAAAATGTCCTATGTAGATGTGAATAAAAGGTGTAATCTCGAGAAGTATTGTTCTGAACCCACCAAACATCTACAAGATTTAGTGTCTTTATCATATGCATTAATTTGACCCGTTGCTTCTTCAGGCCTGCTCCCGTGAAGGTTGAGGAATCCTCTGGTTTTATTACCAAGTTAAAGTCCCCCTCCAACTATAAGAGGGCCTTTAAGCATATAATAAAATCTGTTCCAGAATTTTTTCATGAAATTGCCCCTGTTCAGAGTTCAGAGCATATATGTTTACAACCGTGATGACAGTCCCCCCGAACTGCACATTAAGAATCAAGCATCTGCCTTCCTCATCCTTACAACATTCCCCGGTAACATCCTTCAACGTTTTCTGTACCAAGATCCCCACCCCCGCAACAATTTTTCACCCCCTTATCTGAGGCCAGAATCACATGTTCAAAACGTGGCGGCCTGGGATGAAATAAATCAGTTGACATCTCAAATACTGAATGCAGCTAGATATGCTACTGCTGCCAATTGGAAGAAGGTGGAGGCTCCACCACTGACTCAGATATATTGAAGGTTGGAAATGATACCTAAGATGGAACAGCTCATGGCAATTAGAAAACACAGGCTTTGAGCATTCAAGGTCTAGAATGGGTAGATGTGAATCGGTTATTTACTCTTTCAGATAATAGAAAGACTAGGGGGGCACTCCATGAAGTTAGCATGGGGCACATTTAAAACTAATCGGAGAAAGTTCTTTTTCACTCAACGCACAATTAAACTCTGGAATTTGTTGCCAGAGGATGTGGTTAGTGCAGTTAGTGTAGCTTGGTTTAAAAAAGGATTGGATAGGTTCTTGGAGGAGAAGTCCACTACCTGCTATTAATTAACTTGACTTAGAAAATAGCCACTGCTATTATTAGCAATGGTAACATGGAATAGACTTCGTTTTTGGGTACTTGCCAGGATCTTATGGCCTGGATTGGCCACTGTTGGAGACAGGATGCTGGGCTTGATGGACCCTTGGGCTGACCCAGTATGGCATTTTCTTATGTTCTTAAGGCTATTTGCAATCTAAATGAGAAGTGGCAATCTTAGGGGGGTGGGGGGCTAGGGGCAGTTTGGGGGGGGCATTAAAGGAAAAGGAGAAGGTATTTTATTGCTGCCATGACTATTTTATGAAATCTGTATAAGGGACAAGAGTCAAATTATGTTTTGCTGATGGTGTTGTATTTGACTATGTAAAGGATTATATTGTTCTGAGTTCTCAATAAAATATGAATGATAAAAAAAATGTAGTACAAAATATATAGCATGCTATTCCTGAAGTTTGCTAAACACATATGGGAAAATGAAATGATATAAACATTACAGAACAAAAACAAAATGACATGACAACATCAAATAACATTTTTTTTTCTATGAACCTCCCCATCAGGCACTCTAGTGCAAAGTAGGTAGGTCACTAGCAGAATATCTTGAGAATCTTTAGTACTTTGCACAATGGAGATCAGATTTCAGCGTCTCGTAGAACTTTGATAGTAAAAAAGCACAGATCTGATGGACTCAATTCTTAGGCATGAAGGTATGGGATTACACCTCACCCGGAAGACGTTTAGAAGAATAAAAGGTAGGGTGATCATATAGCTCCATGTCAAGGGGACAAGCTGAGTCAGACCTGGATTTAATCCTGGGTTCTTGCAGATATTTCAGTTTAGTTTAAGTGATTCTGTCCTTAAATGAACCCTACCTAATCACTCTCTCTCCACCCAACTGGCTATTTTCTTATATAGACTCCTTAAAGGCCTCAGTCCTCGCAACTTCACTGAACTAAATGTAACGCCAGGTAGGGGGTACATCCCAATTACAGGGGTATTAGGTTTCTTAGGGTCTTGGTTGAACAGATGATGTAATGGACCTGGGGGTGAATTAATTACAGAAGTAGAAGATATTTATAGATCCCATCCATAGGCGTTGTCACAGTGAAGACTGGTAACTTCCATTATTGTACAGTAGCAGCAGCTATCAATACATCCCAACAGGCATATATTCAGATATACCAGGCTCAAGAGAGAATGCATGGTCTTAGTCAGTCAGGGAGGAATTCAACAATACTGGCTGAGGTCCTTCCCTCCATGGGCTCATATGTCTTTACCCTTCTCACCCAGGGTTTTCTTTAAGAGCTTACACTTTTAAGCTTAGGGAACCGGACCCCGATTCACGAATAGCTGAAAAAATAGCTACTCACAGTTCTTAGATGATAAACTAAAGCTTGGTTTCTGGAAAGGCAGAGATTCTGCAGAGTGTACTGTATAATGTGCCTAAGGGACTGGAAGCAGGTCCAGACTAGGAGACTGAATAAAATTTCTCATGCTGGGTCAGGAATATAATACAGACAATGTTTACTCTGAGCTAGGCTCCGTGGAACTCCTCAGAAATCTATGCAGTTTTTAACTAAGGGCCTTGCAACCCATCACATAATTTAAAGACATATATACTCCTTTGTTACAGGGCTATCTGGAATGCTCCAGAGCACCTAGTTTAGTGACAGGATCACATAAAGTTTCTCCTTCCCCACCTGCTTCATATCCTCCCAGTCATGGTTTCACTCATAAGTCAAAGCTTTTTTTTGCTTCTTGTGAAACCCTGACTCGGATGATTCTTAAGTTTCCAATTGTACTGCATCTTTCTGGGGGGTTTTTCCCCCTGGTTGGGGGGAGGCGGAAGGATAAACCTAGGCTCTGGGAGTTAACTGTTTAGTCTTGTTCAGAGTGCCAATAAAGAAGCTGGAGACTGCGAAGGTGTTCCAACATAACCTTTACTGATAAAATAGTTCAATTGCGAAAATGTAGCATGTAATACAAGAGTATCTCAGATAATTATGTCACAGGTCACTGCCTAGGCCCTGCATGACTCACTGACAGTTCCTTGGAACACACTGCTCAGAGCCAACCACTTGCAGTAAAAACAACTTTATTCTATGCATTAGTATTCACTTCACACTCATAGCTTTCAATCCCTGTCCTGAGAAACCAGAACTACCCCACTCAGATAGGTTGGAAATTCCCTGTAGGTCAGCCTCAATTTCCCAGGGCTATGTAGAACATACTGGCCAATCGTACTTTTTGCAGATTATAAAATCCCTAACCAATGGCTGTGGGCATCTCTGTATCAGGATTCACTGGTAGTTCCCCACAGGTCAGCCCTATTTCTAGGACTGTGTGGAACCCACCTCCCAACTGTATCTTTGCAGATTCAAAATCCCTAACCGCTGACCCCAGGCATCTCTGCTTCTGGGTCTGGGTGAGCTCTTTATTTCCTGGCTTCCCATCTAATTCTGTCTCTTCTTCCCTCTCTCTCTATCTCACTTAATAGACAAGCTAATTGTCTACAGTATCTCTGTAATTAGCCTCAGGTGTGTTTTTCCAATTACTACCATACCTTTCTGTGGCTGCTACCTTCATCCTGGTTGGTTCTCTGCCAAGGATCTCCCAGCAGTTCTGTGCTTCCTGTACCTTCTGGCTTTATAGTCCTCTAGCCAACTCTTGTCCACTTTTTCTTTCTGCCTTAAGACAATGTTCCCCTGGGGCTCCCTTTAGAGCTCCTTTTGTTTTCTGGACAACCTAACCATCCTGTCTCTTCAGTCTGCTTCTGCCTATGTGAAAACCTCTGTTTCATCACAATATCTATAAAAATAAATGAAAGTAGTACATTTGTCAATCTGTGGTTCCATAATCTCTCCCTCAGGGCCCCTCCTTTATGCTTGGATAGAATATGAAGCCTCCCTTGGTAGAACTGTACACACAGGGTCCTCCACTCCTACTGCTGGTTTCCTCTACACAATACCTGGGGATCCACTGCTTCAGAAGTGGCCTAGTTTTCATGCAGCAAGAGCCAAGGAACCAGAAGCCACTGTACTAAAGAGGGTGGGGAAAGAGGTCATTTTGGGGAACAGGGGAAGGGGGCAGGGGCAGTTTACTGTTGGGGACCTCCATTTCCCTATATCCCCACCAGTATCTCTCTTATCTCCACCAGTCTGTCTCAATCCTTCCATCAATCCCTCTCTCTGTTCTCTCATGACCAGTCTGTCATTCCTTCCATCCTGTGTCCACTAGTATTTCTTAATACAATCCCATCCTTTTCCTACTAGTCTCAATCTGTCTCAGTCCCCCACCCTATACCCATCAGTCTCTCTCTGTCCCCTCAATCATCTTTCTCTCACTCGCTCTATTCTTCCACCCTGTCCTCACCAGTTTTTTCAGCCCTCCCACCAGTCTGTTTCTTAGTACCCCCACCCTTCCCCATCTGATCCTATTCCTACCTGTCTCTCAATCTTTTTACCTTGCTCTCTTTTTCTCAATCTTACCTTTTCCCCACCAGTCTCTCAGTAGCTCCAGCATAATATGCCTCCCACAAAAATAATGATGGAGGCTCCGCACCCTCAACACATTTCCCACCCAGCCTTTTGTTCTACTCCCCTTTCCCTACCCTCTACACATGTATTCCCATCTCCTCTCCCACTGGTTCTTTCTCATATGTTTATTTAGCCATTTTATATAACGTCATTCCAAATGAAGATCACAACGGTTTACATCATGACATACATAATATGAATTGACAAATACAATCACTTAATGTGTTCATATAACATACAGTTTAAAGATAGACACATACAATATGTCATTGCTGGGCCTCAGCAAAAAGCCAGGGACTAGGCCTTGAGGCTTGGCCTAGGGCTAGGCCTTGGTGATGGATCACTAGAGGCCATTTTTTAAAATTAAAACTGCAATGAATACAAAAATATCTGAAAATCTTTTTGGTGTTTTCATCAGAGGCTATTTTCAGTTTGTTGCATTTGGAACAAACTGAAAATGACCTAATTTGTTGCATTTTTGGAATTCACTAAAAACAAATGCATATCCCTACTAACCACTAGGATATTGTGATGATTTAGATGTGTTGGTATTGGTCTCTGTGTGAAAAGGCAGCCTTTAAGTAAAAAGGCAGGGACAGTTTGAACCTGGGGTTAAGATGATTACACCACCAGGTGTTGTGAATGCGGGAGATGCGATCGCTTGCTCAGGAAAGTGAGCCCTTGGACCACGGCGTGACCCCAGAGTGAGACTCCAAGACTTGGAACTGAAGGCGAAGACTCAGAAGACTTGGAACTGGAGACGAGGACTCGGAAGACTTGGAACTGGAGAGAGCCAGGAACAGGAGGTGTCCAGCCTCCCAGGACACTGCACCTCAGCACGCCCTACACAGCCCCCCATGGGCTGGTCGTAGACCGCGCTGTGCCACTGTGCGCCCTACACAACACGCCACAAGTTGGTTGCGGACCATGCGGGGAGCGGGACAGGCTCAGGAATGAGACTCGGAAGAGGTCTTGGAGTGAAGAATAAGGCTTGGAACAAGAAAAGACAATCCACTGGCTGGTCAAGCTCCATGAGCCTGGAACTAGGATCATGGACAGGAACTCAAGACTTGACTTGGAACTTGAAACTCTAGAAACAGGGATGGACTCTGAGGTCTTGATCCAGCGAAGATGGAACTGGAAACAGGCTCTGTGCCAGGAAGTACCCTACACAGCCACCCATGACTGGTCATGGACCACGACACTGGCATGCCAGTAGGAATGACTAGGGAGAATACCAAAGACCAGAACATCAGGAGCTTGACTGAAGAGTCGGATGAGATGAAGAGTCAGAAGACTGGACAAGGGACAAATGAGAGGCCAGGAACACAGAACAAGCAACATGATGGAGCTCCAAAGGGACAAGGAAGCCAGGAACCGGGACTAGAACTGGAACAGAAGGATCAGGAACATCCAATGAAGAATCAGAACCATCAACGCAGGAGCAGGCCATGGAGGACCTTTCAGGATGAAGAAACCATGGACAACCATGAAGATCCGATGTGAAGGCCCTGAGGAAGTGGAGGAGAGCCCTTTTATAGGGCTGAAGGCAGAATGAGGCAATAACATCATCAGTTGGGGCCGTGGGGATTTTCCCGCCACTGGCCCTTTAAATATCCAAAAGAGGTGCATGCACCTATGCGGGAGCCAGGTGGAGCAGAAGCAACCAAGGCGTCGGCGGCACCCAGGCCATGATGAGGAGAGCTACAGCGGCACTCCTGCCACAGGAAGGACAGCGGCATTGGCGGCATCCTAGCCGCGAAGAGGAGACATCAGCAGCGGCTCCCTGCCGCAAGAAGATGGAGTCGGTGGCAGCACCCCTGCCACAAGGAAAAGCAGAAGCGGCGCTGAGCCGGAAGGCAGGCCAGGCTACAGCAGTGGCGGCTTCACACCGCGAAGAGCAACAAATTCCAGAGCTTTATTCCCATTTATAAGCTAAATATCTTGCCTAGAAAACAGCAGGGAAATTGTGGCTATTCCTTTATTTAGGGTTTGGGGAACATGTTTAGGAAGCAGTAGATGGTTACACTTTGTAACAATGTAATAAACGTGCCATATCTACAGCAGGCCCCATTCAATGGAATGCGCTCCCACCAGACATTCGGCTTGAGTTCTGCCACTCTTCATTCAAAAAAAAACTTAAAACCTGGCTCTTTAGCCAAGCTTTTCCAGGACCATGATCATCATTTTTTCCCCTCCAACCAGCAAGAACATATCTTCTTCACAAACCCCCATTTTCCATACCACTACCTACTTCGGTATCTAATCTCTTGCTGCAGGACACTTGAGACTTTCTCACTTATACGTTATAATTTTTATGCTCAATAAGACCTGTCAACTTAATTGTTTAAGTCTTTTTTTTTTTTTTTCTCCTTTATCTTTTGGTCATCAATGTTACAACGTTATTGTTAAATTTTGAACTTATGTACACTGTTCCAAGTTTCATAACCTTGTTCTATGTAATGCCTTTTGGCAATTTTCATGTTCTGTTTCAATGTAAACCGATGTGATCTTTATTTCATATAGGAACACCGGTATATAAAAATCTAAAAATAAATAAAATAAAATAAATAATAGAAGCTACTGCAGAAGGCTAGCCCTGATAGAGCACAACTCATGAGAAATCCAGAGAGGGTCAGCTCTAAAAGAAATAAAAAGGACAAACAGGGAGTGAGAAAAGGCTTATTTACAAGATATTGGTGGAAGGCAACAGAACAGTTACACAGAGTGCAGTGTCTGACTGCTCTCCAAACTCCTCCTATTACATCTCTTTCTTATGTACAATATTCTTGCTATAGACTCCATACCCCTCCGTTTCCCCCTCCTCTGTCATGTATTACCCAGACATCTTGAAATTTGTCATTTACCATGCACCAAAAAAGGGCACTGCTTCCTACCCCCTAAGCCAGTATAGCCCCCCCTTCTGACCACAAATGTCCCAGCTCTGGTTCTGCATTTCACTTCGGCGCCCAGGCAAAATGTGGCATGCTCTCTGCTAACTGTTATCAGTCTGGCACACACTGGTTCCTCTTTTGTACATGTTCCTTCTGTGCTGCCTGTCAGTGCCTCTGTAAAGATGCAACTCTCCCTTTAGAAGGGGCTTTGGACACATGAGCATCTTGCCCGACCTTTGGTGCTTGTTACCAGGCAGATTTATACAACCCAGACACATTAGACTGATGTTACCTTAACCTGTGCTGGAGCAGGTTGCATGTGTGTTAATTGGTTAAGTGGTGCTTTGAAACCCTAACAATGGAAATGCTGAAGCCATGTAGTGAAAGTTCAGTATTTTTGAGCCACGTTTGAGCAGCTTTTGGGGAAATTGTGGTGTTTAGAAAACCCTGAACATTTAAGTTTGAAAGGTACCCTGCCATTAATTGTATGCAACTTATGCTCTAAACTATATAAATTAAAACGCCAGGCTGTGCTACTATAGTCAATCATTTGGAAACTCTGGCATGGAGTCCTTTTAGTCTGGGCCAACCAACCCAAGAGTAATAGGACTGCAGTAGTAGTAGGACTGTGAGCAGCACTTTTCTCCTTATGCTTCAATCTATTTGGAAACTTAAAGGTTGAGCTGTCTTAAACCTTGATAAATACCTGTTTCAAACTGTTACTGCTATGCTGGAGTGTTAGCTGTTACTGAATAAACAGAATTTGGGGAATTGAATGCTAGGGATAAGAACTCTTTTCCTTACTGTGAGAGGTTTTAAGCTTCTGGCAATAGAAAACCCACCGATGTATAGAGAGCACTCAACCTCCTTAAATTCCTAAAGACCCATAATTTGAAATTGCTCACCCTAACTGTAGAAATCAGCCCCACAGACCCCCCTGAAACTACTTCCCACATCACAGCCATGCTTCTTAGTAGGAATCCCACTGGGGCCCTGCACTTGTTTGTATTAGTCTGTCTTGACTAGACTGTAAGCTCTAAGGAGTAGGGACTGTTGTTTACATGTCTCTGTACAGCGCTGCATGCATCTAGTGTGCAGCTATACAAATCATAATAATTTACCCTTCCGCATGCAGGGAGATGTTGTTCTGCTTTTCTTATGGGGCTCAACCAGGAAATCAAACAAAATTATCACTGCTCAGAGTTTCACTTTCACCTAAAAAAAAAAATGATAGCCATGAGGTTATAGAAACATAGAAACATAGAAATGACGGCAGAAGAAGACCAAATGGCCCATCCAGTCTGCCCAGCAAGCTTCCCTCATTTCTTCTCCCATACTTATCTGTTTCTCTTAGCTCTTGGTTCTAATTCCCTTCCACCCCCGCCATTAATGTAGAGAGCGGTGATGGAGCTGCATCCAAGTGAAATATCTAGCTTGATTAGTTAGAGGTAGTAGGGGTAGTAACCGCCGCAATAAGCAAGCTACACCCATGCTTATTTGTTTTACCCAGATTATGTTATACAGCCCTTATTGGTTGTTTATCTTCTCCCCTGCCGTTGAAGCAGGGAGCTATGCTGGATATGCGTGAGGTATCAGTTTTTTTCTTCTCCCCTGCCGTTGAAGCAGAGAGCTATGCTGGATATGCATCGAAAGTGAAGTATCAGGCACATTTGGTTTGGGGTAGTAACCGCCGTAACAAGCCAGCTACTCCCCGCTTTGTGAGTGTGAATCCTTTTTTCTTCTCCCCTGCCGTTGAAGTTATGCTGGATATGCGTGAAGTATCAGTTTTTCTTTTCCCCTGCCGTCGAAGCAGAGAGCTATGCTGGAAATTCGTGATGTATCAGTCTTTCTCCCATGCCGTTGAAGCAGAGAGCCATGTTGGATATGCGTCGAGAGTGAAGTATCAGGTACATTTGGTTTGGGGTAGTAACCGCCGTAACAAGCCAGCTACTCCCCGCTTTGTGAGTGCGATCCCTTTTTTCTTCTCCCCTGCCATTTAAGCAGAGAGCTCTGCTGGATGTGTGAAGTAACAGTTTTTCTTTTCCCCTGCTGTTGAAGCAGAGAACTATGCTGGATATGCATTGAAAGTGAAGTATAAGAATGTAGTGATCAAGCTAGTTGAAAGGCATCAGGAATAGAGGAAGGTGGAGGTAGTAATTTGGATATTTGGTTTGGGGTAGTAACCGCCGTAACAAGCCAGCTACTCCCGTCTTTGTGAGTGCAAATCCTTTTTTCCACATTTCCTCTTGCTGTTGAAGCTTAGAGTGATGTTGGAGTCACAGTAACCATGTGTATGTTTATTGAATAAGGGTATTGTCTCCAGGCAGAAGCCATCATTCTGGCGAGTCACCCACTCTTCATTGGCGGCCTCTTGACTTTATGGATCCAACTTTATGGTTAACTTTATGGTTAACTTTATGGTTAAGCTGCAGGCTGGGATAGGCTGGTTGAAAAAGTGCTGAAACATGACTGCTTCTGCTCCTTCCTTGTCTCATCCTCTACCAGCTCTGCTCTGCTTGCCTTGAAGTATAAAAAATGTACTGCTTTGTTTCCCTCATATTTAAGGAGACCGAACTGAAAGGATTTTTTTTTTTTTTTTTTTTTTTCAGGCGTCCTGTGCCCATTCAGTTTGGTTGCCCTGCACCGAAAAAAAAAATAATTAACTCCTTTGTTGCATTTTTTCCATTTGGATCAAAATGAATGCTCATCAGTAAAAGATGGACCTAGTGGTCCTTTTCTATTTTTTTCTATGTTAAAACTTGTATCTCTCTCTCATTTTCTTCCTCTTCATCTCCTTCCACTCCACCTTTGTTTTTTTTTTTTTTCCTCTCTTCCTGTTTCTCCTCCCTCTCTCCTTTATAGGATTCTGACTGGGCCATGGGAGAAACCTTCTGTCCCACAGACTCACACTGTTTGCATGCTTTGCGAGGGCTCCTCAGTTCATGCTTGCATAGTACACATTTCACCACAATTGTCTGTGGCTAACCAGAGATTTTATTGTAGGGTGCTGTAAAAAGAGGTACAGCCGGTTGCACTATACCTTTTCCAGTTATAATTTAGGTAGATTAATTTTGTTTCAAACTGTAAAATTTGAATCAGTTCCTTGTTTGTTACTTCTGCTGCTGGATCTGATAGCTGTAAGGCAGAAGACAGGCCCACACGGGCTTGGAAGAGTGGACCCTGGGACCGCTAACAGGGGGCCAAGGCACAGTACAGAATTGTGAGGCAGAGCTGTGCCAAGGCAGACAAGGTCGAGGCAGGAGACAAGCAAGGATCAGGGCAGGGCAGGCATGGTGAGGAACCAGGCCGGGGTCACAATCGGCAGTCAGAATCAGGAACATCCAGACACAGAGGAACGAAGAAACAGAACTGGTTGCTCACTCAGGCACCTGCCCAGAGGAGTGAGCTTCCTTTTATGTCAGAGCGCTGGCCCTATAAAGCTGGCGAGTTGCTACGGGCCAGGATGCAGCAGAGGAGCAGGACGCCGGGAGCCATGCTGGGGAGGCCCCAGCAGATCACAGGGCACAGCACCTGGGCCAGAGACGGTGCAAGCACCCCGTGGCCAGCAGCATCTTACACAGACTGAGTGCCATTCAGAAGCAGCGGCACAAAATGTCTATGAGATCTGTGGATCTGTTGTTTCCCCCCCCCCCCCCCCCCCCCCCCCATCACTTACAAAAAGATCGTTCCTTTGTTCTTGTTCAACGCTTAAGGAAACAGGGAGGCACTTTCATTTCAAACAAAATGGGGCGTGTTCGTGAAATTTTGTTTCCCATTTTTTCATTTACAACCTCCCCACAAACAAAATGTACCACAAAATGTAAAAAAAAAAAAAAAAAGCCCCAGCGGGCTTGCCCACATGCCTCTGAAACTCACCCCCAAAACCTTACCCCATCTCTGATGACGGGAGCAATCCCCAGTCACTCGTGCCCTGCTGCTGCTGTATTCCAAAATGGTGCCGGACTCAGGCCATCCCTAGAGAACTGTTGGGTCAGAAGTGACTCGGGGATTACTCCTGCCCCCCTTTGGGGATGGAGGTCAGGGCTGGCTTTCGCAGGTGGCTTTGACTGGGTGGCGAGGGGGGGATCAGGACTGGCGGATGGTTTTAGTGTGTGCTATTGGAAAATAGTGTGCACTAAACAAAAACAAAAGAAAAAACAACAGAAAAAAAATGTAATTAAATGAACCCCTCCCCCTAGCAGTGAAGCCAAAATAAATAATGTGCACCTTTACTAAGAAACATATCACTATCAAATAAATAACTGAAATGGATCTGATAGTCCAGTCTGTGTAATGTCAGTCTTCCAGTCAAAAGCCACAGACTACGACTCTCGACAGAACCTGCTTCATGCATACCCCGAGCTCGGCCCATCGGGCAAATATTTTGTATGACTGGGCCTTCCTCCAGAGAGCTGACACACCTGAAAAACTGGAGCTGGATCCGAGAACTGAACCTAGGGCTTCCACACATTGGGCCTTTGGATTTTTAGTGGAGGAAGGGATGGCTTATGGTTTCTTTATTTATAATCCGCTTAAAACCCCTGAGCGGCTCAATAAAGGACTTTCACAATAAAAGTTCAGCATACAAAAGCATTGCTAAAATAGACCAATGAAAACACGACAAAATTCCTTAACAATTCATACAAGCATTCCTAATGAACACTTAAAAGCTGTTCAGGACCTTGAAATTCAACAAGAACACCCCTCTAATACAGAAGAAGAAATATTTAGACAGCAGACAGCAAAGCTGTTTTATTAAAGGTACGGCTTCCTGAAAAAGGGAAGGTTTTTAGCTGATGGTGAGGGTGGTCCAGAACTGTCTTCTTTCCAGCTCATACGGGGCTAGCCTCTGCGGAGGCTGTGGCACCATGAACCCTTCATTCACAACTACCTGACACCACCCCCCCCCTCCAACCACCACCATTTTTCTTAACCCTCCTCCCCTCCCGTCTAGCCCAGACATCACAGTGACATTCCTCAGCCAGTACCCTGTCTGAGCACAGCACCTGCGCACCCCGATTCTGGCTCCTAGGGGGCTGCTACTGTGCGATGATTGGGGGCTCGAGGATTGTGAATGCTGCCTCCATAGCTTTACCAGCCCTGGCCAGCCTGAAGAGGAGAAGCCAAACTCAGGTTTCCTATGTGCAAAGGATGCAGTCCTGCCACTGAGCCACTGGGCTGGCTCAACGCAGAACTCCCAGGGCTCAGGTCAGAGGGAAAAAAAAAATCTTTACTGCCTCGGCCCTAAAGAACAAACTGTTCCTTGTTCTTGCTCTTTAGGCTTCCCAGCCTTGTTTTGGATCATTTTTCTTCCAATTATGTACAATTTATACTGATGCATTTTGTACTTTTTTTTTTTTTTTTTTTTTTAATAAGGAGCCCTTAGGTAAGACGCCATGCAAATACTGACCTAATAACAATCCTATTGTTGCAAAGTAAGAATAATTTGTTTGAGCCACTTTACTTCAGCACGACTTTAATCCATGCTGGTATTTTCCTGCAGCTGCGTCTCGTGCCTGGGGTCAGTTTAGCCTGTGCACGCTGGATACGAAATGCTTCCATGGAATGCATAGAACTGCTTCTAATTAAGCCGTCGTCTGGTAATTACATTTGCAGTTTGTGCATGTCTGTGTTATTATGAAGCTTTCCTCTTAGTTAATCGGGAGCAATAATCAAACTGCCCGCAGTGGCTGAAGCACTGTGGATGCTTTTTAGCCACAGGGTTTGCACCAATAATCAAAGCAAAACTAAGCACATAGTTTAGCTTAGAGTATTGCCCCAGGAAAAAAGGACCCACACAGATTGGCACCTTTTTCTGTGAGTACTTTTTCCCTTGAAATAATGCACGTAGATTGGAAAATGTCATCTATGCACATTACTTAAACCCACCATCCTAAATATGCCCTTGGGGATGCCTCCAGATAAATGCAGGCAAAATTAAAAATTTAAGAGAAAAAAAAAAAAGTCCATTGGAGGCAAAAGCCTCCATAGATCCAGTGGAAAAATCTGCTGCAGATCTGCAGGAATTCCACAACAAGGCTTTGCAAGAATTGCCAAATCTGCATTGGAATTTGCCAGATCTATGTCAGGTTTTCTCCCCGGATCTTGGAGGAAAAGCCTGCCTGGGTCAAGGTCAAAATTTAAATACCATGTGCACCATCTAGTCCGTTGACAAAATTGCATTTGTAATTAAGTGAGAGGCAGGGTGGAGTCTCTCATATAGGACCCACTCATCCCATTGTCTTTAGAGGTAAGCTACTTCCTATTCCTCCACTGATATATATTTATTCATGAGAGTTCAAAGGCACGCTGATCATTATTGCACAGTACAGCAGTTCCCTTGATTTTTTCATGGAAAATTGAAAAAAAATAAAAGTACAAAGTACAAACTGTGACCTAGATTCATTGCTATGAACAAAGCAGAAATACGGCACGTTAGCGTCCTACGTGGTTAGGGAAATTACTGATATACCGCATCACGTATATAAGTTTCCCAACTCGTGATACTTTAATCGCTTTGTATGGCAGTTTAAGTCTGGCACGTTATTTTCTTTGTTTATATGTACCGCTTCCTGCAGCTACCTCTTTGAGGGTGTGTCAGGCACTGGAGAGGGAGGAGAGGAGGTTTGTTGGTTGGAGTTTAGGAGGAGTTTCTTGGCGATTTCTGAGTGAGTTGTTCTGTTTTATGTTCTCATCTGTTTTCCTGTGCCTTTGTCTCTTGTCTTTATCTGGGTGTGGAAGTTTTTGTTAGTTTGTCTTGTTTGTCAGTTTGTCCCTTTGTGTGGTGGCGGAGGAGTGGAGGAAGAGTGGATGAGGAACTGGAGAGGATGGAAGGCATGGGGGGAGGGGAGGAGGAGTAGGAATAGGGCACAGGTCACCAGAGGCAGGCAGAGCTCCGGAGTCTCAATGCGTGGATGAGACGATGGTGCAAGGAAGAGGGATTCAGTTTTGTAAGGAACTGGGGAACCTTTTGGGGAAGGGGGAGTCTCTTCCGAAGGGATGGGCTCCACCTTAACCAGGGTGGAACCAGACTGCTGGCGCTAACCTTTAAAAAGGAGATAGAGCAGCTTTTAAACTAGAACAAAGGGGAAAGCCGACAGTCACTCAGCAGTGCATGGTTCGGAGAGAGGTATCTTCAAAGGATACTAATGATGCATTAGAATTAGGGCATCCCGACAATGAGGTTTCAATAATTAGAAAAATAGTCCAAGTGCCTGTAACTAAAAACTCACCTGAGCTAAAAAAATTCTAACTTACCCCTATCAATTAAAAAGCAGAATGAAAATACAAACAAAAAACAAACTTTGAAATGTTTGTATGCTAATGCCAGAAGTCTAAGAAGTAAGATGGGAGAATTAGAATGTATAGCAGTGAATGATGACATAGACTTAATTGGCATCTCAGAGACATGGTGGAAAGAGGATAACCAATGGGACAGTGCTATACTGGGGTACAAATTATATCGCAATGACAGAGAGGAGCACCCGGGAGGAGGTGTGGCGCTTTATGTCCAGGATGGCATAGAGTCCAACAGGATAAACATCCTGCATGAGACTAAATGCAAAATTGAATCTTTATGGGTAGAAATCCCTTGTGTGTCGGGGAAGACTATAGTGATAGGGGTATACTACCGTCCACCTGGTCAAGATGGTGAGATGGACAGTGAAATGATAAGAGAAATTAGGGAAGCTAACCAAATTGGTAGTGCAGTAATAATGGGAGACTTCAATTACCCCAATATTTACTGGGTAAATGTATCATCGGGACACGCTAGAGAGATTACATTCCTGGATGGAATAAATGATAGCTTTAAGGAGCAATTGGTTCAGGAACCAACGAGAGAGGGAGCAATTTTAGATCTAATTCTCAGTGGAGCACAGGACTTGGTGAGAGAGGTAATGGTGGTGGGGCCGCTTGGCAATAGTGTTCATAATATGATCAAATTTGATTTAATGACTGGAAGAGGAACAGTGTGCAAATTCAAGGCTCTCATGCTAAACTTTCAAAAGGGAAACTTTGATAAAATGAGAAAAATTGTTAGAAAAAAACTGAAAGGAGCAGCTACAAAAGTAAAAAATGTCCAAGAGGCATGGTCATTGTTAAAAAATACCATTCTAGAAGCACAGTCTGGATGTATTCCACACATTAAGAAAGGTGGAAAGAAGGCAAAATGATTACCGGCATGGTTAAAAGGGGAGGTGAAAGAAGCTATTTTAGCCAAAAGATCTTCATTCAAAAATTGGAAGAAGGATCCAACAGAAGAAAATAGGATAAAGCATAAATGTTGGCAAGTTAAATGTAAGACATTGATAAGAAAGGCTAAGAGAGAATTTGAAAAGAAGTTGGCTGTAGAGGCAAAAACTCACAGTAAAAACTTTTTAAAATATATCCGAAGCAGAAAGCCTGTGAGGGAGTCAGTTGGACCGTTAGATGATCGAGGGGTTAAAGGGGCACTTAGAGAAGATAAGGCCATCGCGGAAAGATTAAATGATTTCTTTGCTTCGGTGTTTACTGAAGAGGATGTTGGGGAGGTACCCGTAATGGAGAAGGTTTTCATGGGTAATGATTCAGATGGACTGAATCAAATCACGGTGAACCTAGAAGATGTAGTAGGCCTGATTCACAAACTGAAGAGTAGTAAATCACCTGGACCAGATGGTATACACCCCAGAGTTCTGAAGGAACTAAAAAATGAAATTTCAGACCTATTAGTAAAAATTTGTAACTTATCATTAAAATCATCCATTGTACCTGAAGACTGGAGGATAGCAAATGTAACCCCAATATTTAAAAAGGGCTCCGGGGCGATCCGGGAAACTACAGACCGGTTAGCCTGACTTCAGTGCCAGGAAAAATAGTGGAAAGTGTTCTAAACATCAAAATCACAGAACATATAGAAAGACATGGTTTAATGGAACAAAGTCAGCATGGCTTTACCCAGGGCAAGTCTTGCCTCACAAATCTGCTTCACTTTTTTGAAGGAGTTAATAAACATGTGGATAAAGGTGAACCGGTAGATGTAGTGTACTTGGATTTTCAGAAGGCGTTTGACAAAGTTCCTCATGAGAGGCTTCTAGGAAAAGTAAAAAGTCATGGGATAGGTGCCGATGTCCTTTCGTGGATTGCAAACTGGCTAAAAGACAGGAAACAGAGAGTAGGATTAAATGGACAATTTTTTCAGTGGAAGGGAGTGGACAGTGGAGTGCCTCAGGGATCTGTATTGCGACCCTTACTTTTCAATATATTTATAAATGATCTGGAAAGAAATACGACGAGTGAGATAATCAAATTTGCAGATGACACAAAATTGTTCAGAGTAGTTAAATCACAATCAGATTGTGATAAATTGCAGGAAGACCTTGTGAGACTGGAAAATTGGGCATCCAAATGGCAGATGAAATTTAATGTGGATAAGTGCAAGGTGATGCATATAGGGAAAAATAACCCATGCTATAATTACACAATGTTGGGTTCCATATTAGGTGCTACAACCCAAGAAAGAGATCTAGGAGTCATAGTGGATAACACGTTGAAATCGTTGGTTCAGTGTGCTGCGGCAGTCAAAAAAGCAAACAGAATGTTGGGAATTATTAGAAAGGGAATGGTGAATAAAACCGAAAATGTCATAATGCCTCTGTATCGCTCCATGGTGAGACTGCACCTTGAATACTGTGTACAATTCTGGTCGCTGCATCTCAAAAAAGATATAATTGCCATGGAGAAGGTACAGAGAAGGGCTACCAAAATGATAAGGGGAATGGAACAGCTCTCCTATGAGGAAAGACTAAAGAGGTTAAGACTTTTCAGCTTGGAGAAGAAACAGCTGAGGGGGGATATGATAGAGGTGTTTAAAATCATGAGAGGTCTAGAATGGGTAGATATGAATCGGTTATTTAGTCTTTCAGATAATAGAAAGACTAGGGGGCACTCCATGAAGTTAGCATGTGGCACATTTAAAACTAATTGGAGAAAGTTCTTCTTCACTCAACGCACAAACTCTGAAATTTGTTGCCAGAGGATGTGGTTAGTGCAGTTAGTATAGCGGTGTTTAAAAAAGGATTGGAGAAGTTCTTGGAGGAGAAGTCCATTACCTGCTATTAAGTTCACTTAGGGGCGGATTTTCAGAGCCCTGCTCGCGTAAATCCGCCCAAAACCGGGCGGATTTATGCGAGCAGGGCCCTGCGCGCCGGGAAGCCTATTTTACATAGGCCTCCCGGCGCGCGCAGAACCCCGGGACTCGCGTAAGTCCCGGGGTTTTCGGAGTGGGCGTGTCGGGAGGCGTGTCGGGGGGCGGGGCCGGAGCGCGCGGCGTTGCGGGGGCGTGTCGGCAGCGTTTTGGGGGCGGGTACGGGGGCGTGGCTACGGCCCGGGGGCGTGGCCGCGCCCTCCGTACCCGCCCCCAGGTTGCGGCCCGGCGCGCAGGAGGCCCGCTGGCGTGCGGGGATTTACGCCTCCCTCCGGGAGGCGTAAATCCCCCGACAAAGGTAGGATGGGGGTTTAGACAGGGCCGGGCGGGTGGGTTAGGTAGGGGAAGGGAGGGGAAGGTGAGGGGAGGGCAAAGGAAAGTTCCCTCCGAGGCCGCTCCGATTTCGGAGCGGCCTTGGAGGGAACGGGGGGAGGCAGCTCGGCTCGGCGCGCGCAGGCTATACAAAAATCGATAGCCTTGCGCGCGCCGATCCAGGATTTTAGTGGATACGCGCGGCTCCGCGCGTATCTACTAAAATCCAGCGTACTTTTGCTTGAGTCTGATGCGCAAGCAAAAGTAGGCTGTTCGCGCGCCTCTTAAAATCTACCCCTTAGAGAATAGCCACTGCCATTAGCAATGGTAACATGGAATAGACTTAGTTTTTGGGTACTTGCCAGGTTCTTATGGCCTGGATTGGCCTCTGTTGGAAACAGGATGCTGGGCGTGATGGACCCTTGGTCTGACCCAGTATGGCATTTTCTTATGTTCTTAATAGGGAGGAGGGGGAAGGGGGCTAGGCAGGCAAGTTTGGTGGGAGGAGGACAGCAGGTTAGGGCTAGAAAGAGAGGGGCGGGGGTGGGAATTGGCAGGGCAGGTGCAGGGGGGGGAGGAAGGGAGGGGAGCAGGGAGTGGGAGTGAGGAAAGTGAGACTTCTCCGAAAGTGGAAGTGGCAACCCAAACCTCTGGCAGCCAGGCAGCAGGTTGGCCTTGTCTTCATGCCTACGAGTTCAGAATCAAGGACAATGAGCTGCTCATCACTGGGGTCCTGGAAAATTACAACTAGCTGTTTGGAAACCGGGCAGTGAAGACATCCAGAGCAGCCAAGTGTCAGATGTGGCGCACCATCGTCCAGGCCCATATCCCGGCACAGCGGAATAAAGAGGACTGGAGAGCAGCTGGCCCACTGCTGCAGAGATGTACAGGTGCAGTTGAAACACAAGGTGGCAAGCCAGGACGGATATTAGTTCCAGACGGGCGGAGGAGCCCCTTGCCCAATAGTCTTCACACTGATGGAGACCGGACATGTTTGAGGAGATGGACGAGGCCCTGGACACACAGTGAGCTGGGGCCAGTAAGTTCACATCACCTGTAAACGTCAAGTCTGCTACAGATGTCCATAGTGTTTGGCATAAGATGCTCATATTGATTATGCCAAACAGTACATGTGCTCTTCTTAGCATTCATACTTATGCCTTCTTTGTTTCCACAACTCTCACCCAGGAAACCCCCGGTCTCAGCACAGCCTTGCAACTGGATGCTCAGACTCGGTGGCGTGAGGAAGAGAAGCAGCAGCAGCAGCCACCAGGACAACACCAGCTACTGTAACCCCTTGGCTCACCCTTACCCCTCAATTCCAGCCTAAACCTCTCCAGCTTTATGGAGGGGGACATCCCTGCCATGGGAGGAAGCTGGCCAGCCCACACCTGCCTCCAGCACACCAAATGACCAGCAGGATGCACCAGATACCCAGCCAGCTCAGCCCACCAGCCCGGCCATGCTAGCATTGGAGACAAAGACAGCGCCTCAGCCCACACCAGCCCCAGTACCTGCAGCACTGGATCATACAGTCCAGGCCACACTTGAACGCACTGAGAGGAGACATGGGCTCCACTTGCACCATATATGGGCAGAGATGGTGCAGCTGAGGAGGGCTCAGATCAGCCACACCCAGGCCATGCAGGTGCAGACAGCAGCCCATACACAGGGCCTAACCATCATCTCCACCTCAATTAACAATTTGACCACAGTAATAACCCAACTCATTCAACATTAGCCAGAGCCAGCATACATGCCATCCTTATCCTACCAGTCATCCAATCCACACAGCAGTCCCCAGCTCTTAAGATGGCCCAGGGGTAGGCCCCTAAAGAAATGTCACCCCCGGTCACCCAAAAACCCCACTGAGGAAAAGACCCATGTAAAGGCTCCAAAACTTCCCTCAAAAATGACTTGCCTAAAAAAGCCAGGCCTGTCTTCTGTACTGAGTTCCTGTGCCAGCTGTCTGGAAGATACCTGCTGGGCCTGTCCTGACAACAGAGTTCCTGTGCCGACAATTTGGAAGACGCCTGCTGGGCCTGTCCTGGCTACAGAGTTCCTGTGCTGGCTTGCTGATGTGGATGGTCTACTGTCTGCCTGTTTTGTCCTGTTGCTTACTTATGCCCTCCTCTGTGCTCTGTCCATAGAGCTGCCTCCTTGATGCAGTCTCTAGTCACGGTCCTGCAGGTGGCTCTTTTCATCATATTTCATCTCCTGGTCCTGCTGCTAGTGTCTTCTCATCTCATCCTGCTGTTGGCTTCATGCTGGTGTCTCATCTCCTGGGGCTCCTACCTCCATGCTGTACTCTCCAGTCCTGGTCCTGCTGCCTGATACTTGAATTTTGCTGCCAAGGCCCTTAGGCTTACCCTTTGAGTGCATTCAACATGGATTGTCAGGGCCTTCGCATGCCATCACATAGTTGTGCTGGCATCAGCTCTAATATTAGAGCTGTACTGTAGCTATTGAATTACCACTTCCACTTTCTAGGTTCTTTGCAGTAATCATGATTTTGCAAAAGAATAAGATCATAATATTGTATATGTCATGTTGCCATTTGCAACAATGTATGTACATGTCTCTACTAAATGTGCTGGTCATTTCAGTTACCATGTCATGTGCTATTTGATATCTTGATCTTGCAGAATGTGATTACCAAGGATGTTGAATTTCTTTGATTCTGGTGACTACAAATGTTGTTTAATAAAGTGGTCAGATACTTTGAAACTTCACTTTATGGTTGTGTCTTTTCATTGTGTGGTTTTTGTCTTAAGGGTTCACTACGTAAAACGTTTGGGACCCGCATGACCTTGCATGCTAGAGTGCCGCTGGCCATTCCAACTAGTTGCATTTCTCACATGCAAGACCACAAGAACTAGGCCTTAAATTTGAAAGCTCATTGTATGCTCCCAAGGAAGACAGTAAGAGCAAATTAGGAAATTTCTTACTGTGGAGCTTCCCAAGTGGCTCATGTTGCCTTCTCCAAGCTTTTGTTTGGGACATACCTATTAGCTAAGGTATCATCCTTAGCTAATAAGTATGTACAGATCAACAACCCTAGGCAGTGCAGGGGTGGGAGCCAGTCTGTTGAAGTCTGCATGGTCCCAAGCAACAGCAGGCCTCATCACTGTCTGCTCTTGGGCATTGGGGAATCTCTATCCTTCACACCTCCATGACTCCTCCTCAGTTGTCATACAGCAGCATCTATGAGCTTTACATAGAGGCTACTTTTTGGGATGATATATTGTTCTATCAGGCTGCAAGTACACTGAGGTGCATAATCATTAGGCTGGGTAATGGACAAGTGATGTGCTACAATTAGCAGCAGAACCTGTCCCCTATAATCGGAAGGATAAGAGTGCCACCTAATCTATGCACCCAAAACTAATTGAGTTGCATAAGGTGGATTATCAGTAGACCTAACCTGCCACAGTGTACATATGGCAGAGTAAGCTTCAAGTGATGCAGCCTTGTGTGGCAGGCTCACTGTCTAGTTACCAGGATGTCTTCTACAGATAAGTGGATAAATACTCCTCTGTCTAGAAAAACATAACATCAAATAGGGGTCCTGGCAGGCCTCCTGCCACCCCACCTGTCCTAAGTATCATCAACCCGCTGGCCCAGATCCCTTCCCCAACCCATTTATCTAGTGAACATGAAAGTACCTGGCATGATGGCACCATTTGCCCTCCATCCTGCATCCCTAAAATAAGCTGACATCTAAATCTCCCTCGTAAAAAAAAACAAAAACACCACTGCCTCCCCAGCAGCTGAAACTCTTCTAAACCAGGCACCTCCCCCAAAACCAATACAAATAGGCCCACTTCAAGTACTGGGTGGGAGAACCTCAGATGCCGGGGGGAGGAAAGGTGTACATGACAGGCAGATGATGACTTATGGGTTTAGAATGTAGCCGGATAAGTGGCTGCATACGTTACATTAGTCATTTACAGCACTCCTTTTACAGTCGGCCATTTAAATGACAGTTGATGGTGGATCTCAGAATATATCATGCTGTTATATAAAGGGGTATATAGTCTATCCCCATAGCATGTACACTGCTATCTATGATGCAGATGAGTCACGGGCTTTCAATGTGTTTCCACAGCAGCAGCACACCACACACAATAGTAGCAGGGACATCTGTTCAGTTCTGCTACATTGCAACACATCGAAAGCTATATCTACAGGTGTGCCACTCCCACACTATATGCTTGCATTATACAGGAGAAGTTAGGGCTATTTGGTCTTGAAAGACAGATACTGGGAGCAAGTTGTGGTTTACCTTGTCAGCACAGCATTGATAAGCTCCCTGACCACTACATTTCCCAATCTGCTGGCACTTTGCCTCATAAGTATGTAGGTCTCTGCCCTTGTGCCACAGTGGGCAAGCTACATTGTGGGAGTTATTAAGATGTGCTAATTTACTGCCAACTATAGGCAGATATCTACTCATCTGGCAAAGTGGCACTGCATATCTGAGCTCTCATGCTGCCAATTTTCACCCCCCCCCCCTTCGATTGAATGAATAAACAGTGTCAGGCCAGGTGGAATGTTTGGTTATTAATGCATGAGGTCATTTTCTCCCTGCCAACACATTAGCATATCTACAGCATTCATCATAAAGAGTGGAAGCACAGGACTGCTTGTGTCAAAAGTCAGTGTGTGCTAACTGGGTGTACACACAGTGCATGCTCTGGTGTATGCAATGGTGTGGTAAGGAAGATAACTACAAGCCCTACATCACCCCCAGAGACAGATATAGACAGAGGCTAACACAGCACATCACCACCCAGGTACACACACAGGACACACATATCTGTTAGAACACTGGTGTTTTCAGACTTCCTCCAGCACAAATTTGCTCTTCCTGGCCTGTTCATCATCAACAATTAATGATGTCTGTGCCAAGCTTGTTCCCACCTGCTAATGAGGTAGTCAGAGTCATTACTCCTCACAGAAGATTGTCTATACCAGGCTGCCTGACAGACACCTGATGGAAGCATTTATGCTCACTGATTTTTCATTGTTACAGACATGGGCCCCTCCAGACCTCAGGTGCCCCAAAATGCTTGTCCTTCTACATAACAACTGAAAGTGCAGAAGACATCATGCCTACCACATGATACCTGTGGAGCAGTTGGCCTATACATTTTGCACAGTGGCAGGTTTCAAAAAGGATTGGTGTTGGCTCATGAGGTCATCAGCTGACACCACCTTCTCTTGCCTTAATGCTATGCACAGTGCTGATGATTGAGAGGCTATCAGGACACCAGACTTCGTCTTGGTATCCACAAAGTAAAAAATGCACAAACACCACAGGACACCCATCCTATAAAACAACAACTCTGCTATGTTGGCCACAAGTCATGGCAGCCATGTAGACAAGCAAGGGCCTCAAACCTGAAAAGACCTGAAAGGTCATGACTCTGTTTGCAAAATCTATTTATTTATTTATTTTAAAATTTTGATATAATGCTTATACAATAGGAGTGGGTCTAAGCAGTTCACAATGTAAAACATTCATAATAAAGACATAGAACAAAAGCGAGGTTAAGAACAAAATAAATCAAATCGATAACAAACGTTCATAATAAAAACATAAGTCAAAATAAAAAATAAAAAGGGTGGATTCATAACAAGCATAGAAGTACTGCTAAACTATAGAGCCTCAAAAGAACTAGATGGAATCAGTTCACTGCTAGGCTGTTAAATGCTATGGAACATAGGTAGGCTTAAAGTTTTTCTTGAACTCTTTAGACAGAAGCCTGAGGGAATCAGGAATTGAGTTCCAAAGAGTGGGGTCAGCAAATGACCATTCTGCTAGATTGTCTCCCCTGGAGTCCTCAGCTTGAGAGCCGAGGTGATACCTTATAACCAAGTGGTCCTCTGGCATCCCAAGCAATGTGGTGCGTGGATGAAAGCTGAGCTCCCTGTACCGCCTGCATGCCCTCCTGCGTGGAAAGACCTGACGTGGGCCAGCGCACTCTACCGGCAGGGCTTTCAGCTCTGGCTCCGGGGACAAAACTAAGGGACTTCCCTAGGAGGCTTTGGAACCTCCTTTGCCTGTCATAGTAATTGTTGAGCAGCCTGAAGCAGCCAATATCCCACTACTAGTACGCTTCCCCCTAACACTGTAGCTTTTGGAAGGAGGACCCAGGTAACAAAAGCTATTTTTATTGGGCCACCAGGGCTATGTAGATGTGTCTGAGAGAAAGCCTCATTTTATCATGTGCGATAATAGCCATGATCCGCGTTAACGGCTGCTATGGCAGTGGATAAAAACTTTTTTTTCCACTCTACTGCAAATGAAAAAGGTGTTATGTCCCACATTAAATCCAGCATTAGTGTGCGATATTTTATCGCCCAATGCAGTAGGAATCCCTCATTTCCATAATCTTTCTGGTTTTGTATACTCATTATCTTATTTTAATACTAAGGCACAATGCGATAAACATTGCACATCTGTTGCGCATTAGAAGCAATAAGTCCTACCTTGTACACACTATTGAAAATGACCAGAACCTAGTCGAGTTTGGGTCATTTCCAATTGAGTGTAGTTGAAAAGCACTAGAATATCCAGGCAATTGCATGGTTTTCCTTTCTTTCCTCATTAATTTTAAAATCAGTACTTCCCTTATTGCACTCTCACTTTTCCAAGCCAAGCCTAAGGTCAATTACAAATTCAGGTAGAGGATGTTGTTCTCTGCCCCAGAGGGCTTACATTCTAAGGTGGTACCTGATGCAACGGAGGGTGAAGTGACTTGTCTAAGGTCAGTGGGGGAAGTGGTATTTGAACCCTGGTTTCCTTGGTTCAAAGCCCACTGCTTTAATCAGGGGTGCTCAGACCGGTCCTATGGGACCCCCCTAGACAATTGGGTTTTCAGGATATCCCTAATGAATATGTATGAGAAATATTGGCATACACAGTAGGTAGTGCATGCAAATAAATCTCATGCATATTCATTAGGGATATCCTGAAAACCCAATTGGCGGGGGGGGGGTTCTGTAGGACCGGATTGAGCAAGCCTACACTAGACTCTACTCCACAGAGATATAATTGCTCCTGCCTTGATCTAAAATGGTCTTACCATAAACTTGCGATACTTCACTTTTGATGTGGGTGACATTACAGGGACTGTCCCTTTAGTAGCCGTGTGCCTTAATATTGCTCTAACTCCTGATAAGAGGGCAAATTGAGCACCTTGATCCACACCATATTATTTGCTTAATCTATACTGTCTTACAACAAATAAAATGGTCTGAAATCCAAAATAATCATTTTTTTGTTGTTTTTAGAACAACCCTTTTTTTTCTGGATTTGTGATCTCTTTCCAACAGTGGACATGGGTTTACTGCAATTTTAGTGCTGCTTTGTGATGTTATAAAGCAGCATTCCTCAAGTCGGTCCTGAAGGACCCCTCTAGCCAGTTTGGTTGTCAGGATATCCACAATGAATAGGAATAAGACAGATTTGCATGCACTGCCTCACTACATACAGATCTATCTCAAGCATATTCACTGTGGATATCCTGAAAACCAGACTGGAAAGGGGGTTACTCTAGGATTGGCTTAAGAAACACTTTGCTAGCTCACTTTGGAGTTATCATAATCACAAGCTTTAATTTGTAGCAACAGGAGGGGGATGGGGGGCTCCCCTCTATTTTGAACTGCCTCTTGTCCAGTCTGACCTGTGGCTGAAAAGCACAAACCACAATTTCCCTACCTCTGTAACCTGGCACAAGCATGGTCTTACCCAACCACTAGGTGCCCCTGCTGAGTAAGGGCTGGGACTCTCTGCGTCTTGGGGCTGTGATGAACACTGCCTCTGCCGTTTCTCGAGTCCCAGCTGGGCTGAGGGAAGAAATGAGGTTTTAAAATTTAGACTAGGCCTCCAGCATGGCGTTGCACATCACTGCTGCTGAGCCCTCCCAGATGGACTTCAGGGCTCCATCATCCTGACTGTGATGTTTCTACAAGTGCGCACAGCTTGTGAGATGAGGTCAGCACGACCACTGTGAGTTATGATGTTTAGAATAAAAATTAAATGAGCTACAGGTTTAAGGACCTTACGCTATAAGGAAAAGATTTAGGACTCTCTGCCACACTGGCTAGGAGAGGCTTACTCTGTTCAGAGTGGAAGTATCCCCCTGAGGTGTCATTTAAAAATAATTTCTCCACTTGCCCATACTTTAAATATAATCACAAAGGAAACTCTATAAAGCTCATTAAAGCTGTGATTAGTATAATTTTATTCAAGACAGCTAGAACCTGTAAATCTTACCAGTGCAATAAAAATAATGGATAATCACTCAGAGAAGAAAGAGAGAGACTGAGAGCAGCATAGAAAGCAAACAAAACAGAGGGTGGAAGAACGAGAGCTGGCAAGCAAGAGAGGGAAAAAAATAGAAAGGCTCCGAGAGGAAGTGAAAGAACCAGAGGAAGGTGAAAGGAATAGAGAAGAAATAGTCCCCAAAAGTTCATGTCTCAATAAATTGCTTAAGTCTATAGGGTGTCATTTTTGCTGGCTACCCCTCTGGAAGTTTTCGTCCTCATCATCAGAAAAAAAAACAAAAAAACCCAGGCTTTCCAGGTACTGGGATATTAGAAGAGTTTATAATAGAAGACCCACTAAACAGTGTCTGTAGGAAAAACTGCCAGAGGAAGGAATACAGGGTGATTACTCTGACGTGAAATGGAGAGATCAGATTCCTCCCCTTACAAATGTACTGTTTCTGAAATTAGCATCCAAGATCTTTATTTGCAGTACACTGGAACATAATCTTTCCATGTGGTGAATGTTTTGTGGGTGCCAGCGTTTTCACCCAAAGGGCCTTGAATGAACCATCCTGAATGCCCCCTTCCTCAGAGGTGCTAGAGAAAGGGGGAGGGAAGTTGCATACTGCTCAGGAGTTAATACATCGTGACAGCTGCACTTATAAGCAACAAGTCAGTTCTGTGCCTAGGGAGTGCTGGGGTTTCCATTCCTTTCCATCCCTTGGAAACCAAACCCTCCAAGTGGTTATTCTCCTGGCCCCTGCACAGCCTGCATCAGAAATCTGGGAGACAGGTGAATGTCACTTACTTGGACTTGTCACATCACTGAGTTTTCGTAGCCTTCCACTGGAAGTTCTTGTTATTCCTAAGGAGACACAAGAAGGTGGCAGACTTAGGACATGTCAAACTCTAGAAATATTTATATCTAGTGGGCTAAAGGATCCAAAGTGTCTTTTCTTGCAAACTCTGAGCCTGACAGGGAGCAGGCATCTAGACAGGATTTCCCATGAATACTGGCATCTGTCTCATGTGATTTGTAAATATACAAATCACATGAGACAGCAGATCCCTCATGTGTGCACGCTATCAGGAAAACATGCACTTCTAAATTGGACATCTTTCAGTAAGATCCACAGTAGGTTTAATTGGTTTGCTTCTATTTAGCAATTTTCATGACAAAGTTTTGAGAATAATTTGTTTCAGTTTTGTATTGCAGTGCCTTTGGAGCAGCAGAAAAGACTTGGAGGTGGGTTTGCATTTAAGAGCAGCCAACCTAGAAATTAAATGGTGCAGGACTCGGAAGGGTAACAGCAGATCATTTTGTTATATTAATCACCTAAATATTCTTATTTAAATGCTGAAATGCACTACGGAGTAGAATTTGAGCAAAAATTTGACATATAAAACAAAATGCACTGATAGTATGGCAATTAGTGGAGACCAAGGAAATTTATGTATCATGCATTACATTAACCCAAACCAATGGATGGAAATTCAGATTCAAGAAAAGGTATTGGGATGAGAATTGGTATGCATTGTCAAAAGTAATACGTAATGGGACTAATTCTTTCAAGGTATTTTTCCATAAACACAGAATAAGGCCCATGGTGGTTAAAGGAAAGAATTACAAAATACAGAAGCGAAACAAAGACTATTCTAGGGTTCTGAGGATATTCAGTATTGTCTCTGGCCATATTACATTTCTGGAAGGGTACAACAAATTCTGCTGCCATTCCTCCTCCTTCTCTGAGGATTATCTGCTATGCGCAAAAGACAAAATGGTTTGTTCTTCAGTTTCAGCAAATGAGCCATTTTAAAATAACTCAAAGCAATTTACAAATGAAACAAATAGGCTAAGCATGGAGAGGCAAGGCTTTGCAAATGCTTTCCAACATTGATTTTTAGAAGAAATGTGTGTGTGTGTGTGGGGGGGGGGGGGGGGGGGGGGTGTTATGGGGCAGTTATGTTTGGAGGAATGAGGGATAGGGTGTTTATGGGGGCTACAGGTGGTGTGTGAGTGAGAGATTGGTGTGTTTGAGGAGGTATAAGGGTGCACATGGAAGGGGTATGCATTTGTGCGGACGCTGCCTGGGGGAATCCATGCAGGTGAGTGTGGGTTGTGGGTTTGTGTGGGTGAGGTGTGTGTAGGAATGTGTGTGGTCTGTGCAGGTGCTGTATATGGAGGAGGAGGAGGAGCAGCAAGTGGGGGGAGGTATGTAAGGGTGTGTGTGTAGATGGCACACACACCCTTACATACCTATAGTGGTCTATAGGGAGTTAAGGTATGTGTATGAAAGGGCATGGTTATGTGTGGGTGTGTGGGCATTAGAGATGTAGGTTTGTGGTGGTTGTGAGGGTATAGGAATATGTGTGTGTGGGCTTATGTGTGTGCGGAGGGAGACTTTGTAGGGGTGTGGGGTCTGTGTGTGACTTTATTAGTCTGGGGGGAGATGGTTATGACGGGGCCTTTTAGTGCCATCCTTCACCACCTGCTTCTTTAATTCTTCCCTGCCTGCCTGTATTGCTCTGGGCCAAAGAGCTGGCAGAGTGAGTGGGGGAGGGGAGCAGTGATCAACATTCTACAGCTCTAAGAGTTTTCCATAGAAAACAATGGGATTATTTTTGTTTCTGGTTTTCAAACATTTTCTTCTTGTATGCCAAATTAGGTGAATTTCTGTCCCTTTTTTTGGAGAGTTATGATGCCTATGGATGGATGGATGGACGGACATCAATCCCAGTTCTATAATTTCCAACATTCCATATTGCACTTTGTTTCCAGTTTTGGAATTACAACCCTCCTCACCCCACCTCCCCAGAACAATTTGGAATGGAAGTTAAAATGCTACCTAGTCCAGTGGTCCCCAACGAATCAGGAAGTACTGGTGTCTGCACTTGAATCTTAAAGCCTACTCACAGATTTTCCATGTACTTTGCTTTAGAAAGACAGCCTGGCAGCCCCGTCAGAAATTGCCCCAGTCCTGCCCACCACTATTTATGATGGAGGGAAGGGATGTTGGGGATGATGCTGGGGCACCATCAGTTTTCATTCATGACCACTAGAGATTTTTTGATCAATTAATTTCTGCCCCATCTCTCTGTAATAAAAGCCAAATGCAGTGACAGTCCTTGCTAGGGGCCAGAGATCACCCATTGCTTTTGGAATCCAGTATGTGAGCATTCTGAATACCACCTGCAGGTGGCACTGTTGTGCAATGACCCTTCCAGCCGTAAAAACAGCGGCCGGGCCTGAGAACTGATCCCAGATCTTCAGCATGGCAGCATATAGTGGCACTGCCTTCAGGCCACCCCCACAAGTGTAGATTTGATGAAAATTAGTCCTTGGATGTCAGTTAGAAATTCTTGATCTAGAAAATGATGGCAGAAAGACTGCAGAGCCCCCTCTAGAATGCCCATCCACCTAATTTAGCTTTATAACTCCGATCACTTCCTTAGAAATCACCTGTATTTATTCTATGGTTTCTTAAATTCAGATACTGTTTTTGTCTCTACCAATTCCATTGGAAGGCTGTTTCATGCATCCACCAAGATTACTCCTGAATCTACCCCATTTCACCCTCATCCCATGACCCTTCGTTCTAGAGCCTCCTTTCCATTCAAAGAGGCTTGCCCTGTGCATGGAAACCTTTGAGATATTTAAATGTCTCTATCATATCTCCCATATCTCACCTTTCCTGTAGGGCAGGGCTTCCCAAACCTGTCCTGGGGACCCCATACCCAGTCGGGTTTTCAGGATATCCACAATGAATATGCATGAGATAAATTTGCTTAAAACAAGTTTCTACGATATGCAAATTTATCTCATGCATATTCATTATGGATATCCTGAAAACCCGACTGGGTATGGGGTCCCCAGGACAGGTTTGGGAAGCCCTGCTTTAGGGTGTACATGTTTAGATCTTTGTTTATTCCCATATGCTTTAGAACAAAGACCACATTTTAGTAGCCACCCTCTGGACCCATTCCATCCTGTTTATATCCTTTTGAAGTTGCGGTCTCCAGAATTGTATACAGTATTCCAAATGAGATCTCACCAGGGACCTATACAGGGACAATATCACCTCCCTTTTTCTGCTAATCATTCCTCTCCCTATGCAGCAAAGCATGTTTCTGGCTTTTGCTGTCACTTTATTCACGTTTGTTCTACTATATAAAAAAAAAAAAAAAAGCTCTCTTCATTAAACGTAGCAAATCTCCTGCTAACCAGCCTGGAATTGACTGGCAACACTGCCTGGAAAATACACTTCATACTCAGTTCCTCTGCTCTTTTTTTTTTTTTGCTTTAATATAAAAATGTCTCTGTGGTTTGAACAACTATGTAGCTGAACCTCTGGGCCTGTTCCAGGGAGACACATATTCATTTCTGAAAACTGGTCCACAGCAGAGGAGGGAGCACACATGACCCCACAGCTGAATCAGCCTTCGACACAGTGTCCTTTAGTCATGCTCAAAAGATTCATTAGCATTTTTGAAATACCATCAACAGCTTTATGCTTGTCCATTTGGAAGCTTATTAGGGGAGGGAATGAGAAGACCCATTTACGAAGAATCACAAAGTGTAACGGAAAACCCCAAAATGTAAGGGATTAAAGGGGTAGGACGAAGAGATCTAGGAGGTGTTGGCATGGTGCTTTAGTGCCTTCTGCTTCTGACAATTTGGATTCAAAACTACATGTCAAGGGAAGATTGAATGTCTCTCAGCCTAACCCTCAGGAACCATCGATCTGGTTTTCTGGAAAATCAATATTCATAAAATAGATTTCCACATATTTTACCTATGAATGGAGTTAATTTGCATATTTTGGTTCTCCTGGGAAGGTGCTGGCAGGCCATGGACCAGAGCTGAGAATCACTCAGTGTCCCAAATGCAGCAAATAAGCCAAGTCAGTCAGATAACCAATACATGTAAAATGTCACCATTTTATGAATTCAGTCAGATACCTACTGTACATTCGTAATATAAATGGGTACTACATCCGTTACAAGCGAGGTCTAGATGTTAAAGCAAAGAACTACGGGGTAGATAAAAATCACATGACTCTCTATGATCTTGGAAAAATTACTTTTATCTTCCCTATCCTAGAGGTGGTAGCAGGTCTGTTTCCAAAGTACTAAAATGTAATTTGCACTGTGATCTTCTTTAGGACAAAAGGTGCTACGTAAATGCAAATTAATTACTTTTTGTCATCAGAAGACAGCTGAAATATTGCGAAAGGTTTCCAATTAGCAAGCGGGGAGGAGCTGCAGCTCAGATGCCTTAGTGATGCTCCATGGGGGATCTAGCTCTGAAACAACAGGGGGCGCTGTACATTAGGACTGGCACAGCACTGGAGAGGTGTGGGTGCTCAGTACTGGAATAGCAAGTGCAAGCCAGGAGTGGAGTGAAGTGCTATAACTGAACTGTGTGGGTGGCAGTACTAGAACATCAGGCGGGGCCATGTAGGACAGGATCGAGTTGCATGGACAGAGCTGCTAGGGCACCCTTTGGTGAGTGGTACCATGGCTGAGGGCTGAGGCGTACTGGCAGTGTTTCATCAGGATCAAATCCTGGAATAGCAGTGTTTCTGTAGAACAAAATTAAGGTGCATTATAATGGTAGTGCTTCAATTAGGTATCGTGCTCAGCTCCTGTCAGTTCTAATAGCCAATCACCTTTACGAGACATATCCACCAGTCAACCAATAATTCTTAAAATAAAAAGTAAACCATTGAAGGGATTTTCATTTTACAATTTGCACAACAGGAATAATTAATCAGCATGAAACAAAGGTAAGATTAAGGAAACAGATATACTTTGCTAAGAATGGCAATTGAAGTTAGGATTTCAAAAAGGCTTATTTCTTCTAACTCAGGACAGAAACAGGCCTACAAATGCTTCTGAAGATAGGGCCTTATGGAGATTATTTCCTTTTTCATAGGCAAAGAATGGGGAAGAGTTCATTTTGAATAAGGCTCATAGTACATGGCAAACCGCACATCAGGTGAGACAAAGATATACAATTCTGTCCCAAATCTGATGAAAATCCCTGGTATGGGATGGGAACATTGGCAATAAATGTATTTCTTTATCTTGGCTAAGGTGATTAGATAGCTCCAGGTCATGAGTTGATCCTGATTTTTTTTTACTAGGACTCCCGAATACAACATTAAGACCACTTCAAATACTACAAAACACAGCAGCCAGAATACTAACTGGAAAAAGAAGGAGGGATCATATAACTGAAACTCTAGCGGAATTACACTGGCTAACCATAGAACAAAGAGTAAAATACAAAGCCCTATGTACCATACATAAACTAATACATGAAGAAAAAGTCGACTGGCTAAACACAGCACTACAGGTACACGTCCCACACAGAAACCTTCGATCAGCAAACAAAGCACTCTTAACCATTCCATCAGTCAAAACAGCAAGAAAATTGTCAAATAGTTAAAACTTTAAAATGTTCTTTTAAAAAGCGTGTTGCAAGAAAAAAGTCTCAAGACTAGTCTTAAAAGTTTTACTGCAGGGTTTCAGTCTCAGTTCAACCAGCAAGGAGTGCCATATAGATGGTGCCACAACAGAAAAGGCCGATCCTCTTGTAGAGGCCAGATGAGCAAGTCTGACAGAAGGAATGTCAAGTAAGCCCTGCTGAGAAGAACTTAGCAATCAAGATGGCTGGTAGACTTTTAGTAACATGTTAGCCTGCTGACGGTGGAAACCTGCAGGGCTTCTGTCAACAGGTTGCACCAATCCTGCCTTGGCCCAAGGGTCCACAAACACAATAGAATGGGGGGGGGGGGGGGGGCGGGTGGATACCAGGGCACCAGCATGCCATTAGTGATGGTATAAAAAATTTCAGCAACGCTGCTACTGTGCAGCTGCATCCTCAGAGAAAGACGCTTGCCCACCAACCTCCCAGGATGCTGTTTAATCCTGCGACAGCCTTGCTCATCTACCCAAAGTAGTGGAGAACAATGGCCTGGATTAGGAGAGCTATTTTGCAGGTGGTCACAATTTGTGGCTGGCAGCTGGGATGGATTTATAGCAGGGTAGTTAGGATAACTGGGCAGACTGAATGGGTCAATTGGTCTTTTTCTGCTGTCATTAAGTATATTATGTATGTGAATACTTTGCTTCTGCCTGTCGGTGAACCTAACACCCACGTAAATACAAAAACTGAATGACAGCGTAAGTACCAGAAGGAAGCTTAAGGAGTTGCCATCTGGAAATTCCTCCAACAACCAGAGAAACTGTGAATCACAGTAAAAAAAAAAAAAAAATCTATCAATTGTTCACAGTTCATCTCAAAAGTATGATTAAAAAAATATATATATAAAAAAAAAATAAAGCTCACTTATTCATAGTTTTTAAGGACTAATCAGGAATACAGCTTTACAGATACCACAGGATAATTTCCCGAATTGCACCACTAGCAGCTGAAATAAACAAAACAAAAAAATATGTACAGCTTTCTTTCTTCTTTTATTCCAGATTGCATGCTGATATCAGCAGAATGGAATCCAACAGGTAGCTTCTGACAATGGCTGTCCCAGGGACAGGAAGGCTGGTCTGGCATTTACAACTAACTGGATATAGCCGTGACAAGATCTATGGATAAATTAGTTACAGGTATGATCAACTCCAGTCCTCGATCACAGAAAAAATGATCTGATGTTCAAAGTAACTGAAATGTATATAAATATATGTATACAAATGTTTGTTACCTGTGAGGTAGAGAATATGTTACGTACATAATAAAATACATAATTTAATATAAAATTCATGAACATAGCATAAATACATAAAAACAAACATTTACAAACATAATAAAAATAACATAATGCACAACACACCAAGACAGATGGTAGAGAAACAGAGTGCTTAGGGATAAAAGAAGAGAAGGCGTGCTTACAGCTCTGGGTCAGCCTGGAGTCTTTAGAGGCAGGGAGTTGTAGTAGTTTCTCTCTGTTGAATCTTAGCCTGCGGGAGGGTTTGTAGGGAGACAAGCCATCCAGTCTCCCTACAAACCCTCTCATTAGTGAGTTGAAGGCAATGAAGAGGGCTTTGAAATGAGCGCAGGAGGGGACTGGCAGCCAGTGTAGTAGGTTCCAGAAGAGTGGGCTAATGTGATTTCTGTAGCTGCAGTCAGATAACATCTGTACTGCACCATTCTGCACTAACTGTTGACAATTTAGGGGTTTTTATGGGGACATACATAGGTAGCCCAACTTCCAAACCTATCCGCTGTACAGTATTTGCACACATAAGTGGGTGCATGGAGATTAATGCTAGCATTTTCTTTTATAAACTGTGTGGCAGTAGCTGCACAGTTTATAAAATACCCCATATTTCTCATCCAGAACTATGCACCTATGCTTCAATATGCGTGCATATTTCCAAAGCAAGAAAATACATAAGTTCTTGGCCCATTTTATAAGCAGATATATGTACTATACAGTACACATGAATTAATTATAACACTGCACAAACACCCAGAATTAAATGTGAGGACAGGTATATTTTAAAGTTTGCACGAGCATTTGGAATCGCCACTAGTTCATCTTGATCCTCTAGCACTTCACCCTGAATTCCCACTAGTTTACATACATACACCTCCCAACCAAAAACTGCAGACAAGTCTGATTTCACTTGTGCAAGTCAATTAGCATGTGTAAAAGTGTGTGAACAAGTTTTCTAATGCAGTGGTTCTCAACTTTGGCTGGGACACACCTGACAGATGGTTCTCACATGCGTGACACACTGAACATGTGACCATCACGGGGCTAAATGTAAACATGCACTCTGCATCCACAGGAATCCCCCCAACCCCCAGCAATGAGTGCAGAGCAGATCTAGGGCATTACCCTGTACAACTCAAAAAAGATATTCTGGTTCTGATGACATCTCAGTAAAAGCAAAACACATTCCCTTTACTGCCAGACACAATAGCCTTCCTTATGAAAAGACAGTAATTTACCACTAATGCATATCCTATTGAGAAAACACAACAAATAAGATTGATACAAATGCCTACATGCTAGTTAAATACCTCACCTTGGTCACACACCCTTCACCAAGTACAGAAAAACCACAAATTATAAATATGGAGACAGAAACTGGAATGGAAAACCAAAAATGCCACTCTGCCTGCATCGCGAACCTGGAGAAATGGAAAGAGAAATATAGCACCTAACAGACTCTCAGGATTTGTAATAATGCATACAAACTAACCCGCACAAAGTTACACCTGTATTATGGAACACACTCAAACAGTAACAATCCTATCTAAGAAATACAACTATTAAACCAGGCCCTAAACACTAATACATTTCCTATTGGGAAAATAGAATAAGCCAAGCTGCTATAGAGCCACACACAGAAATAATTGTAAAGCTATACTAAAAATGTTACAAAACAGCTGCTGAACAGAATAATATCCAATAATTAAAAACTCATAAAAATTATTAAAACATTTCCAAATATCAATAAAATATTTCAGAACAGCAGACATCGCATAATATCCAATAATTAAAATGGCAGTCAATCAAGAAAAAGACATTTAAAAAGCCACCTTTACTTACCCTCTCCAGCAACTCTCCTACTCCTTTCCCTTCCAGGCCAATAGCACTCACCAGAAGGAGCAATGGCTGCTGAAGCTCTGTCTTCACAGTCCTCTTCCTTAGTGCCCACAACCAGTCACTCACACATACACACACACCCACCCAATTAGACCCCACGACCAGTCTCAGTCTCTCTCACACCAGTCATCTTCCTGACCAGTCTCCCTCTCACATACGCACACTAGTCATCTTCCTGACCAGTCTTTCTCTCTCACACAGAAACACTTCACCTCCCTGACCAGTCTCTCTCTCTCTCAATCACACTCATGGTCTCTTATATACAAGCTCTCAATCACACACAAATGTTCTCGCACCCATTCACACCAGCAGGGGCGGATTGGCCTATCGGAGGATCGGGCATCCCCCGGTCAGCCGGTCGCGCTAGTCACGTGGTCTGCCAAGCATGGCTTGTGACAGAGCCGCGCTCAGCAGACCACGTGGTATCTCCTGGGCCGGCCTGGGTGGCGAATCCCCGGGCCGGTCTTCATCGGGAATCCGCTGCTGCACACCAGCTCTCACCCAGGCACCGATTCACACCCACAAGCTCTCACCCAGGCTTCCATTCACACCCACACACACAAGCTCTCACCCAGGCACCCACACACACAAGCTCTCACCCAGCACCCACACACACAACATCTCTCACCCAGGCACCCATTCACACCCACATACACAAGCTCTCACCCAGGCACCCATTCACACCCTCTGACACAAGCTCTCACCCAGGCACCCATTCACACCCACAGACACAAGCTCTCACCCAGGCACCCATTCACACCCACAGACACAAGCTCTCACCCAGGCACCCATTCACACCCTCAGACATAAGCTCTCACCCAGGCACTCATTCACACACAGACACACCAGCTCTCACCCAGGCACTCATTCACACCCATACACACAAGCTCTCACCAAAAACTTCTTCCTTCACTACAGGGATGGGCTCCAGTTCCGCCGCGGCTTAACTCCGGCGGGCCTTCTTTTTTCACCGCCATAGAGATGGGCTCCCGTGGTGGCCTCGGTCGGGGTCGGGTTTCCTCTTCGCCGCCATGGGGATGGACTCCCATGGCCTTGCTTCATTGGGGTTCGACATTGCCATTCCTCCCACCCCACACCCCGGGCTATGCGATGCCCCTTTTTCCTGCCTCACCAGCCAATCAAAGGCTTCCTCCCTTCTTCCTACTCCCACTGGCAGGTAGAAGGGAGGAGGCTTCTGACTGGCCTGCATGGGTGCAAGCAGAATAAAGGAGGCTTCCCATTGGGCAGTGGGGGTAGGAAGAAAGGAGGCTTCCAATTGGCCCACAGGGGCTGGTAAAAGGGAGAAGGAAAGTACAACAGGGCAGTGGGATACTAGGAGATGTGACACACCTGCCGGTGTTTGTCGACACACCGGTTGAGAAGCGCTGTTCTAATGTATTCATCTATACCTCATCCAAAATACCAACTTCTGCGCATACTTTTGAACTCTAACCCAGAATGCCCCTAATTCGCTCCTTTTCTCCCTGTTAAAGTACACACGCAAAACTGAAAATATGTGCAAATTCATTTACAAAAAACCCCACATACATACATAATCCAAATGCACATATATGCTACTTCTACATGTGGAAACCCTTTAAAAAGTAACTCAATAATACTGCACTGCAGTAGACTAGCATATATCAGAGTGATCAGTTTGTCTTCCTCTATATGTGATTTTATCGGCTTTGTTGCTGGCGGTGGTAGAAAGGGTTCCTTGTAACTCTAATGATTTTGAGTTTCCATGTTTAGGGGTCACTTTACTAAGCAGCAGTGTTTTTAGTGTTTAGTCTGTTAAGAACTGTTTTAGCATGCACATTTAATTTTTTGCCCATGCAAAAATGTTCAGCGTGAGTTTTAATGCATAGGCCCTTTGGTCTAAAAAATGACAGGCTAATTCGCTTACATCTGAATAAGAACAAATATAGTTTAAAAACTTTAGGAAGCTATTCATTACAATAATAAAGTGTTGGAAAAGTCTACTACTGAATTTAATCAAGGTAACATTGATAAGAGGTATTCAACAACAAACTAGTCATAATCCTAACTGCTCCAAGCACAGCCTATAGAATCTGAAGAATTTAAATGAGTAAGACGAACACAATGGATAACTCGTTTTTCTCAGCCTAGAATCGATGCAACCTGCTAATCTACTTTTCCCTTGCTTGTTTTCCAGTTCTGCTGTCAGCTCAACAGATGCTGATATTTTGCCAGCTGTGAACTTTCTACCCCATCACCCCTCTGTTTTTCTTGCATTTATTAAAATCCAAACATGCAACATCACATCTATGCCTACCTACACCTCCCAGTCTATGACTGGAATATCCATGTCACTGCTTGCCTTTCTCAAAAGATAAATATTGATTTTTCCCACCGGCTGACATTTTAAAAAGAATCCAGAGTCAGAATAAGCAATTAGAATATCCAATACAGATCGATTAGAAGATACATTCTGGGCCAAGATATGTCAACAGCTCGTAACTCTTTGCATGTTGGTAGTTGTAATCTTGATTATCAGTAAAAATGTAATACCAGACTTTATAAGGATTTTAAAAACTAGAAAAATGGCTGGTCTTATGGTTCAGGCTATATAGCACTGCCTGTTATGGCTCGGCAGACTCAGTTTGATCTGCTGTCTGCCAAGAGACAGACTTAGGATTTTGGAGTCCGTGCTGTTGCCCTCCTGCCCCCTGCAGAGGTTGAACAACAGGGAGCAGAAGGTCTTAGGCAAGTCCCCTAGTTTCCTGTGGCAGCTCAGGGGTAGAGTCTGTGGCAAAAATTTAAAAAAATTCCGAAGCAAATTGGAAAACATTTCCATCTTTTATATTACATTATAAAAATAGGTTTCACTATATATTTATTAGTATAATTTAGTTTATTTTTGTTTTCTATTTTCTATTTTTTCTATTTTTTGTTGTCTATTTTATATTTTCATATTTTATTTTTAATATTTATTGATTTACGTTCTTTTGTTCAATACTCTGTTTATTGTTTAATGTAACGCCTTACCGGCGACAGTTTTGTTCTATGGAAACCGACTTGATTTGATATGTATATCGAGAATGTCGGTATATAAAAACCCTAAATAAATAAATAAATAAATAAATAAATAAATAAATTTATTTTATTGGTGAAGAAAAGTGATTTCCAATATCATTACAGGGAAGAAACCTCAGGGATGGGAAGAGGAAATGGGGAGGAGAAGGAAAGAGGGCTAGAGATGGAGAAGATTAGGAATCTGGGATGAAGGAGAGAGAGAGGGGAGTAGGAAGGGCTGGTGAGTGGGCTCCAGTATCTGAGAAAAGGCAGGACAGAAAGAAGGCAGGACGGACATGAGTGGCAGAATCCAAGATCAAGGGAAGGAGGATTTGAATTGCAGTGGGTGAGGAGAAGAGGAGGGCAGTATCCCTACCATGCTCCAGGCCTGTTCCTCCTTGCATTCCCTCTCTTAACATCCCACCCAATCCCTTCTCTCTCACATACACAAATATTGCCCCCTACCCTTGTTTCCCCCTCTCTCACACTCAGACCTATACTCCCCAGCCAATCCCCCTCACTCTCCAATGATCTCTGATCAGCCCCTCCTAATCGCCCCAATATGATCCCCCTTTGCTCTATCTACTGCAGGTTCACTCCCTCCCCCCCCCCCCCCTCTTCTCCTGTTCCCTGCAGCTGCCTGGAGGGTCGGGGCTGGATCAGGAAACAGAGTGTTGTTCTTTGCTGAGTGAGATTCAGCACAGCTGAAAAGTAGAAAATCTTCAGCCACTCAGCTGTCCCCCAGATTTTTGTCACCCTAGGCACAGACCTAGTGTGCCTATGGACAAATCCAGGCCTGATCACAGAGGTGATGCACTCAAGCCTAGGTAGGGAGGGAAGATGGTTGTCACTATTGTGTAGACTCTTGATGGTTATAGAGAAGCATTGAGGGACAGTCTCTGATGAGCATTCTCTACAAACTCTGGGGCCAGCAAGAGTTCCTGTGAGCCATATGGGTTGGATTAAAATTAAGGAAAAAAAAATGAAACAAAAAAGAACCTGCAAAAAATGTCAGAGCATGTAGAAGTCCCAAATTATCACCTGGAGTGACTCTATATCCCGAAGTCTTAAGAGATGGCTGAGATAGTTCTGTTTGTTTGTTAATTCAGATGTCACAGTAGAGTGAAAATGTGGCTCATATTCTGTGATATGTATTTCTGATGTAGCAACACATTGATTAGGTATGGGGGAAACAATTATTATGACACAGCATTACAGTGATCAGCTGTAGTAAAAATGTCCCCTATGATGCATCAATAGGAAGACCATGATAGATCCAAATTGGAAGGTTAATTATGTTTATCACCATTCTTTTCTCAATTAGAAAACAAGAAATTAAGTATCAGCAGCATTCACTTTGTATATACGATTTATTAGAAGCCACGACACTTGTTCCCCTTGGTCATTTCCTCTGACTTTCCACGGTCTATTGTCATTTTATGAAATTTTGGGCTTTCCCTAAAGGGTCTTCTTAAGAAGCATAAGCAATCTTCAGATTCTGCAAGGACTAAACACAAAATAAAATCAATTCAATGTATCCATGATTCTCACCAAATCAACACTGTCTATCACATAGCACCTCAGAATCACCCTATTCAACGCTATGTGACTGATCCAGTGTGTGGAAAACTCTGCTTAGTCATTGGTTAAGCTATCAAGGATAAACTGACATAAGACTAGTGCTGGAGTATTCATATAACAAACTAAATGCAGTCACCCACCAGTAAGAATAAGTACAACCATGCATATATCTCATGATAAGGTGGATTGTGACCACACAAGTGGAGGGACAAATTAATCCTCAGTGATTAAAGGTGGAAAGAGAACTAGTCTATTGTTCTCCTGTGTCATATTTTTGGGATGGTTTGTACTAGTGATGTGCATTCGTTTGAAATAAATGGGTAAAACATAACAAAAGAGCCCATATATGTTTCATTCTTGGCCCTCTGAAACAAATGGAGGGGGTCCCACAATTGAAATGAATATTCTTTGTCCCATTCTTTTATGTTTCACATTCATTTCTATGGCCCACTGAAGTCTATGGCTGCGCACTGCTGAGAAAAAAAGCTGGTAACTATAGCAAACAGCTCTTGCCTGTGTGACCTCACTGCCTTGTCGGAGCCGAGGAAGGCCCAGTCGGCAAAGAGACTAGACAGAGGACAAATCACAGCTCCTCTCTGAATCTAGTGAGGTTTACCAACACACTCATGCTGTAATGTCTGAGCACGAGCAAAAAGCGGTTTGCATTTCCTCGCTAGTTCTTGGCAGAGAAAGGCATGCTAGGAGAAGCTCTCAGAGTTTGAAAAAAGCTTAACTCTTGGATTTGGCACTGGTAAAGGTCTGCTTCTAATCTTCTCTGTGCTGAAGTGGTTGAACTCATTATGTCTGAAAGAGAGGCAGTGAACTGCAGCAGATGTACTACCTTAAGGGTCTTGCTGCTGCCATCAGGCGGCCTACCTGCCATTCCCTAGCAGTACCACCTTAGGTGTTTTGCTGCTACCTGTGCTCAGCTGCTGCCATCATGCTGCCTATCTGCCATTCCCTAGCAGTACCACCTTATAGGGATGTGAATCGTTTTTTGACGATTTAAAAAAATCGTCAGATATTTTTTAAATCGTCAAAAATCGTTAGAGTCGCGATACAATAGAAATTCCCCCGCTTTATCGTGAAAAATCGTAAATCGGGGGAGGGCAGGAAAACCGGCGCACACCAAAACAACCCCTAAACCCACCCCGACCCTTTAAAACGAATCCCTTACCCTCCCGAACCCTGCCCCCAAAATGTTTTAAATTACCTGGTGGTCCAGTGGGGGGGTCCCGGCGCGATCTCCTGCTCTCGGGCCATCGGCGCCATTTTGGCTGCCACTAATAAAAATGGCGCCGATGGCCCGATAAAAAAAAAACCCACCCGACCCTTTAAACTGACCCCCTTAGCCTCCCCCACCCTCCCGACCCCCCCAAAACCTTTTAAAATTACCTGGTGGTCCAGTGGGGGTGCGGGGAGCGATCTCCCACTCTCGGGCTATCGGCTGCCACTAATAAAAATGGCGCCGATGGCCCTTTGCCCTTACCATGTGACAGGGTATCCGTGCCATTGGCCGGCCCCTGTCACATGGTAGGAGCACTGGATGGCCGGCGCCATGTTTAAAGATGGTGCGGGCCACTTTGTGGGTCATGCTCTTAATACGTCCACCTGACATGCCTATTATATACTAGCATGGGAGATTTGGTGCCTCCATGTTTGCTGTTTGGCTATTAGTCTAGTTCCCCCACCCTGTTTGATTGGTTGTTGGTTATATTGGGGTGTTTTATCCCCACAAAAAAAATGTGAAAAAAGGAAAAAATACTCTCCTCCCACTCCCATCTCTTTTCTGGTTCTGTACATTAATTTTGTACATCTCTACAATTCCAGCCTAGTATTCCCACCTTTCTTCTTTCTTAGTTATACTGGGGTGTTTTGTCCTCAAAATCCCTTAGTCAGAAGGAAGCATTGCAGACACAACAGAAAGGATACACAGGACAGACTTTTACATGTTATGAATGTGGTAAATGTTTCAGTAGGAAGAGAGAACTAATGTAACACCAGAAAACCAACAAAGGGAAGAGACTGTGTTCAGCTATAAAATATGGGGAAAACTTTCTTAATAAAGCAAATCTCACAAATTACCAGGAAAGCCATTTTTTGTTTGGTTTATATCAAACAAATTAAATTCTTACCTTATCTGAAAAATTTGAACATTTTCAGGTTTTTCATGTTGGGAAATATTGCATGCTATTTGCAAATAGCATGCACTATTTGCCAAAAAAATCTTTTTTAAAATGCAGCCCCTGCCACTTTGTCCCACCCCCTTATCCCTTCAGTAGTGATGCTATAATGCTGAAAGGGGCAGGAGCCATCCCGTCACTCCTGTCCTGCTGGGTCCTCTTTAAAAATGATGCCAGTCAGTACCATGTTGTTTTATGGCCATAAAATATCACCACTGTAAATCTGGCTTTATGGCAATAATACTTTATACCTGCAAAACTATATAGTGCCGACCTGCATCATTTTTAAAGATGACATAGCAGGGCAGGAGTGAGTGACTTGCCCCTGCACATCCCTAGTTCCTACAAAAGTTAAGAAAAATTTAGTATCGGTATCAAGCTGTAGAGCATTTTGGAAGCTGGATGATTTGTTGAGGATTAAATGGAAAGACGCTACCAAAATGCTCCAATGGTACTCCCCGTCTTTAAAAATGAACAACTCTTGCATTAATTTGGCCTGGGTCGCACAGACAAGGCACGTGGATGCTGGATCAGGTATTCTTAAGGAAAATAACTTATGACCTTCTATGAGATAAAGATAATAAAATAATACATGACGGCAGAAAAAAAATCAAAAGGGCCCATCCAGTCTGCCCAGCAGCGATCCATTCAGGCATCCACCCTGAGCAGATGTGCATGCAAATTTTCACACCAGGCCCAGATTTAGGCATAGGCAACTGCCTAGGTTGCCAAATAGCCAAGCTAAAGAGAAGCCAGCTTCTGCTTGCTTCAGGACAATGTGCCGGCACAGCTTCAATGGGGTGCTCTGCATATGGGCACCAAATCTTAAATCTGGCCTTGCATGGAACCCGACATCCACAACCTTTTCTTCATTCAACCTTTCAAGTTGTACCACTGCCTTTTTTGGATTGTAAATGTCACTCGGTGCAGATCGCCACCACGCTCTCAGTTTAGGGTTGTAACTGCCGCTCCATGCAGGTTAACCCCAGTGCTTTCTTACCATCCTCTGGATCTTCTGTTACTGTTTTTACTTCCACCACCACTATTACTACTTAACACTTCCATAGAGTTACTCGAAGTCCACAACACTGTACAAAAACATTTAAGAGACAGTCGATTGTCAGTACGGCTTACAAACTAATCAAGACATACAGGGCAAAAGAGAATTTGAGAATTTCATTTATTAAGAAAATGATTACAAATGAATGAGGCAGTAAGTGGGACAATCAGGAGTTAAGATTTAAAAGCAGCCTCAAGTGTGATGTATTGGAAGCATTCATGTGATACGCCCGGAATGGATGCACATTTGATTTGCTTCTGCTCCTGATAAGCTTACTTTAAAACTGTACCCTATAATGCTAGGATATTTACCTCGGGAATGGCTGATAAAGGCCCCGAGAAGTTATTCCCTAAGTGTTGAAGTGAGCAGGTAGCTCACCCGAAGAGATCTACCAGAAAATTTGCAGTGGAGAAAACTGGCTCTGTAGGAAGAAATGGTATCAGATGATGAGGCCCATGCAGAGTGAAATGATTGAGGCGATGAAGTCTGTGGGGGGAAAAAAATACATCTGAGCCTGGAGGCTAAGCTGGAATCCGTGATAGCTCAACTTGGTCAGCTGTTTTCAAGTGTGAGCGAGACTAATGCTTGGCTGGTCAGTGTGAGCACGTGGGTGGAGGACTTAGCGCTTTCTCTGACTGAGACCCGGCAGTGCCTAGATATCCTGGAGTGCAACCGAAAAAGAACAGCAGAGAAAGTGGAGGATATTGAGAAACAGTCACCGAAATAATTTATGTATAATGGGCCTGGAAGAGAAAGTAGAGGGAACTGATCCAGTGGGCTTTTTGGCACAATAGATGCCAGAGGTTCTGGGTGTCGAGTGCAAAAATGGGCGCTTAAAGATTGATAGCGTGCACAGGGCACGGGCGCTGATTCCAGCGGTGGGTGGCTGCCCTTAAGCTTTCATTCTCCATCTCCACCATTATGGAGATAAGATCCGCATCCTTGAAGACAGTCGTAAGAAGGGGGAAATTATGTATCAGGGCAGGAGAGTGTTCTTCTTCTATCTAGGACTTCTCCATAGATGTGGCTAAAAGGCACCAGAGTTTCAGTGAAGTCAAGAAGGAGCTGCAAAAGAAAAGAATTACCTATGTCTTCCTCTATCCGGCAAGGCTGCAGGTGTACACAACGGACCCATCAATCTATAATGATGCCAAGGTTGTGTTGGCGGTTGCTGCAACAGTTGGGAAGAGCGGCTGATGAGTGGGGGTAGTTCCAGAACCCACTACAGATATCCTTTTTTCACATAATTTTAAATGTGCAAAACTTGTTAGTGTGAGGGGGAGGCAGGATTGCGGTTTTAGGTACTTGGGGGTACACAGTTTGACATACATGGTTCATTTAAATAGGGGAATTTCTGAGGAGGGTTAGGTTGTGGCTTGTGGGCTGTGGGAGTGAGTGGGGTAGTTTGGGAAGGGGTGCAGGACAAGATGTTCCTTTTTTTTCCTTGCCCTGGTGCTGATACAGACAACCGTAAGACTCTGGGAACCTGAGGGGCTGCGTGTGCGGAGACTCGGCGTGGCTGAGGCGTGCAATGATAGGAAAATGTCTGACGATGCTGGATTGGTGGACAGGGCACATGCATTAGAGTGGACCTGCGCAGATGGATACGGAAACTCTATGGCTGTCGGCTCACCAGTACCCAACCAACGTAGTACATCGATGAAAGAAGTCATGCACCTCAGCACTCTTCGACAGACATTGGCTACACGAGGAAGCCAAAGAGACAAATGACTTGGGGGGACCCAGGGGATGGAGGAGGGGAGGGGGTTTGTTGTTCTTTGTGTCTCGTTTCTAATGGGCCACAGAGCTTCCATCGCCTAGAGGACATGAGGGAAGGGGGGGGGGGGTCATGGCATGGAGGAAGGAGGAATTTAGGGGTACAACAAATGAGGGTTTCTCCTTTTTTTGTAGCCTTCGCTTTGTTTTTGCAGAGGTGTTGATTGGGAAAGGGTGGGGTTGTTTGTTCATTAAAAGAAAACATCGGGGTTTGTGCAGCTCAAGCGTGGGATTGTCAGAATAAGTGTTTTCTACTTGAATGGCCAATAAACCAGTTAATTTTATCTCTCTTAATGTGCAGGGCATTGGCACCCTGATCAAAAGGAAAAGAATCCTTAATTTTTTGAAGATCAGTGATGCTACGGTAGTGCTGCTGCAGGAGACTCATCTCTCTCCTGAAGAGCATGCTAAGCTCAGACGGGACTGGGCACGGCAAGTGTACTCTTCCACCTACAACACTATAAGCAGGAAGGTCTATATTCTTAGTCATAAAGCTTGCCCTCTGATTGCCTCCAAGTCCCTCATGGATTCTGGAGGCCCATTTGTTGCCATTGAATGTTCTCTATATGAAGAACAATTTGTCTTGGTAGTAGTGTATGGTCCTAATAAGGGACAACAGGAGTATTTCAGACAGCTCGTTAGTAAGTTGGAGGGCTTTTCTTCTGCCTCCTATATCATGGATGGGGATTGGAATACTTGCCTGGATCCTGTGCTAGATAGATCATGTCTCATGGAGGGGACTAGGGGGGACAACTGAGGGCTTTCAATTTCTGATGCAGAAACTGGGGCTGGTGGATGCCTGGAAAAGCCAATACCCCACAAGTAGAGATTATACTTCCCCCCCCCCCCCCCCCACCTCCTACACAATGCCTACAGCTGCATTGATTTTTTTTTATTTGTGAGGTTCGATTTCTGAGGATGGCTGGGCACTTGGATATCCTTACCTGTCACATTTCTGATCAGCATCTGGTTTTGTTTCTCTTACATATTACTCAGGATCTCAGGATGGGTGGGACATGGCGGTTCAATAATTCTTTCTTGGGGCGCACTGATTTTTGTGATTATAATACTTAGGAGGAATAGCCTAGTGGTTAGAGCAGTGGGCTACAAACCAGGAGACCAGGGTTTGAGTCCTGCTGTCACTCCTTGTGACCTTGGGCAAGTCACTTTACTCTCCATTGTCTCAGGCACAAAAGTTAGATTGTAAGCCCTCTGGGGATAGGGAAATACCTATAGTACCTGAATGTAAACTGATGTGATATTTGGATTGAATGTTGGTATATAATAAATAAAGATTTCTAGGAAATTCATGTTGGTGTGTTCCAACCCCCAGTAATGCAGAGATAAGCATTTAAAGCTGTTGTAAGGGGAATAATTATCAGTTTTGCCAGCTACATGAATAGAGAGTGGTGAAAGTGGGAGAAATCCTTGGCGGGGAGGATACATCAACTGGAGTCCAGACATAAGGCCATCCGTTTCCCCAAGGTGTATAGGGAGCTCCAGCAGCATAGACAGGCATCACAGAGTATCCACATTTCTGGGATTGAGAAATCCATGCAATGGACAAGGCAAAGTTACTATGAACATGGGGTCAAAACGGGACTCCCTTGCCTATAATATTGAGACAAAAAGCCCTCCAGACTCATATCTGTAAGCATAAAAGATAAGAGAGATGTGATTACCATTCAACTGGCTGAGATCAATAGGACATTTTAGGAGTTTTATGCGGATTTGTATTTGAGCTGTGGCGAGTGTAGTTTGGAGGAAATTACATGTATTTAGCTGAAATGGAGTTGCCCGGGCTAATTGTTGTTCAGAAGGCAAGATTAGCTGCTCCCATAAAAGTCTATGAAATCACAAAGGCAATGATGGATCTCCCAGGTGGCAAATGTCCGGGACCAGATGGGTTTACATCAGATTTTTTCAAATGCTTTTCTTGTGAGTTGGCCCCGATGTTATGGGGGATGTCAGTTATCTTCAGATCGCTCCCGACACTGATAGTCTGCTGTTAGAAGCCACTATTGTACATATAAGAATGGACAAAAGAGGCTTGATCTGGGGTCCTATTGTCCAATCTCACTTTTGAATGCAGATGTAAAGATTCTGGCTAAGGTGTTACTGCTTAGGCTCAAGACTGTAATGGAATATTTAGTAAAGCCTGATCAGATGGGGTTTGTTAAGGGGTGACTGGGAGTGGTTAATACTTGTTGGTTATTTGATATCATGTCACTAGTTAAACAGGATAAGATAGCAGGGGGCAGCCCCTGCGGCTCTTCATCTTTCTTGAGGCCACAGGGGCTGATGCTGGTCTGCTTCCTACAGCTGCAGGGGAGGTAGAGTGCACTGTTGTTGCTGCTGCTTCTCCTCCATGTGAGCTCAAACACTGCATGGTTCTGAAGCTGATGCTGCCTCTTCCTGCAATGGGGGGGGGGGAGGGGAGATGTGCTGTTTTTCTCCTCTTCTGGCTGCAACTGCATGGCCACTCCTTCTTCCCACCTGCTCAGACCCACCACTTCCTCTTCTGGGCCACATGCTGTCATCATCCCCAGTGTTGCGGAGGAGGACTCCTGGCCCGAGGTGGTGTTGGTGCCACCCGTGGGGGAAGCCCCAATGGGACCCCACCGTTGGGAGGTAAGGCCAAGCGGGAAGCAGAGGTCGACTGGAGCTTCCCCAGTACCAACCCTCGTTCCCCACAGGTTGAGCCCTTGGGTACCGGGGCCAGCTGCACTTAGGCAGGCTTCCATGTGGTTGATCCCAAAAAAAAAGATGTCCAGAGGCAGAGTGCTGGGTGACAGTGGAGACGAAGGGTCGGGTTCAAGCAGAGGGTTGAGGCAGGCGGCTAGAAGCAAGGTCAAGTCCGAGCAAAGGGTCAAAGCCAACGAGGTCTGTCAGAAGGTAAGCAGGAACAAAGACAGGAGCTGGAGCAGAAACTGGAGCTGGAACAGGAACTGGAGCAGGTACTGGAACAGGAGTAGCAACAAAGTGTACAACAGGAAGTGTGGAGATCTGTTGCCAAGGCAGGCTCTGAACGTCTGATCCTGCCTTATATAGTGGAACTGATTAACTTCATCATCTGGGGCCACGGGAGGTTTTCCCACCGTGGCCCCTTTAAAGTCCAGAGAGGCGGGCGCGCCTAAGGCCAATGGACCAGAGAAGAGGAAGTGACAGCGTCTTCCGCAGCACATGTGGGGAAGCCCGGCCAGTCCCAGAGGAGGTTGCAGCAGCACAGCAGGACCACAGGAACACGGAGGAAATGCAGGCAAGCAGGCGGCTGCCCACCGCCACCAAGGAGGTTGGGTCAGCTCCAGGGACCTGGCATCGGGGGTGAGTGAGCCCGGCTGTGGGCCTGCCACGGCTGGGGAATGCAATGATACCCCACCTTACGTCCCCTTCCTGAAGGTCCTGACCTCCCAGATGGGTCAAATGGAATTGCTGGAGGAGACCTTTATAAAGGATGTTGGTAGCAGGTTCCCAGGAGTTTTCTTCGTGGCCATACCCCTCCCAAGAGAGGAGATACTTCCAACGGCGGCCTCTCTTGAGAACGTCTAAGACTTCTTGCACCCTGTAAAGGGTGTCAGTTTCAGAAACGAGTTGCAAGGGTTCAGGAGTTCTATGAGACAGCCATGAAAGCACCAAGGTTTAAGCAGGGATACATGGAACGAGTTGTGTATTCCCAGCGTGAGCAGAAGATGGAGTTGGTAGGTCACTGAGCCGATACATCAAAAGACTGGAAACGGGTCAGTATATCTGGGAGCAAAACACTGAGAAGGAAGCTTCAAACGAATATGGCATGCACTCAGCCATACCTTGTCACCAGGCTGGAACTCTGGGGCTGGCCTTCGGAGAGCATCTAAGGATCTTTTGGTATGCGCAGTCGCTTGTTATAGCATTTGATTTGTGCGGGTCCACAAGGCCTGAAGAAGCTCTGCAGTTGCTTGGGCTGCTGGAAAGGGAACTGGGAGGGGTATCGGCAGAGGAGGCCATGGTTGTCTCATATACCAAGGAAAAAGGGGAGACTCCCATGGCTGCAGCAATGTGAGAGTTATGGGAAAACTCAGCCCACGGGAGCAGTTGGGCCCAATTATCTTGCTGGTCGTTGGAGTATGAGCGCAAAAACAATTTAAGAGAGCGGTTCATATGCTCAGCTTGGCCGTTGGTCTGAGGGTGGTAGGCTGTAGTCAATCCAACAGATATTCCAAATTTCTTGCACAGGGAACATCAATAATGGGCAACAGATTGAGGTCCTCTGTCTGAGGTGATGTGTTCAGGTAATCCGTGGAGACGGAATATGTGCAAGAAGAACAGGCTTGCTAGTTCAGGTGCAGAGGGCAAGCTAGGAAGCGGGATAAAGTGAGCCATCTTGGAGAACCTGTCCATAACCACCCAGATAATGGTGTTCCCATTAGATACAGGAAGGTCCACCATGCAATCGGTGGATAGGTGAGTCCAGGGCTTTCTGGGGGCTGACAATGGCTGCAATAGCCCCCAGGGTCGGCCCACGGGTGTCTTTTGTTGTGCACGCGTAGGGCAGGAATCCACGTAGGCTCAAGTATCCAAGGACATGGTTGGCCACCAATAGTAACATTGAAGGAGGGACAACGTCCGTGCATGACCGGGGTGTCCAGTGACTCGGGAGTCATGTGCTCACTGTAGTACTTTTTCATGAAGCCTGTCTGTTACCATGACTGTCTTCCCCGCAGGCACGGTCATGGTAGCAGACAGATAGATACAAGCTGGGTCAATAATATGCTGAGGCTCTTCCTGGGAATCTTTGGACTCAAAGGAACGAGATAAGGCGTCAGCACATAAATTCTTTTCTGCAGGACGGTAATGTAGATAAAAATTAAACCAGGTGAAGAATAATGCCCAGTGGGCCCGGTGGGAATTCAGATGCTGGACATGTCAGAGGTGCTCCAGATTTTTATGATCCATAAATATCGTAAAGTGGTGTTGGGCGGTCTCCAGCCAGGGGCGCCATTCTTCTAGGGCAAACTTAATCATGAGGAGCTTGCGATCCCTGATACTGTAATTCTGCTCCATGGAGGAGAACTTGTGCGAATAAAAGGAGCATGGATGCAAGGTGCCCTTACTGGAGCGCTGACACAAGACTGCCCCTGCTCCAATGGCAGAAGCATCCACTTTGGCGATGAAGGGAGAATTTGGGTCCAGATGAAGTAAACAGGGTCCACATACAAAAGCCTCTTTTAGGGCCTGGAAGGCTGCAATAGCCTCAGGAGTCCAGTTCTTGGTGTCACTTCCCTTACGAGTGAAAGCCAAAAGGGGGGCTGCGACTAGAGAGTAGTTGGCTATAAAGTGTTAATAATAATTTGCAAAACCGAGAAGTCGCTGTAATGCCCATAGGCCCTTGGGCCAAGGCCAATCTTGGATGCTCTGCTGTTTACTAGGGTCCATGGAGAAACAATGTCTAGATACAATATACCCTAGAAAGGGTAGGCTCTGCCTTTCGAACAGACACTTGTCTAACCTGGTGTAAAGACGATTGTTGCGCAGGCACTGAAGCACAGTGCGGACATCCTGACGATGAGGGGCCAGGTCCTTTGAGAAGACAAGTATGTCATCCAGATAGGCAACATCTTTCATATACAGCAGGTCACAAAATATCTCATTTATCATGCATTGAAATATCGCAGGGACATTACAAAGACCAAACGGCATTACGAGACATTCGTAATGCCCATATCTGGTATTGAAAGCGGTTTTCCAAACATCTTCTGGGCATATACGGATCAGATTAAGAACATAAGAAATTGCAATGCTGGGTCAGACCAAGGGTCCATCAAGTCCAGCATCCTGTTTCCAACAGACGCCAAACCAGGCCACAAGAACCTGGCAATTACCCAAACACTAAGAAGATCCTATGCTACTGATGCAATTAATAGCAGTGGCTATTCCCTAAGTAAACTTGATTAATAGCCATTAATGGACTTCTCCTCCAAGAATTTAGGCTCCTTGCAGGTCTAATTTAGTAAAAATGGTGGCCCCTTGGAGGTGATCAAATAGTTCATTGATCAAGGACAGAGGGTACTTTTCCTTGCGAGTGATGGCATTTAAGCCACAGTAGTCAATACACGGTTGTAAAGACCCATCCTTTTTGGTAACGAAAAAGAAGCCTGTACTAGCAGGCGATGTGGAGGGATGGATAAACCCCTTAGTCAGGTTTTTACGAATGCAATTCGACATAGCTTTAGTTTCTGGTACAGACAGAGGGTAGGTTCTGCCCCTGGGAGGCAAGGTTCCACGCAAGAGGTTGATAGGACAGTCAGATTCTCTGTGTGGCAGAAGGATGTCAGCTTTCTGTTTGGAGAAAACATCATCAAAGTCAGGGTATGGCGCGGGAAGGCCTGAGACAGCGGCCACCAGCGGGAGCACGGAGGGTGGTTCCACTTTTCTTAGACAAGAGCGGTGGCAGGCATAAGAACATAAGAAAATGCCATACTGGGTCAGACCAAGGGTCCATCAAGCCCAGCATCCTGTTTCCAACAGTGGCCAATCCAGGCCAAAAGAACCTGGCAAGTACCCAAAAACTAAGTCTATTCCATGTTACCATTGCTAATGGCAGTGGCTATTCTCTACGTGAACTTAATAGCAGGTAATAAACTTCTCCTCCAAGAACTTATCCAATCCTTTTTTAAACACAGCTATACTAACTGCACTCTGAGAGTTGCAGAGTCTTCCAATTGAACCGTGGGGAGTGACGTTGAAGCCAAGGTAAACCTAGCACTACTGGGTGGATGGATTTATCCAGCACAAAGAACTCTGCTTCCTCTCATCCAAGGTTCCAGTGTGAAGGTAGACAGGGATGGTGACTTAGGTGATCCTCCCAGGTAACGGGTCACCATGGATAGAGGCGATAAGCAATGATTTGTCAATGGTATGAGTAGGCATGCCCAGGTGTTGGGCCAGATCCCTCACAAGGAAGTTTCCACCGGCTCCTGAATTGACCAAAGCCAGGGTAGGAAAGAAACAGGAGTTTCAAGTCAGAGTAACCGGGAGTGTCAGCTGAGGGGCCAGAGAGGTGGCACCCAAATTCAGAACCCCTACTGAACTCAGGTCAGCAAGTTTCCCGGACGAATGGGACAAGAAGACAGATGATGTCCTGCAGCCCTGCAATATAGGCACAGGCCTGAATGCCTCCTCCTGATGTGCTCTTCTGGGGTAAGATGTCACGCCCTAGCTGCATGGACTCCTCAAGCTTGTTAGAAGGTGGAGCTCCGCTGGCAGCGAGCCCTTCAGTGGGAGGAGAACAAGAACGTTCCACAGCTGGGCAACAAGGCACTCAAACCTCTCGGTAGTGTTCCTGGAAGAGATGGTCTATGCGACCCGTGAGGTCGATGAGGCCCTTGAGAGAGGTCAGTAGTTTGCAGGCTGCAAGCTCGTCCTTGAGGTGAGGTGGCAGACCATCTAGGTAAATGGATTGGAGGCAATCTTTTTGCCAGCCCAGCTCAGTCGCAAAGGTGCGAAATTCAACAGTATACTCGTTGAGTGCTCGACGGCCTTGCCGTAGGTGCAGAAGATCCAAACTTGCCATTACCTGCCTTCCTGGATCATCAAAAATCCGAAGGAAGGTGGTGACAAAACGTAGTAACTCTTGGCCCTGTCACATGATAGGGACAAAAAGTCAGCACCATTTTGGAAAATGGCAGCTGCAATTCTGGGAAATCCTGGGTCCCCACTAGACCACCAGGGTAAATTTGGCAAGTCTGGGGCAAGAGGGTGGGCTAAGGTAGGTAATGGTGGAGGGCTGGCAGCTGGGAGAGGGGGCTTATTATTTAAACAAAAGGGAGGGTTTGGAGGTTGGGAGCGGGACATTTTTAAAGGGGAATTTTTCCCAAATGTTATGTTTTTGGGGGAACCTTGGCTGCCTCCAGAGGTGGTAGGGGAATGGATGGGGGGGGGGGGGGGAGGGGGGGGAGGGGGGGGGAGGGGAGTCACCAATGACCATGGGGTCTTATTTAAAAAAACCAAAACAAAACAAAAACCTCCTGTATATTGTGGAATAGCATTCACTAATTTTCTGAAACAAAAAATAACAACAAAAAAGGAAATGACACTAAAAAAAAACAAAAAAAAATTGTCCAAACAAAATGACAGACAAAACTAAATGAAAATGTTTGCTCTGCATGACTCTAGTTGGCAGGGCAGATGGGATCTAGTGAGAGTTTTTGAGGTCAGGATTGTGGCCATGCTTGTAAGTAGAGGCGGTACAGCAGAGTTGGAGATCAAATGAGGAAGTTAAAAAAAGGTTTTGAGGCATAAGAGTCAGAGGAGTCATCAACATAGAGGTTAAAATCATGAAGAATAAGTGTTGTGATTCTGCCTGTTGTGCAGCCTCCCAACCACCAGAGGACCTCGGGGAGTTGCCAATACCCTCTCTCCAACTATAGTTTCTGTGACCTCATGAGTCAGCAGGGCCCAGCCTATTTAACCCTGCTTCTGTGTAAGCTCAAGGCCTTGTCATCAAGTCTGCTCGGCTCCTTGCTTGGCTCTAAGTTTGTGTATGCTCTATGGTCTCCCTAGACCTTTTGCTTTTGCCTTGGTCTGTGGCTTTCCTAAGCCTTCTTGTTCCAGTACTGCTCTGTGGCTTTTCTAAGCCTTCTGTTCCAGTATTACTCTGTGGCTTCCATAAGCCTTCTGTTCCAGTATTGTTCTGTGGCTTCCCTAAGCCTTCTGTTCCACTATTGCTCAGCGGTTTCCCTGAGCCTTCTGTTCCAGTACTGCTCTGTGGCTTTCCTAAGCCTTCTGTTCCAGTATTGCTCTGTGGCTTCCCCTAAGCCTTCTGTTCCAGTATTGCTCAGCAGCTTCCCTGAGCCTTCTGCTCCAGTATTGCTCAGTGGCTTCCCTGACTCTTCTGTTCTAGTACTGTTCTGTGGCATTCCTAAACTTACTGCTCTTGTCTGGCCACTTGGCTTCAGCCTAGCTCTGTGACCTTCTCAGGCCTTTGCCCAAGTGACCTTTGGGTCTCCCATGTATGTCTTCCGGGCCTTCCCTGTTTTCTGTCTCCTGTAGTCTCTGTCTTGTCCTGTCTCCGTTTCCAGCCATTGTTCCTGACCCAGTCTTGTCTCAGTTACAGTCCTGCTCCTGTGTCCCAGCTTACTCCAGTGTCCCAGCCTGTTTCAGTGTGTCAAGTCTCACTGCTGCCGGTTCCAGATTCCAGCTCCACACCTGCCTTTGGTTCCATCCTTGCCTCAGCTCCAGTCTCCAGACCAGTACGAGCCTCAGTCCAAGCCCCTATCTAAGCCCTGTCACCCGCCAGAACCCAAGGGGGAGGTGGCTGGTATAGGCCGAAGTTTCTCTAGCTTAGTTCTGTCTTGCCCTGTAGCCCTGGACTGTTTCTGTGAGGGCTCCCCAGCCTAGCTGGGTCCTCAACCTCTACAGAAGTCAACCTCAACAATAAGGGAAGGGGAAGTTGGGTCAAGTTAAAAGGAAAGCTAGGAATCATGGTGAACCTAGAAGATGTGGTAGGTCTGATTGATAAACTGAAGAGTAGTAAATCACCTGGACCGGATGGTATACACCCCAGGATTCCAAAGGAACTAAAAAATGAAATGTCAGACCTATTAGTAAAAATTTGTAACCCATCATTAAAATCATCCATTGTACCTGAAGACTGGAGGATAGCTAATGTAACCCCAATATTTAAAAAGGGCTCCAGGGGCGATCCGGGAAACTACAGACCGGTTAGCCTGACTTCAGTGCCAGGAAAAATAGTGGAAAGTGTTCTAAGCATCAAAATCACAGAGTATATAGAAAGACATGGTTTAATGGAACAAAGTTAGCATGGCTTTACCCAAGGCAAGTCTTGCCTCACAAACCTGCTTCACTTTTTTGAAGGAGTTAATAAACATGTGGATAAAGGTGAACCAGTAGATGCAGTGTACTTGGATTTTCAGAAGGCATTTGATAAAGTTCCTCATGAGAGGCTTCTAGGAAAAGTAAAAAGTCATGGTATAGGTGGCGATGTCCTTTGGTGGATTACAAACTGGCTAAAAGACAGGAAACAGAAAGTAAGATTAAATGGACAATTTTCTCAGTGGAAGGGAGTGGGCAGTGGAGTGCCTCAGGGATCTGTATTGGGACCCTTACTTTTCAATATATTTATAAATGATCTGGAAAGAAATATGACGAGTGAGGTAATCAAATTTGCAGATGATACAAAATTGTTCAGAGTAGTTAAATCACAAGCAGATTGTGATAAATTGCAGGAAGACCTTGTGAGACTAGAAAATTGGGCATCGAAATGGTAGATGAAATTTAACGTGGATAAGTGCAAGGTGATGCATATAGGGAAAAATAACCCATGCTATATTTACACAATGTTAGGTTCCATATTAGGTGCTACCACCCAAGAAAGAGATCTAGGCGTCATAGTGGATAACACATTGAAATCGTTGGTTCAGTGTGCTGCGGCAGTCAAAAAAGCAAACAGAATGTTGGGAATTATGAGGAAGGGAATGGTGAATAAAACGGAAAATGTCATAATGCCTCTGTATCGCTCCATGGTGAGACTGCACCTTGAATACTGTGTACAATTCTTGTCGCCGCATCTCAAAAAATATATAATTGCGATGGAGAAGGTACAGAGAAGGGCTACCAAAATGATAAGGGGAATGGAACAACTCCCCTATGAGGAAAGACTAAAGAGGTTAGGACTTTTCAGCTTGGAGACGAGACGATTGAGGGGAGATATGATAGAGATGTTTAAAATCATGAGAGGTCTAGAACGGGTAGATGTGAATCGGTTATTTACTCTTTCGGATAGTAGAAAGACTAGGGGGCACTCCATGAAGGTAGCATGGGGCACATTTAAAACTAATCGGAGAAAGTTCTTTTTTACTCAACACACAATTAAACTCTGGAATTTGTTGCCAGAGGATGTGGTTAGTGCAATTAGTATAGCTGTGTTTAAAAAAGGATTGGATAATTTCTTGGAGGAGAAGTCCATTACCTGCTATTAAGTTCACTTAGAGAATAGCCACTGCCATTAGCAATGGTAACATGGAATAGACTTAGTTTTTGGGTACTTGCCAGGTTCTTATGGCCTGGATTGGCCACTGTTGGAAACAGGATGCTGGGCTTGATGGACCCTTGGTCTGACCCAGTATGGCATTTTCTTATGTTCTTATGTTCTATGAGAAATGAGAAGGGGGGTTTTATCCAGAAGTCGATAAATGACAGCTACCCAGAGAGATACTGGGTGACTAGGTGATTGGAGTGGGCCTCAAAAGGAAGAAAAAGAGTGAGAATGAGGTGGAAGAAGGGGCTGAAACCTATAGGAAAGGGAGAGCAGCCGCCCATCGGCACTACCACCACCACAGCCTACTGCGAGAGTTGTATGGGAGAAAAGGTAACCTCCATGTCAGAAAGCAGCAACTGAAGCAGAGTCTTGAGGGAGCATAAGGTGGGAGCAGTTCAGGCCCGAGGTGGCTTGAGGTGACTTCCGGAGTTGACTAACAAGGCAGCTGGGAGAAATATGTGGATGTGCTGCAATCACCCCAGTACCTGAGAGGGCATTCTTATTAAGGTCTCAAAGATTTAAGAAGGTAATTTTGTAACATGATACATAAGCAGACTGACAAACATGCATGCAAGTTATATCAATTGTCAAAGTGGACTTTCGTGTATAAAAGTCTTGCTTTGAAAATCATCCCCGCAAAACTATGCAGACACTATTACACCTGCTAGTTGGTGCACACAGTTTTGCTGACAGAAGTAATGTGCATACTTTTTAAAATCTCCCGATCTCCTCCGAGACCGCCCCTTTGTCCAGTGGCCAAATCTAGCTACCTTGTGAAACTCAGCAACTAGATTTAATCACTGGGGATTGGGGAAGGGGGCAATTTTCAGCTCCAGGGATTTAACCAGGTAAATTCTGTAGAAAAATGACCTCCACATGACTTGTAGGTTTCTAAACTTCTGCAGTTTTCTAAATCTGTTATACTGTTTGGCTGCATCAGTTGCTTATTTCTATGTCAAACATGTTGTATTCTATCAAGTATGTCTGTCTAGGAAGGAACTATCTTTCCAGTTGTTAAAGCTAAATATTAAGCCAAGGACAGTAAAGCATGTGACTATTTTATTACAGGTGAAATATATTATGTAATTGTAGTCAATTTCCAAATAATTATTTGAAAGGAAAGCTCACATTTGAAATTCAGTATTGGGGCAATCAAAATCTAAAACTATGCACATTAGTCCCAACTCCATCCAAACGTCTCCCGCCTGAAAGCCTCTCCCCTATGTGAGTAAAGGGACCTGCACACAGTGTGTGTATGTGCATAATTTTTCGTGTCTCAGTTGTGCAATTTTCTAAAGTGCCATTTTTGCAGAAGTTCCTTTGAAAATTAAATATCTTCAGCTGAGGCACTGTATATGAGCAGAGAACACTGATATCTATTTATTCCAAGATGTATCAGAGGTTTTTAAAACGTGATAGTCCACTGGCATCCTCTAAAGTAGCTCCAGGGTTCTACCAATGGGCCTAATTTGCCAAGGTTTTTCTCCCATTCTATGTCTATGGGAAAAAGGCTTAGTAAATGAGGCCTTTATGTTTGCAGAAAGCACTTATTAGGAGTTGCAGATCTGAAGAAAAAAGTCTGGAGAAAGGACTTGGAGGTCTATATGAAACCTGGAGAATGGGCTGTTTTTTGTTTTTTTTTGGAAAAGGCATTGCAGGTTTCCGTCTGCACATACATTCTGGACACCATTTCCAAATTCAGTGCTCAGGAAGATAATCAATTCTGGTTCTGCCACACACAGATAAGGACATTCTCTCTTTTGTTATATTTCATTTTAGATAAGAATTTGGGGAAGAATTAAGGATATAGAGGTCCATTTTCTGAATATTTTCCCTGGGTAACTAAACAAACAGTTACCCGAGTAAAGCTGAAGACTGAAAACTGCCTTCTTCCTCTGCAGGTAAAAACAGCCTTGTTTCATAGCCTAGGTACTTTTACCTATGCTGAAAAGGGTGTGGCAGAGGAGAGCAGAGCCACTTCAAGATCCCAGCTTGGTTTACGTTGTGGACTTTGTATCTGCTGCATGGCAGCTGCAAATCCACGGATTCCAAAGTACAAGCCAGACGGCCCCTATTTTTGAAAGGAACTCTGCATTTTCAAAGGGAAAATGTGTCCTGCAGGCTCTCGGTACAATGTACCCATAGGCCTACAGGAACTGCCACCTGTGAGAGTTGCCCCAATACTGAATTTCTAAATGTGAGCTTTCCTTTCAAATAATTATTTGGAAATTGACTACAATTACATAATATATTTCACCTGTAATAAAATAGTCACATGCTTTACCATCCTTGGCTTAATATTTAGCTTTAACAACTGGAAAGATAGTTCCTTCCTAGAGAGACATACTTGGTAGAATAAAATATGTTTGACATAGAAATAAGCAACTGATGCAGCCAAACAGTATAACAGATTTAGAAAACTGCACAAGTTTAGAAACCTACAGGTCACTTGGAGGTCATTTTTCTATAGATGTTACCTGGGTGAATCCCTGGAGCAGAAAAATTGCTCCCCTCCCCCAATCCCCAGTGATTAAATCTAGTTGCTGAGTTTCACAAGGTAGATTTGGCCACTGGACAAAGGGGAGGTCTCGGAGGAGGTCTGGAGAAGTTGGTGAAGGCAAAGTATTTGCAGTGATTTGATTTTCAAAACCCCAGGAGTATTTTACTGCACAGACCCACCCCTCCACAAATACAGGTGCAAAGTCTGTGGAAACGTTCGTACCCATGGACCTTGCAGCTCCAGGTCCGAAAGGGAAACTTCACTGGTAGTTTTTCTTTGAACAGTAGCTAGAAGGCCCCTGGCTACTTACTGCCCAGGGTTTACAAACGGCTCCCTGTGTATCTTCAGAGCTTTAATAGCAACCTTTCTTGCTGCATCATTAAACTATGCAGTACAATGTGGCATCAATCTCCTTCCAGACAAGTCAATGTTATGTTCACTAACTGGAAATTGTGTATAAACATTTCTTCTGAATTCGATTAAAAAAAATAGAAAAACGTCTAGTGGCTCTAAGGTTTTGACACCTTATAGGAATGGAAGGCAGAAAAATACAACCTTGCACCCATTCCACTCCGATAACAATTAGTGTCTTTTACTCCTCCATCCCTTTAATCTGACTTTGCACAGCAAAACTGGCTTTCGATCACTGTTGTTTACCTCACTATCGAAAGCAGCTTATAAAACACCAGAGGTTTTGAAATTGATCCTTTAGTGTTTGGGCAGCCAGTGAATCAACAAGATTGGGTTCAGGAGATCCAATCCTACTAAGTACTGCAAGAAGCATTTTACTCTGTCACTGTTGCTTACAATAGCATGGGTATGATATAAGTGATATAACATTAGGATTCTGTGAAGGGGAGGGACGCTGTCTTACATATACACGTCTCAAGGTGGCTCGCAAAGTTTGAGCACTGTTTGTTTAAAAGGGAGAGGCAGTACACAGTAGATCTGTACGCCAATGGGATTACAGCTTTGGTGCTATTAAGCCAGAGATAATCACAATGTCTTTGCTTCAATTAAAATACACTAGCCATGTACAACATTGGAAAACTATCACGTTATAACCAAACATAAAATAGATAGGGTTCAGTGGGAAAGCATGTTGGCCAGACAAAAACGACAGCATCCTAATGGAAGGTGAGAATGAAGGCTCATAGTGCCATAGCCCAGTAGAGTTTGCTTCTGATTGACCCGGAAGCCCAAAGAAACAAGAAGTAACTGCCAGGACAAGAAAAAGAAAAAAAAAAAGAACACAGATTTCTGCAAGCAGCCAGCAAGTGCATGTAAGTGTTAACCAGTGGACCCTTGACCCGGCACGGAAGAACACCCACCTGAGGAACCGGGATGTCCTTCGTCTCCGGAGGGTGGATACCAGGAGCAAGACCCCTCAGTACCTAGCAAGAGAAAGCAGACAGGTACAGGCCAGGGAGCCCAAGCCGGGTTTCAAGCGAGGCAGGGGTCAGTGAAGATCAAATCCAATCCGGGTCCGGACAGGTAGCAGGTAGAGCAAAGTAAAGTCCAATCCGGGTCGAGGCAGGCAGCAGGCAAACAGAGTAAAGTCCAATCCGGGTCGAGGCAGGCAGCGAGCAACCAGAGTAAAGTCCAATCCGGGTCGAGGCAGGCAGCGGGCAAACAGAGCAAAGTCCAATCCGGGTCTCGGCAGGCAGGTAGCAAGGCAAGGCAGAGTCAGGCACGGTCCGGGTCACGGCAGGCAGGCAACAAGGCAAGGCGAAGTCAAGTACGGTCCGGGGTCTCGGCAGGCAGGTAGCAAGGCAAGGCAGAGTCAGGCACAGCAAAGTCACACCAGGGCACAGCAAAGCACGGGACCTATTGAGAAGGCGTCTGATGCCTGCACTGCACCGCTTAAATCTCCCTCCCTGCTGACGTCAGTTTCCGGGGGCGGCCTCGTCCTCGCGATCCTGCCCCTTTAAGAGGCGGAGTTAGCCGCGTCACACCCGATGCCGTCCCGCGACGGCCAGACGTCTGCACGCAGCGAGTCGTGCTCTGGGGGCCCTGAGGAATGGCGTGCCGATCCGCCGGCTGAAAAGAGGTAGGGAGGCCCGATCGCATGCGATCGCGATCGGGCCTCACAACAGTAAGTGCCTGTAGGAAGCTGATCAATTTGACACGAAACTGTTCACAGACTGAACGTTTGTGTTTCCAGAGAACATTTGTGAGTAATATGGCAAATGGGGCAAATTAAGGCCAAATTCACTAAGCCTTTTTCTCTCATTCTGGACCTAAGCTTTTTTCATCCCCCATCAGAATTGGGAGAAAAGCCTCAGTAAATCAAGTCCTTCGTATCAGGCTTTCAGTGCGGTGGTCTGCAGGTTTTATGGAGTGGACTTGCCTATGGTTGCCCAATGGCTCTTTATCTAAGGAAGAGGGTAAGTCAACCCTGGCTTTACCCCAGTGCATGTATGGACTTTTAGTTTGGCTTTCACTAATAAAATCAGAATTACAAGTCTATGCATACAGGCGGGCAAAGTCACAACTGGTAGTGTCTGTCCTTTAGGGCATGAGTCATCACAAAACTGATTTCACTAAGAACTTCGAGTGAAGTAATGTACCCTTTACTCTACAGTTATCTTATAAACTCCACATGAACTTCTGTACTGTGAACGTCTGTACTTCTCGCCCCTTTATCATTTTAATGAATTCCAGACCTTTCATTTTTAAGGCCACCGTACCATGTCCTTCAAGCCAGTGACATTAGTGCTCCTGCAGCGAACCAAAATCCTGAAGCTGGCCCGGGCGCCCTTCCCCTATCGCATACCTAGCGTGAGGACATGGGGGTTCTAAATTAAACCATCACGTTGTGGAAGGGCTGAGGAGGGAGTGAGCTTTGGAAATTTAAATTCCAATCTTATCTTTGACCACCGAGTTCAAGGAAGAAGGATTGTTCTGCAAGTTCTCAAGCTAGCTCAATAATGAAGCATCCACCTTTGCATTCCCGGCACTTACTGATAATATCTACGATGCATGTAAGCTGCATGCCCTGAATTTCTGTGCACCGTTCCAAGGTCTGTGTGTGTGCTTGGGCCAGATCTATTTGGCATTGCTTCAGGAACTGGGTCCTGTTTAGTCTCTCTCTGTGAGCACAACTTGAACTTTCTGTATTTATAGTCAACTGTGAGCACACCTTAGCATCTAGGAAGAGAATTTGGTACAATTTGCGTTAATCCCTTTTTTTTTTGTTCTTTTGATCTGGCAGTTTCCTATTGCTCCTTTGTATTTTCAGTTCAACTGGAACCAGGGCTGGGATGTAGCACCATAAGCTTTCATTTTCAACTACCCAAGAGTTCCTCCTCCATTTCATACTCATGTCCCCAACATGCTTAGACCGGTCACTGCAGTGACTGCCCTCAGCCAGGGACTATGCCCCAGGGCTCCTTCCAGGACCCTGCAATCATTGGTACTGAATCCAACAGCTAGGTGTCACTCTTAGCCAATAACCATGGCCCTCTGCCCCCAACGGAGCCCTCCACAGCATCCCCAGCCCCAAGCTTACCTGTTAGCAGAAGATCTAACCCGGGGATTGAACCAGAAACTTTACGCATGGCAATGCATGGCACTTACTGCCAAAGCCACTGGGCAGCCCACCTGTCATGATTTTCTTTAACTGTATCATATCGCCACCTCGGGGGGGGGAGGGGGGTTTACGATACAGTCCCAGGTTTTCAGCTTTTACTCATATGGAGGTTATTCCGTAGCCCTCTCGGTTGCCCTTCTCCATACCTTTTCCAGGTGTCCTATTGTTCTTGTAGAGGTGGAATGACCAGCCCTGCACAATAGCGTTCAAGATGTGGTTGCACCATGGACTTGCACAATGACATAATAATGCCGTCTGTTTTGCTTGCAAATTCCTTCCTAATAATTCCTAATATTTTTATTAGACTTTTTGATTGCCGCAGCACAATGGGACAATGTTTTCAAAGAACAAACCACAATGACTCATTGCATATTAAAGGATGATATGCATTTCCTGAGACTGGAGTTTACGCTATATGTAAAAACTGCCCAGTTGGCTCGATACTAAAATATATATGTCTGCCAGCTGATTCAGCAAAACAAAATCATTTGGATATTCCTTTAATGTTTTATATGTATTGCAGTCCCAAGGACAAATCAATGCTTTCAGTCCACAAAAAATGCATTCCACTTGTCAGTTCTCCCCATTACAGAGATGAAGAAATGAAGACTCTGATGTCCTGCTCAGCATTTGGACGTTTTGCAAGCAACACTCCAATCTTTTTAAAATACGAGTACAGTCCAAAAAAAACAAAAAGCTTCTGCTGGGAAGTCAGGTTTTAAAACCAAGCTTCCAAGGTTTTCATTAGAAAACAATTTGCAGGTATAAAAAATTGCACATTAAGGGCATGCTGTCACTTGAAAATGATATGCACACATCTCAACAAGGTTTTTGTTAGAACATTTTGTGTCACTTCCCATCTGAACCAACACATAAGAGGCAAAAAAAATGTTTATGTTATTTTAAGGCATGCAAAAATATTTCAGTGCACGCTATGCAAAAAAAAAAAATTAAGTAAAGCACACACGTTGTAGAAAACGTACATGCTTTGTAAAAATATAATGCATGCTACAACAAAACCAAGAACACAAATAGTATAAACGGGGAAACAATATAAATGACATGACACAAAATTACATTTTTTTTCATACACAGTGCTATTGTCTATGGGGCAGATTTTTAAAGAATACGCGAGCGCGTACTTTTGTTTGCGCTCCAGGCGCAAACAAAAGTACGCTGGATTTTAGTAGATACGCGCGGAGCCGCGCGTATCTGCTAAAAACCTGGATCGGCGCGCGCAAGGCTATCGATTTTGTATAGCCGGTGCGCGCCGAGCCGCGCAGCCTACCCCCGTTCCCTCCAAGGCCGCTCCGAAATCAGAGCGGCCTTGGAGGGAATCCTCTAACGCCCTCCCCTCACCTTCCCCTCCCTTCCTCTACCGAACCCACCCGCCCGGCCCTGTCTACACCCCTCCCTTACCTTTCTCCGGGGATTTACGCCTCCCAGAGGGAGGCGTAAATCCCCGCGCGCCAGCGGGCCTCCTGTGCGCCGGGCCGCGACCTGGGGGCGAGTACGGAGGGTGCAGCCACGCCCCCGGACCGCCCCGGGCCGTAGCCACGCCCCCGTACCCGCCCCCAAAACGCTCCCAGCACGCCCCCTAAACGCCACGTGGTTCGGGCCCGCCCCCCTCGGAGAACCCCGGGACTTACGCGAGTCCCGGGGCTCTGCGCGCGCCGGTAGGCCTATTAAAATAGGCGCACCGGCATGCAGGGCCCTGCTCGCGTAAATCCGGGCGGATTTACGCGAGCAGGGCTCTTAAAATCCGCCCCTATCTGTATTGCTGAGACAGGAAGAAAATGACACCAGGTAAAAGAAAGTAATAGAACGGCTATAAGTCATGCTGCAGTTTTGATGGAGCAATGTGAAACCCTCTTATTCTGATAAGTGGCTCCATTGCTTTTCTATGTCTGTCAGAATGCCTCCCCCTTTGCTTCACAGTTTTCACATCAAAAAAATGTGTTGATGGAAAAAGGATGTCACAAGAAACCCAAAGGTAGCAAGTCCAAATTTTTAGGCAAAATTGGCCCAGGAAATTGGTGACTTTAGCAAAGGTCTGAAACCTGTACACAGGTCAAAACCATTTTGGCCTGCCTGTAATACTGACGGTACAAAAAGGTAAAGTTATAGAGCTGGGCACCCCTAGTTCAGAATTTCATACTTTCTATGTTTCTCTTAAAACATAAGAACATAAGGCTTGCCATACTGGGTCAGACTAAAGATTCATCAAGCCCAGTATCCTGTATCCAACAGTGGCCAATCCAGGTCCCAAGTACCTGGCAGGATCCCAAAAGGTCGATAGATTCCATGCTGGTTACCCCAGGGATAAGCAATGGATTCCCCCAAGTCCACCTTAATAATGGTTTATGAACCTCTAGAAAATTGTCCAAATTTTTTTTAAACCCACGCTACTACTATAACCATCTGCTACCAATGGATAGATAAAGAACATTTCTGTAAGTAGCTTAATTATCCCCGGTTACCCATCCTTCCTCTTTCCATATACTTCAGCTTCTCCATGTCTTCTCCAGAGTAACCTCCCAGTTTTCTTGATTTTCCCTTGCCACACCTTTTATTTCATACTTTGGGCAGGCACAGGTTGCGTGCACCAGCAGCCTGCCGGCACGCAATCCCCCAGCACAGCGACAAATGGCAGCTGTGCCAGGAGTTTCTTACCCCAGCCCCGGACCACCCCTCTCCCTCCCCACCCCACCCCTTTTCCGAAGCCCCAGGACATACATGTGTCCCAGTGCTTTACGTATGTGGCCAAGCCTTTTTAAAATAGGCCCAGCGGCATAGGGCTTTTAAAATCCGGGCCAGAGAGTTTACAATCTAAGAAGGTTATGCACATAAATGTAATAAACTATCGTAGCAATTATCAAAAGCCATTTACTCGAGTAAAGTGCACTTATGCAGGTAAATCCTATGGACAATTCAATGGTGTATATTGTGGCAATTTTCAAAAGTCCACTTATACAGGGAAAGTGCATTTACTCAAGTAAAATCAGGCCCTAAGTTTGTATCTGAGGTAATGGACCTGCAACTTGTTTGTTGACCCTTAATTTTAGAGTATTCTGTTGATGCTCAAAAGAGAGAGCTGTATCTCCCTTTTGGGATACCTAAAATGATAGACTGATGCTGGCTTTGGAACCTCACACACCAGCCTCTTTGCATTCAAAATACAAAAATGGTTGAGCAGATGGTGTAGTGATGTTGGCACAGAACAAGAGCTGTAGTTCTCATGCTAGGCAGAGAAAGCCACACCAAACTCCTTTTCCCTTTGTAAATCCTCTGACTGCACACCCATGTCTTCCGTTGACTGAAAGATGCCTATCAAAAACTCACTCTTTCAGGCCGATACAATATCATTACGTAGAAAACGTGCATCCAAACTGGGCACACGTTTTTGAATGTGTGCATATCCACCTCTCCTGGGCGCTCGATGCAATGGGCAAATGAGTTGCCGCAGTAAAAGGGACACGCAATGGGTAATTTGTACGTCCCTAGTGCTCTGCATTGGGCGCCCAGGAGATCCGGCTGTGTGCCGACAGCAGCCTGGGCAGAGTTCCCTCCCCACCCCCAGCAGGGCCGTTCCCAATTGGTCCTTTTCACTGACACTTGCCAGAGAAAGGACCAATCCCCTTTCAAGACAGCCTTCTGAAAGGAGATTGGTCCTTTCACTGACCCATGACAGTGAATGGACCAATCAGCAGTAAGTGAAGGAGTAAATAAATTAAAATTAAGTGCCCAACACTTAATATTAATTTATTCACCCCTTCACTTACTGCCGGCAGGGGTTCCAATTGGACCAGACCTGGAGGAAGCTGCTTTCTGTGGTTCCCCCTATGAGGAACCATAGAAAGTAGGATTTTTTTTTGGCAGCCCTTGAGCACGGTATGATTCTGCTTTCTGTGGTTCTTCCTATTTAGTATTGCGACGATACTAATAGGAGGAATCACAGAAAGCAGTTGTTTTTTCGGTAAGTCCTTGAGTGCGGCATGCTTTAACGCCAGCTCCTGGGAAGGCGTTAAGTTTGCAGCATTAAAATGCTGCAAACTTGGCTGCACAGCAATTTTTGGCATCGCAGGGTAATAGCTAATAGCCTCATCTACATGGAACTTATATGTATTAGCTATGCGCTGGTTTGGACGCGCGTTTTGGATGTGCTGATCCCAGTATTGCATTGGGCGTAAGTCTAGAGCATCCAAAACGCGTGTCCAACCGTGCGTTTAGCCGCACGCTCACGTGAGCTCCCTAATATTGCGTTGGCTTCCTTGGGATTAAGGAGGGGATTTCTCAAAGGTCTTTTCAAAACATGAAAACTTGTATTTTCTGTTCTGTGGTTTCTAGCAGTCAATAAAACAAAAAATCTTAAAAGTCACTGATTTCTCAGGGTTCACAGGTTCTATACAGCAGTGAGTTAGCAGCAACATCAGCAATGTCAATAAAGCACGTATCTTCTACTAATCCTCTTCTCAGAGCAACACAACCTCTTCTCTTCTTTCACTTGCACAGGGAATACAAATAAGCCCTTCCTTTTCAAAAGAGACAGTATTCAGTACTCAGAATCCTCATACGGCTTTTCCCCTGGTTAGGCAGTCAGTCCCAAGTAACAGGGTAGGACATGATTCCTCCTCTGTGGCTTGTGGCTCTGCCCAGGGTGCAGTATGGAAATCCTGGAGCTATGGCCTTTTGCTGGACACTGGCTGGTTGGCTACAGGGAAGGAGAGATTCTCCCATCCCAGTTTCTAGTCCCAACTCAGCAGCCAAAAAAGAAAGACTCATTCCTGCTGTGAGCACTACCTTAAATTGATCCACAGAGACTGCTCCCTAGTGGCTCTGCCTCAAAACATTTTCTTACAGGGAAAAAACCCCCAATCCCTTCTATACACCTTACCTCTAATAACCCCAAAGGTGGAGGTTAAGTAACATTCTTTAGAGCTCCTTCAAGGGCAAATTTTTACAGAGAAAGATCTGAATTAGCACCCCTACCACTCACAGATACAATGACTCTATTCACACCATTGTTAAAAGAGCTCTGGTCTGCCTGTGCCGAGAGCCTCATGCATGAATAAAATGCTCACACTTTGTCTCAAACTTTGCAAGCCCTTTTCTTAACAAATTGACAAGCTTAAGCAACATATAGCTGGATAATGCTCTCAATGAAAAAGTAAAAAAAGTCAGCCTACGCAAACCAGACTTCTGTCTCCGGAATGCCAGCATAGACATGTTCCCGCTCCTTCTAGCCTGAGCGCACAAAAGAGTTATTGCTATACCTGAAAGTCTTCATGTTAATATATTTTTTTTTCTGAGAAATAACACAGAGTGGAATTATACACAGTCACCTCAGCCACAGAGCAGCATGAATTTGATGCATATCCGCTTTAATTAATTGATACTAAACTGTAAGGCAGTAGGCGCAGCACCTATTGACTATTTATTTATTTATTTATTTAATTTCTTTTCCTATACCGATGCTCAAGACTAGGTCTTATCGTACCGGTTTACAATGTAACTGAGGGGAAACCAATTAACATCAAGGTAGAAAGTAAAGTTACATTAAACAGGGAGCATAAAACCTGGGCAATGGAAGACAGTACAGAGTTTAAACTAAGAAACAATTAGAGAGAGATAAATATATAAATCAACAAAAACTGTAAGATACAAAAACATAGGTTTATCCTAGGCAGTTATTAGCCTGGTATGTCCAGAGGGAGAAGGAAAGGGTGAGGTTGGGTGGGGGGAAGGGATTGGGGAGGGGTGGGGGAGTGAGAGTCAGTGATGGTTGAGGAGATCCTTCAGCGGTAGGCTTCTGCGAAAAGCCAGGTTTTCAATTTCTTTCTGAAAGTTGAATGGCATTGTTCTTGGCGTAAGTCTTGTGGAAGTGAATTCCAATGTAGTGGACCTGCTGTTGAAAGAGCTCGCTTGTGAATAGTGTTGTGGACCGATGATTTGTTGGGGGGGGCCTTGAGCGAACCTTTGTAGGCAGTTCTGATCGGTCTTGCGGAAGTATGTAATTCAAGTGGGAAGGTGAGTTGGAGAGTGGATTGCTGGTAGACTGATTTGTGGATGATGGTGAGAGCCTTGAAAAGTATTCTATATTGGATGGGCAGCCAGTGTAGAATTTTTAGTATTGGTGTGATATGGTCCTTGCGACGAGTGTTTGTAAGGATCCTAGCCGCTGCGTTTTGCAGCATCTGAAGAGGTTTGGTGGACGAAGCGGGCAGACCAAGTAATAGAGCATTACAATAGTCGATCTTTGAAAACAGTATGGCTTGAAGCACCGAACGGAAATCCTTGAAGTGCAAGAGCGGTCTAAGTTGCTTCAGGACCTGTAGCTTGAAGAAGCATTCTTTGGTTGTGGCGTTAATGAATTTTTTGAAATTCATTCTGGAGTCAAGGGTGGCCCCAAGATCTCTGACCTGGTTTGCTAATGGGATGCTAGCATTATTTGCGAGGGGGTTGTTGTCACAAGGGGAGATAACCAGTAGTTCCGTTTTGGAAGTATTTAGGACCAAATTGAGACTCGAGAGCAGAAGGTTGATGGCGTGTAAGCAGTTGTTCCAGAAATTTAGAGTAGAGATGGGGTCTGAGATGGGGATTATGATTTGTACATCGTCCGCGTATATAAAGTGGGTGAGATTGAGACTATTGAGTAGCTGGCATAAAGGGAGTAGATATATATTGAACAGGGTAGGGGAAAGAGACGAACCCTGAGGTACACCTTGGTTTGATGGAATGGAGTGAGATTCTTTGTCATTTATTTTGACTTTGTAGTGTCTGTTGTTCAGAAAGGATGTGAACCAGAGCAGTGCAGAGCCGGATATGCCTATTTCCATTAAGCGGTTAATGAGGATATTGTGGTTTACCGTGTCGAATGCGGCAGAGATGTCGAGAAGGGCTAGCAGGTAAGATTGTCCCTTGTCAAGGCCCATCAGGATGTTGTCCGTTAGAGAAAGAAGGAGGGATTCTGTGTTTAGGCGTTTCCTGAATCCGAATTGAGAGGGGTAGAGAATATTGTGGGAGTCAAGGTAGTCTGTGAGTCGGATGTTGACAAGCTTTTCCATTAGCTTGGCTATAAAAGGTAGGTTTGCAATGGGGCGGAAGTTTGCAGGGTCGGCTGGATAGAACAGTTCACTTTCTGTATTGGTTCATTTTTTTTTTTTTAATAAATAAATTAAATTTCAAACATTTTTTTTCAATAATTTAAATTTTTAATTAGAATTTGTTGGATGTTTTGCTGCCATTCTTCTGCTCTTGTGCGATCAACATTAGATTATACTCCTCTTTGGCCTGCTTGGTCTGTGATGACACTATCATAAATTACCTCACACAGGTCAAGATGGTTCACAGCCAGCATAGAAAAAGATGGTAAAAACAGATAACTGCAGATTCCATAAAATGGAACTTGAAATGATTGCACATTTCTTTGCTAGCTATGACGTGCTGATGTCAGAAGGCCTGTACACAGAAAGGCACAACAAGGTGGCATGGCTCATCCATTGGAAACTGTGCAAACATTATTACATCACTGTACCAGAAGAGCACTGGGATCATGACCCTAACAGAAATGGGGAAGAATGAAGAAGTTGTGATCAACTAGGATATTCTTATTACAACCAATAAAAAACTTGATGCAAGAAAGCCAGGCAGGGTGGTAAAGTGATTATTCCGTACAGTGTATGGTAAGGCAGAAGATTCTCATGTACCAAAACATGCAATCAGAGATCAGGAAAATGTGGCAGAGAGATACAGAAATAGTTCTAATTGTACTGGGTGTAGTCCTGGGGGAATTCTGGGCTACTGCGGAGCACAGAATTTGTGCAGAATTCCCTCTCTGCGCAGAATTGCCAAATTCTGCACAGAAAATAGCAGACGAGACCCCGGCATGCCGCGAACAGAGCGTGCGAAGAAGCCTGCGTGTGCCGCAAGACATGCTCCGCTCGCGGCGAAGATGAAGGCCCCGGTGAGAGAGAATATGTATGTGAGAAAGGGGAAGGGTGTGAGAGAGGAGGGGAGGGGGTGTGTGGGGGAGGGTGAGAGAGCAGGGGTGTGTGAAAGAGAGCATGGGAGGTAAGAGAGCAGGGTGATGCTTGAGTGTGGGTTTCAGAGAGAGGGAGCCTATAAAAGGAAATTGAGAAGGAGTGTGTGTGTGTATGGGTGTGAGAGATTGGGAGCTCGTGTGTATGAAAAAGGGATCGTGTGTATGTGAGGGTGCTAGCTTGTTTGAAGGGATTGTGTATGTGTGAGACAGAGCCTGAGTGAAGGGGGGGTGTGAGACATAGGTAGCCTGTACGAGGATGTATGTGTGAGAGAGAAAGGGAGCTTGTGTGGGTGTGTATGCAAGACAGAGGGACCCTGTATGAGGGGATGTGTGTGTGCGAGAGAGTGAGGGAGCCTTTATGAAAGTGTGTGTATGTGTACTAGAGAGAGGGAGCATGTCTATGAGAGAGGGAGGGACAGAGGGAGTCTGTGTGAGAGACAGTACTGAGAACAGGATCAAACTCTGGGAGTGGCAATAGAGTGGAAGGGGTTGAGCCTAGAGGTGGAGGGGAAAGATACTGGCAGGTGGAGGAGTTGGGGCCTAAGAGGGCAAAGTGGCCAGGGGAGTTGGGAGAGTGAGTGGAAGGGATACAGTGAATTTCTAGGGAAATTCTGCTCAATATATTTAAAATTCTGCATCTTTAAGTAATAACTTTTTTCTGTATTAATTTAAAATGTAATTACTTAAAGACTGTCATGTAAATTGTGTTATTAAGTTTGCAGAATTTTGCAGCATTTCAAGTTTTTGTGCGCAGAATTTTAAATTTTTTTGCTCAGAATTCCCCCAGGAGCAACTGGGTGCCACCGACCTGATTAAAAAAAACTTCCAAGCTCTCCTTGATATACCTGGGAATGTTTTGAGTTATGGTCACCCTGAGATTACTATTGATTAGCAGATGGTGGGAGGGGGGCGCAGGAATGGAATAATATGTATCAGCTTTTGCTCTTCCCCTCCCCTTCAGTTTTCTCTCTTCCACCACCCCCTACCCCCACAGTTTCTCTCTTTCTTCCACCCACCACCATCACCTGTCCCTCCTTCAGAGATGATCCCAGCATACTTCCCCTTCCTCTCTCCCTGACCCGAGTACTCTCTTTTCTCCCATCCCCTGTAAGTCACAGCTCCATGACTTATGCATCCTCCCGCTACCCTTAGCTGAGTGATTCCCAACTCCTGGAATCACAGCTGTAGACTGAGTCTTGTGTGTGTTGCAGCCTCTCTCCAGTTTCTCCCCACATGCTGCTTGCGGTTCTACTCCAGGCTCGCCCCACTTCTCCTGTTCTCTGAAGGATTACTGAGGAAGGGGAGGAGCTGAGCTGTATACAGAGAGGGCCTGAGATTTCTAGTGTTTCTCCTGAGACCCTGCAACTGATGCAAATTCCCTGAGATTCAGGGTGAAATCCTGAGAGTTCCCAGTTATGCCTACACATATGCCTACACAAGGGTAGTTAACTTGGAGCCTAGCCTCCAAGTTAACTACCCTTGTTATATGTAACTTCCGCTTCTAGTGAATTGTTCTTGTTTAAGTTATACCCTTTGTTACATGTAAACCGATCTGATATGAAATTTTTTCATGAAGGTCGGTATAGAAAAGTGTTAAATAAATAAATAAATAAATATTTCATCTTATGAACTCCGGGTGGAGGCACTCTTTGGCACAAGACAAGAATTAAGAAGAACCAAAAAGGTTCACTCACTGTGAAAAACGTTTGTGTGTGTACTATTACAGAGCTTTTGTATTTTTAATTATTTTTTTATTATAATAATAATTAAAAATACAAAAGCTCTGTAATAGTACACACACAAACGTTTTTCACAGTGAGTGAACCTTTTTGGTTCCTTTTTGATTTTTTGGATTAATCAACACTGTGTATGTAGCATTGATATATTTAGATCTGTCAAAGAATTAAGAAGAGCCTTAGCAGTAAATTTGAAAGATTAAGATCATTCCCAACATATTCTGGCTTAGGAATGAGGTTCATTCTAGTCCTGGTATGCGTACAACAAACTCATGTGGAGACATTGCTCCCAAAAGAAAAACCTATTAGATCCCAGTGTACAGCTTGGCCACTGCCTTGACCTAGACTTTGCTTCCAACTGCTAATCTCAGATTTTGCCACCTCAGTGCTTCTGATCTCAGACCATCACCATCTTTAAAAATGGCGCGGGCCATCCAGTGCTCCTACCATGTGACAGGGGCCGGTCAATGGCACGGATACCCTGTCACATGGTAAGGGCAAAGGGCCATCGGCGCCAATTTGATTAGTGGCAGCCGATGGCCCGAGAGCGGGAGATCGCTCCTGGGATTCCCACTGGACCACCAGGTACTTGTAAAAAGTTTTGGGGGGGTTTGGGAGGGTGGGCGAAGCTAAGGGATCAGTTTTAAAGGGTCAGGGTGGGTTTAGGGATTGTTTTGGTGTGCCGTTTTTCCCGCCCTCCCCCAAAACAATAAGAGAACCCCACGGACAATTTTGTGGGGTTTTCCTATCAGTTTCGGGGAGCCCCCGATTTCTGACGATTTTGAAAATATCGTACGATATTTTCAAACATCAGCACGATTCACATCCCTACTCTCCACTGCTACTGTTCCTGCTGCCTTCAAACGTGCTGTGATCATACCACTCCTAAAAAACCCTCACTAGATTCTACCTGTTCTGCCAATTATCATCCCATCTCCCTTCTGCCTCCAAACCACTTGAACGTGCTGGTCACCGCTGCTGTCTTGACTTTCTTACATCTCAAGCCATTCTTGCTCCATTCCAGTCTGGTTTCTGCCCTGTACATTCAACTGAAACAGCCATTGCCAAAGTTGCCAATGACCTGTTTATGGCTAAAGTCAAAGGTCTTTATTCTGTACTTATCTTCCTTGATCTGTCTGCTGCTTTTGACACTGTTGATCACCACCTACTCCTTGATACTTTGTACTCGCTTGGATTTCAGGACTCTGCCCTGTCTTGGTTCTCTTCTTACCTCTCCAATTGCACTTTTAGCATTTCCTCTGGTGGTTCCTCAACTGCCATTTCATTATCAATTGGTGTGCCTCAGGGATCCGTCCTGGGCCCTCTTCTCTTCTCACTATATAGTAATTCCTTGGTGCTTTGATTTCCTCTCATGGCTTTCAATACCATTTTTATGCTGATGACTCCCAGATCTATCTTTGTACACCAGAGATTTCACCCAAACTCCAGTCCTCAATCTCGGACTGCTTGTCTGACATTGCTGCCTGGATGTCTCACCGCCACCTTAAACTCAACAAGGCCAAGACAGAGCTCTTTATCTCCCCCCCCCCCCCCCCCCAAGCTGACCTCCCCTCTTCCTCCTTTCTCTGTTTCTGTGGATAATACGGTCGTCATCCCAATCCCATCAGCCCATAAAATTGGAGTCCTCTTCTACTCCTGTCTGTCCTTCTCTACGCATATCCTAAACACTGCTAAAATGTCTTTACTTTCTTTATAACATTGCTAAAAATCTGTCCTTTCCTTTCTGAACACACTACAAGAACCCTTATCCACTCTCTTTTATCTCCTCCCGCTTAGACTATTGCAGCCTGCTCCTCACAGGTCTCCCTGCAAGCCATCTCTCTCCACTGCAATCTGGCCTAAGTTCAGCTGCACGACTTATCTTTCGCTAAAGTCACTATGCTCACATAACCCCTCTTCTGAAGTCACCGCATTGGCTCCCTATCCACTTCCACAAACAGTTCAAGCTCCCTTTTCTCACCTACAAATGCCTTCACACAGCAACACCTTACTACCTCTCCTCTCTTATCTTTCTCTATAGCCCTCCTCGTGCACTCTGCTCATCGGATAAGTCACTCCTATCTGTGCCCTTCTCCTCTACTGCCAATTCCAGTCTCTGTACTTTCCACCTGGCTGCAACATGTGCTTGGAATGGTCTTCCTGAACTGGTGCATCAGGCTCCCTCTCTTGCCTTGTTTAAATCCCATCTAAAGACCCACCTTTTTGAAACAGCTGTTAAATCTTATGCCTGATTGTCTGCTTTTAGTCTTGTTAACTAACTTTCTTTTCTTTTTAACCATTGTCTTCCTTTATACCACAGTCTCTTGTTCTGTATGTTTGTCTTATTAGTTTGTAAGCTCTGTTGATCAGGGACTGTTTTGTTGTATGTTTGTACAATGCTACGTAAGTCATGTAGCGCTATAGCAATGTTCAGTTCTAGTAGCAGTAATTTGTGATTTTAGTGCCAATATGGATCAGTTGGATCCATGCTTGATGGATCCAAATGACTGACTGCTCCTGAAATAAACAGGGCATGTGAAGATACTATTTTTGAAATTCTGTAAGAAGTATATTTTAAATAAAAGTGATAACTCTCACGTACTATGTGTATTTGTAAAATATTGACCACAAGGCACCTATGCAATATAGTTTAATGTGGACATGCATGACCTTTTATGCATGCTAAAATCAAGTAAGGCCTTAACATGCATGTTAAGACAGTGACAATTACCCCTTCACCTTAATGCGTAAGTGCCCCAAATTAGCACTTAATCATATGCAAATGAGGAAGTGCCAGATGCAAATGTGGCTTTACCAGGTGACTGGGAAATAGCAAGTTATGGAGTCCACATCTGCTATTTTCTGTGGGCTCAATAAAGTCAGAAAAGTCAACATGTGCCTTGGAGCAGGGCTCAGCTTTTCATTGGACCCAATGCCTCAGAAAATCCTCTGTGCTAACCTGGCTGAAGTAAAACGGCAGGTTAGCAGATGGGATTTCCTCCCTTCCTTCCCCAAGTGACAGCTTCCAAGTCTCCTCACCGGTCTCCTCTGAGCCTCCCAGTGAACCCCCCCCCCCCTCCCTTCAAGTCCCTTCTAACTCCACTCCTCAGTAAGAGCATCCACCCAACAAATGACAGCATCCCCCTGCCAAGTGACAGCACGAGGACAATACCCCCCCCCCCCAAAAAAAAAAAATGGAGGCAGCTGTCCCCCAATTCCCCTTTGAAACCTCCCAGGAGGAAACCCCAAACAACCTTCCACCTCTGCCTGTTCCTCTGGCCCAGTGCCCATACTGCTGCAGGCTGCTGAATGAGGCACCGCATGACAGTGGCGTCATTTACTCAGTGACCATCAGCACTCTGGGCAGCAGGGCTCTCACATCCCTCCGTGCCTGTGAACAGCGGGTCCCTCTGGCATGGTAAAGCCTTCATTCAAGAGCGGTGGGGGGACTGGGGGGGGGGGCTTCCTGCTGTGAGGCTTCCTGCTGTGAGGGGGCTTGCATTTGCGGGGAGGGTGTTCTGTCACTTGAGGGTAGCTGTCACTGGGTGGGGAAGGAGAGTTGGAGGAGGTTGGGCATGGGAGGAAGGGGGGGGGGAGGCATGCGCTGTCAAGTTGGAGATGGAAGGAAATCCCGCTGCTAATCAATCCTTCCACTTTGGGTCGCTTAGCACAGAGGATTCCCTAAGGCAGCAGGAATATGCACAATATACTTTTTTTGAGGGTAACATGCACGCTCCTACCAGGAAGGCACTGAATCTGCAATTTTTTATTTTTTTTTTTTTAGCAAGGATTTGCTAGAATTTATATCATAGCATATTAGCTACCACTTTATTATGCACATTACATTTTTAGCAAGTCATACGCTACAAATATTTGTGTGTGAATTTTATTGCCTATGCCCTTAAAAAGGCATTTTGGGGGTAATATTCTGAAAGCTTTCGGCATGTATAATTGGAAGTCACATGTGCACGTAGCATGCCTGCATTCAAGTAGTATTTTTTTTATAAGCCTAAAGTATGTCCATATGAGCAGTGTCACGCGTAAACAAACAAACAAATAAATAAATAAAATAGAAGTGGTTTAGTGGTGTTCCAGGGCAGGGTTCAGTCCTTCCTGCACAAGTTTTTGGAAGTGGTATAGGCTCATACATTACCAAAACCTTAGCTGCACACTTTCACACCTGCAAATCGAGTCACGCAAATGAAACCGCTCTCATCTTTTGTCTGCACTTTTTGGATGTGAGGTCAGGGTTGGGTGGCAGAGGGGAGGGGGAAGCAGGGAAAATTGGTAGAAGTCTAGGCGAAGTGGCGAAATATGGGTAAACTGGAGGAGTCCATGAATTGGTGATTAAAAGCACATTTATTTATTTATGTATTTGGGCATTTTATACACCATTGTTCCAAAATAAGATCACAATCAGCATTCAAATTCTGGGTCAGCATTCCCATTCTGGGTCAACATTCATATTCTAAGTCAAATACCTACAGTACCTGAATGTAATCTGCTTTCAAATGCTGAAAAAAGTGTGAAAAGCAGAATATAAAAAAATCTAAATAAAAAAAAGAAATTCTAGGACATGTTCATGCATAATTTAGTTCAACATAACAGCAATTACTAGGTCAACACATCAATATCTAGTACGTTAACTAGGGTGCACTGATGGTGGTTTGTAAAGCATAATTTCCATTTCATTATTCTTCACGTAATACTCAGTATGTTGTCTTGTCACACTTTACATCGCTCAGTACTTATTGCTCAATCTACTCACATAATCTATGGTTCTGATGGTGACGTTATTGGCATATTGGTATTTTAAGTTAGCTCATAGGCATTTCTAAAAGGCCATGTTTTCAGTTCACGTTTGAATCTCTTTCTGTTATCTGACGTAGTGACTCTGGAAGAGAGTTCCACAGCTTGGAGCCCACTATGGAGAACATTCGGTCTCTTATTTCTGTTAGATGTGCACTCCGTGTTGTGGGCACTTTTAGAAGTCTTTTGTTTTGTGATCTTAGGGCTCTCTACGGTGTGTATGGTTGAAGTGTCACGCCTGTTAAGCATGGATTAATGCTGTTAAAGATATTAAAAATTAGAGTTAATAATTTGTAGTGAATTCTGGATTGTACAGGAAGCCAGTGCAGTGCTATCAGTGAGGGGCTGATAGGGACAAGGACATTTGACCACAATAAGGGTCTATCTGAGGCATTTTGTAGTAGCTATAGTGGTTTTATTAGTCCTGAGGGTAGTCCTAGTAATAGGGAGTTGCAGTAATCTATGTTTGAAAATATTAGTGTTTGTAAAACTGTGTGGATGGGATGTCCTGTATTGTTTTAAGCTAATGTTATATTCTCAGCTTGGTGTATCCTGTTTTAATTAAATTTGCTTATAAGCTTTTTCATTGAAAAGTTCTCATCGATCTGTATTCCTAGATCCTGTACTTGATCTGAGGATGTAATGTTAGAATTTCCTAGGTCTAGGGTTGATCATCGTGGAATTTCTCCTTAACCACACAATTTCAGGGGGTTTTTTGTGTTTAGTGTTAGTTTCAGCTGTGATGGGTTTTGTTGTATTGCCTTCATGTATGTTGACAGAGTTGATGCAGTTTTTTTCAAATGAATTGTTGAATGGGATGTAGCATTGTATGCCATCTGCATACAAGAAGAAGTTGATTCCTAGTTACGCTAGTAATGTATAAAATGGCAGCATATAAATGTTGAATAGTGTAGCCGAGTGCTAAACCCTGGGGGACACCTGTATCAGTTGGGAAGGTATTAGATATGTAGTGCAATCTTTTCTGAATCTGAATTGGTTTGGGTATAGAATATTATTGTTTTCTAGGAAGCTTTCTAATTTTGATAACACTGCTTTTTCTAGGACTTTAGCGATGAAAGACAGGTTGGATATCGGTTGATAATTTTCCCAATCATCAATTCTGCCAGTTTGATTTTTTTTTAGGATTGGTTTAATTATAGCTTACTTTGCTCTATCGGGGACCAATCCTGATAGTGAGTGGTTGATCATAGGTGTGATTGTTGGAGTGATTACGCTGTGTACTGTTTTCAGGGAACTTGCGGGGAATGGGTCCAGTAGGTGGATAGCAGGCTTAATGTTAGTAATGATTTGGTTAATTTCAAGTTTAGATACTGTATCACATGTGTTCCATTTTGCTTGCCCAAGTTTTTCTTCGGGTTCTTTTGTTGGTAAGCAGGTGGAGAATTGAGTTTTTAACCTATTGATTTTGTCTAACAAGGAAGTGGCATATTCATTGCAGGAGTTCTTAGAGAAGTCGTGGTTATTAGAAATGGAGGAAGATGGGTCCTTGATTTGTTTTTAACTGTTTTGAAGAGTAACTTGGAATTCAATATTACACCATGAATCTGTTTAGCATAATAGTCTTTCTTTGCTTTATTGATTTGTTCAAGGTATTTTGTTAATAGGGATTTGTATTTTTCTAGAGATTCCGTAGATTGGCATTTCTGCCAATCTTTTTCAGATTTTCTCAGGATTTTTTTTTAAGTGCGTCTTAGCTGTTTGCTATACCAAGGTTTCTTTTGTTTAGAGGTATTGCGTTCTTTTTGGAACATTTTTTTCTGGACTGGGCTTAGGTTATCGGCTATTTCATTGATTTTATCCCAGGAGTCAAAAGCTGAGGAGGCATTATCGTGTTTAAAATCAGTTATCTTATTTTTAATAGTTTCTTCTAGTATTTTCGGTTCTATCTTTTTTTCTGTATGTGAATGATTAATATATGATATTGTTTGCTATGTGTTGAGGAGGGTTATTTCTGCTTTTATTAGTTGGTGATCAGACCAGGGTAGGATGTTGTAAGATGAGTTTATTATGCAATTATTGTGAATGGTGAATATTAGGTCCAGGATGTGTCCTGCTTTATGAGAGGGGTTGCTTACAAATTGTGACCAACCCATAGCTTCCATAGTATCTAGAAAGACTTCACATGCTGTAGTTTTACGTATACTGACTTGTAGTATGTAGTATGGTCCAATCTTGGTTTTACTCCTTTGCATGCAGGGAGTTGTAGTTCCGATTTCTCTGTACATTCTCTAAGAAAAGCAAGACTACAAGTCCCTGCATGCAATGGAATAAGCCATGGCAACCCTAATGCCCAAGTAAGCATTTTCATAAGCAGACTACACGCATCCTTTATAAACTACTTGCCGCTGTGCATAAACTGTGGTAAATTTGCCCACGTTACAGTTATTTTGTGTGTAAAATATGTGTGTGTACTTTCATAAAACAGGTATAGAAAGTATGTAACTCCCTGATTAAAAAAAAATGTGCGTGTACTGGAACAAGCGCATACTTTCAGGGCAGAGCTACACTGTATTTTATAAACTGTGCGTCTCCTGCCGCACAGTTTATGAAATGTAAGCATAACTTTGTGTGCACGTACTTATACATATTTGTGCCGACCTACGCACACTGTTGAAAATTACCCTCTTTCTTGCAAGATTTGCTGAGACTCTCATAGGATACCATAAGTGTGTCACTTTCTTTCCATTCTCCCTTTTACCTGGCACCGTCACAGATTCCACTGTAACCAAAGGTGAGCTTTTTGAAAGAGCAAGATATCAAATTTAAAATAAACAAACATAAATACAGAAAGTAAAAAGTGCAAACAATTTGAGATCAAACTGGAACCAAGCGAAAGTCAACTTGGCTCAAATTCGACAGAAGTTTCAGATGGGTCCTCCAGATTTACTGCCAATTCACATCAAACTCTGTTTTTATTAAAGTTCGGCCAGCTAGTTCGGCAAAAACCTGCAATCCTCTTACAAGTTCACAGATTTGATAGGCAAATTTCTATTGAAAAATGCACATAGTCATTGGACTGTTTAAAATATTTGCAGTGGCTAGAATGTTATATGTTGCCCATATTCCCATATTATGTCTGCGCTGAATCAACAATTCTGGAAGCAGATTGAAAGGATTTCAATTGAGCGTTATACAATTGTGTAGCACATGCCCTGCAGCTAGGGTAGCTCTGCTTTGTGAATGGCAAAGGATCTCGTCAGTTTTGGACGTCACACTTTTCCCCACTTGAATCAGTTCTAGAAAAATTGTGCGTGCGTGTGTGTTTGTGAGTGGGTGTGGGTGGGTGTTGGTGCTGAATGAAAGGATCTTGGTGTCTTTTTTTTCCATTAAACAGCCATTCTGTGACAATGTTGTGGGAAAGCATTGACTCACTAATCCATGACGCCACCTTTCCAGCTGCAATGAATAGCAGCGTTACATTGCATGTGTCCTCTCCTCTCAAAATTCTAGCTTTATATAAACACAGAAAGCTTGGGTGCTTCCTCCAAGATGTCAGAAACCGGCACAACCAGTACAGAAAGTGTCATAGTGGAGAAGATGTCTTGAATTAGCTCAGAAACCGTTACTGAGAAGGATACACAGTACAGGCTGTGCTCATGAATCACAAAGGACTATGAGAAATCACCCCCCCCCACACACACACACACACAAAAAAACCAAACAAAACAAAACACAACCCTTCAACAGATGAATGTAAACATGCCAATAAAAGCTACAGTTTTACTAATTTGCATGTTGCACTACTTTAATCACAGTTTTCAATAGCAATCCATAATGACCATTGAGGAAATCACAAAATTGGTTTCAATTACTCTCTGGTATGCCATTCTCCTTCTGTATAGATTAGAGAACAGTACAAACCTTTCCAAACTCTTGGGCAGGCTGATTTTTTATTTACCTGAGTAAAATAGCCTGGTTATAAAATTAGTATAGTTATGCTAAAGAATTAGGGATTATAAATACATATTGTATTTTTTTTCCATCTATTACTTTACTTTGTTTATTTATATTTTATTGGTTTTGTTTTATTGTGTAGTTGTTTCGTTTAATTATTTTCTTTATTCTTTTATTCTTTTATATTTGAAGTTGTGAACCGTCTTGGTCAGACTTTGTCTGTGAAAGTCGGTATAGAAAATGTTTTAAATAAAAATAAAAATAAATATAAAAATGTGCATGTACCTATAACCGTATTTAAAAGAGGCGACCATTCCTGTGGGTGCGTTTAGAAGAAAGAAGGGAAACGGCGTGCATACATTTGATTTTTGAATGTACGCACACTGTTTTACTGTCCCCTCAGCCATTTGCACAGCCAATGAGTGTGAAGTACATAGATGCTTTTAAAGTTTATACTTTTGCAATTGCTCATTTTCAAAGAGGAACTATGAGGTTGATATTCAAAAGCCATTTAGATGGATAACTGAAAAGTTAGCCGTCTAAATGGCAAAACAGCAATATTCATCACCGTTTACAGATTCATTCTAGCCGCATAACGAGTTATGCGGCTACAATATAGCTGCATAAATCAGGGGGCATTTTTGGGTGGAATGGAGTTAGCCACGTAAGTTATGGAGTTAGCCGCTTAACTTATGCGGCCAACTCTGATTGTTCCATAGGGTTGACCTAAAGTTAGCCAGATATACTTATCTGGCTAACTTTAAGATAGCTGGGCGGTAGCGCTGCTGAATATCATCCGGCTAACTTAACTAGTCATAGCTGAATATTGGTCCCTACGTGGCTAGTTTCTCTGAACATTTCTGGAAAAGTATGCATGTTGAAAGCATTCTCATTGGGAGGAAATGGGATCCTCAGGTCAGCCGGTGCCTTTCTGTGTTTTGGCATAGGCAGAACAGGAATGATTGGACATCGCTTCTGCCCCATGGACGTGAGGCTGCACATGGGTAAGAGGTGAGTTCTTGGAGGGGGGACGGGGCACCCACTTATTTTTTGCACGTTGTATAGGAGGTGTGGTTTGTGCAAGAGGATATGGCATTGGGATGGGACTAGAACTCGGGACTAGCTGTCTCTAAGGATTTCATGGAGGGAGGGGCGGAGAACATCAGCAGGTACATTTACTTTCCCCAGGAGAACTGTCAAGCTAATTATATCTCTTGAGGTGTTGTTAATATCCCTATTTTAACATGTAGGTTTATCGTGATCCACATAAAGCCATTTTAATATTAACAAGCTGCTCATTTACTCATACTGCACCAGATTTTTGTTGAAATATCAGTAATGCTCGTGCGAGTGTTACCAATAAATGCATCAACATGTTTTTTTCAAAGCAGCATTCAGCAGCAGTCAATCCTGAACTCATTAAAACTACATATACCATTTCGACTACTAATATCCCCCTCTGACTCTCACAAGATATAAAACAAATCACTCCACTAAGCTACCTACTACTTGCGCTGTTCAGGCTTGCCCACTCCTCCCCTTCCTCCTCTGCCGACCTTACCAGTGCAATAATGCTAAAATACCCTTCTGGAGCACTGCTCTGTGAAAGCTTAAAGACACTGTTGATAATATACTGTATGTGAACTTTGACCATGAACTAGTCATTAAATTCTATTACTGATTTATTTGTTTTAACTCGCTTTGAACTCTTTTTGTTGAGAAAAGCGGTCCTAAATAAATGATGACAATGATGGTGATGATGATGAAAAATTCAGTATTTAACATGCATTCAGGCCGATTCAGTAAAGTCCGCGGGAGAACAAGCAATACAGTATTTAAATTAGGCCCAGCGGTAGAAAAACGGGCAAAAGGAGGCGCTAGGGACACTAGTGCATCCCTAGCGCCTCCTTTTTGACAGGAGCGGTGGCTGTCAGCGGGTTTGACAGCCGACGCTCAATTTTGCCGGTGTCGGTTCTCGAGCCCGCTGACAGCCACGGGCTCAGAAACCGGACGCCAGCAAAATTGAGCGGTTTTCGACCTGACAGCCGCGGGCTGACTTCCAATGTTTCTTTTTTTTTTTTAACTTTTTTTACTCTTCGGGACCTCCGACTTAATATCGCCATGATATTAAGTCGGAGGGTGCACAGAAAAGCAGTTTTTACTGCTTTTCTGTGCACTTTCCCGGTGCCGGAAGAAATTAGCGCCTACCTTTGGGTAGGCGCTAATTTCTGAAAGTAAAATGTGCAGTAAAACAACACCTTGCGCGCGCCGATCCTGGATTTTACTGGCTACGCGCGTATCTACTAAAATCCAGCGTACTTTTGTTTGCGACTGATGCGCCAACAAAAGTACGCGAACGCGCATTTTTTTAAACTCTACCCCTATGCCGATTAGCTCTCCTTTATCCACATGCTTCAAAATATTCTAATAGGCATGACTTCCCTTCTCTAAATCCGTGCTGATTATTTCCCATTAAACCATATTTATCCATAGACCAGTAATTTTGTTAGATAAGATTTTATTTAGTATACTGTTTTTCAGAAAAAAAATCAAAACAAGTATACAATATAAAACAGTCAACAACACAAAAAAATTCAGGCCATAATACCTCAACAAAAAAACACATTGAACATATAAAGACACATAGAAGAATTTCAGGGTACACAAATATTGCTAAAAACATACATCTTTTAATTACCCCTCAACTATAACATCTAATGGATATAATGACCTAAAAATCAAGGTAAAAAGCCATGTCTTCACTAGCTTCCTGAAGTTCTAATAATTTTTCTCTATTCTCGCTTCTAATGGTAACATATTCCATAATAAGTTTCTACAATTTTACTAGGCACCGAAGTCAGGCTCACTAGTCTGTAGTTATTCGGGTCATCTCGGAGCCCTTTTTGAAAATTGGTGTTACATTTCATACCCTACAGTCCTGAGATATAGAAGCAGATTTGAATTATAGGGTAGAGATTACCAGTAGTAAGTTTACAATTTCATATTTGAGTTCCTTTAGAACTCTGGGGTATTTACGATTAGGTCCTGCTGATTTGCTACTATTTAATTTATCGATTTGCTCTAGCATTTCTTCCAGATTCATACCGATTTCATTCAGTTCATCTGAGTCATCGCCACATCATCCATCCATTTTTCTGCTATGGTCTTCTCCTCCCTAAGCACTGCTTTTTCCCCCTCAATCATCTAATGGTCCAACTGACTCTCTTACAGAATTTTTGTTTCTAATGTACTTGAAAAGATTTTTATAATGGGGCGGATTTTAAAAGCCCCGCTCGCGTAAATCCGCCTGGATTTACGTGAGCAGGGCCTTGCGCGCCGGCGCGCCTATTTTCCATAGGCCTGCCGGTGCACGCAGAGCCCCGGGACTCGCGTAAGTCCCGGGGTTTTTTGTCGGGGGCGGGGCCGAATGACGCGGCGTTTTGGGGGCGGAACGCGGCGTTTCGGGGGTGGGTCCGGGGGCGTGGTTTTGGCCCAGGGCGGTCCGTGGGCGTGGCCGCGCCCTCCGGAACCGCCCCCGGGTTGCGTCTCGGCGCGCCAGCAGCCTGCTGGCGCGCGTGGATTTACATCTCCCTCCGGGAGGCGTAAATCCGTGAACAAAGGTAGGGGGGGTTTAGATAGGGCCGGGGGGGTGGGTTAGGTAGAGGAAGGGAGGGGAAGGTGAGGGGAGGGCGAAAGAGAGTTCCCTTTGAGGCCGCTCTGATTTCGGAGCGGCCTCGGAGGGAACGGAGGCAGGCTGCGCGGCTCAGCGTGCGCCGGCTGCCCAAAATCGGCAGCCTTGCGCGCGCCGATCCTGGATTTTAGCGGCTACGCGCGTATCTACTAAAATCCAGTGTACTTTTGTTTGCGACTGGTGCGCCAACAAAAGTACGCGAATGCGCAGTTTTTTAAAATCTACCCCAATTAGTTTTTGTCTCTTTGGCAAGTCTCTCCTCAAATTCCTTCTTGGCTTGCTACTTCAAAGTTTTTGGGATAAATCATCCATTGTACCTGAAGACTGGAGGGTGGCCAATGTAACCACAATATTTAAAAAGGGCTCCAGGGTTGATCCGGGAAACTATTGACCAGTAAGCCTGACTTCAGTGCCGGGAAAAATAATAGAAACTATTCTAAAGATCAAAATCACAGAGCATATAGAAAGACATGGTTTAATGGAACATAGTCAACATGGATTTACCCAAGGGAAGTCTTGCCTCACAAATCTGTTTCTTTTTTTTTTTTTTTTGAAGGGGTTAATAAACATGTGGATAAAGGTGAACTGGTAGATTAGTGTATTTGGATTTTCAGAAGGCGTTTGACAAAGTCCCTCATGAGAGGCTTCTAAGAAAACTAAAAGGCAGCAGTCCAGCAGCAAGAGGGGGGCTTTCCAGTCTTTTGCATTGAGTGTCACATGTATCATTTTTTATCCGCCAGTGAGAGATTGTATGTGTGCACTCAGTGCAAGGAGCTCTTGTCTCTTAGGGAATGAGTCTGATCTCTGGAGGCTAGAATGGCAGACTTGGAGGAGCTGAGGCAGACAGAGAAGTACATTGATGAGACCTTCAGGGACATAGTAGCCAAGTCCCAAATCCAGTCTGGCAGCCCCAGTGCTGCCTTGGATCAGAAAGGTCTCCCAGTTTGAGAACATCACCCTGGTGTAGCAGAAAGTGATCCTGTAGCAAGGACCTGCTCTCCAAGTGATGTATAGTCCTCTTGCACTGAGGACAAGTTTCCCAGGGCTACTGCCCAAGAGGGAAGGGTTAGGCCGGCCAACATAGTTTGTGATTCAATTATTAGAAATGTAGATAGAAGGTTGGCTGGTGGTCGTGAGGACCGCCTGGTAACTTGCCTGCCTGGTGTGAAGATGACAGACCTCACGCATCACCTAGATAGGATTATAGAAAGTACTGGGGAGGAGCCAGCTGTCATGGTACATGTGGGCACTAATGACATAGAAAAACGTGGGCGAGAGGTTCTGCAACCGAAATGTAGGATTTTAGGTAGAAAGCTGAAACCAAGAACCTCTAGGGCAGCATTCTCTGAAATGCTTCCTGTTCCACGTGCAGGTACCCAGAGGCAGGCAGAGCTCCGGTATTTCAATGCATGGATGAGATGATGAAGGAAGAGGGATTCTGTTTTGTAAGGAACTGGGAAACTTTTGGGGAAGGGGGAAACTTTTCCGAAAGGATGGGCTTCACCTTAACCAGAGTGGAACCAAGCTGCTGGCACTAACTTTTAAAATGGAGATAAAACAGCTATTAAACTAGAACAAGGGGGGAAGCCGACAGAAGAATGTATCCTTGAAGGATACTAATGAAACAGTAGGGATGTGAATCATTTATCTGACAATTGAAAATATTGGATGATATTTTCAATCTCGTCAGATATTGGGGGGTCCCTGATAGCGATAGGAAACCCCATGATTAATTTCATGGGTTCTCTTATTGTTATGGGAGGGGCGGGAAGAAAGGGCACTTAAAAGTAACCCAAAAACACAGCCTGACCCTTTAAAATTAGTTCTTTAGTATCCCCCCACCCTCCGGATACCTCCAACCCCCCCAAAAAATTTTTAAGTACCTGATAGTCCAGTGGGGTCCCGGGAGCCTTCTCCCGCTCTCGGGCTGTCGGCTGCCAGTAAAGAAAATGGCACCGATGGCCCTTTGCCCTTAGCATGTAACAGGGTTTCCGTGCCATTGGCCGGCCCCTGTCACATGATAGGAGCACTGGATGGCCCGCACCATTTTTAAAGATGCCTATCAACTGAAAAGCAGGTTGTTACTACAAACAAAAACCACACTTTGAAATGTCTGTATGCCAATGCCAGAAGTCTAAGAAGTAAGATGGGAGAGTTAGAGTGTATAGCAGTAAATTATGAGTGACATAACTGGCATCACAGAGACCTGGTGGAAGGAGGATAACCAATGGGACAGTGCTATATCAGGGTACAAATTATATTGCAATGATAGGGAAGATCAACTTGGAGGTGTGGCACTTTATGTCTGGGAGGGTATAGAGTCCAACAGGATAAGGATCATACAAGAGACTAAATGCTCAGTAGAATCTATATGGGTAGAAATCCCATGTGTGTTTGGTAAGAGTATAGTGATAGGAGTATACTACCGATCTGGACAAAATGGTCAGACAAATTATGAAATGCTAAGAGAAATCAGGAAAGCTAACCAATTTGGCAGTGCAGTAATAATGGGAGATTTCAATTACCCCAATATTGACTGGGTAAATGTAACATCAGGACATGCTAGAGACAAAGTTCCTGGATGTAATAAACGACTGCTTCATGGAGCAATTGGTTCAGGAACCAACGAGAGAGGGAGCTATTTTAGATTTAATTCTTAGTGGAATGCAGGATTTGGTGAGAGAAGTAACAGTGGTGGGGCCACTTGGCAATAGTGATCATAACATGATCAAATTTAAACTAATAACTGGAAGGGGGGACAATAAGTAAATCTACAGCTCTAACACTACATTTTCAAAAGGGAAACTTTAATAAAATGAGGAAAATAGAAAAAAAACTGAAAGGTGCAGCTGCAAAGGATAAAAGTGTTCAACAGGCATGTACATTGTTTAAAAATACAATCCTAGACGTGCAGTTCAGATGTATTCCACTTATTAAGAAAGGTGGAAGGAAGGAAAAATGATTACCAGCATGGTTAAAAGGTGAGGTGAAAGAGGCTATTTTAGCCAAAAAAAATCCTTCAAAAATTGGAAGAAGGATCCATCTGAAGAAAATAGGAAAAAGCATAAGCATTGTCGTTATGTGTAAAGCATTGATAAGACAGGCGAAGAGAGAATTTGAAATGAAATTGGCCGTAGAAGCAAAAACTCATAATAAAAACTTTAAAAAATATATCAGAAGCAAGAAACCTGTGAGGGAGCTGGTTGGACCGTTATTTGACTGAGGGGTTAAAGGGGCTCTTAGGGAAGATAAGGCCATTGCAAAAAGACTAAATGAATTCTTTGCTTCAGTGTTTACTAATGAGTATGTTGGGGAGATACCAGTTTCGGAAATGGTTTTCAAGGGTGATGAGTCAGACGAACTGAACCAAATCACTGTGAACCTGGAAGATGTAGTAGGCCAGATTGACAAACAAAAGAGTAGCAAATCTCCTGGACAGGATGTAACCTATCATTAAAATCATCCATTGTACCTGAAGACTGGAGGGTGGCAATGTAACACCAATATTTAAAAATGGCTCCAGGGGGAGACCAAGATGACCACTGAGTGAGTAGAAGGGAGGAAGCTGTCTCTCTCAGATCTGCTTTTTTTTTCTTTGAAAATAACTTGTAGGATTCCAACTAATATGCCTCATAGAAAACGTAAGACAAAATTTAAATTGCTTCAGCCAACTGCTTCCCCGGACCTGATACAGCAGAGGATAGAGTGCTTTCTCTCATCTACGCTGGAGATACCGGGTGTTCAGGCCGCCGTGGGAGTAGGCGCGGAGCGAACGCCAACCCTACAGGCCGACGAGAACTCATTGAGTCCTGGAGTGTCAAGAATGCTGACTCCCCCCCCCCCACCCATGGAGTACCTGTGGTGTGTTTGGAATCCTTAATGTCCACTCCCTTGCAAAATAGGGAAAGGGCTAATGCTTTGGTAACAGGACCGATGCCACTTTATGATTCCGAGCCTGTGGTAGCTTCGGTGGGGCAAGATACTTCAAATATTTCTACTATAGAGACCCAAGTGGCTACATTGAAGGCGATTCAATTGGGGATATTTGGCACAAATATCCTGCAGAGTGAAGGAGGAGAAGTAGCAGTAGCCCAGGAATCAAATTTAAATTTAAAAAGCCTGAAATAATAACACTGGATAGTGTTTGGGAAGTTCTGGCTTCATTAGAGACTGCTATTTCTTTTATTACTCGAATTACATCAGACACAAACCAAAGCATATTGGCTATGGAAGGATTGATTACCTCATAAGATTTAATGATTAAAGCTTTGGAGACTAAATTTTTCTCATATGAAAAGATTCAGCAAGGTTTGGTGCATTCTGAGATTATCTATTTGAAGAAAATTGAGAATATAGAGAATTCTTTAAGAAGTTTGAATTTAAGGGTTCTTAATTTCCCAGTACTTAAATCTATATTACCAATGGACTTCTTTAAAAGTTATATTCTGAATACTCTCAAGATCCCATCTGATGCAATGCCCCACATAATGAGGGCTTATTATCTACCTTGAGAAGAGCCAGAACCATCAGGAACAATGTCTCAAGATCAACAGCTTATGATTATTACAGATCTATTGGAACTCTCTCAAGAGACAGAGATTAGATTACTCAAAGGGGAACTATGTTAATTTCCTTTGCTTTAATGAGTGAAAGGAATACTGTTCTAAGGTCTTTCCTATGAAATAGAAACCTTACTTTTCATGGGAAGCAGGTTTGGATTTATCCAGACGTGACAAGAACAGCACAAGAACAATGAAAGAAGTTTTTGTCCATGAGAACTGAGGTTCTTGCTCATGGGGGGCAATACTTGTTACATTACCCATGTAAATGCTTAGTGAAATATTCAGGTGTTAACTATGTATTCTTTGGACCATCGCAGCTTAGGGCTTTTCTCAGGGGCGGATTGCCCAATCGGGGGATCGGGCATCCCCTGGTGGGCCAGTCGCTCTAGTCACGTGGTCTGCCGAGCGCGGCTGTAACAGAGCCGCGCTCGGCAGACCACGTGGTATCTCCTGGGCTGGCATGGGAGGTGAATCCCGGGGCCAGTCGTCATCGGGAATCCGTCCCTGGCTTTTCTAGACTCTCACTCCTAAAGATCACTTATGCAGTCTTGGCGGTAAAGATGTAATGTAGGCTTGCTCTCATTTTTCTTTTTATGATAATTCATTGGAAGTTTTGCTCCATTATCTTTCTTGGTTTCCCCAAATTTCTTTAACTTTTAAGGAAATGTCAAAAATAGTTTATTTTTAGATTATTAAGTGGAAATTATTTAAAACAGTATTTCTGTGATGTTCCTATTACTGGTACAAGGTCTCTTGTGTTTATTGTAAATTCAATTAAAAATAAAATTTAAAAAAAAAGGGCTTCAGGGGCAATCCGGGAAACTATAGACCAGTGAACCTGACTTCAGTGCCAGGAAAAATAGTGGAAACTATTCTAAAGATCAAAATCACAGAGCATAGAGAAAGAAATGGTTTAATGGAACACAGTCAATATGGATTTACCCAAGGGAAGTCTTGCCACACAAATCTGGTTCTTTTTTTTTTTTGAAGGGGTTAATAAACATGTGGAGAAAAGGTGAACCAGTAGATGTAGTGTATTTGGATTTTCAAAAGTTGTTTGACAAAGTCCCTCATGAGAGACTTCTAAGAAAACTAAAAAGTCATGGGATAGAAGGAGATGTCCTTTCATGGATTACAAACTGGTTAAAGACAGGAAACAGCGAGTAGGATTAAATGGTCAATTTTCTCAGTGGAAAAGGACAAACAGTGGAGTGCCTCAGGGATCTGTACTTGGACCGGTGCTTTTCAATATATTTATAAATGATCTGGAAAGGAATATGACGAGTGAGGCTATCAAATTTGCAGATGATACCAAATTATTCAGAGTAGTTAAATTACAAGTGGATTGTGATACATTGCAGGAGGACCTTCTGAGACTGGAAGATTGGGCATCCAATTGGCAGATGAAATTTAATGTGGACAAGTGCAAGGTGTTGCATACAGGGAAAAATAACCCTTGCTGTAATTACACAATGTTAGGTTCCATATTAGGAGCTTCCGCTCAGGAAAGAGATCTAGGCATCATAGTAGATAATACTTTAAAATCGTCGGCTCAGTGTGCTGCAGCAGTCAAAAAAGCAAACAGAATGTTAGGAATTATTAGGAAGGGAATGGTTAATAGAACAGAAAATGTCATAATGCCTCTGTATTGCTCCATGGTGCGACCGCACCTTGAATACTGTGTACAATTCTGGTCGCCGCATCTCAAAAAAGATATAGTTGCGATGGAGAAGGTACAGAGAAGGGCTACCAAAAATGATAAAGGGGATGAAACAGCTCCCCTAAAGAGGTTAGGGCTGTTCAGCAGGGGGGGGGGGGGGGGGGGGGGGGGGGGGGGATATGATAGAGGTCTACAAAATCATGGAAGGACTTAAACGGGTAAATGTGAAACAGTTATTTACTTTTTCAGATAATACAAGCACTGGGGTGGGGGGGGGCACTCCCTGAAGTTAGCAAGTTTAACACAAATCAGAGCACATACTTTTTCACTCAATGCACATGGAATTCGTTGCCAGAGGATGTGGTTTGTGCAGTTAGTGTAACTGGGTTTAAAAAAGTTTGGATAAGTTCCTGGAGGAGAAGTCCATTAACTGCTATTAATCAAGTTGATTTAGGGAATGGCCTCTGCTATTACTGGCATCAGTAGCATGGGATCTTCTAATTGTTTGGGTACTTGCCAGGTGGCCTGGTTTGGCCTCTGTTGGAAACAGGATGCTGGGCTTGATGGACCCTTGGTCTGACCCAGCATGGCAATTTCTTATGTTCTTATTAGTTGCTGATCCTTATCTCTCAGTTGTCTATGTCAGTTTTGTGTTATGCTTTGTAATAAAAACATGGATTTTACAACAGAAAAAGGACGCAACATTATAATGCTCAACTCTGACATGTTGTTCCAGGCCTGATTTTGTCTCAATTCATCTATGGTTTGTAATCCTGCATTTCCTAAAGAAATTATAACTATGAGGAGGAAAAAAACAGAAATGGATCAACCTGTCAGGACTGATGAGTAAGGTAGAACCCCCTAACCAGCTGTATATTTAAGAATGTGTAATAGGCAAATCCACCAGTTTGATTACTGGTCGACTTTCAGACTTGTGTATGATTCCTAACTCAGGATCTACAATACGACAATCAACCCCCCTCCCAGAGGCAAGAGAACAGTGAAACAGAATGATTTTTTGATTTACCGTATTTATATAGACTTATGTTCCATTGAATTCCGATAAAACTGACCAAAGTGGATTACTACACGAACATTGAAAATTCAATAAAACAACAAAATACACATGTAAAACATAAAAGTGACATGAAAAATGTAATCACTACCACAATACTACCTAAAGAATCTAAGCTTACAGCTTTTCCCTAAACTTCTAACTTTCCTCCCTTCTCAGTTCGTTTGGTAAAATCCATTCCGCATAGGTGGTTCAGTAAACTAATATAATCTGACCAAAGTGCAACTTATAGTTTTTAAAAATTGGGATAAGAAGCAAACTCTGCAGCTCTCAAGATGGAACATGCACTTCTAGCGAATCTGAGAGAAAATGTGCCCCTCTGCTATATACAATCCTATACATTAAAGTAAAAATCTGTTGAGCAATAGGCAACCCGTGTATTTCTTGTAACTGTGGGGTAATCCTTTCACCATAGCCTGCTCTTGTTACTGTTCTAGCAGCTGCATTTTGGATGAGTTGTAAAAAAACTCACAGAGGCCAATATTCAGCGCTACTTAAGCAGTATAAGCAGCGACTTATCCAGATTAAGTGGCAGCTGCTGAACATCCAGGAGCAATCAGTGGTTGCCACTTAGTCAGACAAGTGTTTATCCAGCTAAGCAATTAGCTGGAAAACTTGTTGGCAGATCAGGGAGGAGCTATTTATCTGATTAACTTAGCTGGATAAGTGCCAATATTCAGACCTGTCTGGTTAAGTTAACCAAATAAATTAGACCTGTTCGATAGCAGGTCTAAAGTTAGCTGGATATAACTTAGCTGGCTAGCTAGAATATATCCGGGTATATTCAGTGACATAGCCGTGCCATTGAATATCATCTATTCTAAGTTAGCCAGATAAGTTGTATCCGGCTATCTTAGATAGCCAAATATTTTAGAAAATTGGGCCCATAATAATTTTTTAGGTAATCCTAAATATCAGTAGTTACAGTAATCTATTATCTCAGGACAAATGTCTAACACCATTCTGAAATCTTCCCTATGGATTTAAAAAAAAATAAATTGCAGGGGATGAATCATCCTGAGTTTAAAATATTTATTTATTTTTTATTTTATTTATTTTAGATTTATATTCTGCTTTTCGCACTTTTTTCAGCACTTCAAAGTGGATTACATTCAGGTACTGTAGGTATATCTTTGTTACTTTTTTTTTTTTTTATCTGTGTGTTAAGGTTCAATTGAGAGTCCAATTGGATTCCTAGATCTTTTGGCTAGCACTGCCATCTTTACGTCATTAAAAAACACAAATAAACCATTTTCAGGCATTGCAGTTTTACTTAACCACAATATCTCCATTGAAACTTATGCTATTATCAGTCATCCAACTATTTACAGCTCCGAAACAGTGGTTAAGTAAATCCATGGGGAGACTAGCATCTGAGTTTATATGGCACACAAAACTGTATTATCATTGGCATATACAGTATATAATAAATGTACGCCAAAAGAAGATAACACTCTCCCAAGGGGTTGTAAATTCAAATTAATTAATACAGCAGATAGTGCTGAACCTCGTGGAACACCTGAATCTAAAACCCTCCAGGATGAACATTTATCCCCTACCTTCACCTGCTGCCTCAGACTTGATGGAAAAAAAAGAAAACCAATCAAGAGTAGCACCATACCATAGGACCATAAATATGACAACAAAATTCTATGATTGACAGTATCAAATGCTGCTGATACATCTAGTTGAATTAACTATGCAGTGTTACTTTTATCTAAAACAGCATGAAAAAAAAAAAAGTCTATCAATACTATAAACAACATTTTGGTCCCACGTCCTTTCCTAAATCCATATTGATTCGAACCTAAGATATTCTATTGTTCAATAAAATCAACTGAAAGAGTACCCATTTTTCAATTATTTTACTTAAAGTTGACAAATTAGATATTGGGCTTATAATTTGACATCTCACTTGCTCTCCTTTCCAGACTTGATCTCAAGGCAAGTTACAAATCAGATACAATAGATATTTCTCTGCCCCAGAGGGCTTATAATCAAAAACGGTAACTTTCAAACCAGCGTGTGGGCACACATTGGGCTGGATTTTAAAAAGGGTTACAAGTGCCGGGCCTATTTTAAAAAGGCTCGGCGACGTGCGTAAATCTGAGGGACGCGCGTCCTGGGGCTTGCAAAAACGGGTGGGGAGGGGGGGTGGGGCGGTCTGGGGGCAGAAGAAATCAATTTAATGACAGGAAAATGTAGAATCCTCAAATTAAGGGATTACGTGGAATTTTCAATGCTCTCAAGCCTCCTGGAATATATTTGGTCTGATTTGAAAAAATTCAGCAAAATCTGGTTCAAACAAATTAATCCAAGTGTCCAATGCTGCAAGCTTAGTTCCCTGGGATGAAACCAAATTTGAATTAAGAAGAAGTCGAATGTTTTTATCTAAAATAACCTTAGTTAGAGATGAAATGGAAGCTTCCAAATTCACCAAGGCATTCCACACAGTTTCTAGGGTGATCACAGGGGGTTTACTCAATCCAGGCTTACCAACCAAATGTTCACTGTATCACCTTCACCATCGCCTGAACCATCTGGAGGGGCTGCTAGCAGGGCCAAAGGCAAAGGAGTAGCTGCTCTAAAGGCCCCTAAGACAGGGGCATTCTCCTCAGTAATTTGTTGAAGATTCCAGGAGGCAGAAGGAGCTCTGAACGGAGGTCCACAGAGAACAATATTTTAAAAGGAAAAGAAAAACCTGAATTCAAGTTGGCTAGGGGGATTGTAAAGCCAGATGGAACACAAAGCACAAGACTGCTGGGAAATGTAGTATGGAGACCGTTTGCAGAATTCCAATTAAGGTGAGAGCAGGAGCCATGGAAAGCTGTGTTAATTGGGAGACACAGCTGAGGAAAATTACAAAGGTGCCGATGCAATAAAGTCAGCTCCCGCTTTCTTAATGCACGCATGGCGCCCGCAAGGGGGGGGGCGCCATGCAATATGTAAATTAGGGGGTTGCGCTAGGGTCACTTGCGCGACCTTAGCTCCTCCTTGCTAACGCGACCCGCCACGGCTGCCGGTTATGAAGACTGATGCTGGTAAACTCGGCCAAGTGGCGGCCATTTTCATTACTGGCAGACGGCCGGTTATGAAAACCGACGCAGAGTTTACCGGTGTCGGTCTTCATAACTCGGCGGTCTGCAGAGTTATTTTATTTTTTTTTTTTTTTACTGTAAAAAAGAAGTACAGAAAAGCAGTTTTTTCTGCTTTTCTGTACTTCTTTTACCTGTGCTCAGCTATTAACCCCTGCTCCAGGCAGGCTTTAATAGCTGAGCGATAAATGTGCATCTGAGATGCACATTTATCTTTCTGCATGTGGAGTGAATGAGTAATAGGCTCATTCACATGCATTTGCATATGATGAGTGTTATTACATTCACTCCGCGTCCGACGCGGGTAAAATAGGTGCTAATCCCCCTATTGAATTACGGGGTGGATTAGCGCCTATTTAACCCGTGTCGGAGTGTGGGTTATAGAGTGCGCTCGGCTGAGCACACTGTTTTGCATCGGCCCCAAAGTTATTAGTTTTGGTCAGAGTGGTTAAAAGAGAAAAAATGAGCTCTGGCTACAGATAGAAAGGAGGGAGAGGAGAAGGAGAGCCAGAAAAGAGAGTCCCCTGGAAGCAGAGATGCCTGCAGCTAATTGGTTAGGGATTTGAATCTGCAAAACATACACTTGGGAAGTAGGTTATATGTGCTCCTAGGGAACTGGGCTAGCCTTCACCTAATTACCATGTACCTTACTGGGTGATACTGGAGTGTTGGAAAAGGAACTGAAAACCTTTTAAAATGTGATGTGAACACTAAAATATGGAATAAAGTTTTTACTGCAAGTGGATGGCTCTGAGCAAGTAGGGATGTGCAGGAGAAAAAAATTCATTTTCATTTTCGGTTCGTTATTGGGAGGTTTTTTTCCCCACAAATTTTGTTTCATGGATTGTTTGATTCATTTTCATTCATGAGAAAAGAAACAAATCCAACAATTTTAAACACCCCCCCCCCCCCACAAAAACGGCCAAAAACAAAAAATGAGCCCTCCCGGGGACTCTCCCCATCCAAACAAATGCTGGGGATGGGAGATCCGCCAACCCCCATTTACCCGGTCCAATGTGGATCTGTCAGCTTTGGCCGAGGCTCAAGCCAAAGCCTCAGCCTTGTGTAGGCCGAGGGCGCAGTAGGTCGCCATGACCTAGCCTACTCAAGGCCAAGGCTTTGGCCTGACCCAGAGGATAGGTCCCGACACTGGGGCAGAGGCCCAAGCTTGGGCCCTGACCCAAGTCCCGATGCCAGGGCCAAATGCCGCAACCCAGCCTGGAGGCTGGGTCCCGATGCCGGGGGCCTCGGCCCGGACCCAGGTCCGGAAGCTGGATCCCAGACCTGGGGCCTCAGCCCGGACACAGGCCCAACTCCATGACCCAGCCTCCTGGTTGGGTCCCAACGCTGGGACCTCGGACCAAACCGGAGGCCGGACCAAGGCCCGATGCCGTGACCCAGCCTGGAGTTTGGGTCTCAATGCCAGGATCTAGGCCCAACGCTGCAACCCGGCTTGGAGGCCGGGTCCCGACACTGGGGCCTAGGCCTGGACCCAGGGTCAGGCCCAGGCCTTGGAGCCTCTTCTTCGTCCTCTTCTTTCTTCGGTACTTGCAAGTCAAATGACACCGTCTGCTGGGATCGCGCCGGAATTAATTAACTCTACATTTTGTAGACTTAAAGGTAAATTTTAAAAGCTGTGTGTGTGCCAAAATGAGGAAATACACGTGCAAATAGAACATGTGTGGGTCCACCCGATTTTGAACGCTGCTCACATGTGCACACAAAGTCCCGATTTGCAAATGTCTCACTTTGGACAAAAAAAGCGTGGAATGTGAACGAGTTGTGGACGGAACCTGGGCATTCTGGGGTGGGGCCAAGAGATGTGCACGCCCAGGTCCGCTGCTATGTAAATTTATTTCTGCCATGGAGGAGGTGCAAGTCTTAATAAAACTATTTCCATATAGGCAGGGAGTTAATAGATTGGAGCATATGTGGGAGGGGGAGAATGTTCGCTCTTTTCACACGAACTGCCAAATGTTTGAACTCCCAGTTACAGAATTTCTAGCGTTCCAACAAATTCGACATTTTTGTTCTAATACATTAGTAAAAGTTAATCTATGTAAAGGGAAAACTTTGTTTGAGGGATACTGCTCTTCATCAACTTCCCCTAGAGGGCTTATATCAAAAAGTGTATAAGCTCCTTAATTCAGCCTTGGATTCCACTCCGTCCCACATCACAGCTTGGAACAAAGCTTTACCGGTGGAGCACTCCAAAGAGGACTGGCTCACTGTCTTTGCAAATATCCGTAAGGTATTGATATCAGCTACACTTCTAGAAAACGGATATAAACAACTATACCGATGGTACTTAACGCCAGAGAGGATGGCGAGAATCTCCAATAGAGGTTCGGGACTATGCTGGAGGGGCTGTGCCTCTAAGGGGACTTATGAACATATGTGGTGGTCAGGTGATTGTATCAACCCACTTTGGACAGTGATTGCAAGCCTATGCTCATGGATATTTACAGAAGCCAGTAACTCTGACTTTGTCAATAGCTTTGCTACATAGTGATTGTGGAAGAGCACCGGCGAACTATCCTCCCTTGCTAGCGCAGGTATGTCTAGCAGCCAGACTGGAAATCGCTAGAGCTTGGAAGCTTCCCCAATGCCCTGCTCTGAGTGCTGTTATCATGCGACTGGACAATGCATGTAACCCTGTATAAAATGACGGCAATCAAACATAATACCGTGAAGAAGTTTCACAGTACCTAGGACTCTTTCCTGACCTGGCGGGACACACATGCAGGGGTTGAAGTCTTAAACCCCACAGCTTAAGATATTCTTTTAACTATTAGGAACTCAAACTATGTACTGGTTATAGAACGTGTGATGGGGTGGGAGGGGGGAGGGGGATAGAGGTGTTCAATGTAGTTCATTTATACAACAAAACCATCCAATTCCCGCCCACCACCAAAAGAGCAAGCACGCACCTTCTGGCAACAATGGAAGGAGAAAGCGACTGGCCTTACCTCCACCCTAGCCCCCGAAAGCAGGGAGATGCGGCTCACCTCAACCCGAGTACCGACTTTGGAGAGGCGACAGCGGGATAAGAACATAAGAACATAAGAAAATGCCATACTGGGTCAGACCAAGGGTCCATCAAGCCCAGCATCCTGTTTCCAACAGTGGCCAATCCAGGCCATAAGAACCTGGCAAGTACCCAAAAACTAAGTTTATTCCATGTAACCATTGCTAATAGCAGTGGCTATTCTCTAAGTGAACTTAATAGCAGGTAATGGACTTCTCCTCCAAAAACTTATCCAATCCTTTTTTAAACACAGCTATATTAACTGCACTAACCACATCCTCCGGCAACAAATTCCAGAGTCTAATTGTGCGTTGAGTAAAAAAGAACTTTCTCCGATTAGTTTTAAATGTGCCCCATGCTAACTTCATGGAGTGCCCCCTAGTCTTTCTACTATCCGAAAGAGTAAATAACCGATTCACATCTACCCGTTCTAGACCTCTCATGATTTTATACACCTCTATCATATCCCCCCTCAGTCGTCTCTTCTCCAAGCTGAAAAGTCCTAACCTCTTTAGTCTTTCCTCATAGGGGAGCTGTTCCATTCCCTTTATCATTTTGGTTGCCCTTCTCTGTACCTTCTCCATCGCAATTATATCTTTTTTGAGATTCGGCGATCAGAATTGTACACAGTATTCAAGGTGTGGTCTCACCATGGAGCGATACAGAGGCATTATGACATTTTCCGTTTTATTCACCATTCCCTTTCTAATAATTCCCAACATTCTGTTTGCTTTCTTGACTGCCACAGCACACTGTACCGACGATTTCAATGTGTTATCCACTATGACACCTAGATCTCTTTCTTGGGTTGTGGCACCTAATATGGAACCCAACATTGTGTATTTATAGCATGGGTTATTTTTCCCTATATGCATCACCTTGCACTTATCCACATTCAATTTCATCTGCCATTTGGATGCCCAATTTTCCAGTCTCACAAGGTCTTCCTGCAATTTATCACAATCTGCTTGTGATTTAACTGCTCTGAACAATTTTGTGTCATCTGCAAATTTGATTATCTCATTCGTCATATTTCTTTCCAGATCATTTATAAATATATTGAAAAGTAAGGGTCCCAATACAGATCCCTGTATTGGGACCCTTACTTTTGTATTGGGATGCCGCGGAACGAGGCGCTCCGTCCCACCACAGGTGAGGGAAGGAAGACACGGGCGTCAGCCGGCCTGCACCCGCCCATCGACCGCCCACCGCTGCACATTTATCACATTAGCCGTTACTATTAGCTGATACCATTCTAACAATGGAGCACATCTTCATAGAACCCATACTTGGACAGGGCATCTACGGTGAACTAAGAAAGCAAAACACAATCCCCCCCCCCCCCCCAAAAAAAAGGCATACAAAACAAATCTTCCACACGATGTGTAACAACTCTCCTACAATCCCATCCTGCCTAATGTTTACACTCCTACTACTGAATGTTCAGTCACTTGCAAAAAAAAAATCCCACTAATAAATGATCTGTTAGAAGATAAAACTCCAATCATATTCTGCATCTCTGAAACCTGGCCGAATAACAAAGATAATGTTCTTTTAAATCAAATTGATCATCCCAAATATGATATCTTCCACTTCCCCAGACCTATATGTAAAGGTGAAGGCCTACTAATAATCAATAAAAAAAAAAGATCTCAAACTCACACCTTACAAAGTACAGATAAATCCACCCTATGAGATGGCAATACTAAAATCACCACTACTAAACATAGGAATGGTCTATTGCCCCCCCCCCTCCCCACCCCATCCAGAACTCTTCAAAAAGATTGCTCACCCCTAATCGAATTATTCACTAAAGCATTTCCATCACCAGACTCTACAATAATAGTAGGAGACTTTAACCTACATGGAGATAGAACACCAAGAACTACAGCATGTGGAATCTTCTTAGACACAATGAAGGCAACGAGATGGTCGCAATTTGTAACCAACCCCACTCAAAGCTGGACATATCTAATATTTGACCACTACAATAATTGTTTAATCAATACCTCCCACAATACATTGCCCTGGTCTGATCACCAACTAATGAAAGCAGAAATAACACTCCTCAACACTAAGCAAACAAAGACCTGGATTTTCTAAGGTCGCAGAAAACCTAAGCGCAGTACAGACAAAAACATTCCAAAATGAATGGAATACCTCAAAACAAAAGAAGCCTTGGTACAACAAAGAGCTGAGACAAACTAAACAGACACTGAGAAAATCGGAGAAACAATGGCGGAAATGCACCTCAGCAGAATCCTTAGAAAAATATAGATCCCTTCTTTCAAAATGACATGAACAAATCAATAAAGCAAAAAACCCCCCCAAAAAACAAAAAAAAAACCTATGCAAAACAGATTCATGGAGTAATATATAATTCAAAATTACTCTTCAAAATATTACTTACCACATGCATATTATATTTACATTCATTAATGTGGTGCCAACCAGATACTCTGCAAAAACAAAACAAAACAAAAAAAAAAAGACAGACACTTGGAACCCATAATGGTATTAGGCCTATTGTTACACATTGGGTGTGGGCTTGGCCCTTAGAAAGCCATGAGTAAACTGAATTACAATTACAATATAGTAAACCTCTCATATCAAAAGAGCACTAAGTGCCAGCATTTAAACAGTAACAACTCCACCTATGAAAAGGCAACATTGCAAATATTATACCAGGCCGTAAAACATTAATATACCTCCTATTAAGAAAACAGACATGTCAATTTGCTATAGATCCCTATACTAAAACTATATGCTAGCAGAATATCTCACCTCAGTCATAAATGCATAATGCAGATAGACCCTCATCAAATACAGAATAAAGAGAACAAAAAGTATAAATAGATGCATGCAGACAACTGAACTTGAAACCGTAGCAAGACGGACTTTATATGCAATGCAACAATGGACAAACAGAATCACCACCATGCCTAAAAAAAACAAACCATAAAACAATAAAATCAAGAAATGTTAATCATTAATAACAAAACCATACTAATAAAACAAGCATATTTCAAAACAGCTGACAAATAGAATAGCATCCAATAATTAATAACTTATTTACATATTTTAAATAATTTCCCAAAAACCAAGAAAATATTTCAGTACACCAAACACAACAAACACTCAATAAGTAAAATTGATAAAGATGTAAAAAAATGTACAACTCTCCATATCTGGGAACTTGTGATTTCCAGTAATCTTGATCCCGAGATTGATGTGGATTAGTGTGTGTATATGTGTTGAGGGGGGGTGTGTGTGCACAAACTTTATCCTCCACACAGACACAGACACACACATGCACTCTCCCCTCTCCCACACACACATGAATACGTGCTCCCTCTTCCTCCCCTCCTCCACACTTGCACACATACACACACTCTCTTCTGACCACACACACACACTCCCCCAAACATGTGACTCTCGTGTGCATGCGTGCGCACACACACAGGCTTTCACACTGGCAGTTGCCCAGGCCAGCACCATCTACCACTTTGACTCTCTTTCTTCTTCTCCAGGCCCCCACTATCATCCCCTTTCTCCCCCCTCAACTCACCAATGTTCCCCTCTCTCCTCCTGCCTCCCCCCTCCCCCATCTAGCACCAGTAGCACAGATGTTCCCCATCTCTGTCTACCCATTCTCTTCCAAACCAGCACCAGTATCCCCCTTCCTCTTCCTTCTCCCCACCCTGTCTGTTCCCGTCTCCCCTCCAGCCAGTCCAGTGCTAATATTTCCCTCTCCTTCACACTGCCATGATCATCCTCTCTCTCCCAAGAACATTGCTCTCCCTGTCCCCCAGACACCTCCTCTCTTGCATCTCCCCAACACAATCAACATCCCCCCTCAAGCCAAATACTGAAATAACTCTCCCCAAGTATATTCCTACCTGCTGTCTGCACTGCTCTCAGCCTCTTGGATGTATGTAAAGCCTGAAGGGTCAGCGGTAGTATCTCCCTTGCCACGTGCTCCCTTTTAGCTGCAGGACTGGACACACGGATCTCCTGGGGTCCTTTTCGGCAGATGGCTTCTTTGCTTGCTGCTTCACTGCCTGCCTGCATTGCCTCTGTTTGGCACGTGCTTAGCACGGAGGCTGCATGGCTGTCAGTGTTTTAACGTGGTGGAAACGCCGTCAGTTCTGGGAGGGAGAGCGACTGTAGCAGCCGTGCTGCTTTGATTTGTAGAGGTCCCTGTGTGGCCGGCAGCTGTGGTGCCGGGCACCGCAGCGCCTTTCGGATCTGGCACTTAGGGCCATGGCCATAGGATTTTTTTAAGCAATTCTCTTGGGAGAGTCTGGAGGCAGTTCCCTTATGGTTTGCTAGCAGTTAGGAGGTAGTGAGGACTTTTTCCTGTGTTGATTTTTCAGGCCCAGTCAGAGGGACCAGGCCCAACTTGCCTTGAGCAGGGTCGGGAGGGTTTCCCTTTCCCAGTCCACTCACTAGCTGGTTGGAATTTTCCCTCTGGCTTGTTTTTCGGGTTTTTATAATTTTCATGGCAGGAGTCTTGCAAGACCCTGGGTACCACATGGGCTCAGGAGCATGCTGCCCAGGTTAGGGAAGACCTGCCCTTGCATACCCTCAACGAGGAAAGAGGAGGTGGTGGCCTGGTGCAAGGAGGAGCTCCGGTGTTGTGGTTTGTTGAAAGGGAAAGGATTTGAGTTCAAGGTTCCAGGAGGAGGTTTTGATGGCTGCCCCTTCCTTCCTATATTGGAGCAGGATTCCCTGATATCCGGGACCCAAGAGAAAAAGAAAAAAAAAAAAAAAAAGAGAGAGAACTGAAGATCTCCTAACCATGAGTAAGAGCTCAGCAAAGATCACCGAGGACACCCATCCAGCGTTTTCACTCCCTCGGGAGAGAGAGGGAGAGGATTTGACGCTCTGTGCAGAGGACAGTGTTAACATTTTTACCAGAGCTGGAAGGAGGTTTTTCCGCCCAGCTAAAAGGAGGCCCTGCCCACCTGGGAGCTCCACTTTCCCACCCTCCAGGGGATGGGATGTTTCCCTGGCCCTGGTTCAGAGATTCCTGCACAGACAGAGGGGAAAAAGAGAGAGAGCTCGTGGTGCAGAGGATTCTGGTACTGCTGCCATTCTACAAGTTTGTTGCCCACCAGCGAAGACTTCTATTTGGACACTAGCACAGTGACGCCAGGGTGGCTTTTGTTTGAGCAAATTAATGCATCTCCGTTGAGAAGGAGAGATACCACGCCCCAGGGGTAAAGAGGAAGGTGCATCCAAACCACCCTTAGCACTCAGGGCCCTGAAAGAGATCGACAAACCCCCCCCCCCCCCACACACACACACAGAAAAAGGAGAGAAACATTGAGAGAGCTAGGCATTGGCGTGCAGCCTCCCTCCCTCCCGTTAGGGTTCTTCTCCGTTTTTATAGCCCTCAAGCCCATAGGTCAATCATGGCAATGACAATCCTTCTTGGCCAAGGGCCACAGACTGTGGCTTACTCCTGAACCTGGGATAGGCGCTTTCCTCCCCTGCGTTCACCGAGAGGTGTTACTGTGGTGCAATGGCGGGAACTGCCTCGGCAGTGCTCCCAGGCCCCTGCCAACAGCCAATCCAGGTGCTTGTGACCTGGACTGGCCTCTGTTGCGTGCCAGGATGCCGTGCTTGATGGACCTTGGTCTGACCCGGCATGGAGATTCTCATGTTTTTATGATCCAACTCAACCCAGGTATCCCACATGGCCACAGGGACTGCCCCCCCTCTGACCTCGTCTTGTTTTCTCATTAACAGTATAAGACACATTCAATTCAGACCTCATTTTTCATCTTCAGAATGGATTTCTTCACGCTCGGGACACTGTCTGCTAATTCACACCCCCAACAAAACGGGCACCCTCCCTTCTGGATGGATGCCCTGCAACTGCTTGGGGAAGCAGCAACACTACCAGGAAACTCTTTGCAAGCTGCGTCACCGCTGCTAAACTGAGAAACGGAGAAGAGAGAGAGAGACACACGGGCAGGCATGACAGGACAAGAAAGCTAAAAGAAAAAAAAGAAAGAATGTGGTTTGCGAGCACTTCCTTCTGCTTACCCATCCCACCTTCCACAAACTCCTTGGCTCGTGGTTCTACCAAAGCACGTTGCTGTTTTGACATGTTGTCTTTTGTCCAGTTCTGAACAGGGGGTGGGTGGAGAAGGAGGAAGGCCTTTCACTGCATTTGTCGCTTGCCTTCAAAAATCACAAAGAACGGTTGATTTTAGATTTCCCGTCTGACTGCGTGGATTCTCCTGTTGTTTCTCTGGGTTAAAAGTTTTGGAACCAGTACATTCCCTTTCTCCTGACACCATGCTAGGAATTTACTTACAATAGTGAAGTGGGGGATGGGAGCGGGACATTTGGAAATGCTGTCGTGGCGTGGAGCAGGAGGTGGGGGGGCGTGCATGTGTGTGTACACTGCAAATCCTGCGATTCAATATTATGCACTTGCAAAGCTCTTTTTTTTTTTTTTTTTTTAAGTGGCTTTTTAATACTTGGCATGAGTGGTCCATTATGAGCATCGAAAACCAAACGCTGCCATTTATCCACAATGTGTTACAGCAGTCATATTCTTAAATTGTCTCTTTTCTTTAGTGAACTACGCGCTACAACTGAATTCTTTTAAGAAGCATCACCCTATGGTTATGTTACATTATGGTAATTTGATCATGAAAAGTTTGTAATTCATTAATGGGCTGGTCAGTGCATGCCATGTCAATAGCAATGCAAGCAAGCCAACATCTCCCACTCTGCCTAAGCAACATGTTCACCAACTGGGGGATGAGAGGCTAGTCCAGTTTCCATTCTCACAAAATCTTTACGCAGTTTGCCGAGACAGAGGTGGCAGTCTACTGCGATAGTAGATTTTTTGCAAGGGCCAGTGGCCCAAACCACCAACTCAGTTCATCTAGGTTGCCACTGTCCTGGCCTGGATTCACATTAACAATCTAAAGTTGAAAAAACCCTCTGCCCCTGTGGCCTTGTAACAATCACCGGATTCACTCTTCAAGCAGATTAAAGCAGCAGTAAAAGAGGTGCAATATCAGACCCCCCTGTCTCCCCCAGTAATACAAGAACAGTTTAAATTCCCACCTGTACGCATTTTGGGAGCAATTTTCCAACTGTCTGACTAGGTGAAAAGTCCCAGGCCCGTTGTACCCACATATCTTGAACCTAATTTTCAAAGGGGAAATCCACGTGGAATTTCCCTTTTGAAACCTGGCACAGGTACAAAGTACGCATGGGCTTTTGCACCGTCATTTTCTCTGGGTAAAATTTCAAGGGAAAAAAAGCAGGCACAGATTTGCGGATACTGTCTATGTGTATTATTTTTCAATCCTACTCCAGCCTCCCCCCCCCCCCCCCCCCCCGAGGGGTCCCTCAGAACAGGTTTGGAGACCACTGCCCTACAACACTGGTTCTCAACCCTGTCCTTGGGTCACTCCAAGCCAGGTCAGGTTTTCAGGATATCCACCAATGAATATGCATGAGATAGATCTGCATGCAATGGAGGCAGTGCTTGGGCAGGTTCCTGTACAGCAGGATTATGGGCAAGTCACATATTCAGCTCCTTTACCTGGGTGGCCTGCACTAGCCATGCAAGAAATAACATACAGAAAGAGAATGCACACAACCCCTGTATATAAAGATCCTGTGTGACCTGCAGATTTCTTCCCTGTGGCTTATAAATCATATCTTCCTGACTAATATCCCTTGGGTTTTGTGTTGGGTTTTTTTTTTTTTACATGATCAGTTACTGTTCAGAAAAAAATGCATTAAGACCTGGCTTGGCTGTTTAAGGGCAGACATCAGTCGGTAAGGAGGATATATGGTCTGATGGTGTCAGAGCTCCAGAAATAATCTTCCTAATCTTTGTATTCCATTGAAGTGATATTTTTTTCTCAAAAAAAAAAAAAACCAAACCAAAAACGAAACACACTTTTAATGATAGCAATCAGGACCGGATTTGACACCCAGAGGCAAAGTGCCATGGCAGCTCCCCTGTGAAGCCGTGCCGGCACATTGTCCTAAAGCAGGCAGAAGCAGGATCTTCTTTGGCACCTTCAAAATTAGGCACCCTAGGCAGTGGGTACCAGTTGTAAACATTAGCACAGCACAACAATCCAGCAAGCATTCTTATATAGAGCATTTTCTACTTTTAAAAAGAAAGTAATAAATATTTATTATTATTAACCTTCATAATAATAATTTGGCTTTATATCCATACAGGATTATAAAGCACTGTAAACCAATAGCACATCAGAAACACACATGCAGCGACCTCTGAGCTGCAAAAAGTGAAAACATTGCAAGTTTCAAAAGACGATACCACCAGACCTGCTGAGAAATGCTCTTTGATTGATGTGGAGTGCATATATCTCAGATTAAGGCCAGCCGGGCACTGCTGCTTTAGGTACACGAGTGGTGGCAGTTCTGAAGGCGGGGGGAGGGGGAGGCCATGACACCATTCTCCCTCCCCAGCTATAAAGGGCCGGGATTCTCTGAAACGGACCACCATCTGCAGTGCTCAGTGTGTGTGTGTGTGTGTGTGTGTGTGTGTGTGCCAAGCAAGTTAGATTGCATCCAAATGTGTACATTGCCTTACCAAATATGAATATATCAAAAAATGCAATGAACTTGTTAAAGGGCTTGACTGAGTGCAATACTGGAGATGGCACCTGGGGAAGCCTGCACAGAAGGCACCAGCATTTCACTCAGTGCTAATGGAATATTCGTCACACCCAGGAATAGGAAAGCCGGCTGTTTTCACGCAGTGTAAAAGCACAGCGGCTGAACATGGAGAGCCTCCACGCTGACTTCCTGTCATTTGAATCACCGAGAGCTACCAACGCGCTCCCCCCCCCCATTCTCACCAAGCTAACAACTCTCCAGACTCCCTTGCTCATGACAAACAAGACAAAGTGGAGCAGCACCTTATCTGATGGAAAAAATGACTTTGTAGCACTGTAAATAGAAATGCCATTAAACAAGGGATACCAGTTTTCCATTTGGAAGTTACAGCTTTCTGGCTCACTCTTCAATGCTTTCATCCCAAGCATTTCCATGAAATAGAAATAGTTTCACTTTTTTTTTTCTTCATAAAACTGTGGTGAAGAGAATGTTTTTAAATTGTATTTTTGGCCTATCCGTTTCTTCTTCCTCCTCCTTTGAGCATCTAGTTCAAACAGAATCTGCCTTTATTCGGCAACTGCACCATAAAACTTCAATGGGCCCTGCCAGTCTTCTAGCTTCTCCTAGCCCTTCCTTTGCAGTGATGGTCCTTGGCCGGGAGCCCCTAGTTTCCTCTGGAGCCCTGTACTCACTCACCCTAGTTCGGTGTCACCATCTCCCTTCCAGGAGCTGTGAACACTGCCTCCGCAGCATCTCCAGCCCTGGCCAACCTGGGGCCCCGAGTGCTACCGGTAGGTCTGGGTCTTCCACACGGCAATTCACAACACTGCCAACAAGTCACTGAATCGGCCAGAAGAGAAATTTCTAATAGAAAAGCTCCAAGCTGCTATTTTTTTCTCATTCATTCATATTTTTTTATCATACAATGACTGGCTGTAAGCGTATTAAGCAATTATTCCACTCCTATCCTCTCAGTGCAAAGTCAGTTACATTTTAGGTTCGATCCACTCAAATTCAGGATGCTAAAAAATATATATATATTAACTAAATAAAATGTACATCCAAAAGATATATTGTGTTTGCAGACAATATAACAAGTTTCAACAGAAAATATAGCAGAAGGGGTAGATAACATGAAAAACTACTTTTAAAAATTAGAAAAAAAAAATGGTCAAAAGTATGGCAATGCTTTAATCTAAAAATAAGAAAAATCATGCATTTTGAATACAGAAATCCAATATGCAGAAATACTTTAACGGAAGTGAAGGACTAGAAGTCACCAAACAGAAACAGATTCCAGGAATCATCATCTCTACTAACCCAAAAGTAGCCAGTCAGTGGGACGAAGGAGTTGGGAAAGCCAATAATATACCTGAGTGTGTAAAGAGAGGTACTACTAGTAGAAAGAGCAGAGGGAAGTACTGTTACCTCTCTGTAGGTCTCTGGTGAGACCCCCATCTTGAGTACCATGTCCACGTCTGGAGACCACATCCACAAATGGACACCGACAAGGCAGATGCTATTCAAAGGAGGACCAGCAGAATGGTGCATGACCTGGGCTAATAAGCCGAATACAGAGAGACTGAGGGAGCTGAGGATGCACTCTCGAAAAGAAACCAGGGAAACGGGACCTAAGATACAAATATCTAGCAGGCTTCAGTCAAGTACTATCGGGAAGCATTTTCCATAGAATGCAAGATCAAGGAAAAGGGGGTCATCATATGGAGCTAAAGGGAGAGAAACGCAAAAAAGCACGTGAGAAAAGATTTTTTCACTGAGAGGCTGGCGTACACCTAGAACTGACCTGCAGCGGAGGATTTAGGAGCCACAATGATGACAGAATCCAAGCATGCAGAGGGACCATTGTTGCAAGGGGAGGGAGAAAGCCACAGATTGAGTAAGACCTATGACAGCTCAGTAGGAGGGTACAAATGAGCAGACCTAGTGAACAATTATGGTGCTTTCTGCTGACATATTTTCTTTAAATACAAAAATAAGAAATCCAAGATAGCTGAAAATAGTTAAATATTAAAAGTACAAGGGATTCAGCTGGAAAAAAAGCAAGGGAATGTTTGTGAAATCTCTGGGGAAACCTCATGTAGTGCCACTAGGGGCTACAAACTGATATATGTACAGCTCTAGAAGCGCTAGGGGCTTTTTAATCATTGGAATCCCAGAGTGGATGCTTCTTTGAAAGGCTATCATATGCATAGGTACAGAAAGCCCGCTTAGGACCTTATATTTATTTTCTATGTTACCAGTCCTGTAGAGTTACAGTCAGACCATGCCGGGTTTTTTCATAGTACCCTCCCCTACTGAGCTGTCATAGGTCTTACTCAATCTATGGCTTTCTCCTTCCCCCTGCAACAATGGTCCCTCTGCATGGCTGAATTCTGTCATCGCTGTGGCTCCTAAAACATCTTTTCTTTGCCATTTGATTACCTTTTTAAATGTAATAGCGTAAGACGTGATACGCTATCTATCCATGTCTTGTTCACAAATGTTTCCTGATTAAGCTAAGCTAGCAGTCTGCTGCAATTAAACCAAAATCTTTTTTTCAAGGGAGGGAGGGCCTGAAACTCTGCTGCTTTGGACTTCCAGCTCAGTTGGCATCACGACTGCCATCTGGCACCAGGAGCCTCTATGTGCAACTACCCAGGGATTTCCCCCCCCTTTATGTTCCCGGTCATCGCGGCCACATTTCTTGCCTGGGGACCATGCACCGGAGCTCCGTCTGGATCCTGGCATTCATGGTTCCTAAAGCCCAGCACTTGGCATTATTGTGTATTGACTGGGGCTGCCTTGGCAGCATCCCCGGCCCTGGAGAGCAGAGGAGCTCACCTGGGGACTGAACGCAGGCCTTCCTCATTGCACTACGCAGCAGCACGCGCTGCCACTGACCCGGTGAGCCACTGGACCAGCCCTACCAACTTCATACCAATTCCTTTAGAGTTCTTACAATATTATATTTAAATAATGAGTAAAGCTAAGGTAACATCTGGTGTATTTTAAACAAACGTCCTCAATGAGTGGTGATTGTTCTCTATCTCAAGAATAAAACATTGTTTATATTTGATTATACATGAAAGGGAATTCAAATGTCCTTTTATTTTAAATTACTACAAGCACAGAAAGGTGTGCACTGCCTTGAAAAGTATCGAGAAATTGGTTCTTATTCAAAAATGACTTTTCCCCATTCTATGCCTATGACTAAGGCCCACAGCTACGATAAGTCCATGCTAGGGGTTGAGGCAGTGGGATGGGGACGGCCACATTAATAATACCAAGGACTGTACAGTTAAATTGCCGCTCTGGACTGGTTATACCGTATAATGTAATTACTACTCAGACTGGGAGAACCAGAATGTGGTTGCAGAAGAGGAAGTCAGAGAGATGTCACAATTTTCTGAATCTGATGTTCACAGATTCAAGTCTCAGCATGGCTGCCTGGCCCAATGTTTCCTTCCTCCAAGGTAGATAAAATGTGTACCAAGCATAACCAGGTAATACTAAATTATATAACCTAGCTGGAAAAGTGCTTGGAGAGCAAGAGCTTGGTTAAACTGCATGCACCAGAAGCAAAGAAAAAAAAATTCCCTGTACTCAAATTTTGAAGTATTCTCATGTTTACGGAATACTGGAAATCAAAGTAACAAAATCTCACATTTTAATTGTACAAAATGTATTTTGGAAAGATAATCTTCAGCTTCCCTCTTATTATTTTGGAGGCAAATTGTCTCCCCGTTGAGGTTAAGAGAAACTTTTGCCAAGATCTGTAAGCACAGGTGTTATTACTATTATTACACTGTCTGTCCAAGGCTCATACACACATATGCTGCTAGTTCTGTGTCTAACTCTTTGTGCATATCATTACAAATATTTCTGCTGGGTTGTAGTCAGGATTTTAAGAGCTTATAAACCCCACCAAGAAAAATACAGAATATCTACTTCACCTGCTGTTTATCATCTTCTGAAAAAAAGAATCCTATGTTTATGACATCACAGTCTGTGGAAATTGGCATGACATCATAGGCAGGTGATTTTTAACTTCCGATGAGAATAATAGGAAGGAGACTAATAGATCTGAAGATCAGAAATCCTTTATTTATGGAAATCTTCTTAGTACCACAAACAGCACAAAGGTAATACAGAATGCTCTGAAGCAGAAGTTGATTTGAGGTCACTGTAAAAGTGTTCCCTAAAGCACTGAGGGCTCAAATGATTTAGTGAATAAAAACGGAAGATACTATCAGACCCTAGATTCTATTTTATCATAAAGTCCTCCATTAGTAGTGCAAAGGATGTCACTGGCAGACCTCCAGCAGGTGTGATGTTGTCCCTGCTGCTGACCTCCAGCTGATGTCCTTCAGCATGCTAATGTTAAAAAAAATAATAGCAATAGATGATGGTTAGCATCCACGGTGGTCTGGTGTAGTCCTATGTTTGAAGACACTGTATGCCACATCCACACTTTTGTCAGCAAGCAAAGCAGGTGCCCATCTGCTTGGTGACTCTGCCTCTGACCACGCAGCCTCTGCATTCTACACTGTGCTAATAACACACCTAATGCCAGAGCCTAGGCCAGAGAAGACCGGAAACTCTGAGAAGAATCATTTCAGTGCGTCATCATCATCACCCCAAAATTTAAGAAATCTCTGTGCAATACTGATATGTATGCCCCTTTCACTCAGATCTCATTTCCTTAGTCCTGATTAAAAATATTCCTGTATAAGGCTTTAAACCAGTTGAACTGAATCCTACTGCACCAGTGCTCTGTGATCTAGACCCATAAATCTCTATTTATAATCTAAAAATTAAACACTGAAGCTACAGAAGCACTTTCTTTATTGATGAAGGTTTATTCTCTTTATTTTAAACACACATATTTATGGATAGCTGAAATAGTCCTACAAGTGTTCACCTGACAGGTCCTAGAAACACTTCACAACCTCCTTCCTCCCATTTCACAATCTCCTTTTCTTCAAATGTATTGCAGACTGTTCAAATCTTTCTTTCCTTTAAGCCTGTTTTTCTTCAAAATCTCTACTTGGAAATAAACCCTATCATTTCAAAACTTAGCTTTCTCGTGCAGGCGCAAATGCACCAAAAAGGTAAACAGCCTGCCTGCGCAGGAGGGTTATTCTGAATTCGCCCCAAATCCTTCCGGGAGAAGAATCCTCTGCATGCTCACCTGAATGTGTTGACTTCCTCATGGCTGTCTCAGAGGAGTTGCATGTGAACCAGATCAAGCGTCAGCTCTGCACTTGTTGCTTTCCAGTAATCCCAGGGCTGATGTTTGAATGGGAGATATTAAAATCCAGTGTTTTAAACCCCTTGTTTCTCCAGGGGGGGCAGCTGCCAGTGTACTGGACGTAAATCAGGACAGGAAGAGCTGTGCTCTAGCAGGAGAACTGTCCCCACACAAACTCCAACTAGGGAGGCTGCAGCACTCCCATTAATTAGAACACACCTTTCCTAATCTAATGTACTGTTATAGACTATTCCAACTGAGCTGGGACTGGTAGGGGGAGGGTGATACCTTCAGGACTGTTTCTTTCCCGGATCACTCCAAAAGCAAGCCCATTCCAGTTGTCTCGGGCAAACCCTGCAGGCCAAGTCAGTCACTATTAAGTTAGCAACCGGACAGTGTTAGAATAATCGTATGTGCTTTAAAGCCCTCCTTCCCTGTCCTCTGGCTCGGGAATGGTTCAGCTCTCCAGTGCCAGTGATTGTTTGAGCAAGCCTCTGGTTCAAAGTACAGGATCCTGGCTCTCAGGCTTTTATTTGGAGCGGCGAGGCAGTGTAAAACGATATCTCCTCTTTGCTTCCCATTTCACCTCCCTCCCTGCATTTGGAGAAGTCGGAAGGAGGACGTGCCGGTTCAAGACCTGAGGCTGGCACAGATCAGAAAAGACAACTTTTTGTTCTATTAGGCTGGATTTTTCTCTCTCTCTTCTTTTTAAAGACAGCATTTTTTGTTTCAGGAAAATGAAGGAGCGTGCAGTGAGAGATCACGTGGCAGAAGCTGAGCGCCTTTCTTCCTCCTGTCGGCGTGAAGGGACTGAGGCACTGCCTGTGGTGGTTCTCAGCGGGTTGGTCAGGCTGTGAGGCACTACTGTAAGCAATGCACAAATGCTTCTGATTACTGTCCCGACAAAGCATAATTACTAGCAGAAGGACATCATAAATTGCGTTCTTTAAAGCTTTTTTTTATGAGTGAGCCTTCAGATTCTTTCCATTTCACCCACCTCCCTCTCCAGCACCACCGACTTCGGTAGCCAAATACTGAATGGGTGGGGATGCCAATCCCCTAGAGGGGGTGTTTTAGAATTTTTTTTTTAACACAGACTTTGCTGCTCTCCCTTTCGGCACTGTTAGACAGATTGTGCTTAGCCTGCCATTTTCACTCTGCAGTAATTCAAGTTGTAAAGTAATGTTTAATCAGTAAAGTGAGTAGATAAGCCATGGTAGTTTTAGGGTAGTCATATGTAGGCAGCACAAGTAATTTTCAGCAGAGTAGAAACACTTACAAAAAATCCCCCACCCATCTACGTAATTTTTCCCAAGTAAAGCACATGAGCAGCTCTGAGAATGATCACTTCTAGTCTGACCCCCTTAAGACGCCGATAGTAGAGGATTTTCAAAGGATTCTTCTCTCTTTTCTTCCCAGTGGTCACAAGCTCTGAGATCAGAAACTTGTTGCTTTGCATCCTATTCCACCTCCCTGAGAGTGTCTGACCGATTGGACAAGACCATTGCACCAGCTCATTGGTAATAATTAAATGCTTTGTGAGAACAAGAAAAACAAAATGACAATGAAATAGAATGGTATGTAAGAAAGAGAAAAAAAAATCCTTGCACCATCAGAGCTGGCAGGACTGTCCCTGGTGTAAGGCCTCTGCTAGTCATATGCAGGATTGTGTAAGCAGCGGAGCACTTAAGAATAACACAGGGTGGCTCCTGCTAGTATTTAATATGGTGTTTGACAGTCAAGTGGGCCTCCCCTGAGCTTAGAAATTAATAGTATAAACTGGCTGCGGTACTGCAGGATTCCCTGAGAACTTGTCATAAGAAAAGTCCTTTGTAAATGCAATGCCTTTCCTTATGTTATATTTCAGTATTCTACTTTAGGGGTAGTATGACAGAGGCTCAGAAAAGTTTCAGGGCTCAATTAGCCCAAATTTGGGACTTAAAACATTTCTAACAGAAGGTTATTCATGGACTTTGGCAAATTAAACTAACCAGTCCTATGCTAAAAAAAAAAAATAAAAATGTGATGCAAGTTTTTAGAACAGTGTGAGGAAACGGGTTTTAAATGCCTACTGTGATTTCTTCTTTTGCCTTGGGGCTTCTGTTTTCCCCAGAGAGAATTACTTTCCCTTGTTTGCTTGCAGGTGGTCTCCTGACATTTACAACACTGTAGTTCTGGAGGCTTGGATAGCATATTTCTCAGTATCCTCAGAGAGCTGTAAGATTGTTATATCCTGCAGTGCCATTGGTGAGAAAGTTATTACTCTGTGCCTTTATTGCAGGGTTTCCCAACTGCTGTGCGCCTTCAGACCTGATTACGTGTGCCACGGAAAAGTCACCACTATCTGATGCTCAGATGCTGGCCGGTGCCTGGGTTCTGCTCTCAGAACCTCGCATCAACAAGAGACACACTAGTGGTGGCTCAGATTTGTAGGAGCTTCTTTATGAGAACATGTGTAATCATGCATGCCTCTTCTTCCTAGCTGCAGAGTGTGGTAATTAATGGGCAGCACTTTGTGCAGTACACAAAATGCCCAAATCTACACGTCTTCTGAGTTCTTCCAGCCTCTGTCCTATCCCCAGGCTGAGTGAGATGGGGGGAGAGAGAGTGCAAAGAATACTGAATGTGATTCACACCGAGTGATGGGAGGAGCAGCAGTGAAGGAGTTCAGGTGGCCATATGTGACACCCAAGGTCGCTAACTTAGCCAACTGCCCATATCCAGGGCTGCTGCTAAAATTTTTGCTGCCCCCCTCCTCGATTTGTTTTTTTACACAGAATACCCCACCTCAATTAAATATGCAGAACACAGACTCACTCTCACCAAATTCAGAATAAAGAGATTATAAACTCTAAACAGAAGCTGAACCAGAAACTGCAAACTGCAACAAGCCAGGCTCTGTATGCAATGCAGCAATGGAGAAACAGAAAAATCACCAGTCCTCATAAATCATTCATCAAACAATAAAATCAAGGAATATAAATCAATCATATTAGTAAAACCATATTTGTAAATATTCTTTTTATAATGATCTAAGAAATAGAATAACATCCAATAATTAAGAGTTCATACAAAATTTTAAAAATTTCACAAACAACAATAAATTATTTCAAAATGGCAGACACAGAAATCCAATAAGTAAAACTTGAGTTAAGTAACTATATTAGGTTTGTTTTTTTTCTAGTTTATAAAGAACGAGTAAGTTTAGCATAGAGATTTGAAATGAATTGTATTTCTCTCCTACTTCATTATTTTTTGTTTCTTTTATTTTATTTTTGCCTGATTTTTTTAGTTATTTTTTTTGTTCTAACAAAGATTGGAATTAATCAGTGCATTTTATTTTTGTAATTAATTTTTATCTTTTTATTTGCTAATTTTATTGTTGGCTATGTTAACCACTTTGATCAATTATATAATTGTAAAAATGGTACAGAAATAATTTAAATAAATAAATAAGGAGGGAAAATACACCGCTCTCCATACCTGAAAACGTTTTATTTCCAGTCATCCTGAGTAAGGCATGGATTAGTGAGGCAGCACAAATTTTCTTCTCACACACACACAGGCTCCCATTCACACCCCCCCCCCCCCCAGACAGGTTACCATACACACACACATACATACCAGATAGGTTCCTATTCACACATACACACACCACAGACAGATTCCTACCCCTACCCCCCCCACCCCCCCCCACACACACACATATCCCTGTCAGGTTCTCATGCACATAGAAATACACACACCAGACAGGTTCCTATTCACATACACACAACCATCCAGTGAGGCTCCCATTCATACACACACTACATCTCTAGGTCAGCCTCTCATTCACACACACCACATTCCCACACCCCAATAAGACCTAATTCATTCATTCATTCATTCATTCATTCACACACACATACCACCGGGAGCCATTCTGCTGCTCCTTCTCGTGTGCTAATCAAACCATGCGAGCCTAGCACTTCTTCTATGCGGATCTTGTTCATCACAAGATCAGCATAGAAAACGTACTAGCTGCACGTTTTGGAAAGCGAATGCTGGCACTGAGAAGGAGTAGGAGAATGGGCTCCTTTCTTCAGCCACCGGTGAGAGGGGGTCCACTTGCAGCCTCATGGGCCGATTCCTCTTCTGGGCTACCGGTGTGATGGGAATGGGCCCCATACACATCTGCTTACACCTCTTATAGAGATATATTCTGGATTCCTGGTCTGGTTCTTGAACCAGTTGCAAGTAATGACACTGCCAGCCAGTATCAAACACCACGCTCAGTCACAAACAGATTTTTTAGATTGCAAAACTTTATCGGCACATACACACTAACAACCACAAAGACACATACTCTTTCTCAGACACCCACACAGTGAGAACGTGTGTGTGTCTGTATCAAAGACAAATATACATACACACACACTCTGTCTCACAGACAGTGTGTATGGGTGTGTGTGTCTCTCACTCTCTCTGACACAGACACACAAACACTCTCTTCGACATGCTACTATTGTGCTGCTGCTTATGTATTCACATGCAGGCCAATTCAGTAAAGTCCGTGGGAGAGCGAGCGAACACCCGCTCTCCCGGCGCGCGCGATACAGTATTCAAATTAGGCCCAGCGGTAGAAACAGGCAAAAGGAGGCACTAGGAGCACTAGCGGGTCCCTAGCGCCTCGTTTTTGACAGGAGTGGCGGCTGTCAGTGGGTTTGACAGCCGACGCTCAATTTTGCCGGTGTCGGTTCTCGAGCCTGCTGACAGCCACGGGCTCGGTAACCGGACGCCGGCAAAATTGAGCGTCCGGTTTTCGACCCGACAGCCGCCGGCCGACTTCAAATTTTTTTTTCTTTTTTTAAAACTTTTTTTAACTCTTCGGGTCCTCCGACTTAATATCGCCTTGATATTAAGTCGGAGGGTGCACAGAAAAGCAGTTTTTACTGCTTTTCTGTGCACTTTCCCGGTGCGCGCAGAAACTAGCGCCTACCTTTGACACATCTTACTTTCTGAATCGCGCGGGCATACCTAATAGGGCCATCAACATGCATTTGCATGTTGAGGGTGCTATTAGGTTCGGCGGGTTGGACGCACGTTTTCCGCCCCTTACTGAATAAGGGGTAAGGGAAAACGCACGTCCAATGACAGGTTAACAGTGCGTTGGAGCGCACTGTACTGTATCGGCCCGACAGTGATTGCCCCTAGTCCAGGACTGCTGCATCATGGTGTAAAGTTCCTGCTTGCTGCCCGTCCTTCCCCATTCTGCAGCAGCCTCCTCCCTTTCCCAATCTCAATCTCTAGGAGACTCGCTGGTTCCACAGCCAGCTGCTTCTGTCAGAGCTCTGTCCAGTCACCTCAGACAGAAGCCTCCCCCACACTGCATAGGCACTTCCTCCTGGCTTGCCCCCTTCCGTCCTGTGTCTGTAGCTTGCCTCCACTTTGCCACAAATCTCCCACCACTCAACTGTAGTCCTCTTACTTTCCCTTGTGCAGCCAGAGCTGGTGCGAGGGTCTTAGGTGTCATAGGCAAACCTTACAGCCTTTCACACACTCCTGGTCCCACCCTTCCCACAAATAATTTAAAAAATATATATTTATAGTAACAGATTTTACATGAAAAAGAATATTCAGTGTTCTAAGGTAAAAAACGTATATTATTTACATGCAGTACTGGTGGTACCAACCGGAAACTCTGCAAAAAAGACACCTACAGTCATATGGTATTGGAACTATTGTAAAGCATGTCGGCCTTCAGAAAGCTTTAAGTAAACTTAATTACAATATAGTAAACCTTCCACACGAAAAGAGCACTAACTGCCAGCACTCAAACAGTAACAACCTTATCTATGAAAAGGCAACACTTCAATTATTACACCAGTCACTAAAACACCAATACACCTGTTATCAGGAAAACAAAACAAGTCAAGCTGAAACTACATGCTAGAAAAATACCTCTTTTCAGTCACACATGCAGAACACAGATGGACCCTTACTAAATACAGAATAAAGAGACAAAGTATAACTAGAAACATGCAGACAAAAACTGAATTGGAAACCATAACAAGACAGACTCTGTATGCCGTGCAACAATGTAAATACAGAAACATCACTAGTCCTCATTAAACATCAAACAATAAAATCATGATATATAAATCATCAATCATAATAGTAAAACCATAATCATAAAAAGAATAAATATTCAAAACAGCTGATGAAAAGAATACCCAATAATTATTTTTTTTAATTATTCCCAAATACACATAAACACAGAATATAAACCAAATAAATAAAATATTTTAAAACAGAAGACATCAAATAACACCCAATTATTAAAACTAATGATAAAAAAAATCCCCTGTTCTCCACACCTGGGAACTTTTGATTTCAGGTCACCCTGAGATTGTCATGGATTAGTTCGGAGAGGGAGTGGTACAACATTCTCTTCTCTCTCTCACATACCCATATTCTTGAACACACACACACACACATCCTTACATGTTCTCTCTCACATGCTCTCTTACATACACATACATATGCTGTCTCACATTCTCTCTCATACACAAACATGCACGCACATTCTCTCTCTTGCACACTCTCTCTCTCCCCACAACATACAAACAGAGGCTTCCTCGGGCCTGCATGGCTTCTTTCTCACATAGACATGCAGAATTACATGCTATTTGCTCACATGCACACATGCTCCTACACATGTTCACTCACATGCCATCTTACATGCCATTTGCTCACACATATGCTCTCTCACACACACACTCTTGCTCTCTCTCTCTGGAACATACCAGCTGACAGGGTCTTTTCTCCTTGGCAGTGCAGCCCCACAGACCGCAGCCTTCCATTTTTAGCCTTGCAGCCCAGCTGACAGGGGCCTCTTCACTTCAGCCGCGCGGCTGAAGAAAAAAGGCCACTAACAGCTGGGCCACAAGGCAAAAAAGAGAAGGCCGCACGGCCCAACTGAAGGTAACCTCTTGTTTTCAGCTATGTGGCCCAGCCAATGGCAGCCTATTCTTTTCCTCCGTGCAGCCCGGCCGATGGTGGTCTCTTCTTTTCCTCCGTGTGGCTCGGCACAAGTTAACCCCGCGCCCACGTGACTGGCCTGATCAGCCCACTGGGGCATGCCTGAAGCCCCAATAGGCCAATCCGCCCCTGGACTTCAGGGCCCCTCTGATCCCTTCCCAACCCCTAGTCAAATGCCAGGGCCATGGAGGAACCTGGCCTCTGTTTACCTCATCCTAGGTGCTCCCGTCTTGGCTGCCAGTGGCTTTGAAAATAGTGCAGTTGCACTGAGACTGACACCATGGGATATCAATCTGGCACCTGCCTCAGGTATAGCCAGCAGTACGTTGACCTCTATATCACCTACAATGCTGATAAAACAGGAGAAACGTACACATATATCAAACAGAAATCCATTTTACATAGCTCAAGTGAGTGGCATGTCAGATTGCACTTTCCAGGCTTTATATATCAACACCCTTTTATAGAAATGCTTTTCCCATTACCTGTATCAGCTTTGTGAATTGAATAGGATCCTTTAAATTCCTCTGCTGCCCCTGGTATGTTGCTTTCTTCATTATGCTCCTTTGAGTTCTGACTTGAAGAAGAGAGTATTATCTCTCAAAAAGTGGTTAGTCCTGAAATTATCACCTTATATATTTTTTTATGTTTTTATTTGTTACCCTTTTACTTCTGATTATGCCTTCCTACCTACCTCCCTAAGTACTTTTCAGTCACTGATCTTTGACTGCAAGATGTGCAGGTATGTGTGAATTATTTATGGCTGCCGTATTCTACCTGGGTCTCCTTACCCTGCTAGTCTGCGCTTACAGGTTAAGATGCTATATTTAACTTATATACATTACTATAAAATATCTTGGCATGGCTTTCCTTCAGTTTTTCAGGCTGATGCTGAAGATTCCTGAAATTTCTTTCTGATCCAAGAGAGCAGATAGGACACTCTGTTTCCCTACCAAGCCTCGGATCACTGCAGGATGCCCTGGTAACTGCCTCTCACCAAGCCTGCAGCACTGTCCTATCAGGTTTACCTGGGCTGATCAGTACATTTTTGCCTCGTGTTAAATGTTTCTGTCTGACTTCAAGTATGCAATCAAGTGCAGTTTGTTTGTAGTGCATGCTCATATGACCATGTAATTGTGTATTCATTTTGTTCTTGTGATACTGGTTGAGTTGTTTCACAATAAACACAGATTGTACGTCATTTTGCTGTCCATAGTGGCAAACTTTGGTCATTTACCGTGTGTGTGTGTGTGTAATAGTGATCGGGTGTGTGTGTGTGTGAGTTTCATCTTGTGGCTCGTGGTTGTGCAAGTTGACGAGTTCTGTAAAGATTTACTAGCTTTCCTTTTCTTCTTTGCTACAAGGTAAAATTGATTTGGTTACAGTATTGATACTGTTGAAATGTTATAATTTTTGTAAAGCCTTCTGTTTTTATCGTTTTACTGTTTCCTGCACCCGTCATGCCCATCATCTGTTAGGTTTCTCCTCTCTGATTGTTTTAGTTGGTGGGGATTTTGTTTGGGGTCGGGTCCTCGAGGAGGGAGGCTGATTAAGGAAGGATTTAAGTACAGTGTTTGTTATATTGTGCCTATTTCAAATGCATAATGGCATGACTGTATTCAACCAAAGAATGTAGCAGATCAGAGTCTAGATCTCTGGTTAGGGTCGCCAACTGTCCCAATTTTTTTTCTGGCCAATACAGATTTTTGGGCTCCTGTACTGAAAAAAGAGGGAGGCCTGAAACGTTTAGAAATGTCCCGATTTTAGCCCTCTAGTCACAGGTTAGCGTGTGAGCCTCCCTTGCATTTATCCAGTACAGTGTGCGCTTCGATAGTTGCGCTATATTCAGAAAATGTTGGATACTTTTCTTTTGTGTCCCCTGCCAAAGGCTTCAGTCCATGATTTAATCAGAGGCCTAACATTTTACAAAATGGACCCTGGACTGGTAAAAAGCAAACTTTTTTTTTTCATAGTAAAGAAGTTCAAGAACTAATGGTCAAGATATGAGGCTCCGAAGGGGTAGACTCAGGTGTAACACCAGAAAACATTTCTTCCCAGAAAGCGTAGTGAATGCATGGAATGACCTCAATGGAGGTGATAGGGGCAAAAGCAATTTCAGTTCAAGAAAGCATGGGAAATTAAATAGAAAGAAGTGAGGGGAAAGTCAGAGATCAATTGGGGGGGGGGTCTATGGAAATTCTGATCCTCGAGGGCCACAAACCAGTCGGATGTTTAGGATATCCCTAATGAATATGCATGAGACAGATTTGCATGCACTCTCCCTCTAGACTGCCCACTGTAGCAGGCAGTAGAATGGGCATACTAGATGGGTCCTTATCTGCTATTACATGCTGTGTTCTTCTAATGGTAGAGAGTTGCAATAAGTAGCATGGGCAAAAACTCCATCAGCAAAGATATTAAATGGCATTTCCAAATGTTTGGAAATTTGAGAGGTGAAAGTAGGCGACCCTATCTGTTGTGTGGTTCACTGCACAAATGCAAGAAAGGCTAGGATAGGTCTGAAGGCAACTTTGCTGAGTGTGGTAGGGTGTGCATAGGAAAATCTTTTTTTTTTCCTTTTACTAGTTTTTATCATTTTGTTTCAGCATTTTAGTACATGCTAACTCATTTCAGCATGCTAAAAACAGCATGTGCTAAAATCATTTAACCTGTAACCAAAAACATGTAGAGAACTAATCTGAGTATGCACTAAAACACAGACAAATGTATCTATTTTTGTGCATTTTGGATTGGAAACAACATAAAAGAAAACAACAAATGTCAATGTTTACAATGCCATTTTAAGCAACTACATATCCCTACAGTGTGGTAATAGGAGGTTTCCTTGTGGACCAGGTTTGAGGAGATATGGTAAATCCCATAATCTGCGAGTTTTATCACTTTTCACTAGAAATCAATGAAACCAAGTGGGCTTGAAAGACAAGCTGGTGATGGAGTGATGAAGGTACAAGGCTAGGGATTTACAGGAAAATGAAAAACCTTCTTCCTTTCTCATGTGGCTCCTTCACCATCTTCAGTATCCCCCTTGTTAATATCTTGGATGAGAGGAAAGCAACTTCAGTCTCTGGGATCTTAATTCTCACACTACGAAAAACAAAACAGTCTTAAGGACAGACGTTCAGGGCTCTGTTTCTGCTGTTAGGCAGCTGGCAAAGTTTGATGGATAAACTTATTTGGCTAATTTAGCTGGGATAACCAGCGGCGAGGCATTGGATCTGAATATACCCTGCTGTCCTAAAGCTAACAGGATAAATGTTTCCTGCTAACTTTAGGACTGCTCTATGGCATGACCAGAATTATCTGGATAAGTTATTTGGCTAACTGAATATTGGAGTTAGCCAGATAACTTATCTGGCTAACATAACTCTGCAAAGAAACGACCATGGAATGCCTCCAAATTATCTGACTAAGTTTTAACTAGCTAATTACTTAGCTGGATAACTCTGAGGTGGTCAACTAGCGGGAACTATCAAATCTTGCCATCTGGACCTGCTAAGTCCGAACTTAGATGGAGAAATGGCACTGAATATCAACCTCTTAAAGTGCTATTCCAATGGTGCGAACTTCAATCTGCTCAGAATTTCTGTGTCCACAGACACGATAAAACTGCTCTGGAGCTATCACTGTTGTCCACACAACAGAAAATTAATGATGTAAAAGGAAACAACTTCAGGAAGGCTAGGTTTGGGCCTGCTTAAACCCAGCAATAACTCAAATCATTCCTCTCTCCCCTCCAGTGCACATTGTCCCCAAGAAACCCTACTGCAACAGATCAACTGATCAATTTACAAGTGTAAATGATGCAGACCAGTCTCCTTTGAAAATGATCTGCCTGGATGCTCAGAGAAAACAGGTTGCAAACGTTCACCTTTTCCCACTTTCTTGAATTTTCACAGGTCGCACATCTTCATGCCAGGAAATTATTAAATACAAGATAGCACAACCAAACTGTTTTGTGGAGCTTCCAATACTAGTTGGATAGTTATGGCTGAATGATGTTCTATTGAAAGCTATATGTAACCTGCATGTAACTGCTGCCATTAGTAGAAAATTGTGTTTGGCTGCAAAGGGCAGGCTAATGTTTAACAGAGGGCTGATAAGCTTTGTGTAATTGAGGAGATTTATGGTGGCAGTCAGCAAATTAACCTGTAACTTGCTAAGTTGTTGGAAAGAGAAGTTTGATTAACCACCAAAACCCAGCTGCCTACAAAAAAAGCAAGTAATCTTATTGCAGTTATGGTTAGTAGCCCCGATGGACGGCTAAACTTTGCAAAATAGGTCAGGTCGCTTTACAACCACTGAATACCCAGTTAGCTCCAGGATGGAACTGAAAAGGAATTTTTCAGTATGGTGAGAAAAAGATATACTCCTGAATGATGTACAGTACCATGATATGGGAAAGAAAGAAATGTTTTTTAGGTTTAAAACTGTTTATTAGAACAAGAACATATAACAAATGTTTAACATACAGTAGGTACTGATGCATATCAAGCCAGGCAGTAACACAGTTTAGAATCACATAGAACTTGTATTTTATAGATTTTTAATCCTCTTCCCGATATATTCGGAATACACTTAGCAAGGCACTCCATTACATAAAGACAAACTAAATAAGGTACTCCTTCATAAAATAACATCATAGAATGTAACATTTTTCTCGGGAGGATAACCTCACCCAAACCAACCCACCTTCCCATTTTCTCTCCCTCCAGATATCGTTCAACACATTAAAGGGGAGAATAAGCAACAAACCAATTGCCAAAACTGCCCCAAGAGACCAGGAGTAGTACTCATACCTATGGATGGTTGATCACTTCACTCCTAGCCCTAGGGGAAAGCTGCTGCAAGTACGGGTCCCATAAACCAAGAAATTTTAACTTGCTTTTAAAGGATTGCGCTGTTTTCCACCTACATTAACCCATGCAGTCTATTCCTCCATTGCCAAAAGGAAGGTGATGTCTGTTCACAGCACATCAGGAAGATGGGCTTCTTACCCATCAGACAAGCTTTTCTAAGAAAGAGATTCATATTTTTTCCTTTAATTTTAAACGAGGCATCTATATCAAAGAGGGCACCCTCGGGAGTGAGACTTATAGACTGACCTAGCAAAGTCATCAGATATCAATGAATTTTATCACAGAAAGTTTTAACAGCCGGACAGAGCCAAAAATTGTGTCCCAATGTTCCCTTAGCCTGCTGGCACTTAAAGCAGAGAAACCCCGCTTTGTGTAGCTGTTCAGGGGTCATGTAAGCTCTATGCAGCATTTTGTATTGGTGTTCCTTAGGCTGGCATCCTCCATCAGCTCTGGTAGTTGTGCAAAAGATTTAGCCAATGGTACGTCCACTAACTCAGCTTGCAGTTCACTTCTCCATATATTCAATAGGTAGGTACATGATCCACATTGGTCACCAAATCCATAAGGGATTTGCAGAGCCATGCTATTCCAAGCTTTTCCCTCACATCAATATGAAAGAACTCCACAATCTTCCAAAATTGGTATCCATGAGAGAAGCCACATAATGCTTCAATTGCAGGTACATATAAAAGGAATTAGGACCAAGGGTAAAAGTGATGGAAAGATCTGCAAAAGAAAACAAATGTCCTTGGACATCTATAACCTGTGACAGCTGACAAAGCCCCTTCTCTGTCCATTGCAGAAAGGCCTTCGATTGAAACCCTGGAGTAAACTCTAGATTACCCTATATCAGGAGATAGTAGGGATGTGCAATCGTTTTTCCCAAATTAGGCAATTTCAACTAAACTGCCTAATTCGGAATGGTTCAGGAGAACCAAAAAATGATTGAATTTTTTCTGAAATTTCGGGAAAAATTCATTTTCGGGTTAGTGCACACTAATGGAAGTTAGAGCGTGCTAACTCCCATTAGTGCGCGCCAACTCCCCATTAGTGCACGCTAACGTGGCAGAGTTAGTGCGCACTAACCCGAAAATCAGGGCCCCCGGAAAAAAAACCCCCGAACTGCGGGGAAAATGAAATTCCCATGGGGGCCCCCGAAATGAAGCCCGACACGATATACCAACCCGAAGCACATCTCTAGGAGATATATAGTTTCACTAGAGTCATGTCCCAATTTCTTACAAAAAAAATGCCCATGCCCTCCCCAAGGGGTCAACCAAGGGGTTAAGGCATAATGCCCGCGGCAAGTATGTAGCCTCTGCATGAAGCAAATAGCGAGGTATGGAAGGTGCTATAAGGTTCTTCTTGAAGACTAGTGGTGTAAAATGGGAGGTATCAAAAAGCCAATTCTTAATATGTCTTAATAAGCAGGCAATATTTTATTCTTCAAGATTTGGGATACACAGTTCTCCTTCATGCTAGCCTCCTATCATTTTGTTAATCTGAATTTGAGCATGCTGCTTACCCTGGCACAAAAAGCGGGAAAACATGGCATAGTCCTGTTTGACATCATGCTGTTGAAGGCATACAAGAATCATTTACAAAAAGGTAAAGCCACTTTGGCCAAAGTATCATCTTAAATAGATTTGCCCTGCCAGTAACCAACAGTGGCAAATCCTTCCAAGCAAGGAATTTTTTTTTTTTTTTAATGATTTTAAGTAAAGGCAGGATATTTAAATCATATAGCTGTGTAAGATCTATGTGGAGCACTGTACCAAGATATTGAAATGAGCTGCCTACCCAATGAAGAGGAAATCCGGGTTCCCATAAGGCTTGAACCGATCAATGAAAGGCTTCAGGTTTATGCAAGTTAAGTTTAAAACTCAAGAAAGAACCAAAACAGGAAAATTCCTCCATTAATGCAGCCACAGAACCATAAGGGTCTTGAATTTGCATGAACAGATCATCCGCAAAGGCTGCCACTTTAAACATGCACCTGCCCACCAAATCAAATACTGGCATTCTGATAGATGGCACGTGGAAGAGGTTCAAAGATAGTTTAAATAACAGAGGTAAAAGTGCCTTGCTACGTACCCATCTGAAGGGAAAATTATCTTGTGGGAATTCCATTTACCAGAATTTGTGCAGTAAGACTTGACGGCTTTCAACCACATACCAGGGATACCAAATCTCTCTAGGACACAAAAGAGGTAATCACATGCCACATGGTCAAAAGCCTTTTATGCATTGAAACTGATTAGCAGTGAAGGGATATCATGAGTTTGGCACCAAAGCATAGAGGACAGGACCTTTCTCACATTCAGGACTGAGTGCCTACCACAACAAAGCCCATTTGATGATCTGCCACAAGGCCTGGTATAAAAAGCACCAAGCAGTCCACAAGAAGTTTCACCAAGAGCTTTAGGATCAAAGTTAAGCAAAGAGATTGGCCTGTAAGATTCTGGAAGTAAAGGATCCTTTCCCTTCTTCAGCAAAAGTGTAATCAATGCTTTGTTGTTCTTTTATGGGAAACACTGGGTTCCAATTAGATGTGTAAACAAAGCCTGAAGAGGCAAAAATACCCATTTCATCAGTATCTTATAAAATTTCCCCCCTCCCCAATCTCATATCCATCTGGCCCTGGGGCTTTGTAATATGGAGCTCTCTGAATCCTCAACTGAATCTCCAATACACTAATCAGGGCATTCAGAACTTCAAGCTGTGAAGACGTGAGCTGCAGGAGTGCAAGCTTATTGAGATACTGCTCCCTACATTGACCAATTGCTCAGAATATAATTGTTTAAAATACTCAACAAACACTTTCTGGAGACCATTGCAGGATTTAACAATTGTATTACCGTCCCCCAGAGCCATGGCAATATATTTGGCACCCAGTTTGCATTTCATCACAGAAGTCAGCAGTTTTCCTCACTTACTGCCATGCTGAAATAATTGAAATTTATAGAAAAACATGTATTTCTGTGTTCGCCAATGAATAAGCGAATTAAGTGCCAGCAGGGATGTAATATACGAGGTTTCAGACTGCTCTGTCCGATGTCTGGCACAATGTTGTCTATCTATATGCACTTGCCGTTTGAGACAAGATTTTTGTATCAATATCTTTATGCCCCTTTATTAAAAATGCAATGATCTAACCCCATAGGACAACTTTGGCTGTTTCCCAAAAGGCTGGTTCTGCCACATAGGGGCTATTGTGCTCTAGATAATCACCCCATTTTTTGTCCAAAAAAGCACAAACCCCAGGATCTTAAGCTAAAAATGCTGAAAATCTCCACTGCTGATGCCCTGGCCATTCATCTGCCTACTGAAGATCAATCCATATGGGTGCACGGTCAGAGATCTCCAGTGAGCCTATCACGGTGTTCAGCACTTTAGAAAAAAGGTCAGTGGAAAGCAAGATAAAGTTGGTACTGGACTGTGTGGCATGCGCATGTAACACATGCATGAAATCTTACTCCAGAGGGTGCAGTATACACATTAACAATGCATCAAGAATATTTAGTTGTTTATATAACAAAGGGATACCTTTATGGCCTAGCAAGCACTCATGAGGTTATGTACGATGTTGAAGTCACCCCCTATTATAAGGCTGCAAACCCCTAAGCTTTGCCAGCAAGGTCATAAAAAAGACATGATCATAATTATTGTGTGCATAGATATTGCATAATATCAGGCACTTCCCACAAACAGATCTGGTAAGGATGCAAAAACAACCCTCTGGATCCTTAACCACTGTCTTAATCTGAAATGTCATAGCCTTCTTAATAAGTACGACCACACCTGCTTTCCTTGTTCCCGAGGAGGCCCAGTATAAATCTCCAACCCACCACCGACACAATTTATTATGCTTCAAGTTACTCCAATTGTTTTCCTGTAGCATAGCTATATCAGCCTGGTGTCATTTCATTATTTTCAGGATATTTTGCCTTTTAATGAGAGACCCTAAGCCAGAAACATTCCAGGAGATGAAGCACGTACCATTTTTACTTAGCAAGAATTAGTCTGGGACACTGTAGCAGGTAAAAGCCAGTATCAGGAAAATGCAAAGCCCCCCCTCCAGCCCAGGGCCACCCCCTCGTCTAGAGACTCTGGACTCCAATTCCCAGTAAACCACCAGAATAAATAGAAACATGAAAAAAATTGTAGACTCCCCATCCCCACATGGCGAGCACCTTGGAATCTGTACCCTCCCCTCAAAGACCCATCATTCAACCCACCCCCACCCCTCCTCCCCACCCCTTTTGACCCTGCATCCCTCTCGGAGGCAGCCCTTCCCTTAACTATAGGACCCCACCCCACATGGGAAGATCACATGGAGATGCTAATAGACCTCCCAACCACTCATCTCCCTCCATTATCTGTCATAGGCTACAAAACCCATACTATTGCAATAAACGGGAACATGGTGATGGCAAAGAAAACAACAATATGAGAGAGAGAGAAAAAAGAAATAAGCTACTGAACAATAATTTTATGAAATGCAAGAAAAATGATTGCAGTCAAAAATAGCTCACTGTCCAGAAAAGAAAAGACTGGTATCATTGTGCCTTTGCACAGAATTCATGGATGAGTTGAGTGCCCAACACTACTGGTCCAGTACAGACATCTTGCCCGAATGGACCCAGCAAGAATCTAGTCCCCTGGCAGTGCCAGCATGCAGTACAAAAACAATTTTGCCAAACTCCAGGGACCCACAAACTCCCTGAAAATTTCAACTGCAGAGAATGATAAAAAAAAAAAAAAGATGTCACTCATCCTACTGCTGAAGATTCATAAGAGAAAGCCAACATGCCAAGAGAACTTCAGCCGAAGCCAAAACGTCACTAGCCTCCTCAGGCATGTTATATACCGTGGTTTTGCCTGCATGTGTGACCCGGAGCCAGGCTGGATATTGGAGAAAGAAGCAGGTATTCTCAAAGAGCCTGTTGCAGATCGGGGAAAAAGCCCGCCTCAGTCCGGCTAGCCTAACCGAATAGTCTTGAAAAATAAGAATTTTTTTTTTTTTTTGCCCATGGAGGCCTGCATGCCCTGTCTAATGGCCTGTAGTATCACTATTTTATGGGTAAAGTTCAGGAAGTGGGCAATGACCAACCTGGATCTCTCATGGTTTTCCTGGCGCTGACCGAGCCTATATGCATGCTCAATAATCAGGTCCCAAGCCCTCTGGCAATTGAAGCATGATTGGGAGCCATGTTTCCAGGAATCCCCGCAATTTTGATTCAAGCAAGGCTTCTAGGATGCTGACAAAGTGTAGTTATTTTGGCGCGAATGGTTCTCTAGCACCTCCAGCTGACCAGCAGCCCCGGTCAGTGCCTCCGATGCAGTACGCGTGCCATCTTCCACATTGGAAATACGTTGCTCAGCGGCCCCAACCTGCTGACTGAAACGTTCCAAAGACTGGTTGAGCGCATCGAACCTGGTCAGAAAAGTTTCAAAATTGGCATCAAGCTTTATGTCCAGAGTTTTCTCAAGAGCTGTGGTGACTGCTTCAATTGGAGCCCCTGCATCCAGTACCTTGCTTGACGCAGCCATCACACCACCATCTGCCATCTTAAGAGTGGACAGCTTGCTTTTTCCTTGTCCTTTTTTACAGATCTATTTATTTATTTAAAAAATGTTGGTATACCGCACTCTCCAAATGGTTTGATTATAGTGGTTTATTTCATTACATACACAATGTGCAAACAAAATTAAATGAATATTACATTAAAATAATAAAAAATAAAACAAAAAATATGAAACCTACATGTTAAAACAACCTTTTAAAAGATCAAAAAGTTATTACTGACTTCAGAAACGTTGAGTATATAAGGAATGCTGTTCCCATATGGAAAAAATGTTATGATTTGTTGGACATCGCCATGCTCAACAATGATACAGTCATATTCTCCCTTCCCTTGCAAGCACAGATGCGGCTAAGCCAGCTGTAGCTAGTAGCGGGGTGCGCAGGATTCAGGGCGGATGGTGGAGACTCCCAGAGAGCACAAGAGTCCCGTCTGTCCATGCTCAAAGCATTACATGATCTCCAAGAAATGTTTCTAAAGAAAATGATAGAGAGGCTAACTAACCTAGAAGACTAGGAGATTTTGGATTTAAATTTTGAAAACTGAGTTCTTTTGTTTCACAACTCTGTGATCCACAAACTGTTCAACACTGCCAATGATACTGTTGACGGGTTGTTCTTTAAAGTCCAGGGGTTCTCAACCCATTCCTTGGGACGCACCTAGCCATTCTGGTTTTCAGGATATCTACAATGAATATGCTTGAGATAGATTTGCATACATTGGAGGCATTGCATACAAATCTATCTCATGCATATTCATAGAGGTCCATATTCAGCCACTGTGCAGTTGTGCTAGTTAGCCAGTTATACATAATTAGCTAATTAGCAGAGTATATTAAGTCGCTCGATCGTGCTACTGAATATACCTGGCTACCTTAAAGTTATTCGGTTATGTATAACCGGCTAACTTTAAGAGAACACTATGACCCAACCAGAGTTAGCCACCAAATATCAGAGTTAGCTGGTTAACTTATCGGCTAATTCCACTCCTCTCCAGAATGCCTCCTGCGCACTCCCAGAATGCCCCCGTCTTATTTGGCTAAATTCTAGCCGGATAACAGCCGAATATAACCAGATAAGCCATTTAGACAGATAACTATTACATTATCTATCTAAATGGCTTTTGAATATGGATCTCTTTGTGTATATTCTGAAAATCAGACTGGCTAGGTGTGTCCAGAAAACTGAGTTGAGGTTCCAGATGTCTCCATGTTCAGATTGGTTTCAAAGCTTTATGGTTTGAAACCAGAGTTAGCCACCAAATATCAGTTAGCCGGTTAACTTATCGGCAATTCCACTCCTCTCCAGAATGCCTCCTGCCCACTCCCAGAATGCCCCCGTCTTATTTGGCTAAATTCTAGCCGGATAACAGCCGAATATAACCAGATAAGCCATTTAGACAGATAACTATTACATTATCTATCTAAATGGCTTTTGAATATGGATCTCTGTGTGTATATTCTGAAAATCAGACTGGCTAGGTGTGTCCAGAAAACTGAGTTGAGGTTCCAGATGTCTCCATGTTCAGATTGGTTTCAAAGCTTTATGGTTCTACTCACCAATAAGAAAATTAGGACTACAGTTTAAAAATATTAAAAACAAACAGCATTTTAAAAATCTTCCACAGCTATCCTGTGAATCTTAAAACACATTACTTAATAAGCTGTAAAGATAGAGGTCAATAATCAGAGGCATTTTACTGGATCTTCTGAATATTTTGGGCAATTATCTGGCTAAATTATAGGTGAATATAACTCATTATCCATGTAAAATGTTGCTGGAAAACATAAGGGCATTTAGGGGCAGAGTTAAGTTAGCCGCATAAGTTATCTGGCTAACTCTTATATTCATGTCAAAGAGTAATCCTAAAATTAGCTGGATAACATTATCCAGCTATCTTTAAGATAGCAGGCTATATTCAATAGTGCAGGTGCTCCACTGAATATCCTTCCAAAGTTAGCTGGATATGATTTTGTTTTCATGTCACATGGATTCTTATTTCATATGCCTAGTATTCTTTTATTAGTCATTCCTTGTGGTCCCTTTTTTCCCAATTTTTTTTTATTTGTGATGGTAATGATGAGAAATTGGCAGCGTGGACACTGGGGAAAGAAATCCAGCACGTCAAAGTCATCAGAGGCAGCAGTGGAAGCTCCCTCCACACACACCGTCTGTATGCTTTGGCACTGGTAATGGGGAAGGCAACCTCTGAGAGCTGAAGAGAAGTACGGTAAAAGCAGGTGTGGTGTTCCACAGCGCGTGCGTTCTTAGCCACATTTAGAGAAGGGTTTCCTGGGGCCACGTTGTGGATGGGATCGGAAAACAGCAGGCGTGCATTGTGTTTCAAGTCTGGGTGTTGTCGTTTTCCTTGTGAAAATCTACCTGCACAAAAAAAAAAAGCAGGTGCAAAAGCTCCTGAGCACTTTGTACATGTGGCAAGCTTCAAACTGAAAACTCGCTGCAAAGATCGGGGGTAAAAAGTACCCAGAGAGGACCATCTAATAATTGCACCCCTTCCCCCTCCCACCATGAGTACTCTGTTCTCTCCTACCAGCCTTTCCAATGCAGAGACCTCTCGGCTATGTGCCGAGATTCACACTGAAGCTGAGGAGCACTAGGAATCACTGCTGTAATGTTCCAAATGAGTTATTTAACACAGGAAGAGAAGGCAAAGGGGATGGGAGAAGTCTGACTCAACCTAAGTCCTTATTAAAGAAAATGCAGCAAGCCCAGAGAGGCAGTCTCTTGCCTTTTGGTAATAAATGCTGTACTTTGTCCCACGTTACGTGGCGCAGAGTCCTTTGCTCTTCTCAAGTGAAATGCCAGTGGGGGTGCTGGCACCTTTGCAAATAACTGTTGCATAGGGGGTGGATAGAGACTTGGCATGCAATTACTGACTCAATTAAACTGCGCCATTCCTTTCACTCAGCTTTATAACCATGGGGCTCACGTAGCACTTCCTGTACGCTGGGCCGGTTCTTCCCTGCTCTGGCAGCCAACCCGTTGGAAGGAAGCTGCCAGTTTAAACATAGGTGAACACTGCCACCCAGTCTCTGCTTGGAAAGAATACAAACAGGGTCCTCTAAGTGCTGTTTCAACACTTCCGCTGCTCTTGCAAAGATTTTATCTGCAAAAGTGAAACCAAAAATGGGACCACCCGACGCAGAATGGCCTTTGCGATAGATTTAGCTTTGTTGAACAACAAAAATGTCCTAAAGAAGCTCTGCCCTAGGGACAGTAGTTTTTTCTTAATTGAGGAATTTTCTTGGGATTTTTTTGTGAAGAGTACAGGATTGAGACTCCTGGAAACTGGAGTCTTCTATTCATGCAAACAACAAATACATACTGGTAGATTTACATTGTTTAACGAGTAAACATTTTGGAAACGAGAACTGCAAACTGATAATAATTACAGAATTAGACCCATTAAAAAAGAACAGTGAGTATATCTTCTGTGGCACATGCATTTTGCTGCTTCCTTTGCACCATTCTATTTGTAATTGATCTTATTTAATGTGTGCCCTAGTCACAGAACTCATGGGGTATGAATTGGAAGACGTTCATTTTGCTTTCTAAATTTTTTTCATGTTTTTCATTTCTTCTCATTTCTTTTGTTTTTAGAGAACATTGTAGAAGGGATAGAAGGTAAAGTTTGCCTACTTGCGGATGATACTAAGATCTCCAATGGAGTGGATGTGCCGGAAAGAGTAGAGAGAATGAGATGTGATTTAAGGAAGCTTGAACAGTGGTCAAAGAATTGGTGGCTGGGATTCAATGCCAAGAAGTGCAGAGTGATGCAACTGGGGTGCAGTAATCCAAAAGAGCTCTATGTGATGGGGGGTGAAGGGCTGTTATGCATGGAGCATGAGAGGGACCTTGGGGTGATAGTGTCTAGTGAACTGAAAATGGCGAAGCAATGTGGCAAGGCGATAGCTAAAGCCAGAAGAATGCTTGGCTGCATAGAAAGAGGAATTGCCAGTAAGAAGAAGGAGGTGATAATGCCCTGTATAGGTCCTTGGTGAGGCCTCACCTGGAGTACTGTGTTCAGTTCTGGAGACCGTATCTCAAAAAGGATAAGACAGGATGAAGGCGGTCCAGAGAAGGGCAACCAAAATGGTGGGTGGTCTCCATCATATGACTTATGAGGAGAGGCTGAAGGACCTAAATATGTATACCCTGGAAGACAGGAGGTGCAGCAGAGATATGAAACAGACCTTTAGATCCCTGAAAGGTTTTAATGATGCACGATCAACAACAAACCTTTTCTGTTGGAAATAAATCAGTGGAACTAGGGGTTACAAAATGAAACTCCAAGGATGACAACTCAGAACCAACATCAGGAAATATTTCTTCACGGAGAGGGTGGTGGATACCTGGATACCCTTCTGGAAGAGGAGGTGAAGACAAAACAGTGGAAAAATTAAAAGGGGCATGAGATAAACACTTGGATCCCCAAAGGCTAGTGAACAGAAGTGAAGAAAAGAGTGCATGCGGTTATTTTGCTGGTATGGCGGTTACTACCCTTAATCAATAAGCCTTCATACTGTTGATGCAACTCCAGTATTGCTCTCTGCTTCAATGGCAGGGAGAAAAGAGGAAAAGGGGAATTAGATTCAGACAACAACCAACAAGGACACTGAATTTTACAGTCTGGGAAAACAAATGAGCATAGGGGTAACTTGCTGATGTGGCTGTTACTACCCTGAAACTTTTGATGCAACTCCAACATTGCTCTTTGCTTCAATGGCAAGAGGTGATGGAGAACTGGACTCAAACACCAACCAACAAGGGCCCTGGCTTTGATGGTCTGAGAAACTGATAAGTATGGGGGAGACTCGTGTGATACGGCAGATGCTACCATAAGCTTGCTGGGCAGATTGGATGGGCCATTTGGTCCTTTTCTGCTCTTATTTCTATGTATCTATATTTCTATGTGATGGCAGCAAAAGGCTGTATGACCATCTAGTATGCCCATCCACCCAAATGCGTTTTACTTTAATGGATGAATTTTAAAAGAGATCTGCATACACAAAATATCAGATGTGCACACATAAGAACATTAGAACCTGCCATACTGGGTCAGACCAAGGGTCCATCAAGCCCATCATCCTATTTCCAACAGTGGCCAATCCAGGCCATAAGAACCTGGCAAGTACCCTAACACTAAGAAGATCCCATGCTACTGATGCAATTATTAGCAGTGGCTATTCCCTAAGTAAACTTGATTAATAGCCGTTAATGGACTTCTCCTCCAAGAACTTATCCAATCCTTTTTTAAACACAACTATACTAACTGCACTAACCACATCCTCTGGCAAAAAATTCCAGAGTTTAATTGTGCGTTGAGTGAAAAAGAACTTTCTACGATTAGTTTTAAATGTGCCACATGCTAAAATCATGGAGTGCCCCCTAGTCCTTTTATTATCCGAAAGAGTAAAAAACCTATTCACATTTACCCGTTCTAGACCTCTTATGATTTTAAGCACCTCTATCATATCCCCCCTCAGCTGTCTCTTCTCCAAGCTGAAAAGTCCTAACCTCTTTAGTCTTTCCTCATAGGGGAGCTGTTCCATTCCCTTTATCATTTTGGTCGTCCTTCTCTGTAACTTCTCCATCGCAACTATATCTTTTTTTGAGATGCGGCGACCAGAATTCTACACAGTATTCAAGGTGCAGGCTCACCATGGAGCGATACAGAGGCATTATGACTTTTTCCGTTTTATTCACCATTCCCTTTCTAATAATTCCCAACATTCTGTTTGCTTTTTTGACTGCCGCAGCACACTGAACGATGATTTCAAAGTGTTATCCACTATGATGCCTAGATCTCTTTCTTGGGTGGTAGCTCCTAATATGGAACCTAACATTGTGTATCTATAGCATGGGTTATTTTCCCTATATGCATCACCTTATGAACATTAAATTTCATCTGCCATTTCAATGCCCAATTTTCCAGTCTCACAAGGTCTTGCTGCAATTTATCACAATCTATCTGCTTGTGATTTAACTACTCTGAACAATTTTGTATCATCTACAAATTTGATTACCTCACTCGTCATATTTCTTTCCAGATCATTTATAAATATATTGAAAAGTAAGGGTCCCAATACAGATCCCTGAGGCACTCCACTGCCCACTCCCTTCCACTGAAAAAATTGTCCATTTAATCCTACTCTCTGTTTCCTGTCTTTTAGCCAGTTTGTAATCCATGAAAGGACATCGCCACCTATCCCTTGACTTTTTACTTTTCCTAGAAGCCTCTAATGAGGAACTTTGTCAAACGCCTTCTGAAAATCCAAATACACCACATCTAGTGGTTCACCTTTATCTACATGTTTATTAACTCCTTCAAAAAAGTGAAGCAGATTTGTGAGGCAAGACTTGCCTTGGGTAAAGCCATGCTGACTTTGTTCCATTAAACCATGTCTTTCTATATGTTCTGTGATTTTGATATTTAGAACACTTTCCACTATTTTTCCTGGCACTGAAGTCAGGCTAACTGGTCTGTAGTTTCCTGGATTTCCCCTGGAGCCCTTTTTAAATATTGGGGTTACATTAGCCACCCTCCAGTCTTCAGGTACAATGGATGATTTTAATGATAGGTTACAAATTTTTACTAATAGGTCTGAAATTTCATTTTTGTGTTCCTTCAGAACCCTAGTGTGTATACCATCCAGTCCAGGTGATTTATTACTCTTTAGTGTGTGAATCAGGTCTACCACATCTTCTAGGTTCACCGTGATTTGGTTTAGTCCATCTGAATCATTACCCATGAAAACCTTCTCCGGTATGAGTACCTCCCCAACTTCCTCTTCAGTAAACACCGAAGCAAAGAAATCATTTAAACTTTCCGCGATGGCCTTATCTTCTCTAAGTGCGCCTTTAACCCCTCGATCATCTAACAGTCCAGCTGACTCCCTCACAGGCTTTCTGCTTCGGATATATTTAAAAAAGCTTTTACTGTGAGTTTTTCCTCTACGGCCAACTTCTTTTCAAATTCTCTCTTAGCCTGTCTTATCAATGTCTTACATTTAACTTGCCAACGCTTATGTATTATCCTATTTTCTTCTGTTGGATCCTTCTTCCAATTTTTGAATGAAGATCTTTTGGCTAAAATAGCTTCTTTCACCTCCTCTTTTAACCATGCCAGTAATTGTTTTGCCTTCTTTCCACTTTTCTTAATGTGTGGAATACATCTGGACCGTGCTTCTAGGATGGTATTTTTTAACATGACCAAGCCTTTTGCACGCTTTTTACCTTTGTAACTGCTCCTTTCAGTTTTTTTCTAACTATTTTTCTCATTTTATCAAAGTTTCCCTTTTGAAAGTTTAGACGAGAGCCATGGATTTGTTTACTGCCCCCCTTCCAGTCATTAATTCAAGTTTGATCATATTATGATCACTATTGCCAAGCGGGCCCACTAACGTTACCTCTCTCACCAAATCCTGTGCTGCACTGAGAATTTGATCTAAAATTGCTCCCTCTCTTGTCGGTTCCCGAACCAATTGCTCCATAAAACTGTCATTTATTCCATCCAGGAACTTTATCTCTCTAGCATGTCCCGCTGATACATTTACCCAGCTAATATTGGGATAATTGAAATCTCCCATTATTACCGCACTACCAATTTGGTTAGCTTCCCTAATTTCTCTTAGCATTTCACTGTCCGTCTCACCATCTTGACCAGGTGGACAGTAGTATACTCCTATCATTATAGTCTTCCCCAACACACAAGGGATTTCTACCCATAAAGATTCGATTGTGCATTTAGTCTCATGCAAGATGTTTATCCTGTTGGACGCTATGCCACCCCGGACATAAAGCGCTACACTGCCTCCTGGGTGCTCCTCTCTGTCATTGCGATATAATTTGTACCCCGGTATAGCACTGTCCCATTGGTTGTCCTCCTTCCACCATGTCTCTGAGATAGCAATTAAGTCTATGTCATCATTCACTGCTATACATTCTAATTCTCCCATCTTATTTCTTAGACTTCTGGCATTAGCATACAAACATTTCAAAGTTTGTTTTTTGTTTGTATTTTCATTCTGCTTTTTAATTGATAGGGATAAGTTAGAATTTTTTAGCTCATGTGAGTTTTTAGTTACAGGCACTTGGACTACTTTTCTTATTACTGGAACCTCACTGTCGGGATGCCCTATTTCTAATGCATCATTAGTATCCTTTGAAGATACCTCCCTCCGAACCATGCGCTGCTGAGCGACTATTAGCTTTCCTCTTTGTTCTAGTCTAAAATCTGTTCTATCTTCTTTTTAAAAGTTAGCGCAGCAGTCTGGTTCCACCCTGGTTAAGATGGAGCCCATCTCTTCGGAAGAGACTCCCCCTTCCACATATATCTTTTATTCACGCTAGAGTTATTTTAGAAACATCACATATCGCTTTGGTTTAAATCCTACCTAACCAACAGACCCTACAAAATAAAAATTGATGATTGTGAATCGAAACCGATCCACCCCTCCAGAAGCGCCCTACAAGGTTCCTCTCTCTCCTCTACTCTTTTCAATATTTATCTACTTCCCCTCTGCAAACTCCTCTCTGACCTTCACCTCACCCACTTCATTTACGTGGATGATGTACAAATACTCATCCCAATCACCGACTCCCTAGAAGCCACCATGAAAAGATGGGAAAATGCCCTCTCATCTATAAACAGCCTCCTCACCTCTCTCCACCTCACCCTTAATACTTCTAAAACGGAGCTCCTCATTATCTCTCCCCCCACCCTCGCCCAGTGCACCCCCTTAGCAGGCACCTCCTTCTCTCTTCAAGCCCGAGATCTAGGTGTTACAATTGATAATCACCTCAACCTACAAAAATTCATTGGTGTCACCATGAAGAGTGCTTCTTTAAACTCAACACGCTAAAAAAACTCAGACCCCCTCCTCCACCTCAGTGACCTCCATACTGTCCTGCAAGTCATGGTCATGTCCAAAATAGATTACTGTAATTCCCTCCTTTTTGGTCTACCTAAAGCCACAATTAAACCCCTACAACTCCTACAAAACACAGCTGAGAGAATTCTCACAAATTCTCGCAAATGTGACCACATCACCCCTATACTCAAAGACCCGCATTGGCTCCCCATTCAACAACGCATAACTCACAAGACTCTCACTATAATGTACAAATCGCTCCACAATGAAAACATGCACTGGATGAATGATACTATCCGCCTCCTCACCCCAACCAGACATACTCACACAAAGGTACCCTCCACACCCTCCCACCGAAACATATCCGCCTCAAATCTACAAAAGAGCGGGCCTTCTCAATCTCCGGCCCCTATGCCTGGAACACCATGCCACCCAAACTCAGACTAGAGCAGTGTGCACATAAATTTAAATCAAAACTCAAAACATGGTGCTTTAAACAAGTCTACCCTTAAATCCTCTACTCGATATCCGTTCAATTGAAATCCTTCTCTAGACCTTTCCTTACTCCTCTAGAGTAACCATGATAGGTTTGCCTCTATATACAACCTTGTCTACACCTCCGGTGATGCTTTCTGAGAAATTTTATAACTCTGTTAACCTGCCACACTTTGTATGAGATATTAGACATTTGCTCTCCCGTTTCACTTCTTAATGTTGGGACTCTTTATTATGTACATAAGTTTGTTTTACCAATTTCAAGCCTTAAGCTATCGCTCCCATGTGCAACTGTCTCTGCACTTCCCAGTTCTCTGTTAACCTGTTTTTTTGTAACTGCTCTCTTCCTGCTTTGTTTTTTACCCCCGTTACATGTAAACCAGCATGATATCTCTGATGAGGGTCGGTCTAGAAAAAACACAAATAAATAAATAAATATACACACACAAGTACCGGAGAGCAAATAAAGTTGCTCATGTACAAAAGGGGTGGATTAGAGGGTGGATCAGAGGCATTCCAGGGTGGGGCTATAATTTACACACATATATTGCGATTTTATAAACTGCGAACACAGCATGTGTATGGCTGTTCCCTGTGCATATTTACTTCTGCTATTTATCAGGTGTAAGTCTGAGTTAAACTCTTTATAGCCAAATACTGATTGGGTAAAGGATCAGGGTAAAATGGGGGCAGAGCAGGCTGAATAACCAGAGAGGTCTTGATGACCTAGAGATAGATTGGGCAAACTGGTGGACTCAGTGGTCCAACTGGTAATTTCCTTTGCGCACACATGTTATAAAATGTGCTGACTTGCGCATGTAAAAGTCCTAAGGAAACTATGCGAATAACATTTCCTTGTGTAAATGCTTAAAATTAGGAGCACGCATATGCATGAATAGATGTATGCGCACTTGCACGAGTGATATAAAATTCATGCTTATGAGGGTTAGTGCCCACATATGCGTGTATGTGGACATTGGCTTGTTTAAATGTTACCATCCCTGTGCATAAATAATTCACCTCTTATATTTGTTCCTTCGAGGTTTACAGCCAGTACATTTCAGACATCTATGCCACATCACTTTTTCCAGTATGGAAGTTGTTGGGACCTTCCCACTGCAGCTTGGTTGAAATTTTAATGATGGTAGAGTGGTTGTGATGCCATCAGGAATTATTATCTTTGCTTGGTGACTCATGATGTGTTGACTGTAAAGAAGGCCAAGCCTCTTCCATCCTGGTACAGATTTCACATTAGTTAATATTTAGTATATTGATATCTACACAAGATTACACATCACAAAGAAGAGCAAGATAAAACCTTCATGGAGGAGTGGGGAGGGAAGGACAATTTTTGGAACCAGATCACTGGGTCAATAATATTATGATCAAGATACTAAAAGGGAAATTCAGAACTATCCAGGAATGTAAAATATTTGCAGTTAAAATGATCAAACATCTCAAAACTACCATACAAGATCTTAATAAGAGACATTACTTTTTTTTTTAACTACCAGATATAAGTCTGCTCCTGAAAGATAATGTAATCTTGCAAAGTTAAGTATAGGCCTTGGAAAATGTGGTAAGCCAATACAATTTTTCCTAAGCTTTTTCCTCATTTCAGCAATAGATATATTCAGAACACATTTAACAGATTTGTTAAAAATACTGTCTTATTTGAATCCACCTGTATCCAGGGCATACAATCTTCCATTGTTTAAAAGAAAAGAATGAACAATAAATGGAGTCTTCTCAAAATATGGATCTGCTGGATTTGACCGGCTTTCTTGAAACATTAGATTCTGAAGAGGCCGTACCTGCCACTTTGGCAGTATATTTGGCATTTGACTCTGATTGTGAATGCCTGCTGCGTTTTTTCTTTAAGTATCGTGAAGTAGTTTATTGATTGTTATTATTTGATGTACTTAATTGCCATTTCACTCAAATCATCATGAACTGTAAGGTAAGAATACTTCCTGACATTGCCGAAAGTACTGAAAGGAAGAGAAGTTATTAAGACCAGGGTACTTCAGATAGGGGCTCTCTTCTTTTTTGAAGTTCCCCTGCAAACAAATGTGTAATTAAATTTTATGTGTTTAGATATATCTTCTATGAGCTATCACAACTGACTGTCATTCTGAGTGATAAGATGATATTGAGCTTCTCTTTAGCTGTGTCTTTTACTTCAACACCAGCAGATATTGATGCCTGCTGTTTATGTCAAAAACAATATCCAAGTAACTGAATTGCAAGGAATGTGGGGTAGAGAAGAAGCATTATGGGTCATTCTAAAAAAAGGTGATGGTGCATCCATTTTCACTGGAGTGGTTTACAGATCTCTGACTCAAATGGAAGAACTAGACAGATCTAGTTGAAGACATTCAAAAGGTGGGAAAGAAGGGAGACGTGTTGATTGTTGGAGATTTTAATCTGCCGGACGTAGACTGGAGAATCCCTTCTGCAGAAGCTACCAGAAGTAGAGAGATAATGGATGTCCTTCAAGGGGCTCTGTTCAAACAAATGGTAATGGAACCCATGAGGGAGGGAGTTATGCTTGACCTAGTGCTCACTAATGGGGATAATGTTTCTAATGTCCGTGTGGGTGCCCACCTGAGCACCAGTGATCATCAAACAGTATGGTTTGATATCACAAATAGGATACAGAGAGGTCACACAAAGACCCGAGTTTTGAATTTCAAAAATATGGACTTTGTCGAAATGGGGAAATATCTGGAGATAGAACTAGGAGACAATGAGAGAGGTGGAACAACAGTGGGCCAAATTAAAAGGAGCAATTACAAAGGCAACAAATCTGTATGTGAGAAAAGTAAACAACAGTAAAAGAAATAAGAAACTGACCGGGTTCTCAAAGGACGTTGCTGATAAAATAAAGGCAAAAAAAGCAGCGTTCAATAAATATAAAGGATCCCAAAAGAAGAACACAGAGAAGAAATCTGGTGATACTGAGAGAGATGAAGTAAGAAATTAAGAAAGCAAAAAGTCAGGTGGAAGAAAGGAATGCCAAAGAGGTAAAGAGAAAGGTCCGAAATGGTATAGTGAAAATGAAAGGTGACAAAGATCAATGCGTGGAGAGAAGCGATGAAAAGGCCGAAATTTTAAACAAATATTTGAGTTCGGTATTCACTAAGGAAGAGCCTGAAGAAGGACTGTTGCTAGTTGACAAGACTGTGGATGGGGGTGGAGTAGACAATATTCCATTCACAGTAGAGAATGTATGGGAAGAGCTAGGAAAACTGAAAGTGGACAAGGCCATGGGGCCAGAGGAGATACACCCCACTTTAGAAGAAATATACACCATAGGCCAGTAGTTCCAAAACCTGGTCCCATAGACCATTAGATAGTCATGTTTTCAGGATATGCAAGAAATATATTTCCATACAAATTTCATGCATATTCATTATGGATATCCTGAAAATCATACTGACTGGGTGTCTTTGAGCACAGGTTTTGGAACCACTGCCATAGGAGTTGAGACGAGAGGAAAGCTTTCTCATCACAAAAAGATATTCTTTATTAGTACAATGGAACCAAAACTGGTTTGCCATGTTTATTTTTTTCCAATTTGCTTCATGTCTCATTTGTATTTTTGTGAAATTTCTCAAGAACTTGCAATCATTATTTCAACACTAAAATGTCTGGAGGAAATCCTTTATACATATGAAAAAAATGTGTTAACAAAGAGGTGCATGTAATGTCAACTGAGCTCCCTCTACAGACTTAAGCATAACTGATTATAAGAGCTTGACAATTTCATTTCTAGGTGACCCAGTCCAACCCTCCGTGTATGTGGCCTGGATAATAATAATTCTCTTGTCATGCAGCCACCCAACCTTGAAATTACTCAGCCCTCTGGTCTGCATTCATACTACAGCATATGATTATGAGGCAGGAAACTTAATAAAGCAATTACCCATATACTTGCAAGTGCTGTTTACCTTTTTTTCTGCTGTTAATTATGACAACAAATGGGCACAGAGAGCCTGGGAGCTGAAAGGAAATTCTAATAATTACACCATTTTGTTTCCATAGTTTACAAAGCAGTGTCATTACTGTGCTAGCCCACTTGAATGTACTGAAATAAAGGTCAACAACAAAAAATATAATAGGTGATACCTTTTGGTTGGATTAACTCCCGAAAACTACTCAAGAACTGCACTAAGTCAAGTGTGGCTTGGAGATCTTGCTGCTGGGATTAGCCTGGGTATCAGAACAACTGAGCAGCTTCCTGCAGGGGCAGAGGAGGAATGAACCGCTTGGAAGGCCCTCAATTACTTCCGTACCCAAGAAGAAGAAAAGGAAAATTAAGTCAATTCAGTAAAATGGTATCACCTACTGCTGACCTTTCCCCTCCCCCCCCCCCCAAAGTCTATTAAAATACACATTTTCTTCTGTGAAGCTTCTTCTGCCATAGCAGGCTAGTACAATTACACAGGGCCTCACATAGAAAAAATGAACCTATGCTTGGTAACAAAGATATTCATGTACCCGCTTTTCTACTCATTTCTAGACTCCCGAAGGAATAAATCCTCAAGCCTCATTTCACTATAGATGGGGATACAAAACAGATATCTGATGACACACCCAAGAACCGATACATTCATGATATTAGAAGCCACAAATGTCATTTATATAATGCTCTTGGGGCTCAGAGAAAACATTTATTAATCATTTGCTTCATTTCCCTATATTTTAGGTCTTCCATTCTGTACATCATGGAATTAGAAAGGTAGCACATTTTCACTGCTAGGCACCAAACTTAGGAGCCTAAATTTAGGGGGGGATGGGACAATTAGGTCTAAAGTTAGGGACCTCAGTTTTAGGTACTTAAAATTAGGTGAATTTTCAGCCAAAAACACTGGCCCCACATCACCTAACTTTAGGGGCCTAAAAGTGAGGTACTTAGGTCAGTAGTCAGCTTTCTTTCAGCATCGCCTACATGCATCTCGGCTTATATACATGTTAAAGTGCCCATTCCTCTATTCTTCCATCATGCATATCTTTATCTCAAAGAAACATCCCGTAGTTCATCTTCTCTTAGCTGGCTATCCAATTAGATGCTACCTCGATAATTTATAACTTTTCTGGGAAACTGATTTATTTATTTTCATTTATTTATTTATTTATAGAAATTTATATTAGGCCTATTGCTAGTGCAGATTAAAATATTCACACGAGCAAGAATAAATTAGTTACAGGGGATGTGGAATTATAATGTAAAATTTACAACATACTTTGATTTGAGAATCGGCTTAGTGTATGCAAAATGTGCTAACTTGATAGCACTAGAAGCGTATGTGTGCCCCTAATTTTACAAGTGTGGGCGCACAGCCGTGTAAGTTCACTTTGAGCCATGTAAGTGAGGGAATTTTATAACAGGTGCGCGTGTCCAGGCCACCACCAGCTTCACCAGTTTGCCCAGTCTACAGCGAGGTCCTCCAAACTACCCTGGTTCTTTAGCCTGCACTCTTCTCAATTAACCCAGACCTCTCAACACGTCATAGATGCCTGGAAATGTTTTTATTTAGACTTACACCTCCTCCATAGCAGAAGTAACCTTACACTCAAATATAACTGGGCAAACACCCTGGCGCGTAGGTATTTGCGCACACATCGCTTGGCCCTGCCCTGGCACACTCATGTCCCGCCCACTCTCCACCCCTTTTCCCCCTGATGCGAGGCATTTGCGCATCGGGACCTGTGCGAGCATATGGGCAGCTTATAAAGTCAGGTGGACACGCGTGTGCTACATACATGCCCTACTCCCAATTTTGGTGTGCACTCTGCTTTTAAAATTTGCCTAACAATGAAGAAGATTTTACTGCCTGTTAAAATGCTGAGCTGGAGAGATCTTTAGAAACCACTGCAGAAATACAGAGAGAAATGGGGATGTATTGTAACTGTTGAAATGTTCCAAAATCTACTCCTGGGGGAATTCTGCGCAAACAAATTTAAAATTCTGCGCACAAAAACTTAAAACTCTGCAAACTTTATATTGGTCAAATAAAATAACACAATTTACATGACAGTCTTTAAGTAATTGCATTCTAAATTAATACAGAAAAAAGTTTTTACTTAGAGATTCAAAATTTTAAATATTTTGAGCAGAATTTCTCTAGAAATTCAATGTAAGAGTGTCCCTTCCACTCGCTCTCCCTACTCCCCTGGCCACTTTGCCCTCTCAGGCCCCAACTCCTTCAACTGCCAGTATCTCTCCCCTCCACCTATAGGCTCAACCCCTTCCACTCTATCGCCAGTCCCATAGTTTGACACCTTTCTCAGTACTGCCCTTCACACCGGCTCCCTCTGTCCTTCCCTCTCTCTCACACACACGCTCTCTCTCTCTCTAGTACACATACCCACACCCTCATACAGGCTCCCTCACTCTCTCGCACACACACATCCCCTCATACAGGGTCCCTCTCTCTTGCAAACACACCCTCACAAGCTCCCTTTCTCTCTCACGCATACATCCTCATACAGGCTACCTATGTCTCTCTCTCAGGCACCCCTTCACACAGGCTCTGACTCACACATACACAATCCCTTCACACAGGCTAGCACCCTCACATACACATGATCCCTTTTTCATACACAAGAGCTCCCAATCTCTCTCACACATACACACCTTCACAATCTCCTCATATTGGCTCCCTCTCTCTGGCACCCACACTCAAGCATTCCCATCGCTCTCTCACCTCCCATGCTCTCTCTCATACCCTCCTGCTCACCCCCCTGCTCTCTCTCTCTCTCACACCCCCTCCCCCCTGCTCTCTTACCCTCCCCTCACTCCCACCCCCTCCCCCTCCTCTTCCCCTCCCCTCTCCTCTCTCACACCCCTCCCCACACCCCCTCCCCCTCCACTCCCTCACATCTCCTCCCACACCCCCCTCCCCTCCTCCCTTTCTCACACCCCTCTCCCTCTCCTCTCACACACATATTCACTCTTACTGGGGCCTTCATCTTCACTGCGAGCAGAGTGCAACCTGTGGCACGAGGTGGCCTTCATCTTTGCCGCAAACAGCGCACACTCCATTCGCAGCACACAGGGGACTTCTCTTCACCGCAAACAGCACGCCAGGGCCTTCATCTTCGCCGCAAGCGGAGCACATCCCAAGGCACAATTTGGCAGTTCTGAGCAGGGGGGTAATTCTGCACAAAGTCTGTGCTCCGCAATAGCGCAGAATTTGCCCAGGACTATAAATTTGGGAAACTTTGGTGGAAGGTGCTTTATTAAAGTGGATTGATCATAGAAAAAGAAATTTTTTGGCCCTCCAGATTTTTTTTAGCAACTATATCCAAATTGTGTTTACCATTCACATTAGAATATCTCAAATTATTATAGAGTAGTCAATTCTGGTACAGTAATTATGCAAATTCAGCCACTATGCCTTGATGGTTAATTTATAATGGCTATGATTGACCATTGTCTGATTTTGGTCAATAACTACTGCCAAAAAAATGTATCATAATAAAACTTCATTCAATATACTTTTTATCATATCATATGTATAGGGCATCACAATGATGCCAATCACTATGTATATAGAACGAATATGCCTTTTTCCACTACACTATAATCCTACTTGGTTAACTATCCTTTTTCACAGATTTTGAAATTATAATTTATTGGCTTGATTAGTATTAATCTAAAAGGACTTTTTCCCCATCTGAACTTATGGAAAAATATCTTCAGTGATTAAGCCCCTTATTATGGATAAGTCACATTTCCAATACATGTTTCGGAATTATTCACTTGGTCAAGTCAAGGTTTAAAAAAAAAAAAAGACACCTTCCATGATGCTTTTCCAATTCTAAGCCAAGAGGTTCTCCTTCAGAACAATGGGCGTAATTTTCAAAAGGATTTACCCATGTAAATATAACTACTATTGTACCAATTTTCAAAAGCCATTTATCCCGCATAAAGTGCACTTATGTGGGTAAATCCTATGGACAATTCAGTGGTATATATTGTAGCAATTTTCAAAAGCCCACTTACACGAGTAAAGTACATTTACATGTGTAAAACCTATTTTTCAGTGTGTAAATGCTTTTGAAAATCAGGTCCTAAGTGATGACCCTGTCATTAATTATTATGGAATGAAGGTAGACTTCTGGGAATCCCCAGTATGTCAGTGTCAGAACATTCCCAGTGTCATGCTGCTTGGGGTCAGGGAGCACCCCCTCAGGAGCAGGGCTTGCCTGGGGTTTATCTTTTGCTTAGCCAGGCACGCCTCCCTGTAGATTGAGCTCTGGGTTCTGGGGGCCAGTATGGCTTGGTTCCTTTGGAAGAACATCATGGTTGAAGGTAAGTCAGATTGGATGATGCTGAACAAGCTGGACAAGGCTGGAGAGGCTGGACAAAGCAGGGCAGACACAGGCAAGAATTGAGGTCAGGCACAGGCTAGATATTGTGGCAGTCAGGCTGGAAGCTGAGGACTGGATACTGAAGCAGGCTGGAAGCTGAGGAATGAATACTGGAACAAGCTGGACAAGACTGGACAGACCCAGGTTGGAACTGAGGACTGGATACAGACACAGGCTACGCAGGTTACTGAACAGGAACTGGGGCTGGATGCAGACACAGGCTGAGCAGAATACTGAGTTGGGACTGGGACTGGGACTGGAAATAGACAGGCTGCGGACTGGATACAAAGGGTGGACAGGAGAATGAGCAGGGACTCGGACTAGGAATAGTGTGGGGCAAGACAAGGTAATGGCGAGGCAAGGAATGGATACTAGGAACTGAGCTGAGCAGAGCAGGATCAGACAAGGACTAGACAAAGACAACACAGAACAGAGAATACTGAGACCCGAAGGCAGCAATGCAAAAGACCTCTAGGCAAGGAGAGGCCTGGATACACCACAAGGCAAGGCACAAGGTGAGAGGAGACCCAGAGGCCACAAGGCAAAGAAAAGCCTGAGTAAGCCACAGAGCAAGGTACATGGTAAGAGCAGGCCTGGAGGGCACAAGGCAAGGAAAGGCCTGAGTAAGGCATAGAACAAGGTGCAAGGTGCAAGGGAAGAGCAGACCTGGAGGTCACAAGTCAAGGAAAAGCCTGAATAGGCCACAGAACAAGGTAAGAGCAGGCCCAGAGGGGATACGGCAAGGAAAGTCAAGAACAGGCCTGGAGGTCACAAGGCAAGGAACAAGGTAAACGTGGCCAGGTTAGGCAGCCAAGGGTGACTCCATGAAGAGGTATAAATGGACTGGACAGGCTGGCTTACGTCATGCAGGAATTGCTGAGTCAAATGGTCAGTGATGAGGTGGCTTAGGTAGCTGGGAGCAGAGCTCGCTGAAGGCCTCTGCTGTTGGGGAGGTATCATTGCAGGTGGAAGCAAGGCATGGTGAGGCTCTATGGAAGGCTAAACCATGACATCCAGGTTTGCAAAGATTTTGATCGGGAAAGAAGACTCCATCTATTCTAAAAGTGGGCCGGACTTTTATCTGCTCTAGGAAAAAAACAAGTAATTTCCTTCTGCTGCTCTTGTCTTTTAGTGATAAGGTGGAAAGTAACATCATCCCAAGAAAGTTTTCTGTAGTTCTAGATCATGTTCTTAGGGCTAGTCTTCCCAATAGGCAGAGCAGGTAAAGTGGATGCCCTGCCACTGAAAGTACACTCCAGTGGCCACTCATTGTGCAGTCACATCAAAACTAAGGGTGTACAGACTCCAAAATTGCATTCTATTTTCATTTTTGGGTTTTATGTTCTTTCTCCTCCTCCCTGATAACCACCCAGGACTCAATTTACTCTATCTGTAGGGGTCTAGAGGGGAAGGAGGGATGCCCACTCACCTCCTGTCCTTGGGTCATCTGCTTTCAAATAGTGCCAGTCAGCTCTGAGACAAGCAGTATAGTGACATCAAAATGGCATGCTCTCAGAGCTTGAAGAATATGTCTGATTAAGATAACCAAGAATTCCCAGATGCCTTTGCTGTATCGTGGCCTGTCAGAGGTGAATGAACTTTGAGAGACTTTCTGACTATCACAGATTCAAAGGATGCAGAAGAGTTGGGAAACTGGTAAATCCTGCAAAGCTTATAATTACAGGCCAGGAAGGCATCAATGACTTGCAGAGAATCTCTGAGACAGATTTGCTGGCAACAAAAGGAGAGAGGCCTATTTTAATGGCCACATTTACTTCACAATGCAGGGATACTCGTTCTGCAGGAAAATAGGATGCAAGCCTTTATCTTGTAGATATTGGTTTCAATGACCTGAAACCAATTTGAATGAATCCTGGTGCCAAGCTCTATTCAAGACCCAGACTGGGAGGTGTTTACAATAAACAAAGAAGAACAACAGAAGACAAGAAGAGAATACTTGCATCAAAGCCAGTATGATACAGGAACTTGTTTACATTGGGAGGAGTAACAGGGTTAGAAGAATTCTTAGTTGAGGGAGGTCCTCACAAGCATTTCCTATACAGGATAGATTGTCATGACAAACAGTATCATGTGTTTGTGGGCGGTTACACTTTTCTGGAAGCTTCGAGAATGTTGGATTTTAATTATATAAGTCAGAGCAGGGCAGAAATTCATTGAGATGCTACTTATTACAGAAAGAGGGCAGATTGCATCTCACAAGAACACTTGTCTCTGCATGTCTTTTGAAAAAGCCAAAATAAACTAAATTTTAAAACCTCTTGCTGAATTGCAGTGTTCTTGTGCCCTAAGCTATGAGTCTCAAAATTAGACATTTTGGCACCCCAGATGGGACTCTAATAACTGTTGTTATTGTTAATTATTAATTATTAATAAGCTGTAGTGTTATGGTTGGTGGACAACCTAATACTAGGTTCTTGAAGGGTAAAAAAATTTTGGCTTGCCGTTCAAAGATTGAGTTACCCAGGTAGCCTGGAGGTTTATCCCGGAGTATTATGAGTTCAGAGCAGATGTGGAATGAAGTTGGATCTATTTTGTGAGTATGTAACAAGAAAAAAAAAAAAAAAAAAGGAAAAATCTGTAAGTAGCAATGTTTTTATTTTATTTGTTGTACAGTGTATATAGCTTGTGTGTTATATCAGGTTTAGAATACTTTTTGCACAATGTTCTTTAATATATGTTAGGGAGACAGGACATGAGTTGATGATTTGATTAAAATCTAACTTAAGTTCTGGTATTTTCAGATTGAACAATTGAACAAACAGAGGGATAGCCAGCACTAGTCAGTCTGGGGTCTTTTGTTCTTAGACCGAATGGCATGCGCTCAAGCAGTTTTACTTTCACTTTACATCTGGTGAACGGCTGAGTAGAGCGGCTGTTGTAAGTGTATAGATTCAGAAGGAGAAAGAGGGAATAAGATACAATTGGTAAGTTGAAAGTTTTATAATTAGTATGATAAGGTGTTTTTCGTTTAGTGGATTTTTACCAAAGTTTAGTTGTTAAACAAAAACAAATGCGGTGCTTTTAAAACTAGAAACTGCATGGCTGGATATTATAGTTTACAGCTGTCTGTGATCAGAGGTACATAAATGCCTCCAGTTTATTTTAGTCTATGAGATTTATTGTTATCAGTTCATATTTAAGTTTGCTTTGGAGTTAATGCGTGATTGCTGTTAGGGTATCATTAACCAGAGAAATGAAGTTTTTCAGTTTTTTGGTGTTTTGCTTCTCCCCTCTCCCCCTCAAGGTACAGAGCTGACTAATGTAGCCATGGCTGGCCACAAGGACTCTTATGTTCACTGTAAACGTAGAAAAAGAATAACCAGCCCAGTAAGCTTTTTAGTTTTTGGTTTTATTTCCTACCATTAATGCAGAGATGCTCATATTTGCATCTAAGTTTTTAGAATTGTGTGATTACCGAGAGTTTATTGTGCATTGTGTTTCATTTCATTTGGTAAGAACGAAAAGCATGAACTTGTGTTTATTTAAAGTCATTCATAATTAGATTTGATTTATCATTGGAGAGGGATGTATGGTTTTGTTCTTTGGTCAGGGGTATAGGCAGAGAGATAGAAAGGAAAACAATCTATAGATATACTACAAGAGAGCAACTTTATTTTAATGAAATGATTTGTTTAAGGGTTTTATCACTTAACAAACCTATGCATTGAGGGTAACAGTTGTTTAGCGGGAGAGGAGGTGACCCCCCCTTAGGAATGTGGTTGAGAAGAAAGGAAAAAAAAAAACACCTGGGAGTGAGTCACTTTTAAAATGGATTTTACAGTTCTGCTGAGAGGTTTGAGGTTTAAGTATGTTATAGGACAAAGTGCAAAGGTGATAGAAGAGGGACTAATGAATTGATCTGTTTAATGTGAAAACAGAAATTTGTGTTGAAAGTATGGGGAAAGTGAATATTAGGGATGAGAGATGAAGTAATGTTGAAGAGGGAAGAGATTTAGGAATATGTAGAAGGCTGTGTGCTGAGCAATATATGTGCAGATAGGATTTATTTTAACTTAAACACAGGTTAGAAATAAACGGACGGCATGCAGCAGTAAGGATGATAAATATTTCTCAGTTTTGATTATACTTCAGTAGCTGCTACCTTTTAGAAGAAAGGAAATGAATTAGGTTGTTTATTTTGATGGGAGTTCAGGTAGTACATGTTTGTATTGTGGACTGGTTAGATGATATGTAAAGGAGTAAGATTGTGAGACGGTGAACAGCAGAGAAATAAGCAGCAATGCATATTATCTATTTATGTGCCAGTAAGAAAAACTTTTGGTTAATGTATATTAGTATGTGCCATCCTTTTATTTTGCATACTTCCAGACTTTTAGCTGATATGTCTGTGCTTTTGGAAATGATTCGTATTTCTATTTAGGGTATTTGCAGGATTTGGTAGTAAGAACTTTGTGGAACATATGCATATTGGATGGAAATAGAATGACTTCTAATTAAGTGAAAACAAAAAGAGATTTTAGATTTGTAAAAGGAAGTAGCTCTTATCACAGGGGACAGCGCCTCCTAGGGGTGGATTATCAGAGAAAGGAAAGTAGTTTTATGACTGTTTTTTGCTGAATTAAGGTATAACAGTAGTTTGACTTTTAAAGAACCTGTAATGTCATTTTTAATTTTCATTTTAAACATTATATTAACTGTTATATATTAGATTTCTTTCCAGGGTACCAAAGCACAAAGCGCATCTGTCTCTGTTCTATGGGAGATGAAGATCAGTTTTTTCCAGTTTGATTCCTTTTCAATTTTTTGAATAGATCTATTTTAATTTTCATTCTGAGTTTTTGTTTTCTTTTGTGGATCGATCCAATTCTTTTATATTTTTTAAAATACTTTTTTCTTTTTTGAGCTCAAACGTTTGTCATGTGGTCTGTTCTATGTTACATGTGTACAAGGAGGAATGAAGGAATGAATGTATTATGTGGTCAGTGCTGTGACATATATGTTTTAATGTACAGTTTGCGTATTTATGTTTGTGGTTTGGACCATTGCATGATGTTTTGAAATAATGTGGGGATTATTTGGCAACTTAAATATAGGGAGTACGTGACATAAAAGTATTTTCTTACTACTTAATCGGATTTGTTGCACTTTTATTCAGATTTGACTTCATACACATGCATCTAACCTAAGGAGCTAAGAGATTCTGCCTTGACATCATCACTGAATCCTACTAAACGAACTATATACGCCCTGAATGCAGAAATTATGGTCACAGATTTTCTTACATATTATATGGACTGCAAGGCTTACAATTTATACCTGATATTTGCTTTTTCTATGTTTTGTGGGAATGACTTTATGCAGAATTTGGGTTCTTTCATTCTCTGTCAGCACTTAGGTGTTCAAGTTAATAATATTATTTGAAGTGATGCTGTTTTTATTAGTTTGTATGTTCCTAGTTAAGTAGTATTTTCCAGTCTTAGACTTTATAATACTTATATGTTGAATCAGTTAAATGCATATGTACTAGGTTTTCCTATCTTTATCTATGGAAGCTGCTTTGATCACATAGAGGGTGATGTGTTTCATTGTGATTCAAATATGATAATTCAGGGTTCAAGAGGGAGATCTCTTTATATTTCTCTTTCACACCAGCCTAAGTTATAAGCTATTTCTATTCTTTGGTTTTGCAGCTTGCACTTAGGATAATCACTTTGTTGATCTTTAATATCTCAATATTCTATCTCTTATTCTAATGTTTTTGCTGAACCCTTCTTTGAATATCTTTTCTTATGACACTATTTACTAGATTTTACCTAATGACTGTTTCACTCTCTTTCACAAAGATTACTGTTCTCCTTGAAACAAATACATACCTTACACTTGAGGAGCTCTGCTATAGGGATTTGTAATATTCTATTACTATATTTTTGGGTTTATTAATTGCTCATGGTTCTTTTCTTTTTATTTTGGTCCTTTCATTATAAACTCTATCTGTGACTTATAAGCTAGTGGGTTTCTATTTAGGATTCCAAAGGGGAAGATATAATTTTCCTTATTTCTGTCTTTTATTTATATGACATTCTTTCCTTTCCTGTGTATAATCTTACACTGATGGTTTATCAATTCTGTAAAGTAGTTCACATAATATGTTAAAGACTTTCTCACAGAGTTAGCTTTCATTTATTGTTATGATCATCCCCAATATATTTAGACTTACCATCATTTGAGAAGGGTATGAGCCCCATTTCCCCTAGAAGTATCTGAAGACGAAGCAGTATTACTAGCCATCATCTACCTTAAAAAAAATTAATACTTGCCCTACACAGCTGTATTATCTCTTGGATATATGACTGCTACAAGTGAATTAGGACAGTCCATACAGTGAGTGCTTTCACTGCTACAGTTTATTGTCATAATACTGGATAGCACTATAAATACCCTACAGAATTAGTATGATGTTTCAGACTTTTGCTATGCCTTTGCCTATCATGCATACGCCTTTGTATTTGATCTTCCATCACTACAGCATATGACTAGAATATGTCTTATGCTTTGCAACACTTTTACATCATGTATGCACAACACAGTATGAGTTTTTCTATAGATTCTTGGTTTTCTTCTATGTTATTGGTTTCTTTACTTTTCTGGTAAGGTGCATTGATTATATCCCTAGTTGCCATTTTAATGAATATTATCCTGGGTAGTTGTTCACAACAACAGTATTCATTGAAAAGATTTGCCCAGTATACCTAGTATTATATGAGAAACACAGTACTTTCATACTAGTCTCTCTGTGTACTTATCTTTACATGTTATACCACTATTATGTACTTACTTGATTCTGAAAGATAACATATGTGATCATGTTATTATGAAGTAGGTCCTTTTTATAATGCAGGTATCTGTATAGCTCCATTATAGAGCTAATAGCTACCTAGTGAAAATTAGTTTTGATGTTATTTTTTGATTAACTAGTGAATGCTTGTGGGAGCATCCTTCATATTAATTAAGAATCTAGAGGGACATACACCTATGCACTACACCTGATAAATACCAAGGTTAGGGGTTAGGCTACACTTTTAAGTTCCTCTGTCATGGCTTAGCATCGAAGACTGATTGATGTGACACCTATCCATTTTAAGGTGTCCCATAGAGGGAAATGAAGAATATGTCTGATTAAGATAACCAAGAATTCCCAGATGCCTTTGCTGTATCGTGGCCTGTCAGAGGTGAATGAACTTTGAGAGACTTTCTGACTATCACAGATTCAAAGGATGCAGAAGAGTTGGGAAACTGGTAAATCCTGCAAAGCTTATAATTACAGGCCAGGAAGGCATCAATGACTTGCAGAGAATCTCTGAGACAGATTTGCTGGCAACAAAAGGAGAGAGGCCTATTTTAATGGCCACATTTACTTCACAATGCAGGGATACTCGTTCTGCAGGAAAATAGGATGCAAGCCTTTATCTTGTAGATATTGGTTTCAATGACCTGAAACCAATTTGAATGAATCCTGGTGCCAAGCTCTATTCAAGACCCAGACTGGGAGGTGTTTACAATAAACAAAGAAGAACAACAGAAGACAAGAAGAGAATACTTGCATCAAAGCCAGTATGATACAGGAACTTGTTTACATTGGGAGGAGTAACAGGGTTAGAAGAATTCTTAGTTGAGGGAGGTCCTCACAAGCATTTCCTATACAGGATAGATTGTCATGACAAACAGTATCATGTGTTTGTGGGCGGTTACACTTTTCTGGAAGCTTCGAGAATGTTGGATTTTAATTATATAAGTCAGAGCAGGGCAGAAATTCATTGAGATGCTACTTATTACAGAAAGAGGGCAGATTGCATCTCACAAGAACACTTGTCTCTGCATGTCTTTTGAAAAAGCCAAAATAAACTAAATTTTAAAACCTCTTGCTGAATTGCAGTGTTCTTGTGCCCTAAGCTATGAGTCTCAAAATTAGACAAGCTGGCTGGCACCATTTTCTTATTCCGCTGTAAAAACATACAGCCATACAAGAAATAGGCACTGTCTGGCTCTAAGGCTCGCACCTTTTTGAAATTATTTATTTATTTTAAAAACTTCTAGCCTGCCAACTTCAGGATCCAGATAAGTGCATAGTCACCGTTTTTTTGTGCACTATCTTATGTCTACTACAGCAGAAAGCAACTTTAATGCCCACTCACAAATGAGAGGTGTGGAATGACCAATGATTAATCTGGATTTAGTGCTTGAAGGCTTTATTACAATTTGCCCATCGCACTATATATACCAGGTCTTTGTATCAATATAGGCTTAACCCACATAGCCATTGATAAGACAAATATGATGGTCATCCATACTACCTACTCAATTTAGTATATGAGTCATTTGTAGCAGAATATTCTATTGTGTGATTAATTCAAAATTTGTGGCATCTAACAGAAGAATATTCAAATGAACAATAAAAACAGTTAATAACATATACAAAAAAACATATACAAAAAAACATAGCTGAAGCACCATTAAACCTAAACAAAAAGAGCTGAATGGAGAAGGGATCTTAAAGCTTCACAGTCGTGTACCTAATGAAGGCTAAGCACAAAAACAGACTAAAACAAATCTGTCAGAAAAACTTAACAGTCAAAAAAGAATCATGTGCTATGGTGAAGATATGTTTTTGGGTAAAGGTAAGCGTTCAGCTGTTTCCTGAAGGACTGCAAAGAACTTTGAGAGACTCTGGCAAAGCATTCCACATCAGCGCTCCAGCCACTGAAAACAAACACCTCCGAGATTCAACAAGGTGAACCTGTTTTACAGAGGGAGCATCAAGCAGACAGTGAAAGGGGGACCGCAAAAGACAACTGGGGGAATGCCTTTTTCAGACAGAGTGAAGACATCTGAGTGCAAGTCCACCAACAGCTTTAAATAAAAGCACAAGCACTTTAAATTTAACATGAAAAGCGAAAGGTACCCAATGCGAAGCAAACTGCCCAGGAGTTACAGTGTATAGTCTCGTGCATGTGTACCAGAGAGACCTTCTGAGTTGTTGCTTTCTGGACCAACTGCAAAGCTCTGAGGCTCGACACAGGCAAACCCAAATACAAAGCATTGCAATAGTCCAAAGACAAATTGACCAGAGATTGAGCGATAGGCTTGATTTTCCAAAACATTTCCACGCTTAAAAATGGGTTTTACACATGTAAATGCACTTTACCCATGTAAGTGGACTTTTGAAAATTGGTGCTGTTGTGTCCCGTGGCTGTGGGAGGCCACGACCACGGGCCCCTACCTTGTCCGTGGCGGCGACCTGCTGTGGCAGCTTTGGGGGAAACCCCTGACTGGGTGCTTGGTGCCCCGGCGCGGGTCCCCAGCTTGACCGTCGGGGGGAGAGTCGTCCCTGCTCTGCCCCCGCGCCGTTCCTGCAGCCTTTCCTCTGCGGAGGAAATCAAAGATGGCTGCCGCCATCTTTAGGCACGAGGCCGCACCCCCTTCACAAATTTAAAGGGACCTGATCCCTTTAACAAGCCTCACCTGTCCTGGATCAGCCTGAGCAGGGGAAGTATAAAAGGAAGCTTCCTCTGCTCATTCCCTGACTTGGCAACATCCTCCAGCGCTGTCTAGTCTGCTTGCTTCAGTGAGTTCCTTGAACTTCGGATCCTTGTTCCTGTTATGTCTTGGTCTTCTCGGTTCCTGACTTCGGATTGGCTTACGGTGACTCTCTGGTGTGCGACTCGGATTGGCAAGTGGTGATTCTCTGGTGTGACTTTGGACTGGCAAGTGGTGATCCCTCGGTGTGTGACCTCTGACTGGTAGTGACAACTCTCTGGCACTCGATCTTGGACCCCTCCTGGACTCCGTCTCCAAGGGCCCACCTAAGTCCCAGCAGTCCAGGTCCCTACAGGCTCCTCCTGGGGGGACCGCGGACTTCCAGGGTGAAGCTCCAGTCAGCCCTTGCACCGATACCATGACTCCTCTGGGTCCACCTAAGTCCCAGCGGTCTGGGTCCCTCCTGGGGGGACCACAGACTTCCAGGGGTGAAGACACAGCTCCTCTTCCAGCCTCTTCATCTGCCTGCAGTCTCCTCCATCTCCAGTGCCGAGGGTCAACTGCTCTCCTCTTCTGTTCTGCCTCGCCACCCGACGAGAGAACCTACGGATCCTCTGCAAGGTATACCATCCTCTCGTCGGCCCAAGGGTCCACAAGCCTGAGCATAACAGCTGCAACATATGCCATTGAATAGTCCATAGGATTTACCCCTCATAAGTGCACTTTATATATACATGTAAATGGCTTTTGAAAAGTGCTACAATGGTATGTTACATTTATGCATGAAACTCCTTTGAAAATCCACCTGTTGGTGAGCAGAAGACTTTGAGTTCCTTCAGCAGTGTTCAGCACATCTGAGGAGGTGTTTTGCCAACTTCAGAGTACTAAAATACCATGGAACGTGGAATCTACTGCTAATGGTGTAATTTTGAATGGAGCAGAAGCATTCCGAGCTACTTGAAGAGTGCAAACCCAGACTTCCAAAGCTACATCAGACATAGCAAACTGAGAAGCATTCAAAGCTTGATGTTATAAAGTCAGAATTGACATCACCACAGACATAATTAAAAACACTGTTGCTGAGCCAGTCTTCACAAAGAAAAACAAGGTCAAGTGAGTGGCCTGCTCTGTGAGTAGGGGCATGAATCATTTGAACCCATCCCAAAGAAGACTTAATGGCTAAAAAATCCTCACAATAACTAGGTAAAGGTACTGAATCAACATGCAAATTAAAATCACATTTCATCCCTCTGCTTGCCACGCAAGTAAAGATTTCCCAAATGTAGTACAAAAGTTATTTATAAAGTTGAACAGACAATAGATCAAACAAAGATCCCAATCCTTAGCCAAAGCTAACAATAATTCGATATATGGGATAGATTCATCAGTGACCATGTGCATCCTAATTAGATCTTAGCAAAGAACAACAGGCCACCTCCCCTACGATCAGGTCTAGATTTTGAAAAGCATGAGTATAGAGGAGTCTGAAGCTGATTCAATAAAACTGAGTCAGATTCAGGAAGCCATATTTCAGTAATGAAAAAAATATTAGGTTGTTTATCTTGTAGTAAATCTGATATAACTGGAATTTGCTTCCATTAATCAAACAGATCAAAAGCAATGGGGAATTACTTGGAGTCAACCTGAGCAGGTATAGGAGCTAACAGTCTATTCAAATGACTGTTCAGATGATAAGAACGAAGAGGAATTCCCCCATAATGGCCATGCCCAATGAATGATAACAGGAATAGCACAGCCATCTTTGATCTCGACAGAACCAGAAAAGGTCTTAAGAAGAATAACTCGAGAAATAAATTTTACTAATACACAACATCAAATAACATAGAAGGATTTGTCAATGAATATTACAAACATATTGTCTAAAATATTTCTATTTCATTTACATAAATACTTTAATTTTCCTTTCCTTTAATCTTTCTTTCTGAGGAGGAAAAGACCTCCGAAAACGGCATGAGCCACACGGTTATAAAAACCTCCTCCTCCCTTTTTTATATGTGCATAATTCATCTAGTGGATGAATGTGAAAAAAGTTATTTGTGAAATAAAGATAATTTGAATGTCTCACTGATAACTTTTGAATACTGATCTAGATTCACAACTGGAAATTCTACTTATTGATATAGCACTTCAAAATTGCAATAAATAGATAATTCTAGGTGGTGGAGAAATGCCCAGGGCACAGTTCTCTCTCTGTCTCTCTTTCGCGTTGCTGTATTCGCAAAGATATACTTATAGCTGTTCTTTTTTAAGCTTAAACTCCAGATACAAGCTAGTCTTATCTTTGAAAAATGGTACAGTATTTATATAAATGATGTTAGCGCCAGAGTTGTGGACCCTTGAGCCAGCCGGGCGGAGGATGAGATGGAAGAGCTGAGAGCCTCAGCCGTGAAGAAAGGCCGGGAGGCGGCACGGAGTCAGATGACCGGACAGGCGCTTCACCCTTGGAAGCCCACGGTCCCCCTGAGAGGAGTTTGTGAGGACCCAGGCCGCTGGGACTTAGGAGCAGAGAACAACCAGAGGGAACGGTCCGAGGTCAAGGCTGGCAGCAGATAAGGAAACCGAAGACGTACCGGGTCAGATACCAGGAAGACAAGCCAAGGATCTGGAGAGTAGAAGATGGAGAGGGAACTGAAGCTGGAGCAAAGCAAGAACAGGTGCTCAGGAGCAGGAGCACGGCAGCTGGAGCAGGAACACGGAGGCTGGATCAGGAACACGGAGGCAGGATCAGGAACACGGAAGCAGGATCAGGAACACGGAAGCAGGATCAGGAACGCAAGGCAACTAGCAACTCCGAGGAGTGAACCCTGTTGCAAGGCAAAGTCTTCAGTCAGATGCCGGGTTTAAATCTCCTGCCGGCGTCTGACGTCATCTTGGGGGCCAGCCGCGGTTTCGCGCCTTAGTGCCTTTAATTGGTCCCCCTTCGCGTGCGCGCGTGCATGCCTACAGGGGCGGAGCTTGACATCTGAGCTCGGCGGCATCTCCCTCGTGGGGACGCCGCTGCGGAGAGGCTTGAGCAGGCCCGAAGAATGCCGCACCCCGTCACAGACTCCCCAGCGAAGAGGAGGTAAGGACCTGGTCGCGAGCCCAGCGACCGGGACCGCAACAAATGAAGCAGAAATATTCTAGATAATTTGATGTAATATATATTGACAAATCCCTCTATCTTATTTGATGTTGTAAATTAGTGAAGTTTTATGTCTACTGTGTGGAGTTGCTTCACTAGCCATTGTATTACATAAGAAAAAAACAGAAAAAAATACAAATATTATTAAGGTGCACTCAAATGTGAAAGTAAAACCAATAACATTTTGTGGGCTTTTGTTTCGTTCTATTTTGTAAATGTCATGAAACAAAATAGGGAATGTCATTGACATTTCCTACTTTGTTTCAAATGAACGCACATCCCTAGCTCTCATATGAATGGCCCAAACTAGAACACTGAACTAGATGCTTTAGAATACAACATAGCAAAAGAAAGGATTTTAAGATGAAAGAGGAAGTTTTCATTGTTTCTTGTTCAGGTTCAGACTGGAACAAAGCTTTATTTATATTATGAAACGGAACTGTTTGCTAATTTGTACACTTCAGAAAATCCCTTCTTGATTGCAGTCCCAAAGAACATAAATCAGATCATTGTCTTTTTTTCCATTCACACTGTAATTTTTCATCATCGTTTCCATTCCTTTGTTTTCTTTCATTATTGTGTACATTTTCTATCATGCATGTTCTGATTTGTAACTTTTTTCAGATAAATTTGAAAAACATTTTGAGTTTCAAATACATGTCAGCATTTCTGAGCAAGTAAAGCATGGACAATGGAAGTATTAACTAATTCTCGACTACATTCTACTGAGGTTCCCTTCACTAGAAGAAGGGATACAGTAGTCCTCCTGTTGGCACCATGGCTTGCATCTCAGTGGTGCCTTCTACCAGCACTTACATGAAGAATGGACCCTGCAGAACTGTAAGTTGTTATTCTGGAAGTGTGATGGATGAGAACGGGGTCTGGGTGGCATTAAGATAGACTGGAGGATCCAGGGGTTTGTGGGGGTGAGGCCTTCAGAGTTTCATGGGGTGCTGGCACAGATGGAGGCGGGGGGCTTGAAACACAATTTTTTTGTATGTATTGAGGCTTGGGGTAGGTCTGATGAGCACTGGCTGACCAGATTTAAGTTTTCTATCGCAGTGCCTAGATATGTCTAACCATGATAGACGGTTAATGTTGAAAATCAGTGCTTATGTTTCTCTGCTCAATCTAACCCCATCCCTTGGGCCACCCATTTTTTAACCGGTTAAATTTGTGCACAGTTAGCCAGTTAAAGTTGGCCAATTTTTAACAGAAGGCTTAACTAGCTAACTCTTGAAGTTACCAGCATTTGAAAATCCACCAATTACCTAATTTGTAAAAGGTTTTATTCCATTTTGTCTATATGGAGTAAACCTTTAATAATTCAGGCCCAACTTTTCATATTGACCACCAGAGGAAAGTCCTGTCAAACGAATCTGATTGATGTTTTTATTATTAGATGCCTAGAGAATTAAATCAAGGAAGAGCGTTTGATGTGTCTACTTGGAATTCAGAAAAGCTTTTGATACAATCCCACCTTTGGAGGTTTATGAATAAAAGTCTGGGAGTGGGCAACACATTGGTGGAATGGATTACAAATTGGTTGACTGACTGGAGGCAATGTATAATGGTAAATGGAACTTACTCTGAGTGGAGTACCTCAAGGATCATTTATGGGGCCAATACTGTTTTATATCTTCGTGAGTGACATTGCAGAAGGGATAGAAGCAGGGCCGGCATGGGACTAGGCAGTTACCTAGGTTGGCATCAGTGGGCGGGGTGCCCATTTCAAAATGTGAAAGAAGGGGCAAAGGAGTCACAGAGCACTGGCTAGGTTTGTGTGATGAGAAAGAGAAAGAGAGAGAACTGTAAGATGGTGACTAATGTGCACTGACTGGGAGAGGGACCATGGGGTGGTAGTGTCTGATGATCTGAAGACAAAAAACAATGTGACAAGGCAGTGGCAAAAGCCAAGGGATGCTGGGCTGAATAGAAAGAGGACAAATCAAATCAGCAAGAAAAAAAAAGAGGTGATGAGGCCTCACCTGGAGTATTGTGTTCAATTCTGAGGACCTTATCTCAAAAAGGATAAGGACAGGATGGAAGCAGTTCAGAGAAAGGCGACCAAAATGGTGTGAGGTCTGCATCAAAAGCCATATGAGATGAGACTGAAGGATCTCAATGATGCATACACTGGAGGAAAAGAGGTGCAGGGGAGATAAGATGCAGACCTTCAAATATCTGAAAGGTATTAATAATGCAAAAACAAGCCTTTTCTGCTGGAAAGGAAACTGCAGAACCAGGGGAAATGATAGGGGAAATGATATGACACTCTGGGCAGGGGGGGGGGAGGGGAGGGGGTGACTCAAAACCAATATAAATAAATATTTCGTCACAGAGAGGGTGGTGGATGCATGGAGTGCTCTTCCGAAAAAGGTGGTGGTGACGAAATTCAAAAGGGCTACTAGAGGATGGAAATGAAAATAATGGGGGTAACCTATGTTAACTTTAGTGTAAAACTTCTGCATGGGGATAACTTGTATAGAGCGGCAGTTATTACTATCCTTAACAGAAGGCATGGGGATAACCTGCATGGAGCAGCACTTACTACCAAAAGTAACTTGCTGGGCAGTGGGCAGACTAGATGGACCTTTGCTCTTTATTTACTGACATTTACTATATACCTAGGTAAATAGTCATTAGATAATAATGACTTTTAGTCAATATGGACCTGAAGTTCAATTAGTGAGATCTATAACTGGTTAATAACGATGTCCTTACTCTTATCCAGTGGCTCAAACATCCTCCTCACTTGCTCATCTCCCTTTTCAACTTGCTTCTGAGAGGCAGACATCTCCTGGTTTTACATAAAACAGTAAAATATGAATGGATTCCTTATGAAAATATGACCTCAGAGTTTGGACTGGTTTCAGAAGCCAGTTGGTGCTCTGCTCCTTCTTGCCAAAGGCTGCTGGTCTGCATCAATCTGTAATTCCCTCTCCTCTACCTCCTTCTTCACACTCCAACAAATATTCCTTTGATCTTAGATGAAGCACTGCTGGAAGGATCTGGTTTAAAGGTGACAAGAACTTGCATTACAGCATAAATAATCTTGGAGTTTATGATATGCTACACTAAAAACAGTGTTTATATAACAGGCTCACAGAGTATATTATACATATATATATATATATATATATATATATATATAGTTATAGATACACACATACACATGCCAAATATTTGTCTGTACTTTAAGGAAGATTTCTAGAAAAGTGTAATTCTTGGGAGAAAACATGCTGAAGTAGTTTAGATATCCCAGTTGAATATAGCTTCTGAATGGCTAGGCAAAACTGATCAGAACTTGATTTGGTAGGTGAACTTGGGTTCCTAATTTAGAAGTCATACTGCATACAAAAGATGTATATTCATTTAATAAGCGAATGATAATCTAAACAGAAAATGTCCATTTTTTGTTTTTCTTTGAATCCAAAATGAATTAAAAATGACCCTGAAAATGCCCCAAATGTTTCTTTTTATTCATTTTGGGAAATAGTGCATACTATTTGCTTCAGTATTCACTGAGGAAGGTGAATGAGATATACCCATACAGCCAATAGGAAGTAGAGATGATGAGCGGTATACGCTAATGGTGGATATCCATATATGGGGGGAGGTATAGCGCTAGAGAGTTCTTGGATCCTTGTGATGAATTAATCAAGAAAAACGAAGCCTTGGATCAAGCATTTTCACCTTTAATTCATAGACACCTCTAAGCATCTATAAATTAAAGGTGCAAACGCTTGATCCAGGGCTTCATTTTTCTTGATTAATTCATCACAAGGATCCGAGAACTCTCTAGCGCTATACCTCCCCCATATATAGAGATATACCTATGCCAGAAATGATATTCAAAGGTGATTATTTAGAAGAACTGAAACAAATCTCAGTGAACCTTGAAGATGTAGCAGGGAAAATTGACAAACTAAAGGGTAGCAAATTACCTGGACCATATGGTATACGTTCTAGAGTGCTGAAAGAACTGAGAAATGAAATTGTGAATCTGCTATTGGAAATTTGTAAACTATCAGTAACATCATCTATGGTACCTGAAGACTGGAGGGTTGTCAATGTAATGCCAATTTTAAAAATAGAATTAAGGGGTGATCCAGGAAACTACAGACCAGTGAGTCTGACATCTGTGACAGGAAAAATGGTAGAAACTATCATAAAGAACAAAATTGCTGAACAAATAAATAAGCATAGTTTAATGGGACAAATCTAACATGGATTTAGCCAAGGGAAGTCTTGCCTCACAAATTTGCTACATTTTTTTGAGGGTGTAAATAAATATGTGGATAAAGATAAGCCAGTTGATACAGTGTATCTGAATTTCTAGAAAGTAATTGTCAAAGTCCCTCATGAGCGATTTTTTTAGGAAATTAAAGTCATAGGATAGGAAGCAGTCTCCTATTATGAATTGCCAACTGAGTGCCCCAGGGATCTGTTCTGGGACTACTGCTTTTTAATATATTTATAAATGACCTGGAAATAGGAACAAGTGAGGTGATCAAATTTGCCAATGACACAAAATTATTCAAAGTTGTTAAATTGCAAGAGGATTGAGAGAAATTTAAAGAGGACATTGCAAAACTAGGAAACTGGGCATGCAAATGGCAAATTAAATTTAATGTTTAACTAATACCATTATGCTACATCCTTGCTGGACTTTGAGCTCATTATAAGATCTATGTTCATGATATCCAATTCTTTTTTTCCTCTGAAGAAAAATGGGCCCTTACAGAACCTTTCCTTACCCGCTGTCTTGTAACCATCTAAAAATGGCTTCACAGCAATAAATTAGCTCTCAACATCTCTAAAACAAAAATCATCACATTTACCTGTTGAAAACACACCCAACAAGTTCTCATTTGATACTCATTCCAACACGATCTCCCAAACTGTATGCAATTTAGGAGTCAAAATTGACCCCTCTCTCTCTATGCACGACCATATAAGAACCATTACCAATGCATCCTTCTTGAACATTCTGATTTCCAGTTGGTCATCCAATCTTTATTATTTTCTGGGATAGACTACTGTAAACTCTCCTAGCAGGTGTAAAATTATACATGACCCGAACTCTTCAGGTCATATAAAACTCGGCAGCAAGACTTCTAATTAGCATTCTCATTCATGAACATATCACTCCTAACCTCGGATCACTAGATTGGCTCTCAATCTCATACCATTTACAGTACAAGCTCACCATGATCATACACTCCACCATTTACAATTTACACTCCCCATGGGTCTGCTCAATACTAAAAATTCCACTCTCCGACCTGATCCCTCAAGTTGGCAAATCTAATGCTATTAGATGTCCCATCTCCAAAGCTTTCCCACCTTGATGAAACCAGAGAACACACTTTCTTCCCTGCAGGTCCTCTCCTATGGAACAGACTACCAAAGGAAATAAGATGCCTTTGAGAAAGAACATTTTTTTTAAAAGCCCTAAAAATTTTCCTCTTCAAAAACATTCCCAAACCTAACTGATAATGTATCACCCCCTACGTAACCCTCCTCAGAGAGCTCTACTTAGCCGACTAGTGGCCACTCTATTTTCTCCTTGTTTCAATAGAGCAAACCCCATGCTTCTATATGTTGCTCCTCCATAATGAAGAATGATATATGCTGTTATTTCTTATCCACTTGATTTATGTATGTTCAGATTGTACCCCGCTCTGATCCTATCTGCTTGATCTATGTATGTCCATATTGTACCACACTTTGACCCTATCTGCTTGATTTATGTATGTTCATATTGTAACCTGCTCTCAACATAGAAAGGGTGGGTAATAATTGCTTTTCAAATAAATAAATAAATAAATACATAAGTGCAAAGTGATGATGCACTTTAGGAAGAGTAACCAAAATTATAGCTACATAATGCATGGTTCCACATTAGAAGTCAACATTTAGGAAAAGGATCTAGGTGCCATCATTGAAAATACATTGAATTTATTCTGCTGAGCATGCAGCAGCAGCAGCCAAGCAAGTTAATAGAATGCTAGGGATTATTAGGAAAGGAATGGAAAATAAAATAGAGAATATCATAATGTCTCTGTATCGTTCCATGGTGTGACATCATCTTGAGTATTGTGTGCAGTTCTGGCCACTACATCTCAAAAAATATCTAACAGAATTAGAAAAGGTACAGAGAAGGGCAACCAAATGATATAGGGGATGGAACAATTTCCCTATGAAGAAAGACTAAAGAAGTTAAGACTCCAGCTTGGAGAAGAGACATCTGAGGGGAGATATGAAAAAGGTCTATTAAATAACGAGTGGAATGTTGAGTGGAGTTGAAAAGTACAAAGTCCAGGGGACACACAATGAAGTTACTAGGTAATACATTTAAAACTAATAAGAGAAAATATTTTTTTACTCAATACATAATTAAGCTCTGGAAGTCATTGCCAGAGGATGTGGTGAAAGCTATTAGTGTAGCTGCATTTACAAAAGTTTGGACAAGTTCCTGGAAGATAGATAAAGGACATGCTACTGAAAATTTGAGATTTGTAGTATTGGAAAAATTTGAGTGATGAGATGGGATGGGGATTTTGAGAAATATTTGGTATAGAGGGAACAATTTTATATTTTTAAATGGGTGATGGTGGCCCCTAGATGATTGAATAGGGAGACTGATTGGAACCAGTTTTTCTAAAAATGTTTTTGAAATGTTTTACTATTTCTAACACATGTGGGATTGATGTGAGGTAATTGATGGTGATCGCTTCTGAAAAATGTGCTCTGTCATTAGACAGTTTGCATTTAAATAACATGTAGATGCTTGCAATGAGTGTTTGATACCGCCATCTTGGAATTAAGAATGTGTGCTGGTAACAGCAGTAAGTGTTTGGATCATTTTTTCTTATGTTTATATGATTGGACACATTTCTATTGTGAAACCCCTCCACACACAAGAGACAGAGGTTTGAGCATGCTATCATTTAAGTGAACTGTAGGAGAAAAAAAGGGGAGGACAATGCAGCTGTGTAACATGATCTGCCAGCCCAGGAAACACAGAATAAAGTTGAAAAGGTTATCAGACCCCTTAGTGTGAAGGTACTTAACAATAGATTATTGAATAGATTAGTCAGATATTCAGGTAGGGGATTTGCATATCACAGCCCCCTGATCTTCTACTGGTAAATTTGTAGGACATATCACTAAACAAAATCAGAGGATTCAAACTCCTAAATTACAGAACTATGACTGGGAAAGGGATTTATGAGAGAAATGTATTAGAGAACAGTCCTAGGAAGCAAACTGATTTTCACCCTGACTAACAAGGTTGTTCAGACATATGGCTACCGAGTTCCTAGACAATAGAACGGATAGACTAGGCAGGATAGAGAGGTGTGCACATGGCCTTGCTGTGTGGTTCTGCCTGGGGCTTGGCCTTTTGGCTGAGAGATAACCGATACAGGGTCAGACAATAGATAAAGTAAAAACCAGGCTGAGTGAAGATGACTTATCCAAGCTGGGTAACAGCACCTGACTAGCTATGAGCTTAGTGGAGCTAAAATCACTGAAAGCTGAAACTGCAGAGGGCCAGAATCACTTAATGCTAAAACAGCCATGAGCCTAGTAGAGCTGTAAACCCAAGCCATGGAAAATCTTCTTACCAAGGGACAGAACTGAAGGACAGTAGCAGGCCTACAATAGTCTCTTTCTCTCGATTGAGGGGACCCTAGTGACAGATCTGGAAATCAAGTGGTCTCCTGTGAGCAAGGGGACACCAGTGACAGTCCGGGAGGTGAAGTCGGGTTGCCCAGGAGGGCATGGACCCCAGTGGCAGACTGGGAGGCAGAGTCAGGTCCCCAGGAGGATGTGGACCCCAGCAGCAGTCCAGGAGGTGGAGTTGGGTCCCGCAGGAGGGTGTGGACCCCAGTGACAAACCAGCATGTGGAATCGGATCTCTCAGCAGAACAGAAGGAGACAGTTTAGTTACAACAGGCCCCCTCCAGGCCAACACTGCCCACCAGCCCAGTTGCATCTTTTCACATGGGTGAAACTTAGGATAAAGGGGAGAGGATAATAATAATATTTGAGTAAGTGGGAATGCAAGAGGTCCCTTCTATTCTATAGGGAGGAATACTGTGGGATCCAACAACCCCAAAATGCCAAATATTAAATATTCTTGCTACCTTGTAGAAATGTATATAGTTGTGTAGACTGAGACTATTACTCATGAGTAGATAAATGTGCTATTTGACATCTATTAGCAATGTACAAAGTCATGTAGAAATGCATATACCTGTATAGTCTAAAAAACCTGTATATATTTGTACATACTGCCAGCCTTGTTCACAGTCCCATTTGTTTTCCTGGGGCGAAGGGAAGAAAATCCCACTCAATAACAACTTCTTCTCCAATTGGAGGCAACAGACGCTAAGAACATGAGGACTGACAGAGTCTGCCCTAGGGGAGCTCTCGCCAGGTCTGTCCCAGACCCAGGAACGCCTCGCGAGGTAAGCGGTCAAGGGGGCATTACAATTGTAATTATGATTAGTATTTTTAGATTGAGATTTTGATTTCCCTGATGTAGACACAGAGATGTGTAAAGACGCTGTAGCATCGGGATATCATTACTCATGCAATGCAAAATTGAGAAATCATTCACAGTGAAATGCAAAGATGCGGTAAAATATGGGATATTATGATTCAGGCAATGCCGGATATCATTATTCATACAATGTAGGATTGAGAAGTCACTGACAGTGAAATGCAAAGATGTGAAAAATGTAGGATATAATTATTTATGAAAGAAGAAGCTATACAAACAGGTCTGAAGGTTGACACAACAGAGATTTAATTCAAAGAGAATATCTGTTGAGTGAGAGGAACAACATTATAGCTGACTATACATGATCTGGATCTCTTTTGATAACCAACATTACTGAACATTACATTAGTTTTGGGAACTTTGCCATGATTTTTTGGCGAACTTTCCAATCTCAACTAACAAGAGGATTCCTTTTCCTTCTGTGGTGGTTTCATCGATACTAAGATATTTTTGGAATTTGTTCTTTGTTGAGCACATTTTGCCTGTAATTGAATGTTATATATAATGTACAGTTGATATCCACCAGGAGAATTGTTTGGGTTTTATAATGTGATGTGTATGTGTGGTGTGCTTGTTGCATGCGAGTGGAAATAGGATTTTAGTTTTTAATTAGTAGGGCGGTTTGATTCATTACTGTAATTACATTTATATAAAAAGTAAAAATTTCTTCTTGAATTTATAATAAAATGAATGATTATGGGCCTCTAGATTATATGGATCTTTATTAATACTGCTCTGGTATTGGGTTGGGATTGTTTTATAAAGCACAGTAGGGCAGTATAGAGTATTGTATTATTGGAAAACTCCATTAACCAATATTAAGGTAGAGTTGCAGAAATCCACTGTTAGTTTTGGGATAAGCAGCTTGGAATCTACCCCTTGGGATCCTGCCAGGTCTTGTGATCTGGCTTGGCGACTGTTGGAAACAGGATACTGGGGCTTGATGGACCTTGGTTCTGATCCAGTATGGCAAGTCTTATGTTTTTATATGGTCTTATGCAAATAGTGTACTATTTTCCATAATAAATGAAAATTAATTTAAACAACTCCCCCCCGCCTGCCCAAAAAGAAATTTGGGCCAAAAATAGCCCAAAAAAGAAAGGAATGAATATTTCAACTGTTCACATCTCTACCAGATATAAGGAAGAGAATGGGAATATGTTATTTGATTCTTAGTAATCCTGTTGAGATCTGAGGTGATTTTATTTTATATTTCATGCTTGAATGTTGTATTTTCTGTGATTCATTTTTATTGCTTGGTGTTTGTGAATGTTTCTGTTTAATGGACTATGGTTTTTATTTGTAACATTATGTGTTGAAACTGTAATCTGCTCTACACAACTATTGTTGAGGAGGACAAAATCTAAGAGGTAGATTTTAAACGCCTACGCGTACCGGGCCTATTTTAAAAAGGCCTGGCGATGTGCGTAAAGCCCTGGGACACGCGTATGTCCCGGAGCTTCGAAAGAAGGTGGGGCGGGGTGGAGCGGAGCTAGAGGTTCCCGGCACAGCGGCCATTTGCCGCTGTGCCGGGGGATCGCGTGCCGGCATTCTGCCGGCACGTGCAAACTGCGCCTGTCCCAAGGCAGGTGCAAACGGTAAGTTATAAGAATGGGGGGTGTTAAAATAGGGCTAGGGGCGGGAAGATTAGGGGAAGGGATAGGAAGGATAGAGTAGGGGGAAGGGAAGGTCCCTCGCAGGCCACTCCTAAATTGGAGTGGCATGGGAGGGAACGGCTGAAGGCCGCAGGCATCGGCGCGCGCAAGATGCTCTAGTGTGCACCCCCTTGCGCGCGCCGACCCCTGATTTTATAATATGTGCACACCTGCGCGTGCATGTTATAAAATCGGGCATCCATATGTGCGCACCAGGTAGAGAGCGCACATGGATGCCTGTGCGCAAGTTGTTAAAATCTACCCCTTTATGTTTTAAATGAATAAAAATAAAATACACCTAACTGGTTCCATTTTGTTTCAACGGGGTGAGCCCATGCTGGTTTTTGCCTCTTTTGTCTGTAGACATTTAGTTTTAATGGGGTTCATATTCAAAACACTTGTTCAGCAAAGGTTGGGACTTCACCAGACAAAGGGTGGGTTTTGAAAATCTCGTCAGTTTCTTCACCCCTGATAGTAGTTATCCATTTAAAAATTCAACAGGGGCCGGCCGGTGGTGTTCCTGGGCAGAGCAATGTTATCTGTCATCTTGTTCTCCCTCCTCATCTCCCTCCCCATCTCCCTTCTTTCCCCCACTCTCTCTTCCTTGCCCCCCACTACCTCCTCTCCCTTCAGCCTCCCTCCTCCGTTATTCCCCTCCCACAAGCCCTGCTCCCTCTACCAGCGTGTTCCTACTCCTTCCAGCTCTCCCAGGCACCATCAACTTACCTCTTGGGCAGCAGCAGCAGTGGCCTATGAGCAGAGGCAATCACAGCACAGCAGGAAGTTCTTGGGGAGTGGCGGGAGAACTGGCAACAAGGGGAGGCAGTTACAGAGGCAACAACAGAAGGTCTACGGAGGCTGGGAGAGAAGAGCAGGCAGGACCACCGTAGCAGGCAGCAGTGGCAACACAAGAAGCAAAGGCTGGGAAGAGAGAGCTGGAGGCGGCAGCAGCAACGCAAGTCCCAGCGTGTGCCTCAGAAGTTGGCAAAGTGGGCCTTACGTGTTCTCCTGGGCTTTTTTAAGCTTTCTTGCGGCAGAAGTTATATCTTTAAGTTGTAACTTCTGCCATGAGAAAGCTGCACAGAAGGGGGAGGAGAGTGAGCACTTCTATTCAGGTAGGAGGAGGGAGAGGAGTTACTGCAGTTGCCTGAAGTCTCTTTACCTTGCTGGTAAAGGTTTTGGCAGGGCCAAGACCCATATTGCCCACCCTGTTACCAATGCTTGTGATAACTGATATGGTGTCATGTGCCAGTCACAGTCTGGCATCAGTACTACCCGCCAGATCAAACAGTAGTTACAGAAATGACGAGGAAAAACGAGCAGAATTCAAGGAGGACTTGTTACAGCATAAACAGGTCTGTGCCGCCATTTTGTTTTTAAAATGTAATGAAAGAAAAACAAATGAAATATTCATTTTTTTGTTTACTTTTGATATTTTAAAAAGATACCCCCCCCCCCCCACTCGGGCTTTCTCCTAACCTCTGCAGATCCCCACAGGCCAACCCTAGTCGCCTTCCTCGGTGCAGGAACGATTCCCAGCTATTTCTGTCCTGCTGGTACTGCTTCTTATAATGGTACCAAGTGACCCCAAAATGTTTCTATCTTGTATGGCAAAATTTCAAGTCGTCCAGTGGAATTATGAGAAACAACGCAGAGGGGCAGGAGCAACTGAGGATCGCATCTGTCACTATTGCCCTTGAGGAAGGGACTCCTGGTATCCCAGTAAGTGAAGGGGAGTTGAGAGGGTGGGAGAAAGCCCAAGGGGCTGTTTTTATACAAGGCAGACAGGTTTTAGTTTTAGTGTATGCTGTAGTAGAGTAGCGCACACTAAACCCAAGCAAATTAAAATGAACCTCCACCAGCAAAACAAGATGAATAAAAATATAATCATGTGCACACCTAATAAACAACCTGTTCAACCCTATAGTAGTCCAATAATCCTAGGCAAACTATTACAGATCCCAATTGTTATTGCTTTTACCACCCAACAATTAAAAGAAAACCCTTCCTTTCTGCTCTTTCTTGATTTTATATCCATGCTTCAAGATAAAAATTAACAATTTTTCTTACAATCAGGTTTGAATTAGCAAACCTTAAAGGCCAATAATCCACAAAGCAACAGATCAACCCATCCAATCTGTTTAGGCTCATTCCTCATCAATCTAAATTTAGAAAATGCACTGAATAGCTTGTGGAGTGCTACAATTTGTCTCCGTCTCTGCCTTCTAACCCATAGCAGGACAGAAGTTGAGAATAGTTCATGGAAAGGTTGGTTCTCCCACTGAACCCTGCAAAGGGATGACAACATCCCAAGAAGAAAGAGTTATCCTGAAATAATGTTTGAAGTGCAAAGTGACAGTGGTTTGTTTAAGAAAGGCATTTCATAGTGCAGGAAACTCTATGTCAACAACAGTAAACTATTGCACTACTGAAAAAAAGGGGTACATTATCACCGTTAAAACAGAATGGATAAGAGAATATTTTTGAAGGCAAAAAAGCAGGAAAATTAAACTGCATAAAAAAGTGACTTTTCAGAAGCCCAATTGTCAGCTTTTGGACTGATTCTGCAGTGTCATTGACTACGCTGATACTAATTCTGGCTAAGGCTCAACAAGTGTTCCGGTCCAGGCAAGAACAGATCCCTCTGTTAGGGAATACATTTGTCAGCATTACACTACTGTTTCTGACAAAAGTGACTGTCTGTGTGTGTTCACTCTGTCTGTGTTCACTCTTGTGTGTACAATGTAACTCTATAACTCCCTGTTTCCTAAGAAAGGCCTCTTGTCAATGCTATTAAGAGGCAGATGCAGAAATCGGAGAAGACAGAAGCCTGCTCTAAGGAAGGATGTGCCAACGAGAGCTGTTGCCAGTGATGATGATAGCCATAGTCCCCCAGCCAAGATCAAGCAAGCATTGCATTTTTAGAGATATAGGGTTGGGTAAGAAGCAGGAACAGCAGCCTTCTGCTTCCATCTCCACTGTTGGTGTGGTGCAGGGGCAGAAGGAGGCAGATTCAGTGGAGGGTGGCAATAGCAGGGGTATATGTGTATAAGTGTATGTGTGTGGAGGGGTGGGTGGGATATGGGGACGGGGTGTTCAGCACTAGGAGCCAAGGGGCATCAGCTGAAACCAGCATAGCCCTCCCTGTTTTGTTGTGGCCAGCATCTTTGACCAATATCTAACCTGCCTTTCGTTGCTAAAGTCCTATTAAAAGCCATGCTATCACAATTAGAAAACTACTTAGAAAACAATAATATTCTATACTCAAATCAATTCAGATTCAGAAAAGATCGCTCATACGAAATCCTACTCATTTCCTTAACTGACCCAATTCTACAGGGGTTTGACAATGATGAATCCTAATTCATTGATCTAACAGCAGCCTTTGACACCATAGACCATACCCAGCTATGCCATCAGTTGAGAAAAATTGGAATAGATGGAAATGTTATCAAATGGTTCTCTTCCTTCCTAGCAGATAAGTCATTCCAAGTAAAACTGGACAATCACATATCTGACATCTTTCCAATCGATACAGGTATCCCCCAGGGGTCAGCACTCTCAGCTACTTTATTCAGCATTTATATGTTACCTCTATACATATTACTAGTGGAACTAGGAATCAACTCCTTCCTATATGCAGATGACATACAATTCTACATCCCATTCAACAATTCATTTGAAAAAGCTGCTTCGACCCTGTCTACATACATTAAGGCAATACAACAAAAACTATCTCAGCTGAAACTAACACTAAAACAAAAAAACTGAAATCATATGGCTAAGGAGAAACTCCACGATAATCAAATTACCAACCCTAGACCTAGGAAATTGTAAAATTACACTATCAGATCAAGTACGGGACCTAGGAATACAGATCAATGAGAACTTTTCAATAAAAAAGCATATAAGCAAATGAATTAAAACAGGATACACCAAGCTGAGAATACTACACCAGCTGAAACCATTACTAACAATACAGGACTTCTGTAGTGTTTTACAAACACTAATATTTTCCTTAATTTCCACTAATATTTCCACCAATATTTTCCCCCAGCCAAATTCACACACCTCTCATCCACTAATCGAGCCTTCTCGACAGCAGCGCCAACCATCTGGAACAACATGCCCACAGACCTTAGACAAGAACCTTGCACGCAGACATTCAGAAAGAAACTCAAGACTTGGCTATTTCTACAAGCCTTCCCTGATCTATGACCTCCCCAAATGCTACAACTCACCTTGGTCCGCCAGTCGACGTTCCCCATCTCTGACATGGCTTCTGATGTTATATTAATCAGTCCTGAGTTTTATGAACGAATACTATTTAGTCAGGAACATTTGATATTCCACAGCCCTAGGTGTATAGGATATCATGTATATATTTGATAATATTCAGTCCTGAGTACAAGTGATTATTATAGTCCTAAGTATATGTCTAGATATTATTTATTTCTGAGACTAAATATTATTTATTCTATGTTAGCCATGACTCTGGCTTTTCCTCTTCCCAGTTCAAGTGCCCCTGTTTTATTGTAACTTTCATTCACTTTTTCTCTCTTCGCCTATTGTTCACGTTGATGTTAATGTTATTGCACCGCTGTTTATTGTAAACCGATACGATATGATTGGTATCATGAGTGTCGGTATAAAAAAGCCCTAAATAAAATAAATACATGAATAAATTTTCAAGCATAAATTACTGCAGCTCCCTATTACTAGGACTACCCTCCGGACTATTAAAACCACAACAGCTACTACAAAATGCCTCAGCCAGACTCCTACTAGGGACAAGGACATTTGACCACATCACCCCCTCACTATAGCACTGCACTGGCTTTCTATACAATCCAGAATTCATTGTAAAGTATTAACTCCAATTTTTAATATCATCAACAACATTAACCCATGCTTAATAAGAGTGACACTTCAACCATACACTCCGCAGAGAGTCCTAAGATCACAAAACAAAAGACTTCTAAAGGTGCCTACACACTTAACACAAATAAGAGATCAAATGTTCTCCATAGCGGGCTCCAAGCTATGGAACTCTCTTCCAGAGTCACTACATCAGATAACAGAAAGAGTTTTAAATAAGAACTGAACACTCAAAACATGGATCTTTCAAAATGCATACGACCTAATGTAAAATACCAATATGCCAATAATGTCACTGTCAGAACCTAAGATTTTGATAGTAGATTGAGCAATTAGTATTTACTGATGTAAAGTGTAACAAGACAACTTATTGAGTATAACATGAAGGATAATGTATTGAAAAGTATAGGTTTCAATCCATCATAGCACCCTAGTTAACTTGTACTCGATATGAATGTGTCAACCTAGAATATGTATTTGATATTGTGATGAACGAGATTATGTAAAAATATGACCTCGAATATGTAACTGCCGTTGTACTGACCCAGAATATGAACGTTGAATGGGAATGCTGACCCAGAATCCAAACACTGATTTTGTAAAGCATTGTGATCTCATTTTGGAACAACGCTTAAATAAATAAATAAAATCTTCAGCTGATCTTTCAAGAACATATGGATTCAAATGAATCATATTCTAGACTTGAAGAATTAGAGGAGGGAGGATACTGAAAGTCTAATAACTGGTTACCAGCATGATATCTGGTGAGCAGCTGCAGGCAAATAACATAGCCACAGAGGTAATAACTGATACTACTGGAGCCAAGAGCACCTCCCAGCAACAGTAGGTAACTGAAAGCATGGAAAATACCCCCTGGCTTTACATTTCTTTGTTTGTCCTCAATCCCAGCTCCAGCAACAGTACACAAGGATCTAGGGATAGGATCCTGCAAAACATCCCAGGTACAGAGCGGAGGCATTTTAGTGCTATGGAGGATCACTGTTTTGCTGAATGTCTTCACTGGCAGAAGGCCATCAGTAGAGGAAAGATACTGGGATGTCTCTCAAACAGTGCTATGCAGTATCATGTGCAAAAGCAACATCTGTTAGTGTTGGTTTCATGGGGGAGGGGGTGGGATTGGCACTAGTCTGGGCACTACATTCTCCATGCAAAGCAGCAGCTGCAGCAGCAGCAGGAAAGCCTACTGTGACCCTGACAATCCAGAAGAAAACTCCTGCTGGACAATGCCCCCCAAAAGGCCTCTGACGCATGGTCACACTCACTATATACTGGAAAAGCCATGCCGAGGGGCAGTAAGAAAAGCTTGAAGAAACAGCAGAAGAGGATTTTTGAAACCGAGCTATGAAAATCACTCTCTTTAACATCAGTTACATTTCCTGTCACCTTTGTTTCATAGTAGTATCGGTCCAGGTATCCCCTGGTTGGGGAAAAACCCTGCTATTGAACCCAAAAGCTCACTTCTCAAGCTTTTGGAACCCTACTTATACAGTCCTCACAACTTTATGCAGAAGACCCAGAGTCTTAACCCAGGGAAAAAAAAAAACGGGAACAGCCTAAGGTATGCTGCCCATTCAGAAGGTTAACTCAGGAGATCCAACTGAGAATCCAACCTAAAATCCATGCTCTGAGATGGTGGCAGGGGTTTATAAAGCTTCTGAGCACACCATCTGCTTCTCCCACATGGGGGAACAAAACCCAAACCCCTGGCTAGCTAATCTCGCTGTACCTTCCCAGGAATTGGGTTCACTCCACTTGGTAAGGTGCTTGGGAGAGAAACGAAAGCCTGGAAAAAGGTGCCTGGTGTCCTAATTCATAAGAATTGTCAAGTTGTTTGGCAGCAAATTTAGAAAACTAAGGGGACTGTGTGCTAAAGGGAGAGCCTGGGAAGATCACTTTTCAAAGCCTAGAATCATATAAAAGCGATTTCTCCGTATAAATCGACTGTCTGAAAAATTCCCTACCCTAGCACCTCTAAAAGCATGCATGTTCTCCCACAATGCCTGTGCTTTCAGCCACATTTAGAGAGAGTGTTCCCGGGGGCACATTTGGATCAAGGGGAGGAAAAGTACGAAGCAGATGGCATTTCAACTGCATGAATTGCCAGTGCAAATGTCTGTATACTTTGTACCCATTGGAAATATCAAAATGAAAGTTGGCAGGCAAGATGGCCTCTTCAGATCTACGTGCATTATTTTTCACAGGAAAAAAAAAATATCTGCACAGACAGCAGGGGCAAATATTCACAAGTAATTTGTACCTGCAGAAAAGTTTCAAAAGTGAAAGCACCTGCGGACTTTGACCCAAAACGGTTTGAAAATTGCCTCCTTTGTGTCTATGGGAGAAATGTTTCAACCACAGGGCCCTCAGTTTGCAAAGTTGCGGGGTACAGTTAGCATTTATGTGTGCTAACACAGCCAATTGCAAAACGGGTTAGGTGAAAATGCCCTGGGAAGCTTGTGTAACGTTATGACGCCTAGCTCCAGGCCAGAAAGCTCAGGAAAGCCGCTCCTGGTTTTTCAATTCTTGTTTCCAGACCCAAAGTTTTGGAGAACTAAACTTAATAAACTACCGGGGGGGGGGGGGGCGGAGTTAAGATGGCCGCTTGCAGGTAGCACGTCTCGGAGCTCCCGGTTTCTTTTCTTGTTTCTTGCGAACAAATACTTATTTTCTTGACCTGATGCCGCCGAAAAGGAAAGGGAGAATGAGGGTTTTCCCCTCAACACCCTCTCTCCCTCCGGGACAAAAGACTCTTGCCGAGTGTGCTCAGTTTAATCTGAATCGGGAGGAGCCATTCCCCGCTGGCGAAAATGACAGGGAAGCAGCCGTTTCGCCTGGGGATACAACGCTGAGCCCACCGACGCTAAGATCACCACAGGCAATTTCCTCGACACTCCCGCCAGAGACTGCGTTGGACCCCGTGAGACTACAGACCTCAATGGGATCCTTGGAGGGAGCAGTGGCGGGTGAAGATTCGAGAAGTGAAACATCAGTACCGGAAGGTATTGCAACTCCAAGGTTGGAAATTTCTTCTAATAAAAACGCTTCAGAGTTTATATCAATTGCTGGGAAACACCAGGAGTTTGCAACCCCGGTTAAACCGCCTGTAGTTACTTTGGACATACTCTGGGAGCTCATGGCTCAGCAAAATTTAGTAACTCATGGGACAATGGTTCAAGTTACTCAAATTGCTACACGTCTTGAGATGGTGACCCAAGACCATAATTTAAGACTGTCTGAACAAGGGGAGAAGATACAGCAAATAGAAACCCAGTTGAAGGCTATCCAGAAAGTACAAACAGCTACAATTCAAGATTGTACTGCCTTGAGTAAAAGAACAGAACTCTTGGAAAATCGCATAAGGCGGTTAAACTTGAGACTATTGAACTTCCCCAAGGTAATGGGTGAGTTACCAAGGGTGACATTACATAAATATCTGACTGAAATTCTTCATATATCATCAGAAGATATTCCACCATTTAACAAGGTGTACTTCCTGCCTTTTAAAAGATCAAGGAGTAATGAAAATCAAAACCCTGTGGATCTGGAGAACTTGACAGACTACTTAGAATCATCAGGAGTGGAAATTGTGGAAAGGGCCACCCTACTTATTTCTTTAATATATGAAAAAGATATGGGCCTCATTATGAGGAATTATTTCTTAAACATGGGAACTAATTTTCTGGGCCAATGTGTACAGATCTTTCCAGATCTTGCTAAAGCCACGCAGGAGAGAAGGAAGGGATTCCTGGCACTAAGGCAAGAGGTGAGGGTGCTAGGAGCCACATACCAGCTTAGGTATCCATGTAGATGCGTGGTTAAATTTAACAACAATACCTATATATTCCTGACTCCTGAACATCTAAAGATGTGGATAGACTCCCAGAATCGGCTATTGAGAGTATCATCTCCATCAGTTAGCCCAATATCTTAGCATAAATAGAGAGATTGAAATAGTGCAAGCTATTGGCATTTTCTTTGATTGATTTCTTAAGTAAAGCTTCCTTTTATTTCTTTGTTGTCCGCCCCCCTCATTAAAATAGACTTGTGGACTAAATAATGGAGACATATTTCTTTATATTAGAAATGATTTATAATTATGTATAACTCTATTTCTGTTTTTCTGTGCAAGGATGGAAATGCTTGTAATTATTTGAAAAATTAATAAAGAATAAATAAAAAAAAAACAAAAAAAACTTAATAAACTACCTTCAGTGGATAACTTATATTACATGTATAATGAACTTGTACACACACACAGCTTATATTCCAACACGGATTAGTTTAGGTCAAGCAAGAGTAAAATACTATCAAATATGTATTTTCTTTTTCCCAGCATGCACTTTACAGAACTCTTCCCACTAGTGGTTGCCCTGTTGTTATATGCAGAGTCTTACAGAACTCCTGTTATGGGCAAATATATCTCATTTGCGTCTGAACGTGATTGGAATGGGATCAAAATCCAGCTCATTTCATCCACACTGTATGTCCTCGCCGACGCACTGCCAAGTTTCCCCATACCCCCCAACATATATTTAGTCTGCAGTAATTTGTATTGCATTGTGTCATGTGAGCTCCAAACACAGGAATTACTTCTCTCGAGAGGCGTCTGGCAGTCTCTGAAGAAGCCTGTAATTTCTGAGGGTTGACTCATCATTGCACTGCAGCCAGGGGTCAAGAGACCACCTGGTAACCAGGGCACAGAGGCTGCGCTGTAGACAAGTTGTGGAAAATCTGGTGAGTTCTGAAACCACCTTTCAAATAACAGTGCCTGCTTTTATGTAGCACTTAGTAGCTCTCAAGATAAGGTCAGAATCAACATTAGCCCTGTGAACAGTGAAAGTGCCATAATAGTGAGGGTGACAGGGTCATCAGGATGGCATCCAACATGGTGTCTGCTTCCAACATAAGAATTTGAATACTTTTCTTCACAGAGGAATTTCACAGTAACACAGACAGGATAAATGACAGGTAACTGTGAACTGCACGGCTGAAATTCCATCAAGGAGCTCCGCTGGTGTTCCAAAGCACAAGGCTGAAGGTCAAGGATATAAAATATTAGCTGTAACTGTCCCATAAGAATGTAAGAGCATTAGAATTTCCATACTGCGTCAGATGGAGGACCCATCAAGCCCAGTGTCCTGTTTCCAATAGTGGCCAATTCAGATTATAGGTAACTGACAAGATCCCAAACAGTAAATAGATCCCATGCTGCTATCGTGCAGTGATAAGTAGTGGCTATTCCCTAAGGGATCAATTTTCAAAGCGGCATGATGATTTTATAACATTCGCACACCAGCACGCATATGTTATAAAATCCACTGGCCGCACATACATGCATGGTGACGCAATTGGCTTTATTCCCAGTTCCCTCCCAGTCCGCTCCCAGTCCCCCTACCTAACCTGCCTCCCTCTTCCCCTCTCCTCTCCTCCCCGCCCCCTAAACCTAACCTAACTATCCCCCAATTTTTTATTTTGGTATTTACTGCTCCTCTGGAGCAGACGTAATCTCTGTGCGCCGGCCAGCTGCTGGTGCGCGCTTCCCTGGGACAGCATCAAATGCCCCACCCCCTCCCCGCCCAGACATTGCCCCCCCAGCATGCCCTTTTGGAGAGACTCAGCACTTTGGCACGTACTGGGGTTTATGCACTGGTACTCGTGGCCGGACCCGTTATAAAACGCGCGTGGTGTGCGCAAAGCCCGGCCACGTGTGTAAACCCTGAAATTTACACACGAAGCCCATGTAAAATTTACTTGTAAGTCTACTTGGTTAATAACTGTTTATGGACTTCTCCTCCAGGAATTTATCCAAACCTTTTTTAAACCCAGCTACACTTACTGCCTTAACGATATCCTCCAGCAATATATTCAAGAACTTAATTGTGCATTGAGTGAATAAGAATGTTTTCCAATTTGTTTTGAATGTGCTTCTTACTAAATTTATGGAGTGTCTCCTACTCTTTGCATTTTTTGAAAGAGTAAATAACAGATTAACATTTACCCATTCTATTCCTCTCATGATATTATAGACGCCTATCATATCAACCTCAGTCGTATTTTCTCCAAGCTGAACAGTCCTAACCTCTTTAGTCTTTCCTCATAGGGGAGCTGTTCCATTCCCTTTATAATTTTGGTCGCCCTTCTCTGTACCTTTTCCAATGCAACTATATCTTTGTTGAGATGTGGTGACCAGAACTGCACCCAGTACTCTAGATGCAACCTCACCATGGAGCAAATCAGAAGCATTATGACATTCTCTGTTTTATTCTCCATTCCTTTTCTAATAATTCCTAACATTCTGTTTGCTTTTTTAAACACTGCCGCACACTGAGCCAATGATTTCAAAGTATTGTCCACTATGACACCCAAATCCTTTCCCTGGGTGGTAACTCTTAATATGGAACTTAACATCATGTACAGTAAGTACAGTGTGGATTACTTTTCCTCATGTGCAATTTTTTTGCCTTGTCCACATTAAATTTAATCTGCCACTTGAATGCCCAGCCTTCTAGTCTCGCAAGGTCCACCTGCAATTATTCACAATCCACTTGTGATTTAACAAATCGGAATACGTTTGTGCAGTCTGCAAATTTGATCAGCTCACTTGTTGTTCTCTTTCCCAGATAATTTATAAATATATTAAAAAGCACCGGTCCCAGGGGAACATCCAAGATGGTGTCACAGGGGAAGGACATCCCAAGAGCTTTTTCTTTAGCTCTATTGCTTTCTTACCTTTTCCTTTTGTTAACTGTGCCATGGTCAAGAAGAAAAGTCCAGATGGCTTTTTCAGTCGATCCCAGAATGGCCCCCTCTCAGCAGATGAGCATTACTGGCTTCCTGGTCTCTGCAGCAGATTGTGTCTCCAGTCATCCATCCTTGGTTGAAGGGTTGCGAGTTAACCATTCAACCAGACTTAGAAACTTCTCAGACCAAGTGCAGCAGCAATTCCACTGCTTTCTTTTTCCAGAGGTTTCGGAGGGGATCCCCATCACCCAAGATGACATGGAGTGTAATGCCAGGAAATATGTCTGACTTCTTTGTGCTTTCCATCCAGTGTGTGTCTTTCAACAGTCCCCAAAAGCATGACAAACTGACCCTTCAGTGGTACAACATGTGACTTGGAGCCTGATAGAACTAAAGCAAAATATCTCCAGCATGCATTTCACATTTTTTCCTAAATAACTAAGTAATGGAGCACACCCAAGACCAAGGGTGAGCAAGCATAGCTGCAGGCCCCCTTCCATCCAGCCGGCGCCATCTTAAAAAATGGCACGGGCCATCCATTCCTCCTACCATGTGACAGGGGCCAGCCAATGGCACCAATAGCCCCTGTTGCTATAATAGGAAACTGTTACTTAAGGAAAGGAGTTAAGGTTTCTGGAACTGTAATTCTGTTTGATTTCTGCATCTACCTGAACTGTCACTGCCACAATGTTTGATCCTGAAGATTCTGCAGTAAATTATCTATTATTTGGAACACAACATGAGTCTGGTTTATTTGTGTGGAGTGTTCTCAGCCTGGTATTGACCCTGCAGGTTATCCTGCTCCCAGCTTACGGCCCTGGAGATTTAGTTCCCCGCCTTGGGATAGTAATTACCCTGCTCCCCGAGGCTGGGAAGATGGGGAACAGGGTAATTACTATCCCGTAATGGGATTACACCTGTATGCTGTGGGAGAAATAGCAGTACGTCAAAAAGCATTTCTTAACTCTCTCTCTCTCTACTCGGCCCTCCTTATGTGACTCACAATAAGGATGTGCATTTGTTTGAAACAAATGGATAATCGGAACCTGAAATGCCTATTTTGGGCTTTGTCTCGGCAAATAGCATGAACTATTTGTCAAAAACTTTAAAAGAAAAAAAAAAAACACACATTCGAGTGGACCCCCCACCACCTCCTCCCACGCACCCCTTTATCCCTTCTATGGGTCTCTGATGATTAAAGGGGAAGAAGCAAAATCCCCAATTGCTCCTGCCCCTCCTGGCTCCTCTTTAAAAAATGGCAGTGTTCTCAAGGCCAGCTGGTGCGAGGCAGTTCTATGGCCCTAAAGCAATGTGGCTGTAAAACTTTGTTTTGTCCAGCAGCTGCCCTGGCTGTAAGTGCTCCAGTGCTAAGGCTCTCTTTGGTTCAAACTGTCATTGATTTGCACAGATTCCAGTGCCTCCAGGCCCTCCAGCTGCTTCACCTATAAGGGCTGACACAGATAGGCTGACAGGCACCTTTCTCACCTTGCCTTTGTCCTGGTTTTGATTTGAAGTATTCGAAGTATTTGAAAGTGGAGTTTGTAAAAATTCATTCCAATATAAATATGACTCTGCAAATCACATTGGCTATATCAGAATAAAGTGCCCAACTCTTAACACCAAATTAATTCCCACTTCCACAGGTCATAATAATATGAATTAATGTAAGCTTGTGACATATTTATATAACTTTTCATATCATATTGTTCCAGGGCTATCATTTGGAACTGGGCGCTGTATTATCCAAACGCAGATGAGGATTTTCGATGACAATTCTACTCTGCAGGGCTTGTCAGCATCGGGAATTGAACTGTCCTGAAAATACTCCAGCAAGGAAGCGGTCTTCCGCTAGCCTTCAAGAGGGCCAGGCTCCCATGGATCAAACACAGAAAGTTATCAGAATATCTCCCCCTGTGTCAATTGCCTGATAAAAAAGGGCGTTTCTCTCCCACTGCAGGTAGTATAGCCTGGTTGCTAGGGATTAGAGATGTGCATTTGTTTTTTACGAATTAGCCAATTTTAACGAAATTGTCTAATTCGTCATGGTTCATGAGCACCGAAAAAACAACGGAATTTTTCCAAAACTTTGGAAACATTTGTAGTTAGTGTTAGTAAACGCTAACGGGAGTTAGCACACACTAACTTTAAAATGTTAGTGCGCGCTAATTAGAGCTAGCGTGTGCACTAACACAAAAATCGGGACCCACGAAAAAAAAAATCCCCGAACCGCAGGAAAAACGAAATTTCCCATGGAGGCCCGAAAACAAAGCCCGAACCGATAGGGGCTAACAATGTACATCTCTACTAAGGACTCTCTTGGCCATGGACAGGCAGCCCCACACAAAGACCTATTATCCCTGGCAGCTCCCCAATAGAAACAATTTTTTTTTTAAAACGGTGCAGTTCAACAGGGCTGTTAGCAAAACATCATCTCTGCATTTGACTACCTTTGGGACTTCTTGAGGCCATAGCACAACTCACCTCTATGCCCCACCATTTTGTGTTTTCTGGCAACAGCCTTCCCTTTCCTCTCTTGCAAGGGAGACTTAATGTAGCCAGAATCAAAGTCAAAGTACAGTATCTTTAGGCCAGTTCCATATTCATAGGGGTTTCAGGCACGATGCAGTCCATTTCCATGCCCTCCTCCTCCGTCTCCTTCTCTTCTGGGGGTACAGTTTGAAATTTAACTTCCTCTCCCCCTGAGGGTTGCTGCTCTGAGTGTCTTTCCCTACCCCCCGGCTATGGCCTCAGGTGTGTGTATCAAACTCCTAGAGGTGCAACCCTCCGGTGGGTTGATGGACCACCTCTCCTAGCTTCCATTGGTTCTTAGTCAGCTCCAAGAGGGTGTGAAATGTAGTTTCTGCCCTGCTTTCCTTGCTCTTAGATTTCTGAGTCTGTTTCTGGCTCTACCCTTGCTGATGTGGTCCAGGTTTTACAAATCCGGGGTTAACCCTGACTCACCAGAATATGTTAAGAGCTTCCATGTTAAAATCAAAACTGAGTGCACCATAACAGGGATACTCCAGTCACTTTTGCAGCAGAGTCAATGAGTCACATTCACATGTTATGTACTTTGTCCAAGCTGCATTTTTATTCTGACCCAGTAGTTTCCTCCTGCTCCTTTGGGCTTTCCTCCTGCTCCTTTGGGCTTTCCTCCTGCTCCTTTGGGATCCCAGCCCCTCTTCCATTTGGAAGAGGGGCTGGGATCCAACACTCTGGACCTTCTTTCGCAAGTACCTGGGGATTGTTTCTCTATTTTATATCTTCCTGTCAAAACGTACATAGCTTGGTCTTTGCAGTGATGGTCCTCGGTTGGAGGCCATGCACAAGGACTCCAGAACCCTGCAGTCATAGTCTCCAAACCCAGCCATTAGCTTTCACTCTCAGGTAATGTCTCCAAATGGATACATTTTTTGCATATCTGGACAGGAATGAACCTCGCTTGTATGCCAGAGTATGCTGAGTCTGATCGCAGTCTCTGAAATTTACTGCTAATAACCTTCTTAATATTTGCTTTGTGCCAAAGAGAGCTTTCTTCAGGAATTCACAGGGGATTATATGCAGCATGTCTAAATGTGCCTTGAAGTTGTTTTTAATTAGGCTAGTGGCACTCAATACAATTTGGAATGATTTCTGTATCTTTCTGCCACCATTTTCATTGTCTCTGATTGTAGTACTCTCTTTCCATCTGATCCGCAGAATAGTTGCTTGGTGCCGACACGTCTATCATCGGCCATGCTGTTCTTGTGCTTTTCTTCTTTGCTACAATATCTAGTTTTCTTGCATCGACCTTTTTATCTGTTGGAATGGGAATGTCCTAGGTGATCACAACTTCTTCATTCTGTACAGTTCTCTCAGGGTCATGATCCCAGTGCTTTTCTGATGCAGTGATTTTAAAATGTTTACACAATTTCCAACAGATTAGCTGTGACACCTTATTATGCACATTATAGCCAATGGCGATATGTGTAATCCTTTCCAGTTTTGTTTCATATAATCTCATTTATCTGTTTTACTGCCTTTTTTTTTCTATACTGGCTGGGAACTATCTTATCCATAATCCACTTTAGTGTCCTGTGCGGTTATTATCAATCTCTCATCTTCAGGTTTAAACTCACCTCTTCTTAGCCATTCCTGAGTCTGGTTTTTATCCATGTGGCATTTCTGAAGCAATGTTCTGTGTTTCCCATTGCATTTATAGTGCCAATTGATTTGTCCTGTCAGTTGCTCAGATTCTTTAAAGATATTTTCTCTTGGTTTGCAAATTCCCTTGTTTCTTTCCCCTCATGTGCTGGTAAATTCTCACTCATTCGCTGAACTGATCATGTGAATTTAAGGCTGGAGACTGGTTTCACTATTGTGCAATAACTGTGTTCTGCCTCTGCAATGTATTTGAAAATCTGTATATTTGAAAATCTGTATACGTGTTTCTTGGTTATGCTGCCACTCTATGTCATCTTATTGATATATTGAGCAGCTTGGTTCTCTGCATGTTTCAGAGCTCTCTCTCTCTCGATTGGTTGTCTTTTGAATGTTTCTGAGCTCCTTACTGAATGTTTCCTGTTGCGCTTTGTCTACTTTTTCTTGCCTGCTCTCATTGGTCTCTTGCCACTAGGAATGATTGGAACAGTTTGCTTCCTGTGTCTTCTTTCAGTTGGGACCAGGCTCTCTGTAGGCTAGCAGCCTCTCTTTCTCCTGTTCCAAGCTACGCAAAAGCATTGCTTTTCGCCATTCACACTTCACAGCTTCTATCTCAGCTCTAGTTGCCTCCTTTAGACTACTGAGCTACCAGACAGAACTTATCACAGCTGTGACAGGCTCTCCTTTCTGTGCGGTTATTCTTGATACCTTCTCAGTCTGTGAGTGTCTGAACTGTTCACCATTCAAATAAATGTTTGGTATTCAAGACTGAGTTTTCCCTGGCCTTTGAAACTGGGAGCAAGGTTTAACTGGTTGTTTAGGCACTTAAGCTACAAATCAAGAGCTGAGAACAGTACAAATTGGCAGAGCTGTAGCATGCCTATGGCCAATATGGCCACGGCCATAGGTGCTGCTACCAATAGGCGCCATAGCGCTGCCATGTGCCAACAAGAGCAGTGTGGCTGGCAGGTCCTCAGCAAGAGAAAATGCAAACCAGCCTTATCGAGATCGACAGCATGGTTGGCAAGGTCTTAGCAAGTGGAAAAGTAGAGTGGCCCCCCCCGGCCACGCTGCTGTTTCAAGTAATCCTGCCCTGCTTTTCCACTTACTAAGGCCCTAGTACTTACCAAGCCTTTGATTTTGGTGAGGCTGCACTGCTTTGGAGGAAGAGGAGAAGTGCACCTTTCCCTGCCAGAGGGAATGCAATGTTAGAGCTGGGTCGGCCTCATAGCCAGAACTTATTCTCTTGGCTGTGGGGGCTGAAGAAGGAGACTGCTGCTGCCTGCTGCTTCAAGGAGAAGTGAGAGAGAACATGTGTGCTTGTGCGTGGAACAGTGAGAGAGAACATGTGTGCTTGTGTATGGTAGCTTGAGAGAGCGCATGCATATGGGAGAGTAAGAGACAGTATATGTGCATGTGTGTGGGAGAGGGAGAGAGAGCATGTGTGCGGGAAAGTGAGAGAGAGCATGTGTGCATGTGTGTGGAACAGTGAGAGAGAACATGTGTGCTTGTGTATGGTAGCTTGAGAGAGCGCATGCATATGGGAGAGTAAGAGACAGTATATGTGCATGTGTGTGGGAGAGGGAGAGAGAGCATGTGTGCGGGAAAGTGAGAGAGAGCATGTGTGCATGTGTGTGGAACAGTGAGAGAGAACATGTGTGCTTGTGTATGGTAGCTTGAGAGAGCGCATGAATATGGGAGAGTAAGAGAGAGTATATGTGCATGTGTGTGGTGAAGTGAGAGAGAGCATGTCTATATGTATAGGGAGGAGTGACAGCATGTGTGTGTATGAGAGGGAGTATGTGTGTGCACAATCACCCCAGTTACTCTCTGCCTGCTAATCCATGTCAATTTCAGGACACCTGGAAATCAAAAGTTCCAAGGTATGGATAACGGATCAGTTTCAAAAATCTTTATTTTAATTGTTGGATGTTTATTTGATGTGTCGGTTTTGAAATATTTTATTGGTGTTTGGAAAATTTTTATGAGTTTTTAATTATTGAATGTTATTCTAGTCATTAGTTGTTTGGAATTATTCTTTTTATTGGTATGGTTCTTTTTTACTCAACGCACAATTAAACTCTGGAATTTGTTGCCAGAGAATGTGGTTAGTGCAGTTAGTATAGCTGTGTTTAAAAAAGGATTGGATAAGTTCTTGGAGGAGAAGTCCATTACCTGCTATTAAGTTCACTTAGGGGCGGATTTTCAGAGCCCTGCTCGCGTAAATCCGCCCAAAACCGGGCGGATTTAAGCGAGCAGGGCCCTGCGCGCCGGGAAGCCTATTTTACATAGGCCTCCCGGCGCGCGCAGAGCCCCGGGACTCGCGTACGTCCCGGGGTTCTCGGAGGGGGGCGTGTCGGGGGGCGGGGCCGGAGCGCGCGGCGTTGCGGGGGCGTGTCGGCAGCGTTTTGGGGGCGGGTACGGGGCGTGGCTACGGCCCGGGGGCGTGGCCGCGCCCTCCGTACCCGCCCCCAGGTCGCGGCCCGGCGCGCAGCAGGCCCGCTGGCGCGCGGGGATTTACGTCTCCCTCCGGGAGGCGTAAATCCCCCGACAAAGGTAAGGGGGGGTGTAGACAGGGCCGGGTGGGTGGGTTAGGTAGGGGAAGGGAGGGTAAGGTGAGGGGAGGGCAAAGGAAAGTTCCCTCCGAGGCCGCTCCGATTTCGGAGCGGCCTTGGAGGGAACGGGGGGAGGCAGCGCGGCTCGGCGCGCGCAGGCTATACAAAATCGATAGCCTTGCGCGCGCCGATCCAGGATTTTAGTGGATACGCGCGGCTCCGCGCGTATCTACTAAAATCCAGCGTACTTTTGCTTGAGTCTGATGCGCAAGCAAAAGTAGGCTGATCGCGCTTCTTTTAAAATCTACCCCTTAGAGAATAGCCACTGCCATTAGCAATGGTTACATGGAATAGACTTGGTTTTTGGGTACTTGCCAGGCTCTTATGGCCTGGATTGGCCACTGTTGGAAACAGGATGTTGGGCTTGATGGACCCTTGGTCTGACCCAGTATGGCATTTTCTTATGTTCTTATGTACTAATTTTGTTGTATGAGGGATGGTAATGTTTCTGTTTTTTCCATTGTTGCAGTGCATACAGAATTTGGCTTGTTGTGGTTTCCAGTTTTTGCCTGTACATTTCTATTTATAGTGTATGGTCTCTTTATTCTGTATTTGAGGTCCATCAGTGTTTTGCATGTGTGACTGAAGTGAGTTATTCCATTAGTGTGTAGTTTCTATATAGAGATCTACAGCAGCTTGGCTTGTTCTGTTTTCCTAGAGGGTGTATTACTGTTTTAGGCCTGGTGTAATATTTGCAGTATTAACTCATAGGTAGAGTTGTTGCTGTTTGAGTACTGAGAATTAGTGCTGTTTTGATATAGAAATTCTGTTTACTTGTGTCTCTCTGAGGATCATGCCCTTGCCCAAGATGCATAACAGTAGGCCTAATACCATATAGGTTCCAAGTGTCTCTTGCTTTTTCGCAGGGTTTTCTGGTTGGCACCACAGCAGTGCATGTAGATATAATATACATATTGTGAGATTTTTACCTGTGCTTTAAATGTCCTTTTTCACATAAAATCTGTTATTATCAATGCATAATTTTTAATTGTGTGTGAGGAGGGTGTGATGGGGTGGGGGTGGGGAGTGCATGGCTGTAAAGTTTTCCTAGGGCACCTAATACCCTTGCACTGGCCATAGGTATTGCTGTACAAATATTGTACAGAATCTCCCAACTCGTGATGCCATATGTTGTGTAATGGGTGAGAGCGCAGTTTTTCACTTGGCCATAGACGCCAAATTGCCTGGCTACTGCAAACTGGGATCCCTTTTGCCAGGGGGGCTACAAATACTGCCTCTGCAACATTTCTAGCCCTAGGCCGGAGAACGGAAGACCTGAAACAAAAACCCAACCTGGGTCCTCTGCATGGCAGAGTGCAGCATTATCACTGAGATCCACCAGGCTGTCAAGCTTCCTGTGTTGAGATTCTGTAAACCCACTTTTTAATGACAAGTTGATTCAGTCCTGATTTTACATCACTGCATAAATGTCCTTCTAGTCTCAGATGGCTTCGACCTCTGCGCCTCACCTTTCTTTCTGCTCTCCCCACTAGCCTTGGGAAGATGGCTATCGCCGCGTCTGCTTTCCGCTCTCTCCGGCGACCCCGAAACGGCTATGGCAAGGCCATCCACCATGTTTCTCCTGAGGGCCTCCTAGGGTGCGCGGGCGCACGCCACCCATGTCTTTAACCATGTCATGGCGGAAACCTCGGGGGCGTCCCCCTTGAGTGATGTCACGCCATCTGGGTATTTAGCCTGCCCTTCGTTTCCTAACAATTCGAGTTAGCAAGGATTGGATTCGCCTCCAGTCTAAGCTACTCTGCCGCTTCCGTGCTGCCGCTGGAAGCTCTCTCTGCCCTTTGGGGTATTTCATCTAACCTGGGTACCTGCTCCTCAGGGGCCCTTTGCTTTTTTTCATGTGCCTATCTGGGATACCAGGTACTCGCTCCTCGAGGGCCTGCTCTCCCTGCCATTGGTGCCTGTAATCCAACTACTTCTGCCTGCTGGGATCTACATCTATACAGCTACCAACTTATAGGCCGATACAGTACAGTACAGCGCACTGTTACCCCACATTTGGATGCCCGTTTTCAACGCGCTAGCTTTACCCCTTATTCAGTAAGGGGTAATAGTGCGTCGAAAACGCGCGTCCATCCCCCCTGAGACTAATAGCGCCTGCAACATGCAAATGCAGGTTGATGGCCCTATTAGCCATTCCCGCGCAATACAGTAAATAAAACGTGCAGCCAAGCTGCACGTTTTACTTTAAGAAATTAGCACCTACCCAGAGGTAGACGTTAATTTCTGCCGGCACTGGGGAAGTGCACAGAAAAGTAGTAAAAACTGCTTTTCTGTGCACCTTCCGACTTAATATCATGGCGATATTAAGTCTGAGGACCCAAAAGTTAAAAAAAGTTAAAAATTAAAAAAAAACAATTTAAAATGGGCCCGCGGATCGCGGGTTGAAAACTGGATGCTCAATTTTGCCGGCGTCCAGTTTCCGAACCCGTGGCTGTCAGCGGGTTTGAGAACCAACGCCGGCAAAATTGATCGTCGGCTGTCAAACTTGCTGAGAGCCGCCACTCCTGTCCAGAGAGAGAGGCGCTAGGGACGCGCTAGTGTCCCTAGCGCATCTTTTTGCCGCAGGTCCTAATTTAAATAAATTCATTTACTGAATCGCGCTCTCTCCCGCGAACTTTACTGTATCGGCCTGTTAGTGAGTAATCTAACCTTTTCCAGTCTATCTCATCTACAGCTCTGCACTGGGAACCAGCAACCGAAACTCCCTATACTACCGTGGGCTGCTAACATCTATCATAGTGAGACGGGTCCCCTCTGCCGAGGGTCCCTGGACTTCTACTACTGGATCACCTCACTACTGCCACCTCTGGTGGTATCATCCAGCTGTATAATAAAAGACAAATCTCTGTGTTTGCGTGTCTCGAGTCTAGCCTAGTACTGTGGTTTCTCACGGGGCTCCTCCCCATGGGAGTGGCCATCACCACAGTACCCAAGAATCCACTCAAACACTCAAAACCATAACAGTAACCACGGCACTTAGGCTCCCAATCTGAAAATTGTCCTCTAAATATTGAGCTAGTTGGTAACTCTACTGCTCTTAAGAGCCCTGTTACTAGCCCGGAAACATAAAAACGTAAAAAGTGCCATACTGGTGTAACCTTTCAATGTGTATTACAACTGTGACTGTGATGCGACAAGTATCAGATAGAGTAATGTCCAAGGCTGCAAGCTTTTCAGTCACTAGCCCAGCATCAATAATTAAGGTGTACAACTTATTAGTATATGAAATAATTGAGTTTATATACTAACAACTGGAAGTGCCTGGGATTGCCACAGACTGCGATCCTAAGCCACATAAGGGCCTATTTGAAGGTACAGGGTGGGTGGGAGGCCTTGGAGGAGAGGTTTGGCAGTGAGGAGGCACTAGTTTCTGAAAGATTTATCAAGGAGGGAGGGGGCTGGAGGGCTGGTGTACATGCAATATTTAAAACTCTAGTGGATTTGAGGGAAGGTCCTGGCCGACCAGGAGTTTTAATATTAGTGGTGGTGGGCCCATGGTACAGTCTTTTAAAAAATCTTTTGAAGGTATCTGGGAAAGTGGCAGGTTATCCAGCCACACAAGGTTGGATAACTTAAAATCCTAACTGGGTTTTTAAGTAATCTGGCTGGCTATCTGTAGCCAGATAACTTTGGGCTGGTATATTTAGCGGGATGTCCTGCAGAATATACAGGACAAATTATCCAGCTAACTTTAGACGGATAACTTGTCCACTAATCGGCCTACTGAATATGACCCCTTCCAGAGAATGATCAATATGCAGCCCCTATTACTTTTTTGCCCTGTTTCAGCTTTTGGGGTTGTACATTTTTAGGGTCCTCCCCCTGCTTTGTGCTGTCCCCTTTTTGGGATGTGTCTCGAGGTATAAATTTCCCCTTGAGCATGTGCAAAGGGTCTTTCTGTTCTACAGTGGATTGATCAAGGAGTCTGGTGAGCTTCCAGGTTTGTCAAGTGAAGGAGTTTGGAAGTAAAGGAATTTTGGAGACGTTTTTGAGGAGTTTGGACTTTTGGAGACTTTTAGAGTGCAGAGCTTTGGCTATTGGGACCCTGTTTTACTAGTTCCTGACAAACAGGCAAACCCCTGTTCTTGAAAGGGCTGGATTTCTGGTTTTTACCTTTGCACCCAGTTAACAGCAAAGGGTGAGGATCTGTTGGGACAAGTTTTGAAAAGAAGTTTTGGGAGATTTTTGAGACCAGTTTTACAGTGGGGCCAGTATCACCTTGCTGTAGTAATTGGAAGTTGGCTGTTTTATCCCAGGGCTAATGGGTGAGGCTGCTGATTTTTGAAAAGTCTTTTTGAATAATATTTTGGAGATATCTATTTTTGAACAAAGGGATTTTTCCTTTCTACCCTTGTTGGATGCTGGTTGTTGAAGAGAACTCAGTACCCTCCAGGGGAACAGGATTTTGGATGAGGACACTGATTGAGTTAGAAAAAGGAGAAAGAACAAACGTTGCACCATAGACAAAGAAACTATTTTTATTTTTATTTTATTTTGCAGTATTTATATATCGCAAATTTCCATCAATATGATGAACACGGTTTTCAAAAAAATGTAATAAAACTATTTATTTATTTAAAAATCATGTATAAATCACCTTCCAGATTACAATTAATCTCCCAAAGTGATGTATACATCTAAATTGCACATACAATTTACATAAAATAAAACAATAAAACTCAAACACAACAACATAACCTGCATACACAAAATGAAATTATTTTTAAAAAATTTGAAAAAAACATTTAAAACAATCATAAAACATTTAAAACAGACATTAAACCATATTCCATAAACAAAAGTTAATAACACTCACATAAAATCAGAAAAGGCCTCTCAACTTTTCTTAAAATTTTGGAACACCTCTGTAAAGCAGAAAGATTTAACTTTCTTTCTCAAAGCCTTAATATCTCTTTCGACATGCGGTTCTGATAGCAAGGCATTCCATAAAGTTGGTGCAACAAAAGAAAAAGCCTTTGCATGCATTGTCTGTAATTTATATTTGCGCACAAATGGAACTGTCAACAGATTCTCATCAGTAGATCTCAGTGTATATCCAGGCACATATTCATGTAGTTTACCTATGAACATATTTCGTCAGTAGCTAGAAGCTTAAACACAACTAAAAATATTAAATTAAGCCCACCATTTAACCGGTAGCCAATGTAACTTATGTACAGGGACCTTCATTTTCAGTTTTTATTTTGCCTGGGAATTTCAATGTGATAACAAAACAAATCAGTGAAAAAGTCACTGCTAGCAATATTTTCACAGGGTGAGCAGCCTTCCTGATAATTCATACAAAGCTGCTGTTTGAATGTGCTTTGCTTTCGGACTTGGCTGTAGAAGCAGCTCTGCGCTTTTTCCCTAATATACTCTAGACTGTAAAAGTCAGGGCCCAGTGTTGATTGTCGTCTGAATCCTATTCCCCTTCCCCCCCCCCCCTATAGGTTGGGAGATATCCAGTTGGTCAGCTGGGTTGGCCAGTTGGATATCTCCCAACCTACAGGCCAGCAAGGTGAGCGTGTAATATAGGAACATCAGATAACGTGCATGTATGCAATGATTTTGTATATGATTTCTACCATGCATTTTTATAATGTGCTCCTTGTCCAGTGAAGGTTCTGGGCACACGGGGAGGGTCATGTGCCAATCCAGGCTTCATGGCCTCCCCGGGGTCCTGGACATGGGGGGGGGGGGAATCAGAGTAACGTATTTGGCCTAATGCACTGGTAAGCTCTTTCCGCTCCTTTCACATTTTCTCTCCTATCAAATATTCAGCACACCGGGCCTATCATTGAAAATAGAAGGCTTTATTAAATGCTGGGTTAGAACTGATTGTGCAACCTGGAAGCTTTCCAGTCTAGTCGCCACAGTCTCTGTATTCACACAGAAACAACAATCTCCCTTTGTCTTGTCACCTCCAGACCCACCTCGTTGGTCAGGTCTTTAGGTCAGTTAGAGCTTCCACCCAGGGACCCCACAGTAGATGTGAGTTAGCTTTAATCATGAGCTGCTATGTTATGTTCACTCTCCTTACAGCAGAATCAGACTCCAAATCTGGGGACCGTTCCTTGGCATGAATGCCCTACATGTAGCACCTCCCTTTATATTAGTCCTCAGATATTTGGAACCTCATTTTGTGTACACTCTTCTACACTTCCCATAAGTCCTTACCTATAAAGCTTCTGAACTCTGCTTAGTGCCTTCTCTTAAGAGATATGGTTCCTATGCTGCCACTCCCCAATGGGGGGAGTGCTGCACATCCATTGCATACTGCCACAATGCTGCAGTTGATAGGCTAGGTCTGAAGAAACTTCTGTCCTACTGAGGGTACTCAGACCAGCAATAGGCAAATGGGAATGCTTTCTAAAACTGTTTGTTGTGCAGTTGGAGGTGTTAGATAGAGGTCCAGGGAGCTGTTCTGGTAGGCCGAGAAACAGCTCCAGTGACTGTGAAGAGAACAAGTCACATTGCATGTATATTGAAAGTATGTACACTCTTCCATTTTGCAGTGGATCAGCCACCTGAAGATTCAGATGGACCAGGACCCAGTGGCCTCCAACAGGCAAAGTAGCACTCTTGAGTGCTGCCTCCTAACCCTGATGAGGGCATTGAGGAGGCTAAGGGACTTGCAGAGGAACACCTAGCCACTGAGCAGTGTCAGCCCATGATGGAGGAGGAAGAAGAGATGGCTGAGATCCAGGTAATTGCTATCCTTTCACGCATGCCAGATCTCCATCAGCTTGCTGGAGACCAGGAGGATCCCAGCTCTGCAGAGGAGGACCTTGTCTCTCTTTATGAAGAGGCAGTGCAATCCATGCTGGAGATGTGCCAGAGGATGTCCCCTTGCCAGCCACAGCCCCCACCAGCTCCATACTATGTTACAGCTCCCTGGATGCAGCCCCCACCAGCATTTTCAGAACCACAAGACTGGATGGTGCCTCTCCAGGTTGGAGTTCCAACGCCCCCCCCCCCCCCCCCCCCGGGTGTCGGTAGTATCTTGAATCTTGTAGATGGTCAGTGAGCTTCTGAATGTATGTAGTTTTGGCAACTACTACTAATGCTCCCCCTTTGTCAGCGGGCTTAATAACCATGCTTGACATGTTTCTCAATTGTGTGAGAGCTTCTCGATGGGCATGGGATAAATTGAAGTGTCATGTGGTAGAAGCCCTTTCATATGTAACTAGTTCTTGGAGGACTAAACTAACAGCGATCCATCCATTGTAAAACCCAGATCAAATTGGCAACCACCTGGGCCTATAGATGCACATATACAAACTTTTCATAGTTTAGTCCTCCAAGAACTAGTTACATATGAAAGGGCTTCTACCACACGACACTTCAAGTTATCCCATGCCCATCGAGAAGCTCCCCCACAATTGAGAAACATGTCAAGCATGGTTATTAAGCCCGCTGACAAAGGGGGAGCATTAGTAGTAGTTGCCAAAACTACATACATTCAGAAGCTCACTGACCATCTACAAGATTCAAGATACTACCGACAAACATTCACTGACCCCACTAAAAACATCTCAGAGAATGTGGAATCAGTACTGCATAGTTCCATGGGGTTAGCCAGTTAAATGGCGCCATTTACAATTTCCAACTGTGCTGACTGGCTGGCATGTACCTGTCTATCTGGTGTCTTAGATCTGTAGTTGAAGCAAGTGGGTGGAGGATGCGAAAGTGAAGCAAAAACCAAATTTCATTTGTTTGGAATTTTTTTCCAAAATGAATTAAATGAAACAGGGTGTTTGGTTGAAATCTAATATTTCATTTCAAACAAAAGTACATCACTTAAAATGTTAAATGCATTTCTTGTATTGCTCATGCAACAGAACAGAGGTTTGCATACTTCCAGATCCCAACAGCCTGCACTGATATAGAGGTAGCACTCAGGGGCTGATGGGATTAGCTGAAATTCAGCGTATAATTTCTTAATGCACAAGCTCATTTATTTTTAACTGCTGATTGAGTAGACTAATAGCATGCTAATGCATCGGAAGTTAAAAAATGAGCACAAACCAGAAAATGTGCACAAAGAAAAAGCTTAGCGCACCGAAAAACAAGATGTATGTGCATAAATCATGTTTCCTGTTCAGAAAACTTGGTTTATGTGCACATAAGCCATGTTTGCTGCCCAGAAAATATGATTTATGCACACAAAAATGCTTTCTATAGAGGGAGCATTTTTCGGTCACATAAATCATATTTTATGCACAGAAAACATGTTTGTGTGCACAAAGCATGTTTTCTGTGCATAAAATACAGACTGCAAGTCCCAGCACTGGATCTGTTACTTCTGCCCATAGACTAACACTAGCCCTCTGACCAGGAATAAAATTTCCAGAGCTAAGAAAACACAAGTTAAGCCAGTGCACCTCTCTGCAATGGAGGGTAACAGCTAATGCCTTCATTTGCATGGGATTTCCATGCAAGGGTGCTGGTTCCACGCACACATTTCTTGTGCAGAAGACTCCTTGCTGCATTGGGAGTAAAATTTGTGCACAACTGCGGGGAAAGCCGTGCACCCTGCTGAGCTAACTTTTTTACATCGGGTATGGGTACTCTGCTTTCAGCCCTGAAGTGTCATGAGTAACACATCTCACATAATTTCTTTGCCTTTTACTAAAGGAGGGAATCGCTGGTTCAGAGCAGTGGTCCATTGAGTCCAGCATACTGCCTTCTACAGTGGACAATCCAGATCACTTCGAAGTAATCAGCAGAACCTACTGGGGACATCCATTCCCTGTTCATCACTCCCAAGTGTACATGGATAATAATTGTTTGTGGACTTGTGCTCCAGAAACGTATCAAAAGCTTTTTAAAATTCAGCTATAGTACTCGCCTTCACCATCCTTTGGCAACATTTTCCACAGTTTAATTGTGCATTGACTGAAACATAGTTTTAAATCTGCTACTATTTCGTTTTGTGGAATATGCCCTAGTCCTAGCCAGTGGCGTAGCCAGAATTGATTTTTTGGGTGGGCACAAGGTTAACATGGGTGGGCTGTAGGCATGCAGGTCTACTAGTTGTTTTTTTACTGATAAATAATGCCAAATTATGCAGCATAGCATTCACATCTACGCCTAAGTATGAGGTTTACTTAATGATACAAACATAATTCACGGTGATTTGTGGTACTTTAGCCTTCTTATTATTACGATTTTATACACGGCTCCTACCTGTCCATAAATTTTGAGAGAGCGGTTGTGTTGCTTATATTTAAATTGCTAACATCTCAAAATATAGATATATATTTTTACCTTTGTTGTCTGATCTTTGTATTTTTCTAATCAGTTGGTCCTGGTCTCTTTTTCCCATTTTTTCCCTTATAGCTCATTTCCTAATTCCTTTTCAGTGTCTTTCTTCTATTACTGTCTTCTTCCCTTCCACACACACACACACACACACACACACACACACACACACACACATACACGCTTTCTCTCACAGACTCCCTCTCACACACTCAAGTTCTCACTCTCATATGCTCTCTCCCCCCCCCCCCAAGCTCACATTCAAGTTCTCACTTTCTCACCCCTCCCCAGGCTTATATTCTTATGCACACACAGACGCACATCCAGGCACCCATTCTCACCCACACACATAAACCCAGACTCCCATTCTCACCCACAAACCCATGCTCCCAGTCTCACCCACACATATTCAAGCTCCCATTCTCATCCATACATATACACATTTAAGGTACTATTCTCACCCACACATACACACATTCAAGCACCCATTCTTATCCACATATTCAAGCTTCCATTCTCACCCACCCACACAAACCCAGGCTCTCATTCTCACCCATATATACACATTCAAGCTCCCATTCTCACCCACCCACAAACCCAGGCTCCCATTCTCAACCACACATACACACATTCAAGCTCCCATTCACCCACATATTCAAGCTTCCATTCTCACCCACATACACACCCAGGCTCCAGTTTTCACCCACACACACTCCCATTCTCATCCACACATACACATTCAAGCACGTGCACAGCTTCCGCTTTCTCCCCCAGAGCAGGAAGATCAGCTGCCTCTCCTGCTGCCACCGGACTCCTGCTATCTTCGGGCGTCCGAACTTCCTGTCGGGGGGGGGGGGAGCGGAAGCGCAGCGCACAACGTCCGCTTCCTCCCTCCCCCCCCCCCCAAGCAGGAAGATCGGCGGACCATACGGCCCGACGCCCGAAGATAGCAGGAGGCCGGTGGCAGCAGGAGAGGCAGCTGATCTTCCTGCTTTGGGGGAGAAAGCGGAAGCTGTGCGCGGCGCTTCCGCTCCCCCAAACAGAAAGTTTGGCAGGCCGTTTGGTCCGAAGATAGCAGAACGGGTGGCAGCAGGAGAGGCAGCTGATCTTCCTGCATTGGGGGGAGGAAGCGGAAGCTGCCCGCGGCACTTCCGCTCCCCACCCCCAAACAGGAAGTTCGGCGGGCCCGAAGATAGCAGGAGAACGGGTGGCAGCAGGAGAGGCAGCTGATCTTCCTGCTTTGGGGGGAGGAAGCGGAAGCTGCCCGCGGCGCTTCCGCTCCCCCCCCTCAACAGGAAGACCGGTTGGCCATACGGCCGCAGCAGCGCTTCCCCATGTGTGCCGTGATGGCGCGCGAGGCGTGGGTTCTCTTGTTCGCTGTCGCGGGGATGGGATCCCGCGACAGCCTTGCAGTTCCGGTGCCAGGTGGGTGGGCCTGGGTCTAAGTTGGGTGGGCACCTGCCCACCCAGGCCCACCCGTGGCTACGCCACTGGTCCTAGCATTACTTGAAAGGGTGAATAACAATTCCCGATTCATTTATAATAAATATAAACCTCTCTCATATCCCCTCTTATTTGACTCTTCTCCAAGCTGAATAGCCTTAACCTGTTTAAGCTTTCCTCATAGGGGACCATTCTATCACCAGGATCATTTTTGTTGCCCTTCTCTGTGCATTTTCTAGTTTTGCCATCTTTTTTGAGATGGGGCGACCTGAACTGCACATAGTACTCAAGATGTGGTTGCACCATGGATTAATACAGAGGTATTATGATATTCTCAGTTTTGTTCTCCATTTCTTTCCAAATATTTCCTAATATTCTATTTGCATTGTTGAATGCTGCCACACACTGAGCTGAAGATTTCAGTGCATTGTCCATAACGACTCTATGATTCTTTTCTGGAGTGGAGATCTGTATGTCCCAAATGTAACCTTTGATATCTAAACAACAGAGGTCAGATATTCAGCTGGCAGATAACTGGATAAGTAGGACTTATCCGGCTATCTCTTAGCCAGACAACTTTGTGGGCAGGAAGTGGGCAGATTTGGGTGGCACTACTCAGCTGGATAACTTATCCAGCTAAGTAGCGATATGTAGACTTAGCTGGATAAGTTGTATACGTCTAAGTTTAGACCTGGTATCCGCTACTTCTACGTGGATATTCAGCGGCAGAGCCATCATTTCACTTCAGGTCATAGACACTGAGCTAGTTCTGATTTTATAAACCTTCCTTCTTTTTGTTCCTGTGTTCATAAAGCAGGTGAAATTCTTAGGAAAGAAAGAATATCTATTCCCTGGGCTGCCACAGAAGACCACTCATAACTTGGAGTTAAACGATAGAGTTGCTCTGTAACACAGAAACTCTTCCAAAATGTTCCACCCTGCCCCTTGGAATAGAGTTGTCCCCTGGTCTCTTACAGGCCAACAATATTTGGCTTCTGAGGGCATGTGTTCATTTAACCTGATCCCAATGAACATATATATATATATATATATATATATATATATTTCTGTACAGCAGGAAAATCCCTAATCTCTTTAAAACAGACATAGAGTTAAGAAACAACTATTTGGTCTTAATGCCAAGACATAGCAGCAAGTTGGTTTATGGATTCTTTAGGAAAGATCACCCTCTTGTGACTATTTTGAGCAATGCAACCTTGACGAGTTGATGTTTGAGTCTTGCCATTTATTTATTTATTTATTTATTTAGAATTTTTATATACCGACATTCTCGATACACATATCGAATCAGCTCGGTTTCCATAGAACAATACAGTCGCTGTTAAGGCGTTACATAGAACAGGGTGTTTTTTTTTTTTTTTTAGAACATGAAAACGTAGATATTAAACAAAGATTCTGAACATGCTGGCCATTTCTGTTCCTGGCCAGCATGTTCATGTTCTGTCTGTACTGAATAAATCAGATAGTGTTTGCATGCACTGAAAAAAAATATGAAATTTGCCTAGTCAGCAGAAGGAGACCGGTCCAGCTGCACAATATTTTACAGCCTGGGAAACTGAGAAAGCCTATCTTTGATAGGATGAGGACAGTTTGCAAAGGGAAGTTAAGTTACCTGGCTAGATCCCCCCCCCATAGTGATGCACTCTATCAGTATGTGAGTGCTTTCACAATGTGCAAGCTTTTAGCTGGATTCACAAGAGGCGTTCCCACGGAGCATAGGGAAATGTGCATAGAATGTCATTTTCAAATCTTCCTGCATAGTTTAGGTCCCTGTTTCTCCGCCTGGCAAAAAAGCAGGCCAACTCCCCAGGTAGTTTCTCTTTGAAAAGTTGCCTAAAGGTGCCCAGGTTCAATATGTCTTGCTGCTAGGTGAAAATGTATTTATTTCTCTATTTTTTTTATACCACTCAATCAGGAAAATACCTGCTCTGTGAGGTGTAAAACATTTAAAAACACAATCCAAGAAAATCTAAACTAAAATTAAATAACATTCAATTACAATAAAAAAATAATTGAAATAGAACAAACCTCCCCTTCCAGAGCTGAGGACGCCACCTGAATTGACTTAACTTCTCTCTAAATGGCTTAAGATAGAAACAACCAAAATTTCACAGTCTTTCAAAAATTGAGTTCCATCCTTACTTCCTTGGGAGCCGAATTCCAAAGCTCAGGACTTACTGAAGAAAGATACCCCTCCTGATGGTAATCTTAGATACCTCTCTGGCAGATGGAACTCAAAACAAAGCCAAGGTTTCTGCTTGGCATACAACCTTTCACCAGCTGCTACAAATACTGGGTGGCCCCTGTCCCCAAGCCACTTATTATCTTAAAATGTGCTCTTTGCTGGACAGGTAGCCAATGAGCTGCCTTAACAAGAGAGCAGCACCCACTCTTCTTGTGCACCCTAAGGGTACCCTAAAAGCCACCCAGCCGCCATTACTTGCAAGCACTGAATGCTCTCATTGGGTAAACCCAGCAACAGAACTTTATAGTAATCCAGCAAAGGTAAAACAAAAGTTTGAACTACCCCTTGAAACATAGCCCATGACAGAAAACCCTGCACTTTCTTCAAAAGCCTTAGCCTTAAAAAAAAACCCAACCCTTTGAAATATGAGAGTCAAAATTCCACATTGAACACCCCCCAAACTTGCACTCCCCTCCCCCCTCTCTCCCCACACCTGTTATGTGCTGCTTCTCGCCCTCTGGTGGAGGATGGAGAAAGCAACTTAGAATTTAAAGGGACCCTGCAAATCTTTCTTTTGTCACAGAGCAATTTTTGGACTATTATGCAAGCAGGCCTGGATTTCTTATTAGGCAGATCAGACACTGTGATGATAGGGCACCTCCTCCTCTACCTCCTCCTTTTCTATCTCTGCCCTGCAGAACTCTCTCCCCCTTCAGCCTGAGAGGTAGCATCCCTTTAAAACGCAAGGGCTAGAGCAGTGGTTCTCAAACTTTTTTCTGTCGGGACACACCTGATATTTATTTATTTATTTATTTTATTTTTTTATATTCCGAAGTTTGGAACAGGCCTTCAATAGATGATAGATGGTTCTCACATGCGTGACACACTGAACATATGACAGTCACAAGGATAAATGTAAATGTACATTTTGCATCCACAGGATTCCCCACCCGTGCCCGACCCTCAGCAATGGGTATAAAGCAGAACTACTCACCATACAAAAAAGATATTCTGGTGTTATCTCAATAACAGCAACACAGATTCCCTCTACTATCAGGTGCAATACTTATAAAAAGAGAGCAGGTGCAATACTTATAAAAAGAGAGCAGTTCACCACCAATGTATATCCAATTGAGAAAACACAACAAATAAGCGGGCCGATACAGTACAGTGCGTGCCGACGGAGCGCACTGTTAATCTGCCATTGGACGCACATTTTCCCTTACCCCTTATTCAGTAAGGGGCGGAAAATGTGCATCCAATCCGCCGAACCTAATAGCGCCCTCAACATGCAAATGCATGTTGATTGCCCTATTAGGTATTCGCGCGCGATTCAGTAAGTAAAATGTGCAGCTAAGCCGCATATTTTACTTTCAGAAATTAGCGCCTACCCAAAGATAGGCGCTAATTTCTTCGGGCAGCGGGAAAGTGCACAGAAAAGCAGTAAAAACTAGGGATGTGAATCGGATCCGATATCGGATCCGATTCTGGTTCCGATTCACATCTCTATAGATGTGAATCGGATCCAATATCGGATGTGAATCGGATCCGATATCGGATCCGATTCACATCTCTAGTAAAAACTGCATTTCTGTGCACCCTCCGACTTAATATCATGGCGATATTAAGTCGGAGGTCCCAAAGGGTAAAAAAAAGAAAAAAAAATTTTTGAAGTCGGTCAGCGGCTGTTGGGTGGAAAACCGGACGCTCAATTTTGCCGGCGTCCGGTTTCCGAGACCGTGGCTGTCAGCGGGCTCGAGAACCGATGCCGTCAAAATTGAGCATCAGCTGTCAAACCCGCTGACAGCCACCGCTCCGGGCCAAAAGGAGGCGCTAGGGACGCGCTAGTGTCCCTAGCGCCTTCTTTTGCCCGTTTCTACCACCGGACCTAATTTAAATACTGAATCACACACACAGGTGAGTGGCCTGTGCGCACGCCGGGAGAGCGGGCCGCTCTCCCGCGGACTTTACTGAATCGGCCCGATGGTGAGGTATTTTTCTAGCCTACATGCTAGTTAAACACCTCACCTGAATCATACACACAAAAGTGACCTTCACCAAGTACAGAAAGCACAAACTACAAATATGGAGACAGAAACTGAAATGCAAACCCACAAAAAAGCCACTCTGCATGCAGTACAAACCTGAAGAAATGGAAACAGAAATATAGCACTTAACATAGTCCCAGGATCTGCAATAATGCACACAAACTAATCTGCACGAAGTTACACCTGCATTATGGCATGCACTCAATGGAACAACCCTACCTATGAAAAGGCAACACTACAAATATTAAACCAGGCCCTAAACACCAGTACACCTCCAATTAGAAAACAGAAAAAGCCAAGCTGCTATAGATCCCCACATAGAAATAATTGTAAAACTATATGAATAAATGTTTCAAAACAACTGATGAACAGAATAACATCTAACAATTAAAAACTCTTAAACATTATTAAAAATTCTCTATACACCAATAAAATATTTCAAAACAGCAGACACATTTTATAATACCCAATAATTAAAATGGCAGTCAATAAAAAAAATGAACTTAAAAAGCCACCTTTTCCTACTCCTTTCCTTTGCAGGCCAGTGGCACACACCAGAAGCAGCAGTAGTTGCTAAAGCTGTCTTCACAGTCCTCTTCCTTAGGGACCACAACCAGTCTGTCTCTCTCTCTCACACACACACACACACACACACACAGACACACATACACACATGCACACACGCACACATACATATACACACACACACACGCCCAACCAGTCACCTTCCTGATCAGTCTCTGTCACACATACACGTCACCTCTCTGACCAGTCTCTCTCAATCACACAATGCTCTCTCTCTCTCTCTTACTTATACACAGGTTTTCAATTGCACACATGTTATCTCTGTCTCGCTTACACACAAGCTCTCAATCACACACATGCTTTCTTTCACTTACAGACAGGCTCTCAATCACACACAGGTTCTCTCTTTCTCTCACTTATACACTGGCTGGTTGTTTCTCACTCCCACTCCCTCCCTCCCCCGGAGCACAAATGGTAGCTGCAGCAGCTTCCTCCAACCCCCACAGCCCAAGAAGGAAGAATCCCATTGACTGTGGAGGCTAATGCTGCTGTCTCCCTTGTTGATCACTGGCTGCTTCAGTTTTTGCTCCAGACCTGTGCTGCTGCTGCTTGGGGCCGATGCTGCCGCTACTGTCGCTAATTTTGAATGAAGCATGGCCCCACTACACATCACTTCCTCTTCTGGGCTGAGGGGCAGGAAGAAGAAAAGACCACGATACAGTTGCCGGCTTCAACGAACACTGCTGCCGAGCCCATCTATCCAAGTTTGAACATTCTGATAGCCCAGGTGGCAACAGCAATAATGGAAGAATGTCTGTCTCTCGCTTGGTGGAGGAAGGGGAGAGAAGAGCAATGAGATAGTGGGTAGCATGCGACACACCTGCCGGTGCTTGGCGACACACTGCTTGAGAATCACTGGGCTAGAAGGCCTAGTGGCATTCAGAATGCTGTAAAATAGGAATACTGCTGGGCCGTCCCTGCAGCTTTAAGGGGCGGGTCCAATGGGATGCTTCTGCTCAGATTGAACGGTGCTTGGGAGAGAGGCCTGCTGGGACAGAAGAGGAGGCCTTCCTTTCAGCGTGGTATTGAAACTCACAAGGGTAGAACAGGATAGGGAGAAGTTTTGAACTATTAAAGGGCCAAAGTGGATAATCTCTGTCCCTCACCAAGGCAGTCACACATAAAAGAACACTTCTTCTCTGTATTGTGACGTGGTTTCTAGGGTGGCCAAATTTTCCATGGACCTTAACTGGACACTTAACTGGACTGCTGTTTGTTATGCCGGCATGCGTATCGAACCATCGTGCACAAGTTGTTTTTGCACTGCTGGCATATTAACACAATTAATTGGATGAAACAACATCATTGATTGAAATAGTGGAATAGTGGAGCCCCTGAGGCAGCGGCTGCAAAGCTGCGAAACTCGGCCTGAGTCGGGCGTTTTTATTTGACACGTCTCTGCACCAATAAAGCATTGAAAAAGATCCAGGCATCTTTTTTTGTGTTCACCTGAAAGTATAATGCGAGAACACTAAATTTCTGGAAGTCTTTTCTTGTGTTCACTGTGTGTGTGCACCAGTTTCTGTGAGTATGTGAGTATTCCTGCATGTATTTCTATATAGTGTTTCTGTGGCCAGAAATGTACTGCCTTTGTAGCAGGTGTGCAAAATATAGCTGACAGTTCTGCAGTCTTTGCTAGTGATATTGGAGTGCATAGGCATTCTTTCTTCTTCTTACATTTTTGATCCTGTGGTCTTTGTATCCTCAGGTTCTTGTTATTACACCTACTATTTTAAGCTTAACAAAATTAAAAAGAGAAACTATCTACACATTTTTAAGTTATCTTCAGCAAGAAAGTCAGAAGCATGCATATGCCTCATTCGCTGGAACAACTGGACTGAGTTATGAATTAATAAAAATAAATAATAAATAAACATGTGTCCTTAAATAATTTTTGTCAAATTTACTTTTCTTTCATTCAAACATTTATCTATAGCAGAATTCTATAGGTCTGCATGTCTCTGCTAACTTTATTTTTAGCTACATTTTTCCTTCATACACATTTCTCCCTTTTTTTCTAATATAACTGTATCAAAAATTATGGGGTTTTTCTTCTTTCAACTAATTTCTTTTTTTTTCTCTGACCAAAATACTTTTTTTTCTCACTAGCTGCAGTAGCTGCACTGGTTTGCTCCTTCTTTTCTCTATGTCTTGTTCCATCTGCTGCAAACTACTTCTTTTTCCATGTGCCAGAGTTTTTTCCTGGGATCAATATAGCTCCAGCACAATTAAAATAGTTCCAGATTAATACTGAAACTCCTTTAAAAAAAATTATTTTAACTTCCCCAATATACTTCTCTAGATGTATGGATAGCCTTTGTATTCAAGGAGAGGGACCTTGGGGTGATAGTATCTGGTGATCTGAAGTTGGCGAAGCAATGTGATAAGGTGATAGCTAAAGCTAGAAAAATGCTGGGCTGCATAGAGAGAAGAACAGCCAGTAAGAAAAAAGAGGTGGTGATGCCCTTGTACAGGTCCTTGGTGAGGCCTCACCTGGAGTATTGCATTCAGTACTGGTGTCCTGTATCTCAAAAAGGATAGAGACAGGGTGGAGGCAGTCCGAAGAAGAGTGACCAAAATGTTGTGGGGTCAGCATGGAGAAATTACTACTTACCTGATAATTTGCTTTCCTCTAAGGAAGGCAGGCCAATCCCCACAAGTGGGTTATGTACCTCTACCAGCAGATGGAAACAGGTTAAAAGCTGACATCATGGATACATAACTGTGCCCCGACATCAGCCCGCTAGTATTCTCTGGAAAAGCCAAACTGTGGACAAACTGATTATACTTGAAAATGATTATTAACAATCAATCACTCATGGTTCCAACCAATAGAGAGCAGTGAATGTAGATAAAATAATTAACGTTCATTAAACTGAGGGACTGGGTAAAACACTTATCAGTCCTCCAACGAACAGCAGGAACAACACCTTGCAATGTCTGCACTAAAGAGCGAACCAAGGCAAAAATCGGCAGCCGAAGGCAGGTTGGGGATTTGCCTGCTGTTAGGATTCCCGGCCGCAGCCACCCGCGGCTGGGCCCCCTTACCTGCTCCGGCAGGCATCCTGTTCCTGCCCTCTCCTCTGCTGTGCGGGGCGGCCAGGCCCCAAATCCTGCGGTGGCGGCCTGCCCACGTGGCATGACACACCGCCGGCTCGGCCTTGGCACCCGCCTCTCTAGGCCCGCGCATGTGCTGTTCTCCTTTTAAAGGGCCTGCGGCGGAAACTTCGTCGTGGCCCCAGGAGATGACGTCACCTCGGCTGGGTATTTAAACCCGGCTCTGACTACTGCACTTTGCCTCATCAACGGGTCCTGCTCAGATCTTGAGTGTATAGTCTGTGTTGTTCCTGATCCTGTGTTCCAGCCTTCCCTTCCTAATCCAGTGTTCCGATCCTGCTCCTGTTCTTGCTCCTGCCCTTGGACTGACTCCCCGGTTTTGGACTTCTGCCTAGTATCTTTTCTCCGTCTGCTCTTTGTCTGCCTGATCCTTGCCTGGTACTCCGACTTCGCTTGACCTTCACCTGCCCTGACTTCCAGCTTGTCTCTTCATTTTGCCTGCCTGCTGCCTGTCCCGACCTTTGGCCTGCTCCTGGTTTTGTCTGCCTCGACCCTTGCCTGCCCAACTCCGTGCTATCTTCTCCTTTGGACTCCACGACGTGAGAGACCCACACCTAAATCCTGCCGGCCCCGGCACCCAAGGGCTCAACCTGTGGGCTGGTAAAGGTGAAGCTCCTGTTGGGTCTTCTCAGCCTGCACCACCTCCCGATGACAAGGACCACTGGGGGCCTTCCCCTGGTGGCAGTATCAACCTCCTCTCAGCTCAAGGGTCCACATACGCAACACCTGCCTTCCTTACAGGAAAGAAAATTATCAGATAAATAGTAATTTCTCCTTCCTCTGCACTCAGGCAGGCTAATCCCTACAAGGGGGATGTACTAAAGCTATTCCCAAATAGGACAAGAGGCTGTTTGTGGTCCAGTTAAGACCATATGCGTGAAAGCTGCGCCCTGCAGAACCCAAACAGCCAAGCGGAAGGCTTGGGAAGATATGCAAGAAAAGCTACATTGCTGCCTGGGAAAACTTGGCTGGAGACAATAATCAAGGCTCCGCCCATATTAGTGCCTGAGCCCTAGCGGAATCCGCTCTAAATTCATTAGAGAAAGGAATCTCGGCAACTACACAGGCAGCTGTGTTGATATCCTTTCTCCAATGGGCTAAAGTTGCCCGTGTTGCCAGTTCCCCTTGTTTACCTCCACCATAGAGCAGAAACAATTGATTAGACTTCCTGACATATTTAGTACTGTAGTCTCCAAACATGATATCAGATGCCGCTCAACATCCAAGGCAGCAAAAACCATAATCACTTTCATCTCTATTCCTGCCCAGCACAGGCAAGAGAAATAGACTGATTCAATTGAAACTTTTAAAGCAATTTTGGCAACAGAAGGTACAGTCCTCAAATGTATTGCCCCCGGAGTTACACATAGAAAAAATTGTCTTCAAGGAAAGTAGATTCAAGGAGAGGCTACACAGTGGTGGAAAGGCAGGACCTGCCAAGAATCCAGAACCAGATTAAGGTTCCACAAGGGCACCGGTAGCCACCAGGGAGGACAAAGATTCTTAATTCCCTTCAAGAATCGAGACACATCTGGAGGGGAAGATCAAGACCCTCCATTGACTCACCCCATTAGAAGAGGCAAGAGCTGCCATTTGAAATTTCCAAAAATTAATGGAATTTTCACTTTGAGAGGCTGAGAATCTCATATCTCACACCAGGCCACAAAACACTCCAAATGCTAACTTAAGCCAGAGACATAGAACCACTGCAGCAAAAAAAAAACCATGCTTCAATAACTGAAGAACAAAATCAACTGTGAACCATGCAGAATGGGTCTTTGCACTATAGATCCAGGCAAGGCAGCCACTTGAGAGGACTGCCAACCAGTAGCCCCTACAGTTTAACATACCTGTTAGGATTTGTAGGTATGTGGGCCCTGAGCCAAGGTGAGAGATGGTACTGCCCACAAGGAGGAGCCCTGTGAGCCTCATCGTCAGGAGACAAGGTCTCAGCGGACGTCAGACACAGCTGTGGAATAGTCATTATGAGAGAGAGGTACTGCCCGAGAAGCGGGGAGTACAGGAGAAAGTCACAGAGTCTGTGTGATGGGGTATACCCAGAGGGAATACCTCAATAGTGGAGATCTGGCAATGGTCCGCAGAGCAGGGTACACCGATGAGGTTCCTCTGTAGTGATGATTCGGTAGTGGCCTGCAGCACAGGGTATATCGGGGGGCTTCTCAAATAGAGATGGTACAATAGTGGCCCGCAGCACGGGGTACACCGGTGAAGGTTTCCCACTAGAGATGGTACAGTAGAGGTCCACAGCGTGAGGTACACCGAAGAGGTTTCCTACTAGAGTTGGTACGGTAGTGGCCCGCAGCGTGGAGTACACTGGAGAGATGGTACAGTAGTGGTCCGTAGAGTCAAGGTACTCACAGTGACGAATGTTCCAGCAGAAGCCCCGGGGAACGGGGATAGGCAGCAGTCCAAGGCAAGAAGGCCCTCTGAGGAGCGGATAACCAGAGACGAGGAGGGGCCCCCGAGGAGCGGGTACCCAGAGCGTCTTACACCAAATGTGCTGGAGCTGGAACAGGAAGTCCGTAGTGAGCAAAGTGGATTCAGCAATGAGGGAACTCGTTGCCAAGTCGTCAATAGGCAGGGCCAGCCGGTTTAAGTATCGTGGAGTGAAGACGTCATCCGGAGGGGACGCCCCCGTGGTTCCCGCCATGACGTGCTTAAGACTGGCCCATGCGCGCCCGCTCCTAAGTAATCCCAAAGGCAAGATGGCAGTCAGCAGTGCCTTGGTCGTCCCGGGGACACCAGGCAGGTCGGCGGTAGCTAGCAGAGGCCGCCACTTTCCCCAATGGTGTCAATGCAGCAAAGAAAGAGGTGAGCATTAGTGGTCGCAGCTGTCTGCGACCGACGGGCGTAACAATACCACAGCCCACGAGCCAAGATGGAGCCACTGAAACACGAATTTAGGTCTGTCTTGCGATTTTTCGCATGACCTTGTCTAATAGTGGTGATGGTGGGAAGGGATATAGCTTCACACCCCGCTGCCCCTCTGGGATGAAAGCATCGATATGCAGAGCTTTGAATCCCACCTGCAACTGAAGGACCTTGGGAGCTCGTATTGGCTGAAGGCACCAGTAAAGTCAGAAGAGTGACCCCAGCACACCACCATGAGCGGAAAGTCCTCAGCCGACAACTGCCACTCTCCAGGAAACAAGGTCTGACCACTGAGAAAGATAGCCCTTATCGTGTCCTTTCTGGCAATGTAAAAGACTGATATGTACAGAAGATGTTGCCCTGCCCATATCATGAGCGCATCCATTTGCTCTGACACCTGAGGACTCTCAGTTCTGGCTGGAGGAAAGAAGTACGCCACTATGGGCACATTGTCCAACATTATCCTGCAAAACACTGGAGTAATGCTTGCACTCTAATATATTGACATCCACACAAGTGCAAGAAACAACGTAAGTTCCTGGTGTAGTGTTAAAGTTTCATGTATGACATTTTATTGCGGCAACTCCTGAATTCAAAACAATGACTTTAAATACGATACCCCCAACACGGTCCCGTGTTTCGCCGCCCGGCTGCTTCGGGGGGGAGTTAATTTTAACAATGATCTGTATCAATCTGACAGCGTGTTTAACAGGAGCGCCTGACCATCTGAGCCTCTATAAGCTTGATAAATCACAAGCACGCCAGTCAAACAGTACATGTTTTCAATTGATTGAAGCTCCTCAGTGGCCCAGCGATCCATACTACCATTCTGGCATTTCCAAGGAAACTCCCTTCCTGAGAAGATATGCTTGTAGCCACCACTGCAAGTGGATACTCACCTCCAAGAGAAGCCTCACCATGTAGTCCTGAGACTGTGGACCCCACTGGGAAGTTGCGCTGCATTGGCTGCATGTGTTCCCTCACCTGGCTACCATCGAACTCAGGACCCATACACAAGGTTACACTGACAGGCAAATAGACCTTCCCAGAGTCTGAACTGGAACAATCAACTTTGAATTGACTTCCTGGTAGAAATACTCAGCCCTGCTAGGAAACAACATGGACGCCAAGCTACTCCAGAGTCTGAGGTGGCTATAAGGAACTTCTAGCCAAGTTCACCACTCAGCTTCTCTTGCCATGTGAGAAGCCAAGTGACTTTCTTCCAATGCAGATATGGAGAGCCAAGATGCTGCCCCTGTGGAAGGATGCCACTATCACCGCTATGACCTTAGAGAAAGTCCTGGGCACAGTGGCTATCCGGAAGGGCAGGTCCTGTGTTAGGTTTCTGTAGGTTTCGTGGACCCTTGGCCCGAGGTGGGGGTTGACACTACCTGAGGGGATGGACTTCACAGATCCCCACCATCGGGAGGTGAGGCTGATTGGAAACAAAGGCTGCAGAACCATGGCTGTGGCCCAGGAGAGAAGAGCTGAAGAAGGACTGCCTGCGTCACAGCCACATGATCGCAGGTGCCTGCACTGTAGTGATACTGTGGGGTGCCCCGAGGAGCGAGAACAGAGAAAGACAGTTCAATGATATTGCAGTGCTGGGCAGGTCTGGAGAGAAGATATACCAGAGGAAGGATCTCCAATGCAGAAGCACGCAGGACAGGCCCCAAGGAACGGGGAGCGCGGAGACAGGGTCTCTAGAGTAGTATTGCTGAGTCTACCCCGAGGAACGGGGAAGCATAGAGACAGTGTCCAGGAATGGAAGCGCAGAGCAGGCCCTCAAGGAGCGGATACCCAGAGCCAGAGTCCACTGAGAGCGAGCAGAGATCCAAAGCAGGAACTGAAGGTCCGGAGAACAGGAACAAGCACCAGAGGAGCTCAGGGATCTCATTGCCAAGTCGGTTAGCATAGGCCGAAGGAGGTGCTTAAATATCTCAGGTTAGTGATGTCATCAGCCGGGAGTTCCCGCAATTGACCCTTTAAAGGGAGGACAGATGGCGTGCGTGTGCGCCTAAGGAGGGCCAGAGATGGAGCATGGGTTGGCGGCATCCCAGCTGCCACGTGGAGCACAGAGAGCCAGGAGGAATGTGACGGTAGCGGCTGGCCACAGCCATGAGTTTGCCCAGAGTGGAGAGCCAGGCATGACATGATGTAAGTGAGGTCGACCGCGGCCAGCCACGGCCGACGGTCATAACATCCTGAAACTGATAAGGATGTTCCAGAATGGCACATCTGAGGAGCCATTGATGTTCCCAACAAATGGGAATATGTAGAAATGCTTCCGTCAAATATAGAGATGGGAAAATTCCCCTGATTGCACTGCCATGGTTATGGCACATAGAGTTTCCATACGGAAAGGAGTCATTCACAAATGACACTTATGGAACAGTGTCCTGTATTTGCTTGCAATTCAATAACAGGAATTACGGCCTTCATTTCCAACAGTGTACACTGCTACTGTCTTCTGTAGGGAGTTGCAAGGTGACACCATAAGGCATCCGGAGGAATGCAAAGAAAATTTCAGAGCATAGCCTTCTTTTAACACTTCCAGGACCCATTGGACCAAGATGATCCAGACCCAGCTCTGATAAAGGCGAGGCAGACAAGGTGCTCCTCTCCCACATGGCTTCCTGGTTTGAAAAGACTGAGACTTACGAGTAGTAGCTCCCCTATAGGGACGACAATGCCTACAGCCTCTAGCACTTCCTCTTGCCCATAAGGATGTGATGCCAACTTCTTATCTTCTAGCAAACAAAGGACTGTTCTCCAAATCACTTCCAAATAAAAAAGGAACCCTTAAAGGGTAACCTTGTGAGATTGGACTTAGAAATTGTATCTGACAGCCAATTTTCACAACCACAGTTGACATCTAGCTGCTCTCAAGTCACAGCCCACATCAACTAAAGAAGTGGCTCCAGTTGTAGCTAGGCTCTGCTATTCGACCCTCAAGTTCCTGAGAGAGGCATAGACTCGCCTGAGCCATCAGGGAGCAACTAGAGGCAATTTGCAAATTCATTGTCATGGTCTTAAGGCCTGCTTAAGGATAGCTTTAATTCTCCTATCCTGAGCATCTTTTAGAGCTGCACTTCCTTCTACTGGAAGGGTGGTCTGCTTAGACACAGAACACACCAGCACTTCCACCTTCGTAAAATGTAATTGTTCACCTCACCACCGGTTCCAAGGGGTACAGTCTGCCAAAATGCGTCCCCCTTTAAGGTTTGCTTCTGAGACAACTCATGCAAGGGCAATTAGCTCTTGAATTGCATCCAGGAGAGGAAGGAAACAAGATGCTTGCATAGGGAGACCAAAAAGGGATCTGTCTTTTGCACACTCATAGAGTCACCCCCAGCACACCAAGTAGCTTCAGAGTCTAAGATAACAGACTTGGTATCTCATCAGTATAAAAGAAATGGAGCAGAGTTCCATATAGTTTATTTATTTAGGCATTTTATATACCATAGGTACAAAAGAAGATCACAATGGTTTACAAAAGCAACATTCACATTACAGGTCAACACAACATCAAAACATGTTAACTACATTGTTGAAATAGTAATTCTTGATAAAAAAAAGTTCCTTATAAATAACCTTCACGAGGTAGTCAGTGAGTTGTCTTAATACTCTTTATGTCTCTTGGTAATTGTCGCTCGTTCATCAAGCAAGTTCTAAATCCGGAGGCATTTCCCCTTCAGCCAGAAAGGAGAAATCCAAAACTATGCCAGAATCAAACTGGATTCACATCCTCCTGCATATTATCAGGGAAACTGGTACCACGGTGCTTGCACACAGTAACAACTACTGGGTACGTGACACTGCTTTGAAAGTATTTCTGTCTCTGCTGGGCACCCCTGCAGAAATGACTGTAGTCCCTGGAAAATCCCTCTCAGGAAAAGAAGGAGAGGCTTATACCAGGCCCTATAGGATGCAATCTGATGCCCTCAAATCGAATATCTCCAGAAGATGTTTCTGTCCTAGGATCAACTAAAGAAGGGGACTGCCACAATGAGTCACCTTCAGCTCCAATCCCTCTTGACCAAGGGGACAGCCCTGAGCCCAGCAGCCAGACAGCACCAGGCATAAACTCATAGAAATCCTTGGCTGTATTGCCCTTATATGGCAAGCAACACAAATTAGCCTTAGCTTAGCCTTATATGTCACACTCTCTTCCCTTCTGTGCTCAAATAAAAGACACGTTCCATCACAGTGACAGCATGCTCGCACTCAAGTAGGTGCCCAGTACGTGCTCAAGTAGGTGCCCATTATGCGCTCAAGTAGGCATTCAGCACACGCTCAAGTCAGCACGCACTCAAGTAGGCGCTCAGTATGCTCTCCGTATGCGCTAAAGTAGGCACTCCGTACATGCTCAATTAGATGCCCCGTACTCACTCAGGTAGGTATTCAGCGCATACCCAGGAAGGCATTTAGCATGCATGCAAGTCAGCACTCAGTACACATTCAGACGTTCAGTACTCACTCAGGAAGGTGTTCAGTGCGCGCGCAGGTAGGCACTCAGTACGTGCTTAAGTAGACGCTCAGTTCACACTCAAGTTGGTGCTCAGTCTTAAATAGGCGCACTGCAAATATAGGAAGCCAATACATACCGCGACCTTGTACGCACCAGTCGGCGCGCACATGCATGTCTATTTCACCACACTGACGTGTGGCAATCATGCACACAAAAATGCTGCCAAAAAATAGCCACATAGCTCAAAAAATCAAGCCTGGTAGCGGGGCACCTGAGCTGCCAACACACTTCTGGCAAACAAAGGACTGTTCTCCAAATCACGTGATCAGAGAAGTGAAAGGGAGGAAGGAAACGATGCTGACCACTCATGCCGAGGGAGGAAGACCCGTTAAGAAAAGAATAGAGGAAATAAAACTTCCTTTTTCTCTGCCTTCTTCATATTTATTTATTTATTTATTTATTACCTGAGCTCAGCCAGTCTTGGCAGATAGTACAACCAGGTCTCTGGCTATGGAGGGGGGGGGGGGTGTGAAAGGCTTCACCATTGAGTCTCCCTCATCTGAAAATCGCTTCATCCTTTTGAGAGTACAACCAGGTCTCCGGCTACGGGGGAGAGGGTGAAAGCCTTCACTGCTCTCGTCCATCAACTGCTTCGCCTATTTTTTTTTTTAGGTCCAGTAGCCTTAAAAAGACTACTGGACTAAAGGCACTCAACTGAGGGAGGGACCCATTGGTGTCACCTCAATAGTACAAGTGGTGAAATAAACTTCTCCTTTTTTTTTTTTTTTTAATTTACTAAAGGCAATCCCCGATAGGGAAATGCATGTCCATTAGAGACAGAGAATACTCGCGAGCTAATATCGTGGGCAGAGTTATATATCCATGACATCAGCTTTTACTCTGTCTCCGTCTGCTGATAGAGATGCATAACCCACTTGTGGGGATTGACCTGTCTGAGTACAAAGGAACAGAAAAACATATGAGGAGAGGCTGAAGGATCTGAATATGTACACCCTGGACGAGAGGAGGTGCAGGGGAGATATGAATCAGACCTTCAGATACATGAAAGGTATTAATGATGCACAATCATCAAACCATTTCCATTGGAAAGAAATCCGTAGAACTAGGGGTCATGAAATGAAACTCCAGGGAGAGCGACTCAGAAACAATGCCAGGAAATATGTCTTCACAGAAAGGGTGAAGAATGCCTGGAATGCCTTTCTGGAGGAGGTGGTGAAGTCGAAAATAGTGAAAGAATTCAAAGGGGCATGGGATAAACACTTTGGATCCCTAAAGGCTAGAGGATGGAAATAAAGAAGAGTGCATGGGGGTAACTTGCTGGAGCGGATGTTACTACCCTTAACCAATAAGGGGTAGATTTTAAGAGGCGCGCGAACAGCCTACTTTTGCTTGCGCATCAGACTCAAGCAAAAGTACGCTGGATTTTAGTAGATACGCGCGGAGCCGCGCGTATCCACTAAAATCCTGGATCGGCGCGCGCAAGGCTATCGATTTTGTATAGCCTGCGCGCGCCGAGCCGCGCTGCCTCCCCCCGTTCCCTCCAAGGCCGCTCCGAAATCGGAGCGGCCTCGGAGGGAACTTTCCTTTGCCCTCCCCTCACCTTACCCTCCCTTCCCCTACCTAACCCACTCACCCGGCCCTGTCTACACCCCCCCCCTTACCTTTGTCGGGGGATTTACGCCTCCCAGAGGGAGACGTAAATCCCCCGCGCGCCAGCGGGCCTGCTGCGCGCCGGGCCGCGACCTGGGGGGCGGGTACGGAGGGCGCGGCCACGCCCCCGGGCCGTAGCCACGCCCCGTACCCGCCCCCAAAACGCGGCCGACACGCCCCCGAAACGCCGCGTCGACCGGGCCCGCCCCCCGACACGCCCCCGACACGCCCCCCTCCGAAAACCCCGGGACGTACGCGAGTCCCGGGGTCTGCGCGCGCCGGTAGGCCTATGTAAAATAGGCCTACCGGCGCGCAGGGCCCTGCTCGCCTAAATCCGCCCGGTTTTGGGCGGATTTAGGCGAGCAGGGCGCTGAAAATCCGCCCCTAAGCCTTGATACTGTTGATGCAACTCCAACATTGCTCTCTGCTTCAACGGCAGTGGAGAAAAGGGGAATTGGATTCATACAACAACCAATGAGTGCCCCGACTTTTACAATCTGGGGAACAAATAAGCAAGGGGGTAACTTGCTGATGCGTCTGTTACTACCCTTAACCAAAAAACCTGATACTTTTGATGCAACTCCAACATTGCTCTCCGTATCCACGGCAAGGGGTAAAGGGGAACTGGACAGCAAACAATGAGGGGCCTGACTTTTACAGTCTGGGAAACTGATAAGTATGGGATTAACCTGCACAGCGTGGCAGATACTACTATAAACATGCTGGGCAGATTGGATGGACCATTTGGTCCTTTTCTGCTGTCATATCTATGTTTCTGTGTTACAACATTAAAAAGAAATAAAATTTCTCCAATTTACCTCCAGGGTGAGCTATTTCCCTCCTTTGGTGTTCTTATATTTTCTTCGCACAGGTGTCACCTCCACGTACCAGCAGCAGATAGCGCAAGCCTCCTTTAATTTAGCCTATGCTGGCAGGGAAATCTCACAGCTTTAAATGTCCCCTTGTCTGCAGGAACTAGGATTGCCACTGGGTTCCCTGCTCCTGTTGTAGGGAGCCAATGTGCTGCCTATACAGGTGGGCTGTTTTTTTAGTGTGGTACTCTGTACCTTAGATGCCATTTCGGGCTTAATTTTTAATCTCCCCAAGTTTTGTCCCTTAGTGGGAACCTTCCCAGAAGCTTCCAACTATAAATTTGGCTCCAGGAATCTTCCCCACGCTGGTGGTGACAATGCTGCTGTGATTCGGTGCGATCGTATGGGTTCGTGGCAGCTGACAATGTCACCGCTGTGCACCCGGAGCTGAAGCAGCCTGAGCACAACAATGGTGGAAACCAGCGAAATTGCAATGCTTCTTGCCGCTTTTTCTCACTGCTGCCGGTCCCTTCTGCAATAGCAGCTGGAGCTTGAGAAACAGCTTCCCGCTGCTTCTCCCAAGGCTCTTCCTAACTGGCAGCAGCAAGGGCAGCGGCATGGAGTAGCCTCCTGCTGTTTCACTGCTACTTGTTCTGCCCTCCTCCACTTTCGCAATGGGAGGCAGCCAGACCTCCTGCAGCTGCCTCACTTCTGCTGTCACCACTGTGGGCCCTGTGCTTCTGCTGGCTCAGATAATCCTTTACTTTGTTACAGTTCTTCTTCAGAGGAGGATCAGTCCCTGTTTGCAAGCATTTGTGACATCCAGGGACTGATCCCCTAAATTTGAGACTAATTTTGAGACTAGCTGGTCTGTTCTTGGTAATGAGCATACAGGGCTGGCGGAGTAAATAGCACCCACATGTAGAGAAAATACAATATAAATAAAGGAGTAGATTTTCAAAAGCCTACGCGCGCAGGGCCTATTTTAAAAAAAAGCCCGGCCACGTGCGAAAAGCACTGGGACGTGCGTAAGTCCCGGGTCCGAAGAAAAGGGGTGGGGCAGGGGTGGAGCAGAGCTCGAGGCCCCTGAGTGGCCATTTGCCGCTGTGCCGGAGGATCACGTGCCAGCAGGCTGCCGGCACGTGCAACTTACGCCTGCTTCGTGCAGATGCAAGTGGTAAGTTAAAACTTTTGGGGTGGGGGCTAGATTAGGACTAGGGGGGGCAGGAAGGTTAGGGGAAGGGATAGGAAGGATAGATTAGGGGGTAGGAAAGTTCCCTCCCAGGCCGTTACTAAATTGGAGCAGCCTGGGAGGGAACGGGGGAAGGTCGCGGGCGTTGGTGCGTGCAAGTTGCACAATTGTGCACCACCTTGCGCGCACCAAGCCCCGATTTTATAACGTGGGCACCTGCGCACACATGTTATAAAATCGGGCTTCCATGTGCGCGCGCAGCCTTTTAAAATCTACCCCAATGTGTGGCACACGATGTCGATTGGTCAGTACATATGAACAGACTCTTTATTGTAAATATAGTCACATCGGTGGTACAAATTCAAAGGCACAAAAAAATGATATATGGTATCAGAGCAAAGACCCCGACACGGCCGTGTTTCGCATCAGGGCTGCGTCAGGGGGACCATAACTTCCATATTTCTATAAACCAAAGAAATTTGTAGGTAAAATATTGAGCAGGTAGGCAAACAGGAAATACAAAAAAATAGAAATCTTAGTAACAAATCGAGGAAGAAATACAGAAATGAACAGTAAGGGAGAGCCAGATGGGGGTGGGGGAGTGGGGGGGAAGGAAAAAAACAATAAAGCAGTAAAAAACGAAATAAAAACTAAGACGTGGTGGGGGGGGAGGGGAAGGCAGATAGGGGAGGAAATGGAGGAAAAAGGGGTAGGGGGAAAGAATGGGAGGGGAGAGCAGGAGGGGGAGAGGGAGAGGGAGGGGGAGGGAATTGAGGGTAGTGTACCTTAATTACTGAAGGTTGTAATTGTAGGTTGTATACAAAAGAAAGGAGACAGAGATAAACTCCCAAACTGGACAAAATGGGATTAGAGCCAATCTAAAAAGCAAAAAAAAAAAAAAGGGATTTACTAAGGAGATGTGCAAGGGTTCACACACAACTCTGTAAGCTCTGAAAGAAAGACCAAGGCTAAGGCAGTTAGGAGCACCATAGGAATTGAGGTCATACATTCACTGAAAGAAATCTTGAACTGTACCGGAGGTCAGTGTCACAACCAGGACCAGACGGCGGATACCAACATCGGAAAACAGTGAGGTGATTAAAGAACTTTGCCGCGGGTTGACGGAGAAAGGATCGCCATGGCATGAGACGGACAGAAGATCCTAAAAGTTTTAGCAAAAAAATTAAACATCCTTTAGAAATTAAAAATTAAAAGCATGAGACTGTATATTGTATTGTATACAATCAGCTATTTGGTCATTTTACATTGAAACGCTTCAGTAAATAACATATACTACCCTCAATTCCCTCCCCCTATCTCTCCTCCTCCTGCTCTCCCCTTCCCTTCTTCCCCTTCCCCCGTTTCCTCCTTTCTCTCCCCTATCTGCCTTCCCCTCCTCCTCCACCCTCTCACCCCCTCCCCCCCCCCCCCCCCCCCCGGCGTCTTAGTTTTTATTTCGCTTTTACCTGCTTTGTTGTTTCAAAAAACATTTTCCTTCCCCCCCCCCCCCATCTGTCTCTCCCTTACTGTTCTTTTCTGTATATCTTCCTCGATTTGTTATTAAGATTTCTATTTTTTTGTATTACGTGTTTGCCTATCTGCTCAATATTTTACCTACAAATTTCTTTGGTTTATAGAAATATGGAAGTTCCAGTCCCCCTGACGCAGCCCTGATGCGAAACACGGCCGTGTTGGGATCCTTGCTCTGATACCTTATATCATTTTTTGTGCCTTTGAATTTGTACCACCGATGTGACTATATTTACAATAGTCTGTTTATTCATATATATTGACCAGTTGACATTGTGTGCCACACATTATTTACATTCGGGCCGATACAGTAAAATCGCGGGAGAGCGGGTGAGCGCCGAAGTGGCTTTCCCAGTGCGCACACAGGCCACTCTCCTGTGCGCGTGATACAGTATTTTAATTTATTTAAATTAGGCCCGGCGGTAAAAAGAGGCGCTAGGGACACTACCGCGTCCTAGCGCCTCTTTTTTGAAGGAAGCAGTGGCTGTCAGCGGGTTTGACAGCCGACGCTCAATTTTGCTGGCATCGGTTCTCGAGCCCGCTGACAGCCACGGGTTCAGAAACTGGACGCCAGCAAAATTGAGCGTCCGGTTTTCGACCCGCCAGCCGCAGGCCCATTTTAAATTTAAATTTTTTACTTTTTTAAACTTTCAGGACCTCCGACTTAATATCGCAAAGATATTAAGTCGGAGGGTGCACAGAAAAGCAGTTTTTATTGCTTTTCTGTGCACTTTCCCGGTGCCTGGAGAAATTCGTGCCTACCATTGGGTAGGTGCTAATTTCTGAAAGGAAAATGTGTGGCTTGGCTGCACATTTTGCTTTCTGAATCACGTGGGAATACCTAATAGGGCCATCAACATGCATTTGCATGTTGCGGATGCTATTAGGTTCGGGGGGGTTGGACGCGCATTTTGGATGCGTTATTACTCCTTACTGAATAAGGGGTAAAGCTAGTGCGTTCAAAACGCACGTCCAAATGCCGGCTAACAGTGCACTCTGTCGGAGCGCACTGTACTGTATCGGCCCGATTGTGTCTGTTCTTGGTAATAACATATCCCTTTTGTGGCAATATTTACCAGGCACTTAAATGCAGGGCTCATGGGTACAAAGGGTCGAAGTGGTTTCTCTTTGAAAATTAGCTACAAAAGTACCCGTGGACCCTGCACCTGGTGAGAACATAAGAACATAAGAATTGCCATACTGGATCAGACCAAGGGTCCATCAAGCCCAATATCCTGTCTCCAACAGTGGCCAATCCAAGTCACAAGTACCTGGCAAGTACCCAAACATTAAATAGATCCCAAGCTGCTATTCCTTATTGATTAATAGCAGTTTATGGACTTCTTCTCTAGGAACTTATCCAAAACCTTTTTCAAACCCAGTTACACTAACTGCCATAACCAATACTCTGCCATTGAATTCCAGAGCTTAACTAAGTGTTGAGTGAAAAACAATTTTCTCTGATTTGTTTTAAATGGGCTACTTTCTAACTTCATGGAGTGCCCCCTAGTCCTTCTATTATTTGAGAGATTAAATAACTGATTAATTTGTTCAAGTCCTTTCATGATTTTGTAGACCTCTATCATATCTCCCCTCAGCCGTCTCTTCTCCAAGCTGAACAGCCCTAACCTCTTTAGCCTTTCCTCATAGGGCAACCGTTCCATGCTCGTTATCATTTTGGTCATCCTTCTCTGCACTTTCTCCAGTGCAATTATATCTTTTTTTAGATGCAGTGATCAGAATTGCATATAGTATTCAAGATGCGGTCTCACCATGGAGTGATACAGAGGCATTATGACATCCACCGTTTTATTTTCCATTCCTTTCCTAATAATTCCTAATATTCTGTTTGCTTTTTTGACCACCACAGCACACTGAACCGATGATTTATATGTATTATCCACTATGATGCCTAGATCTCTTTCCTGGTTGGTAAGTCCTAAGATGGAACCTAACATCATGTAACTACAGCAAGGGTTATTTTTCCCTATATGTATCACCTTGCACTTGTCCACATTAAATTTCATCTGCCATTTGGAAGCCCAATCTTCCAGTCTTACAAGTCCCTCCTGCAGTTTATCACAATCCGCTTGAGATTTAGCATAATTTTATGTCATCTGCAAATTTGATCACTTCACTTGTCGTACCCCTTTCCAGATCATTTATAAATATATTAAAAAGCACTGGTCCAAGTACAGATCCCTGAGGCATTCCTCTCTGTTTCCTGTCTTTTAATAAGTTAAGTTTGCAATACACAAAAGGACATTGCCTCCTATCTCATACTTTTTAATTTTCTTAGAAGCCTCTCATGAAGGACTTTGTCGAATGCATTCTGAAAATCCAAATACATCACATCTACCAGTTCACCTTTTTCCACATGTTTATTCACCCCTTTCAAAAAATGTAGATTTGTGAGGTAAGACTTCGCTTGGGTAAATCCATACTGGCTGTGTCTCATTAAACCATGTCTATCTAAATGTTTTGTGATTTTATTCTTTATAGCAGTTTCTACAATTTTTACCGGCATTGAAGTCAAGCTCACCGGTCTATAGTTTCCCGGATCACCCCGGGAGCCCTTTTTAAATATTGGGGTTACATTAGCCACCTTCCAGTCTTCATGTACAACAGATGATTTTAATGATAGTTTACAATTTAATTGTAATAGGTTTGAAATTTTCTAGTTCTTTCAGAACCCTGAGCTGTATACCATCCAGTCCAGGTGATTTACTACTCTTCATTTTGTCAATCTGAGTGTGTGTGTCTGTGTTGAGGGCAGGGGGAAAGGAAGAATGAGGACAAAACTACTTTTGCAGATTTGACAATTCAGTTCTATGCATGTAGTTTATTCCTCAACCCCCTGGGAACCTCTCTTTTTAATCTAGCTAACAGCATATGTGTTATGAATATATGCACACACTTTTAGCTGCAATGAGCATTCCTGGGAACTCTATGGATTTCACTTAGAGACTCAGAGAATTTGCATCAATTGCTGGGTTTCCAGGGAAAAGCTAGAACGCTCTGTGCTTCTCTATTTACAGATCCAGCCATTCCCTTTATTTGGTAAGCCTGTAAGGAACAGGAGAAGAGGGGTGAGACTGTAGCAGACACTGCAGGCATCATGTGGTGAGAAATTGGAGAGAAGCTGTGGCACATATATCTCAGTCTGCAGCTGGGGATTAGAGTGAGGGTGCACAAGTCAGAGTGCAGTGACTTATAGAGAGTGGGAGCAAATAGAGTGCTGGGGTCAGAGAATAAAAAAGGGAAAGAATGCTGGGATTTTCCCTGGAGGGAGAAATTGATGGGTGGGGGTGAAGAAAGCGAACGTGCAGATTAGTTAGGGGTTGTAGTAAAAAAGTGAAAGTATGCATTTCCTCCCCCACTAATCAACAGCAAATTGAAGATGATTATAACTCAAAAGTTCCCAGTTCACATCCTGGGGGATTTAGCCAATCAACTCTATAGCTACCCAGCAAAATCCTTTGAAAATTGACCTCCATATGCATTGGGGAGAAAGAGGTTAGAAGGGTAATAATGCACACTTGCTAGACTTTTTGAAGTAAACTTGCCACCTTTGACCTGTTGAAGGGAGCATGGCTCTCAGCATCTTGTAACAAATATATTATGTTAGCTCTTGGGGGAATTCTGTGCACAAAACTTTACAATTCTGCAAAATTCTGCCTACTTTGTTTTGGTAAAAATAACACAATATACATTACAATCTTTGAGTAATTAATTTAAAATATAATACAGAAAAGTTATTACTAAAAGATGCAGAGTTTTAAATATAGAAATACATGGTAGAGTGTCCGTTACAGCCTCTCTCTTTACTCCTCTGGCCAGACCTCTTTCACACTGCCCGCTCAGGCCCCAACTCCTTTCTCTTCACTATCTCTCCTTTCCTCCTCCAGGTTAAACAACTTGCACTCTATCTCTACCACCATCTCTCCACTCCTCTCTCTCATACAGACCCTCACACAGGCTCCCTCTGTCCCTCTCTCATTCACACACACCTTCACATGGGCTCCTTCTCTCTCTTGAGCACACACCCTTCTCACACAGGCTCCTTCTCTCTTGCACATAACCATCCATAAGGGCTCCCTCACTCTTTCACACAACTCCACCCTCACACAGGCTCCCCCTCTCTCTCGCACACCCACATATCCTCACACAGGCTCTCTCTCTTGCTCTCTCACATATACCTACACACTCTCTCACACAGGCTCCCTCTCTCACACACCCCTGCACAGAGGCTCCTTCTCTCTTTCATACACACACCCCTTTACAAGGGCTCCCTCTCTCACACACAAACATATACCCTCACTCCCACATACACACACAGGCTCCCAATCTCTTACTCACATACACATTCCCTCATACCAGCTCCCTTTCTTTCTCCCACACACACTTGCACGCACCTGACATGCACCCTTCATCTGTTACGCAGTCATTCTGATCCTCTCCATTTTCTTCAGCTGCATGTGGGATGAGATCTGCTCGCAGCTCACCAGGCCTTGCTGATCTTCAGCTACGAGAGGGATGGGCTCTGCTTGCAAGCCTGCCGGACATCTCTGTTCTTTGGCCGCATGTGGGATGGGCTCCGCTCGTTGCCCACCGAGCCTTGCTGATCTTTGGCTGTGAGAGGGATTGGCTCTGCTTGTCACCCGGCAGGCCTCTCTGATCTTTGGTTATGAGTGGGATGGGCTCTGCTCACATCCGGCACTCTCTCAGTTCTGCACAGGAGTGGAATTATATGCATATTCTGCACTGCACGGTTGCACAGAATTCCCCAGAGTAAATATTAAGCTACTGCCTAGTGCCTACAGCTGGTTTGTAGACCCTTATGTACAGTATATCATAGAAGACCAAACGATTGTTTATAGCAATGTGTAGGTAAGAAGTATCCCTTGAAGAATATTCAGCATATAGAAGAGAAGGACTAGCCATAGGCAGGGAAGAGGACCCATGACAGAGAAACAATGCAGAGGAGGGCTTACTACTAAATCAAGGATTTCCTAGTACCCAGCTAGTCAGAAACAAGAATCCCCAACTCTGCTTCACCAATTTATTTAATTATTTGGAGACCAGTAGTACTTGTTGTATTGAAGACTGACATGCATTCTTTTTATTAATCCTGTTATTTTAAGATGCCTTGGTGGTGTGTACTGGGTTTCCTGAAATAAATCTTCAGCAAAGGTGCCCAGACAGTCGGTGGAAGCTCTACATTTGCATCGTAAAGGATTACATGTTGTATCAAGTACACAATGCACATTCTGTAACCACATCAGTCACCAGAAATTGCTAGGTGTATGCAAGCACTTAAAATCGGAAAACCAGTAGCAAATGTATAGAAAGATGTGGTTAGCTGGTACAGCATATGGCATGAAATACTCTCTGTTACCTGTTCCTGCAGTATAAAGCAAGTGTAAAAATGTTTGCAGACAGTTCTGTTTTTTAAACCACACTGAAGATGAACACTGAGAGAGAGAGACAGATAGATATATATATATATATATATAGAGAGAGAGAGAGAGAGCACGCAGTGGGGCAGATTTAAAAAAAGTACGTGTGCACGTACTTTTGTTCGCGCAACCGGCGCAAACAAAAGTATGCCGGATTTTAAAAGATACGCGCGTATCTTTTAAAATCCAGGGTCGGCATGCGCAAGGCTGCGCAAAATTGGCAGCCTGCGCGCGCCGAGCAGCCTCGGAGGGAACTTTTTTTTGTCCCCCCCACCTTTCCCTCCCTTCCCCTATCTAACCCACCCCCCAGCCCTAACTAAATCCCCCTCCCCTGCATCTGGCAGGCGTAACTTGTGCGTGTCGCCGGCTCCCTGCCCTGGCACAGGCCGCTGTGCTGGAGCACTCGGCCCCGCCCCTGGACCACCATCACGCCTCTGGACAGGCCCCCGGACATGCCCCAAACACCGTGCCGCCCCCAACATGCCCCCCAAGCAAAGCCCCGAGACTTACGCGCATCCCGGGGCTTTGCGCACGCCAGCGGCCTATGCAAAATAGGCGCGCCGGCACGTAGGGCTTTTAAAATCTACCCCAATATGTCATTCTACTATTTATACCACAGTAAGAGGGGGTACTTTTAACTTGGTGTGGAGTTTGGGGGATGGGGTAGGTTTGGGGGGTTTACATACACAGTAGGAGATGCACACAGCAAAGTTGATATCCCTGAAGATTTTCTGCTGTTTGAATCGATGAAAGGTACAAGAGGAGTTGATTTGTACAGTGCACTCTCTACTTATCTTGATGCACTCGTTTGAAGCTAGGTAGAGAGTGCATTATACAAATCAACTCCTCTTGTACCTTTCATCGATTCAAACAGCAAAAAATCTTCAGCAATGTCAACTTTGCTGTTCATACCTCCTACTGTGTATGTAAACCCCCCCCCCCCCAAACCCCACATCAAGTTAAAAGTACCCCCTCTTACAGTGGTACAAATAATAGAGTGAAATATTGTTCTCTACAGAGTCTCTCTCTCTCTCATTGTGGGTGCTATTTCTGCTATAAATATAGCATTTTGATAAATCTAGGGGTTAGCCGGATAACTTTGCCTTCATCTGGAATGCCTTTTTATCTGATTAAATTATAACCTAATAATGACTTATCCAGTTATAATTTAGTGGCCAAATATTCCAAAAGAGGCTAACTGTGAGCTGGAGAAGAAAGGGCAATATGGCAAAATAGGGCCTTTTCTATTTTTGTGAGTTCTCTATCTAAAGGCAGCTTTGCCATATTGCCGTTTCTTCTCCAGCTCCAACTGTAAGCTGAAGAAGAAAGGGGAATTTTGGAGGCAAGGCAGCGTTAAGTGAATAACTAATCCGGCTAATTACCATATTAGGAGTTAGCCGGATATATTAATAGCCTTACCCTAGACATGCACCAGAACAGGACTAAAGTTATTTGGAAAAGTGTTCCCATATAACTTTTATCTAAACCAGCTATATTCCAAAGAATATAGGTGGTAAAGTGATGATGTGAAGTTATGCATAAACATTTTCAATTTTGCGGGCCAGCTGGTCCAACCAGGCCTTCCCTCCTCCCTCCCACCAAAGGTCCAAAGCTAGAGTCTGCACCCCTCTCTAAGCTCCTCCATCTCTAGTATATAACAAAAGATGGTGCTGATCACCCATGCCTCCTGACCAGGGGTGGATTACAGGAAAATATCGGCCTGGAGGATTTTTTCCTAAACCAGGCCTTGGGGTAACTGACACACTTATGCACTTTTCCTGCAGAACATGTGTCAACAGCTCCCAAAAGCACTCCAAGTTAACCCTGGAACCCAGTAGAATTGAGTCAAAATATCTCCAAAATAACCTTCATCTTTCCTAAATGCATAAGAAGTTGAGCACATTCTAGACCAGGGGTGAGCAGAGCTGCAGTCCCCATTTCATACTTGCAAACTGGTTGGACCCTCTACATATCTGCTTATATCTCTTTTAGAGATATATCCTGGATTCTTGGTCTGGCTCTTGAACCAACTGCAAGTAATGACACTTCCAGCCAGTGTCACACTCAGTCACAACCAGATTTTTAAATTGCAGAAACTTTATTAGCACATACAAACTGACACAAAGACACATATTCTTTCTCAGACACAAAGATACACCCACATACTGAGAGAGTCTGTGTCTGTGTCTGTGTCAGAGAGAAAGATACTCATACACACACTCTCACAGGCAAAGTGTGTATGGATGTGGATCCCTCTCTCTCAGTCTCTCTGACACAGACACACAAACACGCTCTCTGACATGCTACTGTTGTGCTGCTGCTTATGTACTCACACAGTGATTGCCCCCAGTCCAGCACTGCTGCATCATGGTGTAAATTTCTTGCTTGCTGCCAGCCCTTCCCCATTCTGCAGCAGCCTCCTCCCTTTCCCAATCCCATTCTCTAGGAGACTTGCTAATTCCATTGCCAGCTCCTACTCTCAGCGCTCAGTACAGTCACCTCAGACAGAAGCCTCCCCAACACTGCATAGGTACGTCCTCCTAGCTTGCCCCATCCTTTCTTACAGGCTGGTACAGTACAGTTCGCTCCTATGGAGCGCACTGTTAGCCGGCATTTGGACACGCGTTTTCGACGTGCTAGCTTTACCCCTTATTCAGTAAGTGGTAATAGCGCGTCGAAAACGCGCGTCCAACTCCCCCGAGACTAATAGCGCCGGCAACATGCAAATGCATGTTGATGGCCCTATTAGTCATTCCCGCGCGATACAGTAAGTAAAATGTGCAGCCAAGCCGCACATTTTACTTTAAGAAATTAGTGCCTACCCAAAGGTAGGCGTTAATTTCTGCCGGCGCCGGGGAAGTGCACAGAAAAGTAGTAAAAACAGCTTTTCTGTGCACCCTCTGACTTAATATCATGGCGATATTAAGTCGGAGGTCCCAAACGTTAATAAAAGTTAAAACTTTAAAAAAAAAAATTTAAAATGGGCCTGTGGCTCGCGGGTTGAAAATTGGACGCTCAATTTTGCCGGCGTCCGGTTTCCGAACCCGTGGCTGTCAGCGGGTTTGGGAACCGACGCCGGCAAAATTGAGCGTCGGCTGTCAAACTCGTTGACAGCCGCCGCTCCTGTCCAAAAAAAGGCGCTAGGGACATGCTAGTGTCCCTAGCGCCTCTTTTTACCGCGGGCCCTAATTTAAATAAATTAATTTACTGAATCGCGTGCACAGGAGAGTGGCTGTGCGCATGCCGGGAGAGAGGGCGCTTGCCCGCTCTCCCACGATTTTTACTGTATCGACTCGTGTTCTGTAGCTTGACTCCACTTCTCTGCAACCCTCCCACCACTCTAGTGCATTCCCATTGACTGCAGGCTAGACTGTCTGCTGCTTTTATGACTCCCTAGGCTCTGCTCTGCCTACTGACTCCAGGGGAGGGGAGGATCAGAAGTGACCCATACTGTTCCCTGGGCTTATAAAAAGAGAAAATTAAGCCCTGGCCAAGACTGGGGAGAGCCACTAACCCAAAGTAACATAGTTCCAGAATAAATCCTGCTTTTCCTTGTGGAGCCAGGGCTGGTGCAAGGGTATTAAGTGTCATAGGGGAGCCTTACAACCTTGCATACACTCCTGGCCCCACCCTTCCCACAAATAATTTAAAAATATGCATTTATAGTAACAGATTTTACATGAAAGAACATTCAGTCTTCTAAGCTAAAAATATCACTTACAACATGTGTATTATTTGCATGCACTGCTATGGTACCAATCAGAAAACTTTGCAAAAAAGACACCTGCAGACATATGGTATTAAGACTATTGTAAAGCATGTCGGCCTTCAGAAAGCTTTACGCAAACTGAATTACAATATAGTAAATCTCCCATATGAAAACAGCACTAACTGCTAGCACTCAAACAGTAACAATCCTTCTTATGAAAAGGCAACACTGCAAATATTACACCAGGCCCTGAAACACAAATACACCTGATTTTAGGAAAACAGAACAGAAGAAGCCGTTATAAATCCCTACACAGAAAATACATGCTAGCAGAATTCACAGGTTCATGCAGAATACACAGACCCTCACCAAATGCAGAATAAAGAGACAATAAATTATAACTAGAAACATGCAGAAAAAAAGCTGAATTTGAAATCATAACAAGACAGACTCCATATGCAGTGCAACAATGGAAAAAGAAGAAACATCACCATTTCTCATTAAATATCAAACAATAAAATCAAGACATATAAACCATCAAGCAGAATAGTAAAACCATACTCATAAAAAGAATAAATATTTTAAAGCAGCTGAGGAATAGAACATCTAATGATTAAAAACAGATAATATTGTTTTTTTTAATTTTCCAAACATCAAATAACACCAAATAACTAAAGCTAAAAAATTATCCCCTGCTCTCCATACTTGGGAACATTAGACTCCAGTCACCCTGAGATTGTCATGGATTAGTCAGGGATAGGAGATGTGCACAAACTTTCTCCTCTCTCTCATATACCTTTTACACACACAAACTTCCTTATATTCTCTCTCACATGCATATTGACTAGCTCACAAACTCTGGCTCACACACGTTCACTGACTTGCTCTTCCTCATACATGTGCTCACTGGTTTAAATAGTTCTCTTGCTCACCCATATGCTCATTGGCATGCCCGTTCTCTCTCAGTGACACACATGTTCACTGGCTCACTTGCTCGTGCTCACTCACATGCTCTGGAAAGCACAACAAACCTGTCTGCATTATGCAGTGCAACAATGGAAAAACAGAAACATCATCATTCCTCATAAAACATGAAGCAATAAAGTCAAGAGCTATAAGACATCATTCATGGTACCATAGTGGTAACTGCAACTGCAATGAAGGCTGGATCGATAATATGCGTGGGAGTCTCAGGTGTGTCTTCAGGCTCTACGGAGCGAGAGAGCGCATCCGCATGGAGATTCTTCATTGCTGGGCGATAGCGAAGCTCGAAGTTGAAGCATGCAAAGAACAGGGCCCAGCGGGCTTGTCTTGGGTTGAGTAATTGAGCCTCTTTTAGATGTGCCAGGTTGGGTGGGGCCAAGAGAAGCGTGCACAAGTACTTACGCGCCTGGGTGCATGCCCAGGTCCAGTGTTGCGTAACTACTTCTGCAATGGAGGAGCTGTAAATTTAAAAACAAAAACAAACATCCCTGAGGGGTTTAAAGGATCTGGGGTAACAGGGGGGAGTGTGGGATAAAGAGCCAAGGGGATTTCCAGGACCTAGCTCTAGACTGGGCGGTGGACAAACTGGTGAAACTGGTCATGGTGTGGTATGTCCTTGTTATAAATTTCCCCCACTCGCACGGCTCATACCCGGATGCGTGTGGCTGTGCACGCCCAGTTGGAAAATAGGGTGGTCACGTACGTATGCCCAGGCTACTTTATCACATACGAGTGAATGGGCACGTATGTTACAAAATCACTGAGTCCCTAGGTGCATGCTGACTTGTCAATGTGTGCCTGCATGCCCTTTTGAAAGTTACCGTCCCTATCTTTAGGACTGCTCGTCCCTTCCTCAAGTCATTTTCAAAGGCATTTCTATGGGCAAGCATTTACTCCCCAAAAAAAAAAATCCACCTTTGAAAATGGCTTTTCTGCTTCTGTAGGGAAAAGTGGTGGAGCTGGGCGGGGGCATGATCAGGTACCAGTGGGGATTTCATTTTGAAATCCTCTCGTTATTGAGTCCACATACTTGGTAACGACAAAAATAGGTGGGTTAAAATATTCTGAAAGGCACCAGCAGTCATGAGATTTTCAAAGGAAACTCCGCAGGGGACTGCAAGATCCCCGGGCTTTCTGGAAATTACCCTTTTTCTACCCAATTTTCAAAGCCATTTATATGCATAAAACATGGAGAATTATATGTCATCCATGAGAGGATAGAAGCTACACCCAAGGGCTGTAAGTGAATGTTGGAAAGCACTGCCAATAATGTGAAACCTTGGGGAAAACCAAAGATGATAGACTTAAGAAAATCCATTAATTGATTTTACTTGCTTCTGGAGGTTGAATAAAAATGATCTAAACCATAGGGGAAACCTGCCCCTTACATCAGTCGACTCCAAATGACTGATCAGCTTATTGTGGCATACTCGCATATCTACCTATTTTTTATGCCACTGACATATGAAGTCATTTATGATGTTAACCAAATGTCTGGAGGTTCATGAAACTTCCTGCGTTGAGCTAGCTATCTTTTGATGGGGATATGTTGTTGTACAACCTACATACCGACCAAGAATTGAATGACATCTGTCTTGTTTCATGATTCTCAGACAAATTAAATAGTTTTGCTCTCACTCCATTTCCTGTATTTTTAGAATTATATCTATTCACAGTTTTACTATCCACTGTTATTTCCAACTACATATATTAGCCACCATGAGACCAATATTCAGAATCTAAAAATGGATAACCTATCTGGCTAAAGTTAGCAGGATAAAATATCTGGGATATTCAGTGGGATAAAAGTCCCAGTGAAAATCCCTGATTAAAGTTATCTGACTAACTGTAGCTGGAGAACTTTAAACTTAACTGGATTTTTTTTGAGTATCGCCAGTTAGATGTAATGTTATCAGGTAACAGTTATCCTGCTAACTTTAGCCTTCAACTGGCTATATTCACAAGAAAATAGGCGGTTAAGTGGATTTGCAGGGTTTATAACAAAAAAAAGATTGCGGACCTACTTGTCCTATCTCTGCCCCCCCTTCTCCTCCCACCTGAGATCCAAATGCTCGAAGGCCTGTTGCCTCCTCCCCAAAACCGTTCCATTTCACGAAATATATAAATAAAAGGGCTGGTGCCTGTCTCCCTTTCCTCCCCCTCCCCCGCTTGTTCCAGTCAAATTTTTAAGATATGGTAGCCTCCAGGGTGCTCTCACTCCTCCTTCCACCCTCCCCCAACCCTAACCCTCCCACTCTTCCGGTACCTTCCATTAGTAAGCTCTTCAACCTGGATCACAATAGCATCCCTAGGGTACTGAGATAGGGCAGAGATGTACCTTCCAGGAAGCCTGACCTAGAAGCCCTGTGGCAGTGGATAAAAAATGGGAAGATCATATCCTATGGAAAGGTTGCTTACTGTATAGTAAGACACTGATGCTGTTGATGCTAACCGACCCTGGACAGCAGGCAGACAGCTTACCATGCCCAGGGTGTACAGGGAACAACTCCTGCAGATTGCACACGACATTCCATTAGCAGCACACCAGGGAATGACACGCACATGTACCCCATTGAGCCAGAATTTTTATTGGCGGAGAGTATGTCAGGCAGTAGCTGACTATTACTGAATATGTGACACTTGCCAGAGAATGGGTAAGCCCCAAGACCTTAACAATTATCAGTGTACCATTCAAGAGAATGGCAGTGGATGTAATGGGGCCTCTAGCCATCCCTACATGGACTGGGAAAATATATCCATTTAGAATAAATTAAAAGTGACCATTTTCAGTTTGGATGTTAAATGACTACATTTCCCTACTTATCAACCCATTTCACAATCTCACCATCCTCTACCCCCAGTATTTTGCAAGTGATTAGAGAATATGAGATCTTTCTGGATGCAAAATAAAAAAAAAGCATGTGCATAGAAAATGCTTATCACACATAAAAACAATTTTTGTATGCATAAATCATATTTTATGTGCAGAAAATATCATTTATGCACATAAATAATGTACATAAATCATGCTTTTAAGTATGCTAAGCAAATTTTTTACTCACATTTTTGAGTAAGGGCTCGTTTTAAATTTTACTTCAGTTACATTAGCATACTATTAGTTTACTGCATCGGTAGTTAAATCTTTTTTTTTTTAGCATGTCAGCAAAGAAAATGTGCAATGAAGTTCATTTGCACATTTATCATTCACATCTTATTAGATGAGGATCCTGTAATGGTAAGAACGTTTGCCCATGAGCAGGGCATGAAAGTTCATATTAGATTGTAGTTAGGCCCTTGTATCTTCGGATACCGAGGTGTCTCGTTTATGACCTCTATGGTAACTTGGGCCATAGCGGCTTGGGAAACAGGCAGGAGGAATAAGGAGGCAGACTCTGGCTATTTCTTTTATGTGCAATTTATTTACAGTACAAAGCAAATCAAAATAAAAATGCAGCTCACCTTAAGTTCAGGTGGCACACAGACATCACACATAGCAGGTCTTTGCATAGAATGGATTCCTGTCTGCTTCCTGAGGCTTTCCTAACCCTTCTAGGTCCTGAGCTCTTGTAAACTGGTGAGGAGCCCCTCCTTTCACCCAGGTCCTTGTGGGACTGGATCTTAAGGACGACTGGGCGAGACTGCTATGCCCGGTCCCTTAAAGTAGTCTGAGGGTGTTTTCTATGGACTCCCTCACAACCTCATAACAGAGTCATTCTTTAACATATCCTCTTTTTAAATTTTACCATTTCCTCTATTGCAGGCCAGTTTCTGTTTGGGGTCATGTACACTGCCTAACTTGTGTCCTTTTCAGATAGGAATAATTCATCCCTTCTTCAAAAGTGAGAAATGGGATTTTTCACCCTGTCTGGCCTAAAAGAAAGAGGCTTTTACAGAAGCAAAACGAGACTATGTTTAATTCTTTTGTGGTTTAGCTCAACATTCTGTTTAAGTAGAGGAGACTGACTGACGGAGAAATAAGGCACTTTATATTTGCTGGATTGGTCTGTGGTCCAGAGAAAGAGTCTGTCTTTGGCCTATGCCTGCACACGTTTCACCTATAATCTACCCAAACTCTAGTACTAAGAAAGCCTTCTGGGCTTTAAAGCACCTTCCTGTGCTAGGTGGTAATAGCTAATACCTTTATTTATATGGGATTTGCATGCCAGGGCACTAATTTCAATGCATCTTTTTACTCATCTGTGTGCACAAATGTGAGTATAAATGTGCACACAGCCTAGTGCATCTTATTACATCAGCCCTTCAGAATAGAGTTAACCTCCCAAATTCTTCATTAAGTAAAGAATCGATTTAAATGCAAGTTATCACTTTGTTGTAAATCTATAGTTATTTAAATATCTCTAATTTTTTTTTTTTTTTAAATTAAAGGTCAGTGAAACAGTGTGTCTTTACAACAATCCGTAGCAGTGCTGCTAATTCTCTAACCACACATCAGTTGCTGTGTGCTTTTCAAACTTGAAAGGAACCACACACAAAAACATTGCTAGCAGCAATGTATGGCAGCAATGGTGAAATAAGTACTACAAATAAAAACCACAAGGAAATGACACATCTTGTGAGTGGAAATTATTAATCATAGGTCAGAGTATGCTCTAAAACAATTAGGTTGCTACAGTTAAAAGTTACAATTTTATAATAAAAGTATTTGTTACGCTGGTTTGTTTTTAATAGGGTTGTTTTCCATCTCCCACCTTTCTGACTTCTTACTGGAGTTTGACCCAATCAGGTACCCGTCTTCATTAAGTACTTGTTTCCAACTACTCATTTATTAATAATGCTGGCAATGTGTGGGGTTTTTCCACAAAGAAATAAACAATGATAGGGAAGTGCAGGGAAACAAATGTTGTTTTGTTTTTTTCATTTTGAGGATTTTTCCCTTCCAGGTATCATTTGCTTTAATGCCAATTCTGTTTCTTTAGTTTGCAGAAATGAAAAAAACATTGAAAAAAACTCGCAAAAACAACATTTAAAATCAAAATGGGGCTTCCCCGGGCCCCCTCTGTGCCCCATCTCTCCCACCCCTCAAAAAAATTGCTGGGGCTGGAATCTCAGCAGCCCCAACTTATACTGACCATAAGGGTGGATCTCGACGATGAGGCCAGTCTGATGCAAAGGTCTGGCTCAGAGACCAGGTCCTGACTCCGAGGCTTGACATAAGCCCAGGCTCAGGCCCCGGCACAACACTGGGGCCCAGGCCTATCGCTGAGACCTCAAACTAGACACAAGCCCAGTGCTGGGGTCTGTCCTGGAGGCAGAGTCTCGATACCTCAACACCAGGGCCTGGCTTGGGGGTTGGGTCCATTGCTGTGGCCTCAGCCTAGACCCAGGCCAGATGCCTATCCCCAGGTCTAGTGGTTGTGCCGATACTGATGCCTCAGCCTCGGCCTAGGCCCAGGTCAAGGCCTTATACTGAGCTCCAGGTCTGGCCTAGACCCCAGCCCAATGCCAAGGCCCATCCAGGAGGCAGGGTCCCAAAGCTGAGGCCAGGGAGGTCAGGTCTCATTGCTGGGGCTCAGCATTGGCCTAGGCCCAGGTCGAGGCCAGGGACCAGGCCTCCAGATGTCTTCTTCCATCGATGCCTTAGCCTCAGTACCCAGCTTCCTAGCCAGTCCCAAGCATTGGGCCTGGCTCTAGGCCGAGACCCCAGTGATGGGACCCAGTCCAGAGGTTGGATCCCATTGCTGGTGCCTTAGCTTTGATGCCGGTGCCTCATCTTAGGCCCAGGCTTGACGTTCGAGGGTGTTTTCTATTATTTTTTAAATGAAAAAAAAAAAAGGCCATGAAAAAAAAGGCCAATGAAATCTTGTTGGTTTTTCTATTGTTTTGGTTTGAAAATATTTTGTTTAAAATGAATGTACGTCCCTAATCTATTATGAGTATTCTTATATTCTTATATTTATAAGGAGGATGCTATCATGTGGTATTCACTAAACTAACATTCCAATCAAACATATTATCTTTTCCTGATATCCAGTCAGGAATGTTACAGTCCTTTCTCTTGAGCACAATACAGCTGGTAAACAATTATCAGAGGCTACTGAACATGGGGATCTATAATGTTTGTTATAGTGTAACAGGACTTATATACATTCATTGCTTTAAGCTAAAGGATCATATATGTGATAATGCCTTGCTATATTGTTCCAGATGTAAGAAGACATAGACCATCAGAAATTATCTATTTTAAATGCATTACAATTTTACAGAAAACAACAGCCCAATTGATTTCTGGTCTCAGCATGAGGGAACATATCACCACAGTACTATTTGACCTCCAGTGGGGAATCAAATATAAAATCACAGTGTTGGTATATAAGGTTTTGTCATTGGATTTGTCTCCCTGACAACGCCATGTGTAGAGTGTATAATCCCCCCAGGGCCCTTCGGCCCCTACATAGGGGGCTTTTGGACTTTCTGACTGTTTGACCTGCTCGGCTGACAGACACAAGGAAGCGTGCATTTTCCATTGCTGCTCCAGTTTTCTGGAACTTGCTCCCACAGGAGTTATCTCTGATGGACTGTGGAAACATTTTTAAAGGCCTATTGAAAATCTTTTTTTGTTTTTAACTTTTTATTTAAACAACAGGTGAACAAATGATGACTTTGGTCAGACTTCCATGTTAAAACAACTAGCGTAAGGATACAGCCGTCGTAGCCAGCAAGTACAGTGCAGATCAATTAAGATGGTATGCAAACTATAAATCAAACCCCCATCATCCTGGCACAGCAGATTACCCCATCATCCAGTCCCAATAGGCTGACCCTTTTTTTCTAAGTACTTCCAGTATGGCTCCCATACTCTGTCATACACACTTTTCTTCTTCTGCAGGGCATAAGTTAATTCTTCTATCACCGCAATCTTATGAATTTGTGCAAACCATTGAGCCATCGAGGGCACCGACTTCCAGTATGTTGCTACAGGAAAATGTGCTGCATGAATGAGATGATCATACAGACTACGCAGGTCTTTCCCCAGTATCATATCTGACCAAAGCCCTAGCAGACATAATGTTGGGTGAAGACAGACCCGGCATCCTACTGTTTGATTAATCACATGCTCTACCCTGGCCTGCATGTTCACCACATATTAAAATAAGTTCCAGCTTCACTGCAACCCCTCCCGCAAAGTCCCGATGACTGCTGCGAGAAGGCAGTGTAAAACATTGGATATTTATATGTTCTTGTGACTGCTTTATACATAAGTTCCACTCTCCTGCTACAGATTGATACCTTATGCACCTTTTTCCATGTGACTACCCATTCTTTATCTGACAGCCTCAGGCTCAGAACTTCATATCATTTGTCTATCAGGGCAGTAACGTGTTCTTTGTCTTCGTATGACAATGTAATAGCCTGATAAAGAGGGGAAATAATCTTACATTATACCTCTGCCCCCATCAGCACTTTTTCAACTAGAGTAGGTGCCCTTCTTGACGACGAAATACCTTCCCTCTAGATAGTTGCACCGGATTCTAGCATGTATCTCCCATGACTCCTCTTTCGGGTCATCTTTTAGGACATCAAAAGGGAGCCACCCCTCTTCATCCCTAAGAAATGCAACCCCTGGGTTCCCCATTCTGAGAACTCAGCATTAAAGGTAGCAAGCAATATACTGGGATTATCTTTCAGGACTTTGAGAGGCGAGTGTGAATTCTGAGGTATCTGTAGGTGCTTGCATAGTTGTGCCATCTCTTAACCTTGTGACCACAAATGGGTGGGCTTGCAGCACCCTCATTACCCTTACTGATGATGACAGCAAGAAGAGAAGGAGTTCCGTGCCCTCCACAGTGCTAACCTCCAATGCATGCTCAGATGTTCCCTCGAATCATGCTGGTAGGCATACTAACCTAGCTGCCCAGTAGGAGCCAAGCAAGTTAGGGAATGCAAACCCTCCCCCTCTTGGTTCTCCAGAGGTTTATTCTGGGAGTCTTACCCTGCCAAATGAAACGGGAAATGGGGCAATTCAAATTTCAAAAAGACTGCATAGGAAGAGTGACAGGTAGGTGCTGAAATAAATCAGTTTCAGCAATATGTTCATCATCACATCACCTATCCTATCCACCCAGGAAATCAACAATCCTGACCATCTCTGCATATTCTCAATTATCTTTTATATATGGGATTATTGTTCATTTTGAACAAATCTTTCCATTCTTTTGCAATGAAAATCTGTAGATTGTGTGGTGATTGGACCCAGAGGCGGGTCTCTGCACTGTACAACTTTAAGAGGTTTGAAGGAAGGGATGGTATGCTCTCTTCTAAAAGAATGGCTTTTTGTGTTCAGGTTGGAAACACTATATATCCCGTACCGAGACTTTTAAGGGGGGGGGGGGCGGTGTGATGTAGTGCAGCGCTGCCGGGGACAGGAATAGACAAGATACCATAAGGCGGCTGGTAATACTAGAGTCTGACAGCAGGGGGCCTATTTCAGCCCGTACAAAAAAAAAACTACAAATCCCAGGTTCCTAGAACCACCACCTGACCTGTGGGGAGAGCTTGGAGGCGAGCAGGTGGCAGACTTAGAGACTAATGAGTCAGTCACAGGTGAACCTATGGAGCTAGAGGAAGAGGGCATGCCTACATGGTGGCAATGGCCAGAAAAAGCCAGGGCCAGGAGGGGGAGGAGGAGATGGAGGTAGGTTCTGGGGGAGAAGAATCCTCCAGCTCGCACATGGAAAAAGAGTAGCCTGAAAGGGGAAAGGTATAACTTATACATTAGGGGAAGTTGGGCCGAAGGGCTCTAAAGAGCAGGGTGAGTGTGCTGTTCGAATAGAGAGGATTTGAAACCTGGAAGGTACCTCTGCTATAGCACAGGTTGTAAGGAAGCCTGAGGGCTTGGGCGAGGGCAGAGTCATTTGTTCGGGCCTTGAGCTACCGAGGGCTGGCAGAGCCGGATGGGGGAGGTGGCAGAGCGAATGTAATACCCCCATCTATTGCTTTATAAACTGCTTTGAAGGAACTATCTTTCTCTGTGTTATCTTTGGGGATTGGGGGCTGTTTTACCCCCAACTCCGTATGAGGAGAACCTAGAAGCCCAGCAAAGCCAGGGCCTGCTGGGACCCAAACCCAGGGAGTTACGTGCGGCTGGTAGACTCTAGGGATATCTGGGACTCGTGGAAGACCGGAACCAGACGCAGAAGCGCGGCACCCAGAGCAGCAGTGGCGGTGAGCCTTCACAATATCTAAACCCTTGTTTCAACCCACCGGAACTGGGACATGCATTCTGGAATTGAGCTCACTGGCACCCCATCAATGAAAAACAACTCTGATTTTTGATAATTAATTTTCTAACCAGATACTTCTCTGTACTCATCAGATATCTGAAGCAGCTGAGAGACCTATTTCTGAATTTGTGTCATGTATATTAGCACGTCTGCATATAAGGGTATCTTATTTGAAGGCCCATTGAATATAAATTCTTTAATGTCCCCATCCCTGCGAATCACTTAGGCCAATGCTTCAATATAAAGGTCAAAGAACAGATGGATTCATAAGAACATAAGAACATAAGAATATGCCATACTGGGTCAGACCAAGGGTCCATCAAGCCCAGCATCCTGTTTGTAACAGTGGCCAATCCAGGCCATAAGTGTTATGATTCTGCACTTACTTCGCAGCAGGAGCCGTGGACTTTAAATCTTCAGCGCGGCATGGAGCCGCGCCTATCAGGACCCTCTTGCGGCAGGAAGTGCTGCCGATGCCCTCTTCAGCCTCGCGGCCCTTGCGGCCACAGTCCTCGGGCGCCCTTGCGGCATGGAGCCGCTCCCCAGCCTGCCTCTTGTGGCAGAGAACAGCCTCTGATGTCGGGGCCTGCTTCTCGGCCCGGGCCTGCTTCTCCAGCGTCAGAGGCAGCATGGCCGCTTTCCATGGTTCTGACTTCCTCTTCCTGTTTCCTCCTAGGGGGTGGGCTGTGCCTCCTTCACTGATTTAAAGGGCCATGGATGGAAATGCCATGGGCCTCACCTGGACTCCTCCCAGGGTGATCCTGATCTTCAGCCCTATATAAGGGCCCAGCTTCCAGTCCTTAGTTGCCTTCGCAAAGAGTTAGTTCATCTCAAGGATTTCTCGCCTTCACTCCTGCTGGTATTTCCTGTTCTTCGTGGGATCCCTCATTGCTCTTCATGTTCCTGGTCTCTTCTGGATTATCCCTTGTCTTCCTGATGTCTTGTGGTCTTCCTGTTGTTCCTTCCTGATGCCTCATCTCCGCTTTTGCTCACTGGACCCTTGGTTCCTCATTGCTACCTTCTCTGGTGTGTCATGTTGTGTCTCGTCACTTCATGGCATAGGCCTGCCTTCTCACTCGCAGCACTAGTTTCCGGAGGGTCATCTTCATTTGAAGCCGTCTTGTCTTGGTCCTATGTTTCATGCCTAAAGCCAGGTTTCGTCTTGGCCCCCTACCCTATACTCGAAGCCAAGTCTCATCTTGGTCCCTTACCCTGGAAATTGTCTTGGCCCTCGGATGTTCTGGTGGCTGCTCCATCCATGCCTAAGACTCTGATTGAACCTGTGCCATTCCAGCGTGGTCCGCGACTAGCCATGGGTGGCTGTGTAGGGCATGCCTTGGTACAGGCTTATACGGAATCTTCGCCAAGTTCCGGCTTCAATTACCATGTATTCGTCTGGAGTCCACTTCGCTCTCAATCGTGGTCCGTGACCAGCCCATGGGGTCCGCCCATGTCAGTGGGCTGTGTAGGGTGCGCTGCGTGGCAGCCTCAAACCAGAACTTGTTCCTAAACCTTGATCCTGAGTCTTCGTGCTCAAGCTTCTCATCTGAGTCTTCACATCCCAAGCTTCTCGTCTGAGTCTGCAAGCCCCAAGTCTCCTGTCTCAGTCTTCATGTTCCAGAGCCTTCGTGCGTCCTTGTCTCCTGGCCAGCCTGCTGCCTTTGCCGTTCCCAACAGCAGGTCCGAAAGGGCTTGGAGTAGTCGGAGGACCACTCAGAGACCAACCAAGGGTGGTTGGTCTCACTGAGGTATGCAGGTTGGCAGAGGCCTGGGCTTGGCCTCGACTCAGACACGGATCTGTCTCACCAGCCTCGGTGTTTCCCCGGAGCTCCTCTCTAGGTTCAATGAGGTCTAAGGGCACACATCTCCTATTCCCGTGCAGCAGCTGCTCATGGCATCTCTTGCTACATCTAGCCAAAGCCTGCGTGCACTTAACATAACAATAAGTACTTGGCAAGTACCCAAAAACTAAGTCTATCCCATGCTACTGATTCTAGTAATAGCAGTGGCTATTTTCTAAGTCTACTTGATTAATAGCAGGAAATGGACTTCTCCTCAAATAACTTATCCAAACCTTTTTTAATCCCAGCTACACTAAATGCACTAACCACATCCCCTGGCAACAAATTCCAGAGTTTAATTGTGTGTTGAGTGAAAAAGAACTTTCTCCGATTAATTTTAAATGTGCTACATGCTAACTTCATGGAGTGCTCCCTAGTCCTTCTTTTATCCGAAAGAGTAAATAACTGATTCACATTTACCTGTTCTAGACCTCTCATGATTTTAAACACCTCTATCATATCCCCCCTCAGCTGTCTCTTCTCCAAGCTGAACAGTCTTAACCTCTTTAGTCTTTCCTCATAGGGGAGCTGTTCCATCCCCTTTCTCATTTTGGTCACGCTTTTCTATTCCTTCTCCAGTGCAACAATATCTTTTTTGAGATGCAGCGACCAGAATTGCTCACAGTATTCAAGGTACAGTCTAACCATTGAGCGATACAGAGGCATTATGATATCCTCTGTTTTATTTGCCATTCCCTTCCTAATAATTCCTAACATTCTGTTTGCTTTTTTGACTGCCCTACCACACTGAGCCAACGATTTCAATGTAATATCAACTATGACGCCCAGATCTTTTTCCTAGGTGTTAACTCCTAAAATGGAACCTAACATCATGTAGCTACAGCATGGGTTAATTTTCCTATAACCATCACCTTGCACTTGTCCACATTAAATTTCATCTGCCATATGGACACCCAATCTTTCAGTCTCACAAGATCCTCCTTCAATTTAGCACAATCCACTTGTGATTTATCTACTTTGAATAACTTTGCGTCATCTGCAAATTTGATCACCTCACTCATTGTACCTCTTACCAGATCATTTATAAATATATTAAAAAGCATCAGTCCATGTACAGATCCTTGAGGCACACCACTGTTTACCCTTTTTCCACTGAGAAAATTGACCATTTAATCCTATTATCTGTTTCCTGTCTTTTAACCAGTTTGCAATCCACAAAAGAGCATTGCCTCCTATCCTATGACTTTTTAGTTTTCTTAGAAGCCTTTTATGAGGGACTTTATCAAACACCTTCTGGAAATCCAAATACACTACATCTACCGGTTCACCTTTATCCACGTTTATTAACCCCTTCACCTTATTCACCAAAGGTGTGACCAAACTGTAGACCTTTAAAGTTTCAGAATCTCAAGGATAGGTCATTAACATGGGGGCATTCAGAGGACCATATTCAGATACTGACTGGCTAGAAAAGTTAGCTGAATAATCTTATTCAGATAACTTTGGCCTAGATTTACTAAGCTGCGATATGGCTACAACATGTGTAAACAGCATGTAACATGTGATAAACGCTATATATCATGTAATATAGCACAATGTTAGGGCCTGAAACCTGCCCCTATTATAATGAGCTGCTTTGCATGGCATTTGCATGCATGAATTTTGTAAATCCATGCAAAGCATACCTAATCCGATACTAATAAAATAACACAAATGATTTTGAAAGAAATCAACTCCGTTATTTTATCACATTTGAGGGCGATGTTGTTGTTTTCCCATGGGAGCATTGGGATGCTAGCACAGGTCCTTTTTGGCCCAGTGGCAAAACTTAAAGGGCTAAGTGACCTGAAACCGCCCCGCCCCCCCCCCCAACACCTCACAAATCACCCTGGGGGTCATTGGAAACTCCAACTAGTCTTTCTGCTATTTTTCAAGGCAGCACTGCCCCCTCCCACAAATAGAAGTAAAAAAATCACTAGTCCAACTGTGCGGCGATAGTCCACCCTCTTCCCTAACCCCTACCCTTGTATGAAAAATAAGTTCCCCTTTTACTTTCAACCCCCCCTTCCAAAGCTTCCTCCAGCATCACCCATCCCTTTCCCCCTCCCCCCACTCCAAATAAGAAAATATCTCTGGGGTCTAGTGGCCCCCCCAAGCCCTAGCCATAAAAAAAAAAAGACCCTAGGGGTCTTTCTGCCATTCCCCAAACTCTCCCATACTTCAAAATGGAAGCATTGGTAGACAGTGGGGGCCCAGAGTGCCCCTTGGTCTGAGCCCGGTCGACACCATTTTCCAAAATGATGTCGACCTGACCTTGCCCCTATCATGCATTTGTGCCACAGTAAAAAAATCACACTTTGATACTGCTGTGATATTTTGTCAGGAAAGGGCTCAATATAGCTCCCCCCCCTGCAATAAAAAAAATGCTGCTTTGTAAATCACCCCTTTTGTTAGGATATCAGCGGTGTGCCCATGCCGCCGAATATACCCAGTATGCCAAAATTACCTAGATCAGTTTCTTCTGACTAACTATAGGATTGCTCTTTGGTAGCCCAAAAGGTATGCAGTTATGATAGCTGGATAATGCTGAAAATCTGGATAACTTAGTCAAATAGCTGGCTCCACCCTTCAGCAAGCCATGATCGGAGATATGTCTATTAGTGCCTTCCCTTGGCAGCCCCACCGATCCTGGCTGCCATTAAAATGTATACCCTGGACCACTCGTAATACTCTACAAACCTGGCACCGCTAGAGAACAAAGCTAGTGGGAGATCATTCTTACTATTACCATTCTTTCTTATTACACACAACTGCTTTTCCCGCAGGATACCAAACGGCTCTATTTTATACCATGGAAGACAGCCAGGGTTGCCACTATTTGGCACTTACTGAGTCAAGGGAATTTACTGCCATTCGATGCAATTGAGCGTACTTACCATGTGCCTCCGATTAACTTCTTAGCCTATGCTCAGATCAAGCATTTTATACCCTCCCTAATATCTTCTCTTGTCTTACGTGCAAGTAGGTCTTTATTTGAGACATATTATGTGCACAGTGACTCAATAAAAGGGTCAATCTCAAAGATCTATAAGCTATTTATCAATCAAAGCCCACAGGCTTTTGCACATATTGGGGTAGATTTTCAGACCGCGCAAATAGGCGTACTTTTGCTGGCGCATCAGGCGCCAGCAAAAGTACGCGGGATTTTAGTAGATACGCGCGGAGCCGCGCGTATCCGCTAAAATCCGGGATCGGCGCGCGCAAGGCTATGGATTCTGTATAGCCGGCGCACGCTGAGCCGCGCAGCCTACCTCCGTTCCCTCCGAGGCCGCTCCGAAATCGGAGCGGCCTCGGAGGGAACTTTCTTTTGCCCTCCCCTCACCTTCCCCTCCCTTCCCCTACCTAACCCACCCGCCCGGCCCTGTCTAAATCCCATCCTTACCTTTGTCGGGGGATTTACGCCTCCCGGAGGGAGGCGTAAATCCCCGTGCGCCAGCGGGCCGCTAGCACGCCGGGACGCGACCCAGGGGCGGGTACGGAGGGCGCGGCCACGCCCCGGACCACCCCGGGCCGTAACCACGCCCCCGGACCCACCCCCAAAACGCTGCCGACACGCCCCCTAAACGCCGCGACGACCGGGCCCACCCCTGCACGCCCCCGACACGCCCCCCTCGGAGAACCCCGGGACTTACGCGAGTCCCGGGGTCTGCGCGCGCCGGTGAGCCTATGTAAAATAGGCTCACCGGCGCGCAGGGCCCTGCTCGCCTAAATCCGCCCGGATTTGGGCGGATTTAGGCGAGCAGGGCTCTTAAAATCCGCCCCATTGTCAATTGGGAAAATGACTTGGGAAGTTCACTAGGATCTAAAAAGTGGGGAAACATATATCTGATGGCCAGTAAGTGCTCCATATCCGCACAGTTACAGGAAAATTGTTATAAAATGATATTTCGATGGTATATTTCTCCAGACAAGCTACATAGAATGTCTCATTTATGCTGGTGACAATGTGTCCTCCCTGGCAATGTGGCACCTGGCAATGTGCCAAAATTGTTTCCTTCTGGGAAATGGTTTTTGGCTGGCTTAGCAGTATCATGGGGATTACTTGGTTGCCCTCTGCTGACTCAGCATTACTTGGTTTACCGCTCCCAGGCCTGAAAAAACCCCAGCAGAAGCTGAGCCTTCAGAATTTCATTGCTGCTAGAAGTGTTGTTGCTACCCACTGGAAATTGGCTACAACTCTGCCCTTTTCAAAGGTGCTAGACGCTATGCACCGTTACTGCCACTTAGCTTCTCTCATGGCGGCCTCTCACTTTCATTCTATGTGGCCTCTCACTTTCATTCTATGTGGGCCCCCTTCATAAATTACTATACTTAAAGGTGTCTATGGCCTATAATTTTATGATTTTATATGATTTTTTTTTCCGAATTGAATGCATTTTCTCTTCTTTGAATCACAATGTGTTAGTTTGATATACTGGGATCACTGGAACATCTATTGAAACACTTATTCGGTCATAGTCTCTGTTTTCTTTGTATTCTCTGATTTATTTATAGCTATAACAAGATTGATAGCTCTAGCTACAATGTTAATCCCCAGGAGGAACCAAAGGGTGGGGGGATGGGTGGGGAGGGATAATGTATTGTATTGTTCAAAGCATTGTTAGTTTGAGTCATGTAAAAATGATGTTCTACATTTTGAATTGTTAAAACTCCAATAAAATACAAATAAAAAAAAAGCTGGATTTACCCCTGAACACCCTAGCCCACTTACAAGCCCACTATGCTATTCCTCCTGCTGAATGAAACTGCTTGATGAGATGCACAGAGGGCTTGAGAGATGTCCAAGCTATGCAAAGATATATGAAGGAACAGAGTTGTACAGAAGAGCTGAGTCATGCATGGAAGGGCTAAGAAATACAGAGGAGCTAAGAGATGCATCATGGAATCGAGAGAAGGATAGATAGAGGCTTAGAGAGTAAACAGAGGGTCCAAGTAGAACAGAGGAGGCTAAGAACGTGCACAGAGGATCTGAGAGAATTTTTTTATAATAGGTTTTCTTATGGCCATCGCATGTACAAAGCATGGTTTTTCTAGGTCTGCTTGCTGTTCAGTATCACCTTTTGCAGCTCGTCTGACTTGAAATTCTTCACCTACAAGATATATCTTAGGTAAAAAGGGCTTAACCACTACATTATACCATACCACTTTTACAGAAATATAGCTGTCCGTCAGTGTTCTAGTACTTAACATATCATCTGCCCACAATTGAGTGTAGCTTATTGGGGTTTCCAGATGAGTAGATACAAAGATAATTATGTATGGTTTTAGTGGCTTTTCTGAGCATTTGGTTATTCTACGATACATGCAGAGAGACAGAAAGCCCACTTAACACAAACTTATTAAAAACTTGTGTAGAGGATTCTGTGGGACTTTTTACATATTCCTTCAATTTAGCCCTTTCTGGGACAGTTTTTAGTTGCTTGCATGGGTATAAGGTTCATGCATACTTCTTTTGGATCCACAGACCTTGAGATCAGCATTCAAAGGGATCTAGCTAGCTAAATAAGGACTTAAGCCAGCTAGATCAAAGCTTTAAAAACTGACAGGGATGAGTAGCTAATTTTAAATTCCTAAGTTTCATTAAGCAGCGAAATTTAACTGCTCAAATTCTTGGCAGGCTTGGAGGTGGGGGATAGGTCTAGGTGAAAAAATTAGGAGACTACTGCTGATTTCATCATTAGCCACCTAACTTGGCCAACCAAATCAAGGTGCAGCAATAACAGGTCTAATCTGTTTGGCTATCCTCTATCCTCTTCTTAGTAGAAGCAATATTGTACATATGGGTTTTCCACACATTGAATATTGACTTGGTTTTCCAGAGCATAGCAATAGAATATTGCAATGTGCAGTTATTAGAAAACAAATTTCCTACTATAAGAAGCAGTTCATTGTTCTCAGTCCAGTGAACACTTCTGGTTATTATACAACATGTTCATATCTAGAAGAGAGTGTATTTGGATCCTCTGGGAAGTTTCCAGAGAATGGGAGAGCTTGAAGCAGCAGCAAGTGTTGCAGAGAGTTTGTCTGGTGTCACCATGCCAGAAGAATTTGGAAGGAAACTGGGGGTTCAAGAGGCCCCTGTGTCCTAAGCAGCATCCTTTTGTTCGTAGTGATCCTAGTCTGCATGATCATTCTTTAAATCAGTGGTCAGAGACCCAGCTGGTAACCTGGTATAGCATATTTCTTGGTACCTGCATCCATGGGCCATATTAGGAGAAATCAACTGTGTTTTGAACCTTCTCCTCAACCACCCCTGTTTCCCCTGTCGAGGATCCATTTCACCAAATCCAAGACTCAGCTCTCCTTTCCACCTCTGTATCTGGGTAGTCACCAGCCAGCCCAAATAGCTATACATATTGGACTTAGAATCCTTTCCCATCTCAAAATGGGTAAATTGATTCATCTATCTTTATATGGTCTCCATTTCCAAATTATATGGAGCTGGGGGATGGGTAAATGTGTCATTCATTTTATATTGCGTATTTATTGATACTAGAAAGCAAGTGAAGATGTGGGCTGACCTATCATGTGACTGAATTTTATTTATTTATTTGTTATTTATTTATGTATTTATGTATTTATTTATTTATAGAATTTGTAACCTGTCTCTACCAAAGCCCTAGGTGGCAAGTATAAAAATATACATAATAAAACAAATAAGCTAATAAAATAAACAAACAAAAAAACAAATCACAAGCTAATCAATTCTGCCTCAAAACAAGAAAAGTCCATAACAGTTCTACAAAAATACCTGTTTAAACAAACATTTTTCCTCGGGGGGTGGGGGTGGGGGGCACGTTTTTGCATATTCATGGAGACTTGACATGTCTCAGTGAAGCTCCATTCATCCTGGAGCCAACTCCTCCCATTAAACCTTGGACAAAGGCCACTGTAAATGTTGACAGTTTCAAAAACTTACAATTAGTGATTATTGGTGCATCAGGTAAACTCAATGCTGGAACTAGGTTACTGCTGAGCTGCAAGTTTGGGTGAAGATGAGACTCAGGCACATGAGGAGTACACAGAACAGGCCCATTATTGACTTCTATAGGGAGGTCAAGAAATCGGAAGGAACAAGCACAGGGGGAAAGGAAAAATTGTTAGAAGCAGAGGGCGCTTCCATAGCTTCAGCACAGGACATGAACCAGGCCCAACCTTGCTTAGCTTCCAAGATGAGACAAGACAATGACATGATGACTCAGATTTTGGCAGAAATCAGGGGCCTCCGCACCAAAATGGTGAAAAATATGGGCCTAATGAACTCTAAGGTGGTTGAAATCAAGGCCCAAACTGAAACCGTATGCCCACAGATTGAGGAGCTGCTTCAGCGGTGGAACACTGGGAGTTGTCTTCAGCAAATACTCTGGCTGCATTAAAAAAGCAGGTAAAAGTCCTCAAGGAAAAAGGAGTCGATTTAGAGGACAGGTCCCGCAAGTCTAATGTGCATGCCCTCGGGATCCCAGGGAAGCTGGAGGGACAAATGTCAGAGAATTTCTAGAGCGATGCCTTCGAGACATGTTGAACCCAGGAGAGAACGATCCCTTCTTAGATATAGATGAAGGCTATAGAATCTCAGGGTGAAACAGGCCTGGCCTCCCGTGCACATTTATTATAAAGTTCCAGAAATTTCAGATCAAAGAATGGGTTTTACGAAAAGCACGGGAACTAGGCCAGCTGATCTACCATGGGAGCCACATCTCCATCTTCCCTGATTATAGTCTGGCTATGCAAAAGAGGAGGACTGAATTTGCTCAGATAAAGATTTTACATGAAAAAAAGATGAAATTTATATTACTTTACACATTCTAGCTTATGGTGTGGAGTGATGGTGCATGGAAGGGCTTTGACTTCCTGGATGAGGTGACGGTGTTTTTTGTGAAGCACAGAAGGAATGGCGCTTTCCTCCTGGTAGGCACAAGGCCTGGCGGGGCAGATCAGAAGAAGAAACAGTTGGAAGATGAAGTGATGGGAGCCCGGCATCACGCAATAGCTGCTCAGGCAGTCCTGGCAATTTGGCATTCAATCTGAATGCAGAAGATTGGCCATGCCTCTCGCCGTGTGAGAAGAGATGACGGCAAAGTTTGCAGCAGCTTGCAGCAAGAATAGCAGTGCGCCAGCCAGGAACAGCAGAGATATGCCAGCTTGATGTCATCCCAGTACAGCATGACTTGATCCGAGTAGGGGAAAATAACAAGAAGAAGGAAAGAGGTAACCCCCCCCCCCAAAAAAAAAAGAACACTATAATTTGGAATAATATGTGACAGGACTGTTTAGAGTATGCAGGACCAGTATCAATTTAGTGGCAACAGACATGCTATATATCCTTTTCTAGCATTTGTAATTATTGGGATCCTTAAGGGTTATTAAGTAATGGGGTGATCCTTAAATGGGGGAAGGGAAGAATAGTAATTGATGGTTGGGAGGGATTGACTCAGGTGGGGTTAAAGAGGTAATTTGGTTAAACAATAAAGGGGGAGAAGGAGGCAGAAGGGAAATAAGGAAGGGGGAGGGGTAGAAGGGGAATATCCTCTAGAGGGAAACATTTTATATGTCAGTATTTTCTTTGTTGAAATTCTTCCAAATTTGAACATCAAGCTGGAAGGGCCTGATGTATATAACATGAAGGAGGTCAACTGAAGAGGTGGCTGCACTGAGGTTCCCCTGATTACTTAGTTGGGGGAAGTGTTTGAGTTACGGGACGTTGATGAAAACGGATGTCCATGCAGTGAATATTATGGCCATTGAAAGTGACTTTATGGCAGGGACTGTAGGAGTTGGAGAAGTGAAGCAATGGGTTGTGGAGAGAAGTTCAGGTAGGATTTAGAAGCAAGAGGTTCAGTAGGGCAGAGCTCAGGCCTCGAGGTTGCTTCCACCTGGGCGGTATGCTCTGGGGGGAGGGGAGGTGGCTAGGGAGGGTAGAAGGTCTAGAGAAAGGTGATCAGGACAGTTTGGAAAGCCCTGGCTAATCTTTCATGTATCCGTGGAAAGGATAGTACAGGGAGGGAATGTTGGGGAATGTTGAGGGTTGGGGGATTGAGGAAGGGGTTAAAAATTGTTAAAATTTAAAAGAGGTCTTGTGACGGGTACATACTTCTGAAGTGAATGGTTTCATATTTTAATAGAGTGTCAGTTTGGATCCCAGGTATCAATTTAAATGGGCACGGTTAGCTCAAGGGTGACCTGTGTCTCCTGGAATGTGAGAGGTGTAGCCTCCCCCAACAAGAGAAAGAGAATCCATAATTCCTAAAGAAAAGATCAGTACATTTGAAGGAGATACATCTTTCCAACAGGAACACAAAGTTATGCAGAGAATGGGTGGCGCAGGTATTTTACTCTTCTTTCAATGCCAGGAGCTAAGGGGTCTGAATTTTGATATACAAGAACCTACCCCTTATAATTCATAAAGTATGTAAGGATCTGGAAGGTAGGTTCATTTTGGTGGAGTGTTCCCTTTATGGTCAAACAATTGCACTGGTGAATGTGTACGGCCTGAATAGAGATCAATCAGCATTCTATGAGGGTCTTAAGCATACCACAGATGAGTTCACATCAAGCCCAAACAGTGCTGGAGGGGACTGGAATACATGTTTAGCGCCAGGGATGGACAGATCGGACAGAGCATGGAAGTGGATAGAGTCCAATAGAGGCCTCAAAAACCTGGTCCAGTGCCTTGGCTGGGCCGATGTATGGAGCGTGAGGGAAGGTGCATGGTTCCTCTAGTTGTTTAGATTTGTTTCTGTGCTCTTAGGGGCTCTTGGGTAGGATTAATAGTGCAAACATTTTGATTTGTCATATTTCTGATTACAGCCTGGTGGCACTTGTCTTGGCTTTGTCACAATTAATGCAAGCAGGGCATTTACGGTGCCTAAATTTGTTAGACCTAAAACGGGAAGGCTTTCAAGAGATGATTAAGAAGAAAATTAAGGATTTCCAGGACTATACTTTTTCATATGCAATCTAGCATCCCTCTGGCTCTGCATATTACCTTGTGACTCTGTTTCACTACTTTGAGATCTTCAGGTATAATCACCCCAACACTCTCTCTCTATCTATAGTTAAAGCCCAGTGAAGAAAATCTCAGTTTGCTATGATCCCATAACACAGCTACTGTAGAATTTGCCTTATGCTGGAAAATTGTGGCAAACCATCTCTTACCTCCAGCTGCCACCCACTTCCACTCTGCATTTTTTCCCACCACTCAGTGCTGCTGTTCCCGTCCCACCACCTGTTGCCAACCTGGTGCCTTGACCGCTGCTCATACTCCTCATGGATCTCTCCTCTCCCCACTGCTATTGAAGTCACTCATTCTGTTCCCTCCACCATCACCGCCTACTGCAGATGAGAGGGAAAGAGAAACCAGAGAATATGGGTAGGCTGGAGGGTAAGAGGGAAGACTGCAGAACTGGGGAGGAAGGAGGAGAGACTGCATTGGGGGGGGGGAGTGATTGGATAAGGGGGAGAGGGACAGAGAAAAAGAGAAGACAAAGCTGGAGAAAGAAAAAAACTAGGAAATGTAAACAAAACAGAAATAAGATAGAAATAACTAAAATATAGAAAGGGAAGAAATTATTTATTTCCTCATCATCCAGTCAGACCAGTCCAGATGAACAGGTTATGCCCAATGACCAGCAAATGGAGACAGGTTCTCTGACTCACTCCTTATATGCATCTGTGCTAACTTCAGCCTGCCTGTGTTCTCTGTTTCCAGCAGATGGTGGGTGAGAATCCCGTGTGAACTAAGGCCTGGATAGACTGAGGGAAGAGAAACATTTGCGTGGGCAGCTCCTGAGGTGAAAGACAAGTTCTCCCTCCTTCAGTTAAGCATAGTCCTGGAGTAGAAAAGAATTGTTTGGGGAGGCTGCTCCTGCCATGAAAGCTTAGGCTCTCTCCGTCAGCTGAGCATGGCCGGAGCCAGAGGGCTACCAAGCCAATTTGGTACTTGGTCCTCATCCTCCCCCTCCTCTCTGAGCGCTCAGCTTTGTTCTGGCTGAGATAAAGTAAAAATAATTTTTAAAAAAAGGCTGAGAGGATTTTTGGGAAGCAACAAGCCATACCGTGCTGAGGAGACTGGTTGAGTCAGGCACATGGCATTTCTCTGCTGGTAGAGGAGTTCGGGTGAGTTATTTAGCTTCTCTGCTTCAGTTTGAGCTGAGAAGGTGATTTCTACGGCACAGTGAGAGTAAGGCTGCTATTGCTGCTGATTACGTGAAAGAGGCCCAGCTCTTAAGTTCTTTTGGTTGTGTAAATGGCTCCTGGGAGGTTTCTTTTATGTTGTATCAAGTATCAACCTTGTTTAGAGGTCAGCAGCATTCAGCGGGCTTTGGAATTTGGGAATCTGGGGGGGGGGGGAGCCACGTCAGAAGGACAGGCTCAGCCACGGGTTCACACTGGAGAGTTGTATATTGCAGCAAGTGTTTTGACTTCACAATATATTTAAATATATGTGTATATGTTTCCTTATTATGTTGCCACCATGTGTCATCTCATTGATATTGCACAATTTGGGTTCTCTACATGTTGTAGGACTCTCCCTTCTGATTTGGTTATCTTTTGAATGTTTCTAAGCTTTTTATTGGATTTTCCTGTTTTGCTTGTCTCTCTCTATCTCTCTCTATATGCCTTTCTCCTCTTCCTATTGGTCCCTTGCTGCTGGGAATGCCTGAGACAGTTTGCCTCTGGTAATTTCCTGCAGTTGGAACTGGGCTCTCTGCAGGCTTGCAGCTCTTCCTAATCCTGCCTCAAGCTCTGCAGAGGCATTGCTTTTCACAATTCATATTCTACAGCTTCTATCTCAGTTCTAGTTGCCTCTTTCGGGCTACTGAGCTTCCAAACAAAACTTATTACAGATGTGACAGTCTCTCCTATCTGTCCAGCTACTCTTGATGCCTTCTCATTCCATGAGTGATGAACTGTTCAGCATTCTAATAAATGCCGGGTATTCAAGGATTTTTTATCTAGTATTTGAAGCTGGGAATAAGGTTTACCTGCAAAGGCATTCAAGCTAAGGAACAAGAGCTGAGGGCAGTACAGTAGGAATGACGGCACTATTTTAGGCTCACAGGGAGCTGACTAGGAGTTAGGTCCCCTCTCAGCCTGAGGAGCAGGAAGCTAGCAGGGCAACACTAAGACTGAATTTTACATAGTGAAAGCCCTCCTCCCAAGGGAGAGAGGGGTAAAGAGCATGCTACCATTTAAGTAAACTGCAGCAGAGAAAAAAAGGGGTCAATACACTATGTAACATGAGCTGCCAGCTCAGGAAACACAGAATGAGATTGAAAAGGTTGCCAGACCTCTTACTGTGAAGGTGCTTAAATGACCACTGAATAGATGAGTCAGAGACTCAGGTAGGGAATTTGCATGTTACAGTCCCTGGACTACTATTGGTACTTTAAATCATACAGAACTATGACTGGAAAAGTCCTACAATGGAGAATTCTGAATGAGAGAGGGATTTGTGAGAAAAATGTATTGAAAAACAGTCATAAGAAGCAAACAGATTCTCACCCCGACTAACAAGGGGAGTTAGTTCTTTGGGTGTCCAGTTCTCTGACAACAGAAAAAAAAAGTCAGGCAAGATGGAAGGTTGTGCACACATTCTCTTCACATGATCTTGCCAGAGTCTTGGCCTTTTGTCTGAGAGAAGGTGACATATCTAGACTGGGAAACAGCAAATGACTGTCCATGAGCTTAGTGGAGCTAAAATCACTAAAAGCTGAGTCTGTGGTGGGCCTGAGTCACTAAACACTAAACAAGCCATGTGCCTACTGGAGTTGTCAAACCAAGCCAGGAAAAGCCCTCCTACCAAGGGAGAGGTGGGGACCCTAGCAGCAGACTGGGAGATGACTCTGGGTCCCCCTTGATCAAGGGGACCCCAGCAGCAGATTGAGAAGTCCCCCAGGAGGGTGTGGGGACTCCAGCAGCAGATTGAAGGTCCCCCAGGAAAGTATGAACCCCAGCAGCACATTGAGTGGTTCCCCAGGAGGGTTTGAACCCCAGCAGCATATTGAGCATTCCCCCAGGAGGGCATGGACCACAGCAGCAGATCAGGAGGTGACCCTGTGTCCCCCTAGGAATAAAGGTTAGACTGAGATAGTTAGCTGAGGGAAGAGACACAGGAGGGCATGGGGACCTCAGTGGTATATCAATGGTCCCCAGGAGGGTGAGGACCCCAGTGGCAAATCAAGCAGTCCCCCAGGAGGGCATGGGCTCCAATGGCAGATTAAGCAGTCACCAGGAGTGCATGGACTCCAGCACCATTTCAGGAGTTAAAGTTGTGTCCCCCAGGAGGGTGTGGACCCCAATAACAGACCAGGAGGTGGAGTCAGGTCCCCAGGTGGGCCTGGATCCCATTGTTGGCATGAACCTTTCAGCAGAGCGGAAGCAGCACCAAGGAGATAGCAGCGGTTTAGATACAATGGACCTCCCATGCCGGCACTGCCCACCAGCCCAGTTGCATCTTTTCACATGGGTGAGACTTGGGGAAAAGGGGGAGGATAATAATAATGCTTGATTAAGCTTATAGAAATGTATATAATTGTGTGGCCTGAGACTATTAACCATGAGTAGATAAGTATGCTGTTTGACATCCCATTAGCAAAGTACACAGTCATGTAGAAATGTATATACTTATATAATCTAATAAGCCTGCATATATTTGCACATATTGCCAGACTTGTTCATAGCCCATTTGTTTTCCTGGGATGAAGGGAAGGAAATCCCAACCACTAACAACTTTTTCCCTAGGTGGAGGCACCAAGAACCAAGAACGGGAGGACCGATGGAGTCTGCCCTAGGGGGTCTCCCGTCAGGTCGGTCTCGGACCCAGGAACGCCCCACAAGGTAAGTGGTCAAGGAGGCATTATATACATTTTTGCAGGCACCGCTGGGATCAATTTGATTTATTTTTATTTTCTTACTGTGAACAGGACAGGCAGAAGGGGAAAAATGAGTGCTAAGAATGTATTGGTGTTGAAAAATTGGTGTAGAGTTGAAGGGGTTAACTTGTCATGGGCTATATTAGTGAATGATGTCCCCAAGGACATGGAGTTTGCTGCCATTGAGCAGGCCCTAAAAGATCTCCAGGTGTTGGGGGCAAGTAAAGGTTAGGGGGAGATTTTATGATAATGTACAGGGGAATGTGAAAGTTTTCTGTTCTTCCTCTATGGATTTAGATCCTAACAAACCACCCCTGGGAGAAGAGGTATTTGTTCCCTTAATCAATATGCAGAGTAAAGTGTCTGTTTCCCTTAACCAGAGTGGAGGGTGGATGTTCTACACCAGCCTCCGGTGATTGGCAGGAAAAATTACAGGCCCTGTTAAGAAGTGAAGGAAAAACTCTGCAGGATGTAGCAGGGATTCGACCCCAGGCGGGACAGCCAACCTATTCCCCTGACACACTGATTGGTACCATGCGGAAGGTGTTAGAGAAGTACCTGCAGCCCCATTATGATACCAGCCCCTACAAGAGGTTGGGAATATTCTCAGGAGTTGAGCCCACCCCACCAGGAGAGGATGAATTTGACCACTGGATGGTATTGGCCCTTCAGATGCTACAATAATGGCAATGCACTGATTGGAGAAAAAGAAGAGGGTGGTAGAGAATTTATGTATCCCTGGCCTTGATGCAGCAATGTCTCTGATCCTTTCCAAGTCTGATGCTACTTCCCAGGATTACTTGGATATTTTAGAAAGCATATATGGTAGTATAGAAGTCAAAGAGGTTTACTTTATCCACTTCAAAACTACCATGCAGAGGCCTGGGGAAAAGCTCTCTCAATATGCATCCCATCTAGAGTGTGTCCTACTTAAAGTTGTGAAGAAGGGGAAAATTATCAAAGGCTTTACTTTGCTTGTTCATTGCCTAAACAAAGTTTTTCATCAGCCCAAGTTTGATGTGCAAAGGTGGAAGAAATATCTTACTTGGATCCACCAATGGGTTGTGCGCAACAGTCTTCTGCCCTGGAACCAACTTCTTGCGGAGAGGCCAGACTTTTCTGACGTAATGTGAATCTCTTGCTCGACTGTCCCACTCACAAAGGAAGCAACAATACTTAGTGTAACCAAGCTGCAGACACAGTAGAATTTCAACTACCTTGAGATCACTACACAAATTCCAGTTGTACCTCGAGTACTCAATGTGGTTCAGCAGTAGATGCATGTTCTCATACGTTTATTTTATATGAACGGCATGTCTGACACGTATTGATGGGTAGATATTGTCATTGTGCAGCAAAACAGCCTTCAAACTTAAGATTGATGAATCAATAAACAGTCACCATTCTGTTGGGTTGTGGACACATCCGAGAGCACGAAACAATCCATTGATGTCACAACAAAAAGTCAGACTGTCTACTTGGTTGAAATATTTTGTCAAATCTTCATGATGGCTACGAAATACTGAAATTTTCGTATCAGATGACAAAAGATTCCATCCTTGCAGCCTTGACCCAAGCAGCTCCGCCTGACTCTTCGATAAAGCCAAATCTCTGACCAGATCATTCAGCTCTGACTGAGATATTAAATGAGGATGGCTGGATGTTGATGGTACAAAGTCAGGATCAGCCACAGCTTCCATCTACAACTGTTTGCCATCATCGCCTACCTACTCATCCTTGTCATCAAGTGTCCACACCTCTAGCTGTTTTGGAACAGGAAGACTGTTGTCATGCAGCGCTGGTCTCATTGTCGATGCAAGGTTAAGGTACTCAATAAACTTCCTGTTCTTTGATGAGTATACTGATACATTTGTCATGCAGAAGTAACAGTCAATTATATGATCTTTCTGTTCCCTCCATATCATTGGGATGGCAAATGGCATGGATGGTCACACACCTTTCAGCCAAGCTTGCAGACTACTGGCACAAGATGCGCAACATATATGAAGAGTCCATGCTCTATCCTGGTCACCAATTTTGTGCCCGAAGTATAACTCGTATGCCTTCTTAATGAGTGCAGTTATACTCCTTTTCTGTGCTTTCAGAGTAAACTCACCACAGATGTAACAAAACGTGTCATGGCTATTACGACACTGGCGCAACATTTCATAAAGTATATGAAATTAAATCCACAAGCTTTAAACTCAACAGTTTTAGCGATACAATCCGTTCATTCACACAAACATTGCATAGGAGACTACTCATTGCTGCTGCTTATAAGGCTGCGTTGTCATGGAAACTAGTTGGAATCTTGCAGCCGAGCTGGGGCTTGCCCGATCAAGTTCTGGCATGATCAGGCAATTTCTTGGTGTATTTGGTGCCTATGGCCAAGTGAAAAACTGCACCCTCACACATTGCACAACACATGACACCACGAGTTGGGAGACTCTGTTCAATGTGGGGCGGATTTTCAGAGCCCTGCTCGCCTAAATCCGCCCAAAACCGGGCGGATTTAGGCGAGCAGGGCCCTGCGCGCCGGTGAGCCTATTTTACATAGGCCTACCGGCGTGCGCAGAGCCCCGGGACTCGCGTAAGTCCCGGGGTTCTCCGAGGGCGGCGTTTCGGGGGCGTGTCGGCAGCGTTTTGGGGGCGGGTACGGGGGTGTGGCTACGGCCCGGGGCGGTCCGGGGGCGTGGCCGTGCCCTCCGTACCCGCCCCCAGGTCGCGGCCCGGCGCGCAGGAGGCCCGCTCGCGCGCGGGGATTTACTTCTCCCTCCGGGAGGCGTAAATCCCCGGAGAAAAGTAAGGGGGGGTGTAGACAGGGCCGGGCGGGTGGGTTAGGTAGAGGAAGGGAGGGGAAGGTGAGGGGAGGGCGTTAGAGGATTCCCTCCAAGGCCGCTCCGATTTCGGAGTGGCCTTGGAGGGAACGGGGGTAGGCTGCGCGGCTCGGCGCGCGCCGGCTATACAAAATCGATAGCCTTGCGCGCGCCGATCCAGGTTTTTAGCAGATACGCGCTGCTCCGCGCGTATCTACTAAAATCCAGCGTACTTTTGTTTGCGCCTGGAGCGCAAACAAAAGTAGGCCTATTTGCGGAGTCTGAAAATCCGCCCCTGTTTGTACAGTAATGCCCATGACCAGTGCAAAAGAATTTGGTGCCCTAGGAAAAATTTACAGCCTTGCACTCCCCACCCTATCACATCCTCCTCACACACAATAAAAAATTATGCTTTTATAATAACAGATTTTACATGAAAAAGAACATTCAAAGCACAGTTTTCTGAGGTAAAAATATCGCTTACAATATGTATATTCTATTTACATGCACTGCTAAGGTGCCAACCAGAAAACCTTGCCAAAAAGCAAGAGATACTTGGAACCTATATGGTATTAGGCCTACTGTAAAGCATCTTGGGCATGGGCATGACCCCAGAGAGTCACTCAAACATTGTTACATGGGCCGGCTGCACCGGGCGACAACTGGCCCCGCTTACCGGCATGGCGGGGACGTCTCCCGGCTCCCTCGTCATGGTGGGGGACCCCTGCCGATGTATCTTGCCACCTGCAAGCAGCTCTGACCCCGCTGTCCTCCCCAGCATGCCACGATGGGGATGCCGTCCTTGCGGCAGCTTCCGGCCTGCTCCTTAGGTGCACACGCATGCCGCTCTACCCATCTTAAAGGGCCAGCAGAGGGAAAATGCCCACGGCTCTCCCTGATGATGTCAGACCCAGGGCCCTATATAACTCCAGCCCCTGCAACCACCATTGCCTCAGCAACAGTTTGAACTCTGTTGGACCTGCTGGTTGCCTTGTTCCCAACTCCGTGTTCCTGACTCCGTGCCCTTTTGGATTGTCTTCTGGCTTATGACCCCTGGTACATCCTTCCTGACTCCATGTTCCTGACTCTGTGCCCTTTTGGATTGTCTTCTGGCTTCTGACCCCTACTACATTATTTGGACTCCACTTGCCTGCCCTGACCTCTGGAACGTCATTTGGACTTTGCTTGCTTGCCGCCTGCCCTGATCTCTGGATCGTTGCTTGTACTCCGCTTTATCACTGCCTGCCCTGACTATGGACCGTCTGACCTTGTCTTCTCCTCTCATCATGGAATTCCTCTTCATTGTAGACCTGTGCCTAAGTCCAGCCGGCCCCTGCACCCAAGGGCTCAACCTGCGGGGAACGAGGGCTGGTAGTGGTGAAGGTCCAGTTGGGTCTCTGCACCAAGCAACAAATCAAAGTCAAGGTCCCTTAATTCTACCCACCCAATTATAAGTGTTTAAAAATATCTTAACAATATTTTAAACATTTGATCTTAATGATTGAAACATTTTTTTATTTTGTTTTATATTGCACATCTTATATAAATCTATAAAAACTGTCCAATCCACACACATTCTCATCCATACCTCACACACCCATCATAAAAATACAACCCTTCCCTATAAACCATATATCTTCACATTACATTTTTCATACGCCTATCTCCATTACAACACTTGTTCGTAAATTCAAAAATTGTTCAATGTCCCAATATACCACTTTCATGGAACCAAATTTTTCTTCATTTGAAATGCTCAGTTCTATTTCAAAAATATATGTGAACAGTCCCACTTATATAGCTGAGTAGATCCTTTTTGTATAGATTCCGACTGAATCTGATACCTCTCGCCTGCGTGAACTTGAATGAAAACCTTTCTCGTTTCTCGACTGCCCGTACCAGGAAGGTAAACCTTTCTCGTTTCTCCGACTGTCCGTGCTGTTAACAAGCTCTTGGACACACATTTTGGATGCGCTAACACCCGATGCAATCATGGGCTCAGTGTCCAAAATTGCGTCCAAACCAGTGCGTAGGTAATAGCGCTCATCACATGTTAAGTGCACGAAGATGAGGTTATTATTAGTTATTGCCCCTGATGTAAAAATCACTGTGTGACCGATACGCATGTTTTAATACAGAAATCTTAATGCCAGCCCCAGGGCTGACGTTAAGTCTTACGCGCTCTGAGCCGTCTTAAAAAAAAACCAACAAAAAACCCCCAACAAAGCCACAAAAAGGCCCAAAATACTGCTTTTCTGTGTTTCCTCCTATTTAGTATGGTCCCGAAACTAAGTAGGAGGAACCAGAGGATGCAGCATGAAAAAAAAACAATTTTTGCCAGTGGTCAGGTTAGGGAAACAATTTCCTAACCGGCGCACAGTCACGTCTCCTGGGCGCCCGATGCCATGGATGTGCTAGCGACGCACAATTTATCCCTAGCTTGACCTTTTTAGCGCAACCCCCCTCATTTAAATAATGTATCGCGCATCCAGGAGAGGTGGCTGGGCATGCGTTAGGAGAGCAGGCGCTCAATTATGAGCGCTCGTTTTACGCGAGCCAATATTGCATCGGCCTGAATGGTGTCTAATACCGCAGTCCACTAAGAAATTCAAAAGAAAACATGTTTATGTAAAACAAAACAAACACTAAAAATGTCACCACTTAATACTTCATTTCCGATCTGTATAGACAAGCGATGTAGCACATAAAATGCTAAAAACTGCTACAGCCTATCCAATAGGCAGCAATGGTGGCAGGACACTGGCCATTTTAATCTGCATACTTTATGCAAAGAGAAACTACCTGCATTGTTTGAGAATTAGCAAGTGCCAAGTGTCTGCGCCCTTTGCACCTATTTACATGGGAGGAGACAAAATAGTGCAATGACCTTTGAAATTCCTTGTTTTCTCCCCACCCCCCCCCCCCCCCCCGCCCCCGACATAAATGTTTCCTCTTTTCCCTGCAGCTAAACGTCCACATGCCGTCAGAGTTGTGCATATTTTATCTGCATTTCAAGTGATCCGTTTTTTAAGTCAGGCCATCTTACCAGAACGAATACCTTTTAAAATGACTTTCTCTGGCCGTAATTTTTAAAGCCATTTTCGTGAATGAAGCCTGGAGGGTTCTGTTTGTGTTAAAGTACTTTCACACATACGTTTATGAGCCCAGACGTTCAGAGAGTAGAGATGCACTCTCTGAACGTCTGAGCCCAGACGTTCAGAGAGTAGAGATGCACTCTCTGAACGTCTGAGCCCAGAAGTTCAGAGAGTAGAGATGCACTTACGTGCGTACGTTTTAGATTTTGCTGCACTATGCAGGGAGATATAAAATTATCCTCTTCACTAGTAGTAAGCCAGTATTCTTATCTAACATGTGGCCATAAGACCTCATTTCTCTTTACTCTTTATACATTTTATAACCAGCATATCAGACCTATGAACTTGGACAAAAAAAAGACCTGAGTAAGACATACTTTTGAGTGATTTGACTTGTACTGATTACCCTCTCTACCTCTTCCCCTTCACACTATCATTGGAATGCCTTTCATGAATCACTTATATTTTCTGATCATGTCATCTTTTTCTCATTGTATTCTGATCCACAGGCGGGAGTAATTGACCCTGAAAATTAATCAAGAAATGTATTAAGCTAGAGTAATAAAATGGTACACACATCTATATTTTTGCTTTTGTGTTTTTATTTGTTAATATTTATTTCTATAAATCCAATTGGACTAATATGGCAGCCACACTACCTCTCTGCCTGTTGTCTTGATCTCAGCCCATTGCATCTTCGTGGTGTGCACATAGAACACACTTTCGTTTAATTTTGTGCTTCGTTTCATTTTCAATTTATTTCATTTTTGTTTTGTTTTCATTTCTCTCTTTTAACGGGTATTAATGTTTTTAGCACAGGCTTAAAAGACAGAAGCAAAATAGAAATCTCACAGGTTTTTTTGTCAACTCACATTGGAAATAAAACAAAACAAAAAACAATGTTGATGTTTGTTGTTGTTCAATGCTTGTACAAGGGCCACTGAACTGCTAGAGATAGCAGCACAGTTCTCGTAGATACTGGCAGGTGAAAGAAAGCCCCTGGGTGGTGAGATTAATAAAGAAAGAAGAATGGAGAGGAAAGGGTTGTAGCTATTCTTAGATGTCTGCAGCTGTCTGCAGAAAAAGCATTTTAGTAGCATGCAAACACAAAGAAATCTCCATTACAGCTCAACAAGAAAGCGTTCTGTGTGGGTGGGTTTCTGTAGGTGGGCTTTGAGCCTTCCTGTTTATCATTCAGTATCGTCTTGCTGTTCTTACATTCTCCAATTCAGTAGTTTTTTGGAGTGCCTATAATTCACCCACCAAGCTCATTACGTAGTCTCTGCTATTTCCTTTGACTCAAACAACAAAATATAATAAAATAAACGTTAACATTAGGGAAGTTAATTTTACAACAACCTGCATAACTTATGGGGCGGATTTTCATACTCCGCGAATAGGCCTACTTTTCTTTGCGCTCCAGGCGCAAACAAAAGTACGCTGGATTTTAGTAGATACGTGCGGAGCCGCGCGTATCTGCTAAAAACCTGGATCGGCGCGCGCAAGGCTATCGATTTTGTATAGCCGGCGCGTGCCGAGCCGCGCAGCCTACCCCCGTTCCCTCCGAGGCCGCTCCGAAATCGGAGCGGCCTCGGAGGGAACTTCCTTTTGCCCTCCCCTCACCTTCCCCTCCCTTCCCCTACCTAACCCACCCACCCGGCCCTGTCTAAGCCCCCCCCCTTACCTTTGTCGGGGGATTTACGCCTCCCAGAGGGAGGCGTAAATCCCCGCGCGTCAGCGGGCCTCCTGCGCGCCGGGACGCGACCTGGGGGCGGGTCCGGAGGGCGCGGCCACACCCCCTGGCCCGCCCCCGGAATGCTCCCGACACGCCCCGAAAACGCCGCGTGGTTCGGGCCCGCCCCGACACGCCCCCCGACACGCCCCCTCCGAAAACCCCAGGACTTACGCGAGTTCCGGGGCTCTGCGCACGCCGGTAGGCCTATGTAAAATAGGCTTACCGGCGCGCAGGGCCCTGCTCGCCTAAATCCGCCCGGTTTTGGGTGGATTTAGGCGAGCAGGGCTCTGAAAATCCGCCCCTATGCGTTGCCAATGCGCCTAAGTTGCACCAATTTTCAAAGCAAATTTATGTGTTTACGTTCATTTTGAAAATGATCCCTTAGAGCATGCACAAACCAACCCGCACATAAATTACATCTCTTTTTGCAGGCAGTATCTTGTGCAGGTTAATTTACATGCATACTTTTTAAGTTCAAAAAAATGTTTAAATTTAGGAAAAAGAAAACCCAACCCAATACATAATACAGGATGGCTGGTCGCCTCTTCCCAGCATTATGCCAAACAAAGAACCAGCTCTGAACAGTACCCAACACCTCTCCCATCCAACCCCCCCCCCCCCCCCTACTCCCACCCCAAGAAAAGGTTATACCAGAACATGCAATGGAAACAACAGTGGTAGCATATACCCAATAAAACAATGAGTAACTTATAACCATGCCCTCAGTATCTTCAGTAATCATTCAGTACCAAGGATTGCAAATACTAATCCCTCCACACTTTTAAACACACTTTCCTTTTCTTAGATACATCCATCTTTTCCATACATTTTTTGAGGAGACAAACTTAATGAAGTAGATTCTGCCAATACGTCAGTGAAGGTGGTTCTTCTACCAGCCAACACTGTAATTATGGATTTTTTTTTTTTTTGCCAAAAAAAAACAAACAGCTCTCCGTACCCAGAGCTTAGCATATTTGTCTCTAAAGGGAATTCTCTGCAAGCCACTGAAAAGAATTACCGTAGCTTTTGTAGGCAACAGCACACCAGTAACCATAAGCACATAGAGGACAGCTTTCAAAAAATCATGCACAGACCCATATCTGCTTTGAAGTGCTGAAGAGCGGAATATAAAAATTGCAATAAAAAAAAAAATAAAAAAAATAAAAATATATGAGTGTATATTGTGCCACAAGATAAGGCCTGCAAAAAGCAGATGTAAGTTCATGCAAAAGTATAATCTGCAGGTGTACATATGCGTAGATTATAAAATATGATATCTTTTTTAGAAAACATATGCATGTACATTAGTTATATATGCAGATGTTCGCTGGTATTTGAACTCATATGCGTGCACATTTTCACTAAATTGCAAAGGTATGTATATATGTTTTTCCACCACACGTTGTCTTCTGATTCTTCTAGGGTGGGCTCATTACAAGATGGCCCCCTGGAAAGGCAGCTCAATATCCCCACCAGGGACTTGACATGATTGATGTCCCTTGTGAGAAACAAGGGAATTTTGTTTCCCATACCAGGGGTGAGGAGGATCAATGAAAGACTCCACAGAACCTGGAGGGGCCTCCAGGCTGAATTTAGTCGAGAAGATGACTATCCCTAAAATGTAAGTACACTGTGGGAACAGGGAAGGCGAGTGGGGTTGAGGGTGTAGGTATGAGTAGGGGGATTGGGGAGGTTAGTTGTGCAAAAGGAGAGTGGGGGGTGTTAGTGGGGCAATCAGGGGTGAGGGTAGAGGGATGGTTTGGGGGTAATAGGAAGGGTGGGGGTTGGGGCAATAGGGGTGTGAGGGTGGGGGTGGGGGTGTTAGGGGGTCAATTGTTTGGACATTTATATGTTGTGGACCTTTCTTGAGGTCACAGAATCAGCTACAGGATTTTGAGAAATTGCAGGAGGACCTTGTAAGACTGGCAGACTGGGCATCCAAGTAGCAGATGACATTTAATGTGGACAAGTGAAAAGTGATGCACATAGGGAAGAGCAATTCAAATTATACCTACACAGTGCAAGGATTCACATTAGGATTCAACCCCCAGGAAAAGGATCTGGGCATCATCATGGGTAATATGTTGAAATCCTCTGCTCAGTGTGCGGTGGTGGCCAAGAAAGCAATTAGAATGCTAGGAATTATATTAGAAAAGAATGGAGAATAAAACAGAGGGTGTTGTAATGCCTTTGATTCGTTCCAAGGTGAAACTGCACCTTGAGGATTGGGTGCAATTCTGGTCACCAGATCTCAAAAAATGTGACAAATCTGGCTGCTAGATGCCCCCCCCCTCCCCCAACCAGCAGGGTCCCTCACTGGGCCAAGCTTGAATCTGCACTAGCCGCCACTTTGAAGGCTGCATGACACAGCAAGGCTGCATGACACAGCAAGGCCATTTGAATCTCCCTCACAGTTTGCTTGGGGCCTGCCTTATCATTAACTAACCTCGGTTCTTTGGTCTGGCCAACTTGCACTTGTTCTTGTTTCTGTGTGGCCATAGTGCCCCTCTAGCCTTGCCTTGCCTTGTCCCAGTGCAGCCTGTGTAGGCCTTTTTGTCTGGACCTGTCTTGTCCATATTCATTTGTTTCCTGTCTGGGCCTCCTGGCTCCTTCCTTGTCTTGCCATTGGTTCTTGTTTGCCTGTGTCCATATATACCCTGCCCTTTTCTTGTGTTACTATCCTTTCCTAGTTTCATCTTATTTGGGCCACGCTGTGGCCCTCCTGCTTCCTTTTTGTTTTGTTTTTTTTAATTTTCTATTTATTGCATGTTTTTCAATGATACAACAGTATACATTTGAAAGGAAAATAGATATGACAACATAACATTTACATATTCTGATTTCTTAACAGGAAATATAATTCTGTCATACATTCTATAGCCCACAATAACTTGGGGGAGATCCACCACAAGAGATGACTTATTAAGAGGAAAAGAGAAAAAACATAACTACCACAATTAATGAAAGCACTAGGCAGAAAAGGTTATATGTTCACAGAACATTTCATCCTCCAAATGAGGCTATACAGGTTCTAGAACTGAGCTGCACTCTGGCATATCAATTGATCTATCTCTTACACATTTTTCTAGTTGGAAAGGCTGAAAGAAAGTATATGTTACATCTTTGAATTTAACAAGGCACTTGCATGGGAACTTGAGGAAGAATAACGCTCCCAGTTGTACCACACCTGATCTTAATTCGAGAAACTGCTTCCTCCTAAGCTGGGTCTCTTTAGCGAAATCAGGGTAATCACGCCCAAAAATAAATCAGGTTTATTCCGGAAATATAATCTAAGAACCCAGTCTCTATCAGAGTCTAATAGAAAAGAAATTATTAATGTTGCAGGCTGAGCCTCATCCTTGGTTGACAATTCTAACATCTCTGATAAATTTAATGGAGACAATTGCTGCATCTCTTTGCCTTCGACAGACAACTTTTTCCTTATAGGAAGATAGAAGATCTTCGACAATGGGGGGTAAGGTTGCCTGTGGAATTTTCGATACCTCTAATGTGAACTTAGTCCACATATCTGTCGGGGTAACTGTAATCTTCTTAGGAAAATGATCAATCTCAAGTTCCTACTACTCTCTGTTGGTTATCCATATTTTCCAATTTCCTTAAAAGATATGTTATCCTTTGCCATTCCTTGATATTACGTTTTCATCTCCCCAATATCTGACTTTAGTGTTTCCACTTCCCATTTACTTTCCACAACCTTCTCCTTCAATTTTTGTAGTTGTCTCCATTTGCCCCACTTTTTTCACAATAGGTCTAATTTGTATAGTCACATTTTTGTTCAGCGTTTCTATAGTCATCCATATCGTTTCAAGTGAGAATATTTCTGGTCTTACCACTGGAGTCGGTTCAGGTAACAATTCTTGTAGCGTTTCTTCCTCCTGCTTCCTTTGGGTCTAGGTCTCCTGGTGGCCTAGCCCATCTGTATCTCTCTGCACTGTCCAAGTTTCCAGTTTGACCTATTTAGTCCTTCTTGTCCTGTTTTGTTTGTTCCTGTGTTCCTTGCCTATTTGCTTGGTTTTCTGTGGGCCTCCCTGCGAGCCTCCTGTTCCTGTGGCCTCCCAGTGATTCTCCTATGACTGTATAGGTCTGGTGGCCTAGCCTTTCTGTGCCTTGTTCCTATGCCTTGTTTACGCCTCCCAGTGGCCTATCTTGTATCTGTGTTGCCCAGGCCTCCCGGTAGTCCATCTACCCTGTTCATACCCTGCCTTACACCCCTGTTCCAGTTTTGCCCTTGCTTTACCTTGTTCCTGCCTGTGTGATTTACCCTGTTCCTGCCTTTCTCTCCATGCTCCTGCTGTACTCAACCTTACCGCTCCACCCAGCCTTGTTTCCTGTCCTGCTTTACATTGCCTCCCAGTCAGCATCCTTCAGACCGATTGTCTATTGCTGACCTGGACTGTCATCTGCCCTTGTTTTGTTGTTATCTACCCACCCAACATCTGTCTGGACACTGACCTTGCTTGCACCCTGCTTGCCTTGACCATGTCCTACCATACACCCTGCTAGAAAGATCCTGCCAGCCACCAGAACCTGAGGGCCCCATCCAAGGGGGAGGTGGATAGGCAGGTTGATGACTCAGCCCTTGTATAAAATATTGGACTTCAAAAAGACGCTTTTCTGCACGTATTTCACACAAGGATTTGACACAGAATTTAGTTAGAACAAATATAAATTTAATATTTCATATCCTTGGGAGACACAAACTGGGAGCCCATTGTTTGGTAAGGGCTCTCCCTGCATGTCTCAGCATTTGTTTGTCAGGGCTAAGTTTTTATAGATAAAAAACATCTAGAGACTGTGTAAAGTATCAGGTACCACTTATGTCCTATCCAATCAGGCAAACTGTATCTATGCTTCCCTGATACCACCTCCCACCTTAAGATCCAATTAGGCCTAAGAAGGGCCCACGTGACTATTGAGTACTGTCAATCTTCTGTGAACTCTTTGTCCTGTCAATATATCAATCATTGTAGTAGGTCTATGTTCTGTCGCTCGTTCCAGGTCTTTGATCAAAGTCTTGACCTCAGGGGATCTTCAGTTTACCTGGCCTCTTTCAGTCGAGATAGGAATCTTTGAGAACAAAGCTTGGAATATGGCTCAGCCATCTGCCATCGATAACCTCATGACCTTTCATCATATCTGGTTAGGTCTGAATTCATTCCAGATGGCTCTCAATAGCCATTCACACACAGGTCAGCTTAGGTTCATTGCATGCCAGCAGGTTCAGTTAGATCAGACAGCAAAGGCCTCTGGGATAAGTTGAGTGAATGAAAGGCCTGAGCAAAGTCTTATGTTACGCTGACATATATCACCCTGCAGAGCCCTGTACCACTCCTGCTGGGGGAATACCTGTATCTAGCTTGCCTGACTGTGAGAAAAAAGATATAGCGGAATTAGAAAAGGTACAGAGAGAGAGACCAAAATAATAAAGGTGATGAAATGATTTCCGTATGAGGAAAGGCTAAAATGGTTAGAGCTCTTTAGTTTGGAGAAAAGATGGCTAAGAGGAGTAGGGATGTGAATTGTTTTTCTGACGGATGAAAATATCGTATGATATTTTCTCATCCGTCAGGTATCGGGGGGGGGGGGGGGGGGGCATCCCCGAAAGTGATAGGAAAACCCCACAAAATTTTCATGTGGTTTTCTTATCATTTTTGGGGAGGGGGGAAAGAAAGGGCACACAGAAAAGAAAACCCCAAATCTACCCCTTTAAATCTAAATATTTCGCATCCCCCACCCTCCCGACTTGCCCCCCCCCAAACTTTTCTAAAGTACCTGGTGGTCCAGCGGGGGTCCCGTGAGCAATCTCCCGCTCTCGGACCGTCGGCTGCCACTAATCAAAATGGCGTCGATGGCCCTTTGCCCTTACCATGTGACAGGGGCTATCGGTGCCATTGGCCAGCCCCTATCTGTGTTCCCAGATTTTTCCAAAAAAACAGAAAAGAAGATGACAATTTCTGCTTTTGAAACCGAAAGTTTTGGAACTGGGTGCTTTCTTTATACTTAAGTTTCCCTGCAAATGCATTGGAAAGCTTCAGAATGCCTCTTATGCCTTTTTTCAGTCATAACAATTGTCTACTTTTTTGATGAGTAAAATTGTATCTACCCCATCACCTAGTAACCGTCAAGTACAGACTGAAGGTCCGTCCATTATATAAAAGTCTTTTCTATAGTCAGTATTTCCTAGATTGTAACTAGATTTTTTTCCCCTGAAAGTTTATTTTTGATCCCCCCCATATATGTGGACTTGGATGTGGTAATTTACCTGTATATTATATATCACTGTAGTGAATTTAATTTACTGTACAACAGTTTTTTTCAAATCGAGTGTAATTCCTTGAAAAGTTATTGAAAATGCATAAATTAAAAATTTAAAAAACAAAAATCAGTGTATGCACAATTACACAGTATATTAGGATTCTTATACTCTATACCAAACACTGACAAATGGCATTATAGTAAAATAAGAAAGAGGATTTTATTAACATGGGAAAGTGAGGAAAATCAGGTTACAAGATATAAAAGAAAAATCACTAGCCCTACTCTGTATCTCAGTTCAGATCACTTGCAAAATACTTCAAACTCCCACCTAAATTCTGGCCAGAATAATAACATAAGTTATCAGTAAAGTCTCACGTGATTTCTGTTTTCCTTTTCTTTAGACAAGCTGCTCCATTATGTGCTTGATGAAGCCGATGTGGCTGCTTGAGATCCTGTGGCTGCAGGGTCCATTTGCTTCAGGAGATAGGAAGTCCCGGTTCTCACATAAAAATATAAATTCCCTCTCTACTCTGTATAAAATTGTGACAAATCTTCTGAATTTCCCTGCAATTAAGTCAGCCTGATACTAAATTTATGCAGATACTATTCTAAATACTGTCTTTCTAGGTATAAATGAAACAAAAGTTCAGGAAATACTTGAAACGCATACTCTTTTCCCTCACTACAAAATAACAAACCATCACTTTATCAGCACTGTTATATAATTACTATCCTACAGACTATGGCTATGAGGAATGCTCCCATCTATCTGCATCTGCTCTCTCCTTTGTGGTAGCAGCCATGTGGCTGGGGTAGGAGCCTCACCTCATTTCTATGTCCTTCTTCTTTTCCTCGCAATGCCTGTCTGACTGTACACAAAAAATAACCTTACTTTTATACCTAATTAAAAGTGCTCATTAGCAATCAATCCCCAGTCCTCTTTGGCTCTGGTCCAGGATTATACAACATAGGTCCATTCAACTCAAAATTTTCCTTCTGTGGAAATATCCATTTAATCCTATCAATTATAGCCAGACCCACTTGGTGTCACTGCAATTCAGGGGATAATACCACTGGCTTCCAGCCATGGCACCCCCCCCTCCCCCTTGTAGTGGAGCCAGAGGATAATTTAACATTTTCATAGGTGAGAAGGACTTCTGAAGGCTTCAAAGGAAAGCATTTTCATTGGGCCCTCTCTGTCTCGACCAACAAAGATACTGCCAAGTAATTCACATGTCACCATTTGCTTTTACTTCAGAGAGTGAACACGGGTTCTCCCCTTTGCAATTTAATTCACTTCTGCTAGTCAGAGCAAGAACAACATCTTATCTGGCTTAAACTAGGTAATAGGAGAAAATATTTTTTTTACCCAATGCATAATTAAACTCTGGAATTTATTGTCAGAGGATGCAGTATAAGCTGTTAGTGAAGCTGGGTTTAAAAACAGTTTGGACAAGTTCCTGGAAGAAAAGTCCATAAACCGTTATTAAGGTGGACTTGGGGGAAATATACAGCTTACCAATACTATAAGCAGCATGGAATGTATCAACCTTTTGGGATCCTGCCAGGCATTTGTAATCTGGATTGGCAACTGTTGGAATCTGTAACTTTGGTCTGATCCAGTATGGCAAATCTTATGTTATTTTCTTATGAACATAGAAATAATTGTTTTTTATTCCTATTTCTCTATTTAGATCGAGAAGAAGAAGAAAGTTCGGGAGGTGAGTTAGAAGGAGTAAGTTGCTCGACCAATTGCATGCTTGGCAGGAGAAGTATGGAGGAAGTTCATTACATGACCTTCAGGGAAATGTTAACAAGATCTGTCTATTTCTAGGTTTCCTTACTGACCTCATTATTTCCTGGGCAGGGGCCCAGGCCTGAGCCTGGGCCTAGGCCTAGGAACAAAGCAGCGGCTCATCCAAAGGCTGGTTTCCATTGCTAAGCAGAAAGCCTAGGCTTGGGTCTGATGCAGGGGCCCATACAAGAGTGGGTTCCATCGCCGAAGCCCAGACCTGGGCCTAGAACTAGGCCCGACACTATGGCTTGGACAAAGGCTGGGTCCTGCTTGCCAGGGTCCAGGTCTGAAACTGGAGCTTGACTAAAGCCGGGTCCCATTGCTGAACCCCAGGTCTGGGACTAGGCTTGAGGCAGGTTTCTGATCACTGAAGCCCAGATCTAGTCCTGGGTATGAAGCTAGGGTCTGGGTCCCATGGTTGAATCCCAGATCTAGGTTGGATCCAACTGGGACTGGGTACTGTCACTGAGGCCCAGCCCTGGCTCTAGACCAACCTGGGTCCTAGTCACTGACACCTAGGCCTAGGACCAGGTCTGACACTGGGACCCAGCTGAGACCATGTTCTGGTCACTGAGGCCCAGGCCTAGGCCTGTGCTCAATGCCAGGGTCTACTCTAGGCTGGATGATGTCATTTTTAGTTACTGGATGAAGAAAGAAGATGCTGGAAGGACTGCTCCTGGGCCTCAAAGCTTAGGTCTCAGGTCCCAGCCTCATCTGGGAACTTGCTTCAGCCCGGGCCAAGGTCTAGGCTCAGGTCTTGATGACAGGAACCAATGTTGGGTCTGAGTTTAAGCCCACATGCTGGTCTTGGTCAGACCATGGCATCAAGCCTAGACCTAAGCCCAGGCTTGGGTCTCAGAGATGGGACCTAGCCTTGGCTGGGCACAAACATCAGACTAGAGCCTAGGTTTGGGTTTCAGCAACAGGACCCAACCTCTTCCAGGTCCAGACATAAGGTCTATCCTAGGCCTTGATAACTGGGATCCTACTTTTGGCAGAGCCCCGGTTTTGGGCCTAGGCCTAGGACTGGGCCTCAGTGATGAAACACAGCTTTGGCCAAGCCCCAGCATCAGACCTGGGTAAAGACCCTGGGTCTAGGCCTGGGTTATGGCAACCAGGACCCGGCCTTGAACCGGGCCCTGGAATCAGGCAGCCCTAGGCTCAAACCCGGAAATTGGCAAGGAGGCTCAGTTTTGTTCAGGCCCTGGAATCAAACCTGGTCCTAGGCTTCGGTGACCAGGAACAGGCCTCGGCCTAGGCCTCATTGTCAGACTAAGGCCTTCACTCAGCTCAAGTCCTCAGTGATGGGGCCCATGTAAGGCCTTGGGCCTGTGTGTAATCCCAAGCTTTGCACTTAGGCCTAAGGCTGGTTTCAGCAATGGGATCTGGCTTCGTTCAGGCTCTGGTGTCAGGCTCAGATCTTGGTCTGGGTGATTAGGACCAGGAAAGATTTTTCAGGTATGTCCCTCTCTGCAGGCATTGATGGAACAGTATTTAGCCGTCAGAGGCTGAAACAACTTTGAGTCCTCCACTTTGTTAGGAAAGCTCTGTGTTAGAACTAGGAGTTAGCAATCTGTTAGGAATCTGATGCTGGATGGGTGGAGCAATCAGATAGGAGTTAGCAATCTGTTATGAACCGACTCCTGTGGAAGGAGGAGTTAGCCACTTGATATGCTCAGCTCCTGTAGAGGGAGTAGTTAACAATCTGTTAAGGTATAGACTGCGAAGGTAGCAATCTGATATGAATCTGTAGTTGAAGAATCCTGATGGGAAAGGAGTAGCAATCTGTTATCAGCGGAGTGCTTAGAGAGGACACCTTAGATAGGTGGATCCTTGGGCCGAAGGCAGATGACTGCGCCCCCAGGAGGATATCCTGAGAGGGACCGCCGGCTAGGCTAGGATATGGAGACAGACATATAGTTCTTTTATTAGACAGGTTAGTAAAACCACCAGAGGTGGCAGTAGTGAGCTGATATGCCCGGCAGGGCTGAAGTCCCTCAGGTACTGGAACAGCGATCCCAGGGTTGCTGAGCTATAGAGAAACTATAAATAGTGAGTAGACAGAGAATGCTGTGTTCATAGCCAGAACTGGATGACAAACTCACATAAGGTCTTTAAGAAGCTCAGTAGCTGGAAAGGATTAGGCCCTTGAGGAGCAAGTACCTGGTTCCAGGGAAAGCTCTGAGAGAGCGATAGTAACTCACAAATGTCTGTATCTGCGATAGCTACCAGGCATTAGAGAATCTTCAGAGTGTTCAGGAACATTGGGCCCTCGAGAAGCGAGTACCGGTGCCTATTGGCAATCTGAAATAAAGAAAAGAGAGCGAGGCCCCCGAGGAGCGGGTACCCCTGGTAAGTCCGAGGAGGCAGAGTAGCTTGGACAGCCGAAGCGAGTCCTTTCTAACTTGATATGTTAGTGAATACTGAGACCTTTTATATTGGAAGTGGATGACGTCATCCCGGGGGACGCCCCCGAGGATTTGTCCACTGTTATTAATCTTCCTGCGGATAAGGAACTGGCGACTCCCCTTTCCCTTAAATATGTTTTGCAGTCTCCAGTCACTTCTCTCCCAATGTTTTTGGTGCAGAATGTTTTAACCCGACTTATCCGTTTTTCTTCATTTAGGCTCACGAGGTTATTACAGATCAAATGTGCCTATTTTCTGCCCATTCAGGGGAATCCTGATTTTACTCCTGGATCACAATCAGCTATGTTTCAAGGGTGGGGCTCCAAGGGGATTCATTTGCTAGGTCATGTGCTGTCACTAGAGGGTCAGATATTATTCTTCTTGGAACTTCGGGAGATTTATGCCCTTTCTGCTAAGGAAATCTTCCCCTATTTACAGTTACAACTGCTAGGCAGGCCTCTCATTTCCGATCCCTAGATAATATTTTTTCCTTTGAACACGACAAAATACCTTCGCTATCGCAGTACTACAAACTTCTTAAACAATTGACAGTCCTGGATACCTGCACCGTTCTGGTTGAAAGATGGAATGGTGATGGGGTCTTCACGGCTATTTATTTATTTATTTAAAATCTCTTCCATACCATCATTAAGTTAATTCACCATCACAACGGTTTACAGAAAGGCACAATAAGAAAAAAACCCCAACTATAATTGGTATAGATTACAAATTATTCATGTGCCAACATAGTACGGTAACATATTTTAATAAGAAAAGACTATGTGTAATTAAGGCTTATATGTCAGTTGAAAAACTGTTAATATGCAATTGGAGATATTAGAGGAAAAAACTGATTACTTGGTGCGTCATTATCTTTCAACTGTTTTCCTCCTTCTCTTTGTCTTTATAAAAAGCTTGTTTAAAAAGCCAGGTTTTCAGATTAGTTTTAAATAGTTTCAAATTTCTCTGCAGCCTTACGGCGACTATACTTAAAGCTTGTTTTAAACGAGTATCCCAGATCTCAGTGAATTCTTATTTCAGAGAAATGCAGTATAAATTTTTGCATCGGGGCTTTATCTCGGCACAAGGGACATTCCATTTAAGAATCTCATCATCTCCCGCGTGTGCGAGATGTGGCTACTCTCCTGGTACTTTGTCCCACACTTTTTGGGCATGCCCTGCTATACATAGACTTTGGGTTAGGGTGGTTCGTTATCTTGAAACTTTATTGGAAGAACACATCCCACCCTCACCCTTGTGGCTACTTTTTTGTTGCATTTCTCCTCTACAAATCCGAGGTTTGGGATCTTGATTGCTCATCAGTAAGGCTTGTTTGGTGGTTAAAAAGGTTATCTTGGTGAATTGGAGAGAGGACTTACCTCCGTCCTACTGGAGTTGGTGCAAGTTTTCATCGTATGATGCTCTTTGATGTGGCTGCGATGCGATCATCTCCCCGTCATAAGAAACGTTTCTTGGATATCTGGGACTCTTATCTGCACTCCCTCTCACAACGTTCTCGTAGTTCTATTCTCAATGAGTGATGCCCAGCTGACACTTCCATGAACATTTCTCTCATGATTTCAGAGGTGGACACTATTCCCTCATGTGTGGACACTGGATTTTTTCCTCTTGGGAGGTTGGGTTTGGGTGGGAGGGGGTGTGTGTGTGTGTGGGGGGGGGGGGGGGGGGGGGGGGGGGGGGTTGATTGGGGGAGTGAGAGGAAGGGGAATATTCCGATTCAATTATAATTCTTTGTTGCTGGAGAGTGGTTCAGAAACCCACCACTCTCTATTTATTGTACTGTTGTTTATAAAAAAACCAATAAAAATCATTTTAAACTAAAGATATAAAGACCATAAAGTTGTAATCTTCCAGGACGTTTCAGCGGCGGTGGCGGCCAAGAGACAACTTTTTTCCACGATATGTAATGACCTCTACAATCAAAATGTCTGCTTTGCTTGCAGTTTCCAGCATCGCTGAAGATTTGTCGAGATGGCAAGGTACATACCTTAGAGACTCCGGAAAAGGCTACTGAATGGATGAAGGATCAAATCGGCTAGCGCTGATAGCCCTGAGCGTACGGGACATGAGGCAAGCAGGTCAGGCACTGATTATTGCCGAATGGAAGGTGGCTATATGCCTCATTACCTGGATTAGGGCCACTGAAATAATGGAGCTGGCATAGCACACCAACCCTACCCAGAAGGTGGAACAGGTGGCCGAGGGTCCGATTAATGGGCAATGTTATGTGGGACAGGTATATGTTTTTCTGTTTCCAAATGTTCTGTATTAAACTTTCAGAGGCAGGTCAGCACCCGAATGCACAATCTACAGACCTCCTGCCCGAATTCTTAAGGGCGATTCTGAATAAAGTGTTTTATAAAGTTGGGGGGGGGGGGGGGATGGAGGGGGGAGTTTTCAGGAAGGGTGGGAAACAAGGTCTCTAGCAGGGATGGAGGGGTTAGGACTGGGGACCCGTGAGTTTGCTGGGATGGTGATTCAGGCTGTGGAATCACTGGACCAAAAGAAGCAAATATATCTTGATCACTACACCACTTATTTGAGAACTGGATAGGTAATGTGCGATATATATCTTGGAATGTGGGGGGCCTTGGAATGCCTATTAAGAGGCAGAAAGTACTTAGTGCACTCCAGAGACATAAGGTGGGGATAGCCGGCCTCCAGGAAACACACCTGTCGGCCAAAGAAAGCCAAAAAGGCAATGGGTCAACCAATGTTATTACACCCTGGCCTGGGGGCGTAAGGCAGGAGTGGCAATTTTAATCCACAAAAATATAAAGTTCTAGCTAATACAGCAGGTTTCGGATGAAAAGGGCAGATATCTTATACTGATAGGTACGGTACAGGGGTGGGAAATTACAGTATACAATGTGTAAGCCCCCAAGTCATACACTCATAAGTTTTTTCAGGATATAGTCAGCAAAATCATCCCGATAATGAAAGGTCCTCTAATCTTGATGGGTGATTTTAACTGTGTGAAAGACCCCCAGCTAGATAGATCACACCCTAAATCGGTGTTGCCCGATTTGTCCGATAAAGGCATTTCCTTTCTGTGTGCTGAATTTCGCTTGCTGGATATCTGGAGTACATTAAATATGATGGAACGTGATTATACCCACATCTCAAGGGCTTACGCTACCCTATCTTGAATAGACTACCTACTGATGTCGACTACTGTGTTCCCCAGGGTACAGCAGGTGAAAATTGGGTCCATAGAAATATCGGATCATGCCCAAATCTGGGTAGACATAGGGGATGGGTTAGGGGAGGGTATGTCCCGATTATGGTGCTTCCTTAGTCACCTGATTGGGGACAAGAATTTTCAGGACTTCCTACAAAGGAAATGGGCCGACTATGAGAACCACAACTCAGGACACAAAACTGACCCATGGCTATACTGGGCTATAAGTAAAGCGGTAATGAGGGGAGAAATTACATCTTATATGATAGCAAAATCCAAGGCAATGGTTAAGAACATACTGCAGTTGGAGGACAAGCTGAGACGGGCTAAGCAAGCTCCAGCCAGATCAACAGAGCGCCCCGCAAGCTCAAACGGAATATAATGACATCCTCCATACTTTAAATGCCCTTTTACATGAGAGAGCTTGGGGGATGCTGCAGACAGGAGCACATAAACTATTCAGGTATGGGAACAATTCAGGGTGTTTATTAGCGAATATGGTACGCTTGACTAAAGGGAATACTATCATAGACAAATTGAAAGGGAGAAATGGTAAATCTCTCGGGACCGGGAAAGAGATCTGTGCAGAATTTCATAAGTTTTATGAACAGTTATACACAGAGGATAGACATGGGGGACCCTCTCAAGAGGAGGAGTTCTTTCGGGGACACACCTTCCACAAATTAATGAGAGGCAACTGGCAACCTTGAATATGCCCATAAGTATTGTAGAATTAAGGGGGGCTATAACAGCGAGTAAAAATAATAAAGCGCGGACCCAGATGGGCTGAGTGCAGAATACTATAAGAGCCTGGTCAACCAAGCAACAGGGGACCTTCTCAAATTTTACCAGGAGGCTCAGAAAAGATGTCATTTCCCATCGCAGATACTACAAGGGCTTACATTACAGTCCTGGAAAAACCTGGCAAAGATTTGCCCTCCCCAGCCTCATATAGGCCTATTTCGTTACTAAATTTCGAGGCCAAACTCTGCAAAAATTATGGCAGACCAGCTAGGCGCAGTCTTCCCTGACATTATTACAGGAAATCAGGTGGGCTTCGTTAAAGGCCATGCTATAAGCACAAATCTGACCAAATTAATAGTAGCTATGGAAGAATGTCAAAAGCAGGGAACGGCACGATGCTCATGGGCTTTGACTTTGAGAAGGCTTTTGACAGGGTGTCATGGGAGTACCTTTTCTCAGTTTTAAAGCGGTATGGTTTCAGCAGTGCGCTTATGGAGAACATAACGATACTATATCACAACCCCAGTTGGCGATAGTGGTGAATGGCCAGGACTCGACAGATTTTTGATTGCAGAGAGGCACAAGACAGGGCTGTCCACTCTCTCCCCTCCTATATATTTTATCAATAGATCCACTCCTCTGTAAGATAGCGGAAGATCTTTTAGTCAGAGGCTTCACATGGGGCAGACAGGAATCTAAGGTATGTGCATTCGCAGATGATGTGCTGGTCTTCCTGACACTGGAGAGGGTCTTACAGCACCAGAGCCTCTTTGGGTCTTTTGCAGGCTTGAAAATAAATGTAGATAAATCGGAGGCCATGGATCTAAATCCTTCAGTCAAGACAGATTGGGAGGGAAATTTCCCCCTACGGTGGGTGGAACTGTTTATGCGATATTTGGGGATACACTGACTAGGGATACAACCAAGCTATATGACGTGAACATTTGTCCACTATTAAGACACATGACCACCAAGCTGACAATGTGGGAAGCTTTGCCCTTATCTCTAACAGGTAGACTTTGCTTGCTTAAAATACTAGAATTGCCTAGGTGGCTCTATGTTTTGCAGCAACTCCCTCTCTGGCTCAAACAGGCAGATATTGAAAATATCGACCGACGGGTGCGGCGATATGTCTGGGGTGGGCGGAAAGCCAGAATACAGCTTAGTACCTTGAAGCTAAGCAGAGCTCAGGGGGGTCTGGCGTGTCCTAGCTGGAGAAATTACAATTTAGCATGTCTCTTATGGCACATACAAGACTTGTTGGAGGGCACGGGGAAATATTCACCACTCCATTTCCTGTTAGAATGGTTGTCCCCCTACAGGCCAGACGTGCTCATGCAAATTTCTGGGTCTCAAATCCCTGCCCGCTATCATCAGCATATGATCATTACCTCTGGGCGGAAGGCCTGGCATTACCTTTGTCTACATAAACTGTGCCTGGGGAGGTGTATATCTCCGTACATTACATTGAGTGGCAACCTTCAGTTCCCCACTGGCTTAGATGGAGCGGTGATTCGGAACTGGTATACAAAAGGGTTGCGGAGCGTATATGAGTTCTTTGCACCCGGGTCGGGAATTTTATGGAGTTTCAAGGACCTCCAAGAGCTGTATGAGCTTCCTAGCAAAGAGTTCTACGCTTACCTAAAGGCGAGGCACTACATAAGAGCAGTATTTGGGGCACAAATGTGTGAGGACATGTGGAACAGACTAAGAGATTTCTTTACCCCTGAGAGTTGGAGAAAAAATACATGCTCTACTTTTTCTAGGGCCTTAAAAGCTATAGCAGATCACTCTGCTCATTAGGCTATTCAAAATAAGTGGGTACTACATGCTGATATGTATTTGTCAAGGGCGGATATTGCTATGATATTGGATGGATGTGTCAAGGTAACGAAAAATGTGATCCTGCGAGAGCTGGGGTTCAAAGTATTACATTGTATGTACATTTCCCAAGCTAGATTGTTTGCGGCGAAATTATGTGACTCAGATATCTGTATAAAATGTCAAAGAGAAAAAGGGACATATACACATATCTGTGGTTGTGTGACCAGTGATTCTATTCTGGGAGGAGGTTTTGGAGAGTCTGGACCAGATATTAAGCACCCAGGGGCCCATGACCCCTACAGTATGTTTCCTGAGAATCTTTAATGACTCCCTCGAACAACTATTGATTCAAGATCAACTGTTCCTGCAGAAGGTGTTGCTTCTAGCAGTACAAACAATCATATCCAAGTGGATTACAAATACTTGACCTATCGGAGGGCAGTGGCGTGCACACCTGGAATAATTGCTGACAAATGAGCTGCTGACAGCGCATACTCAGAAGAAGGAGGCACAGGTGGAGTGCTTTTCTGTTTGGAACGAATTCTGGTAGTCACTCCCACCATCCAAGAGAGACCTTATTAGAGGAGCCACTAACTACAAATACCAGGACTCTGATGTTGATGCTCGGGAGGTTTAGATGGGGGAGAGACTCTTCATTCCTGCTAGGAGGATGGGGTTATGCAGGGTTGTTCTTTCATTGTCAATGATTGCTGTTCTTGTTAATGCTGTTTCCATCAAAAATTTAATAAAGAAAGGTTAAAAAAAAACCAAACAACTCACCTGAGCTAAAAGATTCCAATTTATCCCATTCAATTAAAAAGCAGAATGAAAATGCAATCAAAAAACACACTTTGAAATTTTGTATGCTAATGCCTGAAGTCTAAGAAGTAAGATAGGAGAATTAGAGTATATAGCAATGAATGATGACTTATTTGGCATCTCAGAGACATAGTGGAAAGAGGACAACCAATGGGACAGTGCTATACCAGGGTACAAATTATATCACATTGACAGAGAGGAGCATCTTGGTGGCGAGGTGGCGCTTTATGTCCAAGATGGCATAGAGTCCAACAGGATAAAGATCCTGCATGAGATTAAATGCACAATTGATTCTTTATGGGTAGAAATCTCTTGTGTGTTGGGGAAGAGTATAGTGGTAGGAGTATCCTACCATCCACCTGGCCAAGATGGTGAGATGGTTAGTGAAATGCTATTAGAAATTAGGGAATCTAACCAAATTGGTAGTGCAATAATAATGGGAGATTTCAATTACCCCAGTATTGATTGGGTAAGTGAAACATCAGGGCATGTTAGAGAGTTAAAGTTCCTGGATGGAATAAATGATAGTTTTATGGAGCAATTGGTTCAGGAACTGACAAGGGAGGGAGCAATTTTAGATCTAATTCTCAGTGGAGCTCAGGATTTGGTGAGAGAGGTAATGGTGGTGGGGCCATGTTGTGACAGTCACTGCCTGACGTCTCCACTCCACCCTCCTTACCTCTTTGGCGACTCCTCCTGCGGTTGACAGACGTTTGGCTGCCGCGGCATCTTCCTGCCATCCTCTCCTGCGTCCCTGGACCAGCTTGGGTGCTACCTCGCGCCTTGCTGTTCAGCTGCCTAAGGGCACACGCGCCGTGCGGCCCTGCTTCAAGTACCCTCAGTGGCGCGAACCTCAGGGGTGTCCCCCTGTGATGACGTCATGCATCCAGGATACAAATAGCCTACGCGATTGCTAGCTTACGAGTTAGCAAGGCACGGTATGGAACAGAAAATGTTGGAACTCCTTCGGATGGGATTCGCTCTCTGAGCCTAGCTACTCTGCCTCCACTTGGACTACTCTATTGGGGTACCCGCTCCTCGGGGGCCTCTCTCTCTTTTCTCTTTTCTCTTTCAGGTCACTGTCTGGAACCGGTACTCGCTCCTCAAGGGCCCATTTTCCTGGACTCGCTATCTGGACCACTTCTGCCTGGAAGACACCATTGCCTATACCATCTGTGAGTTACCATGTATCTCTCTCAGAGCTGTTCCCTGGAACCAGGTACTCGCTCCTCGAGGGCCTGCCTTTACTTCAGCTCCTGTGCTCCATACTGAGAGATTGCTGCGTGAGTACATTACCAATGAGGTTCTAATCCTGAACTCTGCATTCACTGCTGCTACTCATGATATCAGTTTCTCTCCACTACAGCACAGCCATTGTGGGATCGCTGTTCCAGAGCCTGAGGGACTACAAGCCCAGCCGGACTATATTCCAGCTCACTACCACCACCTCTGGTGGCTCACCATTACTGTCTAATAAAAGATCAGATTGTGTGTGTGTCCTAAGCTGAGCCTGACCTGTGGCCTCTCACGGGACCTTCCCCCATGGGCGTGGTAATCTGCCACAGAGTCCAGAGGTCCACCCAAAATCCTCACAAACAATAACAGGCCATTTGGCAATAGTGATCATAATATGATCACATTTGAATTAATGACTGGAAGGAATACAGTAAGTAAATCCACGGCTCTAGTACTAAACTTTCAAAAAGGAAACTTTGATAAAATGAGAAAAATAGTTAAAAAAAGATGAAAAGTGCAGCTACAAAGGTAAAAAGTGTGTAATAGGCGTGGACATTGTCAAAATATACTATCCTAGAAGGACAGTCCAGATGTATTCTACGCATTAAGAAAGGTGGAAGGATTGCAAAACAATTACGGGCATGGTTAAAAGGTGAGGAGAAGGAGGCTATTTTAGCCAAAAGATCTTCATTCTGTAGGGGGCTGAAGGCTTCAACCTGACAGAGGACAACCTGAAACTCCTGCCAAACAGGACTTCATGTACCAGAATTCCCTGCTTCATGACGGGTTTACTTACAGTCTGCAATACAGCTGTAGTTAGGACATTGAGAAACTCTCTGTCAGCACATTGCACATTTTCATTTTTGGCTTCGCTGTTCTTATTCTCTGATAAGCTTTCACTGCTGTAACCTAGATTAGAACAATGGATGTATTATGTGAAGGGCTGTATTGCTGCAGACTCGCAAATTCCTTTCCAGAACTGCAAGTCCCGACAGCCTCTCCTGCAGAAGTTTCACGAAGGTTCCAGGTTGTCTAAGGAGGGGGTCAGTAGCCCCTCAGCTGGGATATGCTTGCTTAGCAAGGCGTAAAACGCATGTGTAAAAGATAAGAAATGTAGAATGTATAAAAGCCAGCTCCTGAAAGGGAGGGGCACGCAGGTTCTGAGCCATTGTCCTCAGCTGTGTCTTGCATGCAATAAAAGTCTTTCTTTCCTGACCAAGTTGTCTAGGGCCTATTTTCTGACGGTAACAATTCAAAAATTCGAAGAAGGATCCATCCGAAGAAACTAGGATAAAGCATAAGCATTGGCAAGTTAAATGTAAGACATTGATAAGACAGGCTAAGAGAGAATTTGAAAAGATGTTGGCCACAGAGGCAAAAACTCACAAGAAAAGCTTTTTTAAAATATATTCGAAGCAGAAAGCCTGCGAGGGAGTCAGCTGTACCATTAGATGATCAAGGGGTTAAAGGGGCACTTAGAGAAGATAAGGCTATCGTGGAAAGATTAAACAATTCCTTTGCTTTCGGTGTTTACTGAAGAGGATGTTGGAAAGATACCCATTTCAGAGAAGGTTTTTCATGGGCGATGATTCAGATGAACTGAACCAAATCAAGGTGAACCTGGAAGATGTGGTAGGCCTGATTGACAAACTGAAGAGTACTAAATCACCTCCACTGGATGGTAAACACCCCAAGGTTCTAAAAGAACTAAAAAATGAAATTTCAGACCTATTTCAATTAATTTGTAACCTAACATTAAAATCATCCATTGTACCTGAAGATTGGAAGATGGCCAATGTAACCCTGATATTTAAAAAGGGATCCAGAGGGTCACATGATGCGGTGAAGCCGAGCAGATGTTTCCTGCTCAGGCTCCGTGCCCCGCTCTCTTGAACCAGTTTATATCGCAAACATCTCATCTCTGATTATACATTCTGATATCAGGTAATCTAAACTACATGTCAACTGATAAATTCATATTGAAATCCGCGAGCGGCATGCCCTTGAATGGAAGCAAAAAGGACAAGGAAAAAACAGCGAATTCGGGAAACAAGATGGCAGATCCCCCAAGGCAGCCCTCTTCGCCAGCTCCCGATTCAGCAACAAATTCTCTCACAGAACTAACAACCAGTGTTACCAATGCGGTTGTTTTGGCGCTAGACAGTCGATTTAATGAACTATCTTCGCATTTTAAGGAGGTAAAGGAGGCGCTTGCGGAACTTAACCCACGGATCGACCGTATGAAAGGCCACGTTTCCAGCTTGGAGGATGATAATATAAATCTCCTGCAAAAAACAACAGCCCTAGAAAAAGTCACTAGTGCACAAACCAAGAAAATAGATGACTTAGAAAATAGGGCGAGGCGCATTAATATAAGGCTGGAAGGATTTCCGGAGGCAGCGGAAGAGAGAAATTTAGAAGCGGTTTTGGAAGCATGGCTTCTGGAGGCACTCGCGCTGCAGGATCAAATGGCGACCTTTTGCATCGAGTGCACTCACTGTCTAGGTAGAAAAGCAGATGAAGACACGCGGCCCTGGTTAATCATCGCCAAAGTTATGAATTGGTCGCATAAGCAAAAAATAATGCAAGCATACAAAGGAAAACAACAACTTACATACCAGAACGTAGAGATTCGCATCTACCAGGATCTCTCAGCACAGCTGGTGCAAAAGTGCAAGATGTTTAGTGCCTTGTGCACCGAACTGTACAAAAAAAAACATTCGCTTCTATCTTGCTTACCCAGCCACTTTGCGGATAAGGCTTGGAGGAAAGGAGCACTCCTTCTCTGAAGTGGAGCCTGTGACACTTTTTGTGTCAGAATTGAAGAATGACTGAGCTCTTGTTCTGTTTATACTATTGTTGGTAGCTAAGCCTTACTAACTGTTGATCGTTTGAGATGCAGATCTTCCTCATGGTTCTCTTTCACTGGTTCACAATAAGCGGCGGTCCTATGATACAGACACAGACCAGCAGCACCTTAGGATGATCCCCATATTATTCATATTTACAGGAGAAACAGGGGAGGATCTTGATGCCCTTTCATGCAGCAGTCAGGACTAATTTACTTTTCAACTACGGTTCCATCTTCCTCTTGGACTAATAACTGTACAAGTTGCTATTTAAATAAGATGGCCAGAACAGGACATTATAACATTTATGGGCAACCAGCATAAGCCTTCTAGGGCTCAACTGTTCTGAGTATATCAGTTTTCAAGGGGCATGAATTTTTGTCTCTGGCTTGGTAAAAAGGTGGGGCTTAAAAGGTGTTTAAAACCACAATTATTATGTTTACTAATGTGATGCTGGTGAGGGAGAGTGTGGTCACAGCACATCAATAATGTACCCCCTTTATCTTCTTTCTCTTCTTCTTATAAGGAGATAAGCAGATGCTATGTTTCTTCGGGCAGGGAGGGGGGGGGGAGGGTAATGGGGACGGGATGTGGTATTTCCTCTGTTTCGTTTAGATATACACTTGGGGGAATTCTGTAACAAAACATAATATGGTAATCTGTTTGATGGTAAACAAGAGTGTGCAGTCAGAGATATTCCATAAGGCAATACAGAGACATGCTGTAGGTTTAGGCTGGGAAGCCTGCAGACAACAGCCAATAGACCACTTTCAGGCCGGTACAGTACAGTGCGCTCCGGCGGAGTGTACTGTTAACCCGTGTTTGGACACGCGCTTTCGACGCACTAGCTTTACCCGTTATTCAGTAAGGGGTAATAGCGAGTCGCAAACGCGTGTCCAACCCCCCCGAAACTAATAGCGCCCGCAACATGCAAATGCATGTCGTTGGCCCTATTAGTTATTCCCACGCGATACAGAAAGTAAAATGTGCAGCCAAGCCGAACATTTTACTTTCAGAAATTAGTGCCTACTCAAAGGTAGGCATTAATTTCTCTCGGCACCGGGAAAGTGTACAGAAAAGCAGTAAAAACTGCTTTTCTGTACATCCTCTGACTTAATATCATGGCGATATTAAGTCGGAGGTCCCAAAAGTTAAAAATAATAAAAAATAATAAAAAAATTTTTTTAAATCTGCCCGTGGCCCGCGGGTTGAAAACCGGATGCTCAATTTTGCTGGCGTCCGGTTTCCGAACCCGTGGCTGTCAGCGGGTTTGAAAACTGACAAAATTGAGCCTCGGCTGTCAAACCCGCTGATAGCTGCCGCTCCTCTCCAAAAAGAGGCGCTAGGAATGTGCTAGTGTCCATAGAGCCTTTTTTTTACCACGGGCCCGAATTTGAATAATTTTATTTACTGCATCGTGCACACAGGAGAGTGGCCTGTGCGTGCGCCGGGAGAGCTTGAGAAGTCTGGGTAAACTGGGGGTGGGGGGCATGCAGGATCAAGAACCAGGGGGAGTCTTGGTGTCCTAGATATAGACTGGGCAAACTGGTGGACTATCCAGTTAAACTGGTCATTTCCTTCCCATGAGCATTATAAAACTTCCTCACTTGTGCACGTAAATGCTGACAATTCCGAGCAGTTCATGCAAGTGCTTAAAATTAGGAGCACACGTACATGCTGTAGGCCTATTTTATAACGTGCACGCAGGATATAAGATTTCAGAGTATGTGGCCAAGCACCCATTTATGCATATATATATATATATATATATATATATATATGGGAACTTGCGCGCTCTTTTTAAAGTTACCCTTTATGCATATAGCATGATTTAGGTTTGTTGGTAATGGGTACAGGATGCTTGTATGAAGGGAAGCGTTGCATTTTGAGTCACGGTGCTGTGAGAACATCATCTGAAGAATTTTCAGTCTAGTGTCCTAGCCACTGGGTTGAGTAATGCTGAGATGTTATGTAAAAACAATTACTGCACATAGGGGATTTCAGCTGACATTAGGTCAACACCTCTGACTAAATTATTGCTGTACTTTATAGCCATCGTATTTTTTTTTTAAAAGGTATTTTTGCAATAGTTTGGTTTTGGACAAAAAGCATATTTTTATTTTTATTTACACAAAGGGCCGGATTTTAAAAGACCTTCACATGCGCGTAGGGGGGGGGGGGGGGGGTTGTTACGCGTGCCGGGCCTATTTTAAAAAGGTCCGGCGATGCGCATAAAGCCCCGGGATGCGTATAAGTCCCGGGGCCAAAGGCCTCCAACACAGTGGCCATTACCGCTGTGTCGGAGAATCGCATGTCAGCAGGCTGCTGGTGCATGCAAAAGGTAAGCTAAAAGTCAGGGGAGGTTAGAGTAGGGCTGGGGGAAAAGGGGTGGGAAGGTCAGTCTAGGGGGAGGGAACGGGGGAAGGCAGCGTGGCTCAGCGTGCGCAAGGTGCACAATTGTGCACCCCCTTGCGCCCGCCGACTCCAGATTTTATAACATGCGCGCACCTACACACCCACGTTATAAAATCGCTTGGCCATGCGTGCACGCCGGGTAGCGCGCACACGTGGACGCGCTCGCGCATCTATTCAAATCTACCCCAAAATGTTTTAAAGCAAAGCTATATTCAGTATGTTATCTTTAATAAGAAGTTTAAAAGTGAATTTTAAAAGCTGAACCCATGTCAAAATCGTGAGATAGATGCGCACGTAAGACATGCGGTTGTCCAGCCAATTTTAAATGCCACCCACATGCGAGCACAAGTCATGATGTGCAAATATCTTGCATTGGGGGAAAAAAGGGAGTAGTATGTAGGCGTGGAGTGGGCAGGGCCAAGAAATGTTCATGGAAGTACCTACAAGCCTAGGCACACGCCCAGATTTATTTGAACACAAATATATTTTTGCTATGGAGGAGGTGTAAATCTTAATAAAACCATTTCCAGGCATCTATGAATGTTCAAAGGGGTTTGGGTTTACTGGGGAGAGTGCAGGCTGAAGAACCAAGTACATTTGGAGGACCTAGCTGTAGGCTCGGAAAACTGTTGGACGAACAGGTGAATGGTGTGGACATGCACCTGTTATATCATTTCCTCACTTGCATGTCTCACAGCAGACTTCCACAGCTGTATGTGCACAATTTTAAAATTAGGCGCACTAATACGTGCACCAGGGCTATTTTATAACATGCGCACATATGTGTTCGCAGGATACAAAATTGCCACGGATCTGGCCGTGCACTCATATACACATTTATATGTGCGCCTATGCTCCTGTTTGAAAGTTACCATTTCTATGTGTGCACTTTACCCAACTATATTAAAAATATGGCACCCGTCTATTTTATGCACGAAAATTAAGGACTCGCACAAGTTACGATTTACGATTGTAAATCGTATCTTAAAACATGAATAAAATTACCAATTAGTCCACCAATTTGCCCAATCTTTCTCCAGGTCATTGAGATCCTCCTGGTTCGTCAGCCTGAACTTCCCACAATTCACCCAGATGTCCCACCCAGTCAGTACTACACAATAAACACGCTTAATAATATCCCTTACCCCAGATAATTAGCAGGTATAAATATATGTAAGTTGGAAATTGTAAGCACGTGTCTTTTAAAATAACAACTTACATGCGTAACTGCTGGGCCCACCCGAGAACGCCCCAGACCACCCAATTTTTACATGCGTTTGTGGACATGTGAAAATGAAAACATGCTTATTTTTATGTGAAATGTTTTGAAAATTCACCCCATACCTTTTATAGTCAAATCTGTTTTTTTAAATTATTTTCAACAGTAAATTACAACAAATGCTGGATCACTGGTGTATTCTGTCCAGCATTATTTTAGCATACAATAAATGAGCAATATAACTGTAAACAAATGCTTCCTCATCCAATTTCTCCCTCCCACTTCCCTTTAATACTTTTCAATACTCTGCAATGAGGAAGAAGAAAAAAACAAAAACAGAAAGCTGGCAGAGAACAAGTTCACAAAAGTCCTTTAGCAAATCACTGAAAGTCATTTAAAAATCAAAATGATCCCATACATTTTAAAATAAAAAATTTGAGTGTAAATACCAAATTCTCCCTAACTTCTTCTCCCAAAATGCCTCCTTTTTTATGTGTGTAAAAATATGCACAAAATTAAGTTAGGGACACCACCTGTGCAATTTTATAATAAGCACAAACTGGTGATTTATGAGGATGATTTTTTAACAACCTGAGTAGGACTGAAGTCTGCATATAGCAAGAACACGCAAACTTCAGTCTGAATTTTCAAACTATAGTTATAGACACAAGTCCACTTTGAAAATTAGCAGGTATACATGGAACCCAACTTGGCCCCTGCATACACAGGTACGCCTGCTTTGAAAAGTAAGTATGCATGTAAATGATTTTCCCGCCTCCAACTCGACCCCAGGAATGCCTCATTCCAGTATTCATTAAAGGAAGCGTGAAATCACTTCCATATGTACAAGCTGGGACAGTCTTCAAAAAGCCCATTTAAGTGCATAAAACCGCATTTTTCATACATAAATGCTTTGGAAAATCAAGCCCTGGGGGATAACTTTAAACACGTGCACGTACCCAATGTGTGTGTGTGTATGTGGGCGCATGCACATCTATACCAGTATTTTATAGCCTGCAGGTATATAAGCGCGGGTTATAAAATATACGCAAATGTAGTCTACAACAGTCGCGAGTAAGTAAAAAATGTGCATAAAAGATAGTGACGTTAGCTGGATAAGTTCCAGTTTATTCAGATAAGTAGCTGCTACTTATCTGGCTACATCTCAAAAGCGTTACTTATCCGGCTAAGGCCTGGATTCATCATTCCACTTTATTTATTTATTTATTTATTTGCTTTTATATACCGACATTCGTTGGCGTACATCACATCGGTTCACATATCAACATTTGGAATAGTATGACGGGGGTCGTACTATTTTACATTTAACAAGAACTGTTTGGAACTAAGTATACAATGTAACAAAGATTTAGCATTTAACAAAAACTGGTGGGAACTAATTATACAAGATAACAGATAATTGGTGAACGAGCTTTACATAAACGAGAGGTCTTGGGAGGGTGCATGTGTCCAGTAAATCAGTTGAGCAGGGGGAGGGGGGTGTTAAGGAGGGGTGGGTTAGGTGGGGTGTTGGTAGGCATGTAGGAACAACCAGGTTTTATATTTAGCAGAATGATTGCCCGCAGCCAAAAAGGAGGTGGAGGGGTGAAGGTGTGCAGCCAGCTGCATCATGGCGGTGTGGTATCGCATACCGTGGTTGTGGCCGCACTGAACACTTTCGCCCCATAGCACCAGTAGAAAAAGTGTAGATGTTTCTGGCACTACTGCCGACAATAATGTGTGAAACATTATCACCCGCAGTGCTACCAGCCCCTCATTATTCAAAACCCCACCCAAACTCCTCCCTTTTTATTTTAATTTCAAATTTAAATATTCATATCACGATGTAGTAATTATTTTGTGCGTTACCACTGAAACACACATGATAAGGCCCTATCGCATTTTGATGAATCACCCTGTTAGTCAAATAGCCAGATGTCTCAAATATAGCTACTTATCCATGTAATTAAAATAGCTGGATATGTCTTAAAAAGAACTAGTTATCCAGATAAGTAGCACTATTTGAGACTTATCCGGCTATCTGACTTATCCAGATAAGTAGCACTATTTGAGACTTATCCAGCTATCTGACTTAGCCAGATAAGTAGCACTATTTGAGACTTATCCGGCTATCTGACTTAGCCAGATAAGTAGTGCTTTTCAGACTTATCCTGCTGTTGGAATTTATCCAGCTAAGTGGCATGCAGTTGCTCTATATGTATGTTTTTAATTCTTAATTTAAAAATATATGTGGAGGCATTTTACATGCATAATTTACATGCATTTACCTCCTTTTATATGTGTAAGTCAGCAGATTTTCCAACATGCACGTGTCAATTAAATTACCAGTTTTACCAATTAGTCCACCAGTTTGCCCAGTCCATCTGAAGGTCATTGATACCCTCCTGGCTCTTCAGCTTGAACTCCCCCCATTTCACCCAGACCACCCACCTAATCAGTATTTCACATTAAAAATGTTTTCTATCACACAAGCCAGATAAAGAGATGTAAATATATGCGAGTAAGCTGCCAAATCTATATGCCTAAATCTCTTATAAAATAACTTACACATGTAAATGTTGGCCCTCTCCTGGAACGCCCCTAATCTGCCCCCTTTTTTTACACACATAAATACTTATGCATGTATGTCTGAGGTTTATAAAATAATATATATGTGAATATATGCTATTTACATGCATATATGCTAATTTTTATGCATGTAAGGTTTTGAAAATTCACCTTTAAGTGTGTAAATAACTTTTAAATTGGACCCCAAAGAGGGCAATTTTCAAACGAAATTACCAGGGTAAACTGGTCTGACTGAACATTGCCCTCTTCAAATGTAACTAACACGGCTGCCAGTGTGTGCATACTTTTAGCCACAGGGAAAGAAGCATTCCTGTGTGTGGGTTTAGGTCGGGGAGAAAAATAAATGTATGTACATTAGATTTTCAAATGTACGCATGCTGTTTTGCCCCTTCTGCCACCCACACAAATATTAGATGCGCTGGACGACTCTTTCAGCGTGTGTACTTTGCATCCTGCTAATTTCTGAAGAGAAACAATGCAGGTAGTTTCTCTTTGAAAATCTGTACAAAGTGCATTAAAAGCACCTGTGATGCTTGCAACTTTGTGGGGACATCTGAAAATTCCCCCTCCCCAAAAATGTATAGAGGTGATTGTCAAAGGATTAACACGTGTAAATGTAAGATACTATCCTAGCAATTTTCAAGTTATTTACTCAAGTAAAATGCACTTACATGAATAAATCGTATGGACAATCAATGGCATATACCGTAGCAATTTTCAAAAGCCCACTTACTCAAGTAAATTGCATTTACACGTGTAAAACCCAATTTTAAGTGAGCAAATGCTTTTTAAATCAGGTGCTATGTTTTTAGCAAAACAATGCAAAATTATAGCAAAAATCCATTTTAAAATAATAGCTCTACTCGCATTTTCCGTCTTTTGTTAATGAATTATTTGGTTTCAAAGTGAAACTTTTAAGAAATGAACCTTGCAACTTTGATTTCAAATCTGAAATCATTTTCCGGCCAGCCAATAGAAAAAAATATTTGTACCCTTCATACTCCATACCATTCTTCTCTGTTTTCTTTTTTATAGTTCAGTGAAAAAAGGATCCTGAAAGGCAGTGGTACAACTTTGAGAGGTTGGGTTTTGGACATGGGGGAATGAGGAGAAGATGTTGGGTTGGACAGGGGAATGTATATGTGCATCTATCCAAAGTGGACAAATTGCTACTTGGGAGACTGGATGGACCATTTTTGGTCTTTACCTGTTCTCATTTACTATATTACAACCAATAAACTGTCATTTATTTTATTTAATGTACTTCATAAGAAAATAGGGATGAATGGACTGTGCTGTATCTGCAGATAAGGTGATTTATGATGTCATTATTACATGACATCAAGCAGGATTTCCAAGGTTCTGATCACAAGGTAACACAAAACATACAATCTTTTGAACATGATGGTTTGCCCTTCACTCATAAGGAAATAGAACAGGATGATTCTGAAGAGAAAATATAAATTATTTTCATTCTTATTTTGAAGGAATTGAGTTATGAACTACTGGAAGAGTTTCTTCTCTGGTTTTGTGCCTGCTCTCACTATCTCTGTTGAATTCAATTGTGCGAAAAATATACCTTTCTCTTGATGAACTATATTGCAAAAATCACACACTTTTCCCCAAAATAACTCACCATAGATTACAAACTAAAGAAAAAGAGCTGCCATCTATAACACAACCACCAGCTTCAACTAAAGAACATGGAAGTAAAATCCACTGAAAAAAATCAAATCATCCATAAAAATACTCTGGGTGATGCAGTCAATAATATTTATTTATTTAAGCATTTTATATACCTTCATTCTTGGTTCACAAGAGACATTCATAGATCATGGCTAGTCGATAGTTTGATGAGACATTCATAATATGAGTATGTGAACAAGAAAAACAACTTTAAAAAGTCCATTTTAAAGTAATAGTTCTACAACATTTTTACAGGGTACTTTCCAAGGCATCAAGCTTGTACTAATTCATTTGGTCACGGGTGGACTAGATGGGCCATGTAGTCTTTATTTGCTATGTTTTATGCATGTTTAAAGTCATACTAGGGTAGGTGAGCTTCCAAAACAGCTCCTAATAAGCAGCAGCTTGGAAAAAATGCCCACAGCATTTTATTTAAAAAAAAATAAAAAGTAAAAATCCTTATTTTTATTTTAAAATAGGGTGTGTCTGATCAAGTGTGTGTGTGTAAATGTACTATGCCAGTGATTCTCATGTATGCACTGAGGATACTAACTGCTCAAAATCAGTGACATGAAAATAAAACTAATTAAAAGTGATATCTTCTGTAGGATACCCCCACACCCCCATATCATCAGGCAATATTCTAAAACTACAAAGATCCCCTGACACAATTTTTATTGAGCTACCAACAAAAAGGCATGAGCTAAATCCAAAATAATTAAAACAAACATTAAATAAAAAAATGACCCACAGAGGCCTGGGGATAAGAAAACTACTCTACTCACAAACTCTAGGTTACACAAGTCAAACACAGGGTGCGTTTTGGAGCAGCAGCGTCATGTTTCAAGGATAAAGGGGAGCGAACAGCAGAGCAGGTCAGGAAAATCCCATCCTCATGCTGTAGCAGTCAATGCTGTGCCTTCTCTGCACTTCACAATAATATAAAAAGCTCTATATTTACCGTACCTTCCATTGCAAACCATTTACATTATTAAAGAAAGGATCATTTCAGCTAATTTAATTTTACTATAGATTAAAGTATTTTCTACTACATTTTGCACAGAATTCTATATAAATTCATCCTATATAAATGCATAATATACAAAGGTATGTAAAACAACAAGAATGAATACAGCTTTCTTTCTTACATGCAATTTCTATCTTAAGGTTCAGAAATACTTCTCATTAAAGACTGAGATTCAGGAGTCTGATCCTGGGGTTCTCCTGTGGGTTTATCAGATCAATATAATGAGAACCATGCAATTTGAGGGAAACATGGTAATATTCCCAACTATACCTCCGAACTAAAAACTATTGACTTTTGTGCCTGTCTCTGCTTTAAATGATGCAAAACCCTGCAAGTATTTGAGAATCTGTTGTCGAAGTTCTTTCTTCTTCTTATCCTGCTTATTTTCCGACCCAGCAGCTTCCTCCTGCTCATTTGTGTTTCCATCTCAATTGGGTCCGCTCTCTACTGAGCCATGGGGACCTTGAACCTTCATTCATAGGTATTTTTTTTTTCAGTGGGTAGGGAAAAATTTCCCCCTATTTTTAAATCCCCCTCCCAACTCAGCCCTGCCCAACGGCAGTCTTTGGCCAGGAACCACAAGCTTACAGCTCCATCCAGAATTCAGCTAGCATGAACTCTTAAATCTGGTCTCCGAGTGCCATCCTTGAGCATTGGCTTGAACTCCTCCCAAGAGCTGGGAACACTGCCTTTACAGGCTCCATGGCGTTCACATTCCCAGCTAGTCCAAGAAACAGAAACCTGGCCTGAGAATCGAACCCAGGTCTCCAGCATGGCAGTGCACAGCACCAACTGGGCCAGCCTGCTTCTTATCCCACTTTTATGGTCTTCACGTTCTTCCTTTTAGGTAACAAAAAAGACTTTTTTTTTTTTACTCTTTCACAAATTTTGTTTTCTACTCTCAGCTATGATAATTAATATTAGTAGAACAAGTCAATGAAAAGTATAACTTTTAAAATGCATAGTAAAATATATATTCATCTAAATTCCCAAGCTGATATGACAATACTTATGACATCAGCAGCCCTATTCAATAGCAAAGCAGATTTAGGAATGATTTGATGACATCACAATACAAGTTGGCTGAACTAACTTAAAGCGAGATGTTAGTCTTCTTTTGTCTGAAGGGAAGCATTTACTAAAAGTTTCAAATCTTTAGAAAATTAACAATGAATTAAGTTAATGCTCTCTAGAATTACCTTTTAGACTACCGGATGGCAGAGAGGAAATACTTCATACACTGCTCATACTCTCCAAAACTGAAAAACTGTGTTCTATGGGGTAGATTTTACAAATCTACGCGCGCGCGAACAAACGTACACGGGATTTTATAAGATACGCGCATAGCCGCTCGTATCTTATAAAATCAGGGGTCGGCGCGCGTAAGGGGATGCACATTTGTGCACCTTGCGCGTGCCGAGCCCTGCCCGTTCCCTCCAAGGCCGCTCCGAAAACGCTGCGGCCTCGGAGGGAACTTTCCATTCACCCCCCTGCACTTTCCCCTCCCTAACCCACCCCCCTGGCCCTATCTAAACCCCCTCCCTACCTTTATCTTAAAAGTTAGTACTGCCTCCGGGCAGTAGTAACTTACGCGCGCCGGCGCGGCAGGCCCCTGTGTCGGGGCACTCGGCCACGCCCCCGAGCCGGAAACACCCCCCGGACACGCCCCAAAAACGCTGCGTCACTCCCAACACGCCCCCCCCCAGGCAAGCTCCGGGACTTACGCGCGTCCCGGGGCTTGCGCGTAACCCTTTTAAAATCCGGCCCTATGTGTAACAAAGTGACTTCCAACATAAGATGGCGGCAAGACTTTGTAATTTCTGTTTTTAAATCGTGACTGTTGACAGTTAATAGAAACCTACAATATTTTTGGACCATGCTATTCCTTGGTGTCTTGCTCCTTAGCAAAGAGAAATGGTAAGCAAACATCCTGAAAGTAGACAAGAATGGGAATTATGCAGTCTCAGCAACATTGTCTCTCAGTGGCAGAAAGGATTCTTTAGCTGGCGAGATAATAAGTGGGTTTGCTCATGGTATTACGTCTCAGGCTGTAAGACATATCTTCATACACTAAGTTCTGGCTTGATTTCTTCTTTGGCTTGAAGCATTCCTTGAGCTACACACAGAACAAAGAAAAAAGCACAAATGGTTTCAGAGAATTCTGATGGAACACAAAGTGACACAATCAAGTGTTTGGAGAATTAGGTAATAGAAGCTCTTCATGATTCAGGACAGGAAGGGGGCGATTTTGATTCTTGCTTTGTGCAAACAAGTGAAATTTCACAGGAAAACTCTCCTTGGAGTTTCTCTTTGAAAATTCAGGGGAACATGGGGAGTGCGTGCACTTGTGCGACTATGTACGTTTCAGGATTCAGCATGATGTTCAAGGTTAATCGGGAAAAGTCATTTCATTAGCAATGATGTCATGCATTACTGGGAAGGAGAGGTAGAAGGGGCAAGGGAACAGAGAGGAGTTGCTAAAGAGGATCTCTTTTATCTATCTGCAAACCCCCAAGGTCCTACATCGATTTAGGGTCGTAGGGGCTGACAAGAAGTGGATAATCCCTTTGTGCCTGCCCCCAAAGCAGTGGCAACAGCAGGTGCCCCTCCTCCCCCCCATTGCAACCACAGTAGCAGTGGTATAGAGGTCAAGGAGGAGGGAATCAGTAAGATCTGCCATGTCCCCCCTTTCATGCAGCATTACCAGCAAACATTTTTCTGGGGGAATCTAAGTGGCAGTGGATTTTCCTTTGTAGGATGAAGAAGAAAGTCTCCGCTCACCCCCTGCCTGCAGCAGGATTCAAGATACTTCACTATCCTTTCCTTTCTGGCTGTTTTTAGGTAAGGATATGCAGCGGTTTTGACATTACACCTATAAAACCATGTTTTATGCACACAAAAGACTGCTATAAGGCAGGCAGGCTCTCCCTGCATTTAAAAGTTATGTGGTTTTCCCTTTTGAAAACTGACAAGTCTGCAGGTAAAATGTAACCGCAGACTTTATACCTCTGCGCACACTCTGAAGGCTGCCGTCTACAAAGGACAATTTTGAAAAGTACCAGCCTGGATACAAAGTCCACATGGGTACTTTTACCAGCAGACTGGGCACTTTAATTTTCCATAGGTGCTTTTCCTCTTGTAAATAAAGCACACAGATTTGAAAAGGAAATCTACGTGCGCTATTTTCCTCTTCAAGCTAAAACAGGCTCCTGGGAATGCCTACTCCAAATGTGGGTAAAAGTATGGGCGCTGTTAATCTCCGTGCACACTCTTACCCAGGTATGGGGTGGGCAATTTCCAAACGATTAATTTACCAGGGTAAATGACTTTTGAAAATTGTCCTTCGCAAGGACTCAAGTATTACTTCACCCCCCCTCCTTCCAGCAACTGGGGGGGGGGGGGTCACCCAGGGCTCGGGGAGGCCCATGAGCCCATGCAAGCTCATGTGACTGTGGACATGCCGGCGCACAAGGGCCATGGGTCTCCTTCTCTCCCTCCCTTGGCAAGCGTTTTAACCAATCAGTGTTGCAGGAGAGGTGGGCAGACCCTCCTACTCCTGTCTCCAGTAACTGCGGTGTTTTTAATTCTGCTGCGGGTTGGGAAGCCATGGATCTGCCAGTGATGCAGTAGGTTCCTTCTTGTCTGCTCTCCTCCCCCAACCCATATTTTTGCTGCGGGCGCAGAGCCGGTGAGTAAAAGCATTCCCGGGCTTTATATCTATGGCTGGGGTGCGGGTCAACCTGACGGCTGAGGCATGGAACCACAAGTTGGATACTGCATTAGGTTTAAGCCCCTGATGAAGAACACAAAACACAACCTGTGCCGTGTTTGATGGGACTAAGGACAGTCTTGGTGGTTTTGAAAGACACTTTAGCCAGCACTTACCTTAATTCGTAAAAAAAAAACTTTTTTGAAAAACATAAATTGTTGGAGACCTACGATTAAGAAGTGGATCCAAATACTTTTTGTGAATGGAGTGACACGTAAAGCTAAATCACAATGCTTCTTTTCTCACATGGCTCCTTAGTATCATGGTCTCTTGATGTAATATGTAAGTAATCTGTATTTTTATGAACGATTTGGGAACTCCATGTCTTTGGCAGTTCTTGCCCTATTCTGTTAAGGTTGGGGATACCACCAGTATCAGGTTATCATTGCATAATGTGAATAAAAGATACTGAACCGATTGTGGCACTCTATGCTTACATCCATCTGACGCGCTGCAAGGATTACCAGGCCAAACATCAAGACAAGAATTATAATGCCAAAGGCAATGAGCAGATAAAGCTGCCATGTCGAAGAATGAGTCATCTCTGTTGCAGATTTTGCTGAAAGTGGGTCATCACAGACTGCATCTGCAATAAAGTTAAAATCAAATAATTTTTATTTGGAAAACATAAATCGTGAATACTCTAATCAGTAGTAGGCAATGTAAACCAAAACTTATCTTTGCTAGAGAGATTGTGGCTCCTACCTGTGTGAGTGGGTGGGGTTAACCAAATCTGGTACACATGGATCAACGTTTAAAGTGAGATAGAAAACTGAGCATTAGCCATGGGGCTGCTCTGTAGAATAACCTTTTTTACTGACTAATTTCTTCTTTTATCATATTCAACCATATCTAAGCGAGCAGGCTAATGTGGATGGGCCAGTACTTTAGGTGCAACTTTATATAGCCTGCACAGCTGCAATGTAAGCAAGGTCTTCAAATGTGTTCAGTGGTCAGAGAGGGGCTGGATTTTTAAAGATGTTGATTTAATTGGTTAATTCCTGGAGTTAACCAGTTCAGTCATTTTCAAAATCTGCCCCGTATGCCAGCAGCCAAAGAGGAAAAAATAAAATAAAAATTCAGCAGCACGGATCAGTTCATTCACGCTATCATTGTGGGAAGGGCTTGGAGGCTTAAGAAGTAGCCCCTTTGTTTAGTAACCTACTCATCATTTGTGGAAATAGCCAAATATTTTTACAACTTTTAGGGGCTAACTTTTAAAGCCATTTGAGCACATAAAACTGGGTTTAATGCCTGTACTAAAACAGCCCTGGGTGCAGTTCACATAAAAGTACCCACGTAATCTGGTACTTTTACATGTACTGCAAATGGACGTTCTGGATGGTGGGGATGGGGTGGAGTTGGGATTTAGACGCAAATTACATTGCACAAGTTACGCCTTCCGAAAAGCAGGTGCAATGTAAATGCAGGACCTTGCAACGAGGGCTACTGAACCTTGACCCCAGTATTCAGTTTTTAATTACTTTCTTCTTTGACGCCTGCTCTCTGTGTGGGCAATAGTCACACTGACCCCCATGGTGCAGACTCCATAGGTAGTTTTTACCCTCAGGGTTTGCACCAGCAGTTGATTAGTGCCTCCTCAAAAGTACCTGCACAAATCTGTGCCTGTTTTTCTGGGGTGGGTCTATTTTAGGAAAGAATAGCATGCGTAGTTTGGAATATCCAAAACTGTGCATGTTGTTGCCTCTCCTATCTATCCTCATCCCGGGAGCACTTACAAACCACGTGGGTAAAAAAAGTGTGTGCCCTGTTGACATACATGTATATTTTTTAACCACTAAGGGGCCGATGCAATATTATTCGCGGAAAGCGGGCGCTGACTTTTTAGCGCCCGCTTTCTTAATGTACGCATGGCGCCCACAAAGGGGGCGCCATGCAATACGCAAATTAGGGGGTTGCGCTAGCAAGGAGGCGCTAGGGTCGATTGCGCGATCTTAGCGCCTCCTTGCTAATGCGACCTTGTGGTTACCGGTGGTTTGCCGGTTATGAACACCGACGCCGTCTTCAAAGCGGCCGGCAGAGGGTTTTTTTTCCTTTAACTTTTAAAAAAGTACAGAAAAGCAGTTTATTTCTGTTCTTTTTTCAGTGCGCTCAGCTATTAACGCCTGCTCCAGGCAGGCGTTAATAGCTGAGAGATAAACGTGCGTCTAAGACGCACATTTATTTTTTTGCATTTGGAGTGAATGAGTAATAGCCTCATTCACGTGCATTTGCATGTGATGAGCGCTAACTCATTCACTCCGCTTTGGATGCGGGTTCAATAGGCGCAAATCCCCCATTGCATTAGGGGTGGGGATTAGCGCCTATTTAACCCGCATCCGACAGCGGGTTAAACAGTGCGCTCGGCTGAGCACACTGTATTGCATCGGCCCCACAGAGGGTGGGGAATAGTCAAGAGCCCATTTCTGAGGCTAAAACAGCAATTTAATGGCAGAAATACCTTTGGTTACTGCCCTCCCTTTGCATTCAGAACGTATGCATACTGCATGCAGAGAAAGAGTACCTGCTAGTACGATCACCAGTGTGCCAGTCCCCCACATTTGTGAAATTGAGGGATTGCGGATGGCGCCCTCACACAGGTACCAATCAGTTTCGTTTCTTTGCAGCTGGTGCAGCGTTATTGTGAAGTTGCGCACGTTCCCAGAGAGCTCAGTGTGATTTCTCTCCATGAAGGTGTTTCCATTGCTTTGAAAGTAGGCAATCTTTTTGCTGCATCTTCTTTTCAAATACACCCCCACCGGATCCCCTGCAACAGTGAATGAGCAGCTTATCCGAACCGAACCTCCTTCTCCAACGAAAATCTCATTCGGCGACTGATTAATCTTCAGGTTTTCTGACCCTAAATAAGGAGAAATACAATAGATCCTGTGAAGAGTGTAGCAAAGTGATACCTGAAAAAATGATTGCCTATGTTCAACAGACATATGGAAGTGCTTTTGTTTGTTTTGACTCATTTTGTTTAGGGCATGCTAAAATGATCAGCGCACACTAAGGGGCTGATGCAGAAAATATGTGCAGAAAGCGGGCGCTGAACAGTCAGCGCCCGCTTTCTTAAGACGCCCCCAGGCGCCTCCCTTGGGGGCGCCATGCAATATTTAAATTAGGGGGTCGCGTTAGCAAGGAGGGGTTAGGGTCGCTTGCACGCCCCTAGCGCCTCCTTGCTAACGAGAACCCGATTGGCATCGGCCTTCCACCAGTTAGGAAACCGATGTCGACTTTATCGGCATTGGTTTTCCTAAACGCTGCACAGCCGCACAGCCAGGGGGGGTTCAGAAAACGGACGCTTGTCAGTTGAGCGTCCGTTTCCTGCACCCGACTGCAGGTGTTTTTTTTTTTTTTAAACTTTATTTTATTTTACCTCCTAATATTAAAGTAGGAAGCAGTACAGAAAAGCATTTTTTTCTGCTTTTCTGTACTAGTTTTAGGAACGCTCAGCTATTAATGCCTGCTCCAGGCAGGCGTTAATTTCTGATCGCTAAATGTGCATCCTAGATGCACATTTGTTTTTGCATCGGAAGTGAATACCTAATGGCCTCATTCACATGCATTTGCATGTGATGAGCGCTATTAGATTCACTCCGCGTTGGACGCGCGTTATAGAGTCGCTAATCCCTTTATTGCATAAGGGGATTAATTAGCGTCTATTCAACCCACGTCCAACTGCGGGTTATACAGTCCGCTCGGCTGAGCGCACTGTATTGCATCGGTCTGTAAGAGGGTAATTTTCAAAGTGGACTTCTGCGGGTGAAACAGAAAAGGTCCTTTTGAAAACTGCCTGCCCCTACATGTGCATAAAATTATGCACATACACCCTGCATGCATGTTAATTTATATGCATGTCGTAAAGCATTCTGGGGGGGGGGGGGGGGGCCTTGTTTAGGTTTGGATTTCCATGAAGGTTTTTTTGATTTTAAAACGTATGCACGCAAGTTTTATTGGAAAAACTCCCCGCAATGGCAAGTGTAACTTGTGCGGGGATAATTTTCCAAGTAAATGTAACAGCCTGCAAATTTATGTAGTCTGGTACAAAATTACTTCTCTATGGTTCTAGTTTTCACCAAAACCATTTAGTCTATGCCTCACAAAGGAAAAACAGACCAAATGAAAAACAAAACAAGAGCTTTTTTCTCCCTGCCTGACCCTACAAAGACATAGTATGCAGCCTTCGGCAAAGGAACATTTCCAAACATGAAGACTTTCAGCAGCCTTACTAGTCCTGGAGAAAATTGGAGTCTTTGTAGGCTGCGATATCTTTTAAAGGACCGAGAAAAAAGAGGTCATTATACATGCGCTTTTGAGTATCTTCTTCAGATGTCTGTGGGCTTTGAGGTCTCGGAAATTCACATACGATAACATCTCTATTTTTTGTAAGTCCCTTAAGGTAAGTTTCAAAGCCATTTATTTATTTAAAAGCACTTTTATAACCTGAATTACTTGCTCCCTGTGGGATATAACAAAGTATCCATAATTTATAACAATGGCCAACATAAAGCCCAATTTTAAAAAGGCTTCCAGGAGTGATCCAGTAAACTATAGACCAGTGAGCCTGACGTCAGTGTTGGGCAAAATGGAAGAAACTATTTTAAAGAACAACATTACTGAACATATTTATGCATAGTTTAATGGGACAAAGTCTTGCCTCCCCAATCTGCTACATTTTTTTTTTAAAGCTGTGAATAAACATGTGGATAAAAGTGAGTCAGTTGATATAGTGTATCTGGATTTTTAGAACTCACTTGACAAAGCATCTCATGAGAGACTCATGAAAAAATTAAAAAGTCATGGGATAGGAGGCAATGTCCTGTTGTGGGTTAGGAACTGGTAGAAAGAAAATAGAAAGTAGGGCTAAAAGGTCAATACAATGCAAGGTTCCATAATAGGACTCTCCACTAGGGAAAAGGATTTAGGATAATATTGTGGATAATATATTTAATTCTCTGCTCAGTTTATGGCCAAGAAAGCAAGCAAAATGCTAGGAATTATTAGGAAAGGAATGGAGAATAAACTAGAGGATATAATGCCTCTGTATTGCTCCATGGTGCAACCTCATCTTCAGTATTGTGTGTTATTCTGATCACATCTCAAAAAAGATAAGGCAGGATTAGAAAAGGCACAGAGAAGGGTGACCAAAAAGATAAATGGGATGGTGGGATGGAACTATTTCCCGATGAGGAAAGGCTAAAAAGGTTATAGCTCTTCAGCTTGAAGAAGAGACTGCTGAGGGAAGATATGATAGAGATCTATAAAATAATGAGTGAAGTGAAACGAGTAAACACAAATCAGTTGTTTATGCTTTGAAAAAGTAGAAAGACTAGAGGACATGCAATGAAGTTATTAAATGGTACATTTAAAACAAATAGGAGATAATATTTTTTTTTTATTCGGCACATAATTAAGCTCAGAAACTCATCGCCAGAAAATGTGGCAAAAGCTGTTAGTGTAGTTGGGTTTAAAAAAGCTTTGGACAAGTTCCTAGAGGAAGTCCATTAATCATTAAGGTGGACTTGGGGAAATCCACCTCTTATCCCTGGAATACACAGTATGGAATCGAGACACCCCTTGGGATCCTGCCAGGAACTTGTGACTTGGATTGGCCACAGTTAGAAATAGGATATTGGGCTTGGTGGACATTTGGCCTCACCCAGTAGGGTTAATCTTATGCTCTTTTACACACATAAAACACCAGAATCTACCTTATAAATAGGCTCTGACCGACGGCCCGCAAATGCACAGTAGAGAGCAGCTCTACCGCGCATGTGCGGGCCAGCACGTTGGTCAGAGCCGTGCGTGCCCGGAAAAAAGAAATGGCGGTGGGGCCGCAGGAGCGGCGGCGGCCGCGAAGCAGGAGCGGGAGGAGAAGCAGCGGCGCCGCGCGCGCGAGTGACACCCCCCCCCCCGAGATCTGCCGGCAAGAGCGGGAGGAGAAGTGGCAGTGCCGCCGCGCGCGCCCGGGACCCCCCCCCCCCCGAGGTCTGCCGGTTGTGGACGATCGTAAAGGGGAGGGGATCGAGAGAGGGAGGGGAAGGTGAGAGAGGGAGGTGAGAGAGGGAGGGGGGAGAGGGAGGTGAGGGGGGGAGAGGGAGGGGAGAGAGAGGGAGGGAGGTGAGAGAGAGGGAGAGGGGGAGGGAGAGAGGAGGTGAGGGGGAGGAGAGGAGAGGGAGAGGGGGGTGGGGGAAGTGAGAGGGAGGGGGGAGAGAGTGAAGGAGGAGGGAGAATGAGGGGGAGGGAGAGGGAGTGGGAAGGAAACGGACCGAGCCCGTTGTTACGGGCTTAACGGCTAGTAAAACAATAATCAAACATGGTTTTATGCACATAAATGACTGTACTAAAATAGCCTGGGGCTGAGTACCTGTAAAAGCACAAATAAAAATGACCCTGCCCCCACTGAGCACCTAAGAAAAGAATCCTGTTTTCTATGTGCAAGAGAAGAGAGCATAGGACAAGGTTGATGAACATTTTACTCCAAACTCTTAATTTTTTAGACAAAAATCAATGTGATAATGGTTTACAATTTTTGAAAGCAGAACAGCTCTAAGAAGCCTAAGGTGTAATTATTCTAAATAAGAAGCTTGAAACTCTGAAATTTGTCAAATGATTCTGTAACTTGCTATGGAGTCTCTTATCCTACCCAGATATCTTGCTAATGCTTTCACAAAAGTACATGCAGCAAATATACACTTACAGCAACCATTATAGATGTAGTTATGACAAATGCATTAGACTCCGACATAAACAAAGCTCTAAACTAATGGACAACCTGTGCAGTTAATTGTACAATACTGTGGTATGTCCAGAAATGTTCAACAGGCTCTGTAAATGCAATAACTAAAGTTTAAATCTGAGAAAATGAAACACCACGTGAGTTGTTGCTAGACTGAATTGCAACAATCTGAAAGTAGACTATAGAAACCCCCAAAAGAAGTCAATAAATCCTTTTAATACATACCATTTGGGGATGGGAAACCCAGGAATAGAAGAAGCAGCGGGATCAATGGGCAGGTGTGTGCTAATGACATCATTACACAAAATATCCTTTGGTATCCTCCGTCTGCTGCTTTTTTTGGAATGCAGGGTGAAACTTCACATGAAGCAGTTTCAGCAGGGGTCTGATGCCAAATTAAGTCCCTCCCACGACCTAATGTCACCCTTTCCTCTCTATGCCTCTTAGTTTAATTAATGCATAATGTATGCGGTTGAAGGCTTTCCGTTTGCTCTACTTCATGTGGGAAAGATACTCTTTGTTCTTTTAAAATTATTGAAGAGGGGGACTCCCAGGAACCTTCTACAGCCCCTTCCAGTACATCGCTGAAAGTTTTGGCTTTTTCCAAAAGCATATATGGACATTTCATTGTAAAGTTTCCATGCAGGTAACAGGTGCAGTTGTGTGCTGGAGGATTTGGTGGGTTAGTTTTCAAAGCGGCACTTTAGAGGTAACTTTAAACAGCTGCGCGGGCGTATATGCCAGCTCGCACTAATGGACGTGCGCATGATATAAAACTGGCAGTGCACGCTTATATGTGCACACAATTCTAGATGGATGTGGGCATGCGTGTGCAAATGCCGGCTCTACTGTGTAAGTGGGGGGTTTTGCTATGCACGAGCGCCAACGCAATCACCAGGTTCCCCAGTCTGTTCCCAGTTTGCCCACGTTGAGGCTAGGACTTCCTAACCTTCCTAATTAACCTGCCTCCCTTTTAGCCCCAACCCTCGCTAATTAGCCTCATTTTTTTTTTATTATATTAGGTACAATCCAGCCATAGCTTAAGTAAAGATATGCAGACAAGGACCCCAGAATGCGCTTGGGCCCTGCCCCTTTTTCCCCCAAAAAACTTTTGGGTGCATACCAGGAGATAGATACGCGTGTACTTGCGCGCTTGTTAAAAACCGTGCGGCACGCATCAGCCCAAGAGATGCACATTATTTCCTGGTTTTGGCACTTGCCATGCTTTTAAAATTTACCCTTAGGTGTATAAGTCCGCTTCGAAAATCGGTGTAACTTGTGTGCCTTACAGACTTTGCACTGGTTCTCAAAGTATGCACCTAATTGCCCTTTGAAAATTTAGAGACATTTTCATCTGCTTTTTCTGCGGGTACTTTTTCCCTTCAAAACAATTCGTGCAGTTTTAAAATTGCACAACTATGTGTGCTGTTGCATTCCCCAACTCTGGGGGTAATTTTCATAAGGATTTACACGTATAAATGTAACTGCTATTGTAGCAATTTTCAAAAGCCATTTACTTGAGTAAAGGACACTTACGTGAGCAAATCCTATGGACAATTCATGACATATATTGTAGCAATTTTCAAAAACCCATTTACACGAGTAAAGTGCATTTACTCGAGTAAAATCCAGTTTTAAGTGAGTAAATGCTTTTTAAAATCAAGCCCTTTGTGAACACCTCCACTACAATGCGAGCAAAAGTGCTTTGTTCTACAATGCACCCACTTCTAATCATGGGGAGGGGATGGCAATTTCCAAAAAGCCTCTCACCAGAATTCTATTGTAGAAGGAAGCAGGAGTTACGGCTTCCAAGGGGCTTCATGTAACTGAAGCAACAGGGCCAACACCTTGAAGGGGACAACCACTGGAGTCTCCCAGCAAATTCACTTTATAAGCAGCAGACCAATAAGAAATGCCTGCAGGCATCTAATTTAAAATAAGAAATGGGTTTCCTTTCTTTTTGCGAACCTTTAGACTCAGAGCTGCTGCACTCGAATGGTGCCGAGGGCACAACGTATCCTCCCCCGGATTGAAATGGCTGCCCCCTGTGCTAGATCAAGCAGTCCTGGGCTAGCACAGGGTCAGCTGAGGCCGGGCCGTCTGGAGCGGCCAAAAGTCAACAAAAAGGGGGGGCAGGACGTGACATAACCGAACATCCTCTTAGGTCGAGCGTGGGCCAGCTCAGCTGCTAGGGACACCTGTGGCAGAGAGGAAATTACTCTGGGACCTTGTTTCCGAAAGGCAAACAAACATTTATTAAAGATAAATAAAACTAGCCCAGCAAAGGTCTTTAAAAGAGCTCGCCGCTCCGTCCCGACCTGCCTGTCCGGTAGCGTGCGCTCTCCGCCCCGTTGGGCTTTGGGGCGGGGCTTCGTTTTAGCAGCTGCTTGCCGCCGGGGGGGGGGGGGGGTCGGGGGTGGCAATGCCTCCAGGTTGCATGCACGCTGGCGTTCAAGACAAGGCTGCAGAGCCAGCCGTGTCCCACTTTTTGAATGCTGCAGGAATAGTCACGTTTGCTCTGCCTTGCTCCCGCTTCAGATTCGGACCTTAAAAGGGCAACACCTTCATTACTGCATTGCTCCCCCTGCACTTCAAGCTCTTAAAGTGGCAACACTCTCGGGAGATAAGGTGCAGGGACATAGGAGACTTCTGCATTTTTACTGAGTGTGCCCATCAAAACAGGGTGCTGGATAGTTTCCTAGGCATTTGTAAGCCTTTTGTGTATCTTCAGATGAAAGTATAAGGAGTAGTTCATTTTGATAAGTATCCTAGTCACAGTCAATAAAGGTTAACCCCTGGCAAGTAGAAAGTGAAGTGACTTATAGTGAGAATATTGGGCTGAGAAGCATGGAAGCCCGGATTTAAATCCTGGTTCTTCCACTGCTTGTGACTGTGGTAAGTCGCTTTTCTCCTTTTGGATTGTAAGCTTTTTGGGTCATGGGCTCTTCTTACCTCAATACTTCTTGACATTGTGGAGCCCTGTATATCCAATATACATTATTATAGCTATGTTACTTTTGACTAATTGCATAAGGACCATAGCTACAGTATTTTTTAAATCAAACTATTATATTTGATGCTGCTTTAATGCATATTTATAAAGACAATTATTTTATGTGCTATAAAATCCATATAAAATTGTATTATGGCTACCAAAGAGTCAAATAATAATTATTTATAAACCTGTCCTCCAGAAACTTATTAAAACCTTGTTTAAACTCATCTATACAAATAGCTTATTATCTGCTGTTAGTGCTATTCTTTTATTTGGGTGATTATTTTATTTTTGCATTTATCTGCAAGCATTTGATATTCCACGTTTTTCCAAAAATGGACTCAATGTGGATTACAGTCAGTTTAAACTAGACTCACACATTAATAGTAGCATACATTGTCATCTCATGTGTAGTCAGTCTTGCAAAAATCTCCTAATCTCATATTAGACCTTGGTGCTAATTTTATTTATTTATTTATTTATTTATTTATTTATTTATTTATTTATTTATTTATTTAGGGTTTTTTTATTCTTCAAGGCTTATCCTCCTTTCATGAACTGGATAGCTAACATTTGGGCCAATTCAGTAAAGTCCGCGGGAGAGCGGGTGAACGCCCAGGCCAGTCGCGATTCAGTATTTAAATGAGGCCCGGCGGTAGAAAACAGGCAAAAGGAGGCGCTAGGGACACTAGCGCGTCCCTAGCACCTCCTTTTGGCCCGGAGCGGCGGCTGTCAGCGGGTTTGACAGCCAACGCTCAATTTTGCCGGTGTCGGTTCTCGAGCCCGCTGATAGCCACGGACTCGGAAACCGGATGCTGGCAAAATTGAGTGTCCGGTTTTCGACCCGACAGCAGCGGGCCGACTTCAAATTTTTATTTTTTTTTTATTTTTTACTTTTTTTACCCTTCAGGACCTCCAACTTAATATCACCATGATGTTAAGTCGGAGGTTGCACAGAAAAGCCGTTTTTACTGCTTTTCTGTGCTCTTTCCCAGTGCCTGAAGAAATTAGTGCCTACCTTTGCGTAGGCGCTAATTTCTGGAAGCAAAATGTGCGGCTTGGCTGCATATTTTGTTTTCTGAATCGCGCGGGAATACCTAATAGGGCCATCAACATGCATTTGCATGTTGAGGGCACTATTTGGTTCGGCAGGTTGGACGCGTGTTTTCGGCCCTTTACTGAATAAGGGGTAAGGGAAAACGCGCGCCAATGGCGGGTTAATACTGTATCGGCCCGAATACTGTATCGGCCCGAATGTGGCTGTTGCTCTCCTCTCCCTTTTTTGAGTGTTCTGTTTTCAGCACATTTACACTACGCGATATTGTTCAGAGATGGGGACGTGCCTGGTAACCATTGATGCAGGGCCCAAAAAACAAGAAGGAAGCCGGTCTAGCAAAGCCGTGAGGAATATAAAATAGAGAAGCCGAAGTCCTCAAAGGTATTTATTGAAAAGACAATATTCCAATGAGTGCTCATACCTTTTTGACTTGCGTAATGCAGGTACATTCAAGAATGATATTGCTCCAAATAGCACAGTGTTTTGAATTGATGGTTTGGAACTGAAAAATAGAAACAAACTGAAGAGATATTGTCTCATCTGTAGAGATGCAGCAAATGCTTGGCGCTATTGTATTTGCTGCATCTCTACAGATGAGACAATATCTTGAATGTACCTGCGTTACGCAAGTCAAAAAGGTATGAGATAATTATATTGTTTCCTGACAATTGGAAATATCTGTCATGAACAGCCCCTGAAGCAGCCTGTGTTCGGGCGAAACTCAGACCTTGAGTCGGGCACTCACTGGAATATTGTCTTTTCAATAAATACCTTCTCTATTTTATATTCCTAACCATTGATGCAGCACATATCTGAAGGCACCCAGAAGAGATGCTGTTGGATGTTGGCAAATAGATATCTTTTAAGAAAATATATCCACACCAGCTCTCACCCGACATAGAGTAGACAGTATCAGAGATTTTCTTCCCCATTCTCGTCTCTTGATTAGGAGTGTCATACTTCCTCGAATATCAAAACGGTGATGGTACAGTACAGATAATAGGCCAACTCAGAACCACTGCTGCTTAGGGTGGAGGGCACCAATGATATCCTTTTCACTCTCATCCCTTGCTGACTGCATTATACCTATCCTCATATCAAAAGGGTGCAATGACCATGCCCTCAGCTGCCATACAGCTTGTGGTCTGCTCATAAAAACATAAAACATGATTGCCGAAAAAGACTATATGGACCATGCAATCTGCCCATCTACATCCCCTGCTCAGATTTATAGTTCTTTCTTAGCTCAGAGATCATCGGTGCTTGTCCCATGTTTTCTTGAATTCTGATACACAACAGTGAGCAGCCAGAATTGGGAAGAATATAGTTTTTTAATTTTTTAATTATTATTATTTTTTTATATACCAACATTCGATCTGAGATATCCTAAATCATGGGAAAATAAGAGATGTCAAGCTGAGTCAGATCAAAGGTCCATCAAGTCCAACAGTGACTAGTCTGGGTCACAAGTGCCCAGCAGATCCCAAAAGCAGATCCATTTTTGCTGCTCACTCCCAAGGTCAATTTTTCCCAAATCCACCTTGTTAAAAATGGTTTATAAAATGTTCTCACAAAAGAAAAAAGTAGGTGAAGCTACAGATTATCAACATGCATTATTTGAAATAATTGTGGTATCCACCAAAACTGTGCTATACGCTTAGGGGCGGATTTTAAGAGCCCTGCTCGCGTAAATCCGCCCGGATTTACGCGAGCAGGGCCCTGCGCGCCGGTGCGCCTATTTTACATAGGCCTACCGGCGCGCGCAGAGCCCCGGGACTCGCGTAAGTCCCGGGGTTCTCCGAGGGGGGCGTGTCGGGGGCGGTCCCGGTCATCGCGGCGTTTTCGGGGCGTGTCGGCAGCGTTTTGGGGGCGGGTACGGGGGCGTGGCTACGGCCCGGGGCGGTCCGGGGGCGTGGCCGCGCCCTCCGTACCCGCCCCCAGGTCGCGGCCCGGCGCGCAAGAGGCCCGCTGGCGCGCAGGGATTTACGCCTCCCGGAGGGAGGCGTAAATCCCCCGACAAAGGTAAGGTGGGGGCTTAGACAGGGCCGGGTGGGTGGGTTAGGTAGGGGAAGGTGAGGGGAGGGCAAAAGGAAGTTCCCTCCGAGGCCGCTCCGATTTCGGAGCGGCCTCGGAGGGAACGGGGGTAGGCTGCGCGGCTCGGCGCGCGCCGGCTATACAAAATCGATAGCCTTGCGCGCGCCGATCCAGGTTTTTAGCAGATACGCGCGGCTCCGCGCGTATCTACTAAAATCCAGCATACTTTTGTTTGCGCCTGGAGCGCAAACAAAAGTAGGCCTATTCGCGGAGTATGAAAATCCGCCCCTTAATCTGCAGTCTTTTGCTCTCAATGAGCTATAGACCATATCTGTTCAATGTACTTCAAATCTTCAAAAACAGTCACAAGTGAAAAACTCCCACTACTTATCTAGAGAGTTCCCAAATCATCTGTTACATAACACCAGACACTGATGGCATTTCAGTATATTAATATCGGCATCAGGGGTACTATGTCTGGCAAAACTTTAAATAAAATTAAATTATAAACATTTTTCCCCACAAGACAAAAAAAAAACTATGTATATATACCTGTTCTTACCTCGTTTGAATTGGTGGCCTCAACGATTCACAAAGTGGCTGACACAAACCCTAACCTTTATAGGTCACGTTCTGCCCAACGCCAATGAACTCAATCTCTATATCACATTTTCCAACCTTATCAATAAACTTCAAACTTCAGATAGACTCATTCAACCCTTTTTCAGGTGAGTTGGCTACTTCCACTAGGGCCATAAAAGAATTTATTATCTGGGGCTGTCTTCTTAGGCATTTCTCCCCTTCTTGAGATCCCAAGGGGTAGATTCTAGGGGGTTGAAGGCAGCCCTGGTGATGATGTGTTTTCCCTTAAGTTGTGCAGCTCTGTATGGACATATTAGATGCTGTCAAAAAAGCAAACAGAATGTTGGGAATTATTAGAAAGGGAATGGTGAAAAAAATGGAAAATGTCATAATGCCTCTGTATCACTCCATGGTGAGACCACACCTTGAATATTGTGTACAATTCTGGTTGCCGCATCTCAAAAAAGATATAGTTGCGATGGAGAAGGTACAGAGAAGGGCGACCAAGATGATAAAGAGAATGGAACAGCTCCCCTATGAGGTAAGATTAAAGAGGTTAGGACTTTTCAGTTTGGAGAAGAGATGGCTGAGGGGGGATACGATAGAGGTGTTTAAAATCATGAGAGGTCTAGAATGGCTTAATGTGAATAAGTTTCGGATAATAGAAAAACTAGGGGGGCACTCCATGAAGTTAGCATGTGGCACATTTAAAACTAATTGGAGAAAGTTCTTTTTCACTCAACCCACAATTAAACTCTGGAATTTGTTGCCAGAGGATGTGGTTAGTGTAGCTGGGTAATAAAAAAGGATTGGATAAGTTCTTGGAGGAGAGAAGTCCATTACCTGCTATTAATTAAGTTGACTTAGAAAATAACCACTGCTATTATTAGCAACAGTAGCATGGAATAGACTTAGTTTTTGGGTACTTGCCAGGTACTTATGGCCTGGATTGGCCACTGTTGGAAACAGGATGCTGGGCTTGATGGACCCTTGCTCTGACCCAGTATGGCATGTTCTTATGTTCTTAACTGGCTGGACTGGGTGTTCAAATAAAGTTTACTAATTATTTCCAATATTTCCATCAGTGTCCAAAAGTTATTCCACAAATGAAACTGTACAGTAGAAATATTTACAATCTTTCTCTCTCTGATGCTATGCTTGTATCCTTTTCTCAGTCTCAGGGGTAAAGCTTGCCACTTTTCTCCTCAGTGTACAAACTGTCCCAGAATGTAAGGGGAATCCTACTGGGGAAACCCTGAAGCCCAGAAAAACCTTACCTGAGTCTAAAGATCTGAGTCCTGGTCCCTTGGGGTGGAAATCCTGTTGAGGGTCTCCGGGTTGTTTCTTCCTTCTTCCAGTAGATGTGCCTTCTTGGAGGGAAAAGTCTGATGCACACAGGAAACCAGCTTCCCTGTGAGGAGGGATGGATCAAAATCCTCCTCCCAACAACAAAAAAGGGAACCTCCTGCACTTCAAAAATCTCTCTTCAAATCCAAAAATTTCATTCTGGGGTGATGCTGTCACTGCTCCTTCTCTGTCAGGCCGATGCAATATAGGGCGTTCAGTTGAACACGTGGCTTTAGAAATGCTTGGACGTATGTTTTGGATGTGCATCTAAAACCCCTTATGCAATAAGGGGCGGATTTTAAAAGGCGCGCGAATAGCCTACTTTTGTTTGCGCTCCAGGCGCAAACAAAAGTACGCTGGATTTTAGTAGATACGCGCGGAGCCGCGCGTATCTGCTAAAAACCTGGATCGGCGCGCGCAAGGCTATGGATTTTGTATAGCCGGCGCGCACCGAGCCGCGCAGCCTACCCCCGTTCCCTCCAAGGCCGCTCCGAAATCGGAGCGGCCTCGGAGGGAACTTTCCTTTGCCCTCCCCTCACCTTCCCCTCCCTTCCCCTACCTAACCCACCCGCCCGGCCCTGTCTAAACCCCCCCCTTATCTTTGTCGGGGGATTTACGCCTCCCTCTGGGAGGCGTAAATCCCCGCGCGCCAGCGGGCCTCCTGTGCGCTGGGCCGCGACCTGGGGGCGGGTACGGAGGGCGCGGCCACGCCCCCGGACCGCCCCGGGCCGTAGCCACGCCCCCGTACCCGCCCCCAAAATGCTGCCGACACCCCCCCGAAACGCCGCGACGACCGGGCCCGCCCCCCGACACGCCCCCGACACGCCCCCCTCAGAGAACCCCGGGACTTACGCGAGTCCCGGGGCTCTGCGCGCGCCGGGAGGCCTATGTAAAATAGGCTTCCCGGCGCGCAGGGCCCTGCTCGCGTAAATCCGCCCGGTTTTGGGCGGATTTACGCGAGCAGGGCTCTGAAAATCCGCCCCTAAGGGGATTAGCACGTCCAAAACGTGCGTTCAAAGCAGTGCGTAGCTAATAGCGCGCATCACTTGTAAATTCTTGTCATTGAGGCTATTAGCTAATACCCATTACGCACTTATGCAAAAAAAAAAAAAAAAGTGCACCCGATACACATTTTTACTCTCAAAAATTAATGCCTGCACCAGAGCAGGCATTAATTCTTGAGGAGTCCCTAAAGTTAACAGAAAAGCAGAAAATACTGCTTTTCTGTACTTCCTCCGACTTAATATCATGGTGATATTAAGTCGGAGGAAGTGAAAATGTTAGGATTCGTGGGTGATGTGAACCTTTTGGCCGAGGTGAGAGATGGTACCACCCACTGGGAGGAGCCCAGTGAGCCTCACCGTTGGCAGGCAGGATCTCAGCTGCAGGAGGATACAGCAGAGTAGAGTTTCGGAGAGAAAGATAGAGACATCTGAGGAGCAGGAAGCCCCAATAGAGCAATACAGTCACTGGGATGCCTGAAGTCCATGGAACGGAGTATGCCAATGGGGTGTCTCAGTGAAGTCACAGTAGTGGTCCGCAAGGCGGGGTACACCGGAGACGATTCCTCTGAGTAGTCTCAGTAGTGGTCCGCAAGGTGGGGTACACCAGAGAGAGTTCCTCTGAGTTGACACGGTAGTGATTCGCAAGGCGGGGTACACTGGAGATGATTCCTCTGAGTAGCCACGGTATTCACAGAGCTGTAGAGAAGGAATGGTTCTGGAATTGCCCTCAGGAAGTGAGGCAAAGAGATATCCAAGTGAAGGTCCTCCAAGGAGTGGATAGCCGAGAGACAGAGGGGGGCCCCCAAGGAGCGGGTACCCAGGAGTCTCACATCACAGGAACAGGAACCAGAATGACCTCCAAGTGAACAATTAGCAGGAATGAACTTGTTGCCAAGTTGTAGGTGCTCTGGGCTTGCAGGTTTAAATACTGAAGATGAATATCATCCGGGAGGGACGCCCTCAAGGTTTGCGCCATGACGTCGTTAAAGCTGGCCCGGGAGTGCGCGTGTACGCTAGGGGAACCCAGGTCAAGATGGAGGTCAGCAGCGTCCATGCTGTCCAGGGATGCCCAGGAATGGAGGTCGGAGGGCCGATGAGGGCGGGCAGAAGCTGAGAGTTCCCCCAATGGAGCCAGAGAGGAAAAGAAGGAGGTAAGCAATAGTGATTGCAAGCGCCGGCGACCGCGGGGCGCAACAATACCCCCCTTCTTAGGGGCCCCTCCCAGGGGTTTGGGTTTCCTTGGATGGGACCTGTGGAACTGCTTGATCAGTTCTTTATCGAGAATGTTTGCTGCAGGCTCCCAGCAATTTTTTTCGGGCCCAAAGCCTTCCCACGGTAACAGGTACTCCCATCGTCTTCCACGCTTACGTACATTTAGTACATCCTGTACCTGATAAGTGATGTCCTCTTCTGACACCAATGGTTGAGGTTCAGGTGGTTTCTTGGAGAACTTGGAGACGATGAGAGACTTCAGTAATGAGACGTGGAAGGCGTTATGGATTTTGAGCGAAGTTGGGAGATGAAGGCTGTACGTGACTGGGCCTAGACGACGAAGGATAGGAAAAGGCCCAATGTACCTGGGAGCAAAGCGGGTGGAAAGCAGCTTGAGACGAATGAATTTGGTGCTAAGCCACACCTTGTCACCAGGGCTGAACTGGGGGGCAGCTCGATGATGGGTGTCGTAGCATTTCTTCGACCTCTGAGCAGCTTGTTGTAGAAGATGTTTCATGTTGTCCCAGAGTTGATGTAACTCTTGTGCTGTGGCCTGTGCCGCAGGTGATGATACTGACAGTGGTAGTGGAAGCGGAGGCCGAGATTGATGTCTGTATATGACTTGGAAGGGTGATGACCCAGTAGAAGCGGACAAGTATGAGTAGAGAGCAAATTCAGTCCACGGGAGCAGCTCGGACCAGTCATTTTTTGTCGTGAATTGATGTATGCTCTGAGAAATTGCTTCAAAGTCCGATTCGTTCCTTTCTGTCTGTCCATTTGCCTGCGGGTGATAGGCCGATGTGAGGTCCAATGATATGTCAAATTTTTTACATAGGGCCCTCCAGAACCTGTCTGCAAATTGTACCCCTCGATTGGAAAGAATATGCCTTGGGAGTCCGTGAAGGTGAAAGATGTGGCGGATGAATAGTTTCGCCAGGTCTGGGGCTAAAGGAAGGCCAGGGAGAGCCACAAAATGGGCCATTTTGGTAAAAAGATCCACTGTAACCCAAATGGTGTTATTGCCACCGGAGGAAGGAAGGTCCACTATGAAATCCGTGGCTATATGCGCCCACAGTTCACTAGGTGTGGGAAGTGGTTGTAGGAGTCCCCAGAGGTGACCTGTCGGTGGCTTCTGACATGCCCAGGTAGGGCACAAGTCCCACATACACTTGAGCGTCCTTTTTCATGGTGGGCCACCAATAGAATCTCTGAAGAGTAGAGAGAGTCCTAGCTTGACTGAGGTGGCCTGCTAGCTGGGAATCGTGTGCCCCCTGAAGGATGTTTTTGTGAAGTGGTTGAGGAACCACCGTCTTCCCGGTAAGTACTGTGTATGTGGTGGAAAGAAGTACTTTGGTCGGGTCAATGATATGGCGCGGGACGTCCGGAACATCCTTGGCGGTGAAGGATCGAGAGAGGGCGTTGGCTCGAGTGTTTTTTTCGGCTGGTTGATATCGTAGCAAGAAATTGAACCGAGTAAAGAAAAGCGACCAGCGGGCCTGTCGGTGGTTAAGGCGTTGTGCATGGTGCAGGTACTCCAGGTTCTTATGGTCTGAATAGACTGTAATCTGGTGTTGAGCTCCTTCGAGCCAGGGATGCCACTCCTCGAAGGCGAGTTTTATCGCCAAGAATTCTTTGTCCCCTATTCTGTAATTGCGCTCTGCAGGTGAGATGTGTCGAGAGAAGAACAAGCAAGGATGCAAGGTGTGATTGGCGGAGTGTTGGCTGAGAACTGCACCAACACCGACATCTGATGCATCAACCTCAACGATGAAAGGTCGTCGGGGATCTGGATGGCATAGACATGGTTTTCTGAGGAAAGTGTCCTTGAGATTCTGGAACACCAGTACGGCCTTGGGTGACCACTGTGAGGGGTTGGCTCCTTTGCGGGTCATGGCTGTGAGTGGGGCGGTCAGTGTGGAGTAATGTGGAATGAAAGAACGGTAGTAGTTAGTGAATCCCAGGAATCTGCAGAGCGCCTTGAGGCCCATTGGTTGGGGCCAATTCTGGATGCTTCTGGTCTTTTGGGGGTCCATCTGGAAACCCTGGCTCGAGACCACATAGCCGAGGAAAGGAACGGTTTCCTGTTTGAAAAAACATTTCTCCAGCTTGGCGTACAAGCGGTTGTCCCTTAAACGTTGGAGGACATTGCAGATGTCTTGACGGTGGCTCTGGAGGTCTCGGGAAAAAAACAGTATGTCGTCCAGGTAAACAACGACGCAGTGATAGAGCATATCCCTGAATTCTTCGTTCATCATGTTTTGGAACACCGCTGGGGCGTTACATAGGCTGAAGGGCATAACCAGGTATTCAAATGGCCGTCTCAGGTGATAAAAGCGGTCTTCCATTCAACGCCCTGGCGTATCCGGACCAGGTTGTATGCCCCTCTCAGGTCCAATTTAGAAAATATCTTGGCACCTTGGAGCCTGTCAAATAGCTCGGAGATTAGTGGCAAGGGATAGCAATCCTTCTGGCTAATTTGATTGAGGTTGCGGTAATCTTTGCACGGCCGGAGGGAACCGAATTTTTTTCCCTACAAAAAAGAACCCTGCTCAAGTGGGAGACTTAGAAGGCCGAATGAAGCCTTTTTCTAAATTCTCCCTTATATAGGCCGACATGGCCTTGGTCTCGGTCAGTGAAAGTCGGTATACCCTTCCGCGAGAAGGCTCAGAATTAGGGAGCAAATTAATGACATAGTCAAATGAGCGGTGCAAAGGTAGTGTATCCGCTGCCTGTTTAGAAAATACGTCAGCATAAGAGGAGTACTGCAGCAGGAGCCCAGGAAGAGAGGTCATGGTAGACAAACAAGGCATAGGCGTCGGCGACACAACCTCTAAGCATTCCTTACGACAGGAGTCACCCCATTGGGTTAGTTGTAGGGTGCTCCAGTCGAATTGAGGAGTGTGTAGTTTCAGCCACGGCAACCCAAGGACCACTGGATGAATGGCTTTGTCTAAAACCAAAAAAGAGATGGTCTCCATGTGCAGGGATCCAGTGCGATGTCGGATGGGTACTGTGAAACATGTAACCTTACCAGGTAACGGCTCACCATGGATGGAGGAGAGCAGTAATGGTATGGGAGTGCGAACTTTGGGAATCCGCAGGTGCTCTACTAATGGATAAAATTCCCACCAGCCTCGGAGTCCACTAATGCCAAGGTGTGGAATTCTAGGGTGCCTGAATTGATGGAGACAGGTAGAGTCAATGGAGGAGAAAGTGATGTCAAGGCCTAGGAGAAGTCCTCCAGCATAACCTAGGCCAGAGAGTTTCTCAGATAACTGGGGCATGCGGGCATTGCATTTCTGAGTTGGCCACAATACATACACAGTCCAGAACGAGAGCAGCAACGTCTCTCCTTCGAAGATAGGTGGCTACGACCCATCTGCATTGGTTCTTCCTCCTCGGTGCCTTGCGCAACTGGAATCCTTGCAGGTGGAACTGGTTGACTGCGGTAGGTGCTAGGAACCAATCTTTTAGGGCCTCTGGTCTCGTGAGAGCATTCACGTAGATGGCGATCAGTATGGCCTGCGAGGTCCACGAGGGAATCCAGGGTGTCGAGTAGTTCTCGTGCCGCTAGCTCGTCCTTGATGCGTGGACTCAGACCCTAGAGGAAGATGGCCCGCAAGCAACCCAGATCCCAGTGCAACTCTGATGCAAGAGTCCTGAACTCGGTGACATAGTTGGTTAGGGATCTGGAACCTTGTTCTAGATGTAGTAAAGTAGAACCCGCTATGGATTTGCGAGCGGGGTCATCAAACATGGAGCGGAAAAGGCTGAGGAAGCCTGGCAGATCTTGGAGGATTGGGTCCGCTTGCTCCCACAGGGGTGACGCCCATGCTAGCGCCCGTCCATCCAGGAGGGATAAGATATATGTCATCTTAGAGACTACATCTGGAAAGTAAGTAGGTTGTAAGGCGAAGTGCATGCTGCACTGATTCAGAAAGCCTCTACAGGAAAAGAGGTCACCTGAAAAATGAAGAGGTGCCGGCAAGGGCACTGGTGGCTGGAATGGAGGCATCTGTGGAACGGAGCTCGTCTTGGCAGATGTAGAGGCAGTGTCCAGCCGATTGTTTAGGTTAATGGCGTTCGCCAAACTCTCCAGAACTTTCTGCTGATCGGAGATCCGCTGGGTCAGGCCAGGGATGGCCTGAAGGGCCGAGATCTGTGCCAGGTCCATGGACTTGGCAATCTGTTAGGATTTGTGGGTGATGTGAACCCTTTGGCCGTGGTGAGAGATGGTACCACCCACTGAGAGGAGCCCGGTGAGCCTTACCGTCGGCAGGCAGGATCTCGGCTGTGGGAGGATACAGCAGAGTAGAGTTTCGGAGAGATAGAGATAGATAAAGATATCTGAGGAGTGGGAAGCCCTAATAGGGCAATACAGTCACTGTGATGCCTGAAGTCTGTAGAACAGAGTATGCCAATGGGGTGTCTCAGTGAAGTCACGGTAGTGGTCCGCAAGGCGGGGTACACCGGAGATGGTTCCTCTGAGTAGTCACGGTACTCACAGAGCTGTAGAGAAGGAATCGTTCTGGAATTGCCCTCAGGAAGTGAGGCAAAGAGATATCCAGGCGAAGGCCCTCCGAGGAGCGGATAGCCAAGAGGCAGAGGGGGCCCCCAAGGAGCGGGTACCCAGGAGTCTCACACCACAGGAACAGGAACCGGAATGACGTCCAAGTGAACGATTAGCAGGAATGAACACGTTGCCAAGTCGTAGGTGCTCTGGGCCTGCAGGTTTAAATACCCAAGTTGAATGACGTCATCAGGGAGGGACGCCCCCGAGGTTCGCGCCATGACGTCATTAAAGCTGGCCTGGGAGCGCATGCGCGCGCTAGGGGAACCAGGGGCCAAGATGGAGGTCGGCACCATCCATGCTGTTCAGGGATGCCCAGGAATGAAGGCCGGGCAGAAGCCGCGAGTTCCCCCAACGGAGCCAGAGGAAAAGAAAGAGGTAAGCAATAGCGGTCGCAAGCACCGATGACCGCGGGACACAATAAAAAAAAGGAGTAAGGGAAAAAATATTAATAATAAAAAAATTGTGGCTGGCGGTCAGGTTAGGAAAATGGACGCTCAATTAACGAGCGTCCATTTTCGTAACCTATGGCTGTGCACAGGACGCCCCTGATGTTCGCACCCTTGCTGGTACATACGTTGAAGTGCGCGCACGCACGCCCTATGTCATCAGGAACATAGCGGATCTGCAGCATCAAGTCGGTCCGGGTACGCCGGAGAGAAGCGGCATGGAGACGCCGCGGCAGCAAGCCGTCCATCAGACCCGGAGGGAGTCACCACAGAGATAAAGAGGGTGGAGTGAGGGCGAAGAGCAGCCACAAACGCAACAGTGTATGAATGATTGCATGAGAGAGAGCATGTGACAGTGAGAGCCTGTGCTTGAGCAAGACAGCATGATGGAATGAGAGAGAGCCTGTGTGTGTGTGAGAGTCAGACAGCATGTGCAAGAGAGAGACTGTGTGTATGAATGATTGTATGAGAGAGAGTACGTGAGAGTGAGAGCCTGTGTGTGTGTGTGTGTGTGAGAGAGAGAAAGCATGTGAGAATTTCCACTGTCTACCTGTGGTGCTGCATTTTCCGCTGTCTACCTGTGGTGCTGCATTTTCGTGGCCAGAGTGCTGTTGCCGCTACTGCCACCACTGCTATCTTTGCGGCGGGCCTGATGCCACTGCAGGGCTGATGCCATCTTTGCAACAAGGGAGCCACCGCTGACACTGCCTGCTGGCTGGATGCTGGCTCCACTCTCAATCCATGGCTAGAGCTGCCTGCTACTGCCTTGCTCATCTTCGAGGCAGGAATGCTGCTGACACTTCTGCTTCCTTAGTGCGGCTGGGATGCTGCCGCTCCTGCCCTAATGCTGGCTCCTGCTTAGGTGTGCATGCGCACCTCTCCTGTTAATTTAAAAGGTCCATGGCAGGAAAAGCCCCGCGGCCCTTGTTGATGACGTCTCTGCCTCATCACTCCAGCAGCCCTATCAAAGGGCTCTCTGCTAGTTCCTCAGGGCCTTCACAATGGATCTTCATGGTAGTCCATGGATCCTCATCCTACAAGGTCTTCCATGGTCATCTTTCTGTCTTGATGGTCTTCATGTTCTTCATTGGATGTTCCTGACCTTCTTGTTACTCATTCCTAGTTTACTTGTTCCTCATCAGAGATCCTTCATGTTGCCTGTTACATGTTCCTGGTCTCTCATCAGGTCCTCTTCCAAGCCTTCTGAATCTCCACTTTGTCTGAATCTTCAATCAAGTTTATGATGTCCCGTCTTCATTCCAAGGTCAGTCTTCTGGATTCTCTCTCATCCTTCCTCCAGGCGTGCCAATGTTGTGGTCTGTGACCAGCCCATGGGGGGCTGTGTACGGTGCTTCCTGACACAGGGTCTGTTTCCAAGTCCATCTTCACTGGATCAAGTCCTCGGAGTCCATATTTGTTTTTAGAGTTCCAAGTTCCAAGCTTCAAGTTCCAAGTCAAGTGTCGAGTTCCTAGTCATGTTCCTAGTTCTAGGCTCATGGAGCTTGTCCAGCCAGCCTCCTTATTCCTCATTCCAAGTCATTTTCCTCATTCCAAGCCTTGTTCCTTATTACAAGTGATGTCCTGACTCCTGTCCTCATCTGAGTCTCAATCCTGAGCCTGTCCTGCTCCCCGTGTGGTCCGTGACCAACCTATGACAGGTTGTGTAGGGCAAGCAGTGGGACAGCGTGGTCTGTGACCAGCCCACAGGGTTATGTAGGGTGCGCTGAGGTGCAGTGCACCTGGAAACTGAACTTCCTGAACCTGAGCCTTTGTCCATGTTCCTCATACCTTCAGCCAAGTCCTCACTCAAGAAACGCGCATTCTCGACTGCCAGCCCCCTTCATTGGAATGCCCTCCCCACGGACATTCGCCTTGAAACGTGTACTCGAACATTCAAAAAGAAACTCAAGACCTGGCTCTTTACAAAAGCCTACACTTAAAGGTTTAGCTCAGAGCCATGTCCCAGAACTTGAATCATTCTCGCTTTTATAATCATATCAAACAACTCCTAATTGTATTCTTGGTCTCACAATTCCAAATCATTAAATTTTTGAGCATGCTACACCAATACCTCTTAAGCCAGATGTAACCTTAGTTTTTGAAGTCTTCAATCCCAAAGAAATAACCGCTAGTTCCTGTATACTTAACCCTATTCTGAAGACGTAAACTTTTCATGAAGACTGTAATCTGTAAGCATTTGTATTTATTATAAGAATTTGTATTTACCATTTATTTTATTATTTAGCTATTAACATTGTTCTGTTACCACTTGGTACTATTTCTCTCCTTTACCTCAAACTCTAAGTTCCTACTAAGTTAGCCATGTTATTTATACCCAATCGTTGGATGTAATTGTTTATTTGTTTAATTGTTCAATTTGTTTGATGTAATTTTCTAATCCTTGTTCTGTGTAAACCGAAGTGGTATGTACTAGTGCATGAACTCCGGTATATAAAAGCCTTTAAATAAATAAATAAATAAATAAATAAATAAATAAATCCTAAGTTCCAAGATTCTTTACCCAAGTTCCAAGTCTTCTTCCAAGTTCCAAGAGTCTTGGTCCCAAGTTCTAAGTCTTCCAAGTCTTTGTCCAAGTTCCAAGTTCCATGTCATGCCATGTCCTGTCCTCAGCCTTTGTCTGTCCTGACGCATGAGCTGTTTCCAAGTGGCAGTTCCGAAAGTGCTATCGAGTGGCCAGAGGGTTACCCTAGAGACCAGCATTGCATTGTTGGGTCTCACTCTGTGCGTGCAGGTTCAGAGGAGGTCTGAGAGTTCCAAGTTCCAAGCTATGTTCCAAGTTCCAAGTCCAGCCCATGCCTGGATATGCTTGCCTCCCATGGTGCTTACCTCGGAGCTCCATACCGGGGTCTGCCGTGGTCCAAGCTCTCACTTTCTCTTATTCAAAGTTGTTAAATCACAAGAGGATTGTAAGAAATTGCAATAGGACCTTGGAAAACTGGGAGACCAGGCATGCAAATGGCAAATGAAATTTATTGTGGACAAATGCAAAGTGATGCACTTAAAGAAGAGTAACAAATTATAGCTACACAATGGAAGGTTCTACATTAGGAGTCACCATTCAGGAAAAGGATCTAGGTGTCATTGTTGATAATATATAGAAATCTTCTGTTCAGTGTGCAGCAGCAGCCAAGAAAGCAAATAGAATGCTAGGGATTATTAGGAAAGGAATGGAGAATAATGCAAAGAATATCATAATGCCTCTATCATTCCATCTTGAGTATTGTGTGTAGTTCTGGTCACCACATCTCAAAAAAGATATAGTTGTGATGGAGAAGGTACAGAGAAAGGCAACAAAAATGATAAAGGGGATGGAACAATTCTCCTCTGAGGAAAGGCTAAAGAAGTTAGGACTCTTCAGCTTGGAGAAGAGAGAGCTGAGGGGAGAGGTTTATAAAATAATGAGTGTAATGGAATGCGTAAAAGTTAATCAGTAGTTTACTCTTTCAAAAAGTACAAAGCCTAGGGGACACACAATGAAGTTACTAGGTGATACATTTAAAACTAATAAGAGAAAATATTTTTTTACTCTATGCATAATTAAGCTCTAGAATTTGTTGCCAGAGGATGTGGTGAAAGCTATTAGTGTAGCTGTGTTTAAAAATGATCTGGAAAGTTTCTGGTGGAAAACATCCATAAACCATTAGTGAGGTGGAGTTGCAGATATCCACTGCTTATTCTTGGGATAAGCAGGTTGGAATCTATCTACCTCTTGGGATCCTGCCAGGTACTTGTGAGTTGGACTGGCACTGCTAGAAACAGGAAACTGGGCTTGATGGATCCTTGGTCTCACCCAGTATGGTAAGTCTTATGTTCTTAAATGACAGCAAGGTCCACTAACATGGAGTGGCAGCAGGGCTTTTAGGGGAGAAATGGGAAGTTTTATAGTATGGGCAACAGGCTGACTTAGAAACATTTCCTAATTAAAGGGAAAAAGGAAAAGGAACAATCTCTTGTAGTACTAAAGCCTGTATAGCTGACAGCTGTAGATACAATTGGGAAGACAGGGTAGGCCAAATGTTCCTTATCTGCCAAATATGTATTATGTTCCTATCTTATATTTATTTATTTATTTTATTTATTTATTTATTTCTTTTGTATACCGACATTCGATCGAGATATCACATCGGTTTCCAGATAACTAAAGGAATAGGGTGATAACAGCCCTATTTTACATTATAACATGGTATTAAATAGATATAAGAATATTTACATTATAACATGGTAATAAATATAACAAGAATATTTTACATTATAACATGGTAATAAATATAAACAAGTTGTAACAGAACTAAACAGGAGTACATGGAACATTAGACTATAGTATATAACATATGTACATAAATGGCTTGTTGATGAGGATAAATTATGGTAAGGAGAGCAGGGAGTGTAGAGGGGGGAGGAGAGAGAAAGGGATGTGTGGGAGGAAGGTAGAGATAGGGAGGGAAAGGGTGGTGGGAAATGCTTGTGTAGGGAGGGAAAGGTGTGGGGCGAGATGCTTGGGGAGGGGGCATGGAGTGGATGGTGCGATTGGGCGGGTTATGTGTCGGGTGGGAAAGCTTTTAAAAATAGCCATGTTTTGAGGTGTTTTTTGAAGACTTGCAGTGAAGGTTCATTTCTGAGACAGGTGGGGAGGGTGTTCCATAAGGTGGGGCCCGCTATTGTTATGGCTCATTTGCGGGTGACGTTGAGGTGTGCAGCTTTGAGATTGGGGACGGCTAGGAGTCCAGTGTTGGTGGATCTGAGAGTTCTTTGAGTGGGGTAAGGTTGTATTCCGTTGTTTAGCCAGTCCATTTTGTTGTTGTTTATTTTTTTGTGCATGAGGGTGAGGGTTTTTATACGGATTCTTTGTGTAATGGGTAGCCAGTGGAGTTCTTTGAGCGTGGGTGTGATGTGAGGGGATTTTTTGTTGTTAGAGATGATTCTGGCGGCAGCGTTCTGTAGAACTTGGAGTGGTTTGATGTGTATTTCTGGTAGTCCGAGGAGGAGGGAGTTGCAGTAGTCGAGTCTTGACAAGATAATTGATTGGAGGACTGTTCGGAAATCATGCTCTTGGAGAAGGGGTTTGAGTTTTTTTAGTGTCTGCAGTTTGAAGAATCCATCTTTGATTGTATTGGAGATGTGTCGTTTAAAGTTGAGTTGGCTGTCAATTGTTACGCCTAGGTTTCTTGTGGACGGCGTGAGTGAGGTTTGTGAGATTTGTGGCACTCCCGGGTTGATTGAGTTTCCTGGGTGGTCAGAGGGGGTGCACATGAGTGGATAGGAGGGGATGGTCATCGTGGATGTGAATGATTTCTGTTTTGGCTTGGTTGAGACATAGTGATAATTGAGATAGTAAGTGGGATAAGTTTGAGCTGAGTTTGTTCCATTTTTCCATAGTGAGTTGAATGGAGTTGTTTATGGGGAGTAATATTTGTATGTCGTCTGCATAGACAAAGTAGGTGAGGTTTGCCTCTGATAGGTATTTGCATAGTGGGATGAGGTATATGTTGAAGAGGGTTGATGATAGGGAAGAACCTTGTGGGACTCCATGAGTGAGGGGCACTTGTGAGGATTCAGATGAGTTCATCTTGACGATGTAAGATCTGTTTGAGAGGTAGGATTTGAACCACTTGATTGTGGTGTCTTGGAGACCAATTTCTTTAAGTCTGGTGAGGAGTGTTCTGTGATTGATGGTGTCGAAGGCGGCTGATATATCAAGAAGTATCAGGAGGAACGATTTGCCTTTGTCGCGGCCTTTGAGGATGGTATCGGTGAGGGAGAGGAGGAGGGTTTCAGTGCTGAAGAGTTTTCTGAAACCATGTTGTGCAGGCTGAAGAACATTAAAGGTTTCAAGGTGGTCTGTGAGTTGATTGTGACTGTTTTTTTTCGATGATTTTTGCTAGGAATGGGAGGTTGGAGACTGGTCTGTAGTTTGCGGGTCGGATTTGTCGAGTTGAGGCTTTTTGATGATTGGTTTGATGATGGCGTTTTTTGAGTTTTTCTGGGAAGATTCCTTGTTCTAGGGATAGGTTGATGATGTAGGTTATTGGTTTGACAATAATCTCTCTGATGAGTTTTAGGGTTTTGATGGGGATGGGGGTCTAAGGGTGGGATGCAGGGTTGGTTTTTCTGATGATAGGTTCAATTTCTGTGGTAGCAACGGGAGTGAATTGTGACCATGAGTGGATAGGAGGGGGGGGTGTCAATTAAGTCATTGTGGGTTTGGGGAATCTTGGCAATGATGTTGTTGACTTTATCCTTGAAGAATTGTGCTAGTTTTTCACTGGAGATGTTGCTGGAGTTTGGCGTATTGTCATTTTGGATGGGGTTGGTAAGGTCTTTGACATAGGCGAAGAGGGTCCTTGGGGTTAAATTGGTAATCGTGAATTCTTGATGTGTGGAAATTACGCTTTGCTGTGTTAAGGTCAGTTGTATAGTTGTGTAGTAGTGTTCTGTATTTGTCTTTCAGGTTTGAGGTGGGGGTTCGTCTCCACTGTTTCTCAGTCTGTCTCAGTGTTCACTTTGAGGTTTTCAGTTCTTGGGTGTACCATGGTGCTCTTTGCTTTGTGGATTGTTTTATTTCCTTTTTTATCATGGGGCATAATGTATTGGCTATGTCTGCATTGATAGATATCCAGGAGTTTGTGGCTGTGTTGGCGTCATTTAAGTTGATTGTTTTTAGTGCCTCAGGTAACAGTTTGGCGATGTCTTCACTGGAGCATGGTTTTGGTGAATTCGATGATTCGGTTGTTTGTTTGTAGTGGGTTTGATTGGAGTTGAAGCTTGGCTTGGATGAGGCTGTGGTCAGACCATGGGGTGGGGGGTTGTAGATGGTGGTTCAGTTGCAGATATTTTGTTGTTTATGAATATTAAGTCCAGGGTGTGTCCTGATTTTTGAGTGGGTGAGTTGATGATTTGGGTGAATCCGATGGCAGGACATGGTGGATAGGAGCAGTTCGCTTGTGGGGGATGGAGGGTGGGTGTCGATATGGAGGTTAAAGTCTCCTAGTATTATGGCTGGTTCTTGTAAGTTTATGTGGGTTGTGATGGATTCAATCAGGGGGGAAAGGTTGTGCTGTAGGCAACCAGGAGGTGCGTATAGGAGGAGATTTGGAGATGTTTGATTTGAATAGGTTGGTCTCGATAGGGGGTGGTAGGTTTAGGGAGTGGGAAGAGAATTTAAGTTTTTTGTGAGCTAGGAATAGTAGGCCACCTCCCTTTCTTTTGTTTCTGGGTATGGAGAAAATATTGTATGTGTTTTTGGGCAGTTGATTGAGTAGGACTGTGTCAGAATGTTTCAGCCAAGATTCGGTTATACAGAATATGTCTGGTTGGTTGTCTGTGAGTATGTCATGGATGATTGGGATTTTTTTGGTGATTGACTGTGCATTAATGAGGAGTAGAGTAATGAGTGTGATTGTGGTATAGGGTATGTTAGGGTTGGGGTGAATTTTGGTGAGACGTCTAGTGGTGGGTGTGGATTTAGGAGTGTGGTGGTTGTTGTGGCGATGGGTTAGTTTGGGGATGTATTGGGCTGAGGCCATTGTGTGAGTTTTGTGTGAGAAGGTTGTTGCTTGGTTGCTGAGTGGGGAGTGAATGGTGGTAGGGGTTGTTAGGTTGTTTGAGAGTTGGATGATTACTTTTCAGAGATTCATGTGTTGGGAAGAATATAATGGGGCTGGTAGTTGTTGAGGGCTGTGGGGGGGGTTGGAGGGGAGGAACATTGAAGACAGAGGAGCATACGGGAGTACACAAAGGGGGTGCACGAAGGAGCGCACAAAGGAGCAGGCTCCTTTGGCGTGCTCCTTCGGCGCGCGGCGCCTGGGAGCCTGCTATATTTATAATTAGAGGGTTAATCAGGGTTGTCCCCTGATTGGCTGTGCGTCGGCAGCATGTCCCTCGGAGGCGGAGGAAGGTCGGCCGATGACGTCAGCGCTTCCCAGAGGAAGGCAGGGGCTGCCTCGTGGTCGGGGTCGGAGGCGGTCGTGGGTAGGTTAGCTTTCCTTAGTATGCTGGATTCCTTCTAATAGGGTAGGCTAACCATTAGGGGTGTGCATTTGTGCATATGTGCATATGTGTCACTGCTTGCAAATTATTTAAGGAAGCAATTCTGAGCATATCTTTTAAATTAAGTTTTAAAAGCCTGTGTTATCATTTTGCCATATCGATCATATTGTAAATGCTAATATAAATCGCTAGGTCATCACTTATCTATATGTCTTCTCCTAAATATTTGTAACAGACATTGTCACCTGTATTAGGGAATTTACTCCTGATCTTTGTAGGGGCTGGAGGAACAAGTAACAGAGTTCATCCTCTTATGGAACAGTCTGCGTCCTTTCCTGAATGAATGGGTTTATTTTCAGCTCAACGTATTTCTTGGGGTAAAATAAAGGGAGGAAATTATTCTAGTGAATTTAAAATTCTCTTACATTTCTCTTGAAGCTGCAGAAATAAAGGCCATAGAAAAGATATAGGAGTTACCTATTTAGTGGATTAACTTACATTCCTTCAAATTGTAAAATCACAGTGGAGCAGCAGAGGGTGCTGGTGCACTTCTGAAGTGTCAAATCAATATATGTGGCACTCGTTCGTGCGACCGGCTCAAAAGACAGAACAACATTTTTTTCCATTCTGTAGATAATATCTGGGCACTAGGGCATTGTATCAGTTTTTTTGTACTAAATGGTGATTTCAGAGACGGGTGGCACTCATCTGTCCATCACATTCCTTCCACATTCTGCAGAAGGAAGCTCTGCTGTTATCTGTTGTGGGTAGGTTAGCTTTCCTTAGTATGCTGGATTCCTTCTAATAGGGTAGGCTAACCATTAGGGGTGTGCATTTGTTTTTGATGTATTGGCAATCCTCAAAGAATATGTCCCTATTCGTTGTATTCGTGGGATCACGAAACGTATGGGCGAAACCCCTCGAATACAACGTATCTAACGAATAAACCTCCCACCCTCCTGACCCCCCCCCCCAAGACTTACCAAAGGTCCCTGGTGGTCCAGCGGGGGTCCTCGTGCGATCTCATGCACTCAGGCTGTCGGCTGCCGGTATTCAAAATGGCGCCGATAGCCTTTGCCCTCACTATGTCACAGGGGCTACCGGTGCCATTGGTCAGTCCCTGTCACATGGTAGGAGCACAAGGGTCCACAAGCCTGAGCATAACATTCTTAATACACGCTTTTTAGCTTCCTGCTGTTCTTGAGGTAAGCAATGCTTTTAGGACTACAAATATCAAGAGTTCTCTGAGCTTCTCAAAGGCTACTTCTATGTAACCATTAAAGGTTCTCAGGTCAAAATAATCTCTCCACAAAAGGGCAATTTATTCACCACCAGAAATGAAATAGAAAAAATAATGTAAGGCAGCAGCTCCTTTAAGCAGTAACTTCGCAATATAGTGAGCAAAAGAAGTGTAGACCTTGCCCCAAATCTTCCCCAGCAGCAGGGGTTCTTTGGAAGAGATCATAGGACATGCCTGCTAGGGTTATGCAAGGGCTAAAAATTTGTTTCGTTTTGTTTTTGAGAGGTTTTCTCTCCACAAATTTTGTTTCTTTTAATGTTTAATTTGTTTCTTTCATCTAAAAAAATAAATCAAATATAAAAAAAAAAACTAAAAAAAAGAAAATGGGGTCTCCTAAGGCCATTTGTCCCAACCACCCATCCCTCCCACCTGAAAAATTGTTGGAGCTAGGAGCCCCTGGCCCACACTTACCCACTTTGGTGGGGATTTGCTGGCAAGGCCTAGGCCCAGATTGAAGCCTTGGCCTTGCGTAGGCCGAAGCCACAGTAGGTTACTGTGACCTTGGCCTAGGCTTTATGTAAGGCTGAGCCTTGGAAAACTGGTCCGACGCCTTGGCCTAGGCCTGACGCCAGGGCCTAAGCTGGTTAAGAACATAAGAACATAAGAAAATGCCATACTGGGTCAGACCAAGGGTCCATCAAGCCCAGCATCCTGTTTCCAACAGTGGCCAATCCAGGCCATAAGAACCTGGCAAGTACCCAAAAACTAAGTCTATTCCATGTTACCATTGCTAATGGCAGTGGCTATTCTTTAAGTGAACTTAATAGCAGGTAATGGACTTCTCCTCCAAGAACTTATCCAATCCTTTTTTAAACACAGCTATACTAACTGCACTAACCACATCCTCTGGCAACAAATTCCAGAGTTTAATTGTGCGTTGAGTAAAAAAGAACTTTCTCCGATTAGTTTTAAATGTGCCCCATGCTAACTTCATGGCGTGCCCCCTAGTCTTTCTACTATCCGAAAGAGTAAATAACCGATTCACATCTACCCGTTCTAGACCTCTCATGATTTTAAACACCTCTATCATATCCCCCCTCAGTCGTCTCTTCTCCAAGCTGAAAAGTCCTAACCTCTTTAGTCTTTCCTCATAGGGGAGTTGTTCCATTCCCCTTATCATTTGGTAGCCCTTCTCTGTACCTTCTCCATCGCAATTATATCTTTTTTGAGATGCGGCGACCAGAATTGTACACAGTATTCATCGGGGCATCGAGGGGTATTCATCGGGGCATCAGCCTCGAACTCAACCAGATAGCAACTCCTGGGCCTAGCCTAGATCAGAGCCCTGGCCAATGCCGGGTCCCAGTCTAGAAACTGAGTCCCAACAACTGGACCTCAGCCCAGACCCAGGCCCAGCCATGTACTCATTTATCCACAGACTTTGTGGTGGACCTCCCACCGTCCAAGGGGTCATCTGGGTCATCGTAGACCGATTTTCCAAAATGACTCATTTTGTCCCTTTGTCTGCTTTACCATCGGCTCCGGAATTAGCATGTCTCTTCTTTCAGCATGTCTTTCGCCTTCATTGTCTGCCCACCGATATCATCTCGGACAAGGGTCCGGAATTAGCATGTCTCTTCTTTCAGCATGTCTTTCGCCTTCATTGTCTGCCCACCGATATCATCTTGGACAAGGGTCCCCAGTTTGTTGCCCGTTACTGGCGCTCTCTATGTAAGACATTTGGAATTACCATTAATTTGACTACAGCTTATTCCCCTCAGGCCAACAGCCAGGCTGAGCGCACAAACCACTCATTTAAGAACTTCCTATGCACCTACAAGAATGACCAGCAGGACAACTGGGCGGAATTATTACCCTGGGCAGAATTTTCCCACAACTCCCACATTGCAGCAGCCATTGGAGTTTCTCCTTTCTCCATTGTATACGGCAGACAACCTCGGCTACCATTGCCAATTCCACTGTCAGTGACCTTGCCAGCAGCTCAGGCTACAGTGAATGCTTTCCAAGCGCTTTGGACACAGATGAATGAACGCCTTTGCCAGGCTGCAGCACGTGCTAAGAAATATGCTGACGCCCACTGTCGACCAGCTCCAGAGTTCCTGCCAGGCCAAAAGGTCTGGCTAAGTACTCTTTACATTCGTCTTAAACTTCCTACATAGAAGTTTGCATCAAGATTTATTGGCCCATTCACCATCACCTGGCATATCGGACCACTTACATACCAGCTCAGGTTACCACCGACCTTATGAATACATAATTCCTTTCATGTGTCTCTGCTCAAGCCAGTGATACTCACATGGCCTTCTCATAAGGCTCCTGAACCTTCCCAGCTTACCACAGAAAGCAATACCACGTATCATGTTCAAGAAGTCCTTGACTGCCGAAGGAAACGCTGCCGTTAAAAGTATCTTCTCTCCTGGGAAGGCTCAGCCCCGAGGAGAACTTCTGGGAGCCTGCAAGTAACATCTTGGACAAGGGACTCCTCCTCCGTTTCCATCGTGCCCATCCAGGCAAACCCAAGCCTCCAAGAGGGGGGCATAAAGGAGGGGTACTGTTGCGTGCTCCGTCTGCGGTAGGCCTGTGACCCATGACCGGGCCTACTCACCCTTGCAGTACTGCTCCTGGACCTGGACCATCCTCACTCATGGCTGTGGGCAGCCGCCTACAGCCCCGAGCATCTACTGCCTCCTCGGCTGTTCCTGACTCCTCCGTGGACTTCCTCGGTTCCCAGCAGGTCTCCCCACGTGGGCTGCAGGGAGCCGCTGTTGTCCGGCCTCCTGTGGGCTCTGGCTTAGGTGAGCATGCCTCCTATTCCTTTAAAGGGGCGCTGCGGGAAACTAGCCAGTGATCCTGGATGATGACATCATTGGGTCCTTGTATATAAGACAGGGCCCAGTCACTTGTTTCTTGCCTTGGCACCAGGTCTCCACGTTTGTTCGTGTGCTCATTGCCCATCGTTCCTGGTTACTGATCCTGACTTCATTCCTATTTCCTAATCCTGTCTTCGTTCCTGGTTCCTGATCCTGACTCCGTTCCTGGTTCCTGCTCCTAACCCATACCTGGATCCCTTCCTTGTCTTGCTGGACTGACTCTTTGGCTTTGACCCCTGCTAAGTTGGACCACGCTCAGGATTGCTTCTCTGGCTTTGACCCTTGCTACATTGGACCACGCTTAGGATTGCTTTTGTGGTTTTGACCCTTGTTATGTTGGACCACACTCAGGGCTGATTTTCTGGCTTTGACCCTTGCTACGTTGGACCACGCTCAGGACTGATTCTCTGGCTTTGACCTTTGCTATGTTGGACTATGCTCTGGGCTGACTCTCTGGCTTTGACCCTTGCTCTGCTCTGTCTCAGTACCTTGTCTTGCTCAGCTGCCTGCCCTGACCCCAGCTTGCCTTGACTACGCGTTTGGTATCTACTTGGACTTGGCCTCTAGGCTACGGCCTCTATTACTCGGGTGCCCTCTGTCTCTGCCCTGTTTCTGTTGGCGCTTGGGTCTCTGGATCCCTGCCTCGTCTGGGCCTATGTCAGTCCCTTGATACCTCTGCTGGTTCCCAGTGACCCTTGCACCACTACTACTGGGAGTCGTCACCAGTCTAAGACCAGTCGGTCCTGGCACTCAAGGGCCCAACCTGCAGGGAACGAGGGCTGGTATTGGCAAAGCTCCATTTGGCCTCAGTCTCCTAGTCAGGTCCGCCTCCCGATGGTGGGGACCCGTAGGGCAGCCCTACGGGTTGCGTCAACCCCACCTCAGGCCAAGGGTCCACCACCAGTGCAACACAGCTTATATCTGTATTATAAAACATTTTGTTGTACTCTTATGGTAAACAAAGTGTTAAGTTCTGTTCATACTGAAGCAAATTGTTTGTGAGCCACATCACTCAGGTTTGACATATGCGTACGACGAAGAGTGTTCAGTTGCGAGTACAAGTCTGAAAACCTTTTATTTCTCTTGGTATGCTGATGTATACTTCTACTTCTTATCTTAACATCGCACATTCTGCTTTTTTTTTTGTTATTTAAAGTTTATTGAGTTTTAATGAAAGTGTATAACATAGTGCTTAAGCGAATACATCAATTTAGATGTAAGATTACAATCTCGAGATATAAGAAGCCAACAGCACTATTACTACATTAACCCCCCCCCCCCCATGTATTTATACACAGATAATACACATGGACATCGTAGCTACACAGAATTTGCAGTAGTAGATATATGAGAAGCTAAATAAAAGGTTCATAGATAAGCTGCATTAGGCAAACCCACAATATAACCCCTAGAAATACAGCAAAATACAAGACAGCAATGATTCTAGGCTGAGTACCACAGGAAAGGTACCACCAGCAGATGTTTATGTTCACCCTGACAACTATTTGAAGATCCTAGCGAGCAGTGTCTAGAACAGGATCCAAATTTTATTAAACAATGCAAGGCGATTATGTTTAATAGCTGTTAGGTGAGCTAACCGTCGTTGTTCATGAATGTGAACCAGCATGTCAGTAAGATTTGGGGGATCTGTCTGGGTCCAACAATGAGCAATAGCTATACAGGCGAGAGTAAAAACCTGTTGGGCTAGTTTGTGTTGGAACGTAGATAGTCCTGCGACAGGGATGTTCAATAGTGCCTCCCCTGCATTAACATGCACTGGGGTTGCTATAAGATTACTGAACCAGTCAATTACCGAAGTTCAAAAGACCCTAACCTTAGGGCAGAGTTCCCATATATGTATAAATGTACCCACTGCACCACACTGTCTCCAGCACTGGTTAGACTGAAGCAGGTAAATTTTATGTAGCCTGTCGGGTGTAAAATGCCATCTGTAAAGGAGTTTAAAACAATTTTCTTGGACATGAGCTGCTATGGAGCATTTACTGGCAGTTCTATAAATAGCACCGAGATCTTTAGGATCAAATGAAAAACCCAGATCTTGTTCCCATTGCATAATAATCAGGAGGTTGGAGGTATCTGCGTCGATTAGTAAATTATAAGTTTTAGAAATGGTCCTTGTAATATAGTCTGCATTCGAACAGAAGTATTTAAATCATGATTTGTTGTGGCGCATTGTACCCTTGGCTCGCTCTGTGACAATAAAATGTTTAACCTGTGCATATGCTAAAAAATGTAGGTTCCCTAGAGCATAGTGTTGGGAGATGGATTGAAAAGGGAGGAGGTCTCCGTGGCTAAACAAATGACCAAAATTTTCTATCCCAGCAGCTATCCAATTTCCAAAGGCAGAATTTTGGTGACCCGCTGGGAAGGAGGTGCTATGGAAGATATGCAATTGGTAATGGTATGCACAGTTGCCAACTAATGTGGGCTTCCATGCTAACCAATGTCTCAGTGTGGTGTTGGTTGTCCATGGAATAGTATGAACCTGTTGCCAGGTAGATTTTGGTTGCCAAAACAAAGCACTAAGAGGCATATTGTCAACTATTTTCTGTTCAAGTGTGACCCATCACTTCTCTTCTTTTTTAGAATGAATTTCAATCAGTGCTCGGAGTTGGGCGGATATATAATAAGCATATAAATTAGGAACTACCAAACCCCCTTGAGACTTAGGCAGATATAGCACCCGACATGCAATTCTAGGTGGTCGGTGGCGCCAAATAAAATCAAAGATCTTTTTCTGCCAATGCTTCAGCAGACATGATTTAAGGTGGATAGGTAAAGTGGTAAAGAGATACAAAAAGTGAGGTAGTATGTTCATTTTAACAGCAGCTATGCGTCCTAACCAGGAAAAGGAGCACCTGGACCACTTCTCAAGATCTTTATGAATAGCCTTCAAAAGAGGCAGGTAATTAAGGGAAAAGAGATCAGACATTTGAGCCCAGGAAGACTCCTAGATATTTTATCGCAGACTTCGCCCATCTAAATGGAAAATGTCCCTTCAGTTAAGCCACCTCTGCTCAGGGTAAATTAATGTTATGCATTTCTGATTTCTCTGAGTTTATTTTAAAACTAGAGATTTTGCTAAACTGGGTTAGTTCAGAAACTACACCAGGGAGGGAGATAGCCAGATTAGAGAGGGTGAGCAAGATGTCAACAGCAAACAGTGATATAGTGAAAGCAGCTTCTCCAATTTGAATCCCTTGAATATTCGCTAAGGATCGTATTTTTACAGCTAGTGGCTCTAGGAAAAGGGCAAATAGGAGGGGTGAAAGCGGGCAACCCTTTCTTGTCCCACGTCCTACATTGAAATCAGAGCTATAACCGTTTACCTTGACCTTAGCTCTAGGGTGTGAGTACAGTTGTCGCAGCCATTGTAAAAAGAAATCCCCGATTTGAAACTTTTTCAATACTGCGAACAAGAATGGCCAATGTACAAGGTCAAAGGCCTTTTCTGCGTCTATCGATAATAATACCGAGGAGATTCCACCCCGATGTGCCCACCAAATTAGATTAATTAATTTGTGGACATTGTCTGCCACCATCCGACGTGGAACAAGTCCTACCTGGTCTGGATAGACAAGATTTGGCAAAATTTTGTTCAACCGGAAAGCCAGGATTCTAGCTAAGATTTTCAGGTCTAAGTTAATTAGTGATATGGGTCTGTATGACCCGCACATACAAGGGTCCCTCCCTGGTTTAGCAATAACCGTTATCCCTGCTGTGTTAGTATGAGGATGAATGTTACCCCCCCACCCCTCACGAAGATGGTTCAAAAATGTAGCTAAAGGCTCAGCTAATATATTAGAAAATTTGCGGTAATAGGTGCTAGATAAGCCATCCAATCCAGGGGATGTGTTAGCCTTGAGCAATCGGATTACCTGTTCTACTTCAGAAACAGAAATAGGAGACTCTATGTATTGTTGCTGGGTGGTTGATAAAACTGGTAGTGATATCGAATCTAAGTAATGGGCTATATCCTGCCCCTGTATGGAGGCGTCCCTACAATACAGTTTGGAGTAAAACTCTGAGAAGCATTGATGTATTTCAGTGGCATCAGTGCAAAATTTACCAGAGGCATCCTTAATCTTTGAAATGTTATGTAGTGCTATTTGGTATTCACGACTTAAGCTGGCAAGCTAATGGTCCTGCTTTATTTCCCCCCTCATAGAAGGATTGCTTATTAATTTCCAGGGCATGAAGCAGGGAATGATTGTCTAATTGATGCAAGTTAGCTTTGAGGGCTAGAAGTCTACAATATAATGCATGAGATTGGGTGCACATGTGTTGACGGGTCAGCTGATCAATTTTATTTACCAGGTCAGTCCATTTTGCCTCTCGTTCTTTCTTACATGCGGATGCTCTAGCGATTAAGGAGGCCCCGGGCAGCAGCCTTGGAGCATTTCCAAATGGTTCCCCAGGGGACCGCTGTGGGCCAGTTAACATCAAAATATTCTTGTATTTGTTTGCCAAGCAATTGTACAAAATCCCTGTCACTAAGCAAGGCCTCATTTAAACGCCAGAAGCCTTGATCCGCTTTCCCCCCTGAGGGGCGAAGATTGAGCCATGGTCAGACCATAAATTGAGCTAATGTCTGTACATGCTACTCTCAGTACTAAGGTTTTGTCAATCAGAAGATAGTCAATTCTTGAGTATGTATTGTGTGGATGAGAATAAAAAGTATATACCCAGGAGGTGGGGTAATGCTGCCTCCATGCATCAACAAGATCCCACTCAGCAAGCATCAAAATAAGGTACTGTCGGGTTCCCTTAATAGAGTGTGAGCTAGGGATATTTGTAAACTGAGAATTATCTAGCTTAGGGTTCAGCGTTATATTAAAATCTCCCCCCAATATGATGTAGCCTTCAGCATTATCCTCAAGAATCTGTCTGACAGTACTTAAAAACTGCTTTTGTTCATTATTAGGAGCGTAGATGGAGAGTAGAGTATAAGTATCATGCCCCAATTAGAATTTTATAAAGACATAACAACCTTCAGGGTCCCGAATACAAGTGATCAAATCATACGTCAAGTGTTCCGACATGAGTATGCCTATAACTGAATAGCGATTTTTTTTGCCACTTGCTGCTAAGTATGAATTAGGGAATTCCTTATAGGAAAGCAGTGCTCGTGCCTCTTGCGGAGGTGTTTTTCATGTATAAGCACAATAGAGACCTTCTAAGAAAGAAGCTCTTTACGTAAGAGGTATCTTTTCCTGTACATGTTCAGACCTTTAACATTAAGGGGTGGATTTTATAACATGCGTTCGCGGCGTACATTTGTGCAGGCTACTCGGCACGCACAAATGTACGCCCGATTTTATAACATGCTCATGCATGTTATAAAATCACGGGTCGGCGCGCGCAAGGGGGTGCACGCTAATGCACCTTGCGCGCGCAAAGCCCTCAGGGAGACCAGCTGGCTTTCCCCGTTCCCTCTGAGGCCGCTCTGAAATCAGAGTGGCCTCGGAGGGAACTTTCTTCCCCCCCAACTTCCCCTCCCTTCCCCTAACTGTCCCGCCCCCAGCCCGAAAAAAGATCCCCCCCCTGAACCTTTAGCCCACAAGTTACGCCTGCCAGAGGCAGGCGTAACTTGCGTGCGCTGGCCGACTGCCAGCGCGGGATCCCTTGGCCCAGCTGCCATGCAGAGGCCTCTGGCCATGTCCCTGGACTGTCCACCATGTCCCCTTTCTGCCCCCGTCCCGCCCCCTGCCCACCCATTTAGAAAAGCCCCGGGACTTACACACATTCTGGGGCTTTACGCACGCCACCGAGCCTTTTGAAAATAGGCTCGGAGCGCGTAACCCCCCGACGCGCGTAAATCCAGCTGGATTTACGTGAGTAGGCCTTTTAAAATCTGCCCCTAAGTGTAAGTATTCAAATCATCGTGAAAGTAATGGGCTGCTAAGTCAGAGTTACTGCGGAAAAAAAAGAGTACAGCCAATGAGCAAATAGCATAGAAAATGTGGCAAAAAGAATCAGAAGCCATGTGTTTAATATCAGAACTAACAAACAGGGATGTGCAGAGGGACGCCATACATTAAATTCGGGATTCGTATTTGTCGGGGGGCAGATACGTTGCATTCGGCAAGGGGGGCCCCGGATACGCTCATGCGTTAATTCTTATTCGTTTCCCGGCTACAATTGAATTAACTACAACTCTCCACCCTCCTGACCCCCCCCCAAGACTTACCAAACTCCCTGGTGGTCCAGCGGGTGGTCCGGGAGCAATCTCCTGCACTCAAACCCTCGGCTGCCAGTATTCAAAATGGCGCCAATAATATTTGACCTTCTGTGTCACAGGGGCTACCGGTGCCATTGGTTAGCCCCTGTCAAATGGTAGGAGCAATGGACCATCGGTCCCTGTGACATAGTGAGGGCAAAGGCTATCGGCGCCATTTTGAATACTGGCAGCCGACGGCCCGAGTGCAGGAGGTCACTCCCGGACCCCCGCTGGACTTTTGGCAAATCTTGTGGGGGTCAGGAGGGTCCCCCAAGACTTGCCAAAAGTCCCTGGCCGGCGCCATCTTGTGCTCCTACCATGTGACAGGGGCTGACCAATGGCACAGGTAGCCCCTGTGACATAGTAGGTCAAAGGCTATTGGCGCCATTTTGAATACCGGCAGCCGAGGGTGTGAGTGCAGGAGATGGCTCCCGGACCCCCCGCTGGACCACCAGGGAGTTTTGGTAAGTCTTGGGGGGGGGGGGGGGGGTCAGGAGGGTGGGGGGGGGGGTTTGTTTAAATTGGCTCCTTTAGACAGCCGAATAATTCGCTGAAGATTCGTTATATTCGTGGGGAATCGCGATACGTTTCACTTCCCCATGAATACAACGAATATGGCCCTATACGTTGCGGATTACAAATACGTAGGAAATGAATGCACACCCCTACAAACTGTACCCACTCCAGATTTCTCCAACTAAATGATCCATGTAACACACCTCGCGGATCCCTCTCCATGCAGGGGGTTGCCTCAAACCCAAGAAGATCCCCAATGCCTATCCCCATCACCCGACAACTTAATAACAAAATAAAGTAAATTACACAGCCTTAATTAAATAGGTTAACAAAACTTCTACCTCTGCGCATCCGTGAAGGGCCCCTAGGGTATAGAGACCCATACCCATGTGTGCACCGGGTAGCGCATGCACATGGATGCCCGTGCGTAATTTCTTAAAATCTACCCCATATGCATATTTGCCTACAGATAGGGTTGGCAATGTTTTAAGACCCCATTTTCATTTTCATTTTATCATTTATGGTTTTTTTTTTCATCGGGCCCGATCGCGGTTTTGTTTATCGGCTGCACCCTAGCCGATAATCAAAAAACCCACCCCGACCCTTTAAAACTAATACCTTGGCTTCCCCCACCCTCCCAACCCCCCCAAAAACATTTTACAGGTACCTAGTGGTCCAGTGGGGGTCCCTGGAGCGATCTCCCACTCCCGGGCCGTCGGCTGCCACTAATCAAAATGGCGCCAATGGCCGATGGCCCTTTGCCCTTACCATGTGACAGGGTATCCGTGCCATTGGCCGGACCCTGTCACATGGTAGGAACACTGGATAGCCCACGCCATCTTGTGCTCCTACCATGTGACAGGGGCTGACCAATGGCACCGGTAGCCCCTGTGACATTGTCCGTCGGACATAGTCCGTCGGAGCGCACTGTACTGTATCGGCCCGATTGTGATTTCCTGCTCATGCATCAAACGAGGAGTAAGAAACAGGCAACGTCCACTTCCTTAGCACAGGAGGAGAAGGAAGAGGCTGCTGCTGCTCCAGAAGCCCAAGTTAGAGTCTGCTGTTGCTAGTGTGTTATAAAAAGGGGGGGGAGAGAAAATGAATGAACATATCTGTGAGAGTGAGTGTGTATTTGTGTAGGAAGAAGAGATCTGAGAGTGTATGTAGGTGAGTAGGAGAGAGATGAGTGCAAGTGAGCATGAAAAAAAAAGTGAGTGGGCATGTGTGTATGGAAGAGGGAGGGACATGAGTGAGTGTGTGTATGTTGGTGGGAGAATGACAGAAGTAAAGGACATGGGAGAGAATGAGCAGTGAAAGTAAGTGTGAACATGTAAGAGTGTTTATGAGAGCAAATTTGTTAGCATCCGGTCCCACTGTGCAGTTTCCCTCCCCCCGTTCCCCCCACCCCCGCTAATTCATGGTGATCTCAGGGTGACTGGAAGTCAAAGGTTCACAGGTATGATGATAATAGAGTCCTGGTTTTCTTACCCTTAAATACTTCATGCAAAGTTAGCTAAAATTTTTAAAAAAAGAACTGAAACTAGGCAATTTTGATGAACTAGTCTGAAGGTCTTGAGTTTCTAAAAATAAATGCAAATCTTCTTTAAAGCAACACTTTTTACTTTCATATTCTTCCAAGGAAGGAGACTGGAAGTGATTTACTTCCTATTTTTTTTTAAATAAGCTTAAATGTTTATATGGTTATGACTTACAGAAACACAAGAATGCACTCCAAATCTGGTCCATGAGAACCTGCTCCAGGCCGAGTTTTCAGTTTACCTACAATAACCATTCAGGAGCCATATTTGCATGTATTTGCTTGGAGAGGGAACGAGGATGAGAGTGTGGCCTTGTGGTAGTTAGACACAGGGCTGGGCATGAGGAAACAAAGGTTCAAATCCTGCTTCTCCCTCTGGCAATCACTGGGGAAAGGCACCTCATTTCCCATTACCTCAGGTATCCGCTTGAATTATAATCTCTGAGGCGTAGCAGACGCTTTTTGTACTTTTACGTAATTTGTTGGAAAGCACCCTGGGGTAAAGGGCTATGTAGATGCCCAGATAAATAGCCTGGATGACTGGCATACTTTGGACACCCTGAAAACTAGAGTTGGTGCTTGAGGACAGGACCTGGGAACCACTCCCTTAACCAGTCACTCATGCTTGTAAATTGCCAGGAACAGTACAACGAGAAGCATGGGGCAAAGGAACAGTCACATGCTTAGACCAGTAGCTTTGAAGACAGGTACACAGATTGATCCTGTTGTACTGATGGAAGATGGTTAATTATTAAAGTGCTATAAAAGACTGTGTCACTGTATCATAATACTCAAGACTATTATAAACTGCGTTACGGCCACTAAGCTGACATATATTATTTACATTCACGAGCAGTAAGGCTGGAGCATGAAAAAGAAAAGAGACCCCGTCCTACAAGGAAAGTGTTGGCTGAGACCACAAGTTTGAACCTGGATAAGGTGGCCCTGCTGCTTGTGCACAAGATTGGAATCTGGATGAATTGGGCCTTTGGACGTGACTGAAAAAAAACCCAACCAAAAACTCTGGACTTTGCTCAGAAGGCACACCAGTGAGATCAGAGATCTAGGTTTGTTTCCTGAGTTTACGGAAGTGGGAGGCTGTTTTCACAGGTTCCAATACGATTTGTCCTAAGAAAATTCAATTGAGAAAGTTTAAAATATGCTCTAACGTTTCTGCCAGAGGAGGTATTTTTCATATTTTGTTTTTTTGCCTCTTGTCCCTGCCTAGGAATTAATTTTGCTTTTTCTTATTGTTATTTGAAACAACTTTCATTTTCATTATTCTCCTCTCACCCTGGCGGGAGAGAAGATAGTTCGATGATAATTAGCCAACCATATCAATCCCATTTTCTTAACTGCAAAAGGTATTTTTAATGTTTTGTTGAATGAAGGGCTCATGTGGATATTTCGTTTTCAGGTTGTTGTTTTTTTTTTATTTTTAAGCAAATATCATAACATGAAGAGATTTGATTATAAAGAGATGTCTTGTCAGGAGCATTCATAATTCTTCCCGGGCAACCCCCCCCCAAAAAAACAAAAAAAACCCCAAATAAACAAATCAAGGTGGAAACTGAAATGCCTCCTTAATACATCTGACACTGTAAGAGTAAATTAGCTGTAGTGTTTCTCACACACTGTGGAATTTAACAGGTACGAGACTACTGAAGGAAGAGACACAGGAAAAAAATGGAGATGAGCCCAGTTTATCCATTATTTTCAATTCTTTTCGTTCTCCTGGGCATTCCCTATGACTGTGGTAAGTACTGAGTTTTCATTTTCAGACATCTCTCAGGTTTTTTTGTTTTTTTCTAAATTCATTTCAGCATTCAGTAAAGGACTTGTGCATAGCTGACTGTCAAAGAACTTAGTTTTTTGCTATTCTAGTATTTTTGTGTTACAAGAGTCTGGACTAGAAGATACTTACTTTTGGTTTTCTAATATGTTTTGTCTTCTCTTGCGCATGACTATCATTTTTGAAAGTGTTCTTTACCCAAAGGCTATATTGCTCTGTACAGCCCCAGCCGAACACTGTAGCATCCAAGGTTCCTTCTGGGCTATTGATTTGCAGCATTGACCAGCACAAAGTTGGGAAACCTTTCTCAGAGTGTCGTTATAATTTTGTCTTTAGAGGCACAAGAAAAGGTCTCGATCCAACAGTCTCCATACACGGTTTCAGTTCCAGAGGGACATTCTCTCAACATAACCTGTGCCTTCACTGCCGAGAGGTCTCCACTGGGCGTGTTCTTCAAAAGACGTTTTGCAGAGAACATTGCCTACATTTCCAAGGAGGGAAGAGTGTCCATAGAAAGGGATTACGTTGAGCGGACCAGGCTTTCTGGGCCAATGAACAACTTCATGGTAACACTGCATCATCTCCGGGAAAATGACACGGACCTGTACTTGTGCGAGGGCAGTGTGCAGAATCCTTCATCTCTGCTTATCACTGGGACAGGCACCCTGGTGATTGTAACAGGTACATTTTCTCTTGTATTTAGTTTCTAAAAAAGATATTCAAAAGTATAGAAAGCAAGCAGTATGATCATCTAGGGACTGACATTGTTGAGCCACATGCAAAATTGTGAGACCTTTCATTTACATGTAGCTGCGGAACATCATCTGATGATTATCATACTAAGCTAGCTACATCTTGAAAAACCCGCTTGTTTTTTATGGGCCAACTGACCTATGCTTGATGCAAACTGATATGATGTATCCTACAATTTTATGCACTGCATCAACTCAAGTTTTTAAGCTGAGGAACATCATAATTAGGGCTTCTGATTCTAGGGGTTTATACAATGCAAATTTACAAGGTTGTTTTCCATGCAATTAGAGAGTTTTGTGGGGTTCTAAAGTTAGATGTTTATTGGTATTTTCATGGCATAAAAATCTTTTTGGTGCTTTTTTAGGTGGATTCAGACTAATAAGGCAAAACTCAACTTTATTTATTGAAAAGAATTTATATTCTGCCTTTCTGAAAGACATTTATCCAACATGGATTATCATTATAACACAGATGTATTTTTAAAACATTTTATAGAAAACACACAGAATGACAATACATTTAAGTATACCACATAATCTCTGCTTTTTTTTTCTCAATAACTGATAACCCACCCCCAAACCTGTTCTCCAAAGGCTTCCCTAATTAATTCAATTTTTAATAATTTACAGAATCTCACTAAATCCTTCTCCTGCCCAACCATCGAAAAAGCCCTTCTTCTCCCAGTACATTGCAATCTATAATTTTAACTGGAAGCATAGCGAGAAACCCTTGATCTTATGATCTCAACACACAGGGGGCACAAAAAACAATACTAATTTACACAAAATTCAGGCTTTTTCTCCTGCAATGCCTTAAACACTAACATTATGATCTTATAATCAGCCCTGAACTCTACAGACAACCAATGCAACCCTTTTAGGACAGGATTATGTAATTCCTCCTACTAACTCCAAAAATTAGCCTGGCAGCGGCATTCTGTAATAACTGGAATGCTTGTAACTGGTTTTTTGAGAGAGCACCAAAACGGCTTTACAATAGTTGACTCTTGACAACACTAACCATTGCACCTCTGTTCTAAAGGTGCTTTGATACAATAAAAACCTTAGATGCCTAACCAATCACAATTTTAAAATACCATCCTTTACTACCTTTTTAATCTGGGCTTTCATAGCCAATCCAGAGTATGAAAGAACGCCAAAGTCCCTCACCTCAGACTGAGGTGAGAAAGTTTCACCCTTCATTATAAAAAATGAAACATTTTCTACAGGAATTGTTCATCTTACCCATAACATTTCTGATTTTGACAGGTTCAGCAAAATGCTGTACAGTGTGTTGCGTGATATTTATATGTGGCTAGTGTGAGGGAGGTAGGGTATGTGTATGTGGCTGGAGGGGAATGGAGGTAAGGGTGAGGGGTGGCAGGGTGTGTGGCAGTATAATACTTTGACCTGATTCGTGGACCCTGGGTCGTAGCAATAGATGACTCCACCCACAGGGAGGAGCCCTGTGGGGACTTGCCACGATAGGCTGACTCCCAGTAGTAATACACACAGAGGAAAAGAGGATTTTATTATACTGCAGTGTAGAATACTGCCCGAGGAGTGGGCAGAGAGCCTCTATTCAGAGGAGAATATGTCCAGCTGTAATGTCCGTCAGTATTTCACAGTGCGGATGGTGCTGAGAGGTGCTCTCACAAGTTGAAATAGAAGGTAGATCCAGTAGTGGTCTGCAGAGCGAGGTACGCCGAGAATCCACTTCACAAGATGGTAGGCCAGAGAGGTAGATCCGGTAGCGGTCCGCAGAGCGCGGACTACGCCGAGAATCTACACTGTAGATGGTGAGAGAAGTAGAGAGACAAGCTGGATAACAATGGTACTCACTCTGAGGTAGTGCAGGCAATAGAAGAGAGGGTCCTCCGAGGAGCAGAGAACCGGAAAGCGGCAAGGCCCCCGAGGAACGGGTACCTAAGGCGTTCAAGTTGGAACTGAGGCAACCCCGAAGGGTGAAGGTCCGGAATGCAGCAAGGCCCCCGAAGCGCAGGTACCTAAGACGTCTGAGGCAGGAACTCAGGAACAATGAGTCTGTAACGAAGCAAAATCAGCAGGAAGGGAATTCTTGCTAACTAGTAGAAAAGAAAGTGAAAACAGGTTATATACACACTGGCGGATGACGTCATGCGGAGGGGACGCTCCTGAGGTTCCCGCCATGACTTGCATAAGAGAAGGGCTGGCATGCACGCGCGTGCCCTAAGTGATTCCTGGCCCAACATGGCGAACGCAAATGTCCACGCCATCCCGGGGACGCCAGGGAGGTTGGCGTTCAGAGGCAGAGGCAGCCATCTTACCAAGAGTCGCTGGAACTGAGAAAAGAGAGGTGATCAACTGAGGGCGCAGCCGTCTATGACCGACGGGTTCAACAGGCAGTGGATGTGTGTGTGTGTGTGTGGTGTGTGGCTGGAGGGCTGGTGGCAGGCACTTCCTTCCCCCATTTATTCTCCTTTCCCATCCCTGCTCAAACCTCTGACCAGCAGGGTTTGGGCTCCCTGCTGGCTGTTGTCTCATGGCACCTCTTTTCTTGCACTGGAGCTTAGGCGCCCCGTCGGCCCATTCTAATGACATCATCCGGCTGCCGCGACCAGCAGCCAGATATGTCATTGAAACAGCATAAGGTAGGGCTATTTTTATTGTTCTTCAGTTAATACCCAAAAAACAATTTCCCCATTGATGTTGTTTTATTTAGGTATTTTGGTTTTAACCAAAAATTAAAAGTCTTGTTCATAATTACTATGCTATGGCATATATAAGTATGCTCTGTTTTCTATGGTGCCATCATACTGATGCTGCTCTTTCAGAATTTGTAGTGGTGATTGGAGAACACCTTATCTTTTTTGCCTCCAGTCTTTTTGAACTGTTACCTCTGTCCTTGTATATGGATTTCAAGGTCAGGCAATTGAGCTAAAAAGGAACCAACCAACATAGTGTAGTGGCGCTACTATGTGTATAACTTTTCTTGTGTACAAGATGGGCAATTTTCTAAAAGCCTATTTCCATGAGTAAAGCACTTCTTTATCCATGGAAATGGCTTTGAAAACTGCCCTCCCTTTGATTTGGTGATGGCTAGCATTTGGTGTAATTTAGCTAATACTGGGGGAGGATGTGCAGGCCAAAAGATCTATTTTGTTTTGTTTTCTTTTGGAGGGAGTTTCCAGTAAATCTGTTGTGTTTTTCCATTCACATGTTAATGAATGCACATCTCTAGCTAATAGGTCTTGATTATATGACTTTAAGGTCAACAAATAGATGAAATGTGCTAAAATCTTGAAAATTGAGGGGTCAATTTTAAAACAATGCTCAGTACCTGAATTTTAGGGAGATTTTCCATCAGGAATCTAAATTTTTGGCTGAAAATTCACCTAAAACCTAGGCTCCTAAAACTTACAGTCCTAAAGTTAGAACTGCAAGTAATTTTCCTAGATTTAGGCACCTAAATTTGGTGTCTCATACTGAAAATCAGTTCTAAGCACCTATTATGTTTTCCCAGCCCTAGTTACAACCTTGTAGCCACCCAGTTTTTAGGCTCCTGAATTTAGGAACGTGGTGAAATTAGATGCCTAAATTTAACTCATGATCAGTCCCTAAGGGCCTAATTGAGGTCCCTAACTCACAAAATTAGGCACCTGCATCCTTTGAAAATGGACCCCTATTTGTCCTGTTTTTAAGTGGAGAGATTAGACAGTAATACATACATATGTGTCCTGGAGAACACCAGATTTTTCTAGGGATGTGCATTCATTTGAAATAAATGGGTAAAATGCAACAAATTAGAACTTTTTTTTTTCATTTGTGGTTCACTGAAACAAACAGAGGGTGCCCACAAATATAAAATAAAAGTTTATGTTTCCTATTCAAATCTATACCTGTAGATAAGTGGTACATCCTATCTGTTCCGCTTGGATGTTAGAAACAGCATCCAAGTGGTACAGAGAGACTTCCAGTCTCTGGTGAAGCAGATTAGTCACATGGCGAAGACTTGTGCCTTTTCAGAAGTCTTACCTGTCTGTGGAAAGGGAAAAGAGAGACTAAGTCATATACATACTGTTGCGCTTGGAGGTGGACCCTTGTCTTGGAGCAGTGGAGAACGGCTCCCTGGTAGGGACCAGGGAGCACCTGCCCCCCAGGGGGCGGAGCACAGGAAGAGACAGAAGCTGAGATAAGCTTCACCACTGGAAGCCCGAGGTCTCCCCGGGTGGAGCCCGTAGGGACCCGGGCCGCTTGGACTTAGGTGGGCCTCACAGGGTCTCCTGGAGAGGTAGTAGAGATGCGTGCCCACGATCAGCAAGGGAGCGTGGTCGGACTTCATGCTGTTGGCTTGGAGAGGCAAGGAAGGCCCAAACAGCGAAGGCAATGACAAGGCAAGGGATAGAGCCAGAATCAGGAGACGTAGTCAATCAAGGCAGAGGTCAGGTTCCGGAGGTCAGACGAGGTCACAAGGTAGACAGAGGTCAGGATGCAGGCAGCAGACAGGAAGGTCAAGGAACAAGCTAAGGTCAGTACCAGAGAGACAGTCCGAGGGTACTACCTGGGAAGATGAACAGACAGACGCAGGAACAGGAGGATGCTGGAACAGTAGGATCCTGGAACAAGACTGGAACAAGACTGTGACCGCGGAGGCAGCCTAGCACATTACACAATGCTGACCCGATTGCCAAGGCAAGGAAGTGCAGGCAGGGACTTCCTTATATTGTTCCATCAATCAGGGTGTGCCGCGGAGCTAGAACCCGCCCCTGGCCCTACAAGAGGCCGGGTGTTCTGCACGTGCACGTAGGGTTGTGGCCGACGTCACTGGAGATGCTGTACTCTGGCGTGAGACCTGGTGCACAATGGAAGGCCCGGCGACTTGCGGCAGCCTCTGGGGAGGACGACCCGTGACCTGCAGAGGAACTAGCAAGGTGAGCAGGCCCGTGTGCAGGCCGAACATGGATGGGGCATGCAACACATGCTTTCAATACATGGCGCAAATCTTGGTGCAAGGAACAAAGTTTTGGATGTATTGGAGGCTGGGGCAATTTATGGAACAGAAAAGGACTCTATATCAAAGATGGCTTGCATCTGTCTGTGGCAGGAAAAAGGATACTAAGGGATAAATTCAAATCCTATGCCGTAAGGCATTTAAACTAAATGATGGGAATGGCAGGAGGACATTGGAACGCCACCCCCTCAACAACAACAAAAACAAATACAAAAACAAAGGAAAAGGGTGAAGGGGATATCAAAAGTCAGCTGAATAACGCAAAAAAACAAGTCCAAGACAGAACAAGAGAAACTGGAAAGCTATAAGCACAAATGCTCATAGTGTGGGCAATAAAATCCCAGACCTGCAAGCCCTAATAGTGGAAGCAGAATTGGACGTTGTTGCTTTTACAGAGACATGGTTCACGGAATCTCATGATTGGGATACAGCCATACCGAGTTATAACTTGTTAAGGAAGGATAGAGAGGACAGAAAAAAGGGAGGAGTAGCTCTTTATGTCAAAAACAATATCCAGGCACCTGAACTGCAAGGAATAGGGGTAGAGAAGAAGCATTATGGGCCGCCTAAAAAAAGAGGATGCTGCATCCATTTTTACTGGAGTGGTTTACTGGCCTCCAACTCAAACGGAAGAACTAGGCAGAGAGCTGATTGAAGACATCCAAAAGGTGGGAAGGAAGGGAGATGTGTTGATTGTTGGAGATTTTAATCTGCCAGACATAGACTGGAGGATCCCATCTGTGGAATCTACCAGAAGTAGAGAGATAGTGGATGCCCTTCAAGGGGCTCTGTTCAAACAAATGGTAATGGAAACCACGAGGGAGGGAGCATTTCTCGACTTTGTGCTCACAAACAGGGATAGTGTCTCAAATGTCTGGGTGGGGGCCCACCTTAGCACTAGTGATCATCAAATGGTATGGTTTGATACTGCAAATAGGATATAGAAAAGTCACATGAAGACCCGAATTTTGAACTTCAAAAATACGGCTTTGCTGAAATGGGAAAATTTCTGGAGATAGAACTTGAAGACTGGGAGAAAATGGGAGAGTGGAACAACTGTGGGACAAACTAAAAGGAGCAATTACAAAGGCAACTGATCTTTACATTAGAAAAGTAAACAAAAGCAAGAGAAATAAGAAACCTATCTGGTTCTCAAAGGAGGTGGCTGATAAAAATAAAAATAAAAGTGTTCAAGAAATATAAAGGATCCCAAAAAGAGGAACACAGAGAAGAATATTTGGTTAAACTGAGAAAGACGAAGAAAGTAATCAGGAAAACAAAAAGTCTGGTGGAAGGAAGGATTGCCAAAGAGGTAAAGAGAGGTAACAAAACTTTTCCAGATACATCACAGAAAGGAGAAAGGTCCAAAGCAGTATAGTGAAACCAAAAGGTGAAAAGGATCAATGTATGGAAGGAGAAGAAAAGGCAGAAATACTAAACAAATACTTCAGTTTGAGCTTCACTAAGAAGACTCTGGAGAAGGACCATTGCTGGCTAACAAGGCTGTGGTTGGGGGTGGATTTGACAAAACCCCATTTACGTAAGAGAATGTATGGGAAGAGCTAGGAAAACTGAAAGTGGACAAAACCATGGGGCCTGATGAGATTCATCTGAGGATACTGAGGGAACTCAGAGATGTGCTGGGGGGGGTCCACTGAGTGGCCTGTTCAATAGGTCCCTGGAAACAGGAGAGGTGCCAAGTGACTGGGGAAGAGCGGTGGTGGTCCCGCTTCACAAGAGTGGGAGGAGAGAGGAGGCTGGAAACTATATGTTACACTCTCCTCCGCCAGAGGGGAGGAGTTAGCAATCTGTTATCGCTCACCCCGCCAGGAGGGCGGAGTTAAGAACATAAGAACATGCCATACTGGGTCAGACCAAGGGTCCATCAAGCCCAGCATCCTGTTTCCAACAGTGGCCAATCCAGGCCATATGAACCTGGCAAGTACCCAAAAACTAAGTCTATTCCATGTTACCGTTGCTAGTTAATAGCGGTGGTTATCTAATTCAACTTAATTAATAGCAGGTAATGGACTTCTCCTCCAAGAACTTATCCAATCCTTTTTTAAACACAGCTATACTAACTGCACTAACCACATCCTCTGGCAACAAATTCCAGAGTTTAATTGTGTGTTGAGTGAAAAAGAACTTTCTCCGATTAGTTTTAAATGTGCCACATGCTAACTTCATGGAGTGCCCCCTAGTCTTCATGGAGTGCCCCCTAGCAATCTGTTCTGCTTTTCTCCTGAAAGGGGGAGGAGTTAGCAATCTGTCATGATCTGCTCCTCCAGAGGGAGGAGTTAACTATCTGCAGTGCTTACCCTGCCAGGAGGGTGGAGTTAGTAATCTGTTAGCGAACTGCTGTTAGATGCTCCTGTAAGTGAAGGAGGTAGCAATCTGTTATGGTTCAACTCCCCAGGGAAGAGGAGTTGGCAATCTGTTCAATGATACTCTTCTGAGGAGAGGAGCTAACAATAGGTATATTGTGCTTCGCTACTGAGATAGCAATCTATCATGCCTCCGCTACGGAGTAGCAATCTGTTATATATAGGCTGCTGGCAAGTCTCATAGAAAGAGAAGTTAGCTATCTATATAATAGTTCTGTAAGCGGTGTTAGTGGTCGGTAGTGGTTGGCTCCCATAGAGTGATAGTAGTGTAAGGAATGACCACTTGGAGGAGATGGTGAATCCCTGGGCCAATGGCAGATGACAGCGCCCCCAGGAGGAGATCCTGAGAGGAACCACCGGCTAGGTTAGAATATGAAATAAACACAAATAGTTCTTTATTAGGATGGAAGCTGAACCACCAGTGGTGGCAGTAGTGAGTTGATGTGTCCTGCAGGGTTAAAGTCCTTCTGATACTGGAATATAATCTCTGGGTTGCGGAGCTGTAGAGAGAGATTAGAAGTAGTGAGTAGACAGGATATACTGGATACAAGATGGTACACTCACAATAGTAGATGTCTGCAATGGTCTCTATGCCACAGAGAGTCTTCAGTATATTCAGGAACAGGAGCTGTAGGCGAGCACTGGTTCCTATAAACAGTCTGTAATAAGAACTCACTATAGCTGTATATGAAATGGCTTCTAGAATAGAAGAGAGTCTGTAAAGGATTCTAGGAACATGGGCCCTCGTGGAGCGAGTACCGGTTCCTATCTGCAATCTTGCCAATATAACTCTCGATCTCCGTACCTGCGATAACGTCTTGGATGGAAGGGAGTCTTCAGAGCTATAGGAATGTAGGCCCTCATGGAGCAAGTACCGATTCCTATCTACAATAGAACTCACTGTGTTCATGTCTGCGATTGCTTCCAGGCAATGAGGAGTCTTCTGAGTATTCAGGGACGTAGGCCCTCGAGCAGCGAGTACCGGATCCCGTCTTGGCAATCTGAAATCAAGAACAGAGAGCGGAGCCCCCGTGGAGCGGGTACTCCTGGTAAGTTTGAAAAGGTCGAGCAGTGGAGAAGGATTCCCCTCGCTGACTCGGATTATTGTTGCAAGTATCGTGGACTGCTGAAGCAAGTCCTGTTGGAGTTCCTTGCTAACTCGTTAGAGGTTAGCAAACAAAGACCTTTTAAAGTGGAAATGGATGACGTCATTACGGGGGGATGCCCCCGAGGTTCGCGCACCCTTACATCATCAGGAACATGGCGGATCTGAGTATCAAGCCAGCCCGGGGACACCGGGACCAAGAGGCAGGGAGAAGCCACGGCTGCATCTGTCCGTCAGAGTCGAAGGGAGTCATTCCAAGGTAGAGAGGGTGGAGCGAGAAGAGGCACGAACGTAACACTATAGGCCAGGTAGCCTCACCTCGGTGGTGGGAAAATTAATGGAGACTCTGCTGAAAGAAAGGATAGTGAACTACCTATAATGTGGTAGCTTGCCTGATCCGCGACAGCACAGATTCACCAGGGGAAGGTCCTGTCAGATGAATCTGATTGATTTATTTGATTGGGTGACTAGAGAATTGGATCGGGGAAGAGTGCTTGATGTGATTTACTTGGATTTTAGTAAAGCCTTTGATACAATCTTGCATAGAAAACTCATGAATAAAATGAGAAGCTTGGGAGTGTGTGCCAAGGTGGTGGCATGGATAACAAACTTTTGACGGATAGAAGACAGTGTGTGATGGTACTCAGAAGACAGAACGGTGTTAAGTGGAGTGCTGCAAGGATCGGTTTTGGGACCGGTCCTGCTCAACATCTTTGTGAGTGACCTTGTGGAAGGGATAGAAGGTAAAGTTTATCTATTTTCAGGTGATACTAAGATCTGCAACAGAGTGGATAAGCGGAAGGAGTGGAGGGAATGAGACATGATTTAAGGAAGCTTGAAGAGTAGTCAAATATATGGCAATTGGGATTTAATGCCAAGAAGGGTAGACTCATGCATCTGGGATGTGGTAATCTGAAGGAACTGTATGTGATGGGGGGTGAAGCACTACTGTGCATGGAACAGGAGAGAGATCTTGGGTGATAGTGTCTAGTGATCTAAAGATGTCAAAGCAATGTGACAAGGTGATAGCAAAAGCTAGAAGAATGCTGGGCTGCATAGAGAGAGGAATATCTAGTAAGAAAAAGGAAGTGATAATCCCCTTGTACAGGTCCTTGGTGAGGCCTCACCTGGAATACTGTGTTCAGTTCTGGCGACTGTATCTTACAAGGGACAGAGACAGGTTGGAGGCGGTCCAGAGAAGGGCTACCAAAATGGTGGGATTTCTCCATCAAATGACTTATGAGGAGAGGTTGAAGAACCTAAATATATATATATATACCCTGGAGGAGAGAAGAAGCAGAGAAGATATGATACAGACCTTCAGATACTTGAACGGTTTTAATGATGCTCGATCAACAACAAACCTTTTCCATTGGAAAGAATCCAATAGAACTAGGGGTCATGAAATGAAACTCCAGGGAGGAAGAATCAGAATCAATGTCAGGAAATATTTCTTCACAGAGAGGGTGGTGGACACCTGGAATACCCTGCCAGAGGAGGTGATCAAGACAAAAATGGTGCAAGATTTCAAAAGGGCATGGGATAAACACTGTGGATCCCTAAAGACAAGGGGGAGGAGAATAAAGTAAGAGGTGTGGGTGTAACTTGCTGGTGTGGCGTATAGTACCCTTAACAAATAAGCCTTCATACTGTGACGCAACTCCATCATCGCTCGCTGCTTCAACAGCAGGGGGAAAAGAAGAAAGAGGAATTAGATTCAGACAACCAACAAGGACATTGAACTGTACAGTCTGGGAAAACAAATAAGCATAGGGGTAACTTGCTTGATGCGGGGGTTACTATCCTTAACCAGAAAGCTTGATACTACACTTCTGATGCAACTCCAATATTGCTCTCTGTTTCAACTGCAGGGGGGGGGGGGGAGGTAAGGAAATTGAACTCAAACAGTAACCAACAAGAGCCCTGACCTTGGCGGTCTGAGTAACTGATAAGTATGGGAAACTGATAACTATGGGAGCTTACTAGGCAGACTGGATGGGCCATAAAGTCCTTTTCTGCCGTCACGTCTATGTTTCTATGTTTCTATGGCCCATTGAAAAGTGCTAACTATAGCAACCAAGAAGTACCTGTGAGGTAGCAGCCTGGTTGGAGATGAGGTAGGAGAAGTAGACAAGTATGGAAGAAAGAAGGAACAATCAAGGTGATGCATTTTTTTTAACTAGCCTTCAGTTGACATCTAGATTAAGTGACGCTGATGTCCTCCCACTGAAAGGTCTGAGCATATGCAAAGAAATGCCATTTTATCTGTTGTATTTCACAGGAAAAGGCTATCTTTACAGAAGCTCTCTTTAAAAAAGATGAGAAAAGAATTTTGACATTGGCAAAAATCTTTTTATTATGTTCACTGCTGAAGTCAGTGTTTTCATTGTGAAAGGGAGAGACAGAGGTGTTGCTGTATTCTGTCTGCTCACTGAAGTAGGGCAAAGAACAATGAAAACAGAGAAGCAGTGCCAGAGAACAAACTGCAGAGATTATTTTGTCTCTGACTGCAGTTTACAGCTTGACTGCAGAGATAGAACACAAGAGCAGCCTTGCCAGTTTCTTCCCTGTCAGACAGTTTTATATATGCAAAATTAGATAATCAGCAATGCGCGCGCGTGCGCGCACACACACACACATACACACACTCAACAGAGGTTGAGTTTGGGTCACTAGCAAGCTGCTATCTCTGCTTAGCAAGTTGGCACTGTGCTTGCTAAGCACTGACATGAACTTTATCAACTTGATTGAGTGGGTGTGACAGACAAACATTCATTTAATATTAGAATGGTACTGTATGTTGTAACATCAAAAAGTCCAGTAGCCATTTCCAGTTCCAACATGCGACTACGAGCAAAGGGGAGTGGAGAATATGGCAGCAGGCAGAAAAATGGCAGGAGCTGAGGAATGGGTGAGCACTGACAGTCAGAAGTAGAAGCAGTAATAGCAGTGAGAAAAAAGGAAATCCTGCCCCTAAACTTAAAATAGATTGTTTTTTTGCCAGAGAAAGCCAAGAGTGGAAGCCAGCTCAAGCCATAAGAAATTAAAATTGGGAGAGTACTACTGCCATAAGACATTAAAATTAGGAGCCACTACTGCCTGTTCCTCTCCCCCTTGCTTTGGAGCAGAGGCAAAATGTTGGAGAGCCATCCGAGGCTGGCATTAGCAGGGCAGTGTCACAATCATTCAGGCTGGGTCTGGTAATTCCCCCAGCAAGAGCAGGGCCAGATTCTGGAGCAAGGCCAGTCTGCATCTCCAGCCTGACCAGCTACCTCCCCCTTTGGTTAAGCCCTCAGGTTCTTGTGGCTGGCAGGACTTTAGCTGGAATAGGAGACTGGGCCCGGTACTGGAAACACAGCTGGCACTGAAGGCAAGGTCTGGAGCCAGAGACACAGCTTGAACTGAAGGAAGGCAGAGCTGGAGATAGGCAGGGAATGGAGACAAGGGCTGGAACTGGAGGCAAGGCCTGGAACAGGAGACACGGTTGGTATTAGAGGCAGATAGGACTGGAGACAGGCAGGGGCTGTAGTCAAGGCCTAGGACTGAATACAGGGCTATAACTGGAGACAAGGCCTGGGACAAACAAGGACTGGACAGGACAGGACCAGACTAGGACCATAGAAACAGAACAAGGAACACAAACACATGTAACAAGAAACTAAATAACAGCATTTAACATAAAAACAATAAAGCAATTAAGCAGGCCACATGGCAGGCAAGGTAAGCCTAGAAGGCCTGAAGGTCACAAGGCAGGACAAGAAGGCTGAGAAGGCCAGAGGACAGGGCTAGAAGGCTGAGGAGGCCAGAAGGCAAAACAGGAAGGCGAGGGAGGCTGCAGAACAGTTCTAGAAGGCCAAGAAGACCACAAGACAGGGCTGGAAGGCCAAGGAGGCCAAAAGGCAAGACAGGAAGGTCAAGGAGGCCACAGGACAAGGCAGGATCAAGAAGGTCACAAGGGCCACAAAGTAGTAAGGAAAGCAAGGTAAACCAATGCAAGGAATCAAGATGAATCAATGAAAAGGTACAGAGTTGTGTGAGAGGCAGGGCTAAATAGAGCTGGCCCTTCTGTGTCATGAGACCATCAAGTAGGTGGCTAGAGCAAGAGAAAACATGGTTTTGTGAAGAACTCTGCTGGTGGGGAGGCTGCCTAACAGCTAGGACCATTACAGGAAGGGGTAGGGAAAAGGGCAGCAAAGACCAAAACCCAATACCAGCAGTGCACATCTCCATGTTTACTGCTTCTGAGTCAATGGAGACAATATTTTCAAAAACTGATTTTGATGAAGAATCATGTCTCAGACTCCTGAATCAGATGATATTGAAGAGCTAGTAGCTGAAGATAATTTGGGGCATCTAGTCAGTAGCACTGTTGCCTCCAACAAGGAGGAAGAGAATACAGATGATACTGACAGGGCTGATATTTTATCACAGCAAAGGGGAAGACCAACTCCAACATCTTCTTCCCCTAATGGTGCCATACGGAAATGACATTGGACCTCCTCCAGGGATTTCCTCTGGCTGCTCCTTGCACAGGGTTTGGTACTAATTAGGAGCCTTGGGGTGTTCTTGCCTTGGGGTGTTCTTGCCACTGTGGGTGACTGCTTTGCACCTCTCATGGTGCTTTGGGGTCTTTATGCCATTTTTTCTGCTGCTTTGACTCTGTTGGTGCTTTGGAGAATTTCTTGCTACTTTTGGTTTTTCATTCTCCCTTCATGTGCCCTGAGCTGTTCATGCCACATGTAATGTTGCTTTGCCTCCCTTGTGCTGCCTTGGGGGTTCATGCCACTGTTGTTGGTATCCTTTGCCCCTCTTTTAGAGCCTTGAGGTATTCTGGCCACTCTTGCTGCTGCTTTTCTCCTCTCATGATGCCTTGGAGAATCTCTGCCATTTCTGGTACCATTTTGCCCCATTATGAGACCTTAGGTTATTCATGCCACTTTTGTTGTTACGATGACATAGTCTTGATCACTGGAGAGCCTGTCATCCTCAAGTTTTATTAGAAATTATTAGAAAACCCCAATTTGGGAACCCAAAATAGGGTGCATTGCTTCCTCCATGTCTTTTTGTGGATTACAAACTGGCTAAAAGACAGGAAACAGAGTAGGATTAAATGAACAATTTTCTCAGTGGAAGGGAGTGGGTAGTGGAGTGCCTCAGAGATCTGTATTGGAACCCTTACTTTTCAATATATTTATAAATGGTCTGGAAAGAAATACGACGAGTGAGGTAATCAAATTTGCAGATGATACAAAATTATACAGAGTAGTTAAATCACAAGCAGATTGTGATAAATTGAGACTGGAAAATTGGACATCAAAATGGCAGATGAAATTTAATGTGGATAAGTGCAAGGTGATGCATATAGGGGAAAATAACCCATAATATAGTTACACAATGTTAGGTTCCATATTAGGTGCTACCACCCAAGAAAGAGATCTAGGCGTCATAGTAGATAACACATTGAAATCGTCGGTTCAGTGTGCTGCGGCAGTCAAAAAAGCAAACAGAATGTTGGGAATTATTCGGAATGGAATGGTGAATAAAACGGAAAATGTCATAATGCCTCTGTATCACTCCATAGTGAGACCCCACCTTGAATACTGTGTACAATTCTGGTCACCGCATCTCAAAAAAGATATAATTGCGATGGAGAAGGTACAGAGAAGGGCTACCAAAATGATAAGGGGAATGGAACAACTCCTCTATGAGGAAAGACTAAAGAGGTTAGGACTTTTCAGCTTGGAGAAGAGACGACTGAGGGGGGATATGATAGAGATGTTTAAATTATGAGAGGTCTAGAACGGGTAGATGTGAATCGGTTATTTAGTCTTTCGGATAGTAGAAAGACTAGGGGGCATTCCATGAAGTTAGCATGTGGCACATTTAAAACTAATCGGAGAAAGTTCTTCTTCACTCAATGCACAATTAAACTCCGGAATTTGTTGCCAGAGGATGTGGTTAGTTCAGTTAGTATAGCTGTGTTTAAAAAAGGATTGGATAAGTTCTTGGAGGAGAAGTCCATTACCTGCTATTAATTAAGTTGACTTAGAAAATAGCCACTGCTATTACTAGCAACGGTAACATAAAATAGACTTAGTTTTTGGGTACTTGCCAGGTTCTTATGGCCTGGATTGGCCACTGTTGGAAACAGGATGCTGGGCTTGATGGACCCTTGGTCTGACCCAGTATGGCATGTTCTTATGTTCTTACTTTAATTGGAAACGAATGAATAAAACAAACAAAATGTTTCTTTCATCTGAAATGAACCAAAGAAATGATTGCTATCTACGATACAAATTAACAGACCAAAATTTGCCCTCATACATCCTTATTGTAGAGATGCATTCAAGATCACATAGGTCCCCATCTTCAGATGCACTGATAACACATATGATTCATCAAGGGGAAACTACCAGAATTAGTGTCACAACAGGGTTTACCTTGAACTAGAGACCTGAGAAGCATCTTCAATATAGCATTAATAGGATTAAAAAGAAAAATCTCCTCTACTGCTGTTGACCATCAATAATTCATTGGCATATTGATTCTGAAAAATGTTTACTTCTCTCTGTAGGAAAATATCCAGTTCAAAACACTATCCTGGCTCCAGTAACTGTGTTGGATCCCGGTCTATTGGACACAGTCATTGCCTTAGCAATCATTCTCTTGATACTGACACTCTGCATCGCAACATACCTCTTTGGCAAAGTATGTATCGTATTCTCGCTCTAGGCTAGCTGCTTGCCACCGTCTTCCCTTCATCTGAACTGACTGCATTTCTCTGTTTTCCTTTGCAGCTGAAAAAGAGCTGGGTCTCTCACCAGCAAGCACAATGCCTACAAAACACCGTCTATGAGGGTGTCCGGATGTTTCAGAACTACAGATAGGATTGAAGTCAGAAGTAGGGGCATCAGGATGAGAGGTCAAAGTAAAAACGTAGGGGTTTATTCACTAAGCTGTGGTATTTTTCCTCTCTCACAGAATTCACAAAGCTACGGTAATTGGCCCTGTCACTTTGTGGCTCCTGCAGTATTTTTTTCCCGTGGTAAAGTACCATAGGAAAAAAATCCCGCAGCATTAAATAGACCAATAAATTCATGCAATTGTGGCCCCAAGACTATGGGGTAACAATGGTATAAAGGGTTCTCTTAGTCCTGAGTCACCCCCTCCTAAAGTAGCAAAAAAAACCCTGGGATACTCCATTGATCCCCTGTTCTTCCTTCGCTGTCCCTGGAGGTGTCTGTTGTTTAAAAATTTTAAATAAATTTTAAAGTCGGTGCCTGGTCTCACCCACCATCTTTTAACCTCTCCCCTTTCAAGTACAAATTAAGGGCCCCAGAAGCCCAGCTGTCTCCACCCTAGCCCATCCTCCGGACCTCCAAAGTACTTACTTCTTGGAGGAGAAGTCCATTAACGGCTAATAATCAAGTTTACTTAGGGAATAGCCACTGCTTTAATTGCATCAATAGCATGGGATCTTCTTAGTGTTTGGATAATTGCCAGGTTCTTGTGGCCTGTTTGGCCTCTGTTGGAAACAGGATGCTGAGCTTGATGGACCCTTGGTCTGACCCAGCATGGCAATTTCTTATGTTCTTAAATTATGCCTTGGTTTTCTGTTGTGGACTTGGAGAAGCCTCTAGGCTCCAGACCCAGTGGCAACCATTTTTAAAATATGCCAGCTGCTAGTCCTTTGCCCCATCATGTGATAGAGTTATCAGGTGCCATTTTGAAAAATGGCTGCCACTGGGCTTGAAGCCTAGAGGGCACTTTGGCCCACACTAGACCACTAGGGCATAATTTGTAAGAACTTTGGGGGTTTGGAGAGTGGGAGGTTTCAGGCCTCTGGGGTCCTTAATGTTTACTGAAAGGGGAGGGGTTGGGGTGGGGCATGGCACTGACTTTTAAACTTTTTAAACTTTTTAAACAATGACCACTTCTAGGAATGGCAGGCGTGGGGGGAATGCAACAAAATGCCTCTGGAGACCTGTAGTATTTTTAGTACTTTGGGGGAGGCCTATTCAGGGCTGAGTGGCCGCTTTTATACAGGGCATGGGGAGAATTGGAATGTGTGTTAATGTCCCAATGCTCCCAGAGGATGGTAGCTATAACACGAGTTTTACCTAATTTTCTTTCAAATAAATTAGCATGCGAATTTTCAGACAATCAGTGTTAATTTACATAGTTTAGGAAATGGATGACCTGATTAGCATTAATTTGCATGCTAATCAGTTCATTTTAATATGCACAGTATTTGAATTACCTTGGTTTATCCCCTTGTTAGGCCATTTACCATATAGTAAATGGCCTAACAAGTCTTTGTGAATGAGCCCCTTAGATTGTAAGCCATCTGGGATAGGGAAATATCTATAACACCTGAATGTAATATGCTTTGATGTGTCACAAAAGGCAGAATAAAAATAAGTAAATAAATAAATAATCTCTTCAAAACTCAGAGAAGGGGTTTTTCAAAGGCGTTAGGTGGGGAAATGTAACATACTAGTGTAGCAATTTTCAAAAGTCATGTATGCACATCATGTGCACTTACGCAGGTAAATCCTATGGACAATAAAATTACATATATTGTAGCAATTTTCAAAAGCCCACCTACACGGGTAAAATGCATTTGCACCTGCAAGAGCCAATTTTAAGCGTGTAAATGCTTCTTAAAATCAGGCCCAGAGTGTTTGCCACTCCTTTTCTCTCTTTTGAGCACCCATGAGCTGTTGGAAATTTTGAGCTACTTAGATGCTTCCAGAGAAGAAAAACAATTCAAATACAGAGTCTACAAGAACTGAGCAAGGAGTGCAAAGTGGATCATGCTTGGTTAAATTTGTTTCCCCCTAAGTAAAGGTGAATGTCATCTCTTATATTGGTATGAATATTTGTAAGCATAGCAGTAAGAAAATAAAATGTACTTTGTTAATAATTATGATGTATTGAAGTCTATGCCAGCATGTTCATATGCTAAAATTACCAAAGTTATTTTATAATTCTTCTTGTTATTACTGACTTATTGGGACATATACTTGGATGAAGAATTGACTATTAAGCAGGGGTGGATTGCAGGAAAATATTGGCCCGGGGGATTTTTTCAAAACTGGTCCATGGGGTATCTGCAGTGGGATACTAAGGGGGGTGCGGTCTGCCCGGATGACAGCCGGGAGGTCGGTGGCCACGAGTGGAGCCCATCCTGCTTGCGCTAGAAAAAGAGGGAGGCCTCCGAGTTGCGAGTGGTGGGAGCACTGGGCAGCCGCTTAGAGCGCCATGGGTCAGGAGCTGGCAACTGCTTAGCCTTTTCTTCTTCCTGCCTCCCCTGTGGCCCAGAAGAGGAAGTGGTGGGTCCATATGGGCGGGAAGAAGGAAAGGACATGCAGTCATGGCCCGAAGCAGGAGGAAGAGCGCTGCCCTCATCCTCCCCACTGAGCTGCACCAGCCCCCGTGCCGTCTCAAGAAAAATGAAGAGGCCCTGTCTATCACAGGGGCTGAAGGAGGAAACTGCTGCTGTGCTTCTGATGGGTAGCGGGGTAGGAAGTGAGAGAGAGTGTGTTTGTGTCTATGTGTGTGTGTGTGTTAGAGTATGTCTGTGTGTATGGGAGTGAGGGTGCATATTTATGTGTGAGAGAGGGAGCCTGTGTGCAGGGGTGTGTGAAAGTGTGTGCAAGAGAGAGAGAGCCTGTATGAGGGAGAGAGGAACCGGAAATCACTGGGTGGTGGTGGGGGGGGGGGGGAGAAGGAGGGATGGAGAATGGGGGAGGAGGGACGGAGAAGTGAGGGGTGGAGGAGGGACAGAGAAGGAGGGAGGAGGGACGGAGAAGTGAACGGGGTAGAGGAGGGACAGAGAAGTAAATCTGGGTGGAGGGTGTGCCAAAGGAAGTATCCACCTGGGTGCCAAATACAGTACTTTAGGTACGCCACTGGGTATCTGACGCCCTCGTGCACTTTCCCTGCAACACATGTATCTTCCGGCCACGGCAGAATGGGCTCTGTCGTGGCCTCGCAGGCCTCCAGGGCTGGTGCTAGCTTTTTTGCTGCCCTGTGCAAACAATTACTGTGCTGCCCCCCACCCCCCACATCATTCAGTCTGTCATGTGACCATCAAAAAAAGCCCAGCTCCCTCCAGCAATCTATTTTTTAAAAAACTGACATCCTGCCAAATGGAACCCATGGTCAAGGGAAGGGTATTAGGTACCCTAAGCAAACCTTACAGCCTTACACACACACACACACACACACACACACACACACACACACACACACACACCCTCTACAGTTGCGCACACACACAATTCAATTATGCATACAAACACCCAGGAGCCCATCCTCCCATACAAACATCTAGGCACCCATGCAAACACCTAGGCTCCCATTCTCACACGCATGCACTGGGGCTCACTGCAAACCCCTTCTTCGTCGCCATGGGGACGGGCTCCCACGGTGGCCTTACTTCAACGGGTCTTCTTTGCTGCACTGTGGCCTCTCCTGCCACTGCTGCTGCCCTCCCAGGTGTGCCGGGAAGTTTAAAAAAAAAAAAAAAAAAAAAATCACGTGATGGGACCGTCCAGCCCACTGGTGGAAGCCCAGTCTCCTGATAGGAGAATCCACCCCTGCTATTATAAATGGAAAGGCTCAGAATTCATTAACTTGCATTCCAATGAATTCTGGACTTTGCAGTCCTGTTTCTCCTCTTTGATATGTAAAGCCACGAGTCCTACGGAATCTTACTTTCTGATGCTCTAGAAGTGTGCCGAAGATTATGAGCAGAGAAAGATCTTTGTAGGTCAGAGTCAAAGACATAGAATCCAAGCAGGAGTAAATCTTCAAAATAAGAAAAATTTCATGAGCCCAATATTGCCAAAGATTGGGTTATTTAAGTGTGTCAAGAATTTCCCAGGACAGGGGCCATGAAGGAGTAGCCCACTGGTTAGAGCAATGGGCTGGATATCAAATCCCAATGCTGCTGCTTGTGATCTTAAGCAAGTCACTTCACTCTCCATTGCCTCAGGTACAAACTTACAGGCGATATAGTAAAACCCACAGGAGAGCCGGCGCTCCGAGGCGAGTGCCCGCTCTCCCAACACACGCCCAGGCTACTCTTCTGGGCGAGCAATCAAGTATTTAAATGAGGGCCCATGGAAAAAGGGTGTGCTATGGACACTAGCATGTCCCTAGTGCCTCCTTTTTGACAGAAGCGCAGCTGTCAGCGGGTTTGACAGCCGACGCTCAATTTTACGGGCATTGGTTCTCAAACCCGCTGACAGCCATGGGTTTGGAAAACGGACGCCGGCTAAATTGAGCATCCGTCTTCCGACCCGCAGGCTGCAGGCCGATTTTTTATTTTTTGAAATTTTTTTTCTGCTTTTCTGTACACTTTCCTGGTGCCGGCAGAAAGTAAAATGTGCAGCTTGGCTGCACATTTTACTTTCTGTATGGCGCGGGAATAAGTATAGGCCCATCAACATGCATTTGCATGTTGTGGGCGCTATTAGTTTTTGGGGGGGGGGGGTTGGCCGCGCGTTTTCGACGCACTATTACCCTTACTGTATAAGGGGTAAAAATTGCGGGCTAATAGTGCAGCCAATCGCAGGCTAACAGTGCGCTCCAGCGGAGCACACTGTACTGTATCGACCTGTTAGTGGGCAATTTATCAAGCCGCGATATGCCTATAACACGCATTAAACAGCATATATATTGTCCAATATAGCCTTATTGTGGCAATATTACACGATGTTTCAGCCAAAACCCCATCCTATTACAATAAGCTGCCTTGCATGACATTTGCATACATGAATTTTGCAAATTCATTCACAGCAGCTCAAGCATAGATAATCCTATGTAAATAAAATAAAGCAGCTGATTTAGAAATTTGTCAGTCATGTTATTTAAATCTACAGCTATTTGAAAAATGATAATATACCGCAGGAACACCGAGACCCTAATGTTGCAACCCAAAATGTCAGCCCCCCTAAAAGATATAAAAAAGTCACCAGGGGTCTTCTTAGACCTCCCCCCCTCCCACACTTACCCTGCCAATTGAAGTGGCCCTAAAAAAGTAACAAAATGGTAGAACACAGATGCATGACGATGTCCCCCCTCTTCCACCCACCTCATGAAATACCCCCTCCCAAATAGTCACCCCCCTCTTTCCATGAAAAAATGAGGCTGGTAGGGCACCCTGAACCACCTCAACAGTCAAAATAAATCATTGGTGGTCTTCTGGTCCCCCCCCCCCCCCCATGCCTCAAATTCTACAAATCTGTAAAAGTAGAGGGTCAAGGGTGCTCCTTAGCTACAGGTCCAGTCAGCACCATTTTCCAAAATGGCACCGATCTGATCTTGCCTCTGACACATGATGGGGGCAAGATCCAGGGGCTGGACCATGGTCACACGGCTTTGGTCCAGGTATCCGGATCTTACCCCTGTCACAAGTCAGGGGCAAGGCCAGGTCGGTGCCATTTTGGTAAATGGCACTGATCAGGCTCAATCTAAGGGGTGCCACAGGCCCTCTAGTTTTTCAGTATTGGAGAATTTAAGGTATGGGTCCAGGGTGGGGAGGCCACTTTTTAAAGATGGCGCCGGCCGTCCATTACTCCTACCATGTGACAGGGCCTGGCCAATGGCACAGATACCCTGTCACATGGTAAGGGCAAAGGGCCATCGGCGCCATTTTTATTAGTGGCAGCCGACAGCCCGAGAACAGGAGATCGCTCCCGGGACTTCCACTGGACCACCAGGTACTTGTAAAATGTTTTTTTTGGGGGGGGGGGGGGTTCGGGAGGGTGGGGAAAGCTAAGGGAACAGTTTTAAAGGGTCAGGTGGTTTTTTTTGTTTATCAGTTCAGGCGCAGCCGATAAACAAAACCGCGATCGGGCCGCACAAAAAAAATTAACGATGTGAATCGGAATCGGAACCGATTCCGGTTCCGATTCACATCTCTATTAGGCAGTATTTCTTCACAGAACAGGTGGATGGAAGAACCTCTCAGTGGAGGTAGTGTAAGCAAAAACAGTAACAGTAACAGTTAACAGTTTAAAAACTAATCTGTGCTACTTGTTCCCTCTTACCCTAATCCTCACATTTCCACCCTTGTCTTCTTACAGAGATTGCCTGATTTCTGTTGCTTTAACCAATTAGGTAAGTGACCTTAAAAGGTGGGTAATCCCCACCTTTTCAGACTGCTCTAAATTTTACCCCTGCTCTACTGGATAATCAACCCTGAACCTAATTACCTATACTCTACCTGCCTTAATTCTACCCCCACGACATCTCCCCTGGAGCGCCACAGTCTAGTGCACGTAAAAGTATTTGCTGAATCGCTTTGCGCGCACTTTTACACATGGCCGGGCTTTGTCTGCCACGAATATTTTGCACTTTATTTATCTAGGGGTTTTTGCATTTTTTGGGTCCTCCTCCGGCTATATCCCCACTTTTTGTGGTTTGAGGGTCAGGGCTATAAGTTGAAGGTCAGGAGATATTGGAGAGAGTAAGCGAGAGGAGTCTGCCGTGTTGCTGGTCTTTCCTCCCCAAGGATTGAGTCAGGAGAGTTGGAGATTTTGAGAGTGGCGTGTTGGAGATTGAAGTTTTTTGGATTTGAACCAGTTTCCTGATAGAAGAGCAAACCCCTGGTATTTTGAAGGGCTGGGTTCTGGATCGTTTGCCAATAAACAGCAGAGGTTGAAGATTTTGGAGTTTGTTTTTTTTGAGTCTTTGAGATTTTCACAGAGATAACTCCATCTAATTTGGAAGATCTGTTGTCTTTTTCAGTATCATCTTTTCAGCCCTTGTTTCATGCTGGAACTTGAGAGAGGTTATCCTACCCTCTAAAGGAAAGGAATTCTAGAGTTGGACACTGGTTCAGTTGGGAGGAGAACACATAGGGGATTTACCATTGCCTTTCTGATTATGATTTTTCTGATGCTACTTCTGATTTTCCCAAACTTATTTTCATATTTTAAGTAAATTTTCTTTGAACACTGTTCTTGGTCTCTGTGGTTCTTTGCTACCTGAATCCCCGATGGACATACTTCCTCATCTGAGAATACCACCGGCCAGTGATCCAGAAGAATGGAGTGAGTGTGATGTTGATGACTGTGTCCACAACTGCACCAGGGGCTAGGGGATCAATCCTCCCTCCCACCAGATGACCCTGGTGTCTCCAGAGGCTTTTGCAAGGCAGGTATGAGAAAAGGAGAGACCCGGGACACAGAAGAGCGCCTGGGGAATTTGCCTCATCCCATGAACGGGAAGTTACAAACGCACAATCCCCTGGGCAGTTTTCAAAAACTCATTTACATTCATGCAATTGAGTTTTATATGTGTAAATCCTTTTTAAAAATCAGCATGAAATTTGTTTCTTTTAGAACATCTTATCCGCCTTTGTCCTGCAAAATACAAGCAAATGTACTTTACTGCAGTTATGAATACACAGCTACAAACAATCAGTAGCTTTCTAGAGAAACCTATTTATTGTCCGTGATGTTCAATGTTCTTATAATCATCCTCATTTGACTAATTTTTGATATGAAGGTCCAGAGGGTAAGAAACCGAAATCCATATGCTACTTCTGGCAGTTGTGTGCAATTACCAAAATATTTACCCATGAATGAATGAAAAACTGAATTTTTAAAAACAGAGCAAGACACTACATTTTATTTTACTTTATATACAGTTTTTTTTCAGCCATTAAAGATTGTCTTAGAATAACTTTGTTCATACAAATAATTTTATGTGGTAATTACATTTGTAAGCATTACATACTACAAGTAGATTTATGCAAAAAAAGGAATAGACTGACTTTTTCATATTCTTGCTTTGTCACCCAAAGAGACTTGTTACTGTTAGTATTCAAAAAATGACTGAAATACATTTGTTGCCTAAGGTACTTGTGTGTACACTCTTTCCAATTCACTATCTGTTCAGTTTGGTGGCTGCAACATTACTTTTTGCCTTCTAAATTACTGCTCTGGGCCAACGCACGTTAGACTAATAACTTACATTGTTTTATCATTAGGCAAGGTGAGGCAGCCACCTCAGATGACAAAAATAAAGGCAGTGGCAAAAAGTACCCCCCCAACACTCCTGTGGAAGCCACCTCACCTTGCCACAGACATGATTCCTAAGTACCCTAAGTATCTTAAAAAATGGCGCGGGCCATCCATTGCTCCTACCATGTGACAGGGGCCGACCAATGGCACCGGTAGCCCCTGTCACATGGTAAGGGCAAAGGGCCACTGGCGCCATTTTGATTACTGGCAGCCGACAGCCCGAGAGTGGGAGATCGCTCCTGGGACCCCCCGCTGGACCACAAGGGACTTTCAGCAAGTCTTGGCGGGGTCGGGAGGGTGGGGGTTTGTAGTAAATTAAACTTGAAGGGTTGGAGTGAGTTTGGCGTTTGTTTTTTTTTAATAAATGTGCCCTTTCTCCCCCCCAAAAAAACAAAATTTTGTGGGTTTTCCTTTCGTTTTGTTTGCTTCCTGAAATGCAACGAAATAGGAAATATCGTCTTTATTTCCTATTTCTTTGCAAACGAATGCGCACACTAGTTCTTCCTGCTTAGTATCGCAACGATATTAAATAGGAGGAACCACAGAAAAGCTGTATTTTTTGCTTTTCTGAGCATGGCTTGGAGTGCCTCAAAACTTAACACCAGCTCTGGGCTGGTGTTAATTTTTGAGGGTTAAAATGTGTGCATCTGGCACGTTGAGCTCAGCACATGATATCGCAATGGCCCCTAAGTCAGTATCTGCGCTGCTCTCAGGTCACGCAGTAGCCCCATCCCCTCCTCACTTCTTCATGGGAGGCAGAGCAGTGCAGGCGCTGACTCAGTTTCACATTGGTTCATTAGGATTCAGCTGCAGCTGCTCCCTTCACCAAAGATGGGGGGGGGGGGAGGGGGGGCCACAGGTCTGGCCTCCAACTGGAAAAAAAGTCTACAGGGCAAGGCCAGAGAGGTGAAGGGGGAGGGCTGGAAAAGTCTCTGCTGAGTGTGTGTAGGGTGCAGTCCATCATGTGCCTCTGCAGAGCAGGTCATGCTTCCTCCTCATCCTCTTGCAATTTCCGTCACTCTGAAGGAGCAGCAGAAATGCTGCCAGGGACTGGTACCAGTCTGTGGATGGGTGGTTAAGAAACATTGATCTGGAGAACAGTCATGCCTGCTACAGTTTTCTGGATCCTTTTGCTGTTATTAAACCTGGCAAAGACCAATTGGGAAAGGTGTGCACCACTCCCCCCCCCCCGCCATCAGTAAAACAGCACCATACAGAGACCCCCTTGTTGTGGGCCACCAGTAATTCATGAGACTGAGAATCCTGGAATGTACAGTGATGGACAAGGCTCCTTAAATGAAGAGGAATTTACAGTTTCCGTTTAGACCAAATGATTTTCTCTAAAAGTAAATTTAATAATGTGTCCAACAAAAGTCTCACATTCACCATTGGAATTTATACATATTATACAAGTAAGAACATAAGAAAATGCCATACTGGGTCAGACCAAGGGTTCATCAAGCCCAGCATCCTGTTTCCAACCGTGGCCAATCCAGGCCATAAGAACCTGTCAAGAACCCAAAATCTAAGTCTATCCCATGCTACTGTTGCTAGTAATAGCAGTGGCTATCAACTTGATTAATAGCAGGTAATGGACTTCTCCAAGAACTTATCCAAACCTTTTTTAAACACACCTACACTAACTGCACTAACCACATCCCCTGGCAACAAATTCCAATCCAGAGTTTAATTGTGCATTGAGTGAAAAAGAACTTTCTCCGATTAGTTTTAAATGTGCCACATGCTAACTTCATGGAGTGCTCCCCTAGTCCTTCTATGGGATTAAAAGAAATGCTGTAACTTTACAGTCCGTATAACCTCTGTTTACCACCTCAAGAAAGTTGCACACAATTATACACAGTGCATCAGTCTAGTTTAGAAACCACTGATTGGCTGAATATGCAAAAAGGGCGTGCTTTTCCTTGCCTAAATTGGTGTGTTGCATTTTGCAATAGATCTCAAAACTCCCCTATTCAGTGTTGGAGGGGCTTTCATTTCCCATGCCATCTTCTTCTCAGCTTGGAGATTCATGCTTTCCTCTTGTGCTGCGGGTGAACAATTCTTTATCTACATTAAAACACAGGGAAAAAATGTGAGAGATCATGCAAAGCTGATTTTTTTAAATTGAATATTTATTGAAAATCCAACAGAAATCACAATAAACACAACAGCATAATAAGAAGTACTCCCCCCCATCAGAATTCCCTAGAACCCCCTCCTCCCTCCCTACCTTCAAGATAGCCACAGAAAACATAACACAGGGCTACACCATGGCACACCATTTCTCAAATGGCACCCACATCACATTGAAATTCAATAAGATTTCATTCCTAAGAATGGCACAATGAATGCCAAATCATTCATTGTAGTTTGGTCTTTCCAGGTAAATGAACACATTCCCAGTGCTGAGCAAGTTCACATCTTGCTGCAATTATGATTTGGAGAATCAAACTCCCACAAGCTTTCAGTAAGATCAAAATCTGGTATGTCCCATAATGACACCTTAGGATCCTTTGGGATCACATGACACAAAGCAGATTTTTAAAAGCTGAGTAAACTAAGGAAGCGGAGCAGGGGTACTGTATTAGTCTGCCAAAAAAACCTTACATTTGCAAAAAGAAACCAACAAAATGGTTGGACAGAGATGATAGCGCGATTAAGCAAAGGAAGTAGAAGAGGACCGGAAGGCTCATCTGCATACTGCTCCCAGCATCCACCGGGAGAGGAGTCCAGAGGTCACTGCAAGCATTCCAGGGATTGAATTTCACAGCCCCAACTTCCAGAGGCCCCACACCCTTTGCGGCAGAAGAGGACTGGAGGCACACAAATCTCAAACCCTTCAATTAACTGAGTGAAGATCAATTTAATGGTGATTAAAGAGGAATGGTAAGTATAGCTTTGGGAAATCTTTGGACTTATAAAAGTTTGGTGAAAGGTGAAATAGAGAAATATATTCTTTAGAGTTTGTGTATGTCTGAGGTAGTAAGTAAGCCAGAGATAGTTAAATCTAGTGTATGTCTTCCCACCCACTCAATCCTTGATTTTTAGGCAAGAGACACTTTCTCATTAAAAATCAATCAGGGTGTTATCTAAATCATACTATTGTACCAGCCCTTACTGAAAGTTTTATCATCCCCTTGTAGGACACTAGCTGATTAATTAGTAAATTCACCTGTAAATTTAAAGTACTCTAATTCCAACTCCATTAGTATCCTAAACTTAAATAGCAGATTAATTAGTAAATACTCCTGTAAATTTTAAGTATAATTCCAACTCCCTTAGTATCCTAAACTTAACTAGGAACTCAATAAAATTAAGATGAAGGCAGCGGTCCAGCAGCAAGAGGGGGGCTTTCCAGTCTTTTGCATTGAATGTCACATGTATGATTTTTTCCCGCCGGTGAGAGACTGTATGTGTGCACTCAGTGCAAAGAGCTCCTGGCTCTCAGGGAACGAGTCCGATCTCTGGATGCTAGAGTAGCAGACTTGGAGGAGCTGAGGCAGACACAGAGGTACATTGATGAGACTTTCAGGGACATAGTAGCCAAGTCCCAAATCCAGTCTGGGAGCCCCAGTGCTGCCTTGGATCAGAAAAGTCTCCCAGTAGGAGAACATCACCCTGGTGTAGCAGGAAGTGATCCTGTAGCAAGGACCTGCTCTCCAGATGATGTATTGTCCTCTCGCACTGAGGGCTACTGCCCAGGAGGAAAGGGTTATGCTGGCCATCATAGTTGTTGATTCAATTATTAGAAATGTAGATAGCACGGTGGCTGATGAACGTGAGGACCACCTGGTAACTTGCCTGCCTGGTGCAAAGGTGGCAGACCTCACGCATCACCTAGATAGGATTATAGACAGTGCTGGGGAGGAGCCGGCTATCGTGGTACATGTGGGCACCAATGACATAGGAAAATATGGGAGAGAGGTTCTGGAAGCCAAATTTAGGATTTTAGGTAGAAAGCTGAAATCCAGAACCTCCAGGGTGGCATTCTCTGAAATGCTTCCTGTTCCACGTGCAGGTCCCCAGAGGCAGGCAGAGCTCCAGAGTTTCAATGCGTGGATGAGACGATGGTGCAGGGAAGAGGAATTCAGTTCTGTAAGGAAGGGGGAGACATTTCCAAAAGGATGAGCTCCACCTTAACCAGAGTGGAACCAAGCTGCTGGCACTAACTTTCAAAAAGGAGATAGAGCAGCTTTTAAAGTAGAACAAGGGGGAAAGACGACATTCACTAGCAGTGCATGGTTCGGAGAAATGTATACTTGAAGGATACTAATGGAACAGGAGAGTTAAGGCATCCCAACATAGAGGTTCCAATAAAAGCAAACGAAGTCCAAATGCCTATATGTAAAAAATCACCAAAGCTAATGATTTCCAAATTATCCCTAGCAACTGAAAAGCAGGTTAATACAAACAAAAAACACACTTTGAAATGTCTGTATGCCAATGCCAGAAGTCTAAGAAGTAAGATGGGAGAGTTAGAGTGTATAGCATTAAATGATGAGAATGACATAATTGGCATCACAGAGACTTGGTGGAAGGAGGATAACCAATGGGACAGTGCTATATCAAGCTACAAATTATATCGCAATGATAGGGAGGAACAACTTGGTGGGGGCGTGGCACTTTATGTCCAGGAGGGTAGAGAGTCCAACAGGATAAAGAAAGATCATACAAGAGACTAAATGCTCAGTAGAATCTATATGGGTAGAAATCCGATGTGTATTGGGTAAGAGTATAGTGATAGGAGTATGTTACCGTCCACCTGGACAAAATGGTCAGACAGATAATGAAATTCTAAGAGAAATCAGGGAAGCAAACCAATTTGGCAGTGCAATAATGATGGGAGATTTCAATTACCCCAATATTGATTGGGTAAAGTAACATCAGGACTTGCTAGAAACATAAAGTTCCTGGATGTAATAAATTACTGCTTCATGGAGCATTTGGTTCAGGAACCAACAAGAGAGGGAGCTATTTTAGATTTAATTCTTAGTGGAACGCAGGATTTGGTGAGAGAGTTAATGGTCGTGGGGCATCTTGGCAACAGTGATCATAACATGATCAAATTTAAACTAATAATTGGAAGGGGGACAATAAGTAAATCTACAGCTCTAACACTAAATTTTCAAAAGGGAAATTTTGATAAAATGAGGAAAATAGTTAGAAAAAACTGAAAAGTGCAGCTGCAAAGGTTAAAAGTGTTCAACAGGCATGGACATTGTTTAAAAATACAATCCTAGAGGTGCAGTCCATATGTATTCCACATATTAAGAAAGGTGGAAGGAAGGCAAAACGATTACCGTCATGGTTAAATGGTGAGGTGAAAGAGGCTATTTTAGCCAAAAAAAACATCCTTCAAAAATTGGAAGAAGGATCCATCTGAAGAAAATAGGATAAAACATAAGCATTGTCAAGGTAAGTGTAAAACATTGATAAGACAGGCGAAGAGAGAATTTGAAATGAAGTTGGCCATAGAGGCAAAAACTCATAATAAAAACTTTTAAAAATATATCCAAAGCAAGAAACCTGTGAGAGAGTCAGTTGGACCATTAAATGACCCAGGGGATAAAGGGGCTCTTAGGGAAGATAAGGCTATTGCAGAAAGATTAAATTAATTCTTTGCTTCTGTGTTTATTAATGAGGATGTTGGGGAGATATCAGTTCCGGAGATGGTTTTCAAGGGTGATGAGTCAGAAGAACTGAATGAAATCACTGTGAACTGGGAAGATGTAGTAGGCCAGATTGACAAACTAGAGTAGCAAATCACCTGGACTGGATGGTATGCATCCTAGGGTACTGAAGGAACTAAAAAATGAAATTTCTGATCTATTAGTTAAAATTTGTAACCTATCATTAAAATCATCCATTGTACCTGAAGACTGGAGGGTGACTAATGTAACCCCAATATTTAAAAAGGGCTCCAGGGATGATCCGGATAACTATAGACCAGTGAGCCTGACCTCAGTGCCGGGAAAAAGAGTGGAAACTATTCTAAAGATCAAAATCGTAGAGCATATAGAAAGACATGATTTAATGGGACACAGTCAACATGGATTTACCCAAGGGAAGTCTTGCCTAACAAATCTGCTTCATTTTTTTGAAGGGGTTAATAAACATGTGGATAAAGGTGAACCGATAGATGTAGTGTATTTGGATTTTCAGAAGGCGTTTGACAAAGTCCCTCATGAGAGACTTGTAAGGAAACTAAAAAGTCTTGGAATAGGAGGAGATGTTCTTTCGTGGATTACAAACTGGTTAAAAGACAGAAAACAGAGAGTAGGATTAAATGGTCAGTTTTCTTAGTGGAAAAGGGTAAACAGTGGAGTGCCTCAGGAATCTGTACTTGGACCGGTGCTTTTCAATATATTTATAAATGATCTGAAAAGGAATATGACGAGTGTGGTTATGAAATTTGCGGATGATACAAAATTATTCAGAGTAGTTAAATCACAAGCGGATTGTGATACATTACAGGAAGACCTTGCAAGACTGGAAGATTGGGCATCCAAATGGCAGATGAAATTTAATGTGGACAAGTGCAAGGTGTTGCATATAAGGAAAAATAACCCTTGCTGTAGTTACACGATGTTAGGTTCCATATTAAGAACTACCACCCAGGAAAAAGATCTAGGCATCATAGTGGATAATACTTTAAAATCGTCGGCTCAGTGTGCTGCAGCAGTCAAAAAAGCAAATAGAATGTTAGGAATTATTAGGAAGGGAATGGTTAATAAAATGGAAAATGTCATAATGCCTCTGTATCTCTCCATGGTGAGATTGCACCTTGAATACTGTGTACAATTCTGGTCACCGCATCCCAAAAAAAATATAATTGCGATGGAGAAGGTACAGAGAAGGGCAACCAAAAAGATAAAGGGGATGGAACAGCTCTCCTATGAGGAAAGGCTGCAGAGGTTAGGCCTGTTCAGCTTGGAGAAGAAATGGCTGAGGGGGGATATGATAGAGGTCTTGAAGATCATGAGACGTCTTGAACGAGTAGATGTGAATCGGTTATTTACACTTTCGGATAATAGAAGGACTAGGGGGCACTCCATGAAGTTAGCAAGTAGCACATTTAAAACAAATCTGAGAAAATTCTTTTTCACTCAATGCACAATTAAGCTCTGGAATTTGTTGCCAGAGGATGTGGTTAGTGCAGTTAGTGTAGCTGGGTTCAAAAAAGGTTTGGATAAGTTCTTGGAGGAGAAGTCCATTAACTGCTATTAATCAAATTTACTTAGGGAATAGCCACTGCTATTAATTGCATCAGTAGCATGGGATCTTCTTGGTGTTTGGGTAATTGCCAGGTTCTTGTGGCCTGATTTGGCCTCTGATGGAAACAGGATGCTGGGCTTGATGGACCCTTGGTCTGACCCAGCATGACAATTTCTTATGCTCTTATGTTCAAGGTTCAAACTTTCAGAACATGACTCAAGTAAAAGCCTGCAAGTTGTATTATTTTGTATAAGGAAAGGTTGGAAATCTAGCATTTAATTTACATATTGTTAAACAGAATAACAAAACTTTAAGAAGGTAAAAAAATTGCTAAGTTAAAACATGAAATTTGGATAGCTGTGACAAATATCCATTAATCAGTGGCAAATTGTACCATTCTAAAGACAACTGCCTCTGGTTTGTCCTGTGAGGAGAGGGAGAAAGGAGGCTGCAACTGGGCAGGCGTGAACCATAGGAGTAGACACAGGGAATAGGATCAGTTCCAACCCAGTACTCCAGGCTAAGGCTGAGTCTATCTACCTTCCCTCTCCACCCAGTAAAACCTTCCTAGTCCTTGCCACCCCAAACTATGCATACAAACTACACCTATGGGATGAAGGGGGGAGAGAAAGAGAGAGTGAGAGAGAGAACGGGAAGGGGAATGCTTCTAGGATGGGGTAGGAGAGAGAGGGAGGATGCTGCTAGGAGAGGGTGGGCTTGGGATAGACAGAGAAGGGCTGTTGCTGGGCAGGCCATAGTTGGAGAGAGAGAGAGAGATGGCAGCTACTGGGTAGGGGTTGGAGTGGAGAGTGGGGATAGCTGCTGGGTATGGGGATGAGTAAAATTATTCTGTCCCGGGTACAGAAGAACTGGTCCCACCACTGATCAGACTCTCCCTGTCTTTTCTCATTGTGACCTCTTCCTGTTCTCTTAGTCTTATTTCTCAGCATCACATTCTCCCAGATTCCTTTAGAAGTCCATATTCAAAAGCATTTAGCCGGCTAAATTCTAGCTGGCTAATAGGTTAGATGATTTGAATTTAGCTGGTTAAGTTAGGGGCATTCCAGGGTTATAAGTGGGAGGAGTTGAGTTAGTCAGCCATGTTAACCAGTTAACTTTGATATTCAATTACCCGGTAAACATAGCCGGCTAAGTCTAATTGGACCAAAGTGCTATCCTAAAGTTAGCCAGTTAAAAATTAGCTGGCTAACTGTAAGATAGCAGGTTATATCCTATTGAATAAGTCTCTAAAGTTAGCCAGATAATTTTATGACTAACATTGTTATCTGGACTGTGTTAGAATATGGATCTCCTGGGGGGGGGGGGGGAGTAATTTTCAAAAGGCTTTACATGGGTAAATGTAACTATTATTGTAGCAATTTTCAAAAACCCACTTACACGAGTAAAGTGCATTTACACATGTAAAACCCAATTTTAAGCGTGTAAATGCTTCTTAAAGCCAGGCCCTTGGTATTTTCCATCCTTCTGTCACCTCTTAATTCTCTAACTGTAACTTTCTTCAATTATCTCCTCCTGGTGAGAAATGCTTTGTGCCTTCTATTAACTTGGCTTGCTCCAGGAATTTAGGTGAATTAAAGAGGAGCAGTGTAAGGAATTAACAAGCAAAATGAAAGTTTTTGCAGAGGAAGCAAGATATTTATAGAACTGACTACTACCACCACCAGATCACTGATCCTGAGATCCACGCTGTCAAAATATCTTACCATCATTATATTCAACAAACTCTGAAAGCCTCCTTCCTAAATAAAGCAATATTTAAGAAATTTGTTAGAAACATTAAATATGTGTGTTACGGAATCAGTAATTCTGTATAATTACCTTTTGTGTATACAATGTACATTTTGTTTTGGCCTCAGTACGGTACATACTGGGGATACGTTTATAATAGCCTTCCTAAATTACGTGGCAAATAAGCTTGTACATTATGCCAAGCATATAATTCCATGCATAGGTACATGCATAAGTCCACATTGAAAATTATCCCACCAAATTTACCTGCACACAATTACACCTGCCTTTATGTGTGCAGAGAGATCTATGGACAATTTACATATAGGGGCAGATTTTAAAAGCTCTGCGTACGTAAATCTGGCTGGATTTATGCACACAGGGGGGTTATGCGCGCCGAGCCTATTTGGCATAGGCCCAATGACGCCGCAAGCCCCGGGACATGCGTATGTCCCAGAGCTTGAAAAAAGGGGCGGGAATGGGTGGGGCAGGGTGGTCTGGGGTGGGACGAGTCTCCAGGCACAGCTGCCATTTGCCGCTGTGCCTGAGATCACGGGCCGGCTGTCGGCCGGCGTGCGCAACCTACGCCTGCCCGGAGGCAGGTACAACTTATAGGATAAAGGTAAGGGGGGTTTAGGTAGGGCTGTGGGTGGGTAAGGGAGGGGAAGGTGGAGGGGTGGGAGGGAACAGAGGAAGGCTGCACGGCTCGGTGCGCGCAAGTTGCACAATTGTGCACCCCCTTGCGCACGCATGTTATAAAATCGGGCGTACATTTGTGTGCGTCGGGTTGCGTGCACAAATGTATGCCCGCGTGTACCTCTTAAAATCCAGCCCATAGACTTTTGAAATTTGTTAACTATGCACATAACTTCAAATCCCTCCCTGGTTCTGCCCTGGGAATACTTCCACTCAACTTAAGCATGAACAGGATATACAAGCCTAAGTTTACATTCATATCGGGTGGTACATTTTAAATGGGCCATTCCCATGGATAAAGCAGTGGAAATGGCTCTGAGGACCACCCTCGGAATAACTGTAGAGGATCGTTAGAAATCACTTTAAGTCTTACAATATTCATGCTGTTCATCACTTTTTTTCTGTTTAAAAGATAATATCATTACTATTTCAGTCCACGAGATGACAAAATTAATTTTGCTAACTTGTTTAGCAATTAGGTACTCATCCTCCTTTCCTGAGGTCCCAGTCTGAAGAAAGAATTAGTCCAAACATGGTCTTTTGGTCTTCATACACTCTTTCATTCCAGAATTTCTGCTGTTCAAATCGATGAAATGTACAAAAGAAGTTGATTTGAACAATGCCCTCTCTACCTAGCTTGTTGCACTACTTACCTGTTTGAAGCTAGGTAGAGAGTGCATTGTATAAATCAACCTTTCATTGATTTGAACAGCAGAAATTCTTCAGTGATTTCAACTTTGCTGTTTGTAACTCCTACTGTGTATGTAAAATTGCCCCCCCCCCCAAACTGCCCCACCCCCCCAAACCCCACTCTGAGTTAAACGTGCCCCCCTCTTACAGTGATATAAATAGTAGATTGACATGGGACTTTCTCTCTCTCTCTCTGCCAAACAGCATATGCAATTTTGTATGCATTAGGGCCTTAACGCAAAATGATAAATGACCCGGTTAGATCCTAAATTGAGTCACTCAACAATCTTTTGATATCTGTCTCTTTGGCTTTTTGCCCATTCTGTGTCTATGGGAAAAAAGCTTAGTAAATCACGCCCCTGGAATAACAATTCTTTACATATTCTTTTTGGTTTATATTCTGGAAATCCTCGTCTCACTTCTTTTATTTAAGTTCTCATCAGAGATTCATCACCAACACTCGCTTTAGTATTTTTTAGTTTAATAGCACACAAAGAGCAAGTTTGCTTACCATAAACGGTGTTTTCCGTAGATAGCAGATGAATTAGCCATGCTGTCTGGGTACGTCCTCCATGCCACTAGGTGGCAGAGCTCTCTAAGTATGGTTAAGTCTTTCAGCTAGGCACTTCCTCCTGTATATCGCTCGCTCTGCCTGAGGTACCTCAGTCTGTATCAAAGCAAGTGTTATGCCATGTCAGAACTGTCCAGGGAGGCGGGCGGGTCAGCATGGCTAATTCATCTGCTATCTACGGAAAACACAGTTTACGTTAAGCAAACTTGCTCTTTTCATGTAGATAAGCAGCTGAATTAGCTTTCTGTCTGGGAGTCCCCAGCAGATGTATTGAGCAGTTGATGTTATTTTTCTTTGTTTATGGTGCTCATTACAGGATGTATTGGCAGACAGTTCCTATGAAGGCTGTTTATGTGAGGTACATGTGCTCTCCTGCAGGGTAGTTCGTCACAAAAGCGCATCATCTGCAGCTTGCTAATCTAAGCAGTAATGGGATGTGAAAGTATGTAAAGTTGACAACATCGCCATTTTACAGATGTGCATGATAGGTGCTTCATGAAAGTGGGCAACTGAGGTCGCCACGGCTGTACTTGATGCATTTTGCAGTTGTAGATAGCGACTGCGATCGTTTATGGTAACAAATTTGTAAACCATTGGACATCCAGGTGGAAAACATTCTCTTTGTGATTGGATATCCTTTAGCATTAGGAATGAACGAAAGAAACAGTTGCGAAGGACTGTTTGGTGAATGTGTGCGCTGTGTACAATAGGGAAACGCATACTTATCGTCCAATGTAAGTAAGTTCTTCTCATTGTCATTTTCATGAGGTCTTGGATGACAAATGGGTAAGGTGATAGTTTGGTCGAGATGGAAACTAGATATTATCTTTGGTAGAAATTTAGGGTGAATTCATAAGGTCACCCTGAGATGATGGAATACAGATAAGGAGAGTAGTGAACAAAGGTTTGAAGGTCACTAACTCGTCCCGCTGATAGGAAGGCCGTTAGGAAAGTACTTACCATGAGAGATATCAAAAGTTACAAGTCTCTAATGGTTCAAAGGGAGGAAGCACCTGTTGTTTGCTGATTATGTAAATATTCCACGTTACTGATGGTGTCTTTATTGGTGGACACCCTCCATGAATGTGGAAAACAAGCGAATGATATGAAATAAATTCTCCGTTTAGCGGAGTATGGTAAGCTGTTATAGCGCTTAAGTGACCTAGCAGTGAGGATGCGGCGAGTCCTTCACTGTATAGGAAATAGAGGTAAGAAAAAAGGTGCTTTGGTGGACAAGGTAGAGGGTCCATTTCCGTTGTGGAGCACCCGGAAGTGTAGTGAGACCACTTTCTCTGGAGGGAAGGATGTAAGTTCAAGTGGCGGTAGATGATCCGTTCAACCTGCACCCCATGAGGTGGAGGGAGGAGTGAAAATGATACTGTAGGGATCCATTGTCCTGGGTCAGAAGATGAGGATGCTGTTCAGGGGAATTGGGTCCGTTATGGACAGATGCAGTCGATAATTGTACTATGGTTGTAACGGCCATGCTGGCGCAATAAGAATTAGATTTGACTGCTCTGTGATGCATCTCTGGATTGTCCATGAGTTGAGAGGTATCGGAGGGAACGCATAGAGTTGGTCATGAGACCAGTTTATGAGGAATGCATCTGGAGCTAGTCTAAGCGGGCTCAGGTACACCGAGCAGAGGTTCTCCAGCTTCCTGTTGTTTTTCAGTTGCAAAGAGGTCGATGGAAGGAAGACCTCATATGGAGAATATGTGGTGCGCATTGCGCAACCTTCTGAGCTAGTTCCCATACGTGGGAATGAAAATGCTGCTCAGTTTGGCTGCCCTGGAATTGTGTATTCCGGGAAGTTAAATTTTTAAGAAGGATGGATCTGTGATGAGTCCAGCTTAGTATCTGAACTGCTTCTCTGCAGAGGTTCCAAGAACCTGATCCTCCTTTGCTTATGTAGAACATTGCAAATTGATTGTCGTAGGAATCATTACTACCATCTGTTAGAGATGTGAATCGTGTGCCAGATCGTCTTAACGATCAGATTCGGCTGGGGGGGGGGGGGGGGGGGGGGGGGGGGGGGGGGGGGGAGAATCTGATCGTTAAGATATGTGAATTGGAATCGTTTCCGATTCCAATTCATATCGCTAATTTCTTTTTAAGTGAGGTCCGTGCCGCTAAAAAAAACCAACCCACCCGACCCTTTAAATCGACCCCCCCCCGACCCCCCAAAAACCTTTTAAAATTACCTGGTGGTCCGGGGGGGCCTCGGGGAGAGATCCAGGGGGGCCTCGGGGAGAGGAGAGATCCAGGGGGGCCTCGGGAAGAGATTTCCCGTTCCCAGGCATCAGCTGTTCTAAAAATAAAATGGCGCCGATGCACCTTTGCCCTTACCATGTGACAGGGTATCCGGCCATTGGCCGGCCCCTGTCACATGGTAGGAGCACTGGCTGGCCGGCGCCATGCCAGCCAGTGCTCCTACCATTGAAATTGTCGGTTCAGTGTGCTGCGGCAGTCAAAAAAGCAAACAGAATGTTGGGAATTATTAGAAAGGGAATGGTGAATAAAATGGAAAATGTCATAATGCCTCTGTATCGCTCCATGGTGAGACTGCACCTTGAATACTGTGTACAATTCTGGTCACCACATCTCAAAAAAGATATAATTGCGATGGAGAAGGTACAGAGAAGGGTGACCAAAATGATAAGGGGAATGGAACAGCTCTCCTTTGAGGAAAGACTAAAGAGGTTAGGACGTTTTAGCTTGGAGAATAGATGGCTGAGGGGGGATATGATACAGGTGTTTAAAATCATGAGAGGTCTAGAACGGGTAGATGTGAATTGGTTATTTACTCTTTCAGATAATAGAAAGACTAGGGGGCACTCCATGAAGTTAGCATGTGGCACATTTAAAACTAATCGGAGAAAGTTCTTTTTCACTCAACGCACAATTAAACTCTGGAATTTGTTGCAAGAGGATGTGGTTAGTGTAATTAGTGTAGCTGTGTTTAAAAAAGGATTGGATAAGTTCTTGGAGAAGTCCATTACCTGCTATTAATTAAGTTGACTTATAAAATAGCCACTGCTATTACTAGCAACAGTAACATGGAATAGACTTAGTTTTTGGGTACTTGCCAGGTTCTTATGGCCTGGATTGGCCACTGTTGGAAACAGGATGCTGGGCTTGATGGACACTTGGTCTGACCCAGCATGACATGTTCTTCTGTTGTTCTTATGGTTATAGGGTTGGACAATGGATGGAAGATCTGATCCTATTGGCTTTTTATACCTCATAGGAGACGATGCATATGTAGGCGTGTATGAGGAGCTACGTAAATGATCACTGCCATGTGTCCTAATGAGGTTAGGACTTGGCATTCCAGAACTGTTGCACTGTGAAGTAGAAGTGACGCCAGCGTGGAGAGAGCTAATGCTCTCGGATGCGGTAGGAAAGACTTGTCCTGATTTGTGTCAATATTTGCTCACATGAATTGTAGAGTTTGTGTTGGTTTTAAAGTGATGTTTCATAAATTATTGGGAGGCCTAGATTGTCTAGGCAGGAAAATAGTACGTAGTAGATTGTGCCGTAGAAGAGTCTGATTTGGCGCTATGAAGAGCCCATCGTCTAGATAGGGAAAAATTTGCACCCCTTTACGATGAAGTTCCGCCATTGCTACTGCCATATCTTTTGTGAAGACCTTGGGGGCAGATGAAGGCCGAAAGAAAGGACCTTATATTGGTAGTGACTGGTTGACCGCCTGGAAATAGGTAGAACCAGGAATCTAGATGCATTGTATGTGTATCTTTTATATTCTGGGAACACAGCCAATCCTTAGGTCGTAGAAATGGAAGAATGGACTTGTGGGAAGCCCTTGAACTTGTCCTTGTAGAGATTTTTGTTGAGTTAACGGAGGTCTAGGATGGGACTAGGCCTTCTGACCTCTTGGGAATTAGGAAATATTGAGAACAGAATCCCCGATAGATCTGTTGGTAGAGTACTCTCTGAATGCAGTGATTTTGGAGAAGAGCACTTATTTCCTTCAGTCTGGAATTTGAGGGGAGACACGTTGTTTCTGTGCAGCTACCTAGTAAGGTTGAGAAATGGAGAGTAATGTTTTATAATGGAAAAAACCCAACAATCCAAAGTGATGAGCTTCCAGGTTGGAAGGAGGTTGGGTCTCCTGCGTCACTCATCAGAAGTATGTGCACAGGTGGCGGTGTGCCAGAATCAGTCTACGCAAGGGCAATGGTTTCCAGTCTAATCTCAATGGCACATCAATCGTCTGGAGGCCCGAGCAGTTCACATGGTGCTCAAGACATTCCTGCCCCTGCTCCGATTGTTTTTTTTTTATACATTGAGGATTCGGCGGTTGCAGGGTTTGGCGAGGCAGCATAGTCTGCTGTCTTTACGCCTGTTGTTGATTAATAAGTAGTCACGATGATTAGCGAGACAGAGGCTTATAATGGGGATGAGGCTTAAGGTCATCTTCCTTTTTTTTTTTTGGTAATGCTCGGCAGTGGGCCGAGACTGAAAAGTAACGTTATGCTATATATGGAAGTTGGTGAGATGTTAATCAAAAAAGGTTGATGTTCTCTGTCTTGTAAGCCTTGTGAATTGTTCAGTAAAATTGATGTTGGTAAGGAGATGCTAGACTGTATGGTAAGCTTTCGCCATGTCGGGAACCGTGTCTGTTATGGCTGTGAAACACAACCATGGAAGACATCCGATTGTCTAGGCATTTGTTGAAGTCTGAAAAGAGACACCAAATCTATGGAAATGGATTGTCTCGTAGCCTACCCAAGATATGCGCGATGGTTGGAAGGGAGGCCTGGAGCATTTTAGATGCAATGGTCTGTGCTTCTCTTTTTTTTTTTTGGAAAGTCCCAGTGACTCACTAAGTAGTACGTTAAGGCAGTCAAGTGGATTTTTGTAGTAAGTGACCGGTTCCGTAGGTACCTCAAGAAAGCTGTGGAATGCCTAGTATTACACTGATGCGGAACTGGACTCAGCATGGTGACCGTGATTAGCATACGAATGAAATACATGGCACCGTTTGGTGGCAGGATGCTGTCAAGAACGGAACGGGTTGCAATATGCGAGACTCCGTTCTTCTCTTTTTTATTTTATTTTATTTTTTTTCCGCTAATGCACTTTTATATGACCTCGCGTGTAGCTGCGAGGCAATCAAATGCATGGACGCCCTGGTGCATACTTGGCTGACTCTGCATTTTTTTTTTTTTGCAGCTAATGCCATGATTGTATCAGGCAATTGTTGTGCAGGCGGTTGGTGTGCAGAATAGCATGCCCCAGCGCCGTCTCAGATGTTTCCCCCTTTCTTTTTTTTTAGTTTTGAATTTTGCACCAACGCTCATGCATCGGCTCAACCGGTGCCCGTGTCCGATGCCACGGCACACTCTGGCCCCACGCCGATGCTGCGGCGCGTCCAAGCAATGGCTGATATGTGGTGTGCCCATCTTCCGTTGCTCGTGTCCATGTTCCTGTGTGAGCATACAGCAGGGTGGCCACAGTTGTAGGCAGGTCATGGCGTGTCCGCAGCGCTGATCCAGCACATCTGCGCGCGTCGTGTCATATGTTGGGGTGACTGCGTCAATGTGTCGGTGCACCGGCATGTTTTTATCTGTCAATGTGCTGGCTTGTGCGTTGATGCGTCCAGCTCATGCGTCGATGTGCTGGCCGCCAACGCACACATCGGTACAGCGGCGTCTTCGGTGCTCCGGCGCACTGAATAAAGGTCATGGTGCTTCAGCTGATTCATCAACGCTCCCAGCAGTGCTTCAGCTGCGTCGATGGTCCCAGTGCCTCTAGTGCACGTGTCAATGCTTTGGCCAAAGTTGACTAAATCCGATGGCGCCGGCGCGGCTTGATGTTTCAGTGCTGTGGCAATAGCCTCCGACTCAGGCTATGATTTTGGCGTGCAGTCTCTCAGCAGACTGGTGAGTGTATCAGCGGCTACGAGAGCGTCCCTCCCCCAGTCTCTACTCGGTGCGTCCCGGAAGAAACGGGAGGGTGACTGAGGAGACAGACGAATATAGCAGTCAGCTGTGAGAAGGGGGAGGGTAATGCCCCGAGATGTAAATAAAATCTCGTAAGGGCAAGGCTCATTAAGAGGCTCCTTTTTTTTTTTTAAGATGAGATCTGTCGATGCAGCTTCTCCTTTTTTTTTTTTAATGTTATTTATCAGTTGAAGTGAGGAGAAGTAGAGAGCTCCGCGCACTCTGTTGCACGGAAAAGTCTAGACTGAGGTACCTAAGGCAGAGTGAGCGATATACAGGAGGGAGTGCCTAGCTGAAAGACAACCATACTTAGAGAGCGCCGCCACCTAGTGGCACGGAGGACATACCCAGACATCATGGCTAATTTAGCTGCTTAACTACGTGAAAATACTTTATTATAGGTCAAGTTCTCCAGCAATCAGCTGTGCTGTAGCAGGAAAGCTGGACGCAACTCACCCCAGCCTTATTTGCCATTCTGACTGGCCACGCTTATAGGTACCATGGCCACAGCAGTTTTGGCTCCAGGGGTTGTGAATGCTACTTCTCCAGCATTTCTAGACATGGCTATTCTAAGAAGGAGCCTGAGGTGGGAATCAAACCTTCTTTTCTCCCACCTCGGGCTCTGCCAATCCCTAAGCCATCAGGCATCTCTGTTTATACAAATTTTATTCACCTACCTCTTTTAACGTGGCACTTTCCGGAATGAAAATAAACAGCTAAAGCTGCACAGGCCAGTACAATGGCTATTATAACAATCAACTGTAGTTTTTGGGGCTTTTTGATATCTTCTGTAGCCAAGAGAAAAACAAAAAGAAGTAAGAATGGCAATTTGCTATACTTGCTTTCTCCAAACTTGAAATTTTTTCTTTCTTTTTTTTCCATTAATGCCTTCCTTCTCATTAGTATGGAATAATGTATAATTATTTATTAAGATACCACAGGCTGTTCATTGTTGAATAGCATCAAGGTTCTGGTGCACTATTGGCAAGGGGGCTTGGAAATTGCAAGGGAAATGACAAACACAAAGAAAACTTAGGCTAATTTCTTGTAGAGGTATATATATATATATATATACAGAGAGAGAGAGAGATGTATCATGCTTTCTCACGATCTCTCTCAATGTATAGATATATTTTTTACATATTTATAAAGTGTTGACAGAGAAATGATAAGCATCCTTGCTGCATGGCTGATTATCTCCTCTTCCCCAGCTTACTGACTCAGCTGGATTAGTGGGTGGTTGGGGGGGGGGGGGAGCGTTCACTGGGACGAGCATGACATCCACATCCAGATGCAGCGGCACCTCCTCAGAGCTCCTCATTCCACCTTCAGACAGCTCGAGGCTGAGAAGCCCAGAAAGCGAGCCATGTGCCCTGGCACAGGAAGAATAGATGTGGAAGCCTAAGACCCAGCTTTGCCTGTACATTTAAGCATTTTAAGGGTGAAATAAAAAAATATGTCACGCCCCAAAGTGGATCAGCAGCTAAAACTCAACTCCTGATGTGGCTAGGCAGCCTCCATCTTGGATTCTCTTGTTTTGCAGAGTTTGAGGCATTTCTTTGCTTAGGGATTGAGTATCACCCTGTCCTAAAGAGTCTAGCTGCAGGTGTAGGACTTATTTTGCAGAACAAAGGTCTTATGATAAGATTTATTACTTTAGATTTTCTAGAATATACTTCCTATATGAAGACTATTTTATTTTGAAAGAGTAAGAGAATGCTCTAAGCCACTCCCTCTCTTCAAAAATATATATTCTTTAAACAATGAAATAAGGGGTATAGGCAGTGCTGGATTTTGGGGTGTGTGATCTGTGCAGTCACAGAGAGCATCATGCAGTATGGGGTGCCACCATTCCCTCCCAATGCAGATTAGAAAAAAAAAAAAAGCTGACGCTCCCACCCAACATCACTCTTGTAGCTGAAGAGCTGCTGTTCCTGCTGACCCCTTTAAACTCCCAATATAGCCTGCAGCGTTTTAGAGCTTCTACCGCCTCTAGAACTAAACCTGGGGAAACCAAAGAAAGATTTGCAGTCTTCCCTTTCTCTCTCCCCGCAGCCGGTCTGGCAGAAGAGCCGAGCCGGTGTCCCAGTGCTTCTATCTTCCTCTTGCCTCCTCCTCTCGCTACTGACTCTGCTCTCTCTCTCTCTCATAGTTGAAACAGCTGTTTGTAAACTGAACCACCTGGGAAAGAGAGGAGCCAGTGGCAGGAAGAGGTTAGGAGCACCGGTCGCTGGTTCTACTCACCTGTCATTGGACTGCTAGGGAGAGGTGGAAGGGAGGGAGGTGGAAGGGAGGGAGGTTTGAAAAGGTTGACTTTAGGGATGCTGAACCACAGCCAAACCAGGCCATGAAAGGGGGGCTCTGGTCCCGGTGTTTGCACAGGGCAGTGGCAATGCCAATGCTAAAGCAGGTGCTGGAGTGGATATAGGCATCCGAGTTGTACAGGTATGCATTTTATTTACCCCGGGGCTGTGCTGTTGATGAATATCTTTCAATCTAACCTGCTTTGTAGGTTTTAAAATGTGGCAGGTGCAAAACAGCACGCAGCAAATAAAGATCAGCTATGTTACATACAAAGCTCATTCTGAAATGAGGCCTTCATAGTAGATGATCAAATAGGCAACATTTTTCTTTCCACAGACTAAATACTATGTAACACAAATCTGAGTAGGTTTATTAGGCCTTTTCTCCCTTTCTGTGCCAATCAGATAAAAAGCTCATTAAACTCACCCCAAGATCCTGCAAAAAAATATGGAAAAATTATTTTTCTTTGATTGCCCAGTTATGTTGGGCCTGCTGTCTGCAGTGAATGCACCTGAACACAGCCTGCCTAAAACTCAGTTCTGCTGGAAGTCTTATACTATGCACCAAGCGACTAGCTTATACCATTAACTCTGTGGAAAACATGAACATATCAAAGAGAGCTTCACCTAGATCTTCAGGTCGCTCGCTGGAGCTAATGCAGGAGTTCGTCTCTTCTGTTTTACCCATCAGCTGGTACACAACTGCACAGCAATACTCTTCCATGATGGAAAGTGGTTTCAGGGGCAGGATGCTAGTGAGGATGAAGAAGCCATCTTTTGTTTTATTTGACACTGTCTGGGCGCTCTTTGTCCAGTTTCTCCGAGACCCATCGAACCAGTGTATCTGTCCTCTGGAGTTCCCTCCTCTTGCCTCACACACAACTGCGCTTCGATTCATTTGCAGAGCGATGTTACTATAAGGGACTAAAAGGAACAAAGGAATAGTTGGAGAAAGCCTGACACCATGGGATTTCTCTTTACTCCTTTTTAATCTGCTAAGAAACCAGTTATGTTTTGTTACATTTATTCTGTGATCACATTCATTGAATTTCAGGGAGCAGGTGGGATAACCGATAACAATCCAGTTATTTGAATTGTGCTAATGATTTTTACATTAAAAAAAAAAGTCCATAATTAGCTGGCGGTTGCCAGATAAAGTTAACTGAATAAAGCTGTCCACTGTCCAGTTAACTTTATCCGGATATTAGAATTTAAGAACATAAGAAGTTGCTATTCTGGGAGAGACCGAGGGACCATCAAGCCCAGCATCCTGTTTCCACTTGTGGCCAATCCAAGTTACAATTAAATACAATTAAATACAACCCATGCTACTATAGCCAGTAATAGCACTGGCTAAGGGCCACATTTTAAGAAGCCCGCACGCGTAAAAACTGGGAGATACGCGCGTGGCTGGGCTGTGCACGCGCTGCACGCATTTTACAAACGGCCCGGCCACGCGCCTAATGGCCGCTATTTTGCACGTGCCACATTTTTAAACTTATATAGGAGGTTAGATTGAAAGATGTTCATCAACAGCATAACTGTACCACTCGGGTGCCTATACCCAATTAAGGAGTGGACTGGGAGGGAACCTTCCTCTCCTCCTAACTATCCTTCCTACCTTTACCACTCTCCTCTCCTCTCCTCCCTGACCCCTAACCCCTACCTACTTAGGGTTTTTTTTCTGTTTTTTAAACTTTCCTGCTCTGATGAGCAGAAGTAAGTTACGCACGCTGGCTGGCTGCCGGCGGGCGCTTCCCTGGGACAGAGCCTAACAGTGGCTGGCTGGCGCGCCTAACTTACTTCTGCTCATCAGAGCAGATAAGTTTAAAAAAAAACCAAACAAAAACCTAGGTAAGTAGAGGTTAGGGGTCAGGGAGGATAGGAGAGGGGAAAGGTAGGAAGGATAGTTAGGAGGAGAGGAAGGTTCCCTCCCAGTCCGCTCCTTAATAGGGTATAGACACCAGAGTGGTACAGTTATGCATCTTTTGACCCTGGGGCTGTGCTGTTGATGAATATCGTTCAATCTAACCTGTTATATAGGTTTAAAAATGAGGCACATGCAAAACAGCGCGCGGCAAATAAAGATCAGCTATGTTACAGATCTCATTCTGAAATGAGGCCTTAATAGTAGATCATATAAGCAAAACGTTTCTTTCCGCAGACTAAATACCATGTAACACAAATCTGGACGCGTGCGTGCGGGTTTAAAAATCTTATCCTTAAATTACCTTGATTAGTGTCAGTTTATGGACTTCTCCTCCAAGAATTTGTCCAAAACGTTTTTTAAACCCAGCTAAGCTATCCAGGACAGTTCTGTGCCTGCTGAATAGCCGATCTAAAGTTATCTGGACGAAGCTGTTCCGATAACTTTAGGACAGCTGTTTCGGAAGAGTTACCTGGGTAGCTCTGTCCGGGTGGCGCTGCTAGTGCAGCCCAGACAAAGTAAAGCCATACCCTGGGAACACCCACTAGCACTGCCACATTTTTGCCCAGGTACATTTTTATCAGGGCAGTGATGTGCCCGTACAAAATGTAGTCTTGGGAGGGAGGAATTTAAAATGTCAGGGAGGGAGGTTCTCCAGCTAATTCCAAAAGTTAGCCGGATAAATCTTTTGAATATGGGCTTCACTTTGAAAGGGAAACACGCTTAAACCCTAAACTCTTTCTCCACCATTCGCCCCCACTCCCCAACACAAAAAAAGGGGCCCATCAGGTTCAACGCATACTTTATACATCAGGCAATTTCGTAAGAGAAAGTCTTCCCTTTGAAAATCAGCAAAAACTATTTGGGTAAAAGGTATCCATGGTCTTTGCATTGCTGCGGGCAGTTTGAAAACTCCCCTCTTTATGCAACAAAACAAAGAATGCTGTCTCCTCGCCTCACTCTGGTTTGCTAGAGGCACGCGCTAGGACGTAGGAAAAAAACTACCGCAAGAGGTGTACGTTAAGACCACTTCTAATTCAAAAGACTTTCAAAACTACACGGGCATTGGCTATTTGCCAAGCTCACAAGGACAAGGACTAGGAACGAGAGCCGGGGGGGGGGGGGGGGGGCGAGTGTTTCACTTCCGCTTTTCCTGGGGATGTGCTCACCACTGAAAACCAACCACCATCATCACTGTTTAAAGAAAAGCACATTCTGCTATGATACACTTAAGTCTGCGCAGTTTACAGGGTGGGAGAGGTTCTTAATAAGGACAATTTTCAACAGCCATTTATTTGGGTAAATACTGATTCACCAGAGTAAGAGAGTTGATGGTAAGCTGTGGGGGAGGGGGTTCCACGGTGCTCGTACTTGTGGCTGGGATTAGGGGGACGGCTCCCGAGGGCCATATTTTGGGTGGGATTAGGAAAGAGCGCACCCACGATGTGCACTCAAACGTATGTATGCTATTTCCCAGTCATGTTTAGCCTGCACGAACCACAGAGAAAAAAGCCTGCAGGCTACTTGTACCTGTGGACAATCTTAAAAGGGAGATTATGTGCGGATTTCCTCTCTGTTAATTCGTACAGGGTCATGCGGGATAAAGTACCGGTGGGCCTTGCAGCTGGTTGGGTGCGTAGCTTGGAAAATTGCCCCCATTGTTTCGTTCATGCAGAGAAGGTTCTGTTTAAGTGTCCCTTCGGTTTCTTTCCTTTAACAAAGCCTTCTGCACATCTCTGCCCCCTTTTCATTTCTCAAGAATATTAGTTACCAAAAAACTGAAAAAGGAAGTCTCCATCGTGGGGCTTCATAAAATGCACTGTTGTGGCATGGCTACAAAAGGAAGCAGAAGCAGAACATGACGCGTGCTGGGGCGGTTTGCTCATTTCAACAATCAGAACACTTGGAATTAAAAGTAAATTCAGTTTTTGTTTCTAGCGTGCGCCTCCAGTACCTTTTTTTTTTGTTGGAGAGGGCTTCTGTGCTAGTTTTGTCAGTCACTGAGGATGATCCTCTATTTTGCAGAGAATGAATACTGCAAGACAATCTTTTCCTACAAAGCACCTGGAGGTAATATTCAGTAAGCCGGTGAGTGGATAAGTTATCTGGCTAAAGTTAGCTGAATATCTTGTCCCAAATATTCAGCAAGATAAACGTCCCACTGAGTATATTTTCCTAAATGTAACACCCCCTTGACCGTTTATCTCACGGGGCATTCCTGGGTCCGGGACTGACCTGTCAGGAGCCCCCCAGGATAGACTCCGTTGGTCCTCACGTTCTTGGCACCTGATTCCTCCACATAGGGAAAGTGTTAGTGGGTGGGATTTCCCTCCCTTCAACCCAGGAAAACAAATGGGACTGTGAACAAGGTTGGTAGTTTGTACAAATATATACAGGTTTATTAGACTAGACAAGTATATACATTTTTAATGACTATGTACATTGCTAATAGGATTTCAAGCAGCACACTTATCTACTCGTGGTTAGTAATCTCAATCTATCTAACTATACACATTTCTACAAGGTAGCAAGATCATTTAATATTTGGCAATTTGGGCTTGGTGGCCCCCAAAGAATACCACCCTATGGAATAGAAGGGACCTCTTGCGTTCACGCTTACTCAAGTATTATTATTATCCGCCCCCTTTTATCCCAAGTCTCACCCATGTGAAAAGATGCAACTGGGCTGGTGGGCAGTGTTGGCTGGGGGGAGGTCCATTGTATCTAAACTTTCTCCATCCGCTTCGCTGAAAAACCCAACTCTGCCTCCTGTTCTATTGCTGGGGTCCACACCCTCCTGGTGGACCCGACTCCACCTCATGGACTGTTGCTGGGTCCACACCCTTCTGGGGAACATAACTCCGCCCCCTGGTCTGCTGCTGGGGTCCACATCCTCCTGGGGGACCTGACTCCACTTCCTGGACTGCCACTGGGGTCCTCTTGTTCATGTGGTACCACTTGATTTCCAGATCTGTCACCTGGGTCCCCTTTCTCGGGGGGGAACGGGACGACTACTCCAGGCTTGCTGCTGTCTATAAGTTTTCCTCTCTGGTAGGAAGGTTTACCATGGCTTGTGTTTACAGCTCTACTAGGCTCATTGCTGTTTAGCGTTCAGTGATTCTGGTCCACCGCAGTCTCATCTGTCAGTGATTTTTAACTCTGCTAAGCTCATGGCCAGTCATGTGCTGATACCCAACCTAGATAAGTCACCTTCTCTCAGCCTGGCTTTTGCTTCTGTTGTCTGACTCTGTATGGATCACCTCTCAGCCAAAAAGCCAAGACCCAGATAGAACCACAGAGAGAGACCATGTGTGAACCCCTCTATCCTGCCTGGCCATTCTCCCTGTTGTCTGGAATCTTGGTACCATGTGTCTGAATACCTTTATTAGTCAGGATGAAAATCTGTTTGCTTCCTAGGACTGTTTTCCAGTACATTTCTCTCAAAAATCTCTTCCCCAGTCATGGTTCTGTAACTTAGGAGTTTGAATCCTCTGATGTTTTAGTGATATTTCCTACAAATTATCCAGCAGAAGTCCAGGGGGCTTTGATGTGCAAATCCCCTACCTGTATATCTGACTATATTCAATGGTCAGTTAAGTACCTTCACACTAAGGGGTCTAATGATGTTTTCAATTTCATTCTGTGTTTCCTGGGCTGGCAGCTCATGTTACACAGCTGCATTGTCCTCCCCATTTTTTTCTACAGTTTACTTAAATGATAGCATGCTCAAACCTCTGTCTATTGTGAGTGTGTGGGGGTTTCATTCTCCCCCATTTAAATTTCTTGTTGTTCTCAACAAGATGCCAATCTCTTGCATGTACCTCCCCTTTAGACCAAAGTCTCAAGGCATTCCTTCATTACTTTGGGTAATAGGCAGTCATCTGTTTGTGTGCTACTGTTGGGGGGACATTCACTGGATTTCCAGGGCTATCATGTCAAACTTATTGTGGGTTTCACAGTCCTACCTCTCTTCTGGGTTTCCGGGGTGGCAGTGGAACAAATTCCTCAGCCTCTATAGTTTATGATTCTCTCTGGAGGTGAATCTCATCTGTGGCACCTCTCTCTCTCTCTCTTATTCCAGGTTGTCCATCCCTCTCTCACCATCTGTACTACCCTCAGTCCTATCTTTCTATTGTAGGCTTCTTGGATTTCCCTCTCTTGAGTTTCCTTTTCCTGGAACTGTCTTACCAAGTCCCCATCATGTGCCTGTTGGCTAAGGATATGGTCTTTCCAACGTGGCTCCCAGGTGAACCTCATATGTCCCTCATCTAACTCTCCTTCTGTCATATCCACTATGTCTGTCTTCTAGTAGATACTCAGGAGTCCCTACCAGTTCCCGATGGGGATTCCTGTCAAACTCCCAATGAGGTTTGGTATCAGGTTTTACTGCTTCCCTTCTTCTTAGTCAAGGTGGATGGGGTTCAGCTGTACCTTGGGGGTTCCTCTGGGATAATACCAACTGTCCAATGGGCAGGAGATGATTTCTATGTACCGTTTTTACTGGTCCTTTACCCCACTCTGGCCTTATCCAGTAAACAGGCAGGTTGTTCAGTTTTTCCTCAACAACTTAGGGGGTAGACATCCACCTATTAGAAATTTTGTGTCTCTCAGTTAGCCTCCAGTTCTCTAAGCATACTCTGTCCCCTGCCATCAAGTCATTCTGTCTCACCTTCTAGTCATATCAGTGCTTGTTTCTCTGGCTCAGTTTGTAGGCAGACTCTGCAGCCAACCTATAGGCTACCCCAACTGTTCTTTTAGTCACTTCATATAGCTTTGAAAAGTCTGAGGCAATGACCCATCTACTGAAAGCCCAAAACACAGATCAATTGACAATCGGGCTTCTCGCCCAAACATCGGAAAATAGGGTGAAAACTCAACATCATCATTATATGTGCAGTTGTAAGCATGCACCAAATAGCTCACATATTGGCTCCAGTTCTTCTTTTGAGCTGGCTTCAATGCCCCCAACATATTTAGAAGTGTCCGGTTAAGCCTCTCAGGCTGGAGGTCTCCCTCGGGATGATAGGGAGAGGTATGGGACTCGCTAACCCCATCCACCTGCAACATCTCTTTAATGAGTCTGCTTTCAAAATCCCTCCCCTGGTCAGAGTGTATCCAGGCTGGGAGTCCATAGTTCACAACGGATTTCTCCCTTAATACTCAGGCAACAATCTCTGCTCTCTGGTCCTTGGTGGGGTATGTCTGTGCATACCTGGTGAAATAGTATGTCATGACCAAAATGTTCTCTTTAAGCTGGACTTCATTTCTAAAGTCAAGAAGTGTTTACAAACCAAGGGGTAGATTTTAAAAGGGTTACGGGCATAACCCATAAGGTATGCCCGTAACCCTTTTAAAATGCCCCTGCGCGCGCCCCGGGACGCGCTAAGCCCCGGGGCTTTGCTAGGAGGGCGTGTCGGGTGGGCGGCGTGGCGTTCGTGGCATTCTTGGGGGCGTGGTGCCGGCCCGGGGGCATTCCATGGGTGTGGCCAAGGCCTCCGGAACAGCACCTGGGTCAGGAGATGGCGCGCCAGCAGCCCGCTGGCGCACGCGAGTTACACCTGCCAGAGGCAGGCTTAGCTTTTACAATAACGGTAAGGTGGGGTTTAGATAGGGGAAGGGAGGGGAAGGTGCGGGGGGGTGGAAGGAAAGTTCCCTCCGAGGCCGCTCCTATTTCGGAGCGGCCTCGGAGGGAACGGGCAGCGCGCGCAGGGCTTGGTGCGCGCAAGGTGCACAAATGTGCACCCCCTTGCGCGCGCCGTCCACGGATTTTATAAGATACACGCGGCCACGCGTGTATCTTATAAAATCCAGCGTACTTTTGTTTGCGCCTGGTGTGCGAAGAAAAGTACGCGTGCGCGCTGTTTTTTAAAATGTACCCCCAAGTCTACAGGGCCTTGACTAGTAATGTTTACCATCTCTGCTGCTCTGTGCGGTAGGGTCTTTCTTTTTATACAACTAGTATGCTGTCTACAATGTTTTTCAACATCTTGTGCTTGTTTAGGCCAATAGAACCTGTCCCTCATTGTTGTAGGACCCTCTCTGGCCCCATTCGCCCCATGTCATCATGGAGAGACTGTAGCACAATTCTGTGGAATCTTTGTGGTAAACACAGTTGTTCTGGATGACACAAATTGGTATCTTTCCTTTCTCTGTACAGTACCTGATTCCACGCAAATAGACAATCCCACGCTTTGATTAATAACCGAGTGTCTGGGTGGCTCTGATGGACTGCTTGTGCCCCCAGATTTCTCTCCTTCACCCTGAGCACATCACCAATTAATGGATCAGTCTGTTGTGCCTGTCCAATGTCTTGCAAAGTCAATCTGGGCATGTTAGTGGAGACCAGGGCACAACATTACAGTAGGTAGGGGGAATGCAGTCCGGGGAGTGGGGGGATCCCCCAAGCTGTCTGCAGAATGACATACGTTCTCAGTGTCACCTTCACTCCCATTCCCCACCTGGTAACACACTGATGCCACTCTAGTCTCTGATAAACTGTACCAATCCCTCTGGGTAGTGTCTCTCCTGTGGGGCCACCGGGACAATGCATCCGCGTCCCTGTTTGCACTTCCAGGTCAGTACTGCAAATTGAATTTGTAAAGGGATAATGCTGCCAACCATCGGTGCCCAGTTGCATCCAACTTTGCAGTTGTTAAAACATAAGTCAGTGGATTATTGTCTGTTTTCACCTTAAACTAAACCCTATAGAGGTAATCCCTGAATTTGTCCAAAAATGCCTACTTAAGGGCTAAGAACTCCAGTTTATGAACAGGGTGGTTTCTCTCAGTTTTACTCAGGTCATAGGTTACAGATCTTAGTCCTTCTGGCTGTGGCTGATATAAAACTGCCCCTAAGCCCTCCAGGCAAGCATCTATATGCCTGGGTCAGCAAAAGCAAGTACTGGTGCATTAAACAGACACTGTAGGATCCTTCTAAAGGCAACCTCACATTCTTGAGTTCATCTTATGCCAAGGACTGTGACACCTTATAATATCCCCTCTTGTCAGACACCCTATGCTCCTGCTTCTTGTTCACAGGTGGATAACTCTGCCTCAGCCCCAACAATGGACTTACAATCTTTGAATAATCTTTCACAAACCATCTGTAATAACCACTAAACCCAATAAAAGAACGTAACTCTCTGAGGTTGGCTGGATGGGGCCAGGTGGTGAGGGCAGCTATCTTATCAGGGTCTGAGGCCACTCCCTCCTTAAAAACAATATGCCCAAAATACTTGACCTCAGCTTGACAAAATTTGCATTTGTCCAGTTTTAGGCCACACTAAGCCAACCGATCAAGTACCTTGAATAGCCTTTCTTCATGCTCCACTAGAGTTTTCCCGAAGACTATCAGGTCATCCAAGTATACTAGCACTTCTAATAGATTCATGTCCCTCATAGTCTTCTGCATTAACTTCTGAAATGTAGCTGGGGCACCTGAGAGCCCTGGGGGAGTTGGTTAAATTGGTAAAACCCTAGCGGACATATAGATTAGTCAGATATTTAGGTAGGGATTTGCACATCACAGCCCCCTGGTCTTCTGCTGGAAAATTTGTAGGAAATATCACTAAAAAATCAGAGGATTCAAAACTCATAAATCCCTGTACCGGTTCTGTAATTTAGGAGTTTGAATCCTCTGATTTTTTTAATGATATTTCCTGCAAATTTTCCAGCAGAAGACCAGGGGGCTGTGACTTGGAAATCCCCTGAATATCTGACTAATCTATTCAATGGTCAATTAAGTATCCTTACACTAGGGGTCTGATGACCTTTTCAATTTCATTCTGTGTTTCCTGGGCTGGCGGCTCATGTTATGCAGCTGCATTGTCCTTCCTTTTTTTTTTTCTCTACAATTCACTTAAGTGGTAACATGCTCAAACCTCCGTCTCTTGTGTGTGTGTGTATTTCATAAAGTTATCCAGCTACATGTAGCTGAATAACTAAAAAACCTAACTGGTTAGGATTTTTAATTATCCAGCCTTGTGTGGCTGGATAACTTGCTACTTAACTGGCCCGATTTCCTCCCTCACCCAACAAATTTCACAGACGGCCCTATCGGGTCATTCACCCCCTACCCCACATCCTCTCCTAAATGTTTAAATAGTTCTGGAGTCTACAGATCAGAGCCACCCCCACCCTTCCTTTCCCAAATCTTCTGAAAAATACAAATCAATATCCCAACCTGGTCCCTCCCCCAGCCACCTGTAGTCGCTATTCTGGGCTGCCCCCCCCGCCCCCCCCCCCCGCTCAGCCCCGTTCCCTACCCCCGACACTGAAAACAATCTTGCCGGGAGTGAGGTAAATCTGTGCATCTGGCTAAATCTGTGCAACCCTGTGAGTTTGGATGGACAAACTTAGCCAGTAAGCAGGAGAAAGTTTTCAAAGTGAGAAGTTTACCGGCTAACTTCAGAAGAGATCTAGGTAAACCTTTTGAAAACTAATTCAGCAGTAGAGATGCGATTTGGCCAAATCTTTTGGTTCGGCCTTCATTATTGGCCCACCGTGGGAAATTTCATTTTCCCGCGGTTCGGGTCGATTTTATTTTGGATGTCCATGAAACGAAGCCCGAAACCTGCCCCAACCATTCAAATTGAATTAATTACAATGGGGGGTTGTAAAAAAAAAAAAAAAAAAACCCACCCTCCCGACCCCCCAAAAACTTGCCAAAATTCACTGGTGGTCCAGCAGGGTCCCGGGAGTGATCTCCCGCTGCCAGCAATCAAAATGGCGCTGATGGCCCTTTGCCCTTACCATGTGACAGGGACTATTGGTGCCATTGGCCGGCCTCAGCCACATGGTAGGAGCAATGGACGGCCGGTGCCATCTTAAAAAATGGTGTGGGTCATCCATTGCTCCTACCATGTGACAGGGGCCGACAAATGGCACCGATAGCCCGTACATGGTAAGGGCAAAGGACCATCTGCGCCATTTTGATTAGTGGCAGCCGATGGCCCGAGAAGGGGAGATCGCTCCCGGGACCCCAATGGACCACCAGGGACTTTCAGTAAGTCTTGGTGGGGGGGGGGGGGGCAGGCAAGTCTTGGGGGGTCAGGAGGGTGGGGGTTGCAATTAATTAAATTTGGAGGGTTGGGGTGGGTTTGGGTTTGTTTTTTTTTAATGTGCCCTTTCTCCCTCCCCTCAAAAACGATAAGAAAACCACACAAAATTTCATGGGTTTTCTTATCGTTTCGTTGACCTCCCGAAACATGACGAAATAGGAAATATCGTCTCTATTTCCTATTTCATTGCAAACGAATGTACATCCCTATTCATCAGTGCCCAGGGTATCCTCAGTTCTAAAGAACTCTCAACCTGAGGATCTCCTATCTGGCTAGTTTCAGTTGTTGCTTTGCCCATGAAGCCCTCAATACCATCCTAAAAAGATATTCACAACCCCCAAGTACTATATTATGACTAGGCCATAACATTTTTGAGAGGATATATATTTTTTTTTTGTAAGGCTTGGAGCCTAACTAGGACTGTGCTGACCTCTTCCTGCTGCCAGCAGTGTCTGACATAGCAACCAGCAGCAAAAGGAAGACGGCGCTGCCACCGACTCATAGCTCTAGTCAGCCTCCGAGCCCTGCCAAAAAGCATAACCCCCGAAAACTGGAAGCCCCAATCAGAACTGAGTATGCTAAGAATGTCTGTAAAATGTGCATATTTGGGGAAAAAATGCCAGGAGAATTTCTGCATTATTACCAGATAAATCTGCTACTTCTGTAGTTGTTTTTCCCAGTCTAAAAAGTAAAACCTAAACTAAAAAAAAACTGTCAACAGGAAATGAGTAGTGAATACAGTGAAAAGAAGCAAAAAAGGGACTTTTAACATTAAATTTTCCCATTAAATGAAATGGTCAAATATTTAGCCAAAATGTTCCAAAAATGTTTCAAAAATTTCATACATGAAAGTCAAAATAGTCCTGTTTGGGCTTTTTCACAGTTTTGTTCACTTTTGCTGCAGAAGCAATTATGATATTGCTAATCATGGGGAGGGCAATAATCATACCTGGAACTTTTGATTTCTGATCATCCTGAGATTTTTGTGGATTAGTGTGTGTGGGGAGGGGGCAGGGAAGAGTAGGGGAACTTTCTCCTTCCTCTTTCTCACACAAGTTCTTTCATGCTCATACATGCACTCACATACACATAGATGCTCTCATACATGCTCTCTCATATATACACATGCTCTCACCCACACATCCGCTCTCATACTTGCGCTTTCACAAACACACACACACACACGCATACAGATGCTCTCACACTTGCTCTTTCACACACACAATGTTATGTTTGTGGACCCTTGGGCTGGTTGGAACAGAAGATGGAGTGCTGTAGAGGTCCCAACCAGGAGGCGGTTCGGAGGCTCGGTGCTGGCTGACACACTGGACTAAGGTGAAGCCCTTTGCGACCAAGGACTAGATCCCCACTGGACGGATGGATGATGTTGGACCTGGGTGGTAGAAGACTCTTCGCCCTGGAGACCAGCACTCCCCCGGGAGGAGCCCTTAGGAGTCCAGCCACTGGGACTTTAGGAGATTCACCCTGGAAGCCGAAGTCCCCCCAGGAGGAGCCTGTAGGGACACGGCCGCTGGGACTTAGGCGACTTCCTGAAGGTGAGGGTGGTCCGGATGCAGGCGCCTCCTGCAGGTCGTGGTTTCGGACAGCTGGCGCCTCCAGCAGGTCGTAAGTAATCCAGAAGTCGGTCCAGGAGTCAGAGTCCAAGAGCGGTCCGCAGCCAGTCCAGGGGTCGGTATCCAGACAGCGGTCCAAAGCCAGTCCACAGGTCGAAGCCAGAGAGCGGTCCCAAAGCCAGTCCACGAGTCGAAGCCAGAGAGCGATCCAAAGCCGGTCCACGGGTCGAAGCCAGAGCGCGGTCCAAAGCCAGTCCAAGGGTCAGAGTCCAGAAGAATCAAACAGCGGAGGGAAGTCAGAAGCAGGACGAAGAACAAATCAGGAACTCAGCAACAACACACCAAATCCAGGAACCTTGTTGCGAGGCACTGGAGAGGTGTAGGTGCAGGGTATAAATACCCCGGGGCATCTGACGTCATCCCAGGCACTTCTTGTCATTCTCCCGCGCTGGCCCCTTTAAGAGCTAGCCCCCCCCGCGTGCGCGCGCGTCTAGGGGGCGGGACCAGCGACGGGAGTCGGCAGCGTCTCCGACACTGTGCAGGAGCCGCGGCAGGCAGCGATTCCGGCTCTGGGGGTCGCGGGGCTCCTCTACCGGACCGGAGCTGCCTCGAGGTAAGAGGGGGAACTGGGGCACGGCCCGGTTTTGTAATACACGACACATGCCCTCTCATACATACACATTTTTCAGGCACATGCATAGATGCTCTCTCTCTCACACACACACAAATGCTCTCTAATACATATTCATACCCTCACTTTCACCCACACACATAGATGCTCTAACACATGCTCACACACGCATATGGTCTTATTCACACATGCACACGCACACACACAGATGGTCTCTCATACATACACATACAGATACTCTCGCTCATGCAAACCCATGCTCTATCATATACACACCCACACATGCTGTCCATGAGGCTCAGCCTCCTCTTTCTGTTGTTGCAACATCAGCATTAAAGAAGTGTTAGCCCCGCGATTTTTGAATACTGCAGGGCTGGCACTGGAGAAGGAGCCTAACGGGCTCTCTCCTGCTCCCGGTCAGATCATGCAAGGGCCCTCTTCTTGTCTTCGCTGCCAATGGGATGTGGTCCACCAGTGGCACTTGAGGTCTGCTTTCTTCCTCCGCACCTGGGGTTTTTGGGTGTTGACTCAGAGACCCAGCAATTCGTTCAGAATTCTGGAGTCTCCGGGCCAAATCCGGAGAGTTCCCAGGTATGGCAATAATGAGCTTCCTCACAGGCCAGAAAATTCATTTTCAAAAGCCATCTCCTCATAGAGCTTCCCGTTAAAAATCTGGCTGGCAGGCAGAATGAGGCACAAAGGCAGATCTGGGAACTTCTGAGTTCTGCGCACTCTGAGATTTCTCAAGATTAGTGGGGAGGGGGATGGGGAGAGCGGGGGGAGAGCAGGGGGCAGGAGAGCAAGTACAGCCACACAACACATTTTTTTCTCTTCCCTCCCCCCAACAAACAACAACAGACATTCTTTACCACGGGCCCCTGAAATCCTTGTGCCAGGGCTGGTGCAAGGGTCTGTAGTGCCATAGGCAGATCAATGTAACACTGCTCCCCGCCCAGCCCACCTTACAGTGGTAGATATATATAAAATCATGTTCTCCCTTTTACAGTTCTCTCTCTCTCTCTCTCTTTTTTTTTTTCTCTCACCTCCTTTGGAGGTCCTTGTGTACCAGACTCTTCACCCCGGGCCTTTGCTGTTGCTGAAAATCGTCATCGCCCAAGCCCTGCGTCACCGTGACATGGGCCAGAAGTGCAGCGAGAGGAAACAGAGTGGCACGGCAAGCTAAATAATCGTTGCCACCCGGAGACCCGGTAATGTTTGGGCTAAATAAGTAGAGTTCCCAGGTATATACAACGGGGCCCCCGGACTATGCGCTTGCATCCAAACCAGAGCAACGGATGTGCAGGAAATAATGTGCAGAGATCTGACTTTGCAATCACTCTGCGTAATTTCCCCCCAGGACCTAACCCGACCCCCTTTCATTGGCCAGGTTAAAATACACCCGCTGTGAAAGCATGCATACTTTTACCTGCACAGAGAGGGGCGAGGGGCAATATTCAGCTCATGTTTTCACATAGGTAAGCATAGGTTTTCCATAAAATCTTCTGAATATTCTCCCCAATGGCATTTTGTTATATCTTATTATTGTTTATTTTGTTTTATTTTGTTTTTGTTTTGTTTTTTGTTTTTCGTTAGTAATATTATATTGTTTATTGTTATATTGTTTTACTGTATCTCCCACCTGAGTTCATTGTAAACCGGCATGATGTGCTTCACGAATGTCGGTAAATAAAAGTTAATAAATAAAATAAATAAATAAATCTTCACAGGGATGCTGGAAACCCTATTATTTACAGTCTCCCACCCCTGTAAATGCCACTCATGTCTCCTGACATTCTAGAGCCATGGAGTGAAGATTAATCTGTGTAACTCTTGCTTATTTTGTGACATATCACATTAAAAGACTTCTTATCATTTGAGATTATTTTATACTGCAGTAATCAAATCACTGAGGCAAAATACTACAAATTGCACTTTTGTTGGAAAACTTGCAGTTTTTAATATTCATAAGTGTGTGAACATGAGGGGTGCTGGGGGGAGGGGTTAAGGTCATTGGGAGGCAGAAAAGGAGGACCTGTTATACCATAGTATTTTGAGGGTTTTCCCATAGATACAGATTGGGAGAGAAGTCTTAGTGAATCATGCCCTAAAAATGTTGATTTGCAAGGGTGAAAAACAGGTCTACCTTATAAGGAATGAGCAGCTTAAATATTTTCTCTTTCCTTTCTTATGTCTTCAACTCAGCAATCTAGGGGTGGGGGGGGGGGGCTCTGATTTTCCATGCTAACCTACTTTCTATCACTTTTATTTGCAGTGTAAACTTACCTTCCACGCTCAGTTTGATATTCAAAGTCTTATACCCTCCATCTGCTGTAAGAAACCATCTGTAGATTCCATCATCAGAAACGCTGACATTGTTGATATGAAGAGTTGCACTCAATAGCTGCTGCTTTGAAAAGGCATTGCAGTTATCTAGGATAATTCTCCTGTCATCACTGGAACAATGGTTACGATATGTATCAATGATGGTTTCATTCTTTCCATCATTCGAAAAGAACGTCACTTCCACAGAAGTAATACTTTTGCTGGCATTGCAGACCATCTGAACAGAGTCCTTGAATTTTGCATTTATATGTGATGGGCAACAGAAATCTGGCAAACCTATGTGAGAAAGAGAAAAAAAAAATGAGAAGGAAACCAACTTTAAATGTTCTTATTAATGCCATATGGATCAGATCGTGGCCCCCAAACCTGGTGCACCCGGGAGCTTTCTGTTCTGCTTCCATGCCCAGGAACTCCATCGCTTATCTATACCCATTGCCTCCCCCATTGATTTTTTGTGGCCCCAATTGCTCACACCAGCACTTTTCAAGCAGAGTGGCAAGCTGTAGGCGGTCAGTCTGGATTTTCAGACTTACATCCCAATGCATGGTGGGATTTTGTGGTCCCTGAATCTATACATTCAGATCAGCACTGCAGGTACCAGAATGGATCAGAACGGGGTAGTCAGAAATCTAGGAGGGGCCTAAAATCTCCCTCCTGGAACTAGGTAACTTGGCAGTACTATTTATATAAACTTTGTCGAAAACCACATATCCCAAAAATGCATCTATGCCCTGTGTTGCCATAATACTTAGAACATTAAAAACCAACGTATAAGTCAGAAAACACCTGGCAGGTGCTTGTATGGGCTCACCCTGTTACTACGTAGACATTCTTTTCTTTATGTTCTTGTGGCTTCTGCTCACTAGAGGGCGCTATATTCTTCAAGGCACTGCAGGTTCATTTAAAAGCTTTCCAGTTGCTAAAAAAATGCAAACCCCCCACAGGGCACCTTATAGGAATTTCACATTACAAGCCTTGTGGTTACAGGAATAAAGGTCAAGAAACAAATTGCAGGCCAGGTAATGATTTCTGTTGGACTAATTTAAAACATTTGTGACGTACAGTATGTAATAAGGTTAGTATTATAAAAAGGTATTACCTGCAACTAGTATGGTGATCTTTATTTCTACATTTAAAATTTAAAAAAAATGGGAAAATCTGGCAAGTGTGTGCCTATTCACAAATTGTCCAAGAAGGCTTTGCTTCCAGCAAACTTACAGAAATCAATAGAATCTGCTGAAATTTCCAATATTCTTGCCCAAATCCATGAATTTTCCTAGACCTGGCTAGCCCTGGTAAACATTCAATCAAATCAGCTAATTCTGATTGTGAATGACAAGTAACATTTGATAGAACTGGAAGCATCGGCCCAGCCCTAGATAATAGATCGGTGCCAAGAGCTGCCCACATTTCCTCTGGTGTCAAGGTAGGTACACAGAAAAGGCAGATAAACAGATGGCAGAAAGATGACAAAAGTCAACCTAAGCAAGTGGTTTTCTGCTTTTACCCGTGGGCACTGCACCTTTGGAATCAGCACAAAAAACACCAGGAGGAACCCTTCTGATAGAAATGAATGCACAAGGACCTTTTAATTATCAGCCCAACCTATCCTGTTATTATAATGCATATGGGGCTGAGAGAGAGAAACAGGACTCACTTTGTGGCATGGAGGAGGTGATGGACAGAAGCAGCACTATCCTCGCTGTCAGCGAAGCCATATGATATACTCCCACCTGTGGATGACAAAGCTGTTATTATATTACACATGGGTGTAGGCTGACTGCTTAAGGTAGGGGTGCACCAGAAATTTTGCTGGTCATGAGGTTCAAAAACACATTAAGCTCATGCTAATTATTTAAATGAGAGGGATGATGAGTTTCTAAAGCTCTTTTGTCTGTGACAAAACAGCATGGGGGGGGAGGCGGGAAGGGATAATAAAAAAGGCTAGAGCAGCGATGGTGAACTCCAGGCCTCGAGTGCCACAAACAGGCCCGATTGTCAGGATATCTACAATGAATATGCATGAGATCGATCTGCATACAGTAGAGGCAGTGCATGCAAATCTTTCTCATGCATATCCTGACAATCTGGCCTGTTTCTGGCACTCAAGAACTGGAGTTTGCCAGCCCTGGGCTAGTGCATGGGGTCTTGCATCACAGTCTCAGTCAGGGCCAGCAAAAGCATTAAGCCACCCAGGCGGCTGCCTGGAGCACCAGGGACCCAGAGGCCGCAGCCACGGCAGCAAGACCAACCAGCATAGTGACGGGCACAGAGCATATAAATTAATCGGGGTGACTGAAATGCTGAGAAGTGACAGCCGCTGCCATGGCAGTGGAAGCTGGCAGGATATTTCAGCGACCTGTCCGTCCTCACCTGACCCGACTACCGGCTGAAAGGCTTCTCTTCTCTCGGCGAGTCGACCTCGGCCCCCCCTGCAAATGCTTCTCTTCTGTTGTCGAGTTGGCACCTGCCCCCCCCTCCCCCAACAAATACTTCTCTTTGTGGCTCCTCCTCCTCAGAAGGCTGACTATAATCGAGTGTGCAGATGCAGCAGGGAAGCTCGTGCTATCTGCTGCGTGCACATTCAAGGAGGAGTGGAACAGGAGCAGTGCAGCAGGGCACTGCGAAGAAGAGACCTGTCCCACCCCATGGTCCATGCCCCACCGATCAGATCCACGAGGGAAGCAGAGTAGCTGCCTAGCAGGTCTACGGTGAGGAAATCCAGGCTTCAGCCTGCAGGTAAGTCGGCTGAGCCAATGTTCCTCTGCTTGGAGGGGGGAGGGTATAAATCATCAGTGAGCAGCGGGACAGAGAGAACAACAATGGCTGGGCCAAATTAGATTGGCGGGGGGGGGGGAGAGGAGCATCCCTGAGGGGAGAACAGGGACTCTTGATAGCAGGGCCTGGAGAGATGGCATGGAAGGAGAAAGAGATGGTTGGAGAGGACAATAGGGAAAGACTGAGGGATTAACTGAGCCTGAGCATGGAAATGTGGGGATGCATCTGAAGGAGAGAGCAGCTATTGAGGGACTGAGTAGGAAAACAGGAAATGGAATATGGAGAATGGAGAGAGGGGAAGCAAGGATTGGGCAATGGGATAAGGTGAGAAGGATCCCTATGAAGGAAAGAGCAGAAATTCTGGGATTGAGTTGGGGGAGGGGTGAGAGAGTGGCCCTGGGCGGAGAGAAGAATCAGATTGGGTTGCACCTGGGGGAATTCTGCGCAGAATTTTCTTTTTTTTTTGTGTGCAGAATTTTAAGCTGCTCGGTGAGCCATGAACAGAGTTCGTCCCATGCACAGTCGAAGTGGAAGAAGGAGAGAGAAGGAGCCTGTCTGAGTGCATGTTTGCCAGAGAGAGATGGAGCCTATGTGAGGGGGGAGGGGTATGTGCATTAGAGAAAGGGAGTCTGTGTGAGATGAGTGTGTGTGTGTGTGTGTGTGTGAGAGAGTGAATGTGTGTGAGAGAGGATAGTGTGAGTGGGGTATGAATGCAAGAGAGAGAGAGGCTATTTGAGGGTGTGTGTATGTGTGTGCTTTGACCCATCATTTTCTATTTAGTCATAGCAATATGTCAGCTTTGGGAATGTGCATCTTTTATATTTGTATTTTTCACTCCCTGGGATAACAAAATTCAATACACGTCACCAAGCCAGGTTCTTTCCTCCCCCATCTCTGACATCCCTGTTCCTTCCAGTCTACACAGACCACGCTGCCTTCACTATTGCCCATCCACAGTTACAAATTCTGTGCAGAATTTTAGAATTCTGTGTGGGAGGGGAATTTTGCCTTGCACAGTTGTGCAGAATTCCCTCAGGAGTAAATTGGTTTCTACAGTATTGCACATGAAATTTCTAATTTGCGGTCACTTTATTTGCATTTGGTAAGGGACTCTGTCTGTGTTATGCATGACCAAGATGAAGTATTCTGATACTGTTTTGTTTTCAGTGTAGGGATCTAGCACCTATTATAATATTTTTGACAGATAGGATTGTTGCTGTTTGAGCCCTGGGTGTTAGTGCAATTATGGTATGGCAATTTTCCTACATATGTTCTGAGTATCTGTTTATCGAATCACCACACAGAAGCTCTTATCCTCACAGAATAATCAAACTAATAAAATAGAGAGGATATATCTCATTTGTTTTCCACTTATTTCTACTTTTAATTACAGAAACAACATCATCAGAACAAGTGCAGATCTAATTTAATCCACTGCCTCTCGCCATGCGATGGGCCACAGGCAGTATCAGCAGTCAAGCACTATATTGTAATCATTTGAAGGTTAAATTGAATGACTACAGCGTCGGAAAGGCAAATATGAATTTGTGATACAAGGCACCCCCTGATGAAGACTGGAAACAGTCAAAACATGGCCCATGTCTGGACAGTATTAAAAGAAGATCTACAGTGGGAGCTAAGTATATTTTTTAGAGTCATAATCCTTTATTGAATAGTAATTGGATTTAATGAAAATTTTAGTTTTGGGTTTAAAGGAAATAAAGTTCTTTATGTGGATTAAATAAAATAGTGTGAGTAAACGGGAAACAACATCAAATGATTACAATATAGTGCTTGACAAACTGCTGATACTGCCTGCGGCCCATCGCGTGGCGAGAGGCAGTGGATTAAATTAGATCTGCACTTGTTCTGATGATGTTGTTTCTGTAATTAAAAGTAGAAATAAGTGGTAAACAAATTAGATATATCCTCTCTATTTTATTAGTCTATCTGTTTTACATAGATTTTAGTGTTTGATCTGGTTAGCACCAAAGCAGTGCATATATGCATATCATAGTAAAAAAATAGCTAGAAACACATATCTAGTTAGTACAAAATTTTGATTTTTCAGTTCATGTGATGTGACATTATGGCAGATACAAAAAAAATGGTCTGAGGTACAGTATCGTAAACGAAAAGCTGAAAAGGAAAAAGAACAGGCGAAGCAAGAAGATTCCTTGCTGAAATATTTTTGTCTACAGCATCAAAATGAAGGTAGTTCAAGGGATCTGTCTGAGACTGAAGCAGAGATGACTGTTTTGCCTACAGTTTCACAATCTGAAGTAGAATTTGAAGAACATAAGAATATAGAAGATGAACCAAGTGAGCTCCAGAAGGATCATGATTTGAAAGGATGTGAAGAAGAACATGCCATCAAGTTGAACTATAGTGATCCTACGATTTGGGTCAACTTACTACCCAAGAGCAATGATCGAGTGCAACAAATTTTGGTGGAACATGGGTGAGGGGTGGGAGGTTTGGGAAAAACAGTCGAACTTCAGTTAGTCAGCCAGAGTGACTCACTGCCCTCTTGATTAACAAATGTTGGTACCTAATCAAACCAAATCACACTACCTCAACACCTTTCCAAGGTGAGTAACTGAACTGAACTTGTCAACCTTTTTACTTAGGTATACACTGCTCCTAGCTTATTTCTAGCTTCTGGCTACTTTTTTTTTGTTTGTTTGTTTTTTTTTTGTTGTTTTTTTAATATACAAACACTCTAACTTCTGCTTACTAGTTACCTTACTGACTGAGAATTTAAAAATACAGTCTAACTTCTGTATATTTGCTGTCTTACTGACTATTAAAAGCACAAACACACAAACACACTAAATAATATTCCCAAATAGTTAACTTTGCCCCAATACTTTTAAAAAAGACAATGTCCCAAGCAAAAACTTACTGATTCCTTTCAAGTCACCAGCAAGGTGATCCTCTCCTCTGAGTGCTCCCACTGGATTTACAGTATACTGCCGCAAGCTAGACTGGTTAAGTTATTGTACGTTATCATTCGCCTTTTCATGTCAAATACATTTGTTGTTATAATGCAGTCTTTGTTAGTCATATTAATGCACAATGTAAATTAATTGTGTATGTGGAGACGTGGGTGGGGGTGGGGGGGGGCATGGCTGACGTTTCGCCTAGGGCACCTAATACCCTTGCACCGGCCCTGGTCTCAGTGTGATATTTTCTTTAGCCACCCCCACCCCAATCCTGCCCAATAGAACAAGGCTGCCCAAATGCTGACCTCCCACCTTCATGACAGAACAAGACTGTGTGGACCCCAACAGAGCAACATGGCTGCCAAGGCCCCTCCCCCCCACTGGATTCTCAACTGACACCCCCCCCCCCCTGCTCCAAATCTCCCATATCCCTCTGTAGGCAGAAGGAGAGGTGCTTGCCTCCTGCTGCCTTGCCCCGACACTGTCACAATCATGCTGGCTCAGCACCAGCTCTCTCACACTTTATATGGATTAACACATGAAATGCTGAATCAGTAATATTTTGACAGCAATGGGCATAACAGCAGCTCACATCCTGCCAGAGGGAAAGGGCAGGAGGAAGCTTGTGCCCTGGAGAGGCTGAGAGGCTCCAGGTGACCTTGTTGCATTCTGCCCCAAGTTTGGATTATGAATTTCAGGAAGGTGAGTGGCTGAGGTGAGGTTGGGGCAGGGCTGGATCTGGGATTTAATCACTCACCTTTCTGAACCTGAGCTCAAGTTCTCTTCCCCACAGGGCTTACAATATAAGGGCCAGGTCTGCTAAGACTTTTCTCCCATTCTTTGTCTATGGGGAAAAAAAAAGAAGCTTAGTAATTCAGGCCCTCAGTTTGTACTTGAGGCAATGGAGAGTGCCCATGGGCAAAAGGAGCATCAGTAGGAGTTGAACCCCCGGCTTCCCTGGTTGTCAGCCTGCTGCTAAAGCAATAGACCAGCTCAAAAGTTACAATGTACATAACACCCTCCTTCAGACCAAAACGTCATTTAAAAAAGTGTGATGGGGCCACCAAATTGGGTCCTTGTCTAAGGAATATAGCACTGAAAAAGACTTTGGGTGGAGTTCCCTAAAAGTATCTGTATGAGAAAATGGGAGAACAATGTAATACATGTAATACCAGTGAACCACCACTAGATGGCATAAGGAATAGTTGTAAATCTTTGTGTATGTTCAATGGAAAGTTTCTAGATAGTTACTACCCGGTTCCAGTGACTTTGGCTCATTTTTTAGGGTTGGGAAGAAGATCCTCTAGGGAGAGTATTCAAGAGAGTATACAATTTTGGTTCAATATTGGCAGGAGGAGATTCCAGGTGATGCCAGGCTGGCTTAGGAGTCTGGAGGGAGCCATCCATCAGGGCTGGGTGGGCCTAGGAACTTCTCCTTTCAGAGTGGGACCTGCAGGGCTTTGCCTCAAGGGGAAAGGCCCAAGGCATACAAAGTCATTCCTTTCACAAGGAAACAGCCAAAGGACCTGGCCTGTGTCTGAAAAGGAGTTGGAAAAGAAGCTGGCCCTACAGTTGGTGAGGATGTGGGAGAAGAGGCCCTTTAGAGCAGTGCTTCTCAACTCAGTACTCAGGGCACACCTAACCAGTCAGATTTTCAGGAAACCCACAATGAATATGAATGAGATAAATCTGCATACAATGGAGGCAGTACATGCAAATCTATTTCATGCATGTTCATATTGGAGATCCTGAAAACCTGACTGGCTAGGTGTGCCTTGAGGACTGGGTTGAGAAGCACTGCTTTAGAGGATAGGGTGGGAAGGATGCTGGGGAAGTCCTTTAACACTGCTGGGGGGATAGAGCACAGGATCTGCAGAGAGATAGTACCTTATGGCCTATGATGCGAGTACCTGTAATAGAGGAGCCTTGATGTGTATGTTTGGAGTGGAGGTTACTTGAATCTTACTAAGGGTGAGGTGAGATATTGTCCTCCTGGGATTTAGTGAAGAAATACAGAAATGTCAGTAACATTTCTATGGAGTAGAGGGAGAAAATAATAATAAATGAAAAGCAGAGAATGAGATTGGAAAGAGCCTTTGCAGTTTGATCACTGTTTATTCTGTTTTTGGAATGCGGTATCCTGACTGTGAAAGCTTATGAACTCTGATAAAGTCAGTAATTCTTTATTATCTTTTTTTTTTAATCTTGTAAATAGTTGCTGGCTGCTAACCCATGAAATAAAGGTTAATGTTTTGAAATAGAGCTTGGTGCGGATTTCGATTGGAGGGGGGGGGGGCACCTTGACTGCTAGCAACCACTATAAAGGAAAAGAGGGACTGGGGGATCACAGAGGGGAGACCTCGGGTGTTGGTTTTCCTGTTCAAGCACGTGGAAAGAACACACGTCCCCTTCTGCCTCTAGCCCAGGTCCCACCACGCCCTCTGTTCGACCCACCCCATTACTAAACTGAGAGGCAGGCACCCGGCTCCCACAAGCGTCAGATCCTCTCAACCTTTCAGGTGCCCCGCCCGGAGGGGTAACAAAAGCATTTACTACATACTGCAGAACACAGTGCAAACATAAATAAAGTACAGCAATACCTCCGGTGAAAGTTAGTACACCTAAAACATTACACTTTTTTTTTTTTTAAATGCAAATAAAAATAGTCTAAAATCCTCTAAATCGCCTGTCTGCCACTCACCACCTCTTAGCCTGCCAGCCCTACTCTCTCTCTCACACTCTCCCAGCCCAGCTCTGGCTGTTTCTCTTCTGCCAGCTCTTGTTTCCAGCTCTCTCGCACCCTTTCCGAGGCCTGGTCTCTGTCTCACCTCTTCTAACCCTAGACTCTAAGCTCTCTCTCCCGCCTTTCTCTCTTAACCCAAGCCATTAGCTGTCTCCTTTCCCCCAGCCCTGCTCTCTGGCTGTTTCCCTTCTCCCAGTCCTACTGTAGCTGTCTCTCACCCTCTCCGACGTCTGGTTTCTAGATGTCTCCCCTCTCCTATGTAGCTGTCTCTCACATACTCTCTGCAGCAGTCTAATGCCCCTGAGGTTTCCTATCCCAAGGACATCTGAGAGGAAATAAAAAATAAAATAAAACAAATAAAATAAGCCCAACCCCTGCCAGAAGGAGGACAGGGGCTGCAGTGCAGTTAGGGACTTCCGGGAAAGAAAAAATTTCCAACAGCGTCAAACTTTCCAGCTAACATAATTGTATCTCAATGCAAAACAACCAAATATACACATCCCCACTAAAATAGTATAAATGTTCCAGCAATTATGTGTGTAAGGAAAGTCCAACATCGGATTAATTAGAGCGTATTAGGCCAGTCATAAATCTGTTCTTAGAGGACAGCTTTTAGTCTAAGTGCATCTCAAATACTTTTGGTATTTGATCTATGTTTCTCACTGTGTGTGGGGGAAGGATGGTGGAGGAGAGGGAGGTGATATTGCTGAGGGGATGATATATATAAGAAACAGCTAGACGTGTTTATCTTTTGCGAATTTGTATCTTGTTTCTGGTATGGTTAAAGCTAATAAAAACATTTACACAAGACAATGGCAGAGTGGCAGAATGCAGTTTCTGAGATTCTTCACTGTCGGGTGACAGCAACTTGCAGAGCGAAAATATGGAAATAAGTCTTTGAATCAACAGCTTTAACATTTTGCCTCCGCATCGAGAATTTGACCGTGCCATTAATTTAGTCCCTGAAACCACTTCGCCTCGTGGAAGAGTTTATCCCTTATCCGTCCCAGGTACTCAGGCTATGGCTGAATATATTCAGGACAATCTCAAGAAGGGGTTTATCAGACAGTCCCCCAGCCGGGGCTGTGGCCGCACATCATCGGGTACATCAGACACAAGTCAGACAATGTTTAAAGTACTCCTTTTTAATAATAAAACGTGGTTGTCGGCGTTCGCAATTAAATTCGCTTGAACTGTTGCTGTCAGATTTTTGCAGGTAATTTATTTTTCTAAAATTACGTTTTTTTAAAATTGCATTTTATTATTAAAAAGGAGTACTTTAAACATTGTCTGACTTGCGTCTGATGTACCCGATGATGTGCGGCCACAGCGATTTTATAGTGATTATAATATAGCCCCTACGTTGCTCTGCTTTTATTCCAGAAAAGTGCTTCTACTCTTACTTTTGTGCCTTTTATTTGAGTATTTAAAGTTATTTTTTGGTAGGGATGTGAATCGTTTTCCATATCGTCTTAACGATAGAAATCGTGTGGCAGGGCAAGAAAATCGTCTTAGGCACGATTTTTTAGTTAAAAAATCGTTAAAAATCGTTTTTTCCGATTAGTGCGCACTAACGGGAGTTAGTGCGCACTAACTGGGAGTTAGTGCGCACTAACTGAAAATGATACAATTTGACACTTTTCAGGTCAGTTAAGGTCAGTTTAGGAATGAATATGTATTCCTATTGGCTGCCCTCTTATTTATTCATGTTACCAAGTTTCCTACTGACAGTATATGGGGGATGGGAAATGGAAACAGTTGGTAGCTTGACAAAACAAGTAATGTGATCAGTCAATGTGACTAGAACTTGTGCCCTAACCCTGATACCAGGGGTATTGTGATCTTCCTGCACACAGTGCCCTATCCCTATTAATACCAGGAGTGTTGTGATCTTCCTGCACACAGTGCCCTATCCCTAATACCAGGGGTGTTGTGATCTTCCTGCACACAGTGCCCTATTCCTGATACTGGGGGTGTTGTGATCTTCCTGCACACAGTGCCCTATTCCTGATACCGGGGGTGTTGTGATCTTCTTGCACACATCCCGATATCAGGGATAGGGCACTGCATGCAGGAAGATCACAACACTCCTGGTATTAATAGGGATAGGGCACTGCATGCAGGAAGATCACAACACCCCTGGTATCAGGGATAGGGCACTGTGTGCAGGAAGATCACAATACCCCGGAGGAGTGAGGGTCAGGCAGCTCCCCCCTGTCTGTGAAGCCAGCCTCTCACTAGTAATGCAGGGAGGGAGCTGTCTCAGACTTCACCATCCTCCCCCCCCCCCTCACCCACACACCATTCACTAGCTGGGACATGGGGGAAGTCAGGAGTGAGGGTCAGGCAGCTCCCCCCTGTCTGTGAAGCCAGCCTCTCACTAGTAATGCAGGGAGGGAGCTGTCTCAGACTTCACCATCCTCCCCCCCCCCTCACCCACACACCATTCACTAGGGATGTGAATCGTGTCCTCGATCGTCTTAACGATCGATTTCGGCTGGGAGGGGGAGGGAATCGTATTGTTGCCATTTGGGCGGGTAAAATATCGTGAAAAATCGTGAAAAATCGTTAAAAATCTAAAAATCTAAAAATCGCAAAACCGGCACATTAAAACCCCCTAAAACCCACCCCCGACCCTTTAAATTAAATCCCCCACCCTCCCGAACCCCCCCCAAATGAGTTAAATAACCTGCGGGTCCAGCAGCGGTCCGGAACGGCAGCGGTCCGGAACGGGCTCCTGCTCCTCAATCTTGTTGTCTTCAGCCGGCGCCATTTTCCAAAATGGCGGCGAAAAATGGCGGCGGCCATAGACGAACACGATTGGACGGCAGGAGGTCCTTCCGGACCCCCGCTGGACTTTTGGCAAGTCTCGTGGGGGTGAGGAGGCCCCCCACAAGCTGGCCAAAAGTTCCTGGAGGTCCAGCGGGGGTCAGGGAGCGATTTCCCGCCGCGAATCGTTTTCGTACGGAAAATGGCACCGGCAGGAGATCGACTGCAGGAGGTCGTTCAGCGAGGGTTCCGGCGCCTCGCTGAACGAGGGGGGGGTTCGGGAGGGTGGGGGATTTAATTTAAAGGGTCGGGGGTGGGTTTTAGGGGGTTTTAGTGTGCCGGCTCACGATTCTAACGATTTATAACGATAAATCGTTAGAATCTCTATTGTATTGTGTTCCATAACGGTTTAAGACGATATTAAAATTATCGGACGATAATTTTAATCGTCCTAAAACGATTCACATCCCTACCATTCACTAGCTGGGACATGGGGGAAGTCAGGAGTGAGGGTCAGGCAGCTCCCCCCTGTCTGTGAAGCCAGCCTCTCACTAGTAATGCAGGGAGGGAGCTGTCTCAGACTTCACCATCCTCCCCCCCCCTCACCCACACACCATTCACTAGCTGGGACATGGGGGAAGTCAGGAGTGAGGGTCAGGCAGCTCCCCCCTGTCTGTGAAGCCAGCCTCTCACTAGTAATGCAGGGAGGGAGCTGTCTCAGACTTCACCATCCACCCCCCCCCCCTCACCCACACACCATTCACTAGCTGGGACATGGGGGAAGTCAGGAGTGAGGGTCAGGCAGCTCCCCCCTGTCTGTGAAGCCAGCCTCTCACTAGTAATGCAGGGAGGGAGCTGTCTCAGACTTCACCATCCTCCCCCCCCCCCTCACCCACACACCATTCACTAGCTGGGACATGGGGGAAGTCAGGAGTGAGGGTCAGGCAGCTCCCCCCTGTCTGTGAAGCCAGCCTCTCACTAGTAATGCAGGGAGGGAGCTGTCTCAGACTTCACCATCCTCCCCCCCCCCCCTCACCCACACACCATTCACTAGCTGGGACATGGGGGAAGTCAGGAGTGAGGGTCAGGCAGCTCCCCCCTGTCTGTGAAGCCAGCCTCTCACTAGTAATGCAGGGAGGGAGCTGTCTCAGACTTCACCATCCTCCCCCCCCCCCTCACCCACACACCATTCACTAGCTGGGACATGGGGGAAGTCAGGAGTGAGGGTCAGGCAGCTCCCCCCTGTCTGCGAAGCCAGCCTCTCACTAGTAATGCAGGGAGGGAGCTGTCTCAGACTTCACCATCCTCCCCCCCCCTCACCCACACACCATTCACTAGCTGGGACATGGGGGAAGTCAGGAGTGAGGGTCAGGCAGCTCCCCCCTGTCTGTGAAGCCAGCCTCTCACTAGTAATGCAGGGAGGGAGCTGTCTCAGACTTCACCATCCTCCCCCCCCCCTCACCCACACACCATTCACTAGCTGGGACATGGGGGAAGTCAGGAGTGAGGGTCAGGCAGCTCCCCCCTGTCTGTGAAGCCAGCCTCTCACTAGTAATGCAGGGAGGGAGCTGTCTCAGACTTCACCATCCTCCCCCCCCCCCTCACCCACACACCATTCACTAGCTGGGACATGGGGGAAGTCAGGAGTGAGGGTCAGGCAGCTCCCCCCTGTCTGTGAAGCCAGCCTCTCACTAGTAATGCAGGGAGGGAGCTGTCTCAGACTTCACCATCCTCCCCCCCCCCCTCACCCACACACCATTCACTAGCTGGGACATGGGGGAAGTCAGGAGTGAGGGTCAGGCAGCTCCCCCCTGTCTGCGAAGCCAGCCTCTCACTAGTAATGCAGGGAGGGAGCTGTCTCAGACTTCACCATCCTCCCCCCCCCCTCACCCACACACCATTCACTAGCTGGGACATGGGGGAAGTCAGGAGTGAGGGTCAGGCAGCTCCCCCCTGTCTGTGAAGCCAGCCTCTCACTAGTAATGCAGGGAGGGAGCTGTCTCAGACTTCACCATCCTCCCCCCCCCTCACCCCCACACCATTCACTAGCTGGGACATGGGGGAAGTCAGGAGTGAGGGTCAGGCAGCTCCCCCCTGTCTGTGAAGCCAGCCTCTCACTAGTAATGCAGGGAGGGAGCTGTCTCAGACTTCACCATCCACCCCCCCCCCCCCCACCCACACACCCTTCACTAGCTGGGACATGGGGGAAGTCAGGAGTGAGGGTCAGGCAGCTCCCCCCTGTCTGTGAAGCCAGCCTCTCACTAGTAATGCAGGGAGGGAGCTGTCTCAGACTTCACCATCCTCCCCCCCCCCTCACCCACACACCATTCACTAGCTGGGACATGGGGGAAGTCAGGAGTGAGGGTCAGGCAGCTCCCCCCTGTCTGTGAAGCCAGCCTCTCACTAGTAATGCAGGGAGGGAGCTGTCTCAGACTTCACCATCCTCCCCCCCCCCCCTCACCCACACACCATTCACTAGCTGGGACATGGGGGAAGTCAGGAGTGAGGGTCAGGCAGCTCCCCCCTGTCTGTGAAGCCAGCCTCTCACTAGTAATGCAGGGAGGGAGCTGTCTCAGACTTCACCATCCTCCCCCCCCCCCTCACCCACACACCATTCACTAGCTGGGACATGGGGGAAGTCAGGAGTGAGGGTCAGGCAGCTCCCCCCTGTCTGTGAAGCCAGCCTCTCACTAGTAATGCAGGGAGGGAGCTGTCTCAGACTTCACCATCCTCCCCCCCCCCCTCACCCACACACCATTCACTAGCTGGGACATGGGGGAAGTCAGGAGTGAGGGTCAGGCAGCTCCCCCCTGTCTGTGAAGCCAGCCTCTCACTAGTAATGCAGGGAGGGAGCTGTCTCAGACTGGTATCAGGGTTAGGGCACTGTGTGCAGGAAGATCACAACACTCCTGGTATTAATAGGGATAGGGCACTGTAAGAGATGACTGTAGTAGATTGAATAAAGATCTGATGTTTCTGCTCTCCTCACACCAAACAAAAACAACACACAAGCAGAGAAGCCCTTCTTACAAAGCTGAGCTGGTGAGTTAAGTAGGAGGAAAAGTAAACATACTGGTGCCAGTGTGGCTACTTAAAAAATACACTTACCAACAATCAATTACATATATTTGAACTGTGTACAGTTCCAGCCAGGACCACCTTTCTAAAATGCACAGTGATTGGCAAATTCAACATGCACTAGCATTTCAGGTGCCTGCTAACAAAAATAATAAACAAACAAGTTCTAGTCACGTGAGTGCTGATCATTACATTACTTTTTTTGTCAAGCTTCCAACTGTTTCCATTTCACATCCCCCCAACCATATTGTTAACATCAATAGATAAGAGCACAGCCAGCCAATAGGAATACATACATACATATTCATTCCTAAGTGACCTTTACTGACCTGGGAAGTGTGAACACTTTGTTTCATTTTCTGTTGGTGTTCGTTAGTTTCCAGTTCCATTTCCCATCCCCCCAACCATCACCTCAGTGGTAACCTTGGTAACATCAATAGATAAGAGGGCAGCCAGCCAATAGGAACACATATTCATTCCTAACTGACCTTCAGTGACCTGGAAAGTGTTTATTTGTATCATTTTCAGTTAGTGCGCACTAAATCGAGTTAGTGCGCACTAACGGGGAGTTAGTGCGCACTAACACGATTTAACGATTTTTAACGATAAATCGTTAGAATTTCTATTGTATCGTGTTCTATAACGATTTAAGACGATATAAACATTATCGGACGATAATTTTAATCGTTGAAAAACGATTCACATCCCTATTTTTTGGTGTGTAATCAACTATATTGTGTTGCCCCGCCTTTTTAGAGCATTGCTTTTTGATAATGTTGTAGCGTTTTCAGTATGATACTGGTCTTTTACCATGGTTTTGAGACTTACTATTTTTTAGGATGTTCATTTTAGATATATTATTCTTGTGTCCACATCTGCAATAATGTGTGTTATAGCTTTATTTATGTGGCTGCATTCTTAATGACATATATGGTTTTAAATATTCTTATTTTAGTCGCTATTTATTATTTGATAGTTTTAACATTGATATTATCACACCTAGCTCCGGCTTTATGGTTTAAATATCTTTTATTTTTTAGCTACATTGTTACACGTGAATAATCTTGTGCTCAACCAGTTACTTTGCGGTATTACAATACTAATTTAAGTGGCGGTTGAAGATAAAGCAGCAATTAATTGGGCAGGAAGCCTCATTTCATTTTTAGTGTAATACTCCCTTTTCATTTAATACAGTCTTTTATTTTTTATTTCCCTTAGATATAGACCATTGTTCAGCTTCTATTTCTGTCCTTGTGACAATAGCCCTGCAGGCATATTTTGATCCTGAAATATTAAAGTGAGCATTTTTATTTATATATTTATTCTCTTTTTCACTCGGTTGTTTTATGGTCCTTGATTCAACTTCTCACATAATTCCAACTTCATATAGTAAAATAACACGATTTTCCTAACACAAAGCCTCCTTTCCAGTATTACAGTATATGTTCTAATTGCATACTTGTAAGTAGTATGGTTTTCTCTGTTCTTGTCCACATCCTTCTGTATACTATTATGTTGTTGATTACATATGCATGTTTTATTTTAAGTCTCGTTTTTCTACACCTATATATATTGTTTATTGATTTTAATTTGATGTCAATTTTAAAAGTTTGTATATTTGCTTCTAGTTGCCCCTGAGGCAGCTCTATGTAAAAGAGCGAAACTCGGCCAGAGTTGGGCATGCTGTAATAAAGGGCTTTTCCATCATCCGATTCCTATTTCGTCACTGCTATACAGCCAACTGGATCGGCTTCCGTGTTGTTTTTTAGTATAATTGATATGCATCTATGTGTCTTTCTGTATACACTTTGTACATGTTTTGAGTGAGTTTGCATGGATAGGTGTGATTATGGCAATGCCTGTGTAAATATATATATATATATATATATATATATATATATATATATATATATATATATATATATATATGTGAGTAGGTGTATGTAAGCACATACCTTTGTGAACTTAAGTGTGTAGGTGTGTGGGTTTTATTGATTGCAGTTATTTTTGTGTAGACCTGCTAGAAGAAAACATTTTCTTTTCTTTATTTTTCTCTTTGAGACCGAGAAATCGTTACGCAAAGCTGATTAATCATTAAACAAAATGCATTTCTTCTAAGCTAAACTTTGTATCAGATTAACATAGTAAATGATGGCAGACCAAAATGATCCATCCAGTCTGCCCAGTTTGGGATACTATCGGCCACTCTGTGCAGGTTATCTGTATTCCTTCTGGGCTTTATAGATAGAATTTTTTTTTCAACAGTTATCTGATTGAGCTCAGTAGTAGAGCTATGGTTAAAAGCTCTCAATCTAGTTTTCAATAAATTAACCAAATGAGCAGGTATTGAAGCCCCTCTCCAGTATCCTGGGAATTGGTAGCTCGATTTAATGTAAGTGGGAAGCAACGCTCTGCAAGGGACTAATGATACCTGATCAAAATCACAGAAGGACAGAGCTGGAAGAGACCTCACAAGGTCATGTAGTCCTTCTACCCCCATGATCCCCACCCTCCAACTTCCAGGTAGGATCACTGTGTTGTGTTTATATATCACACCAGAGAAATATTTATCTAACCTACTCTTGACAAACTCCAGTGATGGTGATGTCATCCCCTTCTCAGAAATTACCATTTAACCTCAACCCCCCTTCCCCCCACCTGCAATTTAAGACCAGTACCACATGACCTATCCTGGGTGGTACTGCTAAATCTTATTATATCACACTAACTTTAATGTCATTAATTCATGCCTCCACCCTACTTCAAATTTGTTTTTTTTAGTGTATGCGAATGTAAGAAAATTGTTTTTATTAATGTTTTATGGTACTTCACCTAGGATATTAAATAGAACTGGTAATAAATGATTTAAAATTAAAAAAAAATCAGTCTAGAAATCACAGCTATATAGTGACAAATTCCTAGATCCCGGAATATTTAACCATTGCTTTTGAAACTGCTGTAAAACACTAGTACTATCCTTTCAGGCCGATAGAGTATGGAGTGCTCTGCTGGGCCCACTGTTTAGTAGGGATGTGAATCGTTTATCTGATGATTGAAAATATCAGTCGATATTTTCAATCTTGTCAGATATCGGGGGTCCCCGATAGTGATAGGAAAGCCCACGATTAATTTCGTGGGTTCTCTTATCGTTATGGGGGGGCAGGAAGAAAGGGCACTTAAAAGTAACACAAAAACACAGCCCGACCCTTTAAAATTAATTTTTTAGTATCCCCCCACCCTCTGGACCCCTCCAACCCCCCCCCCCAAATTTTTAAGTACCTGGTGGTCCAGTGGGGGTCCCGGGAGCGTTCTCCCACTCTCGGGCCGTCGGCTGCCAGAAAACAAAATGGTGCCGATGGCCCTTTGCCCTTAGCATGTGACAGGGTATCCGTGCCATTGGCCGGCCCCTGTCACATGGTAGGAGCATCGGACGGCCAGTGCCATCTTTAAAAATGGCGCGGGCCATCCAGTTGTATTTGGGCCATCCAGTGCTCCTACCATGTGACAGGGGCCAGCCAATGGCACGGATACCCTGTCTTATGCTAAGGGCAAAGGGCCATCGGCGCCATTTTGTTTACTGGCAGCCGATGGCCCAAGAGCGGGAAAACGCTCCCGGGACCCCCACTGGACCACCAGATACTTGGGGGGGGGGGGGGGTTGGAGGGGTCTGGAGGGTGGGGGGATACTAAAGAATTAATTTTAAAGGGTTGGGCTGTATTTTTGGGTTATCGGCTCGGCACAGCCGATAAAAAAAACAAAACAATGATTGGACTGCGGGAAAAATAATTTCCCGATAGTCCACGAATCCGAAACTGGAACCGTTTCCGGTTCCGATTTACATCTCTACTGTTTAGCACCCTTTTGGCTGTGTGTTTTTGACGTGCTTTTATTACCCCTTATACTGTAAGGCTTGGCTGCACATTTTACTTTCAGTATCCCGGGTGATTGACTAATAGGCTCATCAACATGCATTTGCATGTGATGAGCGCTATTAGTTTTCCTAGCGATATTAAGTCGGAGGAACCTAAAATTAAAAAAACAACAACCCACGCTGGTCAGCAGGTTAGAAAAACAGATGCTCAATTTTACCGGTATCCGTTTTGCTAACCCATGGCTGTCAGCCTCCTTATTAGCGCAACACCTAATTTAAATAGAGAATCGCACGACAAGGAGAGGTGCCTGGGCGTACGTCGGGAGAGCGTGCGCTCAACACAGAATGCCAGCTCTCCCGTACTTCTTACAGAATCAGCCTGATTGTATGCAGAGACCACAGACTGGAGCAAGAAAAAGTAGATTACACATATATTATAAGAGAAAGGTTCGATGTTTATTATCATAACAATTTCAAATAATTCAACTAGTGTGTCCTAAAACGCATCATACACTCACACATTCAAACCTATTAAAACAAATTTAAGATACAAGAAAAAGTAGACCAGTCTTACATGAACTTTTCAGGCTATGTCTCCTTTTTCTTCTCTGCATATTTTTCCTCTCTGCAACATTTTTAGATTCCTCCCACAAAAAAAAAAAAAATGATATTAACTTTCTAAACATTGCAGAATAAAGTACTGTGGTTGCTGCTTAGTTTAGAGGTTATCAACCCAGTTTTCTAGACATATCTAGCCAGTATGGTTTTCAGGATATCCACAACGAATATGCATGAGGTAGGTTTGAATTCACTGCCTCCATAACATGCAAATTTTCTCTCATGCCATATCCATTGTAGATATCCTGAAAAACCTGACTGGCTGGGGGGTTCCCCAGGACAGGGTTGGGAACCACTGGTCCACTTGAATGCACAGAAATAAAGTTAAAAAAAGAAAACAAAAATAAGTATTCTTTTGTTTTTACTTGTAACCTTTATTTCTCAAAATTGCAGTTCAACGTGCATTAATTAATTAATTAATTAATTAATTAATTAATTAAAACGACATCAAACCGAACAACCTTACATGCAAGGTAAAACAATCTACACCATATCAATAACCTAGAAAGTGTCCGCGTGGCTCCTCTTGAACTGAGCCCCATGCATTGATCTGACATTGATATAATAATAATTAGGAGAACATTCAGTGCCTAGGCAAATTTTCAGGAGTCCGTTCTGTACCTTCTCACGTCTTCCACTGCAAAAAAAAAACCAGAAGCTCTCGGATTCCAGAATCTCCTTCCAGGCTTTTCCTCCTTCGGACAGCGCTTTCTCCTTAACTCCTGCAGAACGGGGCTTCGCTCCCTCCTTTCAGGCTGTCAGTGCAGAGCACAGGATGAGAGTGAGAGAGAGAGAGAGAAAAAAAAAAGAGTAAGTGAGAACACGGAAGAACAAGGAAATCCAGATGGTTTAGCAGCCCTTCTTTCACTTTCACTTTTTTTTGTTACAGCGAACTCGTTCTCTGAAACTACAGAGTTTCAGTTTGAGCTCAGTTCCACAGAATGAGGCTGCAGCCAAGAAAAACAAAGGTCAGGCACCTTGTTATTGCTTATACACAGCCTCATCTCTCTACCCCTATCGGCTTCCAGAAATAAACACACCCTAACTGGACTCTGAACAGAAAATCTATTAACTTGAGAAATCAAGGCATGCAATTGTAGCTTAAACAGAAGGGATGAACTGGCCACGGCTTTATAAGCTAAACCCCAGCTGCAATAACCAGCAAGGAGAATATTTCCTTTACTATTTTCTTTTGACCCTCCTCCAGTCGCACCAGGCTGGATGGTTGGGATATGGAACAGCCGCACCAAACCATTACTACCTGCCTTTTCATTTCCATATTTCTCTCAGACCATCCATCTTTTTGGTCTGATAACCCAGTGGTTCTTAAACTTTTTTTCTGTCGGGACACACCTGATAGATGGTCTTCACATGCGAGACACACTGAACACATGACAATCACTGGGCTAACCCCACTCCCATCCCTGACCCTCAGTAATGGGTATAAAGCAGAAATAGAAGATTCCCCGTACAACTCGCCATACAAAAAAGGTATTCTGGTGTTATCTCAATAACAGCAACACAAATTCCCTCTACTACCAGACGCAATAGCCCTACTTATAAAAAGCCAGCAGTTCACCACCAGTGCATCTCCAATTGAGAAAACACAACAAATAAACAGGCCGATACAGTAAAGTGCAGCCGCGGTTACCCTGCTTCTAACCCGCTTTCTACTCACAATTTGGCCACGTTAGCCCAACCCGTGATTCACTATCCCTTTTAACCCATCCTTACCGCTTCTTTAAATCAACGGGTACCCCTTTCCGCCCGCGGCATGTATATGAGATGTAAACGATCGGATTAGCTATTCCCCCCCATTCAGTAACGTGCGCCCCGACTATTGCCTTTTTAACCTGCAGTTTAGCCGCGCATTTAACCTGCTAATTTACCGCTTACCCCTACCCCTGCGTTAGAGGCAGGGGTAAGGGTAGACGGCAAACTTTCCCCCAAAAGAAAACCTAAAAACCTAAAATCCCCTCCTCCCGAAGCGACTGGACATGTAAAATATGTAAAACCTAAAATCCCCTCCTCCCGAAGCGACTGGACATGTAAAATATGTAAAACCTAAAAACCTAAAATCCCCTCCTCCTGAAGCGACTCGACATGTTAAATATATGAATAAGTGTAACCAACTTACTTTTGTTTCTTTTTCAGCCCTTTCAGCCTTCTCTGCCATCCTCCGGAGGGGGCAGCCGGCGGCGAAAGCGGCTTCCAGCGGCCCCCGCCGGCGAAGACGGACAAACGCATGCCCGTAGTGCACGGGCGCTCACGCCAGCGAAAGCACATGAACAGGCGTCACGTACGCCCGTTCGTGCTTTCGCTGGCGTGAGCGCCCGTCAATTTGGGCACATGGACGAGCGTGCGTGACGTACGCCGTGATGTCATGCGCTTCGCTGGCTAGAGCGCCCAAATTGACGGGCGCTCAAGCCAATGAAAGCACATGAACGCGCGTGCGTGACATCACGGCGTACGTCACGCACGCCCGTCCATGTGCTTTCGCTGGCTTGAGCGCCCGTGCACTACGGGCGTGCGTTCATCCGTCTTCGCCGGCGGGGGCCGCTGGAAGCTGCTTTCGCCGCCGGCTGCCCCCGCCGGAGGATGGCAGAGAAGGCTGAAAGGGCTGAAAAAGAAACAAAAAGTAAGTTGGTTACACTTATTCACATATTTTACATGTCGAGTCGCTTCGGGAGGAGGGGATTTTAGGTTTTTAGGTTTTACATATTTTACATGTCCAGTCGCTTCAGGAGGAGGGGATTTTAGGTTTTTAGGTTTTACATATTTTACATGTCCAGTCGCTTTGGGAGGAGGGGATTTTAGGTTTTTAGGTTTTCTTTGGTTAAAGTTGGGATCCACTTCCTGGTGCCTGTCATTTCAAATGTCATTTGAAATGACATTTGAGGGAGGACTTACAGCTGGGAAACCTCTCACCCGAGAGGTTGTCAAAGGAGGGCAGGTTAGAAGCTCCGTTTTCCATCTTGAGAGCTGTTCCATCGAATCGCCCCGAAACCACGCCCCCGGAGTGACGTCACAAGGAGGGGATGGGACGCTGTGATAAATTTGGGTCAGCTGCAGTGAAACACCGGAGGACTTACAGCTGGGAACCTCTCACCCGAGAGGTTGGCAAAGGAGGGCAGGTTAGAAGCTCCGTTTTCCATCTTGAGAGCTGTTCCATCGAATCGCCCCGAAACCACGCCCCCGGAGTGACATCACAAGGAGGGGACGGGACGCTGTGATAAATTTGGGTCAGCTGCGGCGAAACACCGGAGGACTTACAGCTGGGAAACCTCTCACCCGAGAGGTTGGCAAAGGAGGGCAGGTTAGAAGCTCCGTTTTCCATCTTGAGAGCTGTTCCATCGAATCGCCCCCGGAGTGACATCACAAGGAGGGGACGGGACGCTGTGATAAATTTGGGTCAGCTGCGGTGCGCAGCCGCCGGTGCGCAGCCGAAGCCGTGCGCCAAAGGGGCGTGCCCCTGGGGAACATTTTTCCTTGTAATTTTTCCTATCTCTATGGGTAGGAAAAGAAAATCCAAAGTTTGGACATCTTCACCAGCATCCATGGAAACTAGGGGACCGATGGATCAACATGTAGTAAGGCGGGTAAGTCAAGCAACCCGCAATACTATTCCAGACATTTCATTTTCTTCTGGAGCCTCTGACAGCCCTAGCCAGCAGTCACAATCTCAACTGCCTATAGAGGTGAAGCTCCCTATTGAACCAGGTCTAGAGATGGTAGAAACAAGTGTGACTGACCCACACCCTATAGGTGATGGGGACTTAAATGAGATGGGTTCTATAGAGGAGGCAGGACTACAGATATCTAGTTCTGCACCCATAGACCCACAGAATATAACTCTGGTTGATGTGTGGAAGGCTAACAACGATCTACAAAAGGTTATGACAGGATTTATGTTACAGACTAATAAAGGGAATGTTGAAATGAAAAATGTCTTACATATGCACGATAATCATTTGAAACAATTGGAGGAAGCTGGAAAGGTCACTACAGGGCAGATAACAATTTTACAGACAGCAAATAATTCCTTTATAAAGGATAGTTTGATTAACCATAGACAGATAGAGAGTCTGGAGAATGAGAATAGGACCAGGAACTTAAGGTTTTTGAACTTTCCCATGACCAGACTCCTCTCTGCCACTGAGTTATTAAAAAAATATCTTAAAGAGAATTTGGCTATATTAAATGTAGAGGACCAATCTATTTCCAAAATTTATTATGTACTGAGTTCAAGGGTTAAGAGACAGGAAGGAGAAGAAGGGATGGACAGTATACAACAAGAGTCCCCAAATTTAACCTCCTTCCTAGAATCATCTATAGATGACATTCCACAAAGAGCTACGTTTTTAGTAACCTTCTGCAGAGAGAATGATAAGGTTAATATCTTACAGAAATACTTCAGAAATAAGGAACTTCTATTTTGTGGACATAAAGTCCAAGTATTTCCAGATGTATCGCGATCCACACAATGTAGGAGGAAGCAATTTCTTTCATTGAAATCTAGAGTTTTGTCCCTAGGGGCAACATATTTTCTTAAATTCCCCTGTAAATGTTTGGTAGTCTACCAAAAGAATAAATTCATCTTTCAGGATCCAACACATCTGGAAGTTTTCTTGGCAGATAAGGAAACAGGTTGAGTTATAATGTAACTGTATAAAAAATATATATATATATAATCCAGCAAAATGTTACGGTTTAGATAATACATTTTCTTGTTGCTAATAATTTGTTTTAGATCCTTCCATTTAGAGGACTATAATTTGTAGTGTTGGTGAAAAATGCTTATAGATTCTTGATTGTATTATTTTTCTGTTTAAACGCAAATTGTTCCTTGATTTTTTGCATATTTTATAATTTGTAAAAAACCTCTAATAAACTATAAATAATAAAAAAAAAGAAATGACATTTGAAATGACAGGTACCAGCGCACCCAGGATACTGTATAGGTGCTGTATAAAGCGCCTATACAGTAAAATGGATTGTGCTTCATGGACGCGCGTTGGACGCGTGTTGGACGCGGCTTGAATTTGCATGCAATTTTAATACAATATCGAGCAGTAGGTGAGCCGGACTGTGCGTGCAGCAAACGCGGGTGCGCCCGGCACTAACGCAGCTCTTCCTACTGCTCCTTACTGTATTGGCCTGAAAATGAGGTATTTTATGGGCCTACATGCTTGTTAAATATCTCACCTCAGTCATACACACAAGATCGACCTTCTGCAAATACAGAAAGACTACAAATTACAAATATGGAGACAAACTGGAATGAAAACCCCAAAAAAGCCACTCCGCATGCAGCGCAAACCTGGAGAAATAGAAGTCTAGATACAGCACCTAACAAAGACCCAGGATCTGCAATAATGTACACAAATTAATCCGCACAAAGTTACACCTGCATTAAGGCAACACTACAAATATTAAACCAGGCCCTAAACACCAATACACCTCCCATTAGGAAAACAGAAAAAGCCAAGCTGTTATAGATTCCCACACAGAAATAATTGGAAAACTATATGAAAAAGTGTTTCAAAACAGCTGATCAACAGAACATCATCTAACAAAAACTCTTAAAAATTATTTAAAATTCTTCAAACACCAATAGCATACTTCAAAAGAGCAGACACATCATATACTACCCAATAATTAAAATGGCAGTCAATCAAGAAAAATGAACGTAAAAAGCCACCTTTACTTACCCTCTCCAACAGTTCTCCTACTCCTTTCCCTTTCAGGCCACATCAGAAGCAGCAGTAGCTGCTGAAGCTGTCCTCACAGTCCTCTTCCTTAGAGACCACAACCAGTCTCCTCTCTCTCTCTCACACACACACCAGTCACACCCTCAGGGCCAGTTTCTCTCTCTCACACACTAATCATCTCCCCAACCAGTCTCTCTCTCTCTCTCTCACACACACACACACACACACACACAAACACACACATACCAGTCATCTCCCTGATCAGTCTTTCTCACACATACATGTCACCTCTCTGACCAATCTCTCTCAATCACATAATGCTCTCACTCTCTTACTTAACACAAAGGCTTTCAATCACACACATGCTCTCTCTATTTCACTTACACACAAGCTCTCAATCACACACATGTTCTCTCTGTCTTACTTACAAAGAGCCTCAATCACACACATGCCTCCTCTCTCTCTCACAGCCAAAGCCAGCCAAAAGCATGCTCCATCTCTCTCTCGCACACACACACTGACACACACAAGCACACTCACATAAACACCACACACATGTTACACACACACAGAAGCACCCTTCCTGTCTCACATATACGCCACACACACACAGAAGCACCCTCACTGTCTCAAATACACACCACACAGAAGTAGCCATCCTGTCCCACTTACACACCACACACACACAGAACCACCCTTCCGATCTCAAATACACATACATAAAGGCCCCCAGCTGAACAGCTCGTCATCAGCCCGCCAGCCTGGTCTCCGGCAGCAGCACCGGTCTTCCTTTCTTCAGTCCCGCCAGCCTGGTCTCCGGCAGCTGCGGCTAGCAGCGCCGGTCTTCCTATCTTTGGCCCCGCCGGCCTGGTCTCTGGCAGTGGCAACGGTCTTCCTTTCTTCAGCCCCAATGGCCTGGTCTCTGGTGGCGGCACCGGTCTTCCTTTCTTCAGTCCCTCCAGCCTGGTCTCTGGCGGCACCGGTATTCCTTTCTTTGGCCATGACAGCCTGGTTTGTGGCCGCGGCTAGCAGCGCCGGTCTTCCTTTCTTTGGTCCCGCCGAACTGGTCTCTGCCGGCGGCACCGGTCTTCCTTTCTTCGGCCCCCGGCGGCTGCGAGTAGCTCACGACACATCTGCCGGTGCGTGGCGACAAACTGGTGTCGCGACACACCGGTTGAAAATCGCTGTGATAACCTACTTTATTTTAAACCATGCTGAACTTGCCCACAACCCATAACCATGGCATGAGTATTACGTATTTGCCTTCACTCCAATACCTGCAACCAGCACAGGTGGTCCCTGTCTAATGGCACCTGACCACCCCATTCAATTTTGTCCTCCCTTATTGGCCACAAGAGGGTCCAATAATCCCATACTTGGGGCCAACCCACCAACCCTGTTCTAGTGTTGACTAGAGTATCAGTTTAAGTATGTACAGCACAGTTTCTGTGAGGTGCACCCTATCAGTTCTATATAAGCTTTGACATTCCTCAGTAGCTCAACCTATTTAACTTTTTTGCCTCTCATAGCTCTAATGAATTTGCCACCTCTCTATTTAGTTTTTTCCTGCATCTCTCAGTGCCTTTTTTTGGTCCTGACACCAAATTTATTAGTCTTGGAATGACATAGGACCAGATTATATCAATGTGCAACTCTATATAATTTTTTATTTTAATGATAAAGTTGATTCCTTTTCTATTCATGCTAAGTCATTACCTCCCAAATACATCATTATTACATCAGGCTTGTGCAGTTTCTTGACTTTTAGCATGGGTATTTGGATATGAGTTGGTTGCATTTTATTCCTCTTTGGCTAATCCAAAGAACTGTGGCCTCACGTGGGATACTTAAGCTTTCTTAAGAACATAAGAACATAAGAAATTGCCATGCTGGTCAGACCAAGGGTCCATCAAGCCCAGCTTCCTGTTTCCAACAGAGGCCAAACCAGGCCACAAGAACCTGGCAAGTACCCAAACACCAAGAAGATCCCATGCTACTGATGCAATCAATAGCAGTGGTTATTCCCTAAATAAACGATTAATAGCAGTTAATGGACTTCTCCTCCAAGAACTTATCCAAATCTTTTTTGAACCCAGGTAACTAACTGCACTAACCACATCCTCTGGCAACAAATTCCAGAGCTTAATGGTGCATTGAGTGAAAAAGAATTTTCTCCAATTAGTCTTAAATGTGCTACTTGCTAACTTCATAGAATGCCCCCTAGTCCTTCTATTATCGGAAAGTGTAAATAACCGATTCACATCTTCTCGTTCAAGACCTCTCATGATCTTAAAGACCTCTATCATATCCCCCCCCCCCCCCCCCCAGCCATCTCTTCTCCAAGCTGATCAGCCCTAACCTCTTCAGCCTTTCCTCATAGGGGAGCTGTTCCATCCCCTTTATCATTTTGGTAGCCCTTCTCTGTACCTTCTCCATCGCAACTATATCTTTTTTGAGATGAGGTGACCAGAATTGTACACAGTATTCAAGGTGCGGTCTCACCATGGAGCAATACATTCTCTCTTCCTCTTCCTCTTGCTCTTTTCTCCACCCAAACAATAAATGAGAGGCCCACTAACCAAATCCTTTTTTTAGCTGGAGTTGTGTGGTTTCTGTATACTGTAAATAGGATAAAACAGCATTGAGTCCCCGATGCTCCCCCTCTTTAATCTGCCTGATTTCCAAGATCCTGATCTTTGAATATAGCCATCTTGCATGCCCAAGTCCCTTGCCAATGAAGGTGTCCCAATTCTAAAAGAGTGCTGAATCTTCTGGGATCTTCCCTCACCTCTTGAAGGCAAAGATTGGGTCATTTTCAAAAGCTTTTCCTTGGGTAAAACAGTGTGGGGCGGATTTTAAAAGCCCTGCTCACGTAAATCCGCCCGGATTTATGCGAGCAGGGCCTTGCGCGCCGGCGCGCCTATTTTCCATAGGCCTGCCGGCGCGCGCAGAGCCCCGGGACTCGCGTAAGTCCCGGGGTTTTTTGTCGGGGGCGTGTCGGGGGCGGGGCCGATCGACGCGGCGTTTTGGGGGCGGGATGCAGCGTTTTGGGGCGGGCCCTGGGGCGTGGTTTCGGCCGAGGGCGGTCCGAGGGCGTGGCCGCGCCCTCCGGAACCGCCCCCGGGTCGCGTCTCGGCGACAAAGGTAGGGGGGGTTTTAGATAGGGCCGGGGGGGTGGGTTAGGTATAGGAAGGGAGGGGAAGGTGAGGGGAGGGTGAAAGAGAGTTCCCTCCGAGGCCGCTCCGATTTCGGAGCGGCCTTGGAGGGAACGGAGGCAGGCTGCGCGGCTCGGCGCGCGCTGGCTGCCCAAAATTGGCAGCCTTGCGCGCGCTGATCCTGGATTTTAGCAGATACGCGCGGCTACGCGCGTATCTATTAAAATCCAGCATACTTTTGTTTGCGACTGGTGCGCCAACAAAAGTACGCGAACGCGCATTTTTTAAAAATCTACCCCTGTAAGTGTGTGCAGGTAGATTTAGTGGGTAATTTTCAAAGAGGTCGACATTCAAAAGTTTGGTTCTTAGCTGGAGAAACCCAAAGTTTTGAATTTCCCACCCTGATGAACGGCTAAATTGTAGCTGGGTAACTCATTACTTGGCCAAAACTTAGCTGTATAAAAAAGAGGCAGAGTGAAGCAGTCCAGGGATGTGATTTAAATTTACCCAGTTATCCCCTTCCCTCTCACCCCTCACTGGAGTTAAATATTAAATCTCTAGGGCTGAGCAGATGATCTTCCTCTCCCCCCCCATCCTCATCTGAATTTTTTTTTTTAAGCTGGACTGAGCGAGCAAGCTCCCTGTTCCTGAAAGCAACAAATTATGGACTTCAAATTCCCCACCATCACCACCACTCCTATTCCAACCTCCCCTCCAACTCCCAAAAGGACTGGGACCCTGTGGGAAGAGAAGAAGCTTTTACCTCCTGCTAAGTTGCTATAGCTCTCAGCTGTACCACATTTAATATTCATGTATTCACTGCATTTAATTACTGATTGGTCCTTTCACTGGCAGCTGTCAGTGAAATGACCAATCCTTGTTCAGAATTCATAGAGCTTGTAGCCAGCATCCGAGGTGGAGCTGTGGGGGCGGGGAATGGAAAGCTTTGTGGGATGGAGGAAGAGGAATGGAGGGGGGTAAGAGCAGAGGGAAAAATGGGGGTGAGGGGAATGGGAGACCGAGAGCCAAGGGGAGTGGAATGGGGAGGGTGCACGATTGTTAGAGTACACCATGTGCACCCCTTCACAAGCACCCTGACATCTTCACTCCTCCCTGCTCACACTTAACCCCCCCTCCCCCAATACACATCAAAGGCGCACAATACTCCCAATACTCAACCCCCCAACTCAGGGGCGTAGGGTGACTTTTAAAGTTGGTGGTGTAGCAGAAACTTTGCTGCAGCCATGTGACTGAAAAATAAATATTTTTGTTGTGACACGCCTCATTCTATGACGTCACCTCCTTCTGTGACATCAGATGCTGGGGGAATGTAAACCCGGCGTCTCCTAGGTTTCTTTGCCTTTGCAACACAGTCACCAAGAAAGTTGCTTGCCTGCCAGTCTGCCTGCTTGCCTGCCAGCCTGCCTGCTTGCCTGCCAGTCTACCTGCTTGCCTGCCAGCCTGCCTGTCTGCCTGCCAGTCTACCTGCTTGCCTGCCAGCCTGCCTGCCTGCCTACCAGTCTACCTGCCTGCCTGCCAGTCTACCTGCTTGCCTGCCAGCCTGCCTGCCTGCCTGCCAGTCTACCTGTCTGCCTGCTTACCTGAACTGCCTCCTGACCGTCTTCCATCAACGGTCGGCCCAAGGATCCACTACTGGATTTACAACAGTTTGCAAAGGCCATGGATCCGGCAGACCTCACTAGCCTTCAAGCCATTCCCGGACTGGCTCAACGGCTAGTACAGCAGCAACAGGTCTTGGACAACCTGGCTGTCACTGTGGAGCAACTGGCCGCTCGGATGGATGCTGGTCCGCCAGCACCAGCACCGGACCCGGTTCCGGCTCCGGTGATGACCCTTCACACTCTTACGCAACTCCCTGCGCCAGCACGGTACGCGGGAGACTCCAAGGCTTGCAGAGGCTTTCTGAACCAATGCTTCGTAAGGTTCGCTCTCCTGCCCAACCAGTTCCCCTCGGATGCCGTCAAGGTGGCCTACATCTTCTCACTGCTGGACGGTCGGGCTCTGAACTGGGCATCTCCTATGTGGGAGAAGAACGACCCGGCTCTGAACGACTTGAATGTCTTCGTAGCTGATTTCAAGGCAGCCTTTGATGAACCAGCTCGCCAGACCTCCGCAACCTCCGAATTGCTCCAACTCAGGCAGGGAATTTGGCCCCTGGCCGATTATACTTTGGAGTTCCGTACCCTTGCACTGGAGGTTGGATGGCGGGACGACGCCCTCTGTGGAATCTTCTTAGAGGGACTTGCTGCAAGGATAAAAGACGAATTGGCGGCTCGAGACCTTCCGGAGGACCTCAATGCTCTCATCGAACTGGCTGGCCGCATCGATCGCCGCCTTCAGCAGAGGGCCAAAGAGGGGCGTTCTCTCCGTCGTTTAGTTCCGCTGGCTCCAACCTCTCCTCGCCCATTCCCATCGGGCCCACGGGGGGCTAGCACGTCCACGGAAGCCACATCCGAAGAGCCCATGCAGCTGGGAAGAGCGTCCCTGACACCTGAAGAAAGGCGGCGCCGCCGTAGTATGGGTTTGTGCCTGTACTGCGGGGGCAAAGGTCACTTCCTCGCTCAGTGCAAAGAGCGAGCGGGAAACTCCCGCGCCTAGGAGTTAGGGAGGAGTGCCTCCTATGTTGTATGCTGCTCCTCTATGTACCGTTTCTATAACCCTCAGATATCCCGGAGGGTCTTTCAAGACTCAGGCATTCATTGACTCTGGGGCAGGAGGGAACTTCATCGCTGCCAATCTTGTACATCAGCTTCGCCTGGCCACACAATCCCGGGAGCCTCCTTTACGGATTACTTCCATACAAGGTACCTGCCTGCCTGGCCACATTTCTACCGAGACTGCACCACTGATCATGCAGACCGGGATCCTACATTTTGAGGAGATCTCGTTTTTGGTTCTGGAAAACTCAGTTCATCCGGTGGTCCTCAGCCTACCCTGGCTCCAGCAGCACTCTCCAGAGATCCAATGGAGCGATTTGCAAATTACCCAATGGAGTCCTCACTGCATCAAATCTTGTATCAAGTCTCTACCAGTCCAGCACATTCCCTTGGCTCACACCGGCGTCACCCTTCCCAGTCAGTATGCGGACTACACGGACGTATTTTCTAAGGAAAAAGCAGAACTTTTGCCCCAACATCGTCCTTTCGATTGCGCCATCGAACTGGTGTCTGGGGCAACTCCTCCCCGAGGCAGGGTGTATCCACTATCACAACCTGAAACCAAAGCAATGTCTGAATACATTGCTGAGAACCTCGCCAAGGGCTTTATTCGACCTTCAATGTCACCCGCAGGGGCGGGATTCTTCTTCGTGGCAAAAAAGGACGGGTCCTTGAGACCATGCATAGACTATCGGGGATTAAATGCCATTACTAAAAAGAACCGCTATCCGCTTCCGCTAATTCCAGAATTATTGGATAAACTCCAGGGAGCCCGAGTATTTACCAAGTTGGACTTAAGGGGGGCGTACAATTTGGTGCGTATCCGTCCCGGGGACGAGTGGAAGACAGCGTTCAACACCCGGGACAGGCACTACGAGTACTTGGTTATGCCCTTCGGTTTGTGTAACGCCCCTGCGGTGTTCCAGCACCTCATGAATGAGGTCCTCCGCGAACTGCTGAACTCTTGCGTAATAGTCTACCTTGATGATGTCCTCATCTACTCACAGAATTTGACCTCTCATAGGCAACAAGTTCGGCAAGTGCTCCAAATCCTTCGTAATCATCACCTATACGCTAAATTGGAGAAGTGTCTCTTCAAACAGGAGTCGCTGCCTTTTCTTGGATACATCGTTTCAGCTACGGGATTCCTCATGGATCCAAGTAAAGTGTCCGCCATTAAGAATTGGCCCCAACCAGTAGGCCTGAAGGCTTTGCAGCGTTTTTAGGATTTGCCAATTTCTACAGGCATTTTATACCGCAATACTCCCGACTGGTCGCACCTCTGACCGCCTTAACCAAAAAGGGGGCCGACACGCGCGTATGGTCAGCCGAGGCATGTAAGGCCTTCAAGGATTTAAAGGAGGCCTTCCTGTTGGACACTTGTCTGCGCCATCCGGATCCGTCAAGGCCCTTCTTTGTGGAGGTTGATGCCTCCAATATAGCTGTGGGGGCAGTACTGTCTCAAAGCTCCGACTCTGGGCATTTGTTGCCTTGCTCCTACTTCTCAAGGAGGTTTACGCCAGCCGAAGGTAATTATGGTATAGGAGACAAGGAACTGCTTGCCATTAAGTTGGCACTTGAAGAATGGAGACAGTGGCTGGAGGGAGCCGCTCACCCCATCACGATCTATACTGACCATAAGAACCTGGAGTTCCTCAGCCAAGCTCAACGACTCAACCCAAGGCAAGCACGATGGTCGCTATTCTTTAGTCGCTTCGATTTTACCCTCAAATATCATCCAGCATCTAAGAATGTTCGAGCGGATGCGCTCTCTCGGAATGCCATCATGGATGAAAAGGAGGAACCCCTTCAACATGTTATCGACCCAGCAAAGATCGAACTAGCCAGCACCACAATCTCTACACAGGGCAGAATAGTTGTTCCACACAAAGACCGGAAGAAAGTCCTGCAATGGGCCCACGATTCCCTCATTGGAGGCCACGCCGGCAGAAGGAGGACGCTCGATCTATTGAACCGTCATTATTGGTGGCCCCGAGTCCGGCAGGATGTGCGACTTTACGTAGACTCGTGCCCGGTATGTGCCCGACAGAAGCCTCTCGGCGGCCGACCCTGGGGTCTTCTACAACCTCTACCAATACCTACAGAACCATGGACTCACATTGCCACAGACTTCGTGGTGGACTTGCCTCCTTCCGAGGGAAACACAGTAATCTGGGTCACCGTAGACCGGTTTTCTAAGATGGTACATTTGGTACCATTACCTAAGCTTCCGTCTGCACCAGAGCTAGCACTTCTTTTCACGCAACATATCTTCCGGGCCCACGGCCTTCCACAGAGCATTGTCTCCGATCGGGGACCCCAATTCACAGCCCGGTATTGGCGTGCCCTCTGCAAAAAGTTTGGGATACAACTGAACTTGTCTACCGCTTTCCACCAACAGTCTAACGGGCAAACTGAGCGGATGAACCGTTCTCTCAAGACGTTTCTCCGAAGCTTCAGTTCGCAAAGAAAGGACAACTGGGTCTCCCTCCTTCCCTGGGCTGAATTCGCCTATAATAACCACACTCACTCGGTTACTGGGCAATCTCCCTTTCAAACAGTCTTCGGACGCCACCTCAGGACACCCGTCCCGGTACCTATCGATGTCGCTTCACCGGCGGCCCAGACAGTGGCTACCCAACTTCACGATCTCTGGAGAGCCCTTCAGCGACGTCTCACCTCTGCAGCAAAGAAAGCACAAAGCTGTGCAAACCGCCACCGACGTGCTGCTCCAACACTTCTACCCGGTACTAAAGTATGGTTAAGTACCAAGAATCTCCACTTAGCTGGACAATCAGGTAAGTTGGCATCCAGATACTGCGGTCCTTTCCATGTGGCACAACGAGTTGGTCTGGTGTCCTATAGACTTCGTCTGCCATCCTCCATGCGCATCCACAACGTATTTCATGTGTCGTTGTTGAAACCAGTGATATTCTCCCGTTTCCATCAGCTTACGCCGGATGCGATCTCCACCTCCCCGAACGAAGATCCTGTTTACCAAGTACGGGAAGTACGGGATGTACGCTTCCACAACCGCCGATGGGAGTATCTATTGGCCTGGGAGGGCTGCGGCTCTGAGGAGGACTCTTGGGAACCTGCCCGAAATATACTGGACAAGTCCCTATTAACCCAGTTCCATCATGACAATCCCAATAAACCCGGACCCTTGAGGAGGGGGCGTAAGAGGGGGGGGTACTGTTGTGACACGCCTCATTCTATGACGTCACCTCCTTCTGTGACATCAGATGCTGGGGGAATGTAAACCCGGCGTCTCCTAGGTTTCCTTGCCTTTGCAACACAGTCACCAAGAAAGTTGCTTGCCTGCCAGTCTGCCTGCTTGCCTGCCAGCCTGCCTGCTTGCCTGCCAGTCTACCTGCTTGCCTGCCAGCCTGCCTGCCTACCAGTCTACCTGCCTGCCTGCCAGTCTACCTGCTTGCCTGCCAGCCTGCCTGCCTGCCTGCCAGTCTACCTGTCTGCCTGCTTACCTGAACTGCCTCCTGACCGTCTTCCATCAACGGTCGGCCCAAGGATCCACTACTGGATTTACAACAGTTTTAAGATGCTAGGCCAACCTAATTATATCCAACCCTCTCTAAGGCTTATGATCTCAGCGTTGAACTATTTTATATACACCATGCCATAAAAGGTTAAAGTAACATTTCTATTTTTTTTTTTTGTGCATTTCTTACTTTAAAGCGAGGCAGCAGGTGTTATGGGGGGGTTTATTGAAAATTCTGCTTATCCTGTCCCCATAATTGCCTTCTCTTCCTATTACCCCCTAGTTGCTGGGAATAAGGGCTGTTTTGGTGCAATTGGATATTGTGATGCGCATTTGAGGTATCAGATTGTTATAAATCTGCTGCTCGGAGGTAATCTGTTATCGAGCTCCTCCTGTAGAGGGAGGAGTTAGCAATCTGTTATGGATCTCCTCCTGGAGAGGGAGGAGTTAGCAATTTGTTGTCAATCTCCTGCTGTTAGGAGTAACAATCTGTAGAAACTGCTCCCCAGAGGGCGGAGTTAGAATCTGTAATAAATCACCCTGCCAAGGGGAGGAGTTGGCAATCTGTTATAAGTCCGCCAGGGAGTTAGCAATCTGTTATGGATCACCCTGCCAAGGGGAAGAGCTAACAATTGTAATACTCCGTAGGCGGAGTTAATGATCTGTGGTGGGTTGGCTTCCCACAGAGTGGCAGTCTGTATAATACCACTCTAGTAGTGTAAGGAATGAACACCCAAGGTAATCGGTGAATCCCTGGGCCGATGGCAGATGACAGCGCCCCCAGGAGGATATCCTGAGAGGGACCACCGGCTAGGCTGGAGTATGGAGACAAACACAGATAGTTCTTTATTAGACAGGAGGTAGAACCATCAGAGGTGGCAGTAGTGAGCTGATGTACCCGGCAGGGCTGAAGTCCCTCAGATACTGGAATTGCAGTCTCTGGGTTGCTGAGCTGTAGAGAGAGACTAAAGGTAGTGAGTAGACAGGGTATGCTGGACACATAACCAGTAGTAGATGATACACTCACAATTATAGAGATCTGTAATGGCTTCTATGCAACAGAGAGTCTTCAGTATATTCAGGAACATAAGAACATAAGAAATTGCCATGCTGGGTCAGACCAAGGTCCATCAAGCCCAACATCCTGTTTCCAACAGAGGCCAAACCAGGCTGGATTTACAACAGTTTTAAGATGCTAGGCCAACCTAATTATATCCAACCCTCTCTAAGGCTTATGATCTCAGCGTTGAACTATTTTATATACACCATGCCATAAAAGGTTAAAGTAACATTTCTATTTATTTTTTTTTGTGCATTTCTTACTTTAAAGCGAGGCAGCAGGTGTTAAGGGGGGGGTTTATTGAAAATTCTGCTTATCCTGTCCCCATAATTGCCTTCTCTTCCTATTACCCCCTAGTTGCTGGGAATAAGGGCTGTTTTGGTGCAATTGGATATTGTGATGCGCATTTGAGGTATCAGATTGTTATAAATCTGCTGCTCAGAGGTAATCTGTTATCGAGCTCCTCCTGTAGAGGGAGGAGTTAGCAATCTGTTATGGATCTCCTCCTGGAGAGGGAGGAGTTAGCAATTTGTTGTCAATCTCCTGCTGTTAGGAGTAACAATCTGTAGAAACTGCTCCCCAGAGGGCGGAGTTAGAATCTGTAATAAATCACCCTGCCAAGGGGAGGAGTTGGCAATCATAAGTCCGCCAGGGAGTTAGCAATCTGTTATGGATCACCCTGCCAAGGGGAAGAGCTAACAATTGTAATACTCCGTAGGCGGAGTTAATGATCTGTGGTGGGTTGGCTTCCGACAGAGGGGCAGTCTGTATAATACCACTCTAGTAGTGTAAGGAATGAACACCCAAGGTAATCGGTGAATCCCTGTGCCGATGGCAGATGACAGCGCCCCCAGGAGGATATCCTGAGAGGGACCACCGGCTAGGCTGGAGTATGGAGACAAACACAGATAGTTCTTTATTAGACAGGAGGTAGAACCATCAGAGGTGGCAGTAGTGAGCTGATGTACCCGGCAGGGCTGAAGTCCCTCAGATACTGGAATTGCAGTCTCTGGGTTGCTAAGCTGTAGAGAGAGACTAAAGGTAGTGAGTAGACAGGGTATGCTGGACACATAACCAGTAGTAGATGATACACTCACAATTATAGAGATCTGTAATGGCTTCTATGCAACAGAGAGTCTTCAGTATATTCAGGAACATAAGAACATAAGAAATTGCCATGCTGGGTCAGACCAAGGTCCATCAAGCCCAACATCCTGTTTCCAACAGAGGCCAAACCAGGCCACAAGAACGTGGCAAGAACCCAAACACCAAGAATATCCCATGCTACTGATGCAATTAATAGCAGTGGTTCCTATATGCAGTCTGGAATGAGAACTCACAATATATGTGTATGAGATGGCTTCTGGAATAGAAGAGAGTCTTTGGAGGGTTTTAGGAACATAGGCCCTCGTGGAGTGAGTACTGGTTCCTATCTGCAATCATAGTAATTCACAAGATATAGGTATATGATAGCTTCTGATATAGAAGAGAGTTGAGAAGGGATTTAGGAACTAGGGATGTGAATCGTGTCCTCGATCGTCTTAACGATCGATTTCGGCTGGGAGGGGGAGGGAATCGTATTGTTGCCGTTTGGGGGGGTAAAATATCGTGAAAAATCGTTAAAAAATCGAAAAATCGAAAAACCGGCACATTAAAACCCCCTAAAACCCACCCCCGACCCTTTAAATTAAATCCCCCACCCTCCCGAACCCCCCCCCAAATAACTTAAATAACCTGCGGGTCCAGCGGCGGTCCGGAACGGCAGTGGTCCGGAACGGGCTCCTGCTCCTGCATCTTGTCGTCTTCGGCCGGCGCCATTTTCCAAAATGGCGCCGAAAAATGGCGGCGGCCATAGACGAAAAAGATTGGATGGCAGGAGGTCCTTCCGGACCCCCGCTGGACTTTTGGCAAGTCTCGTGGGGGTCAGGAGGCCCCCCACAAGCTGGCCAAAAGTTCCTGGAGGTCCAGCGGGGGTCAGGGAGCGATTTCCCGCCGCGAATCGTTTTCGTACGGAAAATGGCGCCGGCAGGAGATCGACTGCAGGAGGTCGTTCAGCGAGGCGCCGGAACCCTCGCTGAACGACCTCCTGCAGTCGATCTCCTGCCGGCGCCTTTTTCCGTACGAAAACGATTCGCGGCGGGAAATCGCTCCCTGACCCCCGCTGGACCTCCAGGAACTTTTGGCCAGCTTGTGGGGGGCCTCCTGACCCCCACGAGACTTGCCAAAAGTCCAGCGGGGGTCCGGAAGGACCTCCTGCCGTCCAATCTTTTTCGTCTATGGCCGCCGCCATTTTTCGGCGCCATTTTGGAAAATGGCGCCGGCCGAAGACGACAAGATGCAGGAGCAGAAGCCCGTTCCGGACCGCTGCCGTTCCGGACCGCCGCTGGACCCGCAGGTTATTTAAGTTATTTGGGGGGGGTTCGGGAGGGTGGGGGATTTAATTTAAAGGGTCGGGGGTGGGTTTTAGGGGGTTTTAGTGTGCCGGCTCACGATTCTAACGATTTATAACGATAAATCGTTAGAATCTGTATTGTATTGTGTTCCATAACGGTTTAAGACGATATTAAAATTATCGGACGATAATTTTAATCGTCCTAAAACGATTCACATCCCTATTAGGAACATGGGCCCTTGTGGAGCGAGTACCAGTTCCTATCTGCAATCTACAATAATGACTCATTATCTCCGTACCTGTGATAACGTCTTAGACAGAAGGGAGTCTTCGGAGATTAGGAACATAGGCCCTCGTGGAGCGAGTACCGATTCCTATCTGTAATAGAACTCACAGTATTCACGTCTGCGATCGCTTCCAGGTAGTAAGGCATCTTCTGAGCATTCAGGGTCGTAGGTCCTCGAGGAGCGAGTACTGGATCCCGTCTTAGCAATCCGAAATCAAGAAGAGAGAGCGGGGCCCCCTAGGAGCAGGTACCCCTAGGTAAGTTTGTGGAGGTAGAGCAGTGGAGAAAGAATTCCCCTTGCTAATTTGCTTCGTAGTTGCAAGCAAAGACCTTTTAAGTTGGAAGCGGATGACATCACTACAGGGGGACGCCCCCAAGGTTCGCGCCCTTGCTGGTACAAACTCTGGAGCACGCGCGCACGCCCTTACGTCATCAGGAACATGGCAGATCCGCAGCGTCAGGCCAGTCTGGGGATTCCAGGGAGAAGCGTCGAGGAGAAGCCGTGGCAGCATCTGTCCGTCAGACCCGAAGGGAGTCGCCACTAAGGTAGAGAGGGTGGAGCGAGGGCGAGAACAGGCACGAACGCAACGGCAACACTGGTATACCGCCTGTCGCGACATCTTTAAATATAATTGAAAGTATGGCAGCTGTAGGAGACTACTTAGAAATCAGTTGTCAGGTGCATTCTTAAGAATTTTAAGAGTGTAACTGCCATGTTTCAGACCTGTATGCCATTGCCTACTACCCAACCATGTTAACTTTGGGCCCAGCCAAAAAATTAGGTCTGGCTACATTTAGGGTATTTTGCAGCGGAAAATTCTCTCAATGTCAAGCCTGAAAGAGGGCCACATATAATTCTGTTGGCCTAGCATCTCAAAATATTTTTTTCTGTCTCATGGCTGCAGCAAATTTTCTGGTGCACCACCAAATTTAGTAGATTGTAAAACAGAACAAATTAGACAGCTACAGATAACTACACAGAAACAACATACTAGCGGATTACCTATTCTTGGTTGCATTTACAGAGCACAGATAGGCTCTACCAAGTACAGAACAAGTGACCACAAATTAGAAATGGAAATATTCAAACAAAATCTGAACTAGAAACCCCAAAAAAGCCATAATCTTCCTGTAGGGCAACACCGGAGAAAGAAATATGAATTTCCTTCTGAACTGTGTAAAATGTAAAGATATGAGAGATACACGTTTTCCATACCTTTCAAAGAAAAATGAAACACTTCCCAAAAACTAATGAGCAGGAAAAACTCCTAGGAGAACATAACAACATGAACGTAAAAGGATACACTCCAAGAGACAGGCCCTCACCAAATGTATAATAAGTGGCCACAAATTAGAAAATGTGCAGACAAAAGATGAAATAAAGACCTTCAAGAAACCAGACTTTGCATTGCAGTGATCTTAGTGACCTTTCCCACACACACATACACAAGTTTTCACTTTCACATGCTCTCTCATGCACACAAACTCTCTCACGCACGCACACACACACACACACACACAAATTCTTACTCTTACACATACACCAGGCTCCCACTTTCACACACACTCATGCCCAGGTTCCCACTCTCTCTCTCTCACACACACACACACACTGGGCCTCTGCCAGCCACTACTAAACCCCTTCTTCTTCTACCGTGGGGATGGGATCCTGAGATGGCCTTGCTCCATCAGGCCTCTTATGGTATGGGGCAGCCCTGAATGGGTGTGTCTGAGAATAAAGTGGGTGGACCCCAGGCCCACTCCTGGCTACGTCACTGCTTTCAGCCTTTTTAACTTCAGGGTACACTCAAGTTTGCTTGATCTTCAAGGCATGCACCACATACCAAACCTAATTCACCTTCTCACCTGCCCATCAGGATCTCTTCCTCTCCCTTTCACATGCCCAGCAGGATCTCCCCCTTCCCCCCTGCCTGTGCCCAGCAACATCATCTTCTCCTCCCTAGCATTCACCCTCCCAGCATGCTCATTAATAGCATTTTCCTACCTGCACTTCCTCCTTCAAGAACAGCAGCTGCTCTTTCGTCAGCTAGGGCAGTGAGTGATAGTCTGGTCTTCTTTCACTGTCAAGGAAGTGGCAGTGCAGGGGCCTTCATTTCTCCTGCAGGAGCAGCAGCACTCCTCTACACTTCTTTCACTGGCAAAGAAGCAACACTGCAAGGCTGACTTTTGCAAACAGCAGCAGTGTGGAGCAGTGTGAAGCAGCAACAGCTCAGGATTTTTTTTTTTGCTGGCAGGAGCAGCGGTCTGGAGTGTTCTTTCACTGGCAGTTCCTATTCCATGAATCAAAATTATAATAAAATTCAATGTTATATCGCAAAAAATTCTTTTTAAAGTATTTGTTATTCTCCAGTACTGGGTGGTACTTCCCTTTAAATGGCGGAGCTCTGTTCAGCTTTATTCGGGTTAAGTTCATATGTTCCTCTTGAGGAGATAGCAGAGCTCGGTCCATGTTACCGGTACTCCCTTGGAACCCAGAGTTTTTTGCGATATAACATTGAGTTTTATTATAATTTTGAAAAAGACAAAAAAGGCAAAAATATTGGTGAATAGTATACGACCAATAATTAAAAATGGCCCTTTAGCAGTATAACGAAGGAGCAGCAATGCCCATGAACACTGCAGGGCGTTATGAAGGTCGTCTATGAAATATAAAAAATTGTTTTGGTGTTGGGATTTCTGTACAGTGTACGAGGTTAAGTTAAAAGACACTTGTTGTTTGACGTCATTAGGAATATTTGAACATATGTTAGGTGTGGGCTTGATCATTAGAAAGCCATGAGCAAATTAAATTTCAATTCCAGTATAATAAACCTCCCATTCCAAAACAGTGCTAAATGCAAACATTATGCTAGGCTCTAAAACACCAGAACACCTTTAATTAGGAAAACAGAACAAGCCAAGCTGCTATGGATCTTTACATAGAAATGACATGTTAGCAGAATACTTAACCTTAGTCACACATGCAGAACTAAGACAGACCCTCACCAAATACAAAATAAAGTGACTATAATGGAAAAATGCAGACACAAACTGAACTAGAAACCACAGCAAGCTACATTCTGTATGTAGTGCACCAATGGGAAAACAGAAATTTACCATTCCTCAGAAAACGTCAAACAGTAAAATCAAGAAATATAAACTATCAATTATAAAAGTAAAACTGTACCAATAATAATGAACAGAACATTCAACAATTAATTATATAATATAATATATTTCAACTTCCCAAACACCAATAAAATATTTCAAAACATCATAAAGATCAAACACTCAATTAATTAAAATCAATGGGATAGATTTTAAAAGGGTTACGCTCATAAGTTATGCACGTAACCCTTTCAAAACCCCCCTGCGTGCGCCGAGCCTATTTTGCATAGGCTTGGCGGTGCGCACAAGCCCCGGGATGCGCGTAAGTCCCAGGGCTTTGCTAGGGGGGCGTGTCAGGGGCGTGTCGGGGGGGGGTGACGTGCCGTTCAGGGTGTTCCGGGGGGCGTGGTGCTGGCCCGTGGGCGTTTTGGGGGCGTGGCCGAGGCCTCCGAAATCGCTCCCGGGCCGGGGAATCGCGCAGTGGCAGCCAATCGGCAGGCGTAACTTTCACGATAAAGGTAGGGGGAGGTGTAGATAGGGCTGGGGGGAGGCTGAAGGAAAGTTCCCTTCGAGGCCACTCCGATTTTGGAGCGGCCTCGGAGGGAACGGGCAGCGCGCGCAGGGCTCGGCGTGCACCCCCTTATATGCGCCGACCCCGGATTTTATAAGGTATGCGTGGCTACGTGCGAATCTTATAAAATCCAGCGTACATTTATAAAATCTACCCCAATATGAATAATAATAATAAACCACTCGCTTTCCATGCCTGAGGGCTTTTAACGTCTGGTTAATCTGAGATTGGTGTGGATTAGTGGAAGGGGAAGGGAGGCGCACAAATGTTTTCCTCTCTCATACAAACACATGTTCATCCTCATGCTCACACAGATAAACACAAACGCTCTTTCAAAACTCACACATGCAAACACACACATATATGCTGGCTCCCTCCCTCATTCTCCGGCACACACACACACACTGGATCCCTCTCAGACCTACATGTTGGCTCCCTCTTTCTCAGGCAAACACATATATACATGCTAGCTCCATCTCTCTCAAGCACAAACACAGGCTCACTCTCTCTCAGGCATACATGTATTGCGCTTGCTACCGCGGTCAGGCCCATGAATGGCTCATTCACCCCCGATGCTGGATTTGGCATTAAAGATAGTTGCCAAATTGTGGCCAGGTTCAAAATGAGCCAAGGTAAACAACTCCCAGAATTTTATAGAATTCAGGTCCAAATCCATCTGTGCCTGGTTCTTTACCAAATTTCAATTGTAGAATAGATTTTTTAAATCTCAACATATTGAATCAGGTCCTTTAATATGGCCTCTTGTGTGGCTGTCAAGCTGGGAAACTTCATATCCCCAAAATAATCCTGGGGGGGGGGGGGGGGAATCTTTGTTGGTTACCCTTGAATACAATTTTTATAATTTCCCTCAAACATTAAAAAAACAAAACAAAAAACATTATGCATCTTTAAAAGTAATTTGGTGCAGTGTTTCCGCTTGGCCGATATCAACCCTTCTGTGGAATAAAATAAGCTTAACTGACCATATAGTGCAATTAGAATGTAAAGTAATTGTCGAACCTTTCCTGTAATTAAGTGCTGGGTTTCGGTTTCATCCAATAAAGCCTGCTAGCCCTTGTTAACAGCCTTTAATTTTAATTGTGTATATAATGACATTCCTCCATTGGTATACAATTCCCACCTGTAAAGATGCCAGCTGGGTTGCGACAGTACTTCTCCCCTGACTGAAAGCTACAAGTACAATGAATCGAACCATTGAAGCTAAGCTAAGAGTGTTCTGGCTTGCCTTGGACTTTTTCCCAGTTTCACAGGCTGCCAGTAATCCATTTCAGATGATGAATGGAAATGTAGTTACACGATGTTAGGTTTCATATTAGGAGCTACCACCCAGGAAAAAGATCTAGGCATCATAGTGGATAATACTTTAAAATCGTCAGCTCAGTGTGCTGCAGCATTCAAAAAAGCAAATAGAATGTTAGGAATTATTAGGAAGGGAATGGTTAATAGAACGGAAAATGTCATAATGCCTCTGATTCGCTCCATGGTGAGACCGCACCTTGAATACTGTGTACAGTTCTGGTCGCCGCATCTCAAAAAAGATATAGTTGCGATGGAGAAGGTACAGAGAAGGGCAACTAAAATGATAAAGGGGATGGAACAGCTCCCCTATGAGGAAAGGCTGAAGAGGTTAGGGCTGTTCAGCTTGGAGAAGAGACGGCTGAGGGGGGATATGATAGAGGTCTTTAAGATCATGAGAGGCCTTGAACGAGTAGATGTGACTCGGTTATTTACACTTTCGAATAATAGAAGGACTAGGGGCATTCCATGAAGTTAGCAAGTAACAAATTTTAAGACTAATCGGAGAAAATTCTTTTTCACTCAACGCACAATAAAGCTCTGGAATTTGTTGCCAGAGGAGGTGGTTAGTGCAGTTATTGTAGCTGGGTTCAAAAAAGGTTTGGATAAGTTCTTGGAGGAAAAATCCATTTATGGCTATTAATCAATTATACTTAGGGAATAGCCACTGCTATTAATTGCATCAGTAGCATGGGTTCTTCTTAGTGTTTGGGTATTTGCCAGGTTCTTGTGGCCTGGTTTTGGCCTCTGTTGGAAACAGGATGCTGGGCTTGATGGACCCTTGGTCTGACCCAGCATGGCAATTTCTTATGTTCTTACAGATCTGATCTTCTCAATTCAAGGTGAGTGACTTTTAAGAAACTGTGCATGGAGGGAGGAGAGGGAAAGAGGGAGATATGGGGAAAAATTCATGGCCCTTTGTGGTAGTGTGGATGTTGTATGCCTGCTTTTTAAGAGCATTGGGGCGGATTTTAAAAGGGTTACACGTGTAAATCCTCAGGATTTACGCGCGTAACCGCTCCTGCGCACGCCGAGCCTATTTTGCATAGACCTGGTGACGCACACAAAGCCCCGGGATGCACATATGTCCCGGGGCTTTGTGAAGGGGGCGGGGCGGTGTGGGACCGAGGCCTCCGGCACAGCGGCCATGCCGGGGGATCGCATGCCGGCAGCTGGCCGGTGTGCACAAGTTATGCCTGCCAGAGGCAGGCGTAATTTACAAAATAAGGGCCGGATTTTTAAACCTATGCATGCGGCCTACATTTGTGCGTGCTACCTGGCTAGCCCAAGCAGGAGCAGCAAAGTGTCAGCGACAGATCGTACCTCCTCCTCCATGTCAGAACACCCAAGGCATGTTGCCCATAAAGATTCATCTTTTGTGCAACGGGCGAGAGAGAAAGCAGCTGGCATGAGTGACTCAGCCTGCCCAAGCAAAGGAGACACCAGCACAGCTGTCAGTGACACGGTATCTCTCAGAGCCGATAGAAAACATGCAGACAGATCCGCTAGCATATTGGGCACACAAGTCCACTGTCTGGCCAAACCTAGCCAAAGTGGCTCAATGATATCTGTCATGTCCACCAACCAGTGTGCCCAGTGAACGTGTCTTTTCAATGTCAGGGGATATCATGAGCCCTCACCGCTCAAGGCTGGCACCAGAGTTGATGGAAATGCTAGTGTTTTTGAAAGTAAACCTGCCTTTGCTTGGGTTTACAAATTTTCCCTGTGAATGGCAAGATGAATAAAAGCAATTCAAAGCCTTGCAGCAGCTCCAACTGCCTCCTATGCTCCAGATAATATAAGCACTACAGCACATGTACGTGACCTCAAACGCTGTCCCTGACCGTCCCCTGCCCAGGCCGTATGTTCCTACAAGTGGTTGACCTTGATTGCTTTGCCTGTCCATCCAGGCCTTATGTTCGTACAAGTGTTTGACCTTGATTGCTTTGCCTATTCATCCAGGCCTTATGTCCCTAGGTGGGATTGACCTCTGTCCTCGACTGCTGTGCCTGTCCGTCCTGGCCTTGTGTTCCTACAAGTGTTTGACCTCGATTGCTTTGCCTGTTCGTCCAGGCCTTATGTCCCTAGGTGGGATTGACCTCTGTCCTCTATTGCTGTGCCTGTCCGTCCAGGCCTTATGTTCCTAGAAGTGTTTGACCTCGATTGCTTTGCCTGTCCGTCCAGGCCTTGTGTTCCTGCAAGTATTTGACCTCGATTGCTTTGCCTGTTAGTCCAGGCCTTGTGTTCCTACAAGGGTTTGACTTAGATTGTAAGCCTTCTGGGGATAGGGAAATACCTACAGTATCTGAGTGTAATTGACTATGAAGTGCTGGAAACATTTGAAAATAGCAAGATAAATAAATTAAAAAAAACAAAAAACTACTGTGCCTGTCCATCCAGGCCTTATGTCTCTAGGTGGGATTGACCTCTGTCCTCGACTGCTGTGCCTGTCCGTCCAGGCCTTATTTTCCTACAAGTGTTTGACCTCGATTGCTTTGCTTGTTCGTCCAGGCCTTATGTCCGTAGGTGGGATTGACCTCTGTCCTCTATTGCTGTGCCTGTCTGTCCAGAGCTTATGCTCCTATAAGTGTTTGACCTCGATTGCTTTGCCTGTCCGTCCAGGCCTTGTGTTCCTACAAGTGTTTGACCTCAATTGCTTTGCCTGTCCGTCCAGACCTTGTGTTCCTACAAGTATTTGACCTTGATTGCTTTGCCTGTCCGTCCAGGCCTTATGTCCCTAGGTGGGATTGACCTCTGTCCTCTATTGCTGTGCCTTTCTGTCCAGGCCTTATGTTGGTACAAGTGTTTGACCTCGATTGCTTTGCCTGTTAGTCCAGGCCTTATGTTCGTACAAGTGTTTGACCTTGATTGTTTTGCCTGTTCGTCCAGGCCTTATGTCCCTAGGTGGGATTGACCTCTGTCCTCTATTGCTGTGCCTGTCCGTCCAGGATTTATGTTCCTACAAGTGTTTGACCTCAATTGCTTTGCCTGTCCGTCCAGGCCTTGGGTTCCTACAAGTGTTTGACCTCGATTCCTTTGCCTGTCCGTCCAGGCCTTGTGTTCCTACAAGTGTTTGACCTCGATTGCTTTGCCTGTTCGTCCAGGCCTTATGTCCCTAGGTGGGATTGACCTCTGTCCTCTGTTGCTGTGCCTGTCCATCCAGGCCTTGTGTTCCTACAAGTGTTTGACCTCGATTGCTTTGCCTGTCCGACCAGGCCTTGTGTTCCTACAAGTGTTTGACCTCGATTGCTTTGCTTGTTCGTCCAGGCCTTATGTCCCTAGGTGGGATTGACCTCTGTCCTCTATTGCTGTGCCTGTCTGTCCAGACCTTATGCTCCTATAAGTGTTTGACCTCGATTGCTTTGCCTGTCCGTCCAGGCCTTGTGTTCCTACAAGTGTTTGACCTCGATTGCTTTGCCTGTCCGTCCAGGCCTTATGTCCCTAGGTGGGATTGACCTCTGTCCTCTATTGCTGTGCCTGTCCGTCCAGGCCTTATGTTCCTAGAAGTGTTTGACCTCGATTGCTTTGCCTGTCCGTCCAGGCCTTGTGTTCCTGCAAGTATTTGACCTCGATTGCTTTGCCTGTTAGTCCAGGCCTTGTGTTCCTACAAGGGTTTGACTTAGATTGTAAGCCTTCTGGGGATAGGGAAATACCTACAGTATCTGAGTGTAATTGACTATGAAGTGCTGGAAACATTTGAAAATAGCAAGATAAATAAATTAAAAAAAACAAAAAACTACTGTGCCTGTCCATCCAGGCCTTATGTCTCTAGGTGGGATTGACCTCTGTCCTCGACTGCTGTGCCTGTCCGTCCAGGCCTTATTTTCCTACAAGTGTTTGACCTCAATTGCTTTGCCTGTCCGTCCATGACTTGTGTTCCTACAAGTGTTTGACCTCGATTGCTTTGCTTGTTCGTCCAGGCCTTATGTCCGTAGGTGGGATTGACCTCTGTCCTCTATTGCTGTGCCTGTCTGTCCAGAGCTTATGCTCCTATAAGTGTTTGACCTCGATTGCTTTGCCTGTCCGTCCAGGCCTTGTGTTCCTACAAGTGTTTGACCTCAATTGCTTTGCCTGTCCGTCCAGACCTTGTGTTCCTACAAGTATTTGACCTTGATTGCTTTGCCTGTCCGTCCAGGCCTTATGTCCCTAGGTGGGATTGACCTCTGTCCTCTATTGCTGTGCCTTTCTGTCCAGGCCTTATGTTGGTACAAGTGTTTGACCTCGATTGCTTTGCCTGTTAGTCCAGGCCTTATGTTCGTACAAGTGTTTGACCTTGATTGTTTTGCCTGTTCGTCCAGGCCTTATGTCCCTAGGTGGGATTGACCTCTGTCCTCTATTGCTGTGCCTGTCCGTCCAGGATTTATGTTCCTACAAGTGTTTGACCTCAATTGCTTTGCCTGTCCGTCCAGGCCTTGGGTTCCTACAAGTGTTTGACCTCGATTCCTTTGCCTGTCCGTCCAGGCCTTGTGTTCCTACAAGTGTTTCACCTCGATTGCTTTGCCTGTTCGTCCAGGCCTTATGTCCCTAGGTGGGATTGACCTCTGTCCTCTGTTGCTGTGCCTGTCCATCCAGGCCTTGTGTTCCTACAAGTGTTTGACCTCGATTGCTTTGCCTGTCCGACCAGGCCTTGTGTTCCTACAAGTGTTTGACCTCGATTGCTTTGCTTGTTCGTCCAGGCCTTATGTCCCTAGGTGGGATTGACCTCTGTCCTCTATTGCTGTGCCTGTCTGTCCAGACCTTATGCTCCTATAAGTGTTTGACCTCGATTGCTTTGCCTGTCCGTCCAGGCCTTGTGTTCCTACAAGTGTTTGACCTCAATTGCTTTGCCTGTCCGTCCAGGCCTTATGTCCCTAGGTGGGATTGACCCCTGTCCTCTATTGCTGTGCCTTTCTGTCCAGGCCTTATGTTGGTACAAGTGTTTGACCTCGATTGCTTTGCCTGTTAGTCCAGGCCTTATGTTCGTACAAGTGTTTGACCTTGATTGTTTTGCCTGTTCGTCCAGGCCTTATGTCCCTAGGTGGGATTGACCTCTGTCCTCTATTGCTGTACCTGTCCATCCAGGCTTTATGTTCCTACAAGTGTTTGACCTCATTTGCTTTGCCTGTCTGTCCAGGCCTTGTGTTCCTACAAGTGTTTGACCTCAATTGCTTTGCCTGTCCGTCCAGGCCTTGGGTTCCTACATGTGTTTGACCTCGATTGCTTTGCCTGTTCGTCCAGGCCTTATGTCCCTAGGTGGGATTGACCTCTGTCCTCTGTTGCTGTGCCTGTCCATCCAGGCCTTGTGTTCCTACAAGTGTTTGACCTCGATTGCTTTGCCTGTCCGACCAGGCCTTGTGTTCCTACAAGTGTTTGACCTCGATTGCTTTGCCTGTCCGTCCAGGCCTTATGTCCCTAGGTGGGATTGACCTCTGTCCTCTATTGCTGTGCCTTTCTGTCCAGGCCTTATGTTGGTACAAGTGTTTGACCTCGATTGCTTTGCCTGACCATCCAGGCCTTATGTACCTACAAGTGTTTGACCTCGATTGCTTTGCCTGTTAGTCCAGGCCTTATGTTCGTACAAGTGTTTGACCTCAATTGCTTTGCCTGTCTGTCCAGGCCTTATGTCACTAGATGGGATTGACCTCTTTCCTTGACCGCTGTGCCTGTCTGTCCAGGCCTTACATCCCTACAAGGGCTTGACCTCTAACACTGTGCCTGTCCGTCCACTGTCAAGGCCTTTCGTCCCTACAAGGGCCTGAACTCTAATGCTGTGCCTGTCCATGCAGGCCTTACGTCCCTACAAGGGCTTGACCTCTAATGCTGTGCCTGTATGTACAGGCCTTATGTCCCTACCAGGGCTTGACCTCTAACGCTGTGCCTGTCTGTCCAGCTTGGAGCTAGGATATAGTTTTCATGACCTTCATAATATGGACCATTTTCCCTTGATGTTTCTTAGTTTCCACATTAATGTTTCTAGTGCTATAGAAAACTGGTGGTAGTTGTACTCTAGTTCATTCTCTGTGTTCCCATTGTTTACAGAGGCACTGTAGGGTACAAAGTCAACATAGGTTGATATTGTAGATTTGGACTTCAGTAGCAGTTTTCTTATTTCTGAGAGCTCTTCAAGTTCCTTTGTCATCAGCTGAAGTGCATAAGTACAGTCAGTAGCTTCTGGGTATTCACTAGACGCCAATGGAAACACCCCACTCTAGGGGCGAACCCGTTCTAGGGAGCCCTTTCCTGCCCAAAGAAAGGGAACTCTCTCCTGGGCCAGCCTGTCTTGCCCCTATCAAAACCACAGGGACCTGACTACCTCAGCTCTGCCAGCCTGTCATGCCCCTATCAAAACTACAGGGACCAGACTACCTCCTCTCTGCCAGCCTGTCTTGCCCCCATCAGCTTTCTGCCACTCTGCCTTGCTGCCACACACTGGACGACTCACTTAACTCCTTGTGGTGTTCTTGCCACCATCATGGTTCCTCAGTGTGTTGCTGCTAGTCTTTCTGCTTGCTATGTTCCCCCTTCATTTTGCTGTAGGATGTCAATGCCACTTGTCTTACCGCTTTGCCTGTCATGATGCCTTCGAGGGTTCATGCATCTGTTATCGGTGCTCTCTTTTGAAGTTGTGGTGTGTTTTTGACACTCTCGCTGCTGCTTTGTGCTTCTGTTAAAGCACTCTTGCCACTTCTGGTACCCCTTTGCTCTTTTACAGTGCCTTAGGCTATTGATGCCACTTTGGTGCCACTTTGCCACAGTCTAAGTACCTTGGAGCGCTTTTGTTTTTCTGATGATTGCTCCCCAGAAGTTTCATCAAAATTGATAATAAAACCCCAAATCTGCAGCCAAACATAGGCTGGAAATCCTTCCCCCATTGACTTTAATGGGAACCGGAAAACAAATTCACATATCAACGTATCGGGGCGCCATTCATCCGAATGCAACGGAAATGCCCCCCTGACGAATATGTATCACGAATGCAACAAAAATTTTCCGGCTGCACATCCCTAAAGGAAACCGATCAGACACAAAGAAAACATAATGTACACCACAATATTTAACAATGCATTTACAGGAGCCTTTTTTTTTTTTGGAACTCTTCATTTACATTTTCAAAAAATAAATACAAGAACATCAATCAAATGTAAATAAAGAAAAATCAAACAGCTCAAAAATTGCCATATACAGTCCACAATAAGCGAGGAGGGACCCAAGGAGAAGACAAGGAGCGATATACAAGAAAAAAGAAAAAGGGAACCTGTTCAAGGAGACAAATTCTCAGTATGCAAACATGCCAGAAAAGACCCCATAATATACCCTCATATACATAACATGTTAAATAAGAGAACTATCCCAAGAACTTCTGAAGCTGAGAGCATTTAATGAAAATAAACTTCTCATTAGAAAAGGAAATTAAATATTTACATGGAAAACATCACTAAGGCTCTCACTGTCCTCTCCCAACTGTTGCTGGCTCCACACTCCTCCTCCAGCACACTGAGCCGATGATTTCAATGTATTGTCTCCTATGATGCCTAGATCTCTTTCCTGGGTGGTAGCTCCTAAAATGGAACCTAACATCGTGTAACTACAGCATGAGTTATTTTTCCCTCTTTGCATCATCTTGCACTTGCCCACATTAAATTTCATCTGCCATTTGGACATTCAATCTTCCAGTCTCTCAAGGTCCTCCTGCAATTTGTTAGAATCTGCTTGTGATTTAACTAATCTAAATAATTATGTGTCATCTGCAAATCTGATCACATCACTCATCGTTCCCCTTTCCAGATCATATATAAATATATTAAAAAGCACTGGTTGAGGTACAGATCCCTCAGGCACTCCACTATTTACCTTTCTCCACTGAGAAAACCCACTCTCTGTTTCCTAACTTTTTTAGTCGGTTTTCAGTCCATAAAAGTATATTGCCTCTTATCCCATGACTTAATATTCTTAGATGCCTCTCATGAGGTACTTTGTCAAATGCCTTCTTAAAATCCAAATACCCTACAAATACCGGCTCACCTTTATCCACATGTTTATTTAACCCTTCCAAAAATATGGTAGATTTGTGAGTCAAGACTTGCCTTGAGTAAATCCATGGTGGCTGTGCCCCATTAAACCATGTCTAGCTATATGTTCTGTGATTTTGTTCTTTAGAATAGTTTTCATGATTTTTCCCAAAAATCAAACACACAGCTAAGCTGGAAAGATTAGCATTCAGTCTTTTGCATAGGGCCTTACTTCCTGATTGAGACTGGTGCTAAACTCCTGACTCTAAGAGTTAGCCACATGCTAAGGATAAGAACCACTTTTGCCTTATTGTGAGAGACTTATGAGCCGATCAGACTGTAGTAATAGAAATTCCTCTGATGTATAGTGGGCACGCCATCTCCTTAAAGTCCTAAGACCCATAACATGAAATTGCACTCAGGGTTGGTAACTTTCAAACTGATGTGCAGGCGCACTTGGTGCGTGTGCATCGGCCTTCATCGAGATACATGGCCTTGGGTACCTATATGCACACATAATAGGTACCCAAATACCCAACATAATGCACACATGTGCACATGGCTGTGCACATGTGTGTGCCTAATTTTAAGTGGGTGCACAAATCTTGCTTCTACTGCGTAAATCATGGGATTGTACAAGGGGCGTGCGCCCATGCCATTGCAAGTTTAATTATTTTATCTACCAGTTTGCAAAGTTATCAGTTAGGTCGCCAATCCCTCCTGGTTTGATAGTCTATACTCCCCCTATTTACCCCAGACTCTTAGATCACTGCGGTTATGGCTAGTTTTTTTTGTTTTTTTTTTAACTTCCACCTCATCCCTAGCAGAAGTAAACGTATGCGCCACTGGTCCTGGTTGTGCACCCAGGCATGTAAGTATTTACGTGCACATAGAAACATAGAAATGACGGCAGAAGAAGACCAAATGGCCCATCCAGTCTGCCCAGCAAGCTTTCACACTTATTTTTCTCATACTTATCTATTACTCTTGGCCCTTATTGGTAACTTTTTGGTTCTAATTTCCTTCCCCCCTGCCATTGATGCAGAGAGCAGTGCTGGAGCTGCATCAAAGTAAAGTATCCAACTTCATTGGTTAGGGGTAGTAACCGCCGCAATAAGCACGCTACTCCCACTCTTATTTGTTTACCCAGCCTATGCAATTCAGTCCTTGTTGATTGTTGTCTGAATATAAATCCTCTTTTCTTCATTCCCCCTGCCGTTGAAGCAGTGAGCTGCGCTGGATATGTATTCCAAGTGAAGTATCAGGCATATTTGGTTTGGGGTAGTAACCTCTGCAACAAGCAAGTTACTCCCCCTTTTTTTCACATTTTCTCTTGCTGTTGAAGCATAGAGCAATGTTGTGCATGGATCATCTCTTGCGCATGCCCTGAAAAGGCCATGCCCCACCCAGACCATGCCCACACCCCTTTTGGAAAACTTTTCAGATGTGCACGCTGCGGGTTTTATGCGCATAACTGGGCGCTTTTTAAAATAGGGTCAGTGTGCACCAGCCTGATTTGTCTGTGCATCCCCCAATTGATGCGCATGCTGGAATTTTAAAATTCACCTTTAACCATATAAATCAGCTCCACAGATGCCCTGAGACTATGCCCCAGATCACAGCATGTATTGCTTAGGAATGTGTCTGAATTTAGAAACCATACCATTGATCTCATCATTCTACAAGGAACCAAGAGAAGAGTGTGAATTTCTGATGCATTTCTTTTGCTCTAGTCTGAAGACAGAGTTCCATGTATCTAAGTTTAAACATATTTCCAGTGTTTGTAGGTCAAACAAGGTTCCTAACTTTACAAGAAAAGTCTTTAAAAAAAATGTGCTTCCACCTTCTTCATTTGCCAGATTGCCCTGAGCAAAGGTCAGATGCTTAAGGTTAGGCAACAGGGTGGTTAAGAGGTTAAGATTATGTCTTGGGGCGACTCAGTTTCTCATCCAAATCATTACAACCTCTAAACTAGTGTAGCACAGTTCTGATTGTCTCTTCTCGCAAGATGGGTTCCTTGATTTCTAAACTGGGTCCTCAAATTTCTAGACATGATTCTCTACTAATGGAATATGGAAACATTCTTGATTCATCTAAACGTGAGGTCGTGGGAATTCAAGAAGTGTCATAGACTAACCAAAATATGTCATCTACTTGCAGCCTTCTTTAACACCGAGTCAGCAGCTCAGTGACAACTGAGGAGGATGAGGAGTTGGGTAGGCTAGAGAATGCCCACAGCTCAAGAGCAGACAGCTATGACATCTTGGGACCAGGCAAACTTCCACAGACTGGTTGTCACCCCTGTACTGGCCTGGGTTGGAGATCTGTCTAATACCTGTTAGGTAAGGACGATTTCACATGCTGTCTGCTTTTGGCCAGTGGGGAATCTATCCTACACAACTCCCTCACTGCTCCTCAGTTGCCACACAGCAGCTGACATGGTATTAGAGCAGGCTGCAAGTAAACAGAGGTGCATAATCATGAGGCTGCGTAGCTGAATCTGTCCCCTATAATCACCTGGAGTCACGTGCCCCTATTCTATGCACCCATTACTTATGCTGCTACATAGGGTGAATAATTTGTTGGCCTAATGTGACAGCATGGACATATGGTAGAGTAAGCCTCAAGTGAGGGGACCTTGTGTGGCAGGTTCTTGATCTAGTTACCTGGATAGGCTCTACAGATAAATGCTTAACTTGTCTGTCTCAAAAAAGAGAACCTCTAATGGGATGCTGGCAGGCCTTTCACTCTCCACCCCATGCCACCTGTGCCAGCTTTCATTCACAAGCTGGCACAAAACAATCCCCCTCCCTTTTATCAGGAGAACCTGATAGTAGTTTGCATGTGGGCACTAGAGGCCCTCCCACTTCTTTCCATCCCTGCATCCCCAAAATCAGTGGACATCATCAACCCCTCCCCCCCCCCAAAAAAAAAAAGACACAGCCTCTCTGCCAGCTGAATTTCTTCCAAACAAGCATACCCCCCCAAATAACAGTAGAAATTGGCCCATTGCAGTTCCTGGGTGGGAGATCATCAGGTATCAGGGGCGGGGGTGTACTTATCTGGCAAAATCTGAGTTCAGACACTGCCATTTTTCACCCCCCCCCCCAACTCAATGAATAAACAGAGTCTGGCCAAGGTGCAATATTAGGGAACAAAGCGTGAGGCCATTTTCTCCACATCCTACACATTCACATATCAGAGACATCCATCGTAAAGATTGGAAGCACAGTCTTGCTTGTGTGACAAGCCAGTGTGTGGTAAATGTGTGCTTACACAGTTCAAGCTCTGGTGTATGCATTGTTGTAGTATGGAAGGGAGCAATGAGCCCTACATCACCCCCAGTCACCAATCTAGACCGAGGCTAACACAGCAAGTCAGTCACACATACCCACATATATATATATATATATATATAAAAAACCCCCTGTACATTAATAAATGTAAGGGAGACCACTAGCACTTTTAGTTCTTTCAAAAAATTAGAAATTAAGATATTATTAAAAAATTTTTTTGATTTGTTTAAATTGTTTATTGAAAACTTAATCACTATCACTATTGCACATATTGAATTTTTAACATAACACAAAATACAAATTCACGAAGACTAACATATATACCTCTAAAATATGCCCCTCAATAATCTCCTACTGCTTGCCCTAAACTGGACCCTGTATCTCCTGATCCCTATAGATGTTATTCGGGTCTTTATAAACATATACACCTCTAATATGAAAAACTATATGTTTATAAAGACCCGAATAACATCTATAGGGATCAGGAGATACAGGGTCCAGTTTAGGGCAAGCAGTAGGAGATTATTGAGGGGCATATTTTAGAGGTATATATGTTAGTCTTCGTGAATTTGTATTTTGTGTTATGTTAAAAATTCAATATGTGCAATAGTGATAGTGATTAAGTTTTCAATAAACAATTTAAACAAATCAAAAAAATTTTTTAATAATATCTTAATTTCTAATTTTTTGAAAGAACTAAAAGTGCTAGTGGTCTCCCTTACATTTATTAATGTACAGGGGGTTTTTTGTAGGTTACTAGTCATAGCACTAGAGACGACATTGCCAATATTTTTTGATCGCTATATATATATATATATATATATATTTATTTATTTGTATTTTTCTATACCGGCATTCACGGAGTTCGTATCATGTCGGTTTACATAAAACAAGGGGTGAGAAATACATTATAACGTAAATAACTAATAACATAAGAGTATACATTAAAAAGTAAAACAAGTGCATGGAAGAAAAAAGTTACAATAAAACGGGGGTCATTCTAACTGGGATTAGAGTTAGAGGAAAGATAAAAAGTTTAACGAGAAGTAAAACATTGTAATGATTGGTAGATAGAGACTGTTTCAGTTTAATAGGAAATGTTCAGTAATGCTGCATTTGATGGTAGTGAATCTATATATATTCTGTCATTGTTTGGTACAGACTGCCTCCAGCACTTAGGTTACTTTACCATGCTCAAGTGTGATGTTCCCAGACAGTTTGTCATCAACCATCAATGATGTCTGTGCCAAGCTTGTCCCTACCTGCTAATGATGCCATTGGAGTCATTACTTCTTCCAGAATATTCTGTACACCTGCCAACATCAGAGAGGTATATTGAGTGGAGGAGCAGCCTAGTGGTTAGAGCAGTGGGCTACGAACCAGGAGACCAGCGTTTGAGTCCTGTTGTCACTCCTTGTGACCTTGGGCAAGTCACTTTACCCTCCACTGCCTCAGGTACAAACTTAGATTGTAAGCCCTCTGGGGATAGGGAAATACCTACAGTACCTGAATGTAATCCACTTTGAAGTGCTGAAAAAAAGTATGAAAAGCAGAATATAAATATGATAAATAACATGTCAGAATTAGAGACAGGGGTCCCTCCAGTAATCAGGTGTGTCTAAATGCTTCTCTTTCCTTAGAACAGCACCGAAAGTCAACAAGCTATAATGCTTACCGCATAATACCTCTGGGAGTACTGGGTATAGATATTTAGCACAGTACCAGGCTTTGAATAGAGGTTGGTTTTGAACTCATGACACACTTCTTGACCTTTAAATTTAGGCACAGAGTTGATGAGTGAGAGTCTATCAACACACCTGCCTTGGTCTGGGTATCCACTATGTACAAAATGATCAAACACCGTAGGAGAAGCATCCTATAAACATTCACTCTGCTGTAATGGGCACAAGCAATGCCAGACATGTGGACAAGCAAGGGCCTCAAACCAGAACAGACTTGATAGGTGGTGACTCTGTTTGGAAATATACCATTCTGCAAGCTTCTCTCCCTGGGAATCTGGAGCCTTCGTGCTTTAAGGGTAGCCTAAAGGACTAGGGGGCATTCCAAGAAATTAGCAAGTAGCACATTTAAGACTAATCGGAGAAAATTCGTTTTCACTCAACGCACAATAAAGCTCTGGAATTTGTTGCCAGAGGATGAGGTTAGTGCAGATAGAGTAGCTGGGTTCAAAAATGGTTTGGATAAGTTCTTGGAGAAGTCCATTAATGGCTATTAATCAAGTTTACTTAGGGAATAGCCACTGCTATTAATTACATCAGTGGCATGGGATCTTCTTAGTGTTTGGGTAATTGCCAGGTTCTTGTGGCCTGGTTTGGCCTCTGTTGGAAACAGAATGCTGGGTTTGATGGACCCATGGTCTGACCCAGCATGGCAAGTTCTTATGTTCTTATGTTCACTGATAGGATAAGGAGTGTATCAGCTTCTACCAACTTGAACCAACCAATTACTCTGCCTATTTTTTATGAAAGCTCTCTGCTTCAATGGCAAGCAGAACATAGAAACATAGAAATGACGGCAGAAAAAGACCAATCGGCCCATCCAGTCTGCCCAGCAAGCTCCCACACTTATTTTCCCATACTTATCTGTTTCACCGACCACCAAGTTCAGGGTCCTTGTTGGTAACTGATTCAAATTTCCTGCCACCCCCTGCCATTGATGCAGAGTAATATTGGAGTTGCATCAAAGGTGAACATAAGGCTTACTGGTTACGGGTAGTAACCACCGCATCAAGCAAGTTACCCCGATGCTTGTTTACCCAGACTGCACAGATCCATGCCTTGCTGGATGTTGTTTGAATGTAAATCTTCTTTTCCACATTTTTCCCTGCCATTGAAGCAGAGAGTAACACTGTATATGCATTCAAAGTGAAGTATCAGGCTTAATTGGTTTAGGTTAGTAAACGCCGCAATAAGCCAGCTACCCCCACGCTTATTTGTTTACCCAGACTGTGTAGTTCAGTCCTTGTTGGTTGTTGTCTGAATCCTCTTTTCCACATTTCCCCTTGCCGTTGAAGCAGACAGCAATGTTGGAGTTGCATTAACTGTGTGAAGGCTTTTTGAGTAAGGGTAGTAATTACCAGATACTAGGCTCCATTCCAGCAAGCCACCCCCATGGCTCTTTTTTCATTCCCATCTTCTAGCCTTTATGGACTTGACTAGCCCTGAGCTGGACAGGCTAAGGGCCAAGCAGCAGCCTCACATCTCTATATTTTCCAGTGGCTACCGGTGACATATCAGGCTAGGTCCATAGCTTAGCCTTAGGTTCAGAGGGGAACCTTTTCTTAGGTGACATGTGGGTGCTGTTATAATCATCACACAACTTACTTTGGCCTCTCCATTTCAGAGCTGACTTTCAAAAGCATGTGAAGGCATGACAGTATCATATTCCCAATCCAACTTTCAGAGAGTCAGACCAACATCCTTATCTAGCCTCCCTTACCAGCTAAAATAACCAACATGTCAGCCCAAGGATTAAGGCTCTCACCATCTGTACATGAGAGTGTCTAGGTTGCTTATCTAGGTAAGGCAGGGCCCAGCGGTGTATGGTGTTATGCAACCCAATAACCTATGCTAGCTTGCAATAACCTGTGAGAAGTTTTGGATTGTCACTCTCTTTGATATGTGCTTTACAAAAGGATTTAAGTGAAGGGTTGCTAGGTGAGCACTCTGATATCAGCACTGCCAATGAAACATCTGAGGCAGTGCTGTTATCAGGGTCTTTGTAGGGCCATGTGACACAATGAATGTAATCTATATATGCATATCTTCAAATGCACTCAGATATCAACTTGGGAATGTGGCATTCAAATGTCAACTCTGTGATTGCTACTTTTTACTTTCAACCTGCAGCTTTAGGCTGTGATTTATATGATTTCTAGAGCAGTTGGGCTCCATGTTCAAGGCCCTGCTGGAGTTCCATCATACCTAAGCCACCCACACCATGCGGGCTAGGACAGGGTCCAAGGCATAGGGATGCCAAGCAAAATAGTGCAATTTAGGGCAAACTATGCACACTGTGTTGCCAGTCCTACGCAAATACTATTGTCAGACCTGGCTCTTTTAACATAGAAACATAGAAATGATGGCTAAAAAGGATAAACAGTCCATCTAGTCTGCCCAGCAAGCTTATTTATTTATTTATTTAAAAATTTTTCTATACCGTCGTTAAGTTAAATACCATCACAACAGTTTACAGAAGGGCATGATAAAGAGAAATATGGGTGGTATAGATTACAAATTACTCGTGTGCCATCATAGTACGGTAACAATTTAAAATAATAAACTAGGTGTGTAAGTTAAACCTGATATGTTAGGAACAAATTAGGCTTATGTAGGTTACTAAAAACTTCTAGCTTTTTGCATCCTTATCGCTCAACTATTTTTTTTCTCCTTTTCTTTATCTTTATAAAATGCTTGTTTAAAAAGCCAGGTTTTCAGATTAGTTTTGAATAATTTCAGATTTGTATGTAGTCTTATTTCAAGTGGCATGGTATTCCAGAGTACAGGACCAGCCAGTGACAGTGCTCTTTCCCTTACTTGCGTGAGATGTGCTGATTTGACAGAGGGGATAGTTAGTAGAGCTTTATTTGCAGATCTCAGGTTTCTTTGTGGTACGTGCACGCGCAGTGCCGTGTTAAGCCAGTCGGCTTTATCATCGTGGATTAGTTTATGGATTATACAAAGTGCTTTATATTGTATTCTTTGTTCAATTGGAAGCCAGTGGAGTTCAGCAAGTGTTCCTGTAATGTGGTCACTCTTTTTTTTCCCTGTCAAAACTCTGGCAGCGGAATTTTGCAATATTTGCAGAGGCCGAATTGTAGATTGAGGTAGTCCTAAAAGCAGGGAGTTACAATAATCTGTGCTAGCGAATATCATTGCTTGTAGAACTGTGCGAAAATTGTTAATCGTTAATAGAGGTTTTAGTCTTCTTAGGATCATTAGTTTTGCATAACCTTCTTTTATTTTCTGTGAGATGTGTTATTTCATGTTTAGCTCAGGGTCAATTATTACTCCTAGATCCCTAACTTTTATTGCTAACTCGGTGGTTTGAATATTTTTGATTGTGAATGTTGGTTGTGTGTGGTGAGTGTTTTTACCTTCAAGGTGAAAGAATTCCGTTTTGTCAATGTTTATTACCAATTCCATCTGGTTTAGGAGCTGTTTGATTATTAGTATCTGTCGTGCTGTACAGGTTACCCCACACTAATCAGTTTCCCAGACCATAAACGTCAGGGCCCTTGTTGGTTGCTGTCTGAATCTAATTCCCTGTTACTTCTTGCCATTGAAGCAGAGAGCAATGTTGGAGTTGCATCAAAAGTAACAGGCTTATTGGCTAAGGGTAGTAACAGCCACATCAGCAAGTTACCCCCATGCCCACTATCAGCCAGAAAATATTAGGCCAGCCACATGTCTTTGGTGTACTCTTTACTTTGAGTATATTTTTTCTACTACAGTCTATTGCTCCATTGTCAAGATGTAGCCTAACTAGGTCTAAGTGGTGTTTGTTACACACTGACCCAGATGGAGGAGCAGGGAGTAAAAGAAAGATAGAGAGGAGAGCAGCTGTAAACACTCTGCTGGCCTCTCTTCTATGGAAGGGGAAGGGGCAAAATAGCATTGTATGAGACTTTATCAAAGCTGGCTGCCAGACAGTGTAGTCTTATTAGCTTCTGCGGGTAGATATGGGGGATCCTGGGGCGATCTGGAAGGATGTCTATTGGCATTGATGGCACAGAGCAAAATTATGGAATGCGCAGCAGAGCAGCACTATCTCTGCTACTCTAAAGCTTCATTTTTTCCAAACAGCTAAATCTACTTTTGAGAACGCCAAAAGTGGGTTCTATGACACCGCGGGTAGAACATAAGGCATTGTCGTACTTCGTCTCCGCCAGCATGTTGGGAATAGCTATGGGGGTGAGAAGCCAGCTCCTGCAATTATATTCTGAATCTCCTGCGGCAAAGAGAGAAGGACTGCATCATTGACATCACCGAGATTTTGTGATATCGCTGCCAACCCACAGCATGCTATAAGACAGAAGAAGCAAAGCTCTAACTTTGCATCAGCCTTAAAAGCCTATTTCCTAGGCCAAGGTCCATGCTGCCTTTTTCAGTGACACTATATGAACACTACAGCACTTGCTTATGGTGTATCATATCTTCCAGAATGGGAAACTGCATGTAGGGTTCCAACCAAATATGGGTAAACACCAAGGATACTTTATTAGCACAAACTGTCATAAAAAGCCCGACTCAGGCTGAGTTTCACTCTATTCTGAGCTGCTTCAGGGGCTATCATGGTATTGCTATGTGCAAGGTGGTCAACTTGTTTCAATCATATATTGGAACATAGCTTGATGTTTAGCCTTGAGCTGTTTGAGCAAGATTTGAAAAATGATACTGGTGGTTGCCTATTTGCAGCAATTCATATGGATTCCATATGCATAACATCCATGTAGTATAACAAAGCTAAAATATCTGTAAGTGCCGGGAAATGAAACCATCATAACCACCACTTGCCAAACGGAAATGTACTGTGCCTGTCCCTGGCTGTACTGCTGTATGTCCTCTTGAGATACACATTTGTCGGACCTGACACAGTGAAAATGCTGGGGCCAAAATGCAAAGGACAACTTTGGTTCTAGCCATGTGACAAACTCTTGTCTACATCCTGGCTGAACGATCACTAACAGGGCACACTTGATCTGTGAGTCCCTGCAGTGTGGACACTAAAAGGAAGTGATTAACATGTGAGGTTTCCTCTGCTCCAAATGGGAGGATTGAAAAAGGCAATGTTTACAGTGAATCCCTAGAAGTGCCCAGTAGGGATGTGCAGCAGGGACGGATACATTCGATTCGGTATTCATATTCGTTGGGACCCAAATCCATTACATCCGTTTTCGGGGGACCCCCGATTCATCCATTAGTTATGTATGGTATTCGTTTCCCATTAAAGTAAAAAAAAAACCCCATCCCAACCCTTTAAATTTAATTAACTACAACCCCCACCCTTCTGACCCCCCCCAAGACTTGCCAAAAGTCCCTGGTGGTCCAGCGGGGGTCCTGGAGCATTCTCATGCACTCGGGCCGTCGGCTGCCAGTATTCAAAATGGCGCCGATAGCCTTTGCCCTTACTATGTCACTGGGGCTACTGGTGCCATTAGTCGGCCCCTGTCACATGGTAGGAGCAATGTGTTTAGCCTTGTGCTGTTTGAGCAAGATTTGTGCTCCTACCATGTGACAGGGGCCGACCAGTGGCACCGGTAGCCCCTGTGACATAGTAAGTCAAAGGTTATCGGTGCCATTTTGAATACCGGCAGCCGAAGGCCCGAGTGCAGGAGATCACTCCAGGACCCCCGCTGGACCACCAGGGACTTTTGGCAAGACTTTGGGGGGGGGGGGGGGTCAGGAGGGTGGAGGTTTTATTCGCTAGTGATACGTTGCATTCATGGGGCTTTGCCATACGTTTCGGAACCCCACAAATGCAACAAATAGGGACCTATACATTGCGGATAGCATATTCGTTCAAAACGAATGCACATCCCTAGTGCCCAGTCACCCACCAAGCTTTGTGATAAGTGCATTGTTTGGGCATGCCACATTAGCAGTCCTCTCCAGCATCGAGAAAGAAAGTTGTGCCCTGGCATGATTGCTTGTAGGCCTACCTGTACAAGTCACTTGTCATATAACTGATGCTGTCACATCCACAACAGCCCCCCATGTCAGTGCCATTTGCTGGAAACATATAGCCAGAGAGGGAATAGAGAAAGAAGCATCTGTCAAACCTGTGAGCCAGCCGTCATTGTAGAGGCCATCCTCAAGACAATTGCCTAAATATAAAGGAATCGTGGGTGGTTCCTAGGTACCTAGCCACTGGGTCGAGGGTTGTGCGCATTTGAGCGTCACAGACCACTTGCACATTGATGGAGTGGAAAAGCTTTCTGTTGTGGTAGATTTCCTCCCTGCAACAGGGTGGGATGATGGGTACATGAGGACAGTTGATAGCTCCCACCACATTTGGAAAGTTGGCAATGGCATAAAAACCTCTCTTGATATCCATCAAATCCTGCCTGTCCTGAGGGAATGCTATGTAGCGATTAACATGGTCATCTACAGCTGTTATGACCTGCCCCAGACAGCGGGTAAAAGAGGTATGGGTCATTCCCCCAATGACTCCGACTATCATTTGGAAGGAGCTGGATGCCATGAAATGCAGGGTAGACAAGAGTTAGGTGAAGCCCAGTATAGCGTGGGACCTTTCCATGACCAGATCCAGATCCTCTTTGATTTCTTCATATCATTTCAGGATAGCCTGAGAGCTGCTAACTACGTATTCTTCTGGCATGCCCAGCAATGTGGTTCTTGGAGGAAAGATGCACTCCCTGTATCTCTGTTGGGCCCTAATGCACTCCCTATGGGGCCAGTGGCTCTGGCTTCAGTGGAGGGACTTCCCTAGGAGGGATTTTGAACTTCCCTTGCCTGTTGCTGTGGTTGTTGTTGTTGTCTGCACCGAGCATCCTGAAGCACCTAGTATCCCACTACAAATAAACTCATCCCAAACATAGTAGCTTTAGGAAGACAGACCTAGTAGAGAGTACATTGTACAAATCTCATCTTTTATACCTTTCATCACTCCAAATACATAAAATCTTTACTGATGGCAACTGTGCTGTTCGTACCTCTAACTGTGCATGTAGAACTGCTCCCCAAAACCTAGTCCACCACCAAAACCTCATCCTGAGTTACTAGTAAACTTATATGTGAGCCTCTCTCTCTCTCTCAGCCCAAATCTCAGCTTGCAATGTGAAAATAATGCAGGCGCAATAAATTTAACTCATGTTGCGGTAAAATACCTTTGTGATATGGTTCCAGGAAAATTACCCTAACCACGCCCCTTTTTATCACGGGCACTATTTTCACAAAATTTATAGCAAAACGATAAATCTAGGCCTAAATTAGGTGCCTAGTTCTGAAAATTAGTGCTAAGCTCCTGTTTTCCTGTCTTCTCCCCTCCCATAGCCACCCACTTTTTAGGCCCCTAAATCTAGGAGTCTAATGAAACTAGGAGCCTAAATTTAGGCTCCTAATTTCAAAAGTACCACTTAAGGAGCCTAACTCCAAAAATTAGGAGCTTAAACTCTTTGAAAATTGGTTCCCATATTTTTAATGGCCACAATGGGCAGGGGTCCAATAGAGATTCACCATGTCAGTTTCCCCATCTGTCCAGGAGGCCTTGATCAGGGTGAGTGGGTGCCATACCTTAACATGCATTCTCCTTCCTTGGGTAGGGGCCTGGTGGCAGCAGGAATTCCCCCCTAAGCTGGAGTGTAATGGTGGCAGTTCTTCCTGGGTTGTTGAATACTGCAGTGGCTCCTTCCATGTCCAGACTGCCGCAGTGGAAGCAGCTCCTTTCCTGGGCCTGTCGAAGGGCATGTGGCTGAGCCATGGCATATGAACAAAGATATCACTGTGCTCTCTCCCTCTTGAGCTTGTAATGTGGCATTAAAACTAGACAGCACAGCTATGTGTTTCTTCTTTGATCAGCTAGCTGGCATGCCCCTCTTCAGGATCGTCTATGACCCCCAATTTATGCACCCCTGAACTAGGTGGATTCTGGGGAATATGGGAAGGAGTTTCAACACAAAATAGCTCTGATGACTGGCACCAGCTGGGGAAGGGGAGATGGGGGGAGGGGGTGAGCATGTTCATGTATTTATTAATTTATTTTTATTTATATTCCGCTTTTCGGCACTTCAAAGCAAATTACATTCAGGTACAATAGGCATTTGGTCAAGGCTGCCCATGTTATGGCAGATCAAGTCACTATTCAAAAAGCTTGATCATTTTAGTTTTTGTTTAGGTTGAAAGATAGTTCTAAATAGGAAGAGAGTAACAGCATAGTAACATTTGATCAAGCCCTCAACAACCTTCACAGAGACAATTAACAGTGATTAATAGACATTGGTCTTTTTTAGTTGTATTTTGTTTAACATTTTATAGCATTCCTTAATCCATCAGAATTGCAAAAATACAAAAGCAAGACTAAAATAAACAGCAACAAAAGTCAGACTTCAAGAGAGAAATTACTGGAGTTAAAGATTTTCTCACCTAATATTCTGGTATACACTAATGGTATGCATGCAAAAAATTATACATTTTCAATTTGTTTCTTTTTAATTTCATGTGCTCTGTCATTTCAGTATTTATTTTGTTTTGTTTTTTTGTTTTTAGTGTGCTGCATTTTCAAATATTATACACAAAACAACAGAAACTACAACAGAAAAATTAAATCTTTTTTTTCTATCTTTTCGTTGCTTCATTGACTGACTGTGAGTTAAAGTAAACACAGACTACATAAAGTTAATAGTGAAGGATAATGGGACTCCAGTGAGCTGCCGAATGCAGACATAGATCCAGTGACATTTTCCAGCATCCAGCTTGCAAGGATCCCAGCATGCCACTTATGTTCAGTTTGTCTTGTGATTGTCGACATCTAGGAACATTTGCCATGTTGTTTTGTTTGATCTGTTCTCTATTTTGCTGTTTATGTTTTTGACATATGCATTGGCTATACAGTCATTATATTCTTCAGTACTTCTAATACTGTCTTGAATTAATGTGATTTTTATTGAGATTAATAAATTGGACTTCCAGTTGCTAATTTGTCTTCACAGTCTGTATAGCAATTCCAAAAAAGTCCTAGACTTCAATCCCCAGGTAAACTTTGGAGACTAGGCCAGTGATACCTGAAGCAATTCCAGACTAGTGCTAACGATTACTTGTTAGAAGCTCTTGGTTTTTCACAGACATTCTTATTTGAAAGGTTCTGGTCCCAAACTCTGGGTCTTAACCTACCAGTGGGTCCTAGACCACACAATTAAACCCCATAGGAATCACTTCACCAGAAAAACAAGGATGTGATATTTGTCAGTTTCACAGGTCTTTTAATCAGACCTAGCTTTTTGACATCTCCCTTCAATGCACTGTAGTGCTGGCAGGGCTGACTGCCAGCACTACAGTGCTACAAATACAATACAAATGGTTGTATTTGTAGCACTACAGTGCTACAAATACAACCATTCACTGAAATGAAAATTTAGACATCAGGACTGGCATAAAAAAATAGCTATATCCTATCCCTGGAAAAGACAAAAGTAACAAAGTAAGGCAGCAGGGTAAATATCTATACAAATGTCCAAATATACATTTACGTTATTGTGTGAAATTTAAGCACTCAAATCTGAGTCTCCTGCATTATGACTTCATTATGGGATTGGTCCATGTGGGTTTTGTTTTTTTGTTATATTTACACCTTTACAATTGCTGTACAAAATACAAAATATTATAACATGTAAGAACATTTGTTTGAATAATTAATATTAGGTGACCAATATATTATGACAACATTTTGTCTGTCTTGTGGTTGATTCGGAAGTGGGTATGCTGGATACAACATTAATTTGTTTAGGGACCTAAGTACTAGTGCCATAAAATTTTAGCATGCAAGGCATTAAAAATTTACAGGTAGATTTTAAAAGATACACGCGACCATGAGCGCGCGGTTCCTAATGGTGCTGTCCAGGCCAGCCCCCGCCTCTATGCCTCCGGAATGGGAACGGAGCTTCAGCTTTTATGGAATAATATCCACTGTCAATGGGATAGTTAATTCAAATGATCTCATCACTGCAGAATATGCATAGACCAGATAAGGTGCATTTTTGTGGAGGGGTCTCCAGTAAGTAAGGCTTCACTACCAGAGACTGTGACGCAGGTGGCCATATCTACTAGGGCACACGACAGGTAAACATGAAATATTATGTTAGGCAGGGACTTTTGCATGACAAAAGGTCTGTTTTCTTGCCCTATTTTTTTTTATCAAAAGACATGTTTAAGTACTGTGGGAGTGGGCTGGCTGTTCTTTGGCTTTTGTTACTATGTTTAAGTCAATAGGGAAATTGAAACTACAAAGTGCCTGCTGACTGAATTAAACCAGGATCAACCTGTTCTGAAAATATGAATCAGTAACAAAGAAGAGTGACATTCATTATCTCAAAAGTCTCAAAAGCTATCTAAAAAAGTCAAGAAATATCCAACAAAGTGTCCAAAAGTAATCAAAAACTCAAAAACACTGTGGTATCTGACATGAAGAGAGTCCAACGGGTCATGCTCAGAAGCCAAAGGAATGAGATGGTTGACATCATGTGTACATACAAAGTACATCCCCACTGACAGTCAACTGAAGCCTTTTTCTCCTGCAATCGAAGTGTGAATAAATCCATGAGGCACCATCACTACTTAGCTTCCTTTCTGTAACCTGCTCGGCCTGCCGCAGAGATAGCACTAAGTTAAACATGATTTTTTAAAATGTTGTTTCATATCCCCCTGATGAAGGCATAGCCAAAACATTGGCCACTGTTGGGGTTGGGCTTTGCTCATTCATTTTTAATTAAAGAAATAACATTTTGTACATGGAAGTGTAAAGAATTGACACTTATGAGCAATGCAAGATGTGTTTCAGCTGAGCTTACTTGTCTGGATTTTCTGATTACTATTGCACACTTTGGAAAGTGATTGATGTTTTTATGATTGCTTTTGAGACGTTTTAGATAATGTATTCCACTCTCTTTTGTTATTGATTTTTACCACATGTGGGTTGAGTATGCTCTCTAATTTTCTGAAAAAAATACAAAGCCATTTGGCAGCACTCGAAATACTGCCACTGTGGTTGCAGAAGGAAATGGCAACATTAAAGCCAGTGAAAAGCTCTGACGAGCCACGAATGTCAGTATCCATAGTAACCCCCCCCCCCCCCCATTACAGAGCACTTCAAGTTTGAGCTCTTAGCAGGTTAAAAAAAAAATAACAAAAAGAGAAGGGCACCCTGATAGGATATCGGGGTGCCCGGAGTAATATGGGTGCCAGGCACAATTCGTGCCGGCACCCAAGAAGGGAAGGGTGGGCTGCTGGGTTCTAAAGGAGGGGTTTTAGTGCCCAGTGTGCCAGCCTATTGGCTGGCAGGCATGGCGAGGTTTGAAGTCAAATCTCAGGGGAGAGAGACGGGAACCTATTGGTTCCCTCAATCCTGGACTGCCCAGAGGGGAGGAATTAATCGAGGGGCTTGCTGGGGGAGTAAGGGTTGGCTCCACTCAGCTGCCTTTGCTCTCCAAAGCCTCTACATTTACCTTGAGATGGAGTCTGAGGAGGTGGCTGTGGTGGAGGTGGAATTATGGAGCCCCAGGCGAGCCATTGCCGCTGGATCGTGGTACAGTGGTGTGGGCGGTGGGGGGAAGCGTCGCACGGTCTGGCACCGTCGGGGTCAGAGCGGGCGGGGGCGTGGGAGCGATGATGTCGGTCCCTGCCCGGGGAAGGCAAGCCCTTCAGTCCTGAAGAATGCACGTGCGTGGTCGAGGTCCGAAGGAAGTTCCTGACACAGGAAGGCCTACCCCTTCTGATGCGTGTTCGGCCTCGGCCCCTCCCGCACTGTTCCTGCTGCTGAGGGAGGGTTGCTAGCAGCTGCCCAGGTCTCTGCACTGTCCACGTGGGAAGGTGCTGATTCTTCAGCAGCTTTGCACGGGAGAGCTGACATGCCTCTCCCGGGCCTGTTTTCTGGTTCCAGTGTTGGACTGGGCTCCAGATGGGTTGCGGTGGGCGCAGTTCCATGGTGGGTAGTTTGGCCGGAGTGATGCCGGGCACAGCATTGAGCGGTGTCTCTCAGGCAATGGCTGCTAGTGAGCCGTAGCAGGTGCCAGGGGATGCGGCAGGGGCGCTGCTGGCCCCAGTGCAAGCATAGGTGGTCCTGAGAGACCTTGGGAGGGCTGGCCTAGCTTACCCTGTGCAGGATTTCCAAGTGAATGGGGTTTGGGTGGTCCTTTTATGGGACGCCCCTTCTGTGACTGGGGATTCGGTTGAGGGCCCTCAAGCGCCTTGGTCCGCGTCAGCGCCATGGGCGGGAGCTGGACTTTCGGCCCGGCTGTCCTCCCTGATGGGCAGTAGTTGGGATGGCCCTTCAGGCTACTGGCCTGCAGGGTGCGAGGGAGGCTTCCCCTTTGGATCTTCAGCTCCAGGACCCTGGAGATCTCCGGTTACTGTTCCTGGTTGGGGCCCGACGGGAGAGCGGACTCCATCTGAGTTGGGTTGCACGAGCACTGCTGTGGCTGTGCCTTTGTCTTCGCAGATTCCAGGAGCGCAGATCCCAGCAAAAGGTCCTGGTACTTCTCGAGATGAAGAGTGGCATAGCAATCCTCGCTCGGCTGCTGTGTGTATTGCCAGAAAAGTGGATCACACATCAGGAGAAGGAGTAGCGAAGGCTTCAAATCTTGGTAAGCCCGTTCCGGTTAGTTCTGCTACCCCATTGCCCGAAAGTGTGACGGTTGATGGGGGTGTAGGGAGATCTGGGATGGCTGTTCTAGGGGTGGGAGCCGGCGAGGACAGGACAGCAAAGACTGCTGTTAAGGCCAAGCGTAGGCTTAAGCGTAGGCTTAAGCGTAGCCATTCTAGTTCGTCTGATTCATCGTCGTCCTCCTCTTCTTCGTCAGTTTTCAGTTCTTCCTCGAGTGGTGAGACAGTGGGGAGAAAGGTCCAGACAGAGGTGCGCCGGTGTTAGTGACATTTTCTGAATTGTGGGAGGATGTGCTGTGTGCCCTTTGAAAAAAAATCCAGCAGAGGAAGTACATAGATATATTTTGGTTATTAGAAGGGTGGAGAGGATGGAGAAAGGAATTAAAGAAGAGAAGAATTGAGCATTTCCCGGGCATGCAGAAAAAAGTTGCTTGGAATGTCTTGAATTGGATCTGAGCCTTTCTTCAACTAGCAAGCATGATAGGGCATCATGATAGTGCTCAGTATGATCCAATGCTCGCTTACGCTGATGCCATTTTGGCAGCGAGTAAGGAATATGAAGGTTGGTCATGGTTAAACTATGACGAGCGTTTACATGACCGTATGGAAGAAAACAAATTCATGTCCTGGGGTACGCGGGATGTGGGCTTGTGGCTTACGCAGATGACTGCAAAAATTCCTTCCTCTGCGAGTAGTGCAATGGGATTAGCTATAGGGTCGAGTAGGCGTTCCTTTCATGGTTCCAGCATAAGAGGAGTGAGTCGTGCGGGAGCAGGACTGTTGGATGTCTGTTGGCGATTCAACAGATTGAAGTGCAATTTCCCGGATAGTAAGTTTCAGCGCATTTGCTCCACCTATGGAGCGGGACACCCAGTTTCCAAATGTAGCAAGTGGACTGGGGATGGGGTTTCTGGTGGCAGAGCCGTTACTGTTGGAGCACAGAAAGGTGCTCCAAAATAATGATTTGGGCTTTGTCCCTTCACCAGTGCGTATAGAGGGGCTCCAGCCTTGGTTGCTTCAATACCCAGACTCTGAAAGGGCCTTATTTTTATTGCATGGATTTTCTGAGGGTTTTGTTATTCTTTTGATGGGGCCCACGGAGGTTGGCGGCAAAGGTAATTGCTCCTCAGTCCATAGCATGCCTGAAGTAGTTATAAAAAAAATTGGAGATTGAAATTGGTTTGGGTTGTATTGTGGGTCCTTTTCATGAGTCTCAATTTGTGGACCTAGTATTGTCACCCTTAGCAGTTCTCCCTAAAAAGGACCTGGGTAAATACAGGCTCATACATAATTTGTCTTTTCCTGAGAAACAAATTGCGAGACTTGGTTTGAGAGATTTGCAATTGCTTCCCAAATTATATCTAAAGTTATATTGGGAGGTTTTATTAAAGAAACTGTTATTACCTCCGGAACAGACGCTGTAACTTGCCCAGTGACGCTGTAACTTGCCCAGTGACGCTGTAACTTGCCCAGTGGTATGTTTGACAAGGACTCCCATCTTGATTCGGCAGACTGCTCCTTCTACATGCTCCTCTATACTGGCCCCTACCAACACTGCCACTGCCGGTTGATCTTGTTCATCTCCATGCGACAGGAGCAGGCTGCTCACGTCAGCCTCTCCTGCAAAGGGGGGAGGGGGACAGGTTGAGGAGGAGCCTGATGTGGCTCTGGCGAGAAAGATGATTCTAGGTCTGGGACTGGCAGTGATGGAACATCAATCTGCTGCCCTCCAAGGATGACTATTGGAGCCCTGCGAGAGCTCCTGGCTCCGAACGACATATTGGTCCATCAGGCCTGAAAATGAACCCTCCGAGGCTTCGGGAAATGCTCTAGCCCTTCCTTTCCCATGTAGCAGATACTCCGAAAAATTTTAATATTGCAAAGAAGTTTAGGGGAAACAGGTTGGCTTGGAGCGTGGCAGGTTAGCATGTGGCCATCTTGGAATTACTTGCTTCTCAGCCTGGTACGCTTCTTTCAGCTCAGCTGTATGCTTAGTTCAGCAGTGCGGTCCGAGGGCCTTGATGGCCAAGGTGGATATCAAATCAGCATTCAGACTGTTACCAATTCATTCCAAGAGTATTCAGTTGATGGGTTTTCATTTTCAGGGTAGTTATTTCACAGATAAGTGTCTCCCAATGGGTTGCTCTATTGCTTGTGCGTATTTTTAAGCTTTGGGTGATCGAGCAGGAATCTGGTTCCTTTAATGTAGTGCACTATTTGGATGATTTCTTATTTGTCGGTAATGCAGGTTCGAGTGTTTATTCGGATCTTTTGATTTGTTTCCATGAGGTAGCAGGTTCTTTTGGCATCCTGATCGTGGAAGATAAAACGGTTAGCCCTGTGACGTGCCTTGTTTTCCTCGGTATTGAACTGGATTCCATAGCAAGGATGTTGAGACTACCTGCATATAAGGTATGAGAGCTAAAAAGACTGGTGTTACAGGCGCTTAGTGCAAAGAAGGTGACTTTACAGCAGGTTCAGTCTTTGGTGGGCAGTTTGAATTTTGCTTGTAGGGTTATTCCTACAGGTAGAGCATTTTTGTGTCGATTGTCATCTTCGATGTCCGGAGTTAGGAAAAGTTTTCATCACATCTGGATGAATCGGGGGATTCGGGCCGACCTTTTCATTTGGCATCGATTCTTGTCCCACTTTAATGGTACACTAGGGATGTGCAGCAGGGACGGATTCGTCCCATTCAATATTCGTTGGGAACCAAATCCGTTGCATCCATTCTTGGGGGACCCTGATCCATTCATTAGTTACATATGTATTTGTTTCCCAAAAAAACCCCCCATCCCAACCCTTTAAATTTAATTAACTACAATCCCCACCCTCCTGACTCCCCCAAGACTTGCCAAAAGACCCTGGTGGTCCAGCGGGGTTCCTGGAGCGATCTCCTGCACTCAGGCTGTCAGCTGCCGGTATTCAAAATGGCACCAATAGCCTTTGCCTTATTATGTCACAGGGGCTACCGGTGCCATTGTTGGCCCCTGTCACATGGTAGGAGCAAGATGGCCTCATGCTAACCTGCCACGCTCCGAGCCAACCTGTTTCCCCTAAATTTCTTTGCAATATTAAAATGTTTCAGAGTACCTTTGCCCTTACTATGTGACAGGGGCCGACCAATGGCACTGGTAGCCCCTGTGACATAGTAAGGGCAAAAGCTATCGGCGCCATTTTGAATACTGGCAGCCGACGGCCCGAGTGCAGGAGATCGCTCCAGGACCCCCGTTGGACCACCAGGGACTTTTGGCAAGTCTTGGGGGGGGGGGGGGTCACGAGGGTGGGGGTTTATTCATTAGTGATATGTTGTATTCATGGGGGTTCACAATACATTTCGTGACCCCCACAATTACAACGAATATGGCATATATGTTGCAGATTGCCAATACGTCGCAAACGAATGCACACCCCTATGGTACATTGCTGTAACCAATGTTGATTTGGTGCTGTTCACTGATGTGGCCGGATCTATGGGTCTTGATGCTTATTGTCAGGGTGCATGGTACGCAGCTTCATGACCAGAGGAGTGGCATCAGTCTGGAATCACCAAGAATATCATGTTCCTTATTTCCTATTGTAGTGACAGTCAGATTGTGGGGAGAGCAACTATGAAATAAAAAAGTGATTTTCTGGTGTGACAATTTGGGAGTCATGGAGATCATTAACAAAAGAGCTGCAATATGTTTGTTCGTTTCTGAGTTGCTCTGTGAGTTTATATTGCGTAGTATGGAATTGTGTCATTAGCTCCATCTATGTGATTAGCTTACGTGCAAGGAGCTGATCAGGTGGTGTCCTTTCTTGTAAAGGGAGGTTGGCGAGGGGTTTCAGTCTCCGATTTTATCATATGTTATATCGAGGTCAAGGCGGACGGGGGATCCAGAGTAGCAGTTGGTAGACAGTTAACGGGTTTCTCGTTTTTCATGTGGGTGCATGTTTGGGGTTTCCCATGCAGTCGTTTTTTGATTCGTCACTTATTGCTGGGTTGGTCCAGGGAGGGAGCATGAGTTTCGGTGGGGAGGTTGCCTATCACACACAACATACTAATGAGGCTGTGGGATGAGGCTGTGGGATGTACTAGCATTTATAGCTCTGTTTATGAGTGTCATCTGTTTTGCATGGCTTTTGAGTTCACCTTTTTCGGGGCTTTTGGGTCAGCGAGTTGGTGGCCAGGGCCACTAAAGGTTGGGAGTCTTCTGGGCTTCTTACCTGCTTTGTTACTGTGACTGCAGATGCTATTGTTTTATTTAACCCCCAACCAACAGGGGAGGGGTGCGTCGGTTGTCTTGCAAGCTATCCCAGGATGTAGAACATGCCCCATAGCGAATTGCACAGTTTTTGTCATGCTACGACCAGTGGGAAGGGACAGGTTTCTGGTTCATTAGGATTCTCGTTCGCTTACCAAGTTTCAATTTGAGGCGGTGCTGAAGTTGGGCTTAAGCGCTCTTGGGTTGGATGTATCCCGTTTTGGGACCCATTCCTTCTGCACTGGAGCAGCCAATTCCGCTGCTTGCACTGGTTTGCCGAGCAGAGTAATTTAGCAGATCGGGTGCTGGAAGTCGGGTGCTTTTAAAGGGTACTTATGCCCGGGTCAACAATGATAAAGAGCAGATTCTAGTCCTGTTCTCTTTGCAGGTCCTGTTAGTCATGCTTGGCAAGTCTGGATTGTGGAACACTCCTACGTTGTATGGGCTTTCAGACATGCACAGGAACGTCCATATGGAGTGCACCTGGACCTTTCCCGGTTAAATGTGACTGTTCATTATTTGAGGTGCCGAGGCATATGCTGGGATGAATTGATTCCCTGCCTTCAGTGCGGTATTGTGCGCTTCGGCTATCCTCATGTGGTGATTATTCATCTGGGTGGGAATGACTGGGGTTCAGTGTCCGGACGCAAATTTATCGGCATGGTGTGGAAGGACCTGATGTCTATTTCGATTTTCCTGCCCATGGCGGTAATTTGTTTGTCCGACATTATTCTGAGGCCTGCTGAAATGAATTGGCAGATATGGCATCGTTGTCACGCCAAAGCCAATAAGCAAATTGGCTCTTGGTTATCGCTGCTTGGGGGGAGTCATATTCGTCACGAATGGGCGTGGGTCACGGAAGAAGGGCTTTTTCGGAATGACGGGGTGCAACTATCTTTTATTGGGCTGGATTTGTTTTTAAATGCATTTCAGGAAGCCTTGGATGAATTATTGTGTTAGGGATCTGGGCTGCATCTTTGGAGGGGTCACAGGATGGGGCATCCTGTGCCTGTGGCGGGTTGCCCAAGCCAATCAGGATTCAGCATGGTCTTGTATGGTATGATGACCTGACAGGTGTCAGGTCCGAACTGCAGGCAGGACAATTGGGTGCAGTTGTCCTGCGTGACGCTCCTTGCTGGCTGGTGGCATGTGCTTATTTTCACGACTCCTTGCTGGGTGGTGGCGGGGGTTGTGGGTGAATATGGCAAATGTTATTGTTATAAGGCTGACGGGCCTGGACATGTGCACCTTGCTGGTGGGTGGTGGGTGCATGATGAGGCCTATGTATATATAAGTTTACTCGAGCTCAGGCACCTGATTTATTGTTCAATAAAGCTGCGGCCTGTTTGATCCCCAATTGAGGTGTGTGTATTATTATTGAGAAGTGTGAGAGGGTGGGTGCAGGGAGAAGAGTTAGTCCTGGCTACCCACATTACAAATCAGTGCTTGCACAAATCAGCATAGCCTTGTTATTAAGTAACTTGTAGTGCTTGGATCTGTGTTTTCTGATGAGAAATATTTCTTTTGTTTTGGGTACTAGGCATCAGATTCATTCGGCATTGCTGGCAGATCTATGTTTTCATCTGCAAAAAGATAGAACAAAACATTTGATAAGATTTAGTTTGGATACCAGTGCAGTTCAAAACAAGAAAAATTCACAGTGATGAATAATAGAGGTGTGCAATGGACAGCTGGCACCTTCTTAAAAAATGGCACAGGCCATCCATTGCTCCTATGTTGTGACAGGGGCCGGCCAATGGCACCGATAGCCCCGTCACATGGTAAGGGCAAAGGGCCATCAGCGCCATTTTGATTAGTGGCATTCCTGGGACCCCTGCTGGACCACCAGGGACTTTAGGCAAGTTTTTGGGGGGGGGTCGAGAGGGTAGGAGATTTGTAATTAATTAAATCTGAACAGTTGGGGTGGGTTTGGGTTTGGGGTTTTTTTTTATGTGCCCTTTCTCCCCTCCCCCCCCAAAAAACGATAAGAAAACCACACGAAATTTTGTGGGGTTTTCCTATCATTTTCGGGAATCCCTGAACCATGACAAAATAGGAAATATCGTCTATATTTCCTATTTCTTCGCAAACAAAGGCACATCCCTAATAAATAACATAGTGTAAGATTTATTATTCAGTTAAATCACTGTGTATCATTCACTGTGTTTACTTTGCCCTGCTATGTAAGCTATTAGGTGGTTTGGGACTGGAATTAAACATTTTTGCCAATGACATTCACTTTTGTTTTCCAATAAAAGATTCTGTGTCATCAGGTCTAAAAGAATTATCTATTTATTTACAGCAATTAAAATGTGGCTATTTCATAATTGTTTAGCACTTAATGTCAACAAGTTGGAAATTTTGATATTAACTAGGAGAAATTTAAATGAAAATCTGCCAGTCTTCTCATTTGACAGATCAGAAATTACATAGTCTAGAGTAGTTTGAGACCTGGGGATGCAGATTGACTCTAGGTCAGTGGTTCTCAACCCTGTCCTGGGGACCCCACCAGCCAGTCGGGTTTTCATGATATCCACAATGAATATGCATTAGAGAAAATTTGCATACACTGCCTCCATAGCATGCAAATTTCATGCATATTCATTGTGGATATCATGAAAACCCGACTGGCTGGTGGGGTCCCCAGGACAGGGTTGAGAACCACTGCTCTAGGTTATCCATAAAAGAACATATTGGGAAAATTGGAAAAAGAGGGTATAAATTGCATATATCACGCCATTTAAAACCATATTTAGGAGCACTGGATGGCCGGCGCGATCTTTAAAGATGGCGGCGGCCATCTTTACGACGGCGGCGGCCATCTTTAAATACGGTGGCGGCCATCTTTACGATGGTGGCGGCCATCTTTAAAGATGGCACCGGCCAGCCAGTGCTCCTACCATGTGACAGGGGCCGGCCAATGGCACGGATACCCTGTCATATGGTAAGGGCAAAGGGCCATCGGCGCCATCTTTATGAGTGGCAGCCAACGGCCTGAGAACGGGAGATTGCTCCCGGGACCACCACTAGACCACCAGGTAATTTTAAAATGTTTTGGGGGGATTGGGAGGGTGGGGGAAGCTAAGGGGTCATTTTTAAAGGGTCGGGTGGTTTTTTTTTTATCGGGCCATTGGCGCCATTTTTGAGTGGCAGCCAAAATGGCGCTGATGGACCGAGAGCGGGAGATTGGTCCCCGCGCCCCCATTGGACCACCAGGTACTCGTAAAAAGCTTTGGGGGGGGGGGGGTTGGGAGGGTGGGGGAAGGTAAGGGATTCGTTTTATAGGGTCGGGGTGGGTTTAGGGGCTTTTTTGGTGTGCCGGTTTTCCCCCCCGATTTACGATTTTTGACGATAAATCGGGGGAATTTCTATTGTATCGCGACTCTTAACGATTTTTGATGATTTAAAATATATCTGACGATTGTTTTAAATCGTCAAAAAACGATTCACATCCCTACTCTAGGGTGAGAAGGGCTTTCTCACCTTCCTGTGCATGTGGCCTCAGGAAGAACATAGGTAACACAGTAGCTTGATTAAGGTGGAACGCTGAAACCATTTTTGGCAGAAACTTTAGGTTGGTGCAGAGTACTACCCTGTTTGGAAGAACTGCATATAAGGTGGATAATGAACTAAAGCCTGAAGCTTACTGATTCTTTTGGCTGAAGTTACTGCTTCAAGGAATATAATCTTCCATGTTATAAACTTGAAAGAAGCTGTCTCTTAACGGTTCAAATGGCAGGTTTCATCAATTGTACCAGAACCACGTTTAGGTCCCATGGAACTGAGGATTTAATATGCCAAAAGTCTTTCATAAACCTTGAAACTAATGGATGAGTGGGGATAGGCTTACTGTCAATTTGAAATTGGTAAGCTTCTATAGTGTTGAGATATGCTAAGTCCTGAAGCAGGAAGAGAGAGAGAACAAATAGCTCAGTAATTCTTTGGGTTTGCTTGTGAACAAATCCAAGGTATGGATCTTGACATCAGATGAAGAACTTTTTTGATTTAAAGCCATAGGCTCTTCTAGTTGATGGTTTTCTAGCAAACACTATTATGTCTTTGACCTCCTTGGGTAAGGATAATTTGGTGATCAGTGAGTGCTTAATATCCAAGATGTCAAGCTGAAGGAGGGAAGATTTGGATAAAATAGACTGCCCTGTTCTTGAGCCAATAAGGCTGGATCTGACTTGAAGGAGATTGGAGGACTGCTGTATGGCTATATTAGATATGTGAACCAAACTTGTCTCAGCCATACTGGAACTATGAAGATCAGATGGCCCGGTCTTTGAACCCTTTTTTACCATTTTGGCTATCAATGGAATTGGTAGAGTAGTATACATGAGATCTGCATTCCAACTGAACAGAAAAGTGACCTGAGCTATCTGAGCTTGCTTGAAAAAAGGAGATAAACTTTCCCGTATTCTGTTGTGCTTCAACTCAAATAGGTTGATTGCTGGAAATCCCCATCGACTGAATGCTTTGTCGGTTGTTGACTTTTGTAGAGACATTTGTGTGGTTGAAAAACTCTGCTGAGGTGATCCACTAATGCATTGGAGATCTCTGGAAGGTAAGTTGCTTGCAGGACAGCTTGATGTTTGCATTCCCATATCTTTTAGAGATGTGAATCAGAACCGGCATTGGTTCCGATTCTGGGTTCGGGGACTATCGGGGAATTTTTTTCGTACGGTCCGATCGTTTTTTTTTTTTATTGGCTGCGCCTGATCCTATAAACAAACAACCCACCCGACCCTTAAAACACATCCTTTAGCTTCCCCCACCCTCCCGACCCCCCCCCAAAAAGCTTTTTAAAAGTACCTGGTAGTCCAGTGGGTGTCCCAGGAGCGATCTCCCGCTCTCGGGCCGTCGGCTGCCACTAATCAAAATGGCGACGATGTCCCTTTGCCCTTACCATGTGACAGGGTATCCGTGCCATTGGCCGGTCCCTGTCATATGGTATGAGCACTGGATGGCCCGCGCCATTTTTAAAGATGATGCCGGCCGTCCATTACTCTTATTTTGCATAGGCCGCCGGCGCGCGCAAAGCCCCAGGACGCGCGTAAGTCCCGGGGCTTCGTAAAAGGGGCAGGGGGTGTGTGTCCGGGGTCAGGGGGCGGTCCGGGCAGGTCCAGGGGCGTGGCGCCGGGTTCGGGGGTGGGCCGGGAGGGCGGTCCCGAGTCCCCCAACACTGCGGCCTGTGCCGGGGGATGGCGAGGCAGCGCGCGCAAGTTATGTCTGCTTCAAGCAGGCGTAACTTGCCCAACAAAGGTGGGGGGTGGGGATTTAGGTGGGGATGGGGTAGATAGGGGAAGAGAGGGGAAGGTGGGGGGACGAGGAAGGAAAGTTCCCTCCGAGGCCGCTCAAGTTACGTCTGCTTCAAGCAGGCGTAACTTGCCCAACAAAGGTAGGGGGGGGGGGTTATTTAGGTAGGGCTGGGGGGTGGGGTAGATAGGGGAGGGGAGGGGAAGGTGGGGGAATGCGGAAGAAAAGTTCCCTCTGAGGCCGCTCCGATTTCGGAGCGGCCTCGGAGGGAATGGAGGCAGGCTGCGCAGCTCGGTGCGCACAGGTTGCCGATTTTGCGCAGCCTTGCGCGCGCCAACCCCGAATTTTATGAGATACGCGCGGCTACGTGTGTATCTTATAAAATCTGGTGTACTTTTGTTCGCGCCGGTGGCACGAACAAAAGTACAAGCGTATGTTTTTAAGATCTACCTCTTTGTATACAAGGAATCTAAGAGTATTTGCCTGATCTGATAGAAGCAAAGCTTTCCTGCAGCAAATCTATATACATCTTAATGAATTTGATTTTCTGGGAGGGAATTAGAGATGATTTCTAGAAATGCATCAGAAATCTAATGATTATAGCAGCTGTATGATTTTTGTAGAGAGGTTAGTACATCTTCTCTGGAATTGCCATTACTAGCCAGTCATCTAGGTCAGGGGGACTCGGATGCCCACTGACAACACAGATGTGCTACTATTACAACCAAGCACTTGGTGAAGACCCTTGGTGCTCCAGAGATCTGAAGGGGAACACTCTGTACTGATAGTGGGAGGAATTCCCCATAAAGCACAAGTGTTGCCAGTAGGAAGGATGAATGAAAATGTGAGTGTAAGCATCCTTTAGAACCAGAGCACACATCCACTCCCCCTTCTGGATAAAGGGGAGGACTGCATTGAAGGAATTCATCTTGAATTTTTCCCAGATTGTATTCTTGTTTAGGCTTCTTAAATTGAGAATAAGTTCTAGACCCCAAGATTTCTTGGGAATAAGGACGTAATAGGACTAGAACCTCTGGCTATGGAGATGGGGAGGAACCAGTTCAATTGCTAAGTGATAAGGAAGTGTAGGAAACTAGGTGAAATAGAATTGGTATCAGACTCCACAATCTTGAGAACTCGTGATCTTTGGTGATCTTGTGCCACTCCTCAGGGTAGTACTGGATTTCCCCCACCAGAGAGGATGATGACCGGATTGGCAAGATGGTCAAAAACTTGGTCCAGGCTTTGGCTTGAAAAGTCACTGTCCCAAGGGAGGCACCTGTCTCTAGACCAGGCCCCGGCATTGGTACCAGGTCTCAAAACTTGGTCCTTGTGTAGACCCTAGGCTGAGGTTGTGGTGACTTATGGTGGCCTTACAGTACACTTGGTCATGACCTACTTCACTAAACAATTGATTGTCTAATGATTTATTGTAACTGAACCTTTTGTGGCACCTGTTAGAATGTACTATAGTATGCATCCACCTACGTTAATTTATGTGCCTACATGTAAACCGTTGCGATGGTATATAACTTAGCGACGGTATAGAAAAGAATTTAAATAAACAAACAAATAAATAAAGTGGGGGCCAGAGAGGATCTCGGCCTTTGCATTTTGTCGATTGGGAGGGATGGGTGGTGGGGATGGGAGCCTTCCCTCAAAAAACAAAACAAAAAAAGAAATGAAAATTTTACTTCTTCCCACCCTAATATCTGCCACCTTGTCATGGATGTCATTGCAAAGGATACTGGCTCTTAATCAAGCCATGCGGTGAGCTCGAGATGCATGCTGTGGTAGATGGATTGGATAAGATGGCATACACACTCTTCTCCATCTAAGAGTGGTTGATGGTATGCAATTATGCCTTCACCATTAGAAGAAAAGGCTAATTTCAGTATATAGTCATGTAAGTATTGAACCATGTAAAATTAGTTAGCATAAATTTGTGCATTAAGCACACAGCCGGCAAGCCAGTGCTCCTACCATGTGACAGGGGCCGGCCAATGGCACGGATACCCTGTCACATTGTAAGGGCAAAGGGCCATTGGCGCCATCTTTATGAGTGGCAGCCGATGGCCTGAGAATGGGAGATTGCTCCCGGGACCACCACTGGACCACCAGGTAATTTATTCTGAGGAATGTTAATACATTAATAGCAACAGTAAGGAAATCAATCATTGCTGTGTGAATCAAATTCTTGGCTTTACTTTTGCAATTATTTTCTGTGAGCCTTGGCTTTGCTTTAGCATTTTATATTTAAGTAGGAGATCATTATCATTATCTTGCCAGTTTCCATTATTTATTTCTTTATTCAAATTTATCCATATCTTCACAATGAAAGATGCATTGCAGTATAAAAAAAATCCATGAAATTCAATAATGAAACCATGATATTTCTAGTGAACTTAATTAGCAATCAGGGAAGAAGTACCTGCCATTCACAAAATATTAGTAAGCATTTGGTGACAGGAGGAGCGCTTGTAAAATTAAATCCTGCATTATCTAATTGAATGTTGCAATGTGTACAATGTGTCCCCTGTATGAGTTATTATTAGATATGCATGAGATAAAATTGCATATACTAGGTCTCCAATGCAGGCACATTTAATGCTTGCATATTCATTAAGGATATGCTGAAAACCTGACTGGCTGTGAGGTCACCAAGACAGGTTTAAAAAGACCCGGGTGCAGCAACAACACAAATGTTCTTATGTTTCTACCTCTGATTCAGGTCGGACCAACATCTTGACTTTGGGGCCGATGCAATAATTCTCGTGGAAAGCGAGCGCTGACTTTTCAGCACGCATGGCACCTGCAAGGGGGGGCGCCATGCAATATGTAAATTAGGGGGTTGCACTAGGAAGGAGGCGCTAGGGTCGCCGCGGCTGCCGGTTATGAAGACCGATGCCGGTAAACCTGCCTGTTTACCGACGTCGGTCTTCATAACTCGGCGATCTGCAGAGTTATTTATTTATTTATTTATTACTTTAAAAAAGAAGTACAGAAGAGCACATTTATCGCTCAGCTATTAACGCCTGCTCCAGGCAGGCGTTAATAGCTGAGCGATAAATGTGCGTCTGAGACGCACATTTACCTTTTTGTATGCGGAGTGAATGAGCAGTAGGTTCATTCACATGCATTTGCATATGATGAGCGCTATTATATTCACTCCGCGACCGATGGCGCTAATACCCCTATTGCATTAGGGGGTCGATTAGCGCCTGTTTAACGAACGTCAGAGTGCGGGTTATACAATGCGCTCAGCTGAGCTCGGCTGAGCACACTGTATTGCATCGGCCCCTTTGTTAAAAGCTAAAAATGCAATGGGGGTATAAAAATTCGAAAAACGTCATCCCTGGAGGCAGCGAGACAGGTGGGAGTGCTTTCTGTTGTCCCATCTGAGTATTCTTTGTAAGCGTGCATGTTAGTTAAATGAGCTTTGCTGTCTGCATGGTTTTAGCATCTTACCTTTCATGTACAAAGGAGTGCTTGAAGAGCTTCGGCCTGAAAGTAATATTGACAAAAGTGAGTTAGAATGTGGAAATGCCAACCAGTCGCTTTACTAAATGGACAGCACTGCGAGGGCTGCAGAAGCAACACATTTAATACACTCTGGGGCCGATGCAATACTATGCACTAGCCGCCGCACACGGCTTAACACGTGATTGGACACGTGTTTTGGGTGCAGGTCCATAACCCCCGATCCAATACCGGGATTAGCGTGTCCAAAACGGGCGTCCAAATCACCACGTAGCCAATAGCGCCCATCACATGTAAATTCATGTAGATGAGGCTATTAGCTAATCCCCACGATCCAATAAATTTTCCATGCAGCCAATGCACTCTTGCAACGTGGCAAATTTTATGCCAGGCTAAGGTTGGCATAAAGGTATGCCATGCTCAAGGGCGCATTGAAAAAATATCCTATTTTCTGTGATTCCTTTTAATAGTATTGTAGCGATACTAAGTAAGAGGAACCAAATAAAGCAGTATTTTTTTTTTTAAGTCTTTGAAAATAAAATTCTGAACATGCAATACACCCACAAGATACATGGTCCAGGACATGTATCTTGTGCGTGTATATGCTGGTAGCTGGAGATAATGGATGCTCGTAGATTGAGCGTCCATTTTCCCAACCTGATTGTCAGCCCGCTTGACAGCCACCTTTCCTGTATGCCTGATGCCGAAGAGATGCTAGGGATGCACAATTGTCCCTTGCGTCTCCTTTTTAGCACAACTCCTCATTTAACTATTGGATTGTGCGCCCAGGAGAAGTGGTTTGTCATGCATTAGGAAAACGGGCGCTCAATGCTGAGCACCCGTTTTCTGCGCACATTTATTGCATTGGCCCAACCCAGTACACTGAAAGCTGCACATTGTCGAGGGCCTGAAGTCAAAATGCAGGATTTTGTGCTGAACTCTTTCCTTTCAAGGGAATCTTTGGAGCTTATAGTTTTGCTTTTCAACACAAAATTCTGATTCCTTGCACCAAGGCAGTTTTCTGTTTGCTGCAAAATAACGTCCTTCCCCACCCCCACATTCTTTCTGAAACTTCTCTCCAGTTTCAGGTGACATTTAGATGGGAGGAGGGGAGAGCATGCTCTTGGTTTCATTTCTGGCATTCTGGCATTCTGTGCCTCTGTTGTGTTTTTACCAGTGTCACTCTCTCTTTTTGGAAAACAGGAAAAACAGGTGAATGCCCTTGAGAGACTGCATGTCTTGCACAGCTTACCATTAGTTGCTCTTTCGCTGGTGTCAGCACATTTCAGCGGTTTTACCTCTCCCTTCAGATTCCATCTTTGTTGGTTCAGTAGCTAGCATGAGTCTGCCACATGAATCTGTCTTCATGTATATAATATAACAAATTCATGAAGATGAGGCTACATATTAGGGATGTGAATCTTATTTCTGATGATTGAAAATATAGTACGATATTTTCAAAATCGTCAGAAATCGGGGGCTCCCCGAAACCGATAGGAAAACCCCACGAAATTGTTCGTGGGGTTCTCTTATCGTTTTGGGGGAGGGCGAGAAAAATGGCACACAAAAACAAGCCCTAAACCCATCCCGACCCTTTAAAACTGCTCCCTTAGGTTCTGCCACCCTCCCGACCCCCCCCCCCCCAAAAACGTTTTAAAATTAACTGGTGGTCCAGTGGAGGTCCTGGGAGTGATTTTCCCGCTCTCCGGCCGTCGGCTGCCACTAATAAAAATGGCGCCGATGGCCCTTTGCCCTTACCATGTGACAGGGTATCAGTGCCATTGGCCGGCCCCTGTCACATGGTAGGAGCACTGGATGGCCCACGCCCCGTCGGCTGCCACTAATAAAAATGGCGCGGGCCATCCAGTGCTTCTACCATGTGATAGGGGCCGGCCAATGGCACGGATACCTTGTCACATAGTAAGGGCAAAGGGCTATCGGCGCCATTTTTATTAGTGGCAGCCGACGGTAGGGGTGTGCATTCGGATTGACCGCATTAGTAAAACGCAACTCATATTTTTTTTTTACTTAAAAAATTGATTCGACATAAACGATCGGATTTCCCACATATCGAACATAGATATGTTCGATATGTGGGAAATCGCGATTGTTGAGCCAAAATAAAAATATAAACCCCCTCACCCTCCTTAATCCCCCCCCCCGACTTACCACAACTCCCTGGTGATGGAGCGAGGAGTGAGGACGCCATTTCTGCAATCCTTGGCGAGAAGCATGTGACGTCGGCGGCACGTCGAGTGACGCCGGCGTCACGTGATTCCCGGCTCGTTCGCGCCGGACGGCTCGTTCGGCCCAAAAAGAACTTTTGGCCAGCTTGGGGGGGTCAGGAGGCCCCCCCAAGCTGGCCAAAAGTTCTTTTGGGCCGAACGAGCCGTCCGGCGCGAACGAGCCGGGAATCACGTGGCGCCGCGTCACTCAGACGCGGCGTCACGTGATTCCCGGCAAGTTCGCGCCGGACGGCTCGTTCGGCCCAAAAAGAACTTTTGGCCAGCTTGAAGGGGTCAGGAGGCCCCCCCAAGCTGGCCAAAAGTTCTTTTTGGGCCGAACGAGCCGTCCGGCGCGAACGAGCCGGGAATCACGTGACGCCGCGTCACTCGACGTGCCACCGACGTCACATGCTTCTCGCCAAGGATTGCAGAAATGACGTCCTCACTCCTCGCTCGATCACCAGGGAGTTGTGGTAAGTCTGGGGGGGGGATTAAGGAGGGTGAGGGGGTTTAAATTTTTTTTTGCACATATGTACATATACCCAACTCATTGGATTTTTTTTATGTCCATATTGGCCGCAAGTGGGACCCCCTTTCGGACATAAAAAATATGAACATAAAATTTTGCTCTGCACATCCCTAGCCGACGGCTCGAGAGCGGGAGATCGTTCCCGGGACCTCCACTGGACCACCAGGTAATTTTAAAACTTTTTTTTTTGGGGGGGGGGGTTCAGGAGGGTGGCGGAACCTAAAGGAACAGTTTTAAAGGGTCGGGGTGTTTTTTTTTTTATCGGCTCGGGCGCAGCTGATAAAAAAAAAACCCCATCAGGCCGCACAAAGGAAAATTCACGATTCCGGTTCCGATTCACATCTCTACTACATATAATATAACAAACCTTCCTCCTCCAAGGCAGCCCTTGGAGGAGGAAGGTCTACTGGTCGGAGAGCATCAACCTGTTGCAGCAGGAAATGATCCTGTAGCAAGCACCTGATGCATTGTCTTCTCACACCAAGGATGTGTTTCCCAGGGCAACTGCCCAGGAGGGAAGGGTTAAGATGGCCGTCATAGTTGGTGATTCGATTATTAGGAATGTAGATAGCTGGGGCTGGACATGAGGATCACCTGGTAACATGCCTACCTGCTGCGAAAGTGGCGGACCTCACGCATCATCTAGATAGGATTTTAGACAGTGTTGGAGAGGAGCCAGCTGTCGTAGTACATGTGGGCACCAATGACATAGGAAAATGTGGGAAGGAGGTTCTGGAAGCCAAATTTAGGCTCTTAGGTAGAAAGCTGAAATCCAGAACCTCCAGGGTACCATTCTCTGAAATGCTTCCTGTTCCATGCACAGGTCCCCAGAGGCAGGCAGAGCTCCGGAGTCTCAATTTGTGGATGAGATGATGGTACAAGCAAAAGGGATTCAGTTTTGTAAGGAACTGGGGAACCTTTTGGGGAAGGGGGAGTCTTTTCCAATAGGATGGACTCTATCTTAACCAGGGTGGAACCAGGCTGCTGGTGCTAACCTTTAAAAAGGAGATAGAGCAGCTTTTAAACTAGAACATGTAGTACGTGTGCCTATAAGTAAAGAATCACCTGAGTTAAAAGATTCTGAATTATCCCTGTTAACAGAAAAGCAGAATGTTAATACAAACAAAAACACACTTTGAAATGTCTGTATGCTAATGCCAGAAGTCTAAGAAGTAAGATGGGAGAATTAGAATCTATAGCAGTGAATGATGACATAGACTTAGGGGTTGATTTTAAGACCCGCATGTGAGTGTCCACGTGCCCGTGGTTCCCGGCTGTGCGCACATGGACGTGCTGATTTTATAAAATGCATGCAGGGATACGTGCGTGTTATAAAATACGATATCTGCAAGCACATGCGTGCTGGATTTTAACATCTACGTGTGCATGTGTAGGTGGCCCGCGACTAGCGCATGCAGGGGGTGAATTTTCAAATTATGTGCAGTAGCACGATCGGCCTTTTTAACCATTTCCTCCCAGTCCGCTCCAATTAAGGAGCTTGACTGGGAGGGAATTTTCCTATCCCTAACCCTATCTTTCCTACCTCTTCCCCTCTCCTCCCCAATCCTTAAAACTTCCCTAACTAACCTATTTTTTTTAATTTTTGAACTTATGTGCTCCTTTGAGCAGTAGTAAGTTCTGCATGCCAGCCAGCTGCCGATGCATGCTTCCTCAGGACAGCGGCTAATAGCGTTGTCCTAGCCTTCCCCCACTCCGCCCCTCCCCACCCAGACCACACCCCAGTTCACCCCTTTTCCCTTGGCCGGCACTTCTGTGCGTACTGAATGACAATTCAGATGAAGTGAATCAAATCACAGTGAGCATGGAAGATGTAATAGGCCAGATTGATAAGCTGAAGAGTAGTAAATCACCTGAACTGGATGATATATATCCCAGAGTTCTGAAAGAACTAAAAAATGAAATTTCAGACATATTAAATTAATTTGTAACCTATCATTATAATCATCTGTTGTTCCTGAAGACTGGAAGGTAGCCAATGTAACCCCAATATTTAAAAAGGGTTTCACGGGCGATCTGGGAAACTATAGACTGGTGAGCCAGATTTCAGTGCTGGGAAAAATCATGGAAACTGTTTTAAAGAATAAAATCACAGAACATTTAGATAGAAATGGTTTCATGGGACACAGCAAGCATGGATTTACCCAAGGGAAGTCTTGCCTCACGAATCTCCTACATTTTTATTGGAGTGAATAAACATGTGGACAAAGGTGACCAGGTAGATGTGGTGTATTTAGATTTTCAGAAGGCGTTTGACAAAGTCCTTCATGAGACGTTTCTAAGAAAACTAAAAAGTCATGTGATAGGAAGCAATATCCTTTTGTGGATTACAAACTGGTTAAAAGACAGGAAACAGAGAGTAGGATTAAATGATCTGTTTTCACAGTGGAAAAAGGTAAACAGTGCAGTGTCTCAGGGATCTGTACTTGGACTAGAACTTTCTAATATACTTATAAATGATCTGGAAAGGGGTACGATGAGTGAGGTGATCAAATTTGCACATGATAAAAAATTATTCAGAGTAGTTAAATCTCAAGCGGATTGTGATAAACGGCTGGAGAACCTTGTGAGGTTAGACAATTGGGATCCAAATAGCAGACGAAATTTAATTTGGACAAGTGCAAGGTGATGTATATAGGGAAAAATAACCCTTGCTATAGTTACACAATGTTAGCTCCATATTAGGAGTTCCGAGTTATTACCCAGGAAAGAGATCCAGGCGTCATAGTGGATAATACATTGAAATTGTTGGCTCAGTGTGCAGTGGCGGTCAAAAAAGTGAACAGAATGTTAGGAATTATTAGGAAGGGAATGGCAAATAAAACGATGGATTTCATAATGCCTCTGTATCATTCTATGGTGAGACTGCAATTTTGGTTACTGCATCTCAAAAAAGATATAGTTACACTGGAGAAAGTACAGAGAAGGGTGACCAAAATGATAAAGGGGATGGAACAGCTCCCTTATGAGGAAAGGCTAAAGAGGTTAAGGCTGTTCAGCTTGGAGAAGAGAGGACTGAGGGGGGGATATGATAGAGGTCTATAAAATCATGAAAGGACTTGAACAGGTAAATGTAAATCAGTTATTTACTCTCAGACAACAAAAGGACTAGGGGGCACTCCAAGAAGTTAGCAAGGAGCTCATTTAAATCAAATCAGAGAAAATTCTTTTTCACTCAATGCATAATTAAGCTCTGGAATTCATTGCAATAAGATGTGTTTATGGCAGTTACTGTAACTGGGTTTAAAAAAAGATTTGGATAAGTTCCTAGAGGAGAAGTCCAAAAAACTGCTATTAATCCCAAGGGATTAATAGCAGTTTATGGACGAAAATTCGGGAAAAGTGCAATTGTTTTCCATGATGATTTAGGAAATATCGTACGAATTTTCTAATTGTCAAAAAACAATTGCACATCCCTAGGATTTTCTATGTTTATCATTTGATTTGTTTTTCTATTTTATGTTTATCTAATGTAAAACTGCAATTTGTCTTCTGCTATGTATCTGACTCAAGCCTCTTGGAAAGGAAGTTTAAATTGAAGAATAAATACACAAAATAAATAAAGCTGTCAGCAGTGCTCTGCAGAAAAATACCATAGCAAAACACCCACATCCTTCGATACTCTTGCTTCTGTTTGAAACTTTACTGTGATCTGTTTTTTTTTTTTTTTTTTAATTTATTAACTAATCCTGCTTGTTTGGGTGTTTGTATATGTGTGTGTTGCTACTGTTTTCTTCTTACTAATTATTTGTTCCATGTATAAGACTCCATACACCAGACTCCATATACCTATTTCCCTTTCACTGATACAATCAATCATATGTTACTGCTTACTCATTCAATCATATATTACTGCTTACTCATAAGTATTTATATTTATAATTTTACTTATATTCACCTGTTTTCAATGTTTGACTACTTGTTCTCTGTAAAGCCATAACTGCGATTATTCTGTTATATTGTAAACCGATATGATTTGATATTTTTATCAAGAATGTCGGTATATAAAAATTCTAAATAAATAAATCAATAAATATGTTTATCAATCGGTAATATCACATGTAAATAATATCCAATTATAAACCTGGGACATGTTGAATCCCCACAAGGAAATGATTCTGTTTGCAAACTGTATTCTCCTACCTCTAGTACTGGACTGTCGATTTCCACATCGTTGACAAACTACAAATAAAATGCAGCCAATGCCCAGCACACACATAGTAGGTAGGAGGATTATTATGATGATATGATGCTTTGGTTCTGTAGAGATGGATGCAATTCAAAGAAAAACATAAAAAAATAATATTACTGAGACTGCTCACTGGGCCTTCATTCATGCCTTTTAGGCTGCATAAATTTGCGAGCTCTTATGTGCTCATATTACATTAATTATCAAAGCATGTAAGTGCATTGAAAATGATCCCTTCAAAACTACATACACATTAGTACATCTGCTATTTGCTGCATGTAGTTTTGCCAAAAGAATTTACTCACATATTTTTTTTTAATTTAAAATTATTGATATAAATTCCAGCCCCACCTAGTCTCCATCTCCTGGAATGCCTTTTCCCATGTGTTTAAAAGTACCTGCATACAGTATGCATGCGTGCAATTTAATGTGTGTATCAGTCATGTAATTTTCTGAAGGGCCATTTCTGCAGGTAAAGCACTACTTTAACCCAGAAGTCCCTTTGAAAATTACTCTCTTAAATGGTAATTTTTTTTGCAACATTGCATCAAAGTGAGCTGGCAAATACACGCATAAGTTACACCAATTCTCAAAGCAGACTTAAACGCATGAGTCTCCTTTGAAAATTATCCCGGCAAACACACAATTACACCTACTATCTGGTGTGTGCAGTTTTGCTAAGAGAAATTGCATGCATGCTTTTTCAAATCAAGACATATATGCATAAAACCAAACCTCATTCAGACACCTCCCCTATGCATGTAAAAGCTGGACTTGAAATTTTTTAAAGGGCTATTTCTGTGGGTAAAGCATGACCTGACCCAAAGAAATCCCTTTGAAAATTATTCTCCCTATGTAGAGATGAAAATCCCTTTCTCCACAGCACTACAAGGCCTGTGCACTAAAATGCAATCAAATTTTCTTATAGTATGCGTGAGCTAAATATGTTAGCAACACCCTAAAGTTTGACTTAGCGTGCAACGCCTAGAGTTAATTAGATGCATCATATGCAAATGTTAAAAAGTACATGCTAAATGGAGCATGGGCCCTTCAGCATGTGCCCAAGCTGCAACTCAGAATTCCCTGCTAACCCACTTAAAAGAAAGGACTGGTTAGCACAAGATTTAATCTCTCCAACACCCTCCCCCCACTTATCAAGAGCAGATACTTCCCCCAGCTCCTCATCCCACATTTTCACCCCTTCAGAAAGCTCTGTTACAATTCCGGAGAGTCCCCCATCTTCACCAGAAGGATGGACGTGTGACCCTGCCTGCTGGTACTGCAGCACATTGAGAAATGACATCACCTTGCAATGAAGCACCAGCTAAAGTAGCGTTATTCAGGATCCTGCAGTGCTGGCTGGAGGATTCTTACACCTCTCCTCCTGATGAAAATAAGAATTTGTTGTAATGGCACGGATGCATTCCAGAATGGGGGAGTATGAGTGTAGAGGTTAGGGGCTTCAGCTGCAAAGGGTTCTGTATATTGGGAGGAAGGGCCAAGAATAGGGACTCCCTCAATTTAAATGTTAGTGTGCCAGCTCTGATATATCAAATGCCTAGTCCAGAGCAGGTGCTAATATAGTGGGTGGGAGAGCCTTCCACTTATTTGAGCAAAGCTTACTGATTTATCTATTTATTTTAAATTCTTATATATCGGAGTCTACCAAATTGCACGATTTGGTTTTCAAAGTAACATACACAATAAATTAACTTAGGGGGCCTGATATTCAGTGCTGGCTGGATAAGTAACTTTGCTGGATATGACTTATCCAGCAAAGTTCCAAGCAGCTATTTGTCTGATCTAACTTATCCAATTAACTTAACTGGACAAGAATGAATATCGTTACTCATTCACATGCAAGGCATTCACTCCCGATGCAAAAAAAAAAAGAGTCTCAAACACACATTTAACTGTCATCTATTAACGCCTGCCAGGAACAGGTGTTAATAGCTGTGCGCATCAAAAAGAGATGAAAAATAAAACAAAAAAAATCAAATTGACAGTCGGACCCACCACGAAAACTGACGCCGAGTTTATCAGCATCGGTTTACCTTACTGGAAGACAGCAAGAAAACCGACGCCGATAAACCCGGCACTGGTTTTCGGGACAACCGTTCGCCATTGAAAACTGACGCCCAGTTTACCTGTGTTGGTTTTTGTGGCTGTCCGCCAATAAGGAAAACCGACACCGATAAACCGGGCGTTGGTTTTTGTGACTACCGTTTGCCAAAAAATGCCAAATTTATTGGCGTCGGTTTTCCTTACCGGTGGACAGACATGAAAACTGACACCGATAAACTCGGCGTCGGTTTTCAGTGGCAAATGGTTGTCGAAAACCAATGCTGGGTTTATCGGCATCGGTTTACCTTACCGGCAGTCAGCCACAAAAACCGATGCCGATAAACTCAGCATCAGTTTCCCTTACTGCCATACGCTGGTTAAGAAAACCGATGCCAGGTTTATCGGCATCAGTTTTCGTGGCTGTCCATCAGTAAGGAAAACCGATGCCGATAAACCCGGCATCGTTTTTTGTGACCGGCGTACGGCAGTCATGAAAATCGATTGGGTTTGTGTTAGCAAGGATGCGCCTACCTTGGGGTTGCCTGGGGCGCGTTAAGAGAGCGGGAGCTGACTGTTCAGCGCCAACTTTCTACGCAAGTTTATTGCAACGGCCCCTTTATCTGGCTAGCCAGTGCTAAACATACTTTCAGTATTGGGCCTTAGATATTCAACATAAAATAATGCATAAGAAATACAAATATCATTTCAGTAGAAATGCATAGGCATTTCTCTGGGTAGATTACCCTGGGTAAAACTGTCCCCCTCAGAGCAACTAACAGCCACAAAGGCTTGCACAGCATGCATATGTTTAGCCAGGGGAGTAAACAGCATGTGTACATGGGATTTCCAAATGTACACACATTCTTTTATCCCTGATCTCTCCCTTCATCAACAGCAGGGGCATAGTATATGGCCACTTTGTACATATGTATATTATAGCAATTTTCAAGCAAAAACTACCTAAGTAGTTTACTTTTTAATACCAGCTACAAGACAGATGTACACTAAAGTGCATGTGTACCTTGTAACAATGGGGGTGATTCAAAATTACCCCAGAAATGTGTTGTGTTTTAGACATTGAGTTGTGGACCCCTGGTCACTACAAGAGATGGCTCCTCCCATAGGGCGGAGCCCTGTGGGGACTTGTAGTGATAGGCTAGTTCCTAGCAGTAATACACACAGCGGAGCGATAGACTTTATGATACAGGCTGTGATTCTAGCCAGAGGAGAAGTGTCTCTGATGGTGTAGTCCAATCTGTACACTGCAGCGCAGATAGAGGCTGTGGCCACTCTTGGATGCTTTTTATCTTTTGTGGATCCATCTGAAAGCCATCTTTGGACACAATGTACCCTAGAAAAGGCACCGATTCTTGATGAAAAGCGCACTTCTCGAGCTTCGCGTAGAGGTGGTTGTCTCATAGTTTTTTAAGTACCTTTACCACATCTGCCTGATGCATCTGAAGGTCTTGAGAGAAGATCAGGATGTCATCTAAGTATATCACCACACACTGGTATAGTAAGTCTTGCAGCATTTCATTCATCATATTCTGAAACACCACTGGTGCACTGCACAAGCCGAAGGGCATGACTAAATACTCAAAGTGTCCATCACGGGTGTTAAAGGCTGTTTTCCACTCATCCCCGTGACGGATTCGGACCAGGTTTTAGGCCCCTTTTAAATCCAGCTTGGTAAAGATTTTTGCACCCTGAAGTCTGTCAAACAACTCTATGATACAGCGGTAGAGGGTAGCGATCCTTGATGGTAATTTCGTTGAGACCTCTGTAATCAATACAAGGGCAAAGGGAACCATCCTTCTTACCAACAACCCCCCCCCCCCCCCCCGCACCTGCCGGGGACTTAGAGGGTATGAGAAAGCCTTTTTGAAAATTTTCTTGGATTTAGGCCGACATGGCCTCAGTCTCAGATAGCGAGAGGGGATAGACCCTTTCCTTGGGAGGTTCTGAGTTAGGCTTGAGATTTATCGCACAGTCAAAGGTTCTGTATGGAGGTAAATCGTCCGCTGCTTGCTTGGAGAAGATGTCCTGAAAAGACGCATACTGCGGCGGCAGGCCAGGTAGCGATGAAGTAGTTGACATACATGGTAAAGGTGTGACTCTTGATAGATATCGGTCATGGCAGGCTGATCCCCACTGTGAAAGCTCCATACTAGTAGTCCAATTGAACTGGGGCGTGTGTGGCATTAGAAGTATGGGATCAATTTAATGTTTGGGTACTTGGTATTTGTGACTTGGATGGGCAACTGTTGGAAACAGGATGCTGGGCTTGATGGACTCTTGGTCTGACCCAGTATAGCATATCATATGTTCTTATGTTCCTGCAGCCAGGGCAGACCAAGCACCATGGGGTGAATGGCTTTCTCAAGGACTAGGAAGGAGATGGTCTCGGAGTGTAAGGCCCCTGTGTGAAGGCATATGGGCTGCATGATCAGGGAGACTTCTCCAGGTAGTTGTTCACCATGTATGGATGACAGCAGGAGTGGAGTAGCCATTGGAGTAGTGGGAATTCACAGATGCTCTACTAGTCTTTTTAGGATAAAATTTCCTCCGGCACCTGAATCTACGACTGTGAGTGTCTGAAACCGGAGACTCCCAGAGATGAGAAAGACAGGGAGAGATAATGGAGGAGAGGGTGTAGTCAGATCTAGGAAGTGGATCCTAGATCTGCAAGTCCCGGACAGATAGGACAAGTCTGGACAGCATGGCCGGATTGGTCACAGTACATGCAGAGGCCCAAGCATTTGCAAAACCGTCTCACCTTAGAGGTTAAATGGCTGCAGACTAATTGCATGGGTTTGTCCTCTTCACTGGGTGCAGAAGGTTGGGTGGAAACCGTATGCTTGACCCTGGGGTGGTTACCTCCTGAGGTGTGCTTCTTGGGGCTCTTGGCCTCCTGGGTCTGGTCAGGTATCCGGTGATCATCTCTCCCAGCTAAATCAATGAGAGATTCCAGGGTGTCTGGTAAGTCACAAGCCGCTAGTTCATCTTTTATACGGGAGTTGAGGCCCTTTAGGAATATAGCATGTAGACATCCCAAGTCCCAGTGGAGTTCAGACAATAGTGTTTTAAATTCAATAATGTAGTCCAGTAAAGGCTTGCTTCCTTGTTGAAGGTGTAGAAGAGTAGACCCTGCTATGGTCTGATGAGCGGGGTCATCAAACACAGACTTGAATAGGTTGAGGAAACCAGGCAGGTCATTTAGAACAGGGTCGTTGCGTTCCCAGAGAGGTGAAGCCCAGGCCAGGGCTCTTCCATCGAGTAACGATAGGATATAAGTAGTCTTGAAAACAGCATTGGGAAAGTAATTCGGTTGCAACAAGTAATGCATACAGCATTGATTAATAAAGCCCCTACATATCAGGACATTATCAGAGAAGCGTGTAGGAGCTGGTAGCAATACAGTGGTATGAACAGCAACCACTTGTGAGGAGGGTTCTTTCTCTGGAGCCATCAATGCGTTCAGTCCGGCATTCAACTGAAGGTGACGGCTAGTGTTTCCAGAGATTTTTGTTGCTCGGTGATCCACTGGGCCAAGCCAGGAATGGCCTATAAGGCTGAGAGCTGAGCCGGGTCCATGGAGTTAGCAATCTGTTGTGTTTTAGACATTGAGGTGTGGACTTGTAGTGATAGGCTGGTTCTTAGCAGTAATACTCACAGCAGAGTGATACACTTTATTATACAGCAATGTAGTTGGTGGCCCGGGAAGTGGGCTGTGATCCTAGCCAGAGGAGAAGAGTCTCTGATGGCGTAGTCCAATTTGTACACTGCAGCGCAGATAGAGTCTCACCAGGTCTCGAGAGGATGATGGGTCCGGTAGTGGTCCGCAGAATGGGATAGGCCGAGAACCCAGGTACCATTGATATGCCAGTGAGGGTAGATCCAGTAGTGGTCCATGATGTGGGGTAGGCTGAGAATCTACAATAGCAGAGGTGAGACAAGGCAGAGATGGACCAAGAGCTGAGGTACTCACTCTGAGGCTGGAAGCTGCTGTAGAGAGGAACCCCCGAGGGTGGAGGTCCAGGACAGAGCAAGGTCCCCAAGGAGCGGGTACCTTAGGCATCCTCGTAGAAGCTGGTAAACCTGGAGAGTAGGAAGGAGTGAGGCAAGGCCCCCCAAGGAGCGGATACCTAAGTCGTTCCGGAGCAGAAGTACACAGATCAAAGGCATCTTTTAGCAGGCAGAGATCAGCAGGGAGATTCCTTGCTAACTTGTAGCTGGAATGAAGAGCAGAGGCTAAATACCTGGAGGTAGTGACGTCATGCGGTGCCCCGAGGTTCCCTCCATGATGTATTCTAAAGGAGGGCCAGTGCACGCGCGAGTCCGCACATATGTCCTAGGTGACCTCAGAGGGAAAATGGCGAATGCAATCGCCCATGCTGGTCCGGGGATGCCAGAGAGGTCGGCGAGGAGAGGCGGAGGCAGCCATCTTGCCCAATGGAGTGGAGAAAGAGGAAAGAGAGGTGAGGCAGAGAGGGAGCAGCCGTCTGCGACCGATGGACGTAACAAAATATAGGGAGCAAACCATTAAAAAGTGGTGAACAATTAATATTAAACTCAAGAAAACATCTTGGATCCTAGCAATTTCAATGGCACAACTTGAAAGCATATCATATATTGAAAAGTAGGAATCATGCCCCTCTTCTTATATAGATAATAGTAATAATACATAATGGCTGAATAGCTAGGGCCGTGTGAAATTTCTAACATTTGAAAAAACTAAGCAATGATAAAGTTTAATTTTTGTTGTTCTATCACCTTTCAGAAAATAATCAAAATGGTTTACAATTACAAATATATATACAAGCAATACTATATACAAATCACTACTATACATGGAAGTATACAAAGTAAATGTGTTCAGAATTTGGTATTGGTTACGTTTTTAAGAAAACTTGTGACATCTTATTTAATTCAAAAGCTTTCTAGCGAAAATTCAAAATCTGCCAACAGTTTTACCAAAATGGCAAAATCTTATTGGTTTTTTGGGCAACTTTCAAACTGTCACCATTGCTGCAATCCTGCCATTATTTTCTTCCCCAGACTTAAACATTCCCCCCAGGGAATGCCTTCTCCTAATAAGGATTAAAGTATGTATGCTCTTCCACACAGTGTATACTTTTAACTATGATAAGGGTGGGCCATTTTCAGAAAACCCTTTTGCCTAGTTAAATTGGCACTTACCCAGGTAAATAGTTTTTGAAAATTGCCCTCATAAAACAGTGAATTACTCGCAGGAAAAGATTGTGACAAAACTATCCATCTGCTATATTGCTAAACTTACATGCACATGTCCTGTAAGTATGTAGGTTTAACCATGGTAAGCCAAGGCATTCCCGGGAATGGACTTGAGTTTGCACTTCCGCGCACATTGCATTTTCAAAAGTATGCTCATAATTTTCCTGAAAATCTCTGCACACAAATTAGCAGGTGTAATTGTGTGTGGTAGTTTTGATGGGATAATTTTCATAGGAATAGTACACATTAGGGATGTGTATTTGTTTAAAAAAAGAAATGGCATTCCAAATTGAAACTGGCATTTACTTTGATTCATTTTGCCATGAAACGAATACCAAATCCCACCAAAACTCCCCAAATTTTTGTGTTATTTGTTTTCTGGAAATAGTGTGCACTATTTGTAAATAGCGCTTTTCCCGAAAACAAATAACCAGAAAAATAAATATAAAAATGGCAATGAAACAAAAAAAACAAATCAAAAAACACCCAAAATGAAAACAAATAAAAAATAATTTCTGCACACATCCCTACTACACGCATATGAGAATTAGTATATATTATGTATGTGTTTGATTTAAAATTTATATTGGCTTTTACAGCATTACCCCCAATTATGAGAAAACCAAAATTCACAGCAATCTTGTACATAAAGGGGAGAATTTTCAAAACTGTCGGCAGGTGCAAAGTCCACTGGTATTTTGCACCATTTCTCAAAGGGAAAGTATGCACATACTTTCCCTTTCAAAACTCTCTAAGGAAAAAAGTATCCTCAGAAATTTGCACCTGCATTTTTTGTGAATGTTTCCTTGCAAAATAATGTACAGGGCTGGTAACTTTGAAACTGGTGCGCGGTCACACATTAACACATGTGTGTCGGTATGCACCCAGATATATGGTCATTTTATAACTTCCACACACATATGGGTGCAAGTTATAAAATAGCCAGGATATGCACACACAGGCATGCAATTTTAAATGTGGTGCACCCAGCCACATAAATCGGGTTCCTACCAGGTAAGTCAGGGCATTTTAAAAGTGAGCATCCACACCATGACCAGTTTAGTGAATTTATAATCTGCCAATCCTAAGCACGTGCTCTTTGCAATTTACAAAAAAATTCTGAATTTACATCTCACATAAAACACAAAACAAATACAATGCACAAACATCAAATTATCAAGACAGGACTAAAGCAAAATAAGTGTTTCAAAGGCCTGTGCAAAAAAACAAAGTTTTCACCTTTTTCCGAGACAATTGGGGATTTCTCAGTCTCACAGTCTGAATATAAAAGAAAGAAACATATTAATGTTATAAATCATTACTGTTTACACTCTGTACTCACTAACACCATATATAGACACACAAACACAGGGCTGATTTTAGGTTGTGCTAGATCTGGGATGAATCAGTCACAGTGGGGCCCTGGAATGCTAACATATGTGGCTTTACCCTCAAGATGATAGGATGAGGGCAGGGCTATCATGGCAGCGTGGGGCCTAGGGTAGTTGCCCCTATTCACATCCCACCCAAGATTTTTAACAAGTTGTTAAAAATCTATTGCTACTGGCCACCATCTATAACTGTGTGAAATGATAAATGGTCAAACCAAGATTTCCTGGGAATGAGAAACAAGGAATTGGATTGACTCTTTGGGATCTGTTAGCCACTGTTGAGGACTAGACTTGATGGATCTTTTGTTAGACCTAGTGTGGCATATGTTATATTCTTATGACCACCCAAAGAAAACCAAAATTAAATCACTATTAGGCGTGGCTTTAAAATAATAGTATCCAGGATATAACAGGTTATCTGTACAAGCATTAGTTTATTTATTTAGGATTTTTCTATACCGATATTCATGAATACATATCACATCGGTTTACATAGAACAAGGCTAGTAAAAACCTGAACATTGAATATCATGGGAAAAAGGAGGGAGAAAAGAAGAGGAAGAAATAGTTACATTGAACAAGGAGAAAGAACTTGGAAGTGGGAGGAAACAGGGATACACTTCAAGATTAAGCGTAGAGAAAGGAAGAAGGGGGCTAACTGAAGCATAACTGAGCTGTTTAATTTAGGCAAAAGACTGTCTGGCACTCAACCTTTGATATTAAGTGAGATACTAAGGTGGGGCGAAGGTTATGGAAAGGCTTGTTTAAACAACCAGGTTTTTAGTTTTTTCTTAAAGGTAAGGATGCAGTGTCCTAGGCGTAAATCTGGAGGCATGGAGTTCCATAATGAAGGTCCAGCTAAGGAAAAGGCACGTTCTCTGGTAGAAATGTAGTGGAAGGTATATGGAGGGAACCTTTGTAAGCGGATCTGACGGGTCTGTTAGAGCTGTGGTACTGTAAGGAATCATTTAGCCAGTGGGTATGTTGCTTATGAAGTGCTTTGTGGATGATGGTGAGGCTCTTATGGAGTATTCTAAAGTGGATAGGGAGCCAGTGGAGATCTTTGAGGATCGGTGTGATGTGCTCTTTTTTGCGGGTATTAGTGAGCAGTCTGGCCGCGGAGTTCTGAAGCATTTGGAGTGGCTTAATGGTAGTCATAGGGAGGCCAAGGAGAAGGGAATTGCAGAAGATTTTGGAAAATAGTGTGGCTTGGAGTACAGTCCAAAAGTCGTTGGGGTGGAGAAGGGGTTTTAATCTTTTTAGAACTTGGAGTTTAAAGTAGCCGTCTTTTGTTGTAGTATTGATACATTTTTTTTAGGTTCAACTGGTTGTCCAGGATGACGCCCAGATCTCTCACATGATGGGTAGTAGTTGTGGCGTGGGCGGGGGGTGGGTGGGGTGAGGTGGTTTTGGTCAGGATGAATTATGAGTAATTCTGTTTTGGCCCTTTTTAAGGCGAGATTGAGACTGGTAAGTAGATGGTTAATTGAGTTGAGGCAGTTGTCCCAGAACTTGAGAGATTTGGAGATGGATTCAGTTATGGGGACGAGGATTTGGACGTTGTCTGCATAGATAAAGTGAGTAAGGCCTAGGTTGGCTAGGAATTGACAAAGGGGGAGGAGGTAAATGTTGAAGAGGGTCGGGGAGAGGGAAGAACCTTGAGGGACACCTCCGGTTAAATGTATGGGGGCAGATTCCTTATTATCTATACTGACTTTATAGCCAGTATAAGTAATAAGTGTTAAGTTTGCTCTTGTAGAAAGCTGGTTCTAGATTATTATCAATTGGATAAGTAAATGAGATGAGAGTAGAATGATGCATTAACACTTTTGAACGTTAGATCAGTTGCTATCAATCAATGAGTGCTGCTTCTGCTGTATTACAAACCCCAGTTACTTTAATGCATTGTGCTACCATGGAGTCATTATGCCAGCCAACTGTAAAGAGTCCTCACGTAATTTTCGCTCAGCTAACCTTGAAATTCCTTATACTTTCATTTTAATCCTTATTTCACTTCCTTTTCAATGTGAGTAAGGTACAAATCCTTTAGAGTTTCCAAAGGATTTGAACTGAAATATATTTATGCCTTAGATGAAGACTTTCAAAAGCCTACGCACGTAAATCCATTGGTTTATGCGCTATGCCTATTTTAGAAAGGCCTGGCGATGCGCATAAAGCCCTGGGACGCACGTATGTACCAGGGCTTCGAAAAAGGGGTGGGGTGGTCCGGGAGGTAGTGCGGGGCCAGAGGCCTATGGCACATCAGCCATTTGCCACTGTGTCAGAGGATCGCGTGCTGGCAGGCTGCTGGCGTGTGCAACAGGTAAACTAAAGGTCGAGGGGGGTTTAGGATAGGGCTAGGGGGCGGAGGGGTTAGGGAAAGGGAAGTTAGGATAGGGGGATAGGAAGTTCCCTCCGAGGCCACTCTGAAATTGGAGAGGTCTGGGAGGGAACGGGGGAAGGCTGCGGGCATTAGCGCGCACATGTTGCACAATTGAGCATGCATGTTATAAAATCGGGCATCCATGTGCATGCCCCGGGTAGCAACCTTTTAAAATCTACCCCTCATTGTGCAGCCTACACTGAAGTCAACAAAAAATACATGTCTAATCCAATCCAATTTCATTTATAACATGCCTTCCTACAGAAATACTAAAGGTGTGACAAAACATAAGATATAAAACAACAGAGATGTGAATCGGAACCGGAATCAATTACGATTCTGGATTCGGGGACTATAGGGAAATTTATTTATTTATTTAAACGTTTTTATATACCGTCATTGAGTTATTTACCATCATAATGGTTTACAATGGGGCACATATATCAAGGAAAATATAGATCATACTTTAAATATAGGGTGCCATTATTCTTCGGTAACAATACAACATTAAGTAAAGTATGGTTTATGACGTGGAATTTTCATTGATGAAATTCCATGTGTGCTTGTAAGTTATATTGTTATTCAACCTATTGGTTTGACTACAATTATACGAGGGAAAAAAATAATTTCCAGGCAGAATCTGGAAGTTGTGAGCTGGGTGCTCTAAGTCCGCTTAATCTTATTTATTTGCTTGCGTCATTCTGTTTCTTGAAGGCTTGTGTGAAAAGCCAGATTTTGAGGTGTGTTTTGAAAAGTTTATGATTTCTCTGAAGTCTTAGATCAAGAGGCATTGTGTTCCATAATATTGGACCTGCCAAGGACAGTGCGCATTCCCTAACCTGGGTTAGTCTTGCTATTTTCACAGAGGGAATGGTTAATAGGGCTTTGTTTGCCGATCTTAAATTTCTATGTGGAACACGTATTTGAAGTGCTGTGTTTAGCCATTCTGCTTTTTCATCATGGATTAGCTTATGTATTGTGCAGAGAGCTATGAACTTCACTCTTTGTTCTATGGATAGCCAATGTAGTTCTGCCAGTGTATCTATAATGTGATCTTTTCTACTTTTTCCAGTCAGAATTCTAGCGGTGGAGTTTTGTAATATTTGTAGTGGTCTTATCGTAGTGTAGGGTAACCCAAGTAATAAAGCATTACAGTAATCGGTGCTTGCAAATATCAGTGATTGGAGCACTGTGCAAAAGTTTTGTAGCGAGAGTAATGGCTTAAGTTTTCTGAGTATCATGAGTTTAGCATACCCTTCTTTAACCTTTAGTGCTATGTGGTGTTTGAGGTTTAGTTCTGTGTCTAATATTACTCCTAGGTTGCATACCTTGTCAGCTAATTCAATTTTTTGGTTATTGTTGATAATTATTGGAGTTTTGTTTCATGCGGTCCGATCGTTTTTTTTTTTATATCGGCTGTGCCCGAGTCGATAAACAAAAAACCCACCCCGACCCTTTAAACATATCCTTTAACTTCCCCCACCCTCCCGAGTAACGGACGGCCGGCACCATCTTTAAAAATGGCACGGGCCATCCAGTGCTCCTACCATGTGACAGGGGCCGGCCAATGGCACGGATATCCTGTCACATGGTAAGGGCAAAGGGCCATCGGCACCATTTTGATTAGTGGCAACCGATGGCCCGAGAGCAGGAGATCGCTCCCGGGACCCCCTCTGGACCACCAGGTACTTTAAAAAAGTTTTTTGGGGGGGTCGGGAGGGTGGCTGAAGCTAAATGATGTGTTTTAAAGGGTGGGGGTGGGTTTAGGGGTTGTTTTTGTGTGCCATTTTATCGCCGTCCCCCAAAACGATTCACATCCCGCCGTCCCCCAAAACGATTCACATCCCTATAAAACAATAATATGCTAACTTTCAAACTGACGTGTGAGTGCACTTTGGAGCGTGTGCATCGATGCGTACCCAGATATGTGGCTACTTTATAACATATGCGCATGTTATAAAATAGGTCGGCGTGTGCATATGCATGTCCAACTTTAAATAAGCGCACACACATCCCAGGTAACCTGTGGTAAATTTTTATGCTTCTCCCAACAATACCTGGGAGAGAGAGAGAGAGAGAGAGAGAGAGAGAGAGAGAGAGAGAGAGAGAGAGAGAGAGAGAGAGAGAGAGAGAGAGAGAGAGAGAGAGAGACTAGCTATAATGGTCTTCTAGTAGTTAGGTATTTATACCTCTATATAAGGCTCATCTAGTTACTCGAGGTGAGGTTTGGGTACTATTGTAGGGGTTAGGGGCCACTTTGACATTCAGAGTGAGAAGTACGAACAGAACAGTGCACTCTTTGAAGATTTGATGTCCTTCGGAGTGAGGAAACTGGCCCAAAGATGAGATTTGTACAATGTTCTCTCAACCTAGCTTGATGGACTCTCTACCTGGGTAACATCAAGCTTGGTTGTGAAGCCAGCCCACTTAGCCAGAAATCCCATCCCTTTTTCTAAATTAGCATCGCACCATGTGTTATGGTGCTTGTCACATGCGAAAAAAACCCTTAATACATGCAAAAAAACCCATAATGCAGCTTGGAAAATAATCCCCTAAGTTTGTACCCAAGGCAATGGAGGGTAAAGTGACTTGTCCAAGGTCACAAGGAGCAACAGCAGGACTTGAACACTGGTTTGCAGTCCACTGCTTTAACCACCAGGCTACACCTCCACTCCAATAATAATAATAATACCAATCTAAGCAAGTTATTTTCTGATCCTGCCCAAAATACACCCCTGCTAAAGCCTCCCCTAAATGAGGCTGAAAATACGCATGATGTAGAACCCCGCACACACTTTTAGCCAGATAGTAAATTTATGCTCCTAAACCACTATTAATCCGTGCAAATGTCATTGAAAATTGTCTTCATTGTGAGCCATATGTTCGGTGACTTGAATTCTTCCACACCCCTAGGTCTCTGTGGAGAAGGGGGGTCCCCAAACATGGTCCTTGAGGGCTGAACTCCGTTGGGTTTTCAGGATTCCCACAATGAATATGCATGAGATCTTTTTGCATGCACTGCCCCCATTGTATTCTTTTCGGGCAACCTGAAAACACGACGGGATTGCAGCCCTCGAGGACCGACTTTGCGATTCCCTGCTTTAGTGCTATAATGACCCTGGCAGGTTTCTTTATTAGCTTCTTTTCTGCCTCCATTCCTACCCTTGATAAAACAAAAGGCAAATCTACCAGACTCAGTATCAGCTTTCCTCACCTGTACCTTATGCTTTAACTTACCAACATTCAGGAAAGCACGGAAATAATCATATCCTGTTTCATATTCAATGAACCATATGTATGTTCCTGTATCATCATTCGTAACATTTTTTATGCTGAGTGTTGCTGTTTTATTAGACTGAAAGTCAGTCAGGGAAATTCTTCCCTTATCATGAGAATCCTTTCCATTATGTGTATCAATGAGAGGAGAGCTTGATTTTAAATTATTTTTGCATTGTTCCACTGTTACATGTTCTATTGAATCCCCGGCACTGCAAGTAATTAAAGTGTTGTGACATCTCATGTTAGTGATGCAAATATCTGGAAAGAAACAAAGAAGAAAACAAAATGGACATCAATGGCTAGAATCATGAGGCTCATGATCAAAAGGGAAGGAAAAGGTTTTTGACCTAGTGGGACATTGCTCAAGCTAAAACGAGACGTGTCTGTCTGTGCATGTTGGAGAAAGACTGGCAGGTTTATGAAAAAGCAAGTTTATATTCTTATTCACGGATGCATGAATGGCTATCTGTGAAATCGTACACATACCCGAAACACTGCTGAAATGTGCATTCTGAGATTTGGTCTCCTCAGAACTACTATGTATAATTAAAGTTTATAATGCACATACTTTTAGCTGCTTTAAAAAAGGCTCATGTTTAGGTTGGGGAAGTATTTATTTATTGAAAAGACTTGTATTCCGTATATTCCACAGTTCAAAGTGGATTCCATTGAAATCATAATAATAATACATAAAAGGCAAAACTAAATCCAATAAAACAAACAATTTCAATGTATAAAAACATAACAAATACACACAATTGTTGCACTGGAGGTGAGCCCTTGGCCTGGCGCAGGATAGGTACGATCCTTGGAGGGATCCCAGAGGGCGCCTGCCGCCAGGAGGCAGAGCACACGAGGAGACAGAGGCTAACAGGAACTTCACCAATAACAGTCTGGGGGCTCCACGGATTGAGCCCTTGGATTCCTGGACTGCCTGGGCTTAGGTGGGGCTCTGGGTGTCTCCCGCAGAGATGACGGAGAGGTATGCCCACCAAGAGAAGAGGTGTGTGGCTGTCAGGGAACAGGCGAGCTAGACCGGAACAAAGAGTACCGAGACTACGGGTACGAAGCAGGACCTGAAAATCCTCCGGGCAGGGTAGGCAGCGCCTAGTGATCTAGCCCGAGGAAGGCAGAATACTGCATCAAGGCAGGTGGACCTGGTGGTCACAGGAGGAGCAAAGAGAGTATCCGAATGGAGCAAGGGTCAAAGCCAGGGTATCCGTCCGAGAGTGGTCAGTCAAAGCAAGGGACAGTTCCAGGTAATCAGTCCAAGCGTGGTCAGGTCAAGCAGAGGTCAGTTCCAGGTAATCAGTCCAAGCGTGGTCAGGTCAAGCAGAGGTCAGTTCCAGGTAATCAGTCCAAGTGAGGTCAGAGGCAGGCCGAGGTCAGTACCGGGTATCAGTCCGAGGAGGTACTACCTGGGTAGTGGAACGTGGAACAAGACTCAGGAATGAAGGAACTCAGGAACAGATGCTGGAACACTGGAACAGGCATAGGAACACAGGAACAAGCACAGGAACAAGGATCGCAGGAACACTGGAACAAGCACAGGAACAAGGACGGCAGCTAGCTTCACTCGAGGTGATGATCCGTTTGCCAAGGCAAGGAATGAGAGGCTGAGCCCTGCTTTTTATGCAGGGCTCAGGTGACATCATCGTTGGGCGCCATGGAGTGGTTTCCCGCCACAGCGCCTTTAAAGGCCAGACTTGAGTGCGCGCGCACCTAAAAGCGGGGCCGAGAAGGCTGAGACCGCGGAGCCCCGACACGACCCACACTGCGAGGCCTGAGAGCTGGAGGGATCTGGGGACGTTGGCATCGGGCATCTGGGGAGCAGGTGACTTGCCGTGGAAGCCGGAGAGGAGGGAACGGGCCCCCTGGAGGAAAGAGAGAGGTGAGCAAGGCCGGCAGTGGCCTTAGCCCAGCCGGGACGCGCAACAGTACCCCCTCCTTTAGGCCTCCCCCTTCTCGGTCGGGGCTTCTCAGGATATGAGCGATGGAAATCCAGTAGGAGACCTTTGTCAAGGATGTTGTGTGAAGGCTCCCAGGAATTTTCCTCGGGACCGAACCCCTCCCATGTCAGGAGGTACTCCAAGCACCTCCTCTGTCGTCTGATGTCCAGAACCTCCTTTACACAGAGGGTGGTGTCAGGTTCAGCGGAAACTTGGGTTGGAGGTGGCAGACATCGAGGAGGTCACGACAGGATGAGAGGCTTAAGGAGGGTCACGTGGAATGTGTTATGAATCCCCAGGCCTGGAGGAAGTCGGAGTTGGTATGTTACGGCTCCGATTCATCATAGTACCGTGAAGGGTCCCACATATTTGGGAGCCAGCCTCTGTGAAGGCAGACGGGGGTGAATGTGCCTGGTACTGAGCCATACCTTCTGGCCTGGAAGGAACGTGGGGGCAGCGCGGCGATGGGCATAAGCGATCCTCCTTGCCCACTGGGCGGCCTGACCCAGTCTTTGAGTAATTTGCTCCCAGATTTGCTGAATTGACTGGGCCGTTGCCTGCGCTGCAAGAGATGGCAAGTTCAGAGGAACTGGAGATGGCAGATAGGGCTGCCGGCCGTAGGCAACATGGAACGTGGAGCTTCCCATGGCGGCTGCAACATGGGTGTTATGTGCAAATTCTGCCCATGGGAGAAGGTCAGCCCAGTTGTCCTACTGGTCATTCATATAGGATCGAAGGAAGGCCTTTAAGGACCTGTTTGTCTGTTCAGACTGGCTGTTCGCCTGAGGATGACAGGCAGAGGTTAAATTCAAAGTAATGCTGAATTTGCGACAAAGTGACCTCCAATACTTTGCAGCAAATTGTGGGCCTCGGTCTGATACGATCTCCTTTGGGAGCTCATGAAGACGGAAAACATCGTTCAAGAAGAGGCGGCCCGGTTCGGGAACAGAAGGCAGGTTAGGCAGAGGTATGAAATGGGCCATCTTGGAGAAACGGTCAATGATGACCCAAATCATAGTATTCCCCTTGGAAGGGGGTAGTTCCACAATGAAGTCTGTGGCGAGGATTGTCCATGGTTCCGTAGGCGCTGGAAGAGGCTGGAGAAGACCCCATGGGCGTCCAGTGGGCGTCTTCTGCTGGGTGCAGACGTGGCAGGAATCCACGTAATCCCTAGAGTCCTTCACCATGCTGGGCCACCAGTAATGCCTGCGGAACATCTCCAGGGTCCGGGCCAGACCTGGGTGACCGGCGAGTTGGGAGTCATGGGCCCAGTGTAGGTGACAGAGGCACCACCATCTTACCAGGTGCCGCGGTGATGGTAGCTGCAAGGGAAATGCATGCAGGATCTATAATATGAGTCGGAGCTTCGGGGGTATCCTCAGGATCTACTGAGCATAAGAGGGCATCGACACAGAGATTCATCGCAGCCGGGCGGTAATGCAACTCAAAATTGAATCACGCAAAGGAGAGGGACCAGTGGGCCTGCCATGCGTTCAGTAGCTGGACTTCCTTCAGACGTTCTAGGTTCTTGTGATCCGTGTAGATGGTGAATTTATGTTGAGCCCCCTTGAGCCAGGGACGCCACTCCTGGAGGGTTAGCTTCATGGCCAGGAGTTTGCGGTCCCCAATGGTATAAATGCATTCAGCGGGTGAGAACTTGTGAGAGTAAAAGGAGCATGGAACCAGGGCTCCCGTCATGGCGTACTGGCTGAGGACCGCCCCCGCACCAGTAGCAGAGACGTCAACCTCTACGATGAAGGGGCGGTTCGGGTCCGGATGATGGAGACAGGGGCCAGTACGGAAGACCTCCTTGAGGGCCTGGAAGGCAGAATGGACTTTGAGACTCCACTTCTGGAGGTTACATCCTTTCCTAGTCATGGTGGTGAGTGGAGCGGCTAGCATGGAGTAGTCTGCGATAAAGTGACAGTAATAGTTCATGAATCCCAAGAACCTTTGCAGAGCCCGCAGACCAACGGGCTGGTGCCAGTCGTGAATCCCTTGAGGTTTGTCTGGGTCCATGGTGAATCCTTGGTTGGAGATGACGTAGCCCAGAAATGGGAGACTGGACTATTCAAAAAGGCATTTTTCAAGTTTTCCATAGAGATGGTGGTCCCTAAGCTACTGGAGGACAGTGTGGACATGCGTACAATGGGATTCCATGTCTTTAGAGAAGATCAAGATGTCATCCAAATAGACTACAACATAGGGGTATAGGAGGTCTCGGAAGATTTCATTCATCATTCTCTGGAAGATGGCCGGGGTGTTACATAACCCAAAGAGCATCACTATGCATTCGTAGTGACTATCTCGCGTGTTGAATGCCGTCTTCCAAATGTCTTCCGGCTGAATGCAGACCAAATTATAGGCTTCACGCAGGTCCAACTTGATAAAAATCTGGGTGCCCTGAAGCCGATCAAAAAGCTCACTGATGAGCGGGAGTGGGTACCGGTCTTTGCGGGTAATGGCACTCAGGCTGCTGTAGTCAATACATGGCCTTAAAGTACTGTCTTTCTTTTTTACAAAAAAAAAAATCCAGCACCTGCAGGGGATATGGAAGGCCTGATGAATCCTTTGGCCAGGTTTTCCTTGATGTAGGATGACATGGCCTGAGTCTCTGGGAACGAGAGTGGGTATGTTCTTCCTTTGGGAGGCGTGGTCCCAGGTAACAAATCGATTGGGCAATTATACTTCCAGAGAGGTGGCAAAATGTCAGCCTATTGTTTTGAGAAGACATCCTGGTAGTCAGCATAGAGCACCGGTAGTCCAAGAAGGGTCATGGAAGTTAACACAGGTACAGACGGGGACACTCGTCATAAGCAATGTGTCTGGCACCTAGAACACCACTCAGTGAGCTCTAGCGACTCCCAGTCAAAGTGTGGGGTGTGTAATTGTAGCCAGGGTAGACAGAGGACAATGGGATGTACTGACCATTTCAGGACCAAGAGAGGAATTTCTTCATCATGGAAAGTCCCTATGGTCATCCGGATGGCTAGAATGTGATGGGTAATGCGGTCATGTAAGGGTTCTCCATGAATGGAGGCTATACGTAAAGGAACCTCCAGGGGTTGAGTAGGAATACGGAGCAATGTGATCAAGTCTTCAAGAATAAAATTCCCACCGGCTCCCGTGTCTATGAGGGCGGTGGTGGAGAACGAGTGTGCCTCCCTGACGATGGAGATGGGACGCAACAATTGAGGGCCTGTAACTGTAGTGCCCAAGCTCAGGTCCCCCGCCAGGCTTAGGCTTTGGAGTTTTCCAGACGCACTGGACAGGTCTGAATAAGCTGTATAAACCACAGTATAAACAAAGACCAGATTTCCGCCTTCGGAGGAGTTCCTTGGGAATAAGTCGACCTCAGTTAATCTGCATTAGTTCTTCTTTAGGTGGGGAAACCACTGGTCATGCCCTTGATCTAGGGTTAGCAGACCAAGGTGGTTCCGAAGCCACTCATCGGATGGCCTTTACTTCCCAATGCCATTCCTGGAGGCGGTGGTCAATCCGCACGACCAAGGAGATGAGGTTCTCCAATGACACAGGAACATCTTGGGCTGCTGGTTCATCTTTCAGAGTGGGGGACAGTCCATTGAGATAAAGTGCCGGCAGACAGTCTTCCTACCATCCCAATTCCATGGCCAGGGTTCGGAATTCCATTGTGTACTCTGTGAGGGAATGGGACCCCTGTCAGAGGTGGAGGAGATGGTGTCTGGCGAACGCCTGTCAGCCTGGGTCATCAAATGTGCGTCAGAATGTAGAAATAAAGTGAGGGAGCTGCTGTAGTAGGGAATCAGAATGCTCCCAAAGCAGGGAGGCCCATGCCAGGGCCTTCCCCTCCAAGCGCTAGAGAATAAAAGTGATGTTTGTCACTTCATCTGGAAACAGAGAAGATTGTAGCGCAAATTTCATGTAGCACTGGTTAATGAAGCCTTGGCAGAGACGAGGGTCCCCATTGAATCGGGGAGGAGCAGGGAGGGCCAACAGTGCCCGTGAGGGCGATGAACCAGAAGAAGTGCTACTAGCAAGAGTCCCAGGGTTGGCCATAGTGGACTCTGCAAGTTGTGATCATAGTTCCTTATGTAGCCAGGCCCAGAATAGCCTGCAGGGCGAAGGACTCTGCCCAGTCCATGACCTTGGGAACCTGTTGCACTGGAGGTGGACCTTTGGCCTGGCGCAGGATAGGTATGGCTCTCTGAAGGATCCCAGAGGGTGCCTGCCGCCAGGGGACAGAGCAGACGAGGAGACAGAGGCTAACAGGAACTTCACCAATAACAGTCCGGGGGCTCCTTGGGTTGAGCCCTTGGATTCCCGGACCGCCAGGGCTTAGGTGGGCCCTAAGGGTCTCCCGGAGAGATGACGGAGAGATGTGCCCACCAAGAGAAGAGGTGTGCGGCTGTCGGCGAGCTAGACTGGAACAGATAGTACCGAGACCATGGGTACGAAGCAGGAACTGAAGGTCCTCCAGTCAGGGTAGGCACCGCCTAGTGGTCTATCTCGAGGAAGGCCGCAGACAGCGTCAAGGCAGGCGGACCTGATGGTCGCAGGAGGAGCAAAGAGTGTCTGAATGGAGTGCAAGGGTCAAAGCCAGGGTATCCGTCCGAGGGTGGCCAGCCAAAGCAAGGGACAGTTCCAGGTAATCAGTCCAAGCATGATCAGGGCAAGCAGAGGTCAGTTCCAGGAAATCAATCCAAGCATGGTCAGAGACAAGCAGAGGTCAGTTCCAGGTATCGGTCCAAACATGGTCAAAGGCAAGCAGAGGTCAGTTCCATGTAATCAGTCCAAGCCATTTTGAATACTGGCAACCGATAGCCTTTGCCCTCACTATGTCACAGGGGCCGACCGTCGGCCCCTGTGACAGTGAGGGCGCCATTTTGTGGGGGTCAGGAGGGTCCCCCAAGACTTGCCAAAAGTCCCTGGTGGTCCAGCAGGGGTCCGGGAGCGATCTCATGCACTTGGGCGGTCGACTGCCAGTAATCAAAATGGCGCCGATAACCTTTGCCCTTACTATGCCACAGGGGTAACTGTTGTCATTGCCATTGGTCGGCTCCTGTCACATGGCAGGAGCACAAGATGGTGCCGGCAGCTGACAGAGGGAGGGCAGGAGATGCTCCGGGACCACCAGGGAATTTAGGCAAGTCTTGGGGGGACTCAGGAGGGGGAGGGGTTGTAGTTAATTAAATTAAAAGGGAAAGGAATAAGAATGGCACGTATCAATGGATCGGGGGGGGGGGGGGGCCCTTTGAACAGATACAACGTATCTTGCCCTGACGAATACAAATGTATGAAATGTATGTGGCTCCTCTGCACATTCCTAGAAATTTGTCATGTCAACAAAATTGTCTGAATCTTGGGAGAGGGAGAGATGCAGCTTCCTTGTAAAGGATGCCATTCTTGTTTGTTTCATTGCACTAGCCTGATATGGATGTATGGAGTTTATAACCAACATGGTTATGTGCTGGGTGCTTTTATATACTGTTTTGTGTTTGGTATCTTATGAACAGTATAACAAATTTTAAGCAATTTTTTTTAATACTTCCTGATTTTTGAGAATGGCTGGCAGTAGGGGCTGGGCTGAAATCTGTCATCATTCTATGATGTTTGCTATTGGATGTCCCTCTCTGTGTAACCATATTGTTAGATAACAGTCTAGTTAATACCTGCCAATGAAGTCAGCAAAAACTGGCCCTAAAATGTTTGTAATATATGTTTTCAATAATATGGCCAACCCTGGGAGTATAATCACAGAACTGTTCCAGTAATAAAAACATCATTATCTTTATATTGTCCCAACAATACAGCCTGATTATCATTTCGTCAAGGGCATTTACTACATGTTAATTGTTAGTGCGAGCGAACTCCCGATAGTGCGCACTAACTCTGCCAAACTCCCGATAGTGCGCACTAACCCAAATATCGGGGCCCCCAAAACTCCCCCCCCCAAAAAAAAACCCTGAACCATGGGAAAAACTAAATTCCCATGGGGGGGCCCCGAAATGAAGCCCGACACAAAATTATTACCCGAAGCACATCTCATTTACTCCAACTGGGAGAGGACGGGCAAGTTTCAAACTATCTGCTTTGGGACAGGGTCTGCGGGTACTTTGTCTTTCAAATTAGTTGTGGATACTGTTTTCTGTATGAGTAGATTACCTACAGAAAATATCACATGTAGGGTTGAAAATACCAATCTAGGCAAGTTATTTTCTGATCCTGCCCAAAATACACCCCCGGGAATGCCTTCCCTAAATGAAGCTGAAAGTACGCATGTTGCAGAACTCTGCAAACACTTTTAGCCAGACTGAGGGAGGGTAATTTTTCAGACAGTTAATTTATGCTCCTAAACCACTATTCACCCATGCAAATGTCATTGAAAATTGTCTTCATTGTAAGCCATATGTTTGGTGACAAGAATTCTTCCACGCCCCTAGGTCTCTGTGGAGAAGGGAGTCCCCAAACACGGTCCTCGAGGGCTGCAACTCCGTCCGGTTTTCAGGATTCCCACAATGAATATGCATGAGATCTATTTGCATGCACTGCCCCCATTGTATTCTTTTCGGGCAACCTGAAAACCCGACGGGATTGCAGCCCTCGAGGTCCGATTTTGCGATTCCCTGTTTTAGTGCTAAAATGGCCCTGGCAGGTTTCTTTATTAGCTTCTTTTCTGCCTCCATTCCTACCCTTGGTAAAACAAAAGGCAAATCTACCAGACTCAGTATCAGCTTTGCTCACCTGTACCTTATGCTTTAACTTACCAACATTCAGGAAAGCACGGAAATAATCATATCCTGTTTCATATTCAATGAACCATACGTATGTTCCTGTATCATCATTTGTAACATTTTTGATGCTGAGTGTTGCTGTTTTATTAGACTGAAAGTCAGTCAGGGAAATTCTTCCCTTATCATGAGAATCCTTTCCATTATGTGTATCAATGAGAGGAGAGCTTGATTTAAAATTATTTTTGCAGTGTTCCACTGTTACATGTTTTATTGAATCCCTGGCACTGCAAGTAATTAAAGTGTGGTGGCATCTCATGTTCGTGATGCAAATATCTGGAAAGAAACAAAGAAGAAAACAAAATGGACATCAATGGCTAGAATCAGGAGGCTCATGATCAAAAGAAGGGAAGGAAAAGGTTATTGACCTAGTGAGACAGTGCTCAAGCTAAAACGAGATGTGTCTGTCTGTGCATGTTGGAGAAAGATTGGCATGAAATAGCCAGTTTATATTCCTATTCACGTATGCATGCATGACTGTCTGTGAAACTGTACACATACCCGAAACACTGCTGAAATGTGCATTCTAAGATTTGGTCTCCTCAGAACGACTATGTATAATTAAGGTTTACAATGCACGTACTTTTAGCTGCTTTAAAAAGGGCTCATGTCTAAGTTGGGGAAGTAAAGTATTTATTTATTGAAAAGACTTGTATTCCATATATTCCACAGCTCAAAGTGGATTCCAAAGAAATTATAATAAAACATAAAAGGCAAAACTAAATCCAATAAAACAAACTAGTTCAATACATAAAAACATAACAAATACATAACACACACAATAGAATTTTCAAATCGGTGCTTGCCTGTGCCCATAGAAATTCTCTGATTACCTGTACAAGTGCATTTTTTTGAAAAGTGACTACCACCAGGTTTGTATGTAAAATATTACTCACAGACATAATGGGGTAGATTTTTAAAAACAGCGCGATCGCGTACTTTTGTTTGCGCAGCAGGCACAAACAAAAGTAAGCTGGATTTTATAAGATACGCGCATAGCCACGCGTATTCTCTAAAATCCTGGATCGGCGCACGCAAGGCTGCCGATTTTGGGCAGCCGGTGCGTGCCGAGCCGCGCAACCTGCCTCTGTTCCCTCCGAGGCCGCTCCGAAATCGGAGCGTCCTTGGAGGGAACTTCCTTACGCCCTCCCCTCACCTTCCCCTCCCTTCCCCTACTTAACCCACCCCCCCGGCCCTATCTAAACCCCCCCTTACCTTTGTTCCTAGATTTACGCCTGCGAGAAGCAGACGTAAATCTACGCGCGCCAGCAGTCCGCTGGCGCGCCGTCCTCCGACCCGGGGGCTGGTCCGGAGGCCTGGACCACACCCCCGGGCCGGCGCCGGTCCTGCCCCTGAAACGCCGCGTCATCGGGTCCCGCCCCCCCGACACGCCCCCTTCAACAAACCCCGGGACCTACGCGCGTCCCGGGGCTCTGCGTGCGCCGGCGGCCTATGGAAAATAGGCGCGCCGGCGCGCAAGGCCCTGCTCGCGTAAATCCGGGTGGATTTACGCGAGCAGGGCTTTTAAAATCTGCCCGAATGTGGGCAGTGGAAAGGCTACATCTAAACCCTCCCTCTATCATGACTCCCCCCCCCCCCTCCCCGGAAACTTAATTTATTCCAAAGCCTCACGCAGCTTAACATTTGATAAAAGTTTTATTGGATGAATAAATTAATGGCCGCAGCCCATATGAATTACAGTAACAAGCAATAAATATAACAACAAGCGACATTAGCATAATAATACCACCTTGCAAAAACTTTATTAACCTTACTAAGTAACTCTTAGTGACCTGCACTCCCCCGCTACCAAGTGCTAAGCACATAGTTCCACTGAGGTGCATGCACACCCCCTGGCCGTAGAAGCCGGGCAGCTGCAACTGACCCCTGGCTGTGGAAGCCAGTGTCATTGCCGGTGACCCGACCATAGAAGTCAGGGTCGTTTGGTCCAAGCGCCTCAGTACTTCTTCTGTCCCTCACTCCTCTTGGCAGTCAAAGCTTCTAGGGTCTGTGTTTGGCCGCTGGCCCAGTCGGAGCTGCCTACTCCAGTGGTCTGGGGGCTGCTGGCCCCCGGGCCATGCCCTACATAACCTAAATGTGGGGGTGTTGCTTTGGTGGTCACCATGCCATGGTTCCCTGGTAGCGAATTCGCTTACAGGGAAACCCCCCACTTGCTCAATCGGCTGTGGCTATTAGCGGCAAAATAGCCTTGATTCCATCTTGGAGATCACTCTTGAAAATATCCCACCCTATATCAGAGAGATGTACACCATCTGGCCTGAACAAACCTGGGCTTTCATCAAGTAAATCGTGCTTAACACATAAACCATTAATTGTGGGCATGAATTTTGCAATCCATTTTTTAATTTTCTTTTTAACTTTTTCCATAGCATGGTGTGATCACTCACCTTTCCAGATCCTATGGGGGTAATAAAGGACCAGATGATTACCTACTGTGGAAACATGTTATACAGTGTAACCAAATCTCTTTGTATTTTCTGTGTGAGTGCAATGCTCCTAGTGAGAAGCAGGTCATTACCCCCCAGATATATGATTATAGCCGATGGGGGGTTATCTTTTATTAATTCAAGGACAGTTTGCATCAACTGGTCCCTCCTCATCCCCAGGATCCCTTTCTAAAAGCAACGATACTCGATGCGCCACCATGCCAAGGAGTCCTCCCTCTGGCCGTTCAAGGGCCCTCCTATGTGCCCAACGCACATAAGAATGCCCTATAATCCACATGAAGTACATCCGTGGCCCCCGATCTGTTGGCAGATAACAGGCAGATTGTTGGTAGATTGTTGGCAGATTGTTGGTAAAGTACTCTCTTGGTCTCACGTTACCGCCAAACCTTCCTGAATGCCATCTGCCTATTGCCATTATTTCCTTGTCCTGCAATCCCAATCTTGCAGCCGTGGTTGCCGCCTCTATACGGAAAGAGTGAGACGAGTAACCTGCTACTTCGGCTTCCACTGATTGCAGTGCCTTGTGGAGGACCCAACTAAACTGGAATCTAGTTAGTGAGCTACCTCCCACATGTACAAGCAATTGTCTGACGCAAGGCGGACGCTGATGTAAGTATGTCTTGGTGCACTGCACTGGGCAAGTGGCCTCCCCAGACCATTCGCGGAGGATGATATTGGAACCGACGGCCAATTGGTCGGTCTTTGACCTTCAGATGCGTAGGGTAAGTTTTCTATACTGGAGCACCGTATCTTCCCTCTGTAAACATGCAGAGGAAGGCCTATTCGCAGAATGCACAGTCAGCTCACTAATGCACAGGGCTGCATAGAATGACAGGGAGAAAGCACATTTAAATACATTAGATTTGAAGGCATCCGAGCAGACGACTTCCAAAGACCTGAAGATTTGTCTCAGAATGTCCAGAGTTATGAGCCTCCTAGCATCCTTTGTCTTACCAGCCTCGCTATGCCAACCCAAGATAGCCCTCCTTATCGGGAATAGTGAGGCGCAGCTGGGGAATCCTAATATTCTGGAAAAGAATGATAGGCCAGCTAGGCAGTTCGCCACTGCTGTTCTGGATTTTCCCTGGTTCTTGCAGTGTAATATGTATAGCAATAGGGAGTGTACATAATTTTCTGTACTTAGGGCCAGGCACACAAGAACACTTAGACTCAGTGAACGGTATAAAGTAAATTTTATTTGACATTAGAAGTGTGCAACTGAGATTGGCCATATGTCCATTTCTTTTGTTTCAGTTCCAAGGAAGTTCTGTAAGTCTAGCAAGGCTTGTCTATAACTCCGTCGTGTATTTTCGGATAAGGATGCCAACATTAAGTCCCAAAACTCGGAGGGGCAAGTTGCCAGACCTCCTCGGGTATGGGGGTTGGTAGATGATCTGCCATTGGGGCATGGAAACGGAACGCTGTCAACTGGAATTGGGAGAGAGAGTCTGCAATGTAATTGTGTCCACTGTGGATGTGCGCAGCATGACAGGTTATATTAAAACGCAAGCAAGTAAAAACTAATTGCCTTATGAGTGCATTGGACTCAAAAGTGCGAGCGGAAAGCACATTAATAACCTGAACAACAGCCATATTGTCCTATCTAAAAATAATATGGGACCTGAGCAGTGACTGTCCCCAGATTTTGAGGGAGACTATGATTGGGAATAGCTCAAAGTAAGTTAGGTCCTTGGCAATCTTGTGTTGTTACTAATGGGTCGGCCAGCATTCAGCGCACCAAGCCCCTTGGAAATAGATGCCGAAGCCAATGCCTCCTGAAGCATCCATGAATAGCTCCAGCTCAATATTCTGCCTGTGTGGATCCTGCCAAAACGTGACACCATTAAAATCATTCAAGAATATTTCCCAGACAATTAAATCCTGCTTGATTGCGCTAGAGACCTGCATGCGATGATGCTTCTTGAGCACCCCTGTGGTTGCCAAGGAAGGCCTGCACAGAAAAGCCCTGCCCATCGGTATGACTCAGGATGCAAAGCAGAGCAAACTGATAAGGGACTGAAATTGTCGCAAGGTTGCCTTTTTAACACAGCACACCTCACTAATGGCCTCACGCAGTTTGCATACTTTTTCTGTGGGGAGTCGAGAGATCTGCGCCTCCGCGTCTAGCTCTATCCCTAGGAATGTTATTTTCCTAGCTGGCCCTTCGGTTTTTTTCTTCAGCTAAAGGGATGCCAAAATGCCTTGCGACCGCTTTTGCTGTAAGCAGCAGGTTGCTGCAATCAGCGCCGTCTCACCCCACCAGCAGGAAATCGTCCAGGTAGTGAACCATCTGCTGAGATCCTGATTGCTGTTCGATAACCCACTGCAAAAAGGAACTAAAAAGCTCAAAGAATGCGCAGGAGATCGAGCAGTTCATCGGGATGCAACGGTCATAATAGAATTGCCCTCTAAAATGAAAACCAAGTAAGTGGAAGGACTCCGGGTGCACCGCTAAAAGGCAGAATGCAGACTCTATGTCCACTTTTTCCATTTGCAGGCGACATCCCACATTTTTTATGATACAGATGGCGGAGTCCAAAGAGGTGTAAGACACTGAGCATTAGAGATGTGAATCGTTTCCGGAATCGTGTTGGTAGAACTGCGGGAAATCTTCGTTCCTGTGGTTCTGATCGCTTTTTTTTTCGTCCGTCCTGAGCTGAAACCCCCCCCCAACCCTTTAAATCTAATTATTTAGAGTCCCCCACTCTCCCGACCCCCCCCCCCCAAACCTTCCTAAAGTACCTGGTGGTCCAGTGGGGGTCCTGGGAGCGATCTCCCGCTTCAGGCTGTTGGCTGTCAGTAAACAAAATGGCACCGATGGCTCTTTGCCCTTACCATGTGACAGGGGCTATCGGTGCCATTAGCCAGGCCCTGTCACATGGTAGAATCCCCCACCCTCTACAGGAGGGTGGGGGATTCTAAATAATTAGATTTAAAGGGTCAGGGTGGGTTTGGGCTTTTTTTTTTCTGTGTGCCCTTTCTTCCCACCCCCCAAAAACAATAAGAAAACCACACAAAATTTTCGTGGGGTTTTCCTATCGCTTTTGGGGACCCCCCGATACCTGACGGATTAGAAAATATCATACAATATTTTCATCTGTCAGAAAAATGATGCACAACCCTACTGAGCATAGGTGAGGATCTATCTGATCACTGACCGAATTACCGGGGGGGGGGGGGGGGGGCGGGACGACAGGAAAGGTTGTGTATGAGCAGGTAGCAGCCTGGCTCTTTTTTGGGTACCATGCCTGGAGGGGAAATCACCATGTTCAGAAAGGGGGGTAGGCGAATGAGATCGCTACCCGCTCTAAAACCAATTCTGACTGTATTTTCTTCGCTGCCTCTTCCTCATGCAAAGATAGTGAATGAGCATTGCATGGTAAGGGGTCAGGGGGGTGAGGGGTAACGTATTGACATGGAATTCTAAAGCCTTAAGTGAAGCCATTAGAAATCGCTACCGCTTTTTCCAGGAATGGGTAACATTGAAGCCAGAGGCGCATAGCACTAATGCTGACCGGTGTTGGGGCCAGGGAGCTCAGTTGGGCGGCCACTGGGTGTCTGGTGTATCGGTCTGCGTTCTCTAGCATTCCAGCATTGTGTAGTGGGGTGAGACCCAATACCACAGGTGGCGCACAGCTGCTTAAATTTGCAGTTTACCCATGTGCAGTGGCCAGCATTGAACTGCCTGCACACGTCACGCCTCCCGCTGCCTTGAAAAGTACTCCTATCTCGAGCAGTGCCTGGGTACGACAAGGATCTATCCTGCCAAGTGGACTTTTGTAAAGTCATCTCATTCAACCATAGATCCCACAATCTATGTTTCCATGAAATTGCACCATCCTGTGCCATGCTTTTCCTAAACCTGATGTCGTAATTTAACCAAGCCCATCCACCATGCCTCTGGGCTTTCATTATGGTGTCAATGTACCTAATGAGAAACAGGGACTGCTCAGGCTCACGTTCTACAATGACACTCATAAAAATGTGGAACGCCTTAATCCAATTGTGGATATTCTTGGCAATTTTGGGTCGCATATCTTTTACTTCGCCCAACCCCCCTTTTTCGGGTTCAGCATCCAAATCTGTTATCAGTAATGAAAAAATGTCAATAAACTCATGATCACATATTTTATTCTTAATTGGCAGGGGGATACTCTGCGCCAAAGAAGTTACCCTGCATAAGACTTCCTCCATAACCGGGGGTGCCATGACTTGAGATACTTGAGATACCGTAACTGGGTGGGAATGGTTGCAATTGGGCACCCTGGTAACGAAGCAAGTGTGTCCGCACTTGGGACAGCGGGTGTGACTGCATTATGGGCAGCAAGGACACTAGGGGGTGCAACGTCAGCCAGAGAGTTAGCATCCCAAACGGTTGCAGATGAACCTCTGCGCCCAGATGCCCGCTTTCTTTTGTATGACTGGAACGCCGTGTGTATAGCCTTAGTCAAAGCCATCACTGCAGTTCGATGACGAACCGGTGTCTGAGTCAGTCAGTAAGAATGAGGGCTTACCTCTTCCTAGGTCTTGACGGTTAAGCTCACTTCTCTCTGCAACCTGATTTACTGCATCTGGAATGGGGACCCTAGAGGTTCCCCGGCGAGATGCTGCCTGTGTTGATATCACCGGTTGTGTTGACGCCTTTTGGGACCTTGCGCTTCTCTGACATGATGCCATCGATTGATCCCACCAAGAGTCTGACACCGTTGCTTGCCTCTGATGCAAGTCTGATGCTGTTGCAGTGTCAGCAACTTGCCCCATCGAGCTTTTCCATCAGGCGGTTGCCACCGAGGAGTGCAATGTCTCTGTTATCCACTTGGGGGGTCCTGCGGGTTTTCTGCACGATGTAGGGGGCTCTGTTCTAGACATGTGTTGTCTGACCCAAATCTGTCCTGTGCACTACTGCTTGTTCCTGAATCTCTGACAACAGCTGTTCCATGTTGGTTTGTTCTGCAAGTGTTGAGGTGTCCTCCTTCCGTCAGCTTTTAGGCTTAGCTGATCTCTGTCGTCCCTGATGTGCTTCCGACGGCCGCCTTGTATTAGGAGTTCTGCTCCTATTTTGGACCCTTGCCTTTCGGTTTGAAGTAGTCACCTCATTTGACATCGTCTCCTGGGCCAAGGAAGTCTCCGATATAATACAGGCTGTACTCTTCTCGGGTTGGCCCCGATCTCGTGTATTGGATACCATTTTTTGAAGGATGGGTCTGGCTGTAGGAAATTGCAGCAAAGCAAACAATATAAAATCCCAAGCATAATTTAACCTTCCCCTTTTTATATTTATTAATTATTATATATATATATATATATATTTTTTTTTTTAAATTACTAATCTATGGCCACCGCCATGTGCCCCTGAAAACATGGCCATCGCCATATGCCCCTGCAAACATGGCCGCCACCATGTGCCCCTGCAAACATGGCCGCAAAGAAACCTAAATGTAAGGCCGCAGGCCCGTATGGCATATCATCTGCAATTAAAAGCAATGCAGTTAAGCAAGGGCCAATGGCCCTTGAAAATGACACCATAACCTGGGCCGCTGGTCCTTTTAACTAGCAGGTAGAGGCTCTCAGCAAGAACTGCTGGCCCTTAAATAAATTAAACAATCTTGCGAGATTTTTAAATAAATTATACAATGTCAGCGACCCAAACTCACGTTTTTCCTATTTTTTCAATGAATAGCACTCCCCCCAAGGGCCGCTGGACCTTAAAATAATAACGCATTCTTGCTGGCTCTAAATAAATTGATTGACATGAATATAATGAATAGCATGCTTTTAAATGAATTAAAAAGAAAACAATCGCTTTTAAATCACCGCTGGCCCTTTAAAATTATGAATTCTTGCGGGCCCTTTAACTAAATTGGCCAATCGTTTTCAATTAATTTTTTTTTTTAATATACACAATACCGAGCTGAAGTTTGAATATCGCCCACAATGAAGCTCCGGGCCTCCCCTCCTAGAACGTGTGCACTGCCGCCGGAAACACAAAGGCACTGTCGCCGCCGGCGGAAACGAAAGCTGGAAGAGGCCTCACCCGACTCCCCCGTTGGAACTCGTGCTGCTGCGCGAATGCTGGCCAGAGGCTGAAAGCTAGACAGAGGCTTCCACCACCACCGTCACTCCGAGGCTCCAGCGAGGGCGCCGAATGCTGCACAGGATCGAGGGGACTCCCTGGCAGCTTCAGCCGCCGAACTCAGGGCCCGGTGAAAGCAACATGTGACCTGACACCAACTGAAAGCTCGTGGTGCCTAGCCGCTGCCGAACGCTACACAGGGTGCTCCCTCTAGAGGCAGAAGATACCGAGGCTGCCATGTCGCAGCCTAGCGCCGGACAGGGTCGGATCTCCTTGCTACTTGCCCGCGCTGAAGGTAAAGGCAGAAAAGCAAAACGAAACCCACCCGGCGGTGCCTGGCCAAAATGGGGTGTCACACATGCTGTGCTTCCCCTTTTCTACCCAGGCACTGCCTGCCGGGCCAGCCCCCCCCAGCCCCGCCTTCCTGCTCCCACCTGCCTTGCCTTCTTCGCTCACATTGTGCCCTGCTCCCTAATAGAGTCGCAGGCTCTTTGTACTTAGCATGCTACTGATAGTTATAGCCAGAGACATAAATGAACATCATCAGAACTTGGGAAGTACATATTTGTTCTTTCTTTTTTGTACTTGGTAATGCTTTTCCTTTACCATGTTATGAATTACTTTATCAAGACATCTAGAAATTTGTCATGTCAACAAAACTGTCTGAATCTTGGGAGAGGGAGAGATGCAGCTTCTTTATAAAAGATGCCATTCTTTTTTGTTTCATTGCACTAGCCTGATATGGATGTATGGACTTTATAACCAACATGCATATGTGCTGGATGCTTTTATATATTGTTTTGTGTTTGGTATCTTATGAAGAGTATAACACATTTTAAGCATTTGTTTTTTTTAAATACTTCCAGACTTTTGAGAATGGCTGGAAGTAGGGGCTGGATGTCCCTCTCTGTGTAACCATATTGTTAGATAACAGTCTAGTTAGTACTTGCCAACGAAGTCAGCAAAAACTGGCCCCAAAATGTTTGTAATATATGTTTTAAATAAGTGATCACCGGGAGTATAATCACAGCACTGTTCCAGTTATAAAAATATCATTATCTTTATATTGTCCCAACAATACTGTTCGATTGTCATTTCATCAAGGCATTTACTACATGTTAATAGCTGGCCTGGAGGAGGTTAAATCCTAAATACTTGTGGGTTATTGTCCATTTTCATGTAGATTTCAGGTTGGGTAACCTGATGCAGGCTGCAGGGTTGAAATATGGTGAATTTTAATGCTTTTCCCAAAATATTGCACTTGTCTTGTCCAGTGATTAAAGTGTGACATGTAAACCATACAATTTATTTTTGTTTTGCTTGTAGGTGTCTCTGTCAGGCAGTGTATCATTTATTAAGGATGTGCAATCATTTTTCCCGAATTAGGCAATGTCAACGAAATTGCCTAATTTGGAATGGTTTGGGAGAACCGAAAAACGATTGAATTTTTTCCGAAATTTCAGAAAAATTTCATTTTTGAGTTAGTGCACACTAACTCCCGATACTGCGCACTAACTCTGCCAACCTACTGACCCGAAAATCGGGGCCCCCGAAAAAAAAGCCATGAACTGCGGGAAAAATGAAATTTCTGTGGGGTGGGCCCCGAAATGAAGCTCGACACTAAATTATACCCGAAGCACAACTCTATCATTTACTCCAACTGGGGGAGGACGGGCAAGTTTCAAACTATCTGCTTTGGGACAGGGTCTGTGGGTACTTTGTCTTTGAAATTTGTCATGGATACAGGGCACTCTTGCACACTGTTTTCTGTGTGAGTAGATTAACTACAGAAAATATCACATATAGGGTTGAAAATACCAATCTAGGCAAGTTTTTTTCTGATCCTGCCCAAAATACACCCCGGGAACGCCTTCCCTAAATGAAGCTGAAAGTACACATGTTGTAGAACCCTGCACACATTTTTAGCCAGACTGAGGGAGGGTAATTTTTCAGACAGTTAAGTTATGCTCCTAAACCACTATTCACCCATGCAAATGTCATTGAAAATTGTCTTCATTGTGAACCATATGTTTGGTGACATGAATTCTTCCACGCCCCTAGGTCTCTGTGGAGAAGGGGGTCCCCAAACACGGTCCTCAAGGGCTACAACTCCGTCCGGTTTTCAGGATTCCCACAATGAATATGCATGAGATCTATTTGCATGCACTGCCCCCATTGTATTCTTTTTGGGCATCCTGAAAACCCGACGGGGTTGCAGCCCTCGAGGACCGACTTTGCGATTCCCTGTTTTAGTGTTATAATGACCCTGGCAGGTTTCTTTATTAGCTTCTTTTCTGCCTCCATTCCTACCCTTGGTAAAACAAAATGCAAATCTACCAGACTCAGTATCAGCTTTGCTCACCTGTACCTTATGCTTTAACTTACCAACATTCAGGAAAGCACGGAAATAATCATATCCTGTTTCATATTCAATGAACCATACGTATGTTCCTGTATCATCATTTGTAACATTTTTGATGCTGAGTGTTGCTGTTTTATTAGACTGAAAGTCAGTCAGGGAAATTCTTCCCTTATCTTGAGAATACATTCCATTATATGTATCAATGAGAGGTGAGCTTGATTTTAAATTATTTTTGCAGTGTTCCACTGTTACATGTTTTATTGAATCCCTGGCACTGCAAGTAATTAAAGTGTTGTGACATCTCATGGTCGTGATGCAACTTTCTGGAAATAAACAAAGAAGAAAACAAAATGGACATCAGTGGCTAAAACCAGGAGGCTCATGATCAAAAGAAGGGAAGGAAAAGGTTTTTGACCTAGTGGGACTCTGCTCAAGCTAAAACGAGACATTGTGTCTGTCTGTGCATGTTGGAGAAAGACCTGCATGTATATGAAAAAGCAAGTTTATATTCCTATTCACGTCTGTGAAACTGTACACATACCTGAAACACTGCTGAAATATGCATTCTGAGATTTGGTCTCCTCAGAATGACTATGTATAATTAAGGTTTACAATGCACATACTTTTAGCTGCTTTAAAAAGGGGCTCATGTTTAAGTTGGGGAAGTAAAGTATTTATTTATTTATTTATTTATTTAAAAGACTTGTATTCCATATATTCCACAATTCAAAGTGGATTCCATAGAAAATGTACATAATAATACATAAAAGGCAAAACTAAAACCAATAAAACAAACCAGTTCAATACATAAAAACATAACAAATACATAACACACACACAATAGAATTTTCAAATCGGTGCTTGCCTGTGCCTACAGAAATTCTCTGGTTACTCTGCGTAAGTGAATTTTTTTTTTTGAAAACTGACTACCACCAGGTTTGTATGTTAAATATTGCTCTCTGACATTGTACTTAGGCAGGCTACTGATAATTACCCCCAACATAGCCAGAGACATTAATGAACATCATCAGAACTTGGGAAGTACATATTTGTTCTTTCTTTTTTGTACTTGGTAATGCTTTCCCTTTACCATGTTATGAACTACTTTATCAAGACATCTAGAAATTTGTCATGTCAACAAAGTTGTGTGAATCTTGGGAGAGGGAGAGATACAGCTTCCTTGTAAAGGATGCCATTCTTGTTTGTTTCATTGCTCTAGCCTGATATGGATGTATGGACTTTATAACCAACATGGATATGTGCTGGGTGCTTTTATATACTGTTTTGTGTTTGGTATCTTAAGAACAGTATAACAAATTTTAAGCATTTGGTTTTTTGAATACTTCCAGACTTTGAATGGCTGGCAGTAGGGGCTAGTCTGAAATGCGTCATCATTCCATCATGTTTGCTATTGGATGTCCCTCTCTGTGTAACCATATTGTTAGATAACAGTTTTATAAAGTTACTGGCCTAGGGCTCAATTCACCCAATTTGAGGCTAAAATGGAGATCATAGGAAATACTTATTATAGGGCAAACATTACCATCAGTGGCTTTGGAAGATAAACAAGCAACAAATTTCATGTCTACTATCACTTTATTAGATGAGCTGCCTTGGTCATAAAGGGCTAATACACCACATTCAGATGGCTATACACAACTTATAATGAATTCAAGGAAACACTATTCCACTTTTATAAAGCTAGGATGACCTGACAGTGCTGGTATGCTTAAACCATGGCAAAATAGTGTAGGAAAAGTAAGGGCTGGGTGCCACACCTTCAATAGAGAAGCAGCTTAAAGAGAAAATAACTATCATGACAGTCAAACAACATAAATATTCTTAGGGTTTGATTTTCAAAGAGATAGACATGCATAAAACCTGTTTTATGCACATAAATGTTGCTTTGAAAATCAGCTGCGGGTTGTGTGCATAAAAGTATGATCATAAACCACTTTTGCATATACTTATTGGCACCGCAGAGAGGTGTTAGGGGGTGGGGTAGGGGGTAGGGGGGAAGGAGCATAAGAGCATAAATATGCCATACTGGGTCAGACCAAGGGTCCATTAAGCTGTTTCCAACAGTGGCCAATCCAAGACACAAGTACCTGGCAAGTATCCAAACATTAGATAAATCACAAGCTATTGCTTATAATTAATAGCAGTTTATGAATTTTTCTTCTAGTAACTTTAACTTATCCAAACCTTTTTTAAACCCATTTACAGTAACTGCCGTAACCACATCCTCTGGCAATGAATTCCAGAGCTCAACTATGCACTGAGTGAAAAATAATTTTCTTCAATTTGTTTTAAATGTGCTACTTGCTAACTCCATGGAGTGCCCTCTGATCCTTCTATTATCTGAGAGAATAATCAATTTACATTAAGTTGTTCAAGTCCTTTCATGATTTTGTAGACCTCTATCATATCCCCCCTCAGTCGTCTCTTCTCCAAACTGAACAGCCCTAACTTCTTTAGCCTTTCCTCATGGGGCAGCCATTCCAGGGGGCAGAGTTGGGCTGAAGGCGGCACATATGCATGTAGTTTTTAATATTAAAAACTATGAACCCAACTTTTAAATCTATCATCAGTACAATATTTTTGCATATAAGTGGACATGCAAAGATAAATGCTAATGTTGTATAAACTGTGTGGTGCGAGCTGCACAATTTATAAAATACTGCATATTTCTGCTCTGAAAGTTCATGCATACATTTTCCAGTACAGAAAATGCATACTTTCTCTACCCATTTTATAAATATAAATTCGTATATTTTACATGCAAAATAATCATGACACTGCATGAATAAACACCAAGAATTTAATGCAGAGCCAGCTATGTTATAAAGTATGTATGTGTTACATTTTTAAAACACTTGTGCATGTACTTGGAATCAGTTCAGCAATACGTCCGCCAGTTTGCTCAATCCTCCCAATTCACCAGACCTCACACCCAAATACTGCAGACAAGTCTGATTTTACTTGTGTAAGTCAATTAGTTGTGCAAAAGTGTACAAATAAGTTTGGTAATGTATACACATATATCTCATACAACTAACATGTGTAATTCAGAACCCCACCTGGAACCCCACTAAACCACCATTTTTCTTCCTGGTAAAATGTATGTGTGAAAATGAAAACACATACGTATTCATGATTTTTATAAAATAGCATCTATGACCATACATGCTACTTACACTTGTATATGCTATTTTTATGTGCAGAATTCTTTTGAAAATTAACTCCTATGTGCATAAATTTCTGCACACACGTTACATACTGCTTGGAGCAGGTGTAACTTTGAGTGAGATAATTTTTGCATGTACTCTGCCAGTTACTCATGGATTTTTAAAGCAAATTTATTGCCGAAATTCACTTTTAAAATTCTTGGTAAAGTCTGCATCTACCAAGTAAGTCAGACTTTACTACTATGTGAATTGTTTGAAAAGTATCCTCCCTGCATCTAAAAATCTCATCAGCTATTTCATGGAAACACAACAAATAAATGCAACACACCTTCCAGACAGCTCTTAACTGAGGTTTTGGGACTCTGGAATGAAGCACTTCCAGTGGCCCCTTCTTCATTCTTAGCTCCCGCTTTTGTAACCATCTCTTTTTCACCATAACTTCCTCTCTTCAGAGAAGATGAAAGGCAGTTTTCGCACAGATATTATGTAACATTCAGCACACAACACTTTGCTGACATTCACTGGTGCAAGATGCTAGGAAGCCTGTGATTTGGTCTTTTCAACAGCTCAAAGATGCTCTCAAATAGGGATGTGCATTTGTTTGATACAACTGGACAATTTGAAACAAATGGGACCCTATTTGTTTCATTCATGAGTCCCCAAAATAATTGAAGGTGAATGACACAAATATAATTCGTCCTATCTGAATCCATTTCCCAATGAAGTCTATGGCTTTTCTGCAACAGGTGGAAGTATCTATAGTAACCAGCACTCCCCTGTGTGTCAGGTGTGATCTCACCACCTTGCCAGAGCTAAAGCAAGTTGGTAAGATAATCAACCACAGGGCAAAATAGAGTGAAGCAATTTCTAATCTACCCTATCAATGCCCTATGGATCAAGTGAAGCTGACCCACTCCCACTCTGATGTCTCAGCATTTTCAAGAAGTTCTGAATATCTCTATAGATTTTGATCTACCTACCTGCACCAGATACACCAACTTAGAGGTCTTACTATTATCATTCTTCCTACCTGTCAATCCCCTTACACCATCACAGAAGTCTAACTGCTACTCCTCTGTCTGCCTGTCAATCCCCATTACACCACCATAGTGGTCTTACTGCTACCGCTCGCCTATTTGCCAGTCCCTTTGCACTACCATTTTCCAGGCAAGATATTCAGCAGCACAGAGCATCAGCACAGTTCAAAAAGAGCAACATCCCCTCATGAAAGACTTTTTTTTCTGAAAGGTGGCCTCATTAGGAGGGCAGTAAGATCTTTGGTTATAATTGTTGGATGCTGTTATTTACAAACATAGGGCCTCATTTTCCAAAGCTATCGCAGGCTTACGCTGTTAGCGCAAGCCTGTGATAGCTAGCGAAAGTAGCGCTGGCCTGCGCTACTGAAATTGGGGCAGAGTCGGCCCCAGAAGAGGAGGAGTCAGGGCGTCACCGGGGCCAACACCGTGATGACGGCGCGCACAGCGATCGCTGCCGGCTAGCGCAGGACCACCCCCCCGCCCCCCAGTAGCGCAATTTTCTAAAGTATCGCAGGCCTGCGATACTTTAGAAAATGAGGCCTACAATCTGTCTCTTTTGAAAAATATGGATTGTCTTGTTGAGATTGATTAAAGCCTGGATATCAAAAGTTATTTAGAGACCTGGACACTTTTTCATAGTGAATAGCATATGCATACTTTTTAAGTGCTTATTTCAATAAAAAATTCCTTTTGACAACAAGTATATCAGCCTATTCAGAAGGAGGTTGGTTGTCAACAGGAAGACAGACATCTTTCATGCCACTCTGCCTTCTTGCTCTATCCCTCATGGTATATCTTAGGGTTTTTTTTTTAGCCATTATGCATTGCTGCTATACCCCAGACTCTTCACCTTGGGATGTTTTTGCCACTGTGGTTTGCACTTTCATAGAAACATAGAAACATAGAAATGACAGCAGACAAAGACCAAACAACCCATCCAGTCTGCCCAGCAAGCTCTCACACTTATTTTCCCATATTTATCTGTTTCACCAACCACCAAGTTCAGGGCCCTTGTTGGTAACTGTTTGATTCGAATTTCCTGCTATCCACTGCCGTTGATGCAGACAATAATGTTGGAGCTGCATCAAAGGTGAATCATAAGGCTTAATGGTTAAGTTTAGTAACCGCCGCATCAAGCAAGTTACCCTGATGCTTTTTTACCCAGACTGCAGAGATCAATGCCTGTTGGATGTTGTCTGATTGTAAATCCTCTTTTCCACACCCCTGCCGTTGAAGCAGAAAGCAATGTTGTATATGCATTCAAAGTGAAGTATCAGGCTTAATTGGTTTAGGGTAGAACTTACCCAGACTGTGTAGTTCAGTCCTTGTTGGTTGATGTCTGAATGCAAATCCTCTTTTCCACATTTCCCCTTGCCATTGAAGCAGAGAGCAATGTTGGAGTAGCATTAACCAGCAGGTGAAGGCTTATTGAGTAAGGGTATTAATCACCAGGTAGTAGCCACCATTCCAGCATGCCACCCCATGGCTCTTCTCTTCATTCCCATCCTCTAGCCTTTATGGATCCACAGTGTTTATGGCATGCCCCTTTGAAATCCTTCACAGTTTTAGTCTTCACGACTGTTATGGTTTCGAGGTGTTTGAGTGGATTCTTGGGTACTGTGGGGATGACCAGGCCCACGGGGAGGAGCCACAGTACTAGGCAATACTCGAGATGCACAAACACAGAGTTCTGTCTTTTATTATACAGCTGATGTATGCCACCAGAGGTGGCAGTAGTGAGTGATCCAGAGGTAGCAGTCCAGGGACCCTCGGCAGAGGGAACCCATCTCTCCGAGATGGTAAAGGGAAATCCAGGTGTAGGTTCCCAGCGCAACAGAGCTGTAGAAGAGACAGACTGAGAAGTTAGATTACTCACTAAGTTGGTGGCTGTATGGGTGAAAATTCCAGCAGGCAGAAGTAGTTGACTACAGGCACTGTACCAGGGAGAGCAGGCCCTCGAGGAGCGAGTACCTGATCGCAGATAGGCACCTGAAAGAGAGCAAAGGGCCCCGAGGTTAATAAAATACCCCGAAGGGCAGAGAGAGCTTCCAGCGGCAGCGAGGAAGCGGCAGAGTAGCTCAGACTGGAAGCTTTCCATCCATTCACGATCCTTCCAATCCGATCCTTGCTAACTCAATGAGCTAGCAAACAAGAGCAGGCTAAATACCCGGATGGCGTGATGTCACTTGAGGGGGACGCCCCCGAGGTTCCCACCATGACGTGGATAAAGACGTGGGTGGTGCACGCGCACCCTAGGAGGCCCTTAGGAGAAACATGGCTTGAGGCCTTGCCATTGCCGTTCCAGGGACGCCGGAGAGAGCGACATGCAGACGCCGCGGTGGCCATCTTCCCAAGCTAGCGGGGAGAGCAGAGAAAAAGGTGAAGCACAAGGGTCAAAACCGTCTGAGACCGACAGACTCAACAACGACCTCCTTCGGAAGGGCATCCCAGGCATCCACCACCCTCTCCGTGAAGAAATCTTCCTGACATTGTTTCTGAGCCTTCCTCCCTGGACCCCTAGATCTACTGATTTTTTTCCAATGGAAAAGGTTTGTTGTTGACCATGGATCATTAAAACCTTTCAAGTATCTGAAAGTCTGTATCATATCACCCGTGTTTCTCCTCTCCTCCAGGGTATACATATTTAGGTTCTTCAATCTCTGCCACGAAGCGCACCCTCAGGCCCTGTTAGGAGCATGAAGGTGGTTCCATTTCAAGGAAGATGTGAGCTCTTGGATCACGGCACGGCTCAGGGAGGAGCCCCAAGACACACTGTGCGAGGTGAGCTGGTACGAGCATGGGTGAAGAAGAAGAAGCAAGGCTGGACTGAAGAGGCAGAGGTTATCTGGAACAGGAACAAGGTAGGCTCAGCCCTCAACTGGACCTACATGCACCAATGAAATCTAGCAACACAATGCTGGTCTCGAGATTAGCCCTCTGGCCACTCGATAGCCATTCTGGACCTGCTGCTTGGGAACGACGAGTACCAACGATGAGGCCAGATGGAGGCTGAGGGCAGGAACAAGAAGACTCAGATGAAGACTCAGGAAACTCGGAGGATTCAGACTCAGACTAGGATATTCAGGAGACTCAGATGAAGACTTGGATATTCAGAAGACTCAAGGGACTCAGACAAGGATTCAGGAAACTCAGAAGACTCGGACAAGGATTCAGGTTACTCAGAAGACTCGGACAAGGATTCAGGTTGCTCGGAAGTTTCAGGCAAGGATTCAGGAATCAGGCGAAAGTACTGGGTGAGAACTGGATTGCAGCACGCCCTACACAGCTGCCCATGGCTGGTTGCGGACCACGCTAAACGCGAAGCAGACTCCAGGCGAGGAAGTGGAACTTGAGACTGGAACATGATGAAGATTCAGTAGAGGCCTTACACAGCCGCCTGTGGCTGGTCGCGGACCACGCTGGAGCGGACCAGGTTCTGGCAGAGTCTTAGGCATGGATAGATGCAGGCACAAGGGACTCCAAAGACCCGGACAGGATTCTCGGAAGTAAGGAATTCGAGACAGAAGTCTTCCGGAGGCTTGCGCTGCAGACGAGAAGAAGGCCTTGTACCCCGAGGTGCCCTACACAGCCCCCCATGGGCTGGTCATGGACCACGACAGTGGCACACCAGGAGAGGTGGACAGACGAGGGACCTGGGGGCTGGATGAAGAGCTGAAGCTAAAAATCAATAAACTAGAAACTAGAAGATGAGACGGACAGAGTCAGGACAGGAACATCGGACATCAAGAACATGGAACATGGCAACTCAGGTCACGGGACATCAGCACATCAGGACACGGAACATCAGGAACAGAAGACAGGCGACGAGGGAGCTCCAATGAAGGACGAGACCAGGAACATCAAGGAGACGAAGATCAGGAACATGAAGAACACAGAACGAAGATCTATCAAGGCACAGGAAGACCACGGAGGACCTGGATCCAAAGAAGTCCACAGACGCTGTGAAGACTGGATCCAAAGGCCCTGAGGAACAGCAGCAAGGCCCTTTTATAGGGATGATCCGGGAGCAGGTTGATGACATCATCGAGGGCCACAGGGCTTTTTCCGCTGCTGGCCCTTTAAATGCTAAAGTGAGGCACGCACCCGTGCCTATGATGAACTGGAAGGAGCAGACACGTTGGCGGCATCCCTGCTGCATGAGAGGCCCAAGGACAAGTGGCTCCCTGCCATGAAAACGGAAGACGAGGCAGGCACCGGCAGAGACAGCCTCCCTGCTGTTCAAGGACCCCGGCAGCGGCTCCAGCCGCGAGGAAGGAAACGTCGGGCGGCTCAGTCCTGCTGTGCAGGGCAGGAGACAGCCACAGCTTCTGGGTCACGGAGGACGGCATCAGTGGCGGCCTGCTACATTCAAGGAAGGTTGGAGACTGCTGTGGGGCCGCCATGGGCAGGCTCACAACAATCTCTCCTCATAAGTCATTTTATGAAGACCATCCACCTTGTTGGTTGCCCTTTTCTGGACTGCCTTCATCCTCTCTCTGTCCCTTTGGAGATACGGTCTCCAGAACTGAACACAGTATTCCAGGTGAGGCCTTACCAAGGCCCTGAACAAGGGGATCATCACTTCCTTTCTCTTACTAGATATTCCTCGATGGAAGCGGTACAGAGAAGGGCGACCAGGAAGGTGGAGGATCTTCATCGCATGACGTACGAGGAGAGATTGAAGAATCTAAATATGTACACCCTGGAGGAAAGGAGGAGCAGAGGTGATATGATACAGACTTTCAGATACTTGAAAGGTTTTAATGATCCAAAGGCAACGACAAACCTTTACCATAAGAAAAAAATCAGCAGAACCAGGGGTCACGATTTGAAGCTCCAGGGAGGAAGATTCAGAACCAATGTCAGGAAGTATTTCTTCACGGAGAGGGTGGTGGATGCCTGGAATGCCCTTCCGGAGGAAGTGGTGAAGACCAGAACTGTGAAGGACTTCAAAGGGGCGTGGGATAAACACTGTGGATCCATAAAGTCAAGAGGCCGCCAATGAAGAGTGGGTGACTCGCCAGAATGATGGCTACTGCCTGGAGACAATACCCTTAGTCAATAAACATACACATGGTTACTGTGACTCCAACATCACTCTAAGATTCAACAGCATGAGGAAATGTGGAAAAAAGGATTTGCACTCACAATGACGGGAGTAGCTGGCTTGTTACGGCGGTTACTACCCCAAACCAAATATCCAGATTACTACCTCCACCTTCCTCTATTCCTGATGCCTTTCAACTAGCTTGATCACTCCATTCTTATACTTCACTTTCAATGCATATCCAGCATAGTTCTCTGCTTCAACAGCAGGGGAAAAGAAAAACTGTTACTTCACACATCCAGCAGAGCTCTCTGCTTAAACGGCAGGGGAGAAGAAAAAAGGGTTCGCACTCACAAAGCGGGGAGTAGCTGGCTTGTTACGGCGGTTACTACCCCAAACCAAATGTACCTGATACTTCACTCTCGACGCATATCCAGCATGGCTCTCTACTTCAACGGCATCGGAGAAAGACTGATACATCACGAATTTCCAGCATAGCTCTCTGCTTCAACGGCAGGGGAAAAGAAAAACTGATACTTCACGCATATCCAGCATAACTTCAACGGCAGGGGAGAAGAAAAAAGGATTCACACTCACAAAGCGGGGAGTAGCTGGCTTGTCACGGCGGTTACTACCCCAAACCAAATGTGCCTGATACTTCACTTTCGATGCATATCCAGCATAGCTCTCTGCTTCAACAGCAGGGGAGAAGATAAACAACCAATAAGGGCTGTATAACATAATCTGGGTAAAAACAAATAAGCATGGGTGTAGCTTGCTTATTGCGGCGGTTACTACTCCTACTACCTCTAACTAATCAAGCTAGATATTTCACTTGGATGCAGCTCCTCCACCGCTCTCTACATTAATGGCGGGGGTGGAAGGGAATTAGAACCAAGAGCTAAGAGAAACAGATAAGTATGGGAGAAGAAATGAGGGAAGCTTGCTGGGCAGACTGGATGGGCCGTTTGGTCTTCTTCTGCCGTCATTTCTATGTTTCTATGTTTCTATGTTTCTATATGCAGCCCATCATTCTTCTGGCTTTAGCTATCGCCTTGTCACATTGTTTCGCCAACTTCAGATCATTAGACACTATTACCCCAAGGTCTCTCTCCTGCTCCATGTGCATCAGCCCTTCACCCACAATCAGATACAGTTTTTTAGGATTTCCACACCCCATATGCATGATTCTGCATTTCTTGGCATTGAATCTCAGCTGCCATATCTTCGACCACTCTTCCAGCTTCCTTAAATCCCGTCTCATTCTCTCCACTCCTTCCGGCATGTCCACCCTGTTGCAGATCTTAGTATCATCGGCAAAAAGACAAACCTAACTTCTATCCCGTCGCTCAGAAAGATATTGAACAGGACCGGTCCCAAAACCGATCCTTGCGGCACTCCGCTTAACACCGCTCTTTCTTCAGAGTAAATTCTATTTACCATCACACATTGTCTTCTGTCCGTCAACCAGTTTGCAATTCAGGCCACCACCTTGGCATTCACTTCTAAGCTTCTCATTTTATTCACAAGCCTCCTGTGTGGGACCGTATCAAAAGCTTTGCTGAAATCCAAGTAGATGACATCGAGCACTCTTCCTTGATCCAATTCCCTAGTCACCCAATCAAAAAAGTCAATCAGATTTGTCTGACAGGACCTTCCCCTGGTGAATCCATGCTGCCTCTGGTCCAGCAATTCTTCTGACTGTAGATAGTTCACTATTCTTTCTTTCAGCAGCGCCTCCATTACTTTTCCCACCACTGAGGTGATGCTAACCGGCCTGTGGTTTCCAGCCTCCTCTCTGCTCCCACTCTTGTGAAGCGGGACCACCACTGCTCTTCTCCAATCACTCAGCACCACTCCTGTTTCTAGGGATCTATTGAACTGGTCATGCAGTGGACCCACCAGCACATCTCTGAGCTCCCTCAGTATCCTGAGATGAACCTCAGCAGGCCCCATGGCTTTGTCCACTTTCAGTTTTCTTAGCTCTTCCCATACATTCTCTTCTGTAAATGGAGTTTCATCTACTCCACTCCCTTCCAGTTTCTTGTTAACCAGCGACGGTCCTTCTCCAGGGTCCTCTTTAGTGAACACCGAACTGAAGTATTCATTTAATATTTCTTCGATTTCTTCGTCTCTCTCCACACATTGATCTTTTTCACCTTTCAATTTCACTATACGATGTTGGACTTTTCTCCTTTCTCTGATGTATCTGAAAAATGTTTTGTCACCTCGCTTTACCTCTTTAGCAATCCTTTCTTCCGCTTGACTTTTAGCTTTCTTGATTACTTTCTTTGCCTCCCTCAGTTCCACCAGATATTCTTCCTTGTGATCTTCCCTTTGGGATCCTTTATATTTCTTAAACGCTGTTCTTTTAGCTTTTATTTTATCAGTTACCTCCTTTGAGAACCAGATAGGTTTCATTTTTCTCTTGCTTTTCTTTACTTTTCTAACATATAGATTAGTTGCCTTGGTAATTGCTCCTTTTAGTTTGGCCCACTGTTGTTCATCTCTCATTTTCTCCCAGCCTTCTAGCTCTTCCTCCAGGTACTTCCCATTTCAACAAAGTCCATGTTTTTGAACTGCAAAACCCGGGTCTTCTTGCAACTTCTCCACATCCTATTTGTGATATTAAACCATACCGTTTGAAGATCACTGTTGCTGAGGTGGGCACCCACCCGGACATTAGAGACATTATCTCCGTTAGTGAGCACTAAATCGAGTATAGCTTCCTCCCTCGTGGGTTCCATTACCATTTGTTTGAACAGAGCCCCTTGCAGAACATCTCTCTAATACTGTTAGATTCTGCAGAAGGGATTCTCCAGTCTACATCCGGCAGATTAATATCTCCAACAATCACCTCTTCTCCCTTCTTTCCCATCTTTTGGATGTCTTCAATCAGATCTCTGTCAAGTTCTTCCATTTGATTTGGAGGCCTGTAAACCACTCAAATAAAAATGGATGCCCCATCATCTTTTTTTAGGATGGCCCATAATGCTTCTTCTTTGCCCCATCTTCCTTGCAGCTCAGATGCTTGGATATTGTTTTTGACATAAAGAGCCACTCCTCCCTCTTTTCTGTCCTCTCTGTCCTTCCTTATCAAGTTATAGCCCGGTATGGTCATGAGATGGTCATGAGATTCCGTGCACCCCATCTCTGTGACAGCAACAATGTCCAAATCTGCCTCCACTATTAGGACTTGCACATCTGGGATTTTATTGCCCAAACTACGAGCATTTGTGCTCATAGCTTTCCAGCTTTTCTTGTTCAGGTTACTGCTTTTCTTGGACTCCCTTTGTGACTTATTTAGCTGACTTTTGTTATCCATTTCACCCTTTTCCTTTACATTTGTATTTCGGGGGTGACATTCTAATTTCCTTCTGCCACCCCCGGCATCTAGTTTAAATGCCTTATGACATAGGATTTGAATTTATCTCTTAGGATTCTTTTTCCTGCCACAGACAGATGTAAACCATCTTTGACAAAGAGCTTTTTACTGTTCCACACATGGCCCCAGCCCCCAATATATCCAAATCTTTATTCTTTACATCAGGATTTGAGCCATACATTGAAGTTATCAATATGGCTTAGCCTCTCCTTCCCCTTTTCATGATCAGGTAACACTTCTGAAAAGGTAATGGTTGTTGCCATGTGACTAATCTGCTTCTCTAGAGACTGGAAATCTCTCTGTACCGCTTGGATGCTGTTTCTAGCAAGGTCGTTGGTTCCCAGATGCATGATAATATCAGCTTTAGAATCTTTGCTTTCTTCATTGATCGCTTTGACTATCTGAATAGCATTTCTGCCGGCCGATGATCCTGGAAGGCTTTTAACTGTAGTGTTTCCCTCGAAAAGAGTTCTCAAATTAGTGCCTCTGATGATAGAGTCATCCAGCACAATGAGCTTTTTCCTTTAGTTATTGATTTGTATTATGGAATTTCTGTATGCACTGGGTTTCTTCTTTCTTTTCAGATACCACTTCAATCTCTTTCACAAGAGCTTCTTCATTATCTAATACAGAGAAGGCGTTTTGTGCTTGTGTCAGTTGAAAGAGCGTGTGTCTCCGCATCACAGGTCTTACTCTACCAGAGCCCACTGTAATCCCATTGTTTTTTGGGATCCTTAATGCCCTGTGTGAATAGGAGGGGGGGGGGGTAGACATGTGGCTGCACAGTTGTGAAGAATGGATGTCTTTGGGTCACTGGTCTTATCCTATCTGTGCCTACTGTAAACCCCTTTTTCCTTGTCTTTTAGTTTTTCTGTGGTAATGGGGAATTAATTCCTGAATAATGTAAAGTGGGTGAAACTTTCTTTATTGCAGCTAATTCAGCTTTAACTTCAGCCAGCTCCTTTTTCAAGGAAGAGAGTTCTGAACAAATGGGGAAAACCCTAAGTTTCCAGATGATTTCCCTCAAAATAAAGGCTCCACAATAGTTACATTGATAATCCTCATTTTGGTAAATTTATTTGATGGATAATACCTGAGGAATTACCAAATTTCCAAATTATCTTGTTGCCAGTTATGTATTCAGGCAGGCTATATCAGAAAAACAAACCCAGGGGTGGTGGGTAGAGGGGCAGGAAGGGAGAAGTTAAACAGTTAACATTTGGCCAGGGTTGTTCACTGGATACTGTATCTGCTATTGATTTTGAACGGACCCAATATCTAGGAAAATATAGAGATTATAAGGCTAGCACTACACAAAAAAACAGAAAAATATAACCAAGAGGCCCTCTAAAATAAGGATAAATTAAACTTTTTCTTAGCTCTTCACAAGAATCTGTAGTTATGGCTGTCTCCTTGATGTTGCGCTCAGGGGTAGACCCTTGTCCTGGAGCAGTGGAGAACGGCTCCCTGGTAGGGACCAGGAAGCAACTGCCCCCAGGGGGCGGAGCACCGGAGACAGAGGCTAGGATGAGCTTCACTACTGGAAGCCTGCGGTCCCCCTGGGTGGAGCCCATAGGGACCTGGGCCGCTTGGACTTAGGTGGGCCTCGCAGGGTCTCCTGGATAGATGATAGACAGGCGTACCCACAGACAGGAGGGGAGCGCGATCGGGTTCAAGACTGGAAGTCAGATGGATCAAGAAGAACCAGAACAGTATAGGCGATGACAAGACAAGGAACGGAGTCAGAATCTGGAGACATGGTCAATCAGAAAGAGGTTAGAATCCGAGGGTCAGTCCAAGGAGTGGTCAACAAAGCAGAGGTCAGGTTACGGAGGTCAGATGAGGTCAAAGGCAGGCCGAGGTCAGAAGGCATAAGAACATAAGAACATAAGAACATGCCATACTGGGTCAGACCAAGGGTCCATCAAGCCCAGCATCCTGTTTCCAACAGTGGCCAATCCAGGCCATAAGAACCTGGCAAGTACCCAAAACTAAGTCTGTTCCATGTTACCATTGCTAGTAATAGCAGTAGTTATTATCTAAGTCAACTTAATTAATAGCAGGTAATGGACTTCTCCTCCAAGAACTTATCCAATCCTTTTTTAAACACAACTATACTAACTGCACTAACCACATCTTCTGGCAACAAATTCCAGAGTTTAATTGTGCGTTGAGTGAAAAAGAACTTTCTCCGATTAGTTTTAAATGTGCCACATGCTAACTTCATGGAGTGCCCCTAGTCTTTCTATTATCCGAAAGAGTAAAAAACCAATTCACATCTACCCGTTCTAGACCTCTCATGATTTTAAACACCTCTATCATTTCCCCCCTCAGCTGTCTCTTCTCCAAGCTGAAAAGTCCTAACCTCTTTAGTCTTTCCTCATAGGGGAGCTGTTCCATTCCCCTTAGCATTTTGGTAGCCCTTCTCTGTACCTTCTCCATCGCAATTATATCTTTTTTGAGATGCGGCGACCAGAATTGTACACAGTATTCAAGGTGCGGTCTCACCATGGAGCGATACAGAGGCATTATGACATTTTCCATTTTATTCACCATTCCCTTTCTAATAAGTCCCAACATTCTGTTTGCTTTTTTGACTGCCACAGCACACTGAACCGACAATTTCAATGTGTTATCCACTATGACGCCTAGATCTCTTTCTTGGGTAGTAGCACTAATATGGATTGGAACCTAACATTGTGTAACTATAGCATGGGTTATTGTTCCCTATATGCATCATCTTGCACTTATCCACATTAAATTTCATTTGCCATTTTGATGCCCAATTTTCCAGCCTCCCAAGGTCTTCCTGCAATTTATCACAATCTGCTTGTGATTTAACTACTCTGAACAGTTTTGTATCATCCGCAAATTTGATTACCTCACTTGTCGTATTTCTTTCCAGATCATTTATAAATATATTGAAAAGTAAGGGTCCCAATACAGATCCCTGAGGCACCACACGGCCCACTCCCTTTCCACTGTGAAAATTTAATCCTATTCTCTGTTTCCTGTCTTTTAGCCAGTTTGCAATCCACGAAAGGACATCGCTACCTATCCCATGACTTTTTATTTTTCCTAGAAGCCTCTCATGAGGAACTTTGTCAAATGCCTTCTGAAAATCCAAGTACACTACATCTACCGGTTCACCTTTATCCACATGTTTATTAACTCCTTCAAAAAAGTGAAGCAGGTTTGTGAGGCAAGACTTGCCTTGGGTAAAGCCCTGCTGACTTTGTTCCATTAAACCACATCTTTCTATATGTTCTGTGATTTTGATGTTTACAATACTTTCCACTATTTTTCCTGGTACTGAAGTCAGGCTAACCGGTCTGTAGTTTCTCGGATCACCCCTGGAGCCCTTTTTAAATATGGGGGTTACATTAGCTATCCTCCAGTCTTCAGGTACAATGTATGATTTTAATGATAGGTTACAAATTTTTACTAATAGGTCTGAAATTTCATTTTTCAGTTCCTTCAGAACTCTGGGGTGTATACAATCCAGTCCAGGTGATTTATTACTCTTAAGTTTGTCACTCATTTCTACCACATCTTCTAGGTTCACCATGATTTGGTTCAGTCCATCTGAATCATTACCCATGAAAACCTTCTCCAGTACGGGTACCTCCCCAACATCCTCTTCAGTAAACACCGAAGCAAAGAAATCATTTAATCTTTCCACGATGGCCTTATCTTCTCTAAGTGCCCCTTTAACCCCTCGATCATCTAATAGTCCAACTGACTCCCTCACAGGTTTTCTCCTTCAGATATATTTAAAAAAGTTTTTACTGTGAGTTTTTGCCTCTACAGCCAACTTCTTTTCAAATTCTCTCTTAGCCTGTCTTATCAATGTCTTACATTTAACTTGCCAACGTTTATGCTTTATCCTATTTTCTTCTGTTGGATCCTTCTTTCAATTTTTGAATGAAGATCTTTTGGCTAAAATAGCTTCTTTCACCTCCCCTTTTAACCATGCCGTTAATCGTTTTACCTTCTTTCCACCTTTCTTAATGTGTGGAATACATCTGGATTGTGCTTCTAGGATGATATTTTTTAACAATGACCATGCCTCTTGTACACTTTTTACTTTTGTAGCTGCTCCTTTCAATTTTTTTCCAACTATTTTTCTCATTTTATCAAAGTTTCCCTTTTGAAAGTTTAGCACCAGAGCCGTGGATTTGCTTAATGTCCCTCTTCCAGTCATTAAATCAAATTTGATCATATGATCAGTATTGCCAAGTGGCCCCACCACCATTACCTCTCTCACCAAATCCTGTTCTCCACTGAGAACTAGATCTAAAATTGCTCCCTCTCTCGTTGGTTCCTGAATCAATTGCTCCATAAATCTATCATTTATTCCATCCAGGAACGTTATCTCTCTAGCGTGTCCCGATGATACATTTACCCAGTCAATATTGGGGTAATTGAAGTCTCCCATTTTTACCACACTACCAATTTGGTTAGCTTCCCTAATTTATCTTAGCATTTCACTGTCAGTCTCACCATCTTGACCAGGTGGATGGTAGTATACTCCTATCACTATTGTCTTCCCCGACACACAAGGGATTTCTACCCATAAAAATTCAATTGTGCATTTAGTCTCATGCAGGATGTTTATCCTGTTGGACTCTATGCCATCGCCTCCCGGGTGCTCCTCTCTGTCATTGCGATATAATTTATACCCCAGTATAGCACTGTCCCATTGGTTGTCTTCCTTCCACCATGTCTCTGAGATGCCAATTAAGTCTATGTCATCATTCACTGCTATACATTCTAATTCTCCCATCTTACTTCTTAGACTTCTGGCATTAGTATACAAACATTTCAAAGTTTGTTTTTTGTTTGTATTTTCATTCTGCTTTTTAATTGATAGGGATAAGTTAGAAATTTTTAGCTCAGGTGAGATTTTAGTTACAGACACTTGGACTACTTTTCTTATTATTGGAACCTCACTGTCGGGATGCCCTAATTCTAATGCATCATTGGTATCCTTTGAAGATACCTCTCTCCGAACCATGTACTGCTGAGTGACTGTCAGCTTGCCCCTTTGTTCTAGTTTAAAAGCTGCTCTATCTCCTTTTTAAACGTTAGTGCCAGCAGGCAGAGTAGTCAAGGAGCAAGCTGAGGTCTGAAGGCAGGCAGCAGGCAGGAGGGTCGAGGAACAAACCGAGGTCAGTACCAGTGAGACAGTCCGGAGGTACTATCTGAGGAGATGACAGACGAACACAGGAACAAGAGAACACTGGAACGGAAGGATGCAGGAACAAGGCTGGAACAGAAGAATCCTGGAACGAGACTGGAACAAGGCTCAGAATGCAGTGACAATCTAACACAATACTAACCCGATTGCCAAGGCAGGAAGTGCAGGCAGGAACTTCCTTATATCAGGCAGTCAATCAGGGCGCACCGCGGAGCTAGGACCCACCCCTGGCCCTACAAGAGACCAGGCGGTCCGTGCGCTCGTAGGGGCGCGGCCAACGCCATGCAAGGCGCCGAACTGCGATGTGAGGCCTGGACCGCAATGGAAGGCCCGCGACCTTCTCCGCAGGATGCCGAGGCCTGGAAGAGCTCGCAGCTGCCGCCAGGGAGGCTGACGTGGAACCAGAGAGGTGAGCAGGCCTGTGCGCAGGCCGAACGCGGATGGGGTGTGCAACACTTGAAATTTAAAGCAGACTGAAGACTTGATTGCTCCCTGCAATGCACTATGAGTCACCTGCCCAAAGCTGAATAGCCCAATACCTTTTCTTTTTTGGTGGGTTTTTTTTTTTTTTTGCTTAAACAAACACACAGCAATTTAATGCAGCAATATTAATATCTAGGAAAATATAGAGATTATTAGGCTAGCACTACACAAAAAAAAAGAAAAATATAACTAAGAAGCCCTCTAAAAGAAGGATAAATTAAACTTTTTTCTTAGCTCTTCACAAGAATTTGTAGTTATGGCTGTCTCCTTGACATTCAAAGCAGATATATTTATGCCATTTTTTATGCTGCTTTATCCCTTTATCAGTGCCCTGAGGTTTTTTCCTGCCATCTTTTCTCTTGTATTCCTCTTTCATTGCCTTAGGATGTTGATGTCACTCTTGGTGGCAATTTATCTCTTGTGCTGCCTTTGAGGAATCATACCACGATTATTGGTGTTCTCTTTTGAAGCCGTGGTGTGTTCATCCCATGCCAGCTGCTTCTTTGCTTCTGTGACAGTGCCTTGGAGATCTTATGCTACACTGATATCTCATTCTCCCTTTACGATGCCTTAGGCTATTTATGCCGTTTTGCCATAGTCTAAATAACTGAGTGCTTTTCTCCTTCTGATGATGTTTTCCCACAAATTTCATTAGAATTGAGAAAACCTAGTTCTGGATCCCAAAATAGGCTGTAGTGGCTGTAGTGGCAAACAAAATAACAAAATAAATAAAAAAAATATATATATATATTTCATTTTGAAAATAAAGAAACAAATTGAGGAATCATATCACTGTTATTGTTATTATTGTAATATATTATGTTTTACATTGTCTTGTGAGATTTTTATCAGGAAGGCAATTAAAAAGTATTTTAAAATAAATAAATAAATGAAATTGAGGTGCCCACAAAATGAATGAATGAACTGAAACAAATATTTTTCTTCTGCACATTCCTTCTCTCAATCAAGGTGTTACGCGCCCCGCCCGCAGCCATCCTGCGGGCGGGCCTGCTCACTTTCATGGTTCCACAGAGGGTCCCAGGACGACCTCCCTCGCGGTAGTTGCCAGTCCTGCTAGGCCCTAGCATCCCATGGTGGCGGTCGCCGGGCCTTCCACTGCACGCTAGGCCTCACACCGAGGTTCGGCGTCCTTGGCCATGTTGACCATGCCCATATGCGCGCACGCGCTGACTGCCCGGACTCAAGTAGGGCCGAGTGCAGGTCCTAGCTCCGCGGCGCGCCCTGATTGATCCCCCGATATAAGGAAGTTCCTGTCTCTGCTTCCTTGCCTTGGCAATCGGGTTGGTTTGTTCTAAGATTGCCTCCGCACTTGTACTTGTTCCTGCTTATTCCTAGTCTCGTTCCAGGATCCTTCTGTTCCATTCTGTTCCTGACCGTTCCTGCATCCTAGTTCCTGTATCCTACTTGTTCCTGTATTCTCTGTCTGACTTACTGGTACTGACCTCAGCATGTTCCTGACCTGCCTGCCTGCCTGCCTCAAAGACCACAGTCTGTTCCTGACCTGCCTGCAAGCCTGCTGCCTGCCTCAAGACCTCAGCCTGCCTTTGACCTCATCTGACCTCTGGTACCTGACCTCTGCTTTGCTGACCACTCTTCGGACTGACCTCTGGACATTGACCTTTGCCTGCCTGACCTCGTCTCCAGATTCTGGCTCTGCTCCTTGCCCTGTCATCACCAACTCTATTCTGGTTCTCCCTGTTCCAACCAGCAGCCACCTTTGAACCCGATCACGCTCCTCCTGTCTCTGTGGGCATGCTGGACTTTCACTCTCTTAGGAGACCCTGCGAGGCCCACCTAAGTCCAAGCGGCCTGGGTCCCCGCGGGCTCCTCCCGGGGGGGACCTCGGGCTTCCAGTGGTGAAGCTCTTCCTTGCCTCTGTCTCCTCCAGTGCTCCGCCCCCTGGGGGCAGTTACCTCCTGTTCCCTTTCAGGAGGCATTCCACCTCTGCCCCAGGGCAAGGGTCCACCCCCGAGTGCAACACAAGGACCAGGTAGAAAAATTGATACAGAGTCAGGGGAGGGATGGAGGAAGGGAGGTAGCAGCCAGGTGAACTATTTATCATCCAGAAGAATAAAGAGTGTGGCATGGGCTATCTTCCATGATTTTCCAGGGGAGCAAAAGAAAAAAAAATTTCTCCCATAGGAAAGAAAAAGGAAAACCGATCAAACTTACTCCTGCTCTGAGCTTTATCTTGGAATAAAGATCTTGGAAAGGTGATTAAAAGTCACATAGCTAGATGAGTGAATAATTGTTTGGGGGCTAAACTGGAAGCAGAGTGGAGTCTCATAATGAGTAGTTTAAGTGGGGACAGCCTCTTCCATGCTCTAAACATATTTTTTGCAGACCTTTCCAAATAAGGTTTTGAGTTTTTCAAAACAACATGAATAGAGCTGAAAACCCGTTATTGGTCTAGTGGAAGCCCAAACATCTGTGAGAGAATTGAGCCATTTGCTTCTTTTTCTGTTAAACCAAATTTTTTTTTTATTAATGTGTATCTTTAGATTCTGAAAATTCTTCTATATTTAGTTATCGTGGGACTGTTTAATTTATTATGATTAAAATAAAAATCAGTCAATTCTGCCCTGACTGTCATGATGGAACTGTTTAGACTTCATGCAACTCATGACACTGCAGCTCAACTATATTTTTATATTACAAGACAAAATTTGATGGATAAATACCATAAGATGAAGCCATGATAAAATGATAAAATTAAACTCACTGGCTGAAGAAATTTCACAGAGATTTTCAGCAAGGACAATTCGAAGTAGCAGGATACTCAGAGATGTCCAACATAGTAAAGCCATAGGGCATTCCAAGTCGTTGTCTTGAAGAATGGTTAGAAATGTTGTTCTAATAGATAAAAATAGTCTTAAGTGTGAGAATTAGGACTGTAACGTACTATTTATGTTCACAAGGTGTTTTTAGAAGTAGCTTTAAAATAGATTTTAAGTAGGATACATCTAGAACATCAGTTTAAAATGAGAACATCACACTGTCCGAATCAATGTTCTGTCAAAACAGTAAACAATTCATCTGTTTATTCTAATTAAGCATAAAAAATCATTCATTATCTTCAACTTAAATGTATTTTTAAATATATGTTTAGAAGACATTTTCAAGTAAATTTCAAAAGGTGCGCAGATAAACGTGCACAAAGATATGCTTAATTTTATATTGTGTGTGCACCATTTAAAACACCCCTAATGCACGTAATCACAAGTGACTGGTAAGAGAGAGAGAGAGAGCGTTTAGGGTGGCATGCATATTAGTCTACTTTTTATACCACTGTAGGAGGGTCAACCAGTAACTCAAGGTGAGGTTTTGGTGGTGGTCTAGGGTGGGGAGGGGGGCAGGTTTACATGCACAATCAGAGGTACAAACAGCACAGCACATATCAGTGAAGAAGATTTGGAGTGAGGAAAGCTACTCAAAGTTAAGATTTGTACAATATACTCTTGCCCTAGATTGATAGCAGCTAGGTAGAGAGTGCATCAAACTTGACAGAGAGCACAATGTACAAATCTCATCTTTGTTTAGCCTTCCTCATTTCAAATCACATCAAATCTTCACTGCTGTGTACTGTGCTGTTCGCACCTTTAATTGTGCATGTAAAACTGCTCTCCAAACCCTAGACCACCACCAAAACCTCACCTTGAGTTACTAGTTCACCCTCCTACAGTGGTATAAAAAGTTCACTAATATGCATATCACCCCAGTCTCTCTCTCTCTCTCTCTCCCCCTTCCCACCCAAAACAGAATTTATAAAAACTACTGTTTTCAGGGATAACGCACAGCTATCGCATGTCATAACACTACGGAAAAAAAAGGTGTAGTTATTGCCTGCAATAACATGTTTATCACATGCATTACCACATCTCATTTTCATTTACTCCTCCTAAAATCCACCCGCTTGAATACATTTTTTTAATTTTCATACGTGATGCTTCGTGCGATAAATAACACATGCGTTGTCGTGGGCATTAGGGCCCTAACGCAAGTTGATGAATGACTCTATTTGTAAAACCTCTGATAATGTTGTGTAACCCTTTTTTGGTGAGCTGGATGTGTTCCAAAGGGCCATAAAAACATTTATAGGTAGGTACTGTCTCCATGGGCTTGTTTTACCTTTTTTGCTTGTCCCAAGGTATCGGTCCTTTCTATTTGTGAGAGGGTGACTTTCAAGGCCTAGGTGGACCAAAAGTACTTCCATTCCGTATTGTATAACCATTAGATTTCTGCCAGTCCTGGTTTCACAGCACAGTACATTCACTTAGAAAAACCAAGACTGGTTCTTTTTGTTCTGAAAAAGTGCAGCCAGCGAGTAACCCCTAATGTTCAAGGAAATGTGGCATTGCATGATCTTTTATACGTAAATTAAGAAAATGTTGCAATATCTAAACCTATTGGATAGAGGTTACCCTAATATAGAATATCTCTTAGACCCTCTTCTTCTTCTTTTGGAATGTTCAATTAAAAGTTTATACTCCCCTAACAGGCTGTAAGTTGATCACACATCTGCCAGCTGTAATTTAGCACATACGTAGAATTAACAAGAAGCTCTGTTTATTTAATGTTTTCACAGGATTTTGATATATAAAAAGTAAACCCACCATCCTTAGCCTCAGTAGAAAATAGCTCAGATTAGGAGGGTTTCTGACTGGAAAAATGGTAAAATCTCAAAAGGGAGACTTAAGGCTAAAACTGCAGGTTGGAATTGTATAGTTTTAGCCTCTCAGAGATATTTTACAAATTTAGTAACATGTTTATTATAGGAAATAAACTTGTGTCTGGGAAGGAGGAATGCATAAGGTCCCTCCTTGCCTATGTCACAATCTTACAAGGCTTATATACATTTTTTCCTGATTTTCTTTGCCAAGTATTTCCTGATTTTCTTTGCCAAGTATTTTGCCAAGTATGTTGCGATAGCAAAAGCCAAGTATTTTGCGATAGCAAAAGCCAGAAGAATGCTGGGCTGCATAGAGAGAGGAATATCGAGTAAGAAAAGGGAAGTGATTATTCCCTTGTACAGGTCCTTGGTGAGGCCTCACCTGGAGTACTGTGTTCAGTTCTGGAGACCGTATCTACAAAAAGACAAAGACAAGATGGAAGCGGTACAGAGAAGGGCGACCAGGAAGGTGGAGGATCTTCATCGGATGACGTACGAGGAGAGATTGAAGAATCTAAATATGTACACCCTGGAGGAAAGGAGGAGCAGAGGTGATATGATACAGACTTTCAGATACTTGAAAGGTGTTAATGATCCAAAAACAACGACAAACCTTTTCCGTAGGAAAAAAATCAGCAGAACCAGGGGTCACGATTTGAGGCTCCAGGGAGGAAGATTCAGAACCAATGTCAGGAAGTATTTCTTCACGGAGAGGGTGGTGGATGCCTGGAATGCCCTTCCGGAGGAAGTGGTGAAGACCAGAACTGTGAAGGACTTCAAAGGGGCGTGGGATAAACACTGTGGATCCATAAAGTCAAGAGGCCGCCAATGAAGAGTGGGTGACTCGCCAGAATGATGGCTACTGCCTGGACACAATACCCTTATTCAATAAACATACACATGCTTACTGTGACTCCAACATCGCTCTAAGCTTCAACAGCAAGAGGAAATGGAAAAAAGGATTTGCACTCACAAAGAGGGGAGTAGCTGGCTTGTTACGGCGGTTACTACCCCAAACCAAATATGCCTGATACTTCACTTTCAATGCATATACAGCATAGCTCTCTGCTTCAACGACAGGGGAGAAGAATAACTGATACTTCACACATCCAGCAGAGCTCTCTGCTTCAACGGCAAGGGAGAAGAAAAAGGGTTCGCATTCACAAAGCGGGGAGTAGCTGGCTTGTTACGGCGGTTACTACCCCAAACCAAATGTGCCTGATACTTCACTTTCCATGCATATCCAGCATGGCTCTCTGCTTCAACGGCATGGGAGAAGAATAACTGATACTTCACACATCCAGCAGAGCTCTCTGCTTCAACGGCAAGGGAGAAGAAAAGGGTTCGCACTCACAAAGCGGGGAGTAGCTGGCTTGTTACGGCGGTTACTACCCCAAACCAAATGTGCCTGATACTTCACTTTCCATGCATTTCCAGCATAGCTCTCTGCTTCAACAGCAGGGGAAAAAAAAAACCAAAACAAAAAAAAAAAACTGATGCTGCACGCATATCCTGCATAGCTTCAACGACAGGGGTGAAAAAAGGATTCGCAATCACAAAGCGAGGAGTAGCTGGCTTGTTACGGCAGTTACTACCCCAAACCAAATGTGCCTGATACTTCACTTTCAATGCATATCCAGCATGGCTCTCTGCTTCAACGGCAGGGGAGAAGAAAAAACAACCAACAAGGGCTGTACAACATAGTCTAGGTAAAACAAATAAGCATGGGTGTAGCTTGCTTATCGCGGCGGTTACTACCCCTACTACCCCTAACTAATCAAGCTAGATATTTCACTTGGATGCAGCTCCATCACTGCTCTCTACATTAATGGTGGGGGTGGAAGGGGAATAGAACAAAGAGCTAAGAGAAACAGATAAGTATGAGAGAAAAAATGTGTGAAGCTTGCTGGGCAGACTGGATGGGCCATTCGGTCTTCTTCTGCCGTCATTTCTATGTTTCTATGTTTCTATGATCATTCCTAAATGCATCACTCTGGCCTGACTTCCTTTATCTAGACCACATTGCACTCAAACATTCATTCTCTCTTTTGTGTCCAAATGTTTGTTCTCCTTCTGTACTCTCTTCTAGAGATGTGAATCGTGTGCCAGATCATCTTAACGATCAGATTCGGCTTGGGGGGGGGGGGAAATCTGATCGTTAAGATATGTGAATTGGAATCGTTTCCGATTCCAATTGACATCGCTAATTTTTTTTTTAGGGAGGCCCGTGCTGCTAAAAAAAACCCCCACCCGACCCTTTAAATCGACCCCCCTTAGCCTCTCCCACCCTCCCCCACCCTCCCGACCCCCCCAAAACCTTTTAACATTACCTGGTGGTCCAGGGGGGCCTCGGGGGACGATTTCCCGTTCCCAGGCATCAGCTGCGCTAAAAAAAATGGCGCCGATGCCCCTTTGCCCTTACCATGTGACAGGGTATCCGTGCCATTGGCTGGCCCCTGTCACATGGTAGGAGCACTGGATGGCCGGCGCCATCTTTAAAGATGGCGCCGGCCATCTTTACTCATCAGCCCATAGGGTGAGTAAAGATAGCCCATAAGGGCCATCTTTACTCATCAGCCCTGTCACATGGTAAGGGCAAAGGGGCATCGGCGCCATTTTTTTTTAGCGCAGCTGATGCCTGGGAATGGGAAATCATCCCCCAAGGCCCCCCTGGACCACCAGGTAATGTTAAAACGTTTTGGGGGGGTCAGGAGGGTGGGGGAGGCTAAGGGGGTCGATTTAAAGGGTCGGGTGGGGGTTTTTTTATCGGGCCATCGGCGCCATTTTAATTAGTGGCAGCCAAAATGGCGCCGATGGCCTGAGAGCGGGAGATCGCGCCGGGACACCCCCCCCCCCCCATTGGACCACCAGGTAATTTAACATTTTGGGGGGGTTCGGGAGGGTGGGGGAGGGTAAGGAATTGATTTTAAAGGGTCGGGGTGGGTTTAGGGGTTGTTTTGGTGTGCCGGTTTTCCCGCCCTCCCCCAAATAATTCCCGTGCCCTATTTAACGATTTAGGACGATTTATGATGATAAATCGGGGGCATTTGTATTGTATCGTGCACTCTGACGATTTAGGACGATTTTAAAATTATCTGACGATAATTTTAATCGTTCAAAAACGATTCACATCCCTACTCTCTTCCCATGGCTGGTAGGAAGACATCGATCATCTCTTATCAATGTCTGCACTTTCCTTTGTTATTCGGATTCCATACAGACCAGAGATGTATTCTACATGGGCCATTCTCATATCCTGCACTTTATGCTGACATAGCCCAAATCCTGCAGCTGCACGTACTGTCACATATTTGCACACAAGCTTAGTAGGACACAGTTCAGTAAGCAGCTTTACACAAAAAAAAAAGACAGATACTTGACCTCATCAGAACACTAAAATGTGTACACCAGGCTAGATTTGGATGTCAGTCATGGAACAGGGACAGGGTTTGGCAGCAACACGTTTACTCAAGGCATCAATTTGCCACAGAGGAGCATCAGCTCATTCCTCCCTTCCTCAGATATAGAGCAATATCTACATACCTTGAATAAAAAAGAAAGAGATGGGTTGCTATTGAACCCTACCCCATGACCTACATACAAGCCACGCCTCAAGCGGTTAGCTTTAGTGTTCGGATGAATCTGTCTTGTCCCAGCCTGAAATGTTGGCATTAACCCTCCCTTTTTGGATTTTCCCCATTTTTTATTTTTTTTGCAGTAAGCAGCCATCCTAATGTAAACTCTGCCTTGAAGCCTCTCTGCTTGCATCATTAAAATTTCACCAAGCATATCTCTAGCAATATGTTATAAAGGCAAAAAAGAAAACCATTTCCATTGGTGCAACGGTGTTTTACCCACAGAAATACTCTGTTAATGAGAAGTAATGTCTAAGCTTATCCTCAAATTAATCCACTTTGGCATACAGGTTTTGAAAGGTGGAATAGTTATCTTAAATTAAATGAAATGTTTTAATTATTGCACATGTTTTTTTTTACCCATAGAGTTTTGGAGGTGTTCCTGGGCCAGGATAGCAATTACACACTAAGGGGCGGATTTTAAGAGCCCTGCTCGCCGGTGAGCCTATTTTACATAGGCCTACCGGCGCGTGCAGAGCCCCGGGACTCGCGTAAGTCCCGGGGTTTTCTGAGGGGGGCGTGTCGGGGGCGGGCCCGAACCGCGCAGCGTTTTCAGGGCGTGTCGGGAGCGTTCCGGGGGTGGGCCCGGGGGCGTGGCTACGACCCGGGGCGGTCCGGGGGCATGGCCGCGCCCTCCGGACCCGCCCCCAGGTCGCGTCCCGGCGCGCTAGCGGCCCGCTGGCGTGCTGGGATTTACGTCTCCCTCCGGGAGGCGTAAATCCCCCGACAAAGGTAAGGGGGGGGGGGTTTTAGACAGGGCCGGGCGGGTGGGTTAGGTAGGGGAAGGGAAGGGAAGGTGAGGGGAGGGCAAAAGAAAGTTCCCTCTGAGGCCGCTCCGATTTCGGAGCGGCCTCGGAGGGAACGGGGGTAGGCTGCGCGGCTCGGCGTGCGCCGGCTATACGGAATTGATAGCCTTGCGCGCGCCGATCCAGGATTTTAGTGGATACGCGCGGCTACGCGCGTATCTACTAAAATCCCGCGTACTTTTGCTTGCGCCTGATACGCCAGCAAAAGTACGCCAAATCGCGCGGTTTGAAAATCTACCCCAAAGTGTTGCCTTGCAAAAGTACCCACGCAAATAAGCAGGTATAATTTTGTGTGGGTAATTTTTCATGGGGCAATATTCAAAGCACAACAATCTGTGAAGCTTTGCTTTGATTATTCCAGCAAATACCCTGGTAAAAACTACCCATAATGGGGCCGATGCAATACAGTGCGCTTAGCCGAGCGCACTGTTTAACCCGCAGTTGGACGCAGGTTGTGTAGGCATGTCCACAGCCCCTTGAGGCTGATGCAATACAGTGCACTCAGCTGAGCGCACTGTTTAATTCGCAGTTGGATGCAGGTTGTGTAGGCGTGTCCACACAGCCCCTTGTGCTAAAAGGGGATTACTGCCTCCACAATGCATGTCCAATGCGCCGCAAAACTAATAGCACTCATCACACACAAATGCATGTTGTTGAGGCTATTAGTTAGTCACCCCAAATACAAAAGAAAATTGTGCGTCCAATACGCACATTTTTGCACTCAGAAATTAACATCTGCCCAGAGCAGGCACTCATTTCTGAGCGCCCCCAATAAGTTGTACAGAAAAGCAGAAAATACTGCTTTTCTGTACATCCTCTGACTTAATATCGTGGTGATATTAAGTCAGAGGAACAAAAGATTGTTAAAAAAACCATTTTAACAAAGTGTCAGCAGTCAGGTTTGGAAAATGGATGCTCAGTTAACCAGCGTGCATTTTCTGAACCCATGCCTGTGTGCCGTTTAGGAAAATGGATGCCAATAAATTCAGCATCCAATTTATTAACTGGTGGACAGTCGACTTCTCCCGGGTGCCTGATGTCAAGGAGGCGCTAGGGGCATGAACCCTAATTTTAATATTGCATGGCGCCCCCAGGAGAGGTGCCTGGGGTCACGTTAGGAAAACGAGCGCTGAACACTCAGCGCTCACTTTCAATGTATTTGTTTTGCATCGGCCTCAATGTTTGAAGAAATGCAGGCAGTTTGTGTATTCCAATATGTATAACGGAGAACCGGTACACTGGCAGTGAATAGATAGAACTAGATCCATGGTTTTCTTCTTTTCTATTTTTCTTATCTTTATTAGACTAAGTATATAAATGTATAAAATCCCTTCAAAAGCCTGCCAAAATTATGATGTGATGATATCATGCTAGTGTAGTAACAAATGAAATCCAATACAACTTTTTTAACTAGCAAGTTTAAGTATTAAGCTATTTTTTTTTAACACGGAACACTACAATAAAAATTCTGTACTGTCAAAAAGTCGTTGTTCTTTAGTCTGCAGAGAAGTAATATATCTCTCTATTTTTTAATTTACTCAATTTTATATTCCAATGTGTCTAATAAAATTCAACTCAGATTACAAAATTACATTCATATAATCATTAAACAAATAAATAATACATAACACATAGAAACACAATAACAAACATTTAAAACTGACATAACAGACATACCCAAAATAATCATAAATTATTAAAACTGAGTTAAAACACTTACTAGCCAATTTGCACTCTTTAATCTGGAAAAGCCTGAACAAATAACACAGCTGTCAATGTGGCACCAAAAGTAGCATGAATAGCCTAAGGCACTGTAAAGGGGAAAATGGGTACCAGGAGTGGCAAGAGTTCTCCAAAGTATTGTCAGAGGACCAAAAAAGCAACCAAGGGGGGAAGAGCAGCCCAAGGCTTTAAAAGGGGTCACCAACACAGTGGCATAAACCCTCAAAGGCAGCACAAAAGGCAAAGTGGCACCAAGAGTGGCAACAACATCCTAAGGCATCATGAAGAGGGAATGAAGCAGAAAAAGTGTCGGAAAAGGGAGAGGGGAGAAAGCAGAAAGCACCATAAAGGGGGAACAAAGGCACCATGAAAGGGAAATTAAGCAGAAAAAGTGGCAAGGAATGGAGAAAGCACCAATACAGGGGAAAGCAGAAAGCACAATGAAGGGGGATGGAAGGCTCCATGAAGGGAGGAACAAAGTAGAATAGGTGGCATCGATAATGGGAGAAAGGAGCACAAAGAATAGCATCATCATGTCAATGCACCATGAGAGGTGCAAAGTAGCCCCTCACAATGACAAGAACACCCTAACGTGTAGAGTCTGGGGTATGACAGCAAAGCAGAATGATAGAAAGATCCTCAAGGTATAGCATCAGGGTAAAGCAGCAAGGCAAAGACTCCTAAGGTGAAGGATAAGGGGTATAAAAACATGGCAGAGTGGCATGGAACTTGCCACATCAGATTTAGTATAAGAGATAAATCTGTCATCACTATCACTTTTCTGATATAAGCTTTTATTACATTGCCTACTTGAAATTGATCTTCCTGCTGGGTGGAATTCTGGGCTTCTTTTGAAATTTGCTTTCTGATTGAAACTTTAGTCACAATCAGAACATGAAAAAGGTCTCTCCACAGTGTAGTTTGTCTAGTAATTTGTGGTGTTTGCTTTATTAAGAAAGTTTTTCTTATATTCTGAAACTGAATGCAGTCTGTTCCTTTATTTTATGCTGTTCTATAAGTTATCTTTTCCTATTGAAACCGTTACCATATTTGGAACATGTAAAAGGTATCTCCTGTGTATTTCTGCTTTCTGATGGATGGGTTTTGGATACAATACACACCAGTTTAACCAAGAAAGAAGAACGGTAGGAGAACCAGGCTTTTATCTTAGAGACATACAATAGAATGGTAAGGTAGAAAAACAGAAAAAAATAGTTTGGTTTTTTTCAATTTTTTTTTTCTGGGGACAAATCACCCCAGTATAACTGACAAGCAAACAGGATAGGAAAAATAGGCTTGCATTGTAGAAGGGTAGAACAAAATAAAGATCCATAAAACAGGTGGAAGGGAAGAAGAAATGTATTTTTTTTCACATTTGTTTTGGAGGAACAAAACAAACACCCAGTAAACTAACAACAAACACTGAGGCCCAAAATTCCCATGCTGGTACATAATAGACATGGCAGGTAAGCAGATCAGTAGCAGCAAGACCCCTGAAGTGTTGTAAAGGGCATGTAGGTAGACAGATCAATAGAAGCTGTTGTGGATTTGACATGGTTGTGGGCCCTTGGCTGCTATATTGATGACTCTTCCTATGGGGAGGGGCCCCATGGGGAAAATACAGCAGTAGGCTGGCTCTATAGTAAGCAACACAAAGAGTATAGAAGCTTTATTAGACAGCAATAGAACGATGCCCGTGGAGTGGGCAGCCCTCATCAGCCAAGGCCGAGTTCAGTCGAGGCACTGATGAAGTAAGTGCATAGAAGATCTCACCCAATGCTGGAAAGTGAGGGGTCCGCTAGTGGTCCGCGGAGCGGAGTACGCCGAGAATCTGTTCTGTGGTGAGACAAGGCAGAGAGACTGAAACGTGAGGGTTCTCACAAAGCTGGTAATGCTGTTGATGAGATGACCTCCGCAGCATGAAGATAGCGGTGAGGCAAGGCCCGGGGCACCGGTGTCGGAGTCCTTGGTAGAGGCAGGTCTACCCAGGAAGTAGATAGAAGTGAGGCAAGGCCCTCGTGGAGCGAGTAACTTAGGCATCCCTCTGGAACAGTGAAACCCTGGAGGGTGGGTAGGAGCAACAAGGTCCCTGAGGAGCAGGTACCTAGAGCGTCCTAGGAAGTCAGCGTAACCCCAGAGGGTAGGTAGCAGTGAAATCTCAGAGTGGGTGCTTCTGAGAGTGTCGAAATTAGCTGGACCAAAATCCTTGCTAACTCGTAGTTGGATTGGAGATCGGAGGCTAAGAACCCGGAGGTAGAGACGTCATGCGGCGGGGATGCCCCTGAGGATCCCGCCATGACATATTCAAAAGGGAGGGCAACCTCAGTGTAAGAATGGTGAACGCAATTGCCCATGCTGGTCCGGGGATGCTGGAGAGGTCGGCGGAGAGAGGCGGAGGCAGCCATCTTGCCCAGAGGAGAGGAAAGAGAAAGAAAAGAGGTGAGACAGAGAGGGCGCAGCCGTCTGCGACCTCCGGGCACAACAAAAGCAAGACCATTAAGTTGGTGTAAGGGGCATGGCAGATAGGTGTGTGGAGGCAAGGCCTTCATGTTGCTTTTAGTCATCCACTTGCATGGAAATTCTGGAAACCCAAGGAAAGGAAGATTGATTTTAAAGACCAGCTCTTCAATCAACTCTGCTGCAAGCCTTGAGCAATGAGGGCTCACAATGTCCCCTGCTATTGAGAAGGCACATTCACCAGGCACTTTGGTTGGTAGGCAGTAAAGAAGCAATGAGCCACTGTGGCTGTATCAGGCCAGATTGTAGATTTGTGAGCACAATATGCCAGCACATCTGTGTTCATGTCCTCAAAAGGTTCTGTGACATAGTGACACAGACATTTGCTCTGGGGTCTCCTCTGCTGGGGTGGGCTGAGACTCTTTTGCCAGCTGCTTTAGCTATTGCCTGTACCTATAGCGATGGTTCTTTGCAGGCAATATGCCTTTGGCGTATCGATTTGGGGGAGGAAATGCTAGTTGAGATGGTGCTGCTCCTGCTTGCACTACTCTCTGAGGTGGACACTATTTCCTGTGCTATGTCCCCACTGTGCCTCTACCTTTGGCTCTCCTGTTGACACACCATACCTCCTTCATGAATGTGAGATGCAGGACCTCCCTTGACTCTTCATGGATCACAAAGTGTGGCAAGCATGTAATGGTTTTCTGAGAGAGGTTTCAGTCTACCTTTCACCTGCTGCCCTAAGGAGTCCAAAAGCTGCAACACTTCTGTTTCCATTCCCTCTTGCTAATGGAAGCCCTCTAGCATTTCCTTCAGAATATTCACTATAGAGATAACCCCTCCCAGAGTAGCACTTCTGGACCTCAGATCCTCCATGGCATCCTTAAAGGGCTTCAGGATTTCTATCAGTTGCCTGATGACTACCCAATCATGATGCCCTGGAGTACTGCTGCATGGGAGTAACCTGCAGTTACTACCACCCTTTACAAAAGGGAAGGGGGTAATCTGCATGGAGTGGCAGCCACTGCCATCTTTAAAAATAAGAACCTGGCAAGTTCACAAAAATTAAGCCTATCCCATGTTACTGTTGCTAGTAATAGCAGTGGCTATTTTCTAAGTCAATTTAATTAATAGCAGGAAATGGACTTCTCCTCTGAGAACTTATCCAACCCTTTTTTAAACCCAGCTACACTAACTGCACTAACCACATCCTCTGGCAACAAATTCCAGAGTTTAAACTCAAATTCTTCTTTCTTTTCACAGAGAAGCTGCCCCACTTCCATTCTTTTATAGGTCCCCTTCTATTTTCCTGAACTTCTCTGTAAGCTCCTGCAGGAATACATTCCCATGGTCCTTGGACCCAGCCCCTGGGCACCCTTTACTGCCAGGAGCAGCAGGTGAGGAAAACAATGGATATCCATATTTTTTTGCCGTTACTATATTTGTAGCATTGTCTGTCACAAAGAAACATATGTTTAGCCTCCTGGCTCTCTTTCTGGTGTAGCTGCCTACCTACTAGCATTTATTTTATGACTGATAGAATATTTGCTGAGGCATGGGGTCTGCACATCAACTGGGCATGCAGCAAAGCTCACCTGCAGCCTGATGCGTTCTCCCTGCTAGAGCTGCTGCCTACCCCTGCCTCAGACAGGTCTTACTAGTGTGCCATCAGGGAGAGGTAAAGATGTGTAGCATTCATGGCAGCAGGGAAGGAGTTAGCCCACTTTAGTTATTTTTGAGGGTTTTACTGCTCCTCTTCTATAAATTTCTGTTACTGGGTAGCAGAGGGCTACTCTCTGTTGACTGAGCTTCAGCATAGCTGGAAGGCAGCAAATCCTAGCGAGCCTGTTGCCCCTAAGTGTATGTTACTCTAGACACAAACATAATGGGTGCCTACTGACAATTCCAGGGCTGCATGATGAGCGGGCAGACACCCAAATTACTCTGACAGCGGTGGAGCAGATGGTGTTGTCCACCAGAGTCAGCTGTGACTGAGGTGGTGGAGCTGGACACCTCACAACCAGACCAGCAACACGGTGAGTACTGTCTATAAAATACCTTGTCCTAGTGTTTCTACATGGCATATAGTTAGTGGCAATACCAGGTACTTCTACTATAATGATATAGGGCTCATGTGCCCACAGAGAAGAGCCTGAATCACCCTTTCGCTCCAGATATGAAACTAAAACAAGTTCCATCTTCACTGTTGCAGGCGGCTGAGATGAGAAACAGGCAAGACCAAGTGGTGTGTAAAGGGCACATCACCATATACAGCAATTGCCCAAAACATTGGAGGAGGAGGAGGAGGAGCTGCAGAAAAGGGCCACCCATGGGGGAGCTGCAGCAACAAACATTTGACGAGTCAAAAGAGGAGCTGGAGGTGGAAGAGCAGCAAGCTGGCCTGGAATCCTCTTCAGAACAGGAGGGTGCTCAACACCTACAGGTGGAGGCCGGCCAGCAGAGCACCTCCTCATTGACATGAATGCCCATATAATGGAAGAGCTGGTAGCACGGAGTTCAGAGCTCCACGGCCTGCAGGCAGTGATACATCAAGAGGGACAGGTTCTAAGGGATGAACTCAGGGGCCTGTGACAGGAAATGTGTGAGCAGACAGCTGTATGGAGGGAGCTGCTCAAAAGAATGCCCCCTTGGCAGCCAAAGTCACCACCAGCGGTGCCTTCCCAACCTGGCAGACCCTCATGCAGCCACCTGCCAGAACAGCCAGGCCCTGCACCTTCTGATGGACCAGCTCTAAGGAGGAGCTTGGGGCAAGGCTATCCCAGTGCCCACTCACATGGCCCAAGAAAGGCTAAATGAGGCAGAAAGAGCCAGTAAATTTAATTTATTATGCACTTCTATAAGCACACTATAATAAATGCACTGCCACCAATGAAAATATCTTTGTATCAGAGTGTTCCTTTCCTCTGTAGCCTATCTTTGACTGTGGTGATGTATCACTTGCAATTCCTCCTGATTGAACTCTTGGTCCTCCTCCTCTTCCTCTTCATCTGTATTCTCATGTCTTCCTTTTGGAGGAGGCATGCATCTGGTTTTAGCCAAGTTATGTAGCATACAGCAGGCTAAGAAGATCTGACAGACATTTGGTGGGTTGAAAAGGAGGCATTCCCCATATCTATCCAGACAGCAGAAGCATGTTTTGAGTAGGCCAAAGGTTCTCTCGATGACTAGTCTGGTCATCCACTGGACCCTGTTTATCGCACCTCCGCGGCACTCTGTGGGGTGGCCACAGGGATCATGAGCCAGATTTTGAGTGTATAGCCTCTGTCACCTGTAAGGGAGAAAACAGAGGAGAACGTTAGGATAGGCTTTAATGTTTGGACTGCACATTATGGGATTAGGCTGAGTCTGAGCTGTTGTAAAATGGTGTTAGAAATGGAAATTTTCCTACCTAGTAGCCAGCCCCCAATGATGTGTTCTTCCTGGAAGTGGTCATGAATTCCTAACTGCGAGAGGATGTAAGCATTGTGAGTGGATCCAGGAAACTTGGGCCCAAGGTCCAGGATGAGGCCCTTTGCATCTCAGATTACCTGCATATTGAGGAAATGAAAGCCCTTGCAATTGCAGTATGTGGCATCATCTCCCACATATGCACTTATAGGGATGTATGTGCAGTCAATAACCCCCATGACAGAGGGAAAATGTGCCAATTGATAGAAATTCTGTATGATTTGTTCTTGCTGCCATCTGCTCTGAGGGAAGGATATATACTGGTGTGTTCTCCTTAGCAAGGTGATCATCACCTGATCAATGCACATGGCGGTGGTGGACTGGCTTATGCTGGCCATGACCCCAAGAGAAGTTTGGAAGATGCCAGTAGCAAAAAAAAGCTAGGGCAGTGGTGATCTTGAGATGTGCAGGCAAGGCATGGCCTCTCTAACTGGTTGGTTGCAGGTCTGTCTCTAACTGCTAGTATAAATACTGTATGATTTCCTTATTAAATCTGAACATGTGCATTACTTCCTCCTCTGACAGCTCCAAAAATGAAGTCATTGGCCTGTAGACTGTGTGCAGGGTACCTTCTCTTCCTTCTCCTCCTCCTCCTCCTCCTCTCCTCTCTCGCTCTTCTCTGCCTTAAAGCCACGAGTATTCATACAATGATTAGAGTCATTTTGAAATTAAGATGTCACCCAGTGTCTCAAACACCTCAAAAATGTGACTGCTACTTCCCCTTCAAACCCCCCCCCCCCCGTCCCATGGGCCAAAAGGTACCTGTTTGATGCTCTTTATTTCTCTAAGGGACATTGGAATGCAGGACGTTGTAAGTAGCAACCTGATCGGTCAGTGTATCCCTGATACTCTGGGGACATTCTACTTGTGACTGCCTATTCCTGTTCCCAGATGAAGGGGAAGGCTTTCTCAGTGTCCCCCACTGGGTCCCAGTAGGCACTCGATGTTCTCCCCCCCCCCCCCCCCCCCCAATGGCAGTGCCTACTTCCACTCGCAGGGAGAATGTGGCCTGGAAAATGCAAAGTGGCTAATAGATAGTGTTGTAAATCTGTTAGACTTTCTGCTAGGAGTTGCAATTTGTTAGAAAACTGTTATGCTGATGGGAGGAGCAAGCAGAAGGAATCTGTACTAGCAGACTGCGGAGTAGCAATCTATAGTATTTGATATAGTTGTGGGTGGATCCCTGGGCCGATGACATGACCACAGCCTCGGGAGGATATCCCGAGAGGGACCACTGGCTAGGCTTGAGTATGGAGACAGACAGACATTAGTTCTTTTATTAAACAAGTTTGAAGCCACAGGAGGTGGCAGTAGTGAGCTGATATGCCCGGCAGGGCTGTAGTCCCTCAGGTAGTGGAACAGCGATCCAGGATGGCTGAGCTGTTGAGAAACTGTAGAACGTGAGTAGGCAGAGTAGACAGGGTTCATGAACAGAACTAGATGATAAAACTCACATAAGGTCTCAAGGAAGCTCAGGAGCTGGAACGATATAGGCCCTCGAGGAGTGAGTACCTGGTTCCAGGGAAAGCTCTGAGAGAGTGGTGGTAACTCACAATTGTTTGTAGTAGCGATATCTTCCAGGCAGTAGAGAATCTTCAGAGTATCCAGGAACATGGGCCCTCGAGGAGCGAGTACCGGTTCCTATCTGTAATCTGAAAGGTAAAGAGAGAGCGAGGCCCCCGAGGAGCGGGTACCTCTGGTAAGTCCGAGGAGGCAGAGTAGCTTGGGTAGCGTAGCCGAAGCAATCCCCTTGCTAACTCAATTCGATAGTGAAAATAGAGACCTTAAGTATTGGAAGCAGATGACGTCATCTCAGGGGGATGCCCCTGAGGTTTGCGCTCTAGTTGGTACTTCAGTCAGAGTGCGTGCGTGCGCACGCGCGCCCTAGGTCATCAGGCAACATGGTGGATCTGCAACGTCAAGCCAGTCCGGGGACGCCGGAGGGAGACGGCATGGAGACGCCGCAGCAGCCAGCCATCCATCAGACCAGGAGGGAGTCGCCACAGAGGTAAAGAGGGCGGAGTGAGGGCGTCGAGCAGCGACGGACACAACAAATGGTCTCTCTGGTAGACACGTAAACCTGTTGTAGCAATATCACATGCGTAAAGGCACGCACATGAGCATACACGTCACTTTACAATACGTCATTACATACATACATATAACCTTGCCCAGACTACACCTCTAATACGCCCCTTTTTGGCGCACGTCCCGTTGCATGATTATGTGCATATATGCGTGTACATTGTGGCTTTTAAAGTCCGCACTGCTCGCGAGTGGCCCGCATACGCGCGTATGTGGCCGTTTTTGCACGAGCAACACTTTTAGAATCGACCCCTGAGCGTTCTGCTGAATATAGCAGGATAAAATAATACAGGATATTTATTTATTTATTTTCCCTTGATTCCCTACTTTTAATTAATTCAAGCCTGAGGGCGATTTATAATCAAACCAACAATATCTACAATATAGAGTACAATGAAACACAAATTTAAATTACATGTCTTCTTAAAATAGCAGTCAATAAGCTGAACTTTAGGAGTGCTATTTTTCTGATCAGACTTATCCAGCCAACTTTACCCAGCTAGCACAGAATGTTGGCACTAATGAACTAAAGTTTAACCGTGGTCAAGGAATGCCCCCAACAGAGCCTCCATTTTAGCCAGTAAATTTTGTGCAGGCGATGATTTACCCGGGCAAAAATTAACCAGAAAACGAATAGGAAATATGAAACATTATTGTTTGTTTGGCTGACTCCCAAACTTAGGCAGACAAACTCTTTGAATGTTGACTTCTTAATTTCTCCAAAGGGTGGGGCCCAATTATACATATTTTAGATTCCTCCACATACCTGTATAAGTCCAGATACCTTGCTTTGCTTGTCTTTTCTTGCTACAGGGAAGCTGAACTCCAGATCTAGCAAAATAAAAAAATACTCTTCAGAGTCCCCAAAAGTATCTCTAAATTGTTATCTGTAAAGCCAGTCACAACAATGGTCTTGTGAAAATCCAAACAAATCCCAAGTCATAATTCCTGGGGAGTTTGCACATTACGCAAAGCGGCTTAACAATTTTGAACTGAGAGGAGGCAGTGGCATACCGAGGGAGGGGCAGGAGGGCAGGGGGGGGGGGGGGCACTGATGGCTGACTTAGGGAGGTCCTTGGAGCTGCTGGTAGATACTATCCCACTGGCAGCTGAAAAACAGACTGATTGTGCGGCCACTAGTAGACCTCATCCCACCAGCGGCTGAACAAGGAAGCATGCCATTCCTTTCCTGTGTACCGGCCACTGTTTACTCTAACCTGCATGCATGCGTGGCCGCGCACAGCAAGAAGATCAGTGGGGCAGTGGTGGAGCTCAACCTATCACGTCCCACAGAAAGAGTCACCTCCAAACCTCCAGGTGCTCCTCCTCCTTCCTGTCTACACGGCCCCGAAAGAAAAACATTGCTGGAGCCATGTGGGCAGGAAGGAGGAGGAGCATCGGCCGCATGCAGAAGTGGAGCAGTGTTTGTCGCAGGGCCGCTGAGGATCCCATTTCGCGGTGGCCCGAGCAGAGCAGGGCTGCCATGGAGCATATCTCACAGTGACCCACGAAGAGGAGACCCAGAGGCAAGAGGGAGTGAGAGCCTGTAAGTTCAAGGAGAAAACATGTGAGAGCCTTTGTGTGTGAATGAGAGTCAGCATATGTGAGTGAGAGATAGCATGTGAGAGTGAGAGCCTTTGTGTGTGTGAGTGTGTGATTGCATGTGAGAATAAGAGCTTTGTGTGTATGTGTGAGAGAGAGAGAGACATCAGAGCCTGAGTGTGTGTTTGAGGGAGGAAGGGAAGAAGACAGGAGGAGAGAGAAGAAACAGAAATAAAGGACTCTGTGAAAACAATTGGCAAAAGACCAAGAAAGAGAAAGTGGAAAAAAAAAAAGCCTGTGAGCAGCAGAATAGAAAACAAAGATCAGAAAGCAAAGATACAATTTTTTTTTTTTAAATTTTTAGTGATTGGCATATGTTAAATTTGCGAATGTGCAAGAGTAACACTTTCTCTATGCTGATCTCGCGATGTACGAGATCAGCATGGAGGAACTAGAAGCCCCGAAAAATTTGTGAAATTGAAAGATGAAAAGGATCAATGTGTGGAGAGAGACGAAGAAATGGCAGAAATATTAAACAAATATTTCAGTTCGATGTTCACTAAAGAGGACCCTGGAGAAGGACCATTGCTAGTTAACAAGAAACTGGAGGGGAATGGAGTAGATGTAACTCCATTTACAGTAGAGAATGTATGGGAAGAGCTGGGGAAACTGAAAGTGGACAAAGTCATGGGGCCTGATGAGGTTCATCCCAGGATGCTGAGGGAGCTCAGAGATGTGCTGGCAGGTCCGCTGTGTGACCTGTTCAATAGATCCCTAGAAATGGGAGTGGTGCCGAGTGATTGGAGAAGAGCGGTGGTGGACCCGCTTCACAAGAGTGGGAACAGGGAAGAGGCTGGTAACTACAGACCGGTCAGCCTCACCTCGGTGGTGGGAAAAGTAATGGAGTCACTGTTGAAAGAAAGAATAGTGAACTATCTACAGTCCGGAGAATTGCTGGACTAGAGGAAGCATGGATTCACCAAGGGAAGATCCTATCAGTCAAATCTGATTGACTTTTTTGACTGGGTAACCAAGGAATTGGATCAAGGAAGAGTGCTCGATATCATCTACTTGGAGTTCAGCAAGGCTTTTGATACAGTCCCACACAGGAGACTGGTGAATAAAATGAGAAGCTTAGGAGTGAAGTGTACCGAGGTGGTGGCCTGGATTGCAAACTGGTTGACGGACAGAAAACAATGTGTGATGGTAAATGGAACTTACTCTGAAGAGAGAGCGGTGTTAAGCGGAGTACCACAGGGATTGGTGTTGGGACCGGTCCTGTTCAATATCTTTGTGAGCGACATTGCGGATGGGATAGAAGGTAAGGTTTGTCTTTTTGCGGTTGACACTAAGATCTGCAACAGAGTGGACACTCCAGAAGGAGTGGAGAGAATGAGACAGGATTTAAGGAAGCTGGAAGAGTGGTCAAAGATATGGCAGCTGAGATTCAATGCCAAGAAGTGCAGAGTCATGCATATGGGGTGTGGAAATCCGAAAGAACTGTATTCGATGGGGGGAGAAGGGCTGATATGTACGGAGTAGGAGAGAGACCTTGTGGTGATAGTCTCTACTGATCTGAAGTCAGCGAAACAATGTGACAAGGCGATAGCTAAAGCCAGAAGAATACTGGGCTGCATAGAGAGAGGAATATCGAGTAAAAAAAGAGAAGAGATAATCCCCTTATACAGGTCCTTGGTGAGGCCTCACCTGGAGTACTGTGTTCAGTTCTGGAAACCGTATCTCCGAAGGGACAGAGACAGGATGGAGGCGGTCCAGAGAAGGGTAATAAAAAAAGTGGAGGGTCTTCATCGAATGACTTATGAGGAGAGATTGAAGAATCTAAATATGTACACCCTGGAGGAAAGGAGGAGCAGGGGTGATATTATTCAAACTTTTAGATACTTGAAAGGTTTTAATGATCCAAAGACAATGACAACCTTTTCCGTTGCAAAAAAATCAGCAGAACCAGGGGTCACGATTTAAAACTCCAGGGAGGAAGACTCAGAACCAATGTCAGGAAGTATTTCTTCACGGAGAGGGTGGTGGATGCCTGGAACACCCTTCTGGAGGAAGTGGTGAAGAACAAAACTGAAGGATTTCAAAGGGGCATGGGATAAACACTGTGGATCCATAAAGTATAGAGGATGTGAATGAAGAGAAGAGGCACGGGGATGGCTTACTTGCGGGAATGATGGCTACTACCTGGAGATTAATAATATCCTTACTCAATAAACATACACACAGTTAATATGACTCCAACATTGTTCTATGCTTCAACAGCAAGAGGAAATGTGGAAAAAAGGATTTGCATCCACAAAAAAGCAAGGGAGTAGCTTGCTTGTTACGGCGGTTACTACCCCAAAACCAAATAAGCCTGATACTTCACTTTCGATGCATATCCAGCAAAGCTCTCTGCTTCAACAGCAGGGAAAATGAAGAAAAGATGATTTATATTCAGACATCAACCAACAAGGAATGAATTACATAGTGTTGGAAAACAAACAAGCATGGGTGTAGCTTGCTTGTTATGGTGTTTACTACCCCGAATCAATTAAGCCTGATACTTCACTTGGAATACATATCCAGCGCAACTCACTGCTTCAACGGCAGGGGGGAATGAAGTAAAGAGGATTTATATTCAGACAACCAACAAGGACTGAATTGCACAGGCAGGGTAAACAAGCGTGGGAGTAGCTTGCTTTTTACGGCAGTTACTACCCCAAACCAATTAGCTAGATACTTCACTTAGATGCAGCTCCAGCACTGCTGTCTGCATCGATGGTGGGGGTGGAAGGGAATTGGAACCAAAAAGTTACCAATAAGGGCCCTGACCTCAGCGGTCAGATAGTATGAAAACAAATAGGTGTGAAAGCTTGCTGGGCAGACTGGATGGGCCGTTTGGTATTCTTCTGCCGTCACTTCTATGTTTCTATGTTTAATACCACAGATCCTTCACTGAGGAGGCAGTAGATTGGGCTTCAGTGCCAGTAGCAGTGTTAGTGCCTCCCCAATAGCCAAGCAGCAGCAGTGACAGTGGCAGCAGAGGAACAAGAGAGACTCTGAGGCTGTTGGCAAAAGAAAGAGAGGGGGTCTGCCTTGAGTGTGTGCATGTGTGTAAATGGAAGACTGCCTGAGTGTGTGTATGTGTGAATGCATGGGTGCTTGCCTGGGGTGTGCCTGTATATGAGAATGGATGGATGCCTTCCCGGGGTCTGTCTGTGTGAGAATGGGTATCTGCCTGCCTCTGTGTGTGTGTGTTTGTGTGTTTGTGTGTATGTGTATAAGAATGAATTGGTGCCTGTCTGGGGGGTCTGTGTGTCTGAGAATGAATGTGTGCATATTTGAGGGTCTGTGTGAAAATGAATGAGAGCTTGCTTGAGTGTGTGTGTGTGTGTATGTGAGAGAGCTAGTGAGAATGAGAGAGAGAGTGTGTATGTGTGTGTATAAGAGAATCCGAAGGAGTAAGAGTTTGTGTGTGTGTGTGTGGGGGGGGGGGGGAGAGGGTCTTAGAGCCTGTGTATGAGAGTGTGTCTGTGGGAGAGAGAGAGGTTGTAGGTATGTATAAGAGCATGTAGGTGTGTGTATGTGACAGTGTATGTGTGAGAGAGAACAGACATGTGAATATGTGAGAGAGAGAGGATAAAGTTTGTCTGCCCCCCGCAGCCCCCTAATCCTCGACAATCTCAGGGTGACTGAAAATCAGGAGTTCCCAGATATGGCCAGCAGGGGCTTTTTAAAAAATCCATATTAGTTTTAATTATTGGGTGATATTTGATATGTGTGCTGTTTTGAAATATTTTATTGATGCTTGGGAAATTTTTAAATCCATTTATCAGCAATCCTCACTCCAACTCACCATCCCTCTCAAACTCCACTCTTCCTCAAGACCGATTAGATCCGCATACAAAGGATCTCTCCAGGCTCCCCCAAACAAATCCTCTATTCACAACTCCATTCAAGAACGAGCAAGTGTCCACCGCTGGACCTCATCATTGGAATTCACTACCCCCAGAACTACACCTGGAACAATGCCATCTTTCCTTCAGAAAGAAACTGAAAACCTGGCTGTTCTCTCAAGCATACCCCTGAAGGATCAATCCACAACTAGTACCGTCTCTCACACCTCTTCCTTATTACCTCTCCTGGTCACTAACCACCTCCCCCCTGCCCCCGCCCCATTTCCGGCCCCCCGCCCCGCTTCCGGCCCCTGCCCTCCCTCACCCCTGTCAGTTGCCTCTTCTGTTCCTTCCCAAAGGAATCTGTTATGCTAGAACTACTTATTTAAATAACCTGCTAAATTCAGCACCTTATGTTACTCAATTGTGTTCTGCTATTTTTAATCAATTGTTTTCTGCTACTTTATATTACCTCTCTAGTTGAGTTACGTTAAACTTATTCTTTCTCTCTTAACGGCCATGTTTTATACTCCCTGTTTATTGTAACTTTCTTTCGTCTTGTTAAATGGTTTTCCCCTAGTTCTACTGTAAACCGGTACGATAAGACTTCGTCTTGAGCATCGGTATATTAAAAGAGTTTAAATAAATAAATAAAAAATGTATATGATTTTAATTAATAGAAGTTATTCTATTTGTCAGTAATTTTAAAATATTCTTTTATTAGTATGGTTTTACTATTATAATTGATGCTTTATGTTTTTTTATTTTATTTTATGAGGAATGGTGGTTCTGTTTTTCTATTATTACACACAGAGTCTGGCTTCTTGTGGCTTCCATTCCAGTTCTTGTCTGTATGTTGCTGGTTCTAATTTGTGATCCTTTATTCTGTATTTGGTGAGGGTCTGTCTCTGCTCTGTGCATGTGACCAAGGTGAGAGATTCTGCTAGTGTATAGTTGTGTGTAGGGATCTATAGCAATTGGGTTTGTTTTGCTTCCCCAATAGATGGTTGTAAGGAATCAGGTAGGCGAGAATAAGGTAAAAGTAAAATAATATGTTTATTGATATACAATCTTAATAATTCTAAGTATTAAAGGTATATAGTTCTAAGCACTAAAATATACAATTCTAAACATATACAGTTCTAAGCACTAAAATATACAGTTCTAAGCACTAAAGTATACAGTTCTAAGCATATACAGTTCTAAGCATTAAAAACAATTCTAAGCATATTCATCTGTATTCATGCACAATATTTCAGCCAATACTCACAACACCCTTTTCATCAGCCTGCCTGAGAGAGAGAGCCCACCACAGGCAAAAGGGGTCCAGTCACTTTGTACGTCTACAAAGGACACGCAGCACTTTGCATGCCAGCAAAGTGAAAGCAGGTTTCTCGCTCTCCCCGTTTTGCAGCCATAGCTGTTCGTCCTTTATAGCCCAATGTCAACAAGTGTGCGTGCCAATCTAGACTGTATGTTTGTGGGACAGGATTACTCACTATCCTTGCCAGCAGTTCCAGTCTAAACAATATCCAGACTCAAGGATGGATGGTCAGGTCATCTTTACTCCAGGCCGAATGTCAGTGCTGCAGCTGATTCTGCAGTTTCCCTTACAATGGTGTATTGGTATTCTAGGACCCAGTGTAATATTTACCTGTGCTTTTTCACAGGTAGGGTTCTTGTTGTTTGAGTCCTTGGTGTTATTATTATTATGTTATGGTTTACTGTATAGATTCTGAGTGTCTTTTATTTTATGAGGAATGGTGGTTCTGTTTTTCTATTATTACACACAGAGTCTGGCTTCTTGTGGCTTCCATTCCAGTTCTTGTCTGTATGTTGCTGGTTCTAATTTGTGATCCTTTATTCTGTATTTGGTGAGGGTCTGTCTCTGCTCTGTGTGTGTGACCAAGGTGAGAGATTCTGCTAGTGTATAGTTGTGTGTAGGGATCTATAGCAATTGGGTTTGTTTTGCTTCCCCAATAGATGGTGTATTGGTATTCTGGGACCCAGTGTAATATTTACCTGTGCTTTTTCGCAGGTAGGGTTCTTGTTGTTTGAGTCCTTGGTGTTATTATTATTATGTTATGGTTTACTGTATAGATTCTGAGTGTCTTTTTGTGGGATTTTGTGTTAGTTCACAACATGTCTGGCAGTGGAAGGTGTTTGTACTGCTGTTACTGTGAGGTGTCACCAGAATTTGAAAATATCTTTTAGTATGATGAGCTGTAAGGGAAACTTCCAAGCTCCATTGTCGGGGGAATTTCAGTGGATGCACAGAGTTACAGAACTGGAGGTGCAGGATTTGTATTGACATTCTGTCCCTTCCTATATGCATTCCAGACTTCACTCTCATAGCCAAATAGAATTAGTTAAATGAGTGAATCAAAAAATTTTAATAGTAATTTTACCAGAAGTGTGAAACCAGCCAGTTTTTTTAAAAATTACGCAGAAGACCCTTTGGACTTTCTTATTGAGACTTTTTTATAGCCAGTTTTGAAGCAGGGGGCCATGAAATGGAGTTGGGTGTGGTATGAGGAAATGCCATTTTGGCTCCCCCCCCCCTTCTTCCCCAAATTCGTCTGTCTAGAGACGCCACTGATTTTCTGAGACCTTAAGCATTAGTACAAGAAAGATGGGGGGGGGGGGGGGGGGGCGGGTGTCGGGCACTGGAGAGACACACAAACTGAGAGGAGGCTAAGAACCTGTATCATGACTGACCCGGTATTGGCAGGGACAAAAATCTGAAATCGACGATTGGCAAGATTGTCTTTCTGAAACAAGCATCTGACAAGATGTTGTCTACTTTTGAATGTGGACATAAAGGTTAATTTCATGCACAATATTAATTTAAACATACTGTTGTAATTAGAGAAGGAATCATAATTAATAAGAATCATGTCAAAACAAGAAACCAAAGCTAAGGGTTGCACTAGTTGGATATCTCACCTGCCTCCAAGCTACTACTAGTCATGCAAATGAAAATATTTTCACTGCTGATAGCAACACAGTGAATATGCTAAAATGCTACAAGTGCTCTATCTGGTGCCAACCACAACACAAGTGAATAAAGCAGCATATGTGTGAGTAAAGAAAACAATTATGTATGATCTTAATTTCCATTCTGTTTACCTTATGCATTAAGCTAGTTTTCAAGGCAGAGTTTTTGAATTTCTCTTTCTTTAAATTCAGATAATTATAAGCCAGAGACAATGTTACTAGTGAACTGCCTTCTCCCTATTTGTCAAATTCAGGAGTGCTGTTAGGCATGGGCACATGGGGTTTGTTCCCTGAACCCAAGTAACAGCCAAATGTCTCTGATTCCAGAGGGTTTAGAACTACAGGAATTCACACCTTTTTCCTAATCCCTGGTATGGTCTTTCTTCCTTCCTTGATCTGCTCTGCCCTCCCCCAGATCCTTAGTGCAGCTCTTTTCACCTTCTACTTCCCAGTAGGCCTCGCCTATAATATCCTTCTTTCTCTCACTGCTTTCTCTGCTGCTCATCCATGAGGCCCCTACCACAATACTGGTCCTGTGCAGCAGAGGAGCTGACATGGTATTTTGCTGCTCCTCCTGCAGGCTGGGGAGAGATGGGGGCAGACTGGACCAAGGAAAGGGAGGCCAGGTCATATCAGGTACTGGGAGCAGGGAATGGCAAAGCATATCAGGGGGAGTGAAGCATAGGGTAAATGCTAGTAACCTTAAACAGGATGTGCAAAATGAACTTTTTAGGCCTACTGCTATGCACGCAGACTGAGTAAAAGGAGCAGGCCTAAAGCAATGCAGACATTTATTTATTTATTTATTTATTTTTGGTTTTTATATACCGGTCTTCTTGCATTATATGCAAATCAAATCGGTTTACATTGAACATTTAAACTTGCTTGAAAAAGCATTACATGTAACAAAGAACATCAAAACATGAAAAACCTGTTGGAACAAAAAAAATAAAACACAGAGTATGAGTTGTTCATCTTTAACAGGAAAAAGCAAAAAAAAAAAAAAATATATATATATTAGTGTATATATTAGTATCAGGAACTTGTCACTTAAGAACTCCTATCATATTTGCTTATCACAAAAGCACAGCAAGATCGAGAATAAAAAGCGGGAATCTTTTCTATTTTACATATTATGAAGGAGATGGATCATAAATTTGCATATTATCTGCGCATTATTCTAAATTTCCATACATGTTAATAAGCTAGCATGTTGGCTACACCCATATCTGGTGATCTCACTCCACTAATCTGATATTGATTGGAAATCCCTATGATCATCTCAGAATTATCTAGTTAATACTGCCATCTAGTGCATATACGTTAGAAGAAGTAAAATGGTTATTCCAGTATTCCAACTAGATCCAGTTTATTGCTAAAACAACCGAGTTATTCTAATTTCTTACATATATGCAGCTGGGCAGATGCTCCCTTATTTATTCCTAAGCTGGTATCATGGGGGCGGATTTTAAAAGCCCTGCTCGCGTAAATCCGCCCGGATTTACGCGAGCAGGGCCTTGCGCGCCGGCGTGCCCATTTTCCATAGGCCTGCCGGTGCGCGCAGAGCATGGAGTTTGTAGCCATGTGATGATTTTTGGCAACTTTATATGAGTCTGCTTTTCACAAAGAGGAAAAAAGACTGTTCTTGTTTCTTCATGCCCTTACTATGTCATTGGGGCTACCACTGCCATTGGTCGGCCCCTTTCACATGGTAGGAGCACAAGATGGTGCCGGCAGCCAACGGAGGGAGGGCAGGAGATGCTCCGGGACCCCCGCTGGACCACCAGGGAATTTAGGCAAGTCTTGGGGGGGGGTTGTAGTTAATTAAATTAAAAGGGAAACAAATAGGAATGGCACTTATCAATGGATCGGGGGGCCCCTTTGAACGGATTCAACGTATCTGGCCCCGACGAATATGAATGCCATATGAAACGGATGCGGCTCCTCTGCACATCCCTAATAGATACAGTCATTGATGTAGTCACTGATTGGTTGGTGAGAAATAACCCAGAAGAGCAAATGTTGCTATATGGTACAGAATAGTTATGCTAATAATTGATTCTTATTTGGCTGGGGCTATTCTGGCACAAAACCATATATGACAAAGAGAACTTGGTTATTCAGTACAAAACCATATTTGAGGAAAAGAGCTTCAATTTATGACCAATCAGAAAAGAACATTTGTCCTTGATTGCACTTGGGAAATTATAAAACAGGGTGCAACATTATCATCGCTTTGGAGGCAGAGAGAGAGAGACATGCATACCCAGAAGACATCATCCTGTATCACAGTGTTAACCTCCCCACTGTGAGTATCAATAGCCTGGCCAGCTACAACTTACATTGTAAGTATTTGATACAATATTAATTAAGTATAGAGATCTGGGAAATGTACTCTGCATTTATTTCCTTATTTCTCTGTAAAGATCCTGAGAGAAAGAGATAATAGGATAAGGAATTATATACTTTATTGTATATTCTAAGTGTATATTAAAAAAGCATTAAAAGGATATAGCAAATCAAATTTTACCAATCTGCTTATTAAAAATTGTTATTAAATTGTTATCTGTGGATTATTCCTTATCAAACTAAGCCGTATGTCCCGGGGCTTCGAAAAAGGGGTGTTATGGGGCGGGGCCGTGGGCGGGACGCCAGCACGGGGGCATTCCGGGGGCGGGACCAAGGCCTCCGGAACAGCTGCTGTGCCGGGGGATGGCGCGCCTGCAGCTGGCCGGTGTGCGCAAGTTAGACCTGCCCGGAGGCAGGCATAACTTCAATGATAATAGTAGGGGGGTTTAGATAGGGCTGGGGGGAGGGTTAGATAGGGGAAGGGAGGGGAAGGTGGGGGGGGGGGGGCGGAAGGAATGTTCCCTCTGAGGCCGCTCTGATTTCGGAGCGGCCTCGGAGGGAACGGAGGAAGGCTGCTCGGCTTGGCGCACGCAAGTTTCACAATTGTACACCCCCTTGCGCATGCTGACCCTGGATTTTATAACATGCACACGGTAGTGTGTGCATGTTATAAAATCGGGCATAGATTTGTTTGCGCTGGGTTGCGCGAACAAATCTATGCCCGCGCGTACCTTTGAAGATTTGGCACTAAGTTGATAGCTGTATAGGTGAAGATTTCAGCAGGCAGAAGTAGTTGAATACAGGCACCGAGCCAGGGAGAGCAGGCCCTCGAGGAGCGAGTACCTGATCCCAGATAGGCACCTGAAAGAAAGCAAAGGGCCCCCGAGGAGCGGGTACCCAGGTTAGAAAAATACCCCAAAGGACAGAGAGAGCTTCCAGCGGCAGCAAGGAAGCGGAAGAGTAGCTCAGACCGGAGGCTTTTCATCCATTCATGATCCTTGCTAACTCGATTAGCTAGCAAACAAGGGCAGGCTAAATACCCGGATGGCGTGACGTCACTTGAGGGGGACGTTGGTGGCGAGCACGCGCGCCCCCTAGGAGGCCCTTAGGAAAAACATGGCATGAGGCTTTGCCACTGCCGTTCCGGGGACGCCGGAGAGAGCGGCATGCAGATGCGGTGGTAGCCATCTTCCCAAGGCTAGCGAGGAGAGCAGAGAGAAAGGTGAGGCACACAGGTCGAAGCCATCTGAGACTGATGGACGCAACAGTACCCCCTTCAAAGGGCCTTCTAGAGACCTCCTACCTGGTTTGGTTTCTGAGGATACATTCTGTGGTATTGCTGAAGCATCTCTTTATCCATGATATTAGCCAAAGGTTCCCAAGAGTTTTCTTCCCATGACAGGAGGTATTCCCATACTCTGCCTCTCTTTCTCACATCAAGGATGGCATCTACCTTGTACTCGATGTCTTCTTCTGCATTAATAGGTGTAGGTTCAGGTGTCTTGGTGGAAAACTCGCTAAGGACTAGGGATGCGAATCGTTTTTTGACGATTTAAAAAAATCGTCAGATATTTTTTAAATCGTCAAAAATCGTTAGAGTCGCGATACAATAGAAATTCCCCCGATTTATCGTGAAAAATTGTAAATCTGGGGAGGGCGGGAAAACCGGCACACCAAAACAACTCCTAAACCCACCCCGACCTTTTAAAACAAATCCCCCACCCTCCTGAACCCCCCCAAAATGTTTTAAATTACCTGGTGGTCCAGTGGGGGGGTCCCGGCCGATCTCCCGCTCTCGGGCCATCGGCGCCATTTTGGCTGCCACTAATATAAAAGGCGCCGATGGCCCGATAAAAAAAAAAACCCACCCGACCCTTTAAAATGACCCCCTTGACCCCCCCCCAAAACCTTTTAAAATTACCTGGTGGTCCAGCGGGGGCGCGATCTCCCGCTCTCGGGCCATCGGCTGCGTTAATAAAAATGTCACCAATGGCCCTTTGCCCTTACCCTGTGACAGGGCAAAGGTAGCGCCGGCGCCATTTTGAATATTGGCAATACAGCCTGAGTGCAGGAGATCACTCCCGGATCCCCGCTGGACCCCCAGGGATTTTTGGCCAGCTTGGGGGGGCCTCCTGACCCCCACAAGACTTTCCAAAAATCCAGCGGGGGTCCGGGAGCGACCTCCTGCACTCGGGCCGTATTGCCAATATTCAAAATGGCGCCGGTGCTACCTTTACCCTGTCACAGGGTAAGGGCAAAGGGCCATTGGCGCCATTTTTATTAACGCAGCCGATGGCCTGAGAGCCGTTGATCGCTCCCTGTGCTCCCGCTGGACCACCAGGTAATTTTAAAACCTTTTTTGGGGGGTTCGGGAGGGTGTTTTGATTATCAGATCGGGCGCAGCCGATAATCAGAATACAAATCGGGCTGGGCGATAAAAATTTTAAGATTTGGATCGGAACCGGAACCAATCAGATTCCGGTTCCGATTCACATCTCTACTAAGGACTAGCGGTTTCAGTAGCGAGACATGGAACGTATTATGAATCTTTATCGCTGGTGGAAGTTTCAGACTGTACGTGAGAGTACCCAATTGTTGGAGGATGGGAAAGGGTCCAACAAAGCGAGGAGCAAAATGAGCTGATGGCAGCTTGAGTCTTAGATGTTTTGTTGACAGCCAGACTTTGTCACCAGGCTGGAATTCAGGAGCCTTGCTGTGGTGAGCATCATAGCCTTTCTATGCTCTTTGTCCTGCTTTTTGGAGCATCTCTTTAGTCTTATTCCATAGTAGTTGGATATCTTTGGCAGTAGTTTGAGCTGCCGGGGATGACACTGAAAGTGGAAGTGGTAAGGGTGGTAATGGCAGTCATCCATAGACCACTTCAAATGGTGTGGATCCAGTTGATGTTGCTGGATGAGAGTTGATGGCGAATTCAGCCCAGGGCAACAGTTGAGCCAAGTTATTTTGACGTGTACCAAAGTAGGCATGAATGAACTGCTTGAGTGTCCTATTCATTCTTTCAGTTTGCCTGTTTGATTGAGGATGGTATGCAGAGGTGAAGTCGAGAGAGATATCAAACTTCTTGCACAAAGCTTTCCAGAACTTTGCTGTAAATTGAGCTCCTCTATCGGAGACGATGTGCTTTGGCATGCCATGTAGGTGAAAGATGTGGGTGATGAAAAGTCTTGCAAGCTCCATGGCTGAGGGCAAGCCAGGGAGAGCCATGAAGTGAGCCATCTTCGAGAAATGATCCACTGTAACCCAGATGGTATTGTTACCTCCAGAGAGAGGTAAGTCTACTACAAAGTCTGTAGCAAAGTGAGTCCAGGGCTCATCTGGTACTGGAAAGGGATGAAGCAGGCCCCAAGAACATCCAGGCGGAGGTTTCTGTCTGGCACAATTGGAACAAGAAGCAACATAGAACGTATCTTCCTTCATGGTGGGCCACCAGTAGTACTTCTGTAATTTATCCAGAGTTCTTTGTTGACCAGGGTGTCCAGCCAGTTTCGAATCGTGAGCCCATGCTAACAGTTGTTTCCTTAGGTTACCAGGTACAATGGTCTTGCCCGCAGGTACCGGATGTGTAGCTGACAGGATAACTCTCTTCAGGTAAATGATATGCTGGGGTTCATCAGGTACGTCCTCAGAGAGAAATGAGCGAGATAGGGCATCTGCTCTGACGTTCTTATCTCCAGGGCGGTATTTCAGCACAAAGTCAAATCTGTTGAAGAACAGGGACCATCTCACCTGGTTTAGGCGCTGAGCATGACGGAGGTACTCCAGATTTTTGTGATCCATGAAAACAGTGATCTCATGTTGTGCACCTTCAAGCCAGGGGTGCCAATCATTGAATGCCATCTTTATTGCCAGTAGTTCTTTATCCCCAATGCCATAGCTCTTCTCCACTGGAGAGAAGCATCGGGAGAAAAAAGAACATGGATGCAAGATCTTAGTGTCACTGGACTGGCTTAACACGGTCCCTATGCCTACGTCAGAGGCATCAACCTCGACAATGAAGGGCCAGGTTGGATCCGGATGTTGGAGGCATGGCTTACTTCAGAAGGTGTCTTTCACTTTCTGAAATGCTGTCACAGCTTCCGTAGACCAATTGGCAACGTTGGCACCTTTCTTTGTCATTGCTGTTAGCGGAACAGTTAGTGAAGAGTAATTATTGATGAATGTTCTGTAGTAGTTGGTAAATCCCAGAAATCATCTAAGAGCCTTTAGACCAGAGGGTTGTGTCCATTTTTGAATGCTTTCCAGCTTCTGTGGGTCCATCTGGAAACCTTTGTTTGAAACAATGTACCCTTAGAAAGGCACTGATTCCTTGTGGAATTCGCATTTAGACAACTTGGCTTATAGGCGGTTCTCGTGGATTCTTTGCAGCACTCTTTTGACATCTTCCAGATGAGTATTCAGGTCCTGGGAAAATATCAAGATGTTGTCTAAGTACACAACGACACATTTGTAGAGTAGATCATGCAGAATGCTGTTCATCTTGTTTTGGAAGATAGCCGGGGCATTGCACAGGCCGAAGGACATCACCAGGTATTCAAAGTGCCCATCCCGGGTATTGAAAGCCGTCTTCCATTCATTGCCAGAGCGGATGCGAATTAGGTTATAGGCTCCCTTGAGATCAAGCTTGGAGAATATCTTGGCTCTCTGTAGTCTATCGAATAGCTCCGAGATGAGTGGTAAGGGATAGAGGTCTTTCACAGTGATCTCGTTTAGACCTATGTAGTCAATGCATGGACGCAATGTTCCGTCCTTCTCCATGAAGAAGAAGCCTGTGCCGGCAGGAGACTTGGAGGGTCTTATGAAGCCTTTCTGAAGATTCTCCTGTATGTACTCAGACATAGTTTTATTTTCTACTGCAGAGAGAGGGTAAACCCTTCCTTTGGGTGGTTCTGTGTTAGGCTTCAAATTGATGGTGCAGTCATAGGATCTGTGTGGAGGTAGTATGTCTGCGGCTTCTTTGGAAAATACATCTTGAAAAGATGCATATTGAGGCGGCAACCCAGGCATCAACAGGGTAGTTGGCATGCAGGGTATTGGAGAGACCTCCATCAGACATTTACCATGGCAATCTGGGCCCCAACGTGAAAGCTCCAGAGTGGCCCAATTGAATTGAGGCATATGCTTCTGCAGCTACGGTAGCCCCAGTACTAAAGGGTGCATGGCCTTCTCTAGCACAAAGAAGGAAATAGTCTCTGTATGAAGAGCACCGGTACGTAAGCTCACTGGTTCGGTGAGCAGGGTTACTTTGCCCTGTAAGGGCTCCCCATGAATTGAAGATAGGAGTAGTGGAGACGTCATGGTAGTGGTGGGGATCCGCAAGTGTTTATTTATTTATTTGAAACCTTTTATATACCGGCATTAGTAAGCATACATCATACCGGTTCACATTGTAACTAGAAGGTTGGAATTACAATCAACAGGGAGGGGAAAAACTGGGAGGAATATACATAGAGCAGGCAGGTTGGAAATTAAAGCAATTAACACGTGTAACAGACTATTTACAGGTATATACATGGCGGCTTAAGCAGGATACTGACCGGAGCCTAAAAACAAATGGGAACCAGTTAGACGGGGCTGGTAGGAGGGGGGGGGGGGAGGGAGGGTTAATCAGGGTATGCTTGTTGAAAGAGCCACGTCTTAAGTCTCTTTCTGAACTTGGAGTAGCAAGGTTCAAGCCTGAGGAAGGTGGGGAGGGCATTCCATTGTTTGGGTCCTGCAATGGATAGAGCGCGGTCCCTAGTAGCGGAGAGGTGGGCTTTTTTTATAGGGGGAATAGAAAGGGTGCCTTTGTTGACAGATCGAATAGGTCGTTCAGAGCGTATGGGGGAGAAAGGATCGTCAAGCCAGTTGGAATTATGCGAGTGGATGGATTTGTGCACTATGGTAAGGATTTTAAAGAATATACGGAATACTACGGGGAGCCAGTGGAGTTCTTTGAGTATGGGGGTGATATGATCAGCCTTCCGTGAGTTGGTGATGACCCTGGCAATGGCATTTTGGAACATTTGCAAGGGTTTGATGGTGGATGAAGGTAGGCCGAGGAGGAGGGCATTACAATAGTCAAGCTTAGAGGATAGGGTAGCCTGGATGACCGTGCGGAAATCATGATAGTGTAGGAGGGGTCTGAGTTTCTTCAGAATACTGAGTTTGAAGAAACCTTCTTTTAGGATGGCGTTGATCTGTTTTTTTAGATTGAGTTGTTGATCGAGAATTACCCCAAGGTCTCTAACTGAGGTTTGGGATGTGATGGTGTTGAAGGCTGGGTCTTTGGAGATCAGGGATTTAGGAGGAAGGTGGGGAGAGATGAGGAGCAGCTCTGTTTTGGAAGAGTTTAAAGCGAGGTGGATGTTGGTGAGGAAGTCATTTATGTTGGAGAGACATGAATTCCAGAGTTCTAGGGCATCTGAGAGAGAGTTGTGAATGGGAATGAGAATTTGCACGTCGTCTGCATAGAGGTAGAATTTAAGGCCGAGGTCTGAGAGGAGCTGACATAGTGGCATGAGGTATATATTGAAGAGGGTAGAGGAAAGGGATGAACCTTGGGGAACACCTTGAGACAAGGGATAGAGTGAGGAGTTGGCGTTTCCTATCTTGACTGAGAACTTTCTGTTAGATAAATAGGATTTAAACCATAACAGGGCTAGGCCTGATATGCCTATGTCTGTTAGACGGTTGATGAGGTGGTTGTGATTAATGGTGTCAAAGGCAGCTGAGATGTCAAGGAGGGCGAGGAGATAACAGTTGCCTCTGTCCATGCCTATGAGCAGGTGGTCTGAGAGGGAGAGCAGGAGGGTTTCGGTGTTGAGGTACTTACGGAAGCCGTATTGGGCTGGATGCAGAAAGTTATTGTTTTCGAGGTATTCTGTAAGTTGGGTGTTCACAATCTTTTCCATAATTTTGGAGAGGAAGGGCAGGTTAGAAATGGGGCGGAAATTGGCAGGGTCTTTGGGGTCTAATGTTGGTTTTTTTAGGAGGGGTTTAACAATTGCTTGTTTAAGAGCGTCGGGGACAGAACCTGAGGAGAGGGAGGAATTTATGATGTCTGCAATAGGTTTGGAGATGGAGGTAGGGATGGAGAGGAGAGATTTTGTGGGGATAGTGTCTGAGGGGTGAGATGCAGGTTTGAGTTTTCTGAGAATCAATTCCACTTCTTTAGAGGAGGTCAGGTCAAGGGTTTGGAGGGTGGGTGTAGAAGGGAAGGGTTGAAGGGCGGGGGAAGGGGGTGTGGAGGGAGAAGGGGTGGTTGAAGGAGAGGGGTGTTGAAATCTACAGAGGATGTTGGTGATTTTTGTGAGGAAGTATTGTGCGAGTTCCTCACTCTTGGCGGCGGCTTCACTATCAGGGATAGCGGGTTGGGGGGACTTGGTAAGGTTGGCAATATAATTGAAGAGGGCTTTAGGGTTGTAGATGTACTGGTGGATCTTAGAGGCATAGAAATCTCGTTTAGTTTTAAGGGTGGTTATTCTATAATGGTGGAGGGCGGATTTGTAGCTTGCGGCGAGTTGGGGTGAGGGGGCTTTACGCCAACTTCTCTCTCGCTGCCTCAGGGCAATTTTTAGGGATCTTAATTCTGTAGTGTATCATGGTTGGTGGTTTTTTGTGGGTTGGGATGGGTTACGTCTGGAGATGGGGCAGAGTTTGTCAGCAATTTCTTGGGTTATGCTGAACCAGGATGTGATGGCAGTTTCTGGGCTGGTGCAGTCGAGGTTGGTTGAGGCGTTGGAGATAGCGATAGCTAGTTCATCTCCTGAGCAGGGTTTCCTAAAGGTGATGGTGGTGTTGTTAGTGGGGGCGGGGGTAGCGGGGAAATTAAGGGGAAGTAAGGCTTCTATTAGGAAATGGTCCGACCAGGGTACAGGGGAGCAGGAGGGAGGGTGGGATGGTTGGAAGCAGTGGTTGATGAATATGAGGTCTAGGGAGTGTCCGGCTTGATGGGTGGGGGAGGCGACAATTTGTTTAAGGCCTAGTGCCTGGAGTGCCGTGAGGAATGACTCACAGGCGGGGGTAAGGGGGGTGGCATCAACATGGAGATTAAAATCTCCTAGTAAAATGGAAGGGATCTCAGTGTTGATATTGGTAGTTAAGAATTCAATCAGGGGGGAGGGATCTTGTTCAATGGAACCAGGGGGGGCATAAATAAGGCAAATTTGTAGCAAGGGAGACTTGAAAAGGCCAATTTCAAGTTTAGTGGGTGAGGTGGAGTGGGTGAGTTTGAGGTTAAGGTGTTTTTTGAAGGCTAGGAGGATACCACCTCCTCTTTTCTTGGGTCTAGGAACGGATATGAAATCATAAGAGTGGGTCGGTAGCTGGTTCAGGAGGACTATGTCAGTTTCTCTGAGCCAGGTTTCCGTGATAGCACAGATGTCTGGGTTAGAGTCAATGAGGAGGTCATTTAGAATGGGGGTTTTCTTTGAGAGTGATTGGGCGTTGAACAGTATGATAGAGAGGGCAGTGAGTCCTAGGAGTTGGTTGATGGGGGTCGTGAGGATCGGGAGTAGGGACTTGTAGGTGGGGGGTAGTCGGAGGGGAGAGAAATGGTGGTGCCTGTTGTGGGGGAGGTGAATGCGGCGGATGTGTTGTGTGGTCATTGTGGTAGAGGGGGAGCAATGTGAAGGGTAGGTCGTAGCAGGACGGGAATAAGGGTATAGGTGTGACTGGATGAGGGAGGGAGTACAATGCGAGGTAGGTGGTGCCGGTGGGGGCAGATAAACAGAGCAGATCAATGCAGATTAAACATTTAGATTAGACAGTTCAATGCAGGTTAGACAGTACAGTGCAAGTTAGACAGTTCAATGCAGGTTAGACAGTTCGATGCAAGTTAGACAGTTCAATGCAGGTTAGACAGTTCAATGCAAGTTAGACAGTTCAATGCAGGTTAGACAGTTCAATGCAGATTAAACATATGGAGCAGTTTGATACGGCTTGAGCAGATACAGTTAGACAGGTAAAGAGATTAAACAGTGTTAGGGACGCGGGTTATTCTAAAGAATACCACGCAGGGGGTTAGGTAGGCTGGGGGGGGGGGGGGGAGTAGTGCAAAGGCTGGAGAAGGCCAAGGTCCAGGGGCTGCAAAGGCTGGGGGGTCCAAGAGGCTGGGGTAGGCTAACGAGCTCCTGAGAGGGAGGAGATGGATTCTTCGGGGAGGTGCCTACTCACTCTGCGGTTCCTGGATCTGTGAGGGTCTAGGTTGGGGAAGGCAGGCAACAATACTTCGGGGCCTGCTCTGCTGACCGGGGAGGTCCAGGGGGGGTCACAGGGTCCAAAGGGGCAGCACGAAGGGGCGCACAAAGGGGCGGGCCCCTTTGTCGCGCGGCGCCTAGTTGGGATCTGGATTTAAAGTCCGGCCTAGGGTCCTCTGATAGGCTATCTCCGAAGCAGTCTCTAGACACTAGACACTTCAAAATGAAATTGCCTCCTGCCCCAGAGTTCACTAGGGCAAGAGTCTGGTATTTTAACGGTCTGCAAATTAAGGATACAGGGAGAGAGAGTGGAGGAGAGGGTGCAGTTAGACCTAAGAAGAGTCCTCCCACAGGATTTAGGTCTGCCAGTTTCCCGGACATATAGGGCATGTTTGTACAGCATGACCAGCTTGACCACAATACATGCATAGTCCCAACCTCTTTTGCGTTCTTCTCTCTTTTGAAGTCAGGTGACTGCGGCCTAATTGCATTGGTTCTTCTTCGCCAGCAAGTGGACCTGAGGGAACAGGCCTGGGTGTAGATTTAACTCGAGTTTCTCCCTGAAGGGGTCTTCTAGGAGTCTTGGTCTCTTGAACCTTGTCACGAAGTTGGCGATCAATCCTTGTTGCCAACTTCATTAGTTCAGCCAAGGTCTCAGGCATCTCACGAGCCGCCAGCTCACCTTTCAAATGGGAGTTCAGTCCTTCAAAGAATAGGGTCTTCAGGCATTTAGGGTTCCAATGTAATTCTGACGCCAACGTCTTGAATTCAGTGGCGAAGTCTATTGAATTCAATGGCGAAGTCTATTGAATTCAATGGCGAAGTCGTATACCAGGCAGGGTCATCGAATACTAGGGATGTGCAGAGCAAAATTTTATGTTCATATTTTTAATGTCCGAAAGGGGGTCCCACTTGCGGCCAATATGGACATAAAAAAAATCCAATGAGTTGGGTATATGTACATATGTGCAAAAAAAAAATTTAAACCCCCTCACCCTCCTTAATCCCCCCCCCAGACTTACCACAACTCCCTGGTGATCGAGCGAGGAGTGAGGACGTCATTTCTGCAATCCTTGGCGAGAAGCATGTGACGTCGGTGGCACGTCGAGTGACGCGGCGTCACGTGATTCCCGGCTCGTTCGCGCCGGACGGCTCGTTCGGCCCAAAAAGAACTTTTGGCCAGCTTGGGGGGGCCTCCTGACCCCCCCAAGCCCCCCTCCTGACCCCCCCAAGCCGTCCGGCGAACGAGCCGGGAATCACGTGACGCCGGCGTCACTCGACGTGCCGCCGACGTCACATGCTTCTCGCCAAGGATTGCAGAAATGGCGTCCTCACTCCTCGCTCCATCACCAGGGAGTTGTGGTAAGTCGGGGGGGGGATTAAGGAGGGTGAGGGGGTTTATATTTTTATTTTGGCTCAACAATCGCGATTTCCCACATATCGAACATATCTATGTTCGATATGTGGGAAATCCGATCGTTTATGTCGAATCAATTTTTTAAGTAAAAAAAAAATATGAGTTGCGTTTTACTAATGCGGTCAATCCGAATGCACACCCCTATCGAATACTGATCTGAACAGTTCAAGTAACCCGGCAAGATCAAGCAGGATAGGGTCATCGTGCTCCCACAGGGGAGAGGCCCAAGCCAATGCTCTTCTGTCCAGATAAGACAAGATGTAGGTTGTCTTGGCATAGGCTTTAGGAAAATGATTAGATTGCAAGGAAAAGTGCATGCAACATTGATTGACAAATCCTCTACATCTCCAAACTTCCCCTGAGAAGCGTGTTGGAGCAGATACAATTGTCTTGACCGTCACTTCTGGCAGTGTAACTTCTTTACCTGTGGTGGTCGGTGTATTCATCTGTGCGTGCAATTGGTTAAATGCAGCAGTCAAGTTCTCCAGCGAGTTCTGTTGTTCGGAAATTCGCTGGGCCAGGCCTGGAATGGCCTGCAATGCGGTGAGCTGAGCCGAATCCATGGATTTAGCAATCTGTTATGGTTTTGAGGTGTTTGAGTGGATTCTTGGGTACTGTGGAGATGACCACTCCCATGGGGAGGAGCCCCATGAGGAACCACAATACTAGGCTAGATTCAAGATGCACAAACACAGAAATTTTTCTTTTATTATACAGCTGATGTATACCACTAGAGGTGGCAGTAGTGAGGAGATTCCGGGGGTAGCAGTCCAGGGCCCCTCCGCAGAGGGGACCCGTCTCACAGAGATAGTATTGGGAGATCCGGATGCAGGTTCCCAGCACAGCAGAGCTGTAGATGAGACAGACTGAGAATGTTAGATTACTCACTAAGTTGGTAGCTGAATAGGTGAAGATTCCAGCAGGCAGAAGTAGTTGAATACAGGCACCAAGCCAGGGAAAGCAGGCCCTCGAGGAGCGAGTACCTGATCCCAGATAGGCACCTGAAAGAAAGCAAAGGGCCCCCAAGGAGCGGGTACCCAGGTTAGAGAAATACCCCAAAGGACAGAGAGAGCTTCCAGCGGCAGCAAGGAAGTGGCAGAGTAGCTCAGACCGGAGGCTTTCCAACCATTCATGAATCTTGCTAACTTGAGTAGCTAGCAAACAACGGCAGGCTAAATTCCTGGATGGCGTGACGCCAATCGAGGGGATGCCCCGAGGTTCCCACCATGACGTGGATAAAGATGTGGGTGGCGAGCGCATGTGCACCCTGGGAGGCCCTTAGGAGAAACATGGCTTGATGCTTTGCCATTGCCATTCCGGGGACACCGGGGAGAGTGGCAATCAGACGCAGCGGGAGCCATCTTCCCAAGGCTAGTGGGGAGAGCAGAGAGAAAGGTGAGGCACAAAGGGCGAAGCCGTCTGAGACCGACGGACGCAACACATGCCGAAGGCAAAGCAGACTCCAGGCAAGAAAGTGAAGATTTGGAACTGGAAACATGTCGAAGATTCAGGAGAGACCTGCACCGAGGCGTACCCTACACATCTGCTTGTGGCTGGTCGCGGACCATGCTGAAGCGGAGCAGGGTCTGGCTTGAGTCTAGGGAATGGACTGAAGCAGGCACAAGGTACTCCGAAGACCAAGAACAGGATTCAAGACTCAGGATTCAAGACTCAGCACTCGGATTCAGGAACAGACCTCAGAATTAAAAACAAGGGGCCTTCTGGAGACTTGCGCTGTAGACATGAAGACAGGCCTTGTGCCATGAAGCACTCTACATAGCCCCCCATGGGATGGTCATGGACCATGACGGTGGCACGCCAGGAAAGGTGGACAAGTAGGAAACCTGGAAGCAAGACAAAGAGCTGGAGACAAGGACATCAGGACCAGGACTGGAACATGGAACATCAGGAACATGGAACATCAGGAACCTCAAGACTTGGAACATCAGAACTTCAGGACATAAAACATCAGGGCACCGAAAAGACAACGAAGGAGTTCCAACAAAGAACAGGACCAGGAACATCAGAAAAAGGAGACCAGGAACATCAGGAACATCAAACAAGGAGCCATCTAGACACAAGGAGACCACGGAGGACCTTAACCAGAGAAGAGAAGCATGGACGACCATGGATCCAGTTCAAAGGCCCCAAGGAATGAAAGCTGAGCCCTTTTATAGGGCTGGAAGAGGCACGGAGTGATGAGGTCATCGGTTGGGGCTGCAGGGCTTTTCCCACCGCTGGCCCTTTAAATAATGTGCTGAGGCACGAGCGCATGCTTAGAGGAGCCCAGGGAGGCAGGAACAGGCAGCAGCGTCATTGCCACGTGAAGATGAAGAGGACAGCGGCTTCCCTGCCACTGAGGCAGCGGCAACGATGGCGGCTCCTTGCCACAAGAGGTGAACTCATCGGTGGTGGTGGCACTAGGGCCACGAAGAGATGTCCCGGCAGCGGATCCTGCCATGAAGAAGAGGAGTGGCGTTGGGCCACACAGGAGCAGGAGTGGCGGTCCAGAGTGGCCTAGGCCGCGAAAAGGCAGCGGCATCGGCCAAGTGAGAGGCTGCTCGCGGGATGGGCTCCGCGAGCAGCCTCGTAACAACCTGTTTTGCTGGTGGACTCTAATTAGCACATAAGAATATTCCTATGACCCAGATGACATCATTTGCATCCCACTAATCCTATATCTATAGGAGGTGGAAATATCCAATCTGGATCAATGTTGGATCCTTATGGAACTGAATATTCAAGAGGGACTCTGAGTTATCCAGACAGACTTGGATGACAGACATTATCCTGGGGACACTATCTGAAAGAGCCTTTCGTAAGGGCTTTTCCCCATAGCTTTTTCCATGGATTCACCAAGCTCTGCCAAGAGAGCTTTGTTAACAGAACTTTAAATGCTGCAGTAAACCTGCAAGCTAAGACTGAATTTCAGGTACTCAGTACAGTCCATTCCATAACTGAGAGGCAGCTGTTCTTGCCAACACCCCTTGAAAAAATATCTCCAAAATAAACTTCATTTTTCCTAAATAACTAAGAAATTGAGGACATTCTAGATCAGGGGTGAGCAGAGCTGCAGCCCCTATTCCATTGGTTGGGCCCTGTATATAGAGATATATCCTGGATTCTCAATCTGGTTCTTGAATCAGTTGCAAGTAATGACACTGCCAGCCAGTGTCAGACACACAAATGGTCAATCACAAACAGATATTTAGAATGTAGAAATTTATTGGCACTTTCACTTTGATACCCACAAAGACACATTCTCTTTTTCAGACAAAAAAACACACCCACACACAGTGTGTGTGTGTGAGAGTGTGCATTTCAGAGAGAAAGATACCTACGCACACACACTCTCTCTCACAGACAAAGTGTGCATGGGTGTGCGTTTCTCTCTCACGTTCTCTGACAGACACACATGAACTCTCTCCGTCATGCTACTTTTGTACTGCTTACACAGTGAGCGCCCTAGGTACAGTAAAGTTCTTGCTTGCTGCCAGCCCTTCCCTATTCTGCAGCAGCCTCCTCCCTTTCCCAATCTCATTCTCTAGGAGACTTGCTGGTTCCATAGCCAATTGCTTCTCTTAGAGCTCAAAACAGTCACCTCAGACAGAAACCTCCTGTTAGGATTTGTGGGTATGTGGGCCCTGGGCCGAGGTGAGAGATGGCACTGCCCATGGGGAGGAGCCCCGTGAGCCTCACCGTCGGGAGGCGAGGTCTCAGCTGACGTCAGACACAGTTCAAGTCTAGAATCTGTATTAAAGAGGTAGAGCAGCACTTCCTGCAGAGCGGTTAGTGTAAGAGTAAAGTCACACAGACACAAGGTGCCACAGAGTCTGTAGAATGGGGAATACCCAAGGAGGATACCTCTGTATAGAAGATACAGCCAAGGTCCACAGAGCGGGGTGCCGATAAGGGTTCTTCCATAGAAATGAGATGGTAGTGGTCCGCGGAGCAGGGTACACCAGTGAGGGTCTTCAGTAGAGATGGTAGTGGTCCGCAGAGCGGGGTACACCAAAGAGGGTCCTCAGTAGAGATGGTAGTGGTCCGCAGAGTGGGGTACACCGAAGAGGGTCCTCAGTAGAGATGGTAATGGTCCGCAGAGCGGGGTACTCATGGCAGGAGTAGCGATGATTCCAGGGAAGCCTCGGGGAACGGGGCAGGCAGATGTCCAGGGCATCAGGCCCTCTGAGGAGCGGATAGCCAGAGACGAAGAGAGGGCCCCCGAGGAGTGGGTACTCGGGACTCTCACGCCAAGGAAGCAGGAGCTGGAACGAAGGGTCCTCTATGAGCGAGGCAGATTCAGCAATAAGGGAACTCGTTGCCAAGTCGAGGGTAGGCAGGGCCAGCCGGCTTAAGTATCCTGGACGAATGACATTATCCGGAGGGGACGCCCCCGAGGTTCCCGCCATGATGTGCTTAAGACTGGCCAGTGCGTGCGTGCACGTGCCTAAGGGGTTCCGATGGCAAGATGGCGTTTGGCAGTGTCCACACCATCCAGGGAGGCCTGGGAGCGGTAGACAGGCTGGCGATAGCTGGCGGAGGCCGCAAGTCTTCACCATGGAGTCAAGGCTGTGAAGAAAGAGGTGAGCAACAGCGGTCGCAGCCATCTGCAATCGACAGGCGTAACACCTCCCCAACACTGCATAGGCACTTTCTCCTGGCTTACCCTCTTCCTTCCTGTGCCTGTAACTTGACTCCACTTCTCCGCAACCCTGCCACATTCTAGTGCATTCTCATTGACTGCAGGCTACACAGTCTGCTGCTTTTATGGTTCCCAGGCTGTGCTCTGCCTTCAGAATCCAGGGGAGGGGGGAGCCGGAAGTGTTCCACACTGTTCCCTGGGCTTATAAAAAGAGAAAATTAATCCCTGGCCGAGAGTGGGGAGAGCTACTAACCCAAAGCAGCACAGCTCCAGATGGAATCCTGCTTTCTCGTATGGGAGCTAGTGCAGCCAGGGTTGGTGCAAGGGTATCAGGTGTCATAGGTGAACCTTACAGCCTTGCACACACTCCTAGCCCCACCCTACCCACAAATAATTTAAAAACATGCATTTATAGTAACAGATTTTACATGAAAAGAATATTCAGTGTTTTAAGGTAAAAATATCACTTATAAGATGTGTATTTCGGCCGACCTGCCTGCAGCTCTGATCCGGCCAAGCCTGCAGCCCAGCAACCTCCACGTGTGCCCAGCCGCCGATCCAGCCCATCCAGATGCCCGCCCAGCCGCCGACCCGGACACCACGTTGCCATCCCCTGGACGTCCCCTTCCCTGAGCTCCGTGCCACCATCCAATCACAGGTGGGAGCTGCGCTGACATCAGTGCCTGGGAGGGAGGCAGGAAAAAGCCCTTTAAATTTGGGCTACTCTCCGCGGCTCGCTCCTTCTCCGGCCGACCTGCCTGCAGCTCAGCGATCTCCACGTGTGCCCGGCCGCTGATCTAGCCCATCCAGACGCCCGCCCAGCCGCCGACCTGGAGACTACGTTGCCATCCCCTGGACGTCCCCTTCCCTGAGCTCCATGCCACCATCCAATCACAGGTGGGAGCTGCGCTGATGTCAGCACCTGGGAGGGAGGCAGGAAAAAGCCCTTTAAATTCGGGCTACTCTCCGTAGCTCGCTCCTTCACTAGCCGACCTGCCTGCAGCTCCGATCTGGTCCAGCCTGCAGCCCAGCGACCTCCACGTGTGTCCGGCCGCCGATCCAGCCCGTCCAGACGCCCGCCCAGCCACCCACCCGGAGACCACGTTGCCATCCCCTGGACATCCCCTTCCCTGAGCTCCATGCCACCATCCTCTCATAGGTGGGAGCTGCGCTGACGTCAGCACCTGGGAGGGAGGCAGGAAAAAGCCCTTTAAATTCGGGCTACTCTCTTCGGCACCACTCGCCAGGCATTGCGCGCACGAAGGAGCGCAACCTAAGGGGCCTGCCCCTTGGTGCGCCCCTTAGTGTGCCCTCGTTGCCCGCCCCAGAACTGCTGCCAAGATCTACTTAGAGCAACCAGACGTTTTTCACCGCCTGATGCACCCTACCTGACAGTAATTATCTTTGCATGCTATACACTTACGCAATCTATGATAATCTTTGCTATTGTCTCCCACTGCATTGTACTGTATTAGCCTGATAACCATTACAAATTGCTCCTCCCAAATCCTCTCCCCACCAACCCCCACCAACCCCCCCTTATCATCCCGTCTTCCACCATCTAAGCTCTACCTATCTACCATGCCCCCCTATTCTGTCACCAACTCAGAACACCTCGCCTCCATCTTGCGAGCCCCCCAGCCCAGCGTAAGTCCCTCCTCCCTAACATCATCTCTCCACTAACACAACTACTAGGACTCACCACCTTATCCCTAGTCCTATTCAATGCCCACTCCCTCACCAAAAAAACACACATCTTAGACGATCTCCTCATAGACTGCAAACCTGAAATCTGCGCAGTCACGGAAACCTGGCTCAAGGATACGGACACCGTACTGCTTAACCAACTCCCCACCCAATCCTATGACATTTTCTCCATTCCTAAACCCAGAAAAAGATGTGGAGGCATCCTTCTAGCCACCAAAAAGAACCTGAAACTCAGACCTCTGAACATCAGCTCCTCACCTAAATACAAAATTGGTCTGTTTAAATCCCATGATCTCCAAATCTGCCTTGTCTACCCCCCCCCCCCCCCCGGGCCTTCTGGAACACAATCCCTACCCCCTTATAGAATTTATCTCCGACAATATTAACATTGAAAAACCTGCCATCCTACTAGGAAACTTCAAAATCCATGTGGACTCCATTCCCCCCTCCCCATTATGTGAAACCCTCCTGGCTGCTCTTCAGGCCATAGACTTCACCCAAATCATCACCGCCCCCACACATAAAGCTGGGCACACCATAGACCTCAATTTCATTAATTCCTGCATCCGCACACCATCCCCCGCCTCCTGTACTCCAGTTCCCTGGTCAGACCACTCACTCATCGAGACTCCCTGTAACCATTCTCCCTGTAACCATTCTCAAATTAACTCTTTCTCCTTCAGAAAATCCTGCTCCCCAGAGGATTTAACCTCTGCACTCACTGAATCCCTAACCAAACTAGACTGCTTCTCCCCTGAAGCGGCCCTCAGCTCATGGAACAACCTTACCCACGATATAGCCAACAAATTATGTCCTCTCATCACTCGCAAGCAACACCATGCACTTTCAAACAACAAACCATGGTACACCACAGAATTGCACCAAATGAAAAACAACCCCAGACTGAAAGAGAGAACCTGGCGTAAAGACCCAACCCAACAACATGCCACCTCTTACAAATCATCCCTACACACATACCGCCTCTCAATTCAAAAAACCAAACATGTCTACTACGCCGCCAAAATACATCAATACATGTACAATCCCAAAGCCCTGTTCTCTTATGTTGCTGCCCTCACCAAATCTACCCCCCCTCCCATCACTGATACTGAAGCCAGCACAAAATGCGAGGAACTCGCCCTCTTTTTCCATAACAAAATAACTAACATCCTCCTCTGATTCACTCTCACAGCCCCTCCCCTTGTCTCCCAACCACCACACCACTCACAACACTACATTAGACTCCATCGACCTCACATCCTCCAAGGAAATCGAGTCTATTCTCAAAAAAATCAAGCCCGCTTCCCACCCCTCTGATACCATCCCCACCAAAACCCTCCTAATCATTCCCAGTACTATTGCCAAACCTCTAGCTGACATTTTTAACTGCTCCCTCTCCACTGGCACAGTACCCGATTCCCTAAAACACGCAGTTGTCAAACCCCTGATAAAAAAAAACATCCCTAGACCCTAAAGATCCGGCCAACTACCATCCCATCTCTAATCTCCCCCTCATCGCCAAAATCATGGAAAAGGTTGTGAACACCCAACTTATGGACTACCCTGAAGACAACAACATCCTTCACCCCTCTCAATTTGGCTTTCGCAAAAACTTGAGCACCGAAACTTTACTACTCTCCCTCACTGATGCCCTCCTCACTGGCCTTGACCAAGGTCATAGCTTCATCATTGCCTTCCTTGACATCTCCGCAGCCTTTGACACGATAAGCCAGAACATCCTCATCTCCCATCTAGCTGACAATGGCATCTCTGGTGCAGCCCTCCTCTGGTTCAAATCCTACCTGGCTAATAGACAATTCTCTGTTAAACTAGGCATCTCTGAATCCACACACTTCTCCCTCTCCCAAGGAGTCCTCCAAGGCTCCTCCTGTCCTCCACTCTATTTAATATTTACCTCCTGCCCCTCTGCCAGCTACATTCTGAACTCAACCTCAAATTCTACATCTATGCGGATGATGTACAAATCATCATACCAATACAGGAATCCATCTCCACAATGCTAAAATTCTGGGAGAAATGCCTCATATCCATCAATTCCATACTCACCAACCTACACCTTGCCCTTAATTCCACAAAAACTGAACTCCTCCTTATCCACAACCACCAAACGCTTAAGTTCTCCCCTGCCAATGACCCAGCTGCCAGCACCTTCACCTCACAGCCTCCAGTATGAAACCTTGGTGTCCTAATTGATCCACATCTAAACCTAAAAAAACACATTAATTCTGTCCTAAAAGCTCAATATCATAAAAAAGCTCAAACCCCTTACTCCACACCCACGATCTCAGAACTGTCATCCAAGCCACCCTATCATCCAAGATGGACTACTGCAATTCATTGTATCTAGACCTTCCCTACTCCACTATCAAACCTCTCCAAATGCTACAGAATGCCACCGCTAGAATCATCATGAATGCCCGCAAATCAGACCATATAACCCCCCTCCTCAAAGACCTACACTGGCCCCCTATCTCATCACGCATCCTATTTAAGACCCTTACCATTATGCACAAATCCATCCACAAAAGCAATTCCTCCAGGCTCAGCAAACCTTTCCGATTCATACACTCCTCCCGCCCAACCAGAGCAAACCTCAAAGGTACCCTACATATCCCACCTCTCAAGAATGCCCGTCTCACATCAACAAGGGACCGTGCCTTATCAATTGCTGGCCCCATGCGCTGGAATGCTCTACCCACAAACCTCTGCCTTGAGCCCTGCCCCTTTAAATTCAAGAAAATGCTAAAGACCTGGCTTTTCCACCAGGCATTCCCAGACTAGATCCATGCACCGCTCTACACCACCTCCTCCCACCTTGCAGTTAACACTATCCCACACTAAGTAATACACTAATATGTTTATATGTTAATATGTTACCTCTCTAGTTATTCTTCAGGCTCACCAATAGAGCCTCCTCCAGCTGCAGCACCGTTGTTGCAACATGTTACTCTTGTTGTCCCTCTCCCCCCTCCCTGTTCATTGTATTTTCCCACCTATTGTTTCGATGTAAACCGATATGATGTGCATTCTAATATCGGTATAGAAAAGCTGTTAAATAAATAAATAAATACATATTAATTACATGCACTGCTGTGGTACCAACCAGAAAACTGCAAAAAGAAAAAGACACCTGCAGTCATATGTAATTGGGACTATTGTAAAGCATGCAGGCCGTCAGAAAGCTTTAAGTAAACTAAATTACAATATGGTAAACTTCCCATACAAAACCAGCACTGTCAGCCCTCAAACAATAGCAACACTAGCTATGAAAAGACAACACTGCAAATATTACACCAGGCCCTAAAACACCAATACACCGAATATTAAGAAAACAGAACAAGCCTGACATAAACTACATGCTAAACCCAAAATCCACTAATGTAGGTAATAATCACACTCATAAAATTGAAGAACCCACATCCACTAAACCTCAATTATTTTCTTTTTTTCTTTTATTTCAACCTTATATATCTCTAAAACGAGTAAAAATTCACAAATCTTCTGTATAGACAAAAATTCTTCCACGTAGAAAAACATTTTTTTTAATGGAACGTGGTTGTTTCATAAACATGAATCAGGAAGTACCATCCATGTTACCTCTGTTCTTATATGTAATCACGAACAAACCACCGTCCACCTTATATTATTTATTAATCGTTTTCTCAAAACTTCAAAAACTTCAAACCAGTGAATTTTTGTCTAAAAAATGAGAATAGTCCACCACTTGAATCCCCAAAGTCAAATTTTTTTGGAAAAAGATGTTTTACAATGATGATATATCTTTCCTCATTCAACGCTGATCACTTTTCATTATTAGCTCAGCCCATGCTGATAAATAAGTCACTGAGGAACAAGTCCACGGTAGTGCTTTATCCCGACATGGCCAGGTTTCAAAACAAATTCTTCTTCAGAGGAAACCGCTTACCCCAAAACTCATCTCAGCTCACAATGATGTATACCTATTTCATCTGAATAAATCTCGCTCTTTCACATCTCAGCTCGCTCGTGATCCGCTGCATGTGTACTCTTACAAGATGGCGAGTGGTGGACTAGTCTCATTTTTTAGACAAAAATTCACAATGAATACTGGTTTGAATTTTTTGAAGTTTTGAGAAAACGATTAATAAATAATATAAGGTGGACGATGGTTTGTTCGTGATTACAAATAAGAACAGAGGTAACCTGGCTGGTACTTCCTGATTCATGTTTATGAAACAACCATAGAAACATAGAAACATAGAAATGACGGCAGAAGAAGACCAAACGGCCCATCCAGTCTGCCCAGCAAGCTTCACTTTCCATTAAAACATTTTTTTTCTATGTAGAAGAATTTTTGTCTATATAGAAGATTTGTGAATTTTTACTCGTTTTAGAGATATATGAGGATAAACTACATACTAGCAAAATACCTCACCTCAGTCACACATGCAGAACACAGACAGATCCTCACCAAATACAGAATAAAGAGAAAGTATAACTAAAAACATGCAGACAAAAACTAAATTGGAAACCGAAACAAGTCTGACTCTGTGTGCCGTGCAACAATGGGAAAACAAACATCACCATTCTTCATTAAACATTAAACAATAAAATCTAGATATATAAACTATTAATCATAATAGTAAAACCATACTCATTAAAAGAATAAATATTTAAAAGCAGATGATGAATAGAACGTCCATTGATTAAAAACATTTAACATTGTTTTCTTAAATTTTCCAAACATCAATAAAATATTTCAAAACAGAAGACACATCAAATAACACCCAATAATTAAAACTAAGGCTAAAAAAAAAAAAAATCCCCTGCTCTCCATACCTGGGAACTCTAGACTCAGTCACCCTGAGATTGTCATGGATTCGTCAGGGATAGGAGGTGTGCACAAAAGTTCTCATCTCTCTCAAATATATACACTCTCTAGCAATCATGTTTATTCTTATACAAAGTCCCTTATATTCTCTCACACACATGCTAACTGGTCACACATGTTCACTGGTTTAAATAGTCTTTTTGCTCACACATATGCTCATTGACTCACTGTTCTCTCTCGCTCACACACATGTTCTGCAAACCACAGCAAGCATTATTATGTACTAGTGCAACAACATTAAACGTTAAGCAATAAAGTCAAGAAATACAAAACATCATTCATAATATTAAAACCATACTAATAAAAAGAATAAATATGTCAAGCAGGCAACAGCCAATGAACATTCATTAATTAAAATGACTCACTTTTTTTTTTTTTATAATTTTCCAAATTCCAAATATTTGAAACAGCAGACAAATGACATTTAAAATAATAGGATTAAAAATCTCCAGCATTCCATACCTAGGATCTTTGGATTTCCAGTCTCCCACAGATTGTTGTGGATTGGGGAAGGGGGGCTTCACAATCTTTATCCTCTCTCCCCCCACACACATGCTGTCACATAGACAGGCTCTCTCTCTCACTCACATATATGCTGTCACATACACAGGCTCTCTTGCTCTCACACACCCATGCAGTCTCTCTCATTTTCACATACACACAGACTCTCACAGACACAGGCAGGCTGTCTTGCTCTCTCATGCATACACAGTCTCTCAGCCATACGCAGGCTCTCTCGCTCTCTTATACACACTGGATCTCACACATACATGCAGGCTTTGTTGCTCTCATATACATGCAGGCTCTGACACACACATTTGATCACTTTCTCATGTACACATGCAGGCTCTCACACACTACCACATGAAGGCTGACTCATACATACAGTGCAGGGGCTCTCTCTCACACACATACACACAAGCATATACACCTATAGCTTTCACTTCTCCCTTTCTTCTGGGCCTTGTCTTTGCCACTGTTGGATAACAGTGCTGCTCCTCACTGCCCGGAGGGAGGGGAAGGAAGCCACTGTTACTGCGCAGCTCCTGCAAAGTTAGTGGGGAGGAGGAGGGTCACGCGTCCTTGCAGGCCTCTGTCCTGGGCTCCAGAACAGCTGTTTCCCGGCCACAGCAAGACGGGTTGTGCCGTGTCTTTGCAGGCTCTCTCCCAGCACTTGAATGACGGCCCCGAACGGCTGTCTCTCAGTCATGCCAGGATGGGTTCTGCCGCGGCCTTGCAGGCTTCTCTCCCGGCCCCGGAATGGCTTTCTTCCGGTCGTGGCAGGATGGCTTCTGCCGCAGCCTTGCAGGCCTCTCTCCAGGCCCTGCATGTTTCTCGTCGGGCCACAGCAAGGATGGCCAACATTTCCACAGACCAGGACTGGACACTTGAGGAACGGGGGTGGGGAGAAGAAATATGGTGTCCCTCATTAGCATAAATTTTATACCCAGCCAGTGAACTGCCTAATCACTGTATCTCTGTATGCATTAAAGGGCGATAATGAATTGACAGGCTGCACACAGGCAACAATTTCTCTTACAGCGTCTCAGCGCAATGAAGGGGAACCCCTGCCACTCAGCTGCTCCCCATTTCAATTTCTCATTGATTAATGATTATAAGTGGGCGTTGGTGGGTAGCACAAAGTTTTTCCTGTGTCCCTCTCCATATACATACACATTCATTCTGTCACACACAAACACACTTACTCATAGTGCGCCCTCTCTCTTTCACACATGATCTCACGTCCGAAGCATGCTGGTCAGGGAAGGGGGAAAAGAAAGGAGATCCAGGGCTATCAGAAGAGGCAAGCAACTGCCCTCGGTGCCAGACCCAGGGGGCACTAATGCACCACATCATGGGGCTGGCCACCATTGTAGTGGAACAAGGATTCCTTAGCCCCTATGTGGCTGCCAGTCATGTCATCCAAGGAGGTACTGCCTGCCCCCCCCTCCCTCCACCAGCCATAATACTTACATTACCCAGGGTACTGATCATAAGAACATAAGAACATAAGAAATTGCCATGCTGGGTCAGACCAAGGGTCCATCAAGCCCAGCATCCTGTTTCCAACAGAGGCCAAACCAGGCCACAAGAACCTGGCAATTACCCAAACACCAAGAAGATCCCATGCTACTGATGCAATTAATAGCAGTGGCTATTCCCTAAGTAAACTTGATTAATAGCAGTTAATGGACTTCTCTTCCAAGAACTTATCCAAACCTTTTTTGAACCCAGCTATACTAACTGCACTAACCACATACTCTGGCAACAAATTCCAGAGCTTTATTGTGCGTAGAGTGAAAAAGAATTTTCTCCGATTAGTCTTAAATGTGCTACTTGCTAACTTCATGGAATGCCCCCTAGTCCTTCTATTATTCGAAAGTGTAAATAACCGAGTCACATCTACTCGTTCAAGACCTCTCATGATATTAAAGACCTCTATTATATCCCCCCTCAGCCGTCTCTTCTCCAAGCTGAAAAGCCCTAATCTCTGCAGCCTTTCCTCATAGGGGAGCTGTTCCATCTCCTTTATCATTCTGGTTGCCCTTCTCTGTACCTTCTCCATTGCAACTATATCTTTTTTGAGATACGGTGGGGATGCTGGGCAGAGAAAGAGCCAGGAAAGGGGTACAGGCATGGAAGAAGAATAGAGGAGAGAGCTTAGAAGAATGAGAATGAGAGAAAGCGGAGGATGAATGGTGTAGGAGAGGAGGTACGAAAAACAGAATGACGAGACGAAAGAAAAGGGGAAAGGAGAGAAGCATGAGTAAGGGCAAAAAGAGAGAAAGAGGAGAAATATTATTAAAATAGCTACTGCTGAAAGAAAGAGACAAAGAGGGTCTGTGATTATTAAAAATTTGCAGGAGTATTTTTACCAGGCCATGCCTTATAATTAGGCTACCTTTGCTTTTGTTTATTTAGTTGTTTTATTATTGTTTGTAATTCAATTTTCCATGTATAGTTTTATACATGTTTTTATTGTAAACCGCTTGGATAATTTGTCTTACAGGCAATGTATGAAACTTAATAAATTATAAAAATATTAATAATAATAAAGGAAGAGACAAAACAAATAGAAAAGGAAGGAGAACACTAGATAGAGAGAGAGAGAGGAGGAAAACATAAAATGCAACAAAGACAAGGGCATTGAATGAGAAAAAGAGCCAGAAAATCAAGCCAGAGATACCAAAGATTGGAAACTTTACTGCCCGACAGAAAATGTTGATAATTCAGTATAAAATACTGCACTTGTAAATTTCGTTTTTCTTCACTAACCTCCTGAAAGCTAACCACAAAGCTATCGAGTTGGTGCAACAGAAAGGGTTCACCTGCAGTTTGTTTGTTGTCCTGAACTGTGCATATTTACATGGACTACTAACAGGGCATACTTTGGATCGGTAACAGGGACAGCTCTAGAAAACTGCAGAAAGGCGAGGCTGCAGAAAGGCGAGGCTTGCTTCTCCGCGTGCAAGGGAATTCTGTCCACAGTTCCCAGAACTGGCGTGAGACGCAACCTGAAGTGCCAGGCACTCTCAAGATTAGTGGCATTGCTGAATATTTCATTTGGCACAATAGCGTGTAACTGCCCGGAGAAGGCAAAATAGTTCCGCAGGCCCAACTGCGCGTTGTGTGGTTGACTTAAAATCACTTTAGAGATAATAGAGGGCAATTCTTGTTCCCTGTTAAGTCACGTTCAGAACTTTGACACTGAAAAACATCATCCCCCCTTTCAGGAAAAACAAAACCAAACCCTGGGAAGAACGTGAATTACTGAGTAATGGAGAACAAGGGCAAGAAGCAGTAACAGTATTTCCGAATCAGAAAATGTAACATACCTTAAGGGCACCGGTCATCTGCCTTTCAGAAAACTCGCAGGCTGGGGTCAAGTCTAGGGACAAGTTCCATAGCCGGGGAAAGCAAAAGCTCCCGCTGCCCACTCTTACCGAGGCTGCTGCAGTTTGTTTCCCTGCTACCACAATACGTTGTACTCTACTTTCACTTTCCATCTTTGGCTTCTGCACATTATTTCTTAATCTCATTAGACGGCATAGCATCTTAACTATTGTACTGGCAATCAAGTCATAGTAACTGGGTAATAATTTGATTTATCAGTTTCGATCCGGCTTTTCTAGTGTCATTGCCCGAGGCAGGTTACAAAAGCATAAAACTAAAGAGGTCAAAGTGCTCTAGAACACACTGATATAATTAAGGTTGCAGAAACATCCATTCAGCCAGCTCCCCGGTGAAAGGGCTAACTACCTGGGGATGTTGGACCTACATGAAAACTGCAAAGAATTATTAATAATATTTAATGTCAAATGAGTAAACTGAAGCATTGAAAAATACAGTCCCCTAACATGCCCCATGGTCACACAGGAAATCTGTAGCCAAACAAGAATTAAAATCCATAGCATAGGAGTTCTCCTCACTCAAGGATGACTGCTTTCCAGTTAGTTTATGCCTTCCCTCTATTCTTCTATAAATAATTAAGAACCTTATTTTCAAACATGTCCATATGGCTCCACGGGGTTCATAAGGATTTGATCAAGTATTTTAGAACCTACACAGAGCCATCTGTGTAGGCTCAATATTGCCTCCAAACTATGCATGTACTAGAGATCCAAGTATGTGCAATATTTTGCACACACTTAGGATCTAGTTATGCCTGGGTGGGTTCATTCCAAAATCGCCTCTCAGAACCAAAAGCTGAATTTCTCAGCCAGGGATGTAGCCAGGCTGGCCATAACAATTGTCCAGAACGAGGACCTACTCTTCCCCATACGAGAGGTCAGGCACAATTGCCAGGTGCATAAGCTAGGCCTGGCGGGGCCTGCACCATGAATTTAATCGTGGAGTCTCCTAGACCTAAGAGGAAAATGCTTGGAGGGAAGTAGGGAATAAAAAATCAAATAAAGAGAGGACATAAAAGGTGCTTGTGCAAAATGACTTAAATCTGCATGCTGTTTTGGACAGATGCTAGAGAAAAAGCTTCAAGTTTTAAGGTGTTTTAAGATGTTTCCTCACACGTGGACACACAGGAACAGTGTGCAGCCCTGTATCCAGAGCTTGTGGGTGCAGGACAGTCCTGCAAGGAGCTTCAGATGACAGCACTAATGCCCTTATAGCACTAGGAAAACTCGAGAGGTTATGGCACAGGGCAAAGGACAGCCAAGATTACAGCTCTTAACATTAAAGTGTCATTTGCAATGACATGCTTTGGCCAGGGGTGGGGGTATGTTTGCTGGAAATCTAATACGTATATAGATGTTAGAAAGACCTGTGAAGAGCCATTGTTAAGGGTGGGTCAAGGTCACTGTTGCCTCTAAGCTACGCACATGTGTGGCCGTGTGCAACTTTTAGCCTCTCGTGCAGAGATTGGATCAGGCGGGGATAAACCAAACCTCTGCTCAAACCAATCTGTGACATTACACCTCCCTACATCCTCCTGGGCAGCAGGAGACATGTTTATCCAAACGTCATATCCTGGTGCCATAGGGCCAATCTCGCAGCTCTTACCACGAGATCAGCCCCGCAGCAGCAGGAGATGGCGTTTGATAAATGTGACTCCTGCTGCCGCCCACTACACAACTTAGCGGGCTACTACAGAGTCTATCTCGTGAATGCTGAAGAGAGAGATAAGGAGAGAAGGCATGGAAGCTACCAGTGGATCCCATCCCACTGGCAGCAGAAGAGAGCAGGAAGACACAGAAGCAAACAGTGGATCCCATCCCGCTGGTGGCCGAAAAAAGGATGAGGATGTGATGGTCACCAGTGGACTCTATCCTGCTGGTGGCCAAATAGAAGAGGAGGCTGTGAAAGCCACCAGTGCACCCCATCCCGCTGGTGGCTGAAGATGAAGCTCAAGCCCTATGTGCATGTCTGTGGCTGGGTGAGAGCCTGGGTGTGGGTGTGGGATGGTGACTGCCTGTATGTGGAGGTGACTGCTCGTGTCTGTGTGTGTATGAGTTCCTGGGTGTTGGGTGAGAGCCAGGCTGTATGTGTGTGTGTATGGGGGGCGAGGGGGGGGCTGCCTTTGTGTGGGTGTGGATGACTACCTGGGTGGTGAGATGCTGTGGGTTTGTGTGTGTGAGAGAGAGGCTGTATGTATGTGGGGGTTAAGATTGTATATATGGGGAAGAGTGAGTGAGAGGCTGTGTGTGTGTGTATGTGCGTGTGTGACTGAGTGAGCTCCTGTGGGTGGGGGTGTTTGTGTGACTGCCTGTGTGTGGGTGCCTACCTTCTGTGTGTAGGGTGAGGGTAAGAGCCTGTGAGTGGTTGAGAGCCTGAGTGTGTGTTTGTGGGTGGGTGACAGGCTGTGTGAGTGTATGTGAGAGACAAGCTGTGTATTTGTGGAGCTGGGGTTTGAGAGCCTGTGTGTGTGTATGGGAGTGGGTGGCTGGGTGAGAGCCTTTGTGTAGGGATGTGTGTGTGTGTGTGGAAGGAGGGAGGAAGGGAAGTCAAGAACACAGGTGGACAAAGAAAAAAACAGAAAGGGATCATGGAAAAAAAAAGTCTGGGACCAACTGATTAGAAAAATAAGATCAGACAAAAAAGGTGAAAATAAAATTTGCATTTTAAGTGATTGGCATATGTTATCTTTTGGAATATGCATTACATAGTGAGGTAATATTTTGTTCTTTCTTCAGTATTCTACTGTTCAGAGTATGCTTTCTCAGGCTTTCCATTTTGTTTTTGTCTGCAGGTTTCTGTTTCTAATTTGTAGTCCCTTGTACTATATTTGGTGAGAGTCTGTCTAAGTTCTGCATCTGTAATTGAAATGCAGTATTTCTGCCTGCATGTAGATTTTCTGTAGGGCTTTGTTCTGTTAACCCCAGCAGGTGGTGTATTAGTATTCTAGGGCATAGTATATTATTTGCATTGCTACCTGTCATACAGGCCGATACAGTAAGGGCGCGTAAGAAAAAGTGCGGCAGTGCCGGGCGCCTGCTCGTTTGCCGTGTGCACAGTCCGGATCACATACCACTTGATACAGTATTTAAATGGCATGCAAATGCAAGCCGCGTCCAAAGCGTGTCCATGAAGCGTCCATGAAGCGCAATCCATTTTACTGTATAGAGCGCTATACAGCGCCTATACAGTATCCTGGGTGCGCTGGTACCTGTCATTTCAAATGTCATTTCAAATGACAGGCACTAGGAAGTGGATGGTTCTCCTATGCTCGGGCATCGGGGATTGCCAGTCCTCTCTCCCCCCCCCCCCTCCCGAAGCAAGGCGCAGGGCGAAAATCGACTCGGCATGTTATTAAAGAAAATAGAAATTGTAACTAAAGTAAACTTACTGCATGCTTCCAGCAGCTCCAGTCCTCTCTCCCCTCCTCCCGAGGCGCCCACCGCGGCTCCTTTGCCTCCCGGGGGCAGCTGGCGGCGAAAGCGGCTTCCAGAAGCCCCGCCCGCCTTCACTGCTTGAGCACCCAAATTTGACGTGCGTTCATGCCCCTTCGCTGGCATTGTGTTGCTGTGAGCATAAAATTGATAGGCTTTTTGCACCAAAAAAAGCAGTGCTCACAGGATAATGAAACAGACACAATCCTTAGAGGGAACATTGGCTAAGATTAAGCTGCCATGAATGGAAACATGCCATTGTGGATGCCATGAAACCTGCATCATACAATTATGACTTGGGGAAAGAAAAAGACTTTAATTAAAAAAATTATCTGTCCTCTGGTAGCTTGGAATGGTAGATGCCTGGGGTCCCTTAGAGATGGGAAGGTGGTCCTGGAGAGGAGCTGGGCATATTTTCTTTTATTTTGGGGAGTTTTGGGGGCTATTGATGGCCAGTAGCTTTAGTCTGATGGAGAGAGAGGTCCACTGGGGGTCTGAGCAGCCGTGGAGAGGAGAATATGCAGTCATGGAGTGGAGAGCGAATTGACTCCTGAGGTTCATTAGGCCTGTGGTGGGGTCCAGAGTATGAAAAATCCCTTAAGGGAAAACCTCCTGGGTTTTCCCCAGAAGGCCCCCTAGTCTGGCTTTGTATACCTCTATCTGTATACATTCAAAAGCTTAAAAGAAAATTTGTAATCACTCAAGACAAAATGCAGTAAGCAACTTCCTCAAAAATGTGTTATCTGATTGTATACAAACCGATGAAACAGGTCACCAGCAGCAACCCAGAATATGAGAGCTCTGAAGTGGCACAGTAGAAATTCACACCTTTATATGATCTTGAGATAATAATAACAAGCCATAAACAAATCAGCAGTCAGTGCATCATACACTATTTCCATATTTGTCCTTAACCTGTCCTCTACTGTTGAAGACATAGCAAAGCAAAGTGGATCGGCCATCAATGCCCTTCAGCAAGAAGTTGTCCTGAAAAGGCCTTGGACATGTTACTAGTCAAAGAAGGAGGTATTTGTGATAAACATCACTTACTGTATCTACAATGATAAACAAGGGGACATTCAGAAATCTGTCCTTATTCTATGAGATTTAGCTAATCAGGCCCATGAACTGGGTGTGGGTGTATGAAAATTGACAGGGATTGGGATATTTTGAGCATTGGTTCATTGTTTGGGGTTTGGGAAGGAAAATTGCTCACTTCATACTTTTGATAGTTGTTGGATTAGTTATGATATTATCTGTGTGTTTTCTTGTGCAATGCCTTGTGGTCTTTCTGCAGGAACAACATCTCCTCTGTGTCTTTAACAACCCTCATGGCTGTTGACACTCTTCCTCAACCTCCATCACTCTTGGACTTTCCAGAGACATCTTCGCTGTTGAGCTATCACAGAGCTGAATGGTTACCTGAATGACATCAGTTACAGTGGATGCAGGGAGAATTTCCTCAAGATTTTGCTCAGTAACTTAGCTTAGGGATATGATGACTGATAGCCTAAAAAGGAAGGGAACTGTTATAAATTTCAGGAATTCCAGCTTGAATTCATTTGTTAATAAAAGCTGTCATAACATATGAGACTGTGCTTTAGGCCCATGCAAAAACCTTCCACCCCACCCCCACCCCCCTCCAGCATAAGAGGTTGGTTCCCATAATGACTTCCCCTTTCACACAATTCCTTGGGCTATCACTCTTCTCTATAACACTTTTCAATGCCCAATCCCTCACAAAAAAAACAAACATATCCTCAATGACTATCTATTGGACTCACAACCGGACATCTGCGCAATCACGGAAACCTGGCTGAAACCCACAGACATAGCTTTAACCAACCAACTACCTCTACAGCTTTATGATCTTTTCCCAGTTCCTAGACTTAAAAAAAGAGGCGATGGCCTTCTCTTAGCAGCAAAAAAAGAGCTAAGATTAACTCTTCAGAATACAAAACCTGTTTCCAGACTCAAAATCGCTCTCTTCAATTCAAACAACTACAAATCTGCCTAATCTATGCCCCCGGGACTTCTAGACTCAGATCCTTCTCCCATCATCGGGCTCATCACCAAACACATCAACACTGATGCCCCAGCCATCATCATGGGAGACTTCAACCTCCACGTTAACTCGACTCCTCACTCCTCCAATTGCGAAGCTCTACTATCTTCCTTCAAGGCCATGGGTTTCACACAAATCATCAACAGTCCCACGCACAAAGCTGGTCATACATTGGATCTCATCTTCATAAATTCAGGCCTCACCCAAACTTTCCCACCCTGATGCTCCCCAATCCCATGGTCCGACCACTGGATGATCACCACTGACCTCTCCATCATGTAAAACCCAGCCCCCCCCCTCCCCAAAACAATCCATTTCAGGAAACCCTGTTCCATGGACGACCTCAGTTCGCACCTCTCGACGGAACTAGTTAACCTCGATCTTTCTGATGCAGACTCGGCCCTTGCCTCATGGTTCAACATTACTAACAATGTGGCAGATAAAATATGCCCTCTGATGACAAAAGAGTTAAACCCTTCCCTCAAGAACAAAAAACCCTGGTTCACACCGGAACTGAAAAAACTCAAACAAGAACTAAGACACAAAGAACATTTATGGCGCAAGAAACCCTCCACAGCTTCATTATCTGCGTACAAAACTTCCATGCACAGCTACAGAAACATCATCCTCCGCACAAAATACATAACTTCTTCTTTGACACTAGGGCCTTGTTCTCCTACGTCGCAGATGTTACAAAACCTACCCCACCTGCTATCCCCGACGACCAAGCCCAATCCAAGTCCTCAGAACTTGCTATATTCTTTGAGAAAAAAATCTCCAACCTCATAGCTCCGCTTGACTCCGCAAAGATACGGCCACCCCCCCACCCCCTTACACCTCCACCATAGGCCAGAAAGCAAACTTTGAATCATTCGAACCCACTACTTCCCTCGAAATAGAAACCATTCTCAAGAAAATGAAACCCTCTTCTCATCAGACGGACTCTATCCCCTCTAAGCTACTGCTCACCATCCCAAACACTATCTTTAAGCCAGTCGCAGAAATTATCAACTGCTCCCTATCACAAGGATTAGTACCGGATTCTCTGAAAATCGCCACTCTTAAACCGCTACTAAAGAAACCCAACCTGAATCCTATGGACCCTGCTAACTTTCGCCCCATCGCCAACCTACCATTTACCGCCAAACTCATGGAGAAAATTGTCAACAACCAACTCTCAGAATACCTAGATGAACACAAGATACTTGCCCCAGCCCAATTTGGATTCCGTAAATCACTTAATACTGAATCCCTTCTAATCTCGCTTACAGACAGCATCCTCACGGGCCTTGAAAAAAAGACATCTTATCTTCTGGCACTGCTTGATATATCAGCTGCGTTCGACACCGTGAATCACTCCATCCTCATCAACCATCTCTCAGACATCGGCATCTCAGGAACAGCCCTCAACTGGTTCAAGTCTTTTCTCTGCAATTGGAACTTCAAGGTCAGAATAAGTAACAAAGAATCTCACCCCGTCAAGTCTACCCTTGACGGGGTGAGATTCTCTATTTAACATTTATCTCCTCCCCCTCTGCAAATTCCTTGCAAATCTAAAGGTAACTTACTTCATCTACGCCGATGATGTGCAGATTCTCATTCCAGTTACAGAATCTATCTCTAAAACCCTCAACTTCTGGAACAGTTATCTACAGTCTATCAACCTCCTCCTCACCAGCCTTAACTTAGTACTCAACACATCCAAAACCGAACTACTGCTCATCTCACAGGATGACAATGCACTGGTGGTCAACAACCTCCCTTCGCCCCAAACGACCTCCATCACCCATGTGAGAGACCTCGGCGTAATTCTAGACAACCGTCTGAACCTAAAAAAATTTGTCAATAACACCACAAAAGAATGTTTTTACAAACTACAAATCTTAAAAAAGCTGAAACCCCTCCTACACTTCCACGACTTCCGCACGGTACTCCAAGCCATCATATTCTCAAAAATAGACTATTGCAATTCCCTTCTACTCGGCCTTCCAGCTAACACCATCAGACCTCTACAGATGCTACAGAACACCGCCGCAAGGATCTTGACCAATACCAGCAGAGGAGAGCATTTTACCCCCATTCTTAAGAATCTACACTGGCTCCCCATTAAATTCAGAATCCTGCACAAAGTCCTAAGATACACAAGACCATTCACTCTCAGACCACTCTTGAGCTAAATATCCCACTTTGGCATCACATGTCCTCCAGATCAATCAGAACAGCATACAAAGGTATCCTATATGCATCCCCCGCCAAGTCCTCGCTTAGGAAACGCACCTTCTCCACCGCTGGTCCCGCACAATGGAATGCTCTTCCCCCGGACCTTCGCCAAGAACCCTGCCAGCAGACGTTTAAGAAAAAGCTTAAGACGTGGCTTTTCAAAATAGCTTTTCCTTAAAGAACTGATGCTTCTCACGGACACAATACGTCGCATGACACTTTTCCTACCACAGTTATGAATGTTCTCCCCTCAGTTATCCAATTGTTTTATGATCATGTGCTTGTTTTACCTCTCCTACCTTGTTCATGTCTATTCCATTGTTTTTTGATATAACCCTGTTCAAGTGTTCGATGTAATTCTAACCTTGGTTCTCTGTAAACCAATGCGATATGTCCTTTTCATGAACCTCGGTATAGAAAAAGTTTAAATAAATAAATAAGATGGCAGAAACAGCTAAAGGCAGGAAAATTGAAAATGATATAGCTACAACACTAGATTTAATAAGTAAATATATAATTCTTAGAAGCTAAAGATTGCCATGTATAGCAATATTTGAAGTTGTTTACTCTCAGAGTTAATCGTTAGTGCATGTAGGCAAATCGTAAGCAAATGCATAAAAATTAGTTACACAAATTAAGTATAAATTCTTGGAATTCATTGAATATCAATGAATGTCTCAAGAAAAAAGGGGAGAACAATGGAGCTGTGTAACATAAGCCACCAGCCCAGGAAACACAGAATGAAATTGAAATGGTCATCATATCCCTTAGTGTGAAGGTACTTAACTGACCTTTGAATAGTCAGATATTCAGGTAGGGGATTTGCATGTCACAGCCCCCTGGACTTCTGGAAAATTTGTAGGAAATATCACTAAAAAAATCAGAGGATTTATTTATTTATTATTATTTTTACTATACCGGTTTTCATGACATGAATCACATCAAACCGGTTTACATTTAACAAGGTGTGCAAGGTAAGAGAGAACTCAAACAACTGAAACAAGAGCATTGTAAGGAGAGTGACAGTTACAATAAAACAGGGAAATAAATAACTGGGAGCTGGAAGCGAGAAGAGGGGAAGTTAACTGATAGCAAATTATTTACAAGGTAGCAAGACTGAATCCGATATAATGTGATTTATATAGTAAATGACATTGATAACAATGTGAAGGTGATGACAGCGAAGAACAAAGTTTGTTATTTAAATCCATTTTTGATAATGTGATTGAGATGTCGGGTATAGGTCTCAGTCAGGGACTGGAAAGGCTTTTTTAAAAAGCCAAGTTTTCAGCCTTTTCCTGAATGTTGGTAGGCAGGGTTCTTGTCTCAGGTCCGCTGGGATGGAGTTCCATAAAGGTGGCCCTGCTGTTGAGAATGCTCTGACACTGAGAGATTTATGATGGAAGGTTTTTGCGTGTGGACCCTGAAGAGATTCTTTGTAAGATTCCCTGATGGGTCTGGCGGATGTGTGTTTTTTGAAAGGAATTTGTAAGTTGATCCGGGCCTGTTGGTGGATGACTTTGTAGATGGTGGTGATGGATTTGTAGATGATTCTGTAGTGGATCGGTAACCAGTGAAGGTCCTTGAGGATTGGGGTGATGTGATCAATTCTCCTAGAGTTCGTCAGGATTGTGGCAGCTGTATTCTGCACCATTTGTAGAGGTTTGGTATGGGAAGCTGGGAGACCCAGTAGTAGCGAGTTACAATAATCTAGCTTGGAGAAGATTATTGCTTGTAGAATTGTTCTGAAGTCCTGGGGGTGGAATAGAGGTTTTATTCTTTTAAGGATATGTAATAGGGATGTGAATCGTTTTTCGATGATTAAAATTATCGTCCGATAATTTTAATATCGTCTTAAACCGTTATGGAACACAATACAATAGAGATTCTAATGATTTATCGTTATAAATCGTTAGAATCGTGAGCCGGCACACTAAAACCCCCTAAAACCCACCCCCGACCCTTTAAATTAAATCCCCCACCCTCCCGAACCCCCCCCAAATGACTTACATAACCTGGGTGTCCAGCGGCGGTCCGGAACGGCAGCGGTCCGGAACGGGCTCCTGCTATTGAATCTTGTTGTCTTCAGCCGGCGCCATTTTCCAAAATGGCGCCGAAAAATGGCGGCGGCCATAGACCAACACAATTCCACGGCAGGAGGTCCTTCCGGACCCCCGCTGGACTTTTGGCAAGTCTTGTGGGGGTCAGGAGGCCCCCCCCAAGCTGGCCAAAAGTTCCTGGAGGTCCAGCGGGGGTCAGGGAGCGATTTCCCGCCGCGAATCATTTTCCGTACGGAAAATGGCGCCGGCAGGAGATCGACTGCAGGAGGTCGTTCAGCGAGGCGCCGGAACCCTCGCTGAACGACCTCCTGCAGTCGATCTCCTGCCGGCGCCATTTTCCGTACGGAAAACGATTCGTGGCGGGAAATCGCCCCCTGACCCCCGCTGGACCTCCAGGAACTTTTGGCCAGCTTGGGGGGGGCCTCCTGACTGCCACAAGACTTGCCAAAAGTCCAGCGGGGGTCCGGAAGGACCTCCTGCCGTGGAATCGTGTTGGTCTATGGCCGCCGCCATTTTTCGGCGCCATTTTAGAAAATGGCGCCGGCTGAAGACAAGATTCAATAGCAGGAGCCCGTTCCGGACCGCTGCCGTTCCGGACCGCCGCTGGACACCCAGGTTATTTAAGTCATTTGGGGGGGGGTTCGGGAGGGTGGGAGATTTAATTTAAAGGGTCGGGGGTGGGTTTTAGGGGGTTTTAATGTGCCGGCTCACGATTTTACGATTTTTTCACGATATTTTACCCCCCCAAATGGCAACAATACGATTCCCTCCCCCTCCCAGCCGAAATCGATCGTTAAGACGATCGAGGACACGATTCACATCTCTAATATGTAATTTGTGAAAGCAATCTTTGGTAGTTTGGTTGATGAATGATTTTAGGTTGAGACGGTTATCCATGATGGCTCCTAGGTCTCTTACGTGAGAGGTTTGAAGGAGGGCTGGTGGCTTTGAAGAGGTATTGTTGTTTTCCGGGAATATAAGCAGAAATTCCGTTTTCGAGGCATTGAGTATTAGGTTTAGAACGGTGAGGAGGTGGTTGATTTCTATTAGGCAGCTATCCCAGAATTCTAATGTTTTTGTAATGGATTCTTTTACAGGGATCACGATCTGGACATCGTCTGCAAAAAGGAAGTGTTTCAGGTTTAGTTTCATTAGCAGTTGGCAGAGAGGGAGCAGGTAAACATTAAAGAGCGTGGGTGAAAGGGAGGAGCCCTGCGGTACCCCTAGAGAGGATGGAAAGTAATGGGATTCTTTATTATGAATTTTGACCTTGTATCCTCTGTTGTCCAAGAAAGTTTTGAACCAGGTCAGTGCTGTGCCTTTTACTCCTATGTTTGCCAGTTGTTTTATAAGGAGGTGGTGGTTGACTGTATCGAAGGCAGCCGAAAGGTCGAGGAGGATTAATAGGTAAGCGTGACCTTTATCTATGCCGGAGAGGAGGAAGTCCGTGAGGGAGAGAAGAAGTGTTTTGGTGCTTGATTCTTTGCGAAATCCATATTGATTCGGGGACAGAATATTGTGATCCTCGATGTAATTTGATAATTGAGTGTTTACTAATTTTTCCATAACTTTAGCTATAAACGGAAGGTTGGAGATGGGGCGGAAATTGTTAGGATCGCTCGCATTTAGGTTCGGTTTTTTTAGGAGTGGTTTGATTGAGGCCGTTTTAAGGTCGTCTGGGTAGATACCCTGGGACAAGGAACAATTTATGATGTCGGCTAGAGTTTTTGATATGGTATCCGGGATTAGTAGAAGCAATTTGGACGGGATTTGATCAAACGGGTGTGATGACGGTTTCATTTTCTTCAGAACCGATTATATCTCTGAAATGGTGATGGGTTCGAAGGCATTTAGATGAATGTCTTTGTTTGGGAGAAGATATGTGCTATTGGATGTGCCCATGTTTGGTGACAGTTGTTTGAGGAGGTCAGAGATTTTTTTACTGAAATGAAGAGCCAGTTCGTCTGCTTTTGTCTGGGATAGTTCGGTTGGAATATCTGGAGTGATAGCTTTTGTGAGACTGGAGACGTAGGTGAAAAGAGCTTTAGAGTCGAAGATGAGGTGGTGGATCTTGCTGGCATAGTAGTCTCTTTTGGTTTTCAATGTAATGTTTTTGTATAAGTGGAGGGAACGTTTGTAATCAGATAGTGAGGAAGGTGAGGGGGCTTTTCGCCATTTTCTTTCTTTCTGACGAAGTAGATGTTTGAGTTTTCGCAGCTCATCATTAAACCAGGGTTGTTTTTTGGACGCATTTTGTTTAAGCTTTTTAGTTGTCAGAGGACATAGTATGTTTGCTACTGATTCTGTTATTTTGGACCAGGATTGGAGGGCTGCGTTGGGCGTGGTGACGTCAATATGGGAGAGATCCGGGGCTAGGAGCTTGGTGAGGTGCTCCGAGGCGCAAGGTTTCCTGTAGAGAAATGATGGTCTGGAGTGCTGATTGGAGTCCGGTTGTAGCAGGGAAAAGGTAGTGGAGATTATTGAGTGGTCTGACCATGGGACTTGATTGCACACTGGTTGTTTGGTTTGTGAAATGCCGGAGTTAGTGAAGAAAAGATCCAGCGTGTGGCCCGCTTTGTGAGTAGGTTTATTGATTTGCTGTTTGAAACCCATTGCTGACATTGCCGTGAGGAAAGCTTCGCAGTTTGTTGAGAGGGGAACTTTGTCTACATGTAAGTTAAAGTCTCCCAAGATTATAGCGGGGGAGTCTAGGTTTAGGTGAGAGGCTATGATTTCGAGAATGGGAGAGGCATCAGCATCAAGCAGGCCTGGAGGGGCATAGACTAGGAGAATTTGCAGATGTTCAGATTTAAACAATCCTATTTCTAGTTGGGTAGCAGAGTGGATTGGGTAGTGTGAGAATCTCAGAGAATTTTTGACAGCTAGGAAGATACCCCCGCCTCTTTTTTTTTGCCTTGGGATAGAGAAAAAATTGTAGGTCTGTGTTGGTAATTGGTTTATGAGGGCGATGTCCAAAGATTTGAGCCATGTTTCGGTTATGGTGCAAAAGTCTGGGGTTGTATCCTGCAGAAGGTCGTTGAGTATTAATGTTTTGTTAGTGAGTGATTGGGCGATAAATAGAATGATGGTGAATAGAGAGAGTCCTAAAAACTGGGTGGTGGGGGAAATCATTATAGGGAAGAGGGATTTGTAGGTGCGTGAGTGGTTAAGCATTTTTGATTTTGAGAGAGTTTGTTGTGGAGGCCGAGTAGAGGGCGGTGAAGGAGAGTAGAACACGCCTTGTTGAGGAACAGTGAGTGAAGGCCTTGCCCCGCAAGGTTATTTTGTGGGTGTGGGATTCCAAGCGGGATCTTCTTACTCTGTGGTGTTGTCCTAATAGTGAGAAGAGAATGGAGTTCTGCTGTCTCTGTGGTGTCGTCTCTGTGGTTTTGTCTCTGTGGTGTTGTCCTTATAGTGAGAAGAGAATGAAGTTCTGCTGTCTCTGTGGTGTCGTCTCTGTGGTTTTGTCTCTGTGGTTTTGTCCTTATAGTGAGAAGAGAATGGAGTTCTGCTGTCTCTGTGGCGTAGTCTCTGTGGCATAGTCTCTGTGGTGTTGTCCTTATAGTGAGAAGAGAATGGAGTTCTGCTGAGGTTGCGTGGATTTAAGGGCGATTTCCTGCTTGCGAGGGGTCGACGGCTAGATCTTATTAATTTAGATTAGGGATGGCGCGGTGGGAGGGCCTAAGCTTTTTGGCTGCCCGATGGGGCTGCACAAAGGGGCGGGCCCCTTTGTCGCGCTCCTTCGGCGCGCGACGTCGGGAGGAGAGAAGAGCTTTAAAGCCCCTCAGCGACGCTGGGAGATGATGTCACCGCTGCGCCGGTATTTTGATTGGCTGCTGGGACGCGAAGGTAAGTTGGGCCCGGAGAGGCGGAGGGCCGGAGGGAGAAGCCTCATGGTCGGCGTGGAGCCCATTGGGGGAAGGGTGAGATCGAAAGGCCTTACCCCGACGGGCTTACAGCGCCGATCGCGCAGGCCCGAGCCACCGGTTCCCCTCGAGGTCTGCCGGAGAAGAGAGAGCCGCCGGGAGGAGAGAAGAGCTTTAAAGCCCCTCAGCGACGCCGGGAGACGATGTCACCGCTGCGCCGGTATTTTGATTGGCTGCTGGGACGCGAAGGTAAGTTGGGCCCGGAGAGGCGGAGGGCCGGAAGGAGAAGCCTCGTGGTCGGCGTGGAGCCCGTTGGGGGAAGGGTGAGATCGAAAGACCTTACCCCGACGGGCTTACAGCGCCGATCACGCAGGCCCGAGCCACCGGTTCCCCTCGAGGTCTGCTGGAGAAGAGAGAGCCGCCGGGAAGAGAGAAGAGCTTTAAAGCCCCTCAGCGACGCCTAAACTAAATTACAGAACCATGACTGGGGAAGGGATTTATGAGAGAAATGTACCGGAAAACAGTCCTAGGAAGCAAAACAGATTTTCATCCTGACTAAAAAGTGCATTCAGACACATGGGTAGTGAGATCCCAGCCAACAGGGGGGATGGTCAGGCAGGATAGAGGAGTGTACACATGGTTTCTCTCTGTGGTCCTTCCTGGGTCTTGACTTTTTGGCTGAGAGGTAATCCATGCAGAGACAGACAACAGATAAAGCAAAAGAAAAGCCAAGCCAAACCAAGCTGAGAGAAGGTGACTTATCCAGGCTGGATAATAGCATATGACTGGCCAGGAGCTTAGTAGAGCTAAAAGCTGAGACTATGGAGGGCCAGAACCACTGGCTGCTTAAACCACCATGAGCCTACTAAAGCTGTAAACCCAAGCTAGGTAATACCTTCCTACCAAGGGAAAAGAACTTCAGTAGCAGGCCTGGAGGTGGCGTGGATCCCCCTTGAATAGGAGGTGGAGTTGGGTCTCCCAGGAGGGTGGAGACTCCAGCAGTAGACTAGAAGGTAAAGTCGGGTCCCCGAGGAGGATGTGGACCCTAGCGGCAGACCAGGATGCAGAGTTTGGTCCCCCCAGGAGGGCATGGACCCCAGAGGCAGACTGAAAGGCAGAGTTGAGTCCCCCAGGATGGCGTGGACCCCAGCAACAGACCAGGAGTGGAGTCGGGTCCCCCAGGACACCGTGTACCTTAGTGTTGCACGGACCTTTCAGCAGAGTGGAAGGAGACAGGCTAGATACAGTGGCCCCCTAGGACAACACTCCCACCAGGCCAGTTGTATCTTTTCACATGGATGAAACTTGGGATAAAGGGAGTAGAGATGTGATTCGGCCGAACCTTTTGGTTCAGCCTTCGTTATCAGCCCGCCGTGGGAAATTTTGCTGTCTGTGGATCCATAAAGTCTAGAGGATGTGAATGAAGAGAAGAGGCATGGGGGTGGCTTGCAGAATGACAGCTACTACCTGGTGATTAATACCCTTATTCAATAAAAATACACATGGTTAATGCGACTCCAATATTGCTCTATGCTTCAACAGCAAGAGGAAATGTAGAAAAAAGGATTTGCATTCACAAAAAAGTGGGGGAGTAGCTTGCTTCTTGCGGCGGTTACTACCCCAAACCAAATAAGCCTGATACTTTACTTTCAATGCAGATCCAGCATAGCTCTCTGCTTCAACGGCAGGGGGGAATGAATATAAGAGAATTTACATTCAGACAACAACCAACAAGGACTGAATTGCATAGTCTGGGTAAACAAATAAGCATGGGTGCAGCTTGTTTGTTACGGCAGTTACTACCCCGAATCAATTAAGCCTGATACTTCGCTTGGAATACATATCCAGTGCAGCTCACTGCTTCAACGGCAGGGGGAATGAAGAAAAGAGGATTTAAATTCAGACAACAACCAAAAAGGACTGAATTGCATAGGCTGGGTAAACAAATAGTGTGGGAGTAGCTTGCTTATTGCGGCAGTTACTACCCCTAACCAATTAAGCTTGATATTTCACTTTGATGCAGCTCCAACATTGCTCTCTACATCAATGAAGGGGTGGAAGGTAACTAGAAACAAAAAGTTACTAATAAGGTCCAAGAGTAACAGATAAGTATGAGAAAAAAATAAGTGTGAAAGCTTGCTGGGCAGACTGGATGGGCCGTTTGGTCTTCTTCTGCCATCATTTCTATGTTTCTATGTCCCGATCCGAAAAAAACCCAAAACAACCCACCCCAAGCCTTCAGATGTAATTAATTACAATCCCCCACCCTCCCGATCCCCCCCCCAAACTTGCCTAAAGTCCCTGGTAGTCCAGCAGGGTCACGGGAGCGATCTCCCACTCTCAGGCCGTCAGCTGCCAATAAACAAAATGATGCCGGTGGCCCTTTGCCCTTACCATGTGACAGGTGCTATTGGTGCCACTGGCCGGCCTCTGTCACATGATAGGAGTAATGGATGGCTGGCGCCATCTTAAGAAATAGTGCTGGCCATCCATTGCTCCTACCATGTGACAGGGGCTGGCCAATGGCACCAATAGTCCCTGTCACATGGTAAGGGCAATGGGCCATCGGCGCTATTTTGATTAGTGGCAGCCGCACCGTTTCGCCGCAAACTGGCTCCGTTTTTGGGCGGGGGACGGGATGGGCATCCCCAGGTTTGCGGCGAAACGGTGAGCTTTTATTTTAATGCCCGAATTGGGCGAACCGCCGAGGGAAAGGTTTTACCACCCCTGGAAGCCAGAGTGGGCTGAAGCGCGTGCCACTAATGTGGCATTTCAGATCTTGCCTTCTCCCCCCTCCCCCCGGCCAAAGCTTCCACCATCTGGTGCCGACATGGCGTTTGAAGTCTCCTCCACCCGCTACTGCTGGAAGCCAGAGAGGGTGCAAAAGGAGCCGGTTTGCGACGAAACAATCAGCTTTTTAAATTTTAATGCCCGAACCGAGGGAGAGGTTTTGCACGGTCTGTGATGTTACATTCGCTCCATAAGATGCACAGACACTCCCCCCCCCCCCCCCCCACACACACCCTTTTGGAGGAAAAAAAGTGCGTCTTATGGAGCGAAAAATACAGTAGTTGTGTAGACTGAGACTACTAACTTAGTCCATAAATTTGCAGGCAATCGAGGAGACAACATGGATCTCTCTGATGCTGATTTTGCTTTCAAAATTGATCATTACACTCTAGGCCTCTTCTTCTCTTAGATGCAAAATGGGAGAAAACCTCTAATGCCTCCAACAGTGGCCAATCCAGGTTACAACTACCCAGCAGATCCCAAAGTGTTAGAGCCATTCCTTGTTGCTCATTCCCAGGAATAAGTGGTGACTTTCCCAAATCTACCTGGCTAATAATGGTTTGTGAACTTTTCCTCCAGGAATTTGTCCAGACCCTTTTTAGACCCAGCTATGATAAATGTCTTGACCACATCCTCTGGCAACAAATTCCATAGTTGGATTGTGGTCTGAGTGACAAAATATTGTTTCCAATTTATTTTAAAACTGCCATGTTAGCTTATTTATTATTATTTTTTATATACTGACATTCATTGCAATATGGAGGCGCGCCAGGCTCGTCCTGGCTCGCCGCAGGTAACAAGGGGTCGAGCGGCGCGAGCACGTCTTGCAGCGGGGGGGGGGGGGAAGGGGGGAAAACCCAAGGGACCAATGGTGTCGCTGCACGTTTTTTGAATTGCGGCAGCACCATTGGTCAAGGCGACTGGGATATAATCAGGAGCAAGGGGAGAGAGGGGGCAGTTGAGAATTCGTCAGCGGAGCGGAGGCTGAATTTAGCTTTGTTCTGCCGCGAATTCCCAACTGCTTTATTCGCGATAATGTTTCCATGGGGCCAGGCGAGAGAGAGATGAAGGGAGCCAAGGCGCATCCTGCGCCCAAGACGGCGGGTGTGAGTCCTCGGGGCACAAGGGCTCGTAACCGGCGTGCTAGACAGGCGCCGGGTGGCGACACGGCCTTCTCAGGGGCGGCGGAGAGCATGGTGAGTTTGGTAGCGTCCCCTCCCCCGCAGCTTCCTCCTCCCCCCCCTGCCGTCGTACCGACAGATTCCGGGGAGAGCGGTCCCGAGCCGTCTGCCTCTCCCCGAGCTGATAACCCGAGTTGCAGCCCTCCCCATCCGGCCTGTGCACCTCTCCTCCCGAGCCTGCCCTTGCGACTTCCGACGGGTGTTTTTTCGCCGCGCCGAGGTTTCGATGACGCCGGCTCCCCGATGAGCGGCGGGAATGGGGAGGCGCGCTCTCAGGTTGTGGTGGGCGGCGAGGGCCGTGTCAGCCCGGCGCGGGCTCGACTCGTGCCCCGCTCCCCCGGGGGTTCGTCCCCGCAGGCTCAGGCCTTCAGGGGCAGTGGGTTTTCCCGCTCACGGGGCGCGCCTTTTTCACGGGGGAGGCGTTTTGGGTTTGCCTCTCCTACGCCTTCGGGTCCCAGGCCAGCCGTGGGAAAATTGGGAAAAGTGAGACAGGGTTTAAGGGGGCGGGGTTCAGGACCCAGGGGGAGGGCGGGAGGGCCTCTTTCCGCTGTGGCAGGACAGGACCCGGGAACTGGGGCAAGAGGGGAATAGGACCCCGTCAAGCGCCCCCCCTTCCCCTTACTCTGGCTCCTGGTTCTGGAGCTACTGCGGTTGTCATTGCGGAAATTCTGAGCCAGATGGCCAGGTCCGGTTATGGTTTCTTACCGCCGGAGTCCAGGCAGGGAGGGGGTCGGAATGAGGGGATGGGAGGTTGGCAGGGTGGAATTAGTACTCAGATGGGGGAGCAGGTTTTTCCCGTGGGTACGGGTATTCTCCGGGAGAGTGGTATGGGTTTCCCGGCGGGCCAGAGGCAAGTTATAGGATCCTCACAGAGGAGTGCACTGCCTGCGCCGCAAGCAGAGGGGGGGTATGGGGCAGAACAGAGTTAGGAGTTTTTTCGCAGATGAAGGGGAAGACGAACGTCCAGGACCGTCCAGCAGGGAGTCTTGGAGAGAGCGTGCCGACGCAGCACGCTGGCAGGAGGAAGGGAATGAGACGCAGGGAGTGAGAAGGATGCCGATGGTGGGAACGACTGGCAAGACGTTAGAATCCAAGGACAGTAGCGCCTTCGGAGTGGAGCAAACTGCAGGTAAGGAAGAAATGTTGCAGGAACGGAAGGGACGGGGAAAAAAGAGGAAGAGGTCGAACGTGACCACTAGTTCTAGTTCGTCGACCTCCTCTTCATCGTCTAGTGACAGTATATGCAGCAGGAGGGCAGTCTTAGCGGAGGGTCCCAGATGCGATGTAGGGCATCCGGCCCTGGCATCGCTTACGGAATTATGGGAGGAAGTGCCTACTCGGTTGGTTAAACGCATTAAAAAGAGGAAGTTTATAGATATATTTAAGTTACTGGAGGGAAGGAGGGGCGGGAGGAAAGCAGCTAAGAAGGATAAGAAGCGACGTAAGAAAGAAGGTTACGGACCCAAAATTGCTAAGAATATCGTTAATTGGGTTCGCGGGTTTTTGCATTTGGCCAGTGTAGTCAGTCATTTCGATCCATCCCAATATGGAGCGTTTCTATCCTATGCGGATAGCATCCTGGGAGCGTTCAAGGATTATGATGGTTGGGCTTGGCTCAACTACAATGAGAAGTTTCGGGATAAAATGGCGGGCAATAAATACATGTCCTGGGGTTCGCAAGACATTCATCTGTGGCTTACGCAGATGACTAACAAGAGTTCAGGTATAGGTAGGGGGGAGCGTCAAAAGCGGGAGGCATGGTCAGCACGGGTTCTCAACCGTCGATGGGGAACAAGGGCTCGCCCTTTCGTGCGGGGCCATTTCGGAAGGGCGAATCAGGGGTCAAGGGAGTCGGGGGGGGGGGGGGTGGAGATGTTTGCTGGAGATTCAACAAGCTCACTTGTTTGTTTCCCGACTGCAAATTCAAACACGCCTGCGTAACGTGTGGCGGAGGGCACTCGGCCCTCAAGTGCCCACAAGGGCAAGGGGGAATGGGTATTAAAGGTGCAAAGTAATCGATGTTTGCTGTCCAAGGCGGAAACGCCGATAGTTCTGGCAGCCTTAGTGGACGGTTTGAGGACTTATCCGGATAAGGAAGCAGCTTTTCGGTTATCTACGGGTTTTACTAGCGGTTTTATCATTCCATACGAGGGTCCAGGGGAGGGGGGAACAAGGAGGAACTCTAGGTCCGTTTACAGGAGGGCGGACGTGGCCCGTGCAAAGTTGCAAGAGGAAATAAGGTTGGGGAGGATAGCAGGGCCATTTCGTAACAGACCTTTTGAGCGTATGCATTTGTCGCCGCTAGCGGTTATCCCAAAAAAGGTCCCGGGAAAATTTCGATTAATCCTTAATTTGTCGTACCCAGATGGTTCCTCAGTTAATGACTTTATTCCCAGGCACGCTTGTGCGGTGAAATATGCATCGTTCAACGAAGCTCTGGCGTTAGTGCGTAAAGCTGGCCCAGGTGCCTTGATGGCTAAGGCAGACATCGAATCTGCATTTCGGTTATTACCTATACATCCTTCCTGTTTTCCTTTGCTGGGTTTTTCGTTCAAAGGTTTTTATTTTATTGATCGTTGCCTGCCTATGGGATGCTCGGTGTCTTGCGCCTTTTTCGAGGCTTTTAGCACTTTTATTCATTGGGCTACCAAGTGCTTTAATGGATGCGATGATTCCTTGCATTATCTGGATGATTTTTTGTTTGTAGGGCCCAGAAATTCTGACGCTTGTCAACGGCAACTCACAGGTTTTCTGCAGACAGCCAAATACTATGGGGTCCCGATAGCAGACGACAAAACGGAAGGGCCGGTTTCGAAGTTAATTTTCTTAGGCATAGAGTTGGATTCTGTAAAGATGGTGTCCAGGTTGCCAAGGGAAAAACTAGAGCAGCTACGGGATGACATCAGGGTGGTTAAGGGATCAGTTAAGGTTACGTTGCGTCAGTTACAATCCTTGATAGGTTCCCTTAATTTTGCATGCAGGGTTATACCCATGGGTAGGGCTTTCATTCGGCGTCTGTCGGCCAGGACGGCGGGAGTTCGGGCTGGCCATCATTTCATCAGAGTTACCAGGGCTGTGCAGGAGGAATTGGCTGTGTGGGAGAGTTTTTTGCAATCGTTTAACAGCATTCGCATGATACCCGAGGCAGAAATTTCAAACATTGATTTGGAATTGTTTTCAAATGCAGCGGGCGCTACGGGTTTGGGAGTGTATTTTCGTGGGAGTTGGTGTGCTGAGCGATGGCCGGTGCAGTGGGTTTCGGAAGGGTTAGTCAAGAATATTAAGTTTTTAGAACTTTTTCCTATTATTGTTGCATTAACCATTTGGGGTGCAGAGCTGGCGAACAGACAAGTGATTTGGTGGTGCGACAATCTGGGGGTTGTTCAAGTAGTAAACAAGCAGGCCGCCAAATGTCCTAGAGTTTCAGCTCTGCTGCGCGAAATGGTGATGTTATGTTTACGATGGAATGTTACACTCAAAGCTAGTCATGTGCCGGGGACGCTGAACCTCATTGCGGATGCTCTCGTTTCAAGTGGGATGTGTTCCGAGCAGAGGCTCCCCAGGCAAACCAGCAGGGAGTACCAGTCCCAGAGCACCTATGGGAGCTTGGCATGAAGAACAGAGGAAGTTGATTCAGCAATCGGTGGCTCCGGCTACATGGAACTCGTACATGGCAGGAAGGGGATTAGTTTCCCGTTTTTTGTTTACTAGGGGATGGGACGGGGGGAGAGGTCCGTGAAGGAGAGGTAGTCCAGTTCATCCTTTGGGCCAAGTCTGAGGGGTACTCAATGGCGTCGGTTAGGAGGTATTTAGCGGGGTTTATTTTCTTTCAGAAGCTTGGGGGATGGAGCAACCCAGCCAGCAGTTTTCTAGTTCGGAAACTGTTGGAGGGCTGGGGTCGGGGTGCCGGTAGTAGTCCGGATATTAGGCTGCCCATCAGGTACACGGACTTGATAAGGATAGCTGAACATTTGCGTTTAGTGTGTAGTTCTGAATTCGAGACGGTACTATTTCGCTTAGCGTTTGCATGGGCTTTCTTCAGAGCCTTCAGGGTAAGCGAAGTGGTCGCGAGAACAAAATCGGACGGAGGTGTGTCGGGTTTATTGCACACGGACGTGCGGGTTCATGAACATAGAGTGACTATATTTGTGCGGAAATCTAAAACGGATCAAAGGGGCAGAGGAGCGTGGATTTCTTTGATACGTGCGAGTAATGCAGTAGTGTGTCCGGTGCGGTTGGTACTGGAATATTTACGGGTGAGGCCGTCAGGGGCTAAGCACTTCTTGGTACATGAGAATGGTAGTCCATTAACCATGTATCAATTTTCCGCGGTATTGCGCAAGGCCGTGGATTCTTTGGGGTGGGACGTTAGGCAGTATACTTCCCATTCATTTCGCATAGGGGCTGCCACGACAGCTGCGGAATTGGGATGGTCGGCTCAAAGAATTCAGGCTCTTGGACGATGGAAGTCCAAAGTATTTCGGGGATACGTTAGGAAATAGGGGGAGAGGTGAGTCTGGATGAATGGTCTGGACACGACTGTAATGCATACATTTGTTTTTCAGCTTCGGTCGGGGTGGAGCGGCGTAGCGAATGTGCTTGGATCGTGGGCCATTCTTTTGTACACCGAGCACAACGGAGGGCGAGGAAGAGGCCGTACGGCGAAAACTTGAACATTGATCCCAAAAAATTGATTGTGCATTGGTTTGGCAAAGGGGGATTAAGGTGTAGGGAGTTGCATGACTTCCTGCAAGGCAAAATAGGAGAGTGGGGTGTCCCAAGCCTAATTGTATTACACCTAGGAGGCAATGATATTGGTAACTTAACGTGTAGGGAGTTAATCACAATAATGCGTAAGGATTTGGCCTGGCTAATGAATTGCCTCCCACACACCAGATTCGGTTGGTCGGATATTATAATTCGGATAAAGCATGGGGAAGAGCCGGTTTGGCGTAATGGCGTCAAGAAATTGAATAGGCAAATTGGGAAATGGTTAATTAGAGAAGGGGGGTTCTGGATTCGACATCAATGGTCTTGGGAGGTTTTGGGCGGTTACTATTTGGGAGATGGGGTTCACCTTTCGGAGGTGGGTATGGACTTATTTAATGATGCCTTGGAGGAAGGTCTGAAGCAACAATTGTATAGTTAATGGCCGCAGTGGGGGAACAAAGGCAATTGATTGTCTTTGTTAGTGGCGGAAAAACCCGAGCCAGATTTATAATGTATTGTTTGTAATTGCGAAAGAGATGCTAGAGGGGAGGGAAATGCTCGTTTAGCTTGGGGCTGCTACACGGGAAGGCCTAAAGAGCAAGGGGGGGGGCCCGATGCTCAGGCCGCACGCTTACTCTCGCTGGTGCCGTGGCAGGGTAAGCATTGGGGGGGGGGGGTAACAACGCCGGTTTACCATTGGGCCGCGATGGTAAGCGAAGAGAGGCATGCGGCAGACGAAGGGGGGGGGGGGGATTTTGATTGATGTTAACTTAACGGCTCGGATTAGGTTTAATAAACTGCGGCCTTTTTTGAGTTTAATGCCACACTGTTGTCATGTCTATTTTGTCAAATGGGATAAGGGGGGAAGGAGAGCGATAGTGAGAGCGACTGGTCTCGAATACCTTTGTTAATGGAGGCGCGCCAGGCTCGTCCTGGCTCGCCGCAGGTAACAAGGGGTCAAGCGGCGTGAGCACGTCTTGCAGCGGGTGGGGGAAGGGGGGAAAACCCAAGGGACCAATGGTGTTGCTGAACGTTTTTTGAATTGCGGCAGCACCATTGGTCAAGGCGATTGGGATATAATCAGGAGCAGGGGGAGAGAGGGGGCAGTTGAGAATTCGTCAGCGGAGCGGAGGCTGAATTTAGCTTCCCTCCCTCCCTCCCATATAAAAAAAAAAAATGTGTTCGGTGGTGTTTGTTACAAATACATTTATGCGTTTGGATGTTCGTCGCAGTATTGGCGGAATAACCCGAGCCAGATTTATAATGTATTATTTGTAATTGCGAGAGATGTTGGAGGGGGGGGGAAATGCTCATGTAGCTTGGGGCTGCTACACCGGAAGGCCTAAAGAGCAAGGGGGGGGGGGGCCGATGCTCAGGCCGCACGCTTACTCTTGCCGTGGCGGGGTAAGCATTGGGGGGGGGGGGTAACAATGCCGGTTTACCATTGGGCCGCGATGGTAAGCGAAGAGAGGCATGTGGCAGACGAAGGGGGGGGGGGGGGGGAATTTTGATTGATGTTAACGGCTCGGGTTAGGTTTAATAAACTGCGGCCTTTTTTGAGTTTAATGCCACACTGTTGTCATGTCTATTTTGTCAAATGGGATAAGGGGGGAAGGAGAGCGATAGTGAGAGCGACTGGTCTCGAATACCTTTGTTATGAGACATCACACTGGTTTACATTCAGGTACTGTAGGCATTTCTCTATCCCCAGAGGGCTTACAATCTAAGTTTTTGCACCTGAGGCAATGTAGGGTAAAGCGACTTGCCCAAGGTCACAAGGAGTAACAGTGGGACTTGAACCTTGGTTTTCTGGTTCATAGTCCACTGCTCTAACCACTAGGCTATTCCTCCTCCCTTATTAGCTCCTCCTCCCTTGTTAGCTTCATGGCATGTCCCCCAGACCGCCTTGTACTATTTGAAAAAGTAAATCCCCTATTTATTTTATTCTGCCAGCTTCCTTATTCTGAATTATTTATGCATTGTTTATTGTAGGAGCTGGAAAGTGTAGATCAAGACACCCAGATTTGAGGAATGAAGATTTACAGTTATTTCTAGCACTAGAGCATTCTTTACTATCCAAGTCATCTTTTCCCAGAAATAGTTTCCTTTTAGATGAATTCACATGCATGACAAAGTATTGTGCCTTAAGAAAACTCCATCTGCTGTAAAGGAACATTTTATCAGGCTAGATGGGAGTCTGTTAGAAGAGCTTTTCACTGTATTCCTAGTATTTATGGGGTGATCGCAAATCTCTTTCTGTAGACCGGCCAGTCAGAAGGTCAGATGGATTCTGTATGCTTGTTAGCTGAGGCTGTGCTGCTTGCTTCTGCTGTGACATATTAAGGAGCAGTAATTTTGGTATAGTCAGAAATGAATCTTTAAGTCCAAAAGGTAAGCTGTATATCATTTCAATAAACAGTTCAAACATCAAGCAAATAACCCAGACAGTCCCCCTCCTCTTTTAAAAAATCTTCTTAGGCACATTCAGGCCGATACAGTACAGTGCGCTCCCACGGCGCGCACTGTTAACCTGCTATTGGACGCGCGTTTCCCCTTACCCCTTATTCAGTAAGGGGCGGAAAACGCGCATCCAACCCGCCGAACCTAATAGCGCCCTCAACATGCAAATGCATGTTGAGGGCGCTATTAGGTATTCGCTCGCGATTCAGAAAGTAAAATGTGCAGCCAAGCCGCACATTTTACTTTCAGAAATTAGCGCCTACCCAAAGGTAGGCGCTAATTTCTTCTGGCACTGGGAAAGTGCACAGAAAAGCAGTAAAAACTGCTTTTCTGTGCACCCTCTGACTTAATATCATGGCGATTTTAAGTCTGAGGTCCCGAAGAGTAAAAAAAGTTAAAAAAAAAAAAAAATTGAAGTCAGCCGGCGGCTGTCGGGTCGAAAACTGGACGCTCAATTTTGCCGCTGTCCGGTTTCCGAGCCCGTGGCTGTCAGCGGGCTTGAGAACCGACGCTGGCAAAATTGAGCGTCGGCTGTCAAACCCGCTGACAGCCGCCGCTCCTGTGAAAAAATAGTGCTAGGGACGCGCTAGTGCCCCTAGCACCTCCTTTTGCCCGTTTCTACCGCCGGGCCTCATTTGAATACTGTATCGCACGCACAGGCGAGTGGCCTGTGCGCGTGCCGGGAGAGCGGGCTTTACTGAATCGGCCTGATTGTATGCTTTCACGAAAACAGCTCCCTGCAGTCGTCACCTCTGTCTAGCACTTTCTACCTTAACTGTTCCTGCTGCCTTCAAAGTTGCTGTCATCACAATAGGAATGTGCATGCTCAAAATTTTCGCTTGTGTTTGTTTTGTTTTTTTGGTGGTGGGGGGGGGCTTGATTTGTTTTGGTATGTTTTATTTGAAGGAGGGGTCCTTGTCTTTTCAGTTTGTAACATTTGTTTAATTTGTTTTGATAAATAGTGCTCCTCTTTGCTAACAGTGCATCCTATTTACCCATTTTTAAAGTGACCCCATGGCCTGAATAAAGCACCCCCCCCCCCCCCAACACACAACATTTTGCACCCCTGGGAGAGAAACCACCCTGAGGTGTGCTGTCCCCCAACCTAATACAAAAAAGTTCATAGATCTTGTGGCCTCCCCCCCTGAGACTTACCATAGGGCTCTTGTGGTCTAGTGGAGGCAGGAGGAACTCCACTGCACCAGCTGCACCTGTACCATTTTTAAAATAACACTGATGTCATATGCTACTTTGACGCCATGTGGAAATGACCCTTTAGAAAACTCTGTGAGCAATGCATGGGTAAAATTATGCACATACAAATGTATGCATCTACTTTTATGCACATAGGTGAAAAGCATTCCAAGGGAATGCTTAAATTCTCTGGTCAAAATTCCATGCACCAAATAGCAAGTGTAAATGTGTGTGTGTAGTTTTTCTGGGATACTTATAAAACAGACTTATGCTGTTGCGCCCATCGGACATAGACAGCTGTGCCCTCTATTGCTCACTAGGGGTGTGCATTCGGATTGACCGCATAAGTAAAACGCTACTCATATTTTTTTTTAACTTAAAAAAATGATTCGACATAAACGATCGGATTTCCCACATATCCAACATAGATATGTTGGATATGTGGGAAATCGCGATTGTTGAGCCAAAATAAAAATATAAACCCCCTCACCCTCCTTAATCCCCCCCCCCCGACTTACCACAACTCCCTGGTGATCGAGCGAGGAGTGAGGACGCCATTTCTGCAATCCTTGGCGAGAAGCATGTGACGTCGCGCCACGTCGAGTGATGCGGCGCCACGTGATTCCCGGCGAGTTCGCGCCGGACGGCTCGTTCGGCCCAAAAAGAACTTTTGGCCAGCTTGGGGGGACCTCCTGACCCCCCCAAGCTGGCCAAAAGTTCCTTTTGGGCCGAACGAGCCGTCCGGCGCGAACTCGCCGGGAATCACGTGACGCCGCGTCGGAGTGACGCGGCGCCACGTGATTCCGGCGAGTTCGCGCCGGACGGCTCGTTCGGCCCAAAAAGAACTTTTGGCCAGCTTGGGGGGGCCTCCTGACCCCCCCAAGCTGGCCAAAAGTTCTTTTTGGGCCGAACGAGCCGTCCGGCGCGAACTCGCCGGGAATCACGTGACGCCGGCGTCTCTCGACGTGCCGCCGACGTCACATGCTTCTCGCCAAGGATTGCAGAAATGACGTCCTCACTCCTCGCTCGATCACCAGGGAGTTGTGGTAAGTCTGGGGGGGGGATTAAGGAGGGTGAGGGGGTTTAAATTTTTTTTTTGCACATATGTACATATACCCAACTCATTGAATTTTTTTTATGTCCATATTGACCGCAAGTGGGACCCCCTTTCGGACATAAGTAATATGAACATAAAATTTTGCTCTGCACATCCCTGTTGCTCACCTTTTTTCTGCCTGACTCAGTTCATTTTGGTAAGATGGCTGCCTCCGCTTCTCCTTACCATACCCTCTGGCGTTCCCGGTCTGGCATGGGCAATTGCGTTCGCCATCTTTCTCCAGGAGTCACCTAGGGCACGAGCGCGCGTGCAGCCCGTCCTTTACATGCATCATGGCGGGAACCTCGGGGGCGTCCCCACTGCATGACGTCACTAGCTCTGGTATTTAATCTCCGCTCATGATTCCTTTTACAAGTTAGCAAGGAATCCTCCATGCTGATCTTTCCATGTTACCAGACGCTCCCACTCTGTGTACTCTCGCTCCAGGATGACTTAGGTACCCGCTCCATGGGGGCCTTGCCTTGCTCCTCCTTACCCTCCGAGGTTACCTGCTACCAAATAGGACGCCTAAGGTACCCGCTCCTCAGGGGCCTTGCCATGCTTCTACCTACTCTTCCAGGTTACCTACCTATTACCAGGACGCCTATGGTACCCACTCCTTGGGGGCTTTGCCGTGCTCCTACCTACTCTTCCAGGTTACCTACCTATTACCAGGACGCCTATGGTACCCACTCCTCGGGGGCCTTGATCGTCGGGGACCTCCGCTCCTCGGGGGTTCCCTTCTGCTACAACTACCAGCATCAGAGTGAGAACTGCAGCTCCAGTTCTGTCTTTGCATTGTCTCATCTCTCTCTCCATAGATCCTCGGCCTACCCCGCACCGCAGACCACTACCGGATCTATTGGCTTCTCCATCTAAGCTTGGGTTCTCGGCCTACCCTGCTTCACGGACCACTACCGGGCCCATCTCCCTCTTGGGACCTGGTGAGACTGTGGAACTGCCTTTTCCACCCTGCAACCTACAGACAGAGCATTGCCATCTGGTTCCTCCTCTCCTGGCTGGAGTCATCACCCGTTCCTCGGGTTACCATCTACGTTGCAGTACAATAAAGCTAATTCTCTGTGTCCATCTCTGCCTTGAGCTAGCCTATCGCTGCAAGTCCCCACAGGGCCCCGCCCTGTGAGAGGTGCCATCTCTTACATCCATCTCTTTGGGCCACGCTTCAATGTCCAAAGTACAACATATGCATGGAATCCCCTCTTGAAAATGGGTGCAACTTTGCATATTACCAGCTCGTTTAATTAAAAATGTCACAAAATTACCTCCCGAGGACTAATTTCAAAGTCATTTATGCTTATAAAACCTGGTTTTAGGTGCATAAATGACTGTTACAACATTGGCTGTGGCTCTGTGCACATAAAAATACATGCATAACCTGGGTTTGCGCATATTTTAATGGAAAATGAGCATAGGCATTCTGGAGAGCAGTATTGAGGTAGAGTCAGCACTTATTATGTGCATACTTTTTCAATTTTAGAAATCATGCACCTAAGAGTATGTGCACAAGTTACACCCTACTAAGAGAAGGTATAACTTCACGCGAGTGAGTTTCTGAACATGCACATTCCTGGCCACTTACCTGCGAATTTCCAAAATGAACTTATGCACATGTTATCTTGAAATTCTTTCGTAAAGTTTGCATGTACGATGTACACATAGAGTTTACTGCTATGCGGGTTGTTTGAAAGTGACCCTCCCTGAGTATGGCATGCTCTAATAAATCTTCTTCCAATGCTATCCCACTATCAATCTGTGTTCCTTATGGGTTTGTCTTGGGACCATTCCTCTTTGCTCTCTATACTTGTTCCCTAAGGACCGTCCCGCCCATGCCCCGCCCCTTTTAGCCCCGGGACTTACATGTGTCCCGGGGCTTTACGCGCACTGTCGGGCCTTCTGAAAATAGGCCCGGCGTGCGAAACCCCCCTATGCACGTAAATACTCCTGGATTTACGCACGTAGGGCTTTGAAAATCTGCCCCTTTGTTCTCAAATCTCCTCCCATGGCTTTCAGCACCATCTTTATGATGATTATTCCCAGATCTCTCTAGCCCAGAAATTTCACCGGGAATCAAGTCTCAGACTTCAGCTTGCTTATCTGACATTGCCAAATCTCATCTTGCTTTTCCTAATTCCATCTTAAACTTAACATAGCCAAGACAGAGTATTTCAGCTTTCCTTCAAAACCCATTCCCCACTTTTCCCCTTTTTCTGTTTCTATGAATAACACTGTCATCCTCATGGTTCTCTCAGTCTGTAACCTTGAGGTAATTTTTGACTCCTTTTTCTCCAAACACATCCAGAACACTGCTAAAAGGCATTGTTTATTTCTCTATTACAACACAAACTCCATCTTTTCCTTTCCTTTCTGAACACACTACCAAATCATTATCTACTCTTTCATCACCTCAAACTTAGACTACTGCAACCTGCTCCTCACAGGTCTTCCACTGAATCCTCTTGTTCCACTACAATCTTTTCAAATTGAACGGTGCGCCTTCTCTTCTGACAATGTCACTACAACCATATATACCCTCTTCTTACAAGGGTGGTCAGGCCAGAGTGCTTGACTGCTCGAAGATAACGGGCATGCCAGCCGAGCTTCCGCAGCCTGATGCCGGAAGGCGGGGGTGTACGGGGGTAAGGCAGTAGTATGTAATTTTAAAAGATCTGTACTGGGACCCGTGCTTTTCAATATATTTATAAATGATCTGGAAAGGAATATGACGAGTGAGGTAATCATATTTGCAGATGATACAAAATTATTCAGAGTAATTAAATCACAAGCTGATTGTGATAAATTGCAGGAGGACCTTGTGAAACTGGAAAATTGGGCATCCAAATGGCGGATGAAATCTAATGTGGATAAGAGCAAGGTGATGCACATATGGAAAATAACCCATGCTATAGTTTCTAGAGATGTGAATCGGAACCGATTCACATCGTGAATTTTTTGTCGTGAGGCCCAATTGGGTTTTTTTTATCGGCTGCGCCCGAGCCGATAAACAAAAAACCCACCCCGACCCTTTAAAACACTGGATGGCCCGCGCCATTTTTAAAGATGGCGCCAGCCGTCCATTACTCCTATCATGTGACAGGGGCCGGCCAATGGCATGGATACCCTGTCACATGGTAAGGGGAAAGGGCCATTGGCGCCGTTTTTATTAGTGGCAGCCGATGGCCCGAGAGCGGGAGATCACTCCCGGGACCCCCACTGGACCACCAGGTAATTTTAAAACATTTTGGGGGGGTCGGAAGGGTGAGGGAAGCTAAGGGAGCTGTTTTAAAGGGTCAGGGTGGGTTTAGGGGTTGTTTTTGTGTGCTGTTTTTCCCGCCCTCCCCCAAACGATAAGAGAACCCCACAAACAATTTCATGGGGTTTTCCTATCGGTTTCAGGGAGCCCCGATTTCTGACGATTTTGGAAATATTGTACGATATTTTCAATCATCAGAAAAACGATTCACATCCCTAATAGTTTCATGATGTTAGGTTCCATATTAGGAGCTACCACCCAGGAAAGAGATCTAGGCGTCATGGTGGATAATACATTGAAATTGTTGGCTCAGTGCGTTGTGGCAATCAAAAAAGCAAACAGAATGTTAGGAATTATTAGCAAGGGAATGGTGAATAAAACAGAAAATGTCATAATGCCTCTGTATCGCTCCATGATGAGATCGCACCTTGAATACTGTGTACAATTCTGGTTGCCGCAACTCAAAAGAGAAATAGTTGCAATGGAGAAGGTACAGAGAAGGACAACCAAAATGATAAAGGGGATGGAACAGCTCCCCTTTGAGGAAAGTAAAGAAGTTAGGACTGTTCAGCTTGGAGAAGAGATGGCTGAGGGGGGATATGATAGAGGTGCTTAAAATCATGGCAGGTCTAGAATGGGTAAATGTGAATCGGTTCTGTACTCTTTTGGATAATAGAAGGACTAGGGGGCACTCTATGAAGTTAGCATGAAGCACATTTAAAACTAATCGGAGAAAGTTCTTTTTCAGTCAACGCACAATTAAACTCTGGAATTTGTTGCCATGGGATGTGGTTAGTGCAGTTAGTGGAGCTGGGTTTAAAAAAGGTTTGGATAAGCTCTTGAAGGAGAAACTCATTACCTGCTATTAATCAAGTTGACAGAAAATAGCCACTGCTATTACTAGCATCAGTAGCATGGGACTTTGTTTTTGGGTACTTGCCAGGTAGTTATAGCCTGGATTGGCCTCTGTTGGAAACAGGATACTGGGCTTGATGGTCCCTTGGTCTGACCCAGTATGGCATGTTCTTATGTTCTAATGTTCTTAAGATACTCACATCATGGCCCCATCCCATTGGATGGGGGCTGCAGGGAGTATCGGGAGGGGAGAAGATATTTAAGGAGCGTATACCAAGGGGATTCTCTCTTCCTGCTCCTGGGCTTCGCAGACCTGCATTGCTGTATCTGGTGTGTTACTTTGGGGCTAAGGATTTTGAAATTGAGGTTGCGGTCAGTGACCATGACTCGAAGGGAGAAAACCTGGCAGGCTCGGGATTGCAGGGGGGAGGCGAAGTTTGGCATGGTGGGGAAGAGGCAGGTGGAAGGGCTGAATTGCTGCCCCTCCTTCCGCCGATGGTGATGGTCAGCAGGGTGCGCATGCAGCCAGCTGGGAGAACGCTTCCTTCCTCAGCAAATGTGGGAGGGGCAGCAGAGGTTGGGCCTTCCCGTGGGGGGGCATGACAGGAGCCGAGGAAGGGACTCTGCTATGATCCGCATTGTTGGAGCTACATTGGGGGAGTCTCCTAGGTGCGTGGTCGGGCCAGCTGCCACGAGTTGGGGGGGGGGGGAGTTGCTCGGGCATGTGCAGGAGCACCCCCAAGTTGTGCAGTTTCAGTGGGGGATGCAGTTAGACTGCAGTCTGTTTCTGTGGGGACGGGGGGCTCCCCTGCGATGTGGGGATTTCCAGCACAGTAATTCTGTCCATGGGGTCGGGGATGTGGAGTTGCATGCTTCTGGGGACAGGCTCCTCAGAGCTGTGGGCAGCAGGGGATTCATCAGGGATTTTGATCTGGAACAAGGGTCTGGATCAGGACCTAGGGGGTCCCAGGAGCAGGAGGTTACAATGCCCCAGGGGGGGCTGTATAGGGCCTTGGAAGGACCTGAGGGTTTTTGGTGAGGGGTCCGGTCTGGTGCCTGGTTGGTGTCAGGGGGCAGCCAGGGGCCCGTCATCAGGTGTGGCTCCTGAGTCTGGAGGGTCTAATGTGCCTCCTTGGTATGGACACCATTTCAGTTGGCACAGCAACGGGGGTGCGGGCTTTCACAGGTATTCAGCACAGGTGTGGGAGTGCGATGTGTCAGAGGGGGGCATGAGATATATCCCGCCTATTGGGGGATATTAGTTTCCGGCATGTGGTAGGGCTTCTTCGGATGGGATGGTCCTGGCAGGGGCTCAGACGTGGGGTAATCCTTGTGGTGGTGGTGGTGGTGGTGGGGGGGTGCAGTTCCTGTGTCTGCATCATCTGATTCTTTTTCGCAGGTTAATTGGCAGGAGGGAGCGGTGCACAGTGGTTCCGGTTGTCCAGCATCGGAAGAGCAGGGACCAGGTTTGCCCGAGATGATGGATGGTGCAGCGGATACTGTGGTGACAGGAGCTATGGGAATGGTACAAGTCTCTCTGGGCAGTGTGAGTCTTCGACCGCGGGCAATTTGGTTGGGGTAGTTTGTGGCAGCGAGGCGACTGGGGAGCATTCGGGTGGACTGGAGGTTATGCCAGGTTGCAGCGGCATCAGGAAGCAGGTGGAGCAGGCAGCTACAGGTCAGAGGGAGGCTGGAGGGTGGAAGCGAGGGGATATCGAAGCATAGGCTCCAGTGTGATTGTTCTAGTTCTTCTTCCTCTTCCTCCTTGACATCATCGTCCAGTTCATTTTCATCCTAGTCTTCAGGGAATGCTGCTGTGGTGAAGAAAGGGAGACCCAAGTCTCTTGACAGGGGTGCTCCCACCCTGGTGACATTGTCGGAGCTTTGAGAGGATGTATCACGTTTCATGTGGTGCAAAATATGGAATCATAAATACATTGATATATTTAAGCTGCTGGAGGGTCGTTGGGGTGGTCAGAAGGCGGGAAGGAAGAAGAAGGATAGGGAAGAGATAGAGGAAACGGTCCCTAGAACTATTCTCAATTGGATTCAATGTTTTTCTGCGAATGGCTAGTGTAAAAGGGCATCAGGCTGCATTGCGGTATGGGCCTGTGTTGGCCTTTGCGGATGCCATACTGGCTGCTCACAAGAATTATGAAGGTTGGATTTGGCTCAATTATGACGAGCACTTTAGGGACAAAATAGAAGAAAATAAATGTATGTCCTTGGGCACGCAGGATGTTGGGTAATGGCTCACCCAGATGATGAACAAAGCAGCTCTAGCGGGAGAGGGCGGGGGATAGCAGGGGTGGCTAGTGGTAGATCAGGCACGCGATCCTTTTGGCCAGGGCCCACACCAGCCGGTATGGGGAAGCTTGGGGTTGGGATGTTGGTCGTGTGCTGGCATCTGTAACTTCACATCCTGAAAATTTAAACACCTGTGTTGCAGTTGTGGAGCCAGTCACCCAGGCACTAAGTGCCCGAAGAGGGGAGCTCCAGGAAGTGGGAGCAATGCCGCAGCAGGGAGCTCGGGGAAGTGAAGGGTTCCCGAGGACTCCGTCTTCTGTATCGGTCAAGGCTATGGAGCCATGGTTGCGAATTTATTCCAGGGTCGAGGCTGCTAGATTTTTGTTGGAAGGGTTTTCTGCTGGTTTTCGAATTCCCTATATGGGTCCTTTGGGGCAGTGTGAATTTAGTAATTGTATGTCAGTGGTCAGGTGGCGAGACATTGTTGTCAATAAATTGTGGGTAGAGCTGGAACTGGGGAGAATAGATGGTCCTTTTGACGAGCCTCCCTTCGACAGAATGATTCTGTCAATGTTAGCGGTGGTTCCAAAAAAAGGAGCCGGGTAAGTTCCAGCTTATTCATAATTTATCATTTCCCGTGGGTAGTTTGTGCCTCGGGAGTTGATTCAGCAGTTCAGATGTTGGTGCATTGTGGGGAAGGGGCATTGATGGCGAAAGTGGATATTGAGTCTGCTTCCGTTTATTGCTCATTCATCCATACAGCTTTCCCATTTTGGGCTTTCAGTTTCTCGGGAAGTATTATTTTGATAAGTGCCTTCCCATGGGCTGCTCCATCTCTTGCGTGTATTTTGAGATGTTCAGTTCTTTGGTACATTGGGTCATGGAACAGGTGTCAGGGATACCCAATATAGTGCACTATCGGGATGATTTTTTTGTTCATTGGACCTAAGGGTTCTAGTGCTTGTGGGGATCTCATGCAGTGTTTTATGAAGGTGGCGGATGATTTCAGCATTTTCCTATCGCTGTTCAGAAGACAGAAGGGCCTTGTAGTTCCTTGATCTTTTTGGGCATTGAGTTGGATTCTGTGAGTACGGTCTCCAGGCTACCAGGGGAAAACTGAATAAGTTAAGGGAAATGGTTGACGGGGCGAGGGCTTGCAAGAAGTTGATCTTGCAGCAGTTGCAGTCCTTGGTGAGTAGTTTAAATTTCACGTATTGGGTTATTCCCATAGGGAGGGTTTTTCTGAGGAGGCTGTCGGTAAGCCTACTCACCATATCCGGGTATCCAGGGGCATAAGGGAGGATTTGAGGGTTTGACAGACCTTTTTAGCAGATTTTAATGGGGTCTCTCTCTGGGAAAAGGAGACGGTGTCCAGTATGGATCTGGAGTTGTTCTCTGATGCGTTTAGAGGTAAGGGATTTGGAGTCTGCTTTCAAGGTTCTTGGTGCACATCTTCATGGCCAGCAGAGTGGGTGGGGCTTGGGGATACTCAGAATATAACTTTCCTGAAGCTGTTCCCTATTGTAGTGGCATTACATGTCCGGGGGCAGCGGTTATGTGACCGTAGGATAGTTTTCTGGTGTGATAACATGGGGGTCGTCGAAGTAATCAACAGGCGTGCTGCAAAGTGCTTCTTAGTATCAGAATTGATGCGGGATTTTGTATTGTGCTGTATGAGGTTAAATGTCACTGCTTGGGCGCGCCATGTCCCGAGTGTTTTTAACAATATAGCCAATTCTCTTTCTTGTTTTAAGTGGGCGCTTTTCCGGACACTTGCCCCGGTGGAGGATATCTGCGGGGCTACCGTTCCAAGTTCCCTCTGGAAGTTTGGTTCCCGGAAGCCTGGCAGTTGTTGTGGGCTTCATTATCCCCCTCCACCTGGCCTGGCTACTTAAGCAGAGCTTCAAAAATGGTGGATTTTCCCTTTCTGAGATGCTGGGTCCTGGGGGCCTGTGTCTGATTTTCTGCTTCTGCAATACATCGAAGAGGCGCACAGTTTGGGAAGCTCCAAGCCTGCTGTTACTTGACAGTTGGCAGGGTTCTCATTTTTTATGAGGGCTTACGGCTGGGGCTACTCGATGGGTCATTTCCTGATTAAGAAACTGTTGACGGGCTGGGCTAGGGGTATTGAGGTGGCACAGGACAGCAGACTGCCTGTCACCCATGAGATATTGCTGTCGTTGTGGGACATGGCTGCCATTGTGTTTTTTTTTTCTTTTGTGAGGTTTGCCTTTTTTGTACGGCGTTTGTTTTAGCCTGTTTTGGGGTATTTCGCATTGGGGAGCTAGTGGCCAAGGCTAGCCGGGGGGGGGGGGGGGGGGGGGGGGGGGGGGGGCGGAGAATACAGGACTGCAATTTCACCATGTGTGGATGGGGAAGGATGTAGTTAGGTTGGTGATGCCTAAATCAAAACCTGATCAGGTGGAGAAGGGGGTTGTGTTGACTCTGAGGGCGGTGCAGGGGCTTCATACTTGTCCGGTTGCCAATGTACTACACTATTTGTCTCAGCATCTTGGTGGTGGCTGTTGTTTTTTGGAACATGGGGATTTGTGCCCGTTGACCAGGCATCAGTTTGAAACGGTGTTCCGGGATATGCTGTCAAGGATGGGTTTGGAGGCGACTAACTTTAGAACTCATTCCTTTTGGATTGGGGTGGCCATGTCCACCACTGGATCAGGGCTAGACAGGGAAGTGATTCAGCGGATTGGGAGATGGAGGTCTGGTGCATTTCGGACATATATTAGACCTGGGGTGGGGGGATGCTACTGAGAAGTGCTGTTTATTTCTTAGATATCAGGCCCTATAATCGACAGGTGTGGATTATTGGGCACTTGTTTGTTGTATGGGTGCACAAGCATGCTTACCACCGACCATATGGTCTTCATCTGGGTTTGGCAGTGCATGGTGTGACCATTCACCGATTGGGACAGCAAGGGATGCGCTGAACAGAGTTGCTACTATTGGCATGCCATTGGATGAGCTTGCAGGTCCCACCCAGATGTTTTGGTGGTTCACTTCGGAGGCAATGACTGGGGAAAATTGTCTGGTTGCCAGCTTATTAGCATGGTGAGGAAGGATCTCTCCATGCTGATGATTTGGATGCAGTAGTCACTGCTGTGTTGGTCGGACATTATTCCAAAGCCTGCTGAGATGGAGCAGTACATTTGGGGACATTATAGAGCCAAGGCCAATCAAGAGATTGGATCATGGTTGCGGATTATGGGGGGGTCACATTAAGAATGAGTGGTCCTGGGATGCTCATGCCAGCCTTTTTCGGCTGGATGAGGTGCATCTGTTATTTGTCTGTAGAGATTTATTTATAAACTCTATACAGGAGGCCTTGGAATATGTCATGCTTCGGGTATCTTCAGCCGCATCTTTGGGGCATCGTGGGATAGGTTTGCCTTCCTGCATCCGTGGCAGTTTGCCTGAGCCTCATTGGTGCAATGTGGTGGCTTGATGGGTAGCCAGTGTGTGCATTAACTGGCTGGGGCAATACCTGTTTGGTGAACGGCTGTTCTGGACTTGCTAGTTGGTGGCGGGGGCTGGAGGTTAGATGGTGGGTTGCTACCTAACGGTAGTTGGTCGGTTGGCCTGCGGTGGGGTTATCTTGCTGGATTGTGGCGGATAACCATCTATTCTTCTGTTATGAGGGCTCAGACTGGTTATTTGTTTAATAAAGCTGTGGCCTTATTGATTCCCATCTCTGAGTGTGCTGTATTTATTATGATGTGTTATTGTGAAAGGGCGGAGAGAGAGAGAGAGGTGAAGTGAAGTCCTGGCTGTGCCTGTTACAAGTTGATTCCCCTATCTGCTCCCTCAGAAAGATCAAGCTCCTCTTACTGAACTACAAGTGCTTTCATTCTGCAGCTTCTCACTACCTCTCCTCTCTTATCTATCTCATGAACTCTGCTCATGGTGAACTCTGCTCTGTGTCCTGCTACAACATTGCCAATTACACACTTTCTTACCTCTTTTGCATTGCAACCCTAGAACAGACTTCGTTCCTGAGTCAGTGCATCATCCTCCCTCTCTCACTTTGTCAAATTTAATTGTCTTTTTTGAGGCTGCTTTTAAATAGTAACCTCTGGTTTTCCTGATCATAGCTTTATTTGTTTTCACCATTTCCTATGATATATGAAACTCACAAAGTCTCCAGTTTTGTCTGTCTTGAATATGTTGTAAGCTCTACAAAGCAGGAACTTTCTCTTAGGTGTATTTTACAGAACTATGTATGTCTACTAGTACTATAAAAATGATATGTACTAGTCATTGTAAAACTAAATGTTCACTGCAGATATAGAAATGCCACCATATGGCATCACAAGAGACTGCTATTTTCTTTTGTTTTTTAAAGCTGGTTTACAATTAATTACCGCATAAACACTTTGAGGTCCTCGGAGAAGTTTATCTTGTGGGGGCCATTCTCAGAACAGGTTTATCTGCTCCTATCTGTGTTTTGGAAAGTCCAAAATATAAATAGAATTTATATTTTGAATTTCAGCTCTTTTGAAACAGGTAATGGTTCCAGTTGCACCTGTTTCTCAACTTTCACCCATTGTAAAGAGCTTGTCAACTGTATAAATGGGCAGATGAATTGCTGCAAAAGACCAAGGTGTAGCACAAATCTGTGTGACTTTGTAGGGTGCAGGATAGTCTTGTACACACATCACACTTGGCAGCTGTTGAAACTAGGATAGTTATGATACAGTTCAGCCAATCAGGAAATTCCTCTTGCCCCTTGCTGTATTGTTGCTAGGCAGAACGGATTTGTCCAGGTTAGACCAAATGCTGTTAAACATTACTATGTAGCTCTAAGGCAGTGGTTCCCAACCTGGGGTCTGTGGACCCCCAGGAATCCCAGACACCATCCTGGTGGGGGGGGGGGGGGGGCCTCCAGAGAGGGATGCAAGAAAATTTAGCTAGGGAGAAAGTGAGTGAGCTGCTGCTACCTGTGGTTAGTTGAGCTACTGCTACGGGCCAGGAAAGTGGGGCCCATTATGGCCCCCGAATACGTCATCCAACATTGCTACAGACCAGGAGGAGGAGGAAGAGAAAGGGGCCCTTCACACCCATTAGAAGCCTTGAATTGCATTCCACATTTTTAATGGAGTTGGGGGACTGATTGCAGCCTTCAAGAATCATAAACCCCAGTGCAGAAATTCGTGAGGATGTGGGGGGGGGGGGGGGGGGCTATTGTGGCTGTCAGTATCTTTGTAAGCTCCGCTGCACACTGAGGTGAGCAGAAGAAAGCTGGGTTATCACAACGGTGGGAAACATTTTTCACTGTTGAAACCTGCACTGCCACTGGCCTGACAGCGAGAGAGAGAGAGAGTGGAGGAAAGCTGCACCAAAAAAAGTGAGTAAAATGGCTCAAAGGAAGGAGGAAATAGGTCTGGGGTTGACAATAGGGGAGGAAAGTCAGAGGGGAGAACGAATGAGACAGGAATGAAGGAAGAAGAGGAGGATAAAGAGGGAAATGGAAATCCATGATTGACCTGGTTAAGGGGAGTGAGAGTAGATGGCAGCATATCAGGGGAGAGGAGGAGAGGAGCCCCCAGGAATCATGCTGGACAGAGGTAAAGAAAGAGGGAGGAATAGAGGGCCATCATGGTCCAGGAGGAAAGAAGGAGAACAAAGAGGCCAGAGGACGAGACAACAGCCAGGTGTGTGTATCTGACATTATAGACACAAAGGGGAGACAACAGACATGGAGATCTCATTAACCTTCTTCCCATTGAAAAGCAGGCTATTGTTTAGCTTTTCCTAAAATCTAAATTATTTTGTGATTATCATTTTCCATGTGTGTTTGTAAGAATCATAAAAGAAAATAATAACGTATAAAAGAAAAGCAGGCGAAATGGGGGTCAATTTTTCAGGGAGGGTAAGTTTCAAAACTTTTTATGAGGGTAAACATCTGTTTACCTATGTGACAAGGCTCTTTGGAAAATTACTGTTCCCCACCACTGAGGGTAGAAGTAGCTATGCTGTGAACAGCATGCAGACTTTAACCTCTGTGTGTGTGTGTGTGTGTGTGCGGGGGGGGGGGGGGGGGGGGGGGAAGTACATGCAAGGATTTAATTTTGAAATCCTGGATCCTGTTTTCACACATATACTTTGCACCTGCTTCAAAGCGGATGCAAAGTGCACAGGAGCAAAAGTACTGACTTTCCCCAGCCAGCCTGAGATTTCAAAAGGAAACTTCACGGGCAGTTTCTCTTTGAAAATTCAATTGCAGGTCTGCAGGTACTAGGGCTGATATTCTGTCAAGTCCATGCTAAATTGCCAGCCTGGAACTTTTTTTTGGAACTTGCTTCCTTTTCTGCATTGCAGCTGGACTGGAGGGTGGAATGGCCTCAAACATCAATTATGAGGGCACCTGGCCCATGCACGAGCCTGCTCACCTCGCTAGCTCCTCTGCAGGTCATGGATCAGCCTCCCCAGCGGCAGCCACAAGCTCCTCCAGGCCTTGGCATCCCACGGCAACAGTCGCCGGGCCTTCCACTGTACACCAGGCCTCACGCCAAAGTTCAGTGTCCCCAGTGGCGCTGGCCACGCGCAGACCGCCCAGCCTCTTCTAGGGCCAGGAGCGGGTCCTAACTCTGCGGCACGCCCTGATTGAACGTACAATGTAGGGAAGACCCTGCCTGCACTTCCTTGCCTTGGAAATCAGGTCGGCACTGTATGTGTACTAGTTTGCCTCCGCATTCACAGTCTTGTTCCAGTCTTGTTCCTGTCTTGTTCCAGCCTTGTTCCAGCGTCCTACTGTTCCAGTGTCCTACTGTTCTAGCGTCCTACTGTTCCAGCCTTGTCCAGCGTCCTTCTGTTCCAGTGTTCTTCTGGTCCAGCATCTGTCTGTCCTGTCTCCCCAGGTAGTACCCTCGGACTGTCTCTCTGGTATTGACCCCGGCTTGCTCCTTGACCATTCTGTTCGCTGCCTGGATCCTGACCTCTGCCTGCCTTGTGACCTCGTCTGACCTCTGGAACCTGACCCCTGCTTCGTTGACTTCTCCTCGGACTGATCCTCGGATTCTGACCCCGGCTGCCATTGACCACATCTCCCGATTCTGGCTTTGTCCCTTGCCTTGTCATCGCCTATGCTGTACTGGCCTTCCTTGGTCCTCCAGACCTACAGCCTAGTGTCCGACCGTGCTCTCTTGCTGTTCTTGGGCACGCCTCTCTACTACCTCTCCGGGAGACCCTGTGAGGCCCACTGAAGTCCAAGCGGCCCAGGTCCCTACGGGCTCCACCCGGGGGGACTGCCGGCTTCCAGTGGTGAAGCTCATCCTAGCCTCTGTCTCCTCTTGTGCTCCACCCCCTGGGGGCAGGTGCTTCCTGGTCCCTACCAGGGAGCCGTTCTCCACTGCTCCAGGACAAGGGTCCACCTCCAAGTGCAACAATTCTCCTCCCATTTGCATACTCAATGTAGAATTTGCTTACACATTTGCGTTGTGATATTTATCGCACGCATTAGGACCTTATCACATGCGATAAGTCTTATCTAGCTAATGTAGGGCCCTATTTACTAAGTATTTTTCCCATAGATACAAAATGGGGAAAAAAAAAAACTTTAGTAAATTACCCCTTTAGCCAGGATATTCAGTGATGCAGCCATGCTGCTGAATATATATCTGGATGTTTAAAGTTAGTCGAATAAGATAATCAGCTAACTTTAGACCTGCTCAATAGCAGATCTCAATTTAGCCAGATATCTTAGTTGGATAAGTTACTTTCAATTACACCCCCGGAATGCATCTTGTTTATCCGGCTAGATTTCAGCCGGACGAAAGGATGAATATACCAAAACTTGCCATTTAGATGAATAACTTAAAGTCTAAATGGCTTTTGAATATCTATCTCAAAGTATTTTATTATTTATATGACACCCTACCTGGCTGCCATATAATAGTAGAACAGTCTGCTGCTGAGCAAAGTAATTCTACATGGAACATAGTCGATTCTAAATGCCTAGATAAAGCTGGTTTTGAGACAAGTGGTTAAGATAATGTTAAGATCAAGAGAGGAGTTTTTAGGTTAGCCCAGAAAGTGAGGAGCAAATGATCAGTCTAGATATTCTGAGGCAGTTTGTTCCAGATAGAAGGGGTAAGGAGAAAAAAGGTGTGAAGACAAGGATGTGCCTGATCAGTTAGGGTGAGAGTATGATTGCTGGAGCACAGTGGGGTGAGGTGGGACGTAGTAAGAAAAAAGCAATGAGGTGAGAGAAGAAAAATCTTTAGATACATTAAGGTGTGTGTGGAGGGGGAGAGTGAATAAGTTTTAAACTGAGTGCCCTGCTTGTAGACCTGAGTTTCCTTTTGAAAATTCAGGAGACAGCAGGGAGTATGGATACTTGTGTACCTCCAATTTTGCAGGTGCAAAGTACATGGGATGAAGTACTCACGGCAATTACAAAATGAAATCCTTGCTGTTCCCATCCCAGCCCTGCCCCCAGCTGCACCTCTTATCGGCATGGGTAAAAGTATGCGTGCTGTCATACAGTGTGCACACTTTTACCCACATTTGTAAGGTGCAATTTTCAAACATCATATGTAAATGCTTAAACGAGGGTTTACACACATGAAATCTTTTGAAAATTGGTCTCTACATGAACAGCCCTTGCTTCCTATGGCAGATTAAGGGTAGATACTGTGGCAAGAGTTAGAAAATTCTGCAGCAATTCTGCAGTATATTCACAATGATTTGCATAGTTAATCAAGTAAACTGGAATTTTACTCTATAAAAGTAAGTCATTATTCAACATTTGATGTATGTCAGATTTATTTAGCTCTGTATTTGGAGGAATAGGAAATCTTAGTGATTGGTGCTGGGAAGGAAGGAGGGGGATGAAGAATAGGGGTAGGGAAGGGGATCTGGGGGATGAGGGAAGAGAGAGGAGAGGGAGAGGGGATCTTGGAGGATGGAGATGGAGAAGGGATTTCAGATGGAGAAAGACAGATGGTTGGTGGTGAATTGGAAATGGAGTAGTAGTGTTGCAGTTTGTGTGGTTCTGCAACAATTATTATTTTGCATGTAATACAAGGGATAAGTTTCCAGGTCTAATTCTACAGGCTTAAGAAAACTCATGCTAACTTTTGAAAAAAAGTCATGCTGGCTTTTGCAACAACTCATGGTTACTTCTTTTATCCAAAATGAAGAACTACAAAAATGCTGATAGTAGTAAGAAAAACCGAGATCAATATATTTGCTAAAACTGCTGAGAACTATCTATAGCTCCTGTGTGTGGCAGACATTGTAAGGCCACACTCCTGTTTTCTTTCAGCTTTACAAAACTAAAAGGCAACACGTCTCTTAAAGGAGCCAAAATACATCCTGAGTGGAAAGTAACAGTGACTCCTTCTAGAGTGCACACAACGAGATCCAAAATTGACAGGGATAACATCAGCCATGCTTGTTAGAAACAGGCTGCAGGAAAGGTATACGACATGAAACAAGACAGAAAAACTTTGGAGGAGCCATCATTACCATTATGAAGCAAGCATGGGTGCAGATTGATCACCTGAGAAATAGAGACTTCTGTAGATGTTTCTAACAGTTGAGTCAAGTATGGATCCATATCTTAAAGTTGGCCAGATGTATGGACTTGAATATCATATAAGCTTTGGCAATGGTAGGAGTAGCTTCCACAGGAATTTTAAGAATTTCTTGTATATATTTTTTAGAGATGTGCTTCAGGTAAAAATTTTGTGTCGGGCTTCATTTGGCCCCCCCCCCCCCCGCGGGAATTTAGTTTTTCCTGTGGTTCGGGGGTTTTTTTTCGGGGGGCCCGATTTTCGTGTTAGTGCACGCTAACTCCCGTTAGCACGCACTAACTCAAAAATGAATTTTTTTCTGAAATTTCAGAACAAATTCAATCGTTTTTCAGTTCTCCTGATCCATTACGAATTAGGCAATTTCGTTGACATTGCCTAATTCGGGAAAAACGATTGCACACCCCTAATATTTTTTAAACATATCAATAGGTCAAATTAGAGTGGATTGAAGAAAATTCAAAATTCAAAGATTGAAATAGTGAAGAGAATTTTCCAAATTTTCCATCTTTCTTGATAAAGAATTATCAGTCTCTATTAAAGATTCTTGAACTTGCTGAACAGAAGTAACTTGTTCCCCAGATCTTCAATTTTTTTAGTATGAGAGCCCAACTGAGTTTCAATAACTTGGAAATGAGGGGAAAAAGTAGAAGTTACATCTACTAATGTAGAAATAGAATTTTGGAGAACTATTAATGCAGACCAAACTGAGTCCAAGGTAGTCACAGGAGGTCCTGGCAAAGAGGGACAAAGTAAAAAATAGTCCATACCTTGATCTTGAAGTTTGCCAGATGTATGGGCTTACCTTGAGCCTCTCGTAGATTTCCTTTATCAAATTATTATAAACCATTTAGTCCTAGTGGGTTCTAATAATGTTGGCAATACAAATTCTTTCATACATACTTAAATTACATTTGGTGCATGTTCAGGATACATACAGCAAAATAATTTATAGAGAAGTATGCTGATCTAATTCCACATTCAGTTTAAGAAGCAGATAGTCCTAGCTCAGAATGGACAAAAGTTTTTTTTTAAACAGGGCCACATTATTGGCTCTTGCATGTGCCAAGGGTCAGAGGAGAAGGATTTTCCCACTTGGTTAGAACTCCTCAAACAGGGGGAAGATAACTATCCTCATTGAAGATCTCTCTTTCTCGATTCCTTTCTCACTTACATAAGGTTTCACTCACACATGCTCTCTCTCCCATTCATACTTGTTGTCTCACGCTTTCTCTCACCCCTCCACTTTTGGGTAGTGACTCTCCCACTACAGTGGTTAAGTTGGTTATTAGGATATGGGGTTTCTGGTGTTACTGTGGGAGCCACTAGGTCCACAAAAGAGGGCTACGAGAGGAAAATTTTGCTCGCCTTCTGTTATGCTTTGTGGGTTTATGGGCCCGTGGCCTAATGCGCGAGCCTGTGAGGAGGAGCTCCATAGATCCGCACCGTCAGGAGGAGGGTTATCAGCACAGTGGGGAGCTCTAGGTAGAGCGATGGAGAGGTCCCAGGAACAAGCAACTAACCCCCGCAGGATGGTAACTAAAAGAGGTTCTCCAGAAGGTCTCCGGAAGGTTCTCTGGAAGGGGGTGCAGCTGCAATGTGGTGGACATTGGAGAGAACATAGACCACTCACCGGTGGAGAGTCCAGTCTCAGCCTTAGCTGCTTGATGCAGGTAGAAGCCCGGAGGGCGGAGGTGATGTCAGAGACGAAGAAGTAGCTGACCCGAGGAGCGGGACACTTGCCAGGCAAGGACAAGCTGGATTCTAACCCAGAGGAGCAGGGCAGGACAGGGTAGTTCTCTGAAGTAATGGCGCAGCCCGAGGAGTGGGCAGCGCTGTCAGTCAGACAAAGGTATAGGCACAGCCTCAGGGAGCGAGGAGACCAAGCGTAGAACACACTGACACTGAGGTGATCCAGAAAGGACACTGTAGCTGGAGCCAAGACGAGATTGAACCCAAGAGGCGCAGAGCCAGCCCGAAGAGTGGGGTAGGCCAGAGGAGCAAGTCCCCAATGAGGCGCACACTGACCCCCGAGGAGCGGGTGCCAGACAGGGTCCAAGGAACGGCAGCAGGCGACGTCTCAGGGATCCACAGGAGCTCAGTGCAGGATGGAATTGTTGCCAAGTCGGTTTGCTGGGGGCACCGTGACGCTTATAAATGGAAGGCTGATGACATCATCAGAGCGGGATGCCCCCGAGGCTCCCGCCAAAGAGGCTTCATAGGCGAGGCCTGTAATGCGCTTGCGTGCGACTAGGAGGGCCCAGCATCGGAGCAGGGAGCAGTGGTGTCCATGCTGCCGAAGAGAGTCCCGAGGAACATGGCGTTGCAGGCAAGCCCATACAGCGAGCAGCCCCGGGGAAGGCAGGAGAGCCGTGTAGGAGGTGAGCACTTGTGGTCACAGCCGTCTGCGACCGACGGGCGTAACACCTTCCAAAAACAGGAAACAAGGAACTGAAGCCCACCCGACCAGTCTCCCAGGGGCAGAAAGGGAAGGCAGAGTCTTTTAAAGTATAATACTCAGAAAAATTGAATGTAAACTTAAAGGAAACAGTTGTTTAATATTTTGTTTACCAAGAAAATAACGTAAGTCAGTAGTTCCAATACTTGTGAGTTTACAAAAGAAAAAGGCAGAAAGTATTATTTTAAAATAGAAAATAGTATTAAAGAATTCTTTTGTTTCCTATATCACCTTTCCACTTAGGATTCTTAGTCACTATCTAGTACCATTATCTGCTAATAAGAAACTCTTATCAGCTAAGTATAATTCAGATATTATGTGTTAACTCAATACCTTATTCTGTCTCACTCTCTGGTATATACACACACACACACACACACACACATACATATGTGTGTGTGTGTGTGTCTGTGTGTGACTCTTTCCAAAGTTAATTATAAAAGAAAATAATCCTTTCAAAACTTTCTTTCCTTAGGTGTTCAGGCTGACCTTCAGGTGTGATGCAACAAAGAAAGTAAATATGCTTGTTGGTTTATATTACTCTCATTAATGCTCTCTTTGCTTCACTAAGAAAAAAATATTAGTAGTAGCACGGTTTCCTTATTTTCACTCCTATGCAGTGTATATATGTAGCTTTCTCAAATTATTATTATATTGTATTGTCCCATAATTTTGTGGAGAATGATGCTCCCACTTAGCTGTCCTGTAATCCTTCCTGAATAGTTCCTATTTTCCTGGCTGCAGCTCTCCCTTTGTCCTTTCCAAGTGCTGGATGCAGATGGCTGAAGGTGGTCTGTCTCCTCTCCTCTTTGTCTTCTGGTGCAGGTGTTTTAATAAATCAAAGCACGGGTTCCATGAATACGCTATTTGCAATCCCCTCTTCCGAAGATGCGTTTAAATGAATGTTTCTAAATATGGTGTCTTCGATGTCTTATTGAACTGGTCTAACTTGGTGTGTAAAATGACAGATAATCAGTTCCCGCCCTAAACTCACTAAAAGAGGGAAAATGATTTGGTTCAGGTTGGTCCAAAAATCTTTACACACATATGCTGGCACATCCAGAGCTCTTAAGTGAAAAACAGCTTAAACATACTTACAGTTCCTCTCCTCTGATATATTATTGTTCTCAGAGGTTTTGAATTTAGTTCCTCTCCTCTGATAGATTACTGTGCTCAGATGTTTTGAATTAATGCTGAACCAGAAATATTTGCTCCTGTCACATGTGGAACATTGAATAGTCAATTGTATTGCACAGTCACTCTCAGACCAGAACCTGAGCTTAGTAATTGCGCTGTAGAACTTGAAAAGCCCATTAACTCTCAGGCTCTATCAATTTATGCAGCAAAAGTTCACAGTGAGGTCACTCTGAAAAGCTTATTTACACTTTTCAGTTAATAAGTAAAAAGAATATTGGGGCAGATTTTAAAAAAGTACGCCCGCGCGCACTTTTGTTTGCGCGACTGGCGCAAACAAGAGTACGCCGGATTTTAATAGATAAGCGCGTAGCCGCACGTATCTTTTAAAATCCGAGGTCAGTGCGCGCAAGGCTGCGCAAAATCGGCAGCCTGCGCGCGCCGAGCCGCGCAGCCTGCCTCCGTTCCCTCCGAGGCCGCTCCAAAATCGGAGCGGCCTCGGAGGGAACTTTCCTTCCACACCTAACTGCACTGAACCCCTACATCATTCAGCACCATTAAAAATTCTAAATTAAAAAGAGTATCCCATGTAGTGGGATAGTCTTCTTAATGGCCAGAGCCTTACCAGTTCCCAGATCTCATGGCTCATTTTTCCCTTCTCTGTGGCTCTGTTTCCCATCTCTGTGATCCCAACCTGGGTCAGCATTCTTTCTTCAGAACTAGGACTTCAGCACTCCACCGGGTCTTAAGCTGGGCCTTCCTTCTGACGCTGATATCTGGTTCCTTCTGGATCTGCAAGCCCCTTTTAAGTTCTTTCTTTTCCACATGGCACGATCATCATCCTGCTGCTGCTGTCACCAGCTCCTCTAGAATCCCTCCTGCTCTTTTCTCCTCTGCTCATTCTGTCTTCCCCTTGTCGGGCAGTGATGCAGCTGTGTCGGGAGGTTTCCGGCTGATAGAGGAGACATGGCCTATGCACGAGCAGGAGAGGGAGAAAGTGCAGGAGCAGCCTGCCTGAGGTTATCAAATATGGCCTGAGATAACATGCTCATGTGCATGACATCTGGCTATCAATGATGATGTTGGGCCATCATGTTGTCAGGCTAGATTCCAAAGACAGCACTGCAAGATAGATGAGCCACAAAAAAGGGGGACAGGCTAGTTCTAGCCCATGAGCCGTAGTTTGGCTTCCTCTAATTTGATGGCTCGGTGCAATGCTCCTCACTGCCATGCAAGATATCTGGGTCCAATACTCTGGCCTTATTTCTGTTCTTTGGAATACTTGGGGGCAGGGGATTTTTTTTAATTTTAAATTTGTATTCTGTCTTTTATGACTCTTCAAAGCAGATTACATTCAGGTACTGTAGGTATTTTCCCTATCCCCAAAGGATCACAATCTAAAGGGGTCATATATTTAACTGTGTTATGTGTTTACATCATGCAGCAATAACAAGTGGTATTTTAAATACCGTGTGTTATTTTACTCTCAATATCATAGGTATAGTAATGAGTTGCTTTGCATGTATATGCTTTGCAGCTCATTACTAAGCCATCTGATGTCAATTAAATAACATAGCTTGCCAGAAAAATTGCAAAACCGCATTATTTTCAGGAAAGTTAGCTACAACTATGGAGTTGTAGTTAACTTTCCCGAGATTATCTGTATATATATATATACATATTGGGGTAGATTTTCAAAATCCGCGAATAGGCGTACTTTTGTTGGCGCTCCAGGCGCCAACAAAAGTACGCTGGATTTCAGTAGATGTGCGTAGCTGCGCGTATCCGCTGAAATCCGGGATCGGCGCGCGCAAGGCTATCGATTTCGTATAGCCGGCGCGCGCCGAGCCGCACAGCCTACCCCCGTTCCCTCCGAGGCAGCTCCGAAATCGGAGCGGCCTCGGAGGGAACTTTCTTTTGCCCTCCCCTCACCTTCCCCTCCCTTCCCTACCTAACCCACCCGCCCGGCCCTGTCTAAACCCCCCCCCCCCCTTACCTTTGTTGGGGGATTTATGCCTCCCGGAGGGAGAAGTAAATCCCTGCGCACCAGCGGGCCGCTAGCGCGCCGGGACGCGATCTGGGGGCGGGGCCGGAGGACGCGGCCACACCCCCGGGCTGCCCCGGGCCGTAGCCACGCCCCCGGGCCCGCTCCCGACATGCCCCGAAAACGCCGCGCGGTTCGGGCCCGCCCCCGACACGCCCCCTCCGAAAACCCCGGGACTTACGCGAGTCTCGGGGCTCTGCGCGCGCCGGTAGGCCTATATAAAATAGGCTTACCGGCGCGCAGGGCCCTGCTCGCCTAAATCCACCCAGATTTGGGCGGATTTAGGCGAGCAGGGCTCTTAAAATCCGCCCCATTATCAGTACTGAACACCTTGTAACATCCAAGGCAAAAAAAAAAGACAAAAAATTGAAAAAAAATACCTTGAAGCTGAGAGGAGAATGCCGTGGGGAAAGCCATGATATGAGAGACCCGCCCCCCTCCCCCGACGTTATCACAAACGGAACTGGACCGTTTGAAAGGCACGAAGCCAGCAGGCGCCGTGTGCCGAAGGGGCGCGACAAAGGGGCACTCCCCCTTTGTGAACCCCTTCGTGCAACCCTTACTGTTAACCTTTCCCATGTTTTTATCTCCCTTGTTAACAATTTCCATGTTTATTATTGTTCAATGTATTGACAAAGGAAACGCTTGATTTCCTGCATTTTTTGTTGGAATGTAAACCAATGTGATGTGTAAAATCGAACACCAGAATAAAAAAATAAATACATAAAAATAATAAATATTAATGCACATCCTGATGCTCCCGAGCCTGTGCTTAAAGCTGATCAGGCTTCAGAGTGATCCCCTCCCAATGCAAAAAACTCCCTGGTGGCCTAGTGGAGTCTAGAACACCCCCTAGGTTCTGGGCCTGGCTCCGACACTTTTATTATGGCTCCATCTGGCTGTATTTATTTTTTAGCTTCCCTAACTCTTCTTTTTTGGCTAGATGAGTCCGCTCCATATCTGCATTGCCTGCTGTTTGGAGGCTGGTGTGCCATGCAACGTTTTTGTTAATCTAGCTGTTCCTTGGGCTTGAAAAGTTTGGAAATACCATGTTAGTATGCATTGGGCAGGTTTCATCCTTTATTTGTGTTTGATCTTTTGTCACAGTTGAGTATAAGGATCTGTTTGGGACAGCTATCCTCAAAAAGTTCTATAAGGTTAATAAGAGGCTTCCACATGCTGAACTCCATAACTTAGCAGGGTCTGTACTAGTATTTTTGATTAGGGATTTGAATCGTTTTTTTGACGATTTAAAAAAAATCGTCCGATATTTTTTAAATCGTCAAAAATTGGTACAGTGCGCGATACAGTAGAAATTTTCACGATTTATCGTGAAAAATTGTTACTCCCGTTAGTGTCCACTAACAGGGAGTTATTTGGGGGAGGGCGGGAAAACCGGCACACCAAAACAACCCCTAAACCCACCCCGACCCTATAAAACTAATCCCTTACCTTCCCCTCCCCCCTGAAACCCCTCAAAACGTTTTACGAGTACCTGGTGGTCCAGTAGGGCGCGGGGACTGATCTCCCGCTCTCGGGCCATTGGCGCCATTTTGACTGCCACTCAAAAATGGCGCCGATGGCCCGAAACCCCCCCCCCCCCACTCACCCTTTAAAGATGCCGCCACCGGCGCGAACAAAAGTACACCAGATTTTATAAGATACACGCGTATCTTATAAAATCCGGGGTCGGCGCGCACAAGGCTGCTCAAAATCGGCAGAACACAGACTCTCACCAAATACAGAATAAAGAGACTATAAAGTATAACAGAAATGTGCAGACAAAACCGAACTGGAAACTGCAAACATTAAATCATAATAGTAAATCATACTAATGAAAAGGATAAATATTTCATAACAGCTGATGAATAGAACATTCAATAAATTAAAAGCTCATATAATTTTTTTTAAATTTCCAAACACTAATAACATATTTCAAGCAGACATATCAAATAACACCCAATTAAAATCAAGAAGGATGAAAAATTTCTCACTTTACATCTCTGGAAGTTTTGATTGTTGTAGATTAGTGGGAGGGGGGGTGAAGGTGCACAAACTTTCTCCTCTCTCATATATACACATACACTAATGGTCATCTTTGCAATCACACACTATCCCTCTCTCACGTACACACTTCTGCACCTATGTTCACGCTCTCTCTCACACACTCACACACACAGACACACATAGAAACACATACGCCTCTCATATTCATATGTGCTCACACACACACACACACCCCTTTCTCAAACTCAAATACACATATACATATACACACTCCCTCTTTTATGCTCACACACAAACACACACACACACACTCCCTCTCACACACATATAAACATGCTCACATGTTCCCTCTCTCACACTCACACACAGAGGTGCACCCTATCTCACATTCACATATGATCACACACACAGACATGATCCTTTTCACACAGACAGACATATGCTGTCACACAAGTTCTCTTATTCTTTGCCCATTGGGATTCCTGGGGCCTCTTCTTCACTTGACCTCCGGGCAGGATGGGATCCCCTGGTAGCCATGGGGCCTCTTTTTCAGTTGGGCCACCAGGTGGAATGGGATCCCCAGGTGGCTTCAGGGTCTCTTCTTTGGTTGGCCAATTGGGAGGGATAGGATCCCCTGGATGCTATGGAACCTCCTCTTCACTTGGCTGCCAGGCAGGATGGGATCCCCTGGCAGCTGGGTGGTCTCTTGTCCACTTGGGCTGTCGGGCAGCATAGGATTCCCCAGCAGTTATGGAGTCTTGTCTCTTCAGCTGTTTCACTTCAGCCTCTGGTGGGATGTTTGATTTGTGGTCCTCAGGCTGCTGCCCCCTCAGATCTGCTACCCTGTGAAAGTGCATAGCTTGCGCATTGGGTCACACTGGCCTTGATACTGGGAGCAATTATGTAACATTGCATATAAGTTATCAGGCAAATATGCATATAAATTATAGCAAGTTTCAAAGTGGTTTTATGTGCATAAGTCCACTTTGAACAATATCCCACCAAATCTACCTACAGTTTAATACATGGACATTTCTGGGAAAATGTATGCACACATATTTGAATTTTCAGACATATGCATGTAAGACCAAAGCACTCCCCTACTCTGCTAAGTTTGGATATATATGAGTGTAAGTTCACCTGCATATTGAGTGGGAAGTTTTTAAAAAGCCAATTGCTGCAGTTAAAATGCTGTTTTTGAAAATTACCTCACTGTGGGTATTACCTTAGGAAAAACAGATGTTTGGCTGCAGTGCCATTTCCTTTTCGTTCCGGAGGAGACCGGAGGTGAATTACCTGTAACTTTTGTTTGCTTTGCTCACGCCCATAAGATCGGCGTTTTTTGGAGCTCTGAGCTGCAGTAGCTTCATTTCCTTATCAACCGGAGGAGAATTTCCTCAAACACAGCTGTTCGTGAGGTCAGAACGTTGGGGGTGGAGCCGGGCTCACGCCCATAAGATCGGCGTTGTACCGGCGCACCGCAGCCGCCGGCGCGCCGCCAAAGCCGCGCGCACCTAAGGGGCATGCGTGGCTTTGCTCGGCTTAGCTCGGCGTTGCTTGGCCCTTGCTAGGAGCTCTGATTGATTGTTGTTTCACTGCAACCACAAGTGTATGTGAGAGACGAAACTAAAGAATTTGTTCGAGGTGAAGACCCTAAATAACAATTTCTTCAAGACGTGAGTCTAAGACTTTATTTCTTTTAATATTTAGGATTGTATCTAGCCCGTGGTCAAACTTTCCTCTTTTGTTATGCCACACACAAAGAGGAAGGCTAGGCTACGGGATTTGTCTTCAACACCACTGTCAGATAACCAACCTAAAATCAAGGATTGCTTCACAAAAACTCCCATAGAAACTCCAGGAGGTGTCGCTGATGGAACCGACCAAGAGCAGGGAGCGGTCCATCTGACCCAGGATCTATCATTAACCCCTAGAGCGCCAGAAACACCTGACCCACCATCTGGCAATAAAGTTGGGATCTCCTATTTAGAAGACCCCAAAATAAAGTTAGATTTTACAACTGCTTTAGTGCAAGATTTTGATGGGAGTACAAGTAACTCCCTGAATGTTCCAGAAATGGATGTCAAGGAAGGGAATGGGACTCCAACTCATCAAATTGCTGCTGGATTGGCACCAATAGAGGAAGGAATTGGGGATACCCAAATAGGAGGAATAACTGAAGTTACAGTAATCACACCAAGAGGATTCTCGATTGAAGAAATTGGGACAATGCTAGTGACATTACAGAAATCTATTAATAATATTGCTAATACTTTAAAAGAAGTATTAAATAAGAATACGATGTTTCAGAATAAAATCGAAAAGGTAGAAGAAAAGGTGAAGGAGTTGGATAAGGTTCAATTCAATTTAATTAAGTCAGAGAAAATTTATAGTAATAAATTGGAAATGATAGAAAATCAAATAAGACAGAATAATTTAAGGATACTTAATTTTCCTAGAACACATTTAATCTCTGCACATGACTTGTTTAAAAGTTATCTGACAAATATATTAGGTTATAGCAATGAAACTCTACCTGTAATTGATAAGATCTATTATGTTGCGATCCCCCCTGTTGCTGCGCTACAGGAGGTCTCTTACCTTCCTCCGGAGGCCGCTCTGAAGCCTGGGCCTCGCCTGTGTTCCATCCGGGACTTGCTCCAGGGCCTGAGAGGCCTAGCTGTGCCTGTGGCTTGCTTGCCAGCGTTTGGACTTCCTGTTTGGCGACGCCCTTCTCCTAGGGGCTGGCCCGCAGCTCTCCACCTGACTTATAGGACCAGCGGTGGGCGGTCCTGGCAAGCTCCTCCCAGGGAGTTGCCTTCTACCTCCAGTATTTAAGGACTTTCTGTTCACTTGCAAAGGGCCTTCGGATCAGGTCCTACAGTTGTCTGTATCCTTGCTGATCCAGGTCTTCCGTGATCACATATGCTTTGATGGATCCCTGTCCAGTGTCTCTGCCTAGATGTTTGTTCCTGTGCCTGCCAGCCGTAAGGACTTCGGATGTGAGTATCCCAGCATCGGAGTTCCTGTTCGCCTGGAGTTTCCCTGCACCCTCCTTCTCAGCGTGGTCCGCGACCAGCCTTCCTGGGCTGTGTAGGGCGCGTCTGGGACAGGGTGGTCCGTGACTCAGTCCCACGGGTGGGCTGAGTAGGGCGCCCTGATGGACAGTGCCATGTTTCCGTCCAGCCTTGTCTACAGTGTCTGCTTCAGCCCTTGCCCGGATGTCTTCCTGCCTCTGCCTTGACCTACGTCCTCGTCTGGTTCCTGAGCCTTCTGTCCTGTTGGACCCTGGAGTGGCCAACAGGAGGGATTTGTCCCATGGGCTCTTGAGCTTCTGCCAGCCGAGGGGGCTTCGGATGTGAGTATCCCAGCATCGGAGTTCCTGCTCGCCTGGATCTTTCCTGTGTTTCGCTTCAGCCCTTGTCCTGATGTCTCCGTCCTGCTTCAGCCTGCTTCTGCCCCGTCTGATGTCTTCTGTTTAAGGACTCTGTCTGCCCTCGCCTCTGTCCGGCCTGCTGCCCATTGCCGTTCCCTGCGGCAGGTCCGAAAGGGCCGGGAACAGTCGGAGGACCGTTCATTAGTCAACTTCCCTGTGTTGGCTACCATGGGCATGCAGGTCCGGCTGAGGGTCGGACTCCCTGCTTCTGTTCCTGCCTGCCTCGCTCACCATGCCTGCTCAGCTCACCTCCCACGGTGTGGCTTGGGGCTCCTCCTTGAGTCCTGCCGTGGCCCAAGGGCTCACCACCACCCGCTTACGACGACCGCGCCCGCGCGCGCGCTCGTAACATATTATATATCGCAGAATCAGAGAACTGATAAATTGAATCAGGAAAATGTAGTTCAGGAAAATTTAAATCTGTCAGACCTGTTGGAGAAATCTTTTGAAATGAATATAAATCTTAGAGCCACCCTTATTGTACAACTTTCCTTCCTATCTGAAAAAGAATCATTAATGAGATTTTATTTTAGAAAACAGAATAGTAAGTTTTATGGACAGAATATAAGAATTTTCCCCGATCTCAAGGGAGACACAGCTTAGGAGGAAGAAATTCTTAACAATGAAAGGGTTGTCTCAACAAAAAGGGGTTAAATTTATATTAAGATTTCCCTGTCGCTGCGTTGCCTCATATCAAGAGAGGAAATATATTTTTAATCAACCAGCTCAGTTGAAATCCTATTTGGATTCCCTAGCCTAGTAAGTCTCTATTAGGACTGGAATAAGAGAAGGGAGGGAGATAGGACAAAGATTGAATATTATGTTTTCTTTAAATGATACTGCTCTCTGGAGGTTTCTAAGTCTCTCCATATTCTTGATTTACCTGATTCTATTTCTTACTATGATTGAATTTATTATGGAACTTGGTATGTTTTTCTTTATATTTACATAGTGAAGTATAAGATTGTTCTTTTAGTTCTGTGATTCTCTGTATATTGAAGTGAAAATATTCAATAAACAAATAATTAAAAAAAAGAAAACAGATGTTTGAGGAGCAAATTAATTACCCTGTATAAGCATATCAATGGACCCTATAGGCAATCTTTTTACCCAAGGAGCAACAAATAAAGCAAAAGCACTGGGTGCATCTTGTAATGGTAAGAGAACAGAGATTTTACCATGTTCAGAAATAAACGAAGAGAAAATAATCTAAGCAGATACTTTTTTATTGGACTTTCGGAAGTTGTCCACAGATCAAAAAAAAAAAATGCTCAGGTCAAAGCAAGAGATGACATTGCCAAAAAATGCAAGAAAGTTATAAATATATTGCAAGGGTACTGTGAAGCGTGGTTTGATGTGTTAGCAGAGTGATAAGAAAGTGACAGAAAGGAAGTAGAATTATTTCCGTTAGTGAGTTATTCCCCCCCCCCCTTCCAAAAAAGGTCTCTGTTAAGTCCTTCTATGCCAATTCTGAAGTTGATCATTTTAACTTCAAATGTCACACTTTCCTAGATTGTTCAGAATTTCCCTTTTAGCATCATGAGGTCATTGATGCAGCAGTCTTGGTCCTGAAAAATGTTCCCTAAGGAAGTGTTACCTTGTTCTTCTCTGGGATGTGGAATTTTGTGGCTGATTTAAGTTTATTCTTCTGCTTTTTGTTTCTCCAATGTAGCATCCTTCTCATTTTCTGCTTTGCATAATATATGCTACATAAGAGGAGGAGCATGTATAGGGTTCCTTTGTGCTGAATGTTTTTTCCGTGTGGGTTCCTGTGATATGTGCTGGCATGGCTCACTGCAAGGTGCATTGCAGAAATTGTTGCCGTTTTCCTTCTTTCTGAATTTCTGTTAGAAGCTTTTTCTTCTTCTTTTTTTTTTTTTTTTTTTACCAGTTTTTGAATTAGATTAGGTGGATGTCAGAAGGCCAGTACTAGAGGAACAGGGGTTCATCCTTTAGGCGTATTGGTGTCGCGGGCACCTCTGGAGTTCTCACCAGCGAGATGTAGTTCCTTCACTCACAGGGCTGTCATCCCTCTAGGCATCGCAGCAAGGCTGAAACGGCTGGGCTCTGCTGCAAATTCAGACGTTCTGGCAATTCTTGAAAACAGTTTAGGAGTCAACCTTTTGAATGAGGTTTCCCATTCTGTCTCTGACTGTCCCTCCTCCAGTCAGGTATTTTTCCTGAGCTCTCACCGAGATGCAATTATCAGTTCTTCCCCCTCCTCCACTGAGGAAGGATTCACAAACAAACATATAATAGTTTATCAAAAATCCAGGTCTTTTTTCCTTTCCTAAGATTGTGCAGAAAGTGCAATTCACTATTGCCTCTGCACTGAAACCGAAATGTCTGTAGTCAGGCTTCTAACCTTGCACTGACTACCCAGCGTGGGGATCCAGCATCAACTCACCCCTTCTCCCCTATAGTTGTGCTCCCCGTCCTGTCTCACCTCTATCTCTTGCGGTAATCAACCTTGTCCTCCTTGTAAGTGTGTAGTGAAACCAGGTAACACCAATGCTGCAGGACACCCTCACTCCGTCTCCATGTCAGACGCAGATGAATCCTCAGAAGGCAGCTCCCAGTCCATCTCCTCCTCACTCTCCATGCTACTGCTCTCTGAGCTTTCTTCCTCACTCCTGGACACACCCTCTGCTTCCCACAGCATGCTCTCAGCTGCCTCTAATTCCTCCAGATTACCCTCGGCCTTCACCTCAGCCTCCTTCTGGTTAGGAGCCTTCCCCTGCCGCTCTGGGATTCTGGGAACTGTAGTCCACACAGGGTGTCTCCACGCCCCCTGCTGTTTCCCCTTGGTATCTTTGGACCACTGCTTAACGGGGACCTGTAGAATATCCTGCCGTGCTAGGAGTTTGTCACTCTTCTCCTGACATTGGCTGTAGGATTTTTACGATTTTTCTTAGTTTTTCCAGCTTTGGGTTGGACATAACTACAAGGGGCACTCATTCTGTGATTTGCCTTTCTTTGCATTGCAGTGGATTTGCCCGGGGTGTTCAAGTGAAGAAGCAATCTTGCTGAAGCTGGTTTTGAGGTTGTAATCATTTTTGTCGGAAATTAGGACCTTGAGGTGTTTGTCCATGTCTTTTGGGTCAGAGCATATGTGGTGATGGCATGTGGCTTGGCAGTGTTATAACAGACCTTTTTTTGTATGTGAAGGGTGGAAGCTGGAATTGTGAAGGAAGCTGCATCTGTCAGTCCGTTTCCTGTACACAGATGCCTGTAGTTGGCCATTGTTGACTCAGACTGTGGTATCCGAAAAGTTAACTCTTTCTGGGGTGTAGTCCATTTTAAATCTGATTGAAAGATGGAATGCATTAAAAGAGTTGTGCAATTGTAAGTCTCTTACCCATTTTCTTTAGAGAAATGGATTCCTTCCCCAATGGATGATGAAATTTCAGAACGTCTGCCAAAGAAGGATGTCATGGCTGCAAACCTAAATAACCGGAACAAAACTGGGCAGGGGTTTCAGAAAAATAAAGATATTAGACACTCAGGAAATGTGCAGATTCATATTTGGGGTTGAAAGAACCTTTATTTCACTGCAGGAGAGCTGCCTACTCATGCATAGTGAAGATTTTTTTTCCCAATTTCCCTGAACCCTTTCATAGACATTGCTTCTAGGCATTATTATTATGTCTGAATGTTTGAAAACAAACGAATGCTATGGCACCAGAAATTACAAAAACTGCAAGCACATGTTTCTAGCTGACTGTGGGAAATGTGTGGGTAGTTCAGTTTAAATCAATGCAGCTGGATGGAGTACCAGTCATTGCCTCATGTTTATCCCTAGTGACTGGGTTCAGGGTCCATCTGTGGGGAGTTCTGGATGGAACTCCTGCTAGTTTCTCCTGGCAACTCCAGTCCTCAAGTGCCAAAAACCAGTCTGGTTTTCAAGATTATCAGAATGAATATGCATGAGACATGTTTGCATACAATGGAGGCAGTGCATGCAAATATATGTGGCACCCCTACGGGTTGGACACTAGATGTCACTAGGTCCCTATAGATTAGGGGTGTGCATTCGTTTGCAATGTATAGGTAATCTGCAACATGTAGGGCCATATTCGTTGTATTCGTGGGGAAGCGAAACGTATCGCGATTCCCCACGAATACAACGAATCTTCACCGAATTATTTGGCCGTCTAAAGGAGCGAATTTAAACAAACCCCCCCCCCCCCCTCCTGACCCCCCAAGACTTACCAAAAGTCTCTGGTGGTCCAGCGGGGGTCCGGGAGCGATCTCCTGCACTCGGGCCGTCGGCTGCCAGTAATCAAAATGGCGCCGATAGCCTTTGCCCTCACTATGTCACAGGGGCCAACCAATGGCACCGGTAGCCCCTGAGACATAGTAAGGTCAAAGGCTATCAGTGCCATTTTGAATACCAGCAGCCGATGGTGGTATTTTAGACGGGAAATGAATAAGAATGAACACATGAACGTATTGGGTGCCCCCCTTGCCGAATGCAACGTATCTGCCCCCGAAGATCTTGCCGAATGCAACGTATCTGCCCCCGAAGAATGCAACATATGCGGTCCCTCTGCACATCCCTACTATAGATGATAACCAGCTAGAGGGAATAACATTTGGAGCTCCTCCTCTAGAGGCAGCTGAGTGGGTGACCCTGCTTATAACTAAGGACTAGGGCTAGATCAGGCATGGCGTTTGAGTTGAAATTTTGAGCTTTTTTGGATTGGTTTATTTTAGCAGGCCTATATTCCTTAGCTTAGTATAATTTTGGGGGATATTTCTTTCTGTGCACTCCCTTCCAGGTTGGATATTTCTCCAGTTAGGTGAAGATACTTTATTAAGATTTTTGACTACTTAAAGAACTGTTTTTCTGGGTTTGCAGTCTGGTGCTCCTGGTGAAGGCTATCCCCAGATCACTAAAGATCTGCCAGCACCCATCTAGAGCCAGAGAATAGGTGCAATGACAGTGATATCCCAGAACACTTTAGTGAAGTATTCTCTTTTGGAAGAGAGGAGATCTTTTTGTTACTCCTCTTCTCATTTGGAGATTAGGCAGGGTGCCTGGTCTCTGTCAGCCAAGACCTTTCCTTCTGAGAGGTTCAATAAAGCAAGAAAGGAGGAAGAGGAGTAGAAATGAAGATCCTCCACATGATCTTCCCCCTGGGACACAGGTGCAGGCTGGATGGCTGTCCAAAGTCTACTGGAACTCAGGTAGGACCTGTGTAAAAACTCTAAGGGGATTCCCTCACAGTGTAGGATCTCCCCAGAGTAGGGGACCCTGAAACTCTCATTCCAGGAGAGTAAATAATTCCCCAGGAACCTCAGTCTCCAGCACCTACACAGAGAGAAAAGGACACTCATTTGTAAAGATTTTTATTTCACCTTGAAACTGATTACCTTTGAAGAAATCAGTAAACTTGTATTATTTGAACACGCAGACTTGTGTCCTGCTTCATTTGTCCCTGCCAAAATTCAGCCCCATACTAAACAACTGCATACAAAGGATTCATCTCACCGCCTGGGCCAGAAACATTAGTTTCCCCCCAACAGAAAGGACACATCCCTGGGAAACTAATATCGAAGGGGACAGGTGGCAAGAGAGACAGCCCTCAAGAAAGAAATTATTTTGTGTGTCCTCTGGATTATAACACAAATCCAGAAAAAGGATTACATAACATACATCTCATGAATGTTAATGATGGATATCCTGAAAACCAGACCTGTTTGTGGCACTCAAGAACTGGAATTGCTTATACCTGGTCTATAAAATGAGGAACACCTTCCGCCTACAGGGAGTTGTAAATAAAGGCTCATGGCACAATAGCCAAGTAGAGAATGGGCCAGATTTTCATATCTACGTGTGGGCATAGATTTGTGCTTGCAACCCGGCCAATTTTTTAACATGCGTGCGCAGCCGCGTGCATAAATTCCAGAGTCGGTGCGCGCAAGGGGGTGCACATTTATGCACCTTGCGCGCGCCGAGCCCTAGGGGAGCCCCGATGGCTTTCCCTGTTCCCTCCTCTTCCCCACCTTCCCCTCCCTTCCCCTATCTAACCCGCCCCCAGCCCTACCTAAATCCCCCCCACTTACCTTTATTTTTTTTATTTACGCCTGCCTCTGGGCAAGCGTAGGTTGCTTGCGCCGGCCAAGTGCTGGTGTGTGATCCCTCGACACGGCCGCTATGCCAGAGGCTTGGCCACGCCCCGCCCCACCCAGCCCACTCCCTGCCCCTTTTTTCAAGTCCTGGGACATAGGCACGTCCTGGGGCTTGCACGCGTCGCCGGGCCTATGCAAAATAGGCTTGGCGCACACAGGAGCGGGTTTAAAGGGTTACGCACGTATATTATGCGCGTAACCCTTTTAAAATCCACCCCATTGGTTCCAATGGACTTGGAAACTCAAAGGAGAAAAATATAGGTAAAAAAAAAAAAATAAAGCAATGCGGTTGCAAAGAATTTTCTATGGTTGACCATTTTCTGTCTAAGGATCAGATGAGGCTATGTACTTTCTGTTAAAGAGGCAATTCTCAAAGGTATTCTCTGTGGGTACACAGGGATTTAGCCATGGAGAAGGCCCTTTTAAATATTGTACTGGGAGCTCTGTGGGAAAAGAAGCAACACTCTGTGGTGGACCCAAAACATCAAGCATGGGGTTAAAGAATCCTCACTAGCATTGTCCACCATGGATTTTCAAAAGGAAACTCCATAGGAAGTTTCCCTTTGAAAACAGATTTGCAGACCTCCTATATGAGGAGACTGAAAATTGGCTTCTAAGTGGTTATCAATTTATTTTATTAGCAAACTCCTTCTATATGTAGCCAGTCCCTCTTTTTTGGTGCGTTATCCTAAACTAGGGGTGCTACGGGTCCGAGTTCAAGTCTGGGCAGGGAGGAAGACTTTTTTTCTGGGGTCCCTGGCCCTGTCAATCACTATCTCAGTGACCACTTCACACTACCAAATAATTTCAGGAAGTGTCAGATAGTGAAAAATAAGAGCAGGGAAGCTAAAATTATTACCACAGGAAGAAACCAGGAATCAGAAAAGGGTCCATCTATCCTAGGTAAGTCCACACTTGAAAACACTGGCTTCTGTAGTTGGTGTTCAAATAAAAGAGAAAGTTTACTGTAACTTAAAGAAGAGGATCCAGGTGAAGATTACAAAATAAGAATCGACATATAGATAAGGTACAGCAAAGTAAATAGAGTACAGTATGGAGGTTTGAGGTGTTTGCTGTAACTTCTGGAGTCCTCTCTCGAGGACTGCTGGGAACAGTATGCAGATGAGCCTTCTGGTCCTCTTCTACTGCAAGGGATACAGCCTCTGGAAGCTGGGGCTGTGGAGTTTGAAGCCTGGATCGATCGCTGTGAGATCTGGCGTCCTCTCCCAGCAGTGCTTGGAACAGTGTGCAGATGAGCCTTCTGGTTCTTTTCCTCTGTCATCTAGATTGATATTTTTGGGCCAAGATAAGTTGGTCCAATCCTGTATTCATCGATGAGTACCCACAGATGATTATATAAACGGAGAGGTTCTCCCTCCAAAGAAACACCCTGACCAATAGTGACCTCTGTGTGTGGTGGCTAATGCTATCTCTCCTCTTTGATACACTCCTAAAAGACTGGTGGTGCCCCCTAGATTGCAGATACCCCGAGGCAGGTGTCTGCTCTGCCTAATGAGAAATCCAGTTATGAAACTAGGCAACTACAAAACCTTTGAATGCAGAATTTTCCAAGTTCCTTTTGCAGCTAAGGAATTTATGCTGAGGACAATAACAAGCTTAGCTGTATATTTTGTCTTAACACAATGGTTTAATCATTGATGGAGGTTAGGTTACATAGCAGCCAAGTGTCCAGTTTCTTGAGGGACATTCTAGCCCAGACCTGACCTTTTGATATATTCCTGTTTGTTTTAAGTCTGGCACCAGGCAGCTGGCTCTGAAAGCAGCACCATTTTATAACTGGAAACTGTAGGGCAGAAGCAACTGGAGATCACTCTTGCCCTTTTCAGCCTCAGAGAGCTGGAGAAAAGATAAGAGGGTGGTGGAGATCTTGGGGGGGGGGGGCTTTTTGCTTTGTGTTTTTTTAATTTAATGCTTATTTTGATTTATCAAATGAATCAAAATCATATAAACATTAAACAAACTGAATCCTTAAACAAAAGAATAAAATAAAAGAAACAAAAAAAATATCCCAAAACAAAATGAAAAATGTTCCCCTATACATCTCTATTCAGAAATAAGAGCAAGGATTGCCAATTAGTTCTATGCCATAAGGAACTAGTTATCCAGTTTCCATTTTACCCCATTGCATGCGTAGATTGTACTCCTCCTTCTCTTAGGGAAATCATAATGATTCCATACAGGCGTGGGGTAAAGCCATCATCAAAATAGCCTGCCCCTTATGACATGGAGTTATCTGGCAGTTCGAAATAGGACTGGCCCAAATCTTACCTCCAGAAACTGAGTCACCTGGTAGCTTGGAGTTTGTTTTAATGCTCTGCTAAAGAGTTAATGTGACCAGATAGCTCCACTGAGCCATTCCTGGTCTTACCCCATCTATGGACTTGTTGATCCAATTTCTCTAAGAAAAGCAAGTCTACAAGTCCATAGATGGGGTAATTCCAGAACTGGTTAAGCCTATCCCTTATAACATGGTCACCTGTTATAAGGGATAGGCTGGTCAGCTTAAATCCAGTGTCGTTTTTTAGTGCTTTACTGTGCGTCTCATTAATTTTATGGTGCAGCATGTGCTATTTGTTTCCATATTCCTTCTTGCTAGTAATGCTTAAGAGAAATACCACGTTTTGCTTGATATATTCTTGACAACTAGGAGACAGATTCAATACATTTTTTTCATTTATTTTCATCTTAAACCATACCAAAAACCAGGATTTCAAATTTTGGAATGCCAAAATCAATATACCCTTATTTTCGCCAAGCACTGTACAAACTTATTTTTAAACATGCATTAAACATCCTTAGGGAATAATTTCAACATCATTGAATAAAAACGTGTTGATACTACAGAGCTCCTTAAGCAATAACATTTTGAATTAGCAAATACCTTTCTGCAATTGGGCAGGTAGATATTTTGTTTGTTAACCGCAGTGATGTCAGATTCTTAGGTATTTCAGTCTTGCAGTAATCATTTATAAGGTACCTTTGTCTTAAATGCCAAACTATACCCTTCTTGTCAGGTCTCTGCCATGGTATCATCAGTCCAGGATACTAGGACAGCATTAAGAATGAAGAACCATGCAAAGCAAGACTGGAACAAGCACTTCTGAAGGCTCTCCAATTGCTGCCACTTCATTGTGGTTTATAAATTATATGCCCTCTGTCACGGGGCTCTGCTGGTTTCCTCCCCCCCCCCCCCCCAACAAGCTGCCCCAGGGAAGACTTTGCAGTGGAAGTCTGGTCTGTATTTACCAGAAATACTGACACTTAGTTAGAGGTGCAGTCTGCATTTGCCTAGTATGCTGATTCTCCAGTGGAAATTTAACTGACTGAATGCCCATGATGTGCAGAGACCAGGCTTAGGATTGAAACAAGAAATGTCTCTTCCCCATACCCTTCCCCATACCCTTCCGTGATATTTCTTAAGGCATATAAAACAGCGGGCACAAAATGTGTAGTTGCCAAGATGACTTTCTTCGGGTCAATTATGTGCTGAGGTTTTTCAAGCACATCCTCCGAGAGAAAGGAGCGTGACAAGGCATCAGCTCTGGTATTTCTGACTCCGGTGTTGCGGTCCCGACCGCTTCCCTTCTGTTAGGGCTCAGGCCCGCCTACCTCCGCTTCAGTGATCACCGCATTCCACCCGCTCTGGACCCCGGGGGCTTCTCTCACTCCATGTGGCAGCCGCCATTACGGGCCTGCTTCCCTTCGGTCTCGTGCGCGCGCGAGGACGTCCCTCTTGAGCGTCCAGCTCCCGGAAGCCCGGCCCCGCCCGCGCTGCTGATGTCACGCCCAAGTCCCGATATAACCGGCATTCAGACTCTCTCTCAATGCCTTGCAACGAGGTTCACAACTTCTTAGTTGCTCTCAGTTGCGTACCTGTTGATCTCCACGTTGCCTGCTTCTGACTCCGGTTTGCTTCTGACTCCACTTCAGCTCACAGCCTGCCTCCGACTCCGGTTTGCTTCTGACTCTGCTTCAGCTCGCTGCCTGCCTCTGACTCCGGTTTGCTTCTGACTCCGCTTCAGCCTGCAGCCAGCTCCTGACTCCAGTCTGCTTCCGACTCCGCTTCAGCCTGCAGCCAGCCTCCGACTCCGGTTTGCTTCTGACCCTGCTTCAGCCTGCAGCCAGTCTCTGACTCCGGTTTGCTTCTGACTCCGCTTCAGCCTGCAGCCAGCTCCTGACTCCAGTCTGCTTCCGACTCCGCTTCAGCCTGCAGCCAGTCTCTGACTCCGGTTTGCTTCTGACCCTGCTTCAGCCTGCAGCCTGCTTCAGACTCCGGTTTGCTTCTGACCCCGCTTCACCCACTGCCTGCCTCTGACTCCGGTTGCTACAGACTCCGCAGCCGCCCGCTGCCCTGCCTTCAGCCGGCCCTCGGTCCTGTGCAGCCGGTCCCCTGCCTTCCGGGTACCTTGGACTTCCTATTCATTCTGCTTGTTCTGGTCCCGGCCTATGCCCATCTCAGCCTCTGGACATTCTGTAGACAACTCCCAGTACCGAGGACCCGGGACCCTACGGGCTCCTCCCGGGGGGGTCCCTGGTTCCTGGGTGAGCCCGTCCAGCTTGTGGCTCCGCCCCCCGGCCTACCCTGTCTCCCTAGGTAGGCCGGCCCAAGGGTCCATTATCTTCTCCAGCAGCATCAAACTGCAACAGTTTGCAAGGCCATGGACTCGGCGGAGGCCACAAGCCTGCAGGCCATCCCGGGGATGGCACAACGCCTCCAGCAGCAACAGCACTGTATCGACATGCTTGCTGCTACCGTGGAACAGCTGGTCTCCCGCCTGGAGGCCACTCCTCCGGACCCGCCTCCAGCCCCTCCTCCGGCTCCAGTACCCAGTTCGGCATCAGTGACTCAGCTACCCACGCCGACCCGGTATGCCGGGGATATCAAGACATGCCGTGGCTTTTTGAATCAATGCTACGTGCGCTTTGCCCTTCTGCCTGCGCAGTTTCCCTCAGACGCAGTTAAAGTGGCATATATATTCTCGCTACTGGATGGTAAGGCACTTGACTGGGCTTCATCCATGTGGGAGCGTCAGGACCCCTCGTTACAGAATCTGCAGGAATTCGTTCTCAACTTTCGCCTCGCTTTTGATGATCCTGCACGCCAGACCACCGCCCGTATGACATAGTGAGGGCAAAGGTAGCGCCGGCGCCATTTTGAAGATTGGCAATACGGCCCGCGCGCAGGAGGTCGCTCCCGGACCCCCGCTGGACTTTTGGCAAGTCTTGTGGGGGTCAGGAGGCCCCCCCAAGCTGGCCAAAAGTCCCTGGGGGTCCAGCGGGGGTCCGGGGGCGATCTCCTGCACGCATGACGTCGGGACGCAGGAACCAAAATGGCACCGGCGCTACCTTTGCCCTGTCACATGATAAGGGCAAAGGGCCACCGGCGCCATTTCTCTCAACACAGTCGTGGCCAGAGAGAGGGAGATCGCGTCGGGAACCCCCCACTGGACCCCAGGTAATTTAAAACATTTTGGGGGGTTCGGGAGGGTGGGGGATTTGTTTTAAAGGTTCGGGCTGGGTTTTAGGGTTGTTTTGGTGTGCCGGTTTTCCCGCCCTCCCCCGATTTACGATTTTTAACGATTTAAAAAAACAAAACAAAACACGATGATAAGATTTCCCTCCCCCCCCCAGCCAAAATCAATCGTTAAGACGATCGATCACACGATTCACACCCCTAGTTACTAAACACTGAAGCAAAGAAATTATTTAATCTTTCCACAATGGCCTTATCTTCTCTAAGTGCCCCTTTAACCCCTCGATCATTTAACGGTGCAACTGACTCCCTCGCAGGCTTTCTGCTTCAGATATATTTTTAAACGTTTTTACTGTGAGTTTTTGCTCTATGGCTTCACTGAGAATTAGATCTAAAATTGCTCCCTCTCTCGTTGGTTCCTGAACCAGTTGCTCCATAAAACTGTCATTTATTCCATCCAGGAACTTTATCTCTCTAGCATGTCCTGATGATACATTTACCCAGTCAATATTGGGGTAATTGAAATCTCCCATTATTACTGCACTACCAATTTAGTTAGCTTCCTTAATTTCTCTTAGCATTTCACTGTCCGTCTCACCATCTTGGCCAGTGGATGGTAGTATACTCCTATGACTATCCTCTTCCCTAACACACAAGAGATTTATACCCATAAAGATTTGATTGTGCATTTAGTCTCATGCAGGATATTTATCCTGTTGGACTCTATGCCATCCAGGACATAAAGCGCCACACTGCCTCCCGGGTGCTCCTCTCTGTCATTGCGATATAATTTGTACCCCGGTATAGCACTGTCCCATTGGTTATCCTCCTATCACCATGTCTCTGATAAGCCAATTAAGTCTATGTCATCATTCACTGCTATACATTCTAATTCTCCCATCTTACTTCTTAGACGTCTGGCATTAGCATACAAACATTTCAAAGTGTGTTTTTTGTTTGTATTTTCATTCTGCTTTTTAATTGATAGGGGTAAGTTAGAATTTTTTAGCTCAGGTGAGTTTTTAGTTACAGGTACTTGGACTACTTTTCTTATTATTGGAACCTCACTGTTGGGATGCCCTAATTCTAATGCATCATTAGTATCTTTTGAAGATACCTCCCTCCGAACCATGCTTTGCTGAGCGGCTGTCGGCTTTCCCCTTTGTTCTAGTTTAAAAGCTACTCTATCTCCTTTTTAAAGATTAGCGCCTGCAGTCTGGTTCCACCTGCTTAAGGTGGAGCAAATCTCTTCGGAAGAGACTCCCCCTTCCCCAAAAGTTTCCCCAGTTCCTTACAAAACTAAATCCCTGCCTCTGGGGACCTGCAGCTTGGAACAGGGAGCATTTAGTGGATTGCTATCCTGGAGGTTCTGGATTTAAGCTTTCTACCTAAGACCGTAAATTTTGCTTCCAGAACCTCCCTCCCACATTTTCCTATGTCATTGGTGCCCACATGTACCACGACAGCCGGCTCCTCCCCAGCACTGTCTAAAATCAGGTGTCACGTGAGGTCCGCCACCTTCACATCAGGTAGGCATGTTACCAGGCGATCCTCGCACCCACCAGCCACCCAGCTGTCTACATTCCTAATAATTGAATCATGATGGCCGATCTAACCCTTCCCTCCTGGTCAGTAACCCTTGGAGACACATCCTTGGTGCAAAACGACAATGCACCACTTGGAGAGCAGGTCCTTGCTACAGGATCCTTTCCTGCTGCACCTGGTTGGTGCTCTCCCATCATGAGACCTCTTCCTCTAAGGCAGCACCAGGGCTGCCAGTCTAAAGATGGGACTTGGCTACTATGTCCCTGAAGGTCTCATCTATATACCTCTCTGTCAGCCTCAGCTCCTCCAGGTCTGCCACTCTAGCCTCCAGAAATCGGACTTGTTCTCTGAGGCGCTCTTTGCATATTTTTATTAATGTTAACTGTTATCTTTTTATTAATTTAATGTTTTTTCTCTGTCAATACAATTGTACACCGTTGTGAAGGCCTTGCCAATGTGATGGTATAGAAAAACAATAAGCTATAAAACTATAAACTATAAACTATGCACATATACAATTTCTGACCGGCGGGCAAAAAAAATCATACATGTGACACTCGATGCAAAAGACTGGGAAGCTCCCCTCTTGCTGCTGGGCTGCTGCCTTCATCTCAGATTTGTTCAGTTCCTAGTTAAGTTTTAGGTTGCTATGGGAGTAGGAATGTGTCTAATTAGCGTCCTTTAAATGTATTAGTGAATTCACTATGGGGCAGATTTTTAATATTACGCGCATGAGGTACATTTGTATGTGCTACCCGGCACGCAAAAATGTACACCCGATTTTATAACATGCACGTGCTGCCGCGCGCATGTTATAAAATCCAGGGTCGACGCGTGCAAGGGGGTGCATACTTGTGCACCTTGCGCGCGCCAAGCCCTAGGGGAGGCCCAATGGCTTTCCCTGTTCCCTCCAAGGCCGCTCCGAAATTGGAGCGGCCTTGGAGGGAACTTTTTTTTTTGTCCCCCCCACCTTTCCCTCCATTCCCCTATCTAACCCACCCCCCAGCTCTACCTAAATCCCCCCCACCTTATTTCGTTGAGTTACGTGCATTTGGCAGGCGTGGCTTGCGTGCGCCGGCTCGCCATCCCCCGGCACAGGCCGCTGTGCAAGAGGATTCTGGCCCACCCCCGGACTGCCCCCGAACCTCCGCCATGCCCCCAAACCCGCCCCGGACCGTCCTTGAACCGCCGCCATGGCCACGCCCCTGGACTGCCCATTTTTTGAAGCCCTGGGACATACGCACGTCCCGGGGCTTGCGTGCGCCACCGAGCCTATGCAAAATAGGCTCGGCGTGCACAGGGGTAGGTTTTCGGGGGTTACGCATGTATCTTTATCTTACGCGCGTAACCCTTTGAAAATCTTCCTCAATATGTCTAATAGTGGCCTACAGGGGAATGATCAAACTCTCAATAAGGTGTGTGAAGTGAAGTTTAAAAGGCTGATTTGTTTTTTTTTTGTTTTGTTTTTTTTTTAGTATGAAAGTGGCACCTGCCTATAAATTAAAGGATGAGCTAGGAGTGGGTGGATGAGTAGTGGGAGGGTTGGGAAATACAAACACTCTAACTTCTGTTTATTCGCTGCCTTACTGACTATTAAAAGCACAAATACACAAACACACTAAATAATATTCCCCAATAGCTTACTTCGTCCCCATACTTTAAAAAAAAAAAAAAATGTCCAAGCAAAACGTACTGATTCCTTTCAGCCACCAGCAAGGTGATCCTCTCCTGTCAGTGCTCCCACTGGATTGTCTGCCAAGTTCTCCCCCTCAAAAAAAAAAATGGTATGAGGAAGGACCTTTACTCACAAACATTTCATACAAAAAAACAGACAAAAATTCAATTACAAGCAGATGTTACACTATCTCACCACTAGGGCGTGATCCTTCCCTAGATTACATACACATTTTTTGGTCAGTTTATACTGTCAAATGAATTGTGGTTAGAATGAACTAGGTGCCAGCACTGCCACTGCTGGAAGAATAGGGGTGCTGCCACCACCTAAGAATGAGGTATAATGCTCTCACTATGCTCTGGAATGGAAACAGGTTAAACAATACAGGAATACAGCATCTCTATCACCATCCCTGTGAAAAAAGCCATTAGATATTTTCCTACTCAAATCTTGCCCATTAATACTAGTGCTTCTCTCAAAGGGGACACTAATTGAACTTGAATACATTAGAATACTTTATTCTCAAATTGAAATCTCTTCTCTCTAAACTACTTCCCTTTAAACTTCTTTTTAAACTCCTTCCCGTGACAGGCTCCTGCTTAATAACTGGGACATCAGAGTAATTCTCCTGGTGTTTGGGTAATTGCCAGGTTCTTGTGGCCTGGATTGGCCACTCTTGTAAACAGTATGCTGGGCTTGATGGACCCTTGGTCTGACCCAGCATGGCAATTTCTTACGTTCTTATGTTCTTATAAATAATGAATTATTGTTATGTGGTTGAATCTTATTAGGAGACGCCACCTAAAAAGAAAACAATAATTAATCACAAAATTGACATATATAAATCAAACTCCCATGTTATGAAGTTTTTCAACTTTATCAACTTTGAGAAAAGAGAATCAACATTTGAATGTAACATATCAATAATATCAGTAGAGAATGCAATCAATATGGCATAACTAACTTTCCGGTGAGAGTATTTATTTTGTTATATGTCCCTTCCCCTAAGGGCTGACACAGTTCATAATTGTAGAACATTTTCCTTCTTGATAGAAAAACAAACAATAGTCCATCCTTTCCAGAGGGGATAAGCTTATCTTTACCCTCCCATGGAGGGCAAGCAAAAGTCTCTGTAAATGGGAACTACACCAAAATCCCTGTGACAAACTGCCAGCTGCTGACAGGATGCCCTGCAATAAAGCAGAAGACAAATACAACAAAGAGAAAGAGAGAAAAAAAGTCCCTTCTGCAACTGGAACAACCGGAACTTTCTTTGAGGTGGTTTTGAGGTTTTGGTCCTTCACCCCGCCTCACAGGGAGATCAGATCTTCACTTGGGGCATTTTCCTTCTATGCTCGTAATGCTCCAGGCTAGGTTTTTTTCACAGTCACTCCTTTGGGCAGAAGACAGTTAATTGATTAAGACCTCTGCTCTCCACTTCTTAAATGGTAAATTACTGTGTGCTTGTAGATGTTGCGGTCAAGCTGCAGGTCGGCCATCTTCTGGTTCAAAGCCCATCAGTAATCAAGTGCTCCCGAATACCCTGAGGGGTGTGGAGTCCTTGACAATCACTTTGTCAGCGTACTCTGCTATCCAGGCATCCCAGTTCTCCTGTACAAAGTTCATCATGTAATCCAGGATGTAGGGAAAATGGAGGCCAAAGATGCCTTGGACTCTCCAGTCGATGATCTGTTGACCTGGGAGAATCTACTCTCCCAGGACACTGGGTGCCACCCAGGACTAGTCCTGCACTGCCAAAGGCAAGGGTTGATTGAGGTAATCCCTCTTTGTAGGCACGTTGGGAGATTCACAAGGGTAAAGGCCCTCTATTGCTGTTGTTTCATGCTTGATGAATACAGTGACTTGCTCAGGCAACGGACTCAGCACCACTGGAGATGCCTGAACTGGGGGTCAAGATGGCAGCCTCATGGCCATTCAGCAAAACTCCCAGAAAGTCTTTGAGCCTGTAACCATGAGGTTGCACTTCAGTGTCACTATCCTGTACATCTCCTCAGCTTGCTCTGGGGTAATCACCGAGGTCCATTCTCGTCGCTCCATTTGTCACTGTGAGGATGCAGGCCTTGGATGGACTGATGATGCTGAAATGGTTGATACAATGTCCATCGATCTGTTGTTTCCCTAAGCCAAATGAGGTGGTAACATTGGCTTAAGGTGTCGGGGTAACACTGATTGGGGTCGACAGCTACACAGGTTCCAACTCAGTTGACTTCACCGATTGCTGGCCTCACCCAATAACCAAAAGGATCATTGCTGCTTCCAGCTTGCGTTGTTCCTGGACCTCCATTTCATCGACCCATGAGAGGTTACCAGGATCTCTGCTAGACCCTCCCAAAGGGGTCCGACTACACCCAGGGGTCCAACTACACCCAGTCTCAGCCTTCACTGCAGGGGGCTCTTTAGGTATGGATGATGTCATCAGCAAAGGAGGCTTCTTGATCAAAGGGGGTTTGAGACGCATGGTGCTACTCCCAAGGCTTCTGACCCTTCAGGGAAACTGGTCCTTCTTGCTGTGGCAGCACCAGACAGTGAAACACACTTGATGCGGATGGGCCAGCCTGCCATGGCACATTAATGCCTGAGCCTACACTGATGTCCTGAAACAGGGGTCCCTTGCAGCAGTAGCAGTTGGTGAAGCCTTGCTCGGGACATTGAATGGCACTATAGTTGATGCACTCAACCACCATGATGTCTCCAGTACCGGCAAATGGCAAGCGTAATCCAGCACAATACTATACTGGTATTGCCATTTTCTTAAGGCCAAAGTACTGACCCGGTCCACAAATCGGGATAATGACTTTGCTCACCCATTGTCCACAGACGGTCTGAATCGCGTAAACCTCCTCAGTGGGAGGTTGAACGTTTCTGAATCGGCTTCTAAGCCATTGTGATTAGATAAACCGTCGCCGCTTCACTAAAAGTGTTAGTAGAATCTGTTGAAGTTGGAGCTCAATTGCTCGCTTGGCTATTCTGACAAAGTTAGGAGTCACGACCTTCGCTTACAATTGCTGAGCACCACCCCCACTCCATGCAATCTCTCATGCTGAGGATGATGCTGCAAGCGTGCCGCTGCTTTTATACTAGGGATGTGAATCGTTTTAGGACGATTAAAATTATCGTCCGATAATTTTAATATCGTCTTAAACCGTTATGGAACACAATACAATAGAGATTCTAACGATTTATCATTATAAATCGTTAGAATCGTGAGCCGGCACACTAAAACCCCCTAAAACCCACCCCCGACCCTTTAAATTAAATCCCCCACCCTCCCGAACCCCCCCCAAATGAGTTAAATAACCTGCGGGTCCAGCGGCGGACCGGAACGGCAGCGGTCCGGAACGGGCTCCTGCTCCTCAATCTTGTTGTCTTCAGCCGGTGCCATTTTCCAAAATGGCGGCGAAAAATGGCGGCGGCCATAGACGAACACGATTGGACGGCAGGAGGTCCTTCCGGACCCCCGCTGGACTTTTGGCAAGTCTCGTGGGGGTCAGGAGGCCCCCCACAAGCTGGCCAAAAGTTCCTGGAGGTCCAGCGGGGGTCAGGGAGCGATTTCCCGCCGCGAATCGTTTTCGTACGGAAAATGGCGCCGGCAGGAGATCGACTGCAGGAGGTCGTTCAGCGAGGGTTCCGGCGCCTCGCTGAACGACCTCCTGCAGTCGATCTCCTGCCGGCGCCATTTTCCGTACGGAAAATGGCGCCGGCCATACGCGTATGGCCGGCGCCATTTTCCGTACGAAAACGATTCGCGGCGGGAAATCGCTCCCTGACCCCCGCTGGACCTCCAGGAACTTTTGGCCAGCTTGTGGGGGGCCTCCTGACCCCCACGAGACTTGCCAAAAGTCCAGCGGGGGTCCGGAAGGACCTCCTGCCGTCCAATCGTGTTCGTCTATGGCCGCCGCCATTTTTCGCCGCCATTTTGGAAAATGGCGCCGGCTGAAGACAACAAGATTGAGGAGCAGGAGCCCGTTCCGGACCGCTGCCGTTCCGGACCGCCGCTGGACCCGCAGGTTATTTAAGTCATTTGGGGGGGGTTCGGGAGGGTGGGGGATTTAATTTAAAGGGTCGGGGGTGGGTTTTAGGGGGTTTTAATGTGCCGGTTTTGCGATTTTTCGATTTTTCGATTTTTCACGATTTTTCACGATTTTTCACGATATTTTACCCCCCCCAAACGGCAACAATACGATTCCCTCCCCCTCCCAGCCGAAATCGATCGTTAAGACGATCGAGGACACGATTCACATCCCTATTTTATACTACTCTATGTCAGATGCATACATTGCATATGCATTCTTTTCTGTGCGCCCCTCTCCCCACTGATCCTCAAAAGCGGAAAAGAGTGCTATTTTGTTGAAAAAGTCTCAGTTAATTTCTAAACTTCTTTGAAAAATGTATGAACACCACATTTCACTTCAAAATACACTATACACATTTTTCCACCATCCTCAAGCCCCATGTTCTTTGGGCACCAATAATGTAATCTCTTTTCTGGAAGTTTGTTGCGCCTAAGGACACATAACTAATTTATTTCTTCAGGGCTGCTCCGGCTAGTATATTCCATCCCATACTGACTCTCAATCTGAGGGGGAGACTCTTTTTATGGGGGGAAGATCTCGCTTATGGCCCAGATGAAAAGATAAAAAACCCACAGTGTGTGTGTAGTCATTTGGTACATCCCATGAGGTGAGAGGCTGTAATAACTCAGGCAGGCCTAAGTCTGGGTGTTAAATAAAAGTTTATTGATTAATACTCATAAATTAAAATCCATTATCCAGAGGTGTGAATTTACATCTGACTGCTGGTACAGGTATTATTCTGGGAGGTAGGAGTCCTTTTACAAGACCTCTGGGTAGAACCCACAGAGATCTTAATTGTACAAACTCTTCCACCAGCTGTGCGGGAATCCTAGCGGAGGGGTCCCCAACTTTATGAAAAATACTGCCTTTGAACATTTTCTCAGACACACCGCCCATCCTGGTCCTATAGTTGTAGAGTTCCAGATGGGGTCTCCTGCTCTTATTCTTCCTTCTTTAAAGATTCTTTCATCCTTATTCTGTGATCTCTCTGGGGAATTTCTCCAGGGGAAAAGTTAGTGGGATCAGGCAAGTTCTCTGAAATCCCAGTGGGGAAGGGGGATCCAAAAACCTCCCCACGCTTCTTAAGTCCAAAAATTACTTTAAAGCCTAAACTGGATACATCTTCTGCCTTCACTGTCTCTCACAGCAGGATCCATCACTGGTGCTTGCCCACCTAGGGTTTAGAATGGGCTCACAGGTCATCTGGTGAGAGCTCTTTGCCCCTAAAGGGTATCAGGCTTACAAACCTCTCTCTGTAAATTATATTAAGAAGTACCCTAAGGCAAGGAGTGCACTGGGAAGTATCACTTCTAAAATAAACTCCTTTGGGTGAAGGAGTGTGGAAAAACTACATCGCTACTCCTTGACTGCTTCCTCAAACTGAACCCACGGTACTTTACACCATATTTATATTGAACTTTTGTATATAATTATTCTCCTCTATCTGTTTCTATTTCTTACATTCCCAGTTCATTAGCCCTTGTTAACTGTAACTGCTTCTCTTCATCACGTTATTTATGTTTTTTGGTTGTATTATCCGCACCCCTGTTTTCTGTAAACCGACATGATGTGAACTAGTTCATGAATGCCGGTATAAAAAAACCTTAAATAAATAAATAAATAAAATAAATACTTTGAAATAGCTGGGCTAAATACTTTTCAGGGGTTCAATCCAGACTCTCTAGGTGGCTAGTATTGAGGGATATGGAAGGCTTTTTACAAAGTGTGTTCTAATCACAGGTAAAGGGACATCTGGTGGCCAGACCAGGAGGGTCAGCCACATACCTAAAAGGTTTTAATGATGCATGGACTTTGAATCTTTTTCATTGGAAAAGAAACAATACAACTAGGGGTGACAAAATGAAACTCCATGGGGGACGACTCAGAACCAACATCAGGAAATATTTTTTCACGGAGAAGGTGGTGGATGGATGGAATGTCCTTCCGGAGGAGGTGGTGAAGACAAAAGCAGTCAAAGAATTCAAAGGGGCATGGGATTAAACACTGTGGATCTCTAAAGGCTAGAGAACAGAAATGAGATAAGCATGTAGGGGGGTAACTTACTGGTATGGCGATTACTACTCTTAGCAGAAGACTACCCTTAACCAATATGCTTTGATGCTTTTTTTTGTAAATAATAGTTTATTCAGAGAACACAGAAATAAACCATATATAATAGTGGAATATGCTTTGAAAACATCACATAGGATAAACACGGAAATATCCACTAGCATAACTATTTGTCTCAATTTACATTATGTCCCCACAAACCACCCTCCCATTTCAATAGAGGAATAGCCTAGTGGTTAGGGCAGTGAATTACAAACCAGGAGCCCAGTGTTTGAGTCCCGCTGTTGCTCCTTGGGCAAGTCACTTTACCCTTCATTGCCTCAGGTACAAAACTTAGATTGTAAGCCCTCTAGGGATAGGGAAATACCTACAGTACCTGAATGTAAACCAATGTGATATCTCAGATTGAATGTCAGTATATAAAAAAAAAATAATAATACAGTCCAGTATATTCAGTGTCAGACTCCTGAGCTAGCAGCAGCTGTCTGCCAGCCATACCAACAAGTAGATCTGCACCATATAGTCACAAAAGAGCTCCACAATTGAACAAAGGAATACAGCCAGGCTCTGATACACTGATTCAGGTGTGTACTCCGCCCCTGGCTGTTTGCCACCATCGGTAGACCTGCCACATGGCATCAAACCTCTGAAGTCTATCTCTCTTAAGTGCAGTCAATTATTCCATGTAGGCGGCGGAGAACAGAATCAAAAGAGGGGGCAGCAGCGTTCCTCCAATCTTTAGCCATGGTCTCTCTCCCCGCCTGGAAAACAGCCTTAAGAAATAAAGACTGCAGTTTCGATATATTATCTATGGGTGTGTTCAGGAAGACAATTTGGGTCGTCAAAGTGATTGGTATATTCAATAGTTGGTGCACCCACTCCTCAATCTTCACCCAGAGGGGTTGGATGGCCCTGCAAGACCACCACATATGCAGATAGTCACCCACCTCTCCACAGTTTCTCCAGCATAAGTTACTAGTGGTGGGGAACATCTTGTGCAGCTTTACCAGAGTAAGATACCAGCAGAACAGGACCTTGTAGCTGTTTTCCATTAAGGAAGCAGAGACAGAACTGCGGCTGGTTTGCATAAAACAAGTATCCCAGTCCTCAGAGGTAAATCCCAGCCCAAGATCCTTTTCCCAGGCAATCGTAAATTTAGCATTATAGTCCCCTACTGCATTCAGAATTACACACATCTTTGAAATAACCCTTTTTACATGTGCTTTCTCACATATACCTTCAAACAGCGACTTCCCTTTAGATAAATCGCTCCCCACCTTCACAGAGTGCAAAAAATGTCCTAGTTGGCCATACGCATAAAGGTCAGTGGGAGGCAGTCGGTATTTAGTCTGAAGTTCACTGAAGGGCGCCATGAAGGATCCCTGCTAAACCTGCCCAAAATTGGTCAGCCCCTTTGCAGCCCACTGTAAGAACGCCTTGCCATCCCTCCCTGCGGGGAAAGCTGCACAGCGTCTGATGGTCATGGAGAAAACATATGTCTGGATGCCCACCAACCGAGAGTGAGGGATTTGAACACACCATCTGGGCCTATTTTCCCCTATATGCGTCACATTGCACTTGTCCACATTAAATTTCATCTGCCATTTGGAAGTCCAATCTTCCTGTCTCGCAAGGTCCTCGTCCAAGTCATCACAATTCACTTGAGATTTTACTACTTGTTGCGTGTGCTGGCCGCAGCAAGCCCACGGCCAGGCCCTCTTACCCTCTTTTGCCTGCTCCACCGTCTGGTTCCACTTCTCTCGCGGCCATGGGCTGCCACCTACGACCTTGTGCCACCCCCAGTGCTCCTGTCTCCGTGATGAACGTCCGTACTCCGCAGCAGGCCTCCTCGTGTGATCCGCGGGGATGCTGCCTTCCTGCACAGCGCCCTTCCTTAGGCACGTGTGCACATCTTCTCTCCCTTTAAAAAGGCCATGGCGGGAATCCAACCCACGGCCCCGGATGATGACATCACTGGGTCCTGGTATATAAGGCCGGGCCCAGCCACAGTTAGTTGCCTTTGCAGAGGTCTCCACACTGGTCGTATATTTTGTTGCTTCCTCTGGTGGTTCCTCGTGTTCCTGGTTCCTGTCTTGTTCGTGTTCGTGATCCTAGTTCCAGTGTTCTCCCTCATTCCTGTGTTCCTGTTTACTCTACTTATTCCACATGATATTATTGGAAATCCCCGCCACTCTAATAACAACCCCTTTGGCGACACACTGCTAGTATGACCTTCATAATAGGCATCATTGTGCGGCAACACGTACCATTTATCACTCTGCCTTATTTTTAATCATTGGTCAGTCCCATTTTTTTCTGAATTTTTTGTGCTTAAATCATAAGTGCTCCGTGTTTTTAAAACTCATTTCTTGCCACGTATATCTATTTCTGCATTATATTCAAATTCAATGTGGGAATGTTAGAATCACTTAGCTTATAAATCCAGTATACATGAATCTTATTGCCCAAATTTCTTCACATCCGATGATATAGCAATGCGATCTTGCTACACACTGCCATACTGTGTCCGTGCCCAACACTGTACAATGTTTCGGACGTTGTTGTCCTTCCTCAAGGGCCAAATTCTGCGCCATTAATAAAACAATCATTACCTTACATATTATCTTATTTCACATGGAGACATTATTCTAACGTGCATAGCTACTTACTCAGCATTCCACCATTATACCTCTCCGCGTTTTTTTCAACCTTCTCTTCCGGTTTCCTATTTCCCGCCACCACTTTTAAACCCCTGTCTGACGTGACGTACCAACCACGTCACTTCTGGTGTTACAAAGAATACCACTCTATCATGTTATTCAAACCGGTTGGGCTCACTGTGTGCATCCAAAAGATCCATTGTTGCTCCTTCAGATTTAACAACACATTGGGATCGCCGCCCCGTTTATTCATTGTGACTACCTCCAACACTCGCCATCGTAACTGTTGGAAATCATGCTGTTGTTCTTGGCAGTGTGTCACCATTGGGGCCATGGTTTTGCCTGTAACTATGCAGCTGCGATGTTCAATTAGTCGCACTCGTATCTGCCGTTTTGTGCGACCTATGTAATACAGATCACACGGGCAAACAATAATATAAATCACTCTAGATGTATCACAGGAGGAGTATTGCCGTGCTTTATGAATTTTCCCATATTTATCGGTCCAAGTTTCACCCTCTATGACCTGACTACACACTGAGCAATGTGTGCATGGCCAATGCCCAATCTTCTCATCCGTACTACTTGTAGTTGTTATAGGCATGAAGGAGTGTGTCACTAGGTCCCCCACATTCTTCCCTCTACTGTATGCTATAATTGGCGGATCCTTAAAGATATCATGAATCTTTAAAACTGACCAGTGATCATGTATTAGCATGGCAACTTTTCGTGACAAATTTGAATATGGTATAGTGCAAACTATCCGTGATTCACCACTATCAGTTGATTTATCAAGGAGCAACCATTGGCGCTCGGCATTATACGCTCTCTTGTAAGCCCTTTTTATATATTTCGCCGGATAGCCTCGTTCAAGTAATCTTGTTTTAAGAAAGTCTGCTTGATGCACGAATTCAGCTCGTGTGCTACAAATTCGCCGTATGCGAAGAAAATGCCCTATCGGCAAATTATTGCGTAACTGTTGTGGATGGAAACTGGTATAATGTAAGAGGGTATTCCTCTCACATTCTTTCCGGAACAACGTAGTTGTGCATCGACCATCGACCAATTTAATAGCAATATCCAAATAGTTAATATCTGTTTGATGATAGGTACTGGTGAACTGTAGGTGCCCATCTAATGTGTTTATCCATCGTAGAAACTGCTGTAATGTATTTATATCTACATGCCAAATGAAAAAAACATCATCTATATACCGCGTCCAATCTGACACTGGACTAAACTCTGCCTGCGAATACAGTTTTTCTTCTTCAAATTGGCGTACATATAAGTTCGCCAAACTAGGGGCCATTGTCACCCCCATGGCGGTGCCACTGATTTGCTTGTACCAGATATTCAAAAAAGTAAAGCAATTCTCACATAGCGCTAATCGCGCTATGGCCATTAAGAAGGATGTTGGAATGCGATGTGGCCGTTCTCTTTTATCCAAAAATTTTTCCAATATTTGAATATCTGGTACAAGCAAATCAGTGGCACCGCCATGGGGGCGACAATGGCCCCTAGTTTGGCGAACTTATATGTACGCCAATTTGAAGAAGAAAAACTGTATTCGCAGGCAGAGTTTAGTCCAGTGTCAGATTGGACGCGGTATATAGATGATGTTTTTTTCATTTGGCATGCAGATATAAATACATTACAGCAGTTTCTACGATGGATAAACACATTAGATGGGCACCTACAGTTCACCAGTACCTATCATTAAACAGATATTAACTATTTGGATATTGCTATTAAATTGGTCGATGCACAACTACGTTGTTCCGGAAAGAATGTGAGAGGAATACCCTCTTACATTATACCAGTTTCCATCCACAACAGTTACGCAATAATTTGCCGATAGGGCAGTTTCTTTGCATACGGCGAATTTGTAGCACACGAGCTGAATTCGTGCATCAAGCAGACTTTCTTAAAACAAGATTACTTGAACGAGGCTATCCGGCGAAATATATAAAAAGGGCTTACAAGAGAGCGTATAATGCCGAGCGCCAATGGTTGCTCCTTGATAAATCAACTGATAGTGGTGAATCACGGATAGTTTGCACTATACCATATTCAAATTTGTCACGAAAAGTTGCCATGCTAATACATGATCACTGGTCAGTTTTAAAGATTCATGATATATTTAAGGATCCGCCAATTATAGCATACAGTAGAGGGAAGAATGTGGGGGACCTAGTGACACACTCCTTCATGCCTATAACAACTACAAGTAGTACGGATGAGAAGATTGGGCATTGGCCATGCACACATTGCTCAGTGTGTAGTCAGGTCATAGAGGGTGAAACTTGGACCGATAAATATGGGAAAATTCATAAAGCACGGCAATACTCCTCCTGTGATACATCTAGAGTGATTTATATTATTGTTTGCCCGTGTGATCTGTATTACATAGGTCGCACAAAACGGCAGATACGAGTGCGACTAATTGAACATCGCAGCTGCATAGTTACAGGCAAAACCATGGCCCCAATGGTGACACACTGCCAAGAACAACAGCATGATTTCCAACAGTTACGATGGCGAGTGTTGGAGGTAGTCACAATGAATAAACGGGGCGGCGATCCCAATGTGTTGTTAAATCTGAAGGAGCAACAATGGATCTTTTGGATGCACACAGTGAGCCCAACCGGTTTGAATAACATGATAGAGTGGTATTCTTTGTAACACCAGAAGTGACGTGGTTGGTACGTCACGTCAGACAGGGGTTTAAAAGTGGTGGCGGGAAATAGGAAACCGGAAGAGAAGGTTGAAAAAAACGCGGAGAGGTATAATGGTGGAATGCTGAGTAAGTAGCTATGCACGTTAGAATAATGTCTCCATGTGAAATAAGATAATATGTAAGGTAATGATTGTTTTATTCATGGCGCAGAATTTGGCCCTTGAGGAAGGACAACAACGTCCGAAACATTGTACAGTGTTGGGCACGGACACAGTATGGCAGTGTGTAGCAAGATCGCATTGCTATATCATCGGATGTGAAGAAATTTGGGCAATAAGATTCATGTATACTGGATTTATAAGCTAAGTGATTCTAACATTCCCACATTGAATTTGAATATAATGCAGAAATAGATATACGTGGCAAGAAATGAGTTTTAAAAACATGGAGCACTTATGATTTAAGCACAAAAAATTCAGAAAAAAATGGGACTGACCAATGATTAAAAATAAGGCAGAGTGATAAATGGTACGTGTTGCCGCACAATGATGCCTATTATGAAGATCATACTAGCAGTGTGTCGCCAAAGGGGTTGTTATTAGAGTGGCGGGGATTTCCAATAATATCATGTGCGATAACTGATCCCCATCTCAAATACAAATTGAGTGTCAATGATAGTGTTTCTACTGTTTACTCTACTTATTCTACAGACTGACTCCTGGACACAACTTCTGCTTTGCCTAACTACACTACTGATCATCACCTCCTGGACCTGACCATTGCCTTGATTTACCATTCTACCTTGTCTGCCGCTTGCCCTGACTTCAGCCTGTTCTACGACGATTCTAGTGTACTCTTTCTGGACTTGGCTTCTCAGGAGGCGCCTGTTCTTACTCAGGAGCCTCTCGTTCCAGTTCGTGTCCGGGTCTTTGGGAATCTGCCTCATACAGATCAGACTCGCTACCCTCACCTCTGCTGGCCCCTGGCTGACCTCCTCCTCGTCCATCAGAAGACCTCAGACAGAGGCACACCTAACTCCAGCTGGCCCCGGTGCCCAAGGGCTCAACCTGCGGGGAACGAGGGCTGGTATTGGTGAAGCTGCAGCTGGCCTCCGTCAGTCAGCCAGTTCCGCCTACTGACGGTGGGGAAATGTAGGGCTTGCCCTGCAGGTAGCATCAACCCCACTTCGGCTCAAGAGTCCACCTCCTGTGCAACACTACTCTGCATAATTTTATGTCATCCACAAATTTGGTCACCTCACTCATTCCACTTTCCAGATCATCTACCTTATAAATGGGCTCTGACTGACGGCCCGCAAATGCGCAGTAGAGAGCAGCTCTACCGCGCATGTGCGGGCGAGCACGTCGGTCAGAGCCGTGCGTGCCCGAAAAAAAAAATGGCGGTGGGGCCGCAGGAGCGGCGGCGAAGGTGAAAAGCTGGAGCGGCGGCGGCTGCGAAGCAGGAGTGGGAGGAGCAGTAGCGAAGACGAGCAGGAGCAGGAGGAGAAGCAGCGGCGCCGCGCGCGCGGGAGTGACAGCCTCCCCCCGATATCTGCCGGCAGGAGCGGGAGGAGAAGTAGCGGCGCCGCGCGCGCGGGAGGGACACACCCCCCCGAGATCTGCCGGTTGTGGATGATCAGAGAGGGGAGGGGATTGAGAGAGGGGGAGTGACTGAGGAGAGGGAGGGGAAGGTGAGAGAGAGGGAGGGAGGTGAGAGGGAGGGAAGGTGAGAGAGAGAGAGAGAGAGGGAGGTGAGAGGGAGGGAAGGTGAGAGAGAGAGAGAGGGAGGTGTGAGAGAGAGGGGGAGGGAGGGTGTGAGAGAGGGAGGTGAGAGAGAGGGGGGAGGGGGTGAGAGAGAGAGAGGGGGAGGGGTGAGAGGGAGAGGGGGGAGGGTGAAGGTGAGAGAGAGGGAGCTGAGAGGGAGGGGGGAGAGAGTGAAGGAGGAGGGAGAATGAGGGGGAGGGAGTGGGAAGGAAACGGACCGAGCCCGTTGTTACGGGCTTAACGGCTAGTTTATAAATATATTAAAAAGCACCGGTCCAAGTACAGATCCCTCAGGCAATCCACAAACGGTCATCATCTCCTATCCCATGACTTTTTAGTTTTCTTAGGCCTAAATCTGTGTGGATAAAATTACTCCCTGCACAAATTTGGCTAGATAAAAAATGGGGCAAAGTCAGGGCATTTCCAGGGCAAGCTTTTCAATTTAGCTGTATAGCATGATATTTAGCATTACCTGGCTAAGGGGGTAATTCATCAAGCTAAGGTAATACTCTAATGCGCGTAATATCACATATATTATATACAACTCTATATGCAATATTTTCCATCTCTCTGCCAAGATACCCTCCCCTATTACAATGACCTTCTTTGTATGCAATTTGTATGTTTGAATAATGCAAATGCAGGCAAAAAATTCATTACTAGTCAATTTGATATAATTTTATTGTGGCTGACCAAGAAGATGGTTTGTTTTTAGGTATGGGGGTGTGAGGGGTGGGAAGGAAGGGTGAGGGGCCAGGATATTACTTTTTTTCCTTTTGAGGGGGAGGGTGGGAAGGGAATGAGGTGGAATCTGGGACTTTTTTTTTTTTTTTTTTCAATCGAGGGGTGCTAATGCTGTTGCTATCACTTGGGGAAAGGGGGCCGTCATTATCGATTGGGGGTGGGGAAGTGAGTGAATTTTGAGGAGTGGAGGCATAGCCTAGTGGTTAGAGCATTGGGCTATGAGCCAAGAGACCAGCATTCAAATCCCTCTGTTGCTCCTTGTGAGCTTGGGCAAGTCACTTTATCCTCCATTGTCTCAGGTACAAACTTAGATTATAAGCCCTCTGGGGATAGGGAAATACCTGAAGTGCTGTGAAAAGCAGATTATAACAATCTAAAATAAATTGGGATGTCACTTGGGGGGGGGGGGGATCAAGATTGGCAGCCAGGACCAAATTTAATTTTTGTGCTTTGGGAAGGGTGGGGCGGGGCCAGAGCCATTTTTAACATTTTGGATAATCTGGGGCTACCTCGACAGAGGTCGACATTGTCCCCTGCTCAACCTCCCCTTGTAGCCACATCTCCCATGGTGTTTGGCTGTGATGCAAAAGAACACACAATAGAGCGGCACTATTTTTTGGGGGAGGGGGTCCCACTATCGTGGCAATACCCCCTCATGATAGTGGGACCCGTCCCATAAATAAACATCATGGCTTAGCACATCCAAGAGTAAGTTTGTGCAGACAACTTCATCTGCACAAGTACTTGTTCTAAATCTATCTGCACAAAATCTGTACAGGTAGATTTAGCTGGATATTCAGTGGACCTTATAGGCAGATAAGTGCCACCGACTACCATGATAAAGATAACTTAGTAAATTTAACTTGGTTTTTTTTTACCCCCTCAGTTGATGTTTGAATATCAATCCATTCATTTTAAGCACTTTCATTGGAGACGCTAAATATTCATAACCTAATGTAGGCTTCTGTCATATTTAGCAGTTTATGTTGCACATGTTTGTCATGTATCATTTCAAGTTGCAGATTTGTTTAATAAAGGACTATGAGGGTGCAGAGATACATACCTGCAAATCTTGTTTAACATCTGGGCTGGGCAATGGTAATAATGAATGCCATCATCATGTCTGATCCAAGGCTGTAATAGAACTATACTAGATACTACTCAAGTACAGGCATGTCCAATCATGCTTCACAGCTGCCAGAAGAAGTGAGGCAATAACAAGTTCAACATCAGCAACTGTTTTATGAAGTATAATTCCACATTGATGGTAACAGATACATTCTCACTGGAAATTTAGTACAAAGGTGATGACTTTTTTACACAAAGCATTTATCATGCCATGCAGGATGTGATGTGCTGAAATTCTGCATGTGTTTTTGTTTTGGTTGCATCACATCTTTCTATTAGCAAACCCATACTCAACTTGTATTACATAATCATAGCATAATGTAAAATTAATAATACACATAAATACATAATGAAATCTATCTACATAATCAAATATTAAAATATAAATCATATGCATAATAAAAATAGATTAAAATTATAAAAATGCAAAGTTCCTGTTCTTCAAAACGGGGGTGGTCCCTCTCGAAGCAGCAGTATATGCAAAAAACATGTGTCTGGGGATACACTTGTATGTCAACATAGTGCTTTTGAATTATTGCTCATCAGAATGATACAAGTTGCCTTGATGAAATAAATTCTATTGATTGGATTACATGACTGAAGTCACTTTCTAACTGCTATTACTTGGATGCTGAATTCGATGCCATCTAACCTTTATACTTTCATTTTGTGTTAAAGAAGGTGCCAGGATGACCATGCCGCTTCTTTGGCAGCTTCTTCTGGCGAGGCTGACGTGCCCGAGATGAGGCTTGTGCGCTTGTAGAGTGAGCCCAGAGTCCTATCAGGACCTGCTATCCTGATAATAATAGGTAGGTCAATATTATTGCCTCCTTGATCCATCTGGTATGGTGGCTTTAGGGGCTGCTTATCCCTTTTTGAGCACCAATTATCAAGAACAGCTCATCTGTTCTTCTATAATGTTAAATATGTCATGAGATTCCATAATCATAGGTTTTAAATTTTCTCTGACAGTTACCACTGCTGTGGTCTGGATGGGCCTTTGCTTCCCATGGAAAGCTGATACTAGCTTGGGTAGGAAGATGGACCTGGACCTTGAAAAATTCCTGGATAAGGATCTCTGCAGTACTGAGCCTGCTACTCTGAGATGCATCTTAGTCAAGCAAAATTCCTTCAAGTAAGACCGATCCCGAAATGGCCCTTCATGAATACCCATTTATATGGTCCAAGGGGGTCACCTGCCAAAAGCCTTTAACATCCTGATGATATTCCACACTTTTCCCCACCAACCTGACTGACAAAGGGGGTGGGATATTATTCTGGAGGCCTGACGGCTCCTTGAGCAGGTTTGCATAAGTTCTTGGAGGAGAAGTCCATTAACTGCTATTAATCAAGTTTACTTAGGGAATAGCCGCTGCTATTAATTGCATCAGTAGCATGGGATCTTCTTGGTATTTGGGTAATTGCCAGGTTTTTGTGGCCTGGTTTGGCCTCTGTTGGAAACAGGATGCTGGGCTTGATGGACCCTTGGTCTGACCCAGCATGGCAATTTCTTATCTTCTTATGTTCTAAAGTTACCCTTGGGACTGGGCATGTTTGCCACATATGAGCCTTGATGGGCTCTGGTGATACACTCAGATGGGAATATGGTGGTGAGGACACCAGGAACGCTCCTGGTCTTACCAGTGATATCCCTGACTTCAGCCTCCATCCAGAAGTGGGGCATATGTAGGTAACTGATGGCCCTCCTTTCTTTTATCTTTTTTATTTTTATTATACCCTGCATTAACAAGGTGAGAAAACTGTTCTCTTCTTGGGGGCTCTGAGGTCAGAATCTTCGAGGATATCCTCACCAGGTTGTACCTATCCCCGGTCCAGAATGCAAAGGCTAATACCATCTGGGTTGAACCTAACCTGGGCTGACTGGAACCTCCCAATACTGAGTGGCTCAGCCCACATTGCCTAATAGGGCCTTTTTCATCTTTTGTGCTGATCCTCCCTTCTAACATGAAGCCAGTTGTGAGCATGCCTGTCAAGACCAGGCACCCACTCAGGAAATCATGAGCAGGCTATCCCTCTCATCTTTTAGTATCCATTTCAGTGGGTGCCCTGCTCCTGTGGGAGGCTCCTTGGAGACTTCTCAGTACCCTGGAGTCCCTGGAGTGCAGGTTCCCCTTCCACTGAAACACTTTTTATTTATATTTTTTGCGGTAGCGATTGTTATCCAGGAAAAATGGGCTTCCAGTTCCCTTTTCCTGGGATAGGTATATGTAGTGGCATAATCGACATCTAATGGCAGTTCCCTCTCTTACTCAGGATGGCCTGGAGACCTGGGGTTTCAGAACCCTTTAAAGGTGGTTCAGGGTTTTCCCTTGGTGGCTGTCCCTGGGGGCAAATTTACTCCTTAGAGATCAGAGATACTGTGTATGTTTTCTGTAATCCACCCTGGACAAATATTGTATTTGGAAGTAGCAGATTATTATAAGTATTTTAAGAACAAAAGAACATAAGACTTGCCATACTGGGTCAGACCAAAGGTCCATCAAACCCAGTATCTTGTTTCCAACAGCGGCCAATCCAGGTCACAAGTATCTGGCAGGATCCCCTAACAGTAAATAGATTCAATGCTGCTAATGCCCAGGGATAATTAGTGGCTTTTCCCAAGTCCACCTTAATAATTGTTTATGGACTTTTCCTCCACAAACTTGTCCAAACCTTTTTTAAATGCAGTAGCACTAATAGCTTTCACCACACCCTCTAGCAATAAATTCCACAGCTTAATTATGAGTTGAGTAAAAACATATTTTCTCTTATTAGTAACTTCATTGTGTGTTCCCTAGTGTTTTACTTTATACTCATTATTTTATAGACCTCTATCATATCTCCCCTTAGCTGTCGCTTCTCCAAGCTGAAGCGTCCTAACCTCTTTAGCCTTTCCTCATAGGGAAATCATTCCAACCCTTTATCATTTCAGTTGCCCTTCTCTGTACCTTTTCTAATTTTGCTATATCTTTTTTGAGATGTGGTGACCAGAACTGCACACAATATTCAAGATGAGGTCGCACCATGGAGCAATATAGAGGCATTATGATATTCTCTGTTTTATTCTCCAATCCTTTCCTAATATTCGTAGCATTCTATTTGCTTTCTTGGCTGCTGCTGAACATTGAACAGAAGATTTCAATGTATCAACAACGATGACGCCTAGATCCTTTTCTTGGTGACTCCTAATGTGGAATTTTGCATTGTGTAGCTATAATTTGGATTATAGTCCTGTTCATGCACCCCAGGGGTATCACAGGGATGGGAGAGCAAACCTCCCCCAGGGTGTGCAGGTGGCCCATTATTACTGTCTCAGGTATATAGGATGGCACATTTAATAGTACCACCTTGGTTCTGGGGACCTGCAAAGGCTCAACAGGTATGAAGACTCCTTCCACCACCATGCCCTTTACAATTGCCATACGTGTGATGGCCAGTATACAGAGGAAAAATAGTATTTTTCTGTACATCCTGCCACAATGACTGCAGGCACCATCACATTGGCCAGTGCCATAACTTGGTTCTCAATAGTTGCCCCTCCCATTGCTGGACGCCTTACCCCATGCCTCTGGGTTAGCCCGTGGAAGGGGTAGGTGACATATCGCATTGGATACGGGGCCCCTCTATTGCCTGATCCTGGATGTTGTGTTTGCCCTCCGTTCCCCCAGGCAGAGCCACCAGCTGCTGTGTCTGATACCACCGCCCCATACGACCTTATCTGCGGCAGTTTGACTGTGGCAGAATTGGATGCGATTACAGGGGAGGAATCTGGGCTCTGAGCTTTGTCTTTACTGTGTCCTCCTGCTGCCTGAGGTGTTTTAGTATTATCCGCAGCGGGGACACCGCTTGTCTCTCTGGCCTTCAATGAAACCACCTCTGAGGTAGGAGGAAGGGGTCCTGCCAGTCAGTGGCTGCCTCTGCGTTGGATGGAGCTGAGGCAGCAATGGTGTTTGCAGTGGCTAGCGAAGTTGTGCAAATTGTGCAAGTCACTAAAAGATCCCTCGAAAAAGGAGCGTCTGCCCCAGCAGAGATGTTATTATTATTAGCTGCTGCTGGGGAGGATGCTATATTACGAGAGGGTGTAGTAATACAAGGTGCTGGGGGGGGAGGGCAGCTGCAGCTAAATTTGCTGCTGTAGCTTTTGGGGTGCCAGTCAGAAAGTCTCGGATGTTCTGCTTTGGCATTGACTTCCAGCTGGCACCTTTCTCCCTCGAGCTTTATTGGGGGCCTGCTTGAGGCTGCCTCTTCCCCATTGCCTGCCCCAGACTGTTCTTTTAATGAGGTACAGGCAATGGGGATTGGGACTGCAGCAGCAGGGATACCGCTTGTCTCTCTGGCCGGCAACACAGACAACCTCTGAGGTGGAAGGAAGGGTACAGTCAGCCAGAGTGACTGCCTCAGTGTTGAATGGGGCTGAGGCAGGAATGGTGCCTGCAGTGCCTGGCACAGTAGTGCCAGCCACTAAAGGGTCCCCCAAAAAGGGGTCTCTGCCCCAGCAGACAACAGTGCTGCCCCAGCAGACAATACAGGAGTATTGTTCCCAGCAACAGCAGCGATGTCATTATTAGCTGTTGTTGGGTTAAATGCTGCATTTTGAGGGGGTGCCAGCTTTCTTGGGACCTGCTTGACGCTGCTTTTTCCCCTTTGCCCAGGCTGTTCTTTCTGTTGAGGTATAGGCAATGGGGCTTGGTTTGCAGCAGCCTCTAATAAAATTTAAAAAAGGAAGTGAGAGTCTATTTAAATGTGATTTTTTTCGTTTCTTTTTATTAAATATATAACTGTAAATTAAATAAATATGAAAATCTAATTAACAAATAATCTGTGCTCTGAAAAATTAAAGAGGAAGTGCACAGGGATTTGAGTGTTAAAAAGAAAACTGAAGCTGAAACTTACTTGAAAAAAAATGTGCTTGGCTTGTTGTACCTGGAAAGTTGTTGCAGCAGATATCTGATTAGCTCAGCAGAGGGGTATTCCCCCTTCAGGAGCCCAAGAATTTAGATAAAGAACATAAAGGGTAAGAGCTGCTGCTCTTTTAACTTATGAAACTAAAATAAAATAAAAAAGGCAATTATGGGGGAAGGGTTTAAATTAAATAAATCAAACAAAACAGTTGAAATAAACCTCTCCTGTCAGCTCCAATGGGAGGCTGAAGGAAAGAGCATGACAGAATTTAAAACTGTAAAACAAATCCGAAAGGAGGTGTGTTTTGATATTAACTCTCCCCAAAACAAAACTGACCCTAAAACTAAAGTCCTCAAAAACGGTCCCTGCCTAACTAAAACTTCACCCTGAAACTAAGAAAAGAGAGAGAGTGTGTGTGTGAGAGAGAGAGCGAGAGAGAGAGAGAGAGAATGGGGGAAGGGACAGCCGAAAAAAATCGGCCCGAACTGAGGGAAACGAAATTCTCCGCTATGAGCCGATAATGAAGGCCGAACCAAAAGGTTTGGCTGAATCACATCACTAGTCAGTATACAGAGGAGGGCAGAGGAGCTGCCTTCCTCCCCTAAAACAAACAAATAAAAGTCTAAAATAAACTCTAAGTAAAAGTGAAGATTAATGCCTCAAAACAAACTTAACTGAAATTGATCAAAATGATAAGGCTAAAGAAATGAAAATAAAGATTTTTAAACCTCTGCTACAGGAGCATGATGCAAACACAGAATCTCTATACGAGGTAAAGCCAGATCTGAATCAACCTGTCCTGAAAATCTGGAGCCAATTGGCAACCCTAAATCCCCAACCCCTGAAACAGTAACACAGAAAAAAAAGTCATAGCTTGCATTTTTCCTGCAGATAAGCAGGCTGAATTAACCATGCTGTCTAGGACATCTTCTGGGACGGCCGGGCGAAGCTTAACTAAGCTGACAGAGCTTTGCTCTATGTGAGGCTGCCCTTCCTTTCCCACGCAGCACCATCTTCTTCTCAGTCTTCTTCTTCCATGCTGCAGGCTGCACGCAAGCTTTCTCTATCCTCAACATCGTGTGTTTTCTTGTTTTCTCCTGCTGGGAAATTACCCCCTTTGGCTCCCGAACATGCCTCTGCAGCCACCGGGATTCAAGTTTTGCCTGTGCGGCAAAATTACGTCAGTCACGGATGGGCACAAATATTGTTATCTGTGCCTCGGCCCGGATCACGACTAGTCCAAGTGCTGGGACAGCGGCCATATGTCCCCCCCGGGCTTAGCGGCAATGCGCCGCCAAGATCGCCAGGCTCAAGGAAGGAAATTCGGGGTCCTATGTCCCTGCCTCGAAGCTCCTATCGGCCCATTCCTCTTTGGGACCCAGACTGGACTGACCAGAAAAGTCAAAGAGAGCCTCCGCTGTGTGATCCCTGGAACAGCGATTGAGGCTCAGGGGGTAAGAAACCTAACCCACAGTGCCTGTGTTCGGTGCAAAAAGTGGTGTGTCTGCAGTCCCTCAAGCTCTTTGTCGCCAGCACCACACAGCAGGATACCCTGCCACAACAGTTCCATGACCTGGAGGAAAGTTTGTGATATCTCTTGTATATGATCTATGAGGCCTTCAAGACATCGGCTCGCACCACAGCAAGAGGCATCACCACCCGGAGGATGTTGTGGCTCAGAGCTAGTGCCATTCGTGAGGATGTTCATAAGAAGTTGGTGGACCTCCCTTGTCTCCTGGACAACCTGTTCAGGGGCAAGTTCCATGAGACCATGGCACAGCTGAAGGAGCAGAACATTGCAGTGCTGTCTCTAGCATCCCTGACAGAACATTCGGCATCAAAGAAGTACTACCCATCTTACAGGAAAGCCTATTTTCAATGGTGCCTCTTTTGACCATATTCAGTGTTCCGTCCGCCAGTCCACCTTCAGGCAAAACCCCAGCAACAGCAGCTCCGAGCTCATCAACAGAGCCAGAGGCAACAATACCTGCCACCGACCAACAACAATACAAAGCCCCAGCAGGGTTTTTAGAAAAGCAAGGGCTACTTCTGCCACTACATACGGGGGGGAGGTTCTCCCACTTCTACACCTCTTTGGAGGCTATCACCTTTGACAGTTGGGTCCTCTCCATGGTCAAGGAGGGCTACTCCCTACACTTCAAGGCTACACCCAATCTACCCCACAGAGTGAGCCAGCATCAGTCCACCTTGGGGATATCTCAGCTGCTTGCAGGAGGAGGTCTATGCTGCTCCAACATTCCATTTGACAGATTCCCAAGTCACAGCTGGATCTGGGATTCTACTCCCAATACGTCCTGTTTCCCCAAAAATTGGGAGGGCTGCACCCCATCTTGGACCTCAGAGCCCTCAACAGGTTTCTCATCAAGGAGAAATTCAATATGATGTCTCTCAAATCCATCCTGCCCTTTCTTCAACCCAATGATTGGATGTGCTCGCTGGACCTCAAGAACGCTTACTCGCATATCCCTATGCACCCTTTCTCCTGGCATACCTGTGTTTTTAGATCAATAGTCAACACTACCAAAATAAAAGTTCTCCCCTTTGGCCTCTCATCTGCCCCAAGAGTCTTCACCAAATGTCTAGTGGTAGCAGTGGCCCACCTCAGGAAACAGGGAATCCAATTGTTCCCATACCTCGATGACTGGTTGCTGGTGGCATCCCAACCCAGCACCTTGCAAAGCAACCTACTCACAATGATTCAGTGCCTAGAAGGGCTGGGTTTAATAATCAATTACAAGAAATCCAATCTTCAACCAATACAGAACCTCCAGTTCATCGGCGCCCATATAAGTACAGCTCAGGGACGAGCATTCCAACCAGCAGACAGGGCCCATGTTCTGCGCACGCTAGAATTACAGATGAGACTCTGCTCACATGTCGACCCAACAGCTCTTGACCCTTCTCTGTCACATGGCGGCGGCCATCTACATCTTACCCTGCACCCATTTGCACATCCACGGCTGCAATGGGGTCTCAAGTCTCAGTGGACACAGTTCTCCCAACCACTGTCCTGCCATGTACGTCTGACCCCAGCATGAAATCTGACCTGGACCGATGGCCCCACAACCCTCTCAGTGGGAGTGTTGCTTTGCCGTCCGACTCATCAGCTGATTCTCACCACTCACCTCAAACACAGGTTGGGGAGCCCATTTATATCACTACCATACGCAGGGATTCTGGTCATGCTGGGAGAAGACCCAGCAGATAAACCTCCTGGAGCTCTGAGCCATTGGCAACACCATACGCACATTCATGGGATTCCTGCGGGGAAGAGTCATCATGGTCCACATGGACAATTGGGTCATGATGCTCTGCATAAACAAGGAAGGAGGGTCAGGTTCATGGATGTTGTGCAGGGAAGCAGTGCGCATCCTGGAGTGTGCAGAGGAATGCTCAATCATCCTACAGGTGACCTACTTACCTACTTGGGGTGGATAACTCCACAGCGGACAAGTTTAAGCAGGATTTTCCACCCATACAAATGGGAATTTCACCAAGACATGGTGGATTCTCTCTTCCAGATCTGGGGCCTCCCATGCATAGACCTTTTCACGACAGAGGTCAACATGAAGGTGCAAGCGTTCTGCTAAGTGTATCCAAGCCATACTCACCTGGCACCAGATGCATTCCTCATATCATGGATGGGAGGACGCCTTTATGCATACTCCCCGATACCAATCATTTCAAGGACCGAACAGAAGTGTATGATAGACTTGGCGGATCTCATCCTGATTGCTCCAGTGTGGCCCAGACAACTGTGGTATGCCTATCTTGTACTCCTCCCCACAGAACCACCCATTCTGCTGGGCCAAAGTGCAACTCTGCTGTCACAGGATGGGAGCACCCTGCTTCATCTGTTACACTCCTCCCTATACCTCATGGTGTGGAAATTGAAAGGGCAATATTGAATCACCTGTGGCTGCCCTCAGGAGTCCAGGATGTACTGATATCATCCTGAAAGTTCTCCACCAGGCGTAACTATCAGGGAAAATGACTGAGATACGCAACTTGGTGTAATGCCAAGGGAATAGACCCCTTCTCGTGCTCCCTGGAGTGACATTTTGAGTACCTCCATTCCCTATTTCAGATGGGACTGGTGAAGGCTTCGATGAGGGTTCATGTCAGTGCAATTACAGCTTATCACCACCCCCACCAGGGACTGCCAATTTCCAACCATCCCCTGGTCTCCCACTTCATGAAGAGCATTCTGCTTCTCCGATCATCGTTACACAAGCCACAGGTCCCATGGGATCTCAATCTCGTTCTGGAGAAGATCACGCTGCCGCCCTTTGAACCCTTGTAGTCTTTTCATCCGAGATACCTCTCTTGGAAGGTGCTATTCTTGGTCACTCTAACCTCCTCAAGGAAAGTCAGTGAGCTGCAGGCGCTTGTCCACTATTCACCCTACCTGGAATTCCATCATGGCAAGGAGACTTTACAGACCCATTCTTCCTTTCTGTCCAAGGTAGTCTCAGTTTTCCACATAAACCAGATGATCACCCTGCCAACCTTCTTCCTGAAGCCACACAAAAATAAAGGGGAAAGGCGGCTACATACGCCGGACTGCAAGCAAGCCTTGGTGTACTATAAGCAGAGAACACAGTCCGAATCCAGGACCTCACAACTGTTTGTTTCCTTCAACCTGAACTCTATGGGTCAGCTGGTTTCCAAGAGGACTTTCTCCACTTGGATTTCACAATGCATTCAATACTGTTATGCCAAAAGATCAGAGACTCTAACCAGTTCACTAAAGGCACATCAAGTCAGAGCGATGAGGCATCAGTACACCAATCCAGGACACTTACAAGGCAGTTACGTGGTCCTTCCTGCATGTGTTCATGGCTCATTCCTGCCTAGACCAGCAAGCCATGGCTGATAACATGATGAGAAGGCCCATACTTCATTCGGTGACCACATAGAGAGACTGTCTGCTGCTGTGGACAAGGTTGAGCGCAGCCTGTCACTCAGCCTTTTTGAAACCAACAAGCTCTCTGCAAGGACTTACTTCTGGCTGCGCTCTCAACTTCAGCTGGTGGACTCGCAGACAGCATGGCTAATTCAGCCTGCTTATCTGGGGGGGGGGGGGGGGGAGAATCAAGTTTGCTTACTGTAAACAGTGTTTTCCCTAGATAGCAGGATGAATTAGCCATGCTGGTCCACCTGACTTCCTGGAAAGTCTCCACCTTGTGCTTCGCAGATATGCTTTGTAATTGACTGAGGAGAAGATGACGCCACGCGGGAATGGATGCGCAGCCTCACACACAGCAAAGCTCTCTCAACTTAGTTAAGCTTCGCCCGGCTGTCCCGGAAGTCGCCCAGATAGCATGGCTAATTCATCCTGCTATCTATGGAAAACACCGTTTACGGTAAGCAAACTTGCTTATGTTATCAAGAATCAATAATACCCATATACATTTATTTATTTATTTATTTGGAGCTTTTATATACCGAGGTTTAGCGATAGCATTCACCCCGGTTTACATTGGAACACAGTTTATACATAGAAAGGTCATGGAACAAGGATGTAACAAGTTACATCTGAAACATTTAAAGGGGAAAAAAGGTATAACAATGATGATAGTTTATAACTGAGGACTCAGGGTCAACATAGGTTAATATATAGCTTAGGTAGATAACATCTAATATTGTTAACGGATTAAAATAAAACAATTATTGAAAGATTATAGATAGGGATACATGTGGACAGCAAGGGTTATGTCTAGCATAGACTACTAACATGTTTCTAAGTGCTGGGATGAAAGCAGAGGAGAGGAGGGGAAGGTGGTAGGGAGGACCAGGGGAAGGGGAGTGACGGCGGGAGGTGGAAGCTCGGGAGGTCAAAAGTAGATTCTGTAAGGAAAGGGTCGGGGGAGGGAGGAAGGAGGAAGGGAGGAGATAGGGGGTGGGAGGTATGAGGTAAAGTTAGGGATAAAGACTGATATTGAAGTTGATGTCGATAGATAATGAAGGTGTGGATAGGTGGATTAGCCTATGCCATCTCTGAAAGTCTGGCTGAAGATCCAAGTTTTCAGTTCTTTTTTGAATGATTTGCTTTCACTGATTGAGGTAAGGTAGTGTGGTAGGGCATTCCATAGGTTTGGCCCTGCGATGGAGAGAGCTCTGTTTCTGTGCTCAGTATACATGTGCTCAGTATACTGTAATGCAATTCTGATTCAGCCACTGTCAAAAAATAATCAGAACAGAGAAACTATTTTAAGTGCCAAAGGCTAGGCCAAATAGCCAGAACTTAACTCCTTTCCAAAATTTCAGATAATTAATTCTGTCCTCCGATTGTACCACAGTAAATTCTAAAGTGAAGGGGGCTAGAAATCTAAAGGCAGACTGCATGGTACATTAGAGCCTAATTAATCATCAACGGAAAAGAGATGGGAGGAGTGAAGAGTTCACTCTGCAGTGAAGGCAGACAGTAAATTTGCCAAATATTTAGAACCAGTATTCTTGTAAACAATCAAAAACTATAGATAATATCTTAACTTTTATTCTAAAAGCAACAGGAAGACAATTAAGATCTCTGAGCATCTATGTCACAGGGAATTTATTGCTTTGCAGCAGTAACGCAATGTGTTTTAGAAATGTACATTCCTTTGGAACAAATGGGTAAAATGCAATGAATAAGACCAAATCTTTGTTTCAATTGTGTTCCCATTTAAGGCTATGGCCCATGTAAAATTGCAGAAGGGATACTACAGTAGTTTTTGCCTGAAAATGAACAGTGCTAGTGAGATAACCGTCTAGCCAAAGCCGAGACAAGAATGTCATCTGATGCACCAAACTTAAAACTCAGATCGTTGATTGTGCTGCTTGATCCTGGATGAACCTGGAGAAACTTGTAAATGGAGGAAAGGCAACATTATAATCTACTTTATATCTAGAGTCTAGGGAAACCCATTTTTCCTGTAGGCTGTGTGGCAGCTTTTGCACAATTAGCTTCACTATTTACGAGCAGTGTCCAGAGAGCGGAGGCCTTGAGATATACAACAGGCTTGGCTGTTTCCAGTTCCAAGAGCAAATCTCTAAGTTCTTGTAGCTTATGATTGTCTCTGTTTGGGATTCTTGGGAAGTTCTCAATTCTTTGGAGAAGACCATCTTTGATAATGTCAGGACTGCCATAGTACTGTTCAGTTCTTCTCCACATTGTTGCCAGGCCTGCTGAAGGATTGTCTGATCTTAGCCTTTTCACACATTTTTAGGACTCGCTCTCCAGATCCATTTCTTCTCTTATGGTAATGTTCAGGTGTTTGATGACACTTTTGAAAGTAGATTTCCATGCTCTGTAATTTTCAGAATAGTTGTCAAACTTAATGAGGCTTGAGTTGAAAAGCTCACGACGTATCATGTACTTGGCCAGATCTGATCTGTCTGATACTTCAGTTTTCAGGTGATGATGTGCATGCAGGATGCTGTTATGTGGCATGTCATTAGATATCTTTCTCACTGTGTCAGTTCTAGATATTGACATAGTGTGAGTTTGATCACATGCAGGTGGTTCCTGTATAGGACATGTGGCATATGTTCTTGCAGATGACACAACCTCAGCGATGCCTTGGTCCCAATCCATAAAGAGTACTGGGGTGGTCTGAAGAAAGGTGTCTCTGCAGACGCATACCTGGTTATAGTGCATCCATTGTAATGATTCTCTGTGGAGTTAGCAATCTGTAATGAAACTGCTATCTGATGGGAGGAGCAATCAGATAGGAGTTAGCAATCTGTAGTATTTAGGAGAGTTGTGGGTGGATCCTTGGACCAGTGGCAGATGACCATGCCCCCGGGGAAGACCCCAAGAGGGACCACCGGTCAGGCTCAGAGTATGGAGACAGACACATACTAGTTCTTTTATTAGACTGTATACTGAACCACCAGAGGTGGCAGTAGTGAGCTGGAATGCCCGGCTGGGCTGTAGTCCCTCAGAAGCTGGAACAGCGATCCCTGGAGGCTGAGCTGTAGACAAACTGAAATATAGTGAGTAGGCAGGGTAAGCAGAGTACATGTACCGAACCTGATGGTAAGATTCACACAATGTCTCATAGAAGCCCAGGAGCTGGAATGTATAGGCCCTCGAGGAGCGAGTACCTGGTCCCAGGGAAAGCTCTGAGAGAGCGATGGTAACTCACAGATGTAGTAGGCAGTGCTGACTTCCAGGCAGAAGTGAATTCGAAGAAGTCCGGGAACAAGGGCCCTCGAGGAGCGAGTACTGGTTCCAGACTGCAATCTACAAAGTAAGAGAGAGAGTGAGGTCCCCGAGGAGCGGGTACCCCTGGATAGTCCGAGGAGGCAGAGTAGTTTAGATAGAATGAATCCAAATCCGTTGTCATTCCTTATCCTTGCTAACTCGAAGTGTTAGCAAATTCTAAGTCCTTAAATATCCGTCGCGGGTGACGTCATCTTCGGGGGACGCCCCTGAGGTTCGCTCCATCGCCGGTACTTCAGTCAGGGCTGCGCCGCACGCGCGCACCTAGGCCTCCAGGAAACATGGCAGTTAGCAGCGTGGAGCTGGTCCGGGGACACCGGAGGGCCATGGCAAGAAGACGCCGCAGCAGCCAATCTTCCCGCAGGTGAAGAGGGAGGCGTCAAAGAGGTGAGGAGGGGGTCGGGAACCGACGGACACAACAGTACCCCCCTTCAAAGGGCGAATTCCTCTTCGGGCACCAGGCTTAGGTTTTGAAGGATGCACGAGGTGGAACTGACGAAGCATCTCTTTGTCCAAGATTTTGGTCTGAGGCTCCCAAGAGATCACTTCGGGGCCAAAACCTTCCCACTTTAGAAGGTATTCAAAAGTCTTGCCTCTTTTACAAACAGCCAGAATCTCTGATTTTGAGTTCTATTTATCTTCTGTACTGAAGATCAGTGAGTCTTGAGAAATAGAAGACAGTTCATTAGGAGTTGAATCATCTTCATCCTGATATATTGAAGAACATTCACTGATTAGTGTATTGTTTTCGTCTTGGGATATTGAAGAACATTCACTGGTTAGTACATTGTCTTCGTCTCGAAGTTTTGAAGAACATTCGCTGGTTATTGCATTGTCTTCTTTTTCCCCAAGGCAAATGTCCACACCAGCTGGCGACTCTGATGGTTGAGTAAAGCCCTTCTGGAGATTTTCTTCCATATCTCCCGATGTTGCCTTATTCTCAAAAACTGTAAGAATGTTCACCTGTCCTTTCGGAGGCTCAGCTTTAGACTTCTATCGTATGGCACAGTCATAGGGCTCCAATGGAGGAAGAATATCAACCACTTCTTTGGAGAAGATATCCCCGAAGGGGGTGTACTGGAATGGCAGGCCTGGTACTGCTGGAGTCGCAGGTCTGGCAATAATAGATGATATCTCCTTAAGGCATTTCCCATGACATTCTGGGCCCCAGTGGGAGAGATCCAGAGATGCCCAGTCGAATTGGGGCTGGTGTACTTGCAACCAGGGTTACCCCTGGACAATGGGGTGCACAGCCTTTTTCAGTACGAAGAAGGAGAGCGATTCCATATGAAAAGCTCCGGTGCGGAGAGTAACTGATTCATTTTGGCAAGTAACATCTCCCGGTAAGGGCTCTCCATGAATGAAGGATAATCGTAGTGGGTTTTTTTTACTTGATGAAGGGAATCCTCAAATATTCCACTAGACTTCTTAGAATGAAGTTGCCTCCTGCCCCCGAGTCCACCAGGGCAGGGATCTGAACCGTGACTGGTCCATAGGTAAAGGAGACGGGGAGAGAGAGTGAAGGAGAGGGCACAGTAAGGCCTAAGAATAGTCCTCCTGTAGGACTTTGGCCTGTTCGTGCTTTCGGACGAATAGAGCATGTAGAGACATTGTGGCCGGGCTGACCACAGTACATGCAAAGGCCACTCTTCTTCCGAAATCTTCTCTCTTTGGAAGTCAAATGTTCATGACCAAGTTGCATAGGTTCATCTGTATCGACAGCGGGGACTACTGGAATCATCCGAGGTGTAGAGACAACACTGTCCTGTTTCAATCCGGGTAACACCCTGGCCGGAGTTCCTTCACCTTGTCCCGGAGTCGTTGATCAATCCGAGTGGCCAAGGCTACTAATTCGTTCAGCGAGTCAGGTGTCTGGCGAGTGGCCAGCTCGTCCTTTAAACAGTTATCCAGACCTCTGCAAAAGAGAGTCTTGAGACATCTGGGGGTCCCAGCGGACTTCTGCCACAAGAGTTTTGAACTCTATAGCAAATTCAGCCAAAGATCTGCTGCCTTGCTTCAAATCCACTAAAGCAGAACTGGCAACAGAAGTTCGAGCAGGGTCATCAAAAACGGATTTAAACAAGTCCATAAATCCTTCTATGTCCTGCAAAAGAGAGTCCTTGCATTCCCACAAGGTGGATGCCCAAGACAGGGCCCTACCATCCAGGTATGAAAGAATGTAGGTAGTCTTGAAGAGATCTGTAGGAAATAGAGACGGCTGTAAGGCAACGTGCATGCAGCACTGGTTCAAAAAGCCCCGGGTCTTCTGGATTTCTCCAGAAAAGCGGATTTGAGCCACCAGTGGTACAGCAGTCTTCAAAGTTACTTCCAGTGACTGACCTTCTTGGTTGGAGGCTGTGCCATGAACCTTCGGTGTGTGTGTAGCTGATGAAATGCTGCAGTAAGTTTCTCCAAGGCATCTTGCTGCTCCACAATGCGCTGGGCCAGGCCCAGTATGGCCTGCAAAGCACTCAGTTGTGCTGGATCCATGGAGTTAGCAATCTTTAATGATTCTCCGTGAGGAGTTAGCAATCTGTAATGAAACCACTATCTGGTGGAAGGAGCAATCAGATAGGAGTTAGCAATCTGTAGTATTTAGGAGAGTTGTGGGTGGATCCTTGGACCAGTGGCAGATGACCACGCCCCTGGGGAAGACCCCAAGAGGGACCACCGGTCAGGCTCAGAGTATGGAGACAGACATACACTAGTTCTTTTATTAGACAGTATATGGAACCACCAGAGGTGGCAGTAGTGAGCTGGAATGCCCGGCTGGGCTGTAGTCCCTCAGAAGCTGGAACAGCGATCCCTGGAGGCTGAGCTGTAGACAAACTGAAATATAGTGAGTAGGCAGGATAAGTAGAGTACATGTACCGAACCTAATGGTAAGACTCACACAATGTCTCAAGCCCAGGAGCTGGAATGTATAGGCCCTCGAGGAACGAGTACCTTGTTCCAGGGAAAGCTCTGAGAGAGCGATGGTAACTCATAGATGTAGTAGGCAGTGCTGACTTCCAGGCAGAAGTGAATTCGAAGAAGTTCGGGAACAAGGGCCCTCGAGGAGCGAGTACCGGTTCCAGACTGCAATCTACAAAGTAAGAGAGAGAGAGAGGCCCCCGAGGAGCAGGTACCCCTGGTTAGTCCGAGGAGGCAGAGTAGCTTAGAACGAATCCAATTCCGTTGTCATTCCTTATCCTTGCTAACTCGAAGTGTTACCAAATTCTAAGACCTTAAATATCTGTCGCGGGTAACTTCATCTTCGGAGGACGCCCCCAAGGTTCGCGCCATCGTCGGTACTTCAGTTGGGGCAGCGCCGTGCGCGCACCCCTAGGCCTCCAGGAAACATGGTGGTTAGCAGCGTGGAGCTGGTCCGGGGACGCCGGAGGACCAAGGCAGGAAGACGCCGCAGCAGCCAATCTTCCCGCGGACGAAAAGGGAGGTGCCAAAGAGGTGAGGAGGGCGGAGAAAGGGCATCGTGAACCGACGGACACAACATCCATGAATGTACAAGCATGTGGATCACTGTAATGGCAATTAACATCCATGGTTGAATGTGCATTGAATTGGTCTCTGTTAGGTGCACAGACTACTTCACAGACAGGCTGAATTATCTTATCATCTATCAAGGGGAGACGTCAAGATGATGGCATGAGGATGCCACGAGCATCTGCTGCTCCTTCAGGTTTCCTTGACTTTGCTTTGTTACCTGCAATAATGCCTTCAAAAAGGAAGGGGATGGTGAGAGTGTTTCCCTCCAAGACCTCGATCCCACCTGGGCAGTATTTCATCTTGGAGTTCGTGACTCTTGCTGAGGTTGGGGCTGTAGTGGAGAATTCTGGTGAAGGAGTGCCATCTTCACCTGGGGAAGAGGTGTCACTCAGCCCTTAAATGGTTGTTTACCACTGGCTCTTCAGTGTTCCCTCACCATGAATATTTCAACACCATATGATAATGTCATTGTTGCGGCATTTGTGTCGGAGGGGGTATTTGAGGGAGAAGGCTCTGAAACTGGGACATCTGTTGCAGGAGAGAGTTCCAATTCAGTGTTTCCTAGCTCTTCTTCAATGCAGGAACTGAGTTTGGTAAGTGTTCTCTAGTCATCTGCCTCAACACCATCGATGGCGTCTCTTGATATGATGGAACTGGTCGCTGCTCGGCCCTTTGTCCTGCCTACTAAACCAGCGTTAGTAACATCTGATTCCATATGGGACCTGATGGCCAATTTTGCCACTTCATTAGCTGTGTGTTCTAAAGTGGATAACATCTTTTCTAGAATGGAGTCACTATCTTAGGATACCTTCAGGCAGTATCAGGATCATCTGGGAGAGATCAATGTTCTTAAGGACGATGTTAAGCATTTGCGTTCGGTAAATACTACCATAATTAAAGATTGTGAGACTTTGTCAAGAAGGGTGGAATTCATAAAAAAATATTTTGAGACATTTGAATTTAAGATTCTTAAACTTTCCTTGATTAGTGGAAGAACAACTTTGGGTAACACTGAGGAAATATCTTGCAGATTCCTTCTGATAAGAGCTTGTATTCAATAAAATATTTTTTTCTGCCTTTTCATGCAGGCAGGAAAGGAACTCTCAATCTTCTATAGATTTCATTAATTTATCAGCTATTTGGAAATCTCCACTTAAGAAGTTATTGAAAGGGCAACTTTAATGGTTTCTTTTATTTATGAACAAGATCTTAGTTACCGGTATATAATGCGACCTTACTTCAAAAAGATGAATGTTCCCTTTTATGGTTATACTGTTACAGTTTTTCCGGATTTAGCAAGAAATACCCAGGAAAGAAGGAAAGGTTTCTTTGCTTTGCGCCAGGAAATGAGGGCTCTTGGAGCCTCCTTCCTCCTTGCAAATGGATTGTTAAGTTTAGGACAAATTGCTTTATATTTTTTCTTCCAGAACAACTCCATACCTTTTTAGATTCATGGAAGTCATTTGGGAACCTCAATGAACTATTTGGAACAAATATAGACCTGATAGTTTAATAGCAGCAGAGATACGCCTGTTAATTGCAGTTTCTATTTGGTTATTTTTTTCTCTCCTTTTATCATCTCGTCCCCTTCAATATTTGTGGTCTATAATGAAGTGTTATCTTTTTTTTTTTTGTGATGTTAATCTTATGTTTTGTTAATACTTATTATGTCTTCTAGTTTTCTGTACAGAGTGAATATTAGTACTATTTTGAAAAATCGAATAAAGTTTTTTTTTTTAAGTCTATCATTTCCTTTGGCTGTGGTTGTGAGAATGAGTTGTTGTGCTCAGATGCAAGTGTTAAGACATAGCTTCTCTAGTATACTGAACAGGATCCTCTGAGAGAGCCTGATCAATCTGGATCTTCCCACTTTCATGTCCTGCAGCAGTTTCAAGGCTCTTATTTTTGGCTTCTGCAGCAGCAGCTTTCCTCTCTTGACGTAACATGTCTAGCTATGCATCCAGCTTAGCCTTCCTTCTTGCGGCTGCTGCTTTTTTCCATCAATAGCAGCCTTTGGCTCTTCTGCCTAGAGGTCAGCTTCCGTGTCTGTAGCAGCTTGGGCTGTGAAAGCAGTTTTGTTTTTTTTTACATTCCTCTTCTTCAGTTCTGGCTCTAGCTAACCTTATAGCAGCCTCTTGTTTACTGAGTGAAACATGTGCCCATGAAGCAGCTGCTTCTGCGTGTGCCCTGGCTGTGGCCACAATTACTGAGGACAAGTTTGAGCAGACAGATTTCAGTGATCATTTGGAAAGGCTGCAATGTTGGGACACAGTTTCCCTTTAAGCTCTCAATTTTTTGCTGTGCTTGTACTTGTCACTTCTAAATCAATATCCTCACGCAGATCTCTTTCTTCAATACTCTTTTCTATATTCTTGTAAGAAATGCAAGGTATCCGTTTGCCTGCATTTCATAACATTTATAACTGCACTCGAGTTCGCTTACAACTTGTTGAATTTCTTCTATCCTGGCAATGCAAACCAGTGTTATGTGTATTAATTTTCTGATTTTGTTAGTTTAGAATTTCTCTAGTGCTTTTTTTTTCAAGGATCGGTGTTGGGACCGGTCCTGTTCAATATCTTTGTGAGCGACATTGCGGACGGGATAGAAGGTAAGATTTATCTTTTTGCGGACGACACTAAGATCTGCAACAGAGTGGACACGCCGGAAGGAGTGGAGAGAATGAGACGGGATTTAAGGAAACTGGAAGAGTGGTCGAAGATATGGCAGCTGAGATTCAATGCCAAGAAGTGCAAAGTCATGCATATGGGGAGTGGAAATCCGAATGAACTGTATTCGATGGGGGGGGGGGGGGGGGGGAAAGGCTGATGTGCATGGAGCAGGAGAGGGACCTAGGGGTTATAGTGTCTAATAGTGTGCAGAGCAAAAGTTTATGTTCATAAGTCCATAAGTCGAAAGGGGGGGTCAATTTCGGTCAATATGGACATATGGAGAATTCCATAAGTTGAGTCTATGTCCATACGTGCAAATAAAAATTTAAACCCCTCACCCTCCTTAATCCCCCCTCCAAGACTTACCAAAACTCCCTGGTGGTACAGCAGGGAGTCAGGACGCCATTTCTGAACTGTGATTCTCTCTCTCTCTCTCTCTCTCATATCGTGGACCGTGATAACCCTTTACTGGCACGTAATGCAAATGAAAGAGTTGTAGCTAGGAGCTGCGCTAACACTGCGGCACATGATACCTGTTTTACATATACTCCGCCCCCTGAATATTAAATTACGAATTTGCATTCGCAAATCGCGTTAACGGCTGTTAGCGCGATTTGCGAATTTATCTCCCGCAATAACACCTTGGAAAATGACCCCCAAAGTCAGCATGGCTTTACCCAGGGCAAGTCTTGCCTCACAAATCTACTTCACTTTTTTGAAGGAGTTAATAAACATGTAGATAAAGGTGAATCGGTAGATGTAGTATAATTGGATTTTCAGAAGGCGTTTGACAAAGTTCCTCATGAGAGGCTTCTAGGAAAAGTAAAAAGTCATGGGATAGGTGGCGATGTCCTTTCATGGATTGCAAACTGGCTAAAAGACAGGAAACAGAGAATAGGATTAAATGGACAATTTTCTCAGTGTAAGGGAGTGCACAGTGGAGTGCCTTAGGGATCTGTATTGGGACCCTTACTTTTCAATATATTTATAAATGATCTGGAAAGAAATACGACGAGTGAGATAATCATATTTGCAGATGACACAAAATTGTTCAGAACAGTTAAATCACAAGCAGATTGTGATAAATTGCAGGAAGACCTTGTGAGACTGGAAAATTGGGCATCCAAATGGCAGATGAAATTTAATGTGGATAAGTAAAGGTGATGCATATAGAGAAAAATAACCCATGCTATAATTACACAATGTTGGGTTCCATATTAGGTGCTACAACCCAAGAAAGAGATCTAGGCGTCATAGTGGATAACACATTGAAATCGTCGGTTCAGTGTACTGCGGCAGTCAAAAAAGCAAACAGAATGTTGGGAATTATTAGAAAGGGAATGGTGAATAAAACGGAAAATGTCATAATGCCTCTGTATCGCTCCATGGTGAGACCGCACCTTGAATACTGTGTACAATTCTGGTCGCCGCATCTCAAAAAATATATAATTGCAATGGAGAAGGTACAGAGAAGGGCTACCAAAATGATAAGGGGAATGGACAGCTCCCCTATGAGGAAAGACTAAAGAAGTTAGGACTTTTCAGCTTGGAGAAGAGACGGCTGAGGGGGGATATGATAGAGGTGTTTAAAATCATGAGAGGTCTAGAACGGGTAGATGTGAATCGGTTATTTACTCTTTCGGATAGTAGAAAGACTAGGGGACACTCCATGAAGTTAGCAAGGGGCACATTTAAAACTAATCGGAGAAAGTTCTTTTTTACTGAACGCACAATTAAACTCTGGAATTTGTTGCCAGAGGATGTGGTTAGTGCAGTTAGTATAGCTGTGTATAAAAAAGGATTGGATAAGTTCTTGGAGGAGAAATCCATTACCTGCTATTAAGTTCACTTGGGGGTAGATTTTAAAAATTTGCGCGAACAAAAGTACGCTGGATTTTATAAGATACGCGCGTAGCCGCGCGTATCTTATAAAATCCGGGGTCGGCGCGCGCAAGGGGGTGCACATTTGTGCAACCTGCGCGCCGAGCCTAGCGCGTGCTGCCTGTTCCCTGCGAGACCGCTCCGATTTCGGAGCAGCCTCAGAGGGAACTTTCCTTTGCCCTCCCCCCACCTTCCCCTCCCTTCCCCTACCTAACCCACCCCCCCGGCCCTATCTAAACCCCCCCTTACCTTTGTTGGCAGATTTACGCCTGCTAAATGCAGATGTAAATCTGCGCGCGCCAGCGGGCTGCTGGCGCGCCATCACCCAACCCGGCAGCTGGTCCAGAGGCCTCGACCACGCTTCCGGGCCGGCGCCATGCCCCCGGGCCCGCTCCCGAAATGCCGCGTCATTTCGGGAACGCCCCCGACACGCCCCCCTTCCCACCCCTTTTACGAAGCCCCGGGACTTATGCGCGTCCCGGGGCTCTGCGAGCGCCAGTGGCCTATGCAAAATAGGCGCGCCGGTGCATGAGGGTCCTGTGCGCGTAAATCCGGCCGGATTTACGCGCGCAGGGCATTTAAAATCCGCCCCTTAGAGAATAGCCACTGCCATTAGCAATGGTAACATAGAATAGACTTAGTTTTTGGGTACTTGCCAGGTTCTTGTGGCCTGGATTGGCCACTGTTGGAAACAGGATGCTAGGCTTGATGGACCCTTGGCCTGACCCAGTATGGCATTTTCTTATGTTCTTATGTTCTTATTTCACCAATTCGATAGATGTTAATATCTGTTTATGAAGACTTTCTTTGTAACCCGTTATTATTTGCTGATTTATACCTATGAATGTTATTATTGTAAACCATTGTGATCTTTACATGGAACAACGGTATATAAAATGTCTAAATAAATAAATAAATGATTGGCTATAGCTCAGAAATTTCAAACTAATTCAGCCCATTTTTATGACCTTTGTCATATGTCCAATATATGCATATGCTTTTTTTGGTATTTTTAATCAGAGTATTCGCCAATAGCACAGCCCTGAGAACTTGGACCTGATAACCTTTGGAAGCTAAGCAGGCCAATTCCAGCCAGTAGGGATGTTCATTTGTTTGAAACAAATGTGGAGTCTGAACAGAAAAAGCCTATTTTTGATTTGGTTTGTTTTGTTTCAAATGAATCGCTGGTGCCTCCCGAAACCCCCCAAATCATTTGGGTTTTTCATTTTGGCAAATAAGGCAATACTACCATATTTAGCCAATGACCTGGGAGTCATTGGTTAAATATGGTAGTAAAATTCATGGGAGGAAACCAAGGGAATGAGTGTAAAGAGAGACGAGAAAAGGGCCCAGGCTATACTGTCTGATAGCGGAATAGCGATGAGCAAAGCATTGCAGTTGAGGGGAAGATTTGTGGTATAAATGGAAAGCAGAGGGTTAAGGAAATTAATAGCAATCAGAAAAATTCTCCCAGACAATTTCATTTCGTGCTATATGGAAGAAAATAGTATGGGTCAGTTCTGGCTGATCTAATAATTGTCAGCCACAGCTGCTTTATTAGCCTCTAAGTAAGAGGTGGCAATAAGATCAATAGAAACTATTCAGAAATAAATGAGGAGCCAATAAGAAATACAGAAGGCAAAGTGGATAAATTGGCAGAGTCATCCACGCTTGATTACTCTCATCTTATTATTGAATTGAATGGGTGTCATAAATTGTAGTACTGATATCTTCTGTCGTCTTCTCTTTAATCTACTCCCTGACTATGAAGAAATCAATGTGGCAAAATCCTGCTACCCTATCCAATCCTAACTTCCACAAGAAAACTTTGTATGAATGTTGTTGTTAACACATATCGAGAACCTTGTAGAATTGTTAAAACAGCGCAGTCACTCTGTCGTGCAGCCACACACAAGCCCAGGCTTCTCTTAAATTTCCTTTCTCTGGAAGCAACTGGTGGGTAAAGACTTCTATCAGGTACATGCAAACTGGCTGCAGCCTGTATATTTAATGAACAGGGGAAACAACTTTGCATCAGAGTCAGCAAGCACTACAAAAGACCTCCAGAGTTCTCTTTCCCCAGGGGAACCAACATTTTTACAGTGTTCAGCCTGTCTTTGCTGGAACATACCTTTCGAAAAACAAAATAAGTAAAATAAACTAGGGATTTCCTGCTGAAATGACTATAACCACTCTGGACTTCTTGTTTTAATAAGGATTAGCAGCATTTATTTGGTCAGCCTCCCATCTTGACTTTTCTTCCAACTAAACAATATTCTTTAGCATTCACTCTCTCTAAAACAAATTCTAAAAAGGAGCAAGAATTATTTCTCACATGTTGCTCGAGCTTAATTTATTTACTCTGCCCACAGCTTCAAGGAAGCCAAACTTCACACACAATCATCCATACTTTCAACCCCAGTCTTTGAATTAACACACAATTCTTTTTCTCCAGAAAGTCAAACTAGCACTTTAGTTTTCACTAAAACAGCTTCTTAAAAATTCAGACAATTACTTTTCAAACCTGAAGAGCTTTATACAACTGAACTGGACACACTTGCTCTCCCTGCTCCTGCAGTCAAACCCACATGCACTGTTGTGAATGAAGTGTTTAGTGGACCCTTAGGCTGACCTGTGAGAGATTGGGGAGAGGTCGGGAGGCGGATACCAGGCAGGAGCTGGAGGCGAGCTTCACCCTGGAAGCCAGTACTCCCCCGGGAGGAGCCCGTAGGAGCCCAGCCGCTGGGACTTAGGTGATTCACCCTGGAAGCCGGTACTCCCCTGGGAGGAGCCTGTAGGAGCCCGGCCGCTGGGACTTAGGAGATCACGGAAGCTGAGGCTGGAGCAGGCAAGCTGGAGTCAGAAGACAGACGGGAACGGAAGCAGGCTAGGACTGCAGCAAGCAGGGACTGGAGCAGAGCTGGCTACTGGAACCGGACAGGAGCGGAAGCAGGACTGGCTACTGGAACCAGACAGGAGCTGAAGCGGAACTGGCTACTGGAACCAGACAGGAGCTGAAGCGGAACTGGCTACTGGAACCAGACAGGAGCTGAAGCAGGACTGGCTACTGGAACCAGAAAGGAGCTGAAGCAGGACTGGCTGCTGGAACCAGACAGGAGCTGAAGCAGGACTGGCTACTGGAACCAGACAGAAGCTGAAGCGGAACTGGCTACTGGAACCTGGAAGCAAGATGGAACTGAAGCAGAACAGGTTAGCGCAAACAGACCAGACAATCGCAGACTTGAGCACGGAAGAACACAAGTCTCAGGCAGGAACGGAGTCGCTAACGCAATAGCGCACTCCGGGGCATGGAGCAACTGAGAACCGCAAGGAACCCCGTTGCAAGGCAAAGCCCTGGGCTCCGCAGCGACCTTACATAGGCTGGGGCGTCTGACGTCACGGGTAGGGCGGAGCCTTTGGTGGCGGGAAATGGCCTTCATAAGTGCGGCTTATGCGCGCGCGCGCCTAGGGAGAAGGAGTCCAAGCAGGGCTTCACGGCGGCGTCCCCCCTGTGGGGACGCCGCGAAACAGGCCGCAGACCCTCGGAGACCAAGGAGGTAAGGGCCTAGTCGCGACTACCGTGACTGGGACCGCAACATGCACTACAAAAAAATCCCCCAAACCTAGGAGGATCTTCTGAAGGCAAATACAGTTGCAATGACAATCATGATTTCAATTAGCTGCTAGATGAACTGTACCAGATGCTTAGCGGTAACTTTCAAACTGGCGCGCAGGTGCACATTTATGCGCAAGCATCAGCCCATGTCCAGGGGCGCGGCTATTTTATAACTTCTGCGTGTATATACATGCATTTTATAAAATGGCCCTGGCACACGGACATGTGCACCCAATTTTTAGTGGGCATGCATATGAGCATGCAAATTCTGCTTCTGCCGCATAAGTCATGGAATTTTAAAAGGGGTTGCGCATCCACGCCAGTTTTCCAGTTCATCCACCAGTTCACCCAGTTAACAGCTAATTCCTCCAACCTCCCCCAGTTTGATAGTCTACACTACCCCCAGTTACCCCAGACCCGTTAAATCCCAAACAGTGCCCACACTTTGCAAAGTTTTATTAATCCCAAACATTTCTCTTTATTCTTTAGGTGAAATCATCGGTTCAGTGTGCTGCGGCAGTCAAAAAAGCAAACAGAATGTTGGGAATTATTAGAAATGGAATGGTGAATAAAACGGAAAATGTCATAATGCCTCTGTATCGCTCCATGGTGAGACCGCACCTTGAATACTGTGTAAAATTCTAGTCGCCGCATCTCAAAAAAGATATAATTGCAATGGAGAAGGTTCAGAGAAGGGCGACCAAAATGATAAGGGGAAGGAAACAGCTCCCCTATGAGGAAAGACTAAAGAGGTTAGGACTTTTCAGCTTGGAGAAGAGACTGCTGAGGGGGGATATGATAGAGGTGTTTAAAATCATGAGAGGTCTAGAACAGGTAGATGTGAATCGGTTATTTCTCTTTCGGATAATAGAAAGACTAGGGGGCACTCCATGAAGTTAGCATGGGGCACATTTAAAACTAATCGGAGAAAGTTCTTCTTCACTCAACGCACAATTAAACTCTGGAATTTGTTGCCAGAGGATGTGGTTAGTGCAGTTAGTATAACTGTGTTTAAAAAAGGATTGAATAAGTTCTTGGAGGAGAAGTCCATTACCTGCTATTAATTAAGTTGACTTAGAAAATAGCCACTGCTATTACTAGCAATGGTAACATGGAATAGACTTAGTTTTTGGGTACTTGCCAGGTTCTTATGGCCTGGATTGGCCTCTGTTGGAAACAGGATGCTGGGCTTGATGGACCCTTGGTCTGACCCAGTATGGCATGTTCTTATGTTCTTATGTTCTTAATACAAAATATTCAGAGCATCCAACTAACTTTATCTGGTTCCAGTTGGGAATCAGCCATAGCACAGGGCTGAGGGAGAAGGTATCTTCACAGGAACAGGGCCTTTTGTGCAAAGGTAGGCCCTAAAGGAAAGAACCTAGGAGGGGTGAAATCCTGGATCTCCAGAGAATCCAGAAGAGAAGTGTTGTGCGAAGAAACTGCATCTGAGGACCAGCAGAAAGAAGTGATCTCTTCCAGGGCAGGCGCTAGCCTTTTTGCTGCCCTGTGTAAACAATTACTGTGCTACTGCGCCCCCCCCCTCCCGTTCATTCATTGTCTATCCTGAGCCCCCCCCCCAAAAAAAAAAAAAGCCAGTTCCCTCCAGTGATGTAAACTTTAAAAACTGACACTCCTTCTCTGCTTCAACCCATGGCTGGTGCAAGGGTATTAGTGTCCTAGGCAAACCTTTTAACCTTGCACAATACCTCCCCTCGCCCCGCACCTCCCCCCTTCGCCCGCTCCACACACACAGTTAAGAATTATGCATTTAGAATAACATTTTACATGAAGAATATCAAAGCACAGTATTCTGAGGTAAAAATGTCATTTTATTTACATGTACTGCTGTGACGCCAACCAGAAATCCTGCAAAAACATAATTGGATCTCAAGTAGGAGCAGCAGGGGCGGCTCAGGGCAATCTGCTGCCTGAGGCGAAGGCCGAAATGGCACTCCCCGCCCCCCCTGCCCCTCCACCCCCTAAGATTCTCTCCCCGCCCCGCACATACACACAAGCTCTTACTCCCCCGGATTCTCTTATTCACATACACACGCTCTCACTGGCTTCCTCACACACACACCCAGGCAGGTTCCCATTCATTCTCACACCACTCCCCCCCCCCTCCCACCACAGGCATGCAAACATTCATTCTCACACACATACACACACACACAGGCCCCAGGCAGGCAGCAATTCATTCTCTCTCTCTCTCTCTCTCTCACACACACACACAAGCAGTCACCCACATACACGTCATCAGTTGTGGGGAGGGCGGCAGCAGGAGTTGCCTTTACCCCGACGTCACCTCCTGCTGCCGGGGCGCCAGTCTCACGGTAAAAGCTGCGAGGCTGGCTCTGCAACAGCAGGAGATGATGTTGGGGTAAAGACGACTCCTACTGCCCAGGGTTAGGGACGTTTGTTGCCACTGAGCGGATCGGGCATTGATCTCCTGCTGCCAGTCTCATGGTAAAAGCTGCGAGACTGGCCTGGCGGCAGCAGGAGATGACAGGATAAACACGCTTATCCCGACATCATGTCCTGCTGCTGGGGGGGCCAGTCTCTGGAGGCAGGGTGAGGCAGTATTTATTTATTTTATTTAGAGAATTTTATATACCGACAACAGTTTGCACATCGTATCGGTTTACATGTAACTTATAACTAGTTGGGAATGCCCTTACATAGAACAGGAACAAAATGTACAGTAACGTACAATAACAAGATAAACTGTGTAGAGGTATTTTGAAGGGGCACTTTTTACCGTTTCAAAATTCTGCCATCTGAAGTGGCTGCCTCACCCTGCCTCATGAAAGAACTGCCCCTGGGTAATAGGCCTATTGTAAAGTGGGCTTGACCCTCTGAAAGCGCTAAAATACTTCCTATTAAGAGAATACCTCACCTCAGTCACACATGCAGAACATAAATAGAACCTTACCAACTACAGAATAGAGCAACTATAAAGTAGAAATATAAATGTGACAAAACCTGAATTGGAAACCACAAGAAGCCAGTCTCTCTATGCAGTGCAACAATAAAAAATAAAAAACCCAGAACCATCCCCATTCCTCAAACCTCAAAAAATAAAATCAAGAAATAAAATAAATGCATAATCATAATAATAATAAAAACATACTAATAATAATATTCAAAAAACAGATTTAAAGAAAAGATTGAATAATTAAAACTCATATACAAGGTTTTTTTTAATGTCCCAAATGCAAAAAAATATATTTCAAAACAGCAGACACATCAAAAAATACCTGAAAAATAAAACTAAAAAGGATTTTAAAAATTCAAGCTCTCCATACCTGGGAACTTTGATTTCTGGTCACCCTGAGATTGTTGTGGATTAGTGGGAGTGGGATGCACAAACTTTCTCCTCTCTTTCTTATATACATACACACACACAAGCTCACACATGTATACACTCTCTCTCAGACAAACCCCCAGGTGTCTCCCCAGCTCTTCTTTGGTTGGGATCTACCAGCAGCCATGGGCCATCCTCTTCATTTCAGCTGCTGTCAGGTTGGGATCCACCTGCAGCCCCATTCTCCCTCCCTCTCTTTCTTACACATACACACAACCCAGACAGCTCCCATTCTCTCTCATTTGTCTGAGTCTCTCTTACACACACAACCCAGATACCCCAGGCAAGCTCTCATTCACATCCTCCCAAATCCCAGGCCAGCTCCCATTCACATCTACCCAAATGCCAGGCAGGTTCCCATTTTCACATACACACACACACCCCTTCCCATTCCAGGAAGACTCCCATGCATGCATGAACACACACACACACATATACACACACACACATGCAACCCAGGCAGGCTCCCATTATACATCCACCTATGCCAGACAGGCTCCCAATCACACACCCACTTATCCCAGGTAGCCTCCAATTCACACACACACACACACACCGCCTCCAGGGTCCATGGGTCATTCCTTTTCCACTGCTGCTGCCACTGGCCTGTAACTTTGTTGAAAAGACCAGCCATTCTGTAGCTCCTTCTGCATGCTAGCTGCATGGTAATTCAACACTCCTGGTGCTAGCCCTTCCTGTATTCTCATCTCGTGCATCACGTGAGTATTGAATTACCATGGGGCTAGCACATGAGGAGGAATTGCAGGAAGGACTTCATCTTCTGCTCTGGCCGCTTGCTTCTTCCATCACCAGTGGGATGGAGCCCACTAGCAGCCACGTGGACCTTCTCCTTCTTCCGTCGCCAGTTGGTAGGGGTCCACTCGCAGCCGCTCGGGCCTTGTGCTTCTTCCCCCACCAGTGGGATAGGGACCTCTCCCTGCTCCCGATGCGTTCCGCCCTGTTCAATTTCATGGTTTGCACATCCGGGTTGAGCCAAGTCCGATCTCTTCGGAGACAGAGTGAAATAGAGGATTGTCTTGGGAGGTTCCAGAAAGAAATACAACCTGCCCCAAGAAAATCTCCAGAAACACTGACCAGATCCAGCAGTCAGAGACTCCACTAAGAGAGAAAAGAGCAATAGTGAAGAAGATTTCATCACCAAAAGGCTCTGGAAGGGCCCAGGGTGATAGGTACCTGCCCCAAAGAGCTTACCTTTATGGAAAGGAGGTTGTGTGGAAGAGACCGAGATTTGTGTTTTTATATTTTTGGACTTTGTGTTCAGTGTGGTGCACTATTCTCTAATGTACTGCTGGACTGAGTTTTATATGCCTGCCACAGGTGCGCACTAAAGATATTGTTTTGAACAACAGCCTGAGAATGGAGTGTTTTTGTGTGATTGGATTGGTCTGCAGAAGATCCCAGAGAGAGACCAAATTCAGGGATGATAACTTTTAAACCGGTGTGCTGGTGCACATTTGCACACGTGCGTTGGTCCGCGCCCAGGGATGAAGCTATTTTGTAACATGCACACGTTTATGTGTGTATGTTATAAAATAGTCTAGCCGCACGCACATGTGCACCAGATTTTAATTGGGCAGGAAAATCCCGCTTCTACCACATAAGTCGGTGGATTTTAAATGGGACATGCGCCAATGCCATTACCAGCTTACCAGTTCATCCACCAGTTTGCCCAGTTAACAGCTAGGATCTCCAGACTCCTCTGGACTGATAACCTGCACTCCTCTGAGTTTCCCCAGACTCTTTAAACCTCTCCATAATGGCTCGATCTTTCTGTTTTAACTTTCATGCCATGCATTCATAGCAGAAGTAAAGTTGTGTGGCAGGGGATCTCAGCACGCGCCGGGGCATGTAAATATTTATGTGCATCTGTTGGCCAATCCTAGACATGCCCAGGCAGGGGTGGCTCAAGGCAATCTGCTTCCTGAGGGAAAGGATGAAATGGTGCTCCCCCCCCCCCCCCCCTCCATGGCCTGGTGCAGGTGAAATCAATATAACTGAGGGCCAGGGCAATGAAGGATGAAGTGACTTGCCCGAGGTCACAAATTATGGCAATATGATTTGAACCCTGGCTCAACGCACAATTAAACTCTGGAATTTGTTGCCAGAGGATGTGGTTAGTGCAGTTAGTGTAGCTGTGTTTAAAAAAGGATTGGATAAGTTCTTGGAGGAGAAGTCCATTACCTGCTATTAATTAAGTTGACTTAGATAATAACCACCGCTATTACTAGCAACAGTAATGGAATAGACTTAGTTTTTGGGTACTTGCCAGGTTCTTATGGCCTGGATTGGCCACTGTTGGAAACAGGATGCTGGGCTTGATGGACCCTTGGTCTGACCCAGTATGGCATGTTCTTATGTTCCCTTGTTTGCAGTCCACTGTTTTAGCCACTCAGCTTTTGGGCCTTTTATTTTTTTGTTCTCAGTCTTCGGTGTCTGCACTAGGGGGCACAGGAGAAATGTTTAATGGGGCGGGGTGGCCTTTGGCCGCCCCACCTCCTGGGTCTAGAAATAGAACTCCTCCATTCCCTATTGCCTGCCTCCCGCCCTTCTCCAGGATCTGCCCCCTGGGGGTGTGAGAGGTTGGTGAACGGTGGGAGTCTGTGTGTGTGACACACTCTCTCTTAGGGCTGATGCAAGGGTATTAGATGCCCTAGACAAATCTTACAGCCTTTCAACTCCCCTCCTCTCCCCACATAATAAAAATGTATGCATTCTTTTCCATTTTAAAATGTATTAACTTCCCCAACCTAAAAGGGCAGATTGCTTAGGGAAAACGGACATTCAAAGTACAATCTTCTGAAGTAAAAATATCACTTATAGCAAGTGGAGGAGTAGCCTAGTGGTTAATGCAGTGGGTTACAACCCAGGGAAACCAGGTTCAACTCCCACTATTACTCCCCACTGAACTACCCTTTCACATGCCCCCCACCATCCTCTCATGCACATCCCACCTGGGACTCTGGGCTGCTGTCCCACTCTCTCTGCACTCTTTTACTAGCACCGCCGTGGGACCTTTCTTTTGCTGGCAGGGAGAAACACTGCCGGCACGTCCAAATGCCGCATCGCTGCGGGATGCCGGGACCTATCTTTTGCTGGCAGGGAGTGGAAACCCTGCCAGCATGTTACAAATCCAAGCCACCGCGGGATGCCAGGATCTTTCTTTTGCTGGCAGGGAGTGGAAACCCCCACCAGCATGTTGCTGTTCCACGCCGCTAGTCCTGCCGTGAGAGCTTGCCTGCATGAAGGTTGAGGCGGCTGTGGCAGGGGCAATTTTGACGCTTTGAAATCTTGCCGCCTGCAGCAGCCGCCTCACCCTGCCTCATTATAGAACTGCCCCTGCGCCCATGCCTTATCCAGACCATGCCCATGCCTCCCCTTTTTGAAAAGTTGTGAGATGTGTGAGCTGTGGGAGTTTGCGCTTATCTGAGCATGGGAGCCCGACTTATTTGCTCATCCCCTAATTGATGTGCTTCTGGCTCTATCTGAGGTATCCAGTCCAGGTTTCCCTGCTGGGCAAGCAATGTAACTCATCTAAGTATATTTATACAAAAATAAGTGTTGATTTGAAGGTATCTAAATATTTTGAAAATCTGGATATGTATAAACCATCTCAGGGGAACATGGACATTTGTGTGCAAAGCTAATTTTGAGATCTTCTTTAAACTGCCTTCAACCTATTGGTAAGGCAGTAATTTTTTTTAAATAAATAAATAAATCTAACTTCTTTCAAAATTGTTTTCATTATAAGATTCTTGCTTTTTGACCAGGTAATAATTTTTCCTTAAAAGCAATGAGATGTAGATAAATGAATAATTATGAATCCTTCAGAAAACAGCTGAAAGCACACTTCTTTCATTTGACTTTTTCCTGATGTTGTATGTTCTTTTCATCAAATGGACATGTATTCTTTTTGTTTAGTCAATTGCATTGATGTACTTGTAATATGATATTGTATTACCCATGTGCTTTACTGTTAACTGCTTTGCACAGTTTTTCTGCTATAGGCAGTATAAAAAAAAACATTGGTTCCATTTCACAGCCAACAGTCTTTTGAGACTTTAAGATAAGTTTGATTTTTCCAAATTATTTTGAGCTATTTTGAGCCATCAAAATGTAATTATCAATAAGCGTTGCATGATTTCAGACGAGGAAGTTTTATGTCAAAAAATTCTGTTTGGATATCACGAGAAGGATCAAACAGTGATTTTAATAAAAGAAACAATTACATTAAAAATCATAAATAAAAATAAAGGCACTTGGGGGAGGTTTTTTCAAAGACCAATGATTGACCTACCCGTAAATGTGTTAAAGTTTTGTACAAAACTGACACTTGGGTTCTGAGGTCTTTTTACTCCTTAAAAGGGGCTATTATATTATTTTAATTTGGGCGGAATAAATTTCATGTAAAGGTCTTTTTCATTGGAATATTTTTACACTTTACATATCCTGATTATTTGTGAATACTGTATAGTACCCCATTCTTGTGTCAGTATACTAATGGTAGTTCCCGTATCTACCATCCCCACATAAAGTCTACCCCGTTCCTTAATCTGGATCCACGGGGGGTTGAGTTTTGGGGCCAGGGCTGCCATGGTGTGTGGCACACTTGGCTGGTTTTCTCGGGGTAGGTGTGGGAGGGCGATCAGCTTTATCTGTAGCTCCAGATATCCCTGGGGGGTCTTTCTGGTGCTGGATATCGTATAGGTGGAGTCCCTCTATTTTTCCTCACAGGGTACTGGGGAGCCCACCTGGTGCCTGGAGGAGTTCTCTGTGGAGGAGGTGGGTATTCCTGTCTAGATTCCTTGAACTCCCTATTCTCCCTATGATTCCTTTCCTGGGAGTATGGGTTTCTAAAATTAAAGCTTACCCTTCGGGTGTGCTTATCAGGTTGAGACCTCTGGCTGTCCCTTCCTCTGTCTTTATGTTTATCCGGCCCCTGGTGTGCCAATTTGAATGGCTTCCCTGGGATTAAGGGTTTTCCTGCTGCCTTGTATGCCTGTTGGATCAGGAATGGAAATCGTTGGTTCCTTTCAGCAGGAGCCAAAGTGCTTAGTCTATTACTAAGATCAATGCGGATAGAGGTTTCAGGCATAATATCTTTCAGGATTTCCCACACCTGATCAAAATTTTCTAAAGTCACTAACATTCCTAGTGAGTAGGCAGCAGATATCCCATACTTATGTAATATTTTCTGTAATACGTCCCCTAGATTAGTGATCAAGGGTTTACCATTTATTGCTCGATAGCACCAGGCATAATAAGTTCCTCAGGAGTCATAAGCGGACAGAGGTGAAACTAAATTTTGAGGCATTAGGGTTGAAATTATATAGTGTCTGGTGCATCCATCGACCTGCCTCTAATGCTACTAATGGGGTAGCCAGATGTTCTGGTACCTGGTTAATGTCTGTAGGGAGAGTACCTAAAGTCCGTCTTACCCTGTCTGCTTTATGGTCGCTCTCACTACGCCCCCATGCCCCACAAGTGTCCCTGTCAGGGTTGAGGTGCTTCCATAATGATTTCGTAATGTTAAAAGGCATCTCAGGACAGCGGTGTAGTACACACCCTGTTTTCCAGTCAGGACATCGCCCGCAGCGGGAGGATCATATGATAATATTGCATCAAGGTCGGGTTTCCGTGAAAGCCAAACCGCCTCACTTCTCCGATACTGGAATGGTCAGAGTGTCTGTGAATAGACACTTACTAAGAGTGTATGACATTTGATAATTGGGGAGAGTAACGGGTATGAAGTTTTCACCTCCCCTATGATCTAATCCCTGATATCTCCCTTGTTGAATCAGGGCTTTTAATTGACAAATATCTTTGTGATAGCACAGGGAGGAATCACTATCTGCAAATTTAGTACAAAAGACTGACCTTCCTGAATGTGGTTTGCCTCTACCCACCTACGAAATATAGTCTCTTGGCTAGCCCTTATCCTATAGGGGTCTGCCATTCTATATTAATATAGGTAATATCACTTTATTGGAAATTAAAATTCCTATTTTATTTTTCCCTATTTATTTATTTAAAGGATTTTTATATACCACGGCACGTTTGGAACATCACCTCATTACTATCTTTCTAAAGGGGTCTCATCTGGGGTGTCATGTCAGTGAAAGTCAGGATAAGCTCTGCTCCTATCTTAGCTTTTCATAAGACCCTCCAACCCTTAGGGAAGGAGTTTATTATTTTAGGGATGAGGGTTCCCCAATAGAGTTGTTTAGAGAATTCAGTCTGGAAGTATGAAAATAACAGTCTCTTTATTCAGATAACAGTTATAATCTTTTAAGGCATGTGATTAGCTTATGAAGCATTATATTTCTCAAATCTTATCTTAATCAAACAGTACATAGCCATAAGTATAATTATGATAACAATAGTTACTGAAATTATAGCAATTAGATAAATGTCTACTAAAGGCATTTTTCTTGTAAAATAAATTCTTTCTAGTACATAATTTGCTAATACTAGCTAGGGTTAAATATACTAGCTAGGGTTCTCTTATGCAGAAATAACTATAATCAGATACTTGCCAATATCATGAAGCAATTAGCCCTTTAATGTCTCTCTTGTGGTCAGTCAGGGTTTATCTTTGCTCCTCTCCCTGTACTGTCCTTATCAGGGGTTTAAATAGACAGAATAGTCAGGTGGGGGCTAGTCTGTGCTTCTAATCTCAAGAAAGTTCAGTTTCTTGTACTATTTTGCCCCCCCCCCCCCCCCCGCAAGGACACAGGTGCCTGAAGTTGGAAGGCATCCTAGTTTAAGCCCTTATCTTTGTAGAAAAGTAGAGGGAGTATAAAAAAGCACTTCCTATGCTTCAATACTAACTTGATATAACTGGCTATACTATACATGCGCATGGCTACAAAGAAACACTTTTTCTAACACATTTTCTGACATGATCCTGTATTTGGAAGACTTCTTCATCTCCTGACTCTACAGCCTGTGCTCCTGCTTGGTCTCCTCTCTGGCTTCTGGTTTCCTTGTGTGTTCTAGTTCCTTACTCAGTTCCAGGCCTCTCACTTTGTTCACATCTGTCTCTCATGCCTGGCTGACCACTAGTACCAGAGGGCCCAACCCAAAGGGAAGGTGGCTGGCATAGAAGGAAAATCCAGTTCCTGTTTCCAGTGTCATTGGCCAGGAATAGTCTCTATAGATTCTAAGCTGCTTCTGGGGCAACTCACTGACAACCCATCACAATTTTACAATGTTCTATCAATAACAACCCTGAAATTTTAAAAGGACAAACAGTTCAGCTCATATTGCTGTGGACAATTCTACTTCACCTAATGTTTATTATCAGTCCCTTGGTTTCAAGACTCATTATCCACTACTGAGCTTCCTGGCTTTGCTGAATACAATTGTACCTGTCCATGATCGCCAAGTCCCTGCTGATCTTGTTCTTGAACCTGATTGATCTTAACCCAGTCATATGATTTGTATGGATGACCCAAAAATCATAGAAATCCTCCTCAGGAAAGAAAAAGAAAGTGTACCCTCATCTGGACATTGGATAAATAACTATAAGAGCTGCAAAGAGCTTACAAAAGAATGTTATTGTTGTTTCATGGACCCTTAGATTGAGGTGAGGTTAGCACTACCCACAAGGAGGAGCCCTGAAGGTCCTCACCATTGGGAGGCGGAGCTAACTGGAGCAGAGGCCAAATCAGGACTTCATCAATACCAGCCTACGTTCCACAAAGGTTGAGCCTTTGGGTGCCAGGGCCAGCTGGACTTAGGCGCGGGCCTCTGGGTGAAGAAGAATCTGTCATGGTAGAAGAAGCCAGTGAGAAGAAGACAGGTCAGTTCAGGCCGAGATCAAGGCAGTCAGCAGAAAGCAGGCATGAAGACAAACCGAGGTAGGAACAGGCAGCAATCCAGCAAACTATAAGAGGTCAGCCGAGAATCCAGTATCGAAGAAGAAGCCAAAATCTAAACCAAGATCCAAGCCGAGATCCAAATCAAGAGACAGTCTGAAGGGAGGAGGACAAGGCGAGACAACAGGAGAAGACAAAACCAGGAGAGACCAGATCAGGATGCCGGAACAACCAGGAGCACAGGAACAGGAGCAGGAAACAGGAACCGAAGGAAATCACAAGGAGAATGCGGCAAATAGCTACTCTAATGAGGAGACCTATTGCCAAGGCAAGGCCTAGAAGCAGGAGTCAGCCTTAAATAGTCCTGGACTGGTGATGTCATCACCCTATTTTCCCACCATTGGCCCTTTAAAAAGGACATGATCGCGTGCCAGATGCCTAGAGGAGCGGCGCATTGTGGGAACACGTTGGCTGCAGTGCAAGCGGGAGAACGGAGTTTTAGGTTGCCACTGCAGCAGCTGGACTTCCCTGGCATTGGGGAACACTGCAGAGAGTGTGGCAGCTCACAGGGGACTACGAACTGATGAGCAGAACAGTTATCTTCCTTCACCCTTGGATACACCATTCCCAACTTCTCTATCAATCGTTATGTCAACACTTCTGTGATTGCTTCTGCTTCCACTTATCATTCGGATATCCATCCTCATTGTTAAGTGAAAAAAAGACAACTAATAGGGATGTGAATCGTGTCCTCGATCGTCTTAACGATCGATTTCGGCTGGGAGGGGGAGGGAATCGTATTGTTGCCGTTTTGGGGGGTAAAATATCGTGAAAAATCGTGAAAAATCGTTAAAAAATCGAAAAATCGAAAAATCGAAAAACCGGCACATTAAAACCCCCTAAAACCCACCCCCGACCCTTTAAATTAAATCCCCCACCCTCCCGAACCCCCCCCCAAATAACTTAAATAACCTGCGGGTCCAGCGGCGGTCCGGAACGGCAGCGGTCCGGAACGGGCTCCTGCTCCTGCATCTTGTCGTCTTCGGCCGGCGCCATTTTCCAAAATGGCGCCGAAAAATGGCGGCGGCCATAGACGAAAAAGATTGGACGGCAGGAGGTCCTTCCGGACCCCCGCTGGACTTTTGGCAAGTCTCGTGGGGGTCAGGAGGCCCCCCACAAGCTGGCCAAAAGTTCCTGGAGGTCCAGCGGGGGTCAGGGAGCGATTTCCCGCCGCGAATCGTTTTCGTACGGAAAATGGCGCCGGCAGGAGATCGACTGCAGGAGGTCGTTCAGCGAGGCGCCGGAACCCTCGCTGAACGACCTCCTGCAGTCGATCTCCTGCCGGCGCCATTTTCCGTACGAAAACGATTCGCGGCGGGAAATCGCTCCCTGACCCCCGCTGGACCTCCAGGAACTTTTGGCCAGCTTGTGGGGGGCCTCCTGACCCCCACGAGACTTGCCAAAAGTCCAGCGGGGGTCCGGAAGGACCTCCTGCCGTCCAATCTTTTTCGTCTATGGCCGCCGCCATTTTTCGGCGCCATTTTGGAAAATGGTGCCGGCCGAAGACGACAAGATGCAGGAGCAGGAGCCCGTTCCGGACCGCTGCCGTTCCGGACCGCCGCTGGACCCGCAGGTTATTTAAGTTATTTGGGGGGGGGTTCGGGAGGGTGGGGGATTTAATTTAAAGGGTCGGGGGTGGGTTTTAGGGGGTTTTAGTGTGCCGGCTCACGATTCTAACGATTTATAACGATAAATCGTTAGAATCTGTATTGTATTGTGTTCCATAACGGTTTAAGACGATATTAAAATTATCGGACGATAATTTTAATCGTCCTAAAACGATTCACATCCCTAACAACTAACCCCATCAGATCCATCCAGTTGGTACAAATGTACATGTTACTTAATTCCCAACCTCAGAGTCTATGAACTAGATGTTTTATGAAAAAACCTCTCCTCCATAGTAAAGCAAGTAATGAACAAAATGAATAAAAGACTAGTAAAGCCTCAACAAAAAAATTCCTTACTTGCTCAGGTGGTTATGAGTAAGAGGACAAGAATTGAAGGAGCGTTCTTTTAGGAAGCATCTTGTTACACTCTCCCTGTTCAGGGAACATTGCTTGAGGGGTAGTATGGGATGGCAGTATGGGGCATAGGGCAGTCGTCTGCCAAGCTAGCCTCCTTCCCTGCAGGTTGGGCTTTTGGATGCTAGGGGCCAGCAGGACTCCATTGCGGCGACAGTACATAGTGAGTCTGTGAACAGGCTGGATCTGGCAAAGCTGTGAACAGATTGGATATGGCCAAGCTGTGGACAGGCTGGATCAGGTAAGACCTAAGGCCTTAAACAGGCTAGATCAGTTGAAGCTGTGAACAGGCTGGATCTGGCAAAGCTATGGACAGGTTGGATCAGGTAAGGCCATGAACACGCTGGATCAGGTGAAACTGTGGGCAGGCTAGATCAGGCCAGGCTGTGAACAGGCAGGATCAGGCAAAGCTGTGAACAGGCTAGATCAGATGAGGCTGTAGACAGGCTGGATAAGGTGAAACTGAACCAGGCAAGGCCATGGACAGGCTGGGCAGGTCTGGAACAAGGTTGGGTCTAGGAGCAAGGACAGGACAAGGACTGGGACAGAATACAACAACACCAGGCTAGGACAGAGTTGGACTGAGACAAGACAGGACTGTGACAAGCCCAAAGGCAGCTAGGTAGAAGACCCATAGGCTACCAGATAACAGAATAAGACATATAGACCACAAGACAGAGTAGAAGGCCCAAGGGCCTCAAGGCAGGATAGCAACGGTAACATGGAATAGACTTAGTTTTGGGGTACTTGCCAGGTTCTTATGGCCTGGATTGGCCACTGTTGGAAACAGGATGCTGGGCTTGATGGACCCTTGGTCTGACCCAGTATGGCATATTCTTATGTTCTTAATATAGACTAGGCATGAGGGCCTCAAGACAAGGGGCAGAAGGCTCAAAGGCCACAGGGTAAGGCAAGGCAAGGAACAGAAGGCCTGGAGTCCACAAGGCAGACAAGGCACAGAAGGCCCGGAGGCCCCAAGGCAATGCTAGAGGACGAAGGCCAAAAGGCAAGGCAAGGCAAGGTGCTAGAAGGTCCAGGGACCCAAGGCAAAACAAAGAGTGAAGAAGTCAGAAGACAGGACAAGGAGCCATAGGTAACTCCATGAACTGACAAGGTGGCTATGGCAGGGCTGGATTACATAGGGCTGAGACATGGACATGGTGAGGACAGAGAGGAGATTCTTGGCCAGCTTGGAGAGTGTGCTTGCTGAAGTCCCCTGATGGAGGAGAGGCTGAAAGAAAGGCTGAGTCATGAGTCCAAGGAAGAGATGGAAGCCTCTGGCTGGTGGGGAGGTACCACAGTCAGGGTATGATGAGGCTGTGTAGGAGCTGGAATTGTAACACATCTGTTCATTTGACTGAATATGGACTTACTGGTGGTTGTCTAAGGGTATAGGTAATGCGATGATGTTGTGTATGGTGGCATGGTATATGTAAGAAAATGTAAGTTTAGATCTGCTTAGCTAAAATATCATATTATTACCTTGCATTTATTCCTACCAGTAGTGGTCCTCAGAAAAAGCTTAGTTCTGGAACTCTGTCCACATCCTACAAACATTTACAGTAATCTATATAATGGAACTTTATTAACTATTGATTATCCATGCATGATAAACAAAATAATTGGCCATTTCCTGCCTCTTCCTCTCTAGGGGGATCACTTTGACTTCAAAGCTTCAAAACAGCAAATTATTTTTAATCTCATTATTTCCTATGACTCAAGACTGGGGATTTAGTTCCAGTAAACCTTTTTATATTTATCATTTGAATCAGTCATTACTAAATATGCCATACTAAATATGACAAAGAAGGAAATGTAAGGGTGCTTTGAGGAAGGTTTCCTATGAAGCCAGACTAGTTGTGTAGAAAATCATTACAGCACTGTAAAATTGCACTGATCAGACTTGTACATATTATTCAAGGTTGCTGACATGCCAGAATACGCTGAAATGCTAAAACATATGCCAAAAGTAAACAACTATGTCAAAGTTCAACATGAAATTCCGTTCTTGCCTTCTGGGTTCCATTTTACAAGAAATTACATGACTTAACATATATGAGATAAAACTATAATACCAACCGATTAGGGAAATGTTTTGGAAACAAACTAGTTTCTTGGTGTATAAATTGGAGGTATTACCTATCTAATCTATTAGGTCAACAATGACTACTTCTGAATTGCCTTGCTGGCAATCTCACACTCTCCTGGAATATCCCATACTTTATCTAAATAAAGATCTTTCCTTCAGCTGTTGGTATTGTTTATTTTGATAGCCCACAATAGTTCAGTAAAAGGTATCACTGTATAAGCTTTTGTTTATTGCCCTTTTTTTCTATGTATTCTATGAAATAAAATCAAGGATCATAGCTATTATAAAATCTGAAGTCTTTAATAAGGAATACTTTTATCAAGCAATGAATGTTGGTGGCATTTACTTTCTAAAACATGATGGGGCAGCTGGATTTACGCGCGCAGGGGGGTTACATGCGCCAAGCCTATTTTGCATAGGCCCGGCGACGCGCGCAAGCCCTGGGATGCATGTATGTCCCGGGGCTTGAAAAAATGGGCGGGGTGGGAGCGGTCCGGGGCAGGGCGGGGGCATGGCCAGAGGCCTCCGTAGGGCCTCTAGTCTGGGGGATCGCGTGCCAGCACGCAGGTGCAAATTTAAAAACAAAGGTCGGGGGGTTAGGTAGGGCTGGTGGGCGGGTTAGGTAGGGGAAGGGAGGGGAATGTGGGGGGGGGGGGCAAAAGGAAAGTTCCCACTGGGGCCGCTCCGATTTCAGAGTGGCCTCAGAGGGAACTGGGAAAGTCATCGGGGCTCCCCTAGGGCTCGGCGCTCGCAAGTGAAAGTGCGCACCCCTTGCACGCGCCGACCCCAGATTTTATAACAATGGTGTGGCTGCGCACGCATTTTATAAATCAGGCGTAGATTTTTGCGTGCCGGGTTGCGTGCACAAATCTATACCCGTGCGAACCTCTTAAAATCTGGCCCGATGTTTTTTGTTTTCAAATCAATGAAATGCATGGATGATTGGACCTTGAAAACAGACATCTAAAACTGAGCATCAAAAGCAGGGATAGGCAACCTCCAATCCTCGTGGACACTAATCTACTTGGGTTTTCTATCTCAAATGCAAATCTATCTCATATGCATGAGATAGATTTGCATAGATGCTGCTTTAATTGTATGTACATCTTTTTTCATTCACTAGAGATGTTCTGAAAACCTGAATGGATTGGTGTCCATAAGGACTTGAGTTTGACTACCCTGGATAAAAAGTTGCTTTGTCATTCAGACAATACATTTATTAACTCAATACCCCTTCTCCCTGAGTTCATTAACAATTTATTTCATAGACACTTCTCATTGCATACCTGTGGACTGTTTTCTAACCTTACAAATGTAGCTAATTTTTTATTTCGACTATTTTAGAGGTCCTGAATGATTTTCAACAGGGTAAAATACTTCAAAGATATAGTAGAACTTGTACAATTTATTAACCTTCAAAGAGGAGCCAAGAAATTAATTTTTAATTACTAGTTTAAACAAATAATACAAAATATGAGGCTTGGCAATATTTTGACATTTTACAAATAAGAAAAATTTAGAATCAGGATTCAGGATTTAATTCACAGTCATGGCCTCCAAACACACACTGTATCCTAAAAATAGAATGGAAAACCTGGCTGGAAAGACATGGTTTTGGTGAGAGTTGGTTGGTTGGGATGGATTTCTCTTTTGTATGTCAGCCTTTTAATATTTAGTTTAGGCAACTGGCTTTGGTATTTGTGCTGCTGTATTGCTTGTGCATTTTGAAAGCATTTTCATGTCTTCATAGACTGATAGATTCTGCTGAATGGTACGATTCTTCATCATCTGTGGTAGAAATATTTATATAGTTATTTGTTTAGCTTTTAGATCACCTTCCTCAACAGATGTAAAACAGAATAAAGCAAAAATAAATAAACATAACCATAATACAAAATTATAAAACAGAAATTCAAAGGTAGTTTAGCTCAGTCTAACAAATGTGCTTATTTTACACATGTCCAACTCCCACACAATAAACCAGATGCACAAAGATGGCAAATTTAATATGAGTGAGTGCAAACCCATATGTGAATTAATTTTATATCATCTGGTCAAGTATGTGCACATTATATAAAATATTAGGGATGTGAATCGTTTTTTGACGATTTAAAATATCGTCCGATATATTTTAAATCATCAAAAATCGTTAGGGCCACGATACAATACCAATTCCCCCGATTTATCGTCAAAAAATCGTAAATCGGGGGAAGGGGGAGGGCAGGAAAACCGGCACACTAAAACCCCCTAAAACCCACCCCGACCCTTTAAATTAAATCCCCCACCCTCCCGAACCCCCCCCCCCCCAAATGCCTTAAATTACCTGGGGGTCCAGCGGCGGTCCGGAATGGCCTCCTGCAATTGAATCGTGTTGTCTTCAGCCGGCGCCATTCTGCGCCGCCATTTTGCAAAATGGCGGCGGCCATAGACCAACACGATTCGACTGCAGGAGGTCGTTCCGGACCCCCGCTGGACTTTTGGCAAGTCTTGTGGGGGTCAGGAGGCCCCCCCCAAGCTGGCCAAAAGTCCCTGGGGGTCCAGCGGGGGTCCGGGAGCGATCTCCTGCCGCGAATCGTTTTCCGTACGGAAAATGGCGCCGGCCATACGCGTATGGAACCCCCGCTGAACGACCTCCTGCAGTCGATCTCCTGCCGGCGCCATTTTCCGTACGGAAAATGGCGCCGGCCATACGCGTGGGTCCGGGAGCCATCTACTGCACTCATGCCGTTGGTTGCAGGTTTTCAAAATGACGCCGATAGCCTTTGCCCTTACTATGTCACAGGGGCTACTGGTGCCATTGGTCGGCCCGTGTCACATGGTAGGAGCAATGGACGGCAGCCCCTGTGACATAGTAAGGGCAAAGGCTATCGGCGCCATTTTGAATACTGGCAGCCTACAGCCCGAGTGCAGGAGATTGCTCCCGGACCCCCGCTGGACCACCAGGGACTTTTGGCAAGTCTTGTGGAGGTCAGGTCCATCATAAATTCCACAATTATTATCTTTACTTCAGATATAATCTTAAACCCCTAGTTCTCATCTACTATTCCAAGAAATCCGGTGGGGATCTTTTACAGGCAGTTAAACAAAGAATTCAGATTACTCTTATTTTTCAATGTTATGCTCAGGCTTGTGAACCTTTGGGCCGACAAGAGGATGGTATACCTTAGGAGGAAGATCCGTAGGTTCTCCCATCGGGTGGTGAGGCTGAACAGAAGATGTGACCAGCTGACCCTCGGCACTGAAGACTGAGGTGACCGTGGAGGCAGACGAAGAGTTGTGACGTCAAGGAGAGGAACTGTGTCTTCGCCACTGGAAGCCCACGGTCCCCCCAGGAGGAGCCCTTAGGGATCCGGACTGCTGGGACTTAGGTGGAACTTTGAGAGGTCAAGGAAATCCCTAGTAGGCAGTGACATTAAATCCATGATGTCAGGGAAAGGTTTTAGGTCCAATAAAACAGATCGGAAGGCGGTCCCACATAGCCAACGCAACAAACAACAAAGGGACTACCTTACACCGTGGAAGATTTTATTAAAAAAGCCCGGTGTAAGGTAGTCCCTTTGTTGTTTGTTGCGAGGGAAAGGTGTTATGCACCCCGTCCACGCGCGGCCCATGCACGGGCATGCTTTCCTCTCTGGTTCTATGGCAGGTCCTAGGTTGGCCTTTTTAGCGGCAGCTGCAAGCTCTTCCAGGCCTCGGCATCCCGTGGCAGCAGTCGCCGGGTCTTCCACTGCGCACCAGGCCTCACGCCAGAGCTCGGCGCCCTCGGTGGCATTGGCCATGCCCCTATGTGCGTGCACTTGGACCGCCCGGCCTCTTGTAGGGCCAGGGGCGGGTCCTAGCTCCACGGCGCGCCCTAATTGATTCCCTGATATAAGGAAGTCCCTGCCTGTACTTCCTTGCCTTGGCAATCAGGTTAGTGTCTTGCTAGATTCACTGCATCTGAACCTTGTTCCAGTCTTGTTCCAGTCTCGTTCCAGGTCCACTCCCAAGTGCAACAGCATGGGTGGCAAGAAGATTGTCCTAGATGGACTCTCCTGTGCTCTCAAAGATTAGCTCTCCGTCCATGAGACTCCTGCGTCTCTAGAGGACCTGATTTCCCTTGCCGGAAAGATTGATCATCACCTCCAGCAAAGACACCTAGAAGTAAAGGCTCCCCACTCTCCTACACCATGTCCCACGTGTGTTCCCAGTCCTCCAATGAAGACTTCAGCACCATCACTTTCTTCCGTGGTGGAACCTATGGAGGTGAACCGTGGGCGATTGTCTCCGACCGAACATCTCCGTTGGCAGAAGGATGGTCTTTGCCTTTACTGTGGCACTTCTGGACATCGTCTGCAATCCTGCCCGGTTTGTCCAGGAAACTGCAACGCCTGAGCCCGGCGGGGGTCCCGAGCTTAGATGCTACTGTCACCTGCCCCAAACTCCTGCTTCCAGTCTCTCTGGGCATTGAGGCCCACTCCTTCGCCACCACTGCTCTTGTTTATTCCAGAGCAAGTGGAAGCTTCATTATGGATGACATTGTCAAACTATTGAACATTCCTCTTCAGCCATTAGAGATGAGCCTCCGCATTGCCTCCATCCAGGGAGAATATCTTCCAGGGCTCATCACCCACCAGACAGCGTCTGTTCGTCTTACCAAGGGCACTCTCCATGAGGAGGAGATGTCCTTCTATGTATTAAAATGATCCACACATCCAGTTATCCTGGGGCTGCCCACGAACCCCAGTTCGATTGGCATTCCCTGCAGTTGGTGCAGTGGGGCTCTATATGCAAGAAGACCTGTTTACGTTCTTTATCTCTTGTAGTCCCTGTTCTGAAGTCTGTTACCTTACCTGGTTTGCCTCCGCAGTACTCTGACTTCAAAGATGTCTTCTCAAAGCAGAAAGCGGATACCTTGCCTCTCTACACAAGATCAATTGCCCTATTGAGCTTCTTCCGGGCACAACACCTCCCAAAGGCAGAACTTACCCGTTGTCTCAACCCGAGACCCAAGCCATGTCTGAGTATATTAAAGAGAACCTAGAAAAGGGTTTCATTCATCCTTCTGATTCCCCTGCTGGCGCGGGGTTCTTCTTCATTAAGAAAAAGGACGGCGGTCTACGCCCTTGTATTGATTACAGGGGGCTCAACGCCATAACCCACAAAGACCAATATCCCTTGCCCCTTATCAGTGAGCTGTTCGACCACCTTGAAGGGGCAAGGATCTTCACCAAGTTGGATCTGAGAGGTGCGTACAACCTGGTACACATCCAACCTGAAGATATCTGGAAAACCGCATTTAATATGAGGGACGGTCACTACAAATATAATGTGATGCCCTTTGGGCTATGCAATGCCCCAGCGGTCTTTCAACACCTTATGAATTAAGTACTCCTTCGTAGTCGTCTTGATGACAGCCTGATCTTTTCTAAAGACCTTGAATCTCATCGAGACCATATTCGGATCGTTCTTCAACATCTGAG